>NC_091673.1:12121666-15095833 GCF_042453785.1 Malus domestica
ATGATCAAATGAGTTGGTTATGTTTGCTTTCTCGTCTGGTTGTCATTCATGCATTGTTCTTGTAATAACGAAATCATACAGGATTTAAGTGGTTCGTCAATTCGGCTACGTCCACCAGAGTTGTATATGTATTTGTATTTCACTATGTAAGAGAGATTTACAACATACAATGAAGATGACTTAGAGCCTTTAAGAAATGGATGATGAAAGATGACTGGTCAGAGAAGGAAAGAGATCTTCTTGTTGCTCGGTGTGTCGTTGCTCATGCGTTCGTTCTTCCCCCCTTTTATAGAGAGATGAATCATATATATCAAGACTGAAGTTGGATGCTTGAAATCTTCACTTACGTCTCAAGTAGTCCACCTGTTATCATCTCATTGCAAGATTTGGAACAAAATCGAATAAGAGAATATTGCAGCCAAATGATTGATATCCCTATAGGTTGATGAGTAATCACTTCTAATACATAAGGTGTTGCCACCTGCATGATATATTAGACACACGTACAAGCTATAGACCTCCCGCCACCACATTTTAGAGTGGTGAGTAATCACCAAGTCATTAGTTCTCAATGATTACCAACTTACCACCTCATCTTTGGAGAAAATCAAAGACAAAACTACTCAAAATAGTCCCACCTCAAGCTCTCGGCTCTTTGTTGCTGGTTGTATTTTGAATTAAACCAAAGAGGCATATAGCAATGATGAGTTGCCATTAACAAGTAAAAAGCAATTTTAAGGCCTAACAAACAATCTAATGAGGATGGCAAATAATAGAAACCTCTCGAGCTAGGCTTAAGATTATATTCTTGTAGTGAAAGACTCTTTACTAATTTACATGCTAAATATACGAGTTCTTATAGGCATAATGTATAAAAGGAAATTGAAATAAAAATTGCTACAGTTGTAATAAAATTAAATACTCACATACACACACGCATATATATACTCGTTTTTTTTTAAGAATGGTATTACATGAACCCTTTTTTTTTTTTTAATTAATTCGTGCTATGCAATTTGTTTAGGTATAACACAATTATATAACCTCATTAATTTTCCTACCATTAGATTAATTCAGGGTTCATATAAAAGAGGTCTTTGCAGGTTCTCAAAATGAAGACCTCATGAGAGCAACTCTTTACATCTGAGTGTTATCTTTTCGAGCCAACCCCTACACTCTTGTAACTGATAATATTGTTCGACTTTCATACATAAGGAGTCATTTCTTCTTAACTTACACATATTCAAAAGTACACCTCTTACAACTACTAAAAAAGTTAGACGTGGATTGATTTGCTGGACAATGTATTATTCTTTTACTCATTATGCACCAGATTCAAATCTCAATCTCATAATTAATTTAGATAAATTTAATACAAATTATCTATTATTTGTAAAAATAAAATACTTTAAATTTATGTTTACGAAACAAATTCTAGAACTAGAAATGATGTAAAGTATTTTATTCATATAATTTTTTAGCTGGTATTTCGTTTTATGCAAGCGATAGTGATAAGGGAAGAATCAAACTTATCCTTGATATCTATTTTTTGAGGGGCCATTAGAATTTCGATGCAGAGTCAGAGTAAGATTGGCAATCTCGAATCTCTATCCTTTCTATTTCCTGTGTGAGTACTCGAGCCTAGGATGCCATATGCCAACTTGTCAGGACCCCCCCCCCCCCCCCCAACCCAAAACCCATTTGATTACGTGCCCTCCAGCTAATTGTTCCCACACCTCTACTCATCTATACAACACATTTTTTCCCTTTATTATTTGTCTCTTTAACAATCTCCTGAGCCACCATCCATTCACAATAGCTGATGCTGACTTGTTTGCATATCACCCATTCTTGCTCAATTTTATGTCGAAAATCTCGTAAGTTTTCTTTACTTTTCATGTCCAAATTCTCAATTTATTATTTACCAAACGAGTTTGGCTTCGGTCGTTCAACCTATAAAGTAATCTGATTTTTTTAACACTCTTTACTGTTTGATTGTTTAGAATCAATTTTTACTTTTCATATCCTGAATTACTCGGTTATTCTGGACGAAGAAAAATTGTTATAAAACATTGAAAAGTTATATAACCCCCTAAAGAGAAGGGAAAGTTTGTTGATTTCTGCCGACATGGTCGGTGGATCTATCGATGATTGTACAACTGAGTTTTGATCTCCAGAATCTGTTAGTCATTTTATTTTTTAAAGAAAAGAAAGCACTTTGAGAGGTTCCTGTTTTTGGCACAAAGAGGGCAACGCATGATGCACCCGTTTGCACATTGATTAATTAATAAAAAGGGACGACTACCGGCACACTTTTGAGAATCTTTAATAGGAGTGTCACATGATTAGATATGTAAGGCAAACTAATAAGACGTTATCACGTTACATAAGAGCAAACGAACAAAATGATGGCACATTGACACGAGCAATGTCGGTTTAACCAAACAACAAAATAGTTTTTGTGTGTGTGTGTGTGAGAGAGAGAGAGAGAGAGAGAGATAGGCCAAAGAAAGACACTGCTCCCACTGAAGTTTTTCCCATGACACGCCACATTCATCAGAAAAGCATACTAAAAAGAGGCCTCTCTAGCACACAGTTTTTTCGTTGTGATGCTAAACCTTCCTTTCTATTCCTTTCTCTAGCTGAGTAAGAAATAGATGCCTCATGACTCATCAATGACTCTTAGTTGCTTAAGCTAATCAGATCAGTAACGCGTGTCAGAAAAACAGCATCTTCCATATCTTTTGCATACTATTCCTGTTCAAAGCTCGAAAGTAATGATTGCCAGAATATTCTCAAAGACAGTCGCTCACAGGCGCATCGGTGGGTGTCCATGCATGCGGATGCGGACTACTGCCCTAAAATGCCAGTAGAAATATGAACTCAAGTGAAATTATCTCATGGTTGGAATAGGAAGTTCGAAGAGTCTCATGTGTTACTCTTTTTAACCTACCAAAGGTACGAGACATCGTCCCTAATATGTCAGAGAGACAGATGTACATTGCATTTGGGAAGCTGGCAAGGTATTTTTTAGTATGTTTTGTGATAACCTTTACCATCAGGACTTTTAGCCGTTGCATCGTTAGTCAAAAATATAATAAACGTTATTTAACGACTAAAAATCTCTACGTATATAGAAGAATACATCGAAACATAGTAGAGTTTTCAAGCTAGAAACCCTTGGATCAAAAAGAGGGAAATACAGTACTCGGGAGATGGGTCCCCGCAGAGCCTATGTTTGTACCCGAATTAATAAATTTGTTGACATCAGGCACCTCTTGGGACCCAATTGTAAATTCAAATTGCTTAATTAGGCTCGAGCTTAATCTCAAACTGATTTGAAATTACTTTTAAAATAATTTAAAAAATTTAGAGAAAATATTTATAAAACCAATTCTTAATAAAAATTCAAGTGAATTGTAAAAAAACACTTCAAGTGCTTTATGCATAAAATACATAACTGGTGTTTCTTGCAAGAAATACTTTAAGTATTTTTAGAATTCAAATTAAAAAAAATAAAAAAAAACTGTTTCGGTTATTTTAAAAACAGTTTCAAATGAGCCATACAACCAAAAGATAAATATTGGAAATTTAATCTACCAAAGAATGAATCAACAATGTACATTCTACTCTAAAAACACTAGAAGATAATGGTAAAAAGAAGAATATCGAGGTTTATCGATACAAAATTCGTCATGCACAAATAATTTCCACGGAGCTAATGCAAATTTTTAGCAAAAATGAGTAACAATTTACTTTATTTTCATTATCATATTAACCAAATTACAACGGACCAACCTACAAGGCTACTACACCATTATAATTCAGACAGATAAATTAAGGCCAAAGAGAAAAAAAAATTAAAGAGAGATTTGAAGAGAGAGAGAGAGAGAGAGAGAGAGAGAGAGAATTTACTTCCCATCTGTGTTCTTTCAGCTTTAACTTCAAGTGTCAGTGAACAGAAACCCTTGTTCCTCAAGGGCATTTTTGGAAATGTAAAATCAGCAGTAGGCAACTCCCATCTCTTTCTGTCTTGGTTTTCTTCCTCTTCAATTGTTTGCTCAGTCGTAGATCCGTGAATCTGCCACCACATTATTAATTCCACCTTCCTTGTCTGCTTCCGTTTCCGTCAAAACAAACAGAGCATAACAGAAAACAGAGCAACACTGAAAACAGTGTAAACTAATGGGTGGCTAGCCACCAGCTGGACTGAGCTGGACGCCGTATGGGGAGGAGGGTTATAATAGTAAAACGGAAAGTACGGCACAATTGGGTTCGGCGGCGGTGGCACTGGGTAGTTCTTGCCGTTCGGCGGAGGATAAAACGCACCCCCGCCACCCCCGCTGCCGCCTTGCGGTGGCGGGTAGTTGTAGTAAGTGGGCTGGGAAGGTGGCGGAGGAGAGTAGTAGGTGGTTCCGGAGCTCGGTGGCGTGGGAGGCGGCGGACAGTTGGAGGATGAGGATGGCGGAGAAGGCGGCGGAGATGAGGGCGGAGGAGGTGACGGTGGAGGAGGGGATGGCACTTTGCCACATGGGTTTTCGCAGACAGAGCACATTTCGCATTCGATCTGCTCCTTGGAAGTCACTTTAGGCTTCGGCAGCGGCGAAGAAAGCGTTGTGGTGGCGACGGTGAGTAGAAGTAGAAGCTTGAAAGAGAAGTGGGTCTGATGAGTAAATTTCATGGTTAGCTCAGAAAGATCAAGAAAAAGTAGAGAACAATGGAAAAATGGAGTGGGAAGTGGAGGAGTGAGAGTGTTGATAGACTTTAAGAGAGAGAGAGAGAGAGAGAAGGCGCGGGGGCAAGTAATGGTCTTGTCTTGAAGCTACACCACATCTTTTTGTAAGAGTGGGTTTAAATAAGGGGTGTGTAAATACTAAATAGTAGAGTGAGACGAAGGAGCTGGTTAAAGTTGTAAAAAGAGGACACCGAACCGACGCGTTTTACTTTCACAGAAAGTGGCCTCATATTACTCGGAGGACGTTTAGGGCAAAAGTCCAGAATTTGAGCTTAAAGCTTAGCTAATAGATGGGGGGTGGTGGGGTGGGCGTGGGGGGCGCCTTTGATTTTTAGGGGGGGTATCCCTTGTCCTCAATTTCGGCCTAAGCAGAGGAAAGGTGACGTGTATTAACCTTTTTTTCAGTTACATGGGTTGTATTATCCTAATGCCATAGGTGACATGTAACGAAATGTACTACGAATGTGCAATGTTGGGAGTTGATGAGTTTTTCAAGCATGAGAGTAGCTGACACATGAAAAGATGGATTGTATATGCGCATGAGTTGAGCCCTATTTTGTTTCATGTCACTAGAGAGACGGAAACATTAATTTTCTAGTGTGTGGAATTTACATTCTCATTAAATAGCGCGTGAGCACATGAGCTGTTGAGATCGGTATGATTAATATTTACTTTGAAACCGTATTAAAACCAGAGTATCTAACCCAAAACCAAGGATTTGGATCCTCTCCGAGGCAACTGATCAGGATTCTCCTGACCAGTGTTCTTGGACCGTTGGATTTTTATCCAACGACTACAATTATTATAACTTTTAGAGAGCCCCTTGTTTGTAGCCATCGGATAAAAATTCAACGGTCCACAAATACTGATAAGGAGGATCTGACCAGTTGCCTCAGAGAGGATCCAAATCCCAAAGGACAAGGATTGTCTGCCCTCCCACTTCCGATGCCTTCCCGTGCCCTCCAGTTTGTATGGTCACGGTTAAGCCACGTCAACATTTTATATTACTATTCATTTTTTGTCTTATTATCTTTATAAAAAAAATAATATAAAATGTTAGTGTGGCTTAACCATGACCATACAAAACAAGAGGGAACGAGAGGGCATCGGAAATGGGAGGGCAATCAATCCTTTTCCAATCCCAAAACCAATGCGTTGTGGTTGCAGAAAGGAAAGTAATGATGATGTGTTGAAATGATGGGAATCCATTTAGTTCAGTAGGGTACACTCGTGATTAATTAGTTGCTAATGACTTGGTATACTTTGCTAGTGAGTAATGAGCTGTGTTAAAAGGAAGGGATATTTTGATATGGGTTCAAAGTAATTAAAAATTAGACATATTTTAAAAGTTAAAAATCATTAAAAATTAAATCTACTTCAAAACTAGAACTATAAAATTGAGTCTATTTCAAATTTTCTCTAAAAGGAAACGGTGAAAAGGTTGAGGAATTAGCACAATCATTATTGTTGGGCTTGACTTGTACACAGATGTTCATACGTGGAAGGATGACATTTGAGGTGCCGCAGACGTAAACAAGACGCAAGCTCCACGTGGGGTGTGCATGGTATTTTACTAGCATTCAGCCAGATATATTTAGTACACCAAATACTATTGCACTGGAGGATGATTTAAGCAAGAGAATTCTCTTCGGATTCTCTTGGAGGATTCTAGGGATTCGTGAATAATGTTTATTTATCGTATATTGTAAAATTAGTTTTTGTCAGGTACTGTTTGTATTTAATTTTAAATAAAAATATTTAAAATGATTTTTGATCGCATGATGTACGATGAACGGACCGATTCACAGCTTTCTTGTTTTTGTGATCAACAAAAATATGAACGGCAAAGCTATACATACATATACATATACATACATACATATATATATATATATCTCTCTCTCTCTCCAAATGCATGCATAATGGAACATCACATATATATCGACAAATTTTGAAACACGATACCTTCATTTTCAACTTGGCTAAGTAGATAACTTCAGCTCAATCACGTTTGAAATCCTAACTTCGTCTCTGCATATATATTCCTAAGCTGGTATAAAATGGACAAGAAAGATTTAAGTTTGTCAAAATTATACGTAGGAACAACATTGAATTATTATATATACATGTTCATATTCGACCGATTTTGTCAAGAAATAAGTGATGAGGAATGAGTTGTTAAAGGACACATATATAGATATGGGCCAGCTGGCATGCATAAAATAAAATAAAAAGATTCTGCTCTTTTTGGTTGGAAAATTGATAAATCAGATTGTTAACTTGTTAATTTGTTAAGTTAATACTCAGTTAATTAGCTCTTGGTTAATTAATTATTAGAAGTTTTTTTGTCCAAAATGATTAGTTATACGTACGATTTCTTACTTCCCACCGGCCACCGAGTAATTAGGGTTGACAATTCCTCACTGAAGCAAATTTAATAACTGGGAACGTAAATGAAGCAAAAAAACTTGCGAGCATAGAGCATGGAGCTACAGAATATGCACGTATGATGCCAAGAAAAGTTATTCATCAAACATTAATGTTTGGGAAATGTTTGAAATGCACGGTTCCATCTTATGTAAGGTAATGCTGTATCAGTGATCAAGCTGCTAAAAGCGTGCATATTGATACAAAAGCATTGAGTAGGGATGTATAAGACAAAACATCAGGCCGGAAACTACTTTTCTTAATCTCATTAAAAACTGATACGCCTTTAACCACAAGGTGTGGCGCGATTGGCAAATCAAATCATCAGTGGGCGGATTCCTTGGTGCCTAACTGGCAGGGGTTTGAAACTCACTGAAAACACTTTGTGGCCAGAGGCAAGCCACACCTCGAGCGTAGATTAGTCCCATCCTACGGGTGTGGGGACACTGCCTGGTACCTGGACCGAACAAAAAAAAAGCTGATACGCCTCTTTGCTCATCCCATGTGAAGCATATGAACCTAATAGTGCATTATATGAAACAGTGATAGGTTTTAGGCCTTATGTAATAATAAGGCTTCTTGTTCTAAAAGACTGACATAACTTAGAAATTACAAATGCATTTGTCTCCACTGCATTCTATCTATTAAAACCTAAAAAAAAGCTGATACGCCTCTTTGCTCATCCCATGTGAAGCATATGAACCTAATAGTGCATTATATGAAACAGTGATAGGTTTTAGGCCTTATTTAATAATAAGGCTTCTTGTTCTAAAAGACTGACATAACTTAGAAATTACAAATGCATTTGTCTCCACTGCATTCTATCTATTAAAACCTAAAAAAAAGCTGATACGCCTCTTTGCTCATCCCATGTGAAGCATATGAACCTAATAGTGCATTATATGAAACAGTGATAGGTTTTAGGCCTTATTTAATAATAAGGCTTCTTGTTCTAAAAGACTGACATAACTTAGAAATTACAAATGCATTTGTCTCCACTGCATTCTATCTATTAAAACCTAATAGTCTTCAGAGGGCAGTTTTTAGTCGCGTGGTCTTTCTCCTTTCCACAACATTCACAAGGACCATATCTAAGTTTTGCTTCTTCTTCAGGTGTGAGTTTAGTCCCAGAGCCAGCAGCCTTTCGTTCATTGAATTCTTCCACTGTTTGTTTGTGGTTCCGTTGTTAAATACCCACAAATTGAGTAAAACAAATGGCAGTATTTTCCCCTCAAAACACAGAGGATCGACGAGTCCAATAAAACTTCACAAAACCGTAAAACAAAAATAATCAAGAGCGTACCTATAGCCAGCCAATGCGCGAAGTTGTCCGCAGGGCGACACTCTTCATAATAAGTTGACGATGAGAAAACCAGAGAAGAAAAAAACAGTCGGTATATGAATGGGGTAAATATTTAGATGTTTATTCTTCTCCAAGATGGAGGTACTCAAAGTAAATATAATGAAACAATTATATATCAAACACGAAATGAGCATTCAAAAGCAACAAGAACTAGGAAACTACGTATATACAAATGGTCAAACTATTGAGCCAGTTACACAATTCCCAGGCAACTAATTCCTGGCACAATTTCAATGGGAAGCAAGCTAGACATGCTGACTTACTATATATTTTCTCGATTTCATTCAAATACTGCAAACAGAAATTTTACTACAAAAACCCTCAAAGTATAGAAAATAAAGAAAAATCAAAAGCATACCATAATGAGTCAACGGTGAACACGATCCTTTTTGAATTTCATCAACCACAACTTGGCGAGAGTCTTGAACCTTTGGTTGTTCTTCTGCCTTGCTATCTGTTTTCACATTGCAGTTCCATTTTAATGTCAAATACAAATAAAAACAATGGGAGATGACGAGAACGACAAAGCCAAAAAGCTCAGTAAATATGGGGAACATGTACAAGCAACTAGAATTAGGAAACATAAGGACACTACAAGACTGAGTATATACACAAAGTCAAACTATTGAGCCAGTTACACAAATTCCCAGGCTACTAATTCCTGGCACAATTCAATGGGAATCAATCTAGACATATTGACTCACTATATATTTTCTCGATTTCAGTCAAATACTGCAAACATAAATTTTACTACAGAAACCCTGAAAGTAAAGAAAATAAAGAAAAATCAAAAGCATACCTTTGGGCACATCATAAGTAGACGCTGAAGAGTATCTTCTTTGAACTATATCAAGCAAAGATCGGTAACAATATGGAACCTTTGCCTGTTCTTCTGCCTCGCTATCTGTTTTCACATAGCAGTTCCATTTTGATGTCGAATACAAATAAAAACAATGGGAGACGACGAGAACGACAAAGCCAAAAAGCTCGGTATATATGGGAAACATGTACAAGCAACTAAAATTAGGAAACAAAAGAGAACTAGGAATAAGTAAACTCATGTCCCCGAGGGGGGGAGGGTGGGAGGACGAAGAGCATGCCAAGGCTCGTATGGTAGGCACAGCTGAAGATTTTTGCCAGTCTATAAAGTATTGAGGCAATTACACAAATTCTAAGGCAACCATTCTGATGCAGACAGAGTAGCAGTTACATATATGAATTATTGTGATGAAAATCATGCACGAGGAGGTCCATGCATTGCATTAGAAAGTAATTTTAGCTTTAATAATATTCCATGTACTAGGCTCATTGTATTGCAATTAATTGGCTTCATGCATCACATGAATTTGGGTTATGAGTTCAATGGATGGGGTGGAGGATAAAGCCTATAAATCATTGTAAGCCTAGATTTTTCAGGGCAGTTTTTGGGAAGTTAAAGTAAAAGTAAGAGTTTAGTCTCTTCCGTTCTATCAACTTGGCTATTCTCATCTGTGATAGTCAACAAGAATTAAGGGATTATTGTGTTCTAAAGTTTGTTCCGTTTTTCCTATATTATCCGCTGCATCAAAATTCCCAGCACACAAAGTCGATGGGGAGCATAATTAGGTGAGCTAGACATACCCACTATACACAAATACTCAGAGATCGTACATTTAGGTAATGCTCTTTTACTTGTTCAATACATTATCTATCGATCTCATTCAACTACTGCATGCAAAAGTTATTATTCGTTCTTCTACAAACACTACAATTACAAAGCAATTCAACCATTCAATTTCAAGGATAGTATATCCATTCCCCTAACTAAGGACTAAGATAAAATATAAGGAAAATTAATGATAAGGGCTCTAAAACTTTGGATTTTAACCAAAAACCATCTAATAAGTTTATTTAATGGTTAGGACAAAGTCCAACACTTAATCAGTCCAATCAACATGGCCCAACTGAAATAACCTAATGTGTTTCCAATTTTACCCTTGACCTTCCGTTAGTTTTTTCGTGAAACAGACCAAACTACTACCCGCAAGCAAAGCAACAAAAATCCAGATCAATGCACTGCCAAAACCGCATAAAACCCAACCCTCACAAACGGCCGGCCGACTCCAACCGCACTTCGAACAATTTTATCCCTTCGAGTTCCCCATGGTAAATCATTCATTTATGATCTTTTTCTTTTGAATTCTTTCTGCTTTTTGTATGTTTTGAAGATATTTTTCACGCTCTTTTCCCCAATCGGCGGGATGTATTTATGATCTTTTGGTTAAATAATATCTATTCGAGTCTTTCTACTCCAGAGAGCTGGAGATGTTGTTCTTCATCCCGGGTTTGCTCTGCATTTTCATACAAAACTCCTGTTCATCAATAGATGTGCGCGCGGATTGTTGATATATAATTGTTCGTAGTGCGGTGATCATTCCTGACAAGGTACTGTAGTCTGTAGCATATGATTGTTGCCTTGGGACAGCATATGAACTTAATGAAAAAAGATTGGTAGCAAATCAATAGCAGGTCATATGTGGAGAATGGATTACAATATATTCAATTGTTTAAGCTCTCTGATGGCTTCCACTATATATTTTAATTCATGTGTGTGAAGGAAGGATATGTGAAATTAATAAGCCCATATACAATCAGTGGGATCTATTTTTGATCTTTTGGTTAAATAACCGTTCTTTTTATTTTTCATACCATTCTTTTTTAATTTTTCAAGCTCCCCACGGGAAACCTTAGCTTTTTGTATCTTCATAACCTCTGTATCCTCTCATCACGAACCCAAACTGTTATAGAAATAGTTAATATTCAGTTTAAGAAATAGTGATAGTATCCTTATTTAGTTCTAGAAATAGTCAGTGTTCAGTTTAATAAATAGTGATAGTACCAGAGTTGAGTTTCAGAAATAGTGTAGCACCCATGTTTAGTTTAAGAAATAGTTAATATTCAGTTTAAGAAATAGTGATAGTACGGGAATTGAGTTTCAAAAATAGTGTAGTACTAGTGTTCAGTTTCATAAATAGTGTAGTACTCGTGTTTAGTTTCTTAAATAGTCAGTGTTCAGTTTAAGAAATAGTAGTAGTACAAGTGTTCAATTTAAGAAATAGTGATAGTATCCATGTTCACTTCTAGAAATAGTGTAGTACTCGTGTTTAGTTTCATAAATAGTCAGTGTTCAGTTTAAGAAATAGTAATAGTACCAGTGTTCAGTTTAAGAAATAGTAATAGTACCAGTGTTCAGTTTAAGAAATAGTGATAGTACCAGTGTTCAGTTTAAGAAATAGTGATAGTACCCATGTTCAGTTCTAGAAATAGTGTAGTACTAGTTTTCAGTTTTAAGAATTAGTTAGTGCTCAGTTTTAAGAAATAATTAATGTTCAGTTCTACTAGTGATAGTATCGGTGTTTAGTTCTAAAAAATAGTGGTAGCAACTTTTAAACTCGCAACAATCTCAAACTGACTCTTTATAAATAGCTTATAAGAAATTTATATTAATCTTACTTTGATTCTATAAATATTTTGATAAGCATTTCAACACGAGTTTGATTTTAAATCTTCCTCAGTCTAAATCTTTTTCAATTCAATTCCTTTGATTTCATTTAGTAGTTAATAAATTAGTAGATGAGCAATTCTTCCTTCTCATTTTAGTTTCTCTAATTTCATTTACAAATTTTTATGCACGACATAAATAGTTGAAGCTCCTCTCAAACCCCATCACCTCAAAAATAAAAGACATAACCTGGCTCAATTGCCCTTAAAAATTGAGATCAATCGAGACTTAATCAATTCAATTTTAATTATACATGAGTAATGTTCAGCAAGTAAAAGAGTATATGGCAATGGCAAGCGAATGGGGAATATGTTGACGCTTAACTGGGTTCTGAACTTAATTAGTAGATATCATATAGGATGGAAGGGCAGAAGGGACTTCAACATCACATGCATTCAAACAAAAACCCAAAAGCAGACCTAAAGAGAGGAGACGCAGAGGAAAGCAGTTTGCCATGCTCAAAAATACCTCACGAACCTCCACTATATGCCATGCACTCTTTTCTTTCTTGGTTTCAACAAATTTGAATAGGTTACAAAATTGAATATTGACTTCTATTTCTGAACTGAACCAAAATAACCCACCATATTTTTGGTACTAAACCAAAATAACCAACATTATTTCTGCAACTACAACAAAATAACCCACACTATGTTTGAAATTGAACCAAAATAACACACACTATTTCTGAAACTAAACCAAAATAACCAATACTATTCTGGAACTACAGCAAAATAATCCACATTATTTCTGGAATTACAGCAAAATAACTCACACTATTTCTGAAACTACAACAAAATAAACCATACTATTTCTAAAAATGAACCAAAAGCCCACACTATTTTTAAAACTTCAGCAAAATAACCTACACTATTTCTGAAATTACAGCAAAATAACCCACACTATTTCTAAAATTTGAAAAAAAAAACCTACACTAGTTCTGGAACTATAGCAAAATAACTCATATTATTTCTGAAATTGAACCAAAATAACCTATACTATTTTTGAAACTACAGCAAAATAACCAACACTATTTCTGAAATTGGACCAAAGTAACCTACACTATTTCTGGAACTACAGCAAAATAACCCACATTATTTCTTAAACTGAACTAAAATAACCCACACTATTTCTGGAACTACAGCAATATAACCTACACTATTTCTGAAACAGAACCAAAATACTATGCACTACCACTAATTTAATTACAATACTATGGATGATATCATCAATCCCAATATATATTATAGGCCATGGCATATATAAGATTGTGACCATGAAGATAGATCAAAGTACATACTACAAATTTTCTCATCTTACAAGTTGAAACACAACATTCCATTAACATAGCTAATAAGCACCGCTGAGTCTTTATATCGGAATCTTGACTCTTTGGTATTTGATGCCCTGCACTCTTTGAATTTAATATAATTTACAATTGCCTTTTCTTCTAATCTTCTAACTTTTGCTACTTAACATATGATTAATCATTACCTTCTCTTCTGCTTTTTTTGCTTTTGCTACTGAACAAGTAGCTCAAACCTCACTTGCAATCACATCTAATAAAAAAAATATGAAACATTGTTTGTGTTTTTTGACAGCGGGTGGGTTGTTATGTAATTAGCTCATATGATTAAGATGAAGGTCATACAACATGTTGCTCAAACGTTAGACATATTTTAATCTGGTATTCTTTTTTTTGTTTTTTTAATATATAATCTCAAGATGTAATTGACATCTCATACAATCAAATAGCAAACTCAACTAAAACAGAATCAAAATGCAGCATTGTCATACTAAGTCCAGAGCGATCCTAACAAAATTAAATATCGAAACCCAAACCTAGATAACTGGACAATAACAACAGCAGCACCCATTTCTTTTCTTCCACGAGATGAACCTTCAAAATGCCTGCTTTCACATAAACTAACATGAGTCAAAAATGGTATTGGCAGGACAATCAGTCCCCATTCCTCCTGAAAGAGGAACCCTCGGTCTCGGTGAGTCTGGCACGACCACCAGTAGGCTGGCACAGCACAGTCTGGCAGTTCCCACACACCACAACTGTTTGCGAGTGACTGAACACAGTGGTTCTGCACAAACATATTCGATTACATTCACTTTTAAACAACAAATAAATACTCTTATTTTCTAATTTAGCACATAATTTAATAAGTACTTAAACGAAAACAGCAAAAAAAGGATAAAAATTCACATGTTGAAACACCCCTGGCACTTGACATCCTATTCAAGTTCAAAACATTCAAAACTAGTATCATCCCACTTAAACATTCAAAACTACAACAACAACAACAACAACAACAACAAAGCCTTTTCCCACTAAGTGGGGTCGGCTATATGAATCCTAGAACGCCATTGCGCTCGGTTTTGTGTCATGTCCTCCGTTAGATCCAAGTAATCAAGTCTTTTCTTAGGGTCTCTTCCAAAGTTTTCCTAGGTCTTCCTCTACCCCTTCGGCCCTGAACTTCTGTCCCGTAGTCACATTTTCGAACCGGAGCGTCAGTAGGCCTTCTTTGCACATGTCCAAACCACCGGAACCGATTTTCTCTCATATTTCCTTCAATTTTGGCTACTCCTACTTTACCTTGGATATCCTCATTCCCAATCTTATCCTTTCTCGTGTGCCCATACATCCCACGAAGCATCCTCATCTCCGCTACGCCCATTTTGTGTACGTGTTGATGCTTCACCGCCCAACATTCTGTGCCATACAACATCGTTGGCCTTATTGCCGTCCTATAAAATTTTCCCTTGAGCTTCAGTGGCCTACGACGATCACACAACACGCCGGATACACTCTTACACTTCATCCATCCAACTTGTATTCTATGGTTGAGATCTCCATCTAATTCTCCGTTCTCTTGCAAGATAGATCCTAGGTAGCGAAAACGGTCACTTTTTGTGATTTTCGCTAGATTGCTCCGGTCATTAGTGTGGATAAGTATATAAATGGATAGAGATAGGAAAGCAAACACAAGATGTACGTGATTCACCCAGATTGGCTACGTCCACGGAATAGAGGAGTTCTCATTAATTGTGAAGGGTTTACACAAGTACATAGGTTCAAGCTCTCCTTTAGGGAGTACAAGTGAATGATTTAGTACAAAAGACATTAGGAAATATTGTGGGAGAATGATCTCGTAACCACGAAACTTCTAAGTCCCGGAGTGTGGTATCGGCTTGACTTTCCTTATCTGTCTCATAGGTAGATGTGGAATCTTCTCTGGAAGTACTCTTCCTCCATCCAGGGGTGGTATCTGTAACTGGTGGAGATGCACAAGGTAATGTATCAATGTCACTTGAAGCTTACTTGTAGTTTCAGGCTTGGTCAAGCGCGATACAAACCATGTAGTAGGAGTCCCCCAAGTCGCCGAGCTAGGGGATCTGCTGAAAGAGGTAACAGACAAGGTAAGCAATCAGAGCTCCGGCTGATTGTTCACATTCTCCCTATCTTGCAGGCAGCATGAAGGATAAAGAGAAGAAAAATGAGAAGAGATGATATGGGATACTTTTGCTTTTGAAGAAGTAACTTTCCACAGGCTTATTCTTGAACTGGGCTGGAGGGTTTTCTGGTTTCCTCCAAAGTATAAGGCCGACTGAAGAATTTGAGGGTCAAAACAAGTCCATCAAATCTAGAGTACGTTCGACCCTGCTGATATGGGATACTTTTGCTTTTGACAGAGTAGTGGATGTATCGGCACGTGTGCTGTTACGCTTGTTTCCACATGCTTCCTTGTATCCTTCTCACTTGCCCTATCTGTTCCTCAGGCAGATGCGGTATCTTCCTTGGAAGCATAAGATGTTAAAGATGAGTACTCGGGAGCAATGTCAGGGTAAGGGGTTCCAGGCAGTCAGTTCCTGGCTGGAAGCTTGATTCCAAGTGCTGACTGATTGCTCTCTTTCTCCTTGTCTTGCAGGTAAGAACAAGGCCAAAGGAAAAGACAGGGAAAAAGCATGATATGGGATACTCTTGCTTTTAACCCTGATGATATGAGATATTCTTGCTCTAGTATAGCTTGTTTACAGAGGTATTATCGGGGGGAAAGAAAGCTGAATATTTCGAAAGGCTTCGTTGGGAGTGCCCTCTCAGATAAGAGGAAGGGTTGAGCATTTTTGCAGGTCTGCCTGTCCGTTGGGGATGGAGGTCGACATATATAGGAGTCTCCCTAACATCAAGTAATAATGCTATTCCTTTACCCTGCTTGGTCATAGCACGGTAGTGGGAGCTGCCAGCTTCACAAGTTTTAACTCTGTCAGAGCACTTTGAAAAAAATGGTCTGTGGTATCTGGAAAGCTGATGTTGCGTGTGAAGATTACAGACAAGCTTTATCCAAGGAGATCCGGCTCTTGAAGTTGGGAAAGTGGTGCCTCTTCGGTTTTCGAACAAGCAATCATGTCGGGGATCTGGCTCTCGAGATTCGGAGAACGATGCCTCTTCGATTTTTGAGAAAGCAATCATGCTGGGGGTCTGGCTCTCGAGAATCGGAGAGCGGTGTCTTCGATTTTTGAGAAAGTAATCATGTTGGGAGTGTTTTCTCGAATATGAGTAAAGGTTGGGCATGTTTGCTAGTCTACCTTGCCACGAAGCACAGAGGTTGACACACAGGGACTTTCCAATTATCCAGCAGTGGTACTGTTCCTTTACCCTCTCTTCGATTTTTGAGAAAGTAATCATGTTAGGAGTCTGGCTCTCGAGATTCGGAGGGCGGTGCCTCTTCGATTTTGGAGCAAGCAATCTTGTTGGGGGTGTTTTCTCGAATGTGAGTAAAGGTTGGGCATGTTTGCTAGTCTACCTTGCCACGAAGCACAGAGGGTGACACACAGGGACTTTCAAATTATCCAGCAGTGGTACTGTTCCTTTACCCTCTCTTCGATTTTTGAGAAAGTAATCATGTTGGGAGTCTGGCTCTCGAGATTCGGAGGGCGATGCCTCTTCGATTTTGGGGCAAGCAATCTTGTTGGGAGTGTTTTCTCGAATGTGAGTAAAGGTTGGGCATGTTTGCTAGTCTACCTTGCCATGAAGCACAGAGGTTGACACACCGGGACTTTCCAATTATCCAGCAGTGGTACTGTTCCTTTACCCTTGTGGGTAATAATATGGTAGCTAGGCCGTCAAAATTTATGTGTCTAAACTTTGTTAGTGTTGTTTCTTTGCTATTCTTTTACCCTTCTTGGTCAGAGCGATGTAGTGAGAGTTGCAAGCTTCACGTGTCTCGACTTTGTCAGAGAACTTTGGCAAAGTTATATGTGGTACCCATGAGCTACTGTTGCGTGTGGGAAGTGGGTGATTGAACAGTACGATTCATGTGCTTTCTACTTCGCCAGAAATCTTCGACAGAATGCCCATAATTTCCGCAAAGCTGAGTGTGCGTGTGACAGGTGCTGACAAGGCTGGAAAAGTAGTCTCAACTTTGTCAGAGGACTTTGGCAAAGTTATATGTGGTACCCATGAGCTACTGTTGAGTGTGGGAAGTGGGTGATTGAACAGTATGATTCATGTGCTTTCTACTTCGCCAGAAATCATCGACAGAATGCCCATAATTTCCGCAAAGCTGAGTGCGTGTGACAGGTGCTGACAAGGCTGGAAAAGTAGGTGCCTCTTCGATTTCTGAGATCGACCCTCGTGGTCTCTGAGCAGCCCAGCTTTTGAGAAAGCAAACCTCTTCGATTTCTGAGATCTGCCCTCGTGGTCTCTGAGCAGTCCAGCTTTTGAGAAAGCAAACCTCTTCGATTTTTGAGATCGGCCCTCGTGGTCTCTGAGCAGCCCAGCTTTTGAGAAAGCAAACCTCTTCGATTTCTGAGATCGGCATTCGTGGTCTTTGAGCAGCCCAGCTTTTGAGAAAGCAAACGCCTCTTCGATTTCTGAGATCGACCCTCGTGGTCTCTGAGCAGCCCAGCTTTTGAGAAAGCAACGCCTCTTCGATTTCTGAAGCTTCGTCGAGTGCAGATTTTTATAGAGGCTGACATTAAGTTCCAAAGCACACTTGAATATCCACCAGTAGAAGCTCCATTCTTGCACTTCTAAGATCTTGATTTGTCCGACCTCTTCTCTTTTCTACACCTTTGAAAATGTCTGGCCCCTCCGACCGTCGTTTTGACTTGAACCTTGTTGAAGAGGCAGCCCCGCCTTCTCCAGACAACATATGGCGCCCATCCTTCGTCTCCCCTACTGGTCCTCTTACCGTTGGGGATTCCGTGATGAAGAATGATATGACCGCTGCGGTAGTGGCCAGGAACCTTCTCACTCCCAAAGATAACAGACTACTTTCCAAACGGTCTGATGAGTTGGCTGTTAAGGATTCTCTGGCTCTTAGTGTTCAGTGTGCAGGTTCTGTGTCTAATATGGCCCAACGCCTATTTGCTCGAACCCGCCAAGTTGAATCATTGGCGGCTGAAGTGATGAGTCTCAAACAGGAGATTAGAGGGCTCAAGCATGAGAATAAACAGTTGCACCGGCTCGCACATGACTATGCTACAAACATGAAGAGGAAGCTTGACCAGATGAAGGAATCTGATGGTCAGGTTTTACTTGATCATCAGAGATTTGTGGGTTTGTTCCAAAGGCATTTATTGCCTTCGTCTTCTGGGGCTGTACCGCGTAATGAAGCTCCAAATGATCAACCTCTGATGCCTCCTCCTTCTAGGGTTCTGTCCAGTACTGAGGCTCCGAATGATCCCCCTCCGGTGCCTTCTCTTTCTGGGGCTCTACCGACTGCCGAGACTTCTCCTAAGCAACCTTTGTGAAGGCTCCCTCTTGTTTGTTTATTTTGACTCAAGTATATGTACATATTTGTAATTTATCGGGGATATCAATAAATAAGCTTTCCTTCATTTCAACGTATTGTGTTAAATCACCAAAGCCTTCTTCGCTAAGTTCTTTGAATTTTCTTTTGTTGAAGCTTGTATGTTGGAGCTTTGTGAGTGGAGCATGTAGGTTGAGGTAGTGTTCCCTTAATTTCCCGAGCGAGGACAACTTCTCGGTTGGAGACTTGGAAAATCCAAGTCACTGAGTGGGATCGGCTATATGAATCTTAGAACGCCATTGTGTTCTGTCCTGTGTCATGTCCTCTGTTAGATCCAAGTACTCTAAGTCTTTTCTTAGGGTCTCTCTCAAAGTTTTCCTGGGTCTTCCTCTACCCCTTCGGCCCTGAACCTTTGTCCCATAGTCGCATCTTCTAATCGGAGCGTCAGTAGGCCTTCTTTGCACAAAATTTGGACCATCGTTCGACCAAAAAAAAAAAATACAAAACCCAAAATTAGAGCGAATAAGAATAAATACAAAACCCAAAAGCGTAAGCATCCATCGATTAATATCCATACCATAAAGAAAGAGTTGGGGGTCTGTACAAGCCTCTTGATCTTGTGCTTCCTCTTCTCAAGCTCAGCTGATGGATGGAGCAAATCGATATCGTTCTGAAGCACCATCTTGATTGAAATCGAAGATCGTAGAAAATAGCGGCGACCGCGAATGGAAGACTCTAGGGAGAGACCGAGCTTGCAACAATGGCGGGTGAGAGAGCAATTTTGATTTGGTATTTTGGTTGACACCTTTGGTGGAACTGGTTGCAGAGGAAACCATGACAAGGCAACCTCTGAATCTACTAGAAGATATGCACCAAACAATCCTTCATTCAATTCACCAAGGGCTGGCTTCCGTTGGGGTAATTTTGGAAACTTAACTTTGTTCATTTTGGGCTCTGTAATCCAGCCCGTGTGAAATTTGGAACCCTTGTCCTTATGATTAATTTTGAGGTGCTTTTGATTAAAGAAAACTATAAGATGGTTTTTGATTAAAATAATCTTGATCTAAACTCTTTTCATTAAAATTCCCTAAAATATATGAACGAAATCGTGCTGCATAAACCCTAAAAAAAACTTTCTTTTTCCTTTAAAGAAAATCCAGATGAGAAGCAAAATACCAAAAGCTAGCAAACTCCTCGATCACAAACCCTAAAACAAATATCGATTAAAGGCATAATACCATCATCAATCGCGGCCACTGTTTGATTCTGCCCCTCGCCGGATGATCTTGACCCCACGTCGTACTTGACTAGTGGTTTGGCTTCAGAGTTGAGTGCGCGGCGAATCACGGAAACGGATTCGTGTGCGCGGCCAATTACGGCTACGGATTTGTATACGCGGCGGATCATGCTTTTGTCTGAGAGAGAAGAGAGGGAGAAGGGGAGAGAGGAGATACAGGGCATGCTGTATAAAATATAGAGATAAAATCCAAAGCACAAAATATTAAAATGAATAAATAAATAAAATAAGAGATAATCATGGATGGTGTATTCAATTGGGATTTTGAGGGATTTTAATTCTTTTAATAAATCTAGGTGTATCCAATCATGATTTTAAGTAATTCTCAGAAATTCAAGGTATATTCAATTAGAATTTTAAGATAGTTTATTAAAATCCTTATAAATCTAGGTGTATTCAATTAGGATTTTAAAGAAGTTTATAACATTCCAAGTGTATTAAATTAGAAATTAATTTTAAAGAATTTGATAAAGTTGAGGAATTAGAGGGAATTGGAGAGATTTCGTAGTGTATTTTAAGCATCCACAAATTCCACCTCTCCCCATGAAATTTCGAGAGAATTGAATTAAAATTTTATATGGAATCTCGACAAATCAATTAAACTCCATAAAAATCCATGGATTTATAAATCCATTAAAATCTCTCAAATTCTCAGTTGAATACACCCTCCTTATGCTTAGTCAGAACATAAATGGTATAACTGAAGTGTGACAATATAAAAACCGTACTTTGAAACTATGTTTTCATCAGCCATTTATATTAAGATAGGTAAACTACAGTTCGACCACCTAAACTATTATCCATTTTTTTTTTCGGTAAAAAAAAAACTATTTTTTTGTACCTAATCTCATCTCATGGACATGGAGTACAAAGAAGCAAAACACAATGGCCAGGTCTTCTGCAGTGGCAGAGTATAGGTCTCTTATCCATAGGTCTTTTGCCCACACTACTGCTGCTGAGCTCACTTGGGTTTGCAAAATCCTTCAAGACATTTCCTTTCCTCTCTTGTAGAAACTTGTGATTTTCTGCAATAACAAGAGTGCGACTGATTTGACTTTTAATCATGTCTTCCATGCTCGGACTAAACATGTAGAGATAGATAACGACTACATCCGAGATCATGTGGCTGCTAATCTTCAAATTGCATAGATTTTTACGAAATCTTTACATGTAGATTGCTTTGATGTGCTAAGTCACAAGCTTTTAGTTCGTTTCCCTTCCTTTAACTTGAGGGGGTGTGTTAAGAATACCGAAGAACCATCAATTGGTCATGTACCCGAGGCACGAGATTAAATCCTAGATGGCTAGGTTATTCCTGATTAGTTGTTGCTTAGTCAGCATATATGGATTGGGAGATAATGTATTTATATAAGTCACAGACTGTAACCATTTATTCATTACTAATAAAAAGTTATTTTACAACATACTCTCTCTCTCTCTCTCTCTTAGATTCTGGTTTTCCACATTCATCATCAATTATTACTTGTCAATTAGAACTATTACTAAAATATTAACACGTGAACACAGAAAATTAAAAAATAGAAAGAAACATAAAGAAACCAAATGTTTAAATAACGAATCATTTCACATTGTCAATACACATTATATATATATATATATACAAACCAATAAACAAAAACAATAACAACATAGTATTATATATATATATATATATATATATATATATACAAATGGCAGTATTTTACCCGCGGATCGACGAGTCCAATAAAATTCCAGATAATCTTCTTCACAAAACCGTAAAACAAAAATAATCAAGAGCATACCTACAGCCAGCCAATACTCCACCGTACCTGGGGGAAACTTGTCCGCAGGGCGATGCTCTTCATAATAAGTTGATGATGAGAAAACCAAAAAAGAAAAAAACAGTCGGTATATGAATGGGGTGAATATTTTGATGTTTATTCTTCTCCGAGATGGAGGTACTCACAGTAAATATAACGAAACAATTATATATACAAATAGTCAAACTATTGAGCCAGTTACATAAATTCTCAGGCAACTAATTCCTGGCACAATTTCAATGGGAAGCATGTTGGAATCCCACATCGGTGGTGAAAAGAAAAACAATGGGGTTTAAATATGATTACCTCACTCTAACTAATATCGAGGTTTTTTGTGATAAAACTTCACACCTGACGGATGAAGCAGGTGATAAAGTTGGGAACAATATCGATGTTATTAAAGTGGGGCCCAATTGACCCGCCGATCCAAAAATCCAACATGGTATCAGAGCCTAGATTCGGGCCCATGCAAGGCAATAAGCTTGTCACCAAGGAAACAAGCCAGGACTCTTAACCGAGAGTCGGCATCTGAGTTCCATTGAAAACAAGTTTAGACTCTTAACATAATAGAGCCGACCTCTGAGTTTCAATTGTCGATGTGTGGATCTCCACGTGTGAACTACTAAATCACGTTACATGTGAAGGGAAGTGTTGAAATCCCATATAAGGTTTAAATATAATTACCTCACTCTAACTAATATCGAGGCTTTTTGTGATAAAATCTCACACCTGACGGATGAAACAGGTGATAAAGTTGGAGACAGTATCGATGTTGTTAGAATGGGACCCAACGGGCCCGCCGATCCAAAAATCCAACCAAGCAATCTAGACATATTGACTTACTATATATTTTCTCGATTTCATTCAAATACTGCAAACAGAAATTTTACTACAAAAACCCTGAAAGTATAGAAAATAAAGAAAAATCAAAAGCATACCTGTGGGCACATAATAAGTCAAACGGTGAACACGATCCTTTTCGAATTTCATCAACCACAACTTGGCGAGTCTTGAACCCTTGGTTGTTCTTCTGCCTTGCTATCTGCTTTCACATTGCAGTTCCATTTTAATGTCAAATACAAATAAAAACAATGGGAGACGACGAGAACGACAAAGCTCAGTAAATATGGGAAACATGTACAAGCAACTAGAATTGGGAAACATAAGGACACTACAAGACTGTGTATATACACATAGTCAAACTACTGAGCCAGTTACCCAAATTCCCAGGCTACTAATTCCTGGCACAATTTCAATGTGAATCAAGCTAGACATACTAACTCACTATATATTTTCTCGATTTCAGTCAAATACTGCAAACATAAATTTTACTACAGAAACCCTGAAAGTAAAGAAAAATCAAAAGCATACCTTTGGGCACATCATAAGTAGACGCTGAAGAGTATCTTCTTTGAATTCTATCAAACACAGGTCGGTAACAATCTGGAACCTTTGCTTGTTCTTCTGCCTCACTATCTGTTTTCACATTGCAGTTCTATTTTGATGTCGAATACAAATAAAAACAATGGGAGACGACAAGAATGACAAAGCCAAAAAGCTTGGTATATATGGGAAACATGTATAAGCAACTAAAATTAGGAAACATAAGAGAACTAGGAATAAGAAAACTCATGTCCCCGGGGGGGGAGGGTGAAGGGAATGCCAAGGCTCGTATGGTAGGCACACCTGAAGCTTTTTGCCAGTCTGTAAAGTATTGAGGCAATTACACAAATTCTAAGGCAACAATTCTGATGCAGACAAAGTAGCAGTTACATACATGAATTATAGTGATAAAAATCATGCACGAGGAAGTCGATGCATTGCATTAGAAAGTAATTTTAGCCTTAATAATATTCCATGTACTAGGATTATCTACGAGTCATCACAAGTATTTGGTGAGGGGAAATCATCATCCTTCCATATATGAATACAAGTCAAGCCCAACGACAATGAGTGCTAATCCCTCAACCGTTTCCTTTTAACAGCTTATTACACACTAGCAAAGTATAATTAGATATTAGCAACTAATTAAACACGAGTGTGCCCTGCTGAACCAAATGGATTCCAACCGTTTCAACACAACATCATTACTTTCCATCTAACTTGCCACCAATGTGAACACAACTCATTTCAACCCATCATTATAAATGGTTATGGGTCTAAAGCCGCAAGTGGCGTTTTGGAACTGATGGTTAAAGATAATGTCAATTTCACTGTGGCATTTACTGCCCTTCTAACAGTAGCACTATTGGACGCTTGTGCAAGAAGGGTGCTATTGGTTCGACATTTAAGCATGAGATTGAATTGTTTGTTTAATCAAATATCCTCAACCTACATTGGGCATACCATGCTCACAAAATTGCAAGAACAGAGCATGTTCCTTATCTATAAAATTAAATCTGTGCCAGCACATGCAATCAGGAATTGGGCAGAGTAAGTGAGTGATTTTGAGTTGCTTTAATTTCATTACTATTGGTATTTGTAGAAGTTAACCGAGGTTTGTTCTTTTTTTTTTTTTTTTTTTGTGGCAAGGGCATGGGGAAGGGAATAAGTGACCCATTGGTGGCTATAGACCACCCTCTCATTGAGCTGATGGGGGATTTCTATACACAAAAGGGTACTTTTAAAACCAAATGGGTAGCTGGCTTTCAAATGAGCACAAAGAGTCACAGTTCTCCCAATTTTTGCTTGGTCAATTGAAGGTATGAGAAGCTTTATGGTTAATGGTAGACTGTTTCATATATTTGACAAGAAAAAAAAGACTTGGAGAATTTCGTAGTAATCAAGAACACGTGTGATACTTCAAAAGACAACTATTGGTGTGGTTGGGTGCTTAATTACTACGAAATTCTCCAAGTCTTCCTTTCTTGTCAAATATATATGAAACAGTGCACCATTAACCATAAAGCTTCTCATACCTTCAATTGACCGAGCAAAAATTGGGAGAACTGTAACTCTTTGTGCTCCTTTGAAAGCCAATGAAGCTAACCATTTGGTTTTAGAAGTAACCTTCTGTGTATAGAAACCCACCATCAGCTCAATGAGAGGGTGGCCTAGAGCCACCAATGGGTCACTCATTCCCCTCCCCATACCCTTGCCACAGAAAAAAAAAAAAAAAAAAAACAAAACTCGGTTAACTTCTACAAATAACAATAGTAATAAAATTAAAGCAACCCAAAATCACTCACTTACTCTATCCAATTACTGATCGCATGTGCTGACACAAATTTAATTTTATAGATAAGGAAAGCATTGTTATAGACAAAATAATCGTCCAAGAGATCCTTGCTTCTATCAATGTTTGCGGAACACCTGAGCCTAGAGATCTCAACCACAGCTTGGATGACTCAACAAGAATGTAAGGCTCTTTAGCTTCTTGCTTCGTCATCTCTCCTTCTACACTTCTCATCCTCATTCCTTCCCATTTTCTCATTCCTGGAGATTGAACATTTTTTTCTCCTTACTTAAACCATTCTTTCTCTTGCTCATCAATTTCTCACAACATCCTTGAAAAAGACATTGTAAAAAGGAAGGAGAAACTATGAATAAGGATAGACATTTTGAGAGGTTTTGAATTTGGTATGTAATTTCTTAGTAATTTCTGATGCATGGGCTGTAGTAAATTTCTAATGCATAGTAATTTCTGAAGCATTAGTACTCTCATCAAATTTTGAAACACGATAACTATATTCAACAAAAGAAATCTTGGCTAACAAAGTTAGGACGAAAGATAAGTTCAGCTCAGCCCAGTATACGTTTGAAATCCTAGCTTCGTCTCTGCATATATATTCTTAATCTGGTATAAAATAGACAAGAAAGAATAAGTTTGTCAAATTATACGTAGGAACAACATTGTATTATTATGGGGTTTTTGAACTTTAATCCTTGAAGAATATTAAAATTTAATAAAAACCTCATGTTAGATTGGATATTGATTTTAGTCCTCTAATGTATACTTAATTCAAATTTATATTACATTTTTGTTTTAATATTTAATAGATATCTTATTTAATATCATTACATTAAACTTAAAACAAGGAGTAGAGAAAATACCTCTCAGATCTGGAAGCTCGAACTCTTGGTTCAAGCGAGAGCGGCAGAGGCAGTGAGAAATGAAAGCGTAGGGTTTGAGGCGCAACGTGACTTATTTATAGGCTGAGGGGGGTTTGGGAAAATATTTAGGTTTGGTAGCTCGGACTGTACTGACTATTTTTGTGGGATAGAAAAAATAGTCACCGGATAGTACTGACTAAATTAGTCGAGCGTTTGGTGCAATATCAGACTAATAACCGTATTATTTATACTATGTTTGGTACTGAACCGGATAAGAAAAGGGGAGAACAAAAATTTTAACAAAAAAGGTTCACGAAGAAACTGCTCAATTATCAGTACAAAGTTTTCATCTGTTCTTCAAATTAAACATTTTTTTATTGCTTAAAGTGCAAAAATAAATCAGTAAATAAATCAAATTAATTTAAATTGTTGGAATGCAATTTGGTATAAGCTGATTACCCTTGCAATGGAGCTGAATTATTGTACTTGCTAGAGTAGAACTCGATCAGTGTCAGTTCTGTAATGCACACCAACAATCGGAGTCAAATTCGGACAAGTTAAAATCGAAGAAAGCATCGACAATCGAGTTCTAGGCTTGGAGGCTGTTTGGCTGCCGAGAAAATGCAGGAAAAAAAACAGAAATAGTAGGAAAAAACAGTATCTTCCTAGGGAGATTTTAAAGAGAGGGAGAGAGAGTGTACCGGAATTGGAGGCTCGAACGACGTCGTTGTAGAACAATCTGTCGTTGAGATCGGGCCACAGCAATCCAAACGTCTGAGGCTGACATGCTCGCGAGGAGCTATATCTGGGAAGAAGAATAATATTTTCCAAGAACAGAGGGAGGGCGGATCTGGGAAGAAGAAGAAAATTGAAAAGACGAACTGGGATTCAAACGAAGAAGAAGAATTTGAGAAGACGAACCTGGGATTCAGACGAGAGAGCAAGAGTGCGTCTGGAGAGGAAGAGAGAACGTCTGGAGACCGAGAGTGCGTCTGGAGAGGAAGGAGAGAGCGAGGGATTTCAGCCTGACTAAATTGTACCGTGGTTTTCAACGGTATAAGCAAGCGGGTAAAGACCGGATAAAAAAGGTAGGCCGGATTATTTAATCCGGTGGCTATTTAATTCAAATGGACACCAAACATCGTATTCTGTATTATTAGTACTATCTGATGCCTTATATAATATGCCAAACAGGGCCTTAGGGTTTGCTTTGGAGGCCGCTTGCCGGTTTACTTGTTTGCCCCTGAGTGGTATCCGAAATGACGAGTTTGCCTTAGGGTTGAGAGGTAGAGTAATTTCAGAGCCCCCACTTAACAAACAGGAACCCGATTCTTCTGCATTACATACATACATATACATATATAGGAATTGCTTAAGGGGAGGGATCCCCATTTTTTCAAAAAAATAGGGACACGCTCCCCACCGTTGGATTTGAATTAAATGAAATCCTGTGGTTGAGATTCTATGGCCTGTGTTTTAATCTCAACCACACAATTTCATTAAAGTCAATCTAACGGTGGGGAGCGTGTCCCCATTTTTTTTGAAAAAATGGGGATCCCTCCCCTTAAGCTCCCTGTACATATATATATGTATGTATGTATGTATGTATATATTTATTTAAAATAAAACACAATACGAAATTTATAGTTCAAGTAGTTAAGAATTATTAGTTTCATCCGAAATCTTGTGTTTGATTTCTCTGCGATTTTTAATTAGGATGAGTTGGCCTTACTGGGAGGGAAATGAATGAACCTCTCTTGCCATTTGGTGCCAACCGACCAACAAGCAACTCCATAGATAAGTTCGTATGAATTGACATAAATGTTACAGCTAAATAATTATTCACAATAGGGTTCTAATTTATAATTTAATCAGATCAACATATATATATATATATATATTTGAAATATATGTATGGAAATATTATAAGCACATCACAATTATTATGGGTTCTACAATCTGCTTATAGTGGTCACTGTAGATATTGAAATTTCGATGAAATAAATGTTGACCAATAGTTACTATTTCAACGCTCACGTGTCATAAATTTTACACGTAGCGTGTGACTAAACGAAAAATCAAAATAAATCGGAAAAATCATCAAGCAGGACACGTGTCAACACCTGGCAGAAACGATTTATTTCATCTGCATATTATATTCAAAATTAGGCCTTGAAAAATTCTATAAATAGAAGTCATTTCATTCATTTTAGGGGGAATTCATAACCAATCCAAGACCAATAGATGATCAATTCATATTACACCAAAACCTTGAAGCTCTGAAGCTCTGAAACTCCGAAGCTCTCAAGCATCCAGGTTCCTGAAGAATCAAGAAAGCCCTCTTCGTTCTTTGTTCATCGTTCTTCCAAGATCAAGCCCCGACAACTATTGAAGAAAGTGTTCATCGGTCATCATCCGTTCATCCTAAGATCAAGCCCCAACGGCCCTTTGGATCAACAATGTCGACAAATCCACACATCCAACCGTCCTTCAAGATCAAAGCCCAAAAGCCCTTGAAGATCCGTTCATCACCGTTATTCAAGATCAAGCCCAAAAGCCCTTGAAAATCCGTCAATCATTGTTCTTCAAGATCAAAGCCCAAAAGCCCTTGAAGATCCGTTCATCACTGTTTTTCAAGATCAAGCCCAAAAGCCCTTGAAGATCTGTTCATCACTGTTATTCAAGATCAAGCATCAACGGCCCTTGAAGAAACGCTCATCCTTAAGATCAAGCCCCAACGACTCCTTGAAGATCCGCTCAAATCCACCTTCAAGATCAAGCCCACGGCCCTTGAAGAACGTTCATCCTTAGATCAAGCCTAACAGCCATTTGGATCAATCCCACATCCACAAATCAATACCCTACGGATATCGAATCAGATGATCAAATTTGAGAGAGATTGTAACCCAAAATCATCAAATACAAAATATTATTTTGTACACGTGTTCTTGTCTCGTTTGTCGTAGGAAAATTTTGTGTTTACAAATTTGGCACGCCCAGTGAGACCATCTCTACCTCTCATCTCTTTCTTCGTTCAAGAAATTCAAGCACACTTCCAAAATCAATGGCATCAAGACAGGCTCAAACTGTTCCCGCAACCGGCGCAAAGAACAAGAGCGTCCTCGTCGCAAGTGGTGTCACTTTAGGCATCACGACTCAAAGCAAGGCAATAGCTACTTCTGCCGCCTATTTCACCTCTGCATCAACTCTGTCAAGGGAACAAGAGCACCCAAAGCACGAGTCTGTGATCACCTTAGCCTCACTAAGGGCACCAAGGGGGAAAGCCCAAGGAAATACTCTGAATCCATGCTCTCCGATGCCGATTCAAGAGGCAGTTCAGCCATGCAAGTCATGACCTCTGGAGCAACTTCAATCGATGAGCAACTGGCTTAGATGAATGAAGCAATCGCAAGGTTAACCCGAACTGTGGAAGAAAAAGACTTGCAAATTGCTGAACTCGTCAACCAACTGGGGCCACAGAACGGCGATAACCCCGACTCAGAGGATGATCCACTAAAGAGAGGAGCTGGCAAAGAAGAGGAGCCTCAGGTGGAGAAAATCGATGTGAAGCCGGAGCCAGACCAAGCAGCGGCACTCATGGGATCTCTTTCTATCCAGCAGCTACAAAAGATGATCACTAACACCATCAAGGCGCAGTACGAATGGAGCTCACATACCTCCTTGTTCTACTCGAAACCCTACTCCAAGAAGATTGATGCCCTAAAGATGCCAAGGGGTTATCAACCACCAAAGTTCATGCAGTTTGATGGAAAATGAAATCCAAAGTAGCACGTTGCACATTTCGTCGAAACTTGCAACAACGCGGGAACAGAGGGAGACTACATCGCTAAGCAGTTTGTGCGCTCGTTGAAAGGAAACGCCTTTAAGTGGTACACGGACCTAGAGCCTGAGTCTATCAACAACTGGGAGCAATTGGAAAGAGAATTCCTTAATCGCTTGTACAGCACCCACCGCACTGTAAGCATGTTAGAGCTGACAAGTACGAAGCAATGAAAAGATGAGCCAGTCGTGGACTACATCAACCGATGACGCACTCTAAGTCTTAACTGCAAAGACAGACTTTCGAAGACCTCCTCGATCGAGATGTGTGTTCAAGGCATGCAGTAGGGATTACACTACATCCTTCAAGGCATCAAACCACAGACCTTTTAGGAGTTAGCCACCCATGCCCATGACATGGAGTTGAGCATCGCCCATCATGGGAAGAAAGAACCGATCGTCGATTACTAGAACGACAAAGCTCTTGGGACAAAGGTGGAGAAGGCTGCGTGGAAATCCACCAAGGAAGCAATGACGGTCAACACAACTCTCGTCAAAATCTCTACACGAGGCAAGGCGATTCAAGCCAAAGCTTTTCGTAATCAAGAGATGTGTAGACGTACTTTGAATGAGCTCGAGGAGAAGACTTATCCATTCCCCTACTCTGATATGGTTGCCTTGTTGAAAGACTTGCTTAACAAAAAGGTGATCGACCTACTTGAGTGCAAACGGCCAGAAGAGATGAATCGTACTGATAGTCCAAGGTACTGTAAATTCCACCGTTTCATAAGTTATCCAACGGAAAAATGCTTCATACTGAAAGATCTCATCCTGAAGCTAGCACAACAAGGGAAAATCGAGCTTGACCTCAAAGACACGGTTGCGGCACACACTACTACTATCGTGTTTGGATCACTCGATCCTGTGCATCTCCGAAGCATGCATGACCATTCCTGTCAATGTTCAAGTCACACAGCACCTCCTACACAACCATCACCGGGGGCAAGCAACTAAGATGCATCTACTAGTGATAAGGAAGGGTGGACATCGGCGACCTACAAAAAAACGATGAAGCCAAGACCACAAGCCACAAGGCCAAAATAGGAGCTTAAACCCGCCCCTCAAACTTCAGTCTTCGACAGGCTAAATCATTCAAAACTTAGAATTTCAGCACTTGATCGCATCAGTGGTCGAGACCGAAATTTCGTCTTCAAAAGGCTTAAGACGCCAACATTGCAAAGATCTATCTTTGAAAGGTTATCAAAACCCAAGAAACAAAGCGGCACAGCTAAATCTCCTCCGCAACGGTCGGCTGTGGACAGACTTGAAGAAACTAAGAAGCCTTCTAGAAACAGAAAGACAACGCCAAAGGAAGAAAAGCTCGATAGTCTAGCAGGAAAAGACGATGTTCAAAGCTTGATTCCTTCAAGGATGAAGCGCTAAGCAGCTTTGGAGATCGACACAAAATGACCACTGAAGGTAAGGAGGCGCACCATCACCTACACCGGCCAATCTTCACACCAACAAACCTAAGAGGACCGCACTGAAGAGGAGGCCCAAAAAGACAAATAAGACGAAATCCCGGAAGAAGACGTCACTTCCGGCTCTGTCAACTCAAAATCTTCACCTCAATCGCTGGGGGCATGCTCTAAAACCATGCCAGTCAAGTCGAGTGAAGTTGAAGGATGAACTCATGTCACTCCGAAGAAACTGCACAAGAAGCATATGTCTTCTCCACAAGTGCACCTATCGGAAAGAGGGCAAAGCAACTTTCGCCAACCTCCAAAGCAATGTGAAAGTGTTGAAGATGAGGAAATTTTGACACAAAGATCGACCATGCGCGATCTCTCATTCCTCAAAAAATTATTCAGCTATTCGGTCAAGGCTCCTTGCTATAAAGATTGCAAGGAACGCCTCTCCAGGCAGCAACCATCTATTCCACAAGTTCACCAATGGGAAAGAGGGCAAAGTAGCTCATGTCAACCTCTAGAACAATGTGAAAGTGTTGGAGATAATGAAACTTTGACACGAATATCATCCATCCCCATCACGATGTGTGACATCTTCCCAGAAGACTTATTCAACTACTTAGTCAAGGCTCCTTGCTATGAAGATTACGAGGAACGACTCTCTCGGATCGCTTGACGAACAAATAACGCTCCTTGCCTGCACGAGCTAAAACTGCAACACGGCACCAACGCTCCTGGTCCGCACGAGCATAAAAGGCGACAACAAACGCTCCTTGCCTGCATGAGTTGAAACTGCAAACGGCACCAAAAGCTCATGGCCCGCAAGAGCATAAACTGCGTATGGCACAAAAAAAAGTAGTTGAACTACGTTATGACTTTATTTCTTCTTTGGAAGGGTACGTAGGCAGCTCGAACATTTAATTTCGAGTTCAGTCATATCAAAATAAAAAATAAATGTTTTATTAATGAAAGTCAATTTTATTACAAATTTATTTTGTCGAATATATATATATATATATATATATATAAATACATATGTTATAATGTATTATAAAAAAAATACATATGTTATAATGTATTATAAAAAAATAGTGATGGTGGGTTATATCGTTAAGGATAAAGCCCAATGACGTCCTCATTCCTCGCACCCATACCCAGCAACCTCTCCACCACCATGGAAGTGAAGGACCAAGTAAATGCTTCGACACCCACCAACACCAAGCTCCAGAACTGCGAAGCTCCTCTACTGATCGCGACCTCGGTGAACAATGTATGGAGATCCACCGTTCCTGAAGAAGCTTGCCCAAGCCCACAACTTGGTTCCTGAGCCCACAACTTGATTACTGATATGGCTCATCCATTGCTCTATTGGTTTGGGAATGACTTGGCCCTGGAGCTCACTAAAGACGGCTATAGAGCTAGCAGCAGCAACTAAATTAGAAGCACTCCAAGCTCTCTAGCATTCCGCTGCCAGCCGCGACATCTCCATCATCGCCAAGTCCGTTGTCGAAAAGATCGTCGCCTCCCCCGCCAACAAGCCCACCACACGCCACGGTGCTATCATCATCCCCAGCTCGCTCGATGCACCGGATTCCACTAGCCCAAATTTAGGCCCAAGTCTCTCTCTCGAGCCATCACTCTTCCCTCATTCATCTCAGCCATGAAAGCCACCGCAACCTCCCCTTCATTATCTCCGTCATCTGAGTCACCATCACGGTCGCCAAATAGCCCTCAACTAGGCCGTAACTCGATGGGCGAACTCATTGCTTCAAAGCGAACCTTCAAAGCCAGGCTCGGCAGTGTCAATCACTACTGTGTGTTCCACTGCGTCTGTCCTGTCATTGTCGTGAGGTTTCTCCGATGTGAAGGATGATGAAAGTGACGCTGCAAAGCAAGGTTGCCCCGTCATGTTTGAACAGGAGCTCAAGGAGTACGAGATCAACCTCAAGGATTGCGGGCCCATGGTGCTCGACGCCCTTTTCATGCTTTTCTTGTCAAGATCACCTCAGCAGTACCTGCACCAGTATATTAAAGCTCATCGAGGTCCTGCCATGGCCTCTCTGTCCGTCACAACTGCCCTGTCCTCATCCGTCCACTCCCTCGTCTTCCCTCGGTCGCCACCAGCTCTGCATCCTCCTTGCTTCGTGCTGCCTGCATGGCGCATCGTGTCATCGATGAAGCAGAAAAAGGAAGGTCGGAAGAAAGAGGAACACGTGGCGTTCGTCAGATCCAAGGTCGACTCTGAGCTTTCCAATGTCTGTGCCAGTATCTTGAAGCTTCTGGATCCCAATCTCGCGCCGTCTGCGTTGGCCAGTAAGTACAAGGTCTTTTGTCTGAAGATGAAGGGCAACTACCACCGTTGCACCAAGTTCAAGCCTACATGTTGCTCCTCCACCGCAGCGACTATCAAGCACGTGAGCTTTATGCTCCGCTCCCAGCTTCAAGCTTGATTCTAACCCGACTGTGCTCCGGGTCCTAGCTGGATCCGACATCAAGGTCACCCTCATCCTTCTCTTCTTCATCATCAAGGCCAGACCCTACATGGTTGTTGAAGATCCTCTACTGCATCTGCACCTCTGTCTCTCGGACTCGGCCTAGGTTTTCACCCACAAATCCAGCCTTGCAGAGCACCGTAAATAAAGAAAAAAAAGTAGATATAATATTAAAAAAATAAAAGGGTCATGGTATGGTATGATTATGGTGGCCATCATCTAGTTAGTGGTGGTGGGGTGAGCACCACCGAAAGCAGATATAAAAAAAAAAGGGATGATGGTAGAGGTACCATGTGAAAATAAAATAAAAAAATATATATATATATGAAAAAAAATGTGTATATAAATAAATAAATAAAAGAAAAAATGCACTGAATGAAACAAAGCTCACTTCTTATCCAATTTCGGAGGCACATCAATGACTCCACTGTTTGAGGAAGGAGACATGATCTACAAGGGTGAATTACTCTTTTTCCTGCACTAAATGCACTCTCACTGGCAACTGTTGACACTTGAATTGGCAAGACATCTTTCGCTATCAAAGCAAGTGTGGGATATGTGCTCATCCCCTTCAACTTCCACCATTTCAAAACGTCAAATTGTGAACCTTGTGGTACTTTCTCTACAGTGTCGAGGAGATACCTATCCACCTCATGTGCAAGCACAATATCCTCGGTGTCTTCTAGTTCCTTCTCCCAATCATCCATGATTTGACTAAATATCATTGGATTTTCCGTTGGCACACTAGAAGATGATTGTTTTACCCTTGAAGAAGAAGTGTCAAGAACTAAATCTTCTCTACCCTTTTGTTGTGTTTGTGAACCGAAAACTTGGAAAGCATATTCATCACACATCGCCTTCAACAATGTCTTCACTTCATTACTTTTCTGTTCAATCTCTTCTTCAGGAAGTTGTAACTGCTTTCGGCACAAGTGCATGTAGTGCCTCAATTTGAACCTTGGGTCTAAGACAAGGGCAACTACAAATATTTGGTTAAGGGACTCAATTGAACCAAAATACTTTCGATATTTGGCTCTCATGTTGAATGCCATATCACGTAGCACCAACTCTACCGGTTTTCCAGTTTGCATATATTCAGGCAAAAAAAGCTTTTCAATCTCGTTTTCCACAACAATGACATCATGAACAGCTGTATTAGATGTGGGATACTTACTTGCACTAACTTTCAAAGTTATAAGATAGAAAGCCTTCAAAAATTTCACAAACACTTCTGCACTATCCCAATCTTCCTCCTTAGGTGGTCCAACCCTCCCTTTACCCGCCACTTCTTCTCCTTCATCATTAAGCACCTTTTCACTGAAATAGGTGGTGTATATATTGGCTTCATCATCTTCGATCATCCTTTCAAATGCTTTTTGAAACTTCAAGCAAGATTCTAGCATCATGTATGTGCTATTCCACCTAGTAGGCACATCCATAACAACTAGACCCCTACTATCCAACTTCTCACTCTCCACACATTTCTTGAAATAACTTAACCTTCGAGGACTTGACCTCACAAACCGCACGGCATTTCTAAAAGCATCCACACTTGTATCTAACCTTTTCAACCCATGTTTCACTACTAAGTTGATAATATGAGCTAAGCACCTCACATGCATAAACTTGCCATTCATAATCATTTTACTATTAGGCCATTTCTGCATTTTACGAACAACATACTCAATTGCCACCTTATTAGCCGATGCATTGTCAACTGAGATGCACATTACCTTTTCAATCCCCCACTCAACCAAACATTGCTCAATCATCTTCCCTATTTCTTTGCCTTGATGACTTGAAATCAAACAAAAATTTAGAATCCTTTTGTGCATATTCCAATCATCATCCACAAAATGAGCAGTTAGCACCATGTAGTTCAAGTTTTGCACACTTGTCCATGTATCAGTAGTCAAGCTCACTCTATGATTGTGTATCTCCTTTTTTAACTGATCTTTCATGCTATCATACATATTGAATAACTCCCTCATCATAGTTCTCCGAGATGGAACATGCAATCTAGGCTGGACTTTGCACATCATCCGCCTAAACCCTTCACTCTCCACAATACTAAAAGGTATCTCTTCGAGCACAATAAACTCAATAATACCTTCCACACTTTCTTCTTGGCTCCACCCTTTAGCAACAAGCATGTTTTTGACATTCCCATCCCCAGAAGGTCCAGAACTGCCTAGAACCTTTTGCAACTCATCAGTTGGTTTATATGACTTGCAATGTTTATTGAGATGTTTAATGTAAGTACTAGTTCCACCCCCACTAGTATCACATGCAAAAAAAGAGTTACAATGGTTACACGTAGCCTTCAATACTTGTACCTCCCCCTTCTCTTTCTTTCCATCCTTTTCTACTTCTTGCATTTCCGAGACCGTACACTTAGTGAAATGATCCCAAACCCAAGATCTCTCAGAAGAAGATCTCTCTAGTGAAGCTATTATAGTTGGTTGTTTTGTCTTTGTAATAGGTGGTGCTTTTCTTTTTCTAGAGGATGAGGGGTTTGGGGGAGGCATTGATGGTTTTGACTGTATGGGTTATTCTTGTGTTGGTTGTGGCGGACATGGTGATGTAGCCGTAGATGATGCTACATTAGTACTACTAGGGGTACTTTGACTTTGAGATTGAGACATTATGTAAAAATCTGCAAAAATCAAATAATGGAACTATATTCATTAATCAAATAAAGATATTTCAAAATAATTACTCTCTGGGATGGGAAACAGAAGCAGGTAGCACAATTAAACAGAGTGAACACACAACACACAGATTGTTGACCGACAAAAGACCAAAAAGGCTGAGAAGTATCATCATGTTATTAATTTGTGCAGTGTGTGACTGTGCAGTTGCAATCTGTGCAAATCTGTGCAGTGCAGTTTGCAATCTGTGCAGTTTGTGCAGTTTGCAATCAGTGCAGTGCAGTTTGTGCAGATTGCAATCTGTGCAGTGCAGTGCAGTGCAGTTTGTGCAGATTGTGCACATTGCAATATGTGCAGTGTAGTGCAGTTTGTTGTGCAGATTGCAATCTGTGCAGTGCAGTTTGTGCAGATTGCAATCTGTGCAGTGCAGTGCAGTTTGTGCAGATTGTGCAGATTGCAATATGTGCAGTGCAGTGCAGTCTGTTGTGCAGATTGCAATCTGTGCAGTGCAGTTTGTGCAGATTGCAATCTGTTTTTACTATATAAATGTTTTGTACCTAGTGATTTTATCATAAAGTAGTTTATGTCAATGACATAAAAAACATCCTTTGTCCCATGCTCTCGAATCATATCAACATTGAATAGCCGAAGGCCCTAGAAAAAGTCGATTCTTAACTTCTACCATTGCACAACGAGAGAGAGAGAGAGAGGTTACCAATCGTTGGCGGAGCTCCCTTGCAAGGTTCTCTAACAAAGGCCGTTGAGGAAGTTGTGCAACAATGATGCCATTTTTAAATAAGGGGCCCAAGGACCAATAAGGTAGTTTTAGCAACGTATCATTGAAACAGCATTTTGCAAACAGCAAGGAAAATCATACAAGTTTGAAGAAAACAGGACGCCATCTAACATAGTGATTAAACCGTTACTCATGTGAAATCTAAGCAAATACCAGCAAGAACCAAGAAGTTGGCTTCGATTATGACTAAGATATAGCAGTGGCCTCGCATTTCAGTTTTCAATTTATCCCAGGAAAACGGAAAAAATGAACAATTCACAATCTAACCAAACTAACATAGTGATTGCAATTTAATGCAGTTTTAAACCTTCTGCTCCAGGTAGAGTTGAAAAGGAAAAAGGAATAAAGGATGTGGCTGCTCCCAGATATGTATAAAGATCATCAACAAAGAGTATCTAGATACAATGAAATTCCAAAACGCATTTATTGAGCACATATGACAGACTTTACTGCTATAAATTAACTTGATGACAATACACTCTTTATGGGGATGCATGATACATCGTTTACAGTCAAACAAAATTCAAGTCTAATGTATGTACATGGTATAGCTCATAGCTTACTAGGCATGACCAAAAAGTAAATAAAGAACAACAAAGGAAAGGTTAAATCATCTTACAGCAGTGCGTCCTTTGTGAACCCATTCAGTTATTTCGAATGAACTACGACAAAACTATTGAATAAGATAGATATCTGAGATGAGTATCTGAGATGTCCACCCAAATCAAAAGCCTTGAACTTGATTTTACCAATGCTCAACTCTCGGCTGGTGTTGAACTAACCTCTGCAACAATGCATCATCAACAAAACCCAGAAGCAGAAAACTAAATTCTATGCTAATCAAGTAATTATCAAACAGAATCAAAACAATTCCAAGAGCAAATTGCTTTATTCATTTCTTCTTCTTCTTCCTGATATTAAAACTTGAGTGATTCAATAGCATCTTTAAACTCAATACTTATATTGGATTGGGAGCAGAAAATCTAATGAAAAAAAAAACCCATAGGAATTACACAAAAGAAAAGAACAAAGATTTTCAATTGCACAATTAAAAACTACACTCTCAAAAAAACTGTTCCTTCAGCCCATATTTTCTTTTTCTTCACTTTCTCATCAACCAAACAGACCCCGAATTGATTAAATGTAAAACAAAAACGAAAATTTCAGCATAAACCAAATACCAATTAAAAACACCATTGAAGCATTGAAAATTCCCAAATTTCACCGAATTCGAAAGGACCAAAAACCCACCAACAAATTTAGAGAAAGTCCGATTAAAAGGATGAGATTGAAAGAAAAACCTCATCTTTGAGCATATGAAGCAACATCGTTTTTCCGGCATTGTGGAGACCCAAAAACAAGATCTTTGAGAATATTTTTTTATAGCTCAATCATCGATCTACAAATTCTAACTTAAAACCCCTAAAAATCCCTACACCAGAAATTCATATTAATAGTAAATTTTAGAGGGATGATGGTTGGTACTTGCCTTGGTATTAGTAGTAGCAGTGTCCTCGACGGTGGTGATGGGGTGATGATGGTGGTTGCGACGGCGGAGGTGGTGATGGGGGGTGATGATGTTGGTCGCGACTCGCGACAGCGCTGTGAGAGTGGTGGGGTGAGCACTGTGAGTCGGAGTCGAGGGAAGGGATAGGGAGAGGGATTCGAGGGAGAGGGATAGGGAGAGGGACTCAGGGAGAGGAAGTCGAGGAAGGAGAGTCTTTGAGAATCCGAGAGACTGAGGTCTAAGGCTGCTGAGGTTGGATGCTTCTGGAACTCGGGACACAGGGAAGTTGGCTAGGGTTGAAAGTTGAAAACTTAAACCGACGGTTGAGATTGGATGGAGAGATGATATTAAATCTCGTCCGTCCAATCTAACACAAACGGGCCGGTCCGGGTACCCGCGGATCCTATAATTTTGGAACCGGCCCGCCCCTAAAACTTAAATTACCCACCCCGCCCCGCCCCTTTCTATTTTTACAAAACTAAGAACCGGCCCGTACCCAGCCCGTACCCGTATTACCCGCCCTACCCGCGGGTCCAGGACCCGTTTGCCCAGCCCTAGTTGAGACAAAGACAAAGGACCCTTTACCACATTCAAATTAGGAGTCCAACCGTTACTATTTCTTAAAAACGCATTTCTTGCCTTTTGCTTTCAAAGATTTCCAAATCCATGAACCTTCTCTGAATCAGTCGACCACGCCAAAACCGAACGACTGCATCAAACAACAATTTAAATATTTATTAAAAAAAAAAGTTCATAATATAATATACAGCTTCTACTAAGCTGTATTTACATTACATGATTGAAAGTCAAGCACACGCAGAAAGTCACATATATAAACACTCTCTCTCCATCTATCCTCCAAATTCAAAAACCTAATCTTTTGTGTCCTCGCGATTGTCGTACTGAATTATTTCGAACTGGATTAACTTTAAGAATTAAGTTGAATTGACTTGTCGTGGACTAAATAGTATAAAAATAATAAAACATTTGGTGCAATGTCGAACTAAATCATAAACTAACTTATTTTTAAATGTTATATACTATTTTTTGTTACTTTTTAATCATTTTTTTAATATTTTATTATTTTGAATCAAGATATTTTCTCTTCATTCAGAGCAGCTCCAGCGGGAGCTCCTGCTCGAGGGACAGGCTCCGGAACAGGGCTTGATTGCCCGAGGGAGGAAGTCCAGCGTTGGCTGGCGAGGGAGCCCGAGCACCCCCGAGCGCCAGGCCCGTCGATTCTCGCCGGCTCGAGAGCCTGAGGTGGGTCTGACGTTAGCTGACGTCAGACGCCTGTTTTAATGTTTTTTTTTTTCTGTCGAGCCTCGAACTCCTCCAACATCTCGCCGATCTCGTCCACTATCCCCATCCTCTCCAGCACCAGCGGTGGTCACGGTGGAGGAGGAGAAGGAGCTAACGGAAGATTCGGAGCATGCGATTTCGGCACCAAAATTGTGATCTGATGATGCATGCAAGAGAATGAGAGAGATTAAAGAGAGAGAGAGGTTTCAGAAATGAGGGGGGTTGCGTCGTAGAGAGAGAGAGAGAGAGAGAGAGAGAGAGAGATAGATGAGAGACAGAGGGCTAGGAAACATGAAGAGTGTTCTGGAAAAAAATGAGAGAATGGTTGTCGGTTGAGTTTGGAAAAATGAAATGGAAAAGGAATAGGAAAAAAGAAAAAGGAAAACAATTAAAAATGATTTTGTATTATTTTATAAATAAAAAAAATACTAATATTTTATTGCCAATTGCCCCGGCTATTCAGTGCAGGGGTGGAGATTCAAAAGACAATTGCCAGGAGAATGCACTATTTATTAAAGGCGGTTACTGTTTATTGGGTGGATTAAATAGTGAATAGCCTGGGGGGAGGACTCCTACACCGGAGTTGCTCTCAACACATCTTCCACCAACCCAATGGAATCCCCTTTCAAGAGAGTTGCAGAAGGTCCCTTCCAGTCTCCACCAACTCCACCAACCCCATTAAAGTCCCATTCCCATTAAAATTCGTTCCAGATATTTTCACTTACAAGTTTCAGATGAACTGCATCTCTCCACTCTCTCCTTTAAAATCTCACTTATTTTTCCCAAAAATAAAGTTCTCTTTTAAATCCCTTATTTTTTGGGTCCATCAATGGCCTGTAACCTCTGAAATTCAAGCTTTTTCATTTCTTTCTTCCTCACAAGCCTGGCCACCTCAAAATTCCCAGATCCAATATCCTTGATAACGCCTTCGCCAAATCGGAAGAACACCGCCATAATTTTCTCTGTGATTTTGGCGAAGCATTCTGCCCATTTCAGTCTTCCATTTTTCCTCTCAAAACTTGTTCGCAACTTCTTCTCCCATACGAGCACTGCTTTGACTGCGAGCTCGAAGTGCGTAGCAGCGAGACGAAACAAAGGAAAGCAGATGGTCTTAGCAATCCGGTGGTTTCTGAAGGGACTCGTTAAGAACCTTTAGGGTACGTTTGTTGCACCGGACTATCTCAGACTGGACTAGCTTCAGGGACTAAGCTGGACTGGCTTAGATTAGACTAAGCTGGACTGATTTAGTGAAGCGTTTGGTGCAGTGTCGGATTAAAAAGCAGGACTAATATATTTTATTATTAAATTTATATTTACAATATTTTATCATTAATTTAATCTATATATATTAATATTTTATTATTAAATTATCATTTTCCTTTTATCTTCTTTTGTCCGCCAGCCCTCCCCTCTCCTTTTCTCTGCCATTTCATCTCCTTCCCAGAACATCTTCCTCTCTCTCTTTTTTTCCGCACGTTGCATCCCTCCCCTCTCCTCTTTCTCTACCATTTCATCTTCCTCTCTCTTTTTTTTGTCCACCTAAATCTGCCTTGCCGCACCAGCAACTCCACCTGCTGCTGGCAGAGAATTCAGCGACTTGAGGTTCTGGAGCTTCTCGGATGGCTCGTCCATGGCGATGGTGGCGGCAGGAAATATGGGATTGGGGATTTTTTGTGGGTGATGGTTGGTGGTGGGAAATATGAGATGGGGGATTTTTTGTGGTTGATGTTGGTGGTGGAAGAACCCTTGCAGGGAGGAGGAAGAAGCCCAGAACTCACAGAAGGGCTCGCAGGGAGGTGAATCAAGCAGGACGAAGAGAGATGTCGTCGAAATCGAGGTCGATGAGGTGAATCAAGCAGAACGAAGCGAAGTTCCTAGCTAATCCCGTGGTTTTTAGGGGGGACTGGTGAAGACCGGCTAGCACGCCTCGCAGGGACTCGTAGTCGAGGCGAGTCCCATTTATTTTAGTCCCACAACCTACCAAACGTAGGATTATAGTCCTACTTACGGTAGTCCAAGCCAATCCCTCCTAAGGAGGTGTAACAAACGTGCCCTTAGTGAGGGACTTAGTCTAGCGAGTCCCACTTTATCTCATTAAAGTTAGTCCCTGTGTGTAACAAACACAGGATTTCACTAACTATTAATCTAGTGAAACTTGGTGAAGTGAAACAAACACACCCTAAAGATCCCAAAAGCCATGGACTCGAGCTCCAGGAACAGGCCTCCGATCTTGGTCCTCAATCTTCTCCATATTTTCACGATCCTCTCCTTCTCACTCGCCCAATCCACCGCCCAAGCTCCGTCGCCGGCCTCCGATTCCTGCAACGGCGACTTCCTGCCGTACGCCTACACCACCGGAGCCCGAGGTCAAAGACCCGTCCCAGCAGCCCTACCGGTTCGAGTCGGTGCTCAACAACGGACTCGACGATCTCAAGTCGTGGAGGGTTTGTGGGGTTTACTAACAATGAGTACTTGGTCTCTGCCTCCAATACCGGTTTGGCCGACGGGGGTAGCATTCCTGGGAGTGTGGGAAACGGCACCGTCTTTGCTGGGTATCCGATGACCGATCTGAAAACGGCGGTTAAGACGGCGGGGGACTTGACCCAGATGCAGGTTCAGGTCAAATTGACCGGGACCCAGTTCGGTGTGGCCCCACCCAAAGTTCCCATGCCTTCCAATCTTACTTTGGCCAATGATGGGTTCGTCTGCCCAGCGGCTGCAATGCAAGGTGAGCTCTTAAACTTCATTTGGGTAATTTGGATTTGTTTTCTTTTGGTACATTTTTTGGATGTTGCTGTTTGATGGTCTTTGATCTGGAGTAAGCAGATCTAATTTAACTGTTGTGAAGTGAATACTTTTCATAGCCGCAGATCTAATTTAGGTGTTGAGAATTGAGTTTTTATTATTTTTATTATTTTTTTTCTTTTGAGAAACGTGAATTGAATACTTTTGATGGCTTATATATATGAAGTATCCAATCATTTGTTTTGAATGTTTATTCTATAACAGTATAGAATCAGTTGAATTTGATGAGAGAATGCTTGGTATTTGGATTGTGTATAGTGGTTTATTGAACAATTTAATTCAGTACGAGGTGGACCGTATGAGTCTCATTAGGATATGCATCTGTATGCAAACTGCCTCAAAGCTGTTGACTTGCCTTCAGTCACTAGGAGCTTTGTTAGTCTTGGGGTCGTCGTAGTTACAACAGAGAACAAGATGTCTTCCATGTTAGTTTTTTCGTTTTTGGAAGACAATGGTAGTGGATATATGCGAGGAAAAGATATACAGAGAAAAAAATGCTATAACATTAGGGTATATCTTTCGTTTTTCTTTTGGTTGTACTGAGATCATTGGTTTCCATGTTTCCTTCATATTATTAGACAGTCGGTTTAAGGATATTCTTTTATGTAGACCAACTTGTTTATAATAACAAGATTTTACCACGGTAACATACATTTGAGTTTTTACCGTAAGTTGGGTTTTCATTTTCGACTTTTATAACCCATGTTAATCAGCACACTCTTACACTGCTCTGGTAATGTTGGGACCCATGAAATGCAAGTGTCTGTTGCACTGTAGACACAAAATTTAAAACAAACATCACCATGGATGAAGAGTTCCTCCCTCGTCAAAAAGTAGATCTTACAATTATGTATGATGCAATCAGATTGCCCATCTAACTTGCCACCAATGTGAAACACAGCTCATTTCAACGCATCATTATAAATGGTTCAGGGTCTAAAGCCGCAAGTGGCGCTTTGGAACTGATGGTTAAAGATAATGTCAATTTCACTGTGGCATTTACTGCCTGCAAGATTGCCCTTCTAACGGGAGCATTGTTGGACACTTGTGCAGGGGGTGCTATTGGTTTGACATTTGAGCTCGGATGGAATTGAATTGCTTCTTGAAGCAAATGTTCTCGACTTGCATTGGGTATACTATGAATTGCTTACAAAATTGTAAGAACAATGCGTGTTCCTTATCTATAAAATTGAATCTGTGTTAGCACATGCGATTAGGAATTAGGCAGAGTAAATAAGTGATTTTGGGTTGATTTAATTTCATTACTATTGTTATTTGTAGAAATTAACCGAGCCTTGTTTTTTTTTTTCCTTGTGTCAGGGGCATGGGAAAAGGAACAAGTGACCCATTGGTTCTATGTCACCCTTTCATTGAGCCGAATGGGGGTTTCTATACGTAGAAGGTTACTTTTAAAACCAAATGGGTAGTTTCGTTGGCTTTCAAAGGAGGACAAAAAGTCACAGTACTCCCAATTTTTTCTTAATCGGTTGAAGGTATGAGAAGTTTTGTGGTTAATGGTGCACTGTTTCATATATGTTTGACAAGGAAGGAAGTCTTGGAAAACTTCGTGGTAATTAAACCCCCGACCACGAAGTTCTCCAAGTCTTCCTTTCTTGTCAAACATACATGAAACAATGTACCATTAACCACAAAGTTTCTTACATCTTCAACTGATCGAGCAAAAATTGGGAGAACTGTGACTCTTTGTGCTCCTTCGAAAACCAACGAAACAACCCATTTGGTTTTAAAGGTGACCTTCTGTGTGTAGAAACCTCCCATCAGCTCAATGAGAGGGTGGCCTAGAGCCACCAATGAGTCACTCATTCCCTTCCCTATGTCCTGTCACAGAAAAAAAACATAAGTTCGGTTAACTTCTACAAATAACAATAGTAATGAAATTAAAGCAACCCAAAATTACTCTGCCCAATTCATGATCGCGTGTGCTAACACAAATTTAATTTTATAAATAAGGAACACACTTTGTTCTTGCAATTTTGTGAGCAACTCATGGTATACCCAATGCAGGTTGAGGACATTTGCTTCAAAAAGCAATTCAATCTCATCCGAGTTCAAATGTCGAACCAATAGCACCCCTCATGTATAAGTGTCCAACAATGCTTCCATTAAGAGGGTAATCTTACATGCAGTAAATGCTACATTGACATTATCTTTAACCATCAGTTCCAAAACGCCACTTGCGGCTTGAGACCCTAAACGATTTATAATGATGTGTTGAAATGAGCTAAGTTAGATGGACAAAGGGAAATTAATGATGTTGTGTTGAAATGGTGGGAATACATTTGGTTCAGTAGGGGACACTCGTGGTTAATTAGTTGCTAATAACTATGTATACTGAGTGAGCTATGTTAAAATTAGCAGAGTCGTTGTTGGGCTTAACTTGTACACACAGGTTCATATGTGGAAAGATGACATTTGTGGTGGCGCAGACACAAACAAGATGCAAAATCCACGTGGTGTGCATGGTTTTTTACTAGTATTCAGCCAAATATATTTAGTACACCAAATACTATTGCATTGGAGGATGATTTCCCCATCCTTGCTATCTTATCTACTTGGTAAGCATCTGTAATGTAACAGTAATTTTTTGCCCAGAAATGAGACTCATAACACCAAAAACATCATTCTTTTGCACAAAGTAAGAATCATGGTTGCAAACAACAATCATGATTTTGTTGAACGAGTGTCGTATTCTAAAACGACCTCTAAATTACGTATTAGGGAATGCATTGATATAGACAAAATAATTGTCCAAGTGATCATTACCTCATCGTTGCCTGCTTCTATCAATGTTTGCAGAATGCTTGGGCCTGAAGATTTCAACCACATCTTGGATGACTCGACGGGAATGTGAGGTTCTTTGGTTTCTTGCTTCGTCATCTCACTTTCTACACTCATCTTCCTCTTCCATCTCATTCTCCCTCCTAGAGATTGAACATTTATTCCCCTTCCTTAAACAATTCTTTCTTTTGCTCATCGATTTCCCACATCCTTGAAGAAGACATTGTAAGAAGGAAATAAAAACTAAGGATAAAGATTTTGAGAGATTTTGATTTTGGTATGTGATTTCTTAGGATGGATGGTGGGTTATATGGAGAAAAAAGAAATGATTAGGTTGTAGTTAATGTCACGCGGCACGTCGTGATTTGTTTAAAAATCTTATCGAAATCTATCCTCAAAGATTCTAAACAGATTGTGACACGTAGCGCGATGAGATTTGTCAAAAATCTTATTGGAAATCTATTGTCAACTATTCTAAAAAGGTAATGACACGTGACACGATGAAGTTGGATAAAAAGCTTATCGAAATCTATCACAACAAATTGTACTTTCGTATAATGACACGTGACGTAACGAGACCGATTAAAAATCATATCCAAAATTACAAATAAAATTATTTTTTTATTATTTTATAAAATAAAAAATACTAATATGTTGTTGCTTATTGTCATGGCTATTCAGTATGGGGGTGGAGATGCAAAAGGTAATTACTGTTCATTAAAGGCAGTTATTATTCTATGGAAGGGGATTCAATTGCCAATTGTCATGGGGGTCTTCCTACATTGGAAGTGCTCTAAGAGCATTTTCAATGGAGATGTCAAAAGATAAATGTTAATTTGATGATTGACGTGACAATGTTAGATTATCTCTTTTTCCAATCGATATGTTTTTTTTGTTATAAATGATATTTGATGGACTCATTTTAAAAAAGAACTCACTTAAAATAAAATTTCAAGATCTATAATTGGTGCATTAATGAGATTCACATAATAAAATAATTAAAAATTATTTGACATCACATTTCTCATATGTCAATTCACAGAAGATTAACATATTAGTTGGAGCTTACTCATGTCCTTAATTTTGATTACATAACAATCCACTTAGGATTTGACATCTCCTTTTAAGATGGTCTAAATCATAGCCTTCTATTTTTTGCAATCGACAAATCTCTCTCTCTCTCTCTCTCTCTCTCTCTCTCTCTCTCTCTCTCTCTCTCTCTCTCTCTCTCTCTCTCTCTCTCTCTCTCTCTCTCTCTCTCTGTGCGCGAGCGCACAAATGCATACTTACTGAAACATCACATATACATTCAGGTTGTAGTAAATTTCTAATGCATAGTAATTTCTAAAGCATTAGTACTCTCAACAAATTATGAAACACGATAACTATATTCAACAAAAGAAATCTTGGCTAACAAAGTTAGGACAAATGATTAGTTCAGCCCAATCATGTGTTTGAAATCCTAGCTTCGTCTCTGCATATATATTCTTAATCTGGTATAAAATGGACAAGAAAGAATAAATTTTGTCAAAATTATACGTAGGAACAACACTGTATTATTATATATACATGTTCATATTCGACAGAAGACAAAATACTTGTTGTCAAGAAATAAGTGATGTAGAATGAGTTGTTAAAGAACACGAATGAGGATCTTCTTCGGATTCTCTTTGTGAGGATCCCAGAGATCATTTAATCATATCCGTTTATCGTATATCGTGCGGTCATAAATTATTATTAAATTTTTATTTAAAATTGAATATAAACAGTACTTGACGAAAATTAACTGCACGATATACGATGAATGGACGTGGTTGAAGGATTTCCGGAATACTCATAAAGAGGATCCTCATTTAAAGAATACATATATAGATATGGGCAAGCTGGCATGCATAAAATAAAATAAAAAGATTCTGCTCTTTTTGGTTGGAAAATTGATAAATCAGATTGTTAACTTGTAAAGTTAATATCAGTTAATTACCTCTTGGTTAATCAAATATTAGTAAAGATTTTTTGTCCAAAATGATTAGTTATACCATTTCTTATTTCCCACCAGCCACTGAGTAGTTAGGGTTGAGAGGTCGGGTAATTTCAGAGCCCCCACTTAATTAGTAATTAGCTAGTTGGATTGGATAATAACAACAATAATACTGCAGTGCATGCCCATCACATGGTTACCAGCAATATGGGGGAGTCCAGTGATGCATTTTTCACGCAGCTAACACTGGCACAGAAATAAACAAACAGGAATCCGATCCTCCTGCATTACATATATATATATATATATATATATATATATATATATATATATATAATGCAATACGAAATTTATAACTCAAGTAGTTAAGAATCATTACTTTTCATCCGAAATCTTGTGTTTGATTTCTCTGTGATCTTTAATTAGGATGAGTTGGCCTTACTAGGAGGGAAATGAATGAACCTCTCTTGCCATTTGGTGCCAACCGACCAACACGCAACTCCATAGATAAGTTCGTATGAATTGACATAAATGTTACAGCTAAATAATTATTCACAATAGGGTTCTAATTTATAATTTAATCAGATCAACATATATATTTGTAATATATGTATGGAAATAGTATAAGCACATCACAATTATTATGGGTTCTACAATCTGCTTATAGTGGTCACAATTCACAATACATTGAAAAATAATGCACTTCCCCTTTACCAAATTACTCTGTTGGGGCGACTAGCTATAAGAGCAACTCCAGCCTTGCTGGTTGCTCGGGGGACAGTGGAGAGGAAAGGGCCCGAGGCCCTGTGGACTGAGCTCCAGCCGTGTGGAGCCCGAGCGACGGTGGGAGCCCGAGCGAAGGGGGGGTGGGGAGTCGACGGGCCTGTGGCCCGAGGGCTTTGCAATTTTTTATTTTTTATTTTGTGTCAGAGAGAGAGAGAGAGAGAGAGAGAGGGGGACCGGAGATTTGTTTTGTGTGTGAGAGAGAGAGAGAGAGGGGGGGACCGGAGCTGGGCTTCCATGGGTGCGGAAGGGAAGTGGGTCGTCGCGGGGGGGGGGAGGGTGGGTCGTCGCGGGGGCAAGGGGTGGGGGGTGGGTCGTCGCGGCGGCCGGGGGGGGGGGGGGAGGTAGCTGGGTTCTGGTTTTTGCAGGGGGTTCTCGGGGGTAGGAGGAGAGGTGGAAGAAATGGATCTGGGTTCGGGTTTCTGTTTTTTATTTTTAATTTTTTTTTTAATTTTTAATTTTTTTTAATTGGATTAATATTATAATATTTTTAATGTATAAAAAATTATTTATTTTTACCAAAGATTTTGAAAAGATAACGACACATGACACGATAACATTGGATAAAAATCTTATCGAAATCATTCGCTAAATAATTGTTTTTTTTGATAAAATGACACGTGACGCAACGAGAACGATTTAAGAATTTTTATCCGAAATTACAAATAATTTTATTTTGTATTATTTAAACAAACAAAAAAAACTATTATTTTAATTGTCTATTGCCAGGGGGAGGGCTCCAAGGGTGGAGATGCAAATGGCAATTACTGTTCATTTATGGCAGTTACTATTCATTAAAGGCAGTTACTATTCAAAAGGGTGGATTCAATAGTGGATTGCCAGGGGGAATGGCTCGATGGGTGGAGTTGCTCTAAAGGATCATTGAAAGATGTCGGTCCTTTTGTCTCTTTAATTTTATCCTAACATAACTATTAAATGGAAATTCCAACCAAATTTACATTCCAACAAAATAAAAATCATGTTTATATTCTTTAATTTTTACTTTTGTAAATAAACAATATTAGTTAAGTTGGCTACACACTAGTGTGTTTTACTCCTTCCATTTAAATTCGAATCCTCAACTCTTTAGTTTAGACAAATTTTATATATCGTTCAAAAATTGTTTGGGCACGATTTTGCATGCACTCAGCCCATATACTTTAAGATGTTAGATGAGAGAAATATTAAGTATCAATATTAGTTTCCAGATAAAGGTTGAATCAATTGCATAATCACTCTAGGTTTAGACTTCAGAGTCCTAGTAGAAGACGACAAAACTTGGTGGCGATAGAATATCGGCCTAGAATAATTCTGAGTATATTAAGAGAATATACTGACGAACTTGAATATTATAAGCATTTTACAACTCAGCAAACTTGCCATCACGAAATTCACCCTTATAAATACGCGAGCTTGCAACATCGAAGGCCCTTTCAACTCAACAAACAACTCAAAAACTCTACACGAAAATCCTTGCTCTATGCGAAAACCTTCTCACAACCCTAAGAAAAATACTAACTATCGTAACCTTCATGTCAATGCATCTTCAGTTTGGATAAGTAAACAATACTGGAGCCGTAGAACCAGACGATTCAAGAGCATGCACCTTCGGTTTGGATAAGTAAACAAGACTGCTTCTTGTTAGTTATCTATCCAAGTCTCGGCCGACGAAGAGTTCTTAATTCTTTCGCTTTTTTAAGGTTACTTCATTAGCTTCCCAATGAAGTAAGGTGCTACCAATTCACTTTGTTCTGGGTCATTTATCGAACTTCACAATGAAAAGTAACCTTGTCTTAAGGTTAGCAGAACCCTAGGTCGAGAGGTGTTTTTTTCTCAGCCGTAGTCGCTCAGGTGCATAACTCAACAACGCATTCGATATCACCATTATATCTATTCTACTCACCGACCGAGCTCGGTCATGAGTTAGCACACTCACATCCACAAGAATGACGTGATTAGCTTAATAATTACTTGGTTTACGCGCTAGTAAGCTTTGTAATTTGTAGTGGTCAACAAAAGTATAATAAATAAAAACATGCATGCGGTGGAATGCTAGTAATTCTGATTTGCTTGAATTACAAAGCTTCCAAAGAATCCACCGAGTCAGTACTTTCTAATAAAAGTTAAAATGATCATGAATGGATGGGCATAATAAACTTCGAATTACAAGATGAAAAATAATGTTTAACTACAAAAAAATCCAAGTTTAAAGAATCTTGGACTTCACTGATATCATATCATGGTCACCTTTTGCTTTCTTTTTTTTTCTTACTGGCCGGTGACTTTTACGGATTTTGCGAGAGATTTTTAGTGTGTTGGGAACACAGCTTGATACATCAAATGTAATAATATAATTAGTTGAAATTAAAAAAAAAATAATCACTTATATTATGACACTTGGTATACCGAGCTCTGTTCTCGACACATTGAAAAATTTTATGTACTTCGCCTTATGAATGTGAATGAATCATGGATATGAAAAATAAATAATTACCTTCCTCAAGCTCTTTCAAGTACGAAATATAGCTTATTTGATGCCTAATCCAAGATCCAAAAACTGGGTATTTCATACTTCATACATAGATTGGTTTGATTATATTTGCAAATAACCAGAAATATAGCGCGTCAATATAGCACAAATTACATGCATAATCACTCATCACGTGATGAATGCTATACTCTCATAGAATATGTTCCACACAATGCAAAAACCTCTTTAAAATCACTGATGTGACAGTGAAAATAAGAGCAATTTGTGATTATAATCCTTGTCTAATATCCATTAGCTTTGTAATACGTAAATCACGGTATGCAATAATAATAGTACGTGAACATTATGAATTATAGAATTTGACTGCATTAAAATTTAATATCCAAAAGTACTGAATAGTACACATATATTTTATTTACAGATGTGACTTGTTTGAGCCCGATTCATCAACATATTTTAGCTACAAAACGACAGTAAGCAAATTTGGGTTTGGTCCATTTAGGTCATCTTCAATCGAAGGATTGTCAGAAGACTCGTTTTAGCTCACTGATCTTTCAAGAAATTAATATTTTAATGAACAATACATGACCATATTTCTTACCATCTCCAACCGAGGGGCCAGAGAGTCATAGGCCAAACATAGCCATGTGACAAAAAACCATCTCTAATTGAGGGTCAAATGGACCGTAGGGCTAAACATAATTTCTTATTTAAATTTAAAAACTACAACAACTTAAATGTAAAAACTACAACAACTTAAATTTAAAAACTACAACTTAAATTTAAAGTCTACAATCATTATCATATTCATCATCCGCTATTGTAGAAGTATAGTCGGAGGTAAACAACTGTCGTCGGGCCATAATTTCCTTCTTTTTCCTATCAAAATATGCCTTACTCATTAGAGTGTAATCCGAAGTGTTCATTTGCATATTCCTATCGTCCAACTCTTTTTGTATTTGTTTGGCCCGTTCTTCATGCCTACAGTTACTTTCTTCCGCGGCAATGGTATTTGCTCTGTTATGAATCACAAAGAGGCCACCATTTCCTGTTGAAAGGTGATATCATCCTTTACCTTGCCCTTTTCTTTCAATATTCGGGCTTTGTTTCACCCCATAGCCCTAGGTATGGAACATTCACCCGAAGACGGATTTTCTACCCTTGTTTCTTGAATGGTAGGAGATCCATCTTCATCCCCATCTACAGTTGAGGATGCAGTTCCGAACACCAGCGTAGGACCTATTCTATGTTCCCATCTATAAGCCCTGCACTTGTTTGAGAAATCCCCCTCACACTATCATCTGAGACCCATTTATAAGCCCTGCAAAGAGCTTCATCTTCTTTTCGAGTTCAAGCCCTACCTTTCATTGCAGATGTGGCCATTTGAAAATTATTGAAAAAATTGAAGGAAAGATTATTGGAAGAGGTAAGAAAATATAATGTGACGAATTGAAATAGAATGAGGTGAGATAGTGGGGAATAGTGAAAATTATGTGAGAAATTGTGTAGGAATGACTTAGATATATTTATAGGGAAAAAAAAGGAATTTAAAAAAAAATTTAATTTGGCCCAAAAAAGAGGAATCAGGCCAACTGGTTGGCCCAAATGAGCCAGCTAGCTAGCCCCGGGCCACACGCATAATGGCTTGCAAATGGAAAGTGAAGGTCGTGACTCAGGAGGTAGCTACGGCTGATGATGATGGAAAGGAAGTGAGGTTTCTTGGGAAAAAGCTCATTCCCAATTTCATCAAATTTTAGGCTCCAATTGGAAAATTCAACCTCTGATCAAATTGAAATTTGAAATTTAGGGCTTTGATTGGGGGAAATGGCGATGCTTTTGGAGGATATTTTGAAGTCGGTGGAGCTCTGGTTAAAGCTGATCAAGAAGCCTGAGCCTTACGTGGATCGAAATCTTGACCCCGTTCTGCTAGTTCCGAGCATCGCCGGTTCGATCTTGAATGTCGTCGATGAAAAGAGTGGTGCAGAATTAAACAAAAGCTAATTTGTGGCTTTTCATTCTCGTGCAACTGAACCTGGATATGTCAATTGTACCTTTTTAAATGGAATGTCATTTGTTGACGGGTGGGAACATAATTTTTTTATATCAAAATGGAGCATGCACCAACTGGTATGAGTCCATTTCTATGGGTTGTGGAATTTGAAACAAAAATGTAATCTTTTTACGGGATGAAGAAAGTTATTTGTTAAAAGAGAGAATGTTTTAAAATTAAAACAAAAAAATAACATAAGATGGTAGAAGTATTTGATAGTAAAGCATTTCACAAACATTTATTTCTTCTTTGCATTCATTTTTTTCTTATTGAGGTTTGTTGCAATTTTCCAGCTTATTGAGTACCCATTAGTATATGAATTGATGAATTGTTGTTTTTAAATTTAAGTTGTCGTCTTTAAATTTAAATTGTTGTAGTTTTAAATTAAAATAATAAATTAAATTTGGCCCTATGACCCTTTGGCTCCTTCGGTTGGATATGATTTTTTGTCACAAGGCTATGTTTGGCCTATGACTCTCTGGCCCCTCGGTTGGAGATGGTAAGAAATTTGATCTGGTACTGTTCATTCAAATATTAATTTCTTGAAGGGCTATAAAACTAAAATGAGCTATCTGACCCTCCTTCTGTTGGAGATGGCCCTGCGACCTTGACATTGGTAAAGCTAAGCATCGCACACAGGCTTCCAAACAAAAACTTAAAAGGGAAACTCAGATGTGATCATATACAAACCATCCCAACAAGGTCGTTGTGCGCGTCTGGTAGGCATTCTCACTAGGCCGTAATATTTTGGGCCCCTTATGATTTAATTTCACGTTCTTGCTTTATTCTCAACCCATAAACTATATGCCTTGCATAGTGACTTGAGGTTTTTTGTCCCTTTCCATCAGTTATATGTGAGTGATCGGTGGTCGTTGATAGACGTTTAGCGCATGTAATTGATTGATAGTCGTTAGTTAATATTTGTAAACTATACATTTTCATTCTTTAAAAAAAAAATTGAAAAAGAGATCTAGTTGGTGGTGAAGTCACGACAGTCCACGCTTTAGGGGTTTCGAAAGTCTAAAAGTATTTCAGCCTCACCTGACCACCATCGTGTGATTCACCAGCAGTAAAAATCGAACTCAAGACAAACCATGTGGAATACAGGCTTGAAATTTGCCTCAACTACCGGGCGACGTGTGGTGGTTCATTAAACAATACATGTTGGTTCACGTGCATACAAACGCTTGAGGATTATGCCTGTATGCATATTATTTAGAAATATTGTGTTTGATCAATATGGAGCATAATAAACATGAAATTTTTTCTTTATAACTGAGATATACCTTTTTGTATATTTGTGGTGACGTGATAGATTTCCTTGTCGTAAGCATATAAAGAATAGAAAGCAACATTGAGCAAATCATAATTCAATTTCCTGGTAAATTTTAATGAGTTAATGCGTTCCACTAAGGTTGATTTGTCCCTAATCATGAAAGTATTATTGTCCTCGTTCGAGCTCAACAGTTCATTTCCATTTTTGTGTGAAGTGGTTCAAGGTGGACGCTTGTGTGTTGAGGGACTTACAGCTAAGAGGTCACATCTCATGTAATGTCTTACTCTTCCTCTGGTTATATATGTTCATCTTTTATCATAATTGGACGGTTATTGGTTAATCATTTAATCTAAGCCACTAGGTTACCTCATTGTGACGGTAAGTAGGAGTAGGCTAGATCCATGGTTCGTAATCAATTTAACAAAATAAATCCTTTTCAATACCTTCATATCTTATTATAAGCCTTTAAAACTCAAGCGGGTTTGAATGCCAATCAATTCCTAATCCAACTTTCAACAATTTGAACTCGAGTAGGGTTTGGATTTATGCAGGTTCTTTTGAGCTCAAGTTTCAATTACATTTGAGCTTATTTGGGTTGTCAAACTTTATCAAGTTCAAACTTGTAACACTTTTTAGACAGATTTTTCATAATTTGAACCAAAATATTGCTAGTACTAGTTAAATTCAATTTCACAATGCAACATTTACACAAAAGTTTAAATCAAATAGCATCAAAACCATTTTCAAAGTACCAGCCATGCAATGTTAGAATTAAATTACAAAACAATACCCAAGCTTCAACACAATAAAATGTTAATGAAACACTTATGTTCATTGTTGAAATGAAAAAACCACCAACAAACTCCAAGTAATGGCATCCCAAAATTAGGTCAGTAAGCGAATTTAGATTAATAGTCGGGTTAGATTTGGGTTGACATGGCAGACAAGATACCGACCCAAATCATTACAACTCAAGCCAATAAATAATCCGGACGAGGTCGTGTGGAGTTAGAGCTCAGTCCTACCGGCCGAACCAGATTTAAAATCAACTAAACATGAAGGGAATGAGATATGACCCAACCCAAATTATACCTGTAAAATGACCTTCGTATAGAGGCCTTTCAAAATTGGGCCCATGTAAAAGGTAGCAACGGTTAGATTGAGGAAAACCAGAGGAAAACCAGGCCGAGTCGAGGTACATAACTTAGGTATCTACGAAATAACTTGGACAAAAATGACGTGCCCGCAACATAAGGCCTAATTCATGCGCTCTTCTTCCAATAGAAATGCCTTGACTTTGTTGGTTACCCACTGACTTGCATGAAACCACATGCCTTCAAGGGGCTATCATTCTCACAGTCTTACTTAATATCCCCACAATATGGTATTTCTTTCATTTGTAAGTGAGATGCTTTAAATTCAATTCTTGTCAAAAACGAATTTGAACCACATTATTTTAGCTCATTGTGAGGCTTAACCCAATCTCCCACTTTGTTAGCATAGATAATATCATTTGTTCAAAAAACAAAAATCCCGACAACTAAAGATACTTATATTGACGAACGGTGAATTAAAATATCACAATTTAGATAAACTTAAAATTTGACTACATAAATATTGTTGTTTAACAAACATATATTTGATAAGAGAATATTTATGTCTGAATAAATACCTCACACAAACCATGTTCAAACGCGGATTCAAAATCAAATGGGAAGAGAAGGGAAGTGTGGGTTCCGTTGAGACAAAGACAAAGGACCCTTTATCACATTCAAATTAGGAGTCCAAGTCCAACCGTTACTATTTCTTAAAAACGCATTTCTTGCCTTTTGCTTTCAAAGATTTCCAAATCCATGAACCTTCTCTGAATCAGTCGACCACGCCAAAACCGAACGACTGCATCAAACAACAATTTAAATATTTATTAAAAAAAAAAAGAACACTTCTTCATAATATAATATACAGCTTTCTACTAAGCTGTATTTACATTACATAATTGATTATCCAACTCTCTCTCTCTCTCTCTCTCTCTCTCTCTCTCTCTCTCTCTCTACGCGTTTGAAAAAAGCACACGCAGAAACTCACATATATAAACACTCTCTCTCTCTTCCTCCAAATTCAAAAACCCAAACTTTCAAGTCCCCCAAAAGAACCCAGAAGCCATGGACTCGAGCTCCAGGAACTGGCCTCCGATCTTGGCCCTCAATCTTCTGCTTATTTTCATGATCCTCCCCTTCTCACTCGCCCAATCCACCGCCCAAGCTCCGCCGCCGGCCTCCGACTCCTGCAACGGCGTCTTCCTGTCGTACGCCTACACCACCGGAGCCCAGCTCCCGCCCGAGGTCAAAGACCCGTCCCAGCAGCCCTACCGGTTCGAGTCGGTGCTCACGGTGCTCAACAACGGGCTCGACGATCTCAAGTCGTGGAGGGTGTTTGTGGGGTTTACTAACAATGAGTACTTGGTCTCTGCCTCCAATGCCGTTTTGGCCGACGGGAGTAGCATTCCTGGGAGTGTGGGAAACGGCACCGTTTTTGCTGGGTATCCGATGACCGATCTGAAAACGGCGGTTAAGACGGCGGGGGACTTGACCCAGATGCAGGTCCAGGTCAAATTGATCGGGACCCAGTTCGGTGTGGCCCCACCCAAAGTTCCCATGCCTTCCAATCTTACTTTGGCCAATGATGGATTCGTCTGCCCAGCGGCTGCAATGCAAGGTGAGCTCTTAAACTTCATTTGGGTAATTTGGATTTGTTTTCTTTTGGTACATTTTTTGGATGTTGCTATTTGATGGTATTTGATTTGGAGTAAGCAGATCTAATTTAGCTGTTGTGAATTGAATACTTTTCATAGCTTCAGATCTAATTTAGCTGTTGTGAATTGAATTTTTTTTTTTTTTTGAGAAACGTGAATTGAATCCTTTTGATGGCTTATATATATGAAGGTTTCAATCATTTGTTTTGAATGTTTATTGTATAACGGTATAGAATTAGTTGAATTTGATGAGAGAATGCTTGTTATTTGGATTGTGCTTAGTGGTTTATCGAACAATTTAATTCAGTATGAGTTGGACCGTATGAGTCTCATTAGGATATGCATCTGTATGCAAACTGCCTCAAAGCTGTTGACTTGCCTTCAGTCACTAGGAAATTTGTTAGTCTTGGGGTTGTCGTAGTTACAACAGAGAACAAGATGTCTTCCCTGTTAGTTTTTTTGTTTTTGGAAGACAATGGTAGTGGATATATGCATCGAAAAGATATACAGAGAAAAGAATGCTATAACATTAGGGTTTATCTTTCATTTTTCTTTTGGTTGTACTGAGATCATTGGTTTCCATGTTTCCTTCATATTATTAGACAGTCAGTTTAAGGATATTCTTTTCTGTCGACTAACTTGTTTATAATAACCAGATTTTACCACAGTAACATACATTTTAGTTTTTACAGTAAGTTGGGTTTTCATTTTCGACTTTTATTGCCCATGTTAATCAGCACACTCTTACACTGCTCTGGTAATGTTCATCACAGGGACCCATGAAATGCAAGTCTGTTGCACCGTAGACACAAAATTTAAAACAAACATCACTGTGGATGAAGAGTTCCTCCCCCGTCAAAAAGGAGATCTTACAATTATGTATGATGTGATCAGTACTCAGGAGTCAAAATACACGGCGCAAGTTACAATCGCCAACCATAACTCCCTTGGTCGTCTTGATAATTGGAAATTGAGCTGGGACTGGATGGAAGATGAGTTCATATTTTCAATGAAGGGGGCTTATCCATCTGTTGTTGATTCTTCTGACTGTATATTTGGTAAACAAGGTACATTCTATGAGGGTCTAGACTTCTCAACTGTGTTGAACTGTGAAAGACGGCCAACCATTATTGACCTGCCTCCAACAAAAGCCAATGACACACTTCTTGGTCTGGTCCCTTATTGTTGCCGAAATGGTACTATCTTGCCGCCAACAATGGATGCAAGCAAGTCAGTTTCATCATTCCAGATTCAAGTTTTTAAAATGCCTCCAAATCTCAACCGGTCCCAGCTCTCACCGCCACAAAACTGGGGAATCAACGGCACGCTCAACCCTGATTATAAATGTGGCCCTCCTGTCCAGGTGAGTCCTAGCCAGTTCCCTGACCGATCTGGCTTGCCAGTGAATTCAACTGCAGTAGCCAGCTGGCAGGTTGTGTGCAATATTACCCAACCCAAGGGAGCAAGCCCTAGATGCTGTGTTTCGTTTTCTGCTTTCTACAATGAGTCTGTCATCCCATGCAACACTTGCGCTTGTGGCTGCCCTAGTAATATAGCTCGAACTTGTAGCACAACCGCACCAGCTATGCTTCTCCCACCAGAATCACTTCTTGTTCCCTTTGACAACCGAACTGTCAAGGCAAAAGCTTGGGCTGAGCTTAAACATCTACCAGACCCAAACCCGACACCGTGTGGTGATAACTGTGGGGTCAGCATTAACTGGCATTTATATACAGACTACTCTCGTGGATGGAGTGCAAGGGTCACAGTCTTCAATTGGGATGAAACTGCTTTTGTTGATTGGTTTGCTGCAGTACAACTGGATAAAGCAGGCCCTGGTTTTGAAAAGGCGTACTCTTTCAACGCAAGTCACTTGGAATTGAATGGTGTCAATAATACCGTATTCATGCAAGGTCTCGAAGGATTGAACTATCTTGTGGCGGAAACAGATGGAGCCAACCCACAGAAGGATCCTAGGGTGCCCGGGAAACAGCAATCAGTGATCTCATTTACAAAGAAGACTACTCCTGGAATCAATTTGGTTGGTGGAGATGGGTTTCCGACGAAAGTATACTTTAACGGGGAGGAGTGCTCACTTCCTACAATATATCCTAGCAGTGCTTACAGAAAAAGCACATCTATAATTTTCTCACTTCTCGTAATGGTTGTAGCGTTCGTGGTGCTGCAGCAATAGTTGAGGGATGAGGCAATGCTAGACCTTGTAGCTACTGCTGATTTTTTTTTTGTTCTCTCAGTAGTTTGATATGTGCTCAACAGGGAGGTTTTGTGAAATCCCAACTACCAGAAGACGTGCATGCCATTGCCGGTACTTGCGAGGGTTTAAGGCGGATTTTGATTGTGACTGGTATTCTTTTGCTTTTAATCTGCAAATGCTGAAGGGAGGATCGTCGACACGCTGCAAGTAACAGCAAACTATGTAAAGCAAATGTACTCGTATTTTGTATAAACAATATTGAACTAGATGCTTGTTCTTGATTCTTTTTTTGTTATTTGTATACACTTTGTTGGTTGTGGAAACGATAATACAGCGTCCTAGAAAGAACTCAGCATTTCCCCTCCATTTTCGTTTTAAACTCGTCATATTTAGACCTCCGATCGAGTAAAATGATGAGAATGACCTTAAAAAAGCGTACTTATTATTGTCACGCGCCATTATTAGACAGGAAGTTGAGTGCTAAGTTGTAATACCATGTGAAGTTGAGTTGGTTAATTGCACAAAACTGGAGAAGTTCAATTCGCTAGTTGTGCAGAAAAACAAGTCTTAGCAGTGTGGGATTACAAATTGTTTAAGTTAATCCTTGTTTTTAAACTTGTTTAATTGAATACCTAATCACCTTTGGCGACTTGTTAACTGAAATTATTCTATTTCAATCTGCAGGCTCTTCCTTTTTTTGTTTTTCTTTTTTTTTTGTTGTGTTTCTTTTTGTGACAGTTGGACCACATCTGATCTTATCCGACCACTTTCAGGTTGCTTCTTGCATTATTCCCATTTGCCAATTACTCTCCCTCCAGCCGCACCCATATCTTATGGCATTGGTGCCTTAAATTAGTGAAACATCACCACTAGGTTTACTTGATTTGCATAAAACTTAGGTAGGGGCGTCGGAGCCTGTTATTAACTTGGAGTCGGAGCTTGCACTAGTTAGGCAGACCTGCTGAAGTTTCTCTCCAAGCTTCAAACTCATAAACTTGATAAGTGGATTTTATTTTTGGTCGAGTAAAAGTTAAAAACAGGTAGTGAAACTGAAAGATTATTAAGAACAGAGGACATGTTACATATAAGAAGTGGTTAACACCAAAGCTAAAAAGCAAGAAGGAGAATTCCTAGAAATTCAAGTACAAGAAATGCAACCAAGAAAGAATACCCCCGACTTATGTCTTGAGTAACCAAATGGAACATATGTACATCAAAGTCGATTCCTTGAACAAGAACGAAAATGGAGCCAAGGACGGGGAAAAAGAAATTCATTAACGGCAAACTTCATGCGTTATTGAGAGTTAGAAGAAGTATCAAAACCTACCTAGAATACTCAAGAGGAGCCTAAAACCGAGGACAAGTTTCACCGGCACCCCTGGAATCGTTGCTTCTTTCTAGTCACTCAAACATTTGCATGTATGCCTTTGCGCACCATGCAGCAGTGTTGTGCATAACCAATATCTTTAGCACATTTGATCTGCCTCAATGATCCATCATCCTGATCTTTTATCTCCTAAAAACAGCAGAACATGTTATTCACAACGAAAGATATGATTTGTGAAATCACGCACTCCGGTTTTCTTTGAAGTAGAAACAAACTTGAATATCCACCATCTGATTGCAGAAGAAATGACTTCTATTGCAGCAATTATATACACCAGAATTGCAATCATACAAATTATGTAGGAAGCGCATTCTACACAGGAATATTATCCAAGGAATACCCATCAAAGTCAAACTCATTTTCGGCAGGTCCAAGTCCATCCTGCTGTTGAAAAACAAAAGAAATTTCATGAGTAAATAACCACCTTGATATCTCGAAACATGCAACTAAAAATTCAAATACAGTAACATCTCAAAGCAAAAAATGGACCTGTTTGAGAAGTGCACTCATTAGATCATCCTGACCATATTGTTCATGAAAGAAGCTAGTTTGAGAAGTTGCATCGGGGACTGTTTCAGCCTTAATCCTAACTGTATTGTCAACAATACGACCGTTAAGGTGGTGACCAGTATTTTGCATATTCCCAAAATGACTGCCTTCCCCCACTGAGAACATAGTTTTTCCAACAATAGATGGATTCCTGCTTTGTCCACCCCTTTGACTAGAAGAAAATCCTTGATGAACTAAAACCGAGGGATCAAGGCTACCGTGTATGGAGTGTGTATGTTGTGACACATCGAAAGTCAAGCCCACATTCTGCAAGTCCCACTCATTTGACTTGGGCTGCTGTAACTCGTTAAACATATCATAACTTGGCATAAATCCAGAAGATCTTTTTATGTCAGAAGTCACGTCTTCAGGAAATGCTCCTTTAGACGCAAGGCTGGACATTACCGGTGTACTTCCAAGGGTAAAATTGTTGCCTGGTAGTTGTGAACTGTTGTTTAGGGGATAATTCAACATTGAGGAGTTTTGATGCACTGGATTATATCCTACGCCTCTGCCGCTATCAACAATACCATTTCTTCCCAAAACTCCATTACCCATACCATTAGATATGATGGGCTGCCCCACTGATGATGAATGCCGTGGAACATGATTTCCAGAAGATTCATTCAAGATCTGCCCCCTTGGCTGCAATTGAGGTAGCGGCATAAGTAGAGAACTGTTCTGAACTCCATGAGCATTGACTTGCATATTGGCAGCTCCAAGGGTTTGTGCAGACTGGTGCAAGTTGGCAAGCTGTTTTGCCTCCATAGTTGTTGGAATTCCATTAAGTAAGTTCATCGGTTTGCTACTGCTCATATGTTGTTGCTTTGGATTTTCAAAGCTGAATAAGTTCCTTTGATCAACAAGGGGCATAGGTATGCCAGATTTTCCTGTTGACCTCCCAAGTCCGGCTGCTTGGAGTGTGGCAAGGCTTTGAGCAGGGAGTTGACCTGTGACAGCTAGCGTCTGAAGATCGAGCCCATTGAGTGATGACATTGCTCCAAAAGACGCTTCTTGAGGACTCATGAAAGGGTTGCTCAAATTATTCTGGTGCTGAGACACCCCACTCAACCTTCTAAGGTACAGCCTGTATTTCTGTTTCATAAATTTACACGCGAGTTATTCTCAAACAGAAAATATATTTTAACCATGTCACATAATAACAAAGGAGTTTTCTCGAATTCATATCTTAAGAGAATTCCTCCTCATATGTTTTTATATTATGCATGATTATCATACCTGAAGATGGCTAGCAACATTTTCTCTAGTAAGCCCAGGAACATTCATCAACTCCAGAATTTTCTTAGGCACGGCCTCTGGATCAAATAAGTAAGTTCGAATGTTATACAGAATAATTTGAACTAGGAAATGCGACAGATGTTAACTAATCATACATACATAAATCCATGGTTTAACTTTATCTAAAAGCAAAGGAAAGTAAAGTACTTCGTTCTACACGTTGTGATAAAACGAGTCTTAATTATGAGTCATGCATGCCCATTTCCAGTGCAAAGAGTGTGTACATAAATTCAAACTGACTCAGCTCCTTGTTAAAGAAACAGGTGCAAAACTCAAAGGATCAGTGCACTTTTTTACTCCCAGTGTTCATACATACTAGACTACAGTCAATCAGGAAATATAAAATTGAAAAGTATAGAGAAGAAGACATACTGTCAATGCCTAGTTGATTAACAGCGCCCACAAATTGTTGATGGAGTTCGACTGACCAAACAACCCGCGGCTTCTTTAATGTGGATGAATCATCCCTCTCATCCGTCTCTTCTTCCTCATCCTTCCTCCTCTTTGAGTTCTTCCAAGACCCTTCATTTGCCGAGGACGAGTAATCTGCATCTTCGGATGGTTTTTGCTGCCGATCCCCTTCTTCCACACTTCCGGATTGCTCCGCATCCTTCCGCTCATTCTTTTTCTTCCGAACCACATGCTGCCATATGTTCTTCAGCGCCTCAATGCGAACTGGTTTGATCAGATAATCACAAGCACCATGAGTCACACCCTTCATGACAACACTTTTTCCATCATCAGCGGACATCACTGTGGAATCACACGTATCACATATCAGCGCCAGATTAACACATATGATTCAGGTTAACAGCAGTTAAATCCATACAAAATTACTAAAACGAGGTACTCACTGATAACAGGCAGGTCCATCTCCAGTCCAACCTGCTCTAGGAGTTTGAATCCATCCATGTCTGGCATGTGCACATCACTGATAACAACATCGTATCCGTTCTTGTTCTCTCGAAGCAGCGAAAGCGCGCTCTCCGCTCGATTACATTTTGTCACTAAAGATCCCAAACCAACCAACTCAATCAATCCACAAATTTAGTACAGAAACAAATTATAGAACAATATCAATAAAACAGGGATATGAATCTACAAAGACAAATTAATTCTCAAATCTATTTTCTGGAACAATACCATTAAAACTTTTAAAAACAAAAAAAATAACATTGTACAATTACAAACCATGATTAACAAGTTACAAAATTTAACACAACCCATGATTCAAATCTAAAAAGAATCACAACTGAAACAGTAAAAGATATCAAATTATATCCAAATCTGAACTTGTACAACAGGCTCCAAATCCTAACTTCTACCACAGGCTCCAAATCCCTTAAACAATAGCATGAAAAAACATAAGTAATTACAACCCAAGTGGTAAAAACTTGTAGTAAATCACCCACAGGAAAAATAAATCCATGATGTGAGACAAGTACTTGAAATCTCCAGAAGGATTGAAGAAAACCCATGAAGCAAAAATCTCTAGAGAGAGAGAGAAGAAGAGAGTACCTTCATAGAGGCAAGTTCTGAGCATCCTCTCCAAGATCATAAGGCAAGTAGGATCATCGTCGACCACCAGGACTCTTAGTCCCGCGGGAAACTGGTCAGAGACCACATCCCCCGATTTCCAAGTTCCACTCGAACTAGCCGTTGACATCAATCCCATGCCGTTGCTCAGATGCATAGCTTCAAAACACCTAAATCTCGGAAGCCGAATAAACAGCAAGAAGTGTATATATCTAAAAATCCCCCAACCAGATAACCCGAATTACAAGCTGAAGTTCCGGTTTTGATTCATACCCAATTCAAATTTCAAAGAATCCAGTTGAGCAAAAGCAACAGAATTGAAAAAGATTATTGATTTTCTGCTCATAAATTTTTTATTTTATATATACATATGTGTGTGTATATATATATTCTTCAGATTGAAGTTGAAAGAGTTGGACTTGTCTCTCTCGGCTTCCAAGCTCAAATTGTCTGTGTCTTATGGGTTTTATTTAAGATTTTAATTATTTATTTGCTAACTTATTTTAATAATTGAATATTTTATTCAGATGTGGGTCACTCCTGAAGGGAAGAGTGGATCCAGCTCATATACAAATATAAATAAATAATTAATTAATTAACTTGATTAACTGACAAGATCCTTCCTTAATTCACTCACAAATAATGCTTGGTCTGGTTTTTTACCCTTTTACTACTTACCATTTGTGTTAATCTTTTCCTTTTTATTTCTGGTATTTACCTTCCCATTTTTTCTGTTTGCTGTTTTTACTGCAACAGAAATTGAGTGGTTAAGGTTTGACCTTTCCAATTATCAAATGGTTGGACCAAAGTCAAATCATTTAATCTTAATATTTAAATTTAAACATGATTACAGAAAATAAATTGTATTTGAATTTACTAATTTGCTTATGCAGCCCATGTGTTAAAGAAAAATAATAAAGCCCTCCAAATTTTGATTTACCTTAATGTTTTGGATTAAAACAATTTTATTTTTGCATTGTTAATTTTCTTTTTATAGCCAACTGCATAATATACGTTGGGATTTTATTTTGTGTCTGAATTTTGGGTCGCTGGCGCTCTATCATTAGAAAAGGTAAAAATACAAACAATTTTCTTTTAAAGAAAATACTTACGACATGAGGAAGTTTTATTGACTCAAAAAAATAACTACAACGTCTTGAATGTAAAGCATAATTCTGACCAAATAAATTCTCAAAACAAGGAGTCGTACATAAACATAGGGACACTTAAGACAGCCTTAAGTGCATATATAAGTACAAAAACGAAAAAAAAAAAAAAAAAACTGTTATCATGGAGGTGGTATTTGGATGGATTGATGTTTTACACCAACATGATATTCGTTTGTTCAAAACTTGGAAACCATGTTGCCAAAGTAAACAACCACTTCCATGTATTGTGGGCGTGGTTTTGGTTTTCCACTTTCAAAGTCATCAATAGATTAGTTGTCATACAAACAACTTCTAAATTCAGAGTCAAATTTCGGTAGATTACCTGATTAGGTTAGTTCTTATATTAATTAGAACTAGGGTGAATACCGAATTAAGGACTAGGCTAAAATAATAATAATAATAAATTTTGTTAAATAATACTTAAATAAATAAAATAACATGCTCGCACAATCCTATTGAGAAAATCTTCAAATTTAAGGGAAAAAAAGGAAATGTCATTTAGGACTAAGGTCTAGTATATTCATCTTTCTTTGTAAGTGAGATGTCTTAGGTTCGATTATTGCCAAAGGCGAATTTGAACCACATTATTGCTAACACATTGTCAAGCTAAGCCTACTCTCTCATTTTAGTATAGATAATATCGCTCGTTAAAAGAAAGGACAAAAGGAAAGACCACTTAGTATTACAGTCTACTAGTATTTTTCTTTACTTGTAAATAAGAGGTTTTAGATTCGATTCTCGCCAAAGGTAAATTTGAACCACATTATTGTTAATCTATTGGAAGGCTAAGCATGTCCCTCCCTTCTTTTAGGGATGTGATATCCACACACCCCTTTTTACTTCTCTCACACCCTTTTAATTTTCGGCCGTCGGATCAGATGAATTGAAGAATATCAAAGAACATAAATTAATAAGGGGTGTTAGAGAAGTAAAAAGAGGTGTGTGGATAGCACACCCCCTTCTTTTAATGTAGATAAAAGATGGACAAAAGGAAAGAGAAAAAAAGGCAAATAATATTATGGTCCAAATCTATGAATCCAAATCATCGTCGGATCCTCTTTGTGAGGATTATAGGAATCTGTGAATCGTGTCCGTTTATCGTATATCGTTGGGTCAGAAATCATTTTAAATATTTTTATTTAAAATTAAATATAAACAGTATTTGATAAAAACTAACAGCATAATATATGATAAATAAACACGATTCGTAGATTATTCCCAAAAGGATCCGGAGCAAATCTATTCCCCGTAACGTAGTACAGAACGGAACAGAAAAAGTATTGTGGAACCCCGTTGAATGACTGTTGTTGCTTTTCTCAAAAAGCTGCTCCGTTGAGCTGAGTTTTTTTTTAGTTTTTACTTCACTTTTATACCTCCGTTGAGTTAACCGGTGCAATTCTCTGCTGCGCTGTGCTGTTGCTGTTGCTGTCGATGTCCAGCTTTTACTTTCCAACAGTTACCACATTCTCAACTCATTTCCCCGTGTCGACAAGTGTCATTGGGTGCCATTTATTAGGATAAGGCATCCTTGGCCTATGTTGTTTGCTCTCTCATTTCCTAGTCACCACTCATCCTTCCCCCCCTGCACTCGCAGACTTGCAGTTGCAGATGCAATGCTTTTGAGTTTTGGTGGTGTGGTGTGTTGTGTTTGCGTGTTTTCTTTTAAAACCTAATTACTTTATTTGTTCTGATATCTTATTTAATTTGAATATGGTAATGTTTGTAGCAACCGTATTAGTATATAATGTTAAAATGTGTGATCATCAATCAAAAACATTAGTTGACAAGGTAGTGCGGTACTAGGATGTGTGTGTAATACGTGTTGTTAGACTGATGTGTTGATTTTATTACATGCCAGATATCTAATAAGACAAACATTATTGACTACTCGCTTCTTAACAAACAATCATTCTTATTATTACAACAAGGAGCCTCGCAAGGTATTTCCTCGTTGGAGTACAAGACTTTAAGGTAGATCTCGAATATATGCAATCATTTGTATATCAATCATATTTGGCCCATGTGTAAAAGTCTAACGACCGTACATGCTCATTTGATATGTGTTTGCTACGTGTTTCACTTGGGTATCTTTACACGTGAGGATGGTTGAGCGATGTCTTACATCGGAAAGTTAAGTGAGATTTGCATGTCCTTATAACCTTATACCGCATTTATTTTGAGGTGGAACATTCATTTCCTTCAACCATACGTCCTCATTAACATTATCTCAAATAGTGGCATTTTTTTATTCTTGTATAAGTGATACCGGAGGAAAAATTGAATCTATGACGTCCTATAAAGACTTGGAGCTTCATCGTTGGATTAAATCGAACGGAAGTAATCACAATTACCTTAGACCATAGAATCAGTAAACTAAACCAATATATATTATTCCCTTAGACTATAAACTATAAAATAAGAAATAGGATTGCTTTCCCACTCCTCGAGCAAGAAAAGCTGTAACAGCCATGCTAAAGCAACCAAGCATATCCTGAAATCGTATATTCCCTGTAAGTCTCTAGTAACTAGCCTTTTCTTTTTTACGATGAACAAATGCTAACCCGTCACAGAAAAAAACCGTGTAAATTTGTGACCTAAACACCCACTCTTCCTCCTCCGGCCCCAAGATAAACCAGCAAATTAAACCTCTGCGTCTGCGAATGTGGTTGCTTTTTATGCTTTAAGCTCTGGCTTTTCTGGGCTTTCCCACATAGATTTAAATCTATAAAGTTGATGATTTTATAATTATTATTTATTGTTTCTTGTTCTAGCTTTTCATGGGTTTAGTAATTTAGGGTTGCTTTTAACGCAAAAAAATGGAATAATATTTGTGTGTAAACCCGAGCTTGATTTCACGCGCGCCCATTAAACTATATGGAAATGCAAATGCAAATGCACTGCAGTGGTGCGGTGGTCGTGGTGGCTCCCTTGGGCCTTGGGTAGGTTTCAGGTGATTGGAGCTGCTACTGTTGCATTTCCATGTGGCACATCGTGGAAGTTGGAGAAAAGGTCCAAAGCCACGTTTGCTAACTTTCCCCCATCTCCTTCAGCAATTGCCACTTAAATCATGTGTGTCATCTCCCCAAGTCCCAAGCAGGCAATGCAAACACCCTCTCAAAACTCACTTTTCAGACCAACACTACAACATGAATGATAGTAGTCTCAGTTTTGATCTGCATGCGCCTTGTGAATATATGTACTTGTGATCTTGACAGAGTTTTCACCTTCATTGGTTTTTACTTTTGGATGTGAAAACCAAAAATGAAAGAAACAATTCAATTTTTATTTGAATTGTATGTCAGTGTCAGTCGTTCATGTTTGCAAGTGAGTCCTACAATATATGACAAGCTCACGGTCACTTGCGTCCATAGAATTGTAGCATTCTCTTGTTTTTTGTTTTTCAGAGTACTTCCTTTTATATGTTTTGGGTGAAACACTTCATTCTAGTAGTCGTTGACACATGCATATGATTTTAAGAGATTGATGTGTATGAGTTTTATTGAAAAATAAAAGTTTTAAGGTAAATTCAAAATTCCATACGCTCAAATGTATTTTTCCCTCGTAATGAGGCATTATAGAAAGAAAAATGATAAACACCTCTTTCAGCCTCTTAGACATCATGTTTAATCTTGTTTGTTGTTTTTTTATTCAATTCGATGACTATAATAATTAGGAGTGTAAAGCTAAAAGGGGTGTATGACAATCACCACTCTTATAAGAAAGCATTATACAAGGGTAACTCAAAACACGAAATAATTAAATTAATTGAATAAACAAACCCAAATCTATGATAACGACTTATAGAATAAGTTCACTGCAACAATAGTGTGATGTTCTATGTAAGTTGCTCTTTGAACCCACAAGAAAACTTAACTCTTATTTCCTCATATAGACTAATTTAGAAAATAACTTACCAAATAGCACAAAAATCCTAATTTACTCAATCTCGTAAACTATTTTTTTTTTTTTTGAGAGATTTTCTATTTTATTATTCTCAAATAGCTTTCCTAATCTGTAGATGACGCTTTATAGCAGTGGCGTAAAACAATAATATAACTTTCATAATACATCAATAGCTCACAGTCGCATGTGCGTGCAAGGGATTGTTGGTAACATTTCTCGTTTTGGATCCTTCACCCTACTTCCTTTTGCATGTTTTTGGTGCCATTGTTTTATATTCCATGGGTTGTTAACAATCATTGTCAAATTTTTGTTTCCCCTTGACAAAGAGGCTTGCACCTCACTTGCCCATTATCTCACATGTTCTCTTGTTGCTACATTAACATCACTTGCATGTAATCACTATCAAAATCACTTGTGGGCATGCTTTTCCCATCATTATTTGCACCATTTTGTTGCTCTCTTTTTACCACTTTTAAGTTGATTGTTGACAAAGTAAAAACAAATTATGCATGCATGTTCTCAATTCGATTACCCAATCAAAATGTTTTACATTTTCTCGAGGGTCTTACCCTTTTTTTAATCGTTTCATATTGGAATATTTTAATCCAAAATTTTACAGCAAGATCCAGCTAAGCTGTGCTACCAAGTACCAGCAATGATGATGAACAACAAATCAAAGGAATGAATGTGGATCCGGATCCTCTTTGTGAGAATATGACAATTTTCAAATCGTGTCTGTTTATCGTATATCATGTGACTATAAATTATTTTAAATATTTTTATTTTAAATTAAATACGATTAGTATTTAACGAAAATAAACCGTACAAATATACGATGAACAGACATAATTTGAGGATCTTGAAGATCCTCACAAAAAGGATCCGAAGAGGAAATCAAAGACCCACTCTGGTCGGGCCCATGGCCCACTCTGCGCTCATCCACGTCATCAGCGACGAAGGCAACGCGGACGTGACGTGCTCTGCGGTGCTCGACCCGGGAAAGGACGGACACGTGGTGAAGGATGCAACCAGAGGGCCCCACCGGATTGTGAGGGATGAAGGACGGATGCGTTTGTGGAAAAACTGGGCCAACGCGGGAAGGGCATTGGGGCTGGGCCCCCACTACACGACCCTCATCGGTGCTTTTAAAAAGAATAGTGGGCCCCCAGCGGTAACGTACGTGCGCCTCTCTTACACGTCCCTATCGCTGCTCATCACTGGGGACGCAAAATTGAGGAAGCTCGAGGACAATATTTGTTCTTTATGTGAGGGGAAAAATTTTCAGTCTATGTGAGCATATATTTCTCTCTGACTGTGATATATTAATTAGTGAGTAATTTTTTTTGTAAACACTTAATTAATTAATGGGTAGTTTTGCTTGGAACGTAGTAGACGAAAGATGGGTGTAGCGACATGCATCATGCATATGTCTTTTGAATGTAGTTTACTTCTGGGAATACCAAGTGGTAGACTTTGATTTAGGGGAAATTAAGTTCTCATCTCTAATTTTGCTACTCTATTGATTAAAATTTTATTTTTTTTCAATTTTTGATCAATGTTATTGGGTATTAATAATATCATTAATTATTTCAATAATAAATATTTTTACCTAAAAATATTCATTTAGTGTTAAAAATGCTACAATTATTATATTTATATTTATGTTTAAAATTTTTATCATATATTTTTATTTTTAGTTTGTACCCATTTTTAATTTGCAAACCTTTTTTAATTTGTATCAATTTTCTTTTTAGTTTTAATTTGTACTCATATATTAATTTCTTTTTGTGCCCATATTTTTTAAAGTTTTATTTGTATGTGTACTCATGTGTTTACCATCACGTGATATTGTATAATTAATCAATGATAAAAAAAATTACATATGATATATTTATGTTTTATGGCTAAACTTTGTATCATATATTTATATTTTTAGTTTGTACCCACTTTTAATTTGCAACCTTTTTTTTAAATTTGTAGTATTTTATTTTTAGTTTGAATTTGTACCCATGTATTAATTTATTTTTGTGCCCATATTTTTTAAAAATTTCATTAGTACTCATATTTTTTTAATCTTTTATTTGTACCTTAATTTATTTATAATGTACCCATTTTTCTTTATTAATGTACCACTTTATTATATGTGAAATGTACCAATTATTTTAACACCATGCATACATTCTTTTGCCATTTATTATTTCTTATTGTTACATAGTTTTTATCCATTTATTCAATTCAAATGTTTGAATTTTTTTATTGTAGCCATTTCTAATAGGATTATAATGAGGGATTTTAAATTTATAGGATTATAAATCTCATAAAATATCAAACAATTAATGTCAAAACTATAAAAATATAAATATAAATAGTAATATAATGAGGTGTACAAAGTCAAGGAACTTTGATCAAACTTTGAATACAATTAAGGTTTTAATCAAATAATGTTAGAGACTAAAGACCGCATCCAAAGTATACCCTTTGATTTATCTCTCAAATTTACATAATCGGTTTCAATTCCATCACCTGTCTCTAAATACAAAAAGAATGAATTTATGAAGTACTCAAATAGGGTTTAGAACCACCCTTATTGCCACTCTACAGAACCATACATAGATTTTCACCTCATACATCTCCTCGTTTAATTCTTTTGAGGTCAATGAAACCTTTTCCTCTTTCGAGAATCTCTTTCTCCAATGTCTCTCCCGTGTGGCGAAGTGGGGGCATAAAAAAGGAAAGAGAGGGATGAGGTTTCTCTCGCTTTTGGCATAACGGCCCTTTGCGGAAGGCCTACACAGCGGGCTTACTGGATTAAAAGGATTAGTGCAGCGTTCATGGCAATATAACAACATTCCATTGGAAACCATAAAGAAGGATTTATTCAAGGGGAAAATGAGAGAGATTTTGTTCCACCACAGAGAATTATCTTCTTTCTGCATTTAAAGAATTTACATGATATATCAGAACAATCATTTTTAGGATTTAACGATTCCTAATAGAATAAACTGCAACTGGGGGACTTATACTGATGCTTTTGGTTTTGAGCTGACAAGGTAAACAACTGGCTCCGAATTGGTTCTTAAACCACCTATGCCTCTATTGCCTCTGCTTCTTTAGTAGGCAATCAAAATATTTTCTATCCGTATTTTTACCCAATCATGGGTTATTATATTTTGATTGTCTCTGCTTCTTTAGTAAGCAATCAAAATATAATTACCCATGATTGGGTAAATTACATAAAACTACCTCAACTATTAGTTCAGTCACAGTTTCATACCCCATCTTTAAAAAAATTCAATGTCATACCTCATCTACGAATTTTTTACAAGTTCACACCTTCCATCAGTTTTCTGTCAATTTTTCTGTTAAATAGTGACGTGGCTTAAAAGATTAATAAAAAATTAAAAAATTAATTACATATTAAAAACTTTAAAAAAATTCATTTTTATTTATTTTTTGCATGGGGACCCACCTCGTACCATTTCTTCCCCCTCCATTTCCTCCCCTACTTTTCTCTCTCGCCGTGCCCAGAACCCCCTAACCCACCTGGGTTTTTTCATCCGCCATCCCCTTTCCTCATGTATTATTTATCCCTTTCTCCTTTTCACGCTGCAACAACAGCTTCGTCGGCCCCGACCTTAACCTTGGATCCCTTCACCATTTCATCACCTTCACCCCCTAACCCGACCTCGTCAACCCCGTCTACACCCTCCCTCACCAGATCCCACCCATCTCGTATCCTTTGCGCCGATCACTACCTCCCTCCCTCCCCCTCGTGCTGATTACCCACCACACCCGCGCCATGCCATCGCTCGACTCCCTCCCTCCCTCCCTCTGTCCACACCGCCATCAACCGACTCCCTATTTGATTTTGACTCCGCCTTTACCAAATCGGGTCAACCGACCCTCTCTCTGCTATATTACCACTTCTGCCATCTTCCCCTACCCCTCTAAACCCTTAAATCTCTCTGCTCCAGTACGACGCGGAGGATGCCATGGCGATGATTGCACAGGTGGCCGGGTACGAGAAAAGTAAGGAGAGTTTCAGAGGGTTTCCGAGGTAAAGGTTTTGGTGAATTTGTTGGATGTGGCGAAGAGTGGATGCGAAAGAGGGCGTTGAGGGAGGTGAGGGAGAAGTGGGTACGCTGAGGGATGTGCCAGAGAATGGCAGCAGGAAGTGGGATCTGGGTTTGGGATGGTATGGCAGCGAGGAGTGGGATATGGGTTTGGGATGGTATCTGGTTGACTTTGGGTTTGGGGAAGACGAGATAAGGAGGAAAGAGGGGGGATAAAGGGGGGTTATGGGTACGGCAAGATAGAGAAGTGGGGGAGGAAAGGGAGGGGGAAGAAAGGGTACTGGGGGTGGGTCCCCGTGCCAAAAAAAATTAAAAATGATTTTTTTTTTAGTTTTTTAATATTTAATTAATTTTTTTAAGCCACGTCACTCTTTAATGGAAAAATTGACAGAAAACTGACAGAAGGTATGAAATTGTAAAAAATTTGTAGTTGAGGTATGACATTGAAATTTTTTAAAGATAGGGTATGAAACTGTGACTGACCCAATAATTGAGGTAATTTTATATAATTTATCCTAAATGATTTTTGTTTATTTGTGTTGTAATTATAAAAAAAAACATCTTGGTTAGTTTTTACTTGTAATTCTTACCCTGAAAAGTTAGGGGCACTCCACGTCCTTGAACTAATAACCATTTTTCGGCTAACCTAACCTCCTTTGTCTCTCGGAATCAACAAGAAGTAGTACATGAATATTCACCTGTTGTCGAAGAAGAAGGTGCTCCAGTGGGATCCACACGGACAGAAACAATTAAGGTCCAGTAAAAGAGTGAGAAATAAACTTTGATTTTAAGATAGATCGATCCGACATGGTATCCATATTGTACAACTAGACATTGGTGATTAGAAAATACCTAAGGTTGTGATCTGAGTGTCCACCCACTGTACAGGAAAATGTATAGCCAAATTTTAGTTTTCAATTAGGGTAGCGATCGTAAAGGATCAAAGGGTCACAAGTGGGTTTGTTGTCCCGTCAATTTAATCTAATTTTGGTAACACTAGGAGTTTCAATAATTATACAAAAAAAAGAAAGATAGATGATGAGCACGTGGCAGCTGCTAGTCTCTGCTTCCTCCACTTTCCAAATTCTGGTGCAATCTCCACATGCACATGCAGGTATCCCAAAAAAATGTGTTATGAATGAAGCGAATCATGCGAAAACTACCTGTCATCGAAGCATATAAATCGACCTCTCACGGGCTCACACCATGCACACCTTTGCCAGGGTCGCAAGCAAAGGTAAGAGTGTAACTGTATAAGTAGCCAAGTAAGTCCATGATCGATCGAACCCCAAGTTGACTGTTTATAAATAGGGTTTGGTTCGCTGGAGGATATACAGCCACACTGTGCCATGGATTGAAATCCGATTATAATTACAAAGTGAAAAACCTTCCCACTCCACTTGTATCTAGTTTTACCGTCACCTCTCAAACGTTCTTTTTTCCAGAATATCTGAGACTGAGTGACATGAGTGACAACAACATATACTTAAAATATTGTTTATTTTTTTTGGAAACTTACTTGAATATTGTTAGACAATATAAATTTGAAATAACAATTAATCGTTGGAGTACTTTACATGGCTTGAGGAACTCTAGAAGTTATAGGATCTTATCGTTAGGTACATAAGTGTATGGTCAAAGATTCATGGATATTACCGTCAAGAGTTTAGAGTCGATTGGGGCAACTGTCAAATTACATAGATATTGTCTAAACTTAATAAACTACGTACACGTACAACTTGATAGGTGTTGATTTTTATCACAAATCCTCCATGTAAGTAGAAGTAATATTATAGCTCAGGCGGCTGCTTCCGTCTACTCTCCTTATGTCATTCGTTTACATCTTGATCTCGAAATGGATTCCTTTATAGTTTCCATCAATGATAAACTTGGCCTCTGATTGTGACTGTCTCTCTCCTATATTATACAACCGATTTTTTCTAGCAACTATTTCATAATTTTAGTAACGTAACTTAATCTACCATTACAATATGCCATGTTTTTTTAAAAAGTAATCCACGCATCCAATTAAAACTTGTGACTTGATGAAATAGTTGCCATAGAAAATTTCTCATATTATGTACCGTTTTTCATCTTCCAATAGTATGCAAGCACATGGTGTAAATTAGATATTTAATTTCCTAGGATGAATGCACATGAACATGGTGTAACTGTAACATAAGTAGCACCTGCGAGATCCTACGTTCCACTTTCCACTGTGGATTTATTCACAAAATCGGTTAGAGGATTCGATCATCTTTGGCTCCCACTGGAAATTCAATCTATACTAAAACTCAAAATCAACTGTGTTACTGTTCATAAGCACAGTGTGTTTCCCATTTTGCCCCTATCAATTTTATATTATTACTTCTCTTGCCACTGCCTCAGAAAATATATATACGCTTTATATTTTTTTTGTTCCTCCTTCTCTCTTCCCTCTTGCCGTTCTCCCCGTTTTCAACTAGCCTTCGAACGAAAAACCCAACTTTCACATGTTTTCTGGTGGTGGCCGGCCTGCAACCACAACTATTTAGTTCAGGACACTCCTAACAACATCATTCGAGCTTTGAATGCTCGAACCTACCCATTGATTGAAGAGTTCCATAAGCACAGCTTGCGGCGTTTTTTCCGACGAGAATCTGATTTTATTCTGGCCAATTTCAGGCCTTTCTGACCTTTTTGTGGGTCTGGGGAAGGTAATTACTCTACACCCTTGAATTAGCTAAGGTTGTGAGCCTCTGTTTTCTAGCAAATACCCCTTTTTCGCAATTCTTTTCTTCATTTTTGCATACCCATTTCTCAATTCAACTTTTTTGTTTGTTTTTGATGATTTTTTTTTTATCAATGTTGATTTTGAATTTCAGTTTGAAGTTCAATTTTTTTTTTCTGGGTAATGTTTCCAATTATTTTTGTAATCTTTATATTTTTCGATGGATTTTTTATGACTAAATTTTTTATCTTTTCGTTTTGCAGTGGGCACTGAAGTTGGGTGGATGAAATCTTTTTCCTCCTCAGATCACCACCACCCCCTGTTAGGTTTTTCTTTTTTATTTCTTTTCTTTCTTCTTCGTTTTCTCTCTTCACTCTCGCACTTCTCTCCGTGACTCTGCTAGCGATGACAACGAGTTGTTGCTGTCCGAACGCCTGTGAATTGGACCTCATTGTTACCGCTAGTCGTGTCCCGTTCATCTCAGGAACAAGAAACAGCTATTGCATGCCTCAAATCATTACTGTTTCGACGAGGGTTAACTTAACCCAATTTGTATTTTGATCTCTCTCTTTCTGCATTTTCGATAGGTTACAGTTTTTCAGGTTCTATTGAAAGCACATTGATTTTGCGTTAATTTGAGTCTTTGCGTTATGAATTCTGATATTTTGCGTTCAATTTGGGTTTTTGGAATTTCGAATTTGTACCCTTTGCTCTAATTAATTTTGATTTCGGCTGTTATTGTTGGGTCTGATTAAATTTCAAACCTTTCGTTTTCGTTCTCAAAGTTTTTCAGTTCTATCTATTAAATGTTTTCGTTCTCAAAATTTTTGAGTTCTATCTATTAAATATCAGTTAAAAGACCCGCATGTATTTACAGAAATCATGTACAATTATTATGTATTTCATTCTAATTTTTGTTTGATTTTTAACAGTGTTATTTCAAATATGCTATCAGCCAAGACAACATGATGGGACTAACGTATTTTCCGCTTCATTGATGCAGAGAGAAAACAGTGGAATGACGTTGATGTTCAACATCTTCGTTTGGAAAACAAGATTTTTCCCAATTTGATGTGGAATTAATGGGAGTTGGAGAAAACCAGTGAAGATCAAACTCTCTGAATTCTTCTCTTTGTTTCTAATTCTTATGAAGGACTTTGATATTCTGCATTTGGAACTTAGAATCAAGGTTCTAACTGGTTACCATATTTCAGCAGCCACTTTGCTCCAGATCTTTCCAGTTGAAATTCCTCTCCTTCACCCTTTGCATGTTGAATTTCACATCATCATCATCTCCCTGGAGTTTGGTTCATACTAAATTTAGATGGTTTCACTTCATGAAGGCTAACTGTTTATTTTAGGCCTGGAATATAATTTCTTGGAGAATGTACATTGTTGATGATAGTTTTTCGAACAATACTACCCCAAAAATTCTCCTCATGTTACCCTCAATGTAGGCATCGTATAACCATCATCCAAACTTCTCAACCATTTAAGGGGCTCATTCCAACCAATGTCATTTGGTTGTAGAACAGCTTTGCAACTTTTTTTTGATCTCTTATATTCTGATTAGCATTTTACTCTCTCTCTCTGTCTCTGTCTCTGTCTCTGTCTCTCTAATTTTCTATGCATATGAATTGTTTATTAAATATTTTTTTATTAATCACTACAGAGCACTTCTTTCTGATATTAGGTAATAAAACTACACAAGTTCTACCGTGAACATTACCATCCCGGCAACTCACAATTATGTAATACATTGTACGAACAAGTATCTTTTGTTCCTTATTGAATATAAAGATGTAAATAGACTTTATTCTATCCAGTACGTTGAACACAGTTTTAAGACCTGAGACATCGCGCGGGGGGCTCAGTCGCTTGTGTATAGCTATTTTAGCCATGCCCTAATCCCAATCATCCTTAAACTTTGTATTGTCAATCATTTCTTGCAAGTTGCAAATTAATCCCTATATAATTCACAATTTTCCTACTGATCTCCCTCTTCCCTAACATTTAAAATTTAACAATTTAAGTTTTTTTAAAAGAATTTTCTCACTTGTTAGTTGCTAATTAAAAGGGATTTAAAAGAGTAGTGTTTGGTCACATGTGAACTGGTTCATTCAATATTTAGTGAAAATATTTTTTATATTATGTTCATATTTGGTCAATAATTCATAATATTAGTTAAGTAACGATTAATTGACACATGGTACTGAATAATTACTGTTGTCCCTACTTAACCAAGATTTTAATTAGCAATTAATATTACAGTCTAATAATATTTTTTTCTCTAAAAAAGTTAATTGTTATCAAAATCGTCAATTTGTTTAACACATATGAATTACCTAAATAATTTTTTTTTACTCGAAAAAGGGACTAGCTAGTGACTTTGCCTCAACAATTCACTATTCCGGGGGCCGGAAGGATTTAAAGAGACATTTCAGCCTCCCCTAGCCAGCATCATGCGGTATACCTACTCTTACTTACCAGTCAACATGAACAAGAAAAGTTGGGGGAGGTGCGGGAATGAGGTTTACTATACAATGGCCCAACAAACGGAAAATGACAAGGGGCCTAAATTGTTGAAAGGCCCACATGCAAAACACATTATATTCAAAATCAAATGCTACAGAACCAAAGGGCCCAAAACTTGAGCGAGCATGAGAAAACGGTGAAGCGCCAAAATCTGGACTCAAGTACTTAAAACGGCAAATCGCGCACGTCTCGGGGACTGGTCGTTTAGAGTAGAGGAGGGCAACGTGGGTTCCGCAGTTGCTGCTCATTCCACACACTCCTTACAAAAACCGTCTTAAAAAACCACCTCTCCCACCCCCCACTTCCCCTTCCTATATTATCAAATTGAAAATCTGCAAATGTAATGTAGTTTCTTTCCCGTTCGAACCCATCAGGTAAATGTAAAATACTTCAAGTTGATGTTTCTTCTGCAAGGCGATTTTCTATTCTAAACTACTCTAATTCGGGGGATGGGGGATTTAAACACGGGTGCAAAGGGACGGGATCACTAGCAAACTGACCTAACCACATATGCTTGAAGTTTAATTTTGAGAATGAAAATTGTGGCGTTGTTAGTAGCTACAAAAGGCGATTAGCATTAAATTTGCCTGATTTAAGTAACTCAAAATGCCACTGGTATTTCGGTCATTGTAAGAAAGTTGAATTATTCAACCTCTGTATTTATCATTTGTGTGACCATTTTTTTTTATTCTTTTCTGAATTTAAATGGAATTTTTCAGATTGTGCACTGTGCTAGAATTTTTCTTATGGAAATTGCCAAGTCGCTTTGAAATGGCTACAATCTTATGTTTTTTAAATTTTATTTTATATTATTATTTTTTCCAGTTGCTGAGGAGAAATGAGGGCGTGCGCCATGTTCTGTTCTAACTTGCAAGTACCTAAGTTTGGAGTTCAATCACCATCTCTTCGATTGGCATCTTTACGAAGAACACTAACAACAACAACCGCTTTAAGCAAATCACCTTCGAAATCCTTCAGAAGCATACAATACTCCGATGCTCAAGCAACGATTTTGAATTTCGGTATTTTGAAGGATCTTGTGAAAATATTTGTTCTAGACCTTGAAACCACCGGACTTTGCAGAAGGATAGGACATGTAACTGAAATCGCAGTCCGCGATCTTCAAGGCGGCAAGAACAGTTGCTTTCAAACCCTGGTGAACCCTCAACAAAATGTTCCAAATTCTAGCATCCACGGTATACCAACCAACATGGTGACACATTCAGATGTCCCGAGGTTTGTTTTTCTTTATACAAAAAGTGTCGATGCTATTAGTAGTTCCACCACTCATTATACGTTAGGTTACTTACGTGAGTTTTACATTCTTCGTCAGGAAGAGTTGGCATTAGGCAATAACTTAATTAGAATTTGTCGTGTAGGATGGTGGAGTTGATTCCGATTCTTCTCGAATACATCAGAAGCAGGCAAGGACCTGGAGTGCAAGTTTTATTTGCAGCTCACAATGCACGGCGTTTCGACGTGCCCTTCTTAATCAAGGAATTCAGCTCCTGCTCGTTTGAAATTCCTCCTGACTGGCTGTTTCTGGACACCCTCGCACTGTCGCATGAGTTGAGGAAATTATACGGTAAGAGCTTCACATAATGTGTAGACAAGTTGGCTAGAGCAATGCACCATCCTTCCGCACCTACGTTCGAAACCCCCCCCCTCCCTTAGTTTAGATTAGATAAATTAAAATACCGCTCAAACGCGGAAACAAACAGTGGGTTCTAATAATGCCATTGACAGGGCCAAAGGTTCCTCCAAAGATCTCTCTTGAGGGACTTAGTGAGTTCTACAAGATCACTAGAGAAGGTCCAAAACACAGGGCCATGGCAGATGTGAACTTGCTGACATCTATACTTCCAAACATGACTTCTGACCTCAACCTCGGCGTTGCGGACCTTTTGCAGAGGAGTTTCAAGGCTTCTGTCTGCAGTATTACCATGAAGAAGAAGAAAAAATGAAGAACTCAATCTGCAAGCATATGTTAATATACCATAGTTTTTTTTTTCCTGTTTTGTTTTGTTTTCCTTGTACAATTGTCATCGACCTTTTCCCCTGAAATATTATAGATGCACATGTGGTATGAAATGAATCACTAGTGCAGTTGATGTTTATAGTACAGGAATCACTCGTTAGAGTAGACAATTACAAACCCACAAGAAACACTTGCCGAAATATATATCAAAATATATGTTTAAGGAACTGTAAAAAGACAATTACTCCCAATTTATATCTTAATTTTCGAAAAACAACAAAAGGAGTCGTTTCACAATTGAATTCAAGTTGGATTAAACTAATGTAAGTCAATCCACAAAGAATTGTTTGTGAAGCAAAACAAATCTTATTTATGACATATTTAGGTATTTGAAGTCAAAGAAGTCATGAATCGATACAAGAAACAATAAGAATAAGAAAGTATGTGTAACAGATAAACAACCACTCTTAGATATCCATACCCAAGATTTTTAGGAATGCAATACCAAAATGATGTGAGAACCATTTACCTTCATGCATTAGTTGTTTTTTGTTTTGAGATGAAAAAGTATTTTGAATTAGTTGTTACTAAACACATAATATGATATGAAAGAAAATGATATCTACTCATTGTAATTCATTATTTGTAAGCACTGTTCTAAAAATCTCCGTCTAGTACCGTCTAAGCCCCGATTAGGCATTAGGCAGTTGACCATTGCCCCTATTAATCCTCAGATGTTTGAAAGTTAGGAAAGGGCACTTAGACTTGCTTAGGCACCCACTAGACTCGCCTACGTCATACTCTCACTTAGACAAAAAATAAATAATTTTCATTTTGCATTTTATTTTATCAATAAATTGTAAAAGATTTGTTGAATACTTAGATGACTACCCATTATATGCTTGTTCTCCATGTTTTCAATATGTTCTAATACTTTATAATATGCCATTCTATTTTACTATTTATTTATTCCAATACAATTATGTCTTTTTTTTTAAGCCTAAGCCCTCTACCCGTCGCCTGACTAGACAAAAATTAAAAAAAAAAATCATTTGATTCGTCCATCCTCCAAAAAAGAAATAAACAAAGTTCAGTTGTTGAGCGAAAAATGGGAAATTCGTGGAAAGTTACAATCCCCACCACGCAATAGTTCACCTACACGCCTTCATTGATGTTGTTTTTTGGCCGGAAGACTAGCGCCGAAGCGCATTTTAGAATCTTGTTTGTAAGTAAACATGCTTTTAAGGTTAGTATCTCATCCAAGATACCTATGCGCTAGACGCCTACACGCCTAAGGCCTCTCGACGCTTAAGCGGTAGACCCCTGTCTGTTGCCGGGCTAGTGTCTAACGCATTTTAGAACTTTATTTATAAATAAACATGCCTTTAAGGTTAGTATATATCATCCAAGTTACAATTTAACAGCACCAACAACGGCTGAGATTTATATATATTGTGATTGCTCGTAACCTATCCTGTTGGAGCCACCAAACCGCCCCCTCAAGTTTTAGGTCCAAACCGCCCCCGCAAGTTTTAGGTCCAAATTTATGAGACGTGCCAAAATTCCAAAACGTGGGCAAGAAGGCGGGCGAGACAACACGAAAAGTGAAAACCGCGTCAACTCACAAACAGTACCAAGTGGCTCACGAACTATAGGAGACCCAAAAAAAAAAAAAAAGAAAAAAAAAGAAGAAAAAGATAAACTACAAAACCACGGACTCGGCACGTGTGAATAGCAATTCACACACGTACTCAGTCCGATGAAATCCATGTACGCAGATTAATCAATTAATCCGAATTCTTAAAATTTGATCAAACGGTTAAAATTACTATAACTTTTAAAAGGATCCATTGTTTGAAATTATTGGATCAAATTTTAAGGACCCGGATTAATTGATTGGTGGGCTTTGGTGGGAGAGATCTGGAGGGAATCTCTTCCTTGCATGGCTCAGCTCAGGGAGAATATTTTTATTGTGAGCGGAACACGGGTGGTACACTATGTGTTTTTATATAAATGGTGGAAAGTTTTATTTTTCAAGTTATTAACTTTTTAACACATACATCTCATCATTTTTATAATGATAAGTGATGTACCATCCGTGTTCCGGTTACAAAAATCTCATCAGCTCGGGTAGCTGGCACTCCCCGAAATTCACCGGAACGCGCGAGGGTATTTCCGGCACGCGAGTACTATAAAAGGCGGTTAAACCCTCTCCGGAAGTTCGGTAGAGGGTCTCTGCTGTGTTCTCTCTCTCACACGCAATTTCTTGGTCGCTTCCTCACACACTCACACCACACACCCACTCTTTATCTATCGTCTCCATTTTTCTTTCTAGGGTTTCAAATTTCACAAATACGGACCCTCAAATTCCGATTGGAGCTCCGAATTCTTAGTCGCCGTGATTTGATTTTGTACTGCATAGAAAATGGACTCTGATAATTTGTGGAGCAGTCTCTTCTCGACCTCCTCGTCGAGGCGGTACCAATCGCGATCCGGTGAGTTTTCCCGAACTGCCCCTGGCGGTGTTCATTGTTTGTTGTTAATTTTCTTGATTTTTTGTGGGTAGTTTTTGGTGCTGATGATTGCGGTTTGTGTCGTGCAGATCTGTTTTCGCACGAAGAGACTGACGGAGACGATGAGTTAAAGGCCGAGTTTTTGTGCCCTTTCTGCGCCGAGGATTTTGATGTCGTTGGGCTTTGCTGCCACATCGATGAGGAGCATCCGGTGGAGGCTAAGAACGGGGTATTTTGTTCGGTTTCACTTTTTTTAGTTTAATTTTGTAAGTTTTACAGTTCAATTAATTTGTTTCTAGCTTAACTAGAAAAGTGGTTGTTCGAAATGTGTGAAGATACGAACTTTCGAGATTTCATTAGTTTTTCCCTTGTAAATTTTAATGATTGCGTTTTGTTGGTAGTCTAGTTTTCGTTTCGGCTTAGAAAGCAACAATTTTTGTTGTGTTTAGTTTCACTTGTCTTGTAATTTAGGAAGAAGCTGTATGAGTCTGTATAGAGTGAGTTAACGTTTGGGGCGGAAATGTTTCACTGTCAAGGCATACAAAATGATGCTAGCAGTTTACTTGGTTTTCTCTTGGGGTTTGGCTGTGATTGTGAAAGGGTTTTTTTTGTCGAGTAGGACTTCCATTTGAGTAGGGTTGAGTTGCAAATTAGTGGGTTACGTTGAGGGGTGATTCATGTAGTATATGATGGTGTAGAGAGGGGATGGTTTTCATTTAGACAGTTGATCATCTTAGTACGACATTTTTTCTTCAAGCTTTAATAGACCGACAATATTGGTATTCTTCCTTGCTAGTTTTGTGTGGGGTGTTGAAGACTGCTATCGGGCCCCTGTTCATTGAGTGTCTTTATGATGGGTTTGAGCCAACCTCGTGGTTACTTTCTTTGTTGATATACAGATATGTAACTTTCAGGTCTACATGGTGTTTTAATTAATAGGGAAGGAATGTTTCTCTTGGGATGTTCCCTTTTTCTTGGATTTCTATGAAACCAAATGGTCATTTCCTTTCCTTTTTCCAGGTCTGTCCTGTTTGTGCGAAAAGGGTGGGAGCAAACCTTGTGAGCCATATTACTACACAACACGGGAGTTTGTTAAAGATATCCTTTCATCTGGATTTCTGTGTTTGTTTTGGTTATGATTTACATGCATGCTCATTGTGCCATTAAAGTTGGTTCGCTAATGTAAGGATGATTTTTATCGTTTAGGTAGTTGGTTAAAGCCATCTAAATAGCGGTGTGACAGGAATCATGTGTCTAGATAAAACCTTTATCTTCACTGGTATTTCAATTTCAGCAAAATTATGTTCAGATATCTAATTCACTCTCGCATATCTTAATCTGTCTGGCCAGCAAGCAGACTAGTTATTATAATGTGATTGATTATAACCATGACCTTGTTCCCTTTGTTGACACTTCCTGTATTTCCACCAGTCACTTTACTCTGCTACCATGGTATTTTTCTTGCATAAAAACTTTGATAACTTTCCCTTCCATGTTTATTTTTGGTTTGGCATGTATATTTTTTAGTCCAGAGTGAGTGTCATGTGCTCCTTGACTATACATTACGTTCAGCGCAAGAGGAAATTTCGCAGGGGATCTAGTTCAACATTTTCTATGTTAAGGAAAGAGCTGCGAGAAGGAAGTTTACAATCCCTTCTAGGAGGGTCTTCATTCCTTTCCTCAAACACTGAAGCTGATCCTTTGTTGTCTTCTTTTATATTTAACCCTCCCACTGCTGATGAGGATGTGAGTACAAAGCCGCATCCTTTAGTTGAACCATCTTTTGTAAAGGAGAGCACAAAGGAAGAGGTCTCAGAAAGGTATGAGCGTCATCACCACTTTACAACTTTTAGCTTTTTCTTTCCGTTTTATGTTTTTGGTGGCTGAGTAATAAATTAGAGTCCTCATATCTTGAATTTTTTTAGGTATGTAGAACAATAGATGTGTAGGGATAGCATCTAGGGATTGTCTTGAGGTCTGGATTTACAACAGATATATCATGTGTGCTGATTATGTGTTTCCGTTGTGTGCTGTGAATTTATTATGATTTCTTCAAGGTCTAACACTTGTCTATGATGCAACAGAAGCGTTCAACAGCCACCCTTATCTCGCAAGGACCAAGAGGAGCAGGCACGGAGGTGTGAGTTTGTTCAAGGATTGCTCATGTCGACTATTCTTGATGATTTATGAGATAGAAGAGTGTAGTGGGAGTTGTGGAAGTGATAAGTTATTAGGAGCAGAGCGCAGAGCGTAAGTAATACGAGAGGGAAGAAAGTGGTGCTATTTATGTAACAATCGGTAAGAGTTAGATGATAACAACAACAGCTATGTATTCGTAATGTACTCGGACCTTGATGTGTATAATGAAAATATGGAATAATTTATCCACTCTCTGCGTTTGCCTTCTTTCTTGTACATTTTCTTGATAGCTACAAACTCGAAAGGAATGGTGACACTTTAGGTTAGATATGGCATAGGGGCACTTGAGGCTCGTTAGTGGACTGCGATTGGATTTGAGTGGAGGTCTTAATGTCACCGGTGATGGTTTGCAACTTTTTTTTTTTTTTTTTCCATAAATAGTTTTGCATGGATTTTCTGCGTTGGGTGTGCGGGGAGGGGGATGTGAGGATTTGAGCCTCTTCTACTAGATTGGCTTCAATTATTATGTTCTCTGCTTGCACTCCTTTGATTTTTTGTCAATTGATTTCATTTGATTTAGTTCACTATTAAGAGTAGAACAAGAGAGATGAGTGCACGTGGACGTGGAGCAAAGGAGGAAATGTAGAATTACCACTTGCTGGAAATTATAATCGGACGTAAAAACCAAACGACATTTTAGTGAATTCTAAAACCACGTTATTCTAACAAATTCCTAAAACTTCTTAAAACTACGGCGGCAAGCCACATATGTTGTAGTTAATTTCCTCCATTGGTTTATACAAGGATTTAACTTAAGTGGTAGTTTGTGGTACCAAATAGTAGTATTATTCAAGCTTGCTTTTAGGGTGGGTTGCCAGCTTCATGTTTTAGAAGCCTTAAGGCTCGGCGTTCTGCCCCCCAAGAGTAATGCAAAATCAATCAACTTTTTCAACTATATTTGTAAATCATGTGATGTGTCGCAAATACGAAATAAGCACGTTAATCAATATTTAAGTAATAATCTAATCATCAACAACCACGTCACATGGTCTACAAAATACAGTTTTCCTAGCTTTACCCTTAGCGTAACCATAACCCTACTAAACGTTTAGTCTATGACTAGCATAAATGTCCATCTTTCAAAACTTCAACAGGGAAATAGAAAATGCTGCACGATGGCAGAGGCCTCGTGCCATGGAAGTCCCACTTCACAGTGAGTTGTTCTTTCCGCCGTATTCGCATGAACTAATGAACACTAATATTATACTTGAAATGGAAAGAACGAGCTGACTTTCCAAATCGGGCTTGGCCTAGATTTGACAATATACCCTGCTCTCAATTTCCTTTCCCAATTTATTGGCTTGTCTCTCTTTTATGGAATGGAAGGAAACATGCAGATCAGACTTGGAGAGTTTGAACTTTGAATGCTGGTCTTATAACAAGTCCCCTGGATAACACTCCCATGTGCACCCATCGAGATCCTAGACCCGTCCAGGCGTAGGGCAGGCACGGGAGAAACTTACCAATAACTAGGATGTCACCGTGACAATATTCCAAGAAAATCACGCATGACAATGCATGATTAGCTTAGAATACTACTACAACATCCCAATTGCATGGAAGTCCTTCACAGCAGGCACATACGATGTGCCATCAGGATAGAGCATGAATGCAAGGACACAACCAAATTGTTCATCATAACTCACTGCTACTCTGCTATAAGATCACATTATACATTAACAAAACATGTTCGCGTTGAACTTTACTGCTAATTCATACACGGTGTGATTAAACATACTAAACAAAAGGCACCTCTACATACAGAGATAAGTTAAACATATTTTCATCATCATCTAAATAGTAATTGAAAAATTGTCAACATCTACTTACTTGTTCCTGAATCCTCAGAGATCATCACCCTAAACCGCCAAATTGTGGAAAGCAAATAGACTAAGAGTCGTCATCATAATGCCTGATGCAATACATGATGCCCGTTCTGAAGCACACTTCCCATATTAAAAGGCCTTTATTAACGATAATTTCATCACTATTCTTCTTTCAGCCTATCAAAGCCCTCACAAAGCCAAAATCACTCTTAATCCTCCTTTGATGATAATATAAGATATCAAGGGCCAAGTCTGTAATATAACGACAGGAGTGCGAACTGACATCCAACCGATAACATGAAAAACTGGCCCGTGAAAAGGGTTTTTGTCATCAGTAGGTTATATCCCTTTTACATTGGGATGATAACTGCAAGCTGATTAGAGATAATTCTCCTTCTCACCTCTTTGGAATGCTGTGCGACACAAAGAAATTGAAATCAGGATGATGAACTTGCAATTGCCTGAGCCAGTTGTCAGCTGCTCGCAATAGAGAATCAGCCTTTTGACATTCATAAACTCCATTAGAATTCCAAAAGGGAACTTTGAACTTGTACGAAGCAAGCCCAAAGATTGGCAGTGATAGTTTGAAATTGGCACTTTGATTGTCTCTAGCTCGTGGACCACCAAACTGAAGCCTATCAGTGCTTGCACCTGTTCCGAGCAACATGATATATTATAATGTGATTTGCAAAACAAGCAAGTGCATGAATGCACACAAATCTATAATACATATGTAAAGAGAGATAGAGAGAGATGTACCCTTTGTGGGAGTTGATACGAAATGAAAGGTCAAGAAGCAGGCATCGAGGCTCTGCAAAGTTGGACCTGTAGGTATCCTATATATTGGATACCTTTAACAAAAATATACACAGCTACTATTTTAGATTTCTGATTACATATGTACCAATGCTGTGCTTAGTAAAATAAAGCATACCATGCTACAGAAATCCAACTAGAAGGTGATAAATCACAGCTCCTGTAAGTCCTCAGCTCTGGAAATTGAGATGCAAGAAATGAGATCTGTTGGAAGGTAGCGATGAGTGCATGTCACCATCAAACTCATGAAAGAAAAAGGAAAACTCAACGCATGAAGTGTTCTGAGACGATGAGTGACTTACCTTATCAGCCAAAGGTTCACGACCAAATGGTTGATCATGCTCCATATATTGAAAGATAAGTTGACCAGGAGGGTTGCAAGCCTCACCACTTTCATCACTTGAGGAACCATTTAAGGGTTCAGTTCTCGGTACGGTTTTATTCCAACCATGGCCATTTACATCTGTAGCATTCTGCCAACCTAAAGTACCATAAGGAACATTGTTGAATCCTCTTTCTGTTCCATAATCACTGCTGCCATCACTACTTGTCTCCCTGGATGACTCAGCATCACTCTCATCACCAGGCCTCCAGTAATAACATGCACACGAGTGGAAAATTATGTTATACAAACAGTTACTAGCCAACAGATTGATTTCATCTGAGTGAACATTGAGTTTGTGTACCTCTGTGCACAAACTCACAGCTGATAGCTATTAGCATATTTCTCTAAAGCATCAAAATATAAAGTTCAAACTAGCTATTAGCATGCATGGAGCCTTGCACACAATTTCTCTCATAGATGACAAAGGTAGGTAATTGTTTGGAACCAGGACTCGCATGTTTCACTAAAGAAAGGAAAATGCAGTTCAAACTAGTTACTATCATGTAACTCCGTGCAAAATTTTGCTAATTCAAGTTGAGATTCAGCCACATATCATCAGACATCTCACCCCAACACCAAGTAACACCATATCTAAATACACTACCATGCATTATGTCAAAGATCTTGTCACCCATTGCCTACAAGATGTCTACTGACGACTCAACCAACAGCACTCCACTACTATATTTCGTCCTTCACAACCTATCTTCACAATATATCTTTCCACTGTATACTACCACAGCCATTTTTTTCAACACAGCTTGATAAGAAGACATTTCCTATCCTCATATAATGTAAGCCGTAACTACAAGCAGATAAAAATTGTAACCCAATCAACCAAGTTGTATCTGAAATCTCCTTGATCACTCCAAATGAGAAATCAAGTGAAAGGACCAGTAAATGAGGACATAGAATTTACAAGATATAGTAACACACAGCGCATGAGATTACTTAAGTGTAGGTCTGTCTTATTATCAGGTAAACTAAATCTCGGAGTGCACACTGACAGGAATCCAAAACTGATCACAGCAGAATCCATCTGCTTCACTTCACTAAATTCAATTTTTTTTTTCCGACAGTTTCCCCGCGTAATGAAATTCATGTCAAAACCCATAAGTTAAAAATGAGCAGCAACATCAAAACATAAATTACTCACCTTATTCTCGTTGAGGACTTTGATGGGTCTACATAGAGCTGAATAGCGGACAAGTAAGGAACATAGTACTGGATAACAGAGTCACTCCCATTCAACAAAAGAGGGACACCTGCACCGTACGCGCTCCACTCCTTGAAAGATTCCCATAAATCTCCAAGCACAAAGTATGGATGTAATTCTGCCTCGCGACTCCTCCATCCCCTCACACTTGTCTATCCATCACCAAATGGAAACACATGAGAACCACTTCTACAACAATTACAGAAACAATGCACCGAAACCCAAAGCAAGAAATTAAAAGTTGAAAACTTTATTTCAAGTTTGATAGGAGCTTAATTTAGAGGGTTTTTACTGATAAAGATAGCAAATTTTAAAATTCTCAGCAATGCCATATACCCAAAATTTCAATCTCTTCAATTTTCATGAAACACCAAATAAAGTTTCAAAAACTTCAAAATTGATTTTGTAATACCTTGGAAAAATACTGAGCCGCAACCACAGGTGTGGTGTACTCCAAAAACCGATCCAAATTCGTAGCATCACCCGAACCGGAACTGTAAGAAGTCTCACAGTCATCTGAATCCACCGACTGCCTCTGATGCTTCTCCTCCTCTAGCTTTTTTCTCTGCTGCTGCTGCCGTATAGCTGGCGGGTTGTAGAAGCGATTATCTCCCCGAATCCGAGCAATCGAAACGCCTGACATTGGGGAAAACCGGATTCAGTAGAAGGGATGTATTGGGTGAAACTGTTTCGAGAGCAGACGGTCGGCCGAAGGGATTTTGTTCTAGGGAAAACGAAGAGTCCAGAACAGCTTGTGGTCTTGTGGGGCTCGTTCCAGAAGAACTCTGTGCATACGATGGCAGTGAAATTACCACATTGTCCTTTCTTGTTTGAAATTGACGTACTTGTCCCGGTCCAAGTGTAAACTGGAATGGAAATGTTTAGGTTTTCCTGATTTGTGCGAATCTATCCTCGGATGCGTTTGTAAGGGCAAGTGGGTGGGCCTGACCAGTCCAATTTATGTGGGCCTTAAACCGGCCCATTAAAAGACTTGATCGCCCCTTGATTTTATAAATAACACAGAGCTTTAGGCAGGAAGATTTTGGTGGGCGTCAATTGTGAGGTTTCCAACACTCATTATTGTCCTTATTGTGTGAGTTGCCAAGTGGTTTGCAAGAAAAATGAAGTCAGATTTTTTAAGAGAAATTTTATTTGAATTCATCTAACTTTTTTCTACATCTAATTTATTCTCTTAATTCATATTATTTTTTATTAAAGAATTAATATCTCTTTAAATCCAAATTTATTACTAAAATACCCTCTCAAACCCAATTCAAAATGTAAAATTATCTTTACACCCATTATCTTTATAAAATAACATTTCTAATTGAATGTTTTTTTTTTTGTTTTTTTCAAAGAGGTTTTTTTTGCCTTTCTATAATGGCATATGCCATATAGGACTAGTATTTCCATGGCTGCTTTTTTTCTTTCTGCTACCACAATCCATCCATGGACTTGAGATCCAAGAGATCATTCCATATGCTTGAATTTGCGAAGAGAATGTTATGCAAGCTCCAGTTCAGTCCTTTTCAAATGAGCATTTTCATGTACTTTTTAAGAAACTTTGAAGTGACATAGGGCTGAGTGCTTTGCTGCTATGTTAATAAACAAATTGGAGCTATTTCGAATAAAAAAGGTGCAAGACATGCCACTGCTAGTTCGTGGTTAAGGTTGAGCAATCTTTATTTGCACCAAGAATCAAGTTTTATGTCTTTGCAGTACTAATCAAAAGTCCTTGTACTGGTGTTTTGGGGAGCATACAGACGGCAGAGAAAAACAAATACAATATAATGTAAAAAATATGAAATTTAATCCAAAGAAGAAGCAAACAAATAAAATATCCATAAATCGAGTCATATCTTAGTTGGAGGATTAAAAACTTCAAAATCACCATCAATCAATAGAAAAGCTTGTTTTTCTCTATCAGAGCTATTAGGGTTTTAGTTGGAATGAATGTAGGAGGATAAACAAAGGGTGATGTTAGGGTTTAATTTTAGTATGTGAGTCTATTGATAAATTTGATTTTTATTATTCATTTCATTTTGTACTGAATAATAATTATGCAATAGGATAAAATAGACAATTAACATTTAAAATTTAAGTTGGGTGTAAAAAAATGTTAAATAGGTTTAAATAAAATTTATCATCCTCTAATTACATTAACACATTGCGTCATATGGTACATAAGATTCACTTGTTACATCAATTGATGTAGTTAGAAAATATGATGCTTTAAAATAATCGTTTTATGTGTGCGAGAGGAATCACTTGTGAATTGTAGGTCTTTGTCGTATAGCAGTCGGGTCAACTCATTTAGCGTCAACAAGTTAATTATATACTTTATCATGATCATTAAATTGGTAATTAACGTAAGCTTTATGGTACTACGGCGGGTTAGCTCAAGTAGTTAGAAATTTAAAGACTCTTAACATTATTCATTAGTGGTATACGTTTATCAATATTACAATGTTTTAGTAATTGATAAATGTTATATCGGTAATTCATATGTATAGTTGCGGAGTCAGAAATTCATGTTAGGAAATGCACACTTTAGATCAAAATGGACATAATATATATAGAAACTAACTCATTCTTTGGTCGCTTTGGTATCAAATTCAAAGGTGAGAGTGATCATGCATTTATTCTTCATTATACATGGTCAACTATATCAAGAGTTGAAAATAAAACATGATTAAAAGCACATCCTTTTATTCTTCAGTCTTGATATCAAATTCAAAGGTAGATCATGCATTTATTTTTTCTCATAGTGACCAAGAGAACATTTTTCTAAAAACATTAAGGCACGAGAGCATTTGAAGGGTTTTTTGTGCTAATTTGAAAAAAAGGAAATATTTTTCTCTTCTTGATTTCATATATAATATAATAGAGGAAAATGAGAAATTAACCAAAATAATGGTCTGCAAGCAAAGAGAAAAATTGTAAATAGGTAACAAACAGAGAATATGATCAACTAATATTAGTCTAGAACTATAGTTTCAAACTTTTAATATAAAAAATTTAAAGCTTTTTATTTATTGGATTGAAATTAATTGGACTAACCAATACAATTACAACTTCAAGTTTATAGTGGTAATTAATGATAGTAGAGGTTGTCACGAAAAAATAATTTGAGGATAGCCCGAGCCTACCCTAGTCTTAGACCATCTCCAACTCTGGGCTAAAAGTCAAATTACCCCCCAAATTACCCCCCCAAACACTCTCCAACCCATGCTAAAATTTTAGGCTAAATGCCAAATGCTATTTCTGGGTCAAATACCCCCCAGCTTTCCCCCCGGGCTAAATGCGAAATGTTTATCGGAATTTATTTTTTTTTAGATTAAAATGTTCATAAAATTAATTTACAATAATCTACATATTTATTTTTTTAATAAAAATTGATTTAAGAAAAAAATTTAGGCTAATTTCATTCTTTAATAATTCTGGGCTAAAATTTTAGGGTAGAAGGATTGGAGCAGAAAAGATGTTTCTGGGCTAAAAGCTAAATTTTCCGGGTTAAAAAATTTGGCTTTTAGCCCAAGGGTTGGAGATGGTCTTAGGGTGGCTCCGCCACTGCATATGTAGTTAGAAAATGTAGTGCTTTAAATTAATCGTGAATCATATGGTGGATGACATATATTTGTTTTATTATATAAGTTATTATGATCTTTAGGTGATTGATATTCTCTCTTAAAAAAATCATTATGTGATCAATATGAATTACATATATAAGTTGGGTCACATATAGTTATAAAATGAAGCCTTAACATTATTCATTAAACAAATTGGATTTGGACACGTGTTCAAATAATTGAAATTATAAACACAAATTGGACATGTATTCAAATTTGATTGGATGAAAATAGAAGTGGCTACTGAATTTTCAGCAGCAAAGTATTATTCTAAAAAGAAACATACAAACATATCATCAAATCCATGATTTTATTTTTATTCATTTGCAAATGTAAGGAAATACAATATTCACTCTTCAATCAAAAGCTCCCATTACAAGCCAACATAGCGTTTCGGAAGTTAAAAAAAAAAAAGGAATGAAAACCACACAATTTTTTATGCCAAAGATGACATAGAGTTTTGATCAAGATAACTTAGAAAATCATTGAAGCAGCAGAAGAATTTAGTTGTAGGCATCCTGATGCTCCAAGAGGTAGTTCTCAATCAACTTAAAGAGGTGGGAGGCCTTCTCTTTGCCAGCCTTAACATGCTCTTCCTTGATCTCAACATCACCTTTGGTGTGGTAGTGGCTGGTGCTCTTGATGACGGAACCGCTGCTGGCAGCAACCAACTTAGTCTCATAAGAGATCTTCTCAATTGTCTCAGAGATAGCATCTCCTTCGATCACACTGTACTTGTAGACAAAGTTGTCCTTGTCAACCCCATCAATTCTGTGCTTCACATAGCTGTATGTGCTACCTTCACCGAAGTTGATCTTCTTAATGGTTCCAACTCCTCCATCTCCTTCAAGGATTTCAGCGCTCTTCACTGCTTGTGGTGCAATCTTGGGGATGAGGTTGTCAGCATCAAGAACAAAGGCATTGAACAACCTAGCAGGGGGGATGACAGAGGTGAACTCGGATTCGTATGTGAAAACACCCATGATTCTGAGAAGTGTTTGGAAAGTAAGAAAATAAAAATTGATGAATAGGAAGATGATGTAATGGGAGGTTTTGAGTTGTGAAGAAGTGAGGGAGCAGGTATGGTATTTATAGGGTGAGGCTGAAGGTTGATCAAAACGTTTTATTATGCAAGTTCCTGCTTGGTTCTATGCATTTACGTGGGAACCATTACTTTTTCTACATGAAATTTTGTATTTTAGTCAAGGGGAAGGGAAGGACCATCTGGATATTGAAAAAGAAAATACCCAATTAATCACGAGGTCGAGTAACCTCAATTATTTTCCCGTCTGCACAATGAGATTCCATTTGATAATAAACAATAGTATGAACATGCACGAACCGTGTGGGACTCCTAATAATTCAATTTTCGTTGTCCACTACTGTACAGGTTAATGTTTTGAGTCATTTCCATTTGGCTGTGTGCTTAAATAGGTTAAAATGGACGAGGACTGTGCATTGGGATAACAGTTGAAATTATTTTGAGGCATTTCCATTAGGAGATGTGATAACCTACAGGAAAACGGAGGGCAACCAATGTTGACAAATTGCAACTAGCCAATGTTGAATGCAAGTCAAGTCCCCCTACTTTGAACTTCTGGAGTTTGACCAAAAAAAGAAATTGAACTTCTGGAAGTGTATACTAACTAATTAACCTCCGTAAAATTTATTGGAAAGGTTAACTACTTGGTTCATTTTTATGTTAGGGTGTTTTTGATATAGTCTGTATTAAGGTTTTCTAGTAGGATAAGAATTATGATTACTTTCCCATCTGTAATCAAGGTTTAAGATTGCTTTATTATTTGTTTTAGAAGCTTATGTTTCTGGGTTCAATGAGACTTTGAAAGTTTTAAGTGTCATTCAATAAATGTTAGCCTGGTATCATTTTTTTTTGGGTTTTTATTACAATTTGTCTATTAAATGGTTAATTAGTTTTAGGCTGGTATCAATTTTTTTTTGGGTTTTTATTACAAATGGTCCCTGAAATCGGCCTAACTCATCATATTGGTCATTCAATTTGAAAATCAATCAATGTCTTTCCTGAAATTAACTACCGCAAATCAACTTGGTCCATGCCGTTTAATCTGTAAAGTTTTCTATTAGTTTGCTGACAGAGCATACAAGTAGAGCCCCCATGTCTAATTAAGTAGTGCCATGTGGAAAAATCTATAAAACCATAAAAAGACAATTTAAAAACCCATAAAAAAAACTACCCAAAACTAAAAAAGAAAAAAAAAAGAAAAAAAAGAAAAAGAAGATGAAGCAGGCAACATCATCGTCTTCCTAAGATCCCACAACCCAGCCACCACTTATGCTAGATCCCAACCAGCAACCACTCCTTCTAAATCCCAACCACCAGCCACAACCCCTTGATTCTTTGGCTCCGTTCGTTGAGCAGTTGGCTCGACCAGCCACCCATTCTCCCTCCGCATATCCTTCCATCGACCAGGCAACGGCGTAGCCCGTGTGCTGATGCGACGCGTCTTCTATCCGTCGATCTACTTATAACGCCGCTTGCAATTTCGTTCTCTTTCTGCAACACCCACGTTGCTCCTCTTGAACCCATATTCTTGCTTTCTCCACTCTTTTACAGCAACACACACTCTCACACTGAGTTCTTGGAAGGGCTCTGCAACTACGTTGCCAGAATGAGGAGCAAAAGACGCCTCTCAGACTGAATTTTTTTTAGTTATTTTATTTGGCTAAATAATAATACATGGCACTAAATCATTGGTTGTGTTGGCCACATGTGTGCTACGTCAGCAAACTAACGGAAAACTTGACGGAATTAAACGGCAAGGACCAAGTTGATTTGTGGTAGGCAATTTCAGAAACTACATTGATTGATTTTCAATTTCAGAGACCATCTTGATGACGAGGGTTAATTTCAAAGATCATTTGTGTTAAAAACCTTCTTTTTTTTCTGTCAATAGATTTGGTCGTACCACACCTTTGCTTTTGTCACAAAAATGCATTCTTTTTTACTTTAGAATTCCATTTTTAATGAGATCTACAGATATGAAGAATTTTATTGACATTAACGTGGGCATAGTCATATCTATTAATGTTGATGTGCTCACTTCTATGCATTCGAGGTCAACTAATTTAGGTCTACTACAATTTTTTTAATGGAACGACATATTTCATTCGTGAAGGAGCAAATACATACAATATTTACATAAACCAAGAACATGACCCAAAATGGGGTACTAACAAAGATCTGAAAATATATATACAAAAGAATAATCTCATCATATGTTGCAAGACAATGCTGGAAGAGACAAAGAATTCATAGAAACCAGTGCATGCAAGGTCCTGCCAACTTAGTTAGAAAACTAAAAGCATTAACATTATTCATTAGTAGTTGGGTCAACTAATGCAAGAAGACCGTACGACACACACACACACATATATATATGTGTGTGTATTCATTTGTCACACCATGATAATTGTAAAATGTTGTATAGTTTATGTCAACTCGTGTAGTTAGAAAATATGATGCTTTAAATTGATCGCGTATTAGGTGATAAATAAGATTGATGTTTTGTTTTCTTAAATTAGTTATTTGTGATCTTTTGGTGTGATTGACATAACTTGTCATGTAGAATAATAGAAGGCAAGTTAGAAAAATGAAAATTGAACATTATTTGTTAACACGGTGAAACTTGAAAATATATCATCAAATATGATGTTCTTCTTATTTATTTGTAAATCAAAGGAAATACAATATTCACTCTTCACTCAGAAGCTCCAATTACAAGCCAAAACACTGTTTCAAAACTTAAAAGAAAAAGGGAATGAAAACCACACCGGTACATTGGATGATGCCAAAGATCACACAACTACTTATTGGTACTTTTTGCGGCAGCATGTAATATTAATTTAGTTGTAGGCATCCTGATTCTCCAAGAGGTAGTTCTCAATCAACTTGAAGAGGTGGGAGGCCTTCTCTTTGCCAGCCTTAACGTGCTCTTCCTTGATCTCAACATCACCCTTGGTATGGTAGTGGCTGGTGCTCTTAATGACAGAACCGCTGCCGGAAGCAACCAACTTAGTCTCATAAGAGATCTTCTCTATTGTCTCAGAGATAGCATCTCCTTCGATCACACTGTACTTGTAGACAAAGTTGTCCTTGTCAACCCCATCAATTCTGTGCTTCACGTAGCTGTATGTGCTACCTTCACCGAAGTTGATCTTCTTAATAGTTCCAACTCCGCCATCTCCTTCAAGGATCTCAGCGCTCTTCACTGCTTGTGGTGCAATCTTGGGGATGAGGTTGTCAGCATCAAGAACAAAGGCATTGAACAACCTAGCAGGGGGGATGATAGAGGTGAACTCGGATTCGTATGTGAAAACACCCATGATTCTGAGAAGTGTTTGGAAAGTAGGAAAATAGGAAATTGATGAAGAGGAAGATGATGTAATGGGAGGTTTTGAGTTGTGAAGAAGTGTGGGAGGAGGTATGGTATTTATAGAGTGAGGCTGAAGGTTGATCAAAAGGTTTTATTATGCAAGTTCCTGGTTGGTTCTATTTCATTAACGTGGGAACCATTACTTTTCCGACATGGAATTTTGTATTTTAGTTAAGGGGAAGGGAACGACCAACAGGATATTGAATAAGAAATTACCCAATTAATCACGAGGTCGACTAACCTCAATTATTTACATTGGTTTGCACTATTAGATTCCATTTGATGATAAACAATAGTATGAATGAATCATGTGGAACTTCTAATAATTCAATTTTTGTTGTCTACTACTGTATAGTTGAATATTATGAGTCATTTCCATTTGGCTGTGTGCTTAAATTGGTTAAAATGGACGAGGACTGTGCATTGGTATAACAGCAGGAATTATTTTGAGCCATTTCCATTTGGAGATGTGAAAGCCTAAACCATAAAGGTGGGCAATTAATGTCGACAAATTGCAACTAGCCAATGTTGAAATGCAAGTCAAGTCCCCCTAATTTGAACTTCTGGAGTTTGACCAAAAAGGATTTTTGAACTTCTGGAAGTGCATACATTTGTAAGATACGTAACAATACTATAACTAATTAACCTCCGTAAAATTTATTGGAAAAGTTAACAACTTGGTTCATTTTTATGTTAGGGTGTTTTTGATATGGTTTGTATTAAGGTTTACTAGTTGGATAAGTATTATGATTACTTTCCCATCTGTAATCAAGGTTTAAGATTGGTTTATTATTTGTTTTAGTAAATCAGGTGTTTGTAAGTACATCTCTTGTAACTTTGTAGGTATCAAGTCTTAGCAAGATTGTAATTTGTTCGTTATGTAGTATGCTTGTCAATTTGTAGTATTCTTCTTTCTTGTATGTCTATGGAATAACATTTTGTGTTTTTCAATAATTTTTTTTTTGTCCTTTGATTTGTATACTAAATTTCCTATTGCATTGATATTCCTTTATGCAATGTATGCAACTATTGTTAAAGAGCCAATCTCGCGTAATTCTTTTTCACTGTTAAAAATAAATATATGTCAACAGCTAATTACATGCTTGTGAAGCTTACAATGTTGCAATTACTCCTTCATGAATACGTACAAGATTTATATAGATCAAGAACATGACCCAAGAGGGGTTACTAACAAAGATCTGAAAGTATATGCAAGAGTAATCGCATATGTTACAAGACAATGCTGAAAGAGAGAATTCACAAAAACCAATGCCCTTAGGCTCTAACCAATCCAGTCAAATGGTCATAGGCCAAAATATAGTCCGTTTTGACACGAAAGTCGTCTCCAACCGAGAACTAGGCTAAAGAGCTTGTGGGCCTCACTTGACCAAAAATTAGACACCAGGCCAGGGGCTGGCCAAAATAAGCCAGCCAACTAGCCCGATGCAGCAGCCCAAACACCAGACAAGTTCCATCCTTAATCACATGTCGATTCAAAGAAACAATATTGCAGCAGAACCTCTTCTTAAGTGATGCATCAACTTAATTAATTAAAACAGATTTAGCAAAAAGTTAATTAATTAATTATCTCTTCTTTTCGTACACAAAATAAACACTTTAATTGCATATTTTGCAAGTAATCCCATCCCCAGTATTGCCTATTAAAATTTCATAATATTATATATATATATATATATATATATTTTTTTTTTCTTCTTCTTATATTATGTATTTTTTTAGTATATTATCTTATGTACTTTTGCAAAAAGAATTATACCATGCATGTGGACGGACTAATAATTAAACCTTAATTTGGGCTTAAAAAAATAATGATACAACCAGGACGCATGCAAGAGCCAAAATATCGTTGGGGTTGGTTGATTTAGGTACAACCTTTTTTATTATTGGTTGGTTATTGTTTGGAGGTTCTTTTCGTTATAGAACATATTAAAAAATAGCATCCTTCGGTTAGAGATGAATTTTTTTGTCAAATGACTATGTTTTAGTCTATAATCCTTTGATCCATTCGGTTAAAGATAATATAAAATATGATCGTTTATTAAAAAATAATTTCTTATAAAACTATAAAACAAAATATGACCCTTGGCCCTCTCTCCATTGACGGTGGCCATCGTGACAACTTGGGTAGTTAGAAAACAAAAGCATTAAATTCATTAGTAGTTGGGTCAACTCATGCAAAGGGACCGTATGACATGTGTATACATTCATCTGTCATACCATGATAACTGTAAATGTTATAATTGTTACGTCAACTCGTGCGGTTATAAAATATGATGCTTTAAATTGATCGCGTATTAGGTGGTAGAATAAGATTCATTTGTTTTCTTAAATTAGTTATTGTGTGATCTTTCAGTGTAATTGACATGACATGTCACATAGAATAATAGAAGTCAAGATAGAAAAATGAAAAATGAACATTATTCATTACCACGGTGCATAAAAAGAAATTTGAAAATATATCATCAAATATGATTTTCTTCTTATTTATTTGTAAAGGAAAGGAAACACAATATTCACTCCACTCAGAAGCTCCAATCACAAGCCAAAACACTGTTTCAAAACTTAAAAGAAAAAGGGAATGAAAACCACACATTGTTTGATGCCACACGAGGACACAACTACTTAATAATACTTTTTGTGGTAGCAGGCAATATTAATCTAGTTGTAGGCGTCCTTGTGCTCCAAGAGGTAGTTCTCAATCAATTTGAAGAGGTGGGAGGCCTTCTCTTTGCCAGCCTTAACATGCTCTTCCTTGATCTCAACGTCACCCTTCGTGTGGTAGTGGCTGGTGCTCTTAATGACGGAACCGCTGCCGGAAGCCACCAACTTAGTCTCATAAGAGATCTTCTCAATTGTCTCAGAGATAGCATCTCCTTCAATCACACTGTACTTGTAGACAAAGTTTTCCTTGTCAACCCCATCAATTCTGTGCTTCACGTAGCTGTATGTGCTACCTTCACCAAAGTTGATCTTCTTAATAGTTCCAACTCCACCATCTCCTTCAAGGATCTCAGCGCTCTTCACTGCTTGTGGTGCAATCTTTGGGATGAGGTTGTCAGCATCAAGAACAAAGGCATTGAACAACCTAGCAGGGGGAATGACGGAGGTGAACTCAGATTCGTATATGAAAACACCCATGATTCTAAGATGCGTTTGGGAAGTGAGGAAAAACTAATTGATAAAGAGGAAGACCGAGGAAGAAAGATGATGTATTGGGAGGTTTTGAGGTGTGAATAGCTGAAGAGGAGGTATGGTATTTATAGGCCGAGGCTGCCTGAAGGTGGATGAATAGGTTTATGCCATTTCCTTATTTTTTAAATTGGTTCATTGTGACGTGGGAACCATTACTTTTCTACATGGAATTAATGTTTGTATTTTAGTCAAGAGAAGAACCATCTGCTAATTGAATAAAAAAAATATAGCCATTTAATCCACGAGCTTAATTATTTCTATCCCACTGTTTTATATTGAAGTTATAATTTTGCATTTGCATGCAATGAGTGCTTCAGAGATGACCACATTCTCTGACATTGTAGCTACTTTTACACTTTCTGTGAAAACCAGAGCATAGAAATTGGAATTCATTTTAGTAATCAAGGTTCTAAAAAACGTTAGGCGCTAGTTGGGCGGCGGGTTAGCGCTTAGCGCCTAGGCAGCTAGGCAGGGTTTAGGCGGGTGCCTAGACGGCCTAGGTGGATTTAGGTAAATTTCATGTATATCTTGTAAATAAGTGCTTATTAACACTTACAAAAAATTATACTTGTATGAAATCCATGGATAAGATAATAAAAGAATGATAAAATGCAAAAAGAGTATCCAACAAGTCCAAAATTTAAAAACATATTAAGCATATATGCCATATAATCATAGTGAGGAGTATTGTAAGATGACACATGTACAATAAGTTCACAATTTAAAACCACATAAAATGCAAAATAGGAGGAAAATAAGGAAATATAGTAATGTAGATAGGATTTTTTTTATTTTTTAATTTAAAAAAATAAATAAATAAAAAACCGCCTAGCACCGCCTAGTGCCTATCCCGCCTAGGGCCGCCTAGAGCCTAACCGATTTTTCCAATCAATTTGCAAAAAAATACCTCGAGTCACAACCGCCTAGGCCATTTTTTAGAACATCGTCAGTAATTGATTAAGCTTATTCCTTTACTATCTTTTTCAGTCCAAAACTGATACTTGGGTCTCAATCAACAATGACTGCCATGGGCTATGAATTCAATAATTCTGATAAAGTGAACACTTCACATTCTCTTCCATTCCAGTTAGCCATTCTGATGGTAGAAATTTCAATTAATCTGCCGACCATCTCACCTTAATTGAGGCAGGGCTAGCTTATCCTCTAATCATTTCATATCGTATAACAAAAAATATCAGACGAGACTACAAAATAACTTCGTTCTTTGTTGGGTATTGAGATTTGAAACCAAGTTGGGCCGTTTTGTTGTCTCCTATATTTGTCTAATTTTGTATTCACGATCAACATGGTCATTGGCTGTGTAGTTAATAATTACGAGGTGAATTTGGACTTGTTATAATTGAACGTTTTGATATTGCCCCCATACAAAATGATGGGCAATCAATGTTGACCCAATGCAGCCATATGTTGAAATACAATTCAAGTAGCCTAATTTGAACTTCTGGAAGTGCATACTAGTTGTAATGTGGTAGGGACAACAATATATGAAGCAGACAGCAATTTTGTAAAACAAAGGTTTCATCAATTGGGCATTAGACACCAATTCATTTTGAATAATACTTGGGTACTCACCTTTTAATTTTGTCCAATGATATTTTGAAATATTGTATTATTTTTGATAAATAATGGACATGTTATTTAATTTTTTTTTTTGGGCTTTGGAAAAAAGGAACACGTGACATTTTTTTTTATTAACCAAGTCAGAAAGTGAGTACATCAATACTTACTAGTGAGTATCTAAGTATTATGCATTCATTCCATCCCCATCAGTGTACTAATTAACCTCAGTAAATTACATTCATACTGTTTCATAAAAGCTTTAGTTGCAAGGACTCTTAACAAAACTTTTCCCTACTCTAGCGAGAATTCAAATATTTGGCAAGAAAGCATTTCCTCACTGTAGATAGACTCTTATCGTCGTAATCTATTTTACTAACTATACCGAGTAAAAGTTTTAGAGTTTAACAAAATGGAGACTTTGAGCAAGAGTTTTTTTTCTCGCTAAACGACTTTTTTGTTGTAGTAAATGTACAATTGGATCCACATACACTAAGAATTAACAATTCATCATGTGCGTGCAAGTAGAAGACAATGCATAATTAACACTTTTCCAAAAGTGTTAGTTACACTCAATATTCTTGTGGTAGATGTGTAGGAGTTTAGGTTAATTGTTGGTTGTGCAAATTTCCCCTCAAGAACAAGAATTTGGTCACGGAAGATGAAATGAAGCCAGATTTAGTTAGGTTAGTATCATTGTCTTTGTTAATAGATTTGGAGTGTTAGGTCTTTGTCACATAATTGCATTGTTTTCCCCTTTAGATTTTTAAATTTGACGTGATTTATAGATATGAAGAGATTCTTGCACTACAAAAAACCGCAGTATTTGTCGGATCAAATACGATTTTGTCACCTATAAGTTTGCTCGACAAAATTATGTGAGCCAAAGTTCGTCGCGCAAAACCCGTTGCTCAAATATTGCCTGACGAAATATAAGCATTTGTCAAGAGAACATTGTTGACTCGACTAAATAAAGTCGTCCGGTAAAAGAGCATTGACCGACCTGGTCCGACAAACATAGCTTGCTCGACAACAAAGTTTTGTCGAGTTTCTAGAAATAAAATAATGAAAATTTTAGCCCGACAAAATATTAGTCGGGCAATTGTTTTAAAGAAAAAAAAATACAATAAAAGTTTGCTTGACGAATATCTTCGTTGGGCAAAGCTTTTATATATATATATTTAAATTTGAAATTAAAATAATGTATTAATTCTAATTATATTAGTCTAAAAGGCTAAAATAAATCACAACTTTAAAGAAATTTATTTAATTACATTAAAAAAATATTCGTACAATTGTATGTAACAAAAAAATTAAGTGCAACTACTGGAGTTACCGCTGAGGTGGCTAGTGGAATGGCGCCTGAAGATCGCTCGGAGGATTGGGAATGCGAATGCCAGAAGCTAACATTGCTTGCGCTATCCCAACAATGTACCAAAAGGCCCTCCTCTCACTGACGCACGGTTTCTTGCTCGCGCAGAGCTTCTTCTCGACGGCTCGCTAGCTCCATCTCCAACTGCTGCAGTTTGGAAGACATCTTGCTTGGAGGATGAGACCTAGATGAAGAAGAAGTTTCCTCAAGATCCCGAACTTGACCGGTTCCTAGGCCACCGAATTCTTTGCATTTCAGTTGGCCAACCACGTCCATTAGCAATTGTAGAGACACCTCTCGATCAGGTGTCATCTCCTCCATTGGTGTGTCCGATTTCTGCTGGGAGAGGTTGGCTAGGTACTTATCCTTATTCTGCGACGTAGAAGCCTACAAAAAAATAAAAAATAAAAATCAGTTACCTATCCTAAAAGTTTATTTTGATGATTTTTAGCTTATACGATCTCAGAGTATATATAAATAAGTTTGAAGGTTGGATCGTTGAAACTAGTTTCATAGAATGTGTATCCCGTCAAAACAATTGATTCAACAAACACTTAAAGTTTATTTTATACTTTCATTGAGTAGAAAGGAAGATTTTGTGGCGTACACTAGTGTATATATTTTAACTTGATCATCGAGTTCATTCATTGTCTTCTTCTAGTGTAAAAAATCATCAAAAGTAGAGCTAAAATAACTGTCAAATCGTGATTTTTCGTTTGTAACCGTAGAATGACATCTCCACAGATATGTATCCTTTTCTAATTTTTTTCTGCAATCGAATAATCTGATACGGTGATTGGTGTATTTCGTATGAGGGAGTGATAGATTTATAACCATTTTAACTTTTGATTCAATTTTGTATTCCTCTATTTAATACAAATTCTAGAGAATATCCAAACAATGAAATTTGGAATTCCCGTCATTTTGTAATTTCTATGTATCCAACATCCAAACGATGAAATTCATTTAACGGGAATTTAATTACTGTCAATTGTAATTCCTGTCATTTAAAATTATGTGATAATTTAGAAATTCTCCATCCAAACATAGTGTAAAAGTTTGTTTTTTGTGCTTTTGACGCATCCGATCTCGCAGTATATATGTAACATCTCACATCGCCCAGGGGAGTGATCCTTAAATGTATATTCCCATCCCTACCTAGCACGAGGCCTTTTGGGAACTCACTGGCTTCGGGTTCTGTAGGAACTTCGAAGTTAAGCGAGAAGGAGGCCAGGTCACTCCCAGGATGGGTGACCCACTGGGAAGTTGCTCGTGAGTTCCCAAAAACAAAACCGTGAGGGAATGGTAAGCCCAAAGAGGACAATATCGTGTTACGGTGGTGGAGCGGGCCCGGGAAGTGGTCCGCCCCGGGCCGGGATGTGACAATATATAAATAAGTTTGACGGTTGGATCATTGAAACTACTTTTGCAGAACGTGTATCCTGTCAAAACAATAGATTCGACAAACAATAAAGAGTTTATTATATTTCCATTAAGTAGAATGGAAGATTTTGTGGTGTCCACTATAGTTCAAATTGATGATCGGGTTCATTTATTGTATTCTTCTAGGGTCAAAGAGTGTAGTTGTAAAAAAAATATCAAAATCGAAGCTAAAATGACCATTAAATCTTGATTTTTAGTTTGTAACTGTAGGAAATTTTGGTCTCGTTACCTATTCTCTCTGAAAGTTTGTTTTTGGTATTTTTGGTGTATGCGATATTGGAGTATATACAAATAAGTTTGACATTTGGATTGTTGAAACTAGTATCGTAGAATGTTTATCTTGTCAAAACAATAGATTCAACAAACAATTAGAGTTTATTCTATATACTTCCACTAAGTAGAACGTAAGTTTTTGTGGTATCCATTACTGTAAGTATTTTAAATTGATGGTCGGGGTTCATTGTATTCTTCTAGGGTTGAGGAGTGTAGTTGTAAAAAGTCATCAAAATCGGAGCTAAAAGAACCGTTAAATTGTGATTTTTTGTTTGTAACCGTCGAAGGATTTCGTTCCATTACCTAACCTTTTTGTTTTTGGTGTTGCATTATTGGAGTATATACAAACAAGTCTGATAGTTGGATTGTTGAAATTAATTTTGCAGACTGCGAAAATTATCGAAGGAATTAAATATGCCAATCATGTCTCTCACCTTTGCCCAATGAAATATTATATTTGGCGCGAAAGTTTACCCGATGACTAAAGTTTTGCCCATCGAACTCTATTCATCGGGCAAAATTCTCTAAAAAAAATAAAAAAGTTGACCCTTTTTGCCCGACTACGTTTGTATTCCGTCAGGGGCATATGCTTATGTGTAATCACGTTTATTTAATCAGATTGTTTTTTTGTATGCACCCGAAGTTGAATTTCATTCTATCTATTTTAAAAGAAACACCATATTTCATTAATGATAGGAGCAAATACATGATTCATAATATATAGATGAAGAACATGACCCAAATTGGAGGATACTTGCAAACAAACATCTGAAATACAAAAGAATAATTAAAGATGTTGCAAGACAACGCTAAAACAACGCTAAAAGAGACGGAGGATCCATATAAACGATGCATCTAGTATGAGATCATGAAAGAGACGAACACTCTCAAAACAATTGCGCGATACAAAACGTTATGCTTCTATATGAAAACGTCGCGGCTCCTTGCTAATAGTATCTTTAATGCTCCTTTAGTAATTAAAAGTAAACTCGTGTAGTTAGAAAATATAGAAGCATAACGTTTTGTATCATATAATTTACCTAACATAATTTCTCCAACTCGTGTAGTTAAAAAATATGATACTTTAAATTAAAAATAACGTTAGAGAAATTATATTTTTAGATCACAATTACGAGGTATTTTATGTGTCAGTTGATGCGGCGTGTCATGTCATGATAAAGGGAAACTTGCACACATATATATATATATTATTCAAATCCATTATTTTCTTTTTATTTGTTTTATATGAAAAGACATACAATATCACTTTTCCATGAAAAGCTTTAATGACAAGCCAAAACACTGTTTCAAAAGTTTAAAAAACATAAAAGGAAATAAAAACCATTGTTTGTTGACAAAAGTTTTGATGCCATATAATTTAGTTGTAGGCGTCCTGGTGCTCCAAGAGGTAGTTCTCAATCAACTTGAAGAGGTGGGAGGCCTTTTCTTTGCCAGCCTTAACATGCTCTTCCTTGATCTCAACGTCACCCTTGGTGTGGTAGTGGCTGGTGCTCTTAATGACGGAACCGCTGCCGGAAGCCACTAACTTAGTCTCATAAGAGATCTTCTCAATTGTCTCAGAGATAGCATCTCCTTCAATCACACTGTACTTGTAGACAAAGTTTTCCTTGTCAACCCCATCAATTCTGTGCTTCACATAGCTGTATGTGCTACCTTCACCAAAGTTGATCTTCTTAATGGTTCCAACGCCGCCATCTCCTTCAAGGATCTCAGCGCTCTTCACTGCTTGTGGTGCAATCTTGGGGATGAGGTTGTCAGCATCAAGAACAAAGGCATTGAACAACCTAGCAGGGGGGATGACGGAGGTGAATTCGGATTCGTATGTGAAGACACCCATGATTCTGAGATGCGTTTGGGAGGTGAGGAAAAACTAATTGATAAAGAGGAAGACTGAGGAAGAAAGATGATGTATTGGGAGGTTTTGAGGTGTGAATAGCTGAAGAGGAGGTATGGTATTTATAGGCCGAGGGTGCCTGAATGTGGATGAATAGGTTTATGCCATTTCCTTATTGTTTAATTGGTTCTATTCATTGTGACGTGGGAACCATTACTTTTATACTTGGAATGTTTGTATTTTAGTCAAGAGAAGAACCATCTGCTAATTGAGTAAAAAAAATAAAATTATAGCCATTTAATCCACGAGCTCAATTATTTCTATCCCACTGTTTTATATATAGAAGTTAAAATTTTGCATTTGCATGCAATGAGTGCTTTAGAGATGACCACATTCTCTGACACTTAGCAACTTTTACACTTTCTGTGAGAACCAGAGCATTGAATTGGAATTCCTTTTCAGTAATTGATTGAGCTTATTCCTTTCTATATTTTTTTAGTCCAAAACTGATACCTGTGTCTCAATCAACAATGACTGCCATGGCTATGAATTCAATAATTCTGATAAAGTGATCAGACGAGACTACAAAAATAACAACTTTGTTCTTTGTCGGGTATTGAGATTTGAAACCAAATTGGGCCGTTTTGTTGTCTCCTATATTTATCTAATTTTGTATATTCACAATCAACATGGTCATTGGCTGTGTACATAAAATAGTTAATAGATACGAGGACTGTATATTAGGACTTTGTTATAATTGAACATTTTGAATCTTGCCTTTTCCGTTTGAAGATGTAGAAACCCCACTTAAAATGATGGGCAATCAATGTTGACTCAATGCAGCCATATGTTGGAGAAATACAAGTCAAGTACCCTAATTTGAACTTCTGGAACTGCATACTAGTTGTGATGTAGTGGGGACAACAATATTATGAAGCAAACAGCAATTTGTAAAACAAGGTTTCACCAATTGGGCATTAGACACCAATTCATTTCGGATAATATTTGGGTACTCACCTTTTAATTTTGTTCAATGATATTTTAAAAAATGTTATTTAATTTTTCTTGGGCTTTTAAAAAATGAACATGTGACATTTTTTTATTGAACCAAATCAAAAAGTGAGTACATCAATACTCACTAGTGAGTACCTAAGTATTAGTCATTCATTTCATCCCCATCAGTGTACTAATTAACCTCAGTAAATTAAATTCATACGGTTTCATAAAAGTTTTAGTTGCGAGGACCCTCGACAGTCTATATATGAGATCACTACAACAAACAAAATGGTCTGTTATTGAGGAAATCTTTTGGAGGAAACCTAGTTTTCTCGCTATAGAACACTTTTTACAAGGATATTATTTCGTCTTCGCAAAAACTGACCCAATTTTGATTACAAGTCCTGTCCTTACACTAGCGAGAAATTTAAATATTTTGCAAGAAAACGTTTCCTCACTGTCGACGGACTCTTAGCTTGGTAATCTACACTTACTCACTATAGCGAGTAAAAGTTTTAGGGTTTAACAAAATGGAGACTTTGAGCAAGGAATATTTTTTTTTCTCACTAAACAACGTTTTTGTTGTAGTGGATGTACAATTGGATCCACATACATCAACAATTAACAATTCATCATACTTTTGGACGGGTTTATTAAGAGGGTGTCTGCCGTATAAAATAAGTGGATCTGATTAAATTAGTCCGGTCCAATTTGATATGAGAGGGTGCCAAACACCCGGCTCCATATTAGTAGTCCTATATGGTGCTATATACAATGTACCAAGCGATGCCTTAGTGATTGATATATGTCTTGATAAATGATATATATCATCTATTTGCTAAAGTATCTTTAATGCTCCTTTTGTAATTTATATATGTCTTGACAAATGAATGTATATATCATCTATTATCTGAATAATAGACGATACATACATTCATTTATCACACTATATAAAAAAAAATTGGTAATTGTCAAATTATATAATGGTTAGGCCAACTCGTGTAGTTAGAAAATACTGAAAATATGACTTTAACCCTTAAAATTTAATTTTCATTACATAAAACCCGACATAATTTTTTTATTTGATTAAAACCCATTGACTAAGCTCCACACAAGCAAATTCATTAACTATGTTTGACTTCACCATTGTACATTTTTTGAATGCCTAATATACCCTTAATTACATTTTTGACCTATACAATTAATTGTATACAGATTAAAAGGTGAATGAATGATTCTTGAAAAGAGAAATAAGCATTAATATTCATACTATGATTCGATCACAATATATATGATGTAATTTAACAAATATGTGGGGAATCAGTAAATGTGAAAAACTAAAAAAATTTCTCTCTGGGGAAACACTAGGGTTTCACTAGGAGAGCAACGATTTATTGAATTACGACGCCGTCATTGAGGTAATCGTGGTGGCAAGGGGCCGTGTCATTGTAGGGTGTGGCAGTGACTGATCCGACGACTTAGGTGTGAATGATTATTAGTTTGGCGCGTCTCGTTGGGGGAAAACTTTGGCAGTTATCTCGAACATGTGTGCTTGTGGTGGTAAGGCATATGGATGAGATGATTTCGAAGTTCGCTGAAAGATTTGTTCTCACTACGGAGGAACAAAAAGTGGTGGTGATTGATGATAAGGAGGGTGCGCTCCTTAGGAATATGAAGGTTTTCCTTGTGGGGAGAGTGCTTACTAGTAAGACATTCAACAAAGAAAGATTTAAAAGGCAGATGTTAAATCTCTGGTGCCCGAAGGCGAAGGTTATGATAGTGGAGTTGGAGGAAGGTTTGTTCTCTTTTGGTTTTGATAATAGCCGTGAGAGGGCTATGATTAAAAAAAGGGGGCCTTAGCTGTACGACGACGTTCTAGTGGTGTTGGTAGAGGCAAATGTGTTGGTAAACCCGGTGTCTAATCCGTTGACCTCCCAAGAATTTTGGATCCAAGTAAAGGGTTTGCCTCTTCCTTACATGACCCGTCATATGGGTCAATTCATTGGGAATCAGATAGGTCACCATGTATTGACTTATCAAAGCATGATGAGTGATATGTTTGGTAGTTGGTAGTATACTGCGTATCCGGGTTGCTGTTGATATCCAGAAACCACTACCGAGAGGTTTGAGGCTTGTCATTGAGGGATCTGAGGTGGGAATTGATTTACGCTATGAGAAGATTCCTATCACCTGTTTTCTATGCGGCATTGTAGGGCACTTAGAAGAGCACTGCATGCACTTCAAGGGGCAGAATGATGATGATATGTCGAAGCTGTATGGTCGCTGGTTTCAGTTTGATGTGTTAGGTGCGGATTATAGAAAGCCAAAAGGCACGCGTTTTGGGTTGGATGAAGTACAGGGGTGGTCCATGAAGGTTCCAGTGTTTGTGGATGAGGTGATGAAGGAGGAGGGGAGTAACGTTAATGACCACATGTTGGGCAGTGTGGTAGTATAAGAGGGACGACAGACTAGGGTTTCTCTCAATGGAGCATATGTTATACCTGATTTGAATGACATGAGAGAGTCAGAGGAGTTGCCAGTGGAGTAGATGGCCATCATCCCTTTCCATCCGTAAATGTTTCAACATGATACATGTGGAGCTATGGTGTTTGGTGTGGATCTCAATGTGGCGCCACCTAGTGATGCTGAGTCTCTCCAAGTTTTAGGTTTTGATGACTCTGGAGGTGGAAGATGAGGGATGGGGATGGGTTTAAAGGATGTGGGTTTCTTTGAACCCCGTGGTAATGAGGTAGTGGAGTGGGACCTGCAATTTTGGGGGGACGGGGGATGAGCATGGTAGTAGTCTTGGGCTGAATGTGGGTGGTAGTGGGTCCCGAACGGGGTGGAACAAGCAGATAGTCAGGAAGGACCATGTTAGTAACCCAGAGTTGTCTCAACATGTGGGGGAAGAGATACAGAAGGCGAACTCGCTGCAGGGAACGTTGGGTCCAATGTTTAATGGGATAAAGTGGCCTAGTTTGGGGCTGGACCCTTTCAACCTAATGCCTATTATTAAGCACAATCAGAGGGCTCGAAAAAAAGAAGCAATATCGACGTAAGAGACAGGGTGGGTTTCCCTTGGGTAATGTGCAGTCAGGGATTCCAACACAGAAGTTTTTTCTCCCTACTTGAGCTAGGGAAGAGGCAGGTCTGTGAGGAGTTGGGTGTCAAAGCACGATATGGAGGACGTAGAAGGTTGTTGGAAACAGAAGAGGTTATTAGTTCATCGGCGGAGGTTGATGTGGTTCAACCCCACCGTCATCAATGAGTTGCTTAAGTTGGAACTGCCGGGGGCTTGGGAACCTTCGTGCAGTTCATGCTCTCCAACGTTTAATTTATGTCCAAGATCCCACTGTAGTGTTCTTGTGTGAGATAAAGAGTAATGCTCGTCACATAGACCATTTATGTTTAAAGTTGAATTTTGATCGTAGTTTTACTGTTGACAATAGAGGTAAATCTGGTGGTTTATGTGTTTTGTGGAAGGATGAAATAAATTTGTCTTTGAGATCTTATTCTTTGAATCATATTGATTTCGATGTGGGTGACCCTAAGGAGGTGTCTTATTGGCGTCTAACCATTTTTTATGGATATCCTGCTGTGTCTGATCGATATAAGTCTTGGAGGCTTCTTTACTCTCTTTGTAGCCACGAGTAAAGGCCTTGGTTGTGTCTCGGTGATTTTAATGAGACTCTCCAAGCTCACGAGCAGGAAGGAGGCAATGTAAGGCTAGACAGGCAAATGGAAGGGTTCATCTCAGTGGTGGAATCTTGTAATTTCATTGATCTCAGTTACTCGGGGAATAAATTTACTTGGTTTACAACAAAAGGGGGAGGAATTAAAGTAAGATTGGATGATGCCTTGGGTAATCAGAAATGGGTTGACTTGTTTCCGCGGTTCTCAGTTAAGCATTTGAGCAAGTCTACGTCGGATCATGTTCCAGTGCAGGTTTATTGGACGGGGCGAGTTCTAGATCGTGGCAAGAAATAGTTTAGGTATGAAGAGTGTTGGAATTTGCAAAAAGGATGTTCAGAGGTGGTCCGTGAGGGTTGAGAAGGTGACGTTAATGGGTCCCCCATGTTTCAGGTCACTAAGAAGATCAAGATGACTCGATTGAAGTTAAATAATTGGGTGAGAAGCTTTGCTAGGTCCGGACCTATAAAGATAAGAGAAGTTGAGGATAAACTCACAATTTTATTGGGTCATCCGTTTACAGAAGAGTCTATTCTCTAAAAAAAAAAAAAGAGTTGGTTGGGAGGTTGAATAGGCTACTTGAACAAGAGGAGCAATTTTGGCGTCAACGGGCAAAAGAAAATTGGGTTAAGCTTGGCGACTGCAATACCAAATATTTTCATTAGAAAGCAACTCGGAGGCAAAAGCGTAATTTTTTGCATGGCTTAAGGGATGATGCGGGGGTATGGCATGAAGACAGAGCTGGTATAGAGGAAGTTGTAGTTTCTTATTTTTCCAAGTTATTTATGTCTAATGGGGTGCATAACTTGGAAGACATTTTATGCCATATTGTTCCGTCGGTTACGGAGGAAATGAATGCTAAGCTTGATCATCCATATTCAGATGAGGAGATCAAAGCTGCTGTTTTTCATATGCATCCTACGAAAGCTCCCGGTCCTGATGGCATGACTCCTAGGTTTTACCAAAAACATTGGAGAGTCGTAGGTACTGATGTGTGCAATGGTGTTCGACATTTGTTGATGTCGGGACAAATGTTACGTAAAATTAACTACACGCATGTCACCCTCATTCCTAAAGTTAAAGATGCCACGATGATGACACAACTTCGACCAGTCAGTCTCAGTAATTTCATTTACAAGATTTTGGCGAAGATGCTTACGAATAGGTTAAAGACTATCTTGCCACGGATTATTTCTCCTACTCAAAGTGCTTTTATTCCGGGTAGGTTAATTTTAGATAATTATTTGGTGGCCACTGAGGTTGCCCACTACATGCATAAGCATTTATCGAGGTCCAATGGGCTAATGGCTCTAAAGCTTGATATTAGCAAGGCCTACGATCGAGTGGAATGGAGTTTTCTTGAAGCATTGATGTACCGAATGGGGTTCTCTGAGCGGTGGATCTGTTTGGTTATGTTGTGTGTCACAACGGTGTCCTATTCATTTAAGGTGAATGGGAATTCGATGGGCTATGTGCATCCGAAGTGCGGAATTCGTCAGGGAGACCCTCTATCTCCTTACTTGTTTGTTATATGTGCTGAGGGATTATCGGCGTTACTAAGGAAGGCGAAGTTTAATGGGGAGCTGCAAGGTATCAAAGTGTGTCGTAAGGCACCTAGTATTCACCATCTTTTCTTCGCGGATGATAGTTTTCTATTTGCTCGTGGTATCGTTGGTGAATGCAGATATATTATAAAGTTATTACGTTTGTATGAGATGGCATCGAGACAAGCGGTGAATTTTGAGAAGAGCTGTGTTTCCTTTAGTCCGAATCTCACTACCTTTGATAAGCAATTATTAGCCAATTGTCTGGGTATGAAGAAGGTGGAGTTCCATGATAAATATCTGGGGTTGCCGGTGCTTATTCAGAAATCGAAGAAGGAAACTTTTGCGTACGTAAATGATAGAGTGTGGAAGAAATTACAAAGTTGCCGGGGGGGGGGCTTATTGAGTAGTGCGAGGGCGAGAGTTATTAATCAAAACGGTGGCTCAGGCCCTGCCTATGTATTCTATGCAATGTTTTCTTCTTCCTAAATCTTTATGTGAGAAGCTGAATAGGATGATAGCTAAGTTTTGGTGGAGCGGTGATCCGGGTAAGCGAAAAATACATTGGCTTAATTGGCGTATTCTGTGTAAGCCTAAGCACGAGAGGGGACTTGGCTTCAGAGATCTTTATGCTTTTAATTTGGCGATATTGGCTAAGCAAGCATGGCAATTCTTACAGCAACCGAATTCATTCGTTTTCCAGATTTTTAAAGCCAGGTACTTTCCTAGGTCAGGGTTTATGGAAGCATTAGTAACTCCTAATAGTTCGTATGTGTGAAGGAGTAAGCTTCAAGGCAAGTGATTCACAAAGGCCACCGTTGGCAAGTGGGTAATGGGCAGAGAATTCAAATTTGGAAAGACAATTGGATTCCTAGGGATTCGTTTTTTCGTATTTTAACTCCACCTCCGAGGGATTAGGATATGGAGGCTAAAGTGGTTGAACTTCTTTGGGGGGGGGGGGTACTGCGGCAATGGAATGTCCCGCTGCTAAACATTCTATTCTCTCATAAGGAAGTGGAGTTAATTCGAAACACACGGTTGAGCGTACGAGATGTTGAGGATAGACGTATATGGAATTTTGAACGCAATGGGAAGTTCTCGGTTAGGAGTGCTTATCAGGTGGCTCGGGGCATTCTTGTTAATACTGGTAGTGGTGCAGACGGATCTTCATCCACTTTGGGTGAAGTGGGGGAGAAATATTGGAAGAAAATTTGGAATGCGAGTGTACCGGGGAAGGTGAATATTTGTACTTGGCGTGCTTGTTTGGACTCTTTACCCACTCGTGAATCTACATAAAAGAAGAGTGATAGAAGACAAGGTGTGCTTGGTCTGTGGGTTGCAAATAGAGTCAACGGAGCATATTTTTAGAGATTGTAGCATGTCGAGAGCGGTGTGGTTTCAGAGTTTGGGGATAAGGGTGGATAGCGGATGTGAGCGCATGTCCTTTATGCAGTAGATGGTCACGAATGCGCAACAACTCCCGGTTTTTGGTTTTATGCTTTGGTTGATGTTAGTATGGGCCTTATGGAAACACAGAAATGAGGTGTTGTGGAATAGGGCTCGAATGCCACCACATGCGATAATCTTAAGGACTGAGGGTTGGCTGTATGAGTATCATAAATGGCATAAAACCCAGAATAGGAAGTCGGTTAGGGAGGTTAAAAAATGGAGGAAACCTGGGGTGAGATGGTTAAAGTGTAATTTTTATGGGGCTTGGAGTAAAACTGAATCTCGGGGGAGGGGGGGGATATGGTGTTGTGATTAGAGATCACACGGGTAGTTGTTTGGGGGCGGTGGTTGGGCCTGTTGTTGGGGCGGCTTCGACTTTGTACACGGAGTTGTTTGCAGCTTATCAGGTATTAGGGCTGCTCAAGAGTAGATACCCGTCTGATATAAAGATAAATTTGGAAGGAGATTAATCTCTAGCGTTGGCTGTTATGGCAGGGCTAGAAGAGGATGTGTCCGTTTGGGGGCCTGTTATTAATGATTTGAGAAGTCTTCTTATGGAATTGCTTTTTATGGAGTGTGGACATGTTCAGAGGGAAGCTAACTCAGTTGCGCATCGTCTTGCTCGGATGGGGCTCAATTGTCTTCAGGAGGTGTTGTGGTTTGAGGTGCCCTCGGATTTGATTCAATATCTCTTATTTGAGGAAGGAATGTAATCTTGTTTTCTATTGTTCATTTGAGGATAGTTCTTTCGTTGTGCCGGACACTCTTTACCTTAGACCGGGTTGAAATCCCCGATAAGGTGTTTATTGAGGCCCATTTAGCACACTATTCTCAGTTTGTACGAATTCTGATTTGTTTTAATGAATATCATACTTGTTTAAAAAATAAAAAAAATAAAAAAATAAATGTGCCTAATAGTTGTGCTAATATATGGAGAATAATTTACCTACAACATAAAGAAATGTTATTTGCCTCAAAGTTATTTTACATATAAATATAGGTAAATTATTTTACACACACATATATAATAATAATATTTTACATATAAATATAGGCAAATTATTTTACACGCACATATATAATAATAATAAAATGTGCCTTATATATATTACTACATGTAAAATAATTTATCTGCAACATATAGAAATGTTATTTTATTCAAAGTTAATTACCTATATTTTACATATAGATATAGGCAAGGTATAAAATATCGATGATATCGGAAATATCGGTAGTAAAAAAACACGGAAATATCGAGATATTATCGATATCGATAAAAATTGAATAAAAACCATGGAAATTGTAAGAAAAACTTGGAAATTTTTATTGAAACTTTGGAGAATGTTTATTTAGTCAATTATCTATTAGTTTATAAAAAAAAATTAGAAGGAAATGCATTACATGATGGATTTAACTTATTTAAGTTGATTATACAGCGAGCTGGCAAACACTATGAGTGTAGAAAATATGTAGTAATTAATGAAAAAAAGATTAAACACACCATAATCATTTATATATAATGATTTACTACAATATTTTACACTTTATACATTGCATGTGCAAAAGAAATTGTCAAAGATTCATTGTCATGTGCAAATTTGTTTCTTGCAAAAAGAATTCAAAACAAAACCATATATATAAATATTTTAGCACATGTTCACAAAAACATAAGTGATATGGTGGTTAAGGTGTTGAAGGAATAAAGTGGGAGGGGTTCGAATCCCCTTGGTGTTATTTTAGCATATTTTCATTTTCATTGTCATATGCAAATTTGGGTTTTATCTCGCGATATATATCCCAAATAATGTATTAAAATCATTAAAAATATCGTATTTCGATATTATCGCGATAATATTGATATTTTAACGATATATTAATGGATAGTGTATAAAATATAGCGATATGAAAAAATACATGCAAATTAATTTACCTACAACATTAATTTACCTATATATTACATATAAATATAGGTAAATTATGTTACACACCCTAATAATAATGTGGCGAATATATATATATATGTAATGGTTTACCTACAAAATATAAAAATATTACTTTATTTCAAATACATATGATTATTAGTGGCTAAAAAACCGTTAGAAGGGTTATGGCATATGTTGTAAATTATATGAAGTAAAAGGTCATTTATTTTCTATTGTGGCAACATATTTGAATTTTGGGTTTATATTGGATGTTTAAAGATATGTGGGTTTTAATCTAAAAATTACGAGTTGTATGGGTCTATATCTAAAGAACCCTATAAAATATGATACTTTAATTTAAGAGTAATGTTAGAGAAATTACATTTTTAGATCACAATTACAAAACATTGTATGTGTCAGTTGATACGGTGTCATGTCATGCCATGGTGCATGATAAAGGGAAACTTGCACACATATATATATTATCCAAATCTTATTTTCTTTTTACTTATTTTTATATAAAAAGACATACAATATTCACTCTTCAATGAAAAGCTCCAATAACAAGCCAAATTACAAGCCAAAACACTGTTTCAGAAGTTTAAAAAACAAAAAAGGAAATGAAAACCGTTGTTTGTTGACATAAGTTTTGATGCCATATAATTTAGTTGTAGGCGTCTTGGTGCTCCAAGAGGTAGTTCTCAATCAACTTGAAGAGGTGGGAGGCCTTCTCTTTGCCAGCCTTAACATGCTCTTCTTTGATCTCAACATCACCCTTGGTGTGGTAGTGGCTGGTGCTCTTGATGACGGAACCGCTGCCAGAAGCGACCAACTTAGTCTCATAAGAGATCTTCTCAATTGTCTCAGAGATAGCATCTCCTTCAATCACACTGTACTTGTAGACAAAGTTGTCCTTGTCCACCCCGTCAATTCTGTGCTTCACGTAGCTGTATGTGCTACCTTCACCGAAGTTGATCTTCTTAATGGTTCCAACTCCACCATCTCCTTCAAGGATCTCAGCGCTCTTCACTGCCTGTGGTGCAATTTTGGGGATGAGGTTGTCAGCATCAAGAACAAATGCATTGAACAACCTAGCAGGGGGGATGACGGAGGTGAACTCGGATTCATATGTGAAAACACCCATGATTCTGAGAAGTGAATGGAAAGTGAGAAAAGAATAACTAATGAAGAGGAAGATCTAAGAAAGAAAGATGATGTATTGGGAGGTTTCTTGAGATGTGAAGAAGTGAGGAGGAGGTATGGTATTTATAGGCTCAGGCTGAAGGTGTGTGAATCAAAAGGTTTATGCAAGTTCCTAATTGTTTAATTGGTTCTATTCAATGTGACGTGGGAGCCATTATTTTTGTACAAGGGATTTTGTAGTTTAGTCAAGGGAAGGACCATATGGAAATTGAATAAGGTACCCAATTAATCCACGATGTGGACAAGTTAAAATTTCCATGTGCATGCAATGAGTACTTTAGAAATGATATGATTCTCTCACATCAAGTAAACAAACTGACACCTTTTGTAATTCTGTTTGATAATTTTTTCTATATAATCAACGTTCCAATTTTACTTGACCTATAGAGGAAGATTTAACTCGAACATTTGTGTATATAGGCTTTCTTCCTTCTTCCTTTCCAGTCAAATACCGAAAGACTATATGATATGAGCAAGTTGATAGAAATTTTGTCTGGTTAAACAATAATTTAGTTTATCTGAGACAATGTATGGTGATGTGGTAATTCAGCGTTTATCAAACACTAATAATAGCTGTTTTATCTTGGATTAATTCACATCCTTAATTGTTATATAATTCTATATCTTGAGCCATTTCAATTTGTAGATGTGATCAAAACCCAACCGAAAATGATGGGCAAACGACATTGACCCATTGCAGCCTATTTTGAAATGCAAGACAAGTGTATATCCTAATTTGAACTTCTGGAAGCTGCATACTAGTTGTGAAGTAGTAGGGACAACCATATTCTGAAACAAGTTGGTTTGGTCAATTAGGGATCACACACCGACCCATTTGATGTCCAGTTGTGTACTAGCTAATTAACCTCGGTATTATTGTAATTCAAATTTCACCTACGAACAATCCATTTGAATTGGAAAAACGGAAAATCTAAGAGGAAGTGATCAACTTCATTCTTTTTCAGGTTGCCTTCCCTTGGTCCCCAGTAATGAAAGGTGCACCAAAAAGAAAAGCCTATACTGAATGGTTAAAGATTTCAAACCAATTTTTTGTTACATATACATAACACCTTTACAACAATTTTACAGTTAAAGATTTCAAACGTAGGGTTAGATAAAATGATGTTATTGATAATTGTAAGTTCTTATAAATGCATACTATAGAATATCATACATACTATACAAAAAAGTGTTGAGAGTATCAATCTCACATCATGAAAAATAGGACCTTGCATGTGCTTATAGTAATTAGGCAATTCCCCATATTTCCAATTGTTTTTTTTTTTTGTGGAACCTCAAGTTTCTTCATGGTACCAGAGCAAGTTGTCCCGCATTTGAAGCTCAATGGCCACATGTGCTCCATATCTCCCCATTTGTGCTGTCCAAGTTTAGGCTTGAAAATGCGTTACACGTAATGCGGGCGTGTTGAGCGTATCAATCCCACATCAGAGAAATGAAGGACTTTTGCATGAGTTTATAAGTAATTTTGTCACGTCCCATATTGAAAAAAAAAAAAGTTTTGCTTTTGCTACTTTTCAGCTTCAAATGACATGTGACATTGTAAATAAGCAGACTTATCAAACACAAATTTTACTCGAACTTCTTTTCATCCCGCTTAAAATGACCCGTGACTTTGCAAATAAGCAGACTTATCAAACACAAATTTTACTCAAACTTTTTTTTCATCCCCACTTTTAAAATAATTTAAGTAGTACCAAACCTTACCTTAATTTTTTTTTTATGATTTTTTTTTTAACAAACGATATTACCTACACTATAGGAGTGGAGGATTGAGCTAAGCCTAACAATGGGCTAGCAATAATGTGGTAAAAATTCGCTTTTGGCAAGAATTGAACCTAAGACCTCTCACTTACGAGTGAGGGAATACCACTAAACCATAGTAAGTGACATTTATTGTATTTTTAGTTTGGCTATATTACTATTAGGTACAATTGTTTTAGGTGTTCAAACATAAAATAAAATTGAAAAGCATCAGGTTTTACAAATCACAACTAATGTCTGAGCCCTAACGAATCAATAACGCAAAAATTATCGGACTTAATGAACAAAAACATAAAAATTACAAACCGTACCAAATTGATCAAACCGAATTTACCAAACCTAATGAACTAAAACATAAAAATTTCAAATTGTACCAAATTGACCGTACCAAATCTATCAGACCTAATGAACTAAAACATAAAAATACATACCGTACCAAATTGACTGTACCTAATCTACATGACCTAATGAACTAAAACATAAAAAATATTAACAGTAACAAATTGATCGTACCGAATCTATCAAACCAGTATTCTAAAAAGCGGACAGAAAATCGGAAAGCTTGTTGGGCTCTATTTCTCATTTGTTTGGCCTGCAACCATTGAGGGGGCTAAAAAATAGCCCCCTTTTGGTTGGAGATGAGTTTTTTTGTCAAAGAGCTATGTTTTGGCTTATGGCCTTATGGCCCATTCGGTTGGAGATTGTATAAAATATAGTTTGACACTGTTCATTAAAAAATAATTTCTTACAGGGCTATAGGGCTAAACATGACCATTTGCCCCGTTCGATTAGAGATGGCGTAACGATCCTGAGTTAGCCGTCGCACCACATCCACATAGCTGTGCCGGTAGATTATCAACCAGTTTATGCAAGTTGGTATACAATTCTGCTTTTGTCCCTACGGCCTCACGACTACTATATGCACTTCCAGAAGTTCAATTTAGGAATGACTTGACCTGCAATTCAACATTGGCTGCAATGCGTCGACTTTTGATTGGCCGTCATTTGGCTTTCACATCTCCAAAATATTCAATTGTAACAAATATTATCCAAATACACAGTCCTACTATATATTATCTTCTTCAGATGCCCTTATGTCCGCAGCCCGTGACTATGCCAGTTGTGGATGTATATAAAGTATACTAATAGACAACATGATTAGAGATACTCCAACAATACGTCAACAAAAATTGGATTATTGAAAAGTCCAGTAAATATAACAACGCAAAACACAAAGTGTTAAGTTGGGAGAGAATATTACCTCTAAAATACTAATTACTTTTCGGTCTAGTGGTATTCTTTAATATAAAAATATATCTTGGTTTTAAGAAAAATGATGCGTGATCTCTAAAGCACTAATCGGTAAGCACAAGAAAAGATTGAGGTTAGTCCACCTCGTGGAGTAATTTTCCATTTCTTATTCAATTTCCAGATGGTCCTTTTCCTTGATTACACTACAAAATTTCCTTGTACAAAAGTAATGGTTCCCACGTCCACGATGAATAAAACCCATTAAACAATTAAGAGCTTGCGTAAACCTTTTGATCCACTTTCTGCCTCAGCCGATAACTACCAATACATCCTCCTCACTTCTTCACAACTCAAAATCTCCCAATACATCCTTTCTTTCTTTCTTAGTCTTCCTCTTCATCGATTATTTTCCCACTTCACAAACACATCTCAGAATCATAGGTGTTTTCACATACGATTCCGAGTTCACCTCCGTCATCCCCCCCCCCCCATTAGGTTGTACAATGCCTTTGTTCTTGATGCTGACAGCCTCATCCCCAAGATTGCACCATAGGCAGTGAAGAGCACTGAAATCCTTGAAGGAGATGGCGGAGTTGGAACCATTAAGAAGATCAACTTCGGCGAAGGTAGCACATACAGCTATGTCAAGCACAGAATCGATGGAGTTGACAAGGACAACGTTGTGTACAAATACAGTGTGATTGAGGGAGATGCTATCTCCGAAACAATTGAGAAAATTTGCTACGAGACTAAGTTGGTGGCTTCCGGCAATGGTTGTGTCATCAAGAGTACCAGCCACTACCACACTAAGGGAGATGTTGAGATCAAGGAGGAGCATGTTAAGGTTGGCAAAGAGAAGGCCTCCCACCTCTTCAAGCTGATTGAGAACTACCTCTTGGAGCACCAGGATGCCTACAACTAAACATTATCTGCTGCTACATTCATGTGTTATTTAGTCTCGTGTCATCTTTGCCATCAAATATTGTTGTGGTTTTAATCCGTTTTATATATCTTTTTCCCTTCCAAAACAGAGTTTGGCTTGTACGTAATTGAAGGTTTTGATTGAAGATTGAATAGCGGATCTGATTATTCATGCATGTTGTTGTTGTTCTTGTTTTTTTTTTTTTTTTTTTTTTAATGCAAAATTGTAGTTACTAATGTTAAGTTCCATTTTCCTAACTGCTTTAGTTTACTTAACACATGAGAAGCGACATTTCAATTACCAGCAAATCATAATAATTGAATAACATTTGAATCTCTACCACATAATAGCATAAAGTGATGAAATGAAAACTCTGATTTCGTTTTCCTTGTAAACCATTTGGTAATTCATACCATAAATACGCCCATGAGTTAAACATACCCATGATGATGATTTAAGAGCTTGCCTCATCTGTCATGACTCATCTTCATCCGCGGCTCTTGCTTCTTGCACACGAATTTTCTTAGCTAATCTTATTTTCGATTTTTAAATTAATGTACATCACGCCATACATGTTAGGTCTGCTATCCTAACGTGTGATTTTATTTTTATATTTCACCTATTTCTTTTGGCGTTTCAAAGCTTGTTTTGCAGGTTTATACCTTTTTGGGGGGTTAGGCCCTATATCACTTCCCTCTTTTTCTTGTATTTCTAGTTTTGTTTTCAAGAAGAATCATGTTTATGTTCCCCCCTCTCGTTTTGCTACTTTTCTGCTTAAAATGACCCGTGACTTTGTAAATAAGCAAACTTACCAAACACAAATTTTACTCGAACGATTTTTATCCATGCTTTTAAAATAATTTAAGTAGTACCAAACCTTACCTTAATTGTTTTTTATTGACAAATGATATTATCTACAGTAAGGAGTTAAGAGATCGAGCTAAGCCTCACATTGAGCTAGTAATAATGTGCTTCAAATTTATCTTTGGTGAGAATCGAACCTAAGAGATCTCACTTACAAGTGAAGAGAAATACCACTAGCTAGACAATCATACTAAGTGCCATTTATTTTAGGGGTTCAAACATATAAAAAAAAGAAGAAAAGCATTAGGTTTTTCAAATCATAACTAATGTCTGAGGCCAAACGAATCAATAATGTAAAAATATCGGACCTAATGAACTAAAACATAAAAATTACATACGCACCAAATTGACTGTAGCGAATCTACTGAACCTAATGAACTAAAACATGAAAAATACAAACTATACCAAATATACTAGATCTAATGAACTAAAACATAAAAAATATGAACCATACCAAATTGATCGTACCGAATTTACCAGACCTAATGAACTAAAACATAAAACATATGAGCCGTACCAAATTGGTCGTACCGAATTTATGGGACCTAAACTATATAACGAACCAAATTGAAGTCACAACATAATAGACCCTACAAAACTTCGGACCTAAACTAGTACAACGTACCTAATTGTTATTTACAAAATATAACCAAACGTACCTGATCAACCAACAGAACCAAACAATGAAATTCCCCACATAGGCCTTTCAATAAACCCATGGTATGCATTGTAAGGTAATGTTGTCTCTGCCAAGACAATTTTTGGATGTAAATTAGTGCATTCTCCACATAATATCATTATGAGAGCTTTCAAAAGTATGGTAATGGAACTGGTTATACAATATTTCAAATTTGCATAATTATAAAAAAAATGGTACGTTATAGACAAAAAAGATGACATTCTTGTAGAAAATGAAGATTGATGTTACGTTTATAGGTGATATTGAATCTACAGTTACATTTTTAAAACTTTGATGGTGGTGGTTACGTTGCAAACAATATAACCCGAATATCTATGAATTTGATATGATATTCAATCATAAACTAACTAAAAAGAATTAGGTGATTGTTCTTTGTATAAAAGTAATCGAATGTTGTTTCATTTTTTGAGATTAAAATCAAATACAATATTACACTTGAATCATAACTCCATATTGCAAATAAATACTGCTTTTGTATGAGCAAAAGAAAAAAACGAAAGCCACACGGCTGAATAAACAGAAAAAAAAAAAAGGAGAGGACAGAAAATTTGTTTCCCTACTTTTAGCATGCAGAATCATATGTAGATCTATGGTTTTAGTTATAGGCATCAGGGTTGGCCACAAGGTAGTTCTCAATGAGCTTGAACAAACCATGGGCCCTTTCTTTCCCAACCTTAACATGCTCTTCCTTAATCTCAATATCTCCATTGGTGTGGTAGTGGCTAGTGCTTTTGATGATGGAACCGCTGCCGGAAGCCACCAACTTAGTCTCATAAGAGATCTTCTCAATCTTATCAGAAATGACATCTCCTTCAATCAAACTGTAGTTGTAGACAAAGTTATCCTTGTCAATTCCATCAACCTTGTGCTTCACATAGCTGTATTCACTTCCTTCACCAAAACTTATCTTCTTGATGGTTCCAACACCTCCATCTCCCTCAAGAATTTCAGCAGTTTTAACTGCTTGTGGAGCAATCTTTGGGATAAGGTTGTCAGCATCAAGAACAAGAGCATTGTACAACCTAGCAGGAGCGCAGACTGAGGCGAATTCAGTTTCATATGTGAAGACACCCATGGTGATGATTGAGAGCTTAGAAACTGATCAAAGTAAGAATGAAATGTGAAGGAAGAAAAGAGAAATTGATAATGAAGGTATTTGATGGTGGAAGATATGGAGGTGGTATTTATAGGTTATTGGTGAGGGGCTGTTGTGTAATGTGAACCCCTATGGATAGAGAAAATTGGACAGTATTTAGTTTCCCATTGTGAACATTTTATTCAACGAAAGGCACCTCTAGAAGTTGATTTTGTATATTCCAACTTAATACAACTAGCTGGTGTGCTAATTAATAATGTGGAATTTTTTTAATAGAATGTTCTAACACGAGATGATCGGAATATTACAGCAGAGCTGGTGTGTTAATTCTGTTGACTACTGACTCAATAATATCTTTTTGGACTAGAATAAATCTAAGTTCCCTTTATGATTCATTTCTTATCTGAAGTTCTGAACTCTTTGATCAACATAAGGACTCCGATGAAACTACAATGTTGCTCGTTCCCAAGTGTTTTATTCAAATAGGGTCGCATGATTGGTTTAGAATGTCGTCACATTAGTGTTTCTGAAACTTCGACATAATATTAATTAAGAGCGGACTTATTTGAAAGAGCCCGAATATTAGTAAGCAACCAGTCAAGTTAATATTTGTACATTATTTAATCGACTCTATGGCGCGAATTTAGTTCCATTGTACACATGCATGCTTATTTCTTCTCAAGTGAGCCCATCCTAACCCTACTCTTCTCCAACACACCCCCCAAAGTCTCTCTTTTCCGACGACGCCACCTGAAATCGTTCTCTTCGACAACAACATTTGTTCGAAGATGAACGGTCATGGGAGAGGAGAGAACGACATCGAGATGAGAGTAATGGGAGTCAGATGTTTGGTTACGTAGTTAAGGATGTTTGGTTACAGGACTAGTGTGTATATCAAATTGTTTAAAATTGGCACATATTTGTATCTTATTAGGTCACTTAAGAGAGTGAATAAATTGAATATTTTCCGGTGAGTATCCAAGTATTATCCTATTATTAATTAGTTTTATAGCAGAACTTCAAGTTCTTTCACCATTTACATTTTCAAAAGATTTACAAGTAGTTTTGCTTTAAAAAATAGATGCAAATTTAAATTTGAGCCCACCATCACTTTATTATCCCTCTTCCAGAAAAAAAAAAAAAAGAAAAGAGGAAAAACCAAACTTATCTTTTGATGTCCCTTTAAATTTGCTCACTAAACTTTCCGACCAAAAGAAGCTCAAAACTTTAAGAAGGGCAACTTGTTCAAAGTATTTCTGAAAGGTTCATACCGATCATAATTTGTGCCAACACTATTACAGGTTGGAATCAAGACTTTCATTAATATTTCATGAACAATATTACAAAAATATCAATATATCTTTTAATTTGATTCCAATTGTAACGTTTTATTACTATTTTTCTATTAATCAAAACAAAGCCAAAACAAAACATTTGAACACAAACCACAAATATGAACAAGTTTTAATTTATTAAAATGTTTTAAAAGAGTGACATTTTATAACCAAGGGCGAGAAAAACGCCAGAACATACAATAGTCCAAAGGGTAAGCTTCGACGGAGGGTCTCTGAAAAACCTTACTTGAAAAAGCCACTTGGGAAAAATTCCAGTGAAAGAAAAGAGACCGAGCAAGCCAACAAAGACAACAACAGAACATTTAAGTAGTTATAGACTCCGAAATTAAAATATCAACAAGCCAAGGAGGGCCTACATCAGTCCAAAAATCAAAGCATTGTTCATGAAGACCATGTCACGCAATCCGGTGCGCAGCCCCATTCGCAGGTCTGGAAATTGCCCACAGGACCAAGTAACGATCCTGAGTTAGCTGTCGCACCACAACCACATAGCTGTGCCTGTAGATTATCAACCAGTTTATGCAAGTTCGTAATGTACAGTTCTATTGTTGTCCCTACTGCCTCACGACTAGTATATGCACTTCCAGAGGTTCAATTTAGGAATGACTTGACCTGCAATTCAACATTGGCTGCAATGCGTCGACTTTTGATTGGCAGTCATTTTTCATTGGCTTTTCACATCTCCAAATTTGGAATATTCAATTGTAACAAATATTATCCAAATACACAGTCCTACTATATTATCTTCTTCAGATGCCCTTATGTCCGCTACCCGTGACTATGCCCGTTGTGAATGTACATAAAGTATTAATAGACAATATGATTAGAGATACTCCAACAATACGTCAACAAAAGTCGGATTATTGAAAAGTCCAGTAAATATAACAGCACAGGACACAAAGTGTTAAGTTGGGGGAGAATATGATCTCTAAAACACTAATTACTTAGTGTTACGGTCTAATAATATTCTTCTTTAATTGTAAATAAGATAACTTAGGTTCGAACGTGTGAATTACAAATTTAACACCAATTTATTTTCTACACCCCTTAGTGTAAAAATATATCTTTGTTTTAGAAAATATGATGTGTGATCTCTAAAGCACTAATTGGTAAGCACAAGAAAAAATTGAGGTTAGTCCATCTCGTGGAGTAATTGGCCATTTCTTATTCTATGTCCAGATGGTTCTTTCCTTGATTACGATACAAAATTTCCTTGTACAAAAGTAATGGTTCCCACGTCCACGATGAATAAAACCCATTAAACAATTAGGAGCTTGCGTAAACCTTTTGATCCACCTTCTGCCTCAGCCTATAAATACCAATACATCTTCCTCACTTCTTCACAACTCAAAATCTCCCAATACATCATCTTTCTTTCTTAGACTTCCTCTTCGTCGATTATTTTCCCACTTCACAAACACATCTCAGAATCATGGGTGTTTTCACATACGAATCCGAGTTCTCCTCCGTCATCCCCCCCCCCACTAGGTTGTACAATGTTTTTGTTCTTGATGCTGACAACCTCATCCCCAAGATTGCACCACAGGCAGTGAAGAGCACTTGAGATCCTTGAAGGAGATGACGGCGTTGGAACCATTAAGAAGATCAACTTCGGTGAAGGTAGCACATACAGATATGTGAAGCATAGAATTGATGGAGTTGACAAGGACAACCTTGTGTACAAGTACAGTGTAATTGAGGGAGATGCTATATCCAAAACAATTGAGAAAATCTGCTACGAGACTAAGTTGGTGGCTTCCGGCAATGGTTGCGTCATCAAGAGCATCAACCACTACCACACTAAGGGAGATGTTATGATCAAGGAGGAGCATGTTAATGCTGGCAAAGAGAAGGCCTCCCACCTCTTCAAGCTGATTGAAAACTACCTCTTGGAGCACCAGGATGCCTACAACTAAACATTGTCTGTTGCTGCATTCATGCGTTATTCAGTCTCGTGTCATCTTGCCTTCAAATATTGGCGTGGTTTTAATCCGTTTTATATATATTTTTCCCTTCCAAAACAATGTTTGGCTTGTACGTAATTGAAGGTTTAGATTGAAGAGTGACTGTTGTATTTTCTTTCATTTGTAATAAACTCAAAATTAATGGATCTGATTATTCCTGCAAGTTTTTTTTTAATGAAAATTTGTATTTGCTAATGTTATGATCCACTTTCCTAACTCTTTTAGTTTACTGAACACATGAGAAGCGACATTTCAATTACCAGCAAATCATAATAATTGAATAACATTTGAATCTCTATTAGGGGTGGGCAAATGAGTAGAGGAACCACAGATCGGGGCGAGTACAGGCCGGGCCGGGCCTTTGTTTTTTACGGGGCGGGCCGGTTCCTAAACCTTAGAAAAACGAGCCCCGGACCGACCCGTTTCTAATTATAATCAACAGTCGAAATTGAATGATAACTTATCATGCAATCTAAACCATTAATTTCTAACCTAGGGTTCCAGAATTAGTTTTAGATTTTCAGTCTCGCTCTCAAAGTCTCAAAATCCCACCTCTCCACCATCCCTCGAACCCCTACTCTGACGACATTCAAGAGAACGCCCATCACCGCCGCCGCAACCTACTCAACGGCACCACCACCACCCATCCAGCCATCATCCGACCTTGACGACATTCGTTACTTCGCCGGCTACCGTAAGTCTACTTCTCCGAATTTTATTTTTGTTGATGCGGAGGATTTGATGAATGCATGAATAATAGGATTTGATTAGAGCCTAAATCTTTAGGTGGGAGTAATTTGGTGAATGCATGAACATTTGGGTGAAGGAATTGTGGATCTGTTTGGATAATTTCTATGTATGGCTTTTCCCTAGAATTAAGGCAAGATCTATGATGATTTCTCAAGTCCGATGAAACTCTTGTTGTTTCTCATTCTCTCTATTTTCGGTTTTATTTGTCGTCCTCGGAACATTTGGGTGAAAGACTTGAGAAGCTTCAAATAATCAATGTGTTTTAGCGCTAAGTACCATTTCTGTGTTTCGTAAGACTGGAGGTCATTAGATTGTCCCTCCATGCGCTCTGATCACTCTTCGCAAGAGAGGGCTTTCCTCTGCTTCATTGTGATGGTTGTATATATGTAAATTATGCTTATTCTAGTTTTCAGATTTGACTATGTGTGTGTGTTGTGTGTGTATGACGCTTGCTGTTTTCTTGTGCACAACACTTGTATTTTCAGGATGTCTTTTGTGTATTACATATTCAGATTCTGTTTTGTGGTCCTTAAATGAGGTTTTGCTTTTCACTTTTCAGTCAATGAGGAAGTTTCAATAGTGTTGGCCATTCTGTTATAAATATAATAAGTAGGTCGGATCAGATTTTAGAACCTCAATAGGCTAAGCTTAATTTGTATATGAATATTGCAGAGGGAGAAGGAAGGATAAGTTGTGGGTTTGGTATGCCATGGTCGATTTATATAGAGGTCCTTCTGTGGTTGGAATTGAACAGGTGTATTACTTAATCATCCAGTAACTAATTTTGGATAATGGATGTTGTAAATTGAAGTTGAAACTTTTCAACTTGCTCCATTTCCCTTTTTGTTTTGTGGAAATAGAATGCAAGTTGCTTTCCTTGTCTGCAAACAAGTAGCTCACCATTACCTGCCTACTTCAATACCATTATCGAATAATTCTAGATATTTCTGAGTTTTTTATTTATTTGTTTCATTGAATTTTGGGTACGATTGTTGGAAAATAAGTTTTTGAAGAGAGTGTTGGAAAATAATTAAATTAGGACACTGTTTTTTTTTCGTAAGTTAGGAAGTTGGCTTGTTTTTACGTTAGAGCTTTTTTGATATTTTATGTACATGTGTTTAAGAGGTTGCAGTCTGTTGCATACTTGCTCCTTGACTGTATTTAAGCTTGCCTCAATTGTATCACTTTTTTTTTCATGGTCACGAGTGCTCCTTAACAGCTCGGTACAAAGATATCATATCCCAAGTTGGACACATATCCGCTGGTGATTCGTCACTTATAACAGCTCGGTACAAAGTTTCACTACCCCTACCTGTAACATACTTATAGCTTGTAGTTGTACTTACACCCGTTGCTATTTATGAACTTTTGTTTAATAATCTGTGCAAGTGTTGCAATATTGCTGCAATCTGTGGTTTACAGTATGTGTAAATTGCAATAATCTCCTATAACCAACATAATCTGCAGCAGTGATCTTCCTTTTATCAAAAGCCAACTTTATCCGCAAGAATTGTTAAGGTTGAACATGTGCAGTTGTGCACCAGAAGATGGCTGCAATATATTATATATGTCTAATAGCTTTACATTTTTGTAGGATGAATATTGGGCTCCTCAAGATTTCAAGAGGCTATTATCGAACGATGTTTGAATTTGTGCCGGTGTAATGGTTGGAATGTAATGTTTGAAACTGAATTCGTGCTGCTGTAATTGTTTTTTCCCAAACAAAAAAAAAACAACTGGGAACTGTGGACCCGACCCGTTTCAAACGGGCTCGGTTCAGTTCAATTCCTGTAATGAAATATGATGTATTCGGCCCGACCTGGCCCGTTTCGTTTAAACTCCGGTTCCTTCAAAATTAGGTCCAGCCCGTGCCCAACCCTAATCTCTACCACATAAAAGCATAAAGTGATGACATGAAAACTCTGATTTCGTTTTCCTTGTAAACCATTTGGTTCATACCATAAATACGCCCTTGAGTTAACACACCCATGATGATGATTTAAGAGCTTGTTTTTCCTCACCCTTATGTGGCATGACTCACCTCCATCTGCGGTTCTTGCTTCTTGCATTCAAATTTTCTTAGCTTATTTGATTTTCGATTTTTAAATTAGTGTACATCATGCCATACAGGATAGGTCCGCTATCCTAACGTGTGGTTTTATTTTTATATCTAACATATTTCTTTTGGTGTTTCAAAGCTTGTTTTGCAAGTTTATACCTTTTAGAGGGGGTTAGGCTCTATGTTACTTCCTTCTTTTTCTTGTATTTCTCGTTTTGCTTTCAAGAAGGGTCAAGTTTATGTCCCTCTTTTCGTTTTGCTACTTTTCAGCTTAAAATGAACCATGACTTTGTAAATAAACAGACTTACCAAACACAAATTTGACTCAAAATTTTTTTATCTGTGCTTTTATAATAATTTGAGCAGTACCAAACCTCGCCTTAATTGTTTTTTTTTTCATGAATTTAGCGTTTTTTTTAACAAACGATATTATCTACACTAAAGGGGTGAGAGATCGGGCTAAGCCTCACAATGGGCTAGCAATAATGCGGTTCAAATTCGTCATTGACGAGAGTCAAACCTAAGACCTCCCACTTAGAAGTGAAGAGGAATACCACTGGACCGTAACACTAAGTGACATTTATTGTATTTTTAGTTTGCCTAGATTACTCTTTGGTACAATTATTTTTGGGGTTCAAACATAAAAGAAATTGAAAAGCATTAGGTTTTGCATATCATAACTAATGTCTGAGACCTAACAAATCAATAATGCAAAAATTATCGGACATAATGAACTAAAACATGAAAATAACATACCGCACCAAATTTACCAAACCTAATGAACTAAAACATGAAAAATACAAACTATACCAAATTAATCGTACCAAATCTACCAAACCTAATGAACTAAAACATATAACATATGAACCCGTACCAAATTGATCGTACCGAATTTACCAGACCTAATGAACTAAACATAAAACATATGAATCGTACCAAATTGATTGTACCGAATTTATGGGACTTCAACTATATAATGTACCTAATTGAAATCACAACATAATAGACCTTACTGAAACTTCGGACCTAAACTAGTATGTACCTAATTGTTATTTACAACACATAACCAAACGTACCTAATCAACCAACAGAACCAAACAATGAAATTCCCCACATAGGCCTTTCAGTAAACACATGTATGCATTGGTAAGTAATCATGTCTATGCTGTGCACTCCACACAATATCATTATGAAAGCTTTCAAAAGTATGGCAATGAAACTGGTTATAAAATATTTCAAATTTGAATAATTATAATAAAAAAAAAGGTACGTTATAGACAAAAAAGATGATGTTCTTGTAGAAAATGAAGATGGATATTACGTTTATGGGTGATAGTGAATCTACCGTTACATTTGTGAACACGAAAAATTCCTGAAACGAAAGAAACAAGAACACAAAATAATATTTGTATTTGATGATTTTGGGTTACAATCTCTCTCTAATTTGATCCTCTGATTCGATCTCTGTAAGGTGTTGATTTGTGGATGTGCGATTGATCCAAAGGGCCGTTGGGCTTAATCTAAGGATGAACGTTCATCAAGGGCCGTGGGCTTGATCTTGAAGGTGGATTTGAGCGGATCTTCAAGGAGCCGTTGGGGCTTGATCTTAAGGATGAGCGTTTCTTCAAGGGCCGTTGAGGCTTGATCTTGAATAACAGTAGTGAACGGATCTTCAAGGGCTTTTGAGCTTGATCTTGAAGAACAATGATTGACGGATCTTCAAGGGCTTTTGGGCTTGATCTTGAATAACGGTGATGAACGGACCTTCAAGGGCTTTTGGGCTTTGATCTTGAAGGACGATTGGATGTGTGGATTTGTTGACGTTTGTTGATCCAAAGAGGCCGTTGAGGCTTGATCTTAGGATGAACGGATGATGAACGATGAACATTTTCTTCAAGGGCCGTCGGGGCTTGATCTTGAATTGGTGGAAGTTCTTCAAGGGCCTTTGGGGCTTGATCTTGAATTGGTGGAAGTTCTTCAAAGGGCCGTCAGGGCTTGATTTTGAAGGTGGATGATTGTTGATCCAAGGGCCGTCGGGGCTTAATCTTGGAAGAACGAAGAGGGCTTTCTTGATTCTTCGGGAACCTGGATGCTTGAGAGCTTCGGAGTTTCAGAGCTTCAGAGCTTTAGAGCTTTAAGGTTTTGGTGTAATATGAATTGGTTATGAATTCCCCTCCCAAATGAATGCATTGGCTTCCTATTTATAGAATTTTCCAAGGCCTAATTTTGAATATAATATGCAGATGAAATAAATCGCTTCTGCCAGGTGTTGACATGTGTCCTATTTGATGACTTTTTTGATTTATTTTGATTTTTCGTTTAGTCACACGCTACGTGTAAAATTTATGTGACACGTGAGCGTTGAAATTGTAACTATTGGTCAACATTTATTTCACCGAAATTTCGATGTCTACAAATGCCCCCACTTCAAGGCGCGTCGTATACATGTGTTTATCACGTGTAGGAGATACGTTTTGAAGTCCCTTAGTGTAGATGTTGATCCAAGGGCTGTTGAGGCTTGATCTTGAATTAGAAGATTTCTTCAAGGGCCATTGAGGCTTAATTTTGAATTGGGCTTGAGATTTCTTCAAGGGCCGTTGAGGTTTGATCTTGAATTGGGCTTGAGATTTCTTCAAGGGCTGTTGAGGCTTGATCTTGAATTTTGTTTGAAATTTCTTCAAGGGTCGTTGAGGCTTGATCTTGAAGGTTGAAATTGGACCACAAGGAGCTTCATGTGGTAGATGATCTTTGGCTTTGGTAGTGGATGAATTGGCAGGTATTTGTTTTTGCGCTTGTTGACTTTCCACAGCTTATTCTTGAACTGGATTTGATTCAAGGGTGGTGGACGCTTGATCTTGAATCAGACTTGTGATTTCCTCAAGGACCGTCGAGGCTTGATCTTGAATTTGGCTGGAAGCTTCTTTAAGGGCCATTGAGGCTTGATTCTTGAAGGTTGACTCGAACACATGGCAAGCAGGCACGAGGTGAAGGTGATGACTTGTTGCTTTGTTCAATCTTTCTAATTTACACCTGAGCAGTTTGGTCAACGGTATGATCTTCAATATTGATGGGCTCTTCTTCCAGTTGGTGACTTGATCTTTAAGGATTTGATTCAAGGATGGTGAATTGGCACGTGCTTTGTTGTGCTTGTCTCCACATGCTTCAATGTATCATTTTCACTTCCCTTATCTGTTCCCCAGGCAGATGTGGTAGACGAAGAGGAAGCATAAGATGTTGAAGATGAGTATTCGAGAGCACGGCTAGGTAAGCAATCAGGAAGGGGTTCCAGGCGGATATGGCAGCTTCTTGAGTTCCTCAACTCAGACTCTTTCTGCTGAGTTGACTGTGCGGGCTGCATTCTTCTCTGCTTGTTTCTTCTGCACGTTGTTACCACATGCTGCAAGGTATCATTTTCACTTGCCTTATCTGTTATCCAGGCAAATGTGGCATCTTCTTTGGAAGTACATCAGCAGCTGAAGACGAGTACTCGAGAGCAATACCAGGTAAGCAACCAGGCAAAGGTTCCAGGTAGTCGATTCCTTACCCGAGTTTGAGTGGAGGTTCTGGCATATTGCTTTCTTTATCCTTGTCTTTGCAGGTAAGAACAAAGACAAAGGAAATGACAGGGGGAAAGCATGATATGAGATACTCTTGCTTTCTACCCTGGTGATATGAGATACTTTTGCTTTGGTATCATTTGTTTGCAGAGGTATTCTAGGAGAGGAAGAAAACTGGGTATTTCGAGAGGCTCTGCTGGGAGTGTACTCTCGGAAATGAGGAATGGTTGGGCATTTTTGCAGGTCTGCCTTGCTATGGACGGTGAATGTCGACATATATAGGAATTTCCCAACAGCCAGTAGTGGCACTATTCCTTTACTCTTGTCGGCAACCGTTGGGTAATTGAAACAGTCAGATTCACGCGTTTTCAACTTTGTCAGAAATCTTTGACAAAGTTGCGCATGATTTCCGCAAAGTTGAGGTTGCATGTGAAGGATGGCGACAAATCCTGAAAAGCCGGTCTTTTTTTTTTGAAATTTGGAGAGTGGTGACTTTTCGATCTTTGAATCGGTGGCCTTGTTGCCTCTTCGATCTCTGAACAAACGGCCCAGCTTTTGAAATTCGGGGATAAGGGCCTCTTTGGTTTCTGAACGACCACATTGCCTCTTCGATTTTTGAACAGGCCATGTTGCCTCTTCTTTTTATAGAGGCATGAATCGTGTTCAAAAACACATTTAGAGAGTTGCTACCTGTTAGGAATTTCCCTCATTTTGTATTTTCTAAGAATTCGACTTACACGACCTCTTCTTCTTTCATCATTTTTGCAAATGGCTTGCCCTTCTGATCGTCGTCTTGATTTGAATGTTGGGGAAAATGTTGATATATCTTCTCTAGACAACATATGGTGCCCGTCCTTCTTATCTGCCACCGGTCCTCTTACAGTTGGGGACTCTATGATGAAGAATGACATAACCGCTACGGTGGTAGCTAGAAATCTTCTCACCCCTAAGGACAATAGGATCCTTTCCAAGCGGTTTGATGAGCTGGCTGTTCAGGACTCTCTGGCTTTCAATGTTCAGTGTGCGGGCTCTGTATCAAATATGGACCAACGCCTTCTTGCTCGAACTCGTCAAGTCGAGTCACTGATGGCTGAGGTGGCGAGTCTTAAGTAAGAGATTAGAGGGATTAAGCATGAAAACAGAGAGATGCACATGCTTGCCAATAGCTACTCAACGAGCATGAAAAGAAAGCTCGACCAGCTATAGGAATCTGAAGGTCGGATTCAAAGTGACCATCGGACGTTTGTGACTTTACTCCAAAGGCATCTACTGTCTTCGTCCTCTAGAGCTATACCAAGTGTTAAGGCTGCAAATAATCAACTTCTGGTGCCTCCTCCTTCTGGAGCTCCGACGAGTACTGAGGCGCCATCTGATCAACCTTTATGAAGGCTTCCTCCTATTTGCTTTTTTTTTTTTCATGTAAAATGTACATTTATGTAAATTTTGAGAGAAATCAATAAATGAGGCTTCTTTCATTCAATGTATATATATATTTTTTGGTCGGTGCGCTTGGCATCATCATTATTTTTCTTCTTTTTGCCAATTTGCATGTCTCCTTTTTTTGCTTTCTGCACGCCATCATCCCTAAACAAATGATGGCTGTCATTTTCCTTCTTTTTATTATTTATTTATTTCTTTTGGATGGTGCCTGATGCACCAAAAGCTTTATAACTTTTTTTTTATTCTTTTTTTTTTTTTTTTTTTTGCATGGTGCTGTCCATCAAGGTTCCACCATTTTTTTTTCTTCTTTCCAGATTGGTTTGTCTCCTTTCTTTTTTATTCTCTTATATATATATATATATTCCCCACATGGTGCAGGCAATGGGCAGAAGATGGAGCAGAGGGAGTATGCAGAGCACGACACGGACGGATGCACAAGCAGCAACTGCCGATGATCCTATTGCTCAGGGAAGGTCATGAGTATGGTGATGAAGTTGGAGGCTAGAGAATGAAGAGCAAGCTGTCCCAAGATCACCCGGAGATCACTAGAGCTCCGATGAGATCTGATCTGGGGTCGAGGGAGATCATCTTATTGCTGCCGTTAGCATTGATCAACGGTTGGTGCTGCATCGACATGTTGCTGCCATCGGCTGAGCAGGGAAGAAGTAGAGTACCTCTCAAGCTTTCTTCATGGGTCTCGGTGAATAATCTGGCAGAGAGAACTGTGTATTGCAGTCACGGGAGAATGATGCAGAGGAGAACGAGGACGAGTCTGATGATGCAGCAGAAGCCATGGAGTAGGAGTGTTCTGTATTTGGAGGAGTTGATAGAGGCAAGGATTCTCAACAGCCTACATGAAGCAAAAGCTTTGCCTTCGCTCCGGAATCGCAACCTTGGAGTACCATCCTTCATATAATTTATGGCTCGTTCCATCGAAATGGTACCCGCTATGAAGAGTTCAAATGTCTCGTTTCCGAGGGGTGAGGACGTAGACGGAGCTCGCGGTCGCTTTGTCCTGTTGAGTTGTGGAGCGGTTGTGGCGACGTTGTCGCTGTTACGATGGCTACCCTTTGCTTGCTGCTGTGGAGAAAGTCTGAGCGTTGCATGCTGCAAGGGATGAGTCTTGGTGTTAGAGCTTGACGTGCTGGAGCTTGACGTCCCAGATAAGCGTGGTTGATTCGAGCATCAAGCCCAACTCGACGATCAATGACGGGGAGCTAAAAACGAAGATGAAGCAGCAGCTTGTTCCTCCATTTGACCATGAGGGTGACGTGTGAACGGGCTGAAGCATGAGACCTCTAATGCTAGGCCCACTTCGACCGAGTCATCCATCCTTCCCTTTGGTACGGTGAAGGTGGAGATGCTGGCGTTAGGTAGAAGGAGAGATAGATAGAGCTTGGGTCGCAGGGAGAAAATTTGAAGCTCTGAGGTATTGAAGATGATGACAGGGCCTGTGGCTTGAGGTGTATGCGAACCAAGAGAGAATTGGACTTGGGCTTTTGGGAGTTTGTAAGCTGAAGAGGAAGTGAGCTGTTGGGGATGAAAATGGTACTGTGCTCCAGATGTGGGGTCCAAGAGAGGAATGAGAGGTCTTGACAACTCGACGTGCACTCTATGGCCCATTTCAGTGCCTCAGCTGCTATGGTTCGAATGGGCTTCATGCTGGGCCTGATTCTCGGGTTAGGCGTTGAAGAAGATTTTAAATAAGGATGGGAAAGGAGCAGAAGCAAGATTGATTCTTTTGGACCTCACAGAGACAGCATCGTAGAGGCTATGCCTTCTTCACGTGAAGCTCAAGCAGCAATGCAAATGATAGCAACTGCTACATATATATATATATATATATATATATATATATATATATATATTTTAAGAAACTGTATTTTTTTTACAAAGAAATTGTAATAAAATTGACTTTCATCAATCAAACCTTTAATCAAACATTTTTTTTTTATTTTGATGTGATTGAACTCGAAATTGAATGCTCGAGCTACCTACGTCCCTTCCAAAAAAAGAGATCAAGTCAAAACGTAGTTCAAATGCTTTTTTTTTTTGGTGCCGTACGCAGTTTATGCTCTTGCCGGCCAAGAGCGTTTGGTGCCATTTGCAGTTTCCGCTCATGCCGGCAAGGAGCTTTTGGTGTTGCCTTTTATGCTCTTACAGACCAGGAGCTTAGTGCCATGCAGTTTAGGCTCGTACGAGCGATGAGCCTTGTTAGTTCGTTAAGCAATCCGGGAGAGTCGTTCCTCGCAATCTTCATAGCAATGAGCCTTGACTGAGTAGTTGAAGAAGTCTTCTGGGAAGATGTCATGCATCGTGATGGGGATGGATGATCTTCATGTCAAAGTTTCATTATCTCCAACACTTTCACATTGTTCTGAAGTTTGACAAGAGCTGTTTTGCCCTCTTTCCCATTGGTGAACTTGTGGAAGAGATGGTTGCTTCCTGGAGAGGCGTTCATCGCAATCTTTATAGCAAGGAGCCTTGACCGAGTAGCTGAATAATTTTCTGAGGAAAAAGTGATCGCGCATGGTCAATCTTTGTGTCGAAATTTCCTCATCTTCAACACTTTCACATCGCTTTGAAGATTGGCAAAAGCTGCTTTGCCCCCTTTTCGATTGGTGCACTTATGGAGAAGACATATGCTTCGTGTGCAGTTTCTTCGGAATGACATGAGTCTATCCTTCAACTTCACTCGGTTTGACTGGCATGGTTTTGGAGCATGCTCCCAGCGATTGAGATGAAGATTTTAAGTTGACAGAGCCAGAAGTGACGTCTTCTTCCAGGATTTCGTCTTCTTTGTCTTCTTGGGCCTCCTATGTAGTGATGTCATTTTGGGTTTGTTAGTATGAAGATTGGCCGGTGTAGATAATGGTGCGCCTCCTTACCTTCAGTGGTTCTTTTATGTCGACTTCCAAAGTTGCTTGGCGCTTCATCCTTGAAGGAATCAAGCTTTGAACATCGTCTTTTCCTGCTAGGTTGTCGAGCTTTTCTCCCTTTGGCGTTGTCTTTCTGTTTCTAGAAGGCTTCTTAGTTTCTTCAAGTCTGTCCAAAGCCGACCGTTGCGGAGGAGATCTAGCTGTGCCGCTTTGTTTTTTGGGTTTTGATAACTTTTCAAAGACAGATCTTTACGGTGTTGGCGTCTTAAGCCTTTTGAAGACGGAAGTTCGGCCTCGACCACTGATGCGATCAAGTGCCGAAATTCTAGGTTTTGAATGATTCAGCCTTTCGAAGACTGAAGTTCGAATGGCAGGTTTAGGCTCCACTTTTGGCCTTGTGGCTTGTGGTCTTGGCTTCCTTATTTTTCTGTAGGTCGTCGATGTCCACCCTTTCTTATCACCAGTAGATGCATCTTGGTTGCTTACCCCTAGTGATGGTTGTGTAGGAGGTGCCGTGTGACTTGAACATTAACGGGAATGGTCATGCATGCTTCGGAGATGCACAGGATCGAGTGATCCAAACACGATAGTAGTAGTGTGTGCCGCAACCGTGTCTTCGAGGTCAAGCTCGATTTTCCCTTGTTGTGCTAGCTTCAGGATGAGATCTTTCAGTACAAAACACTTTTCCGTTGGATGACTGATGAAACGATGGAATTTACAGTACCTTGGACTATCGGTATGATTCATCTCTTCTGGCCGTCTACACTCAAGCAAACTGATCACCTTCTTTTCCAACAAGTCTTCTAACATGGCAGCCACATCAGAGTCGGGGAATGGATAAGTTTTCTCTTCAAGCTCCTTCAAAGTGCGTCTACGCATCTCTTGATCACGAAAAGCTTCGGTTTGAATCGCCTTGCCTCATGTAGAGACTTTGATGGGAGTTGTGTTGACCGTCATGGCATCTTCAGGGCATTAATCTTATTGAAGTAGGGCTTCGAGTAGAACAATGATGTATGTGAGCTCCCTTTGTACTGTGCTTTGATGGTGTTGGTGATCATCTCTTGCAGCTGCTGGATAGAAAGAGATCCCATGAGTGCCGCTGCTTGGTCTGGCTCCGGCTTCACATCGATCTCCTCCACCGGAGGCTCCTCTTCTTCGCCAGCTCCTCTCTTTAGTGGATCATCCTCTGGGTCGAGGTTCTCGCTGTTCTGTGGCTCCAGTCGGTTGACGAGTGCAGCGATTTGCAAGTCTTTTTCTTCCACAATCCGTGTTAGCCTTGCGATCGCTTCATTCATTTGAGCCAGTTGTTCTTCAATTGAGGTAACGCTGATGGTCATGACTTATACAACCAATAGACATGACTTTCCTTTAAACATCCAGAATGCTAACGAAGAGCGTCGTTGGCTACTTTGGGATGTCATCTTGTGTGCCTCAGCAGCATGCTTCCATGCCCCTAGCGAGGTCAGGTTGATGACAAACTCGCGCCTTTGATGCTCCCCTTGCTCCTTTAGCAGCACCAACTTTGAAGTGGCATGTTAAGGAGCGGTTGTGGCGCCAATGGATTGTCCGTTCGCGGCAGAAGTGCTCAAGATCCTTCCCTTAGTGGTTGCGAGAACAGCTTGTCCCTTACTTGATGCCATTGACTTTGAGGCGTGTTTGGATTCCTTGAACGAAGAAAGAGATAAGAGGTAGATATGGTCCCACTGGGCGTGCCAAATTTGTGAACACGAAAAATTCCTGAAACGAAAGAAACAAGAACACGTGCACAAAATAATATTTGTATTTGATGATTTTGGGTTACAATCTCTCTCTAATTTGATCCTCTGATTCGATCTCCGTAAGGTGTTCATTTGTGGATGTGCGATTGATCCAAATGGCCGTTGGGCTTGATCTAAGGATGAACGTTCTTCAATGGCCGTTGGCTTGATCTTGAAGGTGGATTTGTGCGGATCTTCAAGGAGCCATTGGGGCTTGATCTTAAGGATGAGCGTTTCTTCAAGGGCCGTTGAGGCTTGATCTTGAATAACGGTGATGAACGGATCTTCAAGGGCTTTTGGGCTTGATCTTGAAGAACAATGATTGACGGATCTTCAAGGGCTTTTGGGCTTGATCTTGAATAACGGTGATGAACGGACCTTCAAAGGCTTTTGGGCTTTGATCTTGAAGGACGGTTGGATGTGTGGATTTGTCGACGTTTGTTGATCCAAAGGGGCCGTTGGGGCTTGATCTTAGGATGAACGGATGATGAACGATGAACACTTTCTTCAAGGGCCGTCGGGGCTTGATCTTGAATTGGTGGAAGTTCTTCAAGGGCCTTTGGGGCTTGATCTTGAATTGGTGGAAGTTCTTCAAAGGGCCGTCGGGGCTTAATTTTGAAGGTAGATGATTGTTGATCCAAGGGCCGTCAGGGCTTGATCTTGGAAGAACGAATAGGGCTTTCTTGATTCTTCGAGAACCTGGATGCTTGAGAGCTTCGGAGTTTCAGAGCTTCAGAGCTTCAGAGCTTCAGAGCTTCAAGGTTTTGGTGTAATATGAATTGGTTATGAATTCCCCTCCCAAATGAATGCATTGGCTTCCTATTTATAGAATTTTCCAAGGCCTAATTTTGAATATAATATGCAGATGAAATAAATCATTTCTGCCAGGTGTTGACATGTGTCCTATTTGATGACTTTTTTGATTTATTTTGATTTTTTATTTAGTCACACGCTACGTGTAAAATTTATGTGACACGTGAGCGTTGAAATTGTAACTATTGGTCAACATTTATTTCACCGAAATTTCGATGTCTACAACATTTTTAAAAACTTTGATGGTGGAGGTTACATTGCAAACAATGAATATGGCATTCTTAGCAGTAAAATCTGTGGTTTTGTTATAAGTAACATGTTATGTTGCATTAAAATAAAACCCATATTTTCCATCCATAGTGTAAATATTAGTAATATCATCTCATTAAAGCCTTTATCTCTAAAAGCCTTATTTTACATATTGTATATTGCATATACTGTTCAATATATATATATATAGCATGTTCATGCACACACAATTGATATGTCCAAATTTCGAATATGCAAGTTATGTTATAATATGCTACATTGTTATGTTGAATTGTGTGAGTCAAAGGAAAACAAACAAAAAAAATAGAAACACGAACTAGGGTTTTAAAACCCTAAATCGAAGAAAATAATGAGAAAATTGTGGGAAGGGTTCCTCAACTTTAATTCAATTGGAGTAATGGTTCTTCAACTAAAATCCATAACCATTGGTCCCTTAACTCATCAAAAAATACAGCTATGATCATTTTCATCAACTCCATCAAAATTCCGTTAAAATGAGTTATAAGGACTATGCTATAATTAGATTGAAGTTGAGGGATCACTGTTCCAATTAGGTTAAAGTATGTATCATTTCTCCAATTAAGTTGAAGTTAAGGGACTATTGCTACAATTTTTCTCATTTGGTTTTACATATTTGTCTCTTGATTCAGCCTTACATGCATATCACTTGACTCATTTTTCACAGAACTTCTAACGAAGATGAAAATGACCATAGTTGTATGTTTTGATAAGTTAAGGGACTAGTGGTCATGAATTTTTAGTTGATGAATCACTACTGCAATTATATTAAAGATGAAAGACTATTGTTATAATTTCCTCAAAAAACATTAAAAAAAAGAGAAAATCGCAGCTGAGCCGTGGCTTGAATATGCACCATCCGTGCCACAACGTCGAGCCGAGCCTGCACTCTAGCCTATGCTCCAAAACGGCACCCTGCAGCCCCATGGGCTTGCTAAACTCACTGAACCTAAATCCAGTTTTTTTGGGCTTCTTCTCCCTGCCAGGCCTGCTGCTGACACCTCGCTCGGGTCAACCCAGCTATGCTGGGCTTCAGCTCCTGCTGGGCTGCCTTCTTCTCGGCTCAAGGCCCGCGCAGGGCCCCCTTTTTTAACTGCAAAGCCAGCAGCATGGGTGTTCCATTTCTCCGGCCAGGCCAAATTTTTGGCCTGTTCTGCTTCCAGCCTGGAACCGACTAAGTTGGGGTGCCCACGGCTAAGCTCATTTTTGAGCTCTATTTCTCACTAATTTGGCCCGCAATCATTCAAACCCAATATAACCCGAACATCTATGAATTTGATATGATATTCAATCATAAACTAAGTAAAAAGAATTTGATATGATATTCAATCATAAACTAAGTAAACTTATCATAAACTAAGTATAAAAGTAATCGAATGCTGTTTCATTTATTAAGATTAAAATCAAATACAATATTACACTTGAATCATAACTCCAAATTGCGAATAAAAATTGCTTCTATATGAGCAAAAGAAAAAATCAAAAGCCACACCACTGAATAAATAGAAAAAAAAGGAGAGGACACAACATTTGTTTCCCCACTGCTTAGCATGCAGAATCATATATAGATCGATGGTTTTAGTTATAGGCATCAGGGTTGGCCACAAGGTAGTTCTCAATGAGCTTGAACAAACCATGGGCCCTTTCTTTCCCAGCCTTAACATGCTCTTCTTTGATCTCAACATCTCCCTTAGTGTGGTAATGGCTGGTGCTCTTGATGACAGAACCGCTGCCGGAAGCCACCAACTTAGTCTCATAAGAGATCTTCTCAATCTTGTCAGAAATGACATCTCCTTCAATCAAACTGTACTTGTAGACAAAGTTATCTTTGTCAATTCCATCAACCTTGTGCTTCACATAGCTGTATTCACTTCCTTCACCAAAGCTAATCTTCTTGATGGTTCCAACACCTCCATCTCCCTCAAGAATTTCAGCAGTTTTAACTGCTTGTGGAGCAATCTTTGGGATGAGGTTGTCAGCATCAAGAACAAGAGCATTGTACAACCTAGCAGGAGTGCAGACTGAGGCGAATTCAGTTTCATATGTGAAGACACCCATGGTGATGATTGAGAGCTTAGAAAATAATCAAAATAAGAATGAAATGTGAAGGAAGAAAAGAGAAATTGATAAGGAAGGTATTTGATGGTGGAAGATATGGAGGTGGTATTTATAGGTTATTGGTGAGGGGCTGTTGTGTAATATGGACCCCTATGGATAGAGAAATTTGGACAGTATTTAGTTTCCCATTGGTGGTTGTTTCCAATGTGAACATTTTAGTCAAAGATAGGCACCTCTAGAAGGTTATTTTGTATATTCCAACTTAATATTACAGCAGAGCTGGTGTGCTAGGTCTGCTGTCTACTAATTCAATAATATCTTTATGGACTCGAATAAATCTAAGTTGCCTTTTTTATTCATTACTTATCTGAACTCTTTGATCAGCATAAGGACTCCTATGAAACTACAATGTTACTCGTTCCCTAGCGTTTTAATGCGAATATCGTCACATTAATGTATTTAAGCTTTGACATAATATTTGAGCGGTTTGTTTGAATGAGCCTAAATAGTGATAAGCAACCAGTCGAGTTAATTTTTGTACGTTATTTAATCGACTCTATGCCACGAATTTAGTTCCATTGTACACATGCATGCTTGTTTGTTCTTATTTGTCACATCAAATGATACCTTAATGTAGTCAAATATGTGCTCTCTCTAGTATTTTCCATCTACTAAAGGTAATGATCTCACTTTTAACTCTACAGGTATATATGGACTTCATATAGCAGTAAAAAGTAACAGTACTCTTTCAATGCATTAGAAATTATATGACTTTTGACTGAATTTTCTGATGCATAGGAGATAGCTTAAATCTAAAGGAGGAGGAAAAAAAGACATCATATCTTTTCCCCGGCGAATCCAACCCGACTCATTTCTTCTCCCAAATCCTAACCTCATTCTTCTCCAACAAGCCCACCCCCAAAGTCTCTTTTCTCTCGCGACGCCACCTAAAATCGTTCTCTTCGACAACGGCGTCGGTTCGAAGATGAACAATCATGGAAGAGGAAAGAATGACAGAGCTATGAGAGAAATGGAGTCAGATGTTTGGTTATAGAAATAGTGTGTATATCAGATTATTTTAAATTGACACATGTTTGTATCTTGTTGGGCCACTTAAGAGAGCGAGTAAATTGGACACTCCCCGGTTAGTATCCAAATATTATACTATTAGTAATTAGTTTTATAGCAAAACTTTAAGTTCTTTCACTATTTACATTTTGAAAAGATTTACATGTAGTTTTACTCTGAAGAATAGATGCAAATTTAAATTTGGGCTCACCATCACTTGATTATCCCTTTTCAAGATATAATAAAGAAAGGGTTTTTATGGCAAATTATTTTTGAAATTGAAAATCAATTAATATAGTTCATGAAAATAGGTATTGCAAATCAATGTGGTATTTCTATCATAATTCTATTAAAAATTCTGTTAAGTGTTGATGTAGTACATAAATGGGTCCCATAAGTCTTTTTTTCTTCTCATAAATGGTCCTTGAAATTGACCCGCGACATCAAAATGGTCCCTAAAATTGACCTGCAACCTCAAAAAGGTCTCTGAAATTGAAAATCGATCAATGTAGTCCCTTAAGTGTCCCAAATGACACACCCCGTCCCGAAGGAGGGCGTGCTGGCCGTCACGTGAGAGTGACGTAACCATTTACACAGTTCGGAAGCTTTAAAAAAAATTCCAATTACTAAGATAACACACCCGAGGGTGAGTCCTACTTTTGTGAATTCTGTCAGAACACCGTTGGATTCCTCGTGGCCACCAAAGCTCTGCTAACTTGAACCTGGAGGGGCGCAAAACAAAATTGAGTGGGTCAGTAAAACAAAGTTTTTCGAAGACTTTTCATTTAAAACATTTATAACCCCTCACCGTAAAACCTGTATACTTTCCCAGAAAATAGCATATATATAACATATATATAAGCAAAAAGCTCAAATCTCAAACCTTTAACACTTTTCAGAAATATATATATATATATATATATATAGATATATAACCATATGAAATCTCAAAGCTTGAATCCCAAATCTTTAACATTTTTCAAGAAAAACATGTCATGCCATAAATCAAAATATAAATCAGGTGAAATAAGGAATCAATCGGAGACCCTGCAGTTGGTCCTATACGATTAATTCAATAGCTCAATATCTCACTAAGCCGGAGTCACCACAGTGACCTATACGGCCCTACTCTGCACATCACTCGGAACTACGTAAGGTAGTCTATACGATGAAAGGTGTAAAATACGCTCTAGTGCTTCTCTCATCATATCATCAGCGCGCATATCTAAGGTCACCCACCAGTCGGAACCCCTCTAATGGTCTGTACGACTGGCATGTCGGAACCCTCACATGGTCTGTACGACATCCACCTACTTGGATCCAAGGCGAGCGTGCGGTGTGGTGAATAATATAAGCACTAACACCTAGGGTGCAGATTATGAGCTCAAACATCTCAACAACAACAATTCAATGAATAAACGAACTCACCTGACTTGCCTGTGCCTCCACAGCACCATGCAACATGTATGCATCATATATCAATCATATAACTCATATGAAATTCACATTTTCCAAATAATTCTATGCATGGCATTTTCAAAACATAATTTCGCATAAAAGCATTTTTTCTGGGAAAAACAATAGTATATAGGTAATACGAAAACAAAACTGCCCACTCACCTGGAGTTCGCCCACAACTCCCTAGCACCGTACATCAAGGCGTCATGACGATTAGCGCCTAGAACAACAATCAAATCCAACCTCAGAAATTCTGCCGATAGAATACATAACTTATATAAGACACGTCACTACGTAGTTCGATCCGGATGATCTGCAATTCAGATTTCAAATCCGTAACTTCCAGAGGTCCACAATATACCTCTAGGACAACATCCTAAAATTTCATTACCATCCAACGGTCGGATCTTCGTCAATTTCCAAAACTAAGTGACGGTTAACATTCTATTTTATGAACTTACAACTTCAATTCCAGAAGATCCGTAAATCGGATTCCCAATCCGTAAGTTCCTATAATCCTCAAATATTACGTATTACAACGTATCAAAGTTTGATGATGATCCAACGGTCGGATCGTCAATTCACATTTTCATCTAACCACGAATCGTAACCAACTTAGGTTCAATTATTCAATTTACGTCCATCAATTATCAAAACAGAACCTAGAACCTTAATCACAAGCTAATAATGACATTGGCGGGCCATTGGCCACGCGCCGCCGCGGGTGGCGGTTGGCCGCCCCCGGCTCGCCGGAAAATTCAACTATTTCAAAAAATTACCAAAATTTGCAGATTTGAAGATCTCAATGAGTAGAACAACTTTCATACCTGAGACCAAGGCCAATTTGGCCTGGAAGTGCTTCAATTTCACCAAAACCGTGAAGAACCCTAGAATTTGGGTGTTTCCAATTCGACCTTCAAACTTGTTCCAACGCCTCAATTACCTCTTGGGCTTTGTTCTAGGTCCTAAAGGAATGCTAAAGGTGTTAGTAATTGAAAGAAAACATTTCAAAATTTGGAGAATTTAAACAAAAGGGTCGCGGCACCCGTAGGGGTGTTCTTCGCGAAATCACAACGAAATTCAATGATTCTTGGGGTGAAACGTAAAGAGGGAAGGCCTAGATGATGATTAGGAGTGGTACCTTGACTCAATTCGTCGGAAATTTGGACGAAATCCATCGAATTTGGGCGTGGGCACCGCCGGGTCGAAACGACCCACGGGTTCTCCCCAACCCATTTCCTCTTTTCCTCCGCTTCTCACCCTCTCTCCCTTCCTCCTTTCCCTGTTCCGATTGGTCAGTTTCTTCCCCTCTCTGCCTCTGATTCGCTCTCTCTCCTTCTTCTCCGATTGGGCAGTTTTTGCCCAATCTCTCTTCCTCTTTTCTGTTTTCTGGTTCTTCCCACGCACACACCCACACAAAACTTTCATTTTTCTCATCCCAGCCATCCATTTCAAAATCCTTTAATCTGGGCCATCCAAATTTTAATAAAAGAATTTCTATATTTTACTAAAATTATAATTCCTTAAAATTCCAAATTTCAAACGTTAATAACTTCTTCGATATAACTCCAAATCACGAACCGTCTGCGCCCACGCGTCCGTAACGACGAGTACTACGAGGATATGTCAAGAAAACAAATCTTAGATGGCCCGACACAACGATTAACCTCGAATGATGTGCGTGCCTCAAAGGGCATTTTTGTAAAATCCTTTATTAAAACTTTAAAAATTCTTAAAATTAGGGACGGGCTGTCACACCAAATCCATGTAGTCCTTACATCACAATTCTGTCAAAAATTTTGTTATGTGCTAATGTGACACATAAATGAATCACACAAGTCTAATTAAATTAAAAAAAAAATATATATATATATAGGTTTAATAATTTAATAGTAATAAAAAGTTGTGAACCCAAAAATCCAATCCTGCAATCATCTCCGATCTCAGTCCACATTCCTCTACCTCCACTTATCTTTACGCACTTCGACACCCTTCACCGAATTAAACCTGGATTGAGATCACCTTTGATGATGGCTTGGCTAATTGGCAATGACTTATGGGACATCACTGTTAATATTTAGGCGATCAACTTCCTCACAACCTTAATCTTGGAAAGCTTATTCGACGCTTTCCTGGTGGTCTGGTGACTCAAAGAATGGTGAGGTTTGCCTTGAGATAATGAGGTTATAACCAAGGTGCATCTATTATTGGTTGAAAACTATTTCCAAACCCCCTCTTAGGCCTTGGTTAAGGTGCCTTTGAGAATTTATGGAATAGATCACTCTTCGGAGTAGGTCCTACTATAAAAAAATAATATAAAAAAAATTCTATTGTGCAAACAAGTATTCAAACAATTTTTTTTTATTAATTATTAAACTCACATAAGCACGTAACAAAAGAATTGTGGCGGAATGATCATATTGATTTGTGACAAGGGCTACATTAATCAATTTTCAATTTTTGGAACCATCTTGATGGTGTGGGTCAATTTCATGGACCATTTGTGATAAAAACCCAAAAAGAAATAAACTTATCTTCTAACTAAAATGGTATTTGACGTGGCTTTAAATTTGCTCATTGAAGAATTTTTCGATCAATATTATACATCTCCGTATACACCTCCGACTAAAGATGCCCCAAGGGAGGAGAATTCAAATTTACTGACGTTTTTTTTTCTTTTTGTTCAAAAGAAGCTCAAAACTTTAAGGAGGACAACTTGTTCAAAGTATTTCTGAAAGGTTCATGTGGATCATAATTCGTGCCATTTGCAAGTTACAGGTCAGAACCAAGACTTTCATAATATTTCATGAAGAGTATAACAAAATATTAATATCTTTTAATTTTATTCCAACTGAAACGTCTTATTACTATTTTTTTATAAATCAAAACGAAGCCAAAACAAAACATTTGGAACACAAACCACAAATATGAACAAGTTTAATTTAGTTGTAGGAATCAGGATTAGCCATTATGGAAACGATCAAAGAGTTCTAAGGAAATATGAAGAAAATTGTTGATCTACAATATTCAGGTTTTGACTTGGAGTGAAAGGGAATGCTGATGTGAATAGCTATGCTTGTATCAACCAGTTTATGCAAGTTGGTACTGTACATTTCTATTGTTGTCCGTACTGCCTTGCGACTAGTATAAGCACTTCCAGAAGTTCAATTTAGGAATGACTTGACCTGCAATTCAACATTGGCTGCAATGCGTCGGCTTTTGATTGGCCGTTATTTTTCATTGGCTTTTCACATCCAAATTGGAATATTCTAGGAATTATTATTGGCACTCCAAAAATCTCATTTTTCACTTCAAACTTTTTATAATTATTAAGAAAATTACACTTATAAGAGTGTATTATGAGATTTTAGAAGTACTAATAACAGTTTCCTATTTGATTGTAACAAATATTATCCAAATACACAGTCCTACTCTATTATCTTCTTCAGATGCCCATATGTCTGCAACCCGTGACTATGCCCGTTGTGAAAGTATATAAAGTATTAATAGAGAGGATGATTAGAAATGCTCCAACAATACGTAACAAAAAGTATTAAAAATTCCCGTAAATATAACAGCGCAAGGCACACAAAGTTTTAAGTTGTAAGAGAATATGACTTCTAAAGATCTAATGATATTTCTTTTTACTTGTAAATAAAAAATTTTAGATTTACACGTGTGGATGACAAGTTTAATATCCATTTATCTTCCACATCCCTTAATATAAAAATATATCTTTGTTTTTAAAAAAATGATGTGTGATCTCTAGAGAACTAATTGGTAAGCACAAGAAAAAATTGTGGTTAGTCCACCTCGTGGAGTAATTGGCCATTTCTTATTCAATTTCCAGATGGTCTTTTCTTGATTACATTACAAATTTTCCTTGTACAAAAGTAATGGTTCCCACGTCCACGATGAATAAAACCCATTAAACAATTAGGAGCTTGCGTATACCTTTTGATCCACCTTCTGCCTCAGCCTATAAATACCAATACATCCTCCTCACTTCTTCACAACTCAAAATCTCCCAATACATCATCTTTCTTTCTTAGTCTTCCTCTTCGTCGGTTATTTTCCCACTTCACAAACACATCTCAGAATCATGGGAGTTTTCACATACAAATCCGAGTTCACCTCCGTCATCCCCCCCGCTAGGTTGTACAATGCCTTTGTTCTTGATGCTGACAACCTCATCCCCAAGATTGCACCACATGCAGTGAAGAGCACTGAGATCCTTGAAGGAGATGGCGGAGTTGGAACCATTAAGAAGATCAACTTCGGTGAAGGTAGCACATACAACTATGTCAAGCACAGAATCGATGGAGTTGACAAGGACAACTTTGTGTATAAATACAGTGTGATTGAGGGAGATGCTATCTCCGAAACAATTGAGAAAATTTGTTACGAGACTAAGTTGGTGGCTTCCGGTAGCGGTTGCGTCATCAAGAGCACTAGCCACTATCACACCAAGGGAGATGTTGAGATCAAGGAAGAGCATGTTAAGGCTGGCAAAGAGAAGGCCTCCCACCTCTTCAAGCTGATTGAGAACTACCTCTTGGAGCACCAGGATGCCTACAACTAAACATTGTCTGCTGCTGCATTCATGTGTTATTCAATCTCGTGTCATCTTTTCCATCAAATATTGGTGTGGTTTTAATCCATTTTTATATATATTTTTCCCTTCTAAAACAGTGTGTGGCTTGTACGTGATTGAAGGTTTTGATTGCAGAGTGAATGTTGTATTTAAACTAAAAATTAATGGATCTGATTATTCCTGCAAGGTTTTTATTTTATTTTTATTTTTTTAATGCAAATTTGTAGTTACTAATGTTAAGTTCCAGTTTCCTAACTACTTTACTTAACATATGAGAAGCGACATTTCAATTACCAGCAACTCATAATAATTGAATAACATTTGAATCTCTCCCTCATAATAGCCTAAAGTGATGAAATGAAAACCCTGATTTCGTTTTCCTTGTAAACCATTTTGTAATTCATACCATAAATACGCTCATGGGTTAGAAATAATATGGTTCAAATTCGCATTTGAGCGAAAATTGAACATAAGACATCTCACTTACAAGTGAAGATGAACAACACTAGACCATAATACTAAGTGACATTTATTGTATTTTTAGTTTGCCTATATTACTCTTAGGTACATGATTTTAAGGGTTCAAACATAAAAATAAAAAAATTGAAAAGCATTAGGTTTTGCAAATCATAATTAATGTTTGATGCCTAACGAATCAATAATGCAAAATTATCGAACCTAATGGACTAAAACATAAAAATTACAAACCACTCAAAATTGACCATCTCAAATTTACCAAACCTAATGAACTAAAACAAGAAAAATAAAAACCGTACCAAATCTACCGGACCTAATGAATTAAAATATAAAAAATACAAATCATACCAAATTGATCGTACCGAATATACCAGGCCTAATGACCTAAAATATAAAGCATATGAATCGTACTAAATTGATCGTACTGAATATATGGGACCTAAACAATATAACGTACCTAATTGAAATCACATAATCAAAATTTTGGAAACTTCAGACGTAAACTAGTACCTAATTGTTATTTACAAAACATAACCAACGTACCTAATCGACCAACAGAACCAAACAATGAAATTCCCCACATAGGCCTTTCAATAAACACATGGTATGCATTGGACAGTAATCATGTTTCTGCCAAGACAATTTTTGGTTGTAAATTAGTGCATTCTCTCCACACAATATCATTATGAGAGCTTTCAAAAGTATGGCAATGGAACTGGTTATAAAATATAGACAAAAAAGATGATATCTTGTAGAAAATGAAGATGGATGTTATGTTTTATGGGTGATAGTGAATCTACGGTTACATTTTCAAAACTTTGATGGTGGAGGTTACGTTGCAAACAATGAATATGGCATTGTTGTAAATAGTAGTAAAATATGTGGTTTTGTTATAAGTGACATGTTTGGTGCATTAAAATAAAGCCCATATTTTACATATTGTAAATAGTAGCAAAATCACCTCATTTAATCCTTATCTCTAAAAGACCCTATTTTACATATTGTATATTGCATATACTGTTCAATATATATAGCATGTTCATGCACACAAATTGATATGCCCAAATTTTAAATATGCAAGTTATGTTATAACATGCTACATTGTTATGTTGAATTGTGTGAGTCAAAGAAAAAAAAAATAGAAACACGAACTAGGGTTTACAAACCTAAATCACAAAAAACGAAGAAGAGAAAATCGCAGTTGAGCCACGGCCTGAAGCTGCATCGTGCCACTGCGCCGAATCGAGCCTGCTCTTCGGCCTATGCTGCAAAACGGCACCTTGCAGCCCCATGTGCTTGCTACGCACACTGAGCTCGAGTCCACTTGTTTGGGCTTCTCCCTGCCAGGGCTGCTGGTTGACACCTCACTCGGGTCCACCCAGCTTTGCTGGGCTCCTGCTGCTGCTTGGCTGCCTTCATCTCGGCTCAAGCTCCAAACTGATAACATTCGAGATTATACAAAATTATACACAAAGGATCATTTTTTGGCTTTCTCTTTAGTCCTATGTCTCTTATACTATAAGTGAGTTACCAAACTCATCTCATGTTACATGTTGCGGGGTTTGCTCCACGCCCCACCTTGTTGTAGATAACAACTGCTTTTCAAAATCTTAGTGAAAGATTGGATTTGCTATGTCATGTTTGTTTTTTGTGAAAAAAATACCAATTGAAGCGGACGGTTTCTTCAAACAACAAGGAGATGGGTCAACTATTCAATAAAATGAAATTGAGCATGTTTCCCATCTCTTCTCGAGAAAAAAGGTGGGCTATGCAAAATTGTGCTCAATTTCATATGCGCCAATTCCGCCAAGATCTCTTCTTTAGTTGGGGGAAGAATCCGCATGAATCGGATTTTTTGAGAAACATATCAAGAAAGAATTGGTTAGACAATGTGATCATATCTTCTTAGGGCTATTTTGGATGTATAATGCAATTTCAATAGTAATGCAGTCAGATGTTTGGGTTAGAATCAGCGATCAAGGAGTGGTAACTCATATCACGGGAGGAAACTTAGGGCCTCCTTTTTTCACTGCAAAGCTAACAGCATGGGTGTTCCATTTCTCGGGCCAAGCCAAATTTTCGGCATGTTCTGCTTCGAGCCTGGAACCAACTATGTTGGGGTGCCCACTGCTAAGCCCATTTTCTAACTTGTTTGGCCCGCAACCATTCAAACCCAATATAACCCTAACATCTATGAATTATGATATTCAATCATAAACTACCTAAAAAGAATTAGATCATTGTTCTCTGTATAAAAGTAATCGAATGTTGTTTCATTTATTGAGATTCAAATCAAATACAATCTTACTTGAATCATAACTCCAAATTGCAAACCAAAACTGCTTCTGTATGAGCAAATAAAAAATGGAAAGCCACACCGCTGAATAAACAGAAAAAAAAGAGAGGAGAGGATACAAAATTTGTTTCCCCTACTCTTAACATGCAGAATCATATTTAGATTGATGGTTTTAGTTATAGGCATCAGGGTTGGCCACAAGGTAGTTCTCAATGAGCTTGAACAAACCATGGGCCCTTTCTTTCCCTGCCTTAACATGCTCTTCTTTGATCTCAACATCTCCCTTAGTGTGGTAATGGCTAGTGCTCTTGATGATGGAACCGCTGCCGGAAGCCACCAACTTAGTCTCATAAGAGATCTTCTCAATCTTGTCAGAAATGACATCTCCTTCAATCAAACTGTAATTGTAGACAAAGTTATCTTTGTCAATTCCATCAACCTTGTGCTTCACATAGCTGTATTCACTTCCTTCACCAAAGCTAATCTTCTTGATGGTTCCAACACCTCCATCTCCCTCAAGAATTTCAGCAGTTTTAATTGCTTGTGGAGCAATCTTTGGGATGAGGTTGTCAGCATCAAGAACAAGAGCATTGTACAACCTAGCAGGAGCGCAGACTGAGGCGAATTCAGTTTCATATGTGAAGATACCCATGATGATGAGTGAGAGCTTAGAAACTGATCAAAATAAGAATGAAATGTGAAGGAAGAAAAGAGAAATTGATAATGAAGGTATTTGATGGTGGAAGATATGGAGGTGGTATTTATAGGTTATTGGTGAGGGGATGTAGTGTAATGTGGACCCCTACTGATAGAGAAATTTGGACAGTATTTAGTTTCCCATTGGTTGTTTCCAATTTGAACATTTTAGTCAAAGAAAGGCACCTCTAGAAGTTGATTTTGTAAATTCCAACTTAATACAACTAGCTGGTGTGCTAATTAATAATGTGGAAATTTTTTTAATAGAAAATGTTCTAACACTTGATGATCGGAATATTACAGCAGAGCTGGTGTGCTAAGTCTGTTGACTACTGACTCAATAATATCCTTATGGACTAGAATAAACCTAAGTTCCCTTTTTGATTCACTACATATCTACATATCTGAACTCTTTGATCAACATAAGGACTGCCATGAAACTACAATGTTACTCGTTCCCAAGTGTTTTATTCAAATGGGATCGCATGATTGGTTTAAAATAGGGGTGTGCTATTCATACATCTCATTTTACTTCTCACACACCCCTTAATAATTTCTGTCCGTTGATCTTTTTCAATTCATCTGATCCGACGGTTGAAAATTAAAAAGGTGTGTGAGAAGTAAAATGGGGTGTGTGGATATCACACCCCTTAAAATATCGTCACATTAATGTTTCTGAAAATTTGACATAATATTTATAGCCGGCTTGTTCGAATGAGCCTGAATATTGATAAACAACCAATCGAGTTAGTATTTGTACGTTATATAATCGACTCTATGCCACAAGTTTAGTTCCATTATATACATGCATGCTTGTTTGTTCTCATTTATCACACCAAATGATGCACTAATGTAGTTCAAATATGTGGTATTTCTAGTATTTTCCATCTACTAAAGGTAATGGTCTCACTTAACTCTAAAGTTATATCATGACTTTATATTGCAATAAAAAATAACAGTACTTTTTCAATGCATTAGAAATGATTTAGCTATATTTACAGCCAAATATAACTTTTGGCTATGAATTTTCTTACGCATTGGAGATAGCTTAAATCTAAAGAAGAAGAAAAGAAAGGACATTAAATCTCTTAACCTACACGAGCCTTTTCATAAATAGTGAAAGAACTTCAAGTTCTTACTCTTGGCAGAACTTCAGTCTTTCACTATTTATATTTTCAAAAGATTTACAAGTAGTTTGCTCAAAAGAATTGATGCAAATTTAAGTTTGGGCCCACCGTCACTTGATTATTCCTTTCAAGACGTAAAAAAAAAATTAAAAAAAAAAAACTTATCTTTTGACTAAAATGGGTATTTGACGTCACATTAAAATTGCTCATTGAAGAACTTTCTGACCGATATTATACTTCTTCCTATACACCTCCGACTAAAGATGGAGGAGGAGAATTCAAATTGATGTTTTACTTCTTTTTTATTCAAAAGAAGCTCAAAACTTTGAGGAGGCCAACTTGTTCAAAGTAATTTTGAAAGGTTCGTGCTGATCGTAATTCATGCCAACATTTGCAAGTTACAAATTGAAACCAAGACTTTCATTAATATTTCTTGAAGAGTATTACAAAAATATTAATATTTTTTAATTTTATTCCAATTGGAACGTCTTATTACTATTTTCCTATAAATCAAAACGAAGCAAAAACAAAACACTTGAACACAAACCACAAATATGAACAAGTTCTAATTTAGTTGTAGGCATCAGGGGTTGGCCATTATGAAAGCGATCAAAGAGTTCTAAGGAAATATGAAGAAAATTGTTTTTCTACAATATTCAGGTTTTGACTTGGAGTGAAGTGGAATGCTGTAGGTGCTATATATAGACCACAACAATTGAGAGTCTGACCTGATGTGAACAGCAATGCCTCTAGATCATCAACCAATTTATGCAAGTTGGTACTGTACAATTCTATTGTTGTCCCTGCTGCCTCACGACCAGTATATGCACTTCCAGAAGTTCAATTTAGGAATGACTTGACCTGCAATTCAACATTGGCTGCAATGCGTCGACTTTTAATTGGCCGTCATTTGGCTTTTCACATCTCCAAACTGGAATATTCAATTGTAACAAATATTATCCAAATACAGAGTCCTATTCTATTATCTTCTTCAGATGCCCTTTTATGTTTAGGGATGGTATTGGGACGATTACCGTATCAAAATTCATTTATTAATTATCATACCAAATTTTTAGTATGACAAAATCTATTACCATTACCTTGCTAAACTTTTGGTATATTGAATTTCGGCATGTCAAATAGTTTAGTTGACATAGTATGGTAATGGTAATTACCAATTTGTTTTGGGCCGTTCTTTTGGGCCAAAATTTGAATTTTTTTCCAACCTAATTCAAGGCCAAAACATGTTTTGGCCACTCCCTTTGGGTTTCTAGAACTTTTTTATTTAATTTTGAGAATTTTATAGAGATTCATTAAATAGATGGAAGAATTGCTGAAAGAACCCAATATCCCTAAAAAAATAGTACAATGATTCCTAAATTCCATCTCTACATTCTTTAAAATTGTATAAAATTAACTTGATAGATGAGGCCAGGGAGAAAGACATCTCAATTTGATGAAGGAGGAGATGAGATGGACTTTGGAGAGAGAGTCGCGGAACTGGAGCAACAGAGATGAAGTCGGTGGCTAGATGAGTGAAAAGATGAAGAGTCGCAGCGCAAGAAAGCTTAGATTTTTTTTATTGGGAAAGTAGAGGTTAGATGGTGAGATGATTGGATAAATGATTAGGAAAAAAATATAAAGTGCACATATAATGATAATAATACCGAATTATATATAAATGAATAAATAAATGATATAATTATTATAATATTAATAGTAGTGGTACGGTATGGTATACCATTGATATTAGTTTTGAATATCATTACCGTACCAAAATGTATGGTACAGTACAAATACCGTACCATACCAATGATACAATTTTTTTTGCACAACTTTGGTATGATACGGTTAATATGGTAATTTAGTAAAAAATTCCATCCTTATGTCTGCAGCCCGTGACTATGCTCGTTGTGAATGTCCAAAAAGTATTAATAGAGAATATGATTATACTCCAATAATATGTCAACAAAAATTGAATTATTGAAAAGTCCAGTAAATATAACAGCGAAAGACACAAAGTGTTAAGTTGGGAGGGAATATGACCTCCAAAACATTAATTACTTAGTATTATGGTGCAATGATATTCTTATTTACTTGTACATAAGAGATATTAGGTTCGAACATTTGGATGCAAGTTCAACACCAATTTATTTTGAGAGATTATATTTACACATCCCAAATTACTTCTCCCACATCCATTTAATTTTTTAATATTTTCTACACACCACTAACATTTAATAGAAAAAATATATCTTTAAAAAAATGATGTGTGTGATCTCTAAAGCACTAATTGGTAAGCACAAGAAAAAATTGAGGTTAGTCCACCTCGTGGAGTAATTGGCCATTTCTTATTCAATTTCCAGATTGTCCTTTCCTTGATTACATTACAAAATTTCCTTGTACAAAAGTAATGGTTCCCACGTCCATGATGAATAAAACCCATTAAACAATTAGGAGCTTGCGTAAACCTTTTGATCCACTGCCTCAGCCTATAAATACCAATACATCCTCCTCACTTCTTCACAACTCAAAATCTCCCAATACATCATCTTTTTATCTAAGTCTTCCTCTTCGTCGATTATTTTCCCACTTCACAAACACATCTTAGAATCATGGGTGTTTTCACATACGAATCCGAGTTCACCTCCGTCATCCCCCCCGCTAGGTTGTACAATGCCTTTGTTCTTGATGCTGACAACCTTATCCCCAAGATTGCACCTCAGGCAGTGAAGAGCACTGAGATCCTTGAAGGAGATGGTGGAGTTGGAACCATTAAGAAGATCAACTTCGGTGAAGGTAGCACATACAACTATGTCAAGCACAGAATCGATGGAGTTGACAAGGACAACTTTGTGTACAAGTACAGTGTGATTGAGGGAGATGCTATCTCCGAAACAATTGAGAAAATCTGTTACGAGACTAAGTTGGTGGCTTCCGGCAGCGGTTGCATCATCAAGAGCACCAGCCACTATCACACCAAGGGAGATGTTGAGATCAAGGAAGAGCATGTTAAGGCTGGCAAAGAGAAGGCCTCCCACCTCTTCAAGCTGATTGAGAACTACCTCTTGGAGCACCAGGATGCCTACAACTAAACATTGTCTGGTGCTGCATTCATGTGTTATTCAGTCTCGTGTCATCTTTGCCGTCAAATATTAGTGTGGTTTTAATCCGTTTTATATATTTTCTTCCCTTCCAAAACAGTGTTTGGCTAGTACGTAATTGAAGGTTTTGATTGAAGAGTGAATGTTGTATTTCCTTTCATTTGCAATAAACTCAAAATTAATGGACCTGATTATTCCTGCAAGTCTTTCTTAATGCAAGTTTGTACTTGCTAATGTTATGTTCCACTTTCCTAACTACTTTAGTTTACTGAACACATGAGAAGCGACATTTCAATTACCCGCAAATCATAATAATTGAATAACATTTGAATCTCTACCACATATAGCGTAAAGTGATGAAAGGAAATCTCTGATTTCGTTTTCCTTGTAAACCATTTGGTAATTCATACCATAAATAACCCCATGAGTTAACACACCCATGATGACGATTTTAAGAGCTTGTCTTTCCTCATCCTTATGTGGCATGACTCACCTCCATCCGCGGTTCTTGCTTCTTGCATTCGAATTTTCTTAGCTTATTTGATTTCTGATTTTTAAATTAGTGTGCCTCACGCCATATATGTTAGGATCGTACAAGTTCATCAAACCAATTCGCTAATTTTATCAAATATGGATCGTACAAGTTCAACTCACAATTCATCAAATATATGCACATGACTTACACGAGTCTATAGACCATTTCCCTCTAATTCAATAAAGTCACTATGAAGTATAAAATGAACCTTTCATGTGCGAAGTTTACCGGACAACAAAGGAAGGTCCGTAGTCCTAAAAAGACTCGCAATAAGGAATCAACAGTTGGCTACTACTGCAAAAAGCTCATTGTAAAGGCATTGTAGGCAGAAGGGAAGCAAGGAGATTTTGACTGAATAATTAGTTCAACAATTTGGTGGGTGAGAATATGAAGGTAAAGTCTCGTATCGGTGATTGGACCAAATTTTGTTGTGGTTACAAGAAGTTGAGCTATTTTTTATATTGTCAATTAGTTTTATGGTAAAATCTAAACTTTCTTAATGATATCAGAGCAAGTTGTTTCACATGTAAAGCCTAACGGCCAAACATGTGCCCCATGCTTAATTTGTATTGCCCATGTGTTAGACTTTAAAATTCGCCAGATGCGAAGAAGTGTGCTATAATAGTAGGACAAAATCTTATAACCGTAAAAAACCAAACCTTACAAGGGCTTAGAATAAGTTTATTTTATTTTATTTTTATTTTTAAGTAACGATGGCATTCATTGATAGGAGCCCAAACAGCTCAGAGGTAGTACATCAAAGATTACAAGCAGATAGAAAGACCATTTACAAGCAATCCTGGACCAGAAGATCCAAAATAAAGTTTGGTGGGGTAATAACCATTCGCAATGGGTTCCAATTGACAAGCTAAACTGAGCAAGTTGATGGGCAACACCGTTGGCTTGGTGACGAATATGGGAACACAAATATTTAGTGATTGTGGGAAGAAAAGCCTTTGTATCTTCCACTAAATGCCTGATTGATGAACAGTTAGGAAATCATTTGCTAGTGCTCTCAGAATCTGAAGAGAATCACCTTCGATTACTAGATTTTTAAAACCCCTTGTCACCGCCCAAACCACACACTCCCTAGCTGCCAAGGCTTCCGCGCGCATGGAGAGGGGATGACACATTTGGAAAATTCAGGCAAGCAGCCGCCACGAAAAATCCCAGTGTCGTCTCTTACAATGATACTCACACCCCCCAAAAGGTTTCCCCACGCCAAGCACCATCAAAATTGAGTTTCAAACGCCTTGAGGGTGGCGTTGTCCATTTGGGAGGACCAGGATTTTGGCCAGGGGCCTGAGCAAGGGGGTGTTTTCCGACACAAATTGTTGCCACCATGAGAGGACCTTAGTCACCATTAAATCTGGAGAATCACAGCGGTCATTCCAAAGCTTGTAGTTGCGGGAGTTCCAAATATCCCAACAAATCATCATGAAGACTTCCAACGTATTTAAGGGGGTAGGTTAGAAAGAAGGTCCAACACCCAAGCTTTGAAGGACGGTGAATCCTGGAGGTTGGTAAGGGCCCAAGAGGGGAGAACAACCAAGCACATCGAGCATAGTGACAATCCTTAATAAGGTGGGACACTTACTCCACAAAGGAGTTGCATAGTACGCACAATAGATCCGTCGTAATATGTTTCAAGCCCAAATTTCTCCTTGTGGGGAGAGATTCAGTGCACAAACGCCAAAAGGAGACACGCACCTTTGGGGTAACATTTGCGTGCCAAACTTCGGACCACAATTCGGAAAAAGGATATGGGGATGAAGAAGATGAACCATGTTGAGCACTCAGCCGAACCCATTCCCTCGTGACGTGGTACGCCGTTTTCACCGAAAAAATGGCCTTTTTCTCATGGTGCCAAATGAACTGATCAGCCACATCACGTAGACTCAGAGGAATAGAGCGAATAAGGTCAACCTCCACCGGGGAAAGGAAAGAATTGAGAAGATCCACCCTCCATGTTTTGGACACGGGCTCAATCCAATCTGCTACAAATTTCAGACTACAATTAGCCGGCCTTGGGGAGAAAATCCGAAACATGGATGATGGGAGGGAAATTCAGGGGTCTTCCCATAATTTTACCGATTTTTCATTCCCAATTAGCCATCGCAAACCCCGAGATTACACATCTCTCGCATTGCAAATGCTCATCCAGCAGAAGGATGAGTTAGCTACTCCTCGTATCAACTTCCTTCACAGTCAACGTCTTAGTAAACTAATTTGTACTGGTAAATGCATAACGGTGGAAATGTCGAAGGCTATCTGTCCTTTTTTCTTTTACTTATGTATATTTTTAAAAATTACTTGTTTTCTCATTTTCTATTAATTATTGCTTTCTGTAATTTTTCTTGATTTTATTAATTGTCAATTCACGTAAATTCAAATACTCGCACACCTTTTACTTGATTAAAGACTAATCGCAGAGTCTAGCTACTCCAAAGGCTAAATATCATCGAATAATTTACATATAAGTAGTATATGTATTATTTATTTAGATTAAAATTAAATACAGTATTGCTCTTTAATCATATCCGAACTGCAAGTCAGAGAATTGCTTTGGTATGATGAAAATTTGAAAACCACACACTTGAATAAACAGAGAAAACAAGACACAAGTTTGTTGCCAAATAGATGGTTTTAGTTGTAGGCATCAGGATTGGCCAGAAGGTGGCTCTCAATAAGCTTGAATAGACCAAGGGCCTTGTCTTTGCCAGCCTTAACATGTTCTTCTTTGATCTCAACATCTCCCTTAGTGTGGTAATGGCTAATGTTCTTGATACTAGAACCAGTGCCAGATGCCACCAACTTAATCTCATAAGAGATTTTCTCAAGTTTGTCAGAAATGACATCTCCTTCAATCAAACTGTAGCTATACACAAAGTTATCTTTGTCAATTCCCTCAACCTTGTGCTTTATATAGTTGTATTCACTCCCTGTCAAATGGAAAAATAAGTTAGAAATTAAGATACTAGCTAGTGTTTTTGATATATATATTAAATAGATAAAATTAACAAGTCAATGGAGAAGATGATGAAAATTAAACAAACCTTCACCAAAACTAACTTTCTTGATGGTTCCAACACCGCCATCCCCCTCAAGAATTTCAACAGTTTTGATTGCTTGTGGAGCAATCTTCGGGATAAGGTTGTCAATATCAAGAAAAAGGGCATTGAACAACCTAGCAGGGGGGATGACTGAGGTGTATTCGGTTTCGTATGTGAAAACACCCATGATGATGACTTTTAAGAGCTTAGAAAATGAGCAAGGAAATTAAGAATGAAAGAAGGAAGCAAAGAGGATGATTGATGTTGATGTGAGAAAATTTTATCACCAGAGGGTAGTATTTATAGATTTGGGATGGAGGGTACGTGTACAGTAACCCCCTATATGTAAAGGATTTCGGACAAAATTTGAAGTTTACAATGGAGGTTTTCCATGTGAAATGAAAATGAAATATAATTTTCAATTGCATGCATAAAATATGTTATTTAGTTTTACAGTCGAGTAATATTCTTCTTCACTTATAAGTGAGAGGTTTTAGGTTCAATTTTCGCCAAAAGCAAATTTCGACCACATTATTGCTAAGCCTACCTCATTCCCTTAGTGTAGATAATATGGTTTGTTAAAAAAAAAGTTAATTACATGCATAAAATATAAAACAAAAAATGCATAAATGTATTAAGTCAAAGAAAGCCACAAATATAATTTATAGAATCAATGCATAAATGCATAATTGTCCAAAATCAAACTCAATATTATCGTCATTTCCAACAGGTAGAATAATAGTGAATACACTTGGATTTTCTTGATGATCATACAATCGATATCAACTATATATTAACTAACAACACCAATTAATTCATGGTTAATCATACAAGAAAAGGAAGAAGATGCAAGTATTTAACTTCGACATAAAAGACAACCTTAAATGTCGGTGGGCTGTTTGATCATGACATGTTTACAAATCATAATTTGGATAATACAATAATAAGCGGAGAGAAAGGCAGTACAAGTAGGGAGAAAGACTACACACAAATCTCATGATCAGTTGGTATAATATACGGTGCAGCATACAAAAACGCCGTCTTGAAAGAATAAGATTTATGTCCTCGTAATTCTAAGGGTATTTCTGTAAAAAGAAAATAAACATTTTATTTTTTGATCAATTTTCAATGGCACGAATTCCCTGATTTAGTAGATTAAGAGGAAGGGATCCGGAGATAATCTTTTTCCTTTATATTTTAGATACTAACAGAAAAAAAAAACTAAATAAGAAAAAAAAATGTGTTCCTTAGTATTACGGTATAATGATATTCTTCTTTATTTGTAAGTGAGATGTATTAAGTTCGATTATCACCAAAAGCAAACTTGAACCACATTATTCATATGGTTAACTCATTGTGGGGTTTAGTTCACTTCTCAACCCTGTGTAGATAATATGTTTGTTCAAAAAAGAAGAACAAAGAAAAACAAAAAAGCTGAAGCCACATTGTGCGACACAAAAAGTGCCAGAAAAAAATGAATCCTCAGCGTGAGAAAAGAGAACGAAAACGCACGATGTGATCGTTCCATAGAGAAAAAAAATGATCGTGCTGCTCCACTGGAGTCTGGGACCTTGCGTATAACTGTATTCTTCTTCCTCCTTATGTAGTGTTGACCCTAAAAACTACCAAGCCTACGTGGCACGCAGGCCGAGTAATCTATAAGCTAACTACGTCCTTCGATGAATGCGGGGCGTGCCAACTCGTCGGCCAAGCTCGACCGAGGAGTAAATTTGTTGATGATGCGTTGGGTGCGCGGCTGACTTCTGCGTCTTGCGATTGCGACCGAGGAAGGAACACGTCTCGGCCTCTTGGGTTCTCGAACCTGAAGACAAGGCTACTATTTTTACGAAGTTCACGAATCGTCATCGTCGGATTCAGTCACAGTGATGTTATTCATCAGAGTAAACTCACACCGAATCAACACCAAAGTGTAAGGGTACAAATACTTAAAGCGAATATAAGTCTTAATAGTGAACGTGGTTCGGCCGTCTGAATGCTGAACTCTAAATCCCACTTGAGAGTATCCAATCATAAAATAACTCGGCGTGCAATGCGCCGAGCTCAGTAAACTGTAACACCTCACTTCGCCGAGAAGGCTAATGAGATGACCTCAATCAATAAGGATTCAGAAATCCTTCTCGACCGAGACTTGGATAGGTAACCAACCGTCCTCGCCGCAGTGCTGTTGATGCCAACGAAAGATGCTGCGAGATCGGCTAATTCTACGGCGACAGAGCTATCTATGCCGACTTAAGATATCACCGGTTGCTTACACAGTACTGTTGATACCAACGGAAGATGTGTCAGCGAAAAGAGAAAATAAAAATCTCAAAGTTGTTGAGAGAGTTTGCGCAGGGCAGTTGTGTGTTGAATTGGAGAGGCCTTGAATGATGTATAACCTCCTCTATTTATAGCACCGGATACCTTCAAGGTCGAGTTAAAACCCTACCCGGATTAAGACTTCTTCTCCTGATCAAATACCAACTCGACCAGTCCTATTTTCACCATAATTGTGAACCTAGTCCTTTATTAAGCCGGATTCACTTCCGGTTTATTAATCTTGTCGAGACTCCTCATTGCACCAGGATTCGACTCGTTTTGCGGCATGGTTTAACCGACCGAGGTTTGGAAACCCACGACCTAACCGGTCCAGAACTAAATGATGGGTCGAGAATAATTCTATACTCAGCCCAAACTAATATTTTGGGCCCAAACATTGTCCCCTCGCTTCTGAGGTTCTCGGCCTGAATCCTCTGGTCGAGCTCCGGCCTTGAAGAAGCGAAATTAAAACTCAAAATCCACATACTCTTATTTTCGAGGCATATTTATTGAGCATGATTGCACGATCTTGATCCTGCTAACCAATACACCACGTGGCATCCTTTTATACGGCTAATCCCCAATAATGACGTTTAAAGCGTGCGGCTCCCTGAATCGTCATATCATCATGACCTCGTTGCTGAACACAACCATGCTGCCTCGATCTATGAATCATTCAGCATCGTGCAGACGCCAAAACGTCTTTCACCATAAACCTAGCCACCACACGTAATCGTGCGTCCCCCGAAACACGAAACCCTCAGTCTTCTCAACTGGATTTTCTAAATGTTCATAATGATTAGCGAATTTCTCAGTCGATTTTACCCTTCATTTTGAATTTTGAACGATTGCCCTTCCTTCCACCGTTCTATAAATACCAAAATTCTCTCATTTGTACTTTACCCTTTCAAATTTTCTGAAATTCTTGCCATCGCTCTCTGGTGCACTCATTCCTTCGGATCTTCATCTTCAAATCTCCCAACCCAGAAAAGCTCATTTCGTCTCGCATCCCTTTGCAATGGCTTCCTTCATCTCCAAGTTTTCCAAGGAATGCGACCCATGTCAGAAAATTATCGATCGAAGTTCGATCAAAACCATACGGTTCGAAAGTGACATGAGCACCCCTCATCAAATCTTGGGTCCTCTCTTTAAAGCGGCAGTACCATCAACCATCACTGGGCTTCTCTAGAAGCACTGCCTGTCACCCTTGCTACAAGGGTTTGAATGGTCGAAGTGGGATGTGGCAAGGCCTCAAGGCTCTTGGCCCTCGACCACTACAACCTGGGCAGCCTGGGTTGTACGAATGGAAAAGCTCTTCGGCGAGCAATGGAAAGTCCTCGGCATTTACGACGCCATTCACCTCTCGTCCATGGAGGTCATCCTGGACAAGGAGCTCCTCCTAGCGGCCTTATGCTTCTGGTGTTCGGCCACCAACACCATGGTCCTCCCTCTCGGCCCCATTGGGCCCACCATCCTTGATCTCACTGCCATCTTAGGGATTTCCCCGACTGGAATCCCAATTGACGCTGCCCTCTCTGGGTACCCGTCGAACCTTAACTTGAAGGCACTTTTCGACAAACGGGCCCTTGAGACGCTAAGCGATGAAGGCCAAATACCCTCAAAATAAGAGGTTCACAAGCTTTCCAAGAACTTCTTCAACTATAACACCCTCTATCTCTATTTTGCCGGCCGAGGAGAAGAAGCTCTGCGATAAGGAGAACACGAGGCTTTCCTCTTCTATTGGTACAACAAATTTATCTGTTGTACCAAATCTAACAAGTGTCTGGTCGAGAATATGCCAGTGGCCGAAGCCCTAGCTAGCGGTCACACTCTAGCACTCAGCCCGGCCATTCTCGCCTATCTTCTACGCTGTTTGGCTGAAACGACCCTAAATAAGGTCGATCCGCAGCAGAATGGTCCCCTCTGGGTTTTCCAACTTTGGCTGCAAGTCTACTTTGCTCATCTTCGGCCAACGATTGCCGATTTCTCGCCTAAGGAAGCGTTCGGCCCTCAGCTGGCTTTTCGGCCAATCCCCCCTCACTAAGCTGAAGAAGTGTTTAGATACTTTTTCGCTCTTGATGACCTTTCTAATGATAAGTTCTTGATCTGCCATCGTCGAGAATACCCTTTGTCGATCAGACTTCCTACATCAGCGTGGGGCGCGGACAAAGATGCCGACCTTCATCAATCCTAAGGGGTCTTTCGTGCTTACCCGCGACCTGCCTCTCGACTATGAGGGTTGCCGAGCGAGTTGGGAAGTGTATCATCCTAACTTCCTCGCTCATCAGCTTGGCTACCTTCAAGGTTGCCCAGTCCCCCTTCTCTCCTCACGGTCCGTCTTAAGCCGCGGACGCGAACCTGGCTCTTCAGAGAAGGAATGCAACGACGCCAAAAGAGAGTTCCAAGAGCGGTTCCAAAAATTTCATCTTCGACCGATCACTCCAGAACCCCTTTGCACTGACACATTCGGCAATTGGTGGGAAGAGTATACCCAACAGTTTTTTGGTGTTCCGATCGAAACCGTCTTGAACAAAATCTTCGGTGATCGACCTAAGAAGGCTCCTGCCCCCCAACCCCAAGGTAACAATTTATTTCTACCTTTTTCCTTCAATTTTGAACTACTGATCGGCTTTGCTGATTTGCTTTTACTTTTCCAGCCAGTCGGCCATTGAAAAAGGTGGAAGTGGTCGCTGTCGCTGCGGCTGCGGCTGAGAAAAAATCGGTTGTTTCCAAGAGAGCTAAGACCGATGTGCAGGCCGTACTGAGCAAGCGGCCTCGTCAAGAGGTTGAGCCGGCCATCGAAGCTCCTCGACCCACCAAACGAGTCAAAAAGCTGGCGAAGAAAGGGGAACAAGAGATTCACATTATCTCCAGTCAAACTACGGGGGCGACGACTCCCAGTGTTTCCCCTTCTCCCCCATCACCCAAGCTTTGGTTGAGAAGCGGTCCGTTCCGGCCGAAGAAATAGTCCAAGTAAGGCCTGTTTCTAAAGTCGGTAAACTAGTTGTTGTTCCATCGGTCGAGGCTGCACCCGTCTCGAAAGAGGCAGTCCTTGTGACCGAAGGAACTTATCTTGAAAATCCAAAACCCTTGGCATTCGTTCTGGAAGAGAGCGACGGGAGCGACGAGGTTCCACTGGCGAGTCGCTTTCGACCCCCCCGTCAACCTCCTCTTGTGTCCGAGGCGGCTGTCCAAGTCGACCCTTCTACAGTCGACCGTGGCAAACGACCTGCCGGAGAGCTAGAAGTGGCGGTGGAAACGCCCATTCATCCGCAGGATCAGGACCTCAATATTTCTCCGCAGGAAGCCACTTTGACCTTCGTAAGTACCCCCAACCGCCTTTCCTTGGTTATTTCTCTGCCATAGAACTCTAAACCAGGAAAATACTAAATGTCAGGTGCCTCTTCCTATGTCCGAGGCTGCTGTCCAAGTCGACCCCTTTACGGCCGACCGTGGTAAATGACATGTAGGAGAGCCAGAAGCGACGGCGGAAATGCCCGTTCATCCGCAGGACCAGGACCTTAGTATCCCTCCGCAGGAAGCCACTTCGGCCTTTGTAAGTACCCCCTACTGCCTTTCCTTGGTTATTTCTCTGCCATAGAACTCTAAACCAGGAAAATACTAAATGTCAAGTGCCTGTACACTATTTTCATCAAAAAATTTATGCGCCGAAGGGTGTTATCTATATTTCTTGGCCGCCTCCGTGGCCCTCGAACGTAGATAACCTCCATTGACTGTGTGAACTGACATGCAATCTAAGATACTAGGCTCGGCCATTAAGTTTTTTAAGTTCGAGCAGCGATCCTGAAGACATGGCCGAAGTCTCCTCCCGACAGGTTTAAAAACAAAACCTTCTTGCTACATTTTTCGTGATTTCCTTGAGCTTAAACTGATTTTTATGTGCAGGCTTCATGGGAAGTCGAGTTCAAAGCCCTCATGTCAAGTACCTCTGGAGCGGCTGGCCCTTCGACCCCTACAACTGACCCCGCCGATTCAACTGCTCTGGTTCGGGTGCAAGAAATTTTGTCTCTCTCTGCGTCGCAAGTCCTTGAACGTAAAGGCCTCGATTTATTGGGTGCTTTCCTAAACGACCTCGACGCAGATGGTCAAATGAGCGCCGAAGCCATCGTTCAGGCGTCGTCTGCGTTAGAGCGAGTTCGGAAGACTTTTAGTGTCCTTGAGAACGCTCTTCGGGCTGAACAAGATCTGAAAGCTGCCATGGCCGTCCAAGACGCTCTTCGTCCGAAGATTGATGCTTTAAAGGTGAAAGAGGAAGCTTTGGCCGACCTCGACCGTCAAATAGCTGAATTGGTAGAACAAAGGTCGGCTATTGCTTCCGAGATTGCGAAGGACTTCGAGTCGGGCGGTAGAGATTGTCTAACTGAGTATGCGGCGAGCGCAAAACGAATCGAGCAGTTGAAGATGGACAAGAAGAACCGGCAGGCTAAGGTCATAATAGGCGAGGTGCGGTGGCTGGAGCTTAAGGCTTTTCTCGGCACTCTTCTTCCTTCTTCGCCCTGAATTCATTTAAATGTAAACTGATCGACCAACTCAATTTGTGTATTCTTCTACCGATCTTAATGAAATGAATTTCTATTCCCGCATTTCCCATGTGACCGGATAGTACTTCTTTAAAAACTTCCCATTGATTGGCAATTTATGAACTAAACCAGTCAGGTCTCTAAGATGATATGCGCATTTGCCGAGAACCTTATGTATGATGAAAGGCCCTTCCCAAGTCAACGACCATTTGTCGAACCTAGGGTCTTTAATTCCTACAGGCAACACCGTTTGCCAAACTAATTCTCCTTCGCCAAATGTTTTCTATCGGACCTTTTGATTGTATGCTCGCTCAGCAATCTGTTTTTGTGCCACCAGCAAGTTATAAACGTCGAGCCGTGCTTCTTCTAAGTCTTCTAACTCCTGTCTTATCGACTGATTATATTTGATGCTGAACAGACTACTCTGTTTAATTGTTCGTAACGAATTTATGCTTAGCTCGACTGGTAACTGCGTCGTGTCTGTAGGTTAGTGCATACGGGGTTGTCCCAGTCCCCGATCGGAGCGATGTTCGATATGCCCATAAAGCCTCATTTAACTTCAAATGCCACATGCCAAGCCTCTCTTTTATTATTTTCTCGAGAATGCCGGTCAACACTTTGTTACTTGCCTCGACCTGCCCATTTGCTTGTGGATAATATGGTGTAGACTGTTCAAGCTGAATTTTCAAACTTGCCGTATATTCTTTAAACCTCTCGGCTGTAAAGATTGTGCCATTATCAGTTATAATCGTTTCTGGTACGTCGAATCTGGTCACAATGTGTTCTTCCACAAAGTCGTAAACTTTTTTAGATGTTAGCTCGGCATACGATTTTGCTTCGACCCACTTAGTGAAGTAATTGGTTGCTACCAGTATCCATGCGTGCTTGGCAGCCCCGGAAGATGGGGTGATTTTGCTGATTACGTCCATGGCCCATCCTCTAAACGGCCATGGTTTAGTGACCGAATGTAATGACTCGGCCGGGACCCGTTGTATAGGACCATGAATCTGACACTGTATGCACCCTCGTGCGAACTCTATACAATCATTTAATATTCTTGGCCAAAAATAACTGTGTCGTCGAAGCAACCACCGCATTTTACGTCCGGACTGATGAGCTCCGTAAACCCTTTCATGGACTTCTGTGATTGCTTGAGCGCTCTCTTGAGGGCCGAGGCATAGCAGTAATAGACCATCCTCACCCTTTCGGTATAACTCGTTTTGGTTTGTGACATAGTTTTTGGCGTGAACTCTTGTCTTGCGACTGTGTTTGCCATTGGGATTGTCAAGATACTGCATAATGGGCTTTCTCCAATCATTTGGTATTGCCTCGACCCCACAAACATCTATAAGGTCTTGTCGGTCTAACAATGAAGGTAAGGACATGACTCTGGTGCGTATCACGTTGTCACGTCGGAGGACTTGCTAGTTAACCAAGGCCAGGTATAGTTGCCGTAACACAGGTATTTCTCGGCCTAGCTTGCCCCCTCAGAAGTTGTGCATCAGAGGCGATTTGAGCCAATTCGTCTGCGTCGGTATTATGGACCTGAGAAATATGTTCAAATGTAATACCGTCGAAAGATTCAGTCAAATAGCTGGCAACCATGTGGTAGGGTGCCAGGGTATAACTCATGCATCGAAAAGACCCATTAAGTTGGTTAATCACAAGTTCGAAGTCGCCGAGGATGAGGGCACGGGTTGCCCGCAAGTCATGAAGGATGCCAAGGCCGATGATGAGGGCTTCATATTCGGCTTGATTGTTTGTGCATTCAAAATCCAGCTTGAGCAAAAAATACCAACGATCGTGGTTTGAGGATTGAATGACAATTTCGACACCAGCCAAGGATGAAGTACTTGAGCCGTCAAAGTACATCGTCCAGTAGTTATCGCGTGTTTGAACCATGTCGATTTCGATATCGGTGCCCCCAAAACCATAGGGGGAATTGTGTTGAGCGAGGAAATCAGCTAATGATTGGCCTTTGACAGCTTTCTGGGGCACGTATTGCAAGCTAAACTCGGACAACGCCATTGTCCACTTCCCAATTCGACCTTTGACAATTGGTCGGGTGAGCATGTAGCGGATGACGTCGGTCTGGGTAATGACTTATGTGATCGATGGGAGCATGTAATGCCGAAGCTTGGAGGCGACGAAAAATACGGCGAGACAAAGTTTCTCGACGGTGGAATAATTGATCTCCGGTTGATTGAGATCTCGATTGAGGTAGAAAATAGCCTGTTCTAGTCCGGCATCGTTGTCTTGTGCGAGGAGGCAGCCGATGGATTCTTCAGCCGCCGAGATATATAGCTTGAGAGGCTTACCGCGCCGGGATGAGACAAAGACAGATGGTGTCGTGAGGAAGACTTTGATTTGCATAAACGCCGCCTAATGCTCATCTTTCCACTCAAATTTATCTGAGTCCTTAAGTTTCAAAAGCGTAGAGAACGCTTTCATTTTACCCGCCGAGTTAGCTATAAATCGGCGGAGAAAATTTATCTTACCGAGTAAGGACTGTAGTTGTTTCTTCATCGTCGGGGGTGGAGCATTAATGATTGCACGTGCTTTATTTTCATCCACGTCAATCCCACGGTGATGCACGAGGAAGCCGAGAAAATTACCGGCCGACACACCGAAGGCACATTTGGCAGGATTCATTTTGAGGTTGTGTTGACGCATACAGAGGAAAGCCTATCGGAGATCATCCAGATGTGTCTGCCGATATTTAGATTTAATTATAACATCGTCGATGTAGACTTCGACGATGGTTCCAATTAAATCATGAAATATGGTGTTCATTGCTCGTTGGTATGTGGCGCCTGCGTTCTTGAGGCCGAATGGCATGACAACCCATTCGTAAGTGCCGAGTTCCCCCGGGAAGCGAAAAACAGTCTTGTGCACATCGACTTCGGCAATGAAAATTAGGTTGTACCCGGCATGGCCATTCATAAAAGATAAGATCGCATGATTCGCCGCGGCATCGATTAACAAATCCGAAATCGGCATTGTATACTCATCTTTGGGAGTTGCCAGATTCAGATTTCTGAAGTCGATGTAAATGTGCAATGCACCACTTTTCTTTAAAACAGGAACGATATTGGCCAACCATTCAACGTATCGAGCTATCCGAATGAACCCTGCTTTCAAAAGCTGAACCAGTTCATCCTTGATACCGAGTTGCACTTCGGTCGAGAATCGTTGAAGTGGTTGACGGAAAGGTTTACATCCAGGTTTAATACGTAACTCATGCTCGACGAGAGTGCGATCTAAGCCAGGCATTTCATGGTAGCTCCAAGCAAAACAATCTTTGAATTCCTCAAGCAGGGCACGAAGTTCGGCTTTCATAGGTTGGGGAAGTAAAACACTAATAAATAAAGGTCGTGGGTCATCGGCCGTCCCAACATTAATTTCTTCCAAGGGGTCCTTAACTTGGGGCCGATTGTCTTCGAGCTCGGCCGAGGCAGCTTGAATTTTGTCAAGAGATAAGACAGAATCATTATCTCATTTGGCGAGGAACTCGACGAGGTTAGCACCCGAATTTGGTTGCTTAGATATAGTATACCAATGAGCCAGCAGTCGTTCCATAGTATATGAAATCACGGCCCAATGTTGTTCCCGATCGGTGTCAAACATTGGGGTCGGGGATGAAGTTTGCTAAACCGAGTCTCACCGAATCCTAGTGGATAGTTTCGGCGCCAACCTCGATAACTTTTTGAACAGAAATCTGAGTCGACCATCTTTCATCATTGAAACCCTGTAGGGTGATGTAGCCGACGTGGTCATCATAATACCGTGCTTGGATCATGTTAGCTTCGAATGGCTGACTATCGGCCGGGTGAACAATGACAGATTTTCCGTCCCAAAAAATGAGCATTTGATACAATGATGAAGGAATACAGCTGGTTTGATGAATCCAGTCGTGACCGAGCAGTGCATTATACTCGGTCTTGGAGTTATGATAAAAAAGGCGGTCATGTGATTACAGCCGGTAATGTTTACCGCTAAAGGAAGCACCCATTTAGTGTGGGATTTGTCTCCGACGAAACTGCTCATTGTGATCCCGGAGGGAATAAGTTTGTCATTGGAGCGACGTAATGCCTTCATGACGTTTATAGGCATGATATTGACAGTGGCTCCACAGTCAAAAAAAACTTTGGAGACTGGATACCCTTCGATATGGGCCGTTACATACAATGGCTTCAAATGATGAAGTTTGGCCGATGAGGAGCGAGGAAACAATTCAGCCAAAGCTGCCTTGAGATTGTCATCTTTTGTTGTCGACTCGACTTCAGCAATGGTTACAAAATCAATGTGACCGGCTTCTTCGGCAACTACGTCTCCATTGAGGAAATTTGGTTGAGCTGTGCTCGACTGAAAATCAGCGAGCAAAACATGGACCATATTGATTTCCATGTTATCTAATACTGACGAGCCCATCGGGTTACGATCATCTTCTTCAGCCTCTTCTCTTTCCGGGTCACCGACTGCGGCATCTGCTTCCGTTAGAGTTATACTAAGAGACTCCTCTGCTCCTTCAATAGTTTGTTCCCTTGGTGTCTCTTCGGCAGCCTGTTGGTTCTGCGTAGGTGCCTCAAGTGAGTCTGAGATCAGAAGTGTGCCTGGGATTAGTGCCAGGATACGAGCTTGCTCTTGGTACATTATACGAGCATCCCTGGTGTCGAGATAGGCATCCAACCATGCGACTCGTGTTATTTCATCGACCGTAAGGCCGAAGAGAGAAACAGCCAAAAAGACTTCGAAATGGTACTGTAAATACTGAAGGTCCTCCATTGAGAAATGAAGGTCGGCTGCATCGATATCAGTGTATGGGTCGACTTCAAAACCAAGGACACGAGCTTCTCGTATGTGCTGGAACCTAGCTTTCAATCCTGGGTCTAAGGTCTTCTGAATAATTCGCTTGGCATCCGGGCAAGTTAGGACGAGATCGATTGTATCTTGACATGCTTTCGGCAAACCATACAGATCGTTGGCCGAATGTTTTTTATGAAACTCTCGCATATATTCCAAGGCCTCCCCGAGGAATGGTGGATGTAAATTCCGTCGAATTTTGATCAAAGGTTCTCGTGTGGCTGGCGGGGGCAATTTGCTTTCAGCTTCTTGCCTGAAATGCTCGAAGCGTGCCTTCATTTCCCCGGGCCGAAGAAGAAGTTTGATCCGTTTATTAGCCTCTTCAAACGTGGTTTCGATATCTTGATTGACCAACCGTTTCCCTTGAACCAACTCTGTCATAATCATTGGAGATGGTCGTTCATCGTCGTTGGCAATTGTTTCCTTTGGCCGCCATTTAGGGATCGAAGTTTCTTGGGCTACCCGTCGGCAGGCCATGCAGTCTATTCTTTGGTGCCGACGTTTCTGGGATTTGGACAGTGCAGTGTAGACGCCTTTCGAAGAGTGATATGTATACCAACGCTAGTCTTGAGGTTCGGGAGGTTTGAAAGTTTTTTGGCTCTGCGATGATTTCGAGCTGCTAGAGTTACGTATATAATAATCCTCGTCATAAAACGGAGCATCAAAATCGAGGCACCGTCTGACTGAAGGTGTCTCTTCCACCCTCACTTTAAGACCAAGCCTATAAAAAACCCCTTGATGTTGGCCTGCGTTGATCACCTTTTGCTGTGTTGCGGTTGTAGGTTGTTCCATTATAGGCGGAGAAGACTTTTTCTTTGGCTCGGTGTTGACATTTGCTTTACATTTGCTGCATAAAACCGCCGTCCCACTGTCTTCATCAGTGCTGTAATCTGTCATGGGCTTGACAATAGCGGGTCCCGTTAGACCTGTAAGTGGTTTGTTCGAACGAAAATCAGCATTGAAACGTGGCCGAGAGTTCTGATTCAGAGAACGTTGCGGTGTAGCGACCTTTGCTTTCCCTTTTCCTTTGTCCCTAAGTAGGCGCGCATCTACCATATTTATTGTTGCCGTGGGGAATGGGTCAGTATCAACACTCATCTTCTTTTCCAAAAATCTGAGTTTGCCGTTATCGATACAGCTTTGGATGTTGTCTCGAAACACGACGCAATTATTTCTCGTATGTTTGCTTGTATTATGGTATTTGCAATATATCTTTCCTTTAAGCTCGTCAGCCTTGGGAATGGTATGCCCAGGCCGAAGTTTGATGATCTTCGCTGATAGCAATTGATCAAAAATTGCATCGGCCTTTGTAATATCAAAAGTATAGACTTTTGACGTTTTCATTGTTTCCTCAGGGGCCGAGCGGGTTTTGACTTCCTTAGAGTCAATTTAAGTCAGTGCCTTGCAAACGTATGGCTTATCTATGACTATCTCGGCTGCATCCACGCTAACACATTCACCTTCGGCCGATGCATAACTGACAGTGGGATTTTTGTAGATCGTCTATCTGGACGGAGCTTTCGAGATCTTCTCTTCACGGAGCAAATAATCGTATTGCTCGACATGCTGGGCTAGTTCATACATATCCCGAAAGTTTATCGCCAAGAATTTCTTTTTGTATTCTACATCAAGACCATTCAGAGCAAGTCTGACGAACTCGACTTCAGGGAGAGGTACTCGGCACCAATTCCTGGCTGATTTGAATCTGGTAAGATAATCCATTGGTGACTCGTCGGATGCTTGAGCCATCCTTGCTAACGAGGATACTAACACTTCCATCCCTGGCCGATAAAACTGCTCATGAAATTTCTCGACCAACTTCTCCCAGCTCTGGACAGAATTCGGTGGGAGGTTGATATACCAAGCGAATGCTGAACCGGTTAGCGAAAAGTTGAACAGTCGCTATTGACATCTCCGCATTGCGCGGTGAAACGAGCCACATGTTCCAACGAGGATAATGATGATTCTCCAGCGAAAAGGCTAAAATCCGAGATTTTGAAACCTCTAAGGTATTCGAACTGTTCCACATAAGCCGGATACGGATGTATAAATTTAGGGAACTTCGGCCCTTTCTTCATGGCCGAATCGATCATCCGTTGGACCTCAATCATATCGACGGGTGTTGCCTTCGCCCGCTGGTCGGATTCGTCTGACCTACTATTTGATCCTCCTCCTTTTTCCAAGTTAATTGGTTTGAGCCGAACAGGGGTTGACTCGGCCAGTGCAATTGGTAATAGATTATTTTTTGGTGGCAAGTGCTGGGCAAGATCGAAAGACCTACCGTCACTGACCTTGCTAACCAATATTTTGAGTAATCTGGTTTGTGCCTCACTGGTATTGCGTATCACGTCATGAAGTTTATCGATTCCTCGACTAAACGTCTGTTCAACCGTTCGAGATTGCTCGTCAAGTCATTTGCAAAGAAACGATCTTGTTGGTGGATCAGTTCCATCACCACCATCCTCATCACAATCCTCCACTATCCTTTCATTGAGAACGCAGGTGTTCCTGTTAGGGACTTCAAGACTGTGCGACTGACCGCCGAGATTAACTTCCCTTTCTCGATGAATCGCGCTTGTAGACTCAGGTATCACAGCGCTAATGGGATTCTGCGCCTGCGGAACACTTTGTCCTATGTTTTGAATTGGCAAATCGGCTGTTGACTTTCCCATAGCTGTTTTCTTTTTTACCGATTGCGTTTCAATTGGCATGAACTTCGTAGTTTAGCATTGGGTCCCACTGGGCATGCCAAAATATTGACCCTAAAAACTACCAAGCCTACGTGGCGCGCATGCCGAGTAATCTATAAGCTAACTACGTCCTTCGATGAATACGGGGCGTGCCAACTCGTCGAGCTCGAGTAAATTTGTTGATGAGGCGTTGGGTGCGCGGCTGACTTCTGCGTCTTGCGATTGCGACCGAGGAAGGAACATGTCTCGGCCTCTTGGGTTCTCGAACCTGAAGACAAGGCTACTATTCTTACGAAGTTCACGAATCGTCGTCGTCGGATTCGGTCACAGTGATGCTATTCGTCAGAGTAAACTCACGCCGAATCGATACCAAATTGTAAGGGCACAAATACTCAAAGCGAATATAAGTCTTAATAGTTAACGTGGTTCGGCCGTCTGAATGCCGAACTTTAAATCCCACTTGAGAGTATCCAATCATAAAATAATTCGGCGTGCAATGCGCCGAGCTCAGTAAACTGTAACACCTCACTTCGTCAAGAAGGCTAATAAGATGACCTCAATCAATAAGGATTTGGAAATCCTTCTCGACTGAGACTTGGATAGGTAACCAACCGTCCTCGCCGCAGTGCTGTTGATGCCAACGGAAGATGCTGCGAGATCGGCTGATTCTACGGTGACAGAGTTATCTATGTCGACTTAAGATATCACCGGTTGCTTTCACAGTGCTGTTGATGCCAACGGAAGATGTGTCAGCGAAAAGAGAAAATAAAAATCTCAAAGTTGTTGAGAGAGTTTGCGCAGGGTAGTTGTGTGTTGAATTGGAGAGGCCTTGAATGATGTACAACCTCCTCTATTTATAGCACCGGATACCTTCAAGGTCAAGTTAAAACCCTACCCGGATTAGGACTTCTTCTCCTGATCAAATACCAACTCGACCAGTCCTATTTTCACCATAATTGTGAACCTAGTCCTTTATTAAGCCGGATTCACTTCCGGGTTATTAATCTTACTGAGACTCTTCATTGCACCAGGATTCGACTCGTCTTGCGGCATGGCTTAACCAACCCAGGTTTGGAAACCCACAACCTAACCGGTCCAGAACTAAATGCTGGGCCGAGAATAATTCTATACTCGGCCCAAACTAATATTTTGGGCCCAAACATGTAGTAATTCTGAAAAAAAAGCTTCAACTGGAGGAGAATGGCAAGAAAATGTTGTTGACTGCATTACCAGTTTGAATAACATGTACTTCTCCCTTCACTTTAAATTTATCGTTAATTTCTATTTTGAGTTGAATGGGTTGCATTTCAAAATGACTGAATTTCTGTATTATTACAGTTGCGGAGTTGCAAACTAAGTATATGATAGAATGCCATACATGGTTTAGACCATCTATATGCAAATTGCAATCTGGCATGACCTCAAGTTGTAATTTACAGCATATATCCCTCCTATGCCCTTTCTCTTTCACTAACGCCCACACTATCTAGGAGCTTTGAAAGCAGGTAATCTTCTCTGCACTTCTCATTTCTTTGATTTCTAAGGCCACAACAATTTTTTTGGAGGAGCAGGTAAATTATTTCTTCGAATTTTTTTCTTCTTCAATAATTATGATGTTTAGTTGATTAAATTGGACTCATATTTTTAGTGTTATTTACTCAACCTTTTTAAACATTTCATAGAAGTACTCAACCTATTGAAAATGTCACATCTATTACCCCAGTCAATTTTTCAAATATAGATTATATTCAAAATCCACCAACTGGGTATATCATTGTCAACATTAATAGTAGTTGCCTCTAAATCTAAATTTCAAGTATAGTTTATATAATATGGAATCTAACGATCAAACAAGCATTGAATTGAATCGAAAATAGACACAAATTGAAATGACATGAAGGGGCAATCTCCTAACAAAGAAGAGGGTTAAGAATTCAGATATGGTTTCAAGGAGCTTGTTTCTACTCATGTGATTTCCTCATTCACTAATTTTCTACTCGTAAAGCTTCCAGTTCTTCCGTGTGGATAATGAAGATGTTCGTGGCAGCATCATGACAGCCCATACCATTTCAACGACCTCCATGACCTTCTTCTCGATGTTGGCGGCTTGAGTTGTAGGGTGGAGTTGTTGATTTTGAGTTGGATTTGAAAGTGATGGTCTAATAAGGATGGTGGTGATCGTTAGCTGGTGGAGGTTGTGCGTTCATGACCTTCTATTGATTTTGAAGACAAAGTAACTCTAATTAATTTAACAGATGTTTTAATTGGAGCTTAATCGATGTGACATTTTCAATAGGTTGAGTACTAGTTTGAAATGTTTAAAAGGTTGAGACCAATTTAAAATAACACTAAAAGGTTGTGGGGATTTCGATACTTAATCTGATTTTTATCCCCACAATTATTTGATTTTCCTTTCATCTTTGATTTTATTTGTTAGGCATTGATGAAGTAGATGGTATTGCAATATAGTGTTCTGAAATTGATGACATGTGCTGAAATAATCCCGATACCATGTTCAATCTGACATGCGATGAAATTGATACCATGTGCAGTGCTGCAATAACAATTGACGATTAGGAATATGTTGTACTTTGCAATCTGAAATGACCTCATGGTTCTTCAAATGTACCAGGACAAGCATTGTAGGGTTGTTACTACTAGGGACTGCGATCCAAGAAAAAATTGTCAAATCAAATTTACGTTCTTCTTTTTACTTGAGACATTCTTTCTGTTTATTCATTCCTCTCTCAATGAGTAACTTATAGTTTTAAAGCGAGTTTTAACGAAAAGTCCGCAGTACTGTTCACTTTAACGAAAAATCAACTTTGTGACACTAAAAAGTCAAACTTGGTACTATTCATTTTACCCTTTATTTTGTCCTTATCGTTAAAACTCAAAGTTTTCAAGCCATTTTCATTAGTTTTTCTTAGTTTTAAATCCAAATGGTGGAATGGAGTGTGATATAATGGATTTGTTGTGGATTCCTTAGGGGTTGTGACACACCCCGTCCCGAAGGAGGGCGTGCTGGCCGTCACGTGAGAGTGACGTAACCATTTACACAGTTCGGAAGCTTTAAAAAAAATTCCAATTACTAAGATAACACACCCGAGGGTGAGTCCTACTTTTGTGAATTCTGTCAGAACACCGTTGGATTCCTCGTGGCCACCAAAGCTCTGCTAACTTGAACCTGGAGGGGCGCAAAACAAAATTGAGTGGGTCAGTAAAACAAAGTTTTTCGAAAACTTTTCATTTAAAACATTTCTAACCCCTCACCGTAAAACCTGTATACTTTCCCAGAAAATAGCATATATATAAACATATATATAAGCAAAACTCTCAAATCTCAAACCTTTAACACTTTTCAGAAATATATATATATATATATATATATATAACCATATAAATCTCAAAGCTTGAATCCCAAATCTTTAACATTTTTCAAGAAAAACATGCCATGCCATCAATCAAAATATAAATCAGGTGAAATAAGGAATCAATCGGAGACCCTGCAGTTGGTCCTATACGATTAATTCAATAGCTCAATATCTCACTAAGCCGGAGTCACCACAGTGACCTATACGGCCCTACTCTGCACATCACTCGGAACTACGTAAGGTAGTCTATACGATGAAAGGTGTAAAATACGCTCTAGTGCTTCTCTCATCATATCATCAGCGCGCATATCTAAGGTCACCCACCAGTCGGAACCCCTCTAATGGTCTGTACGACTGGCATGTCGGAACCCTCACATGGTCTGTACGACATCCACCTACTTGGATCCAAGGCGAGCGTGCGGTGTGGTGAATAATATAAGCACTAACACCTAGGGTGCAGATTATGAGCTCAAACATCGAAACATCAATCAATTAAATGAATAATGAACTCACCTGACGTACCTGTGCCTCCACAGCACCATGCAACATGTATGCATCATATATCAATCATGTAATTCATATAACAATTCACATTTTCAAATAATTCTATGCATGGCATTTTTAAAGCATATCTTCATATAAATTCATTTTCTGGGAAAAATCAATAGTATAAAGGTAATACAAAAACAAAACTGCCCACTCACCTGGAGTTCGCCCACAACTCCCTAGCACCGTACATCAAGGCGTCATGACGATTAGCGCCTAGAACAACAATCAAATCCAACCTCAGAAATTCTGCCGATAGAATACATAACTTATATAAGACACGTCACTACGTAGTTCGATCCGGATGATCTGCAATTCAGATTTCAAATCCGTAACTTCCAGAGGTCCACAATATACCTCTAGGACAACATCCTAAAATTTCATTACCATCCAACGGTCGGATCTTCGTCAATTTCCAAAACTAAGTGACGGTTAACATTCTATTTTATGAACTTACAACTTCAATTCCGGAAGATCCGTAAATCGGATTCCCAATCCGTAAGTTCCTATAATCCTCAAATATTACGTATTACAACGTATCAAAGTTTGATGACGATCCAACGGTCGGATCGTCAATTCACATTTTCACCTAACCACGAATCGTAACCAACTTAGGTTCAATTATTCAATTTACGTCCATCAATTATCAAAACAGAACCTAGAACCTTAATCACAAGCTAATAATGACATTGGCGGGCCATTGGCCACGCGCCGCCGCGCGGGCCGCCGCGGGTGGCGGTTGGCCGCCGCGGGTGGCGGTTGGCCGCCCCCGGCTCGCCGGAAAATTCAACTATTTCCAAAAATTACCAAAATTTGCAGATTTGAAGATCTCAATGAGTAGAACAACTTTCATACCTGAGACCAATGCTAATTTGGCCTGGAAGTGCTTCAATTTCACCAAAACCGTGAAGAACCCTAGAATTTGGGTGTTTCCAATTCGACCTTCAAACTTGTTCCAACGCCTCAATTACCTCTTGGGCTTTGTTCTAGGTCCTAAAGGAATGCTAAAGGTGTTAGTAATTGAAAGAAAACATTTCAAAATTTGGAGAATTTAAACAAAAGGGTCGCGGCACCCGTAGGGGTGTTCTTCGCGAAATCACAACGAAATTCAATGATTCTTGGGGTGAAACGTGAAGAGGGAAGGCCTAGATGATGATTAGGAGTGGTACCTTGACTCAATTTGTCGGAAAATTGGACGAAAACGGCGAAAACCCGCCGATTTGGAAGCTTGGGTCGCGCGGGTCAAGGGTGACCCATTCCTCCTGTTCCCCCGTGCACCACTCTCCCTCCTTTCCCTCCTTTCCGTCCCCTGATTGGTCAGCTTCTTCCTCTCCCTTCTTCTGGTTCACTCTCATCTTCTTCTTCTCCGATTGGGCATTTCTGCCCAGTCTCTTCTTCTTTTCTGTTTTCTGTTTCTTCTTCTCATACACATACACACACCAAAAACCTTTCCCTCATCCCAGCCATCCATTTCATTCATCAATAAATCTGGGCCGTCCAATTTCATAAAAGAATTTCTATATTTTACTAAAATTATAATTCCTTAAAATTCCAAATTTCAAACGTTAATAACTTCTTCGATATAACTCCAAATCACGAACCGTCTGCGCCCACGCGTCCGTAACGACGAGTACTACGAGGATATGTCAAGAAAACAAATCTTAGATGGCACGACACAACGATTAACCTCGAATGATGTGCGTGCCTCAAAGGGCATTTTTGTAAAATCCTTTATTAAAACTTTAAAAATTCTTAAAATTAGGGACGGGCTGTCACAGGTTGCAAACCGAAGTTCAGGTATTTAAAAGGTTTTATAGCCAAAATGATTCCTGAGATTTGCATAACACATTACTTTGGTTTCTGAGATTGAAAATCAATAGAAATGGTTCCTGAGATTGTCCATCCTCCATTATTTTGGTCATTCCGTTAAAAACTCCGTTAAGTGTCCCGGAGCTCTTAGCCGAAAGTTTGGACAATTTCAAAGTTTCGTAACTCAATCGTTTCTTAACCAAATTCAATCCATAGTATATCAAAATGAAGATAGGAAAGTGTAGAATAAGATTATACCTATTTAGAAACCCAATGGTTGCCTGAGATGGCTTGGAAAATAGCCTGAAAAGTGAATGGTCAGCGGGAAAACTAGAAAACTCCCCTGAAATTGGGTAAATTTTAAATGTTCATAACTTCTTCAATAATCAACAAAATCGAGTGATTCAAAAACAAAAGTCATACTTCTCAACGAGACGAATACAATGGTACCTTTATCAATGGCTAATTCTCTATGGTTTGGCCGGAAAATGTCTCAAAAGTGGCTAACTCGAGACCAAGATAGCCACTTTCGAACCGTTTTTCGGCCAAAACACGGCGAGTTAGCCGTCAATAAAGTTACCATTCTCTTTGTCTCGTCAAGAAGTATGATTTTTGTTTTTTAAATCACTTGATGTAGTTGAGTATTGAAGAAGTTATGAACGTTTAAAGTTTACCCAGTTTCCGGCGAGTTTTTCAGTTTTCCCACGGACCAGTCACCTTTCAGGCCATTTTCTGGCCATATCCGGCAACCATTGGGCTTCCAAATGATATAATCTTGTTCTACACTTCCCTATCTTCATTTTGATATATTATGGGTCGAATTTGGTTAAGAAACAATTAAGTTACCAAGCTTTGAAAATTGCATATGAGAATCTGATGACAAGTTATTGTCTGGATTACCGAAATAAATCATACTTAACTGTTTAACTGACCAATATTCTTAAGATTTCGTGGTTTTCTACTATCTAGGGCCCATCTCAAAATTATCTATTTCGTATCGTCTTGGTTACATACTAACTCCTATCTGGTAAAAAAGATGAGGTGGGGGCGAGAATGTTAACGGAGAGTTAGACTGAAATGTTAATTTTAGGCTTGAATTCTAATAGACATCACTATGAGGGTTTAAATTCTAATTTTCTTCACCATGGGCTATCTTCCAATTATCCTATCATCATGAGACTGTTAATCTAATTTAGCTTTTACATTTAGTGAGCATTATTTTTAATACGGTTTTCTTTGTTTAGATTCTCATAGAAAACTCGCTGCAAAAAAAATATGGGTTTCGAGTTGGGTGGTTGAGAATATGGACTGATCATTTTATTGCAGATTTTGAACCATTAGTATCAAGGTGAAAAAATGACCAACAAGAGGTGTTGGCATTCAATTTTAAAATTTTCGTCAACATGACAGCACTAGATAATTCCCATTACTTAAAAATATTGTGGTGTTTCTGACCGAAAGCTTGCAAGTATCTCTAAAATTGATTTAGTTGGTTTCTCCTGACCACAATGCAGGACTTCTCATGACCTTTTTTTTTATGTAGAAGTTCGTTTCTAATCAAACCAACTTTTGATTTAATAGCAGGTGGGATCTTAGATAGGATAAATGTCAAAGCAACATAGAAGGAGATGAAAAATTAGTTCAAAAGTTGTTTTTATTTCTTTAAACTACTAAGACATGAGCCTTATTATGTAAATGTGCTACTGTCGTTGCACCGAAACATAATAGTCAGTTTAGTAAATTTCATTTTTCATATTTATAAAAACATGTATCAAATCACAAACGTTCTACATAGATGAATGCAGTAAAGCTCTATAACTCACACGTAGAGCCCTGTGATTAAAAAAAGGTCTTTTGAATGTGTGTGAGTGCATGCAAAAATGCTAGTATGGTCTAAAAAATGGTCTCTTTAACTAGCATTTTCCTTATTCAGCTCATATTGTAAGTTGTAACTATTTCCTACTTGGACTGTTTGATAGATGATTATTATGTGTGGGATATTATTATTTTTAAATCGTATATAAAGTAGATAATATTGGAATGTTGTTAGATTCATGGAAGAAAATGCCGATAATATCGGCGAAATATCGCCGATATTATCGGTTTTTCGGGTGATGGATATTCTAAGTGGTATCCGAATGGTTTTTAGCCAAATATCGCGATATTATCGATAATATCGATAATATGGCGATATTTTGGAAATATCGGCGAAATTTTTTTGAGTTTGGTGCAATCGGACTCCGAGGCGACGTCGGAGAAGAACGCTGGAGACGGTGTGCCTATTCCCGGGCCGATTTCGTCCCAAAAACCTTGCAAAAACACGAATTTTAACATCAATTTCACATATAAACTTCAGATTTCACGCATGCATAAACGATTCAACATATGTGAAGTCGGTTTAGGGTTTAGGGTTTCAATGGAATCTCACCTGACGAAGACGAAGACGAACCAGATGACTGAACGTGATCCTTGCTCAGTGGCGCACCGCCAGAGACGACTGAGCCAACTCCGACTTCGCCAGAGCCACGATCAACGGCGAAGGGAGAAGAGAGATCGAGAGATCTCTGTGTGTGTGTGTGTGTTTGGGAGAAGAGAGATCGGAGATCTCTCTTTGTATGTGGGTGTTTGGGAGAAGAGAGATCGGAGAAGGGAGAAGAGAGATCGGAGAAGGGAGAAGAGAGATCGGAGAATGGAGAAGAGAGATCTCCGATCTCTGTGTGTGTGTGTGTGTTTGGGAGAAGAGAGATCTCCGATCTCTGTAGATGGAGGGTGTGTGCGTGTGTGTGTGTGTGGAATGAGGGAGAAGTGTGTGTGTGTTATCCGAGAGAAAGAAAAAAATACATTGAGGGTGTGTGTGTGTGTGTGTTTGTGGCACACGGTTTGACACATGGTTTTGTATAAAACCATGGTTTTGTGTGTGTGTGTGTTCACGTGTATGGTTATGTGTGTGTGTGTGTATGGTTATGTGTGTGTGTGTGTTATCCGAGAGAGTTTTGGCACATGGTTTTGTATAAAACCATGGTTTTGTATAAAACCATGGTTTTGTGTGTGTGTGTATGTGTGTATGGTTATGTGTGTGTGTGTTATCCGAGAGAAAAAAGAAAAAAACTTTGAGGATGTGTGTGTGTGGCACACGGTTTTGTATGAAATAATTGGAAGTGACTTTGCTTAGAAGAACCAAATATTCTGTCAGAGAAGAACCAAAAAATCTGCTTACTTTATCTTCTTCTCCACGTGAAGACCAAATTCTGTCAGAGAAGAACCAAAAATGCAATGTATAAAGTGTAAAATATTGTACTAATTCATTATATATAAATGATTATGGTGTGTTTAGACTTCTTTCATTAATTACTACATATTTTCTACACTCACAATGTTTGTCAGCTCGCTATATAATCAACTTGATAATGTTAAATCCATCATGCAATGCATTTCCTTCCAATTTTTTGTGATAAACTAATAGATAATTGACTAAATAAACATCCTGCAAAGTTTCAATAAAAATTTCCAAGTTTTTCTTACAATTTCCGTGGTTTCCATGTAATTTTTATCGATATCGATATTATCCCAATATTTCCATCGATATTTCCGTGTTTTCGGACTACCGATATTTCCGATATTTTCTTCCTTGGTTAGATTCACCTCAATGTCTTATTTCCCCACTCACATACTCTCACCCACCACAAAAGTTAAAAAACTGAAATGTTATTTTTTCACCCACTATTATTTCTAAAGTAACCTCTAATAAGCTCAACCAAGCCTTCACTCACCACCAAGGCCTCCCTTCCCGATTTTTATTTTGGTTCGAGTTTCAGAATTTGGTCTTTTCCCAATTTGCAACTCTCCTTCCTTCCCTCTATCCAGACTCAACGCAACCCCATTTCCTCCCCCCTTTCAATATTTTCTTCATTTACCATTGCTTGTTTGCTTATTAAAAAGCTGGAATTTATTTTAAAAGTAGTTTGCTTTTTTTTATTTGAACTCATATAACTTTATTTTACACTTATTTTATATTCTACACTCATTTTATTTTTAATTAAACTATTAATATCTCTTTAACCCTAATTTACTACCTAAACTAAACTACACTCACAAACCCAATTTAATATGCAAATTGAGCTTTACACCCATTTCAAAATAAAACTCAAAATCAAAGCATATGTTCTCTTCTCTAACATTCTTTCCCACGTCCATCGTCTTTCCTTTTTAATTCTTCATGATTTAATAGAAATTGAAATTGAAATTAATAAAAGTTGTGAGAATTAATTTATCTTTTAGGTTTTCAGGAGAACGGCATACAACCATCCTTTATGTGATTACCATGTTGGAAAAGCTTGATCTTTTGAGGCTAAGTTCCATAAAGGAGTGGGTGATCACCGTATGAGTTGGAAAAAACTTGATAACATCCTTTTTGCCCACTTTCTGATGCTTTTATGAGAAATTTGAGGCGCAAGAAATTCAAGGTTATAGAACTGGAAGATTGAGCAGCCCAACTTGACCACCTCTCGAACTCTGAAACAAAATTGGCGGATGAGGAACTTGCTTGAGCAGAATATCAAGCTCCTCAAAAACCCATCTGAATTATGAACGACCTTCTTTATTAAGCTATTACCTTCTTGAAGTAATTTGGGATTAACTTTTGCTCCAATTCAACACCTTTTTATGGCTTCTTCATCATATAATTTATGTTTAGATTTTAGTTTGGAGCCAACTGATATTCTAATCATTCCTGGCCACTACCCAGTTGATGGGTTCTGACCGTGGCAGGTTCAGCTTGGAGGTGGGGGTGACATGATTTTTCTTTATTTTGTTTTTTCATATTATTTGTTATTTTGGTTATTTTAATCTTTATTTTTTAATTCTGTTGTCCAAAAAGCTTATTAGCGGGGACTATTGTTACCACACGTACAATTTTAACAAAAAATATTAACTGGAGCTTTACAGATGTGATTTTTAATATGTTGATTACTTATTTGAAATATTTAATTAAAAATATTAAGATTAACCTGAAATGACACTAAAAGGATAAGAGTTATATGTACTTATATATTTTCTTTTTTATCGGGTGTCTTTGTTATGTCAGACCAAGAAAAAACATGTTTGGATGATTATGTATGTTGAACATGGACGCATTTTGAGGACAATTAGCGTGTCAAGACAAATTTTGGTACCAATTACAAGTTGGACGAATATGATTTGAAACGAGGAAAATTAGCGTGTTGGACGCATAATTACTTGTTACCCTTTTTTTTTTTTGGGTCAAAGGATAGAAATGTATTAAAAGTCAAATACGAATGAAAACATTTGCATCTTCAGCTAGAATATTAAACAAAAATTGAGGTCCTAATACATCCCAACCATAACTCCCACCATGCTTAAGAACGTACGCCGCCACCATATGGGCTGCACGATTGTATTGTCGAGGGGTAAAGATAAACTTCACCGATTGGAATGACTGCATTATATTCCAAATATCAACTAAATATACCTCCAGCAACACATCATCTTTTAATTCTTTCTTGAATTCCAAGTTTCTATATTTAGCTTTATCATACTTTGCTTCATCTTACACAGTAGGTCGGAAAAAGTGAGTATGATTATATACCAATATATTAAAGGAAACTTTAACGAAAAGCTCTCGATACTGTCAACTTTAACGAAAAACCATATTTTTACACTAAAAAGTCAATCCTAGTACTATTCACTACCCTTTATTTTGTCTTTATCGTTAAAATTCAAAGTTTTCATTAGTTTTCCTTATATTAAACTCATATAAGAATCACATTTCTACAGTAAACCGGAAAATTTGAATGAAATACCAATTTATTGAATTTATGAGTTCAATATATTGGACACATGACTTCAATATATCAAACTCATAAATGTGGTACAAATATATATGGAGTATGTCATACTCCAGGAACCATAAATTTTTTGTTGCTAACATAGATTCATAGGTCTTATAAGTTGCAAGTCATTTCCATCCTCTATAAATGTTTGTTAAGTTAATTGTGCAGTACAGAAGTAGATATTTCGGGTCACTATGGGCAATAAAGAGGCAGCGCAGCGCATCAAGGCAACAGGCAAAGTCTTGAAGCATAGAAAAATCAAAGGTATCAATAGCCAATGTTCAACGTTAGTTGCCATTGCTGTAACCAAACCCAGTAAGTCCGAAAAAAGGGAGAACAAAAAAAAATCCCTTAGCTACATAGAGTTCCTGCATTACCAACAAAAGAACAATTTTAAGATTAAAAAAAAAAGATGTGATCGTAATTCTTTAGATTGAAAATAATATTAGGGGAAAATTAGGTTCGCATCCTTCTTTTTGTTACTACATTGATTAAAATCCTATTCATTTTAAATTTTTTATCAAGGTCCTTGTGTATTAATAACATCATTAATTATTTGAATAATAAAATATTTTTATTTTTAAATATATTCCTTTAGTGTTAAAAATGTTACGATTAGTATATTTATACTTATGGCTAAATTTTTTTATCATATATTTTTATTTTTAGTTTGTACCTATTTTTAATTTGCAAATATTTTTTAATTTGTACCAATTTTCTTTTCATTTTTAATTTGTACCCATATATTAGTTTCTTTTTGTGCCCATATTTTTTAAAGTTTTATTTGTGTTTGTACCCATGTGTATACCATCACGTGACATTGTATATTTAATCAATGATAGAAAAATTACATTTGGTATATTTATGTTTTATGCCTAAACTTTGTATCATATATTTATATTTTTAGTTTGTACCCACTTTTAATTTGCAACATTTTTTTTAATTTGTAGTATTTTTTTTTAGTTTTATTTTGTACCCATGTCTTAATTTCATTTAGCGCCTATATTTTTAAAAATTTATTTGTACTCATAATTTTTAATGTTTTATTTGTACCCTCATTTATTTATAATGTACCCATTCTTCTTTATTAATGTACCACTTTGTTATATGTGAAATGTACCAATTTTTTTGTAAAATGTACCAATTTTTTTAGGGCAAAAGACTGTTTACTACCCTGAAGTTTTATGGTTTTCAACATTTAGTACATCAAGTTTTTTTCGTCTCAGAGTCATACCTAAAGTGTTAATTTTGGGACAGTCTCATACATCTGTTAGTCAAACTGTTAAATCTGCCGTTAACTGATGACGTGGTGCCCATGTGGACAATGACTGGACGCCACGTGTCATTAAGAGGTCCGCGTGGATTTTTTTTTTTTTTGAGAAGGGGTTCAAAAAAAAAAAAAAGTAGTGGTTCCTAAAACTGCAGCAACCATGGCTTTATCTTCATCATCCCAAACCCCTCATCCTAAACCCATCTTAATCTTCATCTCCAAAATCCAAAAAAAATCAACAACCCTACAAAAATCGAGCTAAAACTTTCAAAACCTAGATCAAATCTCAGCCCCAAATACCCCCTAAACCATGAAAAAAAAATCAAACAACAAAGAAATCTGGAAAATCCAATAAAAACCCAAATCCAAGTTTCTGTCGATCCGCACGCAGAGCCATGAAGATCAGAACTTTGAAGCTCCGAGAGGCCCACGAGCAGCGACGGGTGGCCGTCGTACTGATCGGTGCTGTGGGACCAGTAGGCCTACCAAGTCGTGACGACGTCCTCCTCCGACCCCACAATCACCATCCACGACTCTCTTATCCTGTCCAGCCATCCCAAGCTCATCCGTCACCGCTGCGACAGCGTCACGGCTCTCACTCTCAGCCCCAATTCCACCTGCCTCACCTCCAGCTCCGTCAACCACTTCGTCAAGCTGTTTCCTGGTCAATATCTCCCAACCAAGCAAATAAACAACACCCAGATCTGAATTTCCATCCAAAATCAAATACAACAAATTAGGGTTTCGTAATCTGAGAAATTGGGATCTGAGATTTGGGTATAACAAGGTGAAAAATAACAAATTCATAATAAAGTTTGAAGCTTTTAAATATACAAATATGCACAAGAATGTAAATGGCAGGTTAATAGTACAAGGACCCATATATTCAAATTTTAGATAGAGAAAGAGAGACTGTGAGAGAGGGGAGAAAAGATAGGATAAAGGAGAGAGAAAACTTACTCAAGTGGGTGTAAACGGCTCTTTAGGGTTTTGCCCTTCTGGCGAGAGAGAGAGGAGAGAGAAACCTAAGAGAGAGAAAGAGAGGAAAGAGGAAAGAGGAGAGGAGAGAAGAGAGAGGAGAGAGGGGAGCGAGTGGTGGAGATGGAAGTTGGCGCGGGCGAGGGAGCAAGGGGCTTACTGTTAAGGTGTACAAGGGAAATATGACTAAATAAAAACCAACTACTAGCAGCATTACTAGCTAAGATAAAGTGCTAATGTGAGATTAAATGTAAATTACACAGCCAGAGCATAAATATCCTAGATGCAGTCAAGCAGGACAAGTACTAGATATAGATAACACCCAAAGGTGATCCTACATTTATGATGTTCTGTCAGAACCACCGTTGAAGTCCTCGTGAGTCACCAAAAAAAACCCAAACCAAATCCAGTTTGTCCCCCCTTTCCCCACCATAAACCCAATCCCTTGCAACCCAGAAAGAATAAGGAGGAAGAAGAAGAAGAAGAAGAAAAGGAAAAAAAAAACAAAAAATGGAAACCGAGTTCGTCCGTCCCTCCCACCCCACCTGCAGAAGAAGAAGAGAGAGAAGGAAAAAAAAGGGTATGTCCCCCCCCCCCACCCACACCCAACCTGCAGAAGAAGAAGAAGAAGAAGAGAGAAGGAAAAGCAAAAAAAAAATGACACCCAGTTCGTCCATCCGCCCCCGCATACCCACCCACCCTCTTCCTTCCACATCCATTCCCCCCATTTTCCCGATTCCACCTCAACGGGATCTAGTTTTTTTTTTTTGGGTTACAGGTAGTGGGTGCAAGGTTGGGTGCAGAGGGCGGGTAGGAAGGTGGGGAGGTTGGGTGCAGGGAGAAGAGGGGGTGGGGAGTGGGGAAGACAAATTGGTTTTTTTTTTTCTCTCTCTCTTCTTTTTTCTGGGTTGAAGTTGTAGGAATGGGGAAGAAGAGAAGATGGGGAGAAGAGAGAGAAGGGGGGGGGAAGGGGACGAACTGATTGTTGGTTTTTTTTTTTTTTTTACTTTGCTTTATTATTTTAATATTTAAAAAATATTAAATGATTTTTTTTTTTTTTAATAGAAAATGGGCCCTGGATCAAGCCACGTCAGCATTTAACTGAGAAATTCACGCCAAGCTAATGGAAGGTATAACATTGGCACAAATTCATAAGATGAGATATGACATTATCAATTTTAAAAGATGAGGTATGAAAGTGTCGTGACACCAATAGTTGAGGTAGTTTTTTTTACTTTACCCTAAAAAATATTTGCAAATTAAAAATAGGTACAAACTAAAAGTAAAAATATATGATAAAAAAAAATTTAGCCATAAATATAAATATACTAATTGTAACATTTTTCACACTAAAAGAGTATATTTAAAAATAAAAATATTTTATTATTCAAATAATTAATTATGTTATTAATACCCAAGGACCTTGATCAAAAATTTAAAATGAATAGAATTTTAATCAATGGAGTAATAAAAAGAAGGATGTGAACCTAATTTTCCCTAAAGAATTATTCCTCAATCCACTATGTTTCGAATTCAAACATCTTCATCTCTAGTGTAAATTAAAGTAGTAATATTATTTTATTATAAAAAAAAGATAACATTACTCTTTTTATAATAAATTATTAGTGGCTTCATCAAATTATTATGCATTGTAATTTATATATGTCAACCATTTACCTTCACACTTAATGGTGTTACAACATGACGTTAACATTCAACATTTAAATTACAAAAAATGTAAATCATACTATATTCGTCAAAGTTTATAGTTCAATGCTACGTAATAATACCAATAAGGTTATACCTAACAACATAGAATGATAGTGTTATTATTGCAATTAGATTAGTGCTACTTTGCCGACACCTTTTTGTTGGGTTTTTTGGCTCAAAATTAGGATGATGCAATAAATTAGGTTTGTGTTACCTATTTGGTTTTGGTGTCCTATTTGGATTTGGTTTTGACTTCTTAGTTAGTTTCCTTGGTGGAGAGATTTTTTTTAGTTACCTATTTGATTAGGATTTGGATTTATTTCCTATTAGGATTCTTATTGTAACCTAAGTCCTATGCACTATAAATAGGACCTTAGGGTTAGTGTATTTGGTGTGACTCATTCGTGTGGCAATTTGGTGAGAGTCAATTTGTGAGTTTGTGAGTTAAAGAGCAATTTCGGAAAATCTTCTTCATTAGTTTGGGTTCTCTACTCGTTTGGTTTACGGTTTGTAATTTGTGGGATTTGGGTTGTGAGAGTTTAAAACACTCTTTTGTAATCTCTGTTTGTTTAGTGAAATTCCTCGCTGTGCTTCGCTCGTGGACGTAGGCTTTACGCCGAACCACTTAAATCTCTTGTGTTAGTTTGAGATTGTTTATTTTAGCTTTCACCTACGACATTGATATTGATACTTTGTTAGAATTCGCTTCCGTTTGTGAATAAAAGTACAACAAGTGGTATCAGAGCCCAGGTTTCAGCTTGGGCTTTGCTTGGCAATCACTATGAAGCCTTATGTGCCATCGGTGAAAGTTGATATTGAAAAGTTTGACGGCAATGACTTTGGTATTTGGCAATTGAACATGCTTGCTTTGTTAGTTCAACAAGGGCTTTTGAAAACACTAAAGGGTGTGAAGGCTTTGCCGAATTCGTGGACTGATGAAGAAAAAGAAGACGTTATGGAACAGGCACTTAGAGCAATCATGCTGACTTTATCAAATGAAGTCTTGCATAAAGTTGGTAGCATCAAATCTGCACCGGAGTTGTGGATAAAATTGGAGAGCTTGTATATGACCAAATCCCTTGCTAAATGGTTGTATTTGAAGAAAAGTTTGCATACTCTTCGTATAGATGAAGTTACATAACACATCCCGACCCGGATTGTCCACTGGGACTCCAAATCGAGTTGTGCTGGCCAACACCTGGAAGGTGACGATGCCATAAAGTGTGGTGATGTGGAATATGTGAATAAATTTAAACCTAAAAATGCATAAACATGAGAGTGCGCTGTGAGCAGGAATGAACACATTTCACACGTGACATTAGAGCATAAGTAAAGTACAGTAGACTGGATTGAAAATCATACCGTTAAAGGTAATCTCCATTACCAAGACTTGCCACGAATCCTTATCGATACGAAAACTCTGCTACTAGAACCTGGAGGGATAAAAACAAAAGCGAGTGGGCCTGGATATAAAGCCTTAATAAAGACCTTCTAAACGATACAACCCTTTGTTGTAATACCTGTATAGCTTCCAAGAAATCATACTACATATAAATATGAAGTCAAATGTAAATCAACATTAAATCCAAGAATAATCCAAAATCACTACATATCGGCAACAACATAATAAAATCAGGTGCTCATCAATCTATGATAACCCACGAGTCGGAGTTGCCTAACGCAACCTGTGCGATTCATAAATCAATCTATGATAGCACATGAGTCGGACTTGCCTAACGCAACATGTACGACTCATAGGCAATTTGTACGACAGTGTCGAAGTTGCCTATTATTGCAACCTGTACGACAGTGTCGGAGTTGCCTCCTATTGCAACCTGTATGACAGTGTCGAAGTTGCCTATTATTGCAACATATACGACAGTGTCAGAGTTGCCTCCTATTGCAACCTATATGACAGTGTCGGACTTGCCTATTATTGCAACTTGTACGACAGTGTCGGAGTTGCCTCCTATTTCAACATGTACGCCTATTATTGCAACATGTACGACAGTGTCGGAGTTACCTCCTATTGCAACCTGTACGACAGTGTTGGAGTTGCCTATTATCACAACCTATACGATAGTGTCTGGAGTTGCCTCCTATTGCAATATGTACGACAGTGTCAAAGTTGCCTATTATTGCAACACGTACGACAATGTCGGAGTTGCCTAAAACACTAATATAGTCATGCCATAACTCAATCAATTCAAATAACACCATAAACTTACCTGAACTTACTTGTACGTCTCGCGTTCACCTTAGTACTTCAAGGCATTCACAACAATTATATGTAGGTAATATGCATATGGTTATACCATGATGCAGTATAAAACTCAACCATATCATAGTATTTTAGAATATATATATATATATATATGTATATATGACATGGCATAAAATGCATAAATCAATTTAGAAGCGTTTGTGGAACTATCAATTATATACATACGATAAAAAAGGAAAAAACCCACTCACCTGAGGTCCGTGCTACAACTCCCTAGCACGAATATCGAGACATCACTAACGATCCTCACCTAGAACAATTATTTAGTCCCGTCTCAGAACTCTTATCAATAGAACATATAACTTACGTAAAACACATCCCAATGACGTTCTAGAATAATTCGAGACCCATTGACCAAAAGTCAATCGTCGGTCAAAGATCAACAATAGGGTCCACAACGTTACGTAAATTGATCCGAAAGATCCGCATCTCGGATTTATATTCCGTAATTTCAAAAGATCCACATTGTGCTTCTAAAACGTCATACTAAAGTTTCATTACGATCCAACGGTTGGATCTCCGCCAATTGCCAATTCAAGCACCAGTCAACGTTTTATTTTACGAACTTACAAATCTAATTTCGGAAGATCTGTACTTTGGATTCCCGATCCGTAAGTTTTTATGGTCCTCAAACATTAAGTACTATAATTTAATTAAGTTTAGTGACGATCCAACGGTTGGATCGTCGGTTACTATAATGTTCAAGCGGCGGACCTTAACGGAACTAGATTTGTAAGGGGTACCTCGGTCTACGCGTCGCCGCACACGCTGCCGCAGGTGGCGGTCGACCGCCCCAACTTGCCGGAAAATTCAACTATTTCTAAAATTTACCAAAATTTACAAGAATGAAGATCTCAAAGAGAGGAACAACTTTCATACCAGCCACGAAGTCCAAAAATAGACGGAAGATGGTCAATTTTGCCCACAAAACTGATGGGTGCCTAAAGCTTCATGGTGTCGATTCGTCGTCTACGGTGGTCCAACGGGGTCAAGGTTGGTCAGAATTTTCTCCTGGGATGATGGGCTATAAAGCCCAAGTGTTGACATTGGCCATCGCTTTGCCGATTCGCTGAAAAATTGAAAATGGTGGCCGGAGCACTGTTGATTTTCGTGGCCTCAAACCGCCATATACCATGGTTAATCAAGGTGGTTCTTGGGTGGGTTTTGTAAAGGGGAATGAGATCTTCAAGATGGTGGTGGTGGCGTCGAAAAACTCCACCAGAGTTGGTCGGAATCGGCCTTGGAAAATGAGAGGTCGCAGAGGTGTGGGTGATAGGGAATCTGGGAGCTTTCTCCCTTTTATGTGATGGGTCATTTGTGCCTAAAATTTGATTGGGCTACTTCCTTGAAGGAGTTAAATTAATTTACAAATTGAAATATAAATTAAAAATTTCAAAAGTCCATAACTATACCGTTATAATCCGGACTCGCAAATGGCTTTCGCCTATACGTTCGTACCAATAAGTACTACAAGGATACGCTAAAAGAAAAAGTCATACGTTCCTCTAGACGATGGTAAACGAAAGTGAAAGTCCTTGCCTCTAGGGCATTTTTGTAAATTCACACTTTTAAAACTAATAAAAAACGTCAAATTAAGGGTGTCACAGTACATCAATTCATAAGCATGTTGATGAATTCAATTTACTTATGATGGATTTGAAAAGTGTGGACGACCAAATAAGTGATGAGGATTATGCGATAATTTTTTTGTGTTCTTTATCTCCTTCGTATGAACACTTTGTCGATACCATGCTATTTGGTAGAGAAAGTCTTAGTTTGGAAGATGTTAAAGTCGCTTTGAATTCTAAAGAACTAAAGAATAAAGTGTCTAACACACAAGATGGAGCTTTGGTAGTTCAAGGAAGGAATAAGGAAAGGAGCAAACTTGGAAAGAACACTTGTAGCTATTGTTATAAGGAAAGTCATTGGAAAGTAGATTGCCCTAAACTCAAGGGCAAAAAGAAGTTGTTTGATAAGTCTTTTGCTAGTGTTGATGCAAACATTGCAGAAGATAGTTGTTCTGAACTCCTCTAAAGGTTATGTGAAGAGGTGGAGCTTGGTACTTAAGCTATTTGGGTGGAGTGCAATTCGCACTTTTTGTTCGTATGTTCAAGCTTTTGCTTGGATTTTGTTTTGTATTTGTTAGTTTCCGTAATGGAATTTGTTGGAAAAGGTGTTGGAGGAAATTTCAAGTTTGAAGACGTTTGGAATTTTTGAGTCTAGGTGGAGATCAGTTTCGAAAGAATTTGGTGCATGTTTGTGTTTGTATTTTGGTATCCCAAATGTGAAGTTTGTATTTGATTTGGAAGTTTGCTAATTTCTCCGAGGTGGAGATTGTTGGTTTTTTGGCTCAAAATTAGGATGATGCAATAAATTAGGTTTGTGTTACCTATTTGTTTTTGGTGTCCTATTTGGGTTTGGTTTTGACTTCTTAGTTAGTTTCCTTGGTGGAGAGATTTTGTTAGTTACCTATTTGATTAGGATTTGGATTTATTTTCTATTAGAATTCTTATTGTAACCTAAGTCCTATGCACTATAAGTAGGACTTTAGGGTTAGTGTATTTGGTGTGGCTCATTCGTGTGGCAATTTGGTGAGAGTCAATTTGTGAGTTTGTGAGCTAGAGAGCAATTTGGGAGAATCTTCTCTGTTAGTTTTGGATTCTCTACTCGTTTGGTTTAGGGTTTGTAATTTGTGGGATTTGGGTTGTGAGAGTTTAAAACACTTTTTTATAATCTCCGTTTGTTTAATGAAATTCCTCGCCGTGCATCGCTCGTGGACGTAGGCTTTACGCCAAACCACGTAAATCTCTTGTGTTAATTTGAGATTGTTTGTTTTAGCTTTCACCTACGACGTTGATATTGGTACTTTGTTAGAATTCGCTTCCGTTTGCGCATAAAAGTACAACACTTTTTACACTGTTAAGGTATACTACAATTACATTACAAGATCATCGACAGCATTGAAACGCAATCAAAGAGTTTTTTTGGAGAAATTAGGTTCTCATCTTTCATTTTGTTACTATATTGATTAAAATCATATTCCTTTTCAATTTTTGATCATGGTCTTTGGATATTAATAATTAATAACATCATTAATTATTTTAATAATAAAATATTTTTTTACTTCTAAATATATTCATTTAATGTTTAAAATGTTACAATTAGTATATTTATATTTATGACTAAATTTTTTATCATATATTTTTTGTGACGACCCGTCCCTAATTTTCCTATGTAATTTCTCCCCGAGTATGTGTATTGACGATTATGCCCTAATTGGCAAGTGACGTGGACATATTCTTATCGCTTTCATTTTTACTTTTCGCTATTGCATATAAATTGTACACGTCGTTGCGGGTGTACGTAAATTTTTATCAGTGCGAAAACACTATCCCGGATAGATTTTCGATACTCTTTTCAGTAGAAAATCTAAAACCATATCCCTAGTTTTTACCTAGCCCATCCCTTGCACCCTCCTCCATTATTCACTCTCTCACCAATCACATCTTCCCCTCATTTTTGTCCCCCAATCAGAAAAGAGAAAAAGGAACCCTCTTTCTCTCGTTTCCCTCTCTCTCTCTCTCCCGTATGCTTTCTCTCTCTGAAAAACCTTCAAACAATCTTCAAAGCTCACATATTGAACCCAAAAACCGCACCATTATACTCCTCTCATCTTCACGATCACAACCATGTTCTTGAAACCTGGTTTAGACGAGTTTTGACTCGTTAACTCGTGAGGTCTGACTCAGCCACACTAAGTTCGACGTGTTTTCGAACGAGTTAGGACGTTTTGAAACTTGGGAAAGTTTCTACACGACGTTTTAAAGGTCCTAGGCTTGTTTTGGAAGAAGGTCGAAGTGAAACGACCGAGTTTCAAAGAATTCACTTTTGGCCGGAACTTTCGAGGCTTTTTCTGGCGATCTCTGTCCACTTTTTGGACTCCAAACAGGTATAACCCGATTCTACTCTTCATTAGCTTCAAATCCATAAATAGTGCGTCGAAAATGGTTGAGAAATGAAGAAGAATAGTGAATTCAAAAATTTTCCAGAAATCTGGCAAAAAACCGAGTTGCAAACGGCGATGGCAAGGTTTATCGAAGAAGGAGACGAAATATTCCATCAGAGTTGATAGAATATTCCTGACAACGTTAGGTAACGCCGTTAAACGTCTGTTAGCTTTTAACGGAATATTCCGTGGAATATTCTTGATGGACATCAGGCACTGGTCTGCACGTGGGACGCGTCTCGCCATGCCCTTGATGGCGCGTGGGGGCGCATGAGCCGTCCAAAAAAAATTCTGAAAATTTGGGGATGTTTATGACGTCGACTAGGTCACGATGGTATATTTAAACCCTATGTTTGAGTAAACTATGGGCGTTTTATTTAGGTTTCCTTATATGTGCTTTAATTAATTTTATTTTAGTTATTTCACGTATAGGGGAAACGTATCCCGAAGACATTCGAGGTCAAGCTAGACGGTGGCGATGGCAAGGTTCACCGAATAAGGAGACGAAATATTCCATCAGAGTTGACAGAATAATCCTGACAGTGTCAGGTAACGCCGTTAACGTCTATTAGCTTTTAACGGAAAATTCTTGACGGACATCAGGCACTGGCCTGCACGTAGGGCGTGTCTGGCCATGCCCTTGACGGCACGTGGGGGTGCATGAGCGGTCTAAACAATTTTCTGAAAATTTGGGGATGTTCGTGACGTCGAGTAGGTCACAATGGTATATTTAAACCCTAGGTTTAAGTAAACTATGGGCGTTTTATTTAGGTTTCCGTATATGTGCTTTAATTAATTTTATTTTAGTTATTTCACATTTAGGGGAAACGTATCTCGAAGACATTCGAGGTCAAGCTAGGCTCGGGGGTTATGACCCAGCAACGTACTTGTGAGTGGACAATTTATTTTTATATCTATATGTATTTATAATTTCCAAAATTTCATAAATGCATCACTTTGCGTATATATATTGCAAAATAATTGATATCTGCTATATAATTGTGATAAGTGTTGCTATGAGGTTAAGATATTACTGTCATGGCATTCATACATATTTGTACATGTTCATCTTGCTGCACCCGGTGTTAGTACTCACCCTAGGGCCAAGGCCAGTCCTTCACGTGTATGTTCACAGTGCACCATTTGCTTGCCTTGGATCCAAGTTAGGTGTCAGTCTTGTCGGGTAGATTGCATTAGGCAATCCAACTTGTATGTGATGTGCTTCTGCACCAGTCTTCACGTGATCATAGTACTAGAGCATATTGATTACACCTAGTTCTGTTCGTGTCAAAATTTATCTGTTCAAACTCGTGTGTCAGCCTAGATGGATGAGCACTTAGTTATACTTGATTATCACATGATTATATTATTGTGGCATTCGATGCATCATGATTTGGCATACTTCTGGTTATAATACTATTATATTGTTGTTGTTTTATTGTTAACATACTTACTTAGTATGTTTTAAGGAAGCTATACTTGTTTTACGGCGAGGGGTTAGTATATTCGAAAATAAAGGATTTTGTATAAGCATTGTTTTGCTGACCCACTCAACTTTGTTTTTTCGCCCCTCCAGGACCTATATAGATGTACTCCTTGTGGCACTCAAGGAATCTTGGCAGTTCTGACAATATCTTCTGTTTAGACGTACAAACTTATCACTGTTGTGTAATAAGTGTACTTTAGTTATCTTGACTACTCTTATGTAGTCTTACTGTCTATTACGCTCTGACTAATTGTAGTAGGTTCGTCCCACGATTGCACACTCTTTCACTGTTTAGTATTTTTTTTGTTCTATTTAGTTTTAAATTTATTCACTTTTTGCATCACTTACCCTTATGGTTATGTCACCTCACGGTGATGGCCAGCATGCTTTGACCTTTCTGGGTCGAGGTGTGTCATTTTTAGTTTTAGTTTGTACCCATTTTTAATTTGTAATTTTTTTTAAAAATTCGTACCTATTTTCTTTTCAATTTTAATTTGTACTCATATATTAATTTCTTTTTGTGCCCATATTTTTTAAATTTTATTTGTATTTGTACCCATATATTTTTTTTATTTGTACTTTTTATTTTGCTAAATGTACCCATGCTAATTATATGTACCCATTCATGTAAAACTTTTTAGTCTTAAAATGTACTCATTCTTAATATACCAATTTGTTATATGTAAAATGTACCATTTTTGTTTATATAAAATCTATTCAATTTTTTTCTAATCTATTTTTAAACTTATATGGGTACATTCTTTTTTCTTGGATTTTAAAATGTATCCATGTCAAGTTTAATCGAAGAAATTTACTAATGTTATTAAGCCTCATATCTTTTTTTCTTTTTTTTTTTGATTTTGAAGAATGTGCCCATGTTTTGATACAATAATTTTTTTGGTTAATGTTGATGAATGTACCCATGTTTATATATATATACACACACACACTGTCACAACCCGTCTCGAAATATTAGTTTCGATGGTGTGAAATGTCTAAATTGCCCTTGGACATTGAGTTTGTTATGTGGTGTTGTGGCTAAGTTTGGGTTTAAACTTAATTGGTTAGTTCCTAAGTTTTTGGAACTTAAAGTTAGTAATTTTTGGTTGTGATTAGTGACCCAAATTGGACCACACACCCACACCTCTCGTTGACCTTTCTCTCTCCTCCCTCTCTTGGATCTTCTTCCATTTCCGTACAACCCGTACGAACGAACCTCAAACCAACCCATTTCTGCATAGATCGAGCTCGTGATTAGTACCATCACCTTCATCTCGTCATCATGAACTCAACCATACCATTTTTAGGACTTGGAAGCTTTAGAAAACCTGTGAAAAACCCTACCCCGAAATTGGCACTGTTCATGCACGTTTAAACGAAGAGTTTTTAAAGGATTTTAAACTCACAGAGAGCTTTAGAAGGTCTTCACGAAGCTCGGGGTAGCTCGCTGGGTAGTTTTGGACGTCGAGATTGTGAGTTTCAAGTTTGGCCGGTTTCTCTCGAATTTCTCCGGTGAGGTTCCGTGATCTTTGGGGCTTCAAACAGGTAAGGAAATGTTCTACAAGTTAAGAGCTTCATTTTGGTACTGGTTTCATGAAATTTGGATGAAAAATGGGTGAGATATAAAGGTTTAAAGTTTTTCTAGTTTTTCCGGCGACGACGACGGTCCGACGAACCAAGGAAGGAGACGACGGAATATTCCATCAAGTTTGACGGAATATTCCAACGGCGTCAGGTTAGTTTTAACGGTATATGCTACTTTTTAGCGGAATATTCCCTAACGCCGTTAAGGTTACCGTCGGTGTGCCTGGCATGTGCTCGCGCGTGGATGGCACGTCTGGCCGTGCCTTGGCCGGCGCCGCGGCGCGTGGGTGGTCGGAAAATTTTTCTAAAAATATGGGGATGTTCGTGAGGTTGTGTAGATCACGTTGGTATATTCAAACGCCTCATTTGAGCAATGTATGAGGAGTTATTAGCTAGTATTGGTCATGCGCTTTAAATTAACCTTTTTATAGTTGTTTCGCATATAGGGGAGACTTATCCCGAGGACGAGCGCAGTCAAGGGCGACTCGGGGGCTACGACCCTTCGACATACCAGTGAGTAGGCTTTTGGTTTTCAGTATATACTTATATACTTGAGAGTTTCCCAGAAAATGCGTTTAAATGAAAGTATGCCTTGAAATGCCATGCATATAAATTTATATTCTGTATATGAATTGGTATATGATGCATACTATATAATTGTGGTGCTGTGGATGCTCAGGTAAGCCCATGTGAGTTATGAATTGTGAATGTGATTAAAGTTGTGATTGAGAAACATTGAGCTCATAAACCTGCACCTAGGGTGATTGTGATTTAGCCAAAGATATGACACAAGCCTGTTTATAATGTCACCTCCCGCACCATATGCTCACATTGGATCCAATTTAGATGCACAGTCTTGTCGTACAGACCATCATAGGTGGTTCCGACTCGTAGGTGACTAGCGATTTATCGTCCAACTATCATGAGAGTGTAGTATTGAGTAATGAGCTATGAATTTAGCCGTACAGACTTATGCATGGGTTCCAGCTAATATATTATTTTCCATGAATTTATTCTCACATGAGTTACTTATTCTATTTTATGTTTTGGCATGGCATACTTATGAATATGATTATGTGAAGCATGATTTGAATTGAGATATTTACATATATACTTATGCATATGTTTATATTCTATTTATGGGAAAGTTATACATGTTTTACGATAAGGAGTTAGAACTTTTGAGAAATGAAATGAATTTGAAAACATTTGTTTTTTACCACTCTTGTTTTCTGTTTTGCACCCTTCCAGGTTTTAGGTAAACTTGCGATTGGTGGCGTACGAGGATTTCGGCGATTCTGACATAATAAAATAATTGTAGAACATTTTCTGGTACTGTGTAATTAGTACTTGTCATACTGGATTGCACCTAGACTTTCTATGCTCTGATTAGGAGTATTTACACTTGTATCTCACTCCTAGCACTTCCTGTTTATTAGTGCACTTTAGTAGTTTTCTGTTTTTATTTATTCGTATATTTCTTGTCCTTATTACTTCCGCACTATGCACATGGTTACGTTACCCTCACGTGACGGCCAGTATGCCTTGATCTTGGTCGGGATGTGTCACACACACACAATTGTATATTTATATTTTAATATTTTTAATCCCACAAATTATGGTTTTTTATTTAAAATCTCATTTATATAAACAACTAAAATTTCTAATTTTTAATTTAAAAAATATAGTAACGTACATAGAAATAAATTATCACATTAATTTCAGAGACCTCGATCAAAAATTAAAAATCAACAAGATTTCAATTAAAAAATGTTTATAATTAAGAACCGCATCTAAAATCTCTTTTTTTCCTGCAAAATAATATACTTACACTAAAAGGACGGGGTAAAATAATCGGGTAAAACGAAACTCATGGCCCAACACTTGCAAATGGTGAGGGCTTTTCGTTATGGGATTTGCATATCCGGTGGAAATGGAATATCCGAGTTTAAGACAAACTACGTTAATCTTTATGTCGATGTGGTGGGACATGTGAAAAATACAGCTTTTTCTTATTTTCCAAAAGTCACATGAAGACAAAAGATCGTGAAAACATGGAACTTGAATTAGATCCTGATCATTTATGTGGTAAAGATGAAAGCATAGATGTATTTCGATTCAGTTACAGAGGCGAACATGGATGCAATTACTTTTATCATTTCACTGTACAATTGCATATACTTTCAAACAAATAAATGTATACTGATATACGCCCACAAACAAAGTACGTGTGAAATGTTTTATTTTTGTTTTTAAAATTGAATGAGTGAGGAAGAGAGTGAGAGAGAACGTAGAGTGAGGAGAGAAGGAGAGAGGGCTTTTTTTAAAAAAAAATTAGAAATGTTAAAGTCACATGTAGTACACAAAAAATAGTAAAATTTTATTTTGTGAAATTATATTACTACCTTTAATTTTTTTGTTATGATAGAAGAATAAATAGTCATTTTCACTATTTTTTAGTTAACAAAGAAAGTTATATTAATATGTAGTTTAGAAGTTTTTTCACCATCATTTAATTGACAAAAACAATCATACTAATATGTAGCTTATTAGATAACTAACTATTTGACTCTTACCAATTTTTTTTAAGGAAAACTAATGAAAATGGCTTGAAAACTTTAAGTTTTAACAATAGGGACAAAATAAAGGGTAAAGTGAATAGTACCAGGATTGACTTTTTAGTGTAAAAATGTGGTTTTTTGTTAAAGTGAACAGTACTATGAGTTTTTCGTTAAAGTTCCATTTTTTTAGCCAATTTGAAAAATAAACACTCGAATAATGAACTGACACAGGCGATGTTAATTGGAAGAGGATTCTCTCCGGATCCACTTTGTAGGGATTCTAGATATTTTCACATCCTAACGGTTTATCATATATCGTGCGGCTGGTTTTCGTCAGATACTATTTGTGTTTAATTTTAAATAAAAAACAGTGAAATAATTTTTTATCGTACGATACCCAATAAATAATTAAGATATGATAATTCTTAAGATCTTCACAATTTGAATCCGGTGAGATCCAATTCCATATTAATTATCTCCTCAAATTCCCCTAGTTTTCAAGCAATCTAAAATAAGGGTAAATTACACAGTAACCCCTTAGGTTTTGAAGTCTATTACAACCTCATACAATAACTTTAAAACATTTCACTTTCATACTTCAAGTACTATTTTATTTCAATATAATACATCCGTTAGATTTTCCATCCATTAATCCGTTAAATACTGACGTGGCTGCCACATTTGTGCCACGTGGCAAAAAAAATAATTTTTTAATTTTTTTTATAACCTAAATTTTTCTCAAAAAAAAATAAAATAAAATGAAACCCACATCTGCAAGAAGAAGAAGAGGGAGGAAGAAAGAAAAAAAAAATTGAAACGAAACCCACATCTAAGACGAGAAGAAGAAGAAGGAGAAAAAGAAGAAAAGGGAGGAGGGTCGCCGGGCCGGGAGGGGGGACCGGAGGTGTGTTGCTGGGCGGGGGGGGGGGGGGATAGGAGAAGGGTCGCTGGGTGGGGGTGACAAATTTTATTTTATTTTTTTTTTTTCTTCCTCCCTCTTCTTGTTCGTCTGTGTCGCTGGGCTTGGGGGAAGGGGGTTTAGGGACAAATTTTTTTTTTCTTTTCTTCCTTTTCTTCCTCCCTCTTCTTCTTCTTCTTGATAGCTGGGTGAGGGTGGTAGCTGGGTTGTGGGGGGGGGGGAGGGACAAATTTTTTTTTTTTCTTTTCTTCCTCCCTCTTCTTCTTCTGGGTCGCGAGGGGGGGACAATTTTTTTTTCTTTTTCTTTCTTCCTCCCTATTCTTCTTCTTCTTGCAGATGTGGGTTTTTTTTTTTTTTTTTTTTTTTGAGAAAATTCAGGTTTTAAAAAAAAATATTTTATTTGCCAAGTGGCAGACATTTGGCAGCCACGTGGCATATATGTGGCAACCACGTCAGCATTTAACAGATCAATGGATGGAAAATGTAACAGATGTATTATTTTGAAATAAAATAGTACTTAAGGTATGAAAGTGAAATGTTTTAAAAATGTTGTAAAGAATTGAAATTGACTCCAAACCTGAGGTATGAAAGTATAATTTACCCCTAAAATATTGACAAAGTCTGTAAAATTTGACTAGTTTTAGAAAGGTCCCATCAAGACTGCCGGCTGGATTATATTCATGCCTAACCTGCAAAATTGTTTACAGGAGCTTATCTATAAAAAGTGATATTCTTCTCAAATATTAGTATTTTTTTAAAATAAAGATGGGACGTTAGACCATCTTCAATCCTTGGGCTAAAAGTTAAATTTTTTAGCCCGGAAAATTTGGCTTTTAACCCAGAAACATATTTTCTGCTCTAACCCTTCTGCCCTAAAATTTTAGCCCGGAATTATTAAAGAATGAACTTAGGCTAATTTTTTTTCTTAAACCAATTTTTTTTAAAAATAAATAAATATGTAGATTATTTTAAATTAATTTTATGAACATTTTAATCTAAAAAAATTTAAATTCCGATAAACATTTGGCATTTAGCCCGGGAGGAAAGCTGAGGGGTATTTGGCCCAGAAATAACATTTGGCATTTAGCCTAAAATTTTAACATGGGTTGGAGAGTGTTTGGGGGGAGGTAATTTGGCTTTTAGCCCAGGTTTGGAAATGGTCTTAGTGGTCCATATTTTTATTAAAATATATAATAAGTATATCATTACTCGATCTATATTGTTAAGCCAATTCAAGTTTATTGTACCAATAAAATTATAGAATTTTAACATAACACTTCTGAAACTGTTTATTTTTAATGAAAAATCACATTTTTATCTTTTTCTTGTACTATTCACTACACTTTTATTTGTCATTTTTTCTTAAAGCTAAAGTTTTTTTGAACATTTCATTAGTTTTCCTATAAAACTATTTAGTCAACTATAATTAGTTGATAGAGCAACAAAAAAATTACTAATTGGTTCTACGAAATACAAAAATTAATAATTGGTTGTACAAATCATGGAAGAAAATATCGATAATATCGGCGATATATCGCCGATATTATCGGTTTTTCCCCAAATCGATATTTTAAGTGGTATCCAAGGGGTTTTCGTCAAAATATCGCGATATTTTGGAAATATCGCGATATTTTTTTAACGGTGCAATCGGAGAAGAACGCCGGAGATGGTGTGCCTATTCCCAAGCCGATTTCGTCCCAAAAACCTTGCAAAAACACGATTTTGAACTTCAATTTCACATATAAGGTTCAAATTTCACGTATGCAAGAGGTAATCAACATAGGGTTTAGTCGGATCTCACCTGAAAACTTGGGTGTGCCTGGGTGTGGGTGCGATCGGGGAAGCCGAGCTTCCTCTGCGCGTCGCCGTGCTTCCCAGAGACGGAGGAGAGGGAGGGAGAGTTCAGGAGGGTGGTGGAGATGCTGCGCTGGCATCGGGGTGGACGGATTTGGGTGTGCCTGGGTGTGGGTGCGATCGGGGAAGCCGAGCTTCCTCTGCGCGTCGCCGTGCTTCCCAAAGACGGAAGAGAAGGAGGGAGAGAACGAGAGTTTGAGAGAGAGATAGAGTTGAGAACTCTGAGAGAGTGAGGGGTCCGAGAGGGACTCGGGAAAAGAGAGACAGATAGGGTGAGGGTTAGTGGGCTGCCACGTGGCAGCGTGACAGAGAGTGAGAATCAAGATGGAGGGTCCAGATTAGATTAGGATAAAGGACTCAATTGCACAATTTATATAATTTCATAAAAAGAGTGAAAATATAAATTAATCTGGGGGTCTAGATTAGATTAGGATAAATGACTCAATTTCAGAGAAAAAGTGAAAATATATAATTTTAGGGAAATAGTAGAAGTTGTATTTATTGGTTAGGCATATGGAAATGCAAAAAATTGTTTTTCTAATGATTCTAATCAATTTCAAGAAAAATAATGAATTTATAAGGGTAAGATGAGTCTATAAAAGTGATATAATGAGTCTATAAGAGTGTCGGTCAGTTAGACAATTTAGATTTTTTTAATCATTTTTGCCAATTGGCTTGTTATCGCCTTGTTTAGATTTTGCATCACCATGTTTTATATTAGGATTATTTTTTTATCAAATTGGATTATTATTCATTAAATTGGATTATTATCAAATTGAATTATTATTCATTAAATTGGATTATTATCAAATTGGATTATTATTCATCACCATGTTTTATATTAGGATTATTTTTTTATGAAATTGGATTATTATTCATTAAATTGGATTATTATTCATTAAATTGGATTATTCATTAAAATGGATAACTACTCTTCACAATACACTCACTCTACACATAGAGATGATGAAGATAGTGAAAATTTTGAACCTCATAGGAACTCTATGTGGTACTAAGGCACTTATATATCTTACCATGCAATGTATAAAGTGTAAAATATTGTACTAATTCATTATATATAAATGATTATGGTGTGTTTAGACTTCTTTCATTAATTACTACATATTTTCTACACTCACAATGTTTGTCAGCTCGCTATATAATCAACTTGATAATGTTAAATCCATCATGCAATGCATTTCTTTCCAATTTTTGTGATAAACTAATAGATAATTGACTAAATAAACATCCTACAAAGTTTCAATAAAAATTTTCAAGTTTTTCTTACAATTTCCGTGGTTTCTATGTAATTTTTATCGATATCGATATTTTACCGATATTTCCATCGATATTTCCGTGTTTTCGGACTACCTATATTTCCGATATGACCGATATTTTCTTCCTTGGTACAAATATATTGAATTCGTGATTATATATAGGTGGTAGAAATTTTAATAAAACAAAAATAATAATTGATTGATTTTATTATTTGAAAGAAGCGAAAGCATTATCATGCATGTTATAAGCACGTTGAATCCTGTTTGTATGACGACCTTCCTTCAGCTTTCGGCAGAATTATTGCCCAAATTTTTTTATTGATTTTTTTTTTCTGGTAAGGCAAAGTTAATTGGTCACATGCATGAGATAAAATTTTGAATCTACATGGTCAGCTGTAATTGTGAGACACGTTGTTGCTGTCCATATGTGGTATTTGGTAATGCAAACTACTCCATTAATCCAACTAATTACTTCACGCATGAATGAAGCGATTGAATTTTGGTTTCTCTGCATTATTATATCAATCTCATTTTTCTCTAAAGTAGCCTATAACTTTGGATTAATTTGTTTTTTGTTAACAGTGGGGCTGCCAACAAAGAGAAACTATAATAAAATATCACTTCGTCTAAAGATCCCTACATCGTTTACCATTGAGAGATGTTGACAAGAGATAAATCGTTTGATCGAAATAAATTGAACTAGGTAAACACGATAAACTCAAGTTAACTAGTTTATCAGTCACAAAATTTATCTCACGAACTTTGAATTTTTTTTCTCTTTGTACAAATCCATCCCAAGTATAACTAATAAGATGTACCATTAGTTATTCAACATTTGTGACGACTATTTGATTCCAAGTAAATTAATAAGGAGTTTACTTCTATTCTCAAACGCAAGATAATAAATTTACTCCATAATAAGAAATTGTTCAGAAAGCAACTGGAAATTGTTCAGAAAGCAACTGGAAATTGATAGGCAATGTTGACTGCCAGTTGCCATTTTTGAAATAAAAAGAAGTCTTCAGCACCCCTCGCTCATCCTCTCCCAAATTAAACAAGAGAAAAAAAAATTACCACGATGATAATTAGTCAAACCAAACTAAAAACGTTTGGGTAAATTGTCACAATGGTTTCTGAGATTTGCATAACTCATCACTTTGGTCCCTAAGATTCCAAATCGATAAAAGTGGTCCCTGAGATTGTCCAACATCTATTATTTTGGTAATTCCGTTAAAAACTCCGTTAAGTATCCCAGAGCTCTTGGCCGAAAGTTTGGGCAATTTTTAAAGCTTCGTAACTCAATCGTTTCTTAATCAAATTCGACCCATAATGTATCAAAATGAAGATAGGAAAGTGTAGAATAAGATTATACCTATTTCAAAGCCCAATGGTTGCCAGAGATGGCTGGAAAATAGCCTCAAAGTTGACTAGTCCGAGTGAAAACTTGAAAACTCGCCGGAAACTGGATAAACTTTAAACGTTTATAATTTCTTCAATACTCAATGAAATCAAGTGATTCAAAAACAAAAATCATACTTCTCAACGCGATGAAGAGAATGATATGTTTTTCGACGGCTAAATCACGGTGGTTTGGCCGAAAAACGGCTTGAAAGTGGCTAACTCGAGACCAAGACAGCCACTTTCAAGCCTTTTTCCTGCCAAACCATGGTGATTTAGCTGTATACCATTCTTTTTGTCTCGTCGAGAAGTATGATTTTTGTTTTTGAATAACTTGATTTCGTTAAGTATTGAAGAAGTTATAAACGTTTAAAGTTTATCCAATTCCTGGCGAGTTTTCAAGGTTTTACTTGGACCAGTCAACTTTGAGGCTATTTTTCGGCTATCTTCGGCAACCATTGGGCTTTGAAATAGTATAATCTTATTCTACACTTTCCTATCTTCATTTTGATATATTATGGGTCGAATTTGGTTAAGAAACGATTGAGTTACGAAGCTTTGAAAATTACCCAAACTTCCGGCCAAGAGCTCGAGAACACTTAAACGGAGTTTTTAAAAGAATGACCAAAATGATGGATAGTGGACAATCTCAAGGACCACTTTTATCGATTTGAAATTTCAGTGACCAAAATAATGAGTTATTCAAATTTCAAAAACCATTTTGACGATTTATCCAAAACGTTTTAACATTTATAAATTATAATTGTTGGTCAATTTTGTCACAACATGTGAATGTGTGTACTTTTTTTATCCTTTGGTTGCTTTTTTCCCTTGAACTGTATCTGATGATTTTTAAGGCTCCAAACATGATATTTTCAAAAAGCATCATCTCCATCTTACATTCCTACTTTTTGCCATCTAATTAAAACTGCCGACTGTTTATAATTTTTTTTTGAGAACTTTAACGAAAAGCATTCGGTACTGTTCATTTTAACGAAAAAACACATTTTTACACTAAAAAGTCAATCCTGGTACTATTCACTTTACCATTTATTTTATCATCATCATTAAAATTCAAAATTTACATTTTTACACTAAAAAGTCAATCCTGGTACTATTCACTTTACCCTTTATTTTATCATCATCATTAAAATTCAAAATTTTCAAACTTTTTTTATTAGTTTTTTTTTTTTTTTTTGGAAACTCCGACTGTTATTAGAATCTGCAAAAGCAGCCTAGAAACTATATATGCACGCACAGCCAGAAGTGGGGCCGATCGGGAATAATTGAAGCTAATAATCTAAGGATATATAATGAAAAAGTTTTGAAAACTTTGAGTTTTAATGATAAGAACAAAATAAAGGGTAAAATGAATAGTATCAGGATTAATTTTTTAGTGTAAAAATATAATTTTTCGTTAGAATAAAGAGTATCGTGTACTTTTCGTTAAAATTCCCAATAATCTAACCATGCATCTAGAAGCCTTAAGTTTCTTGTCTACACTCTCACCGTCTTATCCAAAATGGAAAAACCAGTTGGATTTTTTTATTAATCAATTCAAAGGTGCTTTATTTGACCAAGTCAAATTTCTATTAAATATTGTCACTTGGAGTACTTATCCAACGCACCAGTGACACAAATTTGTAATGGAATGTGATATTCATTTATCATATTTGATTTTTTACATATTTTTTTAATTTTTAATTATCGGATCGAATAAATTGAAGAAAATCAATTGATAAAAATTAATCAAAAATATGTATGAAGTAAAATGAGATACGTGGATAACACTCCCCATTTGTAATAAACATTTTAAATTCCTTGTAAATTTGGAGACATCGGATGATCAAATGACAATATGCCCCACTGTAATCCTATAAATACCACCTCCCAGTACTCATCTCCAACACAATACTCTCAACCTTCAATAAAACCATCATCCTTCCTTTGCTCATTTTCCAACCTTTTTTTTAATCATCATGGGTGTCTGCACATTTGAGAACGAGTTCACCTCTGAGATTCCACCATCAAGATTGTTCAAGGCCTTTGTCCTTGATGCTGACAACCTCATCCCCAAGATTGCACCCCAGGCAATCAAGCAAGCTGAAATCCTTGAAGGAAACGGTGGCCCCGGAACCATCAAGAAGATCACTTTTGGTGAAGGTCAGTTAATTAGCACGGTTAATGATTTCGATGGTTTCGTTTAACAAATTTTATTAACCCGTATACATGTTGATGTTGTTAGACTTGCAGTATTTGTGGATTTCTAGATGATTATATGTGATCAGTATCCAGAGTCTAATAATATTATATGTTTTATTTGTCTCGCAGGCAGCCAGTACGGCTACGTGAAGCACAGGATTGACTCGATTGACGAAGCAAGCTACTCATACTCCTACACTTTGATTGAAGGAGATGCTTTGACAGACACCATCGAGAAAATATCTTACGAGACCAAGTTGGTGGCATGTGGAAGTGGTTCCACCATCAAGAGCATCAGTCATTATCACACCAAGGGAAACATTGAAATCAAGGAAGAGCACGTCAAGGCTGGAAAAGAGAAGGCCCATGGTTTGTTCAAGCTTATTGAGAGCTACCTTAAGGACCACCCCGACGCATACAACTAAATTAATCATAAGTATCTATGGTGTTTTGGGTGTTACCGTTACTATATGGTCAGTCGAAGGTTGTGTGGCTTTTCTTTGTATGTTTTTTTCACGTCAGCCAAAAGTAATAACCATGGTTTGGGCAGTTTGGGCTTGAAAAATAAGTGTTATGGTTGTGATGATCTTCTTGTTGCGATGTCTTTGTTTGGAAAAAAGTTGGCAGACTGAACGGAGTGTATTATCTTCTATAAATATAATGAAATTACTTTTTAATCAGTTGATGTCTCACTTGCAAACATTGATCTGCAGTAATAATTTTTTCTTCTATTATTATTCTTTTTGAGTAACTTCTTGGAAACCTTAAAATTGGTTTAGCTCTATTGACAAAAAAATAATTTGAATTTTACTAATTTGAATAATTACATATTTATCTTTCACATAACGTGACAAATAATAATGAGAAAAATTCTTAATCTTTCCTAATCCTCTGTTAAGTCTTCAAAATATTATCTAACAAAACCAGATTTTGTCCCAAATTCTGCAGCATAACCAGAGCCCACAAATATCCAACTTCTTGCAGCCCCAAGAGGCACGAAGAAATTTTCAATGATCGCTCCCTATATTAAAACTATAAAGCAAATGACTTGGAAAAGTTGATATTTTGCTTCAGTCCATTCGGACAACTACGCCAAAAACAAATCGATCACATCCGCTCAAGAGTTGGACATGATAAGGCACTGTGAATGTAGTATTATTATAAATTAGTACTCACAAAATTTGAGGTGATACTTACTTTAGTTGGAAAAATATGATAACCTAAATTAATTTTAACCTACTGCTGCTGTCCATCCCAAAAGAAAATTCTAAACATGAATTTTAATATCTTTTAAAGTTTTATTCGTAAAATTTTAAACGCAAATTTTAAATTATAACAAATGTTGTGAACCAATAAAAAAGTAGGAAAATTGGAAAAAGGTCTAATTTTATAACCCATTTTTTAAAATAGGTCCAATTTTTAGTGATTTTTAACTTTTGAAATAAGCCCAATTTTTAGTCCAATTAGACCCATATCAAAAGACCCCAAAAGTATGGTCAGTCAACACGTTTTAAACCAATAAAAAAACTAATAAACAAACTTTAATAATTAATTAAAATTAATTTAAAGCTGCTGTCAAATTTAACAATAACTATTTTTGCTGTCAATCTACTTTATGCTAAATAAGAATTGGTATTCCGATTGAAAAAAAACACTAATATTGTGTTTGTTTTACTATTCTTGCTAATATGTACTATTTAATATCATATTTGGAGATACTCTTGGTAATTATCATAAACTTTCGTTATAACTAAAGTAGTTAAAGATCTACAGTAATTTTGCCTTTAAACCGGATTTTATACCTTTCGATGTAGACGAACATGAACCGACTAGTTTGGGAATAAAATACTTCAAAGAGATATTACAACCAAAATTAAAAACTTAACAGATAATAAGGAGCTGGGTCCTACTAGTTTGGTGAGCTATGACCTGGTGCATCCAATGATTCCATCCACAACTGTGACCAAATGCAAATTCTAACAAATTTGATAATGATTATTTTATTTAAAAGTTTAAATGACTTTCTTGGCCGGTAGATCGGGTGACTTGAGCCCGTGCTTCAGTCTCGGTCAACCAATAAATTTTTGGGTTTGCATAAATGAAGGAGACCTATTTGTCGCTTTCTTCCCCCGAAATTGTATTGAGCTACCAAATTTTTCTTTTTAAATTTTATTTTTAACTGAATATCTATCTGAACTTGTATAATTAATATTTTCATTGACAATAAACTTTGAATTTTTTTTATCCAATTTTCAAGTCATCTAGGTCAGGTAGACATCACATGGTAACTGTATGAAGGCAAAAATGTTGTTTTGTTTTGATAATTTGGGCACAAAACCAATACTTTGCAGTTGTTAATTGGACTACCATGGCCAATTCAAACAGAAATTGTACGGAGTCAACTAGCGGAAGAGAAGTTTGACAAAAAAAGAATTAGCGGAAGAGAATATGTTGTCAACATAAAAAATATAATTACTTTATTGCCCTCAAGCATTTTCCATGTGACCAAAATGAATAGAACATTGGATAAAAAAATTTAAATTAAATGTTAGAGAAAATTAGCTAATTATAAAAGTCTACCGGAATAATCGGCTAAAAGTAAAGTTAAGGGCATGAATCGAAAGATACCTGATAAATAATAATGGAAAAAATCATACAAAAGGCAAGTCGACATTAGGGGTAATTTTTGGTCGAATCGAATTGGACATAAGCATTCCGATGCGAATTCAAAAATGTTTCGAAATCAAATATTATTTCCAATTTCGAAATTTTGGATTGTCGAAATTATCAAAAAATTTGGAATCAGTTTTATATTGGAATTTTTGGAATATAATGTGGATCTCCTAAATTTTGCAATGACACACCCCAACCTAAATCGAGGCATGCTGGCCGTCACATAAGGGTGACGTAGCCATGTGCGCAGTACGGAAGAATAAGATATAAAAATGCAACTAAATAAAAAACCAAATTGACTAAAACACTAGATAAGATAAGGTGAAAGACGAGAATAAGTATGACTAAACATAACCAGAGCGTAGGTAGCCTAAATGCAGTTCAGTAGGACGAATACTAATTATACAACACCAAAGATGATCCTACATTTGTGATGAAATGTCAGAACCACCGTCAAGTCCTCGTGAGCCACCAACGAGTACTCCTACCTAAAACCTGGAGGGGCGTAAAACAGAAAATGTGAGTGGGCTAAAACAAAGTTTTTCAAAAACATTTCATTTATCAAAAGTAGTAACCTCTTACCGTAAAACCTGTATAATTCCTAGAAAATAGCACACATGCTTATAGCTCAAAACCAAATTCGAAATAACAATTCCACAAATATACCATGTCAAATCTCATTAAGAAATAAATAAGTCAGGTGAAATAAACCAATATGAAATGGTAAGCCAGCCGGAGTCACCTAACATGATCTGTATGGTTGGATCTATAACTCATCAACTAGTTCTTTGCACACAAGTCGGAACCACCTAAAGTGGTCTGTACGACAGGCTGGGTATAAATAAATACGCTCAAGTGCTACGATCACGACAGGCTAGGTGTAAATAAATACGCTCAAGTCGCTAAGATTCTATTTTCCACATTTAGAAGCAACTTGGAAATATATAATGCAAGTTGATCTAGAGCACTCTGATTTACATAAATTATATTATATATACTAAAACTTAGTTGAGTTTGGCAATGTTCAGTAATAGTGAAAGGGCGGAAATGCCCCTGATTTTCGTTTGCTTAGCCGTTTTGCTGCTGGTTTGCACAATTAAATATCTGTTATGCCCTTGATTGCCACATGATGATCATCCTTTGTCTATCATCTGTGGGTCTTTGTAATTTTTTATATTTTTTTGTGCCACAAACCATGTGCCGAGTTTAACTCCTGACAACTTTACTGTTTATTAACAGTAAAATGTCAGAAATGACGTTCATCCCATTTCTTCTTCTTTTCGCTTATCTTGTTTTTTTGCACGGTAAAAGCAGCCTTTCTTTCCACCTGTCGATCATCCCATTTCTCCTTCCTTTCCCCCATGTTACTTTTTTTTTTTTTGCACTGTAAAACCACTTCCACCTGTCAATCATTGATGCATTTTGTTTCCATATTTCCTTTGCTTTTCACTTTACTCTTTCGCATATCTCCTTCTCCTTTTTTTTCTCTACTTTTTTTTACCTCTGTACTTTTCTCAGTCAGGATTCTCAACCTCAGTTGTGCTCTAACCTACCTTCATTTCTCTTGCAAAAGGTAACTTCTGTCGCTCATTTCCTGATGGTGTGGGTGTTTAATTTTTTTTTTTTTTTTTTTTGTGATTTTGTATTTGCAGCTGCGTTTTAATTTTGGTTTTCTGGAATCTTGCTTTTTCTGCTTTTCTGATCTCCATTTTTCTGCATGTTCTTCGCTTATCATTCCAAGAAATTTTAAAGTGCTATAAAAGATAGTGTTCTGTGCTGTTTAGTTGAGAGTGAGTGATTATCTTTTTCAATGTTGTGTGCTTAGGAGTGTTAATTTTAATTTGTGATACCTCTTTGGTTTAAATTTTGTTGTTGTGAATGGTTGTTTAGATTTGGGGTTTTTCTTTGTAGGGTTGGATTTTTTGCTTATTGATTATTACTTGCTATCATGGCTTAATTCATGTTTTTTTTTTCCAAATTTTATTTGCTTTTGTTAATTTGAAGATGTATAAATTTAAAGAGTGATTCTTTAACAATGATTGCAGTACATGTGAGTTGGTGTTGCTATACTAAACTAGAAAAACACATAATTTGATGTGGGGGGGGGGGGGGGATTGCTTTTGTTTAATTTTTTCTATTTTTTGGGTGTTATTTCAGTGGTTTAATTATAACTGTTGGAAAAGCAAGATGAGTTTTTTTGGTTTGCTTAGAGAGAAGTTGGATGATGCAAATGTAGTTCGATTATATTTATAAATAGGGATAGTAGATTGTATGATTTAGTGTGTTGTGTTGTTTACTATAAACTAATTTTCAATCTGTATCGGTATGATTTAGTTGAGGTTAATGTAATTCATTGGATGACATTGTTTATAGTTGAAGTAAATTTTGTGTCTTTTAGTAAGTTTCTATCATTTGAACCAAGTGAAAAAATAAGTTTAATTGAAATAGGCGGAGGTAGAAAAATTGGAACAAAAAGCTGTGATTTTTATAAATATGAACATTCAAACTGATCATGGTGTAGAAAAAAAGGGGTGTTGGTCTTTCTCAATAATAGAGCTTTGTAAATATTTATAAATAGAGTGTCTTGCAATGATGCAAAGAGATAAGGTTGTGTTGTTCATGGTTAACATATATTATTAATAGCATTTTGATGTGTTATATGTTTTTCTTTGTTTGTTTTTTTTTCTATTTTTAACATTGTCGGTTTAGTTTGTATACGTTCTGTCTATAGTCGAGTTAAAATTTGTTTGATTGCTTTTAAAGTTTTTCTGTTGAATTTCATGTTAAAACATTGTTCCTTTTTGAAATAGGTGGAAATATATTTTATGCTTTAGGCTGTGTGAAATTTTAAGGCTTGGTTTGGTGCTGTTAAACATAGTTGACAAAAGTCTTAGCTGCTTTGCTAAAATTAGTGCATGGTATCGCTTTCATTATGGGATTAACCAATGACTATGCATTGTAAATAGAGACAAATAGATATATGGCAATGGTTGACAATTATGTGCCCACGATTGTTTCACTCTCTGTACAAAATAATTTTTTTAAGAATTTTGTCATTCCCTCATTTTTTTTTTCCCTTCTTATGTTTAAAGCTTTGCATTGTAAGAATTTCTAAATTTATAAAATTTATGCTTTATTTGAGCAGGTCAAATGGAAAACGTAGCTCATATTGATAAATTGCAACCATATGTAAAGGCAGCAAAGATAAAAGTTCAGATTTGCAGGATATGGAAGTCGACAATCCCTGGAACTGTTCAGAAATATATAGCTCTGCATTGTATATTACTTGATGAAATGGTGAGAGAACATTATTTCAATATTTTAATTACAACTATTTGCAAAGATAATTACCAGCTCTTCAAAAATATACAGTTTTCATTCTATATTACTTGATGAAATGGTGAGAAACGATTATTTTAGTAATTTAATTACAACTTACAAAGATAATTAACAGCAAATATATTATTTTTGTTTCTGACTTTTTTTTACGTGTTAGATAATAAACTTTAATTTTGTTCCTGTTAATAGAGTGTGTTGTAACTGCATACCTATCTATTTATCTTATACAAAATATAATCCATATTTTGATTGTGTTTGTCAATTACATTTGTAACATTTTTCTTTTCTTTTCGTTTTTCCACCCCGATCGATTGCAAAGCAATATGTGATTGAAACTTGCACAACGGAGATGGACTATGAAATTGTTGCTTCGAAAATAGAAGCTGGAAACTGCTATGAAATTATGGGTTTCCGTACGAATAGAATGAGAGGTCAATACAAAGTTGTGCCACATGATACCCAAGTTGTGTTCACTAGGAAAACAATTTTCAAAAAATTGTCTAGTGTGTTTCCACCTATCCATAGACACCGGTTCTTTTTGCAAGATTATAACACACTTTATCTTCGCCTCAACATGGTTGATATCCTTACAGGTAACAATATATGTATATATATATATATGCATTAAAAAACTTTTGTTTTTATTTTGTAAAATGAATTTTAACACTTCCACTATATTTTTGGTGTAATTGCAAGATATCATTGGTCATGTAATTGGTGTGCAAGAGTTGGACCAAAGCAAATTAATCAGAGAATTGCACATAAATGTGATATAGCTATTGAAAACATCAGGTTGCTTCTTCTCTGTGCTTTCTGTGATTCTAAATTATTTTATCTATCTATTATATCCATGTTACAAAATTTGTAAATGTTATCTCACAAATCAATATTGTTAAACCATTATATGATACTTATCATGTTGAGTGCTTACTTTACTCATAACAAATTAAACAAATTTCTTCTTGCCTTTTGAATATCCATTTCAAATTTTTATTTTTCAATAGAAAAGAAGAGATGAAGATTACATTATGGGGTTGCAGAGACTTTTTCTTCTTTGTCAATGGAGACATTATCTGCGCCAACAATTGTTGTTTTCACAAGTCTAATAGTGAAGTTGTACCTTGGTACCTAACTCAATAAAAAAATTAACCTGTTTTGTATCTTTATTGTTCTGTTTCCTCCTATAGATTATGTTAATTAGCTATTAACACAACATTTCGAAATATTTGTTGCCTCTAATGAGTTTTTCACATAATTTATTATCAATGATAAAATGAGTGTTTATGTTTGCTATTCACATTTGGAAACACAATTGTTTGTTTGTTTGTTTATTAATTTTTAGCTGCTTTTGAATAGAAGTATTGTTCTAATTTGAAATTGCATGCTTCCTTTCTTTTTAAGGCATTGCCTTGCAACTGTTTAAATGTAGTGCTACTCAGTAAGTTGTTTCATTATTTTCATAATTTGGTTTCCTTTTTGTAAAATTGCTTATTCAAATTGGAATCTTTGTGAACAAACAAATCATTGCACAACATGTTAAGATTATTTAGGCAAACATGGAATCCTGTGAATCGCATTTGGATATTATTTTTAAACTTACATCCAATTATTTGAATTGTTTATTTATATTTTGCTTATGCTATTTCGGTTATTTTTTTATCCACATGCAAGATTGTGTTGAGTAGCACTACCTCATCGCTTTTCTTTCTTGATCCAGACATCCCGGAACTAAATGCGTACAAATCAGTGTGAGTGCATTGACAATTATTTAAAAAAAATGAAGATATTTTTATTATTTTTACAATAAAACAGATTTTTTTTTTAAAGCTATTCAAATAATATTATGTTTTAAATCATGTAGGTTTTCTATCAACACAGAAGCTGTAAAACTATTGGCACCGTCTTCGAGACAAGTGAATGAAGCTCAAATTTTGCAGACTGCCAGGAGAGTGACAGTTGATGAATTAGCTTTTTTTTATCCAGATTTATATAAGGTAGGAAGCTTTATTAGAACTTCTTATATTTGGGTCAAAATTTACCACCGCAATTTTTACATTTTTAGTGAAACCCATATACATGATGGTTCATCCTTATATAAATGGTTTTAAAATATTTTACAGGATGAGACATTTTTGTGTAGAGCATCCATCAAGCGATTTGACACACGATATAACTGGTGGTACAGTACCTGCCCAAATTGTGTAAAGCAGATGCAGAAGGATCCCTACGTGCGCGTAGGAAAAAAAATTATCGTTAAGTAGAAAAGACAAAAATGCCTCTAGATGGCTTAACGTAATGATATGAGGACGTATTTTATCCTTATATATTTTATTGGATTTCTTGACATATTTGGATAGAGGACGACCCTACGTGCGCGTAGGCAAAACCTGCTTGTGAAACAGAGTTATTACGAAGAAGTTATTGACGTTTGAAGTGGAGGGCAAAATAGACATTTTACCATTAATTTGGAAGGCTCCAGAAAATCTGGAGCAATGGGATAAGCCACGTGTGGCTGAGATTAAGGAAGGAAGTGAGATGGACGGAGGAGATACAGGAAGAAAGGAGAGAAAATGAGGGAAGGGCTGCCTGATGGGAAGGGAGGGAAATGAGGGAAAGAAAAGAAAAGAAAGAAAAAAAAAAGAAAAAAAAGAGTGAACGGGTGTTCTTCCCGACCCGACCTGGGGACAAGCAATCTGATGCCATTCGCAGTGTTTCATGGCAAATTGCCGCCATCCATCACTTGGAAATACCTACCCAACCTCCCCTCTACCATTTACACCCAAAAATCAGAAGAAATTTAGTTGAAGTTTGGTGGAAAACCCACCATGGGTGTTGCGGGAAACCTTGCCCGAGATCCACTATTTTTGAAACGATTTCATTCAATTACCACCACCAAAACATTCCTCTAGAGGTCAGAAACAAAGCCCAAACAACTATAGATGCAGTGGAACACCGGAAGTGAAGGATCGAAGCCACCCATTTTTAGGATTTCCGGCAAGTTTGAGCGAAATTGGAGCCTTTCCCGGCTGAATTGGACTTCAGCCCAGGTATGAAAGTTGTTCCGCTCATTGAACTCTACTTGCCTGTAAAATTTGGTAATTTTTAGTGGGCCAACGCTATCTTCTCATGCATATTTTTATATTTTTAAATCCGAAGTTGGTACCCATTTGGTGTGGTTCAATTGTGAAATCTAATGTTGCTTATTGCCGTTATTAGATTATTTTCGGAAATGAATAAAAGGATCCATGGTGAACTACGAAAGGCTTGATCCCGCTCAAGGGTACGTAGGCAGTCTAACCGGGGTTAGATGCAACCTTACATAATTGAGAATTATATTTTGTTGGGAAGTTGATTTAAGAAAAGAAATTTGATACATAAGATGAAATAAAGTCTTATGTTTTTTGTAAGTAAATTTTGGTTGTAGATTTTTTTAGTACTTAGGAAAGTTAAATAAAGAGTAGTGTTTAATGGTAGTAAAATAAACAAAAGTTTGAATTGGGCCTATCATCAGAATTATTTCCCGAAAATAAATATTTCGGGGCAGGACGTTATAACCTCACTCAAACAACAAATATATGAATATATTATACCTATAAGTGAGATATGAAGCATAACTAAAAGGTAGAAAAACATAAATTATCTACAAGCAAGACACATTAACCTGTAATACAAATTGATTATAAAAAAGAATATGTCATATAGGTAGATAAATACAATTAACCTATGATATAGGTTGATTATAAAAATTAAAAAAGAAACCTATTAATGAGGTTTAATGCAGGAGGAAGAACAAGAAAGAAAATTGAAGAGATAATTAGAAAGAAAATTAATTTTTATAGTAGATCTTATCATTAAAGAGATATTCATTGATAATAAAATAATTAAATTTAATGAATTAGACTTATTTTAATAAACTAGACTATTTCTACTTAATGTCTAAAAGAATTAAACTTATATCAAATTTCCTCTTTTTAAAACACTGACTAAGACTAATCAAGTTGTCCAAGAAAATTCACATTTTCCTTGAGATGACTATAAACCTTAAAGACTTAATAAGAAAGTGTTATTACTTTACAGGCTACATTATAGCCACTTCGATAAATTCTTTCCGTTTTTGCAAGGGCTTCTCGCAAACCTTTCAAATCTTTATATAGATGTTTGTACCTACTCGACATAGATTTCTCAATTTGGGATGTGCCTTGAATATGCTCGACAAATTGTGCATGAACTTCTTTCACATTTGTTGTACTCTCATCTCATTCCCGTGATTAGGTAATGAGTAACAAGCACCTAAGCATGAAGCAAAGTAATGTCTTCCTCTAACGACCAATTTGCCTTCTCACTCATTTTTGTTGGTAACAAAAGAATTTGGGAAGTAGAAAACAAATATAGGAAATTGTAGTAAAAATAAATATTGAGTTGTGGTGTGGGGAATAAAGAAGATGGTTGGGTATTTATAGAAAAAAATAAATTGGGTATTCTTTGGTAATTTTTTTAATTTTTTGGATTTTTTAAGATTTTTTACTGTTGGATAATCATGGTCGTTGATTTTATGGCACAGCAAAATGGTTTTGAAAATTAGCTCAGGAAAAACGATTCGTGGTTGTTGATTATGTCTTATGTTCAAGACTTCAAGATTCGCACGTGCAGCCAATCCATCTTTAGACTTTTTATCTATATCTAGCAATGTTCTCACCACATTATCACATATATTCTTCTCGATATGCATAACATCAAGATTGTGTCTAATCAACAGATGCCTCCTAGTTCATAAAAAATAGATTTCTTCGTCCACTGACTCTTACTACTTTTACTGCTCTCAGTTCTTCCTCTGCGTTGCCCAATCGAAGCATCTTTGTTTGGTTTTCCAAAAGTAAATCTCAAAGTAGAAAGTTCTTCGATACATTGTAAACCTATCAATTGCCTTGGTGCACTACGATGCTCTCGCTGACCATTATAAGTTGTGGTTTGCCTTTGAAACCTATGATTATCAACAAGATAGTGTTGATGCCCTAAATAGCAAATCTTACGACTTGTCGGCAAGTAAATAGATTTTTTATCATGCATGCAATGTGGACAGGCTTTATATCCATTTGTACTTCACCCTGATCAACAACATTTCATAAGCCGAAAAACACTTATAGTCCATAAGATGGCAACCTTCATCGTAAAATTTTGGTTGGAATACGCATCATACGTGAGAGTGCCCACCTCCCACAACTCATCCAACTCGTCAATTAATGGACCCATGTACACATCAATCTCTTTATCGGGACTGCGCGGTCCTGGTATTAATATAGACAACAACAAATTCGATTGCTTCATACACATCGAAGATGACAAATTGTAAACTGAAAGCACCACATGCCATGTGCTATGGTCTTGCCTCATTTTCCCAAAAGGATTAAATTCATTACTAGCCAACCCTAATCAAACATTTCAAATTTTTGACGTAAACTCCAGATATAAATTATCCAAATGCTTCCATGCTGGAGAATCTGAATGATGTCTCATAAACTCATCCTTAGGACATTCAGTTGCGTGTCACCTCATATGTTCAGCTGTATGATTCGACATATAAAACCGCTGCAATCGTGATTTTAAAGGAAAATACCATATAACCTTAGCTGCAATTTTTTTCCTAGAGCCATCCTCTTCATTAGCATTTGTATATTTTAATTTACCACAAACCGAGCATGCGGTCAACTCTGAAGTGTCTTTTCAACAGATCATGCAATTATTGGGGCATGCATCAATCTTCACATACGTCAAACCAAGTCATTTATAAGTGTTTTTGCCTTATAACAAGATTCAGGCAAACAATCCCCTTGAGACAACATTCTTTTACTTAACTCGAGTAACGTGGTGAAAATTTCGTCCGGCATTCCCGCTAAACACTTGATTTGATACAATCTTACAACTGGCTCCAATTTTTTAAATTCCTTACAACCTGGCCACAAATCTTAATCCACCTCTTCAAGCAACTTAAAAATAGTTTTGACCTCTTCCATACGCCATTCCCCAATAGAGGGTTCAGTAGACAGCCTAATACCTTCTTCCGTTAATGGTTGGAAAATTACATCATTAAGGAAATCATGAATATCAGTCAACCCATCTCTAGTTTCATCTTTTCCAGTTACCACATTTTGCTTTCCAATGTTAGGCTCCCCATGATGTCGCCACGAAGCATTTTTGCAATCTTGATCCATATCATACAACACAAGATGTTCGAAAATAGTTTTTCTAACAAAAGTATATTGATTATAACATCGTTTGCAAGGACATCTAAACTTATCAGGGCCAGCATCATTCGCAACTGCTTGATCCAAAAACAAATTAATTTCATTTGTATACGCTTCCAAATTTTACGGTATCGTCAACCAACTCTTGTCTATGTTTTACCACTTTACGATGGCAAAATATTACGTTGAAACTAAGATGCGTACAATCTTTCAATCCCTATTTTTTAACCCTCAAACTCTATCACGATTGCAATCTTTTAATTTCCAACATCTATAATAGTAAAACAATTTTTTTTTTTAAAAAAAACAACAAAAGGTTAACAAAAATATGCTTATTTACTTTTGAATATTTATTAAATTCAAGTTTTGTATATCCTCTTGGCAATTAAAGTGCAAGATAATATATACCTACATTACTAAATATTACCAATTTATGTTATATTAAATATTGTCAATTTAACATAAATATTTTTAAATAATATTTATTTAAATTTCTACATAACAATTTAAGTGAGTAAAATAAATTAATTGAACATAAGTATTCCTAATTTATCTTACTAATTAAATTAAAATCTCTAAATAAAAATCTTGTGTGTTGAATAAAAAAAATTTAAACATCAAGAAGTTCATTAACAAAACTTGAATTATTGAAAGAATTCCATCGTCGATCTATTCTTTATGTACTCAGCTAACTAAAACAAAACCCTTGCAAAATCAAATCAAAAAATACAAATCAGCCACGAGGTGCTTGGCGGAAGAAGAAATAGAAGATGAAAAGAATAGAAGCAAAAAGAGTAAAAAGAATTGAAAAACTTACGGTGAGGTGAAGAGAAGAAAAATATTGAAGATGAAGAGTAAGAAATGAGTAAAATAAAGATGAGGAAGAAGAAGAAATGAAGATAATAAAGAAGAATCGAAAAACTGACGGCATAGAAATTTGAAAATAATAAAATAAACCACCTATGTCGGATAAAAATGACAATAATTTTACTATAACGGACAGAACACTAAAATAATAGAATTCTGACAGTTATAAACGCCACTGTTAACTTCATAACAGCCAGGAATTGTTTAAAATATTAAAAAAATAGAAACTATCCGCTAGGAATTCTTGTTAAGGGCGAGAATTTTGTGCTTCAAAAATCCTGGCGGTTATACAATGTTTATGTCGGTTGTATCCAGCATTTATCTCTCATGTCAGATATAAATAACATGAATTCTTTTTTATCCAACATTAACTGAATGTCGCGTCGAATATGTTTTATCCGACATAATGCCTTATTAAATCTTCACTATCCTTCAACACATAAAGCTAATTTTGTTGTAGTGTGCTTAGAAGCAAGGAAGAAAATATCAGTAATATCGGAAATATCGGTAGTCCGAAAACACGGAAATATCGATGGAAATATCGGGATAATATCGATATCGATAAAAATTACATGGAAACCACGGAAATTGTAAGAAAAACTTGGAAATTTTTATTGAAACTTTGCAGGATGTTTATTTAGTCAATTATCTATTAGTTTATCACAAAAAATTGGAAGGAAATGCATTGCATGATGGATTTAACTGATTTAAGTTGATTATATAGCGAGCTGGCAAACATTGTAAGTGTAGAAAATATGTAGTAATTAATGAAATAAGTTTAAACACACCATAATCATTTATATATAATGAATTAGTACAATATTTTACACTTCATACATTGTATGGTAAGATACATGAGTGACTTAGTATCACATAGAGTGAACGTGGTGAGTAGTTCAAAAGTAGATACTTGAAAAGAAATTAATCAAATTTTAGTATGATGTAATTATTTGGACTTGATTTAAAATAGAAATTTATCATATATAATATATGTAACTGAAAAAAAAATAATCAAATTTTAATATGATGTAATTATTTGGACTTGATTTAAAATAGAAATTTATCATATAGAATATATGTAACTGAAAAAAAAATAATCAAATTTTAATATGATATAATTATTTGGACTTGATTTAAAATAGAAATTTATCATATAGAATATATGTAACTGAAAAAAAAATTAATCAAATTTTAATATGATGTAATTATTTGGACTTGATTTCTCTTTATACATATATTCTTCTTCCTATTTTCTAGTATTTCAGTTTAGTAAGTGATTTTAAATTTCGGAGACGAAATTCTTTTAAGAGGGGTAGATTGTTACACCCACCCCAATTTAAATTGTATTTTCACTAAATTTGAGTTTATCTTGCTTTTAAAATTATTTTTAGATCTTAATAGGTGTGCCCAGGGGGCCCACCTTGCTTTTGTGTCCCCGTCTCTCTTTTCTCTCAGATCTCTCTTTTCCCTCACTCTCTCATCTCTACCGTGCTCTCTCTCTGCACTCTCTCCTTCTCCCCGTGAACCAACCCACACGCCACACCCTCACTTCCACACCACTTCAACGGCGACACCTCCTCATCGCTCTCTGCACTCTCTGCACTCTCTCCTTCTCCCCGTGAACAACCCTCATTCTCCCTCTTCACCCTCTATGCACTCTCTGCATCTCTGCACTCTCTCCTTCTCCGCGTGAACAACCCACACCCTCACTTCCACACCACATCAACGGCGACACCACCTCATCTCCATCTCCGTCTCTACGTCTCCGTCTCTGCCTCGGTCTCTCCGTCTCCGTCTCTCCGTCTCTCCGTCTCCGTCTCTGCCTCGGTCTCTCCGTCTCCGTCTCTCCCTCGGTCTCTCCGTCTCCATCTCTGTCTCGGTCTCTCCGTCTCCGTCTCTCCCTCGGTCTCTCCGTCTCCATCTCTGCCTCGGTCTCTCTGTCTCCGTCTCTCCCTCGGTCTCTCCGTCTTCGTCTCTCCCTCGGTCTCTCCGTCTCCATCTCTGCCTCGGTCTCTCCGTCTCCGTCTCTCCCTCGGTCTCTCCGTCTTCGTCTCTCCCTCGGTCTCTCCGTCTCCATCTCTGCCTCGGTCTCTCCGTCTCCGTCTCTCCCTCGATCTGGTTTCTGGATCCTTCTTCTTCGATCTGGTTTCTGGATCCATTTTCTTCGATCTGGTTTCTGGATCCCTTTCTCACCTCCCGGCGGCGGCGACGACGACGAATATCGCGATAATATCGCTAATATCGGTAATATCGCGATATTAGCGATATTATCGCGATATTTTAAAGATATTTTATTTTTACTAAAAAAAATATCGCCGGGTCAAAAAAACGATATTATCGGCGATATTTCGCCGATAATATCAATATTTAATTCCTTGCTTAGAAGCACGTGGGTGGGGCCCCTGTTTCTACAGCCTAGCAATGACATATCTCTCGCCAGCTGGCTCAAGGCCTGGTAATTGTTGGGCGGGCAACCCCACTGTCTTGCTGGAGCTCACCCCTACCAGAGTAATTTTGGACTGTTGGAGTTGCAACTTTTGGGCCAAGGGCAAATATAACTCAATTGCCCTGCCAATTTTGATAACGATAGAACTGCTCTTCCAAAACTACAGTATTTTACTCACCGATTAAAGTTATATATATAATTTTTAGTGTCACGCCGTATTTGAAAATGTTCAAGCTATCTTATCGTAACAATTCAATCGTATGCAAAAATCAATCAACTGGCCCATAACAGTTGAAGCTTTTTCCCTTTTAGTAAAGGAATAAAACTCTATTTAGATCTTTGCCCAACTAAGAAATAATAGCCCAACCTTGTAAAATTTCTAATTCTGCCCTTGTTAATGGAGATAAATGGTAATAATATAGGTTTTTCCATCACAGATAGGTGTTACAAAAGTTGAAGAGGTCACGGCGGAGGCTTAACAATCAGTAGGGAAACATAATTGGTCATTGGTGGTCGGTACCAAATTATTTCCAAAGCTTGAACAAACTCTACTAACACCAAAACTTGAACATTGCAAGGGAAGTAACGTGTGACACGAGAATATAAACTCGAATTTGATACTAATTTGACAAAGATTTGATTATTGTTTAAAGTAAGAAGAGTTGGATCATGAAAATTCCATGTCACTGCAAGCCTAACATTACAAGCAGTCTTCCTCCTAAATATAAAACATACAACGTACCTTCCAGAGCATGGAAGTTCCATGTCAATACAAGTCATCCGGTTGATCATTTTTAAAGAGGAACTATCCGATTCCATCCCCTTGTCGAAAAGTCCACACTAGGTTACATTTGGTCCAACTTATACATCGGGGTTCCACCATTAGAGTTTAATACGACTTAAAAAATATTATTCAGACCAACAACTTGCAAGCAAAAAAGCAGCAGCCCACCACCTAAAGTTCTGCTGCATTATTCACATCCTAAAATTATTAATCTGATAAAATTTGCTCCTCCCTCCCTCTTTGATATTTTCACAAATCAGAACCTTTTTTTTTTTTTCTGTTTCTTTGATCCCAACTCCCCAAGTGTTCATCAAGCAAAAGAAAACATGGGAATCACCAAGATCAGCCAGAAGTTCGTGACTCAGGTGACGCCACAGAGGATGTTCAACGCCTTGATCTTGGACTCCCACAACCTCTGCCCCAAGCTCATGTTCTCATCAATTAAAAGTATTGAATTCCTTAGCGGTTCAGGAGAAGTTGGAACCATCAAACAGATCAACTTCACTGAAGGTAAATTGTTAAGCACATAAAAAGTCAAATTAGCTAAAATTAATGATCACAATCAAATCTCAATTGTCGAATTCAAAATTAAACCAAAGATTGACGATATGGCAATCGGATAAAGACGACATACTGAAAACAATATCTAATTTTTGTGTTGGTTTTGTTGGGGATGTGCAGCTAGTCCTATGAAATATGTTAAGCACAGGATTGATGCTTTGGACAAGGAGGCCCTCAGCTGCAGCTACACATTCATCGAAAGCGACGCGTCGGATCACTTGATGGACAAGCTTGAATACATAACTTATGATGTCAAGTTTGAGGGGTATGGAAGAGGAGGATGCATCTGTCATTTGACCAGCACATACAAAGCCAAAGACGATATTCAGATCAAAGAAGAAGACATTGAGCTTGGCAAGGATAGAGCTATTGGGATGTATGAAGTGTTGGAAGCCTACCTCATGGCACACCCTCGCGCCTACATCTGAAAATTTTCAAGAAAGTTTTTATCAATTTTTGGGAATTCTGCTGTGGACAATATATCAAAAATATGGTTCATGTTGTTTTTCTTTTTTCCCCGAAGTGCTTTTCCAGTTCTTCTTTCCTAGACTTTCTTGTTGTTGTACAAGATTGTGATTAAGATAAATATTTAATTTTGATTCTAAATCAGGGGCTGGGCTGTGTACAAGTAGTTTATCCATTTTTTTTTCTTTTTTCATTTTTTATCAAGATAGTTCAACCAAAATATCTCAGCAGCATCCATCCTAAGCAAAGTGGAGGAGCAAATCTCAGATGGTAAACAGATTGGAATTCTAACCTGAAATTCTTAATTGGACTCTGTCAGTCATTTTATTTTAGTAAATTACTTGTTTTGATTTACTGGAGTTGAAAGGATTTAAAACACTTGCAAATAAGGAACTAGTTGTAGAAACACCATAAATTTGCAGCTGATTTAAGAACATGGTTGTATACACCTCTGTCATTATATTTCTCCTTTTTGGATGAGACACAAGGCTAATTCCCAAAAAGAAAATAATGACATGAGGCCTAGAAACACGTAGTAAATTGTCATCCAAAAAGGACCTAATACAATTAGGAGGGTCATGAAACACAGTAATTAAGCCCCAACTCACGGCTATTTCCTAGATTAACAAGGTGGTTCACTACCATATCACGCTCTGTAAATATGTTATGTACTGCAAGGTGGTTCACTACAAGGCAGGGAAAGCTTGGACCTCATAAGGATCCAAAGGATGCCACAGTTACTGAGAGATTTTGTAAGCGCCGCCCATATGTTTAAAAACATGTATTTCTGAGTTGAATCTTTAAAGTTTGAAACCGAAGTCTAACTTAGCGACCAAAATACTTTGCAACTTTGAAAGGCATTCAAAGACTGCAGCTACAACCCTACCCTACAACCTAATTTTTTATGTTTTCCACGTTGATTACACCAACCTAGCTACATACACACGCATCTCAAACTTAAGCTCTATATATGCATGCTGCCAATGGTTTCCAACTACGGCTGCTATTACAACTAATCTACAAATTATGGGTGTGACAAGTATAACACAGGAGTTCCTCTGCCCAATCGCCCCGGTGCGCATGTTCAAGGCTTTGATCATAGACTCAAAAAATCTGATACCAAAGCTGTTGCCCCAGTTCATCGCAAGCGTCGATGTAACACAGGGAGATGGAGGAGCAGGAAGCATTGAACAAGTCAATTTCACGGAAGGTTTGCAATCTGACATACAATTCACAAACAGATAAACTTTTGTTTCAGCAGTTCTGCAACGTTTCTTATGTCTTGCCTTAGTGAATATTTCGTTTGGTTTACGATGTAGGTAGCCATTTCAGATACGTGAAGCACCGGATTGACGAACTTGACGTAGAGAATTTTGTGTGCAAGTACACTATGATTGAAGGGGATGCATTAGGTGAGAAGCTTGAGTCTATTGCTTATGAGGTGAAGTTTGAGGCAGCTAGTGATGGGAGCTCAATCTGCAAGATGACAAGTAAATACAACACCATTGGGGAGTTTGAGGTCAAGGAAGAGGAAATCATAGCAGGCAAGAACAGTGCTATCGGGATATACAAAGTTGTGGAAGCCTACCTCTTGGAGAACCCAAATGTTTATTCTTGAGGTCATGGAGTCCTATATATACGTGGGAACAAACCATAAATGGTATTGCTGCAATTTAATTGTTTAGGATTCTTGTGAACCCTCCAACAAGGGTTGACATCATGGTTAATAAAACAAGAATATTGTTTGGATTTACTTGAACGTATTGTAAGAGATCGAAGGATCTGCTGGTCTTCCCCAATTACCAAATTAACATTCAGATGCTTTGGATATGTTCCAAATATAGGTGGATTTCTTGAGTATTTGTGCTCATATCTTTCATCTCGGCAGACTTGGGCTTAGCCAAGTTGGCTAGAGCAGTGCGGTCTCCCTCTTTACCCAAGTTCGAATCTCCCCTCCCATTGTTTGGGTTAATTTAGTGTAGGGCCATAAAAATATGAATTCATGGTGCCATCAACTCACATAATCTGTTTTAGTACAAAACTGGAATCCAGTTTTTGGTCACTAATGGGAAATCATCGGCCAAAAATTGCATTAAGCAAAAGCATAGCCACCACACCAGCCTGTATATTCCTTAGGTTTGACGTCACAAAAGCTAGTCAATTTTCTTCAATCTTTGGGGAAATGGACTTTGTAAACACATCACTGCATGCAATCTCACAAACGTTGTCAACGACTCAATGGAAAGCTAGTCAATATTCTTCACAAACTTTAGCCAGCCAGCGTGCTTTTATATTCCTTCTGATCCCCAATATTTCCAGCTGCTTCAATCTTTTTGTTCAATCAGAAAGATCTCAAAGAACACAAGCAGTGTTTGGCTGAGTCTGTTTTGACCCTTTTGGGATATAAAGTTACACTAGTAATCATGGAGTCTGTGTACAGAAACAAAATTATCTTCAGCTTTAGGATTTAGGTTAAGCTGCTTCTGGAGATTCTTATTGTTTGCACGCTTAAGTTGGTCCTTGAGAACATAAAAGATGGCCTCAAATATCTGCACAAAGTAGCAATTAAGTGGATTCTCGCTCAAATGATTAAGAGTATTCAACCTGGCACCCTACATCTCGCGTCTGCTTCCCTCCCCCAACGTCGCTCGTAGGAAAAGGAAAGAAAGGTACTTAAGATGAGCTAGGATCACCAAGAAACGTTTAAAACAACAATACCAATTCTTTTTTGCTTTGTTTTGTTTTGTTTTTCACACAGCTGAAGGAGGCCTAAATCTACCATAAGAATAAACAGTAATCGACTTTACATGTCAAACCCTAAAAGTCCCACTTCCACGGATTTGGATCCTCTCCTAAGCTAATGGAGATGATCCTCCTGACCACTACTCATGGGCCATTGGATTTTTATCCAATGGCTATAATTATTATAACTTTAAGAGACCTCCCTGTTTGTAGCCGTTGGATAAAAATCCAACGGCCATTGATTAGTGACTAGGAGGATCCTCTCCATTAGCTCAGGAGAGGAACCAAGTCCCACTTCCACACCCCATGAGATCACGGCCTCATAATAACACACAATTAGCCAACAACCAGCTTTTTGGTCAAAATGCAGTCCTAAGAAAACTAGGGTCTTTTCACATTAATCTAACCGCAATCATTTAAGAAAGGTTTTTTTAGTCAAAATGGTCTTTGAGATTTGCATAACTCTTCACTTTGGTCCCTGAGATTTCAAATTAATAGAAGTGGTCCCTGAGATTGTTCACCATCCATCATTTTGGTCATTCTGTTAAAAACCATGTTAAGTGTCCAGGATCTCTTGGCTGGAAGTTTGGGCAATTTTCATAGCTTCGTAACTCAATTGTTTCTTAACCAAATTCGACCCATAATATATCAAAATGAATATAGGAAATTATAGAATAAGATTATACCCATTTGGAAGCCCAATGGTTGCTGGAGATGGTCGGAAAATAGCCTCAAAGTTGATTGGTCCGAGGAAAAACTGGAAAACTCTCCGGAAACTAGGTAAAATTTAAATGTTCATAACTTCTTCAATACTCAACGAAATCAAGTGATTAAAAAACAAAAATCATACTTCTCGACAAGACGAAGAGAATGATACCTTTTTTTTTTACGGCTAACTCGCCATGTTTTGGCATAAAAACGGCTCGAAAGTGGCTAACTCAAGACCAAGACAGCCACTTTCGAGCCGTTTTTCGACCAAACCATGACGAGTTAACCGCTGAAAAATGCATCATTCTCTTCATCTTGTTGAGAAGTATGATTTTTGTTTTGAATCACTTGATTTCGTTGAGTATTGAAGAAGTTATGAACGTTTAAATTTTATCCAGTTTCCAACGAGTTTTCCAGTTTTCCCTCAGACCAGTCAACTTTGAGGCTATTTTCCGACCATCTCCGGCAAACATTGGGCTTCCAAATAGGTATAATCTTATTCTACACTTTCCTATCTTCATTTTGATATATTATGGGTCGAATTTGGTTAAGAAAAGAATGAGTTACAAAGCTTTGAAAATTGCCCAAACTTCCGGCCAAGAGCTCCGGAACACTTAATGGAGTTTTTAATGGAATGACCAAAATGATGGATGGTGGACAATCTCAGGGACCACTTCTATTGATTTGATATCTCAGGAACCAAAATAAGGAGTTATGCAAATTTCAGAGACCATTTTAGCTAAAAAGCCTTTAAGAAATTATAATACATATGTCATATGATTCCCAACCGACACTTGGTGCTGGATGGTTGGAGCTGGCTACTATATATTATATGTCACTTCCAGCCCCAATACACAATACAATTGCACTCTTTTTTTTCTAAAAGAACGGCTAAAATCGAAACTCAAAAGCATCAAGCAATTTAGTTAGATAACAAGGAGCACCAAGTAATCTAAATAGCAGAAAGCCGTACGTCTTGAGGGAAGTCGACTGGATGTACTAGAAAACTTATAAATGCAAAACTCGTTCCAATTTCCAACAGAAATATCAGCCATGAGTGAAAACTATGTGTTCTTTGGTATCTTTCTCACAGTGACCAAAGTCAAACAACTTTCAAAACTGGTACGTCTAGGTGCCATACCGCCTAAGATTCTTATCAATCCTAAGAAAAATAAAAAGAACTAGGGTATGGTACTAAAACACTTGCATGTGGTATTACTACTCCAAGAGTTATAATATAGGTGGATGACAGTTTGATGATGAAGCGAATAGTGTTAATAACCAATTTGCATGTTATAATGTATAAATGAATTAATTATACTACGTGACAATGTTTCAGTACCACATAATATATAATCTTCGACAAAATTGGATCCAAACTAATGTTTAGCCATAATCGCATGTATAATCGATAGACGTGTTGATATACTGTTGATTCTTTTTATAATGATAGAAGTCATATGACCTCAATTTTTTATTAATCCCGAGAAGAATGAAAAACTTATACTGAAACACAATCATGCAATATTCCGTATGCCATTGAAACACAATCATGCAATATTTGTTACCCGTGGTTTAGTACGATCTCTCTCCCGAGAAGAATAAAAATCTTATATTATCTTTAGCTAGAATATAATATAAGATGGTTAAGCTCATCGAAAACCAGGCTGACACTGGAGTTACACCTTTTAAAATGATCAGCCTGTGAAAGAATCTGCAACTCTCCAATCTCCATCAAACTTTACGACTAAAATGAAAGGAGGTTTATGCTTTCCAACCCTAATTTTTTTGTCATTTGCATGTGTGTGAACGTCGATGTTTGCTTGTGCCAAAAGGATTCCATAAGATTAGTGGAACTCCAATTCAATGCTCAAAAGCTATGACTAGATGAAAATGTAAACAAAATCATCTGATCATCTCCCTTTTAATTTTTTTCTCCATGGACGGTTTTGGATATCCTAATCATCTCAAAAGACAGACGTCCCTCAATCGCACACAGCCATCCATTCCATCACACACAAAAGGAAAATTCTCGTCCCTCAATCGCACACAGCCATCCATTCCATCACACACAAAAGGAAAATTCTCTTTGGCTCAGCATTCCATCGTCCATACAAAACCCATCCCTTTCTTCCATCCTTTTAACACATTTGACAATGAAGTTTGCAGGCTAAATTAATCAATTCGAAAAGGAGATTCCTTGCATGTCCCACATCTTTGCTTTCTATTATTCCTTACCCTTTTTTTTCGATGTGTACAAATAAAATGCCACCTATTAATTCATTCTTCATTCATCCCCTACCTCTCTCCTCCCTCCACCCTCTTCATTGCATCTCATGGAGGTATGCCCCTAAATTAATTGCAATCACATACTTCCAGATTACATGTATTAGTCCATGCTTACGTTAATTTTTTTGTTTGTCAAATGCAGAAACCTCGGGTGACGGAGATTCATGTTCGAATGGACTGTAACGGATGTGTGCAGAAGATAAAGAAAGCGCTACATGGCATCAATGGTGAGAAATTAAGAGTTCCATGTTTTTTAATTTTTTGTTTTTGGTATGTTTCTTACACTAAGAACGCAGCTTTTATTAGCTTCTAGTTTTTCAGTGAAGAATCATTTTTCTTTTTCTGCAGGTATATATGAGCTTTACATTGACTTCCCACAACAAAAGTTGACAATAATTGGGTGGGCGGATCCGGAGAAGATAGTAAAAGCGATTAAGAAGACGAGGAAGATTGCCACCATATGTTCCCACACAGAACAACAAACAGAGCCTGCTCCTCAGCCGCCAGAACAAGCACCGGAGAATGGTGCACCAGCTCCTGAGGTGGCAAATCCTCCTCCGGCAGAAGCACCACCACCGGCTGAGGCAGCTCCGCCAGCTGAAGCTGCCTCGCCAGCAGAGCCACCGAGAGAATCACCACCGCCTCAACAGCCAGCACCGGAGCCAGCAACGCCAACACCTGTAGCTGCTGAGACTAACCCCGGGCAACAAATACACCACCAGAGACCAAGAGACGTTGGAGAAGTTCATACAATTTACCACCAGAGTCACCACCCACCGGGACAATCACCACCGCCTCAACAGCCAGCACCAGAGTCAGCAGCGCCAACACCTGTAGCTGCTGAGACTAACCCTGGGCAACAAATACACCACCAGAGACGAAGAGACGTTGGAGAAGTTCATACCATATACCACCACGGTAACCCTCCACCTGATTATGGCTATAGATATGGCTACTCTCAAGGCTACAATGGCTACTGGAACGGATACCATAACAGCCAAGGACCTCCACCGGAGCCTGCCCCTATCCCCACCCCAATGGGCCCTTCCCCGATGACCCCCGCCACAATGGGCCCTCCTCCGATGAGCCCCACCACAATGAGTCACACCCCACCTCCACCTATGTATGTAACACACAGCTACAACACATACAGGCCATCACCTTTTGTTACAGAATATCGATACATCCAGCCGCCTCCACAACCCACACATTTGAGCAGGACGAACCATTACAACGAGCATTTCAGGAGGACGAACCATTACAACGAGGAGCAGCACTATGTCAACGGGAGCGGCAACGGAAACATCACATCAATTTTTAGCGACGAAAATCCAAATGCGTGCACCGTAATGTAGAGAGAGAGAGAGAGAGAGAGAGAGAGAGAGAGAATGGTGCAAAAAGAGGGCTGCTGTTTATCCCCAAAAGAATCACGGCCAGAAAGTTGATGGAGAATATATTAGCAGGAAAATATACTTTTTTCTTATAATCATGTGATGTTATGGGAAGAAAGAATGAGATTCCAAGCTTGTAAGTGAAGAAAGAACTGATCTTAAATCCCTCTCCAACAGGGCTAATACATACTGCCTGCAACCTGGAGTTTCCGAAACCGTGTTTCGCCAAAATGTTTATCTGAAAAACCATTGTTTCCAGTTTCTCTCCTCGCAAAATCTACAACACTGACATTTTCCAAGATCAAACTTCTGCCCTAGAGAGGAAGCTCCTGGTTTAAATATTCATCGGAGAAGTCATACTTCAGATTTATATGTATAAAAATACTAAGAAATTTCAGTTACGTGTAAAGACCCTTTCTTATAACTAAGTAGTGATATTTCGGACTAGATGCGCCCGATCTGAATGAACTGAACACCTAATATATATCATTAGCAGCAAGATAAATAGTACGCGGTAACACAATTTTTACAAAATCGCTTGTGCTTTTTGCAAGTCGCAGAAAATATACAGTGATACACTTGTGTTTATGCTATTGCAGAGAAAATGTAGGAAGAAAAAGAAAACTCATAATTGTTATCTAGGAGAAATCTGAATTTCTTCACCATGGTAATGAGTAGAGGGGTAATCCGAGGAAAACATAACTGTGGATGTTAAAGCTTGGACAGGGAGAGACACCGAGCACTAAAACTTGCCTGCTTAACAGATGCAAAGATGTTGAACAGATTGCACCGCATCAAGCTTTTTTGTCCTAAATCCAGTACAAGTGCACAGGAAATGCAACTTATGAACAGACAAATGCAAAATAAACCATATGCCATGAAATCCAATAACAAAACCGTGTTACATGTCATCATATATTCAATATCAACTAAAATGTTTAAAATCCTCAAGAAAAACTAAGCATGGATCGGCTGGACCATAATAGACACCCCATTAAAAAGAATAAATCTACTCCATAATGTAGCAGAAACCACAGGATGAGACTTCATTGACCTGATTGGTGCGGTGATTAAACTTAAGCAAGCTAGTGTAATAATCAATTAAACAGTAGACAAATAGTGTAGGTACACTAAGTCATCTCCATACAAACACTTTTTTTCTACAAAGATCATCATAACAAGTAAAACAGAAGACAAAAGAATGAATGTATAACGGTAAAGTTTTGATTACCTCCCATCACAAAATCCATCTACTGATCATCATCACTGCTTATCTCAGAATCATTGCCTTCTTCCCCATAATGAATTTCGTTTACATCATCCTCATCTTCGCTTTCATTCATTTCATGTGTGTGCGATGAAATTTGAGTTTTTGTGTGGGTTGCCTTGTCAATCTATTCAAACAGAACAAAAACAATAATCAAAGATAAAAACCAAAAAACCAAAAAACTTGGTCAACAAAATTACTGAATTCAAGTTAGAATGTGAGGTTTTATATACCTGTGCCATCACAAGTTGCAAACGACCTGATAATTGTAATAAAGGCTGAATAGCTGCCCCTCTGGATTTGGTAACCTGCAAGGAGAACATCAATTAAGCGCTTCATCCATATTATTACTTAAGATCGAGTCTAGTTTGTATTGAGAGTTTTGGATTATGTCCCTATAAGGCAGATAATAAATCCAAAAACTATTACGCTCAGGTGGAATTTGTGGAAATTCATTTTATTAGAGGTAACACTTTAAGACTTGAGGGTAGTCTAACCAAAGATTCATCTAGGCATTGGCTTTGCCCATCAAGGGGTAGTGGGTAATGGTATATCATATGCATAAGCCCAAAGCAGGCACCTAGCAGCACTGTGGGGAATAGTAAGAAACTGCAAGTCAAACACGAAAGTAAGTCATAGGTTCCCATATTCCTCAACAGGGAACATTTCAACGGAAGATCTTCGTCAACCACAAACTTTATAATGAAATTGTAAGTCGAGTCTTCCATATTGTTTTTCAGAATTACTGGATTACAACTTATACACAGTGAAAGAGGACGGAAGGTTAAAATTTGCTTTAACATGCAACACGTCATTTCAAGCGCTCATTCTAACTAAAATGAAAAGAAAAAAAAAACATGAAATAAGGGAGCAAATAGTGACTGGTAATAAACTAGTATGAATTGGTCACAAAATTTTACCTTCAACAAGGAGCTAAGCATCTGGGTTTCAGACTTTTGAGACATGATATCATGACTGTGATTTACCAATATGCTGTAAATCCATGGAAGAACATTATTCCCGCTGCTAGACCTGTTAGAGATAATCAAAGATTAAAATTCAAGTCATACCTAACTTATACTGTAATGCTTTCTAAAACAGATAAAAAAAAATATTAAAGCAAACTATCACTATATCGCATAAATTGTCAATAACAGTCATAAAAACCAAATCGCGGACCAGGTTCAGATACACATTAGCGCACCAGATATTATGGAATTCAGAATTCTTCCATCCTTTAAAAAACACACACGGAAGAAAATACATATATTCATGATACATGCATAAGTTAACTTAAAGCATTCACAAACTGTCTGTATAAAACCAAACTAACAATTCACTGTTCTAAAAAATGCATAAAGAATAAATCTACACCTTTAAAATGACTTATAACTCTACATGCATGCATGCATGTAATGAAAACCCAAAGAAGACCAAAACAGAAAGAACAAACCTTGTTTGCCACATGGCCACAAGGACTCCCAATAATTTGCATGCGTCACCAGGTTCTAATGACAGTACAGCTGCCCTCATCTGGTAGATCATATGTATTTAGATCAGGACAAAATAAAGGGAGGGAGAAATCAGGAAGTGCACATAATAATATAAAAGTACAACATCATGCCACTATTCACACATAAGTAAATACTAAACAAACCAACCTTCTTCTGTGGCATATTAGTCTGAAGATCAATACTCTTAAATGTTGCAGAATTAAGTGTAGAGTTGAATGTATGGTCATCTACTTTACTAATTATCCCTAATGATCTCAGTCTGTCCTCCATGCAAATTGCTGCAGTGTCAGCTTCAAGTTCTACCATGCCATCTGTGCATACCAACATAACATATGAAACGGGTAAAACCACCGTCAGGATATCTTCTGCACTACTTCCAATAGGAAAGTAAATAAACATATGATGACCAAAGGTCAAATAACATTTAGTAAGCCATGTTGACGCTCAAAATAGAGTATTGTATGGTGGAAACAGATATTGCAGCCATCACTACATAAGCCTTGGTAGCCATATAAGATTACTTTTAATACATACAGAAAAGTTTCAAATGCATTCCTGAGTGACTATAACACCCACCTTTGCTCTTCACAAGGCCAGTGTGACCCCTGCTGTCATCCAAATCAGCCATTTCTTCATCTTGGTCAAAACTCAATTTATCGTGTCTTTTCTTTTTCCCATGTGAATCAAAAATCCTTGGCATTGGATGCAAGGCTTCTTCTGCATTTGCACGACCTAATGCAATAACTGTAGGATCATTGCACAAATAGTCAGCTGACGGCCAAAAATCAAGAATCAGAATAAAATGTAGGGGTTATCAGCAGCATCAAATCCTAGCAGGCATGCGAAATTTAAAAACGAACAATAATGCTAATGCAAGATGCGTCATCTAAAGAAGAAAAATAAAACTATGGTTTTGATTCCTCTCAGCAGGGTCCCTAATGCATCAGTCAGTATCTCATACTATATATCCCAGGGAATCCACAAGAAATGAGACTAAATGTGGTTAAGAGGGAAAACTTGTTGTGAGAAAGTCTTACCTCTATTTTGTACATTTTGTCGTTTCTTAGATTTGACAAGGGACTGACTCATTGGTAGAAGAACCCCATCATGGGAACTACTCAACTTTATGTCTGTTCCAGAATGCACCAAAATTTTCTGGAATGATGGCTTCACTGGCGACCCATAAGCGACAAATACCTGACCAGAAGCAGCTTTCGCAATTCCTTGAAAAACCGCAGCAAATATTGTGGGTAATGCACCCTTGTATGTTGTAGACAAAATGTCTTCAGAAGATAGTGAAATTTTTGTAGGCTTCGCATTCCGTAGTTCTTCAATATTCTGTCCAAACCAAAAGTAACAAATGCCAACTTCTGAAATCGCTAATACATATAGACCTACATCACTAACTTCCCCACTGTCTATACACCTGCTATCTACGAAGACAGCAGGGTGCTCCATTTTAAGGACAGCACTTGCAGACTGCTTTTTTCCACCAGCTATACTCCACACTGAAATATACCTTTCACCAACTGCAGATGAGAGGATATACTTCCCATCTTCAGTGAAGTTCAGACAGCGAACAGCACCCTAATGAATGGTTGAGAAAATATTATCAAATTAAAAAAGAACGGCTGAAGAAAACACTACAATATAAAACGAAGGTTAGCCCTCCTGATAGCTGGAACTTTTTGGACACAAACGATAAAATAAAACATTTTTCCAGGTATCAAATATCTTAAGTTCAAATTCATACAAATGCAACCCCTACATATGTTGATTTACACATGTTGGCCTCCCTAATGGTGGAAAGAGACCTGCATGTGAGGAGGAAGTGTCAAACTATAGAAGGCATTGATTGGAGTCCAATCAAGGAAGGGGAAGCAACATGGCTCGAGAGGGCTTTTGAAGAAGAGGAAATAAAAAAGGCAGTGTTTGATTGTAGGGGTGATAAATCACCAAGTCCTGATGGTCTTACAGTGGAATTATTTCAGCAACATTGGGAGGGGGTAAAATCAGATATTGTGAGGGTTTTCAATGATTTTCATAGCAGCGGATTCATCAACGCAGTCACAAATGAAACATACATCCATCTCATACCAAAGAAAGCAATTTCAATTAGTGTTGCTAATTATAGGCCTATAAGCTTGACAACGAGTTTATACAAGATTTCATCAGAAGTGTTGGCCTCTTGACTAAAGGTGGTAATTAGTGGCACAGTCTCACAGGCTCAAGGAGCTTTTGTGAAAGGAAGGCAGATTCTTGATACAATTTTAGTGGCCAACGAAGTGGTTGAGGAGACAAGGGTGAAAAAGAAGGAAGGTCTTGTGTTTAAATTTGATTTTGAAAAAGCTTATGATCACATTGATTGGGATTTCTTAGTTAATGTGTTGGAAAGAAAATGGTTTGGTGATAGGTGGAGAAAATGGATATTGGGCTAGCTTGAAATCTACCAACTTTTCCATCATAATAAATGGCCAACCAAGGGGTAAGTTTGGAGTGTCAAGAGGACTTAGACAAGGCAATTCTCTTTCACCTTTATTGTTTAATATTGCAGTAGACATCCTTAGTAGATTACTGGGAAGAGCCATCGAGGGTGGACTGATTGAGGGGTTGCGTGTTGGTTATGAGGATGTGGAAGTTTCTCACTTGCAATTTGCCGATGACACAATCTTTTTTCTATCTGGCAGTGAGCAAGGTTGGTCTAATCTTTTATCAGTAATAGATTGTTTTTGTTTTATCTTTGGATTGAAGTTGAATAAGGGCAAATGCTCTTTAATGGGTATTAATGCGGAGGAAGAAAAATTTGAGAGATTGGCTGGTTTGTGGGGATGCAAAGTGGGCACTTGGCCTGTTGAGTATTTGGGTCTTCCTTTAGGAGGTAATCCTAGACTAGAGCTATCTCCTTCTGGAACCCAATTGTGGAAAAAGTCGAAAAGAGATTGCAGAGCTGGAAGTGTGCCTTTCTTTCAGGAGGGGGGAAGATTAACTTTAATTCAATCGGTGTTAGGAAGTTTACCAATTTATTTTCTATCTTTGTTCAAGATTCCTAAAGGAGTAGTCACGAATCTGGAAAGCTTAATGCGGAAATTCTTATGGGCTGGTGTTGGTGAAGATAAGAAAGATCACCTCATTAATTGGGAGACAGTTTCAAAAACCTAAAGAGGAAGGGGGTTTAGGTATTGGCAATCTATTGGTAAAAAACAAAGCTTTGTTAGCTAAATGGTTATGGCATTTTCCAGTCGAAAGTGATTCCATCTGGCATAAAGTGATTAGAAGCAAGTATGGTCTCAGTAACAATGGTTGGGATTCCAAGATAGTTCGGTTTGGAACAAGTAGAAGTCCTTGGAAGGATATTTCCCAAGGGTATAGTTCTTTTCTCTTTGTTCTTGGCAAAGGAGATCGAATTAGATTTTGGGAAGACATTTGGCTAGGCGAAAGATCTTTACAAGTCTCATTTCCGAGGTTGTTCAACTTATCCAAGTTTCATAACAAGAGTATTTCTAGTGTGGCTAGTTTTGCTGAATTTTCTTTGAATTGGGACTTTGGGTTTCGAAGGAATTTGTGTGATGTGGAATTAGACGAATTGTCATCTTTCCTGACAAGTTCGGATCAGGTTCGCATTCACCCCTTAAGGGTTGATGCAAGAAATTGGATACTTGATTCTTCAGGAAGTTTCTCTGTTAAATCTTATTGCGATTATCTTCTCAAAAGCTGTGCTGATAGGGTTTTTCAGGCTTATGGCCTGGTTTGGAAATCTAAAGTTCCTAATAAAGTGAAGGTCTTTACTTGGTTAGTGGCTCATGGGAAAATTAACACTTGTGACATGCTCCAAAAAGGGCGACCTAGCTCATGTCTACAACCTGATTGGTGCATTTTATGCAAGAAAAGTTCAGAGTATGTTGACCATCTGTTTCTTCACAGCCCGGTGGCTTTAAATCTCTAGTTGAAGTTGTTTAAGGAGTTTGGTATCAGTTGGGTTTTACCGAGGCATTGTTTTTCTCTTATGGTAGAGGAACAAAAATTATCAAGAAAGGGGAAGAAAATCAAGGTCTTATGGGGATGTATAGTTTCAGCTATTTTTTGAGTCATTTGGATGGAAAGAAACAAGCAGATTTTTTAGAACAACGAAGGCAGTAGAAGGGAGGATATGTGGGATAATGTTCTGTTATGGTCATCTCTGTGGGCTTCAGTTACTACAGAATTTAGAGATTTGTCTTTTTCAGAAATTCGGCGTAACTAGAATGCAGCTATTAGTTAGTTTTGTATTGTTTTTATAGTTGGTAAATGTATGGGTGATGGTGCTATTTATCTTGTTTTGTTTGTGTCTTTGTGGACTTCTTGTCCGCTTTTGTATTTTTATTGTTTCATTGCAATAAAAATTTGTTTCTTCATCAAAAAAAAAAAATATTTCCTTACTAATCACATTCTAACAATGGTAAACCAGCAAAGATCATTTGAAGATAAGCAGACTATTAACATGTACACATATTTAGGCACCCAAAGAGGCAAAAAGTGTAATAGAAAAAAGGAGAATATAATAAATTCATAAACTCACGGGATGGCCAGAAAACTTCTGTATCTTTTTGTGGTTAGACAAATTGAAAATCTTCACTTGTGCAGCCGCAGTTGCTAATATTTTCCCATCTGGTGCAGAGAAAAGGCCATCCACAATGTACCATCAGAAAAATACCAAATGGCACAATCTAACAATATGGTTTAATTTGGACGCACATGAAGCTGGTCCTTGACAAATATTGCAAAATTTTACTTTTTTTTTTTTAGCAAAAAATCTTACATTTTTTTAGCATTAACTACTATATACACTTGGATGTTGGAACTACAATTTGCTTCAACATACAACAGACAGAATATGAGAGGTATTACATGCACTATAAATATCTGACTGAAACCTAATAACTAAGACCCTCTCCACCTATATATATATATATTGAATGGCCAACTCTACACCTCCACAGGAACCGCAACTAGAACTAATGTCACCACCGGAATTCCTTTTCTCTATTTGTGACTTATGACAAATCAGTTCTTGGCCAGCATTAGTTACCAACTTGCCATGCATAACCATCATTAGTTATCGTTTCTCAACTTAATTAGTTACCTAGACAACATAAAGGCATTGCTAATAATCCAGTCAAGACAGTTTTCAGTGATGGTTATCCAATTACATAAGCTACCCCGCTTTCACTTTCGCATCTCTCTTAAACTACAATCCTGGTAAAATCTTGGTTTATGGAAGAGGATGCTCATTGGCTTGGAATAAATATTGGCAGTCGATCATGAAATCTTGAATCCAGATAGTATTATTCGTAAAGTCATTTTAACCAAGCAGTATCAAACACGAACCTTAAGCAGAACAATGCACTAAGCAATAGTAACATAAGATGTAGGGTGATGAACATATACATATGTAACATACCTGACGAAACAGACATAGAGGAGATTGCCTTAGTGGAAGCTTTGAACTTCCCTGACAGGTTTCCCGTCAAAGAGTCAATTTCACAAATCATCCCATCAGCACCAGCAGTGTAAATACACGACGCATTTCTTGCAAATGATATGGAGCTAACACCACTGCACCAACAGAACATGCAACAGAAAGATTAATTAGGTGGATTGAGAAGTCAAAAACATACATTAACACAAGGCATTATATACATTAACATAATATGTAGACAAATAAGAAAGTTTAAGCAGGGAGCTAACCCAGCATGGCAATCGTTAACTCTCCACTTCAAATGACCAGCAGCCACATCAAGCGCCAAAACATTGCCGCCACCGGTTCCTAAAACCAAAAATGAGGAACCAAGCTTCCTCTTCTTCTGCAACAATGGACGGCATTGCACAAAAATAAAATTAATTTCACAAAAAAAGTTTACTACAGCTTACTTGTTAATCTAAAACGAAAGCAAATTCACAACCTTTCGTTCGGAAGAGAACCATTTCATGCAAGTGTAATCAACTGAGAGGTGCCCTCTTTCTCGTTTAGCATATATGCTTGTATCTTCCGATGCTACAATGTCTGTAAACTCAGTCTGGACCTGCCCCTTCACAGTATCCCAAATCTAACGCAAACCCAGAAACTGAAAATTATGGTTTCATAACAAATAGAGAAATAAATCAACCAAATTCTATAAAATTACAGAAGTACCTTGATTCGACCGTCGCCGGAGCTAATGGCCAACAAGTCCAGAGACGGACTGAACGCCGTCAGGAGGTCTCTGATGTTTGACGAGGCCATGCCGGAAGTTGGGGATTGGTAGTAGAGGACAAGTATGAGCTGCGTACAGGTGCAGAGCTTAAACCCTAAACCCTGAACCCCAGAACGTGGAGAAGAGAAGAGGGTAAGGGCAGCTGAAGATCGTTTAGGGCATCATTCGCTGTTAATGTGGGCTGTTTTCAAATGTTGGGCTTTGTTTGTCTACCGGCCCATTTTTATGGTTTTTTTTTTTATTTGGATCCATCGTTTACTTTTTCTTTTTTTTTTGGTTGAAAGATTAGATTTTATTAAATAAAGTCTAATTGATAAGTTTACATCCTCAGCATAATATTAAAAAGAAAATCAGGACCAATACAATCCCAAATAAAGGAATATCTTGCCGATTTCATGAAGGATGCTACAGCGTGCGTTGCTTTGTTGGTTTCTCGATGAGAAAACACAAACTCCACATATTCCATACAACTTGCAAGGTGCCATATATCATGTAAAATACCTTCCGAATTCCATTTTATCTTTAAAATACAGGGAAAATAACTTTATGGAAGGGTGGAATTATTGCATAGTTCACAATGTCGATTCCCAATGATGATATGTTGATCAGCTATTGTGAGACGACAATTGTGTGTAAAAATTTCTCTAAAATTACAGGACGTCCAAAATTGAGAGGTGATGTTTTTTCAAATAGTTAGAATAACACAACATACTTGTATTTTACTTTCCAAAATACATACTAGTGTGTGTTTGAACTTGTGATTATTATGGCTTCGGACCAAATCATATTGCTAAAACATGTTACATTCTTAGTAAACCAATTTTGTTGGCAGGTACTAGGTATTATGGTTATGACTTGTGACTTACGGCAGACAAACATAACTTAAAACTTGTTTTTCTTTTCTTTTCTAAGAGTGAAAAGGGGTATAGATTTGGAGAAAAAAAATAGAGAAAAAAAAGGGGTATAGACAAATTTTCGTGAATTGACGTGTTACGAATTCATGTGACATGAAAAAATGTGATAATAAAGTTTAAACCTCCAGATTTAGTGACTAAAATTCTAAGGTTTTGGAAACATTTTGATCATAAAACATATAAATAAGAGATCTTACTAGGAAGAAAAATACAACTAGATTTAACGCTTACGAAATAATGAGATTTAAACTTTAAACCTTCTTGAACGTTGAAAAGAGAACTTTCGCTGTACTCAATTATAGTATACTCCACACAACGTTATTTTACCGTCCATATTTTTCTTGGAGAAGTATAACAATGGTCAACCCTTGGACATCGTTTACCTCATTCCGACAATCGATCAAAACCCTAAACCACGAGCCTCCTTATGAAATTCACTAACAAGGACTTAACACAAACCCCCATAGAGCTAGAGTATGGCAAAACAGTCCCCACGTGAAACTTAAAGGGCATCCCCTTCTGTCTTAACTTTGGCGACAAATACCCTTTTGTTTACTTCAACCCCACTTCCACTTTTTTCCTCAGTTACCAATTTACCGTACCATGACTCACCAGACATGTTTCCCTAACAGCAAATATTAACAGTAACGGGATTTTCTTGAGCGTAGGACACACCGGAACATAGTAAAAACTCGCACACTAGGACACCACGCGCACCCGCATTCTGGGTAAAAAAGTAAGAAAATTTAAACAGAAAAATACAAACAAAAAGCCAAGTTCTCTTACATCATCACTACCAAAAATTTGCTTACACATGAATGAAGAAATGAAGCTGTACAAATAATCCGCAGAATATAAAAGAACATGCGAGACTGCAAATCTACAGGATGAAAAAGAAGAAGATGAAACAAGTAATCTGAACATATGTGTCTTATTTAAAAGAATGTGGTCTAATTTTGAATGGCAATGGTAGATTTTGGCTGAAAAGTATAACCGGAGTTTGGCGGAATTGGTATCATAAGACCACGGCTTTTCCATTCCCGGTGAGCAGCGAAATGTGGGCGGAGGAAGGATTTGAATACGAGGTATTGAGGTCAGAACATGGTTCTGGAAAGACAGACTCAGAAGAGCCGGAAACATATGAACAATCCCAAGTGGTGGGCGAAGCTGAATTTAATGATAAGGAGATGTTGGATAGACAGAAAGAAGTGAATGGTGATTCTTCGATGCCAGTGAAGCATCCGGCAATGGTGATGTTTGTGCCAACCACGTCTTGCAATGTGATGTGATCCAAAACAGGGAGAGCGTTAGGATCATATTTGTCATCAGGATGAGAACCAAACTGGCCAGAGGCACCAAATGCCATGTAGATGTTTTCTACTTCGACATCTGATATGATGATGTCTTTGATGTAACCGCCTCTACCCTTTGTTGTTCGGAACTGAATGCCGCTAATGGAGTTGTGGAGGCGGACCTGCTCAACATGTACGTTAGAAATGCCACCGGACATCTCACTACCAAGGGCAAGAGAAGAACCAGTAGCTGATTGTAAGGTGACATGCCGGATGTGTACATTTGTGGTAGGTCTTCCATAGGCAATACCGTACTCGTCCCAACCACTCTTGAGAGCAATGGCATCATACCCCATGCCAATGATGCAATCTTCTATGCACACAGTATCAGAAGAATCTGAAAGCCCAGAGAAAATTAGTTTGAGTTTTGCCGAAAAGTTTCTTCACATTCAGTTATTTCCAACAACGGAAAATTCAGGATGCACATAGAAAATATGTTTGTAAAACTGGGGAGGGAGCTCAAATTTTATCCAACATTTCTACTTCCATTTTTTCGGGATAAGAACAATACCTAAACATAAATTCACAGCAGGAAGTCAAGAGATGTCACAAACCTGGGACTATTCCGACAGTATGAGGGGAGTCCGGAGGAGCAGATACAGATATGTTGAGAACATGTACATTACTGCATTGCATTCAATTATAAATATAACATTAATATGTTCTATAACCGAAAAATGAATAAAAATGAAAGAACAAGTGCGCAATCATCAGTGGCCTTAGCTCACAGACCTGCAATAGACTGGATGGATGTTGTAAGCGGGAGCATTTACAAATGTGAGGTTCGAAACCACCACGTATTTAGACATAACGAATTCCACAAGATGCGGGCGGCTGTAGTTCAGAGATTGGGAGCTAAACCAATCCCACCAAACCGATCCCTGGCCATTGATGGTTCCATTATCACCTATGCATTCATGAGCAAATGATAATTAGGCCGCGCGGATACAGAACATGTTAAAAGCAGCAAACGAAATTCAGAGAGATTCTTCATACCTGTTATGACCACATCATGTAACATATAACCATTTATCAAGCTACGATATCTCCTCCCGGGGAGTTCAATCCCTCGACCGTACGAGGGTAAAGGCTCAACAATTTCCCAATGAGACGGATCCTAAACAAGCAATACCACAAACATTTCAACAAAGCGAGAAACGAAAGCATCTCCAACTGATTTCGCAGAATCAGAAGCGTTCACCAGCATCTCATTGCAGTGTAAAGCATTACCTGAGATCCAAGAATGACAGCATCCTTTTCCAAAAACAGTGTGAGGTGGCTGGTGAGGTTGAAGCTTCCGGTAAGCCACCTCCCCGGCGGCACATAGAGCTGAGCACCGCCCTTATCGGCGAAAGACTTGAGATAGAAGATGGCATTCTGAAAGGCAAGAGTGTTCAATGTCTTGCCATCTCCGACAGCGCCAAATTCTAAGATGGACACACTGTGCGGCCTTGGCTCTAATGTCAGTTTATTATCACACGGTTTCTCATCGTCTTCTCCGTCAATTTCGACGGCATTACTCACGGCCAGCAGCAGCAGAAGCACCACCTGAAAACGGTGGAAATTTAGAAAAAGCCACTGGTTCTCAGAACACTTTAGAAAAAAATACAAATTCATTGGACAAACAAATAAATCGAATTAAATACAAGTACAAATAACAAGAATTTGAACAATTCAGCAGCAATCATGGGATTTTTCAAGAACATTTGACAGGTTATGAGTTGATCAATGCAAGCTATAGAGTGAACTATAATTAAACTCAAAGGTAGATTAAAAAAAAACAAAACAAACCCCAATTGAAAATCAAATCCAAACATCACACAGATCAACTGTTTTTTTACCAGACAGAAAAAAAAAATCAGAAAAATCAAGACTTTGGATTCGAGATTGGCAAAGAAACGTAGAGAGAGTAAAAAACCCAGAAAAAAGAAACGTACTTACTAGCATCTTCATGAGTGAAAGCTCTCTCTCTGCAGCAGGAGTGGCCAAAAAGCAGTAGAAGTGCAGAGCAGAGAAGGACAAGGAAGAAGAAGAAGAAGAAGAAGCAGAGCAACCAAGGAGCAAGGGCTGCCTTATTGCTCTAACCGTGTGGTGGTGTACAGGCATTAATTGTTGAATGACACAAAGCATAAATACTTATATATGCTAAGAAAAACTAGAATTATAATTATAATTGGAAAATGGAAAATTAATACATGGTAAAAAAAGGATCGCAGAAAATGCAGACACTGCAGAATGCCAGCTCTGGCATGCACATAGAAGCAAAACAAATCAGAATAAAATAATCTCATTTATTGCCACTAATTGATATTTACCGTCCTTAATCAATTATGATTAGTAATTGATTAGTAACGTCTCTCGCCGACAGAATGTTTGAAACGGCCCTCCATTTGCGACACTGTAATTTTCACAGGAAAAAAAAAAACACTATAAATTTCCGGCTATCATTTTAGTTAGAGTAGTCATATTCACATTCCTACTTTTATTCTTGATGCATTCTCTTAATTTTTGGTAGTCGGATCAAATAAATTGAAGAATATCAATATTAAAAAATAAACAAGAATGTGTTATCGAACTAAAAATAAATGTATGGGTAATATTATCCTTTAATTATAGTGTTTCGTATTCAAACTCTTTTTCAGTTTCTAATATATATTAGTGTAAATTCTTGATGTAATAATAATAAAAAAAAGCATTCTTTCCATAACAATCTATACGCTAAAGGGCGAAAAAAATTGGACTGAAACACACAAAGTATTATGCTTTAATAATTTAGTATCGAAATCACCATTCACAAAAAATAAATCCAAAACATCTGAATTCGTCTAAAAGGAAATTAAGCATTTGACTTAAAAGTACAGAATTGCAAAATTGAATTAATAGTGGCAAAAAAATTACCAGTTTCAATTGTAAAATGTTATAGAATCATATTTTTAGACTATATTTTGTGACCCGTGGTAATTTATAGTTGCATAACCGTCAATATAATGTAGCTTATATATTAAATTTAAGTAAATAATTGCTATACAATTTAAGTAAATAATCGCTTGAGCATATCTAGTTTTGTAATAGCGTCCTTATTTGCTTACATTTGTTGAAAAGTGATTAGTTAAAAGTCCAAAAATAAAATCGGAGGTGATAAAATTACCGGAGTTGCACGAAAATATTGCGCCAGGTAAGGGAATTTGGGATGGTGGTAGGGGAGGAATGGTGAGACGGCGGGTGAGAGGGAATAAAAATAAGTGAAGGAGTGCATGGGGCATTGAGACCGCATGTGGGTTGACAGAGCAGAGAGGGGAGAGGGGGAGGGGGAGTGGGGCCCGCAAGTCAATCATGGCAAAGGTGCTAGCCTGGCCTCAATTACTCGACTGGACACTCGACAGAACATAACACAAACACAAGGGGCCCAACTTCTGTGTGACACGTCATTTTATTAATTTAATTTTTTAATACGGTGTGCATTTTGTTTTGTTTTGTTTTCAGAAAATATATTCTGCCACTTAATACTACGATTTAGTGGTATTCATCTTTACTTATAAATGAGATTTTGTATTCGATTTTTGCCAAATGCGAGTTTGAACCACATCATTGCTAGCTTATTATGAGGCAAAACTCATCTCCTTCTTTTTAGTATAAATGATATCGTCTGTTAAAAAAAAAAAATTCTGAAAAAGTATGAAATTATATTATTATGTAGAAGGTGATGTGAAAATTACTGATTCGTTGGTAGCTTGGTCTTCAATCTCCAGGTGGCTTAGAAATGGGCAAAATTTTCAAATGTTCACACGGATGAAGTTGTGGGTGTTCATACTTTATAATCGACGTTAATTGTTAACTTACCGGCTAATATTGTCATCAAGGAAATAAACGTTGAAATTCTATGAGTCTTTTTTTTTAACGATATTTTTTAGTATATTTAAAAAAAATTAGCTTATTTTTGTTTTTTTTCATAATATAAATGATCAATTCTTTTATTTATACAACAAGATCATGGGACAGAATTTTACCTACACAATGAACTATTCATATTTTGGTATAGAACTCATTGTTTGTGAGATTTATTTTTATGTTCTCTTATTTACAAATGAAGAAAAATACTAGTAGACTGTAAATCTTGTAAATATAACTAATTGTGTTCACGACCTACTTATGTCTAACTTAGTTGTATAATGTTGTACATCCTCTTGCTTGTATAAGCTTGTTTAACTTGTGTCTAGCTAGCACGATCCAAAGACATGTTTGCACCAGATGTATAGCTAAAAACCTATTTTTTTGTGGAAAATCGTATGAAGTTAAATTTTTTTTTTTATATTGAATGGTTTAACTACTAACTGTACTGATTTTTATTTATTTTTATTTTTATGATAATACTCAAAACCAATCGAGCTATGCAAGTAGTCAAGTTGTAACGGTATTGATGTGATTAATAGTGCGACATTGACCCTTGAAACTTTCAACTTTTCTACAATTTATAAAAGATGGTTGGTTAAATGGGATTTGGATCCTCTCCTGAGTAGAGGGTTCGAATCCTCCTGACCAGATAACAAGGGTTGTTAGATTTTGATTAAACGGCTACAAACAAGGAGCCCTCTAAAAGTTATAATAATTGTAGATGTTAGATCAAAATCCAACGGTCCATGTTATTTGATCAGAATGATTCGGATCCCCTGCTCAGGAGAGGATACAAATCCGATCAAATCACTCAAATGTGTCCAATAAGGTACAAAATGTCAGAGAAGTTTCATTGGGAAGCATCTAATTAATGTAAAAGTTTGGTTATGATGATCATACTTTTTCTCTTGTGCTCGGAGGATGCTCTTCCTTTGGCAAAGCAGTAGCATTTGTAAGACATATTGTAATAAAGATCAAATTACTCCCAAGGGAGTAAGGTGGCCCTACTATTGTTCCTTCTTTAGGGTTTCTCTATATGACCCAGAGACCCCTTTTTAGCATTGCCTCGTTTGATCGTCCAACTTTTTGACCTACAAGTTTTGATCTATTTTTTCCCAAATCTCCCATCTCCAAACTGATAAATAATTAATTAATAATCTAAAAATCACGTGCACCAAAGATTTCCAACTTTCAGATTTCTCAGTCTCTGAGTTTTATATAAAGAAGAAGAAGAAGAACATGCACCAATCTTGTAGCTTTACTAGATCGGCAAAAGGCATCCATATATTCTTCTTCGTCGCCGTAAAGTTGAGCTTAGGAAATGTCGATGTGGGGGCAGTGAGAATATCTTCATGCATGCAGCCGCAGTTTTTTTAGGTTAAAGATTTGAAATGTATATATTGAACAAAGGTAAAGGAAGACTTTGAAATATAGTTCACAGTTGGCAACACAAAAAGGTTGTCGATGTTTAGCTTCTTTCTTCTATTCTAATAAAATAGAAGATCAAATTTAACTCGAATCATTTCGAGATAAGTGTTTTACCATTAAAACTATCAATTTTCATGATATAGATCAGCATTTTATGTCGTACCAACCTCTTTGCATGCGACATATGCATGCTATTGTGTAGTACTAAAATAAGTTGACTGATATATAGCTAATTCATTCATACAAAGTTTGTGCATTAAAACACGTTCTACATCATATAAATTTTTATTAAAATTATTAAAAAATTTATTACGATTATCAGTTAAATTCTAATTTGAATTAAAGTACAAATTTAATTGGTCACACATTATTTGATAGTATCTAGAATTATTCTTTTACTATTGGGACCTTTTAGTATATAATTAAGCTGTTTTCTCTTTAGCACTCTTTTTAACTAAAGGTATTTGTTGGTATTTTGAAACCCTCACCGAACTCCATGCTCCATCTATAGGTCTAGATCGACACTAAAAAATTACTAGAATAATTAACTAGCAAGCACCAAAAGAATGTACAAATATAAAAAGGTAGTGTTACGATCAGTAAGATGATTTTGACGTATGCAATAAATTATATAATGCATCAACAATTAATAATTAGTTACGTGTTTATAAACGACTGATGCTGATACAACTTAACTTATGATCGTGAAATGCAAAATCTAAACTATTTGTGATGATCAAGCTACGGCATCTCACATCATATAATACTTGGGGTCTAAGTTTTGTACATATATGATACAACTGCAACGACTAAGGAACAAACAGTACTCAAATCGAATGGGAACTCAGATAAATTCCCATGCATGACAAATAACAAACGTCCACGTTCCTCTGCTTAGGAGCCAAATATAACCCTAGCTAGGCCTGCAAACTAGATTTTTGTCCCAGTCAAACGTTCATTATATTTGGTCAAGACCCACATGGCATGATGGGAACACATCGTTGGCCACTATCCAATCAGGACCCTTCAAACAGTGCGCCCTATGGTGAAGGTTAGCCGACCTAATTTAAGTCTAAAGACGATAGATTTTTCAGTGTGATCGATACATGAGGTAGTACACTATATGTGATTATAAAAATGGTGAAATATGTGTGTTAAAAAATTAATAACCTAAAAAGTAAAATTTTACACTACTTACATAAAAATAAATAGTATACTATCTGTGTTCCCATCATAATTAAAAATATCTCTTCCACAACGTTGGCTGTCTTTTGTTTTTTCTTCAATTATAATGTAATTGTAAACTGGAACTGGTTGCTGTCTCTTCCTATTAAATTGACATGAAACTACAAGTCAAGATCTACCAAGTTAAACCATTTATAGATCGTTTTATAAGGCACATGCCACATAGTGACCTAATAGTACAAATAAAAAAGTTGGATTAAATTCCAACGACCTGGATAAATTTATTTTTTGTCATTGTTTGATGACTAAATTCTCTTAAATGCAACGAGTTCTATACAAGGAAAGTACAAAAATATTTGTAGTTCAGGTGGTTAAAAACTTTTGCTCCTGCACATGAGGTAACGAGTTCGAACCCCTCATTCAAAATATACAAGTTTCCAGTTTTTATGTATTGGACATTCATAAGTAGGCAAAAGCAAAGGGGAAAGTAATAACGCAGCAGAGGGAAAAGGAACTACTACATTTGAAGAAATAATTAAACACATTTATCTGATAAACATATAAATATACATGAATTTTTGCTATAACCTTAGATCTCTCTGTGCTTCACACATTCGGTGAGGCACATAACATACCCCCTACTAGTCTGCTGTGGTAGTACATGAATACAATACAATTACAACACAAATCAACTCTAGGAAATGGATATAGAAATCGCTAGATGGAGCCGCTACGATGCTGGATTGTTACTCGAAGATGTTGCTGTCCACCCGTTCTGTGTTCCGTTATCAACGGGCACCAAAACTCCCCACTTCCCCTCAGATTCCGAGGGCTCTATAACTTTAACAGATCCATCTGTCAGTCCAACAGCAAATTGGTACGGCTCCTGCAAATGTGCTGTAAGAGCCAGCGGGTACACTGATGGGCTGTCGCAGGGCAGGAAGAAACTAGTTTAGATAATCAATAACTATACGACGGAGGGTTCTAGTGATAACAGAAGGCAAATTTTTCTTCTTTTTCGTTTTTCAACTTAATCAAGAGGTGATGCACAACTTTTTCTTCCTTCTACTTCAACTAATTCATTTTTCAAACTAACACGGGGGAAAATCTAGGTAAATCAGACATAATGCTTGATAGAATGAGATTGCCGCCTCATAAACCGGTCATAGTTCAATGCGCTAAATACCTGTTTGATGATGCTTGTGGTAAGTACACCGACATGGCAATACGGCATCTTAGTTTCAGACTATCAGCATCAAATACTCCAATGTTACCATCAGTAAATGCCGCATAAACTAGTTGACTACTTGAAGAATATGCTGCACAAGAAATGGGCGCAGGCAGAAGATCTTGTGGCGTCCACTGCAATATTTAAAAAAAAAAAAAATGAGGGGATCTGTTGTGCACACAAACAAAAGTAACTCATCCAAGAAGTTCTATTACCTGCCGAATGCACTCTGATTTGGCCGCATCATATAATGCTAGTTGAGTCTCATGGTATACCAACAATCGGACTTGATCAGAATAGAATTGCACATGCGTGTCACCGACAGGCGCCTTTCCAGCGGGCAACTGAAGTGGAACCGATTTCCTCTTATCCCATGTATCCATGTTCCAAAAGCATAGCTGCAAAATCATTTTCTTTACATATCCAATCACTGGTAAACATTAACTTGCATATCAAAAGGAGAAGAAGAGCCGTCACATACTTGAGCATCAGCACCTGATGAAACCATGATTTTAAGGTTGACAGAAAATGCTAAACCAGTAATGTGCTTCTGGTGGCCTTTCAGTTTTGCTTTGACCTAACAGAAGAGCAGCACGATTCATATTGGCAATCAAGAAGAGCAATTCAATCACATGTTAATAGATATAGAGATTCTTAAATCAATCACCTCATCAAGTCGAACATTGTAAATGTGGATAGTTGAATCTTCCATTCCTATTGCTATGATATTATTATCCAGAGGATGAAATGACAAGTAGGTTGACACTGGTGGAGGTGGCATGAAAGTTGTCATTACCTGCAAACCAAAAAATTTTCATCCCAAACACGCTTGTCATTCCAATGCATGCAGAATCATGCAAACCGTAGTAGTTGATAGAAACTGTTGTAGGATAGATCTGCACTATATACGCATTAAATTACCTTAAAAGTCATCATATTGAACAGAGACACTTTTCCTCCACAGGCTGACATCACATAAGAGTCATTTTTTGAGAGTGCAATGCATGGAACCGCTTCTTCAACATTTTCTGAGACATCATTAGTCATTAAAAGACCACTGTTGGGTTGCCAATGTTGGGGAACAACACTTGCTGTGGCCTTTTAACCCACAAAAAGTCAGATACATTTTCATGAAAGTTACTAACACATTATATGTTCATGTAACTGAAATACATGCAGCTGAACGAAAAGAGAAATATGTATTTCATGTGGGTGTTGACTATCACCTTCCCACTTGGATTTTGCTCATTGCGGCTCCACTTCCATAGCTTCTGCACCCCATTTGAACCGAGAGCCAGAATGCCAGAACCAGAATTTGTGTACAGAAGTCGAGCAACCTTTTAAAAAAGTAAGACCATCTTAATAAAATTATCCATGAACAACAAAAGAGGGAACTAGAAAACAAAACCAACCTTGTTAGCAGGATCTTTACTTTCTGGCATGGTAGCCACTCGACACTGAACGGGATCTACAATTTCCGCCAGTTCCCAACGTTTAATCTTGTCAGATACATCATCTAAGCTTCTCTTTTCCAGGCTTCTTGCCATATCGGCTCTTGCCATAGAATCGGCTCTTGCCATAGAATCAGCTCTTGCCATAGAATCAGCTCCATTCTACAACAAATATGCAGCAGAATGAGATGCTAGAGCAGAAATAAGGGTAAGGATAAATCACAATACACCTAGTTAATATATTAAACTGAGTATGGTGACAATGGCTACCACATTTCAGTACTAACAAGCTACAATCGTACTTTCGCTTTTCAAGCTGATGCTAACCAGTCAATCATAATTAAGTTATAAAAAAAAATATGACAAAACAATTTGAATGTGAATTATATAACTTAAATGACGTACAAGAATATGAGTCGGTCTGGCAGGAGAGCTTGTATCCAAACGGTCCACTTTATTAATGGTTGGGTTGACATTCGGAACCATGGAAGAACCAGATACCTGATCAAGGAACATGAACACATCAAATTCTCAACAAAGAGCAAATCAAATTTTCTAGAAACAGAAATGTACAAATGAATGAAAGGGGTAGCATATCATGGAAACAGATATAAGAACCTTCATCTCAATAGGTCCTCTGGATGCTTCATAAGATCGAGTTTCAATTGCTCTTAAGGATCTTAGACCCTCAGCATTAGCAAGAATTTTGATTCCGTTGTCAGACGTGGTAGCAGCAAGCAAATTTCCTTCCTTATTGAATCTCAAGCGGGGAAGAGTCTGAAGCAATCCCAACGTTCATAATCAATGAATGAAATCTCAAAACAATAGATTCTTTTATTCAACTTATAATGTTTGGAAATAGATGTCTGAATAATGAGGACTTTTACCAGAAGTCCACCCTCAGCTTCTGTACCAGTAAGAACATTTGTATTATCCATATCCCAAAACTTTATCTGATTATCTTCACCAACAGCCAAAAAGTGATTTTTTGTTGTATCAAATTGCACTACGCCAGAAGATTTTTTTCTGAATCCAGTATATGTCCTCTTTATTGCCCCTTCACTTTCATTCCATTCAACGAGGAAAGAATCACCATCTTTACTAGTCCCACAAGAGAATAATCTGAGATTTAAGATGATCAGTTATAACTCATACATCATCACACAAACAGAAAATATGCGACAAAGGTAATTTATAGCATAAACCATGTGGACATTCTTGTGTACCTATTTCCATCATCACTGTAGAGCATTGTGGTGCACCACTGCCCAGGAGCATCATAGTCAACCCTGGAGCCCACATTGTCATACAGCCAAGCTTTTATTTTCCCATCAACAGCAGTTGAAAATATGAACTGCAAAGATAAAAAGGTAAAATTACGACAACGGCAAGAGCAGCTTGATGTGACACCATTGTCTCACTCATTTTCGGTTAGTTATTATAATAACAGTAATCATCATAATTAGTTATCTTATAAGAACTTTTGTGAAATTCCACTGGCATAACAGGATATATAAGAATTTAAATGTACAAGTAACAAGGAATTTCAAGGTAAACAAACCAATATCATACTAAATGAGAAAGTCTACCACTTCGAGCTATTTAGTTCTTTGAACATTCACAATGAACTCTAGCGCCACTGAACAGGCCATGTAACGTATAAATAAAATTAGAGTACCCACATTCAACCGGTCATTTGAGAACTAGTAACATTAAGTGGTCATAACACATATGCAGACTTCAGCAAATGGACATGATTTACCTGAATATTCTCCTTCTGGTGGGGGCAAATTGAGTAAACAGGCGCTTCATGACCTTCAAAGCTGAATAGATTTCTTCCAGCCAAATCCCAAACCTATTATGTTTTTAAACAAATAATCCATTTAATATTGATCAAGTTAAACAAAAACAGAAAGCTGCAATATTTAGTCCCCCACCTTTATCAGCTTATCCTCCCCACAAGTTATAAGACATAATTGCTTGTTTGGATGAGAAAAGGCTAAGTCATTCACACTGCCACTGTGAGCATCAATCTATAAGAAAACCAAATCCAAACATCAGTGTAAAGCGGCAAAAAATATCTTCTTGATCTTGAATTAGCACAAAGTGAATCAAAACATACCTCCAAATGTTGCCGTAGATCAGTTGGTCCTTGATAAGCGTACAAATGAACCAAGTGTTTGGTAAATGCAACACCTGTACACAAAAAAATACCCATAATTATATCCAACTATGCATTCAAATTATGCTAGAGATGCACTGCAGCTCCACATACCAATAAAGCTTCCATCTTGATTCCATGATACACGGCTTACAGACATTGACGAATCTTTGACCATAGCAAGCTATAAGAGGCTAAAAGTCAACTTACAGAAGTGGTAAATGCTCAATAATCGTAAGTAGTGCAGGCCTCTGATATTAACCTTTAACTAAATATCATGAAGACACCATTACTTTGAAAACAGATGGAACCTACTAAGCACACATAAATATGATGTTTTTAACGACGGGATAAAGAATACTGATAGGATGTTTAAGGTTCCGACTGAGTAATGATACACACCTGAATTGCATTAGAACTAGGAGTCATATTCCATATTTTGAATGGCTTTGTCACTAGCTTCTCTCGTATCCCAACTTCCCACAGTGTAATTTCACCATTACTACATCCAACTATTTATAAACATAAATCTTAAGTCAGCTTTGAGATTAAAGCTGCTTAAAAGCAAAACTTTAACAACAACCCTTTCAATCTAAGACGGGTGAAGCACAATTTATGTTACGCGGTAAATAAAACCTACCAGCAAGTAATGTGTGATGAGAAGGGTGGAAATCCATGCTTATCACATTGAATCCCTGACGAAGAGTGCACGCTACGGTCCTCGGTAGGTCATCTAGTGACCAGGAAGCATGCTGGGTAGGGGGAGGATAACTGACCTGAATAAATGAAGTAGGAAGCTCTATAATAGTTCGTAAAAGTGGAACATCCAAATGCAGAACCATAAAATGCAAGAAAGAGGTATCCATAACTTATGCAGAAACTTTAATCTGTCCAATAATACCTCATCAACAGATTGTGCAGGCCGCAGGCGTTTCATTAGTTGCTCATGATCTGAGCCTTGATACTCGCTCATTCCAAGAGCATTTGAGGGTGTTCTTGGATGCTTTAAACCAGAACCTGTTCAGGCAGCAAAATTGTTGTCAATAACCAAATAGCTTGAAAAATATGAAATATATTCTGTTATCTTATACTTTAAGCAAGCAATACAATGATAATCAAGCTCAACAGTAAATACTTCTGGTTGGACATTAGATAACTGAATTAATTCTTCTTACTAGTATGATAATGCTCAATAAACAGGCAAATAATGCTCAATAAACAGGTGGAATGACCCAGCACAAAGAACTAATCTAGAAGAGTTTCTTTAACCTCCCTACTCGTTACTGACACAAATAAGTAGTGACTATATTTTCTTCTTAATTCTACATTGTCACCTTATTAAAATTGTGGTTTGAAACAAAGAAAACGGAAAGTGAATAAACAATAACCTGGATCTAAAAAATCAACTTTTGTTAAGCTGTTGTAGCCTAAATTTCAGAAGAATGAAAACCACACCTTGACTGGGTTGAACAGGGAAGGGTGAAGCGGCAACAACAGCTGATTGCACAGACATGGAAGGATTAGCATTCGACATCCATCCTGCTAAATTTGCATTAGCTGCAGCTGCAGCAGCCGGCGGAAAAGGCTGTACATGACAGTAACAAACAAAACATATTGATATATCAAAACATCAGCTTAGTTGAAATTCGATAAAATTATGACAAAGGATATGATCATACTCCACCATGTGCTCCTAGAGGAGCATAAGTTGGCTTTGCAAGAGCTGCAACTGGAAGAGTAACTGGCGTGGATGCACGAGCCCCATTTGTTGGAGAACACGAGTGGTCCATGAATAAGGTCTTAATATCAGGATTTGGCCTTGGGTTCTTGCACAGCTGGTGCTGCCAATTTAGACTGCACAAACCATAATTTAATGCTTCACAACTTTTACAAACCGTAATCAATGATATTGACTGCAAGGTCTTCATACAAAATTCAAAAGTGGAAAGGCATTACAAACACCAGCATACCTTTGATTAATTAGAGTTCGCAAGCGTGAAGCCTTCAAAGTGGGTAAAGCAAGCTTATCTCGGAAAAGCGGATTTGCTTCTATCAACTTTTTAAGCTCTACTAGCATTATGCTTCTAGCCGACTTAGTATCACCATATTTCGATAACTGCTCATTTTCTCTGCATCACATTAAAATTAAAGTTTTATTCCCCACTTTTCATGTTCCCAAATTCCATGAGTTTTAACCCACAGATAAACTCATTAACATGTTATGGAACCCAACTTACATATACATTAAAAATGAACTAAAACATAATTCACCTAAAGTTTTCGAGGGTCAAAAGATGCGTAATTTCCTTGTACAAATCTTCGTTAAACGTCGAGAACACTTTCAAATCCTTCACCAGTATCTCAACAGCCTTAGCTCTGTCATTCCTGACCTCATTTCCAAATTGCAACAAAGACCCCATCACCAAAACAGAATCAATTAACACATTCCATAAAACAATCATACATGTAGACACACACAGAGAAACAGAAGTGATCAAAATCGGAACCTGTCGAGCGCCTCGAGATACTTCTGCTTTCGAACCTCGAAGAAAATCTTCATCGAGTAGCGATTCTCATCGACCTTGGTGAACCCAGAGAGGTACTTCTCGACCTCGTCCCACTCTCCAGCCAGCGCCTTCTCCTCAAAGTACTTCATGTTGAAGAAGTACCCCGATTCCTGCTCCAGCCTGAGCTCCATCGAATTCAAATTTCAAACCATAAACCCCTAAAATTAAATAAAAAAACCCCCAAAAATTGAAAACTAAAAAACAAATGCCCACCTGTGTACGGACTCCTTGAACTTCTCTTCCTCCAGAAATTGGAGGATCAGGAACACCAGTTCTCTGCTCAAGGACGACATCTTCGCTTCTCTTCCCCTCGATTTCAAATCTCAAGTTCGAATCTTTCCGTCCGCGGCGGAGGAGAAATGGGAGGAAACGGCAGCGTTTTGGGTGGAGGATGGGGGCGGGGTGGTTTCAATCGGTTTTTTAGGGCGAGTGGAAAGGGTCTAGGGTTTGAGGTCCCATGATTTTGCTTTCAACGACAACAGTGCAGAAGCACCAACGAGAGAAAGGGAGACAAAGATAAAGAGGAGAGAGAAAAAGACTTTATTCGGCACCCACATATCAGCCATTACTGATAAGTTATCACTGAAAGTGCGCGATTGATAAGCCGATGGGTGATAAGTACATTGGCTTATCTACTGAGTGGGGAACTGAGGGACAACTGCGAGGCGCAGTGGGTCATCATTCGTAAAAGGAGGAGATTCCATTTGGTTAGGGCTGTTATCCGGTACGACGCCTTCAATCGTGAGGCCAAGTCTAGGTCGCCGAAGTTTTACGTGTTGCGTACACGTGTCGGTATTTTATGGGTTGGGGAGATGTGGGAGGTGGGAGGTGGGAGGTGGGAGGTGGGAGATGGGAGTAGGTGATTGGAGTCCTGAAAAGGGAGTGTGGGTTCCGGAATCGAAGCTGAAAATAAAATGGGATTGAATATACGGGGTAACGTCCATCGCATCCCATTTCATTGTCGGGTGTCTGCGTGCAAGCCCTCCACTTGGATCTCTTGCCAGCAACACATGATTGCATCTTCTTAATATTTTTTTCTTTTTCTTTTTCCGGAGCATGAGGCATCACATCCCACCCCGAAAAGGACAAATCCCCAGCTAAGCCCGAAAAGTTAAATGCATTTTAGCTCATTTTTAAAAAAAATTTATTATGATCGGAACACCGAATAGTACATAATTTAAATAATAAAATATATGTGTTAAAAAATTAATAACACACATATAAATGGTGAAATATGTATGTTAAAAGATTAATAGCTTAAAAGAATAAAAAATTTTATCATTTATATAAAAACATGTGGTGTACGCTCGTTTTCCGTTCAAGATAAAAAATTTCTCCAACTTTTTTTTTGGTACAAAATTTCTTCAATTTTGGCTATGGTCAAATAACACTCTTTTTAAAGTTTTCAAACAGAAAATTAGCCGTATTTAAGAGAGAAAAAAAATTTCCAGGTTCCCCAAATACCAACTCACTATTGATCTACACCAATGGGCATTACACACATGGACTCTCTCGTTTCGAATGATAGCTGGATTAATTTGATTTCTTTAACTCCTTATTCTAAGAGAGAATTTTAGTGTGCCCAGAACACTGTTACACATATCGCATGTCGTTATACAAAGTAGATAGGTACTCAAAAAAAAAAAAAAAAAAACTTCTCTTATTTTAGCCCAAACATTTTTTTGTAAGAAAAAAATAAGTTCAGGTAATAATTAATTTTTCTAAATTCACAACTTTGCGAGCCCGGAAACCCACGTACTGTTCAAGCAAACCCGTCTCGGCCCATACCCGAATCTGGAAAAGTAACCATATTTTAGACCCTATATATAATTATAGCCACTATTTTAGTTTTATAATAATTCTAACCAAAATTTGATGTAAAAGTATTAATGTACCCTTAATATTAGGGTTTCTCACAACAAAAACTGCTTTAAACTCTCTCGCAACCTTTTGGTTTCTCACCTTAAACCAGATGAGCACCATTTGCCAATTTTTCATAATATACCCTTAATTTAACAGCAATATGTGAATATCTATATCTACTCTATATCTATATACATACATACATACATACATACACACATACACACATATATATATATATATATAGATTAAAAAAGAGTGTAGGAAATGGAGGGGTTCGAGAGTAAGGGGCACCGAGTAGTATTCAAGAGGCTACGTCTTTTATGCTTTAAGATCTCAATTAATTGTTGTTTTTTCATGGTTAAGAGTAATGGGGATTTTTTTTGTCATTAAGGGTATATTAGTACTTTTACATCAAGTTTTGGTTATAATTATAAAAAAACTAAAATGGTGGCTATAATTCTATATGGGGTCTAAAATATGGTTACTTTTCAAAAAATCCCGAAAAAACCCTTCAATAGAACGCAAGACAGAGGAGAATTTGAGAGCTCCAGAGTACTCCAATGGCGGCCAAGAAGCAGGAGAAGAGCTCGCCGAAGAAGAGGAAGCAAATCCCAGGCAATAAGCCGGAGACCCACAGCTCCTCTTCCAAGAAGACCAAGCTCCTCGACTCCAAGCCCTCAAATCCGCGTAGCACCGACTTCAAGAAACCCTCCAAACCTTTCAAGCCCCGAGAACCAGGACTCGATCATGAGAAACAAGTTCCGCTGTCGAAGCGAGAGGGCCGCCTCCGGGCCAAGGTCGATATCTGATCAATTTAACAAAGAAATTGGGATTTTTGATTCCTGCAATAAGAATATGTTGCTGAAGTTTTGTTTTTTAAAGGTAAATCAACAATTTTGATTTGCGGCTATTGTTGCAGGAACTTGCGGAGGCTAGGAAGAAGAAGCGGAAGCGTCATTACAATTTAGAGCAAGTGAGTTTTGTTCACTCCAATTTTTTTCTTTTTATAAGCATTTCAATTTGCAAATGATTAATAGGGAAAGGAAAATATCATTAGGTATTGGTGGTGCTTGTGCGACATAATTTGAATGTTAATCGGTTGATGAAACTTGGCCTTTTATGATTACATTCAAAAATGTGCACCAGGCGTTCGAAACTAGTACCGCCTCGTTAATTCATGCGTCGTTAATCCCATTTAAATGCTCGAACTACGAGCTTATTGTGGCAATGGGATGAACCTTGTTTTTTGCCCCTTATTTTCATAGGAGCTTGCACATCTGTGGGAGAAGATGCGGCAACGAAATATATCCAAAGAAGATCGATCCAAGTATGTAGTTTGAAACGAGTTCTATTGCAATTCTACCTCAATCATCTCTCTGTAAAGCCATGTTCTTCATTTACTTATTCTTGTTATCTATGAACTTTGGTAAGGTTGGTGAGTGAAGCGTTAGAGAAAATGAAGGGGAAAATTCCTGAAATCGCAAGTTCCCATGTGTCTTCTCGTGTTCTGCAGGTTTTTATCTTCATTTATCAAATGATTTGAAGTTTTAAGTCCTTGTTTTCTTTTAGCAGCCTGTACTTATGTGCTCCTTTTACCTTAGACTTGCGTTAAGTACTGTTCACAAGCGGAAAAGGATGCGGTTTTTGAGGAGCTTCAGCCACATCTTCTAACTCTTGCATGCAACACATATGCTGTTCATCTGGTGACCAAAATGTTAGACAATGGTAAGGTTGAGCTTGGAAGTAGATATGTAGAAAGTTGTACTCTTTGACTTTCATACAAAACTATTATAGTTTGAATATCATTGGTAGCGCACACCCTTTTGTTTTCTGAGAAATTATTAAGTTGTTACCTATGCTTTATTTGGCAGCCTCCAAAAAGCAGCTAGCGGCATTTATCTCCTCTCTCCGAGGACATGTTGCTTCCCTTCTTCGTCACATGGTTGGTTCTGTAGGTATGTTAGATGCTCTCTGCAGTACTTGGAGATACAATATCCAACCAACCTTTTTTGTTTCCCTTATTACTCTCTAAGCGGTTATAATATTATTACTACTTTTCTAAATCCTCATATAGTCGTTGAGCACGCATACCAATTGGGAAATGCAACTCAAAAGCAAGAGCTTTTGGTGGAACTATATTCTACAGAGCTTCAGTTGTTTAAGGACTTGGTCTCGAAGAATGAGGGCAGGTAAAGGAAGAGCTGTGTATATTCATTTTACATGAATGTAATGTTATCACATTCTCATTGCACTTTGTATCAAATTCAGGTTACTAGATATAATTTCAAAGCTAGATCTGCAGAAATCTTCAGTCTTCCGGCACATGACTTCAGTGATTCAACCAATTTTAGAGAAAGGAATAATTGATCACTCTATAGTACACAGGGTGTTGATAGAGTACTTCACAATAGCTGAGCAGGTGTGGTTTAGATATTAATTGCAAATTATCATTTTCTGAATCTTGCCTACAATTACGATATAGGCCTTTACTTGTCATTTTGTCTCTCCTTTCTAAACATCTAGTTTTTTGTTTTAAGTTCTCTGCCACAGATGTAATTAAACAGTTGTCGGGTCCACTTCTTGTTCGGGTGATCCACACAAGGGATGGATCCAAGGTTGGGATGCTCTGTGTCAAGCATGGCAGTTCAAAGGTAGATTGTTATCATATCAAGTGCAAATTGATGTCAGTTGACTAAATGTGTTGGAATTTTGGCTACTAATCTACATTATCTTTTAATTTTATGACTTGTTTTTAGGAAAGAAAGAAGATAATTAAAGGAATGAAAGGCCACGTTCATAAAATAGCTCTTGATCAAGGTGGAAGCATGGTAAGCTTAGGAGACTTTATTATTATTTTTCCTGTATGTTACTTTAGCACTTATGTGTGATATTGTGTATTAATTTTTTTTATTTTGATACTTCTTTTTGTATTGTTTAAGTTGTCTTCATACAGCTTACTCTAATATTTTGCATATCTGAAAATGAATGAATTCTGTACTTCCCAGGTGCTTGTTTGCCTTGTTTCAACTGTTGATGACACAAAGCTTACTACAAAGGTTTGCTTTTCTTGTGGTGTTTGTTGCAGATAGGGTTTTATTTATTTATTTATTTATTTTTTTCACTGGGGGGTGGAGGGGGTTGTGGTATATACAGATTTCTGGTGAACCTCTCTAATTCAGATACTATTTATTACAGGTTGTCATTAATGAGCTTCAAGAAAACCTAAAGGATCTTGTTCTCGATAAGGTTGTCATTTCTTTCTACTGCATAAAGGCTTGATCAAGTTTTCATATCTACAGTCTCTAGTGGTCCTATTTCAACTATTCTCTACATTCCTAAAAGATGTTTTTCTATTGCAATCTTTCAGAATGGAAGGCGCCCATTACTGCAGCTACTTCATCCAAATTGTTCACGTTATTTGACTCCTGATGACCTGGCTTCCCTCAGTTTGTCTATCCCTTCACTTTCCAACAAGGTAGATTTCATATTCTCTTTTTGTAGAAAATAGAAATGTATGTGGCCAGTAATTCGTTATGCATGAGAACTTACTCTGTTTCTATGTATTCTCAGGTTGAACCAGACAATTCTGAAACAAAATCTTCAAAGGTTAACAAATCTGGTGAAGAGGCCAATAGTGATTTGGAATTGGATGAAGCCGATATGAATCATGATGATGGCCTCCACTCAGTTGAGGGAGGAAAAAAGGATCCTGCCGTTCGAAGGCAAGAGTTGTTAGTCCAGAGTGGGTTGGCCGAGGTTTGTTGCTTTTAATACAAAACAGATTCCAATTTGAACATAGACATTATTAGTGAAATTGATTTAAATTAAACTTGACCGTCTTTTATACTAAGACATTGACTTTGATCGGGTATGCCTTGCAGAAGCTAGTTGATGTATGCATTACAAGTGCAGGGGAATTACTTAGATCAAATTTTGGCAAAGAAGTCATATATGAGGTACCTATTTCACTAGTTCCATTTAATGCAGATATATTAACCATGGAAAACGTTTTAGCATTCCATCCAATTCCCGTGCTTTGCTTGTCAAATGTGCATTCTGAAATGTTTGAGAATTTTCAACACTTCCGTGTGTTCTTGCGTTTGAATGCTTTGCAGGTTGCAACTGGGGGTGCTGGTGGCATTCTCCACCCAACTTTGGATGACAAGTTGAATGAACTATATGAAGCTATAGCATCTCTTGTCGCAGAACCTAAATCCCAAGAATCCGAAGAGGACTCAAAAGAGGAACACATCCTTGAAAATTTCCATTCCAGTCGGACCATTAGAAAACTAATCTTGGACTGCCCCACATTTGCTTCCACTTTGTGGAACAAGGCACTTAAAGGAAAGTGTGATTTGTGGGCCCAAGGTCACAGGTCAGCCTCTTTGTCTTGTTTCCCTGTATTATGATATGTGCATAAGAAAGCATGTGATTCTTTCTTTTGTACGTAGTTGTAATTTTCTTTTCTTCAACTTTTCACGCCCAAGTCTCGATAATATTACACTTTAGAGAAAAACATTTCAAACTCAACATTTTAGGGGAAAAAAAACCCAACCAACATGATAGTGAGAGGAGGATTTCACAACTACGAATCAATTAGAGCATTACTTTCGTGTTTTTTCTCTGAGCTCGTGAAGTGTTTTTGTATAAGATTTGTAGTTATCGGGGTCGTTTTATCTAATTTATTTTTTTCTTTCTCTGGGATTGCAGTGGGAAGGTGATTGCTGCATTCTTAGAATCTTCGGACTCTAAGGTCAATCAACTGGCAAATAAAGAGTTGAAGAAGTTGATAGATGGTGGCATTCTCAAAGTTCCTGAGCCAAAAGTAGTTACCGGAAAGAAAGAATGAGGAAATTGTGGTAAAGTCCCTGAGCTGAAACACTAAGTGACACCAACTCCGTTCCGGCAGCCTGCCTTCAGCGTAACTCTTTTGACTGAACGTAGTTAAAGGCCAGCTTAAAATTTTGTAGAATCCACCTTATATTTATACAGTTTGTAATGTGGTTGGTACAATCTCAAACTTTTACACAATTTGGCTCTGATTAGCGAGTTATTGTTGTGCGTTCAACATATTGGGAGGGCTACTATTTGAGATGCTTATTTTCTTTTATTCAAGCGATGTTAGGAAGGTTGGATTCAAACACACAACTTCGGGCATTAATCAGTTTGAGTTACGAGCGCATTACGTGATGCTTATTTGGTTGATAGGCAATGTTGCTAGATCATGATGCTTGACAACGAAAACCAAATACTCTATACACAATCAACTTCTTACCTACTATTTCTCATGAGATCCTTGAAATGTCTTGCACTCAAGTTAGGTAGAGCACAATCTCCGCTTTGGGGGAGATCTTACGTACGTCTTGCTGACCAGATGATCGAATACACCACGCCATGTTTCATCCTCTCTTTCTATAGAGGAGAGAAAGGAAGAGAAACGATAAAATTGTGCTCAATTTCACACGTAGCAATTCCGCCAAGATCTCTTTAGTTGGGGGAAGAATCAAATACTTGGAATAATTCTACCACTTTTATACTAGCTTGCCGTTGGCCTTTATGAATTTAATCTAGACTACATAGGTGCAGGAAGCCTTACCGCCTCACCCGTCACTGAAGCGGATTCGGAATTGTCTTTCATTCCAAGGCATTACTTGTATCCATCCGCTTCATATTTGCCTGGAGCTCTATGGTTTGGGTTAGGTTTATCATTAGGTGATTAGGAAGCAATCGTCTCTATCGTCGTAAAATAAGAGCTTTTATGACCTAGCGACCCCTGTCCTCGTTAGTTTCTATAATTGCGCAATTTCATAATCTCTTTCTCACAATTTAGATTAATTCAGCGTAGACTATTTGTCGAATCGAAAACAGAAACCAATCATCTAGCAATCAAAACAATGCAGGAAGAAAAAGTTGAATGAGCCTAAAAAGAGGCCTGTCATCTTTTTCCAATTAATCAATCAATCAGTCATGAACGAACACAAGTAGACCTACTCTTAAACATCCCACTATCCGATCTGACCTCAAACACTGGAGAATCATAACTACCTCTACCCTGCTCATAATTGAGTACATGATGCCCAGTTCTCAACTGCCAAAAGTTCTTCGGCTTCTCGTAAATTCGAGCCCGAAGATGAGGGTATCCCTGAACCTTATGGTCAGATGGGTTGAAGACAGGGGATTCCCTTGGGAACCTGCTCTGAAACGCATCAAAAGCAGCAGGTGGAGTAAATAGTGAGGAGGAGGATTGCTTTCCTGGTGTTCCTGCAGCTGCATTGGCCTTCAAGCAGCTTTCTATCACCCTTACCTCCTCTCTGAATCTGTTTCTGACATCTTTCAGTCCCTTGGTTACTTTGCAAGGCCTTGAATTTGTGGGATTGTAAGGCTTGTGATGTGAAGAAGGATTGGGATTGGCAGTGCTTGGGGAGTTGTGGTGGGTTGTTGTGTAGGTGATTGTGCCACACTCAGAGCAGAACCTCCTCCATCTCTCCAAGTCAAAAACTCTTCTTTTTGCATCATCTGAGAGACATGAATATGCCTGCAAAACAATTAAAAAAAAATCAGAAATTTGAGTTAGTTCATAAATTGAAATTGAATGCGGTCACACCATAACACATGAATATGTTGTTGGGCGTCCAATCTGTGCTGTCAGGTTGTCACATGGGACTCACCCTTCACCAAAGTGCTTGTACGGTTGTACCCCAATTAAAGTGAGGCATAATATTACCAACATAAAGCTTTAGGAAATTGCTGTCAAATAGACTATAGCAAATAGTCTCCTTATATTGATATGATCTCGATATGTTGTCCATACTGTCTCATTATATCGGTAGCAAATACTCTTAAATAGTTTGATATGAAACAAATAAAATATCAATACGTTGTCGTATTGCCAATTTGTTATAACAATAGTACTATATGAGGAGAGTGATGCAATGATAGTGTTATTTAAGAGGTGATTTCACAATCTCGTTTGCTCCTTTTGCGCTTCTCCTTTTTTGTCCATTCCTCTTTAATTTATTCAATCTAAAGACGGAAAAAACAACGTAGAAGAGTGCATTAAAAGGAAAAGCGAGTTTGGAAATCACTAACCAAGGTCCCAAAGTTTTCATTATTGTAGTGGACAGGGGTGCAATATGGTTATAGAGTAACAACACACAATCAAAATGGTGGAAATTGTAAGGAGAACCATTCTAACCTCAGAAACAAGCTTGAATGCAATTTCAGCTTTTGGGTGTTTGTTCTTATCTGGATGAAGTTGTAAAGCTGCACAAGAAATAATAATCCCAACCAATATTACCAATCAAGCAATAATACCTGATATCTTGGAAATATGTAAAATGCCAATCTTTTTGCCCAAAACCTACCAACAAAAACCTACCAAGTTCATGATATCTCTTTCTTATAACATCCGCGCCAGCATTTTCCTCCACCTATGAATTTCCAAATTCCCACAAACATTTACAAGCAATCTCGAAATTTATAAAACAAGGGAAGAAAGAAGAAGAATCCCAAAATGGGTTCACATTTTGAATCCAAAAGGTGCAAGAAAACGTACTCGAAGGAGGCGATACCAATCGACGAAAGACGAATGAACAGGGCTGCTGCCGCCGCCATGCCGGTGAGAGCAGGCAATGGCGCGCGCGGAAACGGAGCAAATCTCAGTCACCAGCTGGGATTTCAAATCAGAATCCTGCCCCATTTTTTTCTCTCCAACGGAGAAAATGGAAAAGAAAGAGAAAATGCTTGAAATTGAATTGTTGTGTTGGGGTTGGAGAGAGAGAGGGAGGGAGGTGGAGCGGTTAAGAAAAATGAGCAAAATTTGCGGGTGTGAATTTTGAAAGTGGATATCAGTTGGTGGCAAAGCGAGGGAATAAGAAGGGGTCGTCCGATAATCTTGCCACGTGGATCAATTTTGAGGTGGTATGGTCCTTTCCGTATTTTCCTTAGCTTAGTATTTGAGGTTCAAATTTAAATCAAAAGGAATTGGTACATATATTTTGTTGTTTTTCTTCCCATATCTGATTGTTGAGATTTTTACTATATGGTATATATATTTTGTTGTTTTTGCTACCTTGTAATTAAATGGTATATTTATTTCCAATAATGTATTTGATTTTTTTTTTTTTGGGAGAAGAAAAAAATGGAAATATTGATTGAATATTTGAATATGACCACTTTAAATTAATCGTGTATGAATGAAATTAAAATCTCAACCAAAAATATAAGATGTTTAATGAACATATATGTAGGACAATATGATCCATGTATCTAATTATAAGAACTAGTTGAAAAGACAGGGATCATGGTAACTCCAATGCAAAGATGTAAAATTGGAGATGCAAATGTATTTTTATCAACTCTTGTGGCATCATCACTATTAGAATTTACAAACATGTAAACAGTTTTTGCTTCAGGTGGTAAAATTGCAAAATCTTGAGATGTTATTTGCATTTTTTTTTTTTTTTTTTTTAAATTTTTTTTTTTTAAATTTGTATCGATAGATTAAAGAGAGAACTTTAAGGTGAAAATTGTCCGTTTCAAAACAATTTACATCTTTCCTTGAGATTAAGAGTTAGTTGATGACTATATACATATCTCATTGCCCTTAAAACATCCGATAAAATTGAAATGACCATCGTGATACTTCTCACTTGTTAGTAATATGGTACAAGAATTAGAACATGTTCCAAAGCAAGAATTTAAGATGAAGCAAATGGTTGGTGGAGATTGTGGCTACAATGAAACTATGTTGGTACTTGTTGGTTTCTTGGTAGAAGAAGTTAGCAATGAGAGGTCATTTTACAAAGAGTAATGTTATTCATACCATATTTTTATACCACATTTTTATACCACTTTAGGTGTCATCTGATATGAACAGCCACATCATTTAAAAATTTGCAAAACCCAAGGAAAAAAATAAGAAAGACTCATCGTATACCACAATCATCATTTAATTAACTAGTTTTTCTTAATTATTAGTTTATTAAATAATTAACTAAATTTAAAAATATGATTAATTCAAATGATGTGACTGTCCACAACAAATGCCCACTTAAGATAGTATGAAAATGTGGTACAAAAACATGGTATGAATAACATTATTGTTTTACAAATGTCAGTGTGTCTAAAATAAACTCATCCAACCAAAGGTGCTGTATATAAATGGAGGGTCCCGAAGATTGATTGTTTGCAGTAGTAGATTGCAACTACAAAAGGTGCAGCTGGTTATAAGTTGAAACTCATGATGAACAGTCCCAGAGAGAGTTTTAATTAGTAGGTAGGCAACAAAAGCGTACTCAACTTAGTTAGTTAAGAACATTTATTTTTGCGCTCAAGTTTTATTTTTTCCTTTCGTACTATTTATTTATACTACAAAAATGCATCATGTGATGTGTTAATTAAGGGTAATGCTAGAGAGACTAAATTTGTAGACAAAATTTTATAAATTAAACGACATGGAAGTTGATGATTGGATTATTACTGAAGTGTTGATTAACATATTTATTTTTTATTGATGACACATCATTTGAAATGTAAATTTAGTCTACAAATAAAGTTTACTTAGCATTATTCATCAAATAATGCATACAACTAACATATAATAATGTAATTTCCATAACATTTTTCTTTTCAATATACAGGAGCCATGCAAGTTAACATTGATATTGAATCTAATAAGAAGTAACTTGCACGTGAAGAAAGGAGGCTAGTAGGTGGAAGAATATGTAGTCGACTGCATAGATAATGCCCAGTTGAAACTTTGGTATTAGTTGGTAATCAAGAGTAGGTAAACAAGAGCTTCCTGCAACTCTACCTGTAGGGTCCTTAATTGTATCGAAATCTTGTACCATTTTCCTATGACTTTAATCTCAATTTTCTTTTCTTTTGTTATGAGTTTTAAAGAAAAGCTTAGGCTCATCTACGTTGCAACCACATCGAAAAGTTTTGACCATGCACGCATGGCGCCGACCGGTAAATGTAAAAAGATATTTGTTCACGCATTTGTTGTAGAACTCGGAGTAGAGAATATTTATTTACGTGTGCATGAATCACTGTTAAATATAAGATTAGAATTTTAGCCTTGGTTTGAATTTAATAAAGATTAGACACTCAGTACTACGGTCTGATGATATTATTCTTCACTTATAAGTGATAGGTTTCGAATCTCGTAGACGACAAATTCGATACTAAATTAGATTGTCTATTGTATGGTTTAGCCGATCTCTCTCTTTTCTTAATGTAAAAACATATCATTGTAATCATAAAAACAATTTAATAAAGATTAGACACTCAGTACAATGCCCTGATGATATTATTCTTCACTTATAAGTGATAGGTTTCGAATCTCGTAGACGACAAATTTAATACTAAATTAGATTGTCTATTGTATGATTTAGCCGATCTCTCTCTTTTCTTGGTGTAAAAACATATCATTGTAATCATAAAAACAATTTAATAAGGAGTAGATTATGGTGTGGTAGGGTATGAATCCGCATTTGAAAAGGCGCCCTGTTTTCGTTGCCCGATGCCAAATTGCCAATAGTTTCTTTCACCACCCTCTCTCCTGGAATCTTTCTTAATATGAGCAATCTTGGCGTTTGGAATTTGACCTTTGCCGTTCTTCATTTGCCAATTAAATCATCAAAAGTCTTGGATTTGGAGCTTTTGGAGCTTTTGTTTTGAGATTGGCGAGCCTCTTTGTGAATTGGATCGGTTGTTTTATTTGGAGGAAATTCCAATCCCATTAGGGCTAATACATAGGTCAATACCAAGTGCATTGGTTTTATCTTTTTGGGATTATTTCAATGCATTTTACGTTGCTCAATGTCATTTTATATAAGTTTCCTTCCAAATATCCAAACAATGAAACTAATGAAGTAGTTGGATGTAGACCCAAAATTTGACCATGGTCCATGGCTAAGGCTTACTAAAAATGATCCATCATTCAGCTAAATGTAAATCCCTTGTTGTGATGGAAATAAAATCATGGAAAAAGTTTTCTCCGGACACAAGTTTTGCAAAATATTGTAGCCACACTCCGAGCTTTGAATACAGTTGCTTAAATTAGAAAGTTTGAAGTTTTGAAGCAAACATCCATATACGAATTTTTCAGTGACACATGCATTGACAAAGTTCCTTATAATGATTTTTTTTTTGTTTTTTTTTCAAGATTGAAAACAAAAGGTTAGGTATTTAGGCGATGTTATATTGGGTTAATTTCTTCCTTCAAATAACTCAGCTTCTTCTCATTGGTTAAACTTAAGTGTAGTACCAAATTAGGTAAAAAGGACAACCACCTCAAATAGACATTAATAAAACTCAAGTATAGTACCAAACTGGATAAAAAGAATTTATGGCCTACCTTTTACTGACAGTTAATTAAATATTCAAATTATTATTATTATTTTCAATTACATGAAATAAATACACAGGATAACCTAGCCAACACCACACTATATAAGCACAATTAGTTCTAGTCACTGGATCGGACTAGCCTTACTATTTCAAATAATCGAGACATATCTACAAGTTGATTAGTCTGGAACAACCCCAATTAGAATAAAACGAGTCTACAACAAAAAGTGATAAAGGCCATCAAAGCACACAGACTAGGATTGTTGGTAAAAAAAAAATTCATGCCAAAATAATGAAGAAAAGAGAAAAGTTTTGGGGTTTTTGTAATGACCATTTTGTTGCCGGAAGGCTGCAAATCATGTCTTGAACTTCAAAAGAAGTTCAAGTACGAAAAACGACCGGAGGAAGAAAAGAGTTCAAAACCAAAGGTTTGGTATTTTGGGTTCTCTTTCCTTCAAATAACTAAAGGTTTGTTTGGTATCCTACTTGACTCTAACTTTTTTTACTGAAAACCATTTTTTGAGTTTTAGGCGTTGAATTCTTGTTTGGTAGGACTCTTTTTAAAATTTAGATTCATAACTAACTTAAAAACATATGTTATTTCTTAAAAACATTAAAAGTGAGTTTTTAAAGTTTTTTTTGTTTTCTCCTCAACATCTATTTTTTGCTCTCTCCTAATCCTTTCTTTTTTCTCTCTCCTAACCCTCTCTTTCCTCTCTCCCCACGTCACACCCTATCTTCTTTCTCTCTCCTCACCCTTTGTCCCATCACCCTCTCTTTCTCCTCACTCCTTACCTTCTCACCGTAATTTTTTGCTCTCTCCCTCACCTTCTCATCCTCTCTCTGTCTTTCTCTCTCCTCGCCAACTATTTCCTCCCTCATCTTTCCCAATTCTCTCTCTCCTCCAATTTCTGCTCAAGGTAGTTTGAATTCAAACTAAAAAATTTATTTTTAAAAATCTGAAAATATGACTTTAACCCTTCAAATTCAATTTTTTTTCATATAAAACCCGATATAATTTTTTTACTTAAAAAAGCCCCAGTGACTAGGATCCACCTAAGTGAATTCATTAATTACATATTACTTTACACATTTTACATTTTTAGATGCCCAAAATACCCCTATTGCATATTTGATGTGCACAATTAATTCTATATAGATTGTAAGGAGAGACTTAATGATTTTGTAAAAAGAAAAATAAGACATTAATGTTAAAAAATTCATTGCATATTAATATCAAATATGAGAATTGTTGGCTTAATTCTATGTATCTAGTATTATGAGTTCATATATATATTTTTACACAAAAAAAGCCTAATATATGTAATAATACATAAAAAAAAAGTAATTTACATACCATGTACAAAAATGTTATTTGATTCAAAATGTGTGTATATATATATGTGTGTGTGTGTGTGTGTGTATTTATATAATTAGACCATATTAATTTACCTACCTACTATTTGAAATGTTCATGCAAAATATTGTATACCAACAACAAAAGATTGCATAAACTTAGGAATTGGATCATGTTTTTTATTTTATCTTTTACCTACAAACAATCATATACATACTACTTTATATATTTTGACCAAAAAACGTCCCTAATAGGGTAATATATGTAATAATACATGAAAAATAATTTACCTACCATGTATACAAAAATGTTATTTGATTCAAATAATATAATCGGGGTTTTCTCAAAAAAAAAAAAAATTATATATATATATAATCTAGGTGTAGTGTGTGTGTATATATATATTTATATAATTGGAACAAATTAATTTACCTACCTACAAATTAATTTCCAATAATTTACCTACAAAAAATTAATTTACCTACCTACAACTTAATTTTCAATAATTTACCTACAAAAAATTATAACCCGTGTGTAATATAATATCTTTTTTTCACTAATACATTGAGAATAATTTACCCATAACAAGAAGAAATATAATTTGATGTATTATATTGAAAAATATTATGTCATACCTATATTTATACAACAATAAAATGTGTCTAATATATGTAACAATACATGAAAAATAATTTACCTACAAGTTAGAGAAGTGTTATTTGATTCAAAATATATAATACGGATTTAGTATATATTTTTTTTAATAATTGGAACAAATTAATTTACTTCCCAATTAATGCAAAATATATATATATATATATATATCACAAAAAAGGTAAATTTTTGGTATGATACGGATACAATTAATGCAATACAACAATTTATATATTTTATTTCACTTTTTCTACAACTTTTAATTTGGAATAAATTTAGGGATTTGGGAAAGTGGCATGGGTGTAAATAAATTGTATTAGTAGGTCAATAGTGTTCCGATGTGGCTGCAGATTTTAAATTTGAGCTTTTATTGGACGTTTATTTGTAAATGAGTTTTTATGTAGGAATCATGAATTGTAAGGGCCAAAATCTAAGTCACCCTTATTTTTAGGAACAATCAAAGTTTTTTGGATAGAATACCAAATGGGCCCTAAGCTTCTTAATTTAAGTCTAATTCCAAATTAGTTGAGAAAGGACAAGAACTCAAAAAGAATTGGTTAAAACGACTAATTAGCTCTCATGTGTTTAGAAATTTTTATATTTCGGGCACAAATCAATGACCATTTCATTTTTTTGGCATATGTCAATCGAAACAATTTGAAGGTCAATAAAAATAATTTTCCCTTCAACTATGATCAATGACCCCTTCCTGAGATTTTTCTTTATTGGCTTCTCCTCAACACTACAAAATGTCAGTTGACTCAATCCTTTTGTTGAAAATATTTTTGCGACCTGGAAGGCTAAAACAAATTAGCTATTTGCGAGTTATTTCATGTTGGTGATTTAGACATTCTTTTGAGAATGCACTACTTACCTAACACGACAAGTTTTTGGCCTTGATACTAGGCGAGGTTAGCTGAAACTTGAAGTTGGAGGACAAGCGAGTTGTACATCACCATGATGAAGCCGATGAGAACCGTATTGCCAATTTATGTCATCGCCACATATAAATTGAAATTTCAGTTTGAGAACATTAATTTGGTCCTTTTTTACTATTATAGCTTATGTGGATATTTTGACATCTCATTTGGACTCATTTGGAGATGCTCTAAAAGACATAAAAGTTGATGATTGTTTTATTACTTAAGCGTTGATAAACGCGCTCATTCATATTAGTGACACATTATTTAATTTGTAAATTTTATCTCCAAGTTTAGTCTCCCTAACATTATCATTTTATTTACGTATGGTACTCATTATTGGATAATCTCTAATGCAAATACTTAAATTCTAGACATATATTCTTAAATTTGGGTTCCAAAAAGATGGTGGATTTATGTATTTTGGTTGCATTCTCCAATGCAAAGACTAAAATTTTAAAACTCATTTTGAATTTTAAGATTTGAATGTTTGAATTGTAGGAGAAAACACAATCAAGTGGTATTCATATTATTTGTTTTGTCAAACAATAGATTTTGTTAGATTAGATGTTAAATTAGTCACTGACAGGGTTCAAATTCACGCCGTCATACAATAACTCAACACATTTACACCACTGTGGTGTATTGGAAAACTTTACACTCAAATATAAGATTTGAATCCAAATTTTTCGGTGGTGCATTGGAGATGCTATAATAATGTATAATGGAATCTCAAAGCTATTAAACATAGCGATGTAATATATTAGTTGGAAGCCTTTAAAAGAAGGGATCCTCATTTAAAAAAAAAAATAGAACACCCTTTTGACCGTTAGATTTGGCTTTAATGAAATTATATGGCATGTGATTTAATCTCAATCACAAAATTTCATTAAAACTAAATCTAACGGTCAACAAAGTATCCTTATTTTTATTTTTTTTAAATGAGAATCTCTTCCCTTAAAAGGCTTACTGAACTTTGAAGTTTGATGACATGCTGAATTGTAGGATGACTTCACGTGTTGGAAATGCAAAAAATGTGTAGCAAGTATGAATTATCCAACACCAACCGTCAGTAATTGATTTGACATGGTAATGTGGTTCGATTTCCTCAATGATTTTTGTTAGAAATGAATCAAAACCAAATCGTTCTATTGTATTAGTTCTACACGTAAGTTACTGTCTATCAAAGTAGGATCAAATTGGGTGACCAAACCTAGCAACATTTGGGCCTTGTCACCTCATAAAATAAACATTCACCGCCATGGCGCACAAAATTACACACACATGAGAATTGAGATGGGTTGGATCCAGCCATCTCTTTCCTCAACCCGTGGGCCCCATTATCCTTTTGTCCCTACCCCGCCCATCTTAACGAGAGATTTTTAAGAGTAATACTACATTTACTTTTTATTTTACCATTTTTTTCTAATAAAGGTAAAGTCATCAACACATATAATATAAATGATACAAATAAATAAATAAAATAAAATTTTTATTTTTCTAAATATCGAGTGTTTAAATAGTACTCCACACTTAATAATACAACTTTGAAAAATTTCTCCATCTAAACCAACACGCATTGTTATCACTTAATACTACTATTTAGTGATATTTCTCTTTACTTCTAATTGAAAGGTGTAAATGCAAATTTTCACTGTCTTCTCTTATGACGAAAACGCACCTGTAAAATAATAACACCTAATATTAAGGTCAAAAGCATCATGCGCCCACGATGAATGGGAGACTTTGACCGAAGAATCTTTAATGCCAAAGTTAGAATTTGAAAGAGAATGTGTTTAGGAATTTTTGGGTAGAGAATGATTTAGAATTTTAGTAGGAGAATATGGCTATTTATAGGGGAGTGATCGGCCCTATTTGGAAAATAAGGGCCGACCATATATGGTCAAATTGTAAGTGTAATTGCAAGATATTATGTGAAATAATATCTTGCAATTAACTTGGCAATTAATCCAAAATTAAATAGAAAAATTGGGAGTTACCTTTTGAATAAGGATTTGATGATGAGTGATGAGAGGAATTTGAATAAATACCATTTTGATCACCTTTGACTCTTCCTTGATTGAGTCGTTATTGTTTGTTGCATGCGCATGGGAGTCCCGGTGTGCCTTTAGGGTAATTTTGTCATTTTTATCCAAAAGTTCACGTGTCACCTCCATAATTTTCTTGATTGTTTTTTGCTCCACAAATGCCCCCACACTTATTGGGCTGCTCACAGGAAATGATAGCAGGTGCAGAAATCTTCCCTTGCTTTAGGAAACGTAAGATTGTTTCCTATTTTGATGTAGATTCCCACATTAATTGGAAATTAGATCCTTCTAGGAAAGGGAAATAAATTACTTCCAAAGTCTATTTAAGTCTAACTTAAGTAGATGATTAAATCAACTTCAGGGAGCAATTTATTCTACCTTACAAGAGAGAGAAAGTTAGAGGATATTTGTTCCTCATTCTCTAGCAATCTTCTACACGTGTCCGTACAAATGATCGTATTTCGTTGCTTTCTTCATCTTCAAGCCGCACCAAGGTAAGAAAATTAATTAATTTTGCATTGTCTTCGTAATTTTTTGGAGTCTCGGGCCTTGAAATTTGGCTTGACGGGGGTCGAGGATGTGTGAAAAGGTGGCTTGAAGGGCCACGACACTGTTGCCGTGGGTGGTATGGTGCGGTGGCGACTCGGCGTGGGTTGAGGTCTGGGTGCAGTGGCGTAGGCCGTAAGGGCGAGCTAGGGCTCAGCTTGGGTCGAGGCTGTGAGGTGCTGGGGTGCTGAGCTTTAGGCCACTGGGCTTGGGCTAGTGTGGGAGAGGTGAGAAAGAGAGAGGAGTGGGGGCGCCAACCCTCATCCTCTTGGATTGGGCCAAGAGAATGCCTGGCGTGTTAGGCCAAGAGGGAGAGATGAGAGCCAGCGCGGGATGGGCTCCCTTGACTACTGTCCTTGGGTCGTGGGGCCTGATGCTTAATTTTTTTTATTTTTTTGTGTAGTCATCTAACGATTCTTCCTTGCGTCTTTGTAGAATTTCTTCGAGTATGTTTTCTTCAAGCTACAAGAGTGATGATGGTGTGTCGTTGTTGTATTGCCAAGGCAGGTCTTTGAGTAAAGTGGGCTACTTCAAGGCTACTTACTTCAAAATTAGCTTCGATGACTTGTTCAGAGATTTCCTTGAAGCATATAGGCACGCTATTTCATCTGGGATGCGTGTGAAACATGTTAAGGAGGGTAGCAGCCGTGAGCCATGTAATGGGGCTCGGAGAGCTCACTGCTACTTCTGAAACTGCCAAGTAGATGTATAAGTCCTCCGCTACTTCCGGCTTAAATAGTAAGAGAGGTGATGTTAGATACTTCTTTAGGTCTTGGAAAGCTCTTTCACACTCATCATGTCATTTGTCTTGTTGTGCCCTCTTAATGGCTTTGAAAAAAGGCTTGCATCGATCGATGAACTGTGAGAGGAAATGGTTGTGTACGGCTGCTCGTCTGGTCAGACCTTGAATCTCCTTTAGAGTAGCAGAGGACTTCATATTCAAGATCGCTCGGATTTACCTTGAATGTGCATCAACGAGGTTGGGCTTTGTTGCCTCCGCCAAATTGTTGATGTGGTCCGACCGCTGCTTTGGGTCAAGAAATATGTGATTAGTGTCTTTTGACCCGTTTCGGTTAAGGTAAAGTTGTCTTTCTACATTTCAATATCCTCTACAAGGGTAAATGACTTATTCTTTCACTCATTTAGTACTTGCATAGTGTATTGTTGAAATGTGGCCTGGTTTGACTTGATCTCTCCGACTCTTCCTCCCGGGATTTGGAATCAGATTTTTTGATACTCAATAGAGGTTACCGCACCCAGTCTTTCTTGCCAGTGCAGACCTAGAATCTCATTTTAGGAAGACATGTCGCTAGCTATTATGAACGTCCGTTTTGAGACAATTGGGTGTTCTCATGTCGAGTGTTATTTTACCGATAGCAGCTGAAGTGTGACCGTTGAATCCAGTACGTACCTTCGCTCGATGTATGATTATGTTTTCTAGGCCTATCTGCTAAATAACTGAGAGTATGAGTAGGTTAACTGCGCTGCCGTTGTCCATCATCATTTTGTCGACTATGGCGTGGGATAGTTAGACATATATCACTAGTGCATCGTCGTGTGAAAAGTCGACGCCTTCGGCATCCTACTCGGTGAAGCCAAAGATAGATTCAGGTTGGGTGTTGACTACCTGGACCTGGTAGACTAATAGAGCTTGTTGGATCTTCCTTTTCTTGGAGTTGTTAGTGGCCCCCAAGTGCTCAGATTCGGCAAAGATGTTATTGATTCGAATTATCTTAGTTAGCGGGTTTTCATCCATGTCTGCGTTCATTTTAGGCTGCGTAGCTGGCTTGTCCAAGTATATGTCGACCTTGCCTTATTTCACCAACTTTTCTAGGTAATTCCTCCAAGTGTAGCAGTCGTCAGTTGTGTGACCGGGACCTCGATGGAATATTCAGTACTTGTTATGGTCTAACTTGGAGGTATCTTCATTTGATTGCTTCGGCAGCTTGAACTATGGTTCATTCTTGATGTCGTGGAGGATTTGGTGGATCGGGATTGAGAACTTAGAGTAGTTCTTGGGTGCCGGGCCTCCTTTAGTTGAGGATCGGTCCATACGTTTGGCTTCATGCATGCTTTTGTTGTTGTACCGTTTCATGTCTTCCTTCTTTTGAGTTACTGCCGATTCTTTTCGAGGCAGCTCAGGTGCCTTGTCTGCTCGTCGAGCTTCGTCCCAAAATGCATGTTTCTCTACCAGAGCGAAAGAGTCTACGAGAGTTAAATATTCTTTCATGATCAATTCTTCGAATAGTGGGTGGTCTGCTGGAAGTCCTTTTTGGAAAGCTGCATTAGCTATCGAGTCATCGCATTCGACTATCTTTACCTTATCTGCTTTGAACCTCTTCACATAGTAGCGAAGCGACTCCTTTGGGTTATTCTTGACGTTGAACAAATGGTCCGACTTCTTCTTGATCGAGCAATATGATGAATACTCCTTGGTGAAAACCAAAGTAAGCTCATCGAAACTTTAGATGAATTGTGGTAGCATGGTATGAAACCAATCTTATGCCTCGCCTTGTAAAGTGATGGTGAATATCTTGCATATGAGAATATAATTGTTTTGATAAAGGATCATTGTGCTTCAGTAATGCTTCAGGTGTTTCTCTAGGTCTCCATCCCCTTTGAATGATGTGAAATGTGGCATGTTGAACTTGCTTGGGGGTTCTGCTTGCTCGATCTCGTCTGTGAATTGTGACCTGCTTATGTTGGTCATGTCTCATCGTAGTGCCTTATCAGTGACCTCATTGCATTAGAAATCACTCAATCACTCGATTATGAGCCTTTATACTTCTTCTTGAATTTACCTTCGTTGGGGGTAACAGAGCTCTCGGTTGCCCCTGGTCGTCACCTGTTGGTCTAGGTTGTTCTTCCATGTGTTCGGCTTGTCTATGCCGTTGTTGCGGTGCACATGGTATGTTCCTAGTAGACGAGTGAATTTATTGCAGGCTGCCGGTTGAACTTGAGCCGGATTGAGTGACTGCTTCTCTCTGTCCGTCGTGCTACCTACTCCTATGGCAGGTGGAAGATGCTCCTTGCGGGCCTAGCTTCGCCTAGAAGGTTGCTTATGTTAATTATCGAAGTGTGGTCCCAACCATGAATGTATACTTATCCGTGGGCCTAACCGAGAGTGTACGTTCATCCGTGCGCTAAGACGACATTATATGTTGATTCATTAAGGTCGTCTGCTGCGCGATGGCACTTGTCAACGCTATGACTTGTCGGGACAAGTGTTGTTCACCATTTGGGTTGGAAAAGCTTGGACGGTATGCGTTTCCTTGTCTAGTGGAAGTGTAATGGGCTCCAGGCGCGAGATTTGAGTTAAGAGATGTCAAATCTGCAGAGAAATGAGGTGAAAATACCCCCGGTTCAATCGTTGGCCCAGAAATCTGAAGTTGGGATAGTTGAACTAGTTTTGATTGTTTAGAGGGCCACGAGAGTGGGCTAGATCATGGATTGGGCCGCGAGAGTGTGTGTGCACTAGGCTTCATCTCTCATTGGCGTGGCTTGTGCCTGCTGATCTTGGGCTCGGTTTTGAAGCATGCTAGGCTGTTCCAATTGCTGCAGTTGCTTGGGCCTCAGTTGCCATTGCAGCACCGTAGGCCTGTTGAATATGGGTTATTTTGCGCTGGGTTGGCTGTTTTGTGGTGCAGGCCTAGGCCTGCTGCTGCAATGTGGCATGTTCACCGTGGGCAGTGGGCTCGCCAAGGGTTGCTGCCATGGTTGCTACTGTGGTGGCTGCCATAGTGGTGCCCCGTGGGGGTGGTGTCGCTCCACTCTTCGTCGCGTTGATCCTTATGGATCGTTGTGGTCCAAATCCTTGAACATATGAAATTCCGTTCATTGTGGTTTCTGAATTTCTAGTCATTGTACTTTTCTTTTACGTTTATTCAAATAATTTTATAGAAAATTCTAGGAATAAGAACGTATGAAAAATCTACAAATGAACGAGAAATTAGAAACTTTGAATGTGAAAGTCTTCTTCGAGCGTGTGAATCAAGATCTCAATGAAAGCACAAATTTGTGGATACAAATTTCCGCCGTCTTCTCCTTTGATGAAAATGCACTTGCAAAATAATAACACCTAAGATTAAGGCCAAAAGCCTCACGCGCCCACGATGAATGGGGGGACTTTGGCCGAAGAATTTCCGATGCCAAAGTTAGAATTTGAAAAAGAATGTATGTTAGGAATTTTTGGATAGAGAATGACTTAGAATTTTAGTGGGAGAATAAGAATATTTATAGGCGAGTGACCGGCCCAATTTGAAAAATAGGGATCGGCCATATATGGTCAAATTGTGAGTGTAATTGCAAGATTTATGTGAAATAATATCTTGCAATTAACTTGGTAATTAATCCCAAATTAAATAGGAAAGTTGGGACCTTTTGAATAAGGATTTGATGAGGGGTGATGAGAGGGATTTGAATAAATACCATTTTGATCACCTTTAACTCTTCCTTGATTGAGTCGTTATTGTCCATTGCATGCGCGTGAGAATCCCGATGTGCTTCGAGGGTAATTTTGTCCTTTTAATCCAAAAGTCCATGTATCACCTTTATAATTTTATTGATTACTTTTTGCTCTACAAAAAGTCTTAGGTTTGAGTCTCGTCAAAGACGAATTTAAACCGTATTATTATTAGTCCATTATGAAATTAAGTTCATCCTTCATTCTTAATATATATAATATCGTTTGTTAAAAAAAAAAAAAAAAAAAAAAAAAAAAAACCAACACGGACAAGCCTCAAATCCTCCGTTGCCTTTTGTCCTAATTGCCAAATCTACCCACCCCAAACAAAACCCAAATTACTCCATTATCCGTAACGTGCGCGCAGCGCGCCCTTCCTCCGCCCAAAAACGTAAAACTTATCGTGACCAAAATACCCCTATTCAAAAGAATATGTTACCTGCACCACCCCGCCAATTATTAGAGGCCTAAAATCGTGATTTCACCGTCGCAGTTCCCTCTTTATTCTCTCTCTTTTTTGTTTTTTTCTGATCAATTTATTGGAATTTTATCAATTTTGGTTTCTCCGGAGTTAATTTGCTAGTGCTGTCACTCTTTTAAGCTTTCGATCTCGACATGGCGGCGGGAACAATGGCGACCGCCGCCGGAGCCGCCGTGATTCTTTACTACGTGCTCAATCGGAGGATGGCAACGAACGAGGGCGGGGTGGAAGACGGGGACGACGACGGCGATCGGAGTGGAAAGCTCTCAAAGATGAGATCGGCGAGGAAACGGCTTTCTCGGCGACCGGCTCAAGCGCCCGCCACGTGGGTCGAGTCGCTTACCACCTTGTCCGATACGCTCCGGTTCACCTACTCCGAAACGCTCGGGAAGTGGCCGATCGGCGACTTGGCCTTCGGTATTAACTACCTCATGCGGCGGCAGGTGAGTAATTCGCTCAAAATTGGAGTCCTTTCCTGCAAATTTTCGCTCTTTTGTTGGTTGTGCTTGCAAAAGTTTCGTTATTTGAGTATTAAGTCCTTGAATTTTTGGTTAATTCGCAGGGTAACTTACAAGTTGCGAGTGTGTATGCTGGTAGTGGTAGTGTGCAGCTCAAAGGGTCTGAAATCGTTGAGGAGTTAAATTATTACTTGAAGTTGCTGACGCTTTGTATGCTCTTTTCGAAGAAACCGTTTCCGGTGTTTTTAGCGTCCGGGGGTTTTTCTCAGGAAGATGTTCTTCTTCAGAAGCCCAAGGCCGGGGTTAGTAAGCTCATAACTTGTCTACATTTGCTTATGTTTTTATTCAAAATTGTTCTACTGGTAATCGGACTGATGTGGATCGATCGTATTCCTTTTGGTACCAAGAGTAGTGGCAGGTTGGCTCCGTAAATTCGAGCTACAGATGCTATATTTTGAGACATTTTTGTGTAGATATTTAGTACCGCAGAACTGTCTAAGCGCTCAAATTTGTGGCTAAGCAAATAACATATACAAACAAATCCTTGGATTATAGAATTCCAAAATAGTATACTCCGCAAATCCATAGATTCAAACAAGAGCTGCCCACATTCTTAAAATCCATCATTTCCCACTTAGTCATTCAAAATCGTCATAGGCTTATAGCAATACCATATTCACAAGCCCTTCGTTTGATCACAACCGAATTTTTCAACTTCATAAGTAAGAGTGAAACAGGTTCAAGAGTCTAAGTTGATGCAGAAAATGAGAGAAGGATATCTGTGATAATGGAGTGACGATGTTAAAAATTCAAAAAAGATGGACTTCAGTGGTCGATTAATGAGAATTGAGTTTTGTCCTAGAATTTATTCATATTAACCACTGTGTTTGGAGTATAGTTGTCATGTGGCAAACAATGGTGCTCGCAATTCTATGTTTCTGTGAGAAGGCAGCTTTTGGTTTTATTATTCTCTTTAAAATTTGTGATTGATTCATCTATTAATTAGAACAATATGCTTGCAGCTTCTGAAGCCTGCCTTCACAATTATACATGATAAGAATTCAAAATGCTTCCTTCTATTAATACGTGGTACACATAGCATCAAAGATACACTAACTGCCGCAACTGGTGCAGTGGCCCCTTTCCACCATTCGGTATTGCATGATGGTGGAATAAGCAACTTAATCCTAGGGTATGCTCACTGTGGGATGGTTGCTGCAGCCCGTTGGATTGCTAAGATTAGTACTCCTTGCTTGCTTAAGGCTGTTGGTGAATATCCTGATTACAAAGTAAAGGTAAATGCCATTACTTTAATTTAAATAAAGCATGCCACTTGGTCACTGATTTTACATTTCAAAATTGATCAAAAGCTGTATTATCGCTTTCCTGCTTATACATGTTTTATGCCTAAGTAATGTTGATATGTGCATATCAGGTTATTGGGCATTCACTGGGTGGTGGTACAGCTGCGTTGTTAACATATATTCTTCGAGAACAAAAAGAGTTCTCTTCAAGCACTTGCATTACATTTGCTCCAGGTATGTCTGCTGAATTTCTCTTTGTTAATGGTTCTCATATCCATTTGTTCATGGAAATGCACATATAAATTCAATAGATATAAGGTATTAAATTTGAGTCGTTACTTTTGAAGAACAGATAATGTGTGTGGGTAGGGGTGTCGTTTTATGCTTATAGGTTGGTGTATTGGTATCTGTGCTTTGCTTCAAAAAAGTGTTTCCTTGGGTCTTTTTTTGTCTGCTTTGGTAGAAAATGCTCAAGTACCTACCTAATTTTCATTTTCCAGCTGCATGTATAACATGGGAGTTGGCAGAATCTGGCAAGCACTTCATCACTACTATAATCAATGGCTCCGACCTGGTTCCTACTTTCTCAGCAGCTTCTGTTGATGACCTCCGCTCTGAGGTATTTTATTTTTACCATATTCAAGTGGATGCATATAGCATTCATTCTTTCTAATAATGAGTATAGTTTGATTCTCGTCTGTTAGACATTTCCAGAATTCTTATGAGAATTTGTCATTATCAGGTCACAGCTTCCTCATGGTTAAATGATTTGCGGGATCAAGTTGAGCGGACCAGAGTTTTGAATGTTGTTTATCGCTCTGCAACTGCTCTGGGTTCTCGTCTACCTTCTATTGCTAGTGCAAAAGCGAGGGTTGCTGGTGCAGGTGCACTATTGCGACCAGTATCCAGCAGCACACAGGTAAATCTATGTTTCATAATTTGTACAGTGTACTTGTGAACCGTTACTGAAATGGTGCTAATTGGCTCATTTGAATTATATTATACTGGTCTATTTGTTTAATAATCATTATTGAACATCAGTTACTGCTGTCCAGTGTCCACCCTGCATCCTTTGTATCCCAATCTTGCTCATACTTTGTGTTATAACAGGCTATGCTTTGCAACTTGTAGGTTGTGATGAAGCGTGCACAGAATGTTGTTGTGAGAACCCATTCATCTATATCATCATGGTCTTGCATGGGTGTACGTCGCCGTAATGTGGGCCAATTACCAAACTCTAAAGCAGACGATTTGCAAGAATCTTCTATTATATGTGAAAAGGATTCTGAATCTCACGATGGAGTAATCGTAGACCCAATGCTGAATAACTCAGACTCTAGTTCTAGCGGTGGATCAGGCCATGATGATACCGATGAAGAGGAGCAGCTTTTGCCAGTGGATGGAAATACTGCTACATCTTCTGTTGAAGACATTACTGAAGGCGAGTTGTGGTATGAACTGGAGAAGGAGCTTAAGAGGCAGGAGCATGAAGTCAATGTCGAGGCCCGAGAGGAAGAAGCTGCCGCAGTGAAAGAAATAACCGAGGAAGAAGATATGCTAGTTGACGTTGCAGAAAGCAGCACGTCGATCTCTTCCTCGGATGTTTCAGAGAACCATCGTTTCTATCCCCCTGGCAGAATCATGCACATTATATCAGTCCCTTCATCCTATCCTACTAAATTAGATGACAACGGGCCACCGGCTGAAGAGCGAGTGCGTATATACGAGACACGTAGAGAACTGTACAGTAAGCTTCGACTTTCTAGAACGATGATTAATGATCACTACATGCCTATGTATAAGAAAATGATGGAATTGTTGATCAGGGAACTGGAAAATGATGAATCCAGTAATTGTATCATGTGAAAAGACTAAATCAATGCAAGATCATTTATGTTGCATGCCCTATCTGAGTGCACACTGCACAGTTAGATTTTATATCCGTGTTTCTTGTTCTATGGGTATAACTGCTTATATCCACATCCATGATAAGTTAAAATGACAGAAGCACTTTTGGAATCAGCCATTTTACTTTAAGCTGTTAATGATGTTATTGGGGCCAAGCTTCCGCACATGCTTGGTATAGACCCAACTTGGATGCTTATTCTGTATCCAAAGAATCCACCACCACAAAATTTGCAAGTTGAGAATCATCCGGATTCAGCACTGTAAATCCCCAGCCAGCCCCACCATTATATTTCTTTCTATTGGAGGATAAGGTCCCGACATTTTCAGATTTTTAAGGTCCCGTCAATTTCAGATTTTTTTATACAACAGGTTTGCCAAAAAAAAAAAAAAAAAAAAAAAAAGGTTTGCAAAAGCATAAGAGCACTTCCAGTGCGGTAAGGCTCTCCTGGATAATAGGCATCTTAATTATCTTAATGCATAGTAATAATAACTGGTCAAATGTATTTTCACTTCTAAATTGAATAGCCTAGGAAATTCTTATTAAAATATTGGGTTAATCTCTATTTACTACCTTGAAGTTTCGTGGTTTTCAACATTTAGTGCATGAAATTTTTTTCGTCCCAGAGTCATACCTAAAGTGTTAATTTTGGGACAGTTTCAAATATTAACACTTTAGGTATGACTCTGGGATGAAAAAAACTTTATGTACTAAATGTTGAAAACCATGAAACTTCATGTAGTAAACAGAGATTAACCCCAAAATATTAGTATTTTTTTATTTTATAAAATAATAAAAGATAACTTTTATTTTTAATTTCGGATAATAATAAAATATTGATTGAAAGTATTTGAAATATAGTGTAAAGCGGAAGAACATGGTTAGGTACTTATAGAAAATAATTATAATTTTTTTATACTTTAATTAGTTTCTTTATAAATTTTTATATATTTTTCTAATAACTTTTTATAATTTTTTAATAATTTAAATTGTGGCTGATGTCATGATGACTTCAACCTTGCGTCATATAAGTAGGGTGCTGGGCCAGACGATTCTTGCCTGACTTTTTCATTGAGCTTGCCTTGAGCTCAATTGCTCGAGTGAGTTGGAGTGTTTTGGGGAGGGGTGTGGATTGGGTTGCCTATCCCCAAGGCAATAAGCAACAATGGAGTTGCTCTAAGTATATTGAAATTTTTATCGGATTTTTTATTTCTTTCTGTTTACTAAAATTGTGTCGATATCAAAATTTTTATCAGATTTTTATACGTGACTTCCCTTTTGTTAGGGGTGTGCACTTGAAATTGAAAACCAAAACCGATACACGTATAAAACAGAACCGCAAGTTTAAGAAACTGTTTGATTTCGATTCTTAATATCTGGAACCGAACAGAAAACTAACCACACCATATAATATAAAAAAATATTTATTTTAATAGTCAATTAGGTGTCATAATATAATTGGTTATTTGGTTGAGTCCATACATTTAATATGGACTCATCCACATCGTAACTTGGCCTTGACTCATTCGAATTTAGGCATCGCCTCTCTTACTCTTAATCACAACCAGAATGACAAGTTCCAAGGTAATCTTACACTTCTGGTTCACAAGGTAAGGTTCAATGGTTTCTCATCCATCAGTTTCACTTTCACAAGGTCTAAGGTCTTCCCAAGTATTGCTTTCTCAAACTTGAATGTCTTCTCAAGCCCGTTCACAAGCTTAAAAGCCTCCTAAACCTTCATAGAGTAAAGTCTCTAAAAGGAAAGGGAAAAAGAAAGGGTTGAGCGATTTAAAGCATCAAAACTTTGTTGGTGAATTGCATGAGCAATTTATTTTTTCGTTGTACTAATATTTATGCCATAATACATTTTGATGTTGAACTTTGTTTGAACTTTAATTTAAGTATGGTAGTTTACTTTTTCAATTGGGTTGTATTAAAGTAATGAATAAGGCATTTTGATGTTGAACTTTGTTTGAATTTTAGTATGGTGATGGTGATCTTGAATTGTTTTCAATTGGGTTGTATTAATGCTATAAAGCATTTAGTTTGCAAATGACTAGGTTTTGAACTTTGTAATTTGTTTGAATGTTTTATACTTGTATTAATGCAAATCTTTTAATGGGCCTACCGGTGAGGCACATATCAAAACCAAAATCGTTTGAAATCAAATCGAACTGAACCAAAACTAATGGTTTGGTTTTATTTCGGTTCTTACCCCAAAACTGCAACAACCCAACAACAACAACAACAACAACAAAGCCTTTTCCCACTAAGTGGGGTCGGCTATATGAATCCTAGAACGCCATTGCGCTCGGTTTTGTGTCATGTCCTCCATTAGATCCAAGTACGCTAAGTCTTTTCTTAGAGTCTCTTCCAAAGTTTTCCTAGGTCTTCCTCTACCCCTTCGGCCCTGAACCTCTGTCCTGTAGTCACATCTTCGAACCGGAGCGTCAGTAGGCCTTCTTTGCACATGTCCAAATCGCCGGAACCGATTTTCTCTCATCTTTCCTTCAATTTCGGCTACTCCTACTTTACCTCGGATATCCTCATTCCCAATCTTATCCTTTCTCGTGTGCCCACACATCCCACGAAGCATCCTCATCTCCGCTACACCCATTTTGTGTACGTGTTGATACTTCACCGCCCAACATTCTGTGCCATACAACATCGCTGGCCTTATTGCCGTCCTATAAAATTTTCCCTTGAGCTTCAGTGGCCTACGACGGTCACACAACACGCCGGATGCACTCTTACACTTCATCCATCCATCTTGTATTCTATGGTTGAGATCTCCCTCTAATTCTCCGTTCTCTTGCAAGATATATCCTAGGTAGCGAAAACGGTCGCTTTTTGTGATCTTCGCTAGATTGCTCCGGTCATTAGTGTGGATAAGTATATAAATGGATAGAGATAGGAAAGCAAACACAAGATGTACGTGATTCACCCAGATTGGCTACGTTCACGGAATAGAGGAGTTCTCATTAATTGTGAAGGGTTTACACAAGTACATAGGTTCAAGCTCTCCTTTAGTGAGTACAAGTGAATGATTTAGTACAAATGACATTAGGAAATATTGTGGGAGAATGATCTCGTAATCACGAAACTTCTAAGTATCGGAGTGTGGTATCGTCTTGACGTGCCTTATCTGTCTCATAGGTAGATGTGACATCTTCTCTGGAAGTACTCTTCCTCCATCCAGGGGTGATATCTTTAACTGGTGGAGATGCACAAGGTAATGTATCAATTTCACTTGAAGCTTACTTGTAGTTTCAGACTTGGTCAAGCGCGATACAAACCATGTAGTAGGAGTCCCCAAGTCGCCGAGCTAGGGGATCTGCTGAAAGAGGTGACAGACAAGGTAAGCAATCAGAGCTCTGGCTGATTGTTCACATTCTCCTTATCTTGCAGGCAGCATGAAGGATAAAGAGAAGAAAAATGAGAAGAGATGATATGAGATACTTTTGCTTTTGAAGAAGTAACTTTCCACAGGCTTATTCTTGAACTGAGCTGGAGGGTTTTCTGGTTTCCTCCAGAGTATAAGGCCGACTGAAGAATTTGAGGGTCAAAACAAGTCCATCAAATCTAGAGTACGTTCGACCCTGCTGATATGGGATACTTTTGCTTTTGACAGAGTAATGGATGTATCGGCACGTGTGCTGTTACGCTTGTCTCCACATGCTTCATTGTATCCTTCTCACTTGCTCTATCTGTTCCTCAGGCAGATGCGGTATCTTCCCTGGGAGCATAAGATGTTAAAGATGAGTACTCGAGAGCAATGCCAGGTAAGTAATCAGGTAAGGGGTTCCAGGCAGTCAGTTCCTGGCTGGAAGCTTGATTCCAAGTGCTGACTGATTGCTCTCTTTCTCCTTGTCTTGCAGGTAAGAACAAGGCCAAAGGAAAAGACAGGGAAAAAGCATGATATGGGATACTCTTGCTTTTAACCCTGATGATATGAGATATTCTTGCTCTAGTATAGCTTGTTTGCAGAGGTATTATCGGGGGGGGGGGGGAAGAAAGCTGAATATTTCGAAAGGCTTCGTTGGGAGTGCCCTCTCAGATATGAGGAAGGATTGAGCATTTTTGCAGGTCTGCCTGTCCGTTGGGGATGGAGGTCGACATATATAGGAGTCTCCCTAACAAGTAGTAATGTTATTCCTTTACCCTGCTTGGTCATAGCACGGTAGTGGGAGCTGTCAGCTTCACATGTTTTAACTCTGTCAGAGCACTTTGAAAAAGTGGTCTGTGGTATCTGGAAAGCTGATGTTGCGTGTGAAGATTACAGACAAGCTTTATCCAAGGAGATCCGGCTCTTGAAGTTGGGAAAGTGGTGCCTCTTCGGTTTTCGAACAAGCAATCCTATCGAGGATACGATGCCTCTTCGATTTTTGAGAAAGCAATCATGCTGGGGGTCTGGCTCTCGAGATTCGGAGAGCGGTGTCTCTTCGATTTTTGAGAAAGTAATCATGTTGGGAGTCTGGCTCTCGAGATTCGGAGGGCGGTGCCTCTTCGATTTTGGAGCAAGCAATCTTGTTAGGAGTGTTTTCTCGAATGTGAGTAAAGGTTGGGCATGTTTGCTAGTCTACCTTGCCACGAAGCACAAAGATTGACACACAGGGACTTTCCAATTATCCAGCAATGGTACTGTTCCTTTACCCTTTTCGATTTTTGAGAAAGTAGTCATGTTGGGAGTCTGGCCCTCGAGATTCGGAGGACGGTGGATTTTGGAGCAAGCAATCTTGTTGGGAGTGTTTTCTCGAATGTGAGTAAAGGTTGGGCATGTTTGCTAGTCTACCTTGCCACGACGCACAGAGGTTGACACACAGGGACTTTCCAATTATCCAGCAGTGGTACTGTTCCTTTACCCTTGTGGGTAATAATATGGTAGCTAGACCTTCAAAATTTATGTGTCTAAACTTTGTTAGTGCTGTTTCTTTGCTATTCTTTTACTCTTCTTGGTCAGAGCGATGTAGTGGGAGCTGCAAGCTTCACGTGCTCAACTTTGGCAGAGAACTTTGGCAAAGTTATCTGTGGTACCCATGAGCTATTGTTGCGTGTGGGAAGTGGGTGATTGAGCAGTAAGATTCATGTGCTTTCTACTTCACCAGAAGTCTTCGACAGAATGCCCATAATTTCCGCAAAGCTGAGTGTGCGTGTGACAGGTGCTGACAAGGCTGGAAAAGTAAGTGTCTCTTTGATTTCTGAGATCGGCCCTCGTGGTCTCTGAGCAGCCCAGCTTTTGAGAAAGCGAGCGCCTCTTCGATTGATTCGGAGAACGATGCCTCTTCGATTTTTGAGAAAGCAATCATGCTGGGGGTCTGGCTCTCGAGATTCGGAGAGCGGTGTCTCTTCGGTTTTTGAGAAAGTAATCATGTTGGGAGTCTGGCTCTCGAGATTCGGAGGGCGGTGCCTCTTCGATTTTGAAGCAAGCAATCTTGTTAGGAGTGTTTTCTCGAATGTGAGTAAAGGTTGGGCATGTTTGCTAGTCTACCTTGCCACGAAGCACAGAGGTTGACACACAGGGACTTTCCAATTATCCAGCAATGGTACTGTTCCTTTACCCTCTCTTCGATTTTTGAAAAAGTAGTCATGTTGGGAGTCTGGCTCTCGAGATTCGGAGGACGGCCTCTTCGATTTTGGAGCAAGCAATCTTGTTGGGAGTTTTCTCGAATGTGAGTAAAGGTTGGGCATGTTTGCTAGTCTACCTTGCCACGAAGCACATAGGTTGACACACAGGGACTTTCCAATTATCCAACAGTGATACTGTTCCTTTACCCTTGTGGGTAATAATATGGTAGCTAGACCTTCAAAATTTATGTGTCTAAACTTTGTTAGTGCTGTTTCTTTGCTATTCTTTTACCCTTCTTGGTTAGAGCGATGTAGTAGGAGCTGCAAGCTTCACGTGCTCAACTTTGGCAGAGAACTTTGGCAAAGTTATCTGTGGTACCCATGAGCTATTGTTGCGTGTGGGAAGTGGGTGATTGAGCAGTAAGATTCATGTGCTTTCTACTTCACCAGAAGTCTTTGACAGAATGCCCATAATTTCCGTAAAGCTGAGTGTGCATGTGACAGGTGCTGACAAGGCTGGAAAAAGTAGGTGCCTCTTCGATTTCTGAGATCGGCCCTCGTGGTCTCTGAGCAGCCCAGCTTTTGAGAAAGCGAGCGCCTCTTCGATTTCTGAGATTGGCCTTCGTGGTCTTTTAGCAGCCCAGCTTTTGAGAGAGCAAACGCCTCTTTGATTTCTAAGATCAACCCTCGTGGTCTCTGAGCAGCCCAACTTTTGAGAAAGCAAACGCCTCTTCGATTTCTGAAGCTCCGTCGAGTGCAGATTTTTATAGGGGCTGGCATTAAGTTCTAAAGCACACCTGAAATCCACCAGTAGAAGCTCCATTCTTGCACTTCTAAGATCTTGATTTGTTCGATCTCTTCTCTCTTCAACACCTTTGAAAATGTCTGGCCCCTCCGACCGTCGTTTTGACTTGAACCTTGTTGAAGAGGCAGCCCCGCCTTCTCCAGACAATATATGGCGCCCATCCTTCGTCTCCCATACTGGTCCTCTTACCGTTGGGGATTCCGTAATGAAGAATGATATGACCGCTGCCGTGGTGGCCAGGAACCTTCTCACTCCCAAAGATAACAGACTACTTTCCAAACGGTCTGATGAGTTAGCTGTTAAGGATTCGCTGGCTCTCAGTGTTCAGTGTGCAGGTTCTGTGTCTAATATGGCCCAGCGCCTATTTGCTCGAACCCGCCAAGTTGAATCATTGGCGGCTGAAGTGATGAGTCTCAAACAGGAGATTAGAGGGCTCAAGCATGAGAATAAACAGTTGCACCGGCTCGCACATGACTATGCTACAAACATGAAGATGAAGCTTGACCAGATGAAGGAGTTTGATGGTCAGGTTTTACTTGATCATCAGAGATTTGTGGGTTTGTTCCAAAGGCATTTATTGCCTTCATCTTCTGGGGCTGTACCGCATAATGAAGCTCCAAATGATCAACCTCTGATGCCTCCTCCTTCTAGGGTTCTGTCCAGTACTGAGGCTCCGAATGATCCCCCTCCAGTGCCTTCTCTTTCTGGGGCTCTACCGACTGCTGAGAGTTCTCCTAAGCAACCTTTGTGAAGGCTCCCTCTTGTTTGTTTATTTTGACTTATGTATATGTACATATTTGTAGCTTATCGGGAATATCAATAAATAAGCTTTCCTTCATTTCAACGTTTGTGTTAAATACACCAAAACCTTCTTCGCTAAGTTCTTTGAATTTTCTTTTGTTAAAGCTTGTATGTTGAAACTTTGTGAGTGGAGCATGTAGGTTGAGGTAGTGTTCCCTTAATTTCCCGAGTGAGGAAAACTACTCGGTTGGAGACTTGGAAAATCCAAGTCACTGAGTGGGATCGGCTATATGAATCTTAGAACGCCATTGTGCTCGGTCCTGTGTCATGTCCTTTGTTAGATCCAAGTACTCTAAGTCTTTTCTTAGAGTCTTTTCCAAAGTTTTCCTAGGTCTTCCTCTACCCCTTCGGCCCTGAACCTCTGTCTCATAGTCGCATCTTCTAATCGGAGCGTCAGTAGGCCTTCTTTGCACATGTCCAAACCACCGTAACCGATTTTCTCTCATCTTTCCTTCAATTTCGGCTACTCCTACTTTACCCCGGATATCCTCATTCCTAATCTTATCCTTTCTCGTGTGCCCACACATCCAACGAAGCATCCTCATCTCCGCTACACCCATTTTGTGTATGTGTTGATGCTTCACCGCCCAACATTCTGTGCCATACAGCATCGCCGGCCTTATTGCCGTCCTATAAAATTTTCCCTTGAGCTTCAGTGGCATACGGCGGTCACACAACACGCCGGATGCACTCTTCCACTTCATCCATCCAGCTTGTATTCTATGGTTGAGATCTCCATCTAATTCTCCGTTCTTTTGCAAGATAGATCCTAGGTAACGAAAACGGTCGCTCTTTGGTATTTCTTGATCTCCGATCCTCACCCCTAACTCGTTTTGTCCTCCATTTGCACTGAACTTGCACTCCATATATTCTGTCTTTGATCGGCTTAGGCGAAGACCTTTAGATTCCAACACTTCTCTCAAAAGGTTAAGCTTTGCATTTACCCCTTCCTGAGTTTCATCTATCAACACTATATCGTCTGCGAAAAGCATACACCAAGGAATATCATCTTGAATATGTCCTGTTAACTCATCCATTACCAACGCAAAAAGGTAAGGACTTAAGGATAAGCCTTGATGTAATCCTACAGTTATGGGAAAGCTTTCGGTTTGTCCTTCATGAGTTCTTACGGCAGTCTTTGCTCCTTCATACATATCCTTTATAGCTTGGATATATGCTACTCGTACTCTTTTCTTCTCTAAAATCCTCCAAAGAATGTCTCTTGGGACCCTATCATACGCTTTTTCCAAATCTATAAAGACCATGTGTAAATCCTTTTTCCCATCTCTATATCTTTCCATCAATCTTCGTAAGAGATAGATTGCCTCCATGGTTGAGCGCCCTGGCATGAACCCGAATTGGTTGTCCGAAACCCGTGTCTCTTGCCTCAATCTATGCTCAATGACTCTCTCCCAGAGTTTCATTGTATGACTCATTAGCTTAATACCCCTATAGTTCATGCAATTTTGTATGTCGCCCTTATTCTTGTAGATAGGCACCAAAGTGCTCGTTCGCCACTCATTTGGCATCTTCTTCGTTTTCAAAATCCTATTGAAAAGGTCAGTGAGCCATGTTATACCTGTATCTCCCAAAACTTTCCACACTTCGATTGGTATATCGTCTGGGCCTGTTGCTTTTCTATGCTTCATCTTCTTCAAAGCTACAACCACTTCTTCCTTCCGGATTCGACGATAGAAAGAGTAGTTTCTACACTCTTCTGAGTTACTCAACTCCCCTAAAGAAGCACTCCTTTCATGTCCTTCATTGAAAAGATTATGAAAATAACCTCTCCATCTGTCTTTAACCGCGTTCTCTGTAGCAAGAACCTTTCCATCCTCATCCTTGATGCACCTCACTTGGTTTAGGTCCCTTGTCTTCTTTTCCCTTGCTCTAGCTAGTTTATAGATATCCAACTCTCCTTCTTTGGTATCTAGTCGTTTATACATATCGTCGTAAGCCGCTAACTTAGCTTCTCTCACAGCTTTCTTCGCCTCTTGCTTCGCTTTTCTATACCTTTCACCATTTTCATCGGTCCTATCCTTGTATAAGGCTTTACAACATTCCTTCTTAGCCTTCACCTTTATTTGTACCTCCTCATTCCACCACCAAGATTCCTTTTGGTGTGGGGCAAAGCCCTTGGACTCTCCTAATACCTCTTTTGCTACTTTTCGGATACAACTAGCCATGGAATCCCACATTTGGCTAGCTTCCCCCTCTCTATCCCACACACATTGGGTGATTACTTTCTCTTTGAAAATGGCTTGTTTTTCTTCTTTTAGATTCCACCATCTAGTCCTTGGGCACTTCCAAGTCTTGTTCTTTTGTCTCACTCTTTTGATATGTACATCCATCACCAACAAGCGATGTTGATTAGCCACGCTCTCTCCTGGTATAACTTTGCAATCCTTACAAGTTATACGATCCCCTTTCCTCATTAGAAGAAAATCTATTTGTATTTTTGACGACCCACTCTTGTAGGTGATCACATGTTCTTCTCTCTTCTTAAAGAAGGTGTTGGCTAAAAAGAGATCATATGCCATTGCAAAATCCAAGATAGCTTCCCCATCCTCGTTTCTCTCCCCAAAACCATGGCCACCATGAAAACCTCCATAGTTGCCTGTCTCCCTGCCCACGTGTCCATTTAAATCTCCTCCTATAAATAACTTCTCCGTCTGAGCAATTCCTTGCACCAAGTCTCCAAGGTCTTCCCAAAATTTCTCCTTCGAACTCGTATCCAACCCTACTTGAGGTGCGTACGCACTAATCACATTGATAAGTTCTTGTCCTATTACAATCTTGATTGCCATGATTCTATCTCCTACCTTCTTGACATCTACGACATCTTGTGTCAAGGTCTTGTCCACGATGATGCCAACACTGTTTCTCGTTCTATTTGTGCCCGAATACCAAAGTTTAAACCCTGAGTTTTCTAGATCCTTTGCCTTACGACCAACCCACTTAGTTTCTTGTAAGCACATAATATTTATCCTTCTCCTCACCATAACTTCCACTACTTCCATAGATTTTCCCGTTAAGGTTCCTATATTCCACGTTCCTAAACGCATTTTGCTCTCTTGAACTCTACCCTTCTGTCCTAGCTTCTTCACCCTCCCTCGTCTAATAGGATCAAAGTAGTTCTTTTGTGTGTCCCGTGTAAAGTTGATAGGAGCATATGCTCCCAAACAACTTTGAGTGGAGTCGTTCGAAAAGAAGTTTCTATGGCCCCCTTGCTCATTTAACACTGCATCCGGGTGCCGATGGAGATACAGCGACCCTTGCTCACTTATCACTGTGCTCGGGCCACACAGCACGCCACTTACGGGTGACGCCCTAGCTTTAGCGCGATTTCGTTCTGGATTCATTTTCATAAGGATTCGACGTGATCATGGAGTGCCGGCTGTCGACTACCTGACGCCCTCCCCCTCTTCCTTTATCCTGGCTTGGGACCGGCAATGTAAGAACATAGGCGGAGTTTGACATTGTAAATAACATTTCACAAAAAAAAAACCTAGAAAAAACTAAACTAATTACACTCGGATTGCAATGTTATCATTTAGCAGAAGATCCTGCATCTGCAAAGGATCCTTTAAAACCTTTTTTCTTGAACAGCCCCGCACTGCAACACATCCAGGCAAGGTAAACCAACAGCACCCTCATGCTGAGCTCTCTTAAGCAGCACAAAATGATATCCTCTGCATTTCATTCCAAAATCCATCACTCTTATGTCTTTGCCTGCACAGAACCGAAATAAATTTCAGTTTCGATTTCGATTTTACCCTAAAAGTGCACTGCACCAAACACTAACCACCACTACTTCTGGTTACTAATGCATGGAATACAAAAAGTGTGTATTATGCATTAAAATTTGTAATTCAATACTTGAAAAATTAAGAAATCAGATTAATTAGAATGACTATTTGGTGCACACCAATTCCTTCTTTTCCTTCAAGATTTGTGATTTCTTCAATTCCACATAGGTAGAATGGAATTAAATCCCAAAATAAGCTTGTATTTCTTTTCTGCTGTGATGAGTTAGTCATTTTATGTTGCAATTAACTGGACTTCAGTCAAGTTTGTAAACAATACTCGATAATCATTTTAAGATCAAAATATCAACAATATCAATAATATCGACTAGCATGCACCATATATTCTTATAACGTGAAAAATTGTAGTTCACCGGATTGGAGAAAATATGACGAATAATTTGATCTTACACTTGCCATGAAAAAGCAATCTCACCACACCCTGGTTTCATCGAACACTACAAATTTGTCTACAAAAAGAATCTAGCATGCACATATCCACTCTCCCATAAATAACCCTTTTTTTATCCCTAAAGAAAACCATTTTTTGTAGGTGTTAACATCTTTATACGTTGATTGTATTGTATGGTCACGATCATGTAATTCGTTTGACCACTATCTTTGACGTGTAAATTTGGTCCCCCAGCACAAGTGGCTCTCTAATAGCCTTGGATTTGGTTTGATATTTTTTTTGTTTCTTAATCACTTGCATAATCATATATAGAGTCATATAGTCTTATCTCATTGGACGGTTTAGGCAATTCACCTAATCTCTTTGATTAATAAACTTACTTTCGCAATCACAACTTTGTAATGAACTCTTGCACTTAAATAATCTTCAAGATAATACATCTTTAATCACAATCTAATCTCTTCCACATCAATATTGATTTCTTCTAATCATAGCGGCGAACAGGTCTTTTTCCATTTGTTTAAGACCGACTTTGTGTAGAATATTGCTGATTAGCTAATGATAATCTTGCTAGTGCTTCCAAACCCACATAGCCACACGTATGCAGTATATATTTATTTATTTGTTTGTGATAGCTTAAACTAAAAGCATATCATATGGCTGAAGTGGGCAGGCAAATGATGTATGTGAATACGTTGATGTAACACCCTCTCCCTCTCTCTCTCTCTCTCTCTCTCTCTCTCTCTTCTTTCTCTCTCTCTAGAATGTCCAAAAGAGCCATGACAACTGCATGACATGGCGGCCACGGTATTGGCGTTATAGTAATTTTGCACTCAAAGCATGCTTTTGCGTAGGTCTACTTAGAGCTTGCAAACAGAAGAAGGTGAAGTACATGAAAATGGAGTATAAGCAAGAGGAAGTGTTTGTTTGATTGTTTCGTCGTGGACCATCGCCTCTTGCAAGTGTTTGTTTGATTGTTTCGTCGTGGACGATCGCCGGCCGGAAATCATATTCCAGCAACTCATACCGTACAAAGTAAGAACTTATCGATATTGAAGGCTTTGTTTCTCTTTCTTCTTTGCCAAGGAATGTTGAAGAATGATTTTTATTTTTTCGGATTTTATTGGTATATATTTGCAACCAATCACTTTTATCTTTCCAAATCCTTTGCATGTCTCTTAAACAAAGCATGATGATTGATGAGAGCCTAGAGTTGTTGTACCTTATTCTATTCAAGCTATAGAATTATAGATACTTTGTTTTCAAGTGTGTAATTATCGATCTGGACTTAGGGGCTATGGTGTTATTTCCATCTCTTCTTGAGGGGTTGGGAAGAACGAAATCGGGCAAGAAAACGAAGAATTGCCCTAGCGATGTTGCGAGGAAAACTGCAAAAGCATTGGAAAAGGAAGCCAAAAAGAATGAACGCGTTTCGAGTTCTTCCGGCATGGTTATGTCTGAGAGGTCCAACACTCTCTCCTCCGTTTGCTCCAAGAGAGGCCGGAAGGGGATCAATCAGGATTGCTTAACCATTTGGAAGGTAGGTCCAAAGTCACGTGACATTATTTTCGCAGATGCGGTCATAGCTGCATCAGCTAGAGCGGATGTGCTCCCCATATGCATCCAAGCTGGAGTCCCCTCCTTTAGTTTAGATGAGTTTAAAGTAGTATATCGTTTGTATCCATAAGACGTACCATTTTCAGTATTTTCGATAAGTTGGATTTTTTGTTGCAGGAATTTGGATGCCAAGAAGACATGATATTTTGTGGGATATTTGATGGACATGGCCAATGGGGTCATCTTGTTAGCAAAAGGGTCAGGGAATCCTTGCCTGCTTCCTTGTTGTGCAATTGGCAAGAGACTCTCACTTCAACATCACTTGACCTGGATTTTGAAATGGAGATGGACAGAAACCTCCATGGTTTCGATATGTGGAAGCAATCCTTTCTGAAAACCTATGCTGCCATTGACACGGAGCTCAAGCATTCTTCCAAACTCGATTCCTACTGGAGTGGCACTACCGCACTGACAATTGTTAAGCAGGTAATCAGAAGATTCCGATTCTCTCTTCACGGTAGCACATCTTAAAAAACATGTCTATATTTCATCGAGCATCTTTACGAGATATCCTTGGTTCTCCAACTAGGGCTGAAGCTAGTGTCAAATATAGGAACTTTGTATATGAGTAGTTTGGTACTGTTTTTAGGAAGAGAAAAAAAGCATGTACGGGTAGTTTAGCTAGACACGAGAGACTACAATGCTTTCTCAACATAGGATTTAGATTAATGCCATCTCGATTATAGGAATTCAATTAGAAGTAACCCAAAAATGTCCCGATCAATTATCTTTCAGGGTGAAAATCTCATCGTTGCAAACATCGGTGATTCTCGGGCAGTTTTAGCCTCCGTTTCTGAAGATGGCAGTTTGGCAGCCCTCCAGCTTACAGTGGACTTTAAACCCAACTTACCTCGTCAGCTCTCTTTTTCTCTATTTGTCTCATGGATATACAAATGAGCATAATATTCTTAATATTCGAGGGTCCTTTTCCATTACAGAGGAGGCTGAGCGAATAAATAGCTCGAACGGGCGAGTGTTTTGCTTACAAGATGAACCAAGGACTTATAGGGTGTGGATGCCAAATGGTAAAACACCAGGACTGGCAATATCAAGAGCATTTGGTGACTACTGTGTGAAGGACTTCGGGCTCATCTCAATGCCTGACGTGACTCAAAGACGCATAACCAGCAGCGACCAGTTTGTCATTCTAGCAACAGATGGGGTATGCATTTCCTCTAAATATGCCATTAACTTTGTTCAAATTGGTTAAGAATAACAAGACCAAATTGCTAGATGGAATTATTGGTTTCAAAATATGCCAGAAACTTAACTATCCCGGATTCATAACCCCCCTGTCCTCTATCTCCCTACGCACGAGTAACGGTCGCAGATTCATACCCTACTCTTGTGAGTAGGAAGATGCGAATAGAAAGCGAGTGCCTTGAACAAATCTGCAATCAATTAAACAAAACAGTAGTATTTTCTGTCAAGCGTTGCACGAATGACAAGTAATTGTATGGTTGGTAGTCTTAGAAGTTTGATAAAATCGCATGGCATAGATGAGTAGAAAAAACTATATATATACATATGAAAGTTTCATCTCATTTTGCATTTCCCGATTTCAGGTATGGGATGTCATCTCCAACCAAGAAGCTGTTGAAATAGTTTCCTCATGTCCAGATAGGAAAAAAACAGCTAAAAGACTGGTGGGATGTGCCTCTCTTGCATGGAAGACTAAGAAACGAGGCATCGCAATGGACGACATCTCAGCTATTTGCCTATTCTTTCACGCTTCATCCCCGCCACAAGCCAACCATTTGGTCTCAAAATACTCTGGAGTGGAGGAATCGGGGTAAATAAGGATTTTGTATCCTCGGTTCCTATCAGCGCTGTGTGTATATATATAAGTGTATGCCCTCCTAGTTGATGTAGAGTGCTATCAACCACATAATATGACAGCCTAATACAATTGTGCTAATCAAATTCTTAGATCAAATCCTGAAACACGAGTGAATCAAAGCATCAAGCACCATGTATTAAGCCAATAAAATCCAGTTCAAAGGTTTCCAACTAACCTGGGCAATATGAATCTCATACAGAAATGTACTTTCCATTTTTTGGCCTAACAAGGAAACGAGAAGCAATAAAACCACCAATGAGGCATCAAAGTAGTGAGGCAATCATAACTGGTGCATCAAAATGATTGAAGTTGCCCATTACTAATAAACGAGGCAGGTTTGTGAGCAAGCACATAACCATGAATTGAAGGCATCAAGATAAACGAGGTATCCATCCACTAAGAGCATCTCCAGCAGTAGGGCAACTGCCCTACCAATTGGGTTTAACGGTCTTTGGGCTGAAGAAATAAGCTCCAGCAGTTCCAAAACAACGGGGCGATTGGGCAAAGGGCTTGTTCTTAGAAATATATCTTTCATTGATTGAAATGAATTTACATTGGCATATTTATACATTTCGGAATAAATGATTAGTAAGCTAAACAAATGTAACTAATTAACTTTTAACTATGATTAGTTACATTTCTGTTAAAACATACTAACTGCACTAAGCTATGACTATGCTGCTAACATGGACTGCTGACTAGGCTGCTTATCTGTGTCTTTATAACCCCTCAAGCTGAACGGGGGGAAACCAAGAGAAAGCTTGGATTGAAGATACAAAAATCTAGCCTTGGACAAAGATTTACTATGGATGTCTACAATTTGGTTGTGACTGGGAACAAACTAAACCTTCAGAAGTTGAGCAAGTACAAGTTCCCTGTTATAGTGTTAATTCATCTCAACATGTTTGGTACGAGCATGAAAAACAAGATTCAATGCCAAAGAGATGGCTGAGACATTGTCACACCACAAGACTTGAACCTTAGAAAGAGGAAAACCAATGTCCTTGAAAATTTTGCATATCCAAGTGAGTTCTGCTAAAAGTGTGGGCAAGAGATCTATGTTCAACCTCAGTGGATGAACGAACAACAGTATGTTGCATCTTTGCACTGCAACTGATAAGCTTGCTGCCCAGATAAACACAATAGCCATTAGTACTTATTCTGTAAAAAACACATCCTACCTAATCTGCATCTGAGAAAGTAGTGACATGAAGATTGTTTTTTTTTTTTTTAAAAAAAAAAAAAAAAAAAAAAAAAACCACATACCTTTATCAATAGAGCCTTTTAAAAATCCTAACATTTTTTTCACAGCTCAAAAATGAGTGTCCCTTGGACAATGAAGAAACTGACATAGTTGATTAACTACGAAAGAGATGTCAGTTCTAGTTCATGTTAAATATTGGAAAGCCCCAACTATAGACCTACATTTATGTGGATTAGACAACAAAGTATCACTATGATCAAGTTTCTGAGTGCCAAGAGGTGTAGTACAAGGCTTACTCCCTACCATATGTGTCTTGATAAGAAGATCTAGTGCATACTTGTTTTGAGAAAGAAAAATTCCATCTGAAGTCCTATGTACTTCTAAGCCTAAGAAGTAATGTAGAGCACCCAAGTATTTTATTGGAAAAGGTTGGCTAAGCTTAGTTATGAAAGATTTGCAAACGTAGGATTAGGACCAGTTATGGTTGAAATTTCACAAACAATGAGCAGTCAGATTGAGAATTTGAAAACCCAAGAGAGAACAAAGTGTGGAATAACTTGTTATACCAAGCTTTGGGGTTTAGGGGTTAGGGGTTAGGGTTTAATGTTTAGGTTTAGGGTTTAGGATTTAGGTTTAGGGGTTAGGGGTTAGGGGTTACGATTTAGTGTTTAGGTTAGGGTTTAGGGTTTAGAAACCACACATCAAATAATTTGTCTAACCCTAAACCCTAACCCCAATCCCTAAACCCTAAATGCTAACCCTAAGACCTAAACCCAGCCTTGTCTAATGCTTTTGAACTTGAAACTGATACATCGATTCTTCGAAAGCAACAATTTGTATCTGAAAGAAGCATAAGGATTTAATGCTATGAGTTTGCCTTGTGACTTTCCTGTTAAGTTGTGTTATATGAATTTCATGGCTTAGAATGAACAACATTTTTGTTGCACTTCCACCCTTCTGAAAATGGTACCCATAAGGATAAAGATTGAGGAATCTTATTACATAATTTTATTTTTTTATTATTGAATGGGGTGAGTTAGAAACTGAGCTTGAGACATCTTTTAACATTAAGAAGAGAAATAATACTAGACAAAGAGCTAGTTGGTCAGTCAATTATCCACTTGGCGTAGGATTTGCCTCATTTTCTTGGCATCACATATTGCAATTTTTCAACAATCAGTGTTCTAAAAATTGGCCTAGGCGGCCGCCTAGGCGCTGGGCAGTCGAGTGCTGCCGGGATTTATGCTAAAACGTTCATCAAATTGGGTAGGAGTTAGTTGGCCACCTATGCGCTATTTAGGCGGTCTCGGAGGTGGTAGGCGGCGGTCTAGGCGGCCTCTCGGAGCCTCGCCGGTTCTCTATTTTGATGCTATCTGACGAGAAGAGAGAGAGTAAACTGGAAATCTCAGCGACACATACAAACCCCACTTGATTGTTCAAAGAATCTACCTTAAATTTCTTTGGACGTTGTTTGTTCGTTGGGATTTTTGGAATTCTTTCGGGCTTTTGGAATGAAAGTTGGAGGTTTGGAGGAGCTTGTGGAGGCGGTGGGAGAGATCTGATGGGGATAACGACCTGGTTCTAAGAGAGGGAGAGGAGAAGAACAAGCAACATCTTTGTTGAAGAGAGAGAAGGTGATGGAAACGAAGATGTTTATAATACCAAAAAGAAATAGAGGGAGAGGTATGATAGTATAAAACAGCTCATGTGGTTATAATTAGTTGATGGAAACGAGGCACTCATAATTAAAGGGAGAGAGAGGTAAAGCATATAAGCTGCATGATTTGGCTTTTTTAATTAATAGATGGAAATGATGTTGCAGAAGAGAGAGAGGAGAAGTGGAAAAGAAAAGGTGGGGTGGGCTGTTATGTATGCTTACCATCTTATTAATTTTTGAATTTGAGTTAATAAAATAGTACATCTTATTAAGTATAACTAGTTTTTGTTATAATAAATTTAATTAAATTATGAAAAATTATAAATCCGCCTAGTCCGTCCAGGCGCGTAAGCGCTAGGCTCTTGCCGGCCGCCAGACTAGCGCCTAGCGTCTTTTAGAACCATGTCTACAATACCCCAGAAAATGAATGACCATATTTTAACATTGAGATCTAATTGCTACTAAAAGGATAAAATCATATGGCTACAAATTTGGGGCATTCAATACTGCGGGACATTGTAACCACACCCCACAGTTTTAGAATAATCACAACCCTTGTCAACGCTTTTGCTTTGAAGTACTCGCATTATAACACACCAAACAGAAACAGTTGCAATCCAACATTCTTAATTGTAGACAAACTTTGTCCCACATCGGGGGTGATGTAGTGGAAGGTTAACAAGTTGGCTATAAGTAAAGCGATACGCAAAGCGCTACCCCTAACCTGTCCTGTCAGGGGTGAAGGATGACGCGTCAATGATCGTAAGTGACGGCGGGTCGTGCCAACACCTATTATTTCGAACACAAATCTGTGCGTGCTAGTTCCACCCTACTTCGGTGGACGTGCTCGTCAATTTTTGAAAGCCTCGCCCTCTGCGGTGGGGCTCCAATAACTCTTAATGGACAATTTAACCAACTGAACATGCGCATAATTTAAAACTAGTACAAGTCATTCCTGTTAAATTGGTAAAAATTCTGATTAGTTTTCACGAGCCAAGTACTTCAAATCATAAGACGAGAAACTGCGGAAACAAGCAGTATGTTAGCTCAATCGGTACAAAAGACGAGAAACTGCGGAAAGAATCAATTGATTTTATTAGACTTTTGTTCCTAACTACATTCTTTAAACAGTGACACATATGCAGGGCTTCAGCCTTCTCCTCTTTTTCTATAACTTTAATCTACAAATTCGCCCGACAAATATTCTCCTTTCACAAAGCAATATGTGCACGTATCCAATGTTGGAGGGCGGCCCGAGATAGTAAAAGCTCGAATTACTTCAAAATGGTGTTCAATGAAATACTTGAGGAGACGCGTAATACTCACTTTCATTGAACACAGGTCGTAGATCTTCCTTCAACATGAAATCCAAAGGAAAAGAAACCAGATGGCCCTTCACAGATTCTAACCTCTCCATGGGTTCTGCTGTCTTCACATCTCCATTTTGATATGATTCTATCTTCTCGGGAGCAATTCCCAAGTCGATAGTTGTGTGCCCAATTTTCTCCTTCCAGAAGGCTATACTTTGCCTGAATGCAGCCCTGCGTGAAGTCACCCGTGGCCAGATGGGGCAAACAATTTGTTAGCAAGGGAGAAAATATAAGGGATTAGGAGGAAGACATAAGATGCATGTACCTGGAATGTATAAAATCGTTTGGTATGCAAGAAAACACATCTTGGTAGATTGTGGTATTTGTCTGTTAACAAAGAAACAAAAAAGCACATTGTTATTACTTGCAGATACAAAGCAATATATAACTTCAACAAAATTAAACTCCAATATATTAATTATTTATTCATCTGCTCGTCAAGATATTTTTCTCCTTGTTTTTTTCACCTTTGCAGTTGCCATCCAGATGTCCTTATAAGTTGAATCGACAATTGGGTCGATTATTTGATTCATCTGACAACACAATGAAAAACGTACAAAGACAATCAGACAAGTGACACAGGGTATCTTAAGATTCACAATATCATTATCGTTACAGCTGTGAATTAATGATGACGAAGAAGAAAAGAAGTGAACAAAACAAGATTTACTAACCTCTGTGGCACGAATACCGAGGTGTTCAGACCACAGTGACATGCGAAGACTCAATGAAAACTTTCCAGCCTTCCATGGCTTTCCTCCCATAAATGAATTAATCATCTCTTTATCTTCAATAAGTAGACCAATCTAAGATACAAAATAATGACGGTTAATGGAAGCAACCATGCATGTAGAAGAGGAGCACAAGAAAAGTCATGTTTACGCAACAGACGGTATATACTGAAATAGTACTACATTAACAATTCTGGGTTTATACGCTCAGTCAGCATTATGTTGCATTTTATTCAGAATAAATGCTTTAACAAGTCATTTTGTGCGCTTAGGCCATGCATAACTTCATAGCATAACAAACACACTCTGCATCTTTAAGGTTTAAAGCACCATCAAATGTATAATAAGATAATGCAGGAGAAACCAGAGCGGAAGAGATACCTCAGAATCTCTTGAACCAAGCAAACTCCTATCATTGATGTTAGCTGATCCAATTAGAGTTGTGCAATCATCGACAATCATAATTTTACTATGCACATAGATCTGCAGTGCCAATAATAATATAATGATGACGTATTCATGAGGTGGAAGCTATAAAATTTGACAAACATGTTACCAATATCTTTAGATGGGAAAGAGATGCATAGGCAGGCACAAAGTGACATTGATGATAGGGAAATACCTGACTACAGGCCAACGGACCGCCTTCAAAGAGTTTACCATAAGATCTAAGGCCATAGAAGGAAATATAATCATGCATCTTTGCACCAAGAATTTCATTAAGATTGTGCAATATTGAATTATGTCCTCTGCAAATGGTTCGATATTGCCAATGCATAACAGCTCTTACAGATGCTGCACCAGCATCATCCAGACCCCCCTGTTCAACCACAAAATCAGCACAAGGAATATATGGGCAGATATATACAATATGTTATGGACTTTGACAAGAATTGGAACCTGGAAGCCGGGTATAAGCGGTATCACAATTATAACTCTAAAAGGCTTTTTATCATTGTATGCTCGCATGATACGGCGAAATAATGCTTCTAAAACACGATTCCGTATAATTTCATCTCCTGAAAGACCTGATATGAAAAATTGGTTCTGGGAAGAAGTTGCAAAAAAGTAAAAGGATGTCAGAAAAATAGTTATCACCAAAGTCCCTTGCAGGATATCCAGAAAGATCAGAAAGCAGAAACTGCATAGTGCAAAAATGTATCCACAAAGAAAGGGGAGTTCTCAATATAGACTAAACGCTGACGAATGGACAAGAAATATCATACATGACTACTAGCAAATTCAACTCAAGCAGAATTTTTCTTTTTGAAATAAAAATCTCAAGCAGCAATAATGCTTGTCAAATTGTCGAGAAGGCTTAAAATACTCTTTATTTTGAGCATATACTTCCTGAAATATATGATATATCAGTAAGTCTAAATTATTACATAAGAACATTGAAATACATTAGGTATGGGTTTCGTTACTTTTGTATCATCGCAAAGTGAAGAAAAATGAGAAAGAAATTTACCTCAATGTAAATAAAGTGCTCTGATTTGTCGATTAGAGAGCAATAAGCATTGTGAATGCTCTCTTCAACTTGGCTTGTTCCTGCTGACCACTGACTGACGCTTCTAATAACCTAAAAGTGAGATGTTGTTAGGAACATGCAGGATGCAAGGTCCATTATCACAATCAAACAGTAAGAAAACAGAAACATTTACTACGCATTAAATGATTAAACCCTCTGACATTTCTGAATATCACCTCCTCCGGAGGTTTATAGAGTACACGTCCCCTTGGAAACTTAACTTTGATTAAAATTCTATAGTCCTTCTTTCCCCTGGTTCAATTCCTACGACATTGTTCTAAGCAGTAGGTTCTTCAAGGTTATTTAACTTGACACTTATGACAGATATATCACTACATAAATAACATCAAAATAGGAAGATGGGAAATAAGAAATTAGAAGCCAAATCAGAAATGACATTTGCAATAATATGGAATTTCAAAAAGACAAAGGAGTTTTGGTTCACCTGACATCGACACGAGCAACAAGGGCCAACTTGTCCCGATTCATCTGTGAAACCACCCTTGTTGCCCCGTTCTTGTGTTTCCCACCACTCTGGATCTTTCATGCCAGACTGTGCCACCCCGTCAGAAGCCATTTTTCCGTGTCGAGACAGAGAATCTAGGTCATCTACAAAGCCTCTCATTGGCGTATCAGGACCTACTGGTGGAATTTTTAACTTCCGGAAAGGGAAAGCAAGATTGTTGCTAACCCTGCTTGGCTGATCAAGGAGATCATGGGGAGAGTCCATCCCATTTAGTTTTGTGTGTTCATTTGGAGAATCCAGCCCATCAGCTTCTTGGGGTATAAGAAGTGGAATATCTTGACAGGATGATATCGACGAGAAGGAATCCGTCCTTTTATGCTCTTTGTGATTATTAGCGTTCTTACTTTCAATCTCCACCTCTTGGCTTCTTCCCATGTAATGAGGAATGACCATGTGGTGCTGCGGCATAAGTAGTGGAATTGCTTGTTCGTTTGGAGCCTTATTTCTCTGAAAGAATAAATACCGACTTAGCACATAACTTATTATAAATCAAAATCATACCATCCTAGCAGGATATCAACCTTTGCATAGTTCCAGCGCTGAACAAAATGTCTAGCCACATCACGGCAGGGTGGTCCCCAAAGGGCACAGTGAACGTCATGCCAAGGCATACGAGGATATTTTCCACGATCCAACTCATCTTTCATTGTATCCTCCCACGAATTTGGTTCAGATTCCCTGACAGGGTTATATTTCAAAAACCATATTTCACGACAATGAAATCATTTCAGAAAAGATCTAGAGCTAGGTAACATATGAATTTAAACCCTTAATAAAAGATACAAAGCAAAGAAAAATAAATATGTATAAATACAGATATCATGTTTCTGTCATTATCTGCAGATAGTTGTCAATGCATAATCCCAGAGTAGACAAGAAGCTCACCTTGGGTTGTAATAGTCTTTTCCAGGCCATATCGAAGGAGGGCAATCACCCACTTTATGCTCAGCAGTATCGTAACGACCAAAGCATAAATCCAGTCCTCCAAGAAAGCAAATCTGATAATCAACAATGACAAGTTTTTCATGGTGGGACCTATATGTAACAAGTATTTAATATCAGAAGCAGAAAAAGATTACATGATAGGGGAGTTCCAAGAGACTTTCTGAATAAGTAATACAAAATCTACAAATTGATTTGCAAATACAGCGCGTACCATAAGTAAACACCACTTGAGAAGTGGTCAGGATAACGTAGTACCCTCACATTCTCATGAATCCCGAGTAGTTTTCTCTTGCTATAAACACTGTTGATTTTCAGAGCAAGAGCTACCTCTTTATAGAGAAGAATGTATATCTGCAGACATGTTTCAGTGTCAAAAAATTAGAAATAACGTCTAAATCTTATTTCAAGGAACCGTGTTTAAGTCAATTCACAGTTGATGGATATGCAAAGAAATAGAGTTTGAAGTCAATTCATAGATGACGATCCTGTAAAGAATTAGAGTTAAAGATTGCTTGAAAGTAAGGTTCACCTGAACCCCTTCCTTAGCTTTTTCTTCCAGTAAAGAATCAAGTCTAGAAGAAGCATGAGCATGAAATGGACGCCGCAGGTACAGTTCTGGACACAGCCACCAGCCACAAATAAATATCTGCATGGTACTTTCATTCATCAAACAGAAGAAAAATGAAAAATGATACTTATGATATACATCTGAAAAGTACCCAGCAAACTGAGAAGAACATACCTCTGATTTTGCATCCTCAATTGCAGAAGCAATAGCTTCAAATGCTGACTGACCATCTATAAACCATTGAGCCTGACTGCCATCGTCAGTCAAGCCTCTCGGAGGTGCAAAAGAGCCAAAGCGGTGAGGATGACACCAGCCCTCTGGAGGCCTAAGTCCAGCATCATTGATTGAGGCAACCCAATCTTTTACTTTGGAACCACTCTTAACTCTCAAATTAATGCTCCGGCTTCCACAAGCCACCTTTTCAAGTTTAACGTTACTTATCAAAAGATTGTCTGGATATTCATTCATTAGGCAGATAGTGCCCGCAACAACAGACTACAAAATTGGGGGAAAGGTCTACTTGCAAACATAGAAATTCGTCAGCCACCAGCAACTTGTGCATTTTATTTATAATTAACTAAGAACAATATTCTTACAGGGGTAAAGTTAGCAGTCCAAGTTCCTAGTTTATTTTTGAGTTTTTAACCATAACTCATATGGTTGCATTCTACTAGAGAATTCACATCCAAATGATAATAAACCATAATATATAGATTGCCCAGAGTAAAAGCAATATGCACGACCATCTGATAGAATCATTTATACACAGACCTAACTGGAATTTCAGGAAAGAAATCACAGGAACTGCAGTTTAACAAATCTGGAGCATCAGATATAACCCCAGGAAAAAAAAGCCAACTAACACTGACCTTAAATGTATGCCGTAAAGGATTCCGCTCTTTTATTTCTTTTGCCAGTGATACCCGGCCATCCCCATTGCCATCTGAGGTTGGTAGTACATCAAATACTATTATATCTAAAGGTTGGGTATCAAAAGGATGCGCCAGCAAGGCCAAGAATCCTGGTTTTAATACAGCCCAAACCTGCACAGGATCAATTAGACGGTAATACGAAGATAACAAGTGAGAAACATGCCTTAAATTAAAGACTTAAAAAGGATGAGGAGATTATGCATATGATATCTCTTAAGCTTGTATATCTGTTGTCTAAAAATAATAGAATCTTCTGTCATTTGATTCAAATCTACATTTGGACTCCTACCAACAAAAAACCTATATTTTGTCGAGTATCTAAGAAATCACAGGTCTCTGAGTTAATTAAACTTTCACAGACAGATTACTAATATGACTGGAGAGTTGACCACCATAACTTTGTCACCAATGTGCTCAAGTTACAAGTGAATATAAAAGATAACTTATCAAAAGGACTTCTTACCTTTTGCCAATTGTCATTACAGCAATTGAACCAACGACATGCACAACATTTCCTGGTAGTATCATCCTTCGGAATTTTCGGAAGATGCTTGACCATCACATAGTCTTCTTTTAGCTTAGGGCCATATTCTGGAGAAAATGATAACATAGAGACCTCCAGGAACTTGCAGACCTACAATACATAATTATTGAGGCTTAGCCATTTAATAAGCAAACTGAAAATAGCTAAAGGCAGAGGACGTTCAAAAAACACCATTAATTATAGCTAATTTCAATTCCAAAACTAATTATTTAAATCGACACATGTGATTGACATTTAGAAAGAACAGCACCAAGCACACCTCTCGAGAGTTCACAATGTCCATGTTTCCTAGAAAGTGGTTTAGATACCCTTGCATTGCAACCTTAGATCTCTCCGAAATGGATTGCTCCCTACCCAGCGCTGGCCGGATGATTGGCAGAGCAGCGCTAGATGGAACATCTCTGAACAAAAGATGCAACTATAAGATTTATGACAGTAATTCCAGAAAAACGTACACAACAAATATAAATTTAACAAGTAGTGACCTGTTTTTAGCGCTTTCATCGTGCTGCAGGGGAACAGTCTCATCATCCTCATCATCTTGCACCACATCAGTGTGATCTCCTATTCCTAGATTTTGAAGCCATTCTTTAACCTTTAATATAATGTTGCAAACGAGATTAAATCCCAAACTTTCCGAAATAAGCAGTTAACTGCCAATTGCATACAAGAGTGAAAATGCAAACTGGCTTTCCGCTCACAAACTCAGACGATAAGATAAAAAATCACAGACCTGCTCTTGCTTCTCTTGAATTTCCTCAAAAAATGCACGCTTCTTCAATGCGAAATGCAAGAAGAATACATGTGATGGTTTCTTCACTAATCGCCACTTAAACTAATGTTTAAAAGAAAATAAAAGCACATAATTAGTACATGATATTCTTAAACAGTAATCTACAAAGCTAGCAACTTCACAACTTGATATTGAAGCCAAAATTCGAAATGAGTGGACCCAATTAGGAAATAACACCTCAATTTTACAAAGTAAACAGAAATGCAATGATTCTAGAAGATTCTCTATAGTTAAAAGTTAACGACTTTCTCTTTACTTAACATCCTGATATCGGATTTTCTCTGCTCTTATCCAAATTTTCTCGGCATCCAAACACATAATTCAGATTGAAAACTGAAATTCAGAAACAGAGAATCAGGCAAAAGCGTGGAGAGAGAGAGAGAGAGAGAGAGAGAGAGAGAGATCGGAGTTGCGTGCCTGCTTGTATTGGAACTCGATGGTGTACGAGAGAAGCACGGGGCTGATATCGCCGGCGTCGGGACGGGAGACGGAGACGATGGTGGCGCTGGGCAACTCGTCGAAAATCCGAGCGGGCTCGAAGGACGAGAGACGGCAGAGAAAGGAGGAGGGCGACATGGCCGACTCCGATCGCATTTGGAGGTAGCGGGATCCGCCCCCGGAGATTAACTGCTCCGATTCCATTTTCCGGTTTCGATCACTTGGAGATTGATCTGAAAAATTTGATCCACTTTTGTTGTAATTTGTTTGTTGCAGGATATAATTTGAATGATAAAACGAAAAGTAAAACAAAATAACGAGACGGAATTGGGGGGAGTCACCACTCGCCACAAGCAAACATGTCAAAAGAAACGAGTCTTTATTTCGGTCAAAAAAAGGAGGGAGGGGGTCGAATTCTCCTCAAAAGTGGAAACTTCGAGTTTTATTGGTTTATACGTGTGGAGTGGTGTGGGGAGTCGACTTTAAGAATCGGACAATAAGAAGCATGTTTTGTATACGCTTCCAACAATACCAACCAACTTATGACTATGTGTGCCATGTCCCATCTAATTTAATTGCGATCCATAGTTTATATCAAATTCAATTTGTGATTATCTTTTTACATTCTTTATATATGTAGAGTTCAGTATCTATGTGACACATTTGGAAGCGATTTAGAAATAATTGAAAGTACTTACAAATCACCAAAACCACCTCTATCTATATTGGGAATAGAACATTTTTCCTAATAAAACGCTTTTCATTTTATTATTCAAATTATATCCAAATTTCGAATATGCAAGTTATGTTATAAACTTCAAAGTACATGAGCAAAAGTTCTAAAAAGAGTACAAAACGAGCATGCTGGTTCATCGTGTGGCGTAATCTAATCTTATCCTTACCATGAAATTTATCAGATAACCCAAATCTTGTAGTGATTTGGTTTGGGATTTATATCTAACAGTCCAAAATTAATTATAAAAGACTGGTTGGTCCAGATTGTTGGTCAAATTATTGGTGCTACTAGAATGTTGTGCATGTTTCAGAAACAAATGTGGGTAATGCAGTCCTATCAATGTTCAACCTTTTTTTAGATACGGTCTGAGGCCAAGAAATGCACTTTCGTTTTCTAACTTTGGAATATCGGAATCAGCGGAAAAAATAGTTTAGAAATCGCAGGCGAATTTAACAAGGAACAAAAAGGGGAGTTATAGTGTAATCTCATAAAATTTGCTGAGTCTACCAAACAAAGCACAGAAACAACCACAACATGGGCATCGATCCCTCCTTCCAGACAGCATCGACGCCGATGATGTCCGCCCCCCTTCCTCGACTCACATGAGATGTCATTTGTATCTAGACCGCTTAATGTAACTAGAAAGAATGACATTTATTCTTTAGCCCGGAAAGAGGACCATTCTCAATCAAATTGCATTCTGAAAATTAGCACAAACATACGCGTTGACTGATATATTCAACAAAGTTACCAACACTGCATTCAACATATAAGAAAATGTACTACTCGATCTCAAAAGGTTTAACGGTTTCTTTTGAGTAGCTCACAAAATAAAACTTCTGTATATAAATAAAACTTAACAGCAATAACGTCTAGACTTCTGGTTCTTCGGTGCTCGGAGTAAAGGTCCCGTCGCTACTCACTTCTTTGCCTTCTTCGCACCTCCCCTGCAGAAACGAACAGAAATGTTTCATTTCATGATCCTTGTGTCCAACAAATGTATAAGCGTTAACACAAGATTTCAAGTAAACTTACTCAGACTGTTGGGGTGCGGCTGCGGGTGCTGCCTTCTCTACAGGTCCCTGCAACATCCAGACACAGAAATAAAAATTAATGTCCAAAAACGTGTGTTACAAACTATCAACATGAATTCAGCACAAAAAAGGGCAATCAAAAGATTTTCTTAATGTCTAAGCTTACCTGTGCCAATCGTTCTTCACGGCGAGCATGCTTCCTCTCTCTGCTAGCCTTGTTCTTCGCACGCTTGGCCTCAAACTGGTCAGCTAGAGTCTTTTCTCTTGCCTTCTCGGCCTTTGACTTGTGTATGCTCTCCATCAACACACGCTTGTTCTTGAAGACATTACCTTTCACTTTCATGTACATGTCATGGTACATGTGCTTGTCAATTTTCTTGGACTCTCGGTACTTACGGAGCAAGCGCCTCAATACTCGCATCCTCCTCATCCAGAGGATTTTGGTGGGCAGCCTTGCCTCCCTGGTACCCTTGCGCTTACCTGGAAAATTTAAAAAAAACGCGTCGTATCCTTTACAATGTCCTTCCTAGTAACAGTATGGGAAAAAGAAACCTAACTGAACTAAGATGGTTTGCAGAAAGAAATATGACCATCATATGACAAAAAAATTGCTGAATCAATTGAAGAATAACATACCATAACCAGAGTGACGACCCTTCCTCTTGGCCTCCTTCATTCTCCGAGCACGAGAACGGGAGTGGATCTTTGTTGGTTTCCTGATGATAAACCCATCCTTAACCAATTTCCTGATGTTTTGCCCTGAAAATCGGTTATTATTATCATCAATCACATCAAAGTCTATAACAAACCCAGAGGCAAAAGAAACCAGTGCGGAGAAATCGAGAAATGGAAAAAACTAAGATGTATAAAGCACTACTTCGGTTGTGTATACAATGGTGATAAAAGTGCAATCACAAATATAGCGGAACTATTGCAGCCGGGACTTTAATTTATCAATTAATCCCATAAAGTGCAGTGCTTTCGGAACATTACAGGAAGATATTATCAAACAATCAGATTTTAACTGTGAGAAGGCGGACCGCAACGCAAACTTTTTCGACAAATAACACGGAAGCACATTGGATGGTCTTAATCGATCATTTCAAAAATCGACGATATGCAGTATACACTCGAATCATTTCTCTTGCTAAACTAAATCAATTAGTTATACTAATCAATTGGGTAAATTAATCAACTCAACACCGTTTTTATAACATAAATACTCTCCTATTAAACCCAATCGAAATCAACTCGGTGCAACAATCCAAATTCGCACAAATCGTATTCCAAAATGTTCAGATCCAAACCCAAGAAATAAGCAAAAAACCTCGAATTGAAACGAATTGGAAGAAACCCTAAAAATGAAAAGAGGGGTACATACTGGAATTGGCCATGGAGATCTCGCTGACCTCATTGGGGTCGAGCCAGACCTTTCCTTGGCCGCACTTGAGGACGCTGGCGGAAAGCCGCTTCTGGAGCTTCAGCGACACCATTGCTGCTACCTCTAGGGTTTTACGGGAAAGAGGAGAGTTGGAGGCTGTATCGGAGGTCGGGGATGAGTATATAAGGCTAGGGTTTTAAGCGGCTGAGTTAGTGAGTTGTTTACGATTTTGGAAATGTGGGCTACCATCGACCCAAAGCTACTTTCCCTAAAGCCCAATATATTGGCCCCAGTTCTTTGAGCCCATTAGCCCACATAGTAAAGGTTCGGGTAAACCGTAATTTTGGTCGGTGTGTTTGCTCACTCTTTTTTTTTTTTTTGGAAAGTGTTTACTCACTTTGCCTTGCAAAAAGATCATCATGCACTAAATTTTTACGGAATGATAAGAGATAAATTACATTTCGAGGAGTCCATAATGATTTGATGAAGTGAAAACGACAAATCCCTTTTTTAATGTAAATTACTTTTATTTTATTCAATGTATCTAAGCAACAATTTTAATTTTCGACACTCTTTTGTATATCTTTAGCATTTCGGATGCCAACGAATGCCTTTAATTTTTCTTGATTCGAACCATCTATGTCGAGCCATTACTTATGCCCTTTTATCATGATTCAACAACAAATGCTCACTATGATTCTTTTATAAGCTAATTTTTGTTTACTCTACATTCTTCTTATTCCAGTTCTATGTATATAAACATGCTATTAGTATATCTAATTTTTTTTTTATAAATTTCAAATAGAAATGAAGAAACTAGGGAATCAGAAATGTAAAGCCATCTCGAGTCGTAAAGAGCCAACATTAGTTTCATACTATGTTTTAGTCTATTTTAAAAAGAGAAATGCTAAGAGAACTCTCTTGAATGTATGCTTGTATACCACTTCATGTTTTTTGACATGATATTTTACAATATTTATACGTTAAATTGTGAAATAACAAAAACTTCATAAAAAGTCACTTTTAAAAGAGAGATGTTAACATTTCTTTTTCAGAGACCCAATCTATTGTTCGGGCTTTTGTCATCAAACCCAATCCAAGTTGGATGCAATTTACTCAAGGGAGATTATATTCACACACCCCAAATTACTTCTCTCACACTTTTTTAATTTTTTAATATTTTTCTATCAAGTGTTAATGGTATGTAGAAAATATTAAAAAATTAAAAAGGTGTGGGAGAAGTAATTTGGGGTGTGTGAATATAATTTCTCTTTACTCAATTGAGAAATCCATCGCCGACGTCGAAATTGTACCGTAGCCACCCGCCAAGGAATAACACCTGGCCGTTCACAGCTGTCGCCAATTTCTTCTACTCTTCCTCAAGTTCCCATCGTTTCCCTTTTACCGTCCTTATTTTCCCGCACTTTCCCGGAAAATTTCCCAACCAAAATTCACACCCTTTTAGACTCCAGAATTCCCAACCGATTCCGCCAAATTCACTTTACCCACAAATCGAAGTCATCGGCGATGGATATCTCTCTTCTATACGACACCGTTACAGTCGCCACCACCGCCCAGGGCCTAGGGTTCGCCAAGTTCCTAATTCGTCGCCATGACCTCACCTCCAACAATCAAATCTCCATCACCGACACTCATCCCGATCAGCCTTCGCCTTCCAATGGAGTCCCCCAGATCTCCGCCGTTATTTTTTCCTTCGACGCTGTCGCTCCGCCGCGTGCCCGGCCCAACTCTACCAGAACCGCAACCCGAACCCTCCTCCGCAAAAAACGCCGCACCAGACGGAGACCTTCGAGCGGCGACGATTCTAACGACGGAGGCCAGGAAGACGGCGGGTTTTTCGGCGGCGATGGTCCGTTTTTCAACGGAGGATGGGGAGGCAGTGGAGGTGGCGGCGGCGGGGGTTGGAATTTCGATAGGTTTGGAGGGAATAGTTGGGATGAGCCCTCGTCGTCTTCGCCGTCCGATCCGGCGTTCGATTTCGTCTACGAGGTGATGTGTTGGATTGCGCTTTCGAATTGCGTGCACTTCGCATTCAAGAGGGTGATTCGAATATTGGCGGATGGGTTGGGAGACGCCCACAGGGAGAAGGTGCCCATGAGATTGACTTCGGTATGCTGATTTGGTACCGTTTCGTTCTCAATGCTTAATGTATGGATTGGGGAAAGAATTCGGTTCTAATTTATGCGTTTAGTTTGGTTTTCCTCGATGCTCGAATTTGTATATATTGTACATATATTGCCATTGGTGTTATGAATAGGTGGTCTGATTCTGTTAATAATTAATTTTCCTTTGAATAAGATCTCTGCTCGAAATTCATGATTGTGTAAGTACGAGTTAATGCTAACTTTTAGGAATATGAAATGAAATTCTGTGTTCGAAATAGGCGGAAACATACTGACTAGTACAATGTCAGAGGATTGGGACATAGATTACGCAGATTTTCTCGAAAAAAACATTGATTCATTGTAGGCATTTCAAAATGTGAGTTTTTAGAGTAAGATATTGATGTTTAGACCTTCATCCCGAGGTGGAGCTTAGAAGCATACTGGGGCTGTATAATGCCAGAGGATTGTGATGATAAGTTATGCAGATTTTCTTGGAAAGTATTGAGGGTAAGCACTTCAAAGTGTGACTTTTTAGGGTAAAAAGCTGATGTTTAGAGCTTTAGACCCCTATCCAGAGGCGGAGATAGAACAAGTTGCCGTGCTTATGGTAAACTTAGGTCCAGTCTTGGTGATGCTTTTGTCTAGGTTTTTGTTCTTAGGTTAGGTTCTCGACGATAGTAGTTCACTGTAACCTCTTTGTTTAAATTTGAATGGGCAAGTCTTGACAAGAGCTGCTTTGTGGTATTGGTATCTTAGGAGTTAGGTCTGATATGCACTATAGATTGATTCAAGTATCTACGATGTCATATGGGTTTGAAAGTGCGTAGTATTGGAGTGAAGTGTTGTTCTATCTGATTTTAGGTATGGCTTTTGATATTAAAAACGATTACTCTTCCTGTATATTATGATTGCTGTGATTTAGAATGATGGAAATTTTAGAAATAGCAAACACCGATCTTGCATAGATTTTTCTTTTAGTAAAAGGAATAGGGTAGGATAGGACGGTGAGGAAAAATCCAATGAGCAAGAGGAATAGTCTTTAGAGCTTACAAGTCGAGCTGCACGGTGCTGAGAAGTAAATAAAGAAAGCGAATGAATAGTTTCGTTTTATCATGACTCTATAAGCATGATTTAAGTGTTAGTTTGTGGTTGAAATCATAGGTAAGAAGTTGGTTTCATAGATCTCACTAGGTGTAGGTGGATAATTAAGCCAACAGAGGGCAGAGGGGGATGAATGGGAGGCAAGTTGATGATGGCTTCTCGTCTTTATTTCTTTTTCTATGGTCCCTTATCTTGTTCTATGGTGTTAGCTTTGTCATTGGAGCTTTCCTCGATGAAAAGCAGCAGCCTGCTTTTGCTGTTATTTGTTTAAGAACCTTTTATAAGGAAAAATCCAAATAAATGGCATTACAGAAATGATGCACACGTTGAAATTGAATGACATCGTGAAGGAAATTTTGTTTTGCTTTAGATTTTATATTTGTGGTTTTTTCGTGTTTCGCGGATGGTTTTTCTAAATTAACGATGCCGCTTCAACCATTGGATAGGCTTTGTAATGTCCTACGTTGAGTCCTACATTGTTTCTGAATGTCACTACCCGCAAGGGATGCATGTTTACTGAGTTCCTGTTGCTTGTACTAAACAGTTTTGAGCAATCATTCTTCATACATTATAATGTAGTTTGTGGCAGTTTGTATCGTAGCTATCTCATGATTTCGATTCTTAACTCTAAACCTGGAAGAACAAGTCATTATGGATACATGTTTAATTACGTACTATGAAAGCAGCTTTCAGTTTAAGATTTTGAAAACTGAAAACGAAATAGTTATCAAACGATACTTTATATGTTGATTTTGTTAGATAATTGTGAAGACTTGTTCTTATCCTATTTTTGCAAATTGGTGATATTAGTATTAGTTAATTGACAACTTAAACTTAATGGTATTTTTAATTTCCATAAGTCCTTTGGTAGTGAAGCGGGTGATACTTGTTCATGGAAGGTGAGCCGAGACAGGTGACATAAACATATATTATAAATGTGACTTTGCAGCGTTTTGTTCGTCTTCAAAAGAACAGTTTCAGTAATGATTGTATTCGATTAACCGTAAACTAACAACAAAATAATGGTGGATAAGGTCACAATGTTAGTCAACTGTCTTAGAATCTTTAGCTTTAAGGCCCCCCACTTTGATTTTGAATGACGTGAGTATTGCCTTGGTTCATGCATCTTTCCTTGTGAGCTCGCATTATTCTAATCTTTTTGTCCTCTTTGCTTCACCAACTTGCGTGTACATGAACTGACTTTGGAATAGTTTTTTGGAAGTTGATTTTCACATACATTTTAAAGTTTTTTTTATAGGAAGTTTTAACAAAACATTTCTGGTACTGTTTACTTTTAACGAAAAATCATATTTTTACCTTTAATTGGTACTATTCACTATACATTTAAAAGGGGTTTTTCATTAAAATGAAAGTTTTTTTGGACTTTTGGTTAGTTTTCCTTTTTTTATATGTTGTTTATTTATGATTATCGAATTGAAAAAATCAAGCGAAAACAACGAATATGATTAAACATAGTGTGTAAAAGAAGAAACGGAGAGTGTTTTGTCGTTTTCCTTTTTCTTTTCTTTTTTTCTAACCTACATTACTAGTATAGGATGTGAGTCGTACCAAATTATTGAATTCGTGATCTAATTTGATAGTTACCATTAAGAATACTTAAGCCCTTTTCTAAGTTTTCTTTTATTTGGGAGCAATTGTCTCTTATTTTTGTTGTGGGGGTAATACAAGACAAATTACCTTTTTATGTTCATTTTGACTGATTTTAAGATTGACAAGTCTTCTTGTGACCGTGTGTTTTTCCAATATTGGAAGTTAATTATTTCATTTTTTTTTCACCAGTTATATAGGTATTAGTGGACACTCGTACTTATGGGATATGGGTTTGGGTTCAGCCTCATAATGAGCTAGCAATAATGTGGTTCAAATTCGTCTTTGGCAAGAATCGAACTTAAGACTTCTCACTTACCAATGAAAAAGACTACCACTAGACCGTAGTTCTAAGTGGTCTACGTGGTCAAAGATAAAAGGGAATGTAATAGGTACGAGAGATGGAGAATTGAGGAGTTAGAGGTAGGAATGTAGGAGAATTTATATAACAACTTGAGAATGAAAATTTCATACTTGTTTTCAAGGTCTAATTTTCTTATAATGTACTCGTTTTAGATGAATCATTTCACAATTTTTCTACCGTCCCCTTTCCTCCACCATCTTCATTTCTCCTTGACTAAATCTAAAAGAGGAAGAAAAAGTAAAAGGTATCCCTTGATTCGTAGGAAAAATGGGGAAACCATTTGACTACTTACCATTGGTGGCAAAAGGAACCTAGTCTTGAGTGAAAAATGTTTTGGGTATGCAAGTGTCAATGGGTTGTTAGGCATGACGACTAACTGCCCTATGGTAAGGAAAATGCTAAAGGAAATCTTTCAAAGTAAGACTCTTCACCTATTCTCTGCCATTTCATACTTTTTATACGATATGTTATAATGTTGGTGTAGAGAATCCACATAGGTTTCAACTTTTTACCGGATCCCGTGTCCAAATTGGTCACTTGGATTGCAACGGTCAGTAAGCGCAGACAAGTAAACGCTCAACAGCTTCTTCTTCCTGTTTCTAAATTGGGAGCGATGGATGTACTTTTCTACTTGTAATGATTTTTCAATAATTATTCTATCATTTTTGTACGGAGGACATGGATATTTGTTTCTTTTTGGTCAAAGTCTATGAACATCTTACCCTTCCCCGAAGATTTCACTGAATTCTCCTCCTCCTCTCCCCACCGCACCTGACCGGCGGCTGTCCGCGTCTACCAATCATCACCTGACCCCCCACCCAATTCTCAGCCCTCCTCCCAGCAGCACCACCTCCTCCTCTCTCCAGTCTCCCTTCAAGAAATTTACAATCTTTTACTCCCTTCAAGATGGACACTTTCTGTTCAACTCTTAGTTCCATGTTTCCTCGTCAGAGGTCAGGATATATAAACTTAGGACTTGGATTCTCTGCCCTCCCATTTCGGTGTCATTCCTGTGCCCTTCTGTTTTGTGTGATCACGGTTAATCCATGCTAACATTTTATATTGTTTTTTATAAAAATAATAAGACAAAAAAAAATAGTAATATAAAATATTGACGTGGCTTAACCGTGACCACACAAACAAGAGGGCACAGAAGGGCACCGAATTGGGAGGGCAGAGAATCCAAGTCCAAAATCTACTCCTCCCCATCCAATAGGCTGGCACAAAGTGGAGGCCAGCTTTGAGCCCAGCACATAATGGACTGAGTAAGAGACTAGCCTACATGACACCAAGTTGACATCAGGCATGTGAATTTTTTTTTTTGCCGTTGGCGCATGGGCGGGTGTTTCAGCATTAAAAAAAAAAAGTCAGAATCTTACCATGGGCCACGTGTTCACTTTTGGACTGTTGGATTTCATTTTTTAAAAATCCAATGGTCCAGATTAATAAACTTAATAAAAAAATTATAAAAAATGTTTTAAAATATAGAAAAAATTTAAACGATTATATATATATATAAATACCTAACCATCTTATACAAAAATTGTACTTTCGAAAAATGACATGTGACGTAACAAGATTGAAAATTCTATCCAAAATTAAAAATAATTTTTTTTATTATTTTATAAAAAATTAATAATATTTTAATATGAATTGATTAGACTTTGGACCAGCTCATTTTTTAGGAATGGATATGTATTTGGCCAATTACTATTCATTGAGGGTCAATTACTATTCATTTGGGTGGATTATTGGATTTTGGGCTAGCTCATTTTTTAAGGATGAAGTAGCTCCTAGGAGATACACTTTTTCCGTTATGTATAAACAACGTATTTTTATTGTAAAAATTTAATGTAAAAATGTGATTTTTCGTTAAAGTGAACAGTACCGGAAACTATTCGTTAAAGTTCTCTTAAAACAATTTATTCAAATTAGAATTTAAGAGGATTTAAAAGATTTTTTAAGCGGTATATTCGATAGGATTTGTAGAATAGATCCAAATATACTTTTGACGATTGTGTTTGATATCTTTGTGAACTTTGATAGATTTTCAGAGACTTTCTTTGTCATTTAAATATCCAAATAAATTTCTTATACCATCCCAGGACCGGATAAATATGATCCAGTCCCTCTGGAAATGGGACCCGGATATTGAGAATCAGATGGAATAATTTGGAAGATCAAACAAGTTTCTTTGACAACCAGGTTGTCCAATGGTAAATGACAGATTGCGAGACTTCATTCAAACTAAAAACTAGAGGTATTAGGTTCGAAATCTGCTGTTGGTGTAGACGCCAGACTTGTGGCCAAGAAAGGCTAAAATGTCTCAGTGAATCTCTCTGGCCCTTCGAAAGAGTGAATAACGTGGCTTGCCACTAATTATCTCATTTAAAAAAAAAAAAAAGAACAACAAGAAGTTTCTTTGGCTTCACTGACAAAGCTGATTGAGACTGTACATGCATGCATAAGTTTATGGACTTGGATTCTCTGCCCTCCCAATTCGGTGCCCTTCTGTGCCCTCTTGTTTGTGTGGTCACGGTTAAGCCACGTCAATCTTTTATATTACTATTTTTTTTTTGTCTTATTATTTTTATAAAAAACAATATAAAATGTTAGCATGGATTAACCGTGATCACACAAAACAGTAGGGCACGGGAAGAGCACCGAAATGGGAAGGCAGAGAATCCAAGTCCGTAGATTTTTTGGGGGGTAACCTAAAAAATAGACTTTAGGCTAGCACATTTGTTAGGGGAAGAAGTGCTCTAATGTAAAAGCACTGATTATTATCCTATAACATAAGTTTATCCCGCACTACGATAATTACTGTCATCACCATCACCTTCCTGCCATATTATATGTCCTGCCTTGACTTAGTTTATTAATTCTTACGTAATCTTATCCTATAATTGCACTTTTTTTTTTTTTTGTCAAACGATACATTTTGTTAAATTAGTTACCGATGAAATTTAAACCTACACTATCATGCAATGATTCAATATTTTTTCACCACTGTAGTAAATGATCACTTGTATAATTACACTTATTCGTACATACTGATATTAAAATAATAACTAACAAGAATTTTATGAGTATAATATAAATATATATATGTACTGGTCTTATATTATTATTATATTATATAATATCAGATACATGAACCGACATGAATGGGAGCATAACCAAAACTTTAATTTGCGAAGACAAACACAGTCGACCGCCCGCAACAAGAAGGATAAGGCATCATGCATCTAATCTAAACACCACCCTTGCCATATTTTGAATGCCATGTAACTACAAAGCAGACGTCTCTTTTGTTTATTGATATGTACTTATCTATATATAATATTTGTCGGTAAGTAAGCGATGATGAGTTTATAGTCAATAACAAGCAAGCAGTGATCTTCTTGCTCTTTTTACTGTGAATTCGTGTGTGTGTGTATATATATATAATATTGCATGTCATTTGAAACAATAGGACATAGATCGTCTTCGGATCTCTTCCACAAAAACCTCCAGATTAAATGATCTAGATCCTTGGAATTTGATCCAACGACTAAAATTATTATAACTTTTAAAAAGGGCTTACGTTTTTAGCTGTTAGATCAAATTTCAAAGGTTCGAATCACTTGATTTGAAGGTTTTGGTGGAAGAGATCCGGAGATGATCTCTTTCCGAAACAATATAGCCAACAAAACATACTAACATCTTATAATAGTTTTTAATGGATTATACGTGTAAACATCACACTTTTGTTAAGTCCTTTATTAGAGCGTCTCCTTTGAAGTTAGCAAAAAAAAAATTTTGGGAACTTTTTTGAAATGTCATATTAACTTGTTCATATTTTTTAATTTGTCATATAAATTAAAATTTTAAGCAATTTGTCATACCAACTTTACAAAATTATTAATTTGTCATTTCACCCTAATTCCGTTAAGTTTACCATCCAATATAAATCATGTGACTCGCACATGACTTGTGTTTAGGGTTATTTAGCTCATTTTAACATATCTTTCACAAGTTTATTACTTTTCTTTAGTACAAACACTTAAATTTTTTATTTTTCTTTAGTGCATATGCATCTACAACTCCATTTATGACACAAAACACCAACCTATTTCTCATTTATAGAGCCTATATGAAATTATGTCTTTGTGACATGCTAAAATGCAAACTCACATTGGTGTATCATTACATATTTGGAATAACTAGGGATGGGCAATGGTTACGGTGGACGGATAACTGCTGTTATTTACTCATAATCGTTTAAGCTATTACCCGCATAACCGTTTACCTGTTGGGTATTTGCATAAACGGGTATACCCATACCCATAACCATTTATAAACGGTATAACATACTCATAACCGCATACCCATTTAACCATAATTGTGTACCCATTTACCCGTTTACTCTCTTTTTTACTTGTCTACCTATTTTTTAAACAACTTGAAAATTTAAAAAGAAATTTGTCATAATTTTATTTTTCTAACAATTAAACACAGTTATAAATGCATTTAACATGCATTATCGTATTAACGGTGATATTATTTATGAATATATGTGATGTCTCCCAATTATTTGATGGTCAATTTATAACAAGAATCATGCATGGTTGTAGATTAATTAATATTCTTCAATATATATATATATAACACTACGCATTAGTTTGCTACTTGATAAAATATTTGAATTTTTATTTAGAAAGATATGTTCATCGATCCAGGCCATTTAATCGGTTTCTAATTTTTGGGTTAAATATTTATTGAAAACTCAAGGTCAAATATATATATATATATATATATATATATATATATAGTTACGCATCAACAATAACATGCTTCTAAAAGCTCAAGGTAATCATTATCCTGAATACTAGATGATTCAAAACTAACAAAACTTTCAAACACTCTAATGCTTTAGCATATTCAATCACATATATTAAACATAGGCCCCTTAATATCAACTATATTTTTCTCTCAAGTGAGGAATATACATACATATATATTATATGGCTGATTTATAACCAGTTATGTCTCGAGATACTAAACTTAACTAGAAACTAATGTTTTTTTTTAATCTTACATATTAAAATAAACGGTTAAATGTGTCATAGCCTGTTCCGAAATAAATTATCGATGACGTGAGTTGACCATTTTACCCTTGGACGTGGTGTGGTGGTGTGTAATATGCATGTTAGTGGTGGTCCAAACTTACATTTTCCTTAATTTTTGGACCAAATTAGAACTTAGTTTTTGTGGTTTTGGTTGGTGACCCACGTGGACCACTCACACACACACAAACTCTTCCTCTCTCTTCTCTCCCGTGCTCTCTCTCCCTTGGACTCACTCTCTCTCCTTCCCTCACGTACGGATCAACATTAACACTAGTGGAAAGTTGCAGATCGAGGGTTTAAAGGACGCCATCGTGTTCCTGAGGTTCGTACGAGTTGAATGGTACCATTTTTAGGTAAGAACTCATTCGAAAACCCTAGTTTCTCTCAAACTCCGATTTAGGTACTATTCATGCAATCGTAAAATCTTGTGTTTTTGGGGATTTCAAGCTTATAGGTAGCTTAAGGAGGTCCTCACGAGGCTAGGAGTGGTTCGTTGGAAGATTTTGGACATCGGACTATCGAGAACCACGAGTTTTAAGAATTGCCGGAATATTGAGGCTTTTTCTAGTGGGTTTCCGGACTCGACTCAGTATGGTTTTGTTTGTCTTGATGAGATCTTCAAAATGGTTCAAGTTTCATGAAGTTTGGTGTTAAAACGAGACAGATATAAGGTTTCAAAATTAAACCCAGAAACCGACGAAGTCACGGCGTCCGGCGACTCGTCGGAGAACATGAGGGTATATTCCGTCAGTTTTGACGGAATATGCTAACGGCGTTAGATGACGCCGTTAATAATTGACGGAATATGCTTGTTTTTGGACGGAATATTCCTTAACGTCGTTAGGGTTACCGTTAGTGTGCCTGGCACGTGCCCGCGCGTGGGCGGCGCGTGGGTGGTTGAAAATTTTTTCTAAAAATATGGGGATGTTCGTGAGGTTATGTAGATCACATTGATATATTCAAACATCCCATTTGAGCAATGTATGAGAAGTTATTAGCTAGTATTGGTTATGTGCTTTAAATTAATGTTTTTATAGTTATTTCGCACATAGGAGAGGCTTATCCCGAGGACAAGCGTAGTCAAGGGCGACTCGGGGGCTACAACCCTTCGACATACTAGTGAGTGGGCTTTTGGTTTTTAGTATATACTTATATACTTGATATTTTCCCAGAAAATGTGTTTAAATGAAAGTATGTCTTGAAATGCCATGCATATAAATTTATATTCTGTATATGAGTTGATACATGATGCATAATATAGAATTGTGGTGCTATGGACGCTCAGGCCCAGGTGAGTTTAGGAATTGTGAATATGAATAACGGTTGTGATTAATTGAGAAACATTGAGCTCTTAAACATGCACCTAGGGTGATTGTGATTTAGCTAGAGATAGAGTACATGCCTATTATTAATGTCACATTTTGTACCATATGCTCATATTGGATCCAATTTAGGTGCACAGTCTTGTCGTACAGACCATCATAAGTGGTTTCGACTCGTAGGTGACTAGCGATTTATCACCCAGCTATCATGAGAGAGTAGTATTGAGCATAATTATATTACACCCAATATGTCGTACATACCCCTTTTTAGTGGTTCCGACTTATGTGCAGTGTAGTGTCGTATAGGTCATTATAGTGACTCCGGCTAGATTGACTAATGAGCTATGAATTCAGCCGTACAGACTTCTACAGGGGTTCCGGCTAATGTGTTATGTTCCATGAATTTATTCTCACCTGAATTACTTATTCTGTTATATCTTGGTATGACATACTTACGATTATGAATATGTGAAGCATGAATTGAATTGAGATATTTACATATATATTTATGCATATGTTTATATTCTATTTATGGGAAAGTTATACATGTTTTACAGAGAGGGGTTAGAACTTTTGAGAAATGAAATGATTTTGAAAAGCTTTGTTTTTGCCCACTCACGTTTTCTGTTTTGCGCCCCTCCAGGTTTTAGGTAAGCTTGTTGTTGGTGGCATTGAGGATTTTGGCGGTTCTGACATAATAAAATATTTGTATGACATATTCTGGTACTTTATACTTAGTACTTGTCCTACTGAACTGCACCTAGACTTGCTATGCTCTGATTAGGAGTGTCACATCCTGGCTTGGGCCCCCACCACATTTGGGCTCGACTCTACCGTAGCATGATATTGTCTGCTTTGGGCCTCGACCACGCCCTCACGGTTTTGTTTCTGGGAACTCACACGAGAACTTCTCATTGGGTCACCCATCATGGGATTGCTCTCGCGTAAACTCGCTTAACTTCGGAGTTCCGATGGAACCCGAAACTAGTGAGCTCCCAAAAGGTCTCGTGCTAGGTAGAGATAGGAATATACATATAAGGCTTACATGATCCATTCCCCTGTGTAATGTGGGATGTTACAATCCAACCCCCCTTAGGGGCCCGACATCCTCGTTGGCACACTTCCAACCAAGGATTGGCTCTAGTACCAAATTGTCACATCTTGGCCCGGGCCCCCACCACATTCGGGCTCGACTCCACCGTAGCACGATATTGTCTGCTTTGGGCCCCGACCATGCCCTCACGGTTTTGTTTCTGGGAACTCACACAAGAACTTCCCATTGGGTCACCCATCTTGGGATTGCTCTTGCGCAAACTCATTTAACTTCGGAGTTCCGATTGAACCCGAAGCCAGTGAGCTCTCAAAAGGTCTCGTGCTAGGTAGAGATAGGAATATACATATAAGGCTTACAGGATCCATTCCCCTAGATGATGTGAGATGTTACAATCCAACCCCCCTTAGGGGCCCGACGTCCTCGTCGGCACACTTCCGGCCAAGGATTGGCTCTGATACTAAATTGTCACATCTTGGCCCGGGCCCTCACCACATCTGGGCTCGACTCCACCGTAGCATGATATTGTCCGTTTTTGGCCCCGACCACGCCCTCACGGTTTTGTTTCTGGGAACTCACACGAGAACTTCCCATTGGGTCACCTATCCTGGGATTGCTCTTGCGTAAACTCGCTTAACTTCGGAGTTCCGATGGAACCCGAAGCCAGTGAGCTACTGAAATGTCTCTTGCTAGGTAGAGATAGGAATATACATATAAGGCTTACAAGATCCACTCCCTTGGGCGATGTGGGATGTTACAATCCAATCCTTCTTAGGGGTCCGACGTCTTCATCGGCACACTTCCGGCCAGGGATTGGCTCTGATACCAAATTGTCACATCCTGGCCCGAGCCCCCACCACATCTGGGCTTGACTCCACCGTAGCACGATATTGTCCGCTTTGGGCCCCAACCACGCCCTCACGGTTTTGTTTCTGGGAACTCACACGAGAACTTCCCATTGGGTCACCCATCTTGGGATTGCTCTCGCGCGAACTCGCTTAACTTCAGAGTTTCGATGGAACCCGAAGCCAGTGAGCTCCCAAAATGTCTCCTGCTAGGTAGAGATAGGAATATACATACAAGGCTTACAGGATCCACTCCCCTGGGCGATGTGGGATATTACAAAATGGGTACCCCGTTTATAACTGCGGGTAATACCTATAACCGCCCATTTAAATTTTACGAGTAAACGGTTATACCCATAATCGTTTATTTATCTAAACGGTTACCCATAACCATAATAGTGAGTTTTAAATGAGCGAGTAATCGCAGTTAATTACCCATACCCCTGGGTATTTTGCCCATCCCTAGGAATAACAATAAGATAGTGCATTGCATGATCATTTCATTGCTTTCGTATCAAATTTTTTTTTCCATTGCCTGAAAAACCTTACAGTTTTTTGTTGAATACAACTTATTAAAAGGAAAGTAAGGTATTATAATGATCGAAATAACATAAACACAAGTCATGTGTCTCGCACATGACCTATATTGGATTGGAAAACTTAACGAAGTTAAGGAGATATGACAAATTAATGATTTCAAAAAGTTGGTATGACAAATTGCTTAAAATTTTAGTTTATATGACAAATTGAAAAATGTGTACAAGTTCATATGATATTTCGAATTTTTTTTAAAGTGACATTTGCTAACCCGTTTTGCACTTGTATGATACTTTAGGTATCGTTTGGTATGCAGACGGGACGGGACATAATAGAATGGGATGGGACGAGACGGGACGGAACGGAGAGGGAGCAAAGATGCCCTTGGATGGAAACAAGGAGGAAGAAGAAGGAGACAGAGAAGTTATAATTTTGTGTTCCATGGATGTGGAACGAGTCGTTCCAGGAGGTGAGACGGAACGAAAATTCACTCAAAATTCGTCCCGTGGAACAGCGCATTCCACCAGTTTTAGGCGCACCAAACGTGGGACAGAACGCCTCGTCCCACTCTGCTCCGTCCCATCCCACGTACCAAACGGTACCTTAATCCACTCGTCAACTAACTATTTAAATTTTATCTTTTATTTTAAATATTAATATCTTAACTTTATCTTATTTTGTAAGCCCAAAATTTATTTTTCTCTCTTCACTAAACAAGTGTTCACCACTAACAAAGTAATGCTCACAATCACTTTATTTATTGTCGTGGAATGACTTTGCATATTTATAAGTCAGTTGCTAATTTTTTTAGCTACTACATTCATTAGAGATGTATTTTTTCTTTGAGACATAATAAATTTAACTTCGTTACTCAAATGCTAACTCGCTTAAAAATGCTCCTACGATCACATTAAAAACTTTTATTAAAAATCGAGTGCTTTATTAAAAAGTACTTACTTGAAAGTACTTTCTCGTGAGCATTTCTATCTTTTGTTTTCTCCAGACACACTCGAAAACACTTCCAACAAACACAAACCGAAACACTTTGATCATATAACATGCACAAAGACAAAAGCAGTTACTATTAAACATAAACACCGTAGCAAACAACACACGTTACACAAACCCAGTCATAGACATACTCAACACTCGCATTTCACACACGTAAATTAAACATACATACCCTTTAATTAATATGTTTTTAATTCCTAGCCATACAAATATTTAGCTAGAACAATTCCGCTGCCTTAATACAGAAGCTGCCCTTGTTGCTGATATGCCACCAGGTCATCCAGCATCCACAGGTACAACGAGTCCGACTCTCCGCTTCCACTCACCACCTGACTCAGCTGCTCTACCACCACCTCGTCCCCACCCGCCACCTCTTTCTTAGCATACATTTCCCCACCACCACCGCCGTGATATAATGGATCATAATAGTAAGAACCGGTCTGGAAACTCGGTTGAGTCGGCTCCACCCGAGTTGACTCAGCAACAATGCACCGCCTCTTTGTCGGCGGCGGCGTATCCGGCGCCAGAGATGGAAGCGGTGAAGAGGATGGTGGTTGGGCAAAGTTGAGCTTGGCCTTGTCCCCGCGGATGCGCACGGCGGCTTCATCGTAAGCGCGGGCGGCTTCCTCAGCGGTGTCATAGGTGCCGAGCCAGACCCGGACGCCTTTGTAGGGGTCGCGAATCTCAGCCGCCCATTTGCCCCACGGCCTCTGCCTTATTCCTCTGTACACGTTTTTCCTCACTCTCTTGCCTTTTGCGGCAGCAGCAGACCCGCTCGCCTGCTTGGGCTTCTCATCACTTGTCACTACTCCAATCACACATAATTTAATTATTTCATTTTTTTTGTTAATCGAGTACAAAAGTTAGAAGAACAACCCTTAAAACTTTTTTTCGACATGAAGGAAAATAAATTATTTGCATCTCTTTTCTTCTTCTATATTATTTTTTTATCGTTTAATTTGTTTTCGATTTATTCAATTTACAAAGAAAAATAAATGGCAGGTGTCCATTTTCCAAACATAAACAGAATTTCATAAGAGAATTGTTATTAGCATTCCAAAAATCTTATTTGACGTTCTAAACTTTATATAATTAAAAAGAAAAATACACTTTTAAAAAATATAGAATAAATTTTTGAAATGCTAATAATAGTGCCCTTCTATAAAAACCAATTTCTTTTGTGTTTTGATCTTCCAGAAAAGTTGTAAAGAAATCTAACTATTATCTTATTGTATTAAAAGAATAATTAATAGACACAAAAAGCGGTAGATTATGATTAATTACTACTGTAATTTAGTAGTTGTGTGATCATTAAATTAGAAAACTGTACATAATTAATTGGAGAATTTGATTCCAGCCGAAATCAATAATTAATTACCTTCCCTCATAATGACGATCCAACTTTTTCTAGAAATAAAAAAAAAAGGAAAAAAAAAATGTGTTGGTGGCAAGCATCACCAGCGAACAACAACAAAAATTATATGCAAATAACCCAATTCTTTGATAGAAAATCTAGTGAAAAAAATTAATTCATAAACAATTCCCAGAAGTAGCAGATGAACCAAAACAAACTGAAGAACCAGACAAGTTCTGAGAAATAAATACAATTAATCATGCAAGCTTTATAACAAAGTATATGAAACTCTAGATAAAACCCACTAATGAAAATGCCATATCATATATATATATATATATATATATGTATATATAGATACCTTTGGTGATAGATGGTTTCGGCTTTTGGACCACCTTGTGATTCTCCGGCTGTTTGTTGATGCTGTTGGAGTAGTCTATGCCAAGGAGGTCAGAGATGGTGTCAAGATCTGACCAGAGGTCCTCCGCCGTCAGCTTCAGGGCGCGCTTGACGGCGATGAAGTCGGAAATGATAGCACCACCACACATGTTTATATTGCCACTTGTAGAAACTTAGAGAGAAAAAAGAGCCCTCTCAGGACACGCACAAAACGAGAGGTCTCTCTCCGTATAGAGCTCTGTATTTATAGACGACCGTCGGTTACAAGCAACATTTGCATAAAGACAAAAAAACACAGTAAGTTGCCTTACTGGGCTTTCCTTCCTTTGGTCACAGCCCATACAAAAAGCTTACTTTAAAAAATGTCACTGTAGCGGTATTTAATGTATATCATTATTTTTGAGTGATTCTACATGACAAATGTATGATTAACTTGAAAAACATTACTTAGTTCTTTTTCTTGAAAGTATGAGTTCTTACATCCTGCCAATTTCCATAAATAACTCATCAAAAACATTAAAAAAGGTAATGCTGGGTGAAATTTTAAATTAAATAATGTGTCACCAATAAAAAATAAATACGTTTATTAACATTTTAGTAATAATCTAATCATCAACATCAACATTAACATCATTTGGTTGACAAATTTGGTATCTCTAGCATTTTTCTAAAAAAATATCCACTAATGTTAAATTGTGATTAGCAATAATGTAGAATTTCCTACTCCTAAGGAAATGAGCCAAGTATGCTCGTTTGGTAAGTACTTTTAAATGACTGAAACTGCTTTTACAGAAAATATTTTTAGGTTTCGAAAGACTTGAAATACTTCCTGCTAAAAGTACAGTGCTTTTTGCTAAAAACACTTTAAATGCTATTCTAAAATTAACTTGCATTTGTACTAAAATTTGGTTTAAAAAATATTTTATCTAAAAGTGTTTTCAGTCGTTTAAAAACAGTTGGCAAACGGGCAAGTTAAAAAATAACCTACTTGATCACAGGGAGGGAAGAGAGAAGCCGTAAAAAGTAAAAAGTTTGATGCTGAATAGAAAATGCCCAAAAAGTGAAGGAATCTAAAAGTAAATGGAGTATGATTCTTTCCCTTCTTCTTCTCATTCCCTTTCCTCATTTTTCTCACAGTTTACTTTTTGTCTTATTGTTTCTACAAAAAAATCATATAAAATGTTGACGTAACTTAATTACAAACGTTCAAATGGAAGGACAAAGAAGATGAGAGAGATTAGGAGGGGAGATAACCCTTTCCCAAAATAAATTGCGGTCCAATGGTGTCAAGTGGGATTGAAGGGTTGACGATGTGGCCAGTGGCGAAGCCACGTGGGAGCGACGAGTGGCGGCCGCCACTCCCCTCGCCGGGAAACACCACTGGACCCCAGGTCTTCGCCACTCCCCTCGCATTCGTCGGAATTCATGGTGGAGGAGATTAACAGAGGTCTGGAAGAAAGTCGAAGAAGGGATTACGGTGGGGACGACGAAGGAGGGGGTGGGAGTGGGATCGACGGGGAAGGAGATGCGGTTGCGATGGACGGAGGAGAGGTTGATGGAGGAGGTGTGGGGATGAGATTGACGAAAAGCGGTTGGGGGTGTCGGGTCTGGGAGAAAAGCAAGGAAGAAGATGGGTGTTTGGATGTGGGTTGAAGATAAAGTTGGGTGTTTGGTTAACAAGATAACAAGTATTGGGGAAGAGTTTTAAATGACAAGTGTTTTAAAGTTGGGTGTTTGGTTAACAAGATAACAAGTATTTGTGGTTTTATTTTTGGGAGTTTTAACAAAAAAAACTCCTGGTACTGTTCACTTTTAACGAAAAACCACATTTATACATTTCTCTGGTGCTATTCACTATACCTTTAAAAAGGGTTTTTCATTAAAAATGAAGTTTTTTGGAGTTTTTTTTAGTTTTCCTTTTATTTTTAAGTCTTGTATGTATTTTTATTTTCTCTTTTAAGACTCCCACCGTATTTATCTTAAACTCTCACATTATTTATAAATATTGTATTACTTTAAAAACAATGTAAATATTGTTTAATGCTTATTTTACGATAATTTAAATCTATCTAGGCTCCCGCCTAGATCTCGTCTAGGCACCTAGCTGCTAGGTCTCAGTCCGTTGTTTGATTAGTACCTAACATTTTTTAGGATCTAATCCTAGTCAATTTAAGTTTCTTACAATGGCTTAGATATTATTGCTTACAACTGCTTGGGTGGAGAGACCATTTTCTGCTATGAATATTGAGTCAAAACTTTGCACTATCTAATGTGAAAGTAACCGCTTCGATTGAACTTTACACTCTTTTGAATTTCGCCCCTCCCCTCTGAAAATCCTGGCTTCGCCACTGGATGTGGCAGGATGTGACTTGAGCAGTTACATGAGGGTAAATTGTTACTCGGGGTTTGGCTCTGGCGTGCGTCAGATTGGCTCATAAATTTAACGGTTGACAGTTACAGGAACATGGCATTGTTTGCGGCAGCTTTCATTTGGAGTGACGTCCCTGCTAAACGACTCCCAAGATTTGAGATAATTGCAGTCTTGGCCACAGTAGATATAAAACTACATGATCTAGACCATCTTAAAAGGAAATGTAAAAAGTATCACATAGAGATATAACAGTAACAAATGACATATCATTTACTCTAACCGAGATGTTAAAGCTGATATGAAAAACAAGGCTAAGCTGATATGAATGAAGAGATGTCAAAGTTGACATTGCCTTCAAATATAGTTTTTGCTATTTTCAAAGGCATTTTCCACTTACATTACCTTAAATGCTAACATATTTAAGTATTATTTTATTATTTTTAAACCAACAACAACCCAACTTATATTATTTTTGTTTTAAAAAACATATAAATGAAGCAATAAATTTTGACATATCGTATGGAAAGAAAATATTGACAATAATGTTAAATTATCAAATCAGCTATCAAATAAAAATTTGATGTTTTGAATTTGACGTCTCCTTTGGATATGCTCTTAGCAACTTAAATTACAAATCTTTACAAGTATTTGAAATGTTATGATTACTATGATCTGTTTGGGTGTTCTTTTATGAAAGAAAATCCGATCTTGGTTTTGTGCTTGATGATACTTGTTGGATTGAACAAGCTCACGACTTGTAACCACTTTCAATAAATAAGAAAAAAGAAGAAGCTTTCTAACTTTTGGTAAAATCTATAGTGGATTGCTATTTGTGCTCTCCGCTTGTACCCTTGTACTTATGAAAGGAGTGCAAGAAAGTTTTGAAAGACTATCTTCAACGTTAATGTGTTTTATCGTATACATGGTTCTATAAAACATTAGGCGCTAGTCTGACGGCTGGCAGAGTTATTGTATTTTATCATATACAAGGTTCTAAAAAACACTAGGTGCTAGTCGGGCGGCTGGCAGAAGCCTAGGCGAATTATGTAAATTTATTATATATTTTGTAAATAAGTGTCTATTTACACCTAAAAAAAAAATACTTGTATGGATAATAAATAAATGATAAAATTGAAAAATAGAAGTAGAAGAATACACAAAGTATATAGATCCAAAAAGTTAATATTTAAAAAACAATAAGCATATAATCATAATGAGGATGATTCTTGGATGATAGATTAAATTCTTCTTGTTCATGATCCTTGCATTGAATTGGACATAGACTAAATTATTTAACCTTGTTGTATCTAATTTATTTCTTTTCTTTGTATGTATCTCCTCAAAAGTGCTCCAATTCGTTTCACAATTGGATGAACTTGTAGTAAATCCATCATTTGCAAATTCGGTACACCATTTCCATAAGTATACCTGTGACAGCCCGTCCGGTATTATCATTTTCGAAAGTGTGAAATTACTAAATGTCCTTGAACGTTTTAAAGATTTAGAGTATTAGAGTTTATCAAGTCACCCTAATTGTTAAAAGATGGTTGATTTTGGACGTTTTGTTTGTTTGTGTTGATGAGTGTGGCTTTTAATCCACACACTCACAGACACACTCATTCCCTTTTCTTTTCTTTCCCGTAATTCCCTCAAACACTCAAACTCACTCTCTCTCTCTCCCCGTCGAGTTCTCTCACACTCCCTTTCTCTTTCTACACTCACGGACTAACACAAAGACCTTCAAAAACTTCACAGATCGAGGAAAATAAAACCACCATCGTCTTCATCTCGACGATATGAGTCCAACCATACCTATTTCAGGTAAGATCTCTAACGTTTTCACGTTGAAATCACGAACTCCGATTTGGGTACTATTCATCAACTTTGTATTGGTTGATTTTTAGGAGTTTTCAAGCTTGTAGGAATAGTGAGGTCCTTAGGAGGCTCGGGGTAGTTCGTTGGAAAATTTTGGACGTAAGAACACGGAGATCGACAAGTTCAAGTTTGACCCGTGCCTTTCGAGGCGTTTTCCGGCTAAACCACGGAGAGTTAGACGTCGTGCGAGGTACCATTCTCTTCGTCTCTTCGAGAAATACAACTTTAGTTTTTGTTTCACTCAATTTCGTTGAGTATTAAAGAAGTTATACTCATTTGAATCTTACCCAGTTTCCGGCGAGTCCGACAGCTTTCGAGGCTTTTTTCGGTGAATCCACGCCGCGTTAGGGGTCAAGGCAGATATGGATGTGTTCGTCTCGTCAATACCTTCATTTTGATATAAATTACGTCGAAAATGGTTAAGAAATGAAGAAGTTATGACACTTTGAAGTTTACCCAGAAATTCCGGCAAAACACCCACCTTCGGCGAAACCAGTCCGGCGACGCGAGGAAGAAGACGCGCGCGTGGGCAGCGCGTATAGGTGGCGCGTGAGGGCGCGTGAGAGGTCCAAATTCCGTTCTAAAAATTGTCACGTGTTCATGACGTCGTGTAGATCACCGTGGTATATTCACATACCCAAATTGAGCAACATATGAGAAAGTTATTGACGAATGTTTGTGTATGTGCGTTTAAATGATGTTTTATAATTATTTTTGTATAAGTGAAAATTATATGGACGAAGAAAGTAACCAAAATAGGCGAGGGGGTTACGAACCGGCTACTTATCAGTGAGTGGGCAGTTATTTTTTAAGTATATATATATGTATACTTGACGTATTTCCTAGAAAACGTATTTTAAAAAGAAATACAAATTAAATAGCTTGTCATATATGCATTATATTTTAAAATGTGCATTACCATAATTGTACATATTGTTGCATGGTGCTGAGGAGGCCCAGATAAGTTACATGTGAGATATTATGTTGAAAACGATCATGAAATACGATTGAAATACAAATGAAATACTATGGAAATATGATTAAGATACATTTGATATATATTTGAAATACATTTGAAATACGATTGACATACGTATTAGATACATTTGATATACATATGAAATACGCATGAAATACGATTGAAATCCAATTGATATACGTATAAAATACATTTGAAATATGTAAGTATATACGTTTGAAATACGATTGATATACATTTGAATACGTATAATATACATTTGAAATACGTACGAAATACATTTGATATACGTATGAAATACGATTGATATACATTTGAAATACGTATAATATACATTTGATATACATTTGAAATACATTTGATATACGTATGAAATACGATTGATATACATTTGAAATACGTATGAAATACGATTGATATACATTTGATATACATTTGATATATGTACGAAATACTATTGAAATACATTTGAGATACGTACGAAATACATTTGAGATACATTTGATATACGTACGAAATACATTTGATATACGTATGAAGTATATTTGATACACGTATGAAGTACATTTGATATATATATATGAAATACATTTGATATACGTACGAAATACTATTGAAATACATTTGAGATACGTACGAAATACATTTGATATATGTATGAGATACATTTGAAATACGTTCGATATACGATTGAAATACGTTTGAAATACGAGGGAAATACTATTGAAACATGATGAATTATACGATTGAGGTATGATTGAAGTATGAATGAGTTATAATTGAGATGCAATTGTGACATGATCGAGATATGTTTATGATATGTTTGAGATATAATTGAAATGTGATTGAAATAGAATTGAGACACAATTATTGAGATATTATGCTGATAACGATAATGAGATATAGTTGAGATATGATGAATCATATGTTGAGATGTGATTGAAAGCTCATTTACTTGCACACGTATATTAGTGCTCCCGCCCAGAGTTAGAGGCACAGCCTTCACGTGTATGTTCACCTCCCGCACCGCATGCTCGCCTTGGATCCAAGTTAGGTGCATAGCCTGTCGTATAGACCACTTATGTGGGTTCGACTTGTAGGTGACCCGCGATTTATCGCACAGTTTCACGTGATTGTAGCACTAGAGCATATTATGATATATACAGTGATGAGTTGCAGACCACGTGAGGTGGTATTGAATGTGTGCAAGATATACATGATGTGATGAGATGATTATGAGCTATATATATACAGCCGAGGGCTGAGTTGATTATGATGAGATGATTATGAGCTATATATGCAGCCAAGGGTTGAGTTGATTATGATGAAAGAGTATGAACTATGTTTATAGCCAAGCGCTGAATTGATTATATGTTATTCTATCATATGTACATATAGATGATGAGCATTCAGTTATGATACTTTGGCATGACATACATTCATATTGCCTAGCATGAATTTGAGATATATTACGTATATGTTACTCCATCATATGTACATAGAGATGATGAGCATTCAGTTACGATACTTTGGCATGACATACATTCATATTGTCTAGCATGATTTGAGATATATTACGTATATGAGTATATACTTTATTTTTAGGAAACTATACTTGTTTTATGGCGAGGGGTTAGTAAATTCAAAGAGAAAAGAAAGTTTTGAAGAAGAATGTTTTGCTGACCCACTCAACTTTGTTTTGCGCCCCTCCAGGTTCGAGATATTACAAGTTATGGTGGTCACGAGGAATCCAACGGTGTTCTGGCAGAATTGACAAAGTAGGACTCACCTTCGGGTGTTTCATCTTAGCAATTGTATTTTAAAGCTTCCGAACTGTGTAAATGGCTACGTCACTCTCACGTGACGGCCAGCATGCCTTCAGTTATGATACTTTGGCATGACATACATTCATATTGTCTAGCATGGTTTGAGATATATTACGTATATGTGTATATACTTTATTTTTAGGAAACTATACTTGTTTTACGGCGAGAGGTTAGTAAATTCAAAGAGAAAAGAAAGTTTTGAAGAAGAATGTTTTGCTGACCCACTCAACTTTGTTTTGCGCCCCTCCAGGTTCGAGATATTATAAGTTATGGTGGCCACGAGGAATCCAACGGTGTTCTGGCAGAATTGACAAAAGTAGGACTCACCTTCGGGTGTTTCATCTTAGCAATTGTATTTTAAAGCTTCCGAACTGTGTAAATGGCTACGTCACTCTCACGTGACGGCCAGCATGCCCTCCTTCGGGACGGGGTGTGTCAATACCACCATGAAGCAAAAAAAGAAAAAAGCACACAATTAATAATAATAAAAAAAAAAACTGCCTAGGTGCCGCCTAGCCCTCCGCCTAGGAGCCGCCTAGGACCACCTAGCTCCAGATCGATTTTTCAAAACGATTTGCCGTAAATTGCGGCGGGCCTTCACCACCTAGCTCCTAGACGGCCTCCTAAACCAATTTTTAGAATACTAATCATATATTACAATTTAATACTAACAGTGAAGTGATTTTTACATGTTTTCTCTCTCTTTTTATATGCTTGTAAATTTAGGCATTTAGATCAAATAAAATGAATAAAATAAATAAATAAAGGTGTGCACATTGCATAAGGATAGAATTAATGTGTGGAAATCATTTTGCTATTGATATTCCTAAATATAATGACAATTCATAAATTGTTACCCAGAAGATGATAATTTTTTTTTACACTAATTATGGAAGAGGTAGAGCTTTTTGGAGAATTACCCACCGGAGTTTTTATAGGAAACACCTTCAAGCGTTTTTTCAAAAACTACTTGAATTTCTAATAAACATATGCTTCTCACAACAGATTTCCACCAAAATCTTGTCATTAAAAAGTTGTTACCCAAAGCTACTTAGTACTACGGTCTAGTGATATTTTTCTTCACTTGTAATTGAGAAGTTTTAGGTTCGATTATCACCAAAGGCGAATTTGAATCACATTATTACTAACTCATTGTGCGGCTTAGCCCACTCTTCCACCCTCTTAGTGTAGATAATATCATTTGTTAAAAAAAAACGTTGTTACCCAAAACATTTAGTAAAAGGAAATGATTGTTAACCAAACAAAAAGGGCGAGGGGTTGGAGACCAACTTATATGAAATAGATTTATTATCACGTAGCGTCCCGGTTAATAATACATTGTCATGTATAAAAAAAATGCATATAACAATGCATTATTGGACAAAAGATTATACATGGGGGTGAACTTGTTCTATATAAGTTGCTTTGGAGGGTTGAACGCTTAATTGTATAAAAGTTTTGCAAAAGTAGGTAGCTATGAATTTTTTTAATATCCATGTGGGCCCAAATTAACACGTGGCATCCAGTCACTATCCACGTGTGCGCCATGTCACAGGTTAAACGGCTATTTTAACAGCAAGGTTAACAGATGTATGAAAAGTGTCCCAAAATTATCACTTTACGTACCAGACTGAGATGAAAAAAATCTTGATGTATGAAATGTTTAAACAAAAAAACTTTAAGATAGTAAACTTAGAATTAGAATAGTAAAATAAGAATTATTCAAAAAATTAGAATAGTAAAATAAGAATTACTCTAAAAATTATGATTGATTTTTCTTTTGTAACTATGAAAGAATGTTTTGTTAATATATTTATTGATGGAGGAGATAGAATTTTCGTCATCCCAGACGAAGATTGCAGCAGCGGGCTTTTAGGAAGCAAGGAAAGAAGCTAAAGTTGCAAAGTAAACGCTTTTTGTTTCCGCGTCCAACAAACAAAAAACCTCCTCATATAGCATATGTCATCCTTCTATCATCGTTTTTTTTTCTTTCACAATTATTGTATTGTTTTTATATTTCACGGAAAATCTTACGATGGACCATTCTTTGCTTGCGCACAAGTAAATTGACTTCATTTGGTCACCACTGTGGCCAATCAAACTATGTAATTCTAAGGTCACCCAACAGATATTCTATCACTGAAGCAATAAAAGATTGATATTGTAACTAGGGCTCGTTCGGTAGGGGATCCCGAATTGAAAATGGGATCCTAATCCCGAACTGACCATTTTCGAGATGGGAATTTGAATCCCGACCCGAAATTTTCGGTATTCCCGAAATGTTTTCGGTATTTTTCAAAATGTTTTTGGTATTTCAGAATGGATCGGAACTCACATTCAAAGAACAAACATAACTTCACATATTCACAGAAGAAGCATGAATATGTGTTCGCGTACTCTCATCAAACCAATAAGGGCAGTCATTCCATCACAAGTCTAAAACAAGGATCCACGGCAAACAACCAGCATTGAAAGAACAAATTTGTTAACCTTGATGCCTCGATTTTCGAACTAATACTATCTATTGCATACGCAAATCCCCTCAAATCAATTACCCATATCACTGAATGTGACAAACTTTAACCCTAGACATTAATTCGAAAACCCAATTAATTCCAAAATTGTACCTGATTTAGGAGAAAAATCTCTATGCTAGGTCGAGGATTCAAGAGACAATACTCTCAGACTCTAGGCGTCTGAGAGAGAATGGCGAGAGAGATAGAATCGCGAAAGAGAGAGAGAATCGTGAGAGAGAGGGGTGGCTGCGTGTGGTGGAGGGAGGCTGGAGAGTCAGAAATGGTATGCCGTGGTGGTGGGCAGTGGCTGGCCGGAGTTGAGTTGAGTTAAGCTGAGCTGAGGTTCAGTTCGAATTCGAGACAAAGAGCTGGTTTGGTATTGCTGTGCTTTGAAAAAAAGCTGATGTGAGAATAAGCGGCTGTGAAATAAATCAGCAGAGTGTTTGGTAAACTTTTTTGTAAAAGTGCTTTTGGAAAAAAAAAACAGTGTAATAGTGGGTTTTTTCATTAAAGAAGCACTGTAGCTCCGTGTGCTTTGAAAAAAAAGCCAGTTTTCCAAAGCTGCAAATAGCAGCTTCAGCTTTTTCCTTTGATTTCAGCTTATTCTCACAGCAGCTTCCAAAATAAGCCCTTTTTTTTTTCAGTTTACCAAACATCTAAAACCCTCACAGTTTTTTTTCATGGATGCTTTTTTTTTAAGCACCTCACTCCCAAACTAGGTCAAAGAGAGGGGTGGGTGGTTGAACTTCGAAATGAAATGAGAGAGGCTTAGGGCTGGAGACCCTTAACAAAGAATGGATGAGCCATATCGTTTTGAAACAATCCAACGGTTGCAATTAATTCTAACTATAATTAAAACATAAATGTATAATAATATATATAGTTTCCATTCGGTTCGGGACATTAAATAGACAATCTCGAATTCCGTAGTGAATGGTTCGGGATCAGTTTGGTATGGTATCCAAAAATTTTAGGAATTTTGGTTTGGGACTTTTTGAGTTTGGGGTCGAGATTTTTTTAGGTTTGGTTCGGGATTTTCGAGAAATTTTTTCCAGCCCTAATTGTGACAATATTTTAAGTTAATTAAAAATTAACGAACTATTATTGGCATTTCAAAAATCTCCTTTTGCATCATCACAAGTGTATTTTTTTCTTTCTAAATATAAAAAGTTTAGAATGTAAAATGAAAATTTTGGAATGCAAATAACAATTTTCATAAATTATTATGTACATATTTTAACTTCTCAATAAATATTGTAATACTTGATTGATATAAGTTATTATCTCATCAACATTTCGTTATACGTAAGTCCTTCTCGAGAGGCAGATGAAGACCGTTAGTTTGACCTGTCAATGGTATCTGTGGAAGGAGAAGATGCATGGAGGTCAGGTCAGCTGGCTGCCGGCAGACCCTTAAATGACCGTTGGTTTATGCTCAGAGACTCTGAGTGATGACTTTGGAAACGAGAAAGTCATCATGATCATAACCGCACGAAGTAAATAATATGCTCCTACAATACTCTATGACTTTAAGTACATCAAATGTTAATAAGATAGATGAAAATAATGAGCGCTTGTTATGTAATTTTTCGTTGTATTGAATATGTTTTCCTCTTTTCTGCCGGACGGGGTTGCCAAAAAGGATTTCTTTTGTTCTTTTTTAATTTAGATGCACAAGCATGCCATCACATGATCAAGATTGGTTAATGTAGAAAAAATGTCAAAGTGATTGTGTTTGTGTCTTGGATTTGACTTTTTAATTAAACTATTTAACGGCCAAGCAAGGATTATCTTCTCAGCTTATGTATTCTCTCTACCTCGAAAACAAGGATTTGAACGAACAACCAAATGATGTGAAATAATGATGGTGAAGATCGAGTGAGAAAGTAAAATGAATTGAAAATAATTAAGATTAAAATTAATCTACTAGCGATAAAATAAATTAAATTAAGAACTGTGCATGAAATAAAAGTTCTTTGAAAGTTAATAAAATTAAAAGACGAGACGAAATGTAAAGTGCGTAAAATAAAAAAATTGAAAGAAATGTACGTATTTAAAATACAAATGCATAAATTAAATTGCTTAAGTAAAGAAATTGAAATACAAGTTCAGGAAGTAAATGGTACAAAACTAAAATAATCTAGACTAGGACTAACATTATACTAGGATAGAATGTGAAGAGAAAATAGAATAACAAGTTGTGTGTTTGATCGAATCATTTTCTCTTCCTCAAAACTTGTATTTATAAGGTGATTTGGGTCCCATTTTGTACCATAATTTGATATTATTTCCAACTTTTTTTAAAGTCCAATTGAGAAGGGCGGTTGTATCTTAGATAAGATATTAGATTTTGTTAGATTAGATAAATTTTGTTTTTCGTTAAACGATAAATTTTATTAGATTATATATTAAATTAGAGCATCTTTAAAGGAGATTTCAAAATGTCCCAAATCAGCAATAACGGTAACAAAAGACAGCATTAATGTTTTCCAACTGAGAAGCCAAATCTGATGTGGCATGACATGGAATGACATCTCTCCCCTTGCTGCCAAATTTGACAGCACCTTCAAAATTTTTAATTAATTATTAAATGTTTTTTTATTAATTTGTTATTGGTTTAGAGTATTATCCTTTTGTTTCTTTTCATTCCCAATGCAAAGAAAATACATATGAATTTTTATTTTATATTTAAAATTTGGCATATCGGTTGAAGAGTAAAACTTTAAAAGATGTCAAAGTGCCACGTAAGCCTTCAAATGTAAATTTTAGGTTTAAAATTTGACATCTCCTTTGGAGATGGTTTTGGTCATCGACTGGGTTCGAACCAACGCCGTTAACTTCTTTATACCATTGTGGTAAATGGTCACTTGCGGTTTGTATCTTGTACGTTGGGGAGTGTTACAATGTTTTCATCCCTAAATATAGATCATCGTTCAACAATTCATTTTGTACAAATGCAGACCAAAAGGTACGTACGTAACCGTTTTCTTTTTTGGGTTTGCTACTTTATTTTGCACGTCTCCACTGACAACTTGAATCCTTGGGCAACGAATGTGACGGGAAGGTAAACACAATTAATTTGTATCCATTGGATAATAGTTTAAACGCTTTGACAATAAAAAGATAATAGTTTAAACGATTAATAAACGTAACGGTAACTATTAAGGACCCTTGCATCGTTTTTTAGCAAACGCAGCTTAATTTTCAGAAGCTATATATAGAAATATTCAGCCAACCAACCCTCAGCAAATTCATCATCCTGAAAGGGGAGTAATTGCTGTTAAAAAGAAATCCAACAATGTAATGGGAAACTTTGACAAACTTAAACTTGATTTATATTGATTGAGTTTACTTCTATTTACACTGAGACATTTTGTAATAAAACCCTCACACTTGGTGCGCAAGTTACTGACTAGAGCATCGGAATTCATCAATATATGCCAGGGCCATTACCGGCCCAACCTGCACTCTGTTGGATCACTTTGGTTGGTTTCTATTTGGGCTTTCTGCCCCCATTGACAGCATCGAAGAACACAGATTGCTAAATCACCAATACTACAAACAAATATATTTGGAAGACAAAGAACAGTGCAATTCAATCTTTGGATTCCAACACCACTCTGAAGTAACAAAGAACCTTTTCCGGTCACAAGCAACAGAAGAAAGAAAATATACCATACACGCGAACACCATCCTCGACGGCCAAGTAACCAGTAAAAAATTATAGTTCCCCAGAAATGTATGATGGTAAAGAGGGGAGAGAGGGAAAGTATCAATGTACCTAAATGAATAGACTAGCAATATGAAATTTCAAAAACCATCTAGTCTGCCAATTTCTGCAAGCGGTGAATGGTGCTTCTTGCAACCCTGTTACCAGGATCAAACTTCAGAACAGTCCTAAGATCTTCTGCCCCAAGTCTGTACTTTTCCATACTTTCGTACAAGAGCGCACGCTGTACCAGAACAGATACATTTGCTTCATCTTTATCAAGAACCTGCACAGGATTGAACACATCTATGAACTCTTTTCTACACAGAAATAAAGAAGATGGAACACTTCATTTCATTAGAATTTAAATCAATGAAGAGACTTGACAGGCAGAAAGAGCAATTGTAAAAAATAAATTTGTAAGCCGTGTCTAGCAGAAACATATATCTACGTACAGTGATGCACTGAAAATAGCTAGAGAAGAGGAAAAATGCTATTTTGGTTTGAAAACCCTACATGCATCAACGCAACAGATGAACATTGGTGAGGGGTGGGGGTGCCACCCACAAGGCCAAAGCAGCAACATCGGACTTCTAGCTGGTCTCTAAGCAGGGATACAATGGAAACTAAATATGCTAATGATCCCTTTTCTTTTTATCTTACGAAGGGAATTCAACTAATATTTACCCCCTAACCCCATCTCATGCCAAACTGGGATAAGGCTATCAGTATTGCACTAACATTTCTTTTACAATGACATTTCCATGTTTAGGCCAGCTAATTCACTCGGCTAACAAATCGTGCAGCTATACAATACAATGTCAGGCCAATAGGATTAAAAAAATGATCCAAAAATTAAATCCCATGCATTCACAATTTGGAAGGTACAAACTGAATTACTGAATGCCAATGAAAATTTTAAAATGCCTAAAAAGATTTAAGGAAAGCAAACAAGATACCTTTGTGCAGTCTGCCACAGCTTTCTTATACTCCCTTACTTCTTTGTAACATGAAGCCCTACTTGATAAGACATCTGCAACGCCAGCACTATCAGCTGATTTCTCAAGAAGAATAATAGCCCAAGAAAGCCATTTAATAGCATCAGGATACTGCCCTTGCTTGTAATTATCCATTCCTTTATTCTTTGCTGTTGAGGCTGACACCCCAGCAGGAGAAGGTGGAAGACCCTCAAGCTCAGTTGTTGAACCACCGTCATCATGTCCTCCTCCAAACTCTGTCCCCCAACCATCAACTTCAGTTGCTGTTGCAGCACTCCAGCCGAACCTGAAGATGGGGTAAACAACACGCCGAAGGGATCATTGCTAGTAGATTGAGCAGGGGTTGGCTTCGCCGAAACCCCAAAATCCCCAAAGCCAGAATCCGAATCTGATCCCATAAAACTGCTATCTGAGAAGGCACTCGAGGCTGATGTAGTATTGGTGGTGCTTGGTTTCGGAGCATTCCGAAAATCTCCAAAAGCATCACCAACACTACTTTTATCACTAGTTTTACTCGCTGAGTTAATAGTAGCAGATGGTTTCGATGTGAGATTCACCAAAGAACCAAAAAGGTCTTTCTTAGAGCTCAATCCAGTGCCACCAACACTAGCACTACCCATATTTCGCAGCGAAGGACCTCCAAGATTCGCACTCTTATTACTATTAGCGTTAACACCACTATTAAACTTATTAGCATTGCTATTAAACCCACCAGAGAAACTCCTAAAATTCCCAGAAGCACCATAATTTGCACCACCACTTTTCACCTAACTATTACTAGCAGCAATGGTGGTTTTGGGCAACGAAGCGGACACGCTCCCAATGGAAAACGAGCTCTTATTCGAAGTCGGGGTCGCATTCTTCAAAGGAACATTGCTATTACTATTGATCTTACCACCCATGGCGGAACTGACCAAATCCCCAAACAAATTTGGGTTTTTATTGACGACGGTAATCGGGGTGGCGGAAATCGCCGGAGCCGCGGAAGTCCAGCTCTTTCCAAAGATATCCCCAACCATGGAAGTCGGGGTGTTTGTCAATCCGGGTCGGGCGCTCTGGGTCGGAGCCGGCTGGTGGGTCCAGGAGGTGGTTCTGCTGGCGGTGGGTTGTTGCCAGGCGGGTCGGGTTGGGCGGCGGTGGCGGAGGAGGAGAAAGAAGAGGTCTTGTTCTTCTGGTCGTTGAGCGATTTGGGTCGGCTCGATCCGAGACCCAGATCGAAGTCGAAGTTGGAATTCATGGTAATGGAATTGAAATTATTTACTATTCTGGATCAAAAGAAACGAGATCCGATTGCGTACCTGAGAGAAGAGAGTTTTCTGAGATCTGCAGATTCCGGAGAGAGAGATGACACGCAGTAGCTAGATTGTCATCAAATAACGGAGGGGGGATGGGAATTGCAAATAATATGGTTTTAATATATTTTGGTGCCAATTATTCAGCTTTCTAATTTGGGAGTTTTTAATGTTAAAGTCCCACATCGGTGGGTTCAAAGAAATCTAATGGGTTTAAATAGGATTACTCTTCTCTAATTAATACCTAGGTTTTTTGTGGTAAAACCTCACACCTAACGGATTAGGCAGGTGGTAAAGTTGGGGATAATATTAGTGTCGTTAGAGTGGGACGAACCCGGTGATCCAAAAATCCAACATGGTATTAGAGCCCACGGTTCAGGCCCGTGCAAGCCAATGAGCTTGTCACCAAGAAGGATTAACATAGAGACGACCGCTGAGTTCCATTGAAAACAAGTGGGCCCAAAGTGAGCCGACCTTTGAGTTTCAATTACCGACGTGGATCTCCACGTGTGAACCACTAAATGAGGTTACACGTGAGGGGGAGTGTTAAAGTCCCATATCGATGGGTTCAAACTTCAAAGAAACCCAATGAGTTTAAATAGAATTACCCTACTCTAACTAATACTGAGGCATTTTGTGGTAAAACCTCACACCTGATGGATTGAGCATATGGTAAAGTTGCAAGCCAATGAGCTTGTCGCCAAGAAGGAAACAAGTCTAAACTCTTAACATAGAGACGACCACTGAGTTCCATTGAAAACAAGTGGGCCCAAAGTGAGCTGACCTCTGAGTTTCAATTACCGATGTGGATCTCCACGTGTGAATCACTACATGAGGTTACACGTGAGGGGGAGTGTAATGATGCAGCACATTAATGAAAGGGTTTATGATCATTTTGATGATTAAATGTCATTCATGCATTTCATTAATCATCCATATTGTAACCGCTAGTGCATTTATCTTGGGTTCATGCACTACAATTGTGTAGTCTTTATTTTGCATTTATGCAGCCCCTAGCCATATAAGGGAGGCTTGTTCCCTTAACTTTTAAGTATTCCAATAATCAATTTACAGACTATCTTAAGTCTCTCATTGAAGAGTGCTAATTTCTTTGTGGATTCAAGGCTTCCTAGTAGAATACGAAGATATTTTTCTAGTTTCCTCTTTCGTTCTACATCAGTTGGTACCGGAGACAAGTCTTTCCTTGGGCTGATGGCCAATTCCCCTAATGACAATGAACGTCAGAAAGAGGCTCTTACAAGAGTCGAATTTATGACGTACCAGAATCAAACCCAGCAGACGTTGTGTGAAATCCAGACAACTCTTACCAGGTTGGTGGTGCAACTAGATGTTAACAATCAAGGTCCAAGATGAGAACGTGCTCCAACGTACCAAGATCGACGTCAGGTAGCAAATGAAGATTCTAGCGATGATGAAGAATATGTTGATGAGATATTCAGAGGACTAGGAGGAGATAATGGTCATCCATGACGACATGATCATGGTGTAAATAGAGATTATCGTATGAAGATTGATCACCTTCATATCGAGGATTTCTTGGACTGGCTGAATGAAGTAGAGAGGTTCTTTGAATACATGGAGATTCCTGAAGAAAAAAAAGTCAAACTTGTTGCCTACAAGCTAAAAGGTGGAGCTTCTACTTGGTGGGAGCAACTTCAGATATCACGAACTTGTCAAAGAAATACCCCTGTGTGTTCATGGATAAAGATGAAACGGTTACTGAAGGCAAGGTTTTTACCTCCTGATTATGAACAGGTTCTTTTCCAACAATACCAAGAGTGCAAGCAGGGGAGTAAAACTGTCCAAGCCTATACAGAGAAGTTTTACAGATTAGCTTTACTCAATGATCTCATGGGAACTGAAGCGCAACAAATAGCCAGGTACATTGGTGGATTGCGACTAGCCATTCAAGATAGGGCTTGTATGCAATCAGTATTCATCGTGGTAGAAGTTGTTAATTTAGCTACAAAGGTGGAAGCTCAAATTGACAGGTCGAAGAATCAAGCAAATTGAAGTTTTACTTTTGATTCGTCGCGATCTGTAGCAAGTAAAGGGAAACAAACTTCTCATCACAGCCAACAACTGGAAATATTAGTAATGAAATTTGTGGCAATAATAGTTCTTCACAGAAACCAGAAACAACCAGAGGCCATAAAGATGTTCCCCAAGACCCCTATGCAAAGCTTAGGGAAGATAAGTGTTACATGTGTGGGCAACATTGGCACTTGTCCAACAATTGTCCTAAAAGGAGAACTGTGAATTTGTTAAGAATAAAAGAGACAAGTGAAGAACAACCAATAGAAGATTTGGAAGGTGCTGCACTCACTTATGAGGAAGATGAAGTTATTGGAGGAGATGATGAAGAATTGCTTGAAAGGTTTTTGGTTATCCAACTGCTGTTATTAGCACCAAAACGTGAATAACCTCCTCAACGTCATAACATTTTCAAAACTTGATGCACAATAAATCAGAGGGTTTACGATCTGATCATTGATAATGGCAGTAGTGAGAATGTTGTTTCCAAGAAAATGGTAGAAAAGCTAGGATTGAAGACAGAAAAGCATCCTGCACCCTACAAACTTGGGTGGATTAGGAAAGGTGTGGAATCAAAGGTGACTGAAACTTGCCCCATTACTTTTTCAATTGGAAAAAAGTATGTTAATAAAGTAATATGTGATGTGGTTGACATGGATGCATGCCACATGATCTTGGGGAGGCCATGGCAATACGAAGTTGAATCAACTCACAAAAGGCGAGTAATGTGTATATTTTCGTCAAAGGAGGACATAAAATTGTTTTGGGGCCAATGAAAGAAACCGAGAAATCAAATCCATCTAGAAAGACAATATTTCTGGTGAACAATAATGAGGAATTTTGGCATACTGAAATGCAAATAGGTGGACAAGTTTATGCGCTTGTGGTATAGGAGAACAAATCTCACAATCTGCCGATTCCAAAAGCAATTCAACTTTTGCTTACGAAGTTTGATGACATCATCCCCGATGAACTGCCTTCAAATCTACCTCCTATGCGGGATGTCCAGCATGAAATAGACTTTATTCCTGGAGCTTATCTTCCTAACCTTCCTCATTACAGGATGAGTCCTAACGAGAGCAAAATCCTACAAGACAAGGTTGAGAACTTGATACAAAAGGGGTTCATAAGGGAAAGCATGAGCCATTGTGCTGTCTCTGCACTTTTGGCACCTAAAGGCCAGGGAGACTGGCACAGTGCACTGATAGTCAATCCATTAACAAAATCCCAGTCAAGTATCGCTTCCTAATTCCAAGGTTAAACGATATGCTTAACAACTTGGCTGGATCAAAGGTCTTTTCTAAGATCGATTTGTGTAGTGGATACCACCAAATCCGCACACGACCTGGCGATGAGTGAAAGACGACTTTTAAGACGAAAGAAGGGCTATATGAATGGCTAGTAATGTCGTTTGGGCTTTCCAATGCGCCAAACACTTTTATGCAGCTAATGAATCAGGTATTTAAGCCTTTTATTGGAAAGTTTGTTGTTGTATATTTTGATGATATCCTAATATATAGCCGAGATGAAGATGTACACCTAGCACACTTAAAAATGGTGCTAACTGTTTTGTAAAAGAATAAATTGTATATCAACTTAAAGAAGTGCAATTTTATGACCACTCGGCTAGTGTTTTGGGGATTTGTTATTAGTGGAGATGGAATACATGTTGATGAAGAAAAGGTCAGAGCAATTCGTGAGTGGTCAACTCCTAAAATCATGCATGAAGTTCGAAGCTTTCATGGTTTGGCCACCTTTTATCCGCGATTTATCAGAAACTTTAGTAGCATCATGGCTCCAATAATTGAATGTTTGAAGGAAGGAAAGTTGCTGATCAAAGCTTTGCCTTAATAAAAGAAAAACTTTCAACAACTCCAGTTTTGGCTTTACCAGATTTTGACAAGTTGTTCGAAGTGGAATGTGATGCTTCAGTTGTTAGGATAGAAGCTGTTATATCATAAGAGGGAAGACCATTTACATTTTATAGTGAAAAGCTTAGTAAAGCACGCAAGAAATGGTCTACTTATGAGCTAGAATTTTATGCTGTTGTTCGAGCTCTTAAAGTTTGGGAGCATTACCTAATTCAAAGGGAATTCATTCTTTATATCGATAACCAGACCTTGAAGTTTATAAATAGCCAGAGTAAAATAAATCACATGTATGGTAGCTGGATCACCTACATACAACAATTCACCTTTTCTTTAAAGCACAAGGTAGGAACACAAAATCGTGTTGTTGATGCTTTGAGCAGGAGATCATCACTACTTGTGACCATATGAGCATAGGTCATCAGATTTGAATACCTCAAGGAATTATACCCTGAAGATGAAGACTTTTCTATTGTTTGGGACATGCTACGAATGAGAAAAACTGAAGATGGTTATTTGTTTCGAGGGAATCAGTTGTGCATTCCTAGAGGATCGCTAAGAGAACATTTAATTCAAGAGCTTCATGGTGGTGGGCTTGGTGGACATTTGGGAAGAGACAAGATAGTGGCACTTGTAGAAGAAAGATACTATTGGCCACAGTTAAAGCGAGATGTTGGATTTGGTTCCTTTGCCAAAGCTATAAGGAAAAAGCATAGCTGCTGAGAATATGGCAAAAATAATTTCCACCAGTCAAAGGGAGGTCCGTCAAAATCTTGAGGAAGCAACTCTTAAGTACAAAGAAGCTGCTGATAAGAAAAGACGTCACAAGGTGTTCGAGGAAAAGGACCTAGTCATGGTTTGTTTACGGAATGGACGGTTTCCTGTGGGAACCTACAACAAATTGAAGGACAAGAAGTATGGTCCTTACCAAATCAAGTAGAAAATCAATAATAATGCTTATGTTGTTGATCTTCCCGCTGACATGAACATATCTCATACTTTCAATGTGGCTGATCTGTTCTAGTATCATCATTCTGTTGATGTGGTTTACTATGAAGACAACTCAGGGACGAGTTTGTTTGAAGTAGGGGAGAATGATGCAACACATTAATGAAAGGGTTTATGATCATTTTGATGATTAAATGTCATTAATGCATCTCATTAATCATCCCTATTGTAACCGCTAGTGCATTTATCTTAGGTTCATGCATTACATTTGTGTAGTCTTTATTTTGCATTTATGCAGCCCCTAGCCATATAAGGGAGGCTTGTTCCCTTAACTTTTTAGTATTCCAATAATCAATTTACAGACTATCTTAAGTCTCTCGTTGAAGAGTGCTAATTTCCTTGTGGATTCAAGGCTTCTGCTTCCGTTCTACATCAGTTAAAGTCCCACATCGATGGGTTCAAAGACCCAATGGGTTTAAATAGGATTACCCTACTCTAACTAATACCAATGCCTTTTGTAGTAAAACCTCACACCTGACGGATTAGGAAGGTGGTAAAGTTGGGAACAATATTGGTGTTGTTAGAGTGGGGCGGGCTTGGCGATCCAAAAATCCAACATTTAACTGCTGAAGCTTGAAATGAAGACGGATATTGTTTTGTTTTACCATGGTGGTTGGTTTGAATCCATGCTATGCTATTAACTACTAACTATTTACAACAAATTTTGAGTATGTAAGAAAGTGTTTTTAAAATGATTGAAAGGGTTTTTGAAACCAGTTCTTAGTAAAATTACAAGTGAATCTTGGAAAAATACTTGAAGCAATAATTAAAATATCGTTATCGGTGAAAATATCAATATCCAAATTTGTGGAAAGATCAACGAATATGTGGATATTGATATTGGTTGCCTTCAATGAAAATGATAGGAATTTACTCAAAAATGTGAAAATTTAAAATGAAACTGTTCTCTCTCAAGTTTCCCGCTCCTGCTCTCTATCCCTCTCTTATGTGTGATTTATGGGTCGATCGTCATAGACCTTTATAGGCCTCCTCTTATATTATAAGGCCTAAGATTTTTTTGAGGCATTTGTTTCGACGAATCTGAGTTTTTTGTTTTTCGTCGATAAAGTACCGATATTTCTTCGTATAAAAAATATTGACTGAAATCGTCGATTATGACAAAAATTGAGGAGTTTCTCCGACATGGGTTAAAGTTTAGACTTCACACCACTTTTCATATATTTCTCTAATTTTTCCGATATATCGACGGAAATATCGAAAAAATTTTCAACATCGACTTCCAAAATGTATTTAAGTGCTTTTGGAATCCAAAAGTGCTTTTAATTATTTTAAAAGCATTTCCAAATCTGCTCTTAATTTAAAAATGTATAACGTTTTCGTGTTTACATATTTGGACGTATCCAAATTGGCCAGATGAATGCGCTTTTATGCATTTAAGTTTCAGTTCCATTGTGGCTATAAGCAAAGGTGTGTTTTGTAGGACATGTTGTTGCACCATTGCTAATGCTACTAAGTGCCATAATTAATAAATTCACATATAATACCCGTATTACATATGTACATATTTTTAAAAACACTTTTATTTTTCATACGTGTTTTAATGATTTGTTACTTTTTTTAACTTTAAAATACTAGACACGTACATGTGTATTTCTTAACAACATCTATTATATATAAAGCCAAAAGAAAAGGTGAATGGTGTTTTTGGTGTCACCAAGTTTTAACAAAAATATTTGAACAAAAATGCCCTCAAGACCAAAAACTTCAAAGGCATCCCAAAATAATGCATCAAATAAGGCATGGGCATTTTCATCATTTTAACAATATTTTTTTAATAATTAATTTTTTTGTGGTTTGTTTTTTTTTTTTTTTTTTTTTTTTTAATTAGTACCTCATAATAGACTAGCAATAATGTGATTCAATTTCTCAATTTTTAAACAAATTCAAAACATCTTAAGAGGCATGTAATGTCGGTTATAAAAAAGGTCATTCGCATGCGGATAATAATGTGATTAAATTAGTTGTCAGATGATTTTTTTTTTAATTTTTAACAAACGATATTATCTAAACTAAGGGGGAGGGGGTGGGTTTAGCCTCACAATGGACTGACAAATTAAATATTATTTACTCTATTTTAAACACGTTCAAAACATCTTAAGAGGCGTGTAATGTGGGTTATAAAAAAAGTCTTTCGCACGCGGATAATAATGTGATTAAATTAGTTGTCAAATGATTGTTTTTTTTTATTTTTAACAAACGATATTATCTACACTAAGGGAGAGGGGATGAGCTTAGCCTCACAATGGGCTAGCAATAATGTGATTCAATAAGTTGTTTATTAAATATTATTTTCTCTATTTTTAAACATGTTCAAAACATCTTAAGAGGCGTGTAATGCCGGTTATAAAAAAAGTCTTTTACACGCTGATAATAATGTGATTAAATTGTAAACCAAGCTGTAATCACAAGGAAGAATATGCAGTATTACACTTGAGAGAGAGAAGAGAAATGAGTCGAGAGAGAAGAGAAGATAGAGAGAGAAGTAAACTTTCATATATTGTGTTTTCTGAATGATTACAATCTTACTGTTCTAAGACTATATATTCTCTATATAAAACTTTGCTGTTTAAGTCACAACATAACTAAATTCTAACAGCCTTGCTAATCTCTTGACAAGTGTCTTATTATATCACCATTAATACTATCCTTAACATCCCCCCTCAAGCTCAGGAGGTGAAACCAAGACTGAGATTGCGACAATGAGTTTGAAATAGTGGAGTAGATAAACCCTTGGTGAAAATATCAGCAAACTGCTCACTGGAAGTGACAAACTGAACCTGCAGGTGCTTCTTTGCAACTCGTTCTCGAACAAAATGAATATCAACTTCGATGTGTTTTGTACGCTGATGTAAAACCGGATTTGATGTTAAAGCAATAGCAGACATATTATCACAAAAGAGAACTGGTGAACTGGGAATATCAAGATGCAAAACTGTCAATAATTGCTTGATCCAATCCAATTCAGCAGCAGTTGTAGCAAGAGCGCGATACTCTGCCTCAGTGGACGATTTAGACACTGTTTGTTGCTTCTTAGAAGACCATGAAATTGGATTTGACCCCAAAAAGACCACAAATCCAGTTGTAGACCGTTTGTCATTCGGATCTCCAGCCCAATCCGCATCAGAAAATGCTCGTATAGTATCAGAATTAACCTCCAAACCCCCTCTAACATAGTGAATGCCCAAATTTAGAGTGCCTTTAAGATATCGTAGGATCCGCTTGACTGCACTGAAGTGAGACTCCATGGGATGCTGCATAAATTGGCATACCTGATGCACAGCAAACGCGATATCTGGCCTGGTAAATGTGAGGTACTGTAAAGCACCAACCACACTTCTGTAGAGAGCAGGATTGTTGTAAGGTTTGCCATTATCAAGAACTAACCGATTATAAGGCAGACATGGTGTGGAACAAGGCTTGGAATCTAACATTTCAGTCTTGGTAAGAAGATCCGTAACATACTTAGCTTGAGAAAGAACCATACCATCATTCTGAGAAATAATCTGAATTCCCAGGAAAAAATGCAAAGGACCCAAGTCTTTTATGTCAAATGCCTTTGTCAAAGCAGAAATCACATCAGAGATCAAATTGGGAGCATTACCAGTAATGATAATGTCATCCACATAGAGAAGTAATATCACTACAAAAGAATCAATCTTTTTCACAAACAAAGAGGGATCGGCATAAGTTGTAGTGAATCCAAGTGAGGGCAAAAAACTCGTGAACTTGTCATTCCAGGCTCTAGGAGCCTGTTTTAAGCCATATAAGGACTTGTGAAGTTTGCAGACATAATCAGAGTAATGAGGATCAACGAAACCTGGAGGTTGTGACATATACACCTCTTCCTGCAATACCCCATGCAAAAACACATTCTTAACATCAAGTTGTCTCAAATTCCACCCAAAATGAGCAGCCATGGCCAATACAAGTCTCACCAACAACTGGACTAAATGTTTCCCCATAATCAATGCCTTCCTCTTGATTGAAACCTTTTGCCACTAGTCGAGCCTTATATCTCCCTATAGAACCATCAGCATTCCTTTTAATTTTAAAAACCCATTTACACCCAACCAGGTTTTTCTGTGCTGGAAGAGGAACTAAACTCCATGTAGACTGAGTGTGTAAGGCAGATAACTCTTCTTGCATTGCATCAACCCATACCTGACACTTTAAGGCAGATTTATATGTTGCAGGTTCGACTGTAGACAAATCCACTGCCTCATTGTCATGAGTTGTAGTAAGTAAGGCCATCTTTTTGGAAATACCACTCTTGGACCTGGTTTGCATTGGATGCAAATTCAATGGAGGAATAGAGAGAACAACTTGAAGTCTCTCAGGTTGAAACTCAAAACTTTCAGAATTCGGAATTGGAACCACAGGATTCACAGATGGAACCTCAGAAGCCACAGGGATTTGTGGAGATGAATACTGTTCATTTGCAGACCCATCAGATATTGGAGATAAGGATGATGAAGAATTCAAGGAATTGGAATGCTGTGAAACCGGAGAGGCTGGTGAAACTAACACATTATCAAGATTAGGCATGGATGGTTGTGGGGGAGATGGTGGATGGTGAGGTAGGATTGGTTGTGAGGTCACATGTGATGTATGAAGACTAGGGGAATGTGATGATACAAGACCGGGATAGGGAAATTCAGATTCATCAAATAACACATGCCTGGAAACATAAACTTTCTTCTTGATGACTTCATAACACAAATAACCCTTGTACTTTGATGCATATCCCAGAAAAATACACTTGGATGTCCTAGGTTGTAACTTTGTGGTGTTGAAGGGTCTTAAAAGCGGGTAACAAGAACAACCAAAAACTTTAAGGTGACTGACATCAGGAACCAAACCATAAAGAATTTCAAATGGAGACTTCTGATTAAGTGTTTGTGATGGCATTCTATTAACAAGATACACTGAAGTCTGACAAGCAAATGACCAAAATGGTGCAGGTAGGTGAGAGGTTTGAAGAAGAGTAATGGTGGTTTCAATAATATGACGATGTTTCCTTTCGGCCAAACCGTTTTGTTCTGGTGTATAAGGACAAGACAACTGATGACGGATACCTTTAGAAGTGAGAAAAGTTTGGAAATGTTTCCCTATATATTCACCCCCGCCATCACTTTGAAGTGTTTTGATTGAAACTGAAAATTGATTAAGTATAAACTGATAGAATGTCATAAATGTAGCACAAACATCAGTTTTATTGATAATTGGAAAAATCCAACAGAATCGGGTACATTGGTCTATGAAGGTAACATAGTACTTAAAATCTTCTAGAGACAGACACGGAGCAGGGCCCCATACATCGCTGTGAACAATATCAAAGGGATGAACATACGTATGTGAAGCAGAATGAAAGGGTAATTTGCTAATCTTGCCCTCTAGACAATTGGAACACAGCCTAGATATAAAATCAGCAATACTAGGAAGATTTGATTTCTTAAGCATAAGAGAAGCAACCTTATTTGATGGATGACCTAATCTATGATGCCATAGACTCGAGGTTACTTGTTTGCCAATGTAAGCAGCTACTGGAGGAGCTTTTTGTATAGAAGAAGATGATGGTGTGGAAGGAATGGGATACAATCCATTACTGCATAGACCTTTGAACAGTATTCTCCCTGTGGCTTTGTCCTGAATCCAAAAACACCAAGCATCAAAGATCAGCCAACAATTATTGTCAAGACAGATTCTATGTACAGAGAGTAAATTCTGAGATATTCTAGGTACATATAGGACCGAATTTAACTTCAAATCATGAAAAGGAGTCTGCAATATGGAAGATCCTCTGTGGGATACGTTCAAACCTTCACCACTTGCAGTTTGGATCATTTCTGTTGAAGGAAAAAGAGTTGCCAATGACAGATTATTCAAATCTGCAGTCATATGATTTGTTGCACTCGAATCTGTAAGCCATACTTACTGAGAAAGATTGGATTCCAGTGGTGGAGCAGAAGCATTGACATGCATAGCATTCATGGATCCAGCAGTAGAAGGTAAATTTGCATTCCTAAAGTGACAGAACTTTGCACTGTGATTCCTTTTTCCACAGATTTGACACCCATCAGCCACTATAGAATCAATATTCCGAAATCGACAAGTATCAACAAGATGACCATATTTGCCACTGATTTGACAGGAAGTGCCAAAAGAAGACAGCTGCTGTTGTGGGGAATTTCCAAGAATCCCACGACCTTGAGTCGGGTAGAATGGCTTATTAGTCCCAAATTTAGAACCATACTGAAACTTTCCTTTGCCTTTGTTCTTGTTGTAAGAAGAACGATATTGAGAGGCAGCAGTTTGATTGTTGTAAAGATGCTGTTGATCAAATGTTCCCTTAAGATTTGACTGAGACCCATCATGATCCGCAACCATTGCAGTAAGAAAAGGAGTTGCAGAGACATTATCAATCATTGCTTCTTCAGCAAGTAATTGAGATCTCAGATCCTTCATTGAAATAACATGATCCCTGCCTCTAATGATTGATCTAATCGTGTTATATTCAGACGATAAGCCATTAAGAGTAAGAATAACTATATCATCATCATCAAATTTAACCCCAGCTGCAGAAAGATAATCCCGAGCCTCCTTCATTCGTTGTAAATACAGAGAAATAGAATCATTACCCTTTTTGATATTCTGCAACACTGACTTCATTTGGAAGATACTGGTTCTTGTAACAATTGAAAATTGTTCCTTAAGTCTTGTCCAAAGATCCTGAGCACTAGTGCTTCCTATCGCACAAGAAACAGCAGACGGTGAAAGAGTTGCAGTAATCAATTGCATTAAGGCACGATCATGCATCTTCCAAATCTTGTAGTCATCAGATTCTGTTTGAGAAGTAGTTCCTTGAGAATCAACCTCAGACCCACTAGAGGTAGTCCTTGTAAATCGAATAGGACAGGGAGTAGAACCATCCACAAAACCCAAAATACCATGCCCTTCGAGAAGAAGCTGCATCTGAAAATGCCAAACCAAGTAGTTTGTCTCATCAAGCTTTACTGTCACAGATGATGAAACAGTGGAGATGAGAGAAGTAATCGGAGACTGGAGAATCTGTAATTGAGAAGGAGTAATCATTGGTGCAAGAATTCAGAAAACTTGTTCGAGAACAATGATTGAGAACTTGTATCGAACACTTGGTGTGCACAGAAGACAATCGCCAAGAAGACTAATATGTAGAAGAAGATGAGCTCCAGAAATTTATACAGAGCACACAAAGATCAGAAACATCAAAGAAATCAGAAATGATGAGCGGAAGCAGTCCAAAATTGAAGATTTTCACCTAGCGATTAGCTAATCCGGCGAAGATACCATGTAAACCAAGCTGTAATCACAAGGAAGAATATGCAGTATTACACTTGAGAGAGAGAAGAGAAATGAGTCGAGAGAGAAGAGAAGATAGAGAGAGAAGTAAACTTTCATATATTGTGTTTTCTGAATGATTACAATCTTACTGTTCTAAGACTATATATTCTCTATATAAAACTTTGCTGTTTAAGTCACAACATAACTAACTTCTAACAGCCTTGCTAATCTCTTGACAAGTGTCTTATTATATCACCATTAATACTATCCTTAACATAAATTACATTAAATTAGTTGCCAAATGATTTTTTTTAACAAACGATATTATCTACACCAAGGGGGAGGGAGTGGGTTTAGCCTCATAATAAACTAGCAATAATGTGATTCAATCAGTTGTTTATTAAATATTATTTTCTCTATTTTTAAACACGTTCAAAACATCTTAAGAGGCGTGTAATGCTAGTTATAAAAAAGGTATTTCGCACGCGGATAATAATGTGATTAAATTAGTTGTCAAATGATTGTTTTTTTTTTTTACAAACGATATTATCTACACTAAGGGGGAGGGATGGGCTTAGCCTCATAATGGGTTAGCAATAATGTGATTCAATCAATTGTTTATTAAATATTATTTTCTCTATTCTTAATGTAAATTCTATAAAAACCGATTTTATTATGTAATTCAGCTGCTTTAATTGGTTTATGTGGTTCTTCTAGCATGATTTAAGATTATTCATTTACTTCAAATATTTGACTTTTCTTTTGTCAATTTACGCATCTAAATACAGTTAAAACATGTAGTTGCCCGTAGCATGCCGTGATTCAAAAAATGTCTTCTGCACACACGTGAACGCGTGTATGAAGGCTAATGACTACTGAAACCGATGAAAAAGTAAAACACAAAATACTTAATATTATTTATTAACTTTTTTTGGGGGGAGGAGGGGGCGTGCGTGCATGAAGGCTAGTCACTACTGAAACCGATGAAAAAGTAAAACACAATTAACATAGTGAAAAAAATACTTAATATTATTTATGAACTTTTTTTTGGGGGGGGGGGGGGAGCGGCGTGGGTGGGAGTGGGGAGGGGCGCATGGCCCCCGCTGGTCATCAAAGCCTAATATGCCACTGATGCTACAAATATTAACTTTTAGTACATGCATCATTCCATCCCCAGAGGCATCAAATGCTCTCCTTCTCATTCCCCGGCAGCAATGATATAAATATAAGTAGTTAGATAAGCAGGACATGTCAAGGGTGTTATGATCAACTTCAGGAGCTCAACTCTCAATGGCAGGCTGGTGGGTTTTGTATGCCACCAAAACCAGCTTTTACATTTTTACATACGGAGGTGAGAGCTGCAGCATTTGGACCAGTATACTTCAAATCAATGTCGTGAAGCTGGATGTTTTGGCAAGGAACCTGGCTGCTGCAAATGAAATCTACTGCCACATTTGACGGTGTTGTCCCTTTGATGTTTATGTAATGAACATTGCTGATCTGCACACGCGATGGCTGCACAGTGTTGAAGAAAGTCGGTAAAAGAAGGTTAAGATTAGAAGTCAAGAGTTCGATCTCATTTATCGACTTATTAAAAAAAAAAAGAGAGTGATTACTTAGGGTTATAGGATAATTAGGTTAACAAACCTGGTTCTTGTCGCATCCCCCAGCGCAGTACTCTTGGTCAATAATGATAGGGTTCCTAACATTCTGCATGATGAGGTCCTTGAAAACCATGCCTGATGCCAGACTAGGACCCGATCCTGGCCATGACTTGATTCTAATCCCATTGTCTGTGTTCAAAAATGTTGTCTTCTTCACGGTGATCCCTTTCACGTCATTTTCGTGCTCATACTTGCCAAGGCTACCGACACTGTCATCAATAAAATGGGGACACAAATTAGTCCATGAACATTTAGGAGGATAGGTGGTATTTATATAAGACATAGTAGCGGAACAATCTATTATATGTTAGCAGATTGTCAATCTAGACCTTGATTATATAACTGTCCTTCAAATGCATCTATAGTCCAAATTTTATAGTCCAACAACATTACATGTCAAGAATAATGTATAGCATAAGAGTTCAAATACTAAAAACTCGATTATATATCTACCTAATGCCATGTCCGGGGCCACAGATTACGTTGTTGATGGCAATGTTGGTGGATCCCTGAATCATGCCGATGCAATCATCACCAGTGGCAATGTGAGTTCTGGCAACCTTGACATTGTTGGAGTTGCTAATGTGGATGCCGTCAGTGTTGAGGCTTGTTCCAGGGGCAGAGATATTCACTCTGCGAACCCTAACATTCTGGCTGTCAGTGATGAAAAGGTGAACTCCTTTGCTGTTGAGGGAACTAATGCCTCGAATGACCCCGTTAGAGACGCTATTGAATTTGATGCTCTGCATTAATTAATCCAATAATTAAAGCCAGTTTTCTTTCTTATGAATTATTAGGTTCACATCCTTCTTTTTGCTACTCTATTGATTAAAATTCTATTCATTTTCAATTTTTGATCAAGATCCTTAGGTATTAATAACATCATTAATTATTTGAATAATAAAATATTTTATTTTTAAATATATTCCTTTAGTGTTAAAAATGTTAAAATTAGTGTATTTATATTTATGACTAAATTTTTTATCATATATTTTTATTTTTAGTTTGTACCTATTTTTAATTTGTACCAATTTTCTTTTCATTTTGTAATTTGTACCCATATATTGGTTTCTTTTTGTGCCCATATTTTTTAAAGTTTTATTTGTGTTTGTACCCATGTGTACACCGTCACTTGACATTGTATATTTAATCAATGATAGAAAAATTACATATGGTATATTTATGTTTTATGCCTAAACTTTGTATCATATATTTATATTTTTAGTTTGTACCCACTTTTAATTTGCAACATTTTTTTTTAAATTTGTAGTATTTTCTTTTTAGTTTTATTTTGTACCCATGTATTAATTTCTTTTAGCACCCATATTTTTTTAAAATTCATTTGTACTCATAATTTTTTAATCTTTTATCTGTACCCTAATTTATTTATAATGTACCCATTCTTCTTTATTAATGTACCACTTTGTTATATGTGAAATATACCAATTTTTTTTGTAAAATGTCCCATTTTTTTAACACTACGGATACATTCTGTTGCCATTTATTATTTCTTATTTTTACATAGTTTTTATCCGTTTTATTCAATCAAAATGTTTGATTTTTTTTATTGTAACCATTTCTTATAATGAGAGATTTTAAATTTATAGGATTATAAATCTCATAAAATATTAAACAATTAATGTCAAAACTATAAAAATATAAATATTAATTGTAATATAATGAGGTGTACAAAGTCAAGGGACTTTGATCAAACTTTGAATACCATTAAGGTTTTAGTCAAAAAATGTTAATGATTAGGGACCGCATCCAAAGTATTCATATATATATATATATATAGAGGAGGCTCTAGTTAACTAGTTGGTAATGAGTATAGAACTTACAGATGGGAGTGGACTGCAACCGTCGCTCGAACTGCCGCAGTCACCAGCGACTTTCCAGGCACTTGATCCTTGTCCGTCAAAGACGCCATTGCCGGTAATGACCAAGCCCTCTACTTTCTCAAACAAGAACCAGTATGGCTCTTCATATAAGGACAGATCATTCAGGCCTTTTATGGTCCCTAAAACTTGAACAACTATGGGTTTAGCACAGGTGCATGGCCCTTGAAATACCGCTGGCCCACTCTTGTATGTCCCTGGTGGGATCAGAACCCTTGATCTCCGGTCAGTGTTATTCTTACATGCTGCAATCCATGTTTTTATGAAATTCTGCCATTAATAGCAAAAGAAAAAAAAAATCAATTTAGTCAGACGACCCAAAATGAATTAGTTTTGTCAGTTTTGCACCGTCGTTTTCAGAATGTGATGAATACGTATCATACATTTATACAACATAAAATAATGTTAGGGTAACATAGTATTACCATACTTGCATCGTGGTTCCCATCAGGCTTGGCGCCGAAATCCACCACGTTAAAGATTTTCTCATCAGGATCAGCTGTGTCATGGACACCCAAATTACTACCACGGAAAACATCGAACACAGCCGGAGGAATGGCAACCGAGGCAGCGGCTCGAGAGGCCAATGCAGCTAAGCACAAGATAAGAATGACGTGGCAATACATTCCTCCAGCAATGGCCTGTTGGAATTGTTGGATCGCCGGGCCCGTCCCACTCTAACAACACCGATACTGTCCCCACTTAACCACCTGCACAATCCTCAGGTGTGGGGTTTTATCACAAAAGGCCTCGGTATTAGTTAGAGTGGGATAATACTATTTAAACTTCTTTAGTTTTCTTCACCCCACCGATGTGGGACAGTTTAACACTCCCCCTCACGTGTAACCTCATTTAGTGGTTCACACGTGGAGATCCACATCAGTAATTGAAACTCAGAGGTCGGCTCACGTTGGGCCCACTTGTTTTCAATTGGAACTCAGCGGTCGTTTCTATATTAAGAGTTTAGACTTGTTTCCTTCCGGGTGGTGACAAGCTCATTGGCTTGCACACAAGCTCGTTGGCTTGCACGGGCCCGCAACCGTGGGCTCTGATACCATGTTGGAATTGTTGGATCGCCGGGCCCGTCCCACTCTAACAACACCGATACTGTCCCCACTTAACCACCTGCACAATCCTCAGGTGTGGGGTTTTATCACAAAAGGCCTCGGTATTAGTTAGAGTGGGGTAATACTATTTAAACTTCTTTAGTTTTCTTCACCCCACCGATGTGGGACAGTTTAACATGGCCATGGCCTCCTTTTCAACTCTACAAAGCTAGCTAGCTAAAAAATTATGTAAAGAAATTTTGTCTACTATTTTTCCCGATTACATAACAAGTCTCCGGGGAGACTTGACGATTAAAGTTAGGGATGGATAAATTCTCTTTGAATGCCTGTATTTATACTAACTAAAAGAATTTGTTAAGTACCCTCCGCTGCTATCTGTGCGGGGAGGCTCGAACTCTACGGTGAAGGTTAGATTAATTAGTTTTTTTTATTTTTTTTATTTTTTTTTTTTAAATAATTGGTTTGCCTAAAAATGGTGATATGCTTTGTGCGTGCATGACTAATTCCCTAAGTTTAAGGTACATGTTAAAATATTGTGGTCCTTCACTTCCACCATTGTAGGGCGCTAGTTCTTCTCCATGCATTCATCTGCTTTTGCATGGCCACCAAATTATTACCAGACTCCCACCAACAAGACAAAATTAATTTAAAAAAACAGATTGTGTTTTTCCTTTTAGTAGGATTTTTTTTGCAAATACTAGGAAGACTAAATTTATATATAAAGTTTGCAAATTAAATGATGTGTCACAAATTAGAATAAGCACGTTTATCAATGCTTATGTAATAAATCAATAATTAACTTTCATATCCTTTAATTTTCAAAATTTTGTCTCTCTAGCATTACTTTTTTTTTCTTTCCTTATGTTGCTCAATTCATAAACTAATAAATAACTAATAAACCGTGCCTTGGTTTTAACTAATCATCAGTTATCAGTCGGTTACTATAAGTGATCTATGAACAAGAGACTCCTAAATGTTGAAGGGAAAAAAAAGTTGTAACTTGAGGTGGATTTTAAGATGGGTGTTTACTATTTGCCAACAGGATCCTCTCCATATCCCTTTGGTGAGGATTCTGAGGATCCATGAATCATGTTTGTTCATCGTACATCATGCGATCAGTTTTTGTCAGGTATTGTTTGTGTTTAATTTTAAATAAAAATATTTAAAATAATTTCTGATCGCACGATGTACGATGAAAGGATACGATTCACAGATTCCCAGATCCCCACAAAAAGAATCTGGCAAGGATCCGGATTCTAGTATTTGGTCCATGAAATGAAAAAGGCACTGTTTTTGTTTATGTCCCATCTTTTTCTGTTTTTTGTTTTTCTTGCTCAAAAGATTTATTTCCTTCTTAATTAGGTGTAACTTTTTTTTTAAATTTTTTATAAATAATTTTTTTTTTTTGTACAATCGATGTTCTGAAAAATAAAAAACATTTATTTAGGGTAAAAAGTTATATATATTATTCCCCGTCCTTTTTTAGTCAGGATACATTATTCCCCGTTCTTGTTTCCTTTTTTGACCGGTTAACGTACTAGTGATTCCCAAAAATTGAATGATTTAGTTAGAAAGTTCTTTTGGAGAATCCGATACCCTCATTTAGTATTAAAATCTAGTGATATTCCTCTTTACTTATAAGCGAGAGATCTTAGGTTCGATTCTCACCAAAAGTGAATTTGAACCACATTGTTGCTAGCCGATTGTGAGGCTAAGCCAACCCCCTCCCTTTTAGTGTAGATAATATCGTTTGTTCAAAAAAAAAAAGTATACTAGATTCGTCGTCCAGTAATACGGTCTAATGATATTTTTTTTTATTTATAAGTGAGAAGTCTTATGCTTTCGATCTCGAAAATAGTGAATTCGCAACCAATTTATTCTTCAACGTTTTAGTGTAAATATATAGTCGTATTAAAAAAAGGGTGATTTTGTATAAAATTAATAAAAAGTTACAATATTAACAATACATAATTCCAAATAGATCAATCATGTATTGTGATACTTAAAAGCATTTAAAATAAACAAAAATTACAAAATATGCCACTACAGCTGACGCCTCCTTTGTCATATATATATATATATATATATTTTTTTTTTTTATGTAAATAGATACAGGGTTGGGAACAGATGAGGAGGTTGTGATATGGATATTAGGACACATGAATGCACGCCAAAGGAGAAAAATCAAAGACACTTACCAACAACTTTACAATAAATTCCTCCTTGATGATCTCCGGTCTGAACTTCTGGAGATGGAACTATGTAACAACCCAACAAGCCCAAATCATGATAACCACAACAAGTGGCAACCATATAAAACTTACCGTGATAACCAAGAAAAGAAAAAGTGAGGATTTAATTAAAAGGAAACTAACGAAAAGTTCTAAAAAACTTTAGTTTGAATGAAAAATAACAAATAAATGTATAAGTGAATAGTACCAGGAAAGGTAAAAATATGGTTTTTCGTTAAAAATGAATAATAACGGAAATGTTTCGTTAAAATTTCATTTAATTAAAGGAAAACATACGCATGGTCTCTAATGATCTAGCTGCATAGATCTCTTTACATTTATCGTTTGTACATTTGTACGAATTTAGATTAATCTTGACCCTTGGATTAATTTGATGTAATTTAATCCTTCCACGTTAGATTTAAATTGAAATCCTCTTCGCACCATAAAGGTCACTCCACATAGGTGCAAAACGTGTAAGCACGGAGACTAAATGCAAAGTCTCAAGATTCCGACTGTACACAATAGCCTAATAAGTCACATTAGGATTTAGTGAGCCTCTTTTAGTGAAAAACAATCCTCAAAATATAAGAAAAACAATTTGGTTATTTGGACATATAAAACTGGCTTACTTGCTGACATATTCTCTAGTCGAGTTAGGCCATAGCATGGCAATTAAAACCCACTTATAAAGTATGCCAATAGTTGTATCAATTTTATCCTCTAAATAGCATTACTCTAAATAAAAGGGGCCCCTTGTAATTTTGGTTTTAGGTCTCATTCTGCATTAGGCCAACGCTAGTTTGGAATTACACAATTTGACAAGTCAAATACAAAAAGGGGGCGAGAGAGAAACGTAGAGTAAATAACACAACTATTTTATATGCAAGTAATATTACAAGCTGATGAGCAGGATGATCAGATTCTAAGGGACAAATCGGTGGTACATAAATCACCGGCGGCTTTCGCAGGGTCAATCCTTGTTTGATATCCCCCGAAGTCCTGCCCATTGGAAATTAAAATAGACAAAAAAAAGGAAGACATACGTTATACATATGTTCCGTGCATGAAGTCCTGCCCACTGGACTTCCAATATATATATATAAGATTACTTGGAGAGCTTGGTAGGTGCCTTGCCTTGTGTACCAAGATAAGTGAAACTAATTAGGCCTACCATGTTTCTTTGTACTAAATTCAGTGATCACTACTCCGCCGTAGAGGTTGGCCGCCTCGGTGCTAGTGAGAACAGCAGTGCCCCTTTTCATATGAACAGTATTAACAGGCCTTTGCATCATATTCTGGCTCTGCTGATCATGATGATGAGCTTCGTTGTAATTGGCCGTCCTGTGGATGTTCGTTTGTGGATAAAAATGTTGTCCTTGATGAGGAGGTCTTGTAGTAGTGGTGATCACCTTCTGCGGCAAGCTACCATAGTAAAGGTCAGCTGCTACGTTCGTGCTACTATTGTAAAGAACGCCGTGGCAGTCCTCGATGATGGTATGGCGTTCGGATGCAATTGGGGTAGCTACCTTACGGTGAAAAAACACTCTCCTCTCTCACAGCAAAGCGTTCAGAAACAGCCATTGCTAATAAATGAATCAAGGGGGAGCTACCTAAGCTTGCCTTACCTTGTGGTTTTCTTACTAAAATATGTTAAGAGCCTAGCCACATTATATAGGAATTCGGCAGAGGTTCACAACTCACAGTAGGCTTTCTGATCACGTTCTTGTGATTCTCTATAATGGTTCCTTTTTCTAGTATTATTGAAACGAATCTATTACAAAAAGTTTTCTACTATGACCCAGCAATTATAATAGAGGCATTGTGATTTTCACACACTTCTTTTAACATTTCCTACATTTTTCTTATTTTTCAACCGTTTAGTTGAATAAATCAACAAAAACAACGGCTATAATCAAATCGAAGTGAGTGAGATACTTAGATTATCCGTTAATATATAGCTAGATATTTCATTAGCGTTTAACATAAGTGCTTTTAGCTAAAGCACTACTAAGCAAAAACAAAAGTTCTATCTTACTCTTAAGTTCCAGAAATTTTAGCTGCTAGGTCTTATTGTATGTTATTTGTACCAATTATCATACTAGAGGTTGGGGACAATAATGTAATTAGCAATGATGGTCTGGTTGGAGAAATGCATATATCACACCCTTTACGAATAACATATCTTTACTACATAAATTCAATATAATCGGAACTGTTCAATTTTTTAATCTTCATATGAAGATTATCTTTATGAAATCATTTGAATTAGATATCATTTATGCATTCCCTTATTCTATGCATTTGGATGACTAAACGATTTCCGATTTAATTTTTGTTGAAAAAATCTTCAAATAAAGATTAAGAAATTGAACTATTTGAATTATGAAGTTTATATGAGGAACATAAATTATTAAAAAAAAAAATGAGATACGTACATTCTCGAAGAATGCAAGTATTATTCCCAATTTTTTAGTTCTCTTGAACTAATAATACATGCTGTTATAACGAGTTTTTATTTTTTATTTTTTATTTTTTATTTATTTCCTCGATTAATTTGAACCAATAAAGATGCATTTGGGATAGAGTTTTGGTCGTATGCAATAGATTCTACTACAGAAAGTTATTCGATTCAAGCACATGCGTGAGCATCTCTTAGCACCCGGCACCAACTGTATGGACCGTAATCAATTAGTTTGTGAAGATTCAATGGGTCAATTGGAGAAGGAGCTTTAATGGGTCAATTGTTGATCATGCTCCCTATATAAACTACCCGCCAGCTTCGAGGGTGTAAACTTCTAAACCTATTTGCAATTAGAAATTGAATCACTCTATATAAATTTAATTTTATCAAGTTTAGAATGTCTGACTTTTTACTTTGTCACCTGCTAATCAGCATGTATGAGGGTTTATCACAATAAGTATCTATGCATGTTATAGCCTAATATTACTACTTTGTGAATCGGTGGGCTTCTTTAGTGAACAAAAAAGAAATCCTCAAAATATAGCTGATGTTGTGGTTTATTTTACTGAAGGGAGAGAAAGGGTGAGGCAAAGAGAGAGAAGAGAGTTGAGGAATTGCTTTGATGTGTATTTCCAATACTTGTGCCTTTATTTGTCGTAATCTGGATAGGATTCCTTACCTTCCAAGTAATGCATTTTTAAAGGGATAAGGTCTTCTAGTATTCTAAATACAATCTACTAATGATTTACAAAACTACACTACTAGAATTTATGTCATAACACTCCCCCTTCAGTGTGTAAATACTTAAGTAGATATCGCATCAAATCTTCATGGAAGAATGCATAAGAAGTACAACTCACAAAATTTGGCTATGGTAAAACCCAAGGTAGGATCAAACCCATAGTCTAAAGAGAAAGGTGTGAAGTTTCATTAAGTCAGGACATGCTGCTCTAGCTAATTGTCCACGCTTTCCAAGTGTGATTTCTATGTTATGTATGGCTGTGCCGAAACTAAATGTCTACAGGGGGCAAGTAGAACACAAATAAGGTATGACTAGCCCATGATAGGTGTCTCGTTAAAATCTCATCAGGTATCAAAAGTCTAATGGAAAAAATGCTCCTAATCATAGGAAAAAAGAGTACATTAAAGTTAAGTGAGTATACTTCTGGATATTCCCCCTGAGTTTGACAAAACTTCTAAATGAGAATTACAAGCATTGCAAATCAGACAATTTACGCATACCAATTCCTTGAACAAGCTTTTAGAGAGTAGACTTTGACAGTGAATTCGTGAAGCCTAATATGACTACTTTGTGAATCGGTGGGCTTCTTTAATGAACAAAAAAGAAATCCTCAAACTATAGCTGATGTTGTGGTTTATTTTACTTAAGGGAGAGAAATGGTGATGCAAAGAGAGACAAGAGAGTTGAGGAATTTTTTTGATGTGTATTTCCAATATTTGTGCCTTTATTTATAGTAGTCTGGATAGGATTCCTTACCTTCCAAGTAATGCACTCTTAAAGGGATAAGGTCTTCTAGTATTCTAAATACAATCTACTAATGATTTACACAACTACACTACTAGAATTTATGTCACAACACTCCCCCTTCAGTGACAGTGTGTAAATACTTAAGTAGATGTTGCATCAATCTTCACGGAAGAATGCATAAGAAGTAAAGCTCACAAAATCTGCTATGATAAAACCCAAGGTAGGATCAAACCCATAGTCTAAAGAGAAAGGTGAGAAGTTTCATTAAGTCAGCATTTGTTACTCTAGCTAATTGTCCACCATTTCCAAGTGTGATTTCTATGTTATGTATGGCCGTGCCCAAACTAAACGTCTTCAGGGTGCAAGTAGAACACACTCAAGGGTATGACCAGCCCATGATATGTGTCTCATTAAAATCTCATCAGGTATCAAAAGTCTAATGGGAAAAATGCTCATAATCATAGGAAAAAAGAGTACATTAAAGTCAAGTGAGTATACTTTTGAATACTCCCCCTGAGTTTGACAAAACTTCCAAATGAGAATTACAAGTACTGCAAATCAGACAATTTACGCATACCGATTCCTTGAACAAGCTTTTAGAGAGTAGACTTTGATAGTGAATTCGTGAAGAGGTCAACAAAGTTGTCTTCGAATCGAGTTTGCTTGACTTCAATCTTCTGATACTCTTTCTATTGATGTGAGATGAAGAATTTCGATGCAATATGGTTTGTGTTGTCTCTTTTAATGTATCCTTTCTTGATCTGGTCGATACAGGGGGCGTTGTCATCATAGATTGTTATAGGAGTCTCAATGACAAAATAAAGTCTGAAAATACTTCGAATATGCTCAACAACAACTTTGAGCCATATTTATTCACGAGGAGCTTCATGTAGGGTGAGAATTTTAGCATGGTTTGAAGAAGTTGCAACTAAGGTTTGTTTGGTTGCCTTTCAAGATATTGTGGTGTCTCCAACGGTAAAGATATAACCCATTTGAGTGCGTGTCTTGTGCGGGTCAGATAAATAACCTACGTCAGCATAACCAACAAGGCAAACATCATTCTGAAGATCAAAGGGGTATAATCTATTCTAAGATGCATATGGATAGAATAAACCCCAATACGTAGTACCTTTAAGGTAACAAAAAATGTCTTTAACACCATTTCAATGTTTGCATGTAGGTGCATTGCTATATTTTACCAAAAGATTGATAGTGAAGGAAATGTCCGGTCTAGTGCATAGAGCCTCAACATAATAAAGTGCCAATTGCACTCAGATATAGAACTTGAAACTCCAAGACCTCTTCCTTATCGTCTTTAAGATGAAAAATGTCTCGTTTTGTATCAAGCCTTCGGACGACTATAGGAGTACTCAAAGGTTTTTGCTATACCCTTATTAAAGTGTCTCAACACCTTCTGGTGTAGTTTGATTGGTGTACCAGAATACCATTAGAACAATTTTCGATCTCCAGGCTAAGACAATGTTGAGTTTTTTTTCTAGATCTTTCATCTCAAATTCCTACTTCAAGTGTGAGGCAATTTTCTTAAGTTCTTCGGAAGTCCAATAAGATTCATGCCATCAATATAAACTATAATTGTTGCAAATCCGGTTTAGAACTATTTGATATAGTCAATGCAATCTGTAGAGTGAACGACTAAATCTAATTGAGAGGGTGTCACATGGTTTAGAACTATTTGATCCAGTCAATGTAAGTCATTTGGGAAATTTCATATAGATTTCTGTATCAAGATCCCCATATAGATATGCGGTTACAACGTCTATAAGCTGCATATTTTTTTTTCTTTTCAGAAACTACCAAATTGATAAGGTAGTGGAACTTTATGAGGTCCATTATGGGGGAATGGTCCCCACGTAATCAATCACATGGTGTTGATAGAAGCCTTGCACCACGAGACGTGCCTTATATCGAACTATCTCATTCTTCTCATTATGTTTCCTTACGAAAATTCACTTGTGGCTAACATGCTTCACATATGAAGGTATAGGAACTATAGGCCTAAACACTTTATGTTTCCTAAGTGAATCAAGTTTAACTTGGATTGCTTGTTTCCAGTTTAACCAATCAGTTCCACGTTGGCATTTGTCAATGAAACGCGGTTCAATGTCATTGTTCAGTATGATATTCGTAGCTAATGTGTATGAAAATGCATCGTCGACTATCATTCTAATCCCAAACCTCATCCAAGCTAGCATAATGGAACAAAATCTCACGATTCTTGGGAGGCGAATTCCCCTTTTCAAGGAAGCTTCCATAATATAGAATAACCTCATGAGTAGGAATGGTTGAGTAGGTGATGGGATTTAAACTAGTTTCACTAAGTTGTATTGTGGGCTTCCTCTTTTAGGGTTGTGAATCCTTTGAACCAATAAGTTTGCAACGCTTCAACGTAGGAACATATGATTAGGTAACCACCTGTGTACTAGGTAGCGTAACAAGTGTGGCCAACCGTCCTTACAAGACGATTTTTTGATGTATGCATGGCACATCTATCATTGCAAGCGTGTTTACAACTGGTAAATAGATCTCATCACTTTCACTAGATCAATAAAAGCATATGACATGCTTTAAACAAGGCTTTGTAGATCTAAAATACGTTGCACTTCAATTTCAAACTGTGTAGTGCATCTAAATGAGATATGGTGGGGTTAATCTACAACAATTCACAACATTTTTCATGAACTATGTTCTTATCTCCCCCTAACGAAAGGAAGACTGTCTTATTGAAGTGACTTCGCAAAACGTGCGGTAAAGAGATATGTCAATGGCTCTAAGTAGCGAATAATAGATGGTGAATCATAATTGACTTAGTTTCTAATTCTTTTCTAGGACCCATTTTGGTACGTAGTGGCGGCATTATTGGCACATAATTTGTGCACCTAAACATGCATAAGTGCCAGACATCAGGCTCGTACTCAATAACCAACTGTGATGGTGAAAAGATTGGGTGGCGATGGGTCTTAAGCAAACCAATGTATTTGCGTGCAAAATTTTTGTAAAGCCCCAAGTAGACTCCAGAAGCTTGGTACGCATGACCAAGGTCCAAATGATCAATTGAAGCGCTATAAACACTTATGCTAAGTTGTTTTGGGTGTGAAAATAATCACAAGTTTTTCAACTTCAATCACAAAAGACTTGGCATAATTGTCGAAAGTCTTTAACGTAAACTCTCCAACATTATCTAGTCAAATCGACTTAATCGGATAATCAAGGTGGTGAGCCCTACACTTAATAATTTATGCTAGGAGTTTAAAAAATGCAGCATTGAGTGTGGACAGTAGGCAAACAAGTAACTAACGTGTCGATGCATTAGCTAACATCATAAAGTAACGAAATAGTCTTCAAGGTGGTTGCATAGGTCCACAAATGTCCCCTTGAATCCGTTGAAGAAAGGTTGAAAAGTCTTTTCAAACTTTGTCTGAAGATGGGCAAGTAATAAACTTACCCAAAGAACAACCTTTGCAAGAATCACAACCAAGGATGATATCTTACTGCAGGTAAACGGATGCCCATGAGTAGTTTTAAGGATATGGTGCATCATCATGATTCCTAGATGTCTTAAGTGATCATGCCAAAACATGTTTTCTAATGTAAACTAAGTAGTAGACTGGCCACATGATGGGCCTCAAAAACATGAATGATTGTTGGATACAATCTATTCGCAAGACGCTCCATCTTCTTATGAATACGTTTCTGGCCATATTCATATGCAAAGGAATTTAGCTTCATTTTCTCCAGTGGTTTCACCGTGATAATCATTATCTCAAATATCTTTAAAGCTAAACAACGTTCTTCCGAAAGGGGATTAGTAAAGTGCCTCATTAATGGTTAATTTAGTAACATTAGACAACATTATATGGGCAGTACCATACCCTCTCAATCAAGTTGGATGGGCCTGAAGGGCTTGTCATAGGTGAATTTTTAGGTATGAAGTTAGTTAAATAATGGTGTTCACCCAAGGTGGTATGTGTAGTTGCACTATACACCAAACAACCAACTTTCCCACAAAACATACCTAGAAATAAATTAATTGAATGAGTGACATGTATATGAAAAAATCCGAATTTCATTCATCCAATTAATCATTTGAGAAATAATATCCATAAAATAATAATCTAAAAATTTAAAATAAACACCAAACAAAAATCCAAAACAAAGGAAATTGTTCAAATACTTAAACAAAAATTAAGGGGGTGTTTCGGCCATTAAGGGATTTGGCCATTAGGGGAACCCAGCCATAGGGTGGCCCATGACTAAAAATTTCTAATCTTCCATCGTTGCATATGCCTTTTGAAAATCAGAATTCTCCATAGTGGTATCTTCGGGATTATTCACTTGATCAAAGTTAGTCTCTATGGCTTTATGACATAAATGGTACTCAGCAACAAAATGAAAGGAAGCTCCACAAGTATGAGACCAATAGTCCTTGGAACCACAATGGTAACACGTATTTGCTTTTATGGTGGGGGTGCGTTGCTTGGCAACTAGGAAATCACGCTTCGGTGTTGGATCATGGGTTAGGGTTGGGACCCTTTCCACGACCTTGGTGTTTTCTGCGTCCATTTGGGTTTGAGATGCTTTCACATATGCTTCAGGCCCAATGCTCAAGCCAATAGGTCTAGCTTGATGATTTTTCACCAAAAGTTTGTTTGCTTTTCAGCAAGTAGTAAGACAAAGATTAATTTTGAGAACTTCGTAAATTTTGGTGCCTTATATTGTTGTTGCAGGACAATATTCGTGACATGAAAATTTGACTAAGTCTTCTCCAAGAGATCATGTTCAGTCAAATCCTCTTTAAAGAACTTGAGGAATGATCGAATTCGACAAACTTCATCATTGTATTCATTCACAAACTTGAAATCTTAGAAGCGTAAGTGCTGTCAATTGTGTCTTGCTTCAGGTAAGAGAATATCTTTTGATAATCGAAACGCTCTTTCAGAGTGAGCCATAAAGCTCTTGGATCTTCTTCAGCAAGATACTCAGTCTGCAATACGTCATGTATATGTCTTCGGATGAAGATCATTGCGATTGCTTTATCATCTTCACCAACTCGGTTATCTGTTTCAGCTTTAATGGTGGTCCTGAGACTCTTTGCAGTGAGGTAGAGCTTCACGTATTGAACTCACTTCAGGTAGTTACTTCTAGATACTTCCAGAGCGGTAAAGTCAAGTTTGTTAAGGTTCAACATGTTGTTGCAATGGAGAGACCAATATCATAGTCAGTATTATGGGATAAGCGTCTATAGTCAAAAGTAGAACATTTAGATTTTGTAGACATGTTTTGGCTTAAATTAAGCAAGAAAAACTTCAAGTCTAAAAATAAATTATTGTTTTAATCGGTTGAGTTATGAGACAGGCAGTGGAAATAGGTAAGTGGACAGAACTCAGTTCCTAAATATTGGGCTAAGAAAGGAAAAGTGAAAACCAAATCTCGATAATTAGGGTTCAAGGTTTTATACGGGCCAAACTAAACAGGCACAGAAGAAAGAAAAATGTTTTTTTTTTTTCAAATGATGGAAGCCTAAAGTTTTCTAATGTGTGTGTTTCGACTGCAGGTCAAGTTTCGAAGCTCGAACCTTTGCAAGATTCTTCTGGAATCTTATGTTTTCATGATGAAAATGTTTCCTCAAAGATTCAATTCACCATAATTACAACAGTAGTATTATAATATAATTGCGAACAATAATTTAAGTAGAATATACAATTTAGTAATCGAAAATTATGGTTCATGCTCAATGGTGAATGTTTCATGCAATCAGGCTAAAAGAATATCGACAATTCAGAACGTGTTGTTGTAGAACCTGGACTGCAATGAGAAATCTTGTGAACAAGTTTGTAGCAGAATATGTTTTAGTTCCTTAGTGCAACTTCATGAGCGTGTGTGACAAACAAAGAAGAGAGAGTTGAGGAATTTCTGTGATGTGTCTTTCCCATCAGTTGTGCCTTTATTATTAGAAAACTGGATATGATTTCTTGCCTTGCAAGTAATACACTCATAAAGGGATAAGATTTTCTAGTGTCCTAAATACAATCTACTAATGTTTTACACAATCACACACGTGCTGGAATTTATGTCATAATATCTAAAACAATTATATTTGGACACAAAATTAATGCACTTGTTGACACACTCTAGTCGAGGTAGACCAAACCCTTGTATGTAAAACCCACTTATATTAAAAAGTATATCAAATGCATCAATTTTATGGGTCTAATTTTTTTTTTTTAAAGAATAGCATTACTCTAAATAGAAGAGGACCCCTTGTAATTTTGACGTTAGGTCTCCTTCTGCGTTGGATCGACACTCGTTTGGAATTACACATTTTCATTCACAATTCAAAGTACAAAAGGGAGAGAGAAATGTAGAGTAAATTACACAACTATTTTATATCCAACTAATAATATTATTACAAGCTGATAAGCACGATGATCAGATTCTGAGGGACAACTCGGTGGTATACATTAATCACCGGTGACTTTCGCACGGTCAATCCTTATTGGATGGCCCCGGAAGTCCTGCCTATTGGAAATAAAATAAAGTAAAACGAAAAATGCATACACATAAATGCAAGCGGCGATACATATATATAAGATCACTAGCTAGGAGCTTGATAGATTCACGATTTCCTTGCCTTCAGCACGAAAATATACAACTGATGAAGCTAATTAGGTCGACCATGCTTCCTGGTACCAAATTCAGTAATCACCACTCCGCCGTAGAGCTCGGCCGCCTCGGTGCTAGTGAGAATAGCAGTGCCCTTTTTTCTATGAACATTCTTAACAGGCCTTTGCATCAGAGTTTGACTCTGCTGATCGTGATGAGCTTCGTTGTAATTGGCCATCCTGTGGATCTTGGCTTGTGGGTAAAAATGTTGTCCTTGGTGAAAAGGAGGAGGAAGAGGAGGCCTAGTAGTAGTAGTGATCATCTTCTGCGGCCAGCTACCGTAGTACTTGTCAGCTGCCACGTTCGCGCTGTTGTTGTAAAGCACGCCGTGGCAGTCCTCTATGATGGTGTGGTGTTCTGATGCAATCGGGGCGGCTACCATCCGGTGAACAGCAAAGCGTTCATTAACAGCCATTGCTAACTTAATTACAATGAGTTAATTAAGGGGAGCTATCTAGCTTGGTTTGCTTTGTGTTTGTCTTACCGAAAAAATTAAGAGCCAAGCCACATTATATAGGAGTCCTATAAAGCTTCACAAGTGGGCTTTCTGATCAGGTTCTTGCGATTCTCCATTATCCTTCCTTTTCTAGTAGGAGAATATTATTGTAACGAATCTAGCCTAAAATCCTTTCTACTATGACCCAGAAATTATGTTAAAACGTTTACTTGTACTAGTTCTTGAGATTATTCATCAATATATAGCTAGATACTACTTCGTTAGCGTTTCACAGATATAACTAAAGGTTACGTAGCTTACTTTTCCTAGTGCATTATTTACAGAATTTAGGTACTTCTAACAAAAGTGGTTTTACCTATACCTCTTCTAAGCAAAAACAATAATTTAATCATGCTCCAAGGTATCTTGTATTGTAGAATTTTTAGTCATTAGATCCTGGTTATTGTAAGCTATTTCTACCATCTAATGGAGGTTGATTTCACCTATATATGTATGTATAACTGATTAGAGGGGTAATCAATGTAATTCGTAAAGATGGTACAAACAACAACAAAGTTTTATTCCAGTAAGTGGGGATCGCTATATGAATTCTAGATCAACGCCACTGCGCTAGGTTTTGCGTCAGGTTTTCTATTAGCTCTAAGTACTCCATGCTTTTTTTTTTTTTAAGTTTTTCTAAGTCTTCTTAGGTATTTCTTTACTCCTTTTGCTCCAGAGTCTCTGCCTCATAATCACATTTTGAACAGGAACATTTGTAGGAAAGATGGTACAATCAACAACACTATTAGTTTTCATTCTCTATTTCCTACTCTGACTAATACACGTTGTCGATAATGAGGTTTTTCTTTGTATAGTTCCTAAATCAAATTAAATCGATTAAAGATAAATTCGGGTCTTGATAAGCAGTATTCTGATAAGGTTTGGCCAAGAGTTACATTATTTATATTTACCACAGAATACATAATGTTATATAATAACATACACAGGTTAGAATTTTTTTTCCCCTCCATAATTTTGGATAGTTTTGGAACTATGCATTAGATTCTTGTGCAGAAATTTACTGGATTCGAGCACATGAGCGCATGAGCCAGTTTGGTATGTATGCATGCTTGCGATGGCAAATCTTACGTAACCAAATTATTCTTATCTATCTTCCGATAGACAAGGTCTGCGCTTAATATCTTCTTGGTAAGATATTCTTGATCATATCTGCCTTACATTACTAGTAGTGGAGGAATCATTTGCCTCTAGCTTGCCATTTTGTAGATATAAAGTTTGTGAAAGCGATCGATTCCATTTCCTTAAAAATATGGCATATCCTTTTAGCATCTCTTTCATTTCGTATTTTGCTTTTACTTTTATTAATATGGCCTATAATTAACCTAATGGGAGATGGGGCTTCTTGTTAATGGCGTTCAAAACCAGACAACACAAGCACCCCTGTTAGAAAAGGGTAGAAGGACGTTCCTTAGGGAAAATGGGAAGGTGTTAATTCCTTGCATAATTTGGTATATATATTTCACTACGACCACAATACATGATGATTTAGAAAGCTCCCATCTTGAATCTAACTTCGGGAAGGAAGATATAAGTAGAGTTCAATAATTTTAAGGTCTTTATTTTCACTTTTCACTATTTTGGGATTTCTAGTTGTCAAATTTTTTTCCAGATTTAAAACTATTTGAGCACTTTCTTGGCTATCTACAGGAATAAGGGTGATGTATAATATTGTATGAACTATAGGGATATTAAGTTAATGAGCCATACAATGAAGCTCTAGGAGAGGGTAATTGAGCATAGATTGAGACAAGAGACACGGGTCACAAAGAATCAATTCGGGTTCAGGCTAGGGCGCTTGGCAATGGAGGCAATCTATCTCTTATGAAGATTGATGGAACGATATAGAGATATGAAAAAGAATTTTCACATGGTTTTTATAGATTTGGAAAAAAAAACGAATGATAGGGGTCCCAAGAGAAATTATTTGGAGAATTCTAGAAAAGAAATGAGTATGAGTAGCATATATCCAAGCAATATGGGATATGTATAATGGAGCAATGACTGCAGTAAAAACTCATGGAGGATAAACTGAAAGCTTTCCCATAACCATAGGGCACACCAATGCTCAACTTTAAGTCATTACCTTTTTGCATTAGTAACTGACGAGTTAACTGGACATCTTTAAGATGATATCCCTTGGTGTATGCTTTTCGCAGATGATAGATGAAATGTAGAAGGAAGTAAATGTGAAGCTTAACTTTTGGTGGGAAGTGTTGGAAGTTAAAGGTCTTCGTCTAAGTAGGTCAAAGAAAGAGTACATGGAGTGCAAGTTTAGTGAGAATTGGGGTCCAAACAGATAGGGATGAGAATTGAAGATCATGAAGTATTAAAGAGTAAACATTTTCGTTATCTTGGATCTTTCTTGCAAAATAATTGAGAATTAGATGAGCTCTTAACCATAAATCCAAGCTGGATGGATGAAGCGGAAAAGTGTACCGATGTGTTGTGCGAGCGTCGTATGCCACTAAATCTCATGGAAATTTTTTATAAGACGACAACAAGCCCAGCGATGCTTTATGGCACGGAATGTCGGGCAGTTAAAAATTAACGTGCAAAAAATGAGTGTCACGGAGATGAGAATGCTTCGTTGGATGTGTGGGCACATGAGAAATGATAGGATTAAGAATGAGGATATCCGAGGTAAAACAGGAGTGACCACAATTGAAGATAAGATGAGAGAATCGGTTAAGATGGTTTGATCAAGTGAATCGAAGACCTACAGATGGTCCGGTTAGAAGAAACGACTATGAGCCGGATAAAAGGGGTCGAGGAAGACCTAGGAAGACTTTAAATGAGACTATCAACAAAATATAGAGTACTTGGAGCTAACGGAAGACTTGGCGCAAAACCAAGCGCAATGGTGTTCTAGGATTCATAGGGTTGATTGTTGTTGTTGTTGTACTTCAAATCAATATCTTTTGAGACGATGATCGTTATGTTTTCAGAAAAAACCTAAAATCAAATTTAAAGTTGCCTACCTCAAACCCTAGCGTCCCAAAGAAATCAAATTTGGAACAAAATATTAAAAAAAACAAAACTCCAAAAAGACCCTCAAAACTTAAAATGTTGTTTTGATGTAACAAACGAGTCTTTCCGTTCTCTTTTGTCATGGCGCATTGTGAGCTCAATCGGAGCTCAAAGCTCATGGTGGATTTTGTTGTTTCTGAACTTACTCCTGTCTCAACCAATTTTCCTACATCACTAGATTACTTGCAGAAGTAGAATCTATTAACAATATGTGGATATTCTCACTTGTACGTAAGACATTGATCATATAATCATATGAATCTCATTTTCGTAAGAGATGTGGTCAATCCAAAATGCACATACAATAGGCCAAGGTCCTCACCACATTCATAGAAATGGAGTGTTGTCAGGAATGCAGCACATCACCATTGGAAAACACCATTGTGAAAAAAAGAAAAGGAAAAAGGAATGTGAAACAAATAGTACATTTTGCCCATTGCCTCTGAAATCTAGAAGATTTTGATTTTATATATAACAAGAGAGAGCCCTATGCATAAGGGGGTACCTACATATTACAAGCGGAATATATATGTGGAGCCAAAAATAATTACAAGGCAACATGTGGATTTTGGATAAAAGAGGACAAAAGTACCCTTGAGACATATCGGGATTCCTACGCACGAGCAGCAGGCAATCATCTCTCAACCAAGTCAAAAGTGCCCAAAATAGGTAACAATTCAAAACCTATCTCATCAAATCCCTTCTACAAGGTAACTTCCAAAACCTATTTCATTCCATATATCTTTTACCTCATTTTCCCTTTTTAGCTAATCAATTAGCTATTTATTCATTCCATAACCTCCCAAAAACATTCCTTTTATTATGTTAATTAGCCAAATTAATATATTTATTCCTAATCAATATATTAATTGCTAAATAAATCACCAAATAACACCCAAAATGTGCATAAAGGGCCGGCCACTCTTTCTCCAAAGAGGACCGGCCATGCCCTATATATTGGCTTCCATTCTCACCAAAAACCTAGGTTCACACTCTTGCAAAATTTCAAAAACTCTCTAAACACTTTTTCTCTCTAAATTCTAACTTTGGCATCGGATGTTCTTCAGCCAAAGCCCCCCACATTCATCGTGGGTGCGTGAGGCTCTTGGCCTTGACCCTAAGGTGTTAATTGTTTTGTAGATGCAATTTTGTCCAAGAAGAAGGATGAAGAAATTTGCATCCACAATATACATCGGTAAGCGCAGATAAATTAAGCTCTATAGCTTAATACATATAGAGCTTTATTTAATTAGCTAGCTACTACTAATTACTTATACCAAACTAATTAAGTACGTATTAGTTGGGCTATTAGCCGCGATTCTTCTAATATTTCTTATCTCCATCCCCTAAAATAAGAGGGTTGCATCCTTGCTACTAAGAACGGGCTGATCCATTATAAACGGAGGTTGTTTTCCTCCACGAGGTTGCTGATGATGATACTGATAAGCTGGTTGATGATGATCTTGAATAAACGGAGGCCTTGTATGACTCCTCCCGGCCAGCCGGTCATAATACTTGTCTATCAGGCCATCTCCAACCGAAGGGTTCAGAGGGCCAGAGGGCCGAAAATAACCTGAAAACCGTCTCCAACCGAAGGCTAGGCCAAAGGGCTTATGGACCCCACTGGACAAAAAATGGCCAACCGGCTGGCCCAACCCGGTGAGCCGGGTCAGAAATTTGAATGCAACAGCTAGCTGCCGTCAGCTAGCCGTTATATTTGAATTTTTTTTTATAGTTTTTTTTATTTGGCCCACAATTTTTTTTAAAAATATTTAATTATAGGCCCAAAGGTGATTTGTTCAAAGTTGGGCATTGGGATGTGGCTTTTATAAGCATGTTTGGTTACTCAAATCTCTCCCACAGCCGATATAGGACTCTCCCACCCACTTCCATTTTTTTTTTCTACTTCCTCTCCCACAGCCGATGTGGGACTCTGCCACCCACTTCGCTTTTTTTCTTTATACTCTAAATAAAACCTCTCACATTTGACTTGAAATATATAAGTTGTATTTTTTAAAATTTACTTGTAGTTATTAAATTTAAGTTGTATTTTGTAAATTTAAGTTGTATTTTTTAAATTTAAATAATAAATTATGTTTGGCCCTCGATTGGAGATGATTTTTTGTGACAGGGCTAAAATGAGCCCCTTGGCCCTTTGGCCCTCGGTTGGAGATGGTAAAAAATATGGCCATGCATTGTTTATGAAAATAATAATTTCTTGGAGGATCAGAGGGCTAAAACGAGCCATCTGGCCAGCCTTCGGTTGGAGATGGCCTCGTAGCAAAAGCCTCCACTCCAAGCCGTGCTAGCTCTTCCTGCGTTGCCATGATACAAAAATTGCTGAGTTCAAGAACAAAAGAAAAATACAGACGCACAAATAGGGTATTCAAGTAAATTGATTTGCCTTTGTTTGCTGGTTAAAGGGTGCGGCCAAGCCCCATTGTATAGGAATAGGAGTTAAAAAGGCGATCCCTTCATGGAGTGCTTTAATATCTTAGAATGGATAATATTTGGATAACGCAATACAAATATCTTTTCTTTGATTCTTTCCAAAAAGGCTTCCACTTTTGGTGATTCATTTGAATTAAAGACATTTGGAATTAATCTTTGATTTGGGGGATTGCTTAAGTTGGAAATCCATGTAATTAATTAACTAATGTTGCAAATTAGAAAAGTGCCTTATAAAGTACAGAGGGCACTATTGATGCATGGTAGGTTCTTTGGGCTAATTAAGAGTTTCATGGCAGGTTAGTCCAAAACACATTAATTAATGAAAGATAGGAATAACGATCAAATGGTGGAACTTGGGACGTGAAGATTTTATCTTTATCTTCCTTGGGTGGCTTGATGATATTGGTACACATTTTGCAGGAGTTGTTCCGATTTACGGAAATATGAAGCATTGTTGAATCATATCTAGCGTTCCTTAATTTCCATCCATAAATAAATGATAAATATCACAGCTTTACCTAGTGGCGAAGCCAGGAATTATCGAGAGAAGGAGCGAAATTTCAAAGGTTAATTAAAAGGTCCCAATAAAACTTAACGAAAAAGAAAGTGTTCTTTACAACAAGAGATACAAGAAATACACAACAAAACCAAAAGAAATCATTTTTCCATTTGACTGCCACAGAAAACCAAACATGTTATTCTCAACAGGCTCCACTGACTAGAGAGTACTATTGAGCAAATGAAGAAAGGCATACGAGCTGAAAGATTGGTTTGCTACTAGACCAAGACTTGAATAACAAATAAATGAATTAATAAACACATGAAACACGATGAACCATACCTACAGCATTCGAAGCTAACTTAATTTATTGACTTACACCAAAAGGGTATAGGTGTCTCCGTCCCTTAAGATGTCAACTTCAAGACCCTCAAATGTTCGAGTTTTTTTTTGAAATGTGAGCAGAAATTAGAAAATCATCTCCATATGACCTTTTCTTAAAATTGAAAAGATTTCATAAATTCTACGTTTCAGATAATCAATCATGAAGGATAACTCTACAAAATGCATTGCCCATCAACCAAGAGCTGAATAAGTTTCACAGATGGGGAGGTCTTGAGATAAATAAAGCCAAATGTTTAATACCAATCTCAACCACCAGTTATAAGGTTAAATGAAAAAAAATCTCTTTCATAAGTGGGGTGCTTATTCGAGTGTTTGAGTTTAAGACAAAGACTAATGAAACAAAGACGAGACTAGAGATAGGGTTAACGGTGGAGATCTAATATCAGGTCTCAAAACAAAACGCGCGTTTCATTTATTTCTTTTCCCATCGGTCCAAAACGACCTCGCTTTGGGCTTGGGTGTTACAAAAAAAACAAAAAAAAACTAAGCAACTTCCTTGCTACAGCGCACCGCCCAAACCAGACCAACCCAGATTCCGGCAGAGCAGAAGGGCGAAATTCGTACTCTCAGTGGCGATTTTCGACGAGCGAAGGGGCGGCTGCCCCTCTTTGTGCCTCTGTAGCTTCGCCACTGGCTTTACCAAAGAAAATCTATTTGTACTATACTTTACCAATGCTCGAAACTACTGAACAACGTTGAACTTTATACCTTTAGGGACCCACTAAAGGATTCGTGTTGAGGCACCCATGCCGAAGCACAAGAGTTTCTCTCCAACCAGGAGGCCAATCACAACATGACACATGTCAACATTAGAATAAAGCTCCAAGAGTTCACATCGACCATTATCGGAAGCCGGAGACTCTCCTCAACTATAAAAACAAACTATTTTCCTACCATTAATCTCTAATGCCATTATTATACTTAAACTCGTCATTAGGACTCACTAATGATGATTATGCTTGAACCTATGTATTGTGTAAACTCTTCACTATTAATAAGAACTCCTTTACTCTCGTGGACGTAGCCCAACTTAGGGTGAACTAAGTACATCTTGTGTTTGCTTCCCTATCTCTATCTCTTTACATATTGTTCTCACTAGGTGACCCAATCAACCGTTCTGAAGGTCACAAACTTAACACTTTACATTGTTCCAAAGTCTCACTGATTTTGTGCATCAACAAAATCAATATATAACAAAAGTGCTGACATATTTTCAAAGGAAAGACCCTTCATTATGTTAGGGAATACTACCGCAACAAATTAAATGAGTGAGCATCTCCAGGGATCCAAGGGTTGTAATGGTTAGCAAAGTTAGATTTGTTATGCTATGTAGAACAACCTTATCTCCAACAAAAGTAGCAATTGAATTAGCAAATTGAAGATAAATTTTCATCAAAATGATTGTTTAGTAGAGAGTTGAAAAATAAAAATTTGGGCTCTACAAGATATGATAAACTTAGGATGGTATTATTTTAAGGTGAAAAATAAATTTGAAGAGTTGCCGCAATTGAAGATAAGATGAGAGAAAATCGGTTAAATTGGTTTGGACAAGTGAACCCAAGACCTACAGATGCTCTGGTTAGAAGATGCGACTATGAGACTGAGGCTTAAGAAGATTTTAAGAAAAGATATGGTGTACTTGGAGCTAATGGAAAATATGGCGCAAAACCGAACACAATAGCGTTCTAGGATTCATACAGCCGACAAGGCTTGGTTGTAGTTGTTGTTGAAGAGTGGGTTAGAGCGACAAACTTTTAAAGTAACATAAAAGTGCCACAAAAGTTAGCAAAATGACTCTCTTATTGGATATTGTCATAGATTGAAATAAATTTCTTTTAGACTTTCATTTCTCATTTTCATTCTCCAATATTGCACTATGATTCGGACCATTTATTTTTTGGTCATCTTTTAAGGTCATCTTTGTAAAAATGAACTAAATCTTAAAAAAAAAAAAAAGGAAGTTATCTAATGGCTATAAAATCAATGAACGAACCACGTTTTTTAGTTAAACATTGAAACTACGAGTTAGAATTTAGGGAACAAACAGTTAAATGATTTCTAATTTGGTTGATTTCTTGTAAATTAGTTGATCTTAAGGGTGCTTGATAGGATTTTTACCACCTGCAAAAGTAGGGATCAAAATACTTAAAAATACTTGCAAGAGTACAAGGTTATCATAGTATAGCGACTCAAGTAAGGTCGTTTTCCACAGGGATTTGATGAATAATTTGTATTTAGACTAATCCTTAACTAATTATTTGAAACAAAGTTTCGAAAAGGTTGATTTTGGAATTTAAAATAATAAAAATGAATTTTTAAATAAAAGCAATTAAAGAAAACGGTTTTGGAAAACAATTTAAACACTAAGGTTCCGCCGTCACCACTAATAATCCTATGCAATTTTACCAATTACTTATGAATTTCCACATACATGCTTTGAAGGTTAGGCTTTCCTAATGCATATTTTCTTCATGATGTTCAAGTGAAAACGTATATCTAACGTGCAACCCGTCTGTGATGTTCAGATCAAATATAAACATGCAAGACTCATTAAACTTTGTAAAAACTCTTTGAAAAACCATGCAACCCTTAAGAGCGTGATGTTTACCTTAAGTGAACTTACAATTACTAATCACAAGAAGCCCTCCTCAATTTCAGGGTGATGTTCCAATAGAAATTGCATCAAATTACTTGTCTAAATACCCTAATGGTTGCGAATCATTAAGACAATTAGATAGTTTAATCGCGGTGATTAATAATTCAAAGCAAGCATGCATCCATTCATAAGCAAATTAATAAAATCACATATTCATGCTAAGGCTCGTGGCTTCGCCCTAGCAAAAGAACTAGTTACACATAATCACAATGAAAACTAAAGAAAATATCATTAACTATAAAAATGATTGAAAACACCTTATACGTAAAAAGTCTGAAATTCTCCCAAGTAGTCCGTTTGATTACTTTATCCTCATGAGGAAGTTGAATGCCCTACATTGTAAATATAGTTCAAAGTATCAAAATCTGATCAAAATAATCAATAAATTAATACTAAGATTAGGGTAAAATATATAGTAAAATATCGGCTCATCAGTGGCCCAGAAATAGATAGTTATGTTTATCAGAGAACATTGCATTCGTAAAAGGAAATTAAAAGTAGAAAAAGATGTTCAAAACGAGAAAGTTTCTAGCATCCCTTATAAAATTAAACCACCCACCACCACCAAATTAAAAGGAAAAATATTGGCCTTAATTAACACATAAGAATAATGCTTGTGTTCCCCATGGGGAACTTATTTGTCCATCTACTTATAATTAAAGTATATTTACTGTACAATTATCATAATCAAAACCATTCATAAAGATATCATATATGCACAAAAATTCATTCAATTTGGACACTGCTTAGACATTCATTTTCATCAAATGAATGGACTGTTTATCATAAGGATGCTACTTTTTACTGAAACTGTTGATTGGTTTGATACGTATGGATGACTCAACAATCTTCAAATTAAATGATTTTTCCTAGATATGATTTTTAGATGATGATAACAAGAAGGAATAGTTCTGATTATGATGTTTGTACAGTGAAGATATGTTAATCATAAGTAAAGGGATAAGTATATTCCTCCATGGGAGGAACACAATTCATTTCAAATGAAGTTGTAGGTGGCATTCTTAATTTACTTAGGGGAAATTAATTCTACAAATATCTTTTTTTTTTTATATGCACACCTTTGTTTATTTATGCTATTTGAATTGGATAAAACAAAAGAGAATTAAACAACAAGAATAAAAAAAATATGATGGCCATCATTTATATGGTATGGTAAATGTTTAGTAGATATATGTAGATATATATATATATATATATATATATATATATATATATATATGATCCAGGTTTACAGAGAAATTATCCAATGTGGTACTGAAAACACCGCCCAATTGCAAATTAAAATTCCCATCTTCAATTCTTACGTTTGTTGGAAATTTGACAAAGAAGAGAAGAAGAGTTCTCAGTTATATTGATATTAGGGAGAGATTTTTTTCTCTCTCTTTTTATACCAATTCGACAAGGTTAGCTTGCTTATTGTGCTCAAGTTTAGTTACAAGCCTATAACAGCTTCTATATTCTCCATGCCTCGGAGATCTCTCGAGTCTTGACTGATCAATGATGGCGGACTTCATGGAAACTCTTGACCATTTCTATATTGGAGGAGACCTATTATATAGTCTCCTATACCCACGCATAGAGCTCAGAAGTTGGCTTTCTTTTGCGCAAAGTCCTAATTAATTGTTTCTTCTTCGCTGAATTCTCCCACTCACTTGAGAGAAAATATAAGAGCTACTACGTACGTGACCTTTCGATCCTAACACCAAGGAGTTCTAGTTAAGAATAGTCTTATATTAAACTAATACCAAGCATTGAGTTTAACAAATTTAATCAAGCCATGCATGTGTGTTATTTAGTTGAAATTAATCAATTTCACAATTATTCGTGCATATATACATTCATTGCAAGTCAAATCAATAAAAATAAAAAGAGAGAGATCGACATGCATGAGTATAAAACTTCAAGATACAAACGATATATATAGAGCTTCTATATCACAAGTAGGGCATTAGAAAACGATATAGACAATATAAAATTTCAAGATACACACGATGTGGAAGTACATATAGAAACGATGAACTAGCGCATAATTTGTACTAGCTAGCTCGATCCCTCTTCCCTTAGCAAACAGCTTTATAAAGCTAGCAGTGGAAGAGCTAGCTAGATTAATACTATAACAACAAAAGGACAACTAGCTAGGGCATTTGTTTCCCATACATATATGTGTTCAAGCATGACATTTGACGGGCTAACCAGTCCCATAATAACGCTTATTATTGATCGGTTTACCGGTAGAAGTACGAGTACCATATACTTCTGTGATGGTTATCCCACCAAAGATTCTCGCTGCCTCATCAGAATTGATGAGCTTGTTATAATTATTAGGCCTCTGAAGGTTCTGTCGAGGTCCATGATTCTCCACGTTGGCTGCAGTCGCCAGTCGTGGGTATCCTTGGTTATCATGATCACCGGTTGAAAGAGGTGTATTAGGATGAAGAGAAGAGACTTGACTCGCCTGTCGTGGGTATCCTTGGTAATCATGATCACCGGTTGGAAAAGTTGTATCAGGATGAAGAGAAGAAATTTGACTCCCCATGTTAGCGAGAAATTCCAAATAATGAACTAGTACAAGTTTTGCTTAATTTGGATTCTGCATAAATGGTTGGGGCCAAGCCCCATTTATATAGGAGGACTCACACACTACATACTGAAGCTTATCTAAACTATCTATTAATAAAATCTTTTGTCATTTAAAAATGATAAAAAGACCAAATTAACTTATTAACAAAATTGAAAATAAAAAGAATCAAAATCAAAATTATGGCAATATAGTAAACTAAACACAAAATAATTTTAGTGTTTTTTCTCTTCCTCACATACATAAAATGGGTGTAGTGGAGATGAGAATGCTTCGTTGGATGTGTGGGCACACGAGAAAGGATAAGATTAGGAATGAGGATATCCAAGGTAAAGTAGGAGTAGCCGAAATTAAAGGAAAGATGAAAGAAAATTGGTCACAGTGGTTTGGACATATGAAACGAAGGTCTATTGACGCTCCGGTTAGAAGATGCGATTACGGGACAGAGGTTTCAGGGCCGAAGGGGTAGAGGAAGACCTAGAAGGACTTTGGAAGAGACTCTAAGAAAAGATTTAGAGTACTTGGATCTAACGGAAGACGTGACACAAAACCGAGCACAATGGCATTCTAGGATTCATATAGACGACCCCACTTAGTGGGAAAAGATTTTGTTGTTGTTGTTGTTGTTTTTTATCTTCCTCACAGTCAGGTAACTATATCACTTGGCCCCATTTTCCCTCCCACCACCCTCTCTCTTCCACGTTTTAAACTTTTAGTGACGAAATAGTTACTCAAAAACAATCATTTAAGATATGAACAATTTCTTCAACGACAAAAAATCGTTTAAATGTCGTCACCAAAAAGCTTTAGCAACCATTTTATATTTTCTCTCTTTTTGTAGATTTTATTTTCAAAAGTTTCAATAAACACATGCATAGCATTTGTACAATTGCTAGTATGTAATTAATTAAACGGTAGATATACTTCTTTACATGAAGATTACAAAATTAAACGATTATGATTGTGGAATTTATACATAAGATCTTCTATACTCCACCTTTCGAGGTCCCCAAAATGATACATACATACATACATACATACATACATACATACATACATATATATATAGGGATAGGTCAAGGGACAAATATTTTGACAAACATATTTACACTCCTTTACAATCTTTAGATCTCATAACATTCAACAGTATTGATTAAGAGTTATGTAGAGGGTTTTAAATATTAAATGGGGTATAATTTATAATTAAGAAATTAATAAAAGTTAAAACTAAGAAAAGAATGTAACAATGTTTGTCAAAATCTTTGTCCCTTGGTCCTATCCCATATATATATATATTTATTTATTTATTTATTTATTTATAGGACATGCATGCACATTCATCTTTAAGATAATTTAGTTTAAAAGAACAAAATTGTTATTTTTACCATTATTTGTACCATCCTTTTAATAGACCCACATGTGTTGATGGGCTCTACCCTTAATAAAGAGATGGTAAGTGTAGCATTACTCTTAAAAGAATACTAGATTTTTTATATGTAAGGAAACTAATTATGTCTTATAAACAAATTATAGTTAATACATGATTTTTTCAAATTGTATTTTTCATGAGTAATTTTTAACAGACGTACTCTGTAATTTTTAACATACGTTATACGCTAGGTGCCAAACAATGTTTATCAATTCCACAAACCAAGTTGTAGCCAGACATTGTTTATCATTCTCTCCGCAAACAGAGTTTTAGCAATGTTCAAATTAAGGGAGCTTCTGGACCTATTCAGTGTAGGGGGTACTACACTCTGCATATGCTTCGTTCTTCTGCATCTAGCTGCCATTAATTAGGGAGGGGGGGGGGGGAGTTAGGAATAAAATGATTTTGATGCCTCAGCGTAACAAATATAAGATCGTCAGGACAATAAGTATGCCAAAAGGTTGAGAATTCGAATTTAGAACCTTTTTCTTCTTTTTTTTGGGTCTAGAAGAACCCAAATATAACTAAATATATTAACTAAGGTCCTTATAATTGGTGCCACGCATCTTCTTTGGTCTTTTTTTTTTTTTTTTTTTTTGTAAATATTATCAAGGAAAGATACTTAATTACTTCGTCTGATAGTTCATGTGTGATTAATAAGCCAACAATTTAATAATTGAGTTGGTCTCTACCCAATCTAATGCACAAATATGCAGGTTGTTCCAAGTCTCCGTTGGGCCATAAAGAAGGGAATAAAGCTAAAATATGAAGAAAAATCTGTGCAGTTTCTACTTCTTTTGAATATCATTTATCAGCATCATCGATCCATCCTCAAGTTTTTAATTAATATCTCCAAATTCCCCTCAAATATCTGGACTAATTAAATCAGTTAATATAAAACATAATTTCTTAAAGCTTAAGCAAAGGGTGGCAATCAGTCAGTTACCGGACCCATGTGAATCAGATTCTCACTGATTAGCTGGGTTTATGAATTGATTTTTATAATCGATTACACCTAACTCGATATACGTTGTATCGAAGTGTAAAGATAAAATATGATTTTCGTTATCGATCATTCCCTATCAACTGTAGCTATTGCATTTATTCTTATCCTTGACAAAGAAATATAAAGGGAATTGAATATTTTAAGCAGTTCGGTCAGTCTTCGTTCAACCGAATGCTAGGCACAAGTACAAATTCTTCTCAAACACCAATCAACAATGCGTTTTTATCAATTCAGTATCCCTTCAATGTGGAATTTCACTGCGCTCAAGTAATGATAATGCTCGTCACCTTATTATTACTATTGGATGAGTTTAAATTTTGAGATTTGTGTAATGGATAGACATAAATTTCAAAATTTAAACTTATCTAATAATAATAAGCATGTGGAATGAGCATCACTACCAATCTAAGGATGGTAAGCAAAACAGCACTCCTTCAACGTATGTGAACTAAATCAAATAAAGCATGATTTCATTCATTTATTAGTATTCCCAAGGGCCAAACTCCAACTAGTTAGGCTTCAAACTAGTAGCATAAAGGGAGACACTTTAAAAAGTGCGAGAACTAAGAGATATTAATGATAAGTGTAGCCACATGGTAGCACATGGCAGCACATGGCAGCATTACATGTGTATATGCTATGTCAGCTAAAACACATAGATTTGGCTTTAAAGATTAGTTATTTGGATAAGATTTGGAAAGGTTTAGTTATATTGGATGAGGGGTTTCTTCGTCATTAAGAAAGTTATTGTATTCCTTTATTTTGGATATTCTTGTAATAGCTCATTTTGAAATGAAAAGCTTGTCTGAGGCTCTTTTCTTGCTTCATTTTCTTCATTTTCTCAGATTCTTGATCAGTGCTTAGCTTGATTTTCATAGTTAATAATTAGACTGAGAGCAAACCGAAATTTCTTGTAAACCAATACGGTTTCCTTGACAAATAGTGAAATATCCAGTAAATTATTGCCTGAGTGACGTAGGCAAGTTTGGCCGAACTGCTATTATTCTTTGTGTTTCTGTGTATGTATTTTCTTTTATTTTTTTCTTAGTGTTTTTTGTGTTTCTTATGGTTTGGTTATTGGAGTCCATCTAAAACAAGATCCATACGAGGCATTTATACGACAGTGCACGCATTTACCCCTTCCACCTTGATAGTATTGGAAATGTTGTTTTCTTCATGGCGCATCTTCTGCCTTCAAACTAGAAACTTGAACAAATGGTTTTTTTTTTTTGAACGAACGATGTTATTTACACTAAGGGGTGGGGAGTGGGCTAAGCCTCACAATAGACTAGCAATAATGTGGTTTAAATTTGCCTTTGTTGAGAATCAAACCTAAAACGTTTCAGTTACAAGTGACGAAAAATATTACTAAACCGTAGTACTAGTGGCTAGACAAAAGTTTAAAGTTCACATTCATTTTTGGCTTAATTGAATTAATAGTCGCCGTGGTGATAGGGTAGTTGGAAGATAGCCCATGTGGTAAAAAAAAACTACAATTTAAACCCATGTAGTAAAGTCTGTTATGATTTATGCCTAAAATTGAAAATTCCGTCAACTTTCTGTTAATTATTAGCATGTGAGCTAGCCCCACATGTAAACAATTAACGGACAAATCCATTTTAGCCTAATATGTGTATGAGGAGTTCTATTTTAGCCTAATATGTGCGGCTCACATGCTAATAATTAACAGAAAATTGACGAAATTTTCAATTTTGGGCATAAATCCTAACAGATTTTATCACATGAACTTAAATTCTAGTTTTTTCATCACATGGCTATCTACCAACTACCCTATCACCACGAGGACGATTAATCCAATTGGCCTTCATTTTTTGCTTCAATAATATGCCTTAAGACCTCGTTTGGTAGGTCGGATTGTATTGACTATTTCAGTCGGATAGGATAAATAGTCATCGGATAGTACTGACTAAATTAGTCGGGCGTTTGGTGCAATATCAGATTAATTATCGTATTATTTATATTGTGTTTGGTATTATATTGGATATGAATTCAAATGTAATGATCAAAAAACAAAAAAATCTAAGAGAGAAACAAAACAGCACTGCCGCCATTGGGCTTCTCACCACCGACTACACACCATCAGCTCCATGGCTTCTAATCCTTTGAAACCAAAAAATCAGATGAAATCTCTACTAATTTTGAGTTTAATTACCTCACAGCAAAAGAGGGAAACAAAATCACTCAATTTTGTTGGTTACCAATCTTCATATGGAAAAGAAGCATTTGCGGAATAACTTGATTATTAAATTATAGTTGTTGAGGATTTCCAAATTTATTGAAATTTCTAGATCGAGAGGGGGGGGAGATTATGGTTCGAGAGGATTCCTAAAGAATGGGCATTAAATTTGTCAAAATTTCCAGATCGAGAGGGGAAAGAGAGATTATGGTTCAGAGCTTTGAGATTTGAGAACCTAGAAAAAGGTTGTTGGGTTGGAGAAGAAGATGAGGAACCAGACGGAGGGTGAAGGTGACAGGGAGAACAGAACCAGCGAGAGAAGGAGACGGGCAGAACAGAGCCGGTGAGAGAAACAGACGAGGAGAACGGTGACGACAGGGGACGGCAAGGAAGGCGAGAGAGAACCTAGCTAGTTTGCACAAGATATAGACGAAAGATAACCGACTAATAATACACCCCTTTTAGACGGTTTTATTAAGCAGGTGTATGCCGTATAAAATAAGTGGATCAGACTAAATTAATCTGGTCCAATTTAATACGGGAGGGCGCCAAACAAGCGGGTCCGTATTATTAGTCCTATCAAATCCCTTATACGACTTGCCAAACAATGCCTAAATGTAGTGAGTTATCCAACTCAATTTTATTTTTTTCACCAAATGAATCTTGCAATCTGCCCTGGTCTATTTCCTCCAATTGGCAATTGATGTGTAATATGCTATACTGTTTTTCTTTCTTTATCTGTATGTCCCCTTTTATGTTTCGGATTTGTGCTTGAAATGAAGATGTCGTGTTTTTGCCGGCATTTTGGTGTTTACTATATCTTTGAACATTTATATAAAAAGTAGGTTTGTTAATCATCAGACTTGATTAATATTTGGGCCTGTGAGTGATAAATGGGTGATGATTTATCACGGTTTTTTTATAGTAAAAATGATCTTATCTTCTTTTTGGATAATGATAGGAAGACAAAATTTAAAAAATAAATAATGTGTCACAAATAATAATAAGCACGTTTATCAACGATTAAATAACAATCCTAATGTAGTATCCCTAGTATTACCTTTTTTTTAGGGGTTTTATCACAAATGGTTCCTAAAATTGACTCACCCCATCAAGATGGTCCATGAAATTGAAAATCAATCAATTTGGTCCTTGAAAATGGGTGGTACAAATCAATGTCGTCATTCCGTTTGAATTCTGTTACAAAATCTGTTAGTATGCTGACGTGGCACATTGTAGACCCTTACTCCAATAGTATAATGCCATGTAGATTAGAGAAAGTTTATTTTTAATTAAAATAAATAAGTGTTTCAAAAACTAAAAAAACAATAAAACTAAACTAATCGTCGTCTCCATCTGCATCCAGCTAGGGGTGGGTTCGGTTCGGTTCGGTTCGATTTTTTGCCGAAACCGAAAACCAAACCGAAGTTACTGTTTGGTTCGATTTTTCTTCGGTTTTTTTTTGTTCAGTTTTTTTCGATTTCAATTTTTTTCGGTTCAGTTTCAATCCGGTTCGGTTTTTTCCTTGAAATTGTTTTTATTTTTTATTTTTAAATCTGGATATTGAAGGTTCTTGGAGATGGGATCAGAAAAGGCTGCTTCGAGGTCATGATCCGAAAAAGATTCAGATCACAAAGGCCTCTCCCAACAGCATTCAGTCAACAATTATGAAATCCACAAAATACCCAGATGTCGAATCCAATCAAAGTCGCAAACTTTCACAAGAACAACAACGAAATCTCGAAAACAAACGAACCCAGAAAAGAAAGCAAGCGAATAATCCAGTAGAGAGTCAGCTAAACATGCAAGAATTATACATACAAATTAATATAGAAAGTTGGGAGTGAAAGACAGAGAGAGTCTTTGGGTTGAGCTTAGTGGGTTAGCATTTCAGAGGAAATTGAGGAATTGCAGACAACATTGGTGGTTGAAGGAAACGTGTGATGGTTTGGAAATGGAGGATGAGGAAAAGTAAAAGGTCATTCAATGAAGGTGCGTGAAACGTGTGATGGACTGGAAATGGAGGATGAGGAAACATAAAAGGTCATTCAATTAAGGTGTGGCTGGAGTGCAAGAGAGAGAAATGAAAGAGAGAGAAGATGGAGAGATGGTGAGTGCGGCTAGGGTGAAAGTAAAGAAATGGAAGAAATAATAGGCTAGGGTTTAGAGTAAGGCTTTTTTTATATATTTTAGGCTTAAAGTTTAGCAACACATTGGGCTTAACATATTTGGACTTACAAATTGGGCTAGAAAATGATACCCAAAACAGATAATTAAATAAAAAAAATAAATAAAAATTAATTTAATTAATTCGGTTCGGTTCATTTCGGTTTGGTTTCTAGACCACTGAAATCGAAACCGAACCAAAAGACTTCGGTTCAGTTTTTTTAATTTGGTTCGATTTTTTCGTTCAGATTGGTTTTTTCGGTCTCGATTCGGTGTTCGGTTCGGTTTTTTTCGGTTTTCGGTTTTTTGAACCCACCCCTACATCCAGCTATATTCTTCTAACCAAAAAGCAGTCCTTGTAATTTTGGAAGAATAAAAATCAAACCTCCATTTGTGGAACGATACAGAAGCTTGAAAATTGAAATCCAAGGGTGTGAGGTTGGTGCCGATGGCGTCAAACCGAGTTGGAGAGACAAACTTCTGAATGTTTAGAATGGATTACAAGCTCTGGATCTGGAAAATTTCAAGTGCGATCTTGATGAGTTAGATTGGTGTCCGATTGTTGGTCTTAAGCTTGTAGATTTGATTAATAGTTATTTTGTTGCAATTTTGAAAAGAAAAGAGGATTTGGAATTTATTCTTATTGGATGACCTAGGCTTATTTCGGGTCAGTACCTTGTAGTAGCCTGAGTTTGATGTTTATTCTTCCAAATTTGCAAGGATTGCTGCTGTTTGGGTTGGAGTAGATGGCTGGGTGCGATGAGGAAGACGACCATTACTTTGGTTTTTTAGTTTTCCTTCTTTTTTTTTCTTTTTAATTTTTGAAGTACGTTTCCTTTTTTTAATTAAAATAAACTTTCCCTAATCCACATGGCATAAAGTGACGGGCCTATAATGTGCCACGTCAGCACACTAACAGATTTTTTAATGGAATTCAAACGGAAGGACGACATTCATGTGTACCACCAATTTTCAGGGATCACATTGATTGATTTTCAATTTCAGGGACCATCTTGATAGGGTTGGTCAATTTCATGCACCATTTGTGATTCAATCAAATATTAGCAATTCAGTCAGTCTATGCAATCAAATACATGACTATGCCGCCACTTAATACTATGGTTTAGTGGTATTCCTCTTTACTTGTAAGTGAGAGGCCTTAGGTTCGATTCTCACTAAAGGCGAATTTGAACCACATTATTGCTAGGCATTATGATGCTAAGCCCATCCCTCTTCCTTAGTGTAAATAATATCGTTTGTTCCAAAAAAAAAAGATTACACAACCATGCCAGGTCCATATTCTTTCCAACACACCAATCATCTTTTTTTTTTTTTTTTGAAAGATAGAAATTTATTGAATTTAAATATGAACGATTACAAGAAACTCCAAACTCATCCCAACCAAATATTCCGCTAGGCCGTGAAGAAAATTAAAAAAGTTTACTATAAAATCAATTTACAATATAGAGTAACTCAACTCCTTATAAAAACTCTTTCCTTTAGAATTAAAAAAAAACTGCTTATAAAAACTTATAAGGTTCCTCAATTCTTCTATTTGAGATTAATACTCTCAACATGTCATGAATATGGTCAAGATTTGTTAGTTAGTCCCTCAAAATTTTAGCATGATCAAACTAAACTACTACATTTAAATTTCGAGTTTCATTCGATTTTTTTTCGTTGAGTGATCGCTATATTAAAGCCTATTGTCTTTTCGATGGCAAGGCTATAGTTGGAGAAATTATTAGGTGATACTACTTCTGCTCATGGTACTTCCATTGAAAATCTGTCATCTGTTCATTGTATATTTCCTTATTTGTACAGCTGGACTTGAACCAATTTATACCTTAAAAACAAAATAAAAAATGAAAAAAAATAAAACAAAGCAAAAGAACCCCGCCCACCCTGTGGCAGTCCGACAATCTCCCTTCCATTACTGCCGTCGCTCCCTTTCTGTTTCTTCTCCTTCCTGCAATTCCGTGTGATAATGGTTTTGTGGTACGCAACTCTCCTTGTCATCATACATGCAAGTCTTTAAATTTTTATAAGATTTTATTTGCAAATGATCGATATGCCACCTATTCTTCAATCTTTAAAATTTTCAAGGACATCAAAATGTTTTCCGAATTGAATTTAAAATTTACACAAAAAGAAAAGAAACAATGAGAGAGGGAGAGAGGAGGCCAGAAAGGAAGGGAAAGAGAGGGAGGGTGTGGCGGAAAGAGGCAACGCGGGGTAGGGATCTGCTCTACTGAGTCGGGTTGTCGGGGCAGCTGTGGGAGGTAGTTCTTTTTATGGGTAAATTACATTTTACCCTCTCATGTTTGAGATCGATTTCAATTCCTTACAACATCTTTAAAACAATTTATTTTCAAACATTTACTTATCATTATTTCAATTTCATACATCCGTTATAAAATCTGTTAAGTAAACCGTTAAGTGATGACGTGGCAAATATGAGGTCCCATTTATGTTAACGTGACTACTACATTTATGCCACGTAACTAAACACTTAATAAAAATTTTAAAATATTAAAATAATTAATTAAAAAAAAAATACAGAAATCCCCTTCGTCCTCCCCACCCATCACCAAGGAAGAAAATATCGGTAATATCGGAAATATCAGTAGTCCGAAAACACGGAAATATCGATGGAAATATCGGGATAATATCGATATCGATAAAAATTACATGGAAACCACGGAAATTGTAAGAAAAACTTGGAAATTTTTATTAAAACTTTGCAGGATATTTATTTAGTCAATTATCTATTAGTTTATCACAAAAAATTGGAAGGAAATGCATTGCATGATGGATTTAACATTATCAAGTTGATTATATAGCGAGCTGACAAACATTATGAGTGTAGAAAATATGTAGTAATTAATGAAAGAAGTCTAAACACACCATAATCATTTATATATAATGAATTAGTACAATATTTTACACAAAAAGCCTAAAAAATTAAAATCCTAAAATTTTACTTTCCCACCCCCAAACTTATTGCACACCTTGTCCTCAAGGTGTGTAAAAATAAACAAAGATTGAAGAACAAAAATAAAAACTGTAAAAGATAAAACAAAAGCCTAAAATAAATAAACTAGAAGAAAATGAAAATAGAAAAGAAAACAAAGAAATTAAAATAAACAAATAATAAAACAAAAAGAAAAGAAGAAGAACAAAAATAAAAACTGTAAAAGATAAAACAAAAGCCTAAAATAAATAAACTAGAAGAAAAGGAAAATAGAAAAGAAAGCAAAGAAATTAAAATAAACAAATAATAAAACAAAAAGAAAAGAAGAAAAAGGACAAAGATCACCTGGATTCGAACTGAAAACCTGGTGCTATTGAAGAGAAACACAGCCCAACACGTCCAAGTCCACACTTGTGTCAAAGTGCAGCAACAATTACAATATATGCTGATGCAGCAGCTTCCTGTTTGAATTGAAAAACCCTAGCAGCTGCTACATATTTTGCCTTTGCCTCGAGCCCAGAGCCTTTGGCCTCAAAAGGCTCTCTATCTCTCCATAGCAGACCATCCCTTTCAATCTCTCCATTGTTTCTCAGTTTCGCACCCCTTTTCAACCAAGAGCCAAGCAACATACATACCCCTTTTCGCACCCCGTGGCTCTACCTCAAATCGGTCATCCTCATCGGCGCCCTCTACTTCCTTTCCCTCTGCTCCTCCCTCGCATTCCTCCTCGTCGAGCCCGTCACCATGTCCCGCGGGCCGCGGGCCGCGACCTCTACCTCTCCTCCGTCGTCCCCATCGGCGCGATCCTCCTCGTCCGCATCTCCCTCTGCTCTCTCTCTCTCCTCTCTTTCAGCCGCTGATCGAATACGATCTGTGAAATGCTTGCTCATTGATCTCTGAGCTCCGTCCGATCCGCGGCCTTCCAAAGATGATGATCTTTAGCACTATAACTGCCGGTGAGGTACTCGATCTCTTAGCTTCTACTGTTTTCTTCCAGATCTTGCTCGAATTCAAGCCCTTGCTTATCGGATTAGTGTAATTTTGTCACTGATTTTGGTATAAAGTGGTGATTTTTGTTGAAAGATAGTGATGATTTTGTTCCGTTTGGTTGCAGGTTTCGTTCTTGCTCGGAGTTATTCCGATTCTCCGGTAAGGTTGTTACTGACTGTCGAGAAACAAAAAATATCGCGATATTATCTAAAATATCGCGATATTTTGATGAAAATTCCTCGGATACCTATTAAAATATCGGTAAAGCAAAAAATCGATAATATCGGCGAAATATCGCCGATATTATCGATTTTTTCTTCCATGCCCATCACCCACCCCCTTCTCCCATCCCCCATCACCCACCCGAGCCCACCCCTTTCTCCCGCCTCACAAAAACTCAAAACGCAACACAAAAACCCTCCCGAACCAGTCTCCACTCCGCCTCTGAAAAAATCATTAATCGGAATCAGTGACGGAATCCCAGATTCCATGGAGACCTCTGCCGTTAAAAACCCTAAAACCCCTACTCCCAATTCCCATTCCCCGACGTTTCTCCTCAACAACGGCTTCGGTGACGAGATCAAGATCTCTGACATTGAGATGGTCACGATCCAGACTGTCTCATACACCAACCTCAAGGACCTCCTCCCTACACCTCTCTGATCTCTCTCTCCTCTTTCTCTCTCTAAAAACTTGATCACAACAAAACCCACATCCCAGAATACGATTCTGAGCTCCAATGTCTAAGGACCCGTCTCAGCCTGACCCAGAAACCATGCCATTCTTCGAAGCTTTCAAGAAGTTGAAGCGTTTGAAGCCATTGGAGCCGTCCCTGGTCTTGCTGTAGCTGAGTCGACTCGGCCATTGCTGCAGCGAAGTCCAGAGTTGTAAGTAGGGTTTTTGAGGCCTTGGGTGTGGATGACGAGGAAGGTGGCGGGCTATCTCTCTCTTCTCACTCCTTCTCTCGCTTAACTTTTTCGAATGTGGGGATTTTTTTTTTTTTTTTTTGGAGTTTTAACGAAAAGCCAACGTACTGTTCACTTTAACGAAAAATCATATTTTTACACTAAAAAGTCAAACCTGCTACTATTCACTTTACCCTTTATTTTGTCCTTATCATTAAAACTCAAAGTTTTCAAACCATTTTCATTAGTTTTCCCTTTTTTTTTTTCCTTTAATTAATATTTTAATTTTTTATTAAGTGTTTAGCCACATGACACAAATGTGGCAGCCACCTCAGCACAAATAGGGACCCCCATATTTGCCACGTCATCATTTAACGGTTTACTTAACAGATTTTCTAATGGAGGTATGAAATTGAAATAAAATGATAAGTAAATGTATAAAATTGAAATATTTTAAAGATGTTGTAAGGAATTGAAATCAACCCCAAACTTGACGAGGTAAAATGTAACTAACACTTCTTTTATTTCTCCGTTTCCAGACTTTTTTATGTTTAATTTTATATTCTTAGAAAACATTAAACTGGGTTTTAAATCCAATTGTAAAATATAGAACAGATGACAGATTTCAATGGCAGTAGCACGAGTGACGTGGTGCTGAAAAATCTAACTGGACTTGTTGACTGCTAAATTAAAGAAGTGGTAAACCTTGTTTTGGTTTGTGGTTACATGTATGTTAAAACTTGGTTTCCAATTTTCACTTAAGAGTTCAATATATTTACATTACTCACTAATCCAGAAACTGACTTCTTTATTAAAGGAGGAAGGGACATACATTAAAATTAGAAAATACATACAAAGTCTGCTATGTTGTAAAATCGACGGTGGGTGCAGTGGAATAAATGAAACAAGACACAAAATTTACGAGGTTCCTCTACAGTCAGTGTGACTGGAGTACGTCCTCGGGGCAGCTGTGATGCTTTCATTATAATCTGAAATAATAGGAGTACAAAGATAACTCTCTCTATTATCTCCTCTCATCTTCCTCTATTCTCTTTCTTCCTTTTCCTTCTCTCTCTTCCTCTTCCTTCCTTCCTCTCTTTCTTTCCCGTGAACTTCACTCACTTCATTCATCTTCTTCCTTTATATAAACAAAAGAAAGCACTATTCACTTTACAAATTTTCCACAAATGAATAGTGAAAATACTGTGCATAAATAGTAACAAACTATTCATGTGGACCATCCACATAATATTTACAACACTCCCCCTTGGATGGCCACAAGTCTTCGATTGACTCGTTAAAATCTTGATCTGTCTTGGATGCTCCCCCTGATGAGTATCTCCCCCTGATCTCAAATCATTTAGGTTGATCGTTGATTGTTCTGCTTTAGTCTCTTAGTAAGAAGAATTGCTAAAAGAGTTGCTTTACTTATTGTTAACTTTCCACAGCCTTTTTCTTGAACTGGGTTGTAGGACTTTCTGCTAGACTAGCATTGAAGATCGGAATTTACTCCTTTTATCTGGAGCGGAATTTGATTCAAGAGTAATGAACACTTGATCTTGAATCGGACTTGTGATTTCTTCAAGGACCTTCGATGCTTGATCTTGAATGAAATTGGACCATGAGGAGCTTCATGTGGCAAGTGATCTTCAGTTTTGTCAGGGATGAATCGGCACGCGTTTGTTGCGCTTGTCTCCACATGCTTCAATGTATCATTTTTACTTTCCTTACTTGCTCCCCTTGCTTAAGTAGTATTTTCCCTGCTTTTCCCCCATGCATGTGTGGCATCTTCTCCGGCAGTATTTGCCCTCTAATGCCGGAGTGGAGTGCAACCCTTGCATTTGGATGGTTCATCACTTCTTGGTGACTGGAGACCCAGCTCCAACCGTTGAAGATGACTACTCGAGAGCAACATTAGGTAAGCAATCAGGAAAGGTTCCAGGCAGTCGGTTCCTTACCGGGAGTTTGAGTGGAGGTTTCGACATATTGCTTTCTTTATCCTTGTCTTCGCAGGCAAGAACATGGACAAAGGAAATGACAGGGAGATTGCATGATATGAGATAATCTTGCTCTGGTCCCTGAAGATATGTGATAATCTTGCTCTGGTGTGACATTTTTGAAGAGGTATTCTCGGAGAGGAAGAAAACTGAGTATTTCGAGATGCTATGTTGAAGATGCATTCTCGGAGATGAGGAAGAGTTAGGTATTCTTGCAGTGTTGCGGGTCTGCCTTGTTATGGAGAACAGAGGTCGACATATATAGAGATTTCTCAATAGCAAGTGGTGGTGCTGTGCTTTTACTCTTGTCAGCAACTGTGGTGTAAATAGAACAGTAAGATTTACGCGTTTTCAACTTTGTCAGAGATCTTTGACAAAATTGCATGCGACATCTGAAAAAGTTGGGATTACGTCTGAAAAATGCCAACGAACTTTATTCAGGAAAATCTGGCTTTTGAAATTCGGAGAGCGGTGCCTCTTCGATCTTTGAACAAGTGGCTCTGCTGCCTCTTCTTTTATAGAGACATCAATTGTGTTCAAGGGTATGCTCAGAAAATTGCTGCCTGAGAAATTTCCACCTTCTTGCACTTCTGAAATTTTATTTGACCTCTGTTTTTCCTTCATCATTTCTGAAAAATGACTTGCCCATCTAACATTTGCTTAGATTTGAGTCTTAGGAGTGATACAGACGAGCAGCGTCAGGATAATATATGGCGCCCGTCCTTCTTATCTTCTAATGGTCCTCTTACGGTTGGGGACTCTATGATGAAGAATAACATAACCGCTACTGTGGTAGCTAGGAATCTTCTCACTCCAAGGGATAACAAGATCCTTTCAGAACGGTCTGAAGAGTCGGCCATTCAAGACTCCTTGGCTCTCAGTGTTCAGTGTGCTGGCTCTGTGTCCAATATGGGCCAACGCCTACTTGCTCAAACTCGCCAAGTTGAATCATTGATGGCGGAGGTGGCAAGTCTTAAACAAGAGATCAGAGGGCTCAAGCACGAGAATAGGATGTTACACGTGCTTGCAAATAGTTACTCTACGAGCATGAAAAGAAAGCTCGTCCAACTGCAGGAATCCGAAAGTCGGATTCAAAGTGATCACCAGAGATTCGTTGCTAGATTCTGAAAGCAACTGATGCCTTCCCCTTCTGGTGTTTTGCTAAGTACTGGGGTGCCACATGATCAATCTCCAGTGCCTCCCCCTTCTGGGGTACTTCCGAGTACTGAGGCTTCACATGAGCAACCTTTGTGAAGGCTCCATCCTGTTTGTTTGTTTTAACTCATGTGTATGTATATATCTGTAATTTCTTGGAGATATTAATAAATAAGTTTTATTTCATTCAATGTATTGTGCCAAATACAATAAAGCATATACTTCACTAAGATGTGGTACTTCTGGACCAAATATTAATTTATCTTTACCCTCACGAAGATAAATGATTATTCTTAGTGTCTTCATCATATGAGTATTCAACTCATAATCTTCAATCCATATGGTTCTTTTAATATCATAAATATCATGGATAAGATTCGTGTTGGTAGATTGTTCGATCTGCAGCTCGAGACAATAATTCCTTCAACACTTTATAATTTTTCTAGACTCTTCAGGAGTCCCAATTTAATATCATCAACTCTTCAAGAGTTATAATTTAATGTCATTGACTCTTGCAAGAGATTTTAGTATGTTGCAACAATATCATAATGATAGTACTCACTAAGGCAATTTATATAATCCATTGGTATTGAGTACATATTTTATGTTTTACCCTTCAGAGGCTTACTTCAAGCAATTTGAATCCTTCAAGGGTTTTCTACACTTCATGATACATTTTCCTTTGGAATTTATACAGAGCAATTCGCTCCCATGTATACTTGAGGGATTTACTTATGGAGATATGATGTGGGCGACTCACAACCCTTCGTATATAATTCTCCATTTATATGAACTCGTTTACAACCTTGTGTCATATCATGTAAGTGTATTACACTGTATTACAAATGCCCATATATAACCTCCTTGGTTCAACATCTTTTGGCTATTTGTATTGTATTCAAATTTATATAGGTTCATTTGCCCACGTTCTTACAAAATTGTAATGGAATTGCCTTTCTCCATTTTGGCCAATAATTTTTCTTTTGTCGACGAACAAAAGAACGTGACTCAATATTAACACAGTTCATTGATGAATTTAGTAGCTACTTGTAAAAACCAAAATTACCATTGGTTATCATCAATCCGTGATCCCATATTCTCATGTGCATGCGCATGCATAAAAGCTTTTCATTTCTTTGGATATTCATTGCCTCTTCAAGGGCATGACGCTATCTCTTCCAGGATAGTCATAATTGAGAGAATGTGGATCATAACCTCCTCTTGAGCGTTATAGAGCTTGGATTTTCTCCACTTCCGGGAGTTGAGTCTTTGGAACCTATACATCTATCATGCTACATGCATGAGACATCAATATTCCCATGTCTGTGGATTGTCCTATCTGGGACGTGTATCCATGCGGCGACTGTCATGCTTCTGGCATGCAACAGTTATGCTTCGGGAATGCAATAGTTCAGTAGTGCCATATTATTCTTCTTTCGAATAACTGAACCTTTTGAGTCTAAAAATCTGCCACGCTTCAGGCGTGCAACAGATAAATCATTTACTGTCTCATTATTTTATCCAACAGAGACATCAATTCTTGTAGGCACATTTGCAGTAAGTATATATGATTTCATCACTTTCGTTGTATCATTCAATTATCCATATTTCATTTTCTCATTGATTGCTTCGTGAATCAAAATAAGACAAATTCTCTTCGTTCTTCTGGAACGGTCTTTTCTCATCATTCTTTTGGAATGATATTTTCTCATCGTTCTTCTGGAACGATATTATTTTCTCCCCCTAATGGCAGGAAAATTGTCTTATCAAAATGACAGTCCGCAAACCATGCGGTAAACATATCCCCAATCAAGAATTCCAAATATTGAATGATAGATGGTGTTCAACATCAATGCCTAATCTGCAATGATGCCTCATTTCAGTACGTTGTGGCAGTCTTACAGGCACATAGACAACACAACCAAAAACTCGTAAATGTATAATGTTTGGTTGGTTCCAAACCCGAGTTGTACTGAGAAGTATTGATGGTCGGTAACATGTCTCAACCGAATTAATAATGCATCATGTAAAGTTTACATATCCCCATGTAGAAAATTGGCAATTTCGTTTTCATGAGCAGAGCGCGGGAAATCAATTTCATTCGATTAATAAAGGCTTCTGCTAAACCATTTTGAGTATGGACATAAGGAACTTCTGGTCCTTATTTAATAGTCTGTAAACTGAGACTCTTATGGTTTTTATTACAATTAAGTTAAGGCACTGCGGCACTTCAAACTTACGGTACTCATCTAGGAACTTCATGTCCTGATCTTCAGGATCAAGGGACTTCATGCCAGATCCTTTTGTATGATGGAACTTCGGGTCCAATCATTTTATATGATGAGGATCAAGAAACTGCAGGTTCTGATCTGATCAAGGAACTTCAGGTCCTGTATATACTCATAGTAACAAAAGATAAGTACAATAAATAAATTAAAGCAATAGACGGTAATTCCAGCCATAATGAATAAATTGCATTTAAGTAAATAAAGCTTGTGACAAGGGCTTTAATTCAGCACCATCAAAACTTAAAGCAATAGGCGGTAAAACCGTCCATGGTAAATAAATTGCTTTAAAGTAAATAAAGCATGTGACAAGGGCTTTGATTCAGCACCATTCACATAAATATCAAAGCTTTAAAGCAAAGGGTAATAATTCTACCCACTATAAATAAATTGCTTTAAATAAATAGAACTTGTGACATGGGCTTTAAATCAACACCATGCACATAAATATGCCAAAACAGAAAATGCAATGATTAAGTCCTCATGTTTTGCTTTTTCATTTTCTTGGTCTGCCACTTCTTTTGTTTCATCCCTTTTATTTTTATTATTATTTCACAGTTCGAAGTCATTTTGGTTACTCAGTAAATAATAGTAACAATAAGTTCCAATTGGTGTTCCTCTTCCGGTGAGTTTCGAAAAAGTCGAAACGATTCCCATAAGTTTTGGAGTCAAGAGTGTCTGCAACTTATGAGAAGATCAAACCGATAGATTTAGTTCAAAATTTAGTATGATATGGATAAGAGGATACCAAACAACTTTCGTGAAGAAACAATTTCGATTTGAACTACCGAAATGGTGTTTTGGTACTCATAAGGTGGCTGCCCAGTTTTCTGCGGAAATTGGAAACGGGTTTGGTATTTCAGACATCTGCGACGATCGCACCGTTAACATTTTCTGAAATTTTGATATGTTGTAGATACTGAGCAGACGAACAACTTTCAAGAAGAAAGTATTTCAATCCGAGGTCCGCAAGTTGGAGTTCCGAGGCTATTTACATGGCTGTCAAATTCTCTTACAAATTTTGAGTCTTTTACTCTTTTGCTTCTGCAAAAGATGATATACAGTCATATAACAATATATATAGTTGCTTCAAGAAAATCAATTGTACTGAGATTTGAAGATGAAATGAAATTTTTTTCTTATCTATGAGATTCCAGCTGGAGGAGGTGAACAGGATTTGTGGCGTTGTGCTTTCCACTGACATGAGAGCTTCTCGTGCTGATAACGTGTTGTAAAATCGACGGTGGGTGCAGTGGAATAAATGAAACAAGACACAAAATTTACGAGGTTCCTCTACAGTCAGTGTGACTGGAGTACGTCCTCGGGGCAGCTGTGATGCTTTCATTATAATCTGAAATAATAGGAGTACAAAGATAACTCTCTCTATTATCTCCTCTCATCTTCCTCTATTCTCTCTCTTCCTCTTCCTTCTCTCTCTTCCTCTTCCTTCCTTCCTCTCTTTCTTTCCCGTGAACTTCACTCACTTCATTCATCTTCTTCCTTTATATAAACAAAAGAAAGCACTATTCACTTTACAAATTTTCCACAAATGAATAGTGAAAATACTGTGCATAAATAGTAACAAACTATTCATGTGGACCATCCACATAATATTTACAACATGCTAGGGTTTTTATTCTAGTTTTATCCATAACCGTACATGTATATATATAAACTAGCTACTTCCCCTGTGCCCAATTTTATTGGAAGAGCTTAATTACTAATGTTTTATACTAGCATCTCACCTTTCCCCTTTATTTTATTTAAATGATGCTGCAAAAGGTAAAAATGGATTTGAAATAAGTCCCGTGCTTCTTAATTAGAAATAGTGGTATCCATGTATCTGTGCGGCCTTGTACTACGTAAGAACGCGGAACAATCTTGATCTGGAACTTCAATTTTGTATATATCCGTGTCCTTTGGAATTGAACAAGAACTGACTGGTTTCTTGTCATGCTTATCATCCTTATTTACTGGATTTGAAATAACCTCCTTCCTGTTTCTGGGTGGTTCTTCACGTCTTTGGAGTATCAGAAACAAACGGTGAATGACTTTCACTAGGAGAAGGATTAGAAATTTAGAGTGGCATGTTTATGAGAGAACTTAGAAATTAAGGACAAACAAATAGAGATATTAATGTTATTAGTATAAATTAAGGCTCCTCATTATATAGCAACGAGTTGCACAAGATTCCACCCCTCTTGCTGGTCCAGCAAAGGAGGAGGACTTGCATACATGCTCATTCTCTCCACACAGGGTCCCACTCTAACGACACCGATATTATCTTCAATTTTACCACCTGCCCAATCCGTCTCGTATGGGGTTTTATCATAAAAAACCTCGATATTAATTAAAGTGGGGTAATCATATTTAAACCCATGGTTTTCTTTTTCACCCACCGATGTGGGATTTTAACAAGTAGCACACTTGCATCCCTGTAGATTCCATATAATCTAGGAGTTGGTTGCATTTGATTTGGCGTCAAACATACTCCAGGTGAATGAGCTGCATGGTGATAGCTCATGCATGACAAAGAAGCTATCAGATGTTTGTTGCTGCTTCTGTATATCTGCTATGGATATGCATGATCGATGTATATAGTCTGAACCTGTCTAATTAGGTTTGTAATAAAGTAAGAAGTTTCTTAAAAGTTTTTACCATTAATTAAGGGTTGGTTTGATAATGATCATTTCATTTTTAAAATTTTAGTTTTTTTTTTAAATAAAAACTGAAAATTGAAAACAAACAAATAGCTCCCATGATTTGTCCTGTTTCAATCATGCAAGTGGAATATTGAAAGAGAAGAGCCATGCACTAAATTTTAAAATATATACGAGGTATTGATAGACATATATAAAAAAAGCTTTAAATAGAGTAAAAATTAGTGGTTTCATTTTTATTTTGGTAACAAAGGGTGGTGAAGCACCTCCAAACTAGTTAAAAGAGTTATTACAAACAATTCAAGTCCTAGTGACCCCTTATCACATCATTAAAAAAAATGAGTTCCAATCCATTCTAAAAAATAGCACTCATGATTCATGTTATAGCTCAAATTCGCAAGGCTGTATGCCACCATATTCTTCTCTCTGTAGATTATAGTCCTCTATGCGTCTTATAAATTATACACTGATCAATGATGTTGGTAAGAGATCATGAAAGCTTGTTTTAGTAATAGTGTTAATTGAACTAACTTGGAGGTTCATTCTAGTTTTCGCATAAGCATAACCATATATATATATATATATATATATATATATATATATATATATTTAAAATAACTAATTCGATCGTATACAATAAGGTTGTATGTCGCATAAGCATAAGCATATATTGGAAGTAGCTAGTATAGGTATTCTAGTTATAGTTTGATCCAATAATCTTTCATATTATTTTGATTTATGTTTTCAAAAATCGAAAAGTACAATTGTGCTTCTCAAATTTTACAGACTATTCGGAGTATATGCCGATATGAATCAACATATTTTTATGGAAAACTGTTATTAGCATTTTAAAAATCTCATTCTACACTCCTCATGAATGCAAAATAAGATTTATAGAGTGTTAATAGAAATTTCCTTTTTAAATTTTGGGACTATAAAACTTTTTAGGTTCTTCATTACCAAAAAAATATGATATCAATACAAGTTGTTAATTGTTTCAAATGCCCCTCACCAAATATCGATAAGTTTTTTAATTTTAATTTTGGTAATTTTACACAAGACATGTAAATGTTGTTTTTATTTTAAATAAAATTGAAGGGAGGCCGTAATTTCATAAGGCTGCAGTCCAGTTCACAGCCATAGGGAGATCTCATCTCCGCCTCGACGCCAAAAGTTTCCGTTATGATTTCAAATCGCAAGGGAAGAAGCGTCAGGACTCCTCCAGAGGCATGCATGCAGCCGCTGAAACACCGCCAGGTGCCCCTTCACATTTATCTTCACTCCTCTCTCTCTCTCTGATCACAGCAAAACAATGGCCGTTTTGGTTTCCTTCCCTCTCGTTTTCCTCTTTCCCAATTTATATTTGCTCTGCGCCCCTCCTCTTCTCCTCACCTCTCCTCCTCACCTTCGCTTTCACCTCTCTCCCTTTTCTGATTTGCTCCGCCGTCAACCTCTTTCGTCTCGCCGGAGCCTCCAGTCTCAGCCATGCGCAACACCATTCAGGGCTTGAGTGGGGTTTTGAGAAAGTTGATGTTTTGTTGTGTTGGAAGGTATGTTGCCCGAGGCAATGGGATTCTGCAACCCCATCAAATGATAAACGAGCTCGAAAACGTGATCATGGAGGATGAAGGCATGCAGAAGCTCAAAGATAGCTCCTTGATCAGCAAAGTCTTACAGGCTGCTCAGGTCAATTTCCTACAATTATTGCTACTGTTTTTTTTTTCTTTTTCTTTTAGGATATTGCCCTAGTATCTGTTTGTTTGTTGAGAAATTGACAAGTAAATGTTTCAATTTGAAGTAATTTTTCATTATTTGGGACCAAGAAAGCAGAAATCTTCATTCTGCATGGTTAATGAAAGTTGCATTTGTTGTTCTGGTTTTCTTAGTTTGGTCTTTAAGCATAATATCTTATAAAACGTTTCATAAAACGTAATCATTAAATCATGCTTTTCATGTATGCAATTCTACTATTAAAACATGCATCTTAGAAGGGATCCACTCACAGATACTTCACCGTCGAAAAGCCACGCAAACTAGCAAAGACAGAAACATCATGATAAATGCACCTAAGCACATAAAGGGTCCAATTCATAAAATTATATTCAAACGATTGAATTTGGGAAAACAAACATCAAAAACGGATTCTGACACTGGAGGGCAGGTATTGCTTACATTTGACTATTTAACATCCAATTGTTTGTTTTGGGTTCTTCCTTTCCTACATCTTTATATATGTCTGCTAGAATATCAATAGGTCCAATAGTTCACGAATCTTCTCGTCCTAAACCCATGAAAATGTTTTATCTTTTATAGAAAACTTTGTGTGACCGCCGTATGCCACTGAAGCTCAAGGGAAAATTTTATAGGACGGCAATAAGGCCGGCGATGCTGTATGGCACAGAATGTTGGGCGGTGAAGCATCAACACGTACACAAAATAGGTGTAGCGGAGATGAGGATGCTTCGTTGGATGTGTGGGCACACGAGAAAGGATAAGATTAGGAATGAGGATATCCGGGGTAAAGTAGGAGTAGCCGAAATTGAAGGAAAGATGAGAGAAAATCGGTTACGGTGGTTTGGACATGTGCAAAGAAGGCCTACTGACGTTCCGATTAGAAGATGCGACTATGGGACAGAGGTTCAGGGCCGAAGGGGTAGAGGAAGACCCAGGAAAACTTTGAGAGAGACCCTAAGAAAAGACTTAGAGTACTTGGATCTAACGGAGGACATGACACAGGACAGAACACAATGGCGTTCTAAGATTCATATAGCCGATCCCACTCAGTGACTTGGATTTTCCAAGTCTCCAACCGAGAAGTTGTCCTCGCTCGGGAAATTAAGGGAACACTACCTCAACCTACATGCTCCACTCACAAAGCTCCAACATACAAGCTTCAACAAAAGAAAATTCAAAGAACTTAGCGAAGAAGGCTTTGGTGATTTAACACAATACGTTGAAATGAAGGAAAGCTTATTTATTGATATCCCCGATAAATTACAAATATGTACATATACTTGAGTCAAAATAAACAAACAAGAGGGAGCCTTCACAAAGGTTGCTTAGGAGAAGTCTCGACAGTCGGTAGAGCCCCAGAAAGAGAAGGCACCGGAGGGGGATCATTCGGAGCCTCAGTACTGGACAGAACCCTAGAAGGAGGAGGCATCAGAGGTTGATCATTTGGAGTTTTATTACGCGGTACAGCCCCAGAAGACGAAGGCAATAAATGCCTTTGGAACAAACCCACAAATCTCTTATGATCAAGTAAAACCTGACTATCAGATTCCTTCATCTGGTCAAGCTTCCTCTTCATGTTTGTAGCATAGTCATGTGCGAGCCGGTGCAACTGTTTATTCTCATGCTTGAGCCCTCTAATCTCCTGTTTGAGACTCATCACTTCAGCTGCCAATGATTCAACTTGGCGGGTTCGAGCAAATAGGCGTTGGGCCATATTAGACACAGAACCTGCACACTGAACACTAAGAGCCAGAGAATCCTTAACAGCCAACTCATCAGACCGTTTGGAAAGTAGTCTGTTATCTTTGGGAGTGAGAAGGTTCCTGGCCACTACCGCAGCGGTCATATCATTCTTCATCACGGAATCCCCAACGGTAAGAGGACCAGTAGGGGAGACGAAGGATGGGCGCCATATGTTGTCTGGAGAAGGCGGGGCTGCCTCTTCAACAAGGTTCAAGTCAAAACGACGGTCGGAGGGGCCAGACATTTTCAAAGGTGTAGAAGAGAGAAGAGGTTAGACAAATCAAGATCTTAGAAGTGCAAGAATGGAGCTTCTACTGGTGGATATTCAAGTGTGCTTTGGAACTTAATGTCAGCCTCTATAAAAATCTGCACTCGACGAAGTTTCAGAAATCGAAGAGGCGTTTGCTTTCTCAAAAGCTGGGCTGCTCAGCGACCACGAGGGTCGATCTCAGAAATCGAAGAGGCGTTTGCTTTCTCAAAAGTTGGGCTGCTCAAAGACCACGAAGGCTGATCTCAGAAATCGAAGAGGTTTGCTTTCTCAAAAGCTGGGCTGCTCAGAGACCACGAGGGCCGATCTCAGAAATCGAAGAGGTTTGCTTTCTCAAAAGCTGGGCTGCTCAGAGACCACGAGGGCCGATCTCAGAAATCGAAGAGGTTTGCTTTCTCAAAAGCTGGGCTGTTCAGAGACCACGAGGGTCGATCTCAGAAATCGAAGAGGCACCTACTTTTCCAGCCTTGTCAGCACCTGTCACACGCACACTCAGCTTTGCGGAAATTATGGGCATTCTGTCGAAGATTTCTGGCGAAGTAGAAAGCACATGAATCGTACTGTTCAATCACCCACTTCCCACACGCAACAGTAGCTCATGGGTACCACATATAACTTTGCCAAAGTTCTCTGACAAAGTTGAGACTACTTTTCCAGCCTTGTCAGCACCTGTCACACGCACACTCAGCTTTGCGGAAATTATGGGCATTCTGTCGAAGATTTCTGGCGAAGTAGAAAGCACATGAATCGTACTGTTCAATCACCCACTTCCCACACGCAACAGTAGCTCATGGATACCACATATAACTTTGCCAAAGTTCTCTGACAAAGTCGAGACACGTGAAGCTTGCAACTCTCACTACATCGCTCTGACCAAGAAGGGTAAAAGAATAGCAAAGAAACAACACTAACAAAGTTTAGACACATAAATTTTGACGGCCTAGCTACCATATTATTACCCACAAGGGTAAAGGAACAGTACCACTGCTGGATAATTGGAAAGTCCCGGTGTGTCAACCTTTGTGCTTCATGGCAAGGTAGACTAGCAAACATGCCCAACCTTTACTCACATTCGAGAAAACACTCCCAACAAGATTGCTTGCCCCAAAATCGAAGAGGCATCGCCCTCCGAATCTCGAGAGCCAGACTTCCAACATGATTACTTTCTCAAAAATCGAAGAGAGGGTAAAGGAACAGTACCACTGCTGGATAATTTGTAAGTCCCTGTGTGTCATCCTCTGTGCTTCGTGACAAGGTAGACTAGCAAACATGCCCAACCTTTACTCACATTCGAGAAAACACCCCCAACAAGATTGCTTGCTCCAAAATCGAAGAGGCACCGCCCTCCGAATCTCGAGAGCCAGACTCCTAACATGATTACTTTCTCAAAAATCGAAGAGAGGGTAAAGGAACAGTACCACTGCTGGATAATTGGAAAGTCCCTGTGTGTCAACCTCTGTGCTTCGTGGCAAGGTAGACTAGCAAACATGCCCAACCTTTACTCATATTCGAGAAAACACTCCCATCTCCCAACATCATTACTTTCTCAAAAATCGAAGACACCGCTCTCCGAATCTCGAGAGCCAGACCCCCAGCATGATTGCTTTCTCAAAAATCGAAGAGGCATCGTTCTCCGAATCTCGAGAGCCAGATCCCCGACAGGATTGCTTGTTCGAAAACCGAAGAGGCACCACTTTCCCAACTTCAAGAGCCGGATCTCCTTGGATAAAGCTTGTCTGTAATCTTTACACGCAACATCAGCTTTCCAGATACCACAGACCACTTTTTCAAAGTGCTCTGACAGAGTTAAAACTTGTGAAGCTGGCAGCTCCCACTACCGTGCTATGACCAAGCAGGGTAAAGGAATAGCATTATTACTTGATGTTAGGGAGACTCCTATATATGTCGACCTCCATCCCCAACGGACAGGCAGACCTGCAAAAATGCTCAACCCTTCCTCTTATCTGAGAGGGCACTCCCAACGAAGCCTTTCGAAATATTCAGCTTTCTTTCCCCCCGATAATACCTCTGTAAACAAGCTATACTAGAGCAAGAATATCTCATATCATCAGGGTTAAAAGCAAGAGTATCCCATATCATGCTTTTTCCCTGTCTTTTCCTTTGGCCTTGTTCTTACCTGCAAGACAAGGAGAAAGAGAGCAATCAGTCAGCACTTGGAATCAAGCTTCCAGCCAGGAACTGACTGCCTGGAACCCCTTACCCTGGCATTGCTCTCGAGTACTCATCTTCAACATCTTATGCTTCCAGGGAAGATACCGCATCTGCCTGGGGAACAGATAGGGCAAGTGAGAAGGATACAAGGAAGCATATGGAGACAAGCGTAACAGCACACGTGCCGATACATCCACTACTCTGTCAAAAGCAAAAGTATCCCATATCAGCAGGGTCGAACGTACTCTAGATTTGATGGACTTGTTTTGATCCTCAAATTCTTCAGTCGGCCTTATACTTTGGAGGAAACCAGAAAACCTTCCAGCCCAGTTCAAGAATAAGTCTGTGGAAAGTTACTTCTTCAAAAGCAAAAGTATCCCATATCATCTCTTCTCATTTTTCTTCTCTTTATCCTTCATGCTGCCTGCAAGATAGGGAGAATGTGAACAATCAGCCGGAGCTCTGATTGCTTACCTTGTCTGTTACCTCTTTCAGCAGATCCCCTAGCTCGGCGACTTGGGGGACTCCTACTACATGGTTTGTATCGCGCTTGACCAAGCCTGAAACTACAAGTAAGCTTCAAGTGACATTGATACATTACCTTGTGCATCTCCACCAGTTACAGATACCACCCCTGGATGGAGGAAGAGTACTTCCAGAGAAGATTCCACATCTACCTATGAGACAGATAAGGAAAGTCAAGCCGATACCACACTCCAGGACTTAGAAGTTTCGTGGTTACGAGATCATTCTCCCACAATATTTCCTAATGTCATTTGTACTAAATCATTCACTTGTACTCCCTAAAGGAGAGCTTGAACCTATGTACTTGTGTAAACCCTTCACAATTAATGAGAACTCCTCTATTCCGTGGATGTAGCCAATCTGGGTGAATCACGTACATCTTGTGTTTGCTTTCCTATCTCTATCCATTTATATACTTATCCACACTAATGACCGGAGCAATCTAGCGAAGATCACAAAAAGTGACCGTTTTCGCTACCTAGGATCTATCTTGCAAGAGAACGGAGAATTAGATGGAGATCTCAACCAAGAATACAAGCTGGATGGATGAAGTGTAAGAGTGTATCCGGCGTGTTGTGTGATCGTCGTAGGCCACTTAAGCTCAAGGGAAAATTTTATAGGACGGCAATAAGGCCAACGATGTTGTATGGTACAGAATGTTGGGCGGTGAAGCATCAACACGTACACAAAATGGGTGTAGCGGAGATGAGGATGCTTCGTGGGATGTATGGGCACACGAGAAATGATAAGATTGGGAATGAGGATATCCAAGGTAAAGTAGGAGTAGCCAAAATTGAAGGAAATATGAGAGAAAATCGGTTCCGGTGGTTTGGACATGTGCAAAGAAGGCCTACTGACGCTCCGGTTCGAAAATGTGACTACGGGACAGAAGTTCAGGGCCGAAGGGGTAGAGGAAGACCTAGGAAAACTTTGGAAGAGACCCTAAGAAAAGACTTGATTACTTGGATCTAACGGAGGACATGACACAAAACCGAGCGCAACGGCGTTCTAGGATTCATATAGCCGACCCCACTTAGTGGGAAAAGGCTTTGTTGTTGTTGTGTTGTTGTTGTTGTTTGGTCTTTGCTTGTTATCTAGGAAGCAATTGTTCTGGCTCCTTTCGTGGCTTTTGCACTTAGGCCTGGTGTTTGGGAGTATGTTCGAGTTAATGCGTATGAACTCAGTGTGGATCATTTAAGTGTTGCTGAATATCTTCGGTTCAAGGAAGAGCTTATGGACGGAGAGTAAGGGCTCTCCTGTCTTAATCCTTGTTACTGAATTTTGTAATTTATGCCGAGTCTTTCAACTTACTTATCTGGAGTAGCATTACATGAATGCAGTCTTAAAATGAAATCATTGTCCTAGGTGCAACGATAAGTATGTGCTTGAACTTGATCTGGAGCCCTTTAATGCATAATTCCCTCGACCAACCCGCTCGTCGTCAATTGGAAATGGGGTTCAATTCCTTAACCGTCACTTATCTTCAGTTATGTTCCGTAGCAAAGAAAGTTTGGAGCCTCTTCTCGATTTTCTTCGTACACACAAACATGATGGACATGTAAGTTTGAGTTTGCTATGGGCTTTGCATGAATGAACATTCCACTTTTTCAGTTATCATGCTAATTCTTTTGGCCCCTTGGTTTATTTTACTGGTCGTCTTTTCTTTGCATTCAGATTTAGTGTAAGACCTAAAGCCATATTTGAAGTAATATGACAATAAGGTTGTGAAATACTCGTACCTTTGGACTGAATAATATTAGTTCTAAAATTTTGTGCAGGCAATGATGCTAAACGATCGGATTCAGAGCATACCCAGACTTCAGTCTGCTTTAGCAAAGGCAGAGGAATATCTTTCTAAGTTCCCTCCAACTACACCATATTCTGAATTTGAATTTGAGTAGGCGAATCATCTAATTTCAACACTTTGATCTCCACTCCTATAGAGGAATAATATGATTGCTTTAGCCGGTACCTTTAATCTTTATATTTTGTGCAGCTTACAAGGAATGGGATTTGAGAGAGGGTGCGGTGACACAGCACAACGGGTGTCATAGATGGTGCATCTTCTCTTGGAAATTCTTCAGGCTCCTGATCCCTCTACCCTGGAAAATTTTCTTGGGAGGATCCCTATGGTGTTCAATGTTGTCATAGTGTCGCCACACGGCTACTTTGGCCAAGCTAACGTCTTGGGTTTGCCTGACACTGGAGGGCAGGTATTGCTTACATTTGACTATTTAACATCCAATTGTTTGTTTTGGGTTCTTCCTTTCCTACATCTTTATATATGTCTGCTAGAATATCAATAGGTCCAATAGTTCACGAATCTTCTCGTCCTAAACCCATGAAAATGTTTTATCTTTTATAGAAAACTTCATTTTAATCCCTAAATAAGATTGCTTTTTCAATAATACCGTATGTAAGATTAAAAACTAAAAATAGTCCTCCATGTTAGATTATAGTATTCCATGTCACATTTAATCATTTTTTAATAAATTTATTGCATTTTTAGTTTCCCTATATACCCTTATTACTCTCTTAAAACCAATTAGAGAAACAGATATATAATTAATTTTTCAAGAATGCTTAATTAACTAGATCCATAATTAACATGTTTGTTATAACATAAATCTCCATGTGTTATTCCAATCAAAGAACCCAGAAAACTTAGAAACCATGATCAAACAAAAAAAACCATAAAACTTACAAACCAAAAATCTCATTGTATTCGGAAGAAAGAAGAAAAAATGGTCTTTTAGATGCCAAATTGACGGTGAATCCAGAGATAAATGAAAAGAAAATACAAATTGAGAAAATAGAATGTGAAATCACAACTTAATTGACCGTACCAAATTAATCGGACATACACTATATAGTACCTAACCGACCATACCAAATGGATAAGACCTAATTGATAGTACCTAAATGATTAAGGTGCATTCATATAGGTACTATGGTTTAGGTGCATTCATATAGGTACCATGATTTATGTGCATTCATATAGGTACCATGGTTTAGGTGCATTCATATAAGTACCATGGTTTAGGTGCATTTGACTTGGTACTATGATTTATGTGCATTCGACTAGGTTAGATGATTTAAGCACATTAGGACATGGTTTAAGTGCATTCGATTATGTAAAATATATGATTTGGCTATTTATATTTCCTCTATGCTTTGAATGGTGATAATGAATAATTTGAATTAGGTATTTGTTAATTCTTGTAACGTATCACTAATATTTTTTTGAATTATGTTTATCATTTTAGAAAGTCAAACAATAATCAATGCCAAAAAATATGGAGCAAATTAAAATCAAATATTTAATAGGGGCATTATAAGAACCAAAAAAACGCATTAAATATTTAAAAACAAGAAAATATAAATTTTAATATTTATGCTCACATGGAAATTTAGTCAAAGGACAATAATGAATATATAATCTAACATAAGGTTTTAATTGAATTTCAATCTTTATCAAGGATTAAAATGGAGAAACCCCTATCTTTTATTACTGATGGCAGGTTGTTTATATACTGGATCAAGTGCGTGCCCTGGAGAGTGAGATGCTTCTTAGAATACAAAATCAAGGATTGGATGTTATTCCAGAAATTCTGATTGTAAGTTTGCTTAACTGAAAGTTCATGCTATATTAGTTGACATAAGGTGTTGTGTATATTTTATACTGTGTCCTGTCCTTTTACTTGATGATGGTAGGTTACCCGACTGATACCGGATGCAAAAGGGACAACATGCAACCGAAGATTAGAAGGAGTCAGTGGTACAGAATACACACATATCTTACGGGTACCTTTCAGGACTGAGAATGAGATACTGCGGAAATGGATTTCAAGGTTTGATGTGTGGCCTTACTTGGAGACCTTTGCAGAGGTAAGCAGTTAAAAGGATATAACTTGTTTTCTTTTTCTTTTTGGGTGTGCTCTTTTTTAATCTCCCCTTATTTCTTTTTCTGTCCCCTTTTTTACTGCCTGACTACTTCACTTTTATGATGCACACTGTTGGGTTCTGAATAACTACTTACGGGTTATACAACATACTCTTTTTCTCTTATTGTGTTATTTCTAGGATGCCTCGAATGAAATTGCCACTGAGTTGCAGCGTGTTCCAGATCTAATCATTGGAAACTATAGTGATGGAAATCTTGTTGCAACTCTGTTGTCGTATAAACTGGGAATCACACAGGTGAATTTTAGTTTTTAATTCATTATTTCAGATGCAACACAGAGATTGGTGGAATAACGGTGGGCTTATATTGGAGTTAACTTGTCAAAACTGAATTCTCCATGTAGTGCAATATTGCTCATGCATTGGAGAAAACAAAATACCCAGATTCTGATATATTTTATTGAGTTGTTCACGGGATTGATGTTTTTGATCCCAAGTTTAATATCGTCTCCCCAGGAGCAGATATGTGTATATACTTTCCATATTCTGACAAGGAAAAAAGGCTTACTGCTCTACATGGGTCAAATTGAAGAACTCTTAGGCCATCTCTAACCGAAAGGTTCAGAGGGCCAGAGGGCCGAAAATAGCCCTAAAACCGTCTCCAACCGAGGGCTAGGCCAGAGGGCTCTGGAATCTGGGAGGGTCCCACGGGATCGGAGAGGGCTGGAGGGCTGGAGGGCTGGCTGCTTTCGGCCAGCCAGCCAGCCCCAAGCTGGCTATTTTTTTTTTTAATGTTTTCCTATTGCTGTCGGTTATAACCGACAGCATTAAAGAGATTCTTTTTTTAATAGTTTTACTATTAGTGTCGGTTATAACCGACACTAATAGTTTGAAATTTTTTTGAATATAACGGCTAGCTGACTCAGCTAGCCGTTGGGTTTTTTTATTTTTTTTTATTTTAAACATTTCTTTTCTTCTATAAATATGGTGAAGTTCTTTCAATTCTTCACTTCATTTGCAATATTTCCTTCTTCAATATTTTTCAATATTTCCTTCAATATATTTCTCAATATTTCCTTCAATATTTCCTTCAATATATTTTCCAATATTTCCTTCATCTATAATATTTGTTTCAATTTTTCAATATTTCCTTCATCTATAATATTTCTTCACTTCATTTGCAATATTTCCTTCAATATTTCCTTCATTTTTTTTCAAAAAAAATGGCCTCATCTGCAATGAAAGGTAGGGCTTGGACCCGAAAAGAAGATGAAGCTCTTTGCAAGGCTTATAGATGGATCTCAGAAGATAGTGTGAGGGGGATTTCTCAAACAAGTGAAGGTGTTTGGACTCGTGTGTCCAAAAAATACTTAGAGTTCTACGAAGGCACCATTCCACCGAATACCCGAAACCACGAAAGTTGTTCTTCAAGATGGAAGAAACATCTTCATCCAAGTTTGAATAAATGGCATCAAGCACTATTAGCAGCAGCAAGTAGACATGAAAGCGGCGCCAATTACTATGACGAAGTTAGTGTTTTTACAGTTTATTTTAAATGTTTAATTATATTACATTTAATTTCGTGAATTAATTTCCTAAAATTTTTTTAATTATATTTTCTAGGTACGCCAAGCGGAGGAACTCTATATGGAGGGCAGCTCAAAACCCTTTCAATTTCATGGTTGTTGGGAAATTTGTAAAGGGTGGGTGTTATTTGAAGATCCACCTCAACATAGAGTGGATCCTTTGGAAGCTGCATCGCCATCTGTAGATATGAATGAAGATGGATCTCCTACCATTCAACAAACAAGGGTAGAAAATCCGACTCCGTCCCAAAAGTTCTTTACCTAGGGCTATGGGACGAAACAAGGCTCGAAGGTTGAGGGAAAAGGGCAAGGCAAATGCTGATTACGCCGCTCAACATGAAGTGGCGGCCTCATTTCGATTACTGGTGGAGCAAAATGCCCTTGAGGCAGAAGAAAGGAAGTGTAGACATGAAGAACGAGCCAAACAAATACAAGAAGAGATGGATGATAAGAATATGGAAAGGAACACTTCGAATTACACTCCAATGAGTAAGGCCTATTTTGATAGGAAAAAAAAAGAAATTATGTCTCGGCGGCAATTGTTTACCTCTGACTATACTCCTACAATGGCGGATGATGAAGATGATATTGATTATGGATATTAAATTTAAGTCGTTGTAATTTTTAAATTTAAGTTAATGTTGTTTTTAAATTTAATTTGTAGTTTTTAAATTTAATTTGTAGTGTTTAAATATAAGTTGTTGTTTTTAAATTTAAGTTGTTGTAGTTTTTAAATTTAAATAATAAATTATGTTTGGCCCTATGGCCCTTTGGCCCTCGGTTGGAGACGGTTTTTTGTGACAGGGCTAAAACGAGCCCTTTGGCCCTCTGGCCCTCGGTTGGAGACGGAGGCAAATATGGCCCTGTACTGTTCATTAAAATATTAATATCTTGGGGAATCTTGGAGGGCCAGAGGGCTCAAACGAGCCCTCTGGCCAGCCCTCGATTAGAAATGGCCTTATATGGTGCTGAGCAGAACGACGAGCATATGTGAGTATCTTCTAATGTTAAGTAAAGAACTTCTGAAAAACAATTTAAGGCCATCTCCAACTGATGGCCGGCCAGATAGCTCGTTTTAGCTCTCTAGCCCTCCAAGATTCTCCAAGATATTAATATTTTAATGAACAGTACTGGGCCATATTTGCCTCCGTCTCCAACCGAGGGTCAGAGGGCCAGAGGGCTCGTTTTAGCCCTTTCACAAAAAACCGTCTCCAACCGAGGGCCAAAGGGCCATAGGGCCAAACATAATTTATTATTCAAAAACTAAAACTTAAATTCAAATCCAACGGAGTAGGAGTAGGCATTTACGTTTTATGTTTTTAAATGTTTTTAAAAATGTTGTTTAAGTTTCATGTTGTATAATTTTTATGTTGGTTAATGTTATTTAATGTTGTTTCATATTGTTTAATGTTGTTTCATGTTACTTAATTTAATTTAATGTTGTATAATGGCTTAGGAAGTTATAGGAAAAAAAATAGAATTTAAAAAAAATATGAAACAAATTTTGTGAAATAGAAGTTATAGGAAAAAAATGGAATTTTAAAAAGGCTTTTTATATTAACACCCTACAAAATGTTGAATGCACCCCACATTAAAATTTAATATTAATGACTTATTTACTCTATTATGCAATGACAATTTTGACCTTATTAGGTTTAAAAAATAATAAAAAAATTTATAAATACACCCCAAATCACTTTTAACGTATTATTTATGTACTTCAACTATCAAAACCCCTCTCACCCTCCATTGTTGAATAAAACCCTAAGCAATGAAACTACAAACATGTTGATTGAAAAAAATTATTTTTGACAAATGGAACGCGAAATCGGTGTTTCGAAAACTTTGAAATCATTATTATTGTTATTGAAAAACGTTCAAATGAACCTAAATTTTTTTTCAAATCATTCAATTTGAAATAATTCAGCAAACTAGCGTTCAAATGGTTTGAAATCATTCGGCAAAATAAAAAATGAGTGTTATAAGATTTGAGAAATGTGGGGTGTATAAAAATGTGAGGTGTGTGTAGAAAATGTAAGGTGTGTATTAAGAATGTGGGGTGTGAGGGTATTATGGAGAAGGAAGTAGGGTGTATTAAGATAATTTTTAATTGAAAAAGTAAATGTGAGGTGTATTAAGTATGTGGGGTTTATTCAACAAGTTGTGGGGTGCTAATATAATAAGCCTTTAAAAAAAATATGAAACAAATTTTGTGAAATAGAAGTTATAGGAAAAAATAGAAGTTATATGAAAAATTTTGTAAATAAAAAATAATAATAAAATTGTAAAAAAAAAAAACAAAACAAAACAAATGCAACGGCTAGCCGTTGCATTTGAATTTTTTCTTAAGAAATCCTGTCGGTTATAACCGACAGGATTAACAAAACATTAAAAAAAAAATAGCCAGCCATGCAGCCAGCCCTCCAGCCCTCTCCGATTCTATGGGTCTCTCCCAGATTCCAGAGCCCTCTAGCCTAGCACTCGGTTGGAGACGGTTTTCGGGCTATTTTCGGCCCTCTGGCCCTCTGGACCCTTCAGTTGGAGATGACCTAAGCCTCTTTTGAGTGGCGTTGAGATTTTATAGATATCAAGGTTGCAACTTACATGTACTTCATTTTCAACACTCAATCGTCTGATACTCATTTGATGGTGATGCAGTGGGCTGTTGAGTGATAGATCAAAGCCTATTGTCTTTTCCATGGCAAGACTTGACAGAGTGAAAATTTTAACTGGACTTGTTGAGTGCTATGCTAAGAGCGCCAAGCTAAGAGAAATGATAAACCTTGTTGTGGTTGGTGGTTACATGGATGTCAAGAACTCTAGGGATAGAGAAGAAATTGCAGAGATTGAAAAGATGCATGACCTCATTAAGAAATACAACATGAGTGGTCAGTTCCAATGGATAGCAGCACAAATGAACCGTGCTCGTAATGGTGAGCTCTTCTCGAGATAGTCAGTATGCAGTACGTCATGTATATGTATTCGGATGAAGTTCATTGCGATTGTTTTATCATCTTCACCAACCCGGTTATATGTTTAAGCTTTAAGGGTGGCCCTTAGACTCTTTGCAGTGAGGTGGAGCTTCACGTCTTAAACCCACTTCAGGTAGTTGCTTCCAGATACTTCCAGAGCGGTAAAGTCAAGTTTGTTAAGGTTCAACATGTTGTTGCAATGGAGTGATCAAGATCATAGACATTATTATAGGATAAACGTCCATAGTCAAAAGTAGAACATTTAGATTCTCTAGACATGTTTTGGCTTAAATTAAGCATGAAAAACTTTGAGTTTCATGAAAAAACTTCAAGTCTAAAAATAAATTATTGTTTTAATCGGCTGGGTTACAAGACAGGTAGTGGAAGTAGGTAAGTGGACAGTTCACATGCTGGAAACCCAAAGTTTTCTGATATGTGTGTTTCGACTGTAGGTCAAGTTTCAAAGCTCGAACCCTTGCAAGATTCTTCTGGAATCTTATGTTTTCATGATGAAAACATTTCCTCAAAGATTCAATTCACCACAATTACAACAGTAGTATTATAATATAATTGCGAACAGTAATTTAAGTAGAATATACAATTCGGTGATCGAATATTATGGTTCATGCTCATTGGTGAATGTTAGCCTGAAAAAATATCGACAATTCAAAACGCGTTTTCGTAGAACCTGGATTGCGATGAGAAATCTTGTGAACAAGTTTGTAGCAGAATATGTTTTAGTTCCTTAGCACAGTTTCATGAACGTGTGCGACAAACAAAGAATAGAGAGTTGAGGAATTTCTGTGATGTGTCTTTCCCAACACTTGTGCCTTTATTTATAGTAAACTGGATAGGATTTCTTGCCTTGCAAGTAATACACTCATAAAGGGATAAGATTTTCTAGTGTCCTAAATACAATCCACTAATGATTTACACAATCACACACATGTTGGAATTTATGTCACAATAGCTAAAACAATTATATTTCGACACAAAACTAATGCACTTGTTGACACACTCTCTAGTTGAGGTAGACCAAACCTTTGTATGTAAAACCCACTTATGTTAGAAAGTATATCAAATGTATCAATTTTATGAGTCTATTTTTTTTTTAAAAGAATAGCATTACTCTAAATAAAAAAAGAACCCCTTGTAATTTTGGCTTTAGGTCTCATTCTGCGTTGGACCGACACTCGTATGGAATTACAAATTTTCATTCACAAGTCAAAGTACAAAAAGGAGAGAGAAATGTAGAGTAAATTACACAACTATTTTATATCCAACTAATAATATTATTACAAGCTGATAAGCACGATGATCAGATTCTGAGGGACAACTCGGTGGTATACATTAATCACCGGCGACTTTCGCAGGGTCAATCCTTATTGGATGGCCCCGGAAGTCCTGCCTATTGGAAATAAAATAAAGTAAAACGAAAAGAAGATGCATATACATATATGCAAGCGGCGATACATATATAAAAGATCACTAGCTAGGAGCTTGATAGATTCATGATTTCCTTGCCTTCTGCACGAAGATATACAACTGATGAAGCTAATTGGGTCGACCATGCTTCCTGGTACCAAATTCAGTAATCACCACTCCGCCGTAGAGCTCGGCCGCCTCGGTGCTAGTGAGAATAGCAGTGCCCGTTTTTCTATGAACATTATTAACAGGCCTTTGCATCAGAGTCCGACTCTGCTGATCGTGATGAGCTTCGTTGTAATTGGCCATCCTGTGGATCTTGGCTTGTGGATAAAAATGTTGTCCTTGATGAAAAGGAGGAGGAAGAGGAGGTCTAGTAGTAGTGGTGATCATCTTCTGCGGCCAGCTACAGTAATACTCGTCAGCTGCCACGTTCGTGCTATTGTTGTAAAGCACGCCGTGGCAGTCCTCTATGATGGTGTGGTGTTCGGATGCAATTGGGGCGGCTACCTTCCGGTGAACAACAAAGCGTTCATAAACAGCCATTGCTAACTTAATTACAATGAGTTAATTAAGGGGAGCTATCTAGCTTGGTTTGCTTTGTGCTTGTCTTATCGAAAAAATTAGGAGGAGCCAAGCCACATTATATAGGAGTCCTATAAAGCTTCACAAGTGGGCTTTCTGATCAGGTTCTTGCGATTCTCCATTATCCTTCCTTTTCTAGTAGGAGAATATTATTGAAACGAATCTTGCCTAAAATCCTTTCTACTATGACCCAGAAATTATGTTAAAACGTACGTTTACTTGTACTAGTTCTTGAGATTATTCATCAATATATGGCTAGATACTACTTCGTTAGCGTTTCACACATATAACTAAAGGTTGCGTAGCTTACTTTTCCTAGTGCATTATTTACAGAATTTAGGTACTTCTAACAAAAGTGGTTTTACCTATACCTCTTCTAAGCAAAAACAATAATTTAATCATGCTCCAAGGTATCTTGTATTGTAGAGTTTTTAGTCATTAGATCTTGGTTATTGTATGCTATTTCTACCATCTAATAGAGGTTGATTTCACCTATATATCTATGTAGAACCGATTAGAGGGGTAATCAATGTAATTAGTAAAGATGGTACAAACAACAACAAAGTTTTATTCCAGTAAGTGGGGTTCGCTATATGAATCTTAGATCAACATCACTGTGCTGGGTTTTGCTTCATGTTTTATGTTAGCTCTAAGTACTCCATGCTTTTTTTTTAAGTTTTTCCAAGTCTTCATCTACTCCTTTTGCTCCGAGTCTCCATTTGATAATCGCATTTTTAACTGGAACATTTGTAGGAAAGATGGTACAAACAACAACACTATTAGTTTTCATTTTCTATTTCCTACTCTGACTAATACACGTTGTTGATAATGAGGTTTTTCTTTATATAGTTCCTAAATCAAATTAAATCGATTAAAGATGAATTCGGGTCTTGATAAGCAATATTCTGATAAGGTTTGGACAAGAGTTACATTATTTTATGTCTACCACAGAATACATAATGTTATATAATAACATACACAGGTTAGAATTTTTTTCCCCTCCATAATTTTTGATAGTTTTGGAACTATATATGCATTAGATTATTTACTGGATTCAAGCGCATGAGCCTCTCATGATACTCGGAACCCTTCTGGGACACTATATCCTTTCACTGACTGTATGGATAATAACCAATAAGTTAATAGAGATAGCTGCCGTTTGAAAGAAAACACTGATATATATTGGTATCGATCGGTATAACACAACAGGTTTTGGATCAATCTTATGAGATATTATTAAACTTTTATCGTTTCTGCAGGGATCTTAATTTCAAAATAATTGAATAATTTGGTTTTCTTTTTCTTGGATTTAAGTTTTTAACTTCTCAAAAAATCTGCTCTAGACTGAAAAGCTACATAATGTACTAGTACATTATAATATGAGTTGATTGATGGTATCACGTGATCATCACGTCACACTAAAAGGTTTACTCTGGACTGAAGAAGGTAGCAAAATTAAGCAAGTTAACCTGGACTATCTAGTGGACAAAAAAAAATAAAAAATAAAAGAGTATCTAGTACCGAAGAAAGAAATTTAATGTATCAGAAGAAATAAGTTTGGTATGTATGCATGCTTACGATGGTAAATCTTACGTAACCAAATTATTCTTATTTATCTTCCGAAAGACAAGGTCTGCGCTTAATATCTTCTTGGTAATATTCTTGATCATATTTGCCTTACATTACGAGTAGTGGAGGAATCATTTGCCTCTAGCTTGCCATTTTTGTAGATATAAAGTTTGTAAAATCGATCGATCGATTCCATTTCCTTAAAAAAATGGCATATCCTTTTGGCATCTCTTTCGTTTCATATTTTGCTTTTATTTTTATTTTTATCAAAGCCAGATAACACAAGCATCCCTGTTAGAAAAAGGTAGAAGGACGTTCCTTAGGGAAAATGGGAAGGTATTAATTCCTTGGGTAAATTACATTTTATCCTTTCAAGTTTGGGCGAAATTACAACATCATATAACATCTTTAAAATATTTCAATTCCATACATTTACTATCATTTTATTTCAATATTATATATACATTCCGTTAGATGTGTGGGCACATGAGAAATGATAGGATTAAGAATGAGGATATCTTAGGCAAAGCAGGAGTGATCACAATTGAAGATAAGATGAGAAAAAATCGGATAAAATGGTTTGAACACGTGAACCGAAGACCTACAAATGATCCGGTTAGAAGATACGACTATGAGCTGGGTAAAATAGGTCGAGGAAGACCTAGGAAGACTTTAAATGAGAGTATCAATAAAATATGGAGTACTTGGAGCTAACGGAAGACTTGGCACAAAACCGAACGCAATGATGTTCTGGGATTCATAGGGTTGATTGTTGTTGTACTTCAAATCAGTATCTTTTAAGACGATGATCGTTATGTTTTCAGAAAGAAAGAAAAAAAAACCTAAAATCACATTTAAAGTTGCCTACCTCAAACGCTAGCGTCGCTAAGAAATCAAATTTGGAACAAAATATAAAAAACAACGAAACTCCAAAAGACCCTCAAAACTTAAAATGCCGTTTTGATGTAACAAACGAGTCTTTCCATTCTCTTTTGACATGGCATATTGTGAGCTCAATCGGAGCTCAAAGATCATGGTGGATTTTGTTGTTTCTGAAATTACTCCTGTCTCAACCAATTTTCCTACTTCACTAGATTACTTGCAGAAATAGAATATATTAACAATATGTGGTTATTCTCACTTGTACGTAAGACATTGATCATATAATCATATGAATCTCATTTTCGTAAGAGATGTGGTCAATCCAAAATGCAGATACAAGAGGCCAAGGTCCTCACCACATTCATATAAATGGAGTGTTGTCAGGAATGCAGCACATCACCATTGGAAAACACCATTGTGAAAAAAGAAAAGGAAAAAGGAATGTGAAACAAACAGTATATTTTGCCCACTACCTCTGAAGTTTAGAAGATTTTGATTTTATATATAACAAGAGAAAGTACTACGCATAAGGGGGTACGTAGCTTTATATCTACATATTACAAGCGGAATATATGCATCGTTAAGCACAGATAAATTAAGCTCTATAGCTTAATACACATAGAGCTTTATTTAATTAGCTAGCTACTACTCATTACTTATACCAAACTAATTAAGTATGTTACGTATTAGCTGGGCTATTAGCCGCGATTCTTGGGATAGTCTCTAATCTCTATCCCCCCAAATAAGAGGGCTGCATCCTTGCTATTAAGAACGGGCTGATCTGTTATAAAAGGAGGTTGTTTCCCTCCACGAGCTTGCTGATGATCTTGAATAAACGGAGGCCTCGTATGGCTCCTCCCGGTTGGCCGGCCATAGAACTTGTCTATCATAGCAAAAGCCTCCACTCCAAGCCGTGCTAGCTCTTCCTGCGTCGCCATGATAAAATTGCTAAGTTTACAAGAACAAAAGAAAAATACAGACGCACAAATAGGGTATTCAGGTAAATTGGTTTGCCTTTGTTTGCTGGTTAAAAGGTTAGCGGCCAAGCCCCATTATATAGGAATAGGAGTTAAAAAGGTGATCGCTTCATGGAGGGCCTTAATATCTTAGAATGGATAATATTTGGATAACGCGATTCAAAAATCTTTTCTTTGATTCTTTCCAAAAAAGTCTTCCCACTTTTGGTGATTCATTTGAATTAAAGACATTTGGAATAAATCTTTGATTTGGGGGCTTGCTTAAGTTGGAAATCCATGTAATTAATTAACTAATGTTGCAAGTTAGAAAAGTGCCTTATAAAGTACACAGGGCACTATTGATGCATGGTAGGTTCTTTGGTGCTAATTAAGAGTTTCATGGCAAGTTGGTCCAAAACACATTAATTAATGAAAGATAGGAATAACGATCAAATGGTGGAACTTGGGAGGTGAAGATATTATCTTTATCTTCCTGAAGAGATTGAAAGGAATCTATATATGGTTTACCACTTTATCTCGTTTTCCTTGGGTGGCTTGAGGATATTGGTACACATTTTCCAGAAGTAGTTCCAATTTACGGAAATATGAAGCATTGTTGAAACATATCTAGCGTTCCTTAATTTCCATCCATAATTAAATGATAAATATCACAGCTTTAACAAAGCAAATCTATTTGTACTATACTTTACCAATCTCGAAACTATCAAACAAGGGTGAACTTTATACCTTTAGGGACCCACTAAAGGATTCGTGGTGAGGCACCCATGCCGAAGCACAAGAGTTTCTCTCCAACCAGGAAGCCAATCACAATACAACACATGTCAACATTAGAATAAAGCTCCTAGAGTCCACATCGACCACGAACGGAATCTGGAGACTCTCCTCAATTATAAAAAGAGACTATTCTCCTACCATTAATCCTTAATGTCATTATTATACTTAAACTCGTCATTAGGACTCACTAATGATGATTATGCTTGAACCTATGTATTGTGTAAACTCTTCACTATTAATGAGAACTCCTCTACTTTCGTGGACATAGCCCAACTTAGGGTGAACTACGTACATCTTGTGTTTGTTTTCCTATCTCTATTTCTATCTCTTTACATATTATCCTCACTAGGTGACCCAAGCAATCATTGCGAATGTCACAAACTTAACACTTTACGTTATTCCAAAATCTCACTGATTTTGTGCATCAACAAAATCCATATATAACAAGGGTCCTCAAAGATTACAAAGGAAAGACCCTTCATTATGTTAGGGAATTCTACCCCCAACAAATTAAATGAGTGAGCATCTCCAGGAATCCAAGGGTAGTAATGGTTAGCAAATTTAGATTTGTTATGTTATGTCGAACAACTTTATCTCCAACAAAAGTAGCAACTGAATTAGCAAATTGAAGACAAATTTTCATCAAAAGTATTGTTTAGTAGAGAATTGAAAAATTAAAATTTTGGCTCTACAAGATATGATAAACTTAGGATGGTATTATTTTTTAAGGTGAAAAAATAAATTTGAAGAGTTGCCATAATTGAAGATAAGATGAGAGAAAATCAGTTAAATTACTTTGGACACGTGAACCCAAGACCTACAAATGCTCCAGATAGAATAGGCGACTATGAGACTGAGGCTTAAGGCAAAAGGGGTAGAGGAAGGCTCGGAAAAAGATTTTAAGAAAATACATGGAGTACTTGGAGCTAACAGAAGACATGACATGACGCAAAACCGAACACAATAGCGTTCTAGGATTCATACAACCAACCTCACTTAGTGATAAGGCTTGGTTGTTGTTGTGGTTGAAGAGTGGGTTGGAGTGACAAACTTTAAAGTACGTAGAATAAAATTGCCACATAAGTTCGCAAAATGACACTCTTATTGGATATTGTCATAGATTGAAATAAATTTCTTTTAGACTTTCATTTCGCGTTTTCATTTTCCAATGTTGCACTATGATCCGAACCATTTATTTTTTGGTCATCCTTTAAGGTCATCTCTATACAAATGAACTAAATCTTTAAAAAAAATTATAAAAAAAAAAGTTATCTAATGGTTATAAAATCAATGAACGAACCATGTTTTTTAGTTAAACATTGAAACTAGGAGTTAAGAGTTTAGGGATCAAACAGTTAAATGATTTCTAATTTGGTTGATTTTTTATAAATTAGTTAATCTTAAGGGGTGGCCTAGAAATATATAGTTATGTTTATAAGAGAACATTGCATTCGTAAAAAGAAATTAAAAGTAGAAAAAGAAGTTCAAAAGCATACACCTTCATCGCTCAATGTTAGGAAAAAAAGGGTAAAAGTCTTGGTTTGGCGCCAAAATCTTCCAAAATCTTGCGCGACGCATAGGCCAGCATACACCTTCATCGCTCAATGTTAGGAAAAAAAGGGTAAAAGTCTTGGTTTGGCGCCAAAATCTTGTGCGACGCACGCGGCCTGTGCGTCGTGCAAACGTCCTTTGCGCGACAAAGGTGTGCATTCATTGCTCAAAATAGCTTTGCACGACGAAGGCAAAGCTATTTTGCGCATCAAATGCACACCTTCGTCGCACAAAGTCAACAACTTTGTGATATAACATAAGATTTTGTGGTACCACTTGTGTAAATATTTTAAATTGACGATCGAATTAGTTCATTGTAATCATATACGATCAAGGAGTGTAGCTGTAAAAAATCATCAAAATCAGAGTTAAAATAACCGTTAAATCGTGATTTTTTGTTTATAACCGTAAAAAAGTTTTGTCCCATTACTTGATCTCTGAATGTTTGTTTTTTGTGATTTTTGGCGTATGCAATCTCGAAGCATATACAAACAAGTTTGACGGTTGGATCGTTGAAGCTAATTTCATAGAATGGTATTCCATCAAAACGATAGATTCACTAACACTTGGAGTTTATGTATAACATAAGATTTTGTGGTATCCACTTGTGCAAATATTTTAAATTGACGATCGAATTAGTTCATTGTATTCATATAAGATCAAGGAGTGTGGCTGTAAAAAAATCATCAAAATCGGAGTTAAAATAACCGTTAAATCGTGAATTTTCGTTTAAAACCGTCGAAAAGTTTTGTCCAGTTACTTGATCTCTGAATTTTTTTTTTTTTTGCGATTTTAGTGTATGCAATCTCAAAGTATATGAAAATAAGTTTGACGGTTGGATTGTTGAAATTAATTTTGTAGGATGCGTATCCCATCAAAACGATAGATTCACTAACACTTAGAGTTTATTTATACTTTTCATTAAGTATAACGTAAGATTTTGTGGTATCCGCTAATGTAAATATTTTAAATTGAAGATTGAATTCATTCATTGTATTCATATAGGATCAAGGAGTGTAGCTGTAAAAAATCATCAAAATCGGAGTTAAAACTACCGTTAAATCGTAAATTTTCGTTTATAACCGTCAAGTTCAATGATATATATATTTATTTATTAAGTATCTTTAAATTTATTTATTTTGTTATAACACTTAAGAAATTGAATGGTATATATATTTATTAAGTAGCTTTAAATTTATTATTGCAGTTCGGATCAGGTTTTTGTTAGAAAAATATATTATTGTGTTTTATGTAAAAAAAAAAATTTTGAAAGGAGTAAAGTCACATTTTCAGTAAATTTTATAATATTTAAAAAAAAAACTTGCGCAACATGACAATTGGGTCGTTGCGCAAACACACTTTGAGCGACGCACCACCAATGCGTTACGCAAAGACTGTTTGCGCGACGCACCAACCAATGCATCACACAAAGGTTGTTTGTGCGACAAACAAATTGCGTCACACAAAGGGTTTTTGTGGTCCACTTCTGTAAATATTTTAAATTGCCAATCAAATTAGTTCATTGTATTCATATAGGATCAATGAGTATAGCTGTAAAAAAATCATCAAAATCGAAGTTAAATCTACCGTTAAATCGTGATTTTTTTTTTATAACCATAAAAAAGTTTTGTCCCGTTACTTGATCTCTAAATGTTTGTTTGTTGCGATTTTTGGCGTATGCGATTTCGAAGTATATACAAACAAGTTAGACAGTTCAATTGTTTAAACTAGTTTCGTAGAATACGTATCTCATCAAAACAATAGATTCACTAACACTTGGAGTTTATTTATACTTTCATTAAGTATAACATAAGATTTTGTAGTATCCACTTGTGTAAATATTTTAAATCGAAGATCGAATTCATTCACTGTATTCATATAGGGTCAAGGAGTGTAGCTGTAAAAAAATCATCAAAATCGGAGTTAAAATAACCGTTAAATCGTGATTTTTCATTTATAACCGTTGAAAAGTTTTGTCTCGTTAGTTGATCTCTGAATGTTTGTTTTTTGCAATTTTTTGCGTATGCTATCTCGAAGTAAATACAAACAAGTTTGACAGTTGGATCGTTGAAACTAGTTTCGTAAAATGTGTATCCCATCAAAACAATAGATTTACTAACATTTGGAGTTTATTTATACTTTCATTAAGTATAACATAAGCTTTTGTGGTATCCAATAGTGTAAATATTTTAAATTGAAGATCGAATTCATTCATTGTATTCACATAAGATCAAGGAGTGTAGCTATAAAAAAAATCATCCAAATCGGAGTCAAAATAACCGTTAGATCGTGAATTTTCATTTATAACCGTCGAAAAGTTTTGTCCCATTACTTGATCTCTTAATGTTTGTTTTTTACGTATGCGATCTCAAAGTATATACAAACAAGTTTGACGGCTGGATCGTTGAAACTAGTTTCGTAGATTGCGTATCCCATCAAAATGATATATATATTTATTAAGTAGTTTTAAATTTATTTGTTTTGTACGTATAACACTTAAGAAATTGAATGATATGTCTATTTATTAATGTCATGTGTTATGATTTAGTTCCTTAAAACTTACTCCTCATATATTCTGTATACTGCTCCTTTTTATAGGCACAAGTAGGCAGAAGACATCAACTGACTTTAAAAAAGAAGTTAAGAACTTGAGATTGGCCTTTATCGATATGTTTTTGAAGCACAGAACATTGGCAAGGGAACTGCAGAGCCACCGTGACTTGGATGCAAAGAATAAAGCTGAGCTTAAACGTTTGAAAGGTAAATTTTTTACACCTATTGTGTTATACAGCTTTTTACCAACCTGTGAGATAATTTGCCAAATACTTTCTTAACATTTCTCCTTGTTTGCTCTATCTTTCTTTATATATATATATATATATATATATATATAATTTTGCATTGATTATTAATGTTGTCCTTCGTGGGTAGTCTGTCTCTCCAGGATGTAAGAGTCTAATAATCCACCTTGGTTGGTATCTTCTCCTCCCCGCAATGAGAGTTTCTCTCTCTATGAGCGTTCTAGATTGTTCTTTTCTTAAGGTGCAGTATTCTCCGTCTTTTCTTGCACTTATTTCTTTCTCCAAGAAGCAGCATCGCAGCTTCTCTCGGAGATCCCGATCGAGGACGTCACTGTACCCAAGGATGCAGGTCTTCAGATCCTGACTGAGATCCTAGATCAGAAGCTCGGTCGTCGTCATGGCAAGGTTGTTCGGGGTATGGGGAAGGTGCGGGTTCGTGAGACGGGTGCCTCCTCTTCCAGACCAACCACAGGACAGGTCATTGCCTAGACGGAGGAAGTGGAAACTCTAAAAGGTAAGATTGCGATCTAGGAAGCCCAGATTGCAACCTAGTTTTTGGCTCAGGACGAGAAGATGAGTATGATCTTACAGGCTTTACAGATGTCCGGCCTCCAAATCCCGATGCCAGCACCTGATCTTGCTCCACCTTTGACCTCCCAGCCACTTCGCTCAGCCAATACCCAGTAGCCTAATGCATCAAACCTAGACGACTACTTCTTGTAGTTTTTTCTTTTATGTTCGGACATCTTGTATGTACATTTTCATATATTTTATAATTAAATATTTTTTCTTAGTTTATTAATTATTGTTTATAATTTAATTAAAATATTTATAAAAAATTAATTAAAAAATATTTTGTCAAAAAAGAGAAAAAAAAAAGAGTTTGCGCGATGAATGTGTAACCTGCGTCGCACAAATGGTCTTTGTGCGACACAAGTTACACCTTTGTCACGCAAAGATCTTTTGCGCGACGCAGGTTACACCTTCATCGTGCAAACCCTGCTTTCACTAGCTTTGCGTAACGATTTGCGCGCGACGAAGATTTCGTTGGGATAATTTTCAGGCAACATTTTTTGACTTTGTGCGACGAAGGTACCTGCGTCGCGCAAACTGTTTTTTGTACTAGTATTTTCATGAAACAAATGGACTGTTCATCATAAGGATGCTACTTATTACCGAAACTGTTGATTGGTTTGACATGTATGGATGACTAAACAATCTTCAAATTAAATGATTTTTTCCTGGATATGATCTTTAGATGATGATAACAAGACGGAATAGTTTTGATTATGATGTTTGTACAGTGAAGATATGTTAATCATAAATAAAGGGATAAGTATATTCCTCCTTGGGAGGAACACAATTCATTTCGACTCAAGTTGTAGGTGGCATTCTTAATTTAATTAGGGGAAATTAATTCTACAAATATTTTCTTATTATGTAAAGCAAAAGGGAATTAAAGAACAAAAATTAAATAAAGCAAAAGGGAATCAAGTTGTTTATTTATGATCTTTGAATTAGATAAAGCAAAAGGGAATTAAAGAACAAAAATTAAAAAAATATATATGGTGGCCATCATCTATATGGTATGGTAAATGTTTAGTGTGTGTGTGTGTATTACAGAGAAATTATCGAATGTGGTACTGAAAACACCGCCTAATTGCAAATTAAAATTCCCATCTTCAATTCTTACGTTTATTGGAAATTTGACAAAGAAGAGAAGAAGAGTTCTCAGTTATACTGATATTAGGGAGAGATTCTCTCTCTTTTTATACCAATTCGACAAGGTTCGCTTGCTTACTGTGCTCAAGTTTAGTTACAATTCTATAACAGCTTCTATAATCTCCATGCCTTGGAGATCTCTCTTGAGTCTTGACTGATCAATAATGATGGCGGACTTCTTGGAAACTCTTGACCATTTCTATATTGGAGGAGACCTATTATATATTCTCCTATACCCACACATAGAGCTCAGAAGTTGGCTTTCTTTCGCGCTAAGTCCTAATTAATTGTTTTTTGTTTTCGCTTTCTCTCGCACACTTGAGAGAAGATATAAGAATAGTCTTATACTAAACTAACACCAAGGAGTTCTAGGTATTATAATAGTCTTGTATTAAACTAACACCAAGCATTGAGTTTAACAAATTTAATCAAGCCATGCATGCGTTATTTAGTTCAAATGAATCAATTTCCCAATTAATCGTGCATGCATTCTTCTCAAGTCAAGATATAAACGATACATATATAGAGCTTCTGTATATATATAAAGAGAGAGACATGCACAAGTGCTATATAAAACTTCAAGATATATACAAACGATATATATAGAGCTTCTGTATTACAAGTAGGGCGTTAGAAAACGATATATATAGACGATATAAAACTTCAAGACGCACAATATGTGGAGGTACATATAGAAATGATGAACTAGGGCATAATTTGTTCAAGCATGATATTTGACGGGCTAACCAGTCAATAATAACGCCTAGTGTTGATCGGTTTACCGGTAGAAGTACGAGTACCATATACTTCTTTGATGTATATCCCACCATAGAGTCTCGCTGCCTCATCAGAATTGATGAGCTTGTTATAGTTAGGCCTCTGAAGGTTCTGTGGAGGTCCGTGATTCTCCATGTTGGCTGCAGTCGCCCGTCGGGGGTATCCTTGGTAATCATGATCACCGGTTGAAAGAGGTGTATTAGGATGAAGAGAAGAAACTTGACTCGCCTGTCCAGGGTATCCTTGGTAATCATGATCACCGGTTGCAAAAGTTGTATCAGGATGAAGAGAAGAAATTTGACTTCCCATGTTAGCAAGAAATTCCAAATGAACTAGTCCAAGTTTTGCTTAATTTGGATTCTACATAAATGGTTGGGGCAAGCCCCATTTATATAGGAGGACTCACTCAATACATAAATACTGAAGCTTATTTAAACTATCTATTAATAAAATCTTATGTCATTTAAAAAGGGTAAAAATATCAAATTAACCTATTAACAAACAAAAGAACCAAAATAAAAGTTATGGCAATATAATAAACTAAATACAAAGGGAAATGTTATTGGCACTCCAAAAATCACATTCTACACTCCTCAGAAGTATATTTTTCGTTCTAAATATAGAAAGTTTGGAGTGTAGAATAAGGAATTTGGAGTGTCAATAACAATTCCCAATACAAAATAATTTTACTGTTTTTCTCTCTCCCTCACCGTTAGGTACCTATGTCACTTGCCCCCATTTGTCCTCCCACCTCTCTTTTCCACATTTTAAACTTTTAGTGACGAAATAGTTACTCAAAAACAGTCATTAAAGATATGAACAATTTCCTCAGAGACAAAACATCGTTTAAATGTCACCAAAAAGCTTTAGCGACCATTTTATATTTTCTCTCTTTTTGTAGATTTTATTTTCAAAAAGTTTCATAGACGCATGCATAGCATTTGTACAATTGCTAGTATGTTATCAATTAAATGGTAGAGATACTTATTTACATGAAGATTACAAAATTAAACGATTATGATTTTTGAAAGGAAAACTAATGAAAATGGCTTGAAAACTTTGAGTTTTAACGATAAGGACAAAATAAAAGGTAAAATGAATAGTACTAGGATTGACTTTTTAGTGTAAAAATGTGGTTTTTCGTTAAAATGAACAGTACCGGGAACTTTTCGTTAAGGTTCCCATTTTGGAATTTATATATAAGATCTTCTATACTCCACCCTTAAGGGTCCACAAAATGATATATATATATATATATATATATATATAGGACATGTATACACATTCATCTTTAAGATAATTAAATAAAGAAAACTGTTATTTTTTTCATCATTCGTATCATCTTTTTAATAGACTCATATGTGTTGATGGACCCTACTTTTATTAAAGAGATGATACAAATAAATAGTAAGTGTAGCATTACTCTTAAAAGAATACTTGATTTTTTATATGTAAGGAAACTAATTATGTCTTATAAACTAATTATCTTTACTAATTAATGAAACCCTCTTTGTCAACCAAAAGAGGGTGAAAAAACAATTTAGTCTTCTATCACACAAAACAAAATGATGGGCAATAATGTAATTTCTCAAGTCCAAATTTTACTGTTTTTTATTGAAGTCTTACCTACAGGTGATGTTAAAATATCTCTAATATTTAAAATTAAAAAAAAAATAAAAACCAAAAACAAAAACCTCCCACTCCCCCACGTTCTCTCTCTCCCTCTCTCCTTCTTATTTTCTAAAAAAATGTATTCATACACACAAAATGTGTAGGCAAATGCTAGTGTCTTATAAACAAATTATAATTAATGCATAAATTTCTCGAATTAATTTTCATGAGTAATTTTTAACATGCGTTATACGCTAGGTGCCAAACAATGTTTATCAATTCCACAAACCAAGTTGTAGCCAGACATTGTTTATCATTCTCTCCACAAACAGAGTTTAGCGATGTTCAAATTAAGGGAGCTTCTGGACCTATTCAGTGTAGGGGGTACTACACTCTGCATATGCTTCGTTCTTCTGCATCTAGCTGCCATTAATTAGGGAGGGGGGTAAGTTAGGAATAATATGATTTTGATGCCTCAGTGTAACAAAGTAATATAAGATTATCAGGAAAGAAGTATGCCAAAAGGAGAGGGCTTGTTTGGTATCCTATTTGAAAATTTTAATAATTTCTCAAAACATTTCTAAAAAAATTTCTTGAAAACAATATTTTTTAAAACTCAAAAACTTGTTTGGTATACAATTTAAAAATTTTAAATCTTACAACTTAAATTGAACAAAGAGATAAAAAAAAGAGGGGGTCGAGAGAGAAAAAGGAGAGAGGAGGAAAGAAAGTAAGAGCTGATTGGAGGAAAGAAAAAGAAGTGAGAGGATCGGAGGAGATAGAGAGGAAGATGAATGAGAGAAAGAACCGAGAGAATGAAGAGAGCAGATTGGAGGAGAGACGAAAAAGGTAAAACAAAAAGAGAACGAGAAGAGAGAAAGAAGAAAAAAAAAGAGATAGATTTGGAGTGAGAGGGGAAGTTGGAAATAAAAGAAATTAATGAGTTTAAGTTTAAAAACTCTAAAAACTTACTTTTTGTGTTTTTAGATAATAAAAAGGTAAAAAAAAAAAGAAGAGAGAGAGAGAATGAGGAGAGAGAAAGAAGAAGGGAGAAAGATAGATTTAGAGTGAGAGGGGAGGAGAGAGAGAAAAGAAATGAGTGAGTTTAAATTTAAAAACTTTAAAAACTTACTTTTTGTGTTTTTAGATAATAGACTATATTCTTGAGTTAGTTTTGAGTTTAGTTTTTAAAAATAATCCTACCAAACAAGTTTTTAAAGCACTAGAACTTGAAAATTGTTTTTGAGTTTAAAAAGTTAGATTTAAGTAGAGTACCAAACATGCTTAGAATTTAGAACTTTTTTCCTCCTTTATTTGGGTCTAGAAGATATAACTAAATATATTAATTAAGGTCCTTATAATTGGTGCCACGCATCTTCTTTGGTCTTTTTTTTTGTTTTTGTATATATTATCAAGGAAAGATATTTAATTACTTCGTCTGATAGTTCATGTGTGATTAATAAGCCAACAATTTAATAATTGAGTTGGTCTCTACCCAATCTAATGCACAAATATGCAGGTTGTTCCAAGTCTCTGTTGGGTCATAAAGAATGGAATAAAGCTAAAATATGAAGAAAAATCTGTGCAGTTTCTACTTCTTTCGAATATCATTTATCAGCATCATCGATCCATCCTCAAGTTTTTAATTAATATCTCAAAATTCCCTCAAATATCTGGACTAATTAAATCAGTTAATATAAAATATAATTTCGTAAAGCTTAAGCAAAGGGTGGCAATCACTCAGTTACCGGACCCATGTGAATCAGATTCTCACTGATTAGCTGGGTTTATGAATTGATTTTCATAATCGATTACACCCAACTTGATATAATCAAGTGTAGCTATTTGCATTTATTCTTATCCTTGACAAAGAAATATAAAGGGAATTGAATATTTTAAGCAGTTCAGTCAGTCTTCGTTCAACCGAATGCTGGGCACAAGTACAAATTCTTCTCAAACACCAATCAACAATGCTTTTTTTAGCAGCTCACTATCCCTTCAATGTGTGAATATTTTTGTTTACTGTCCTCAAGTAATGATAATGATCATCACCTTATTATTACTGTTCAATTAATTTAAATTTTGAGATTTGTGTAGTAAATAGATACAAATTTTAAAATTTAAATTTATCTAATAATAATAAGTATGTGTGATGAGCATTACCACCAATCTAAGGGTGGTAAGGAAAAAAACACTCTTTCACTGTATGTGAACTAAATCAAATAAAGCATGATTTCATCCATTTATGAGTGTTCCCAAGGGCCAAACTCCAACTAGTTAGGCTTCAAACTAGTAGCATAAAGGGAGACACTTTAAAAAGTGCAAGAATTGAGAGATATTAATGATAAGTGTAGCCACATGGCAGCATTACATGTGTATATGCTATGTCAGCTAAAACACAGATTTGGCTTTAAAGATTAGTTATTTGGATAAGATTTGGAAATGTTTAGTTAGATTAGATGAGGGGTTTCTTCGTCACTAAAAAAAGTTGTTGTATTCCTTTATTTTGGATATTCTTGTAATAGCTCATTTTGAAATGAAAAGCTTGTCCGAGGCTCTTCTTTTTCTCTAAGTTTCTTGCTTCATTTTCTTCATTTTCTCAGCTTCTTGATCAATGCTTAGCTTGATTTTCGTAGTTAATAATTAGAAGTAGAGTTGAGAGAAAACGGAAATTTCTTGTAAACCAATACAGTTTCCTTGACAAATAGTGAAATATCCAGTAAATTATTGCCTGGGTGATGTGGGCAAGTTTGGCCGAACTGCTATTATTCTGTGTTTCTGTGTATGTATTTTCTTATTTTCTTAGTGGTTTTTGTGTTTCTTACGGTTTGGTTATTAGTCCATTGAAAACAAGATCCATATGAGGCGTTTGTACGACAGTGCACACATATACCCCTTCCACCTTGCTAGGATTGGAAATGCATGTTTTCTTCATGACGCATCTTCTACCTTCAAATTTGAACAAAAGTTTTTTTTATTTTTTTTTATTTTGAACAAATGATGCTATTTACATTAAAGGGTGGGGGAGTGGGCTAAGTCTCATATGGACTAGCAAAGTCCATTGTCTTTTCAGTGGCAAGGCTACATCAAAGCCCATTGTCTTTTCAGTGGCAAGGCTACAGTTGGAGAAATTATTAGGTGATGCTACGTCAGCTCATGGTACTTCCATTGAAAATGTGTCATCTGTTCATTGTATATTTCCTTATTTGTACAGCTGGACTTGAACCAATTTCAACCTTAAAAAAAAAAAATTAAAACGAAAAAAATACAAAGCAAAAGAACCCCCGCCCACCCTGTGGCAGTCCGACAATCTCCCACCATAGTCGACCCCAGCCTTCAACCAAACGGCCTTCCATTGCTGCCGTCGCTCCCTTTCTGTTTCTTCTCCTTCCTGCAATTCTGTGTGATAATGGTTTTGTGGTATGCAACTCTCCTTGTCATCATACATGCAAGTGAATTTTTATAAGATTTTATTTGCAAATGGTCGATATGCCTCCTATTCTTCAATCTTTAAAATTTTCAAGGACATCAAAATGTTTTCCGAATTGAATTTAAAATTTACACAAAAAGAAAAGAAGGTAAATGAGAGAGGGAGGGAGGAGGAGACCAGAAAGGAAGGGAAAGAGAGGGTGGAAAGAGGCAACGCGGGGTAGGGATCTGCTCTACTGAGTCGGGTTGTCGGGGCAGCTGTGGGAGGTCGTCCTTTTACTTCTCCGTTCCAGATTTTTTATGTTTAATTTTATATTCCTAGAAAACATTAAACAGGGGTTTAAATCCAATTGTAAAAATATAGAACAGATGACAGATTTCAATGGCAGTAGCACGAGTGACGTGGTGATACGGTATCACCTAATAAACTGAAAAATCTAACTGGACTTGTTGACTGCTAAATTAAAGAAGTGCTAATTAAACCTTGTTTTGGTTTGTGGTTACATGGATGTTAAAACTTGGTTTCCATTTTTCACTTCTTAAGAGTTCAATATACATTACTCACTAATCCAGAAACTGACTTCTTTATTAAACGAGGAAGGGACATACATTAAAATTAGAAAAGACATACACAGTCTGCTAGGGTTTTTATTCTAGTTTCACTTTTTCCCTTTATTATTCAAATGATGCTGCAAAAGGGAAAATTGGATTTGAAATAAGTCTGTGCGGCCTTGTACTACGTAAGAACGCGGAACAATCTTGATCTGGAACTTCAATTTTGTATATATCCGTGTCCTTTGGAATTGAACAAGAACTGACTGGTTTCTTGTCATGCTTATCATCCTTATTTAATGGATTTGAAATAACCTCCTGCCTGTTTCTGGGTGGTTCTTCACGTCTTTGGAATATCAGAAACAAACGGTGAATGACTTTCACTAGGAGAAGGATTAGAAACGTAGAGTGGCATGTTTATGAGAGAACTTAGAAATTAAGGACCAACAAATAGGGATATTAATGTTATTAGTAGAAGTTAAGGTTCCTCATTAAATAGCAACGAGTCGCACAAGATTCCACCTTTTACTGGTCCATAAAAAGAGGAGGACTTGCATACATGCTCATTCTCTCCACACAATATAAAGTGAGGTCCCAGAATTTTAATTCTCTGAACCATTGTATAAGGCCTCAACTAGGACCGCTGTTTATCCGGATTGGTTCGGTTTAGGCCTCAAACTAGTAGTCTTCTTTTTAAGGTTTCCGGAATCTGTTTAGTGGTCTTATCCTTCCCAGTATCAAACATGGTCAAAGTTGTTGGATTTTTGGATCGGCGGGCCCGTGAGGTCTCATTCTAATGACATCGATACTGTCCCCAACTTTAACGCCTGCCCAATCCGTTAGGTGTGGTGTTTTTCCGCAAAAAGTCTCGATATTAGTTAGAATGAGGTAATCATATTTAAATCCATGATTTTCTTTTTCACCCACCACTGGGATTTTAACAAGTGGCACACTTGCATCCCTGTAGATTACATATAATCTAGGAGTTGGTTGCATTTTATTTGGCGTCAAACATGCTCCAGGTGAATGAGCAGCATGGTGATAGCTCATGCATGACAAAGAAGCTATCAGATTTTTGTTGCTGCTTCTGTATATCTGCTATGGATATGCATGATCGATGTATATACTCTCAACCTGTTTAATTAGGTTTCTAATAAAGTAAGAGTTTCTTATAAGTTCTTACCATTAATTAAAGGTTGGTTTGATAATGATCATTTCATTTTGTACTTTTTAGTTTTTTTTTTTTAAATAAAAACTGAAAATTGAAAACAAACAAATAGCTCCCATGATTTGTCCTGTTTCAATCATGCAGTGGAATATTGACAGAGAGGAGCCATGCACTAAATTTTAAAAATGTACGGGGTATTGCTTCATCTATCTATTATGATCGGGGATAGACCTATATAAAAAAGCTTTACATAGAGCAAAACTTAGTGGTTTCATTTTTATTTTGGTAACACAGGGTGGTGAAGCACCTCAAAACTAGTTAAAAGAGTTATTACAAACAATTCAAGTCCTAGTGACCCTTATCACATCATTAAAAAAAATGAGTTCCAATCCATTCTAAAAAATAGCACTCATGATTTATGTTATAGCTCAAATTCGCAAGATTGTATGCCACCATATTCTTCTCTATGTAGATTATAGTGCTCTATGTGTCTTATAAATTATACATTGATCAATGATGTTGGTAAGAGATCATGAAAGCTTGTTTTAGTAGTAGTGTTAATTGAACTAACATGGAGGTTCATTCTAGTTTTCGCATAAGCATAACCATATATATATATATATATATATATCTACTAATTAATAAAACACTCATTGTCAACCAAAACCCTTGAAATTACCAGTTTAACCCTCTAATTAAAATAGAAGATGAATAAGAAATATGGGGCAGAAATGTAATTTCACATAACCAAAATTTTCTTTTTTTTTTCAAAGCCTCACTTACATGTAATCGTAACGTATCTCTAATTAAAAAAAATTAAAAAAAAAAAAAAAAACTTCCCACTCCCACATTCTCTATCACTCTCTTTCTCTTTCCTTCTATTTCAAAAATAAAAATAAAAAATTTTCTCACACACTTTATGTGTGCCCATATGCTAGTATATATTTAAAATAACTAATTCGATCGTATACAATAAGGCTGTATATCGCATAAGCATAACCATATATTGGAAATTTGGAAGTAGCTAGTTTAGGTATTCTAGTTATAGTTTGATCCAATAATCTTTCATATTAAACATCGAAAAGTACAATTGTGCTTCTCAAATTTTACAGACTACTCGGAGTATATGCCGATAGGAATCAACATATTTTTATGGAAAACTGTTATTAACACTCTAAAAATTTCATTCTACACTCCTCACAAGTGTATTTTTCTTTCCAATTATAGAAAATTTGAAGTGCAAAATTAGATTTGTGGAGTATCAATAACAATTTCCTTTTTAAATTTTGGGACTATAAAACTTTTTAGGTTCTTCATTACCAAAAAAATATGATATCAATACTGTCACAGCCCGTCCCGGAATTTTAATTCCGAGGACATGAAAAGACGAAAATGCCCTTAAACGGGACTAAGGGGCGAAAATTTAACAATTTGGATTGAGTTGGACATGTGGGATCCCCACACCCCTCAATCCTCTCCCTATTTTCTGCATACTGTCTCTCTCTCTCCTCCCTCACGAATCTCTCTCTCTCTGTCACTCTTCTTCTCCGTTCGAACAAACCAACCACAAAACAACCTTAAACTTCCACCAACGACGGAGTTAAGACCACCATCGAACTCCTGGAGACTCCACGATCACGTAGACACCAATTTCAGGTAAGTTTTACTTCGGAAAACCTAGATTCTAAACTCCCCATGAAAGTGCACTGTTCATGATCTTCGAATTGACTTTGTTTTAGGACAATCCAAGCTCACAGTGAGCTTAGTGAGGTTCCAAGGAAGCTCGGAGTGCTTCGTTGGAAGTTTTTGGACGTAAGAACACGGAGATCGATAAGTTCAAAGTTTGGCCGGAGCTTTCGAGGAATTTTCCGGCGAATCCCCGGCGAGTTAGGCGTCGAGGTAGGTATCAATCTCTTCGTCTCGTCAAGTACTACAACTTTCCTTTTTGTTTCACTCAATTTCGTTGAGTATTGAAGAAGTTATACTCATTTGAAAAATACCCAGTTTCCGGCGACCTCCGAGGCTTTCGAGGCAGTTTCCGGCCAAACTACGGCGAACTAGGTGTTGGGAAAGGTACCATTCTCTTTGTCTCTTCAAGGGCTACAACTTTCGTTTTTGAAGCACTTGATTTCGTTGAGAAATGACAAAGTTATGGCAATTTGAAAAACTGTTCAGAAAACGGCCGCCGGAAAAACCAGTCCGGCGACCCAAGGAAGAAGAAGGTGCTACAGTAAAAAAATAAATAAAAATAAAATTATTTTAAAAATATGTCGACGTCCGTGACGTCGAGTAGATCACCGTGGTATATTCATATACCCAATTTGAGCACCGTATGAGAAAGTTATTAAGGATTGTTGGTTAGGTGTTCGAATAACGTTTTATAGTTTTGGTGAAAATGTGAATTGATGATCCGACCGTTGGATCGTCACCAAACTTTGATACGTTGTAATACGTAATATTTGAGGATTATTGGAACTTACGGATTGGGAATCCGAGTTACGGATCTTCCGGAATTGGAATTGTAAGTCCATAATATAAAATGTTAACCGTCACTTAGTTTTGGAAATTGACGGAGATCCGACCGTTGGATGGTAATGAAATTTTAGGATGTTGTCCTAGAGGTATAATGTGGACCTCTGGAAGTTATGGATTTAAAATCTGAGGGGTGGATCTTCCGGATCAATCTACGTAGTGACGTATTTTATATAAGTTATATATTCTATCGATATGAATTCTGAGGTTGGAATTGATTATTGTTTTAGGCGCCGATCGTCATGACGCCTTGGCGTATTGTGCTAGGGAGTTGTAGGGCGAACTCCAGGTGAGTGGGCAGTTTTGTTTTCCGTATATATATATATATATACTTGACGTTTCCCAGAAATTGAATTGAAATGAAAATATGTTTAAAATGAAATGCATATGAGTTATGTGGAAAAACGGGAAGTGAAATACCATGCATAGAATTGATATGAAAAGTATATAGAAATGTGAGTTGAAATGCCATGCATGAATTAATATATGATGCAAATGTATGAATTGGTGCGGTGGACGCACATGTAAGAATTGATTTATGATGCATATGTATGAATTGGTGCGGTGGACGCACAGGTAAGAATTGATTTATGATGCATATGTATGAAATGGTGCGGTGGACGCACAGGTGGGTATTTAATTACTGTTATGATGATGATGATATATATTGAGCTCAAATCCTGCACCATGGTTTAGTGCTTATAGTATTCACCGCATCGCACGCTCGCCTTGGATCCAAGTAGATGCTAGTCGTACAGTCCACGCGGAGTGGGTACGACAGACCAGTCGCGAGAGTGTTAGTGAGATTCCGACTGGTGGGTGACCTTAGATTATGTGCACAGATGATTTATGAGAAGCACTAGAGCGTAACTTGTGTGCAGAAGGCCGGACGGGTCACAGAGGTGACTCCGGTAGAGTGATAATGATAGATTTTGAGCTCTAGGTTCAACCGTACAAGGCTATTAGAGGGCCTCCGGTTGATTACTTTCTTGCACCTGATATGATTATTGTTGATGCATCCATACTTAACTGTTGAATTAGACATGGCATGGCATGATTGATAAAGAAAAAAATGTTGAGTTAATGAATTAAAGTATTGAGAATATATATGTATAATTATATTTTACATTTCTGGGAAAATATACAGGTTTTACGGAGAGGGGTTACAACGTTTTGAAAAATGTTTGGATTTGGAAAAGAATTGTTTTACTGACCCACTCAATTTTGGTTTTGCGCCCCTCCAGGTTCAGGAATCACAAAGGTGTGGTGACTACGAGGAATTCGACGGTGTTCTGACAGATTGGACAAAATTAGGACTCACCTTCGGGTGTATCAACTTATAAATTGTATAATTAAAGCTTCCGTACTGTGCAAATGGTTACGTCACTCTCACGTGACGGCCAGCATGCCCTCCTTCGGGACGGGGTGTGTCAAATACACTTTGTTAATTGTTTCAAATGAATATCGATAAGTTTTTTAATTTTAATTGTGGTAATTTTACACAAGGCATATAAATGTTGTTTTTATTCCCGGTCAAATGATTCGGGTGGTTTTTTTGTAACCCAAAAATTACCTTAGAACCCGTAATTTAATAAGGCCCAAATGCAGCCCAGTTCACAGCCATAGAGATCTCCGCCTCGACGCCAAAAACTTCCGTTATGATTTCAAATCGCGAGGGAAGAAGTGTCAGGACTCCTCCAGAGGCATGCATGCAGCCGCTGAAACACCGACAGGTGCCCCGTCACATTTATCACCCTTTCACTCCTCTCTCTCTCTGATCACAGCAAAACAATGGCCGTTTTTGTTTCCTTCCTCCCCTCTCGCTTTCCTCTTTCCCTATTTATATTTGCTCTGCGCCCCTCCTCTCCTCCTCACCTTCGCTTTCACCTCTCTCCCTTTTCTGATTTGCTCCGCCGTCAACCTCTTTTGTCTCGCCGGAGCCTCCAGTCACAGCCATGCGCAACACCATTCAGGACACCCTCGCTGCTCACCGCAATGAGCTCGTTTCTCTTCTCTCCAGGTACATATTTCTCTCTCTCACATTGCATTTCAAATGGAGGGTAATTTGGGTTGGAATTGAGTGGGGTTTTGAGAAAGTTGATGTTTTGTTGTGTTGGAAGGTATGTTGCTCGAGAAAATGGGATTCTGCAACCCCATCAAATGATAAACGAGCTCGAAAACGTGATCATGGAGGATGAAGGCATGCAGAAGCTCAAAGATAGCTCCTTCAGCAAAGTCTTACAGTCTGCTCAGGTCAATTTCCTACAATTATTGCTACTGTTTTTTTTCTTTTTCCTTTTAGGATGTTGCTCTATTATCTGTTTGTTTGCTGAGAAATTGACAAATAAATGTTGCAATTTGAAGTTACAATTTTTCATTATTTGGTACCAAGAAAGCAGAAATCTTCATTCTGCATGGCTAGTGAAAGTCGCATTTGCTGTTCTGGTTTTCTGAGTTTGGTCTATGCTTGTATATATCTAGGAAGCAATTGTCCTGGCACCTTTCGTGGCTTTTGCCCTTCGTCCAAGGCCTGGTGTTTGGGAGTATGTTCGAGTTAATGTGTATGAACTTAGTGTGGATCATTTGAGTGTTGCTGAATTTCTTCGGTTCAAGGAAGAGCTTATGGACGGAGAGTGAGGGATCTCCTGTCTTAATCTTTGTTACTGAATTTTGTAATTTATGCCTGTTGTGCTAGGATAGCACCAAACCCGTTGGAACCAACTCAAGCTAACCCACAGGAAATTTATCAAATTAAATGCAAGAACAAAATATTAAAGAACACCAAGATTTTAACGAGGTTCCTCAACAGTCAGTGTAACTGGAGTACGTCCTCGGAGCAGTAGGAGCTCACCCAATAATCCACTATCAACCAAATGGGAGTTTAAAAAGTGTTGGCAATCTCACAACCCAAATAACCCAATACACCCAATAGCTCTCACACACCACATAAACAAATAGAGAAAGAAATATAATGAATAATTTCTTCTCTATACATATAGCTCAAAGCTATTACAACAACAACTACTTTGGTGAATGATTACTAACCAAATGAAGCAGCAGCTTCTTTTTTTCTGTTTGGGCACTTTCCTTCTCTCGGCAGCTCACTCTTTTCTCTTCTGCTCTCTACACAAAAATGAGCCCTCACTCTCTTCTCTTCTACCCGAAACAACAACAATAATTATGGTAATAAAAAAACCACAAAAGAAAAAAAAACATCATCATGATGCCTCCTAATCATGATGTTTTCTCATCATTTTGTCTTTCACCTTTTTTTTCTTTAGATTTCTTTATTAGCCGAAAGGTGATGGCTTGTTTTGGCCATAATTCAACAATCTCCACCTTGGCCAAATTCCGAAAACGCCATGATAAGCCAACCAACACAATTGACCCAAAAAATCACTCCCAAACACTAGCAAGAGAACAACTCATGCCGAGCCAAATGCTCCCAAAAAACTCCTACTGCTCAACGCCTTCTTTATATAGGCATAATGTGAGCCAAGTTCAAACAGTGAACAAACTTGGCTACACCAACAACCTTAGTCAACATATCAGCGGGGTTGTCTTTAGTTGGAATCTTCTGGAGAATGATTTCCCCTTCACCAACAATTTCACGAACAAAGTGATAACGCACATCTATGTGCTTGGTCCTCGCATGATGAACCTGATACTTAGCCAAATAAATGGCATTCTGACTATCACAATGTACCTCCACCTGCTTCTGATCAACCCCCAAATCTCTAATCAGCCCATGTATCCAAATGGCCTCCTTTATAGCTTCAGCAACTGCCATATATTCAGCCTCTGTAGTAGACAAGGCAACAGACGACTGCAAAATGGACCTCCAACAAACTGGTCCTTTAGCCATAGTAAACACATAGCCTGTAGTAGACTTCCTTCCATCCAGATCACCTGCATAATCTGAATCAACATAACCAATTGCAAAATGACCAATACCAGAGTCATCCCTCTCAAAGCATAAACCAACATCTCGAGTACCATGGAGATATCTCAATATCCATTTAGCTGCTTGCCAATGCTCTTTACCTGGATTATGCATATATCGACTCACCATGCCAACTGCATGAGCAATATCCGGTCTAGAGCATACCATTGCATACATCAAACTACCAACCAAATTTGCATATGGTATATTTTTCATTTGCAGCTTCTCTTTATCAGTTTTAGGACACTGTAGAGAACTCAATTTAAAATGAGGAGCCAAAGGGGTACTAACCGGTTTGGTTGAATCATGAACTCCAAACTTCCGAATCAACTTCTCAAGGTATTGTCTTTGATTCAAACTGACCAAACCCTTCTCTCTATCTCTAGTGATCTCCATGCCAAGGATTTTCTTTGCTTCACCAAGATCCTTCATCTCAAACTCATTCTTCATTTGTTTCTTCAATTTCTCAATCTCCTCAACATTCTTTGAGGCAATCAACATATCATCAACATATATCAATAAATAAATGAAAGACCCATCTTGCAACTTCTTGAAGTACACACAATGATCATATTGACTTCTAGAATAATTTTGGCCTCTCATAAATTTATCAAACCTCAAATACCATTGCCTTGGAGATTGCTTCAAGCCATAAAGCGATTTCTTCAATTTGCAAAACAAATTTTCCTTCCCTTTCACTATATACCCATCCGGTTGACACATATAGATCTCTTCATTCAAATCACCATGTAGGAAAGCCGTCTTCACATCGAGTTGCACAAGCTCAAGATCATATTGTGCAACAAGAGCTAACATAATACGAATTGAGGAGTGCTTCACAACTGGAGAAAATATTTCATTGTAGTCAATGCCCTCCTTTTGTGCATACCTTTTAGCAACTAATCTTGCTTTAAATCTCACATTGCTTTTCTCATCAGCATCTTCCTTCTTGGCATACACCCATTTGCAACCAATAGCTTTCTTGCCCTTAGGCAATTTAGCTAACTCCCAAGTCTTGTTCTTCAAGAGAGAATTCATCTCATCACCCATGGCATTGCACCACCTATTCTTCTCCTCACTCTCAATAGCTTCCTCAAAATTGGATGGAATCTCTTCAGTGATAATAGGAAGAGCAAAAGCAACATAATCACTATACCGAGCTGGCTTGGTAATTTGTCTCTTTCCTCTGTTCTTGGCAATAGACTCTTGAGGTGAAACTTGTTCTTCAACTTGAATAGAATCTTCAAGTTCAACTTCTTCAACATCCTCATGGCCTCCAACTTCTTCACTTGTAGTGGTTTCGACATCAGCGGAAATAGGATTTGAAGTACCAGAGGCAACTTTCTCAAGCTCCACCTGTTGGACATCTTTCACATTTTTCTCAGAGTCTTTGAACATACTTTCTTCATCAAATGTCACATCTCTGCTGATTACAAGTTTTTTCATCTCTGGGCACCACAACCTGTAACCTTTGACACCACTACTAAAACCAAGAAAGATAGCCTTTTTGGCTCTAGGATCAAGTTTATTTTTAGTCACATGAAAATAAGCAGGTGAACAAAAAATACGGATATAGTCATAATCAGAAGAAGATTTTCCAGTCCATACCTCCATTGGTGTCTTACCCTGAATAGCAGCTGAGGGTAACCGGTTGATGATGTGACATGCATAATTAACTGCTTCTGCCCAAAATGACTTGCTTAAACCCGACTGAGACAACATACATCTAACCTTCTCAAGCAAGGTTCGATTCAATCTTTCTGCAACTCCATTTTGTTGTGGAGTTCCCCGAACACTGAAATGTCTCACAATTCCTTCCTCTTTGCAAACTTTAAAGAAAGGATCGGATGTGTATTCACCACCATTATCCGATCTCAAAATCTTAATCTTTCTCCCAGTCTGGTTCTCAACCATTTTCTTCCAACCCAAGAAAATGCTTAACACCTCACTCTTGTGCTTCATAGTGTAGACCCAAGACCTTCTTGAATAATCATCAACAAAGGTCACGAACCAATGTCTACCACTCAAAGAGGGAGTCTTTGTAGGACCCCAAACATCCGAATGCACATAATCAAGAATGCCCTTCGTCTGATGTACAGCAGTACCAAACTTCACTCTAGTTTGCTTCCCCAAGACACAATGCTCACAGAAATCAAGCTTACAAGTCGTGGCACCTTTTAGAAGACCTTGTTTCACAAGCCCTTGTAGAGCTTTCTCACCGGCATGGCCTAATCTCATATGCCACAATCTAGTAGTATCTGAATCAGATGTGCCCATATTTTCAGAGACTACAGATGCTTCACCTGTCACAGTGCTTCCCTGCAATAAATACAAATGGCCACATCTAGGAGCTTTCATCACAACAAGTGCACCATAAGTAACTTTCAATGTCTGTCCATCTGAATGAAACCTGAAACCCTTGGATTCCAAAGTACCCAAAGAAATAAGATTTTTCTTCAAATTCGGTACATACCGAACACCTGTCAACTCTTTAACCATGCCATCATGCAACTTCAAACGAACTGTACCAATCCCTTTTGTTGTGCAAGGATTGTCATCTCCTATGAACACAACGCCACCATCAAACTCTTTCAAGCTTGAAAACCAATCCTTGTGAGGAGTCATATGATGAGTACAACCCGTATCCAACACCCACTTAGTAGCACAATCAAATGATGGGGAAGTGGTTAAAGCAAAATCAGAAAAATCTGTTTCAACCTCAGCAACATTAGCTTCAGAACTTTCTTTGCCTTTGGTCTTCAATTTAGGACAATCATTTTTCCAATGGCCCTTATTACGACAAAAGGCACATTCATCCATTTCCAAAGGTTTTCTACCTTTAGAGTTTCCTCTAGGTCGAGACTGTGATTTTTTTCTGCTAGAAGATGATCTTCTCTCCGATGATCTACCTCTAACAAATAAAGCTTCAGAGGTACCATCATGATTTTTATCTCTATGCCTCATTTCATAATTCATCAAGGCATTTGACACATCTTCAAATTTCACAGTTTCTTTACCATGCATAATAGTGGTAACAAAATGCTCATAAGAGTCCGGCAAGGAATTCAACAATATTAAGGCCTTATCTTCATCCTTAATATCCTCATCTAAATTTAACAAGTCGGCAATCAACTTATTAAAAGCATCAAGGTGTCTAATCATTTTTGTACCTTCTTTGTATTGGAAGCGGTAGAGCTTTTTCTTCAAGTGTAGCCGGTTCTCTGCACTCTTTGTCATATACTTGTCTTCCAATTTTTGCCACAACACACTTGCTACCGTCTCTCGCATCACAAAATACTTCTGAGTTTTTGCAAGGCACAACCGAATTGAAGAGCAAGCCCATAAATTTAATTTCTCCCATTCCGGCTTCGACATAGCTTCCGGCTTCTCTCCCAAAGCGGCAAGTAGATCTTGTTGAGCCAACACATCTTTGACCTCACATTGCCACATCCCGAAGTTGTTTGTGCCATCAAACTTTTCCACTTCGAACTTTGCATTTTGCACCGTAGTTCTTGCAAACCCGGAGGTGCTTCCAAAAGGATTCTCATCTTGCCCGTCTGACATCTTTGGCAACTAGACAGTACCCAAGAGCAACCAGTGCTCTGATACCAAATTGTTGTGCTAGGATAGCACCAAACCCGTTGGAACCAACTCAAGCTAACCCACAGGAAATTTATCAAATTAAATGCAAGAACAAAATATTAAAGAACACCAAGATTTTAACGAGGTTCCTCAACAGTCAGTGTAACTGGAGTACGTCCTCGGAGCAGTAGGAGCTCACCCAATAATCCACTATCAACCAAATGGGAGTTTACAAAGTGTTGGCAATCTCACAACCCAAATAACCCAATACACCAAATAGCTCTCACACACCACATAAACAAATAGAGAAAGAAATATAATGAATAATTTCTTCTCTATACATATAGCTCAAAGCTATTACAACAACAACTACTTTGGTGAATGATTACTAACCAAATGAAGCAGCAGCTTCTTTTTTTCTGTTTGGGCACTTTCCTTCTCTCGGCAACTCACTCTTTTCTCTTCTGCTCTCTACACAAAAATGAGCCCTCACTCTCTTCTCTTCTACCCGAAACAACAACAATAATTATGGTAATAAAAAAACCACAAAAGAAAAAAAAACATCATCATGATGCCTCCTAATCATGATGTTTTCTCATCATTTTGTCTTTAACCTTTTTTTTCTTTAGATTTCTTTATTAGCCGAAAGGTGATGGCTTGTTTTGGCCATAATTCAACAATGCCGAGTCTTTCAACTTACTTATCTGGAGAACTAGACAGTTTTTATTTGTTCTTTCAATTCAATTATACATTACTGCAGTCTTAAAATGAAATCATTGTCCTAGGTGCAACGATAAGTATGTGCTTGAACTTGATCTGGAGCCATTTAATGCATCATTCCCTCGACCAACCCGCTCGTCATCAATTGGAAATGGGGTTCAATTCCTTAACCGTCACTTATCTTCAGTTATGTTCCGTAACAAAGAAAGTTTGGAGCCTCTTCTCGATTTTCTTCGTACACACAAACATGATGGACATGTAAGTTTGAGTAAGATATGGGCTTTGCATGAATGATCATTTCACCTTTTCAGTTATCATGCTAATTTTTTTTGGCCCTTTGGTTTATTTTACTGGTCGTCTTTCCTTTTGCATTCAGATTTAGTGTAAGCTTTTGGTTTTGTATATTTTCCTTGACCTAAATCCACATAAAGCCATACTTGAAGTAATATGACAGTAAGGTTGTGAAATAATCATACCTTTGGACTGAATGATATTAGTTCCAAAATTTTGTGTAGGCAATGATGCTAAACGATCGGATTCAGAGCATACCCAGACTTCAGTCTGCTTTAGCAAAGGCAGAGGAATATCTTTCCAAGTTCCCGCCAACTACATCATATTCTGAATTTGAATTTGAGTAGGCAAATCATCTAATTTCAACACTTTGATCTCCACTCCTATAGAGGGATAATATGATTGCTTTAGCCGGTACCTTTAATCTTCTTTATATTTTGTGCAGCTTACAAGGAATGGGATTTGAGAGAGGGTGGGGTGACACAGCACAACGGGTGTCAGAGATGGTGCATCTTCTCTTGGAAATTCTTCAGGCTCCAGATCCCTCTACCCTGGAAAATTTTCTTGGGAGGATCCCTATGGTGTTCAATGTTGTCATAGTGTCGCCACATGGCTACTTTGGCCAAGCTAACGTCTTGGGTTTGCCTGACACTGGAGGGCAGGTACTGCTTGCTTTTGACTATTTAACATCCATTTGTTTGTTTTGGGTTCTTCCTTTCCTACATCTTTATATTTGTCTGCTAGAATATCAATAGGTCCAATAGTTTACGAATCTTCTCGTCCTAAACCCATGAAAATGTTTTTTCTTTTATTACTGATGGCAGGTTGTTTATATACTGGATCAAGTGCGTGCCCTGGAGAGTGAGATGCTTCTTAGAATACAAAATCAAGGATTGGACGTTATTCCAAAAATTCTGATTGTAAGTTCGCTTAAACTGAAAGTTCATGCTATATTAGTTGACATAAGGTGTTGTGTATATTTTATACTGTGTCCTGTTCGTTTACTTGATGATGGTAGGTTACCCGACTAATACCGGATGCAAAAGGGACAACATGCAACCAAAGATTGGAAAGAGTAAGTGGTACAGAATACACACATATCTTGCGGGTACCTTTCAGGACTGAGAATGGGATACTGCGGAAATGGATTTCAAGGTTTGATGTGTGGCCTTACTTGGAGACCTTTGCAGAGGTAAGCAGTCGAAAGTATATAACTTGTTTTCTTTTTCTTTTTGGGTGTGCTCTTGTTTAATCTCCCCTTATTCCTTTTTCTGTCCCCTTTTTCACTGCTCGAGCACTTCACTTTTATGATGCACGCTGTTGGGTTCTTAATAACTACTTACGGATTATATAACACACTCTTTTTCTCTTATTGTGCGATTTCTAGGATGCCTCGAATGAAATTGCCGCTGAGTTGCAAGGTGTTCCAGATCTAGTCATTGGAAACTATAGTGATGGAAATCTTGTTGCAACTCTGTTATCTTATAAACTGGGAATCACACAGGTGAATTTTAGTTTTTTATTCATTATTTCAGATGCAACACATAGAGTGGTGGCATAACAGTGGGCATATATTGGAGTTAACTTGTCAAAACTGAATTCTCCATGTAGTGCAATATTGCTCATGCATTGGAGAAAACAAAGTACCCAGATTCTGATATATTTTGGAAGAAGCATGAGGATAAGTACCATTTTTCAAGTCAATTCACAGCCGATCTCATTGCAATGAACAATGCAAATTTCATAATCACCAGTACATACCAAGAGATTGCTGGAAGGTTAGATTGTTCTTCTAGTTCTTTGGGAACATGAATTGACTATATTGTTCGTCTAATTCTTTTTAATCTCCATTTTTTAATCTACGACCTGGTTTTTCACTTGAAATATAGTCATACGATATAAGTTTCGTTTATGGTTTACAAATTCAAAGACTTGTCTGTCACAATGAAGTTGCAGCACGTGGGCCATTATTCTTCTCCCTGGATTCTAGTCACTTTTGTTTCTTGGACTAAACATTAATATTCTTGTTCATTATCTCAGCAAAAATAACGTTGGACAGTATGAAAGCCACACTGCCTTCACTCTTCCTGGGCTGTATCGAGTTGTTCATGGAATTGATGTTTTTGATCCCAAGTTCAATATCGTCTCCCCAGGAGCAGATATGTGTATATACTTTCCATATTCTGACAAGGAAAAAAGGCTTACTGCTCTACATGGGTCAATTGAAGAACTCTTGTATGGTGCCGAGCAGAACGATGAGCATATGTGAGTATCTTCTAATGTTTAAGTAAAGAACTTCTGATAAACAATTTAAGCCTCTTTTGAGTGGCATTGAGATTTTATAGATATCAGGGTTGCAACTTACATGTACTTCATTTTCATCACTCAATCCTCTGATACTCGTTTGATGGTGATGCAGTGGGCTGTTAAGTGACAGATCAAAGCCTATTGTCTTTTCCATGGCAAGACTTGATAGAGTGAAAAATTTAACTGGACTTGTTGAGTGCTATGCTAAGAGCGCCAAGCTAAGAGAAATGGTAAACCTTGTTGTGGTTGGTGGTTACATGGATGTCAAGAACTCTAGGGATAGAGAAGAAACTGCAGAGATTGAAAAGATGCATGACCTCATTAAGAAATACAACTTGAGTGGTCAGTTCCGATGGATAGCAGCACAGATGAACCGTGCTCGTAATGGTGAGCTCTACCGCTACATTGCAGACACAAAAGGCGTCTTTGTGCAGGTATGTGAAGTAGATATATGATGGTTTATTCTAGTATTATAATTCCATTTTTTTAACCCATCTTCTTATCCTTTTCAGCCTGCTTTCTATGAAGCTTTTGGCCTCACCGTGGTGGAAGCCATGACCTGTGGCCTTCCTACTTTTGCAACTTGTCATGGTGGCCCTGCTGAGATCATTGAGCACGGTTCCTCTGGGTTCCATGTTGATCCGTATAACCCTGATCAAGTGGCTGAACTTCTGATTGACTTCTTTGATCGGTGCCAGAAGGAACCTGGCTACTGGGAAAAGATATCTCAAGCGGGACTTAAACGAATTTATGAAAGGTTTCATATTTTTTTGGCAGACTTTTGAAAAGACAATCTTTGTCAACCTCAGTGTAATTAATCTCAAGCTCAATTCTGTAGGTACACTTGGAAGATATATTCAGAGAGGCTGCTCACATTAGCTGGGGTTTATGGCTTCTGGAAGCATGTGTCTAAGCTTGAGAGGCGAGAGACAAGGCGATATCTGGAGATGTTTTACATTCTTAAGTACAGAAATCTGGTTAGTAATCTTATAATATCCTTCCTAGTATTACTTCATGCACAAAATGGCACTGGCATTCCATAGATTCCGTATAACTCATGAATTAGTTTTATTTAATAATATAACTGAAAAAAACTTATGAATTGATTATTTACTGCACCTTGCAGATTCGACTCTTATATGGTTAAAGAGAGTTGATTGAATTGAAATGATAGAGATCTCTTTCCCTGATATGCTGCTGACCGCATTTTGATCATCTTTCAGGTGAAGTCCATTCCGCTGGCCGTTGAATAGCAGCATTGAACTGTAATATGTGCCAATGAAGCTGTCTGTCTGCTTGTTATCGCTTTAGTATGCATTTGTTTCTGGTGTTGCCGATCCTGTCTAACTGCTATGGACAGGACCTTGTTATTTCTTCTCGTTTGGTTTAAGATGTTGTCATTTCCCATGGACCTTTGTAATGTGTGGTAAAAGAAATCCGAACGTCGTGCTCTACCTTTAATAAGTTGATATTTTGGTACTGAATCTCTGAGTTTATGGACTTCTGAAATTTCACTCCTTCCAGTAGTCTTTGACACACTCCAATCAATGTTGGTTTCATCAACATTAGATGTTTATCTTGTGAGACTGCGAATTTGAATCATGTATTAGTTAATGAAAAGCGTTTTATATTATATACAGCGAAAAACATAAAATGCTTCTAGATTATGCAAGTGCTTCTTTGATCGATGCTTTTCTGGAAAGCACTTCTAGAAAAATCACTCTAAAAGGTGTTTATGAACAAACGTATAAAAATAGTCTCAAACGGCCTAGAAGGACAATAGAAACATCTTTCTGATTAACAATCTTTTGATTAAAAATATTGAAAATTCCTGTTTATTTTTAAGGATCAAATTACACATACATCCAAATTATTAGACTAAATTCTGGAGAGAGGATAAGTTAAGTTTTTTATTTATTTTAGAGAGAGGGACAAAACTTATCTATATAGCAGAAATGTGGATCGTTTTCTTAATTACTTTTACATTTATAATTTTACCCTTCTATAATTATAATTAAAAAATAATTCTCTATCTCCTTGTTTGTACTGCTCCTTTATCTCTTCTCCTTTTTCTTTTTCATCCTTTTCTCTACCTCTTTCTTCTCCTTCCTACCCTTTCTCTCCTTCTCTCTTTATCTTAACAACTTAACACTTTTAGTTCTAAATAAAATTAAGAATTAAAACAAACAATGAAAAATGCAAAAACGAAACATGAAGAATTAAAAATATAAAAGAAAATCTCTATCAACGAACACCCTAACCTTGGCAGGCTCCTATGACCCAACCCCACCATCAACCACCCCACGGTCTCTTTATTTATATTTTAGGTATTTGTCAAATTTTCACGAACTTGTAATGAGCTGTTAATTTCTTCATGAACATTAATTTTAGCTTATTAGCCCCATACTTCTATAATTGGCCATCCTCCTAAACTTTCATTTTAGTCAATTACCTTTCTAAATTTTTATAATTAAGTGTTTGCCTTGACCAATACTTAAAGGGTCGACTTCCATGCTTATTTATTGTTGTTTAAGGGGAGAAAAGAGGTTGACAATAAAAAGGGAGATAACGAGTTGACAATGACTTCGAACTGATTTTGATGTCTTTTAATATTAAGACCTGGTGGGATCATGGGATTTTGCGGTTGTCCTTGTTTTGGGTTTTTTGGGCCAACGAGGTTGTCCCTGTTGAGTTGCACTGCATTGTCTTATTTGGTGTGTGAGGGTCATGGAATCGTGGAATTGGCAAAGGTTTCACGTTTGTTTTTCTTTTTTTTTTTCTTTTTTTTTTTTTTCGGAAAAGCATAATTTAGTTTTCATTTTTCATCCAGACTGTTTTCATAATATTGGATCCTCTGAGATTGAAGCAAAGGATAATAAGTGCATAAATTTTATTTGTCTATAATATAATTCAAGAAAAAATTAGTAACACCTTAAAAGTTTGGAAGAAGGGGAATTTGGGAATAGCAAACTCTCTACACTTCTCAATCCCAATGGTATCAACCAATGGAACACGGCACAAGTCCCCAAATTCCTGTGAAGATTTGGTCACTCACATCTAGGACTTGAATTGAACACTGGGGTTTTTTGTTACTTAAATTCTTCCTTTGAGGGTCTCACAGTGAAAACTGGATTTTTGGGTTGCAGCCGGTGGGCTGGGCTGTGGTAGGGTTGGTATTTTTTTGTCTTTTTATTTTTTTTATTTTTTTATAATTTCAATTCTATTTAGAAGTGTTAAGTTGGGAGTTGATCATACCCTTTATCACAGTGGTGAAAAAGTATTATGCCCTTACATGATGGTGTGAGTTCGAATTTTGTCGGTGACTCACTTAACATTTAAGGAACTAACGCTATAATTGGGAGTTGATCACATAGATAGACGTCAATATTCAAAATACGACGTATAATGTGATCACATATATAGACGTTAATATTCTAAATACGACGTATAATATGATAATACATTAAATCATTATAATAGTAGAGCCCACCGTACTGGTAAAATGTCCCTTTTTGACGTAATGTACCCAAATCGATATATCCTTTTTGTTTTTTTTTGTCAAATGATAACTTTTATTAAATTCTAATAGAAACGTTCACATCTTCAGTAAGAATATTAAATAAAAACTCTGGACCAAGAGCATCCCAACGGAAATCACCTCCATGCGAGGCAACATATGAGGCTACAACATGAGCAACGACATTTCCATTTCGCTTGACAAACACAAACCTCACCCCTCCTAATTGAGACGCCAAATGGTCAATATCATGGATAAAATACTCCAAAGTAGCATCTACCACATATTCCCCATTAAGCATACTAATTATCACTTGAGAGTCAGACTCAATCTCCACTTCATCACAACCCATCCCAATACATACCATTAACGCCGCACGAATCACAGCAGCTTCTGCCTTCACCGCATTATTGAAAAATAGGCCTCATTCCACACCTTCCGCTTGCTGCAATTCGACAAAGTCCCTCATAACCCTCCCATATCCTTGTTTGAGTGTCTTCCCACACCATGCACCGTCACGGTTAATCTTCAGCACACCATAATTTGGTCGCCTCCATCGAATTGATTGTCTAGCAAAGATAGCACCATCCCCATCCTCACAATGGACAACTTGCTTCTTAGAATTATGGCATGCTCTGAATTCAATAATTTGTTGCCTCACCAAATTAACCCCCTCCATGGGATTAGTCAACACTCCTTTAAACACCATCTCATTTCGACTTTTCCAAATTCTCCACATAACAAAAACACACTCCTGCAAAAGCTCCTCTTGTCTATCTTCATCATGAAATCGAGCATATAACCCTTGCCAAGACACAAAAATCTTGCCTTGTGATAGACTTTATGTCTAGTTGTAAAGAGCAGCAGTACCACAACACACAGCTGAACTTGCATTCAAAAAACAAATGTTGCTCCATCTCCTCTGATGCTTCACACATAACACATGAATTGTCCACTCACATTTGTCGTCGAAGAAGATTAACCCGCACTGCTAAGGTTTTGTTGCAGCAACACCAAATAAAAAACATCATTTTATTTGGCACTACCAACCTCCAAACATTCTGCCAACAACGGTCGACCTCGGCCCGCCGACTACTACCCCTCGTCCCTTTCCTATCAAGTTCCCCATTTTTCTGCATCTCTATGGCAACTCCATACCCCGTACGAACGGTATAATCCCCGTTTCTAGAATAATGCCATATGACTCTATCCTTACACCCCGCTAAACTTATTGGTAAACCAAGAATAAGATTGCCCTCCTCCTCCTCAAAACAACGCCGAATCAAGTCTACCTTCCAAGCCCCCTCCTCTGAATCAATCAACTACCTCACCATCACCGACATCTCATTATGTTTTGATCAAACTCTAGAAGTGTGAGGCTGTGGAAGCCAAGGGTCATGACTAACTCGAATAGACCTACCATCACCAACCCGCCATGTCATACCTCTGTCCAGTATCCCCCTCCCCTGAATGATGCCCTTCCACCCCCACAAGGACCTTCTGCCCAGCTTAGCCTCCATAAACGACCAATCCGGAAAATATTTTGCTTTAAGAATTTGTCCTAACAATGTACTAGGATTATGCAATATTCGCCACCTAATCTTCGCTACCCAATTTTCGCTAAATAAGCTAGGTTAAAAGACAATACGTCCCTAAACCCAAGCCCTTCCATCTGCTTCCTTCTTTCATTTTCTCACAAGAGATCCAATGCATCGCCATCTTTGTCCTTTCTTCCTTATTTCGGTATATCCTTTTCTCACTCGCGTTTCGTCCCTACTGCCACGCGCCCTCTAAATTCAACGCACCTCGTAAAACGGCCACGTGCATAAATCCCTGAAAACCAGGGGCGAGTACCTTAATTCTGTACTCGAGAGCGTGTAGTTTTTCCTGGTGCTTTGATGTAATTATCGTTGAATTTCGCCTGAGCCAGAGCAGACGAAGGAAAAGAAGACTGAAACGACACCATTTAATTCGAAAGGTTTGAACTTTGTTCGAAATGGATCATGGCCGTACGCCTCTCGATTTCGACCTCAACGCCTTGCTATCCTACGCCTCCGCCAACGTTCATGGCTTTCCCCCCTCTCCCTCCAATTTCACTATCTCTAAGGTTCTCTCTCTTGCTGTGTGTATATAGGTGTATATATATGTATTGTGTGCATGCATTTTCTGGATTTTGATTTCGGATTGTGAATTACGAAATGATAGTTCGGGCATGGACAATCCAATCCGACTTATAAGGTAGAGACAGGATCGGGGGCGTCTCTGAAACGCTACGTTTTGAGGAAGAAGCCGCCGGGGAAGTTGCTCCAGTCTGCTCATGCCGTCGAGAGAGAGTTCCAGGTCAGATTTCCTCTTCTCTCCTTGTTATTTTCTGACTCAACAATCCTATCTGCTCTGTTTGGTTGGCTAGAAATTGTAGGAAAAGTAGTTTTTTTTTTTTTTGTGTGACTGATGTTGCTTAGTAATCAAAATTAAAGAATTTATGTTAGATGATTTGCTGTTGGCTGAAAAAGGTTCATTTTTTTAATCCTTTCTGTTTCGAATTACAGGTTCTTCAGGCATTGGGTACTCATACACTGGTTCCGGTTCCTAAAGTTTACTGTTTGTGTACCGATTCAAGAGTTATCGGAACCCCCTTTTACATCATGGAGTTTCTGGAAGGGCGCATTTTTCTCGACCCCAAGCTTCCGGTACCAATTTACTCTGTCAAGTTATCTTAATGTTCGTATTAAATTGGTGTTATAGATTTAGTGGCGGTTCATTTTTTGTTTTGCCCTATTTAAATTTGATTATTTGATTATTATTTGTTAAATTTGCTTTTGATCAGGGTGTAGCACCTGAGAGGAGGAGGCTACTTTACCAAGCAACTGCAAGAGCTTTAGCATCCCTACATTCTGCTGATGTTGATGCCATCGGTCTAGGAAAATATGGGCGTCGTAACAACTATTGTAAATGGCAGGTGCATAAATTTTGTTTTCTGAATTGAATGCGAAAATTTACTTTATATGCTTGTATAGTTGTATTGAAACCTAATATATGCTTAAGGGAGCTGTATATCAATATTAGTTTTCTTATAACTTGGAGGGGATTACGAATCCTATGCTTTTCTTAGGTAGAGAGGTGGGCAAAGCAATATATTGCCTCAACTGGTGAGGGCAAGCCCAAGAGAAATCCGAAGATGTTTGAGCTGATTGATTGGTTGCAGCAGAATATTCCTCTTGAAGATTCTTCTGGGGCAGCAGCAGGCTTAGTTCATGGGGACTTTCGCATTGATAATCTTGTGTTTCATCCTATTGAGGTTTGGTACTTCAAGAGCCTTATTCACTTGTGTGCTTACATGGATATACAAATACACGTGCTTGTTCGTGTTCTTGAAGTCAAACATAGAGAACATTTCCTTATCAATCTACTTCTTTTCTGGACTCTAAATCTTTTGAGGATGATGCATTTCAGTCATCAAAAGTTATGTCCAGTGACAAAAGACAAACTCTCTCTAATTGACTCTTACTGTGCAGGATCGAGTGATTGGCATTCTCGACTGGGAATTATCTACTCTTGGAAATCAAATGTGTGATGTTGCTTATAGCTGTTTGGTACTTGACCAATTTTCAAACTTAACCCTTTGGCTTGCGGATAGTGGAATAATTGTATTATCATGGGCATTTGCCTTTTTAATAATTTATTACTACTTTCAATCCTTTGCAGCCTTACATCGTGGACATTGTGGCTGAAGTTGGTGAAGGTTTGGAACACACTGGGGTTCCAGAAGGGATTCCTTCTCAGGCAGAGTATGTAGCAGAATACTGTTCTTCATCGGTAAGTCAACAGTACAATAGCATGGAAGACAGTAACGCATGTGCTCTTTTTCGTACTCTGGCTAACTTACATTTTCTTTGTTTTTGGTAATTTATGTATTTATGAGAAGTTGTCAAAGGCGTTAAGAATAATATAGATAGGTGTTAATGCTGATGCTTGTGCAATAGATTGTTCTTTGGGTAGTTTATTTTCTGTTTTTAATTGATTCTATGTAGTGAGACTTACAATGGAAATGTGGCAATGCAGGGAAAGCCATGGCCTTTTGCTGAGTGGAAGTTCTATGTTACCTTTTCTTTATTTCGCGGGGCATCAATTTTTGCAGGGATATATAGTCGATGGATTATGGTAACTTCTAAAGCAATTGTTTGACATTGAATTTTTAGTTCAGCGCAGAACACTTTTGTCAAGGGATGTTGAAAAAAAGGAGTTAAGTGATAGGTGCATTCCAATGCAGGGTAATGCTTCTGGAGGAGAGAGTGCCCAGTATGCTGGGGACAGAGCAAATTTTATGATAGACTACGCATGGAAATTTATTGGACGAGAATCTGTGCTTCCCAAAAATCCTTCATCAGGTAAGCTATGCCATCTAACAATTTTGTGTTCCTTGAAATACATGTTTTCTGTATATGGATCAATTTTTTATCAGTTTTCAAACATAATGACTTGCAAGAGTACTGACATACCAAATTGTGGCCTAAGGTGCTTTCGTTGCTCAAGACTACTTGAAAAGATTTGGACAAGAGAGTGATGATCAAGGATTTTCAAAAGGGGGAGGGAGGTTTGTCCCCAGTAAAAGGGTTATGGAATTGAGAAACAGGTTGACAAAGTTCATGGAAGATCACATTTATCCCATGGAACAAGAATTCTACAAACTTGCTGAGTCTAACTCACGTTGGATGGTTCATCCAGGGGAGGAGAGGTTAAAGGAGCTAGCAAAGAAAGAAGGTCTCTGGAACTTATTTATACCTGTATGTGTCTGCTGTTCACTTTTCCAAGTTTGGCAACTGGTTTATTGTATAATGCAGAATAATTATCTTTCCAATGGAAATAATTGGTTTCTACCTTTGTACTTGTGAAGTTTGATAGTGCTGCCAGGGCCAGAAAATTAATTTTTGATGGAAGCAATCATCTTCTATCGGAGAATCCCTCCAATCGCTTATTGGGCGCAGGTCTTACAAACCTTGAATATGGATATCTTTGTGAGATCATGGGTCATTCAGTTTGGGCTCCGCAAGTGTTCAATTGTGGTGCACCTGACACAGGAAATATGGAGGTATGAAAGCTTTTAGATTACCAACTGCTTACAAGTGACAGACAAGTGTTACCACCGTTTTTCTATCTGGAAAAGCATCTCTTGATCCTATGAGGTCATTGTCTAGAGGATGATTTGGGGAAAGATTAATAAGTGCTTCTTTTTTGGGATTGCTTAGTTTAATGATATGCAGATGAACTTATTTTAATAGTGCAACGGTTAAACTTTATATACTCTTTTGTGAAACATGTCTGGCCTTTTGCATGATTTATTTAAGGGAGTTTTATTAATGATCTGTTCTACACTTAACTTTTGCATTAGGTATTGTTGCGCTATGGCAGCAAGGAGCAGCTACTTGAATGGCTTGTTCCATTGCTTGAGGGGAAAATCCGGTCAGGATTTGCAATGACGGAACCCCAAGTTGCATCCTCTGATGCAACCAATATTGAGTGTTCTATTAAAAGGTGACTTTAAGCAGCATCTATGGTGATGGCAGTGTCCTCTTTCTCAAAATTATACAGGAAATGCATCTCAAATCACAACATTTTCATCCAAGCTTCTTCACGGTTACTTGCAATCACTCCTTTTAAGTTTCTGCCAGACATATATTTAATATTTTTGTTTGGCTCTGAGTTTTATGTACAGACAAGGAGATTCATACATCATCAACGGAAAGAAATGGTGGACAAGTGGGGCTATGGATCCGAGGTGTAGAGTTCTTATAGTCATGGTTAGTTCTTGCATGCCATTTAATTATTCGTTCAATTCAATGTTAATTTTATTAATGAAGGTTATCTGAATACTATGTAGGGGAAAACCGACTTCAACGCTTCAATGCATAAGCAGCAATCTATGATCTTAGTGGATATTCGAACTCCAGGTGTACACATAAAGAGACCACTTACGGTTTTTGGCTTTGATGATGCACCTCATGGGCATGCAGAAGTATTATTTGAGAATGTACGTGTCCCAGAAAAAAATATTCTACTGGGAGAAGGACGCGGGTTTGAAATCGCACAGGTATTGTTCTTCGTTGCTGTGTGATCAGCTAGTGTCCTTTTAGGAGCTTATGGCATTTGTAGTACCACATGCTGATGTGTAACCATGAATTAGTTTCATTTCTGAGATGCCTTTCTTGAATTAAGAGATGATTCTTAGCTTCAGATAATAGGTGGCCAGATATTGGTTGTGACTGAACGTATCATAGGTTCACTGTGTAGTATCTTCGAATTGCTTTAGTTATTAACGATAACTTAAAAATTCTTGCAGGGTAGACTAGGCCCAGGAAGGTTACACCATTGCATGAGACTGATAGGAGCTGCCGAGCGTGGGATGCAGCTAATGGCTCAAAGGGCTCTTAGTAGAAAAGTGTTCGGAAAGTTGATTGCTGAACAAGGCTCATTTCGTTCAGACATTGCAAAGGTATGATGATTTTGCACCCTTTAATAGCGTAACTGAGAAACTTTCGTTTCTAATAATAGAGACTAATTATGCAACTGAGATAAATCAGACTTCAAGCCTTTCCAGCCATTTAAATGATTTAAGAAGTGATTTTTAGATTCATCTCTTAGACACTTGGTATAAGAATGTCGGCACTCTTTCCTAATCGGCATTCTGTGTTTCAGTGTCGAATTGAGCTAGAGAAAGCCAGATTGTTGGTTCTGGAGGCAGCTGACCAGCTTGATAGACTTGGAAACAAAAGGGCCCGAGGAACTATGGCAATGGCAAAGGTACGTACAGGCTGTAAAATTTTAACTTTTTTTTGGGGGGGGCGGTTGGTTTGTTGTAGTGTTCTTTTAACTGTCAAGCAAAATGCATTTATATACACCAATGTGTACTTGTATCTACATTTGTGTCACCTGGAGCAGGTAGCAGCCCCAAACATGGCGCTTAAGGTACTTGACATGGCAATGCAAGTGCACGGTGGTGCTGGCTTGTCTTCCGACACTTGTCTGGCGCATCTTTGGGCCACAGCAAGAACGTTGAGAATCGCAGATGGTCCAGATGAAGTCCACTTGGGTACTATTGCCAAGTTAGAACTACGGAGAGCCAAACTCTGAATCTTTCAGAGCAAACTTTCAACTAAACAAGATCTTTTTGTCTTTCATAGTCGAGTGCGTGCAAGTCGTGTGCTTCGCCCGACAGCGCTTTTTCCCAATAGACACTGTTTCAAACATACAGTTGATATATAGGATCAATAATGTACTCCTTTTTACATGTGTAGGAGTAATAATCTTGTAGATGACAAAATAAACCAAAAACATTGAATACAAAGAAAAACCATTCATTCTTGATTCTTCTGTCCTATGTTGTCCAATTACCAGTACTGTTTCTCCTATTCAGTAAATCCTACGAATTTACTTTTACCAGTTCATAAAACAGCTTCATTTCACCCTTATGGTTAAGATTACAAGCGATATTATTGGTAAAAGTTAGATTAAGAGGATGGGAATGGTTTGAACCCAAAACGTAGTGATTGAAGTGAAATTCTTGTTCACCACTAAGTAAGAAACTTTTGTTTTTACTATCTTGTCGGGGAACAAATACGGAAGAAAAATATGATGATTATTACACAGATCAGAAAAGAAAAGAAAAAATTGGTGGTTCAATTGATCACAACCCACCAGGCATTGATGGGCTGACAGTGCACCAGCTCGTTATCCTTCCACCGTTGAGAGCGGGAGGTTCTCGTTGCTCTGTGAAGCCAGCCTTACGCGGTGCCCTCCACTATAGGGGTTAAATGACTCGAGCCTTCGCCCAAGTCACATGACCCAACTCCCAACTTGAAACGGGCAAGCCAGCAATATGCACATGGCCAGCCCTACCAAGTGAGTCGAGCCATTGTTCCACCAATCTAATGCCCTCACTTGAGTCACAAGCTAACGCTACTTAGCTCGGCGGACTTAAACCCACATAACAAGGTTAATGAATTATCCCTTTGTTTTTATAGGGGTCGATGTGGGAAAAAGTACAACAAAAAAACGAGGTTCCAGTTGGCTATCCATTTTCGCCCAAGTGATGCATAAAATTGCTTCATCAAGAACTCATAAATCAATTGTGAAACTATACGTTTTGTCTGCATTTCTCTCAGACCAAGTGATATTAGTATTTTTCACCATGTTTATAATTATCATTTCAAATTTCAAGTGATGATTATATTGTCAAGATTTCAAAATGAGAGTCGGCATTTCACTACTAATTAAACGGACATTGTCCATATCTTATCACATAGACAACACGGCAGGTGTTCAATTTTTATTTTAAGGGGTTTCGGTACAATCAGGAGTTGAACCATTCATTCTGTATTATAATTTAGAAGAACTATATTAATCTGTAAACAAAGAAAACTAGATATCTGATAGGTGCAAAACGTAACGGCGCAAAAATAAAAAAAAATCCATGCACAAACAGAAAGCAAAGCATTCTTCACCCATGGATCGTTTGTTCAGAAAATTAAAACCCACATATGTAACATGGAGTACCTAAAATAATCTCCACTGAGCTCTTGTTCTTCTCTGTGAGTAAAGCTTTGAGAAGGCAGAGTGGGATAGCAAGCAAGAGAACCACCAAATGCTGAATGAAAAGTAACAGGACAAACAAATAAATTGTGACATGATGAAATATGTCAAATGAACAAAACAAATTAACCTCAACTCTCAGAAACTAAAGAAATACCTACGTATTCGTTGCATATACGCCAGTGCTCGGTCGTACGATGATCTGGGAAGGTACATGTTGGAATTTATAGAAATCCTCTCCTCGTTCCTGAATCTTACTAAAGACGACTTGGCATGCATGTAATGGTTAATCCCCTGACACTATTACAATATTAGCTTTAGGTGGCGGATATTAGAAAAATCATGTCGGATAAATTATATTTGACATATTATTTAATTAGTGGCGGATATTAGAAAAATCATGTCGGTTATATCCGACATAAATTCCTGGCGGATATTTAGTGGTGGATATAAAAAAAATACTGTCGGTTATAACCGATAGTATTTTTGAATTTTTTTTTAAAAATATTTTTGATAGATTCTGGCGGTTTTTAAGTTAATGGTGGCGGTTATAACCAACAGAAAATTGATTATTTTATTATTTTACTTTCTGGCGGTTATTATTTTAGTATTCTTGCGGTTATAACTGACAAAAATGAAAATTTTATTATTTTAAAATGTTATGTTGATTAAAAATAAATAAATAAACACATTTTTTTTTTAAAAAAAATTTCACTCATGACCCTAAAGTCTAATGAACCCAATTCCCATGAGCCATAAATTTTATAAGAGAATAATAACAACAAACTACAATCTGAAGCTCTATCATTTTTGTAATAAAGATTATGCTCCCTCATAGGCAAGCAACAAGATACAAAGAAATTCAAACAATTTTTTTTCAATGCATCACAAAGCACATTGTTTGGCACATAAACACACATGAACATTTGGTGTACTCTATCATGTCTGATTTTATTATTTTAAAATGTTATAATGATTAAAAATAAATAAATAAACACATGTTTTAATTTTTTTTTTCACTCATGGCCCTGTCGGATATAACCGACACGAACAAAGCAAAATTTTGGACGATCGCCAGAATAATCTCTTAATGTTTTTTTTTTTTTGCTATTTTTTACACATGCTATCTCAGAATATATACAAACATATTTGACGGTTGGATCGTTGTAACTAGCTTCATAGAATGCATATCATATCAAATTGATAGATTTAATAAACACTTAAGAGTTAATGTTATACTTCCATTAAGTATAAAATAAGATTTATCCACTAGTGTAAATATTTTAAATTGAAGATCGAATTCATTCATTGCATTCTTATAGGATCGAGGAGTGTAGATGCAAAAAATCATCAAAATCGGAGCTAAAATAACCGTTAAATTGTGATTTTTCGTTTATAACCATCGAAAACTTTTGTTCTGTTACCTACTCTCTGAATGTTTGTTTTTTACGATTTTTTAGGTATGCGATCTTGGAGTGTGTACAAACAAGTTTGACAGTTGGATCCGTAAAAAACATTTCGTAGAATGCGTATCACATCAAAACGGTAGATTAAACCAACACTTATAGTTAATATTATACTTCCATTAATTATAAAATAAGATTTTGTGGTATCATCTAGTATAAATATTTTAAATTGAAGATCAAATTTATTCATTGCATTCTTATAGGTTTGAGGAGTATAGCTGTAAAAAATCATTAAAATTGGAGTTAAAATAACCGTTAAATTATGATTTTCGTTTATGACTGTCGAAAACTTTTGTTCCATTACGTAATCTTTGAATGTTTGTTTTTTACGATTTTTTTTACGTATGCAATCTCGGAGTATGTACAAATAAGTTTGACAATTGGATCGTTGAAAAAAGTTTCGTAGAATGCATATCGCGTCAAAACAGTAGATTAAACAAACACTTGGAGTTAATATTATATGTTCATTAAGTATAAAATAAGATTTGTGGTATCCACTAGTATAAATATTTTAAATTGAAGATCAAATTCATTCATTGCATTCTTATAGGGTCGATGAGTGTAGCTGTAAAAAAATCATCAAAACCAGAGCTAAAATAACCGTTAAATTGTGGTTTTTCGTTTATAACCGACGAAAACTTTTGTTCCGTTACCTACTCTCTAAATGTTTGTTTTTTACAATTTTTTACGTATGCAATCTTGGAGTGTGTACAAATAAGTTTGACGGTTGGATCGTTGAAAAAAGTTTCGTAGAATGCATATCACGTTAAAACTGTAGATTAAACAAACACTTAGAGTTAATATTATACTTCCATTAAGTATAAAATAAGATTTTGTGCCATCCACTAGTGTAAATATTTTAAATTGAAGATCAAATTTATTCATTGCATTCTTATAGGATCAAGGAGTGTAGCTGTAAAAAATAATTAAAATTAGAGTTAAAATAACTGTTAAATTGTGATTTTTCGTTTATAACCGTCGAAAACTTTTGTTTTGTTACGTAATCTCTCAATCTCGGAGTGTGTACAAATAAGTTTGATGGTTGGATCATTAAAAAAAGTTTGGTAGAATGCATATCGCGTCAAAACAGTAGATTAAACAAACACTTATAGTTAATATTATATGTTCATTAAGTATAAAATAAGATTTTTTGGTATCCACTAGTGTAAATATTTTAAATTGAAGATCGAATTCGTTCATTGCATTCTTATAGGGTCGAGTAGTATAGCTGTAAAAAAACGTCAAAATCGGAGCTAAAATAACTGTTAAATTGTGGTTTTTCGTTTATAACCGACAAAATTTTTTGTTCTGTTAACTACTCTCTGAATGTTTGTTTTTACGATTTTTTACGTATGTAATCTTGGAGTGTGTACAAATAAGTTTGACGGTTGGATCGTTGAAAAAAGTTTCGTAGAATGCATATCACGTCAAAACGGTAGATTAAACAAACACTTAGAGTTAATATTATACTTCCATTAAGTATAAAATAAGATTTTGGGGGGAATTTATTTATTAAACCAAACAATTATTATTTTATTTTTTAAAATAGTAACAAAATTTTTGGGGGAATTTTTCCGCCATTTTTGTTCTGTCGGTTTATATTTTAAAAAATGTTTCTGTCGGTTTTAACCGACAGTGATAAAAATTTTCTTATACCCACATCCGGCCCCTACTCATCTCCTTCATTTTTCTGAAACCTAACTCTAAATCTCGACACTCTCCCTCTCTCTAAGCTCCGAGAATGAACCCCCATCATTCCTCTCAATTATGACCAAATCAACCCTAAAAAATCTGAACCTCGAACCCTTGGGACATGGGGAATCAACCTGCAGCATTGCATGTATCATCGATACATCACCGTGTGATTTGCCATTAACACTGAGAGCTTCACTCGAACTCCATCTCATGTATGGATTATTTTCCCCTCTTGGTTGTGTGGGTTCTAATCCATCTGTGATAAGTATTATGTCAAAAATCTCTGGGGTTTAATCTCTTTTTTGAATCTATGTTGAAGAACCAGCGCTGACTCTATGGAGGAGCATTGGGGGTGTTCTGGAGGGACTTCTTCTTGGCCTGCTTGAGAGAAGAGCACGGGGTGAGGAAGTGGGAGCGGCTGTTGGGTCGGGAGCTGAAGAGGAATGAGGAGGAGGAAGTGGCATGCATGTCATCATAGCGACGATTTCGGCGAATGTCGTTAAGTTTGAAGCTAGGTGGTGATTGTCTTCTTGGAAACCCACTCATCGTCTTCGTTTCGCTTCAAAGATCCGAGCTTTTCTACATGTCAGTGAAGTACAAATTTCTTTCATAACTCTCGATTCAATCGTCGTTTAATGCATTAATTTCAATGGTCCTTTTTCCCTTATTTCTTCTTCCTCTACTTTGTCATCATAGGTATGAATGCAGGGGATATGGAAAATGCAGAAAGTGGTTGTTTATATATATTTTAATTATTAATATATTTTCTATCGGTTTTATCTGACAAAAATGCTTTATTTTTTCTTATTAATAAATTCTCTGTTGATTATATCTGATAGCAGTTCTGGCGGTTTTAATATTTTCTGTCAGTTTTAGCAGACAGAAATGCTCTTATTTATTCATTATTAATATATTCTCTGTTGGTTATATCCGACAAAATTTCTGTCGGTTTTAGAGTATTTTCTATCGAAAAGTTCATTTCCTGACGCTAGCAAATCTGTCGCTTATTAAATCTGCCACTGCATCCATTTTTTGTCAGATTTTGCTTAAAATCTGATAGTAATAAACATTTTTTGTCGGTTTTTGGACCGCCAGTTATAGATAATTTTGTAGTAGTGTGAGGGTGGTAAAATGTCTCAAGTTCTCAGCCCATCTGAACGTGCCTTCAATTTTAGGAATATTGAAATGTGCAATTGGTGGAGACTACGGAAGGCGCATTCCTCCACCCTCCACTCCGTTATCGTGCTCGTATTAACAAAGGAAAGAACTTCGAGACGAGGAAACCCTCCTCCGGGGAAAGCCAGTACTTCTGTGTTCTCCTTGAAAGTGTTATTAAGCCTTAAAGTTGTAAGGCTTGGCAGCTTCTCTAGTATTTCATTGGTCGCCCTAGAGATGACAATTCCTCAATGATAGCTTGGTGACTGATGAGGTTTGGGTAGTTGTAGAGTTCTTTCGGTAATCCTGCGGTTGGACAATACAGCCTAAGTTTGTATGCATGCTGGCAGCTTGATACTATTTGCGTAACCTGCTCTACACAACTAATCACGTCAGAATTGGAGAGCTCTAGAGATCGGATGCGGTTAAGTTTCACATAAAATGAATCCCACATTGGGCTACTCTTCATATTGTCTATTGGTTTTATGATGGAACCTCGACCTTCTTCATTTTTTTCCTTATTTTGCATCATTGGAGATAATCATTCTATACACTAATAGGAAAGAGGAATCCGTCTCATCTTATGGTTAACAAAGTTTATTTATAGCATCTTTTTTAGCAGTTCCCATAAATTTCCAACAATAGCAACATATCAAACAATTAATCTATTAAGTTTAACCTTGATTTCATGAGATGTCTTGTTAGAAGATCTTTTAATGTACTTCAATTTGATAAAAAGACAAACAAATTCACTATAAACAACTCTAATTTCAGGTTGGTACCCATCTTTGACAAATGAATTATACGTATATCAAGAATCTAGGGTATCTGCTAAACTTAGTTATGCAAGCTAATCAAACTCTCAAATATCTGAAGAAAGCGCGTACACATGCATGTTAATGTTATCCAATTACATATCCCATTCTTGTCTGTAACTAGCTATCCCAATGTAAATTTTTTGTAGCTCTATGGCAGTCCACGATTAAAGGAGATACAGTTAATTATTACCATTAACCAGAGAAAAAGTGGACGACGTACTCGGACTATAATTAGGCGCTAATTAGCCATTACCAAGTGTTATTAAGTGTGCCTATTTTGGACAATATCCATACTTGGAAGCATGATTGACGACCATGCATCTATGTTGTCTGGACTCAGAGATTGAGAAATCTCCTACCTTACCATTTCTAACAGAATTAACCAACACTCAGATATTTGTGGTTTAGGGTTCCCTATAAATTCCACCACCATCCTACCATTCCAAACAAAACCAGAGCCACAGGGGCACCAAAAACACTTCCCTCGAATAAGAAAAGCCCCGACAGCGCTCTGTAGCTCACTAGAAAAAGAAAAAATAATTATAAAAAAGAAAGACCTTTCTTCTTCAATTAATTTTTTTTTCTTTCTCGATCATACGGGCGTTTCTGGTGCTGTTTTTTTTATTTTTTATTTTATTTTTTGTGTATTACTTTAATTTATATCACTCAAGATGGCAGCTAGTGAATCAAAGAAGAAGAAGATAGCCATCATCGCCGTATTGGTTGTACTTCTGGTGGCGATGATAGTGGCGGTGACGGTGGGTGTCAAAATGGCCAAAAAGGGCAACAAGAAGCCTGCCAAGGTTGGTGCGAAGAAAAAGGCCATCGAGACCATATGCCAGGCCACCACCTACAAAGAAACCTGCCAAAGCAGCCTCGAAAAGGAGACGGGTGACACCACCGACCCGAAGGACCTGATCAAGGCCGAGTTCCAGGTGGCGGCGGACAAAGTTAATGAGGTGATCAAGAACTCGAACACCTTGAAAGAGTATGCCAAGGATCCAATGGCCAGCCAGGCTCTGGGCGTGTGCAAGGAATTGTTGGAAACCGCAGTTGAAGATCTCCTCGGGGCGGTTGATAAGATGGGGCCATTCGATGTTAGCAAGATCAGTGACTACCTTGCAGATCTCAAGGTGTGGCTGAGCGCCGCCGTCAATCACCAGGCAACCTGCCTTGACGCGTTTGAGGACACCAAAGGCGAGGCCGGCGAGAAAATGAGGGGCTTTTTGAAGACAGCGCAAGAACTCACCAGCAATGGACTTGCCATGGTCTCGGAAATCTCTCGTCTCGTCGATTCTCCTAAATTGAACTCTCACCGTCGCCTCATGTCCTCGTCAAAAGGCGGGCAGACAAAGAGGAATTATAAGCCAGTGCCAGGGTGGATGAGTGATCGCCATCTGGATCTCTTGACTGCCACTCCGGAGAGCTTGAAGCCCAACGTGGTTGTGGCTAAGGATGGGACTGGCAAGTATAAGACCATCAACGAGGCCTTGAAGGAGGTCCCACAAAAGAGCAACGAGGCCTTTGTGATTTATATTAAGAAGGGAATGTACGAAGAGACTGTCATCGTTGACAAGGAAATGACCAATGTTGTGATGATTGGTGACGGTCCAACCATGACCAGGATCAGCGGAAGCAAGAGCCACGCGGATGGTATCACAACCATGAACACTGCAACCTTTGGTACGTAACACTTAACCTATTCATTCACCAAATTATTAACGGATGTTACACTGCAAAAAAATCTGACAATAGCCATTAACACGTCACAGAGGTGGGATAAAATTACGAACATATTAGTAACCCAAGTGGTCAGTTTATATTGGTTACTTCGGACTCGATGGGGTTGAATTACGATTAACTGTGCATTCTAACTCTACCTCATTTTCTCACCCTCCGTCTACACTTCGTTCCTGCAGCCGCAGTTGGAAACTATTTCGTTGCCAAGGGAATTGGGTTCGAGAACACAGCAGGACACGTAAAGCACCAAGCCGTGGCACTGCGTGTGCAATCCGACTTCTCCATCTTCTTCAACTGCCACATGGATGCATACCAAGACACACTCTACACCCAAACCTACCGCCAATTCTACCGCGACTGCACCATCACTGGTACAGTAGACTTCATCTTTGGCGATGGGGTGGCTTTGTTCCAAAACTGCAAGATGGTGGTGAGAAAGCCAGGGGAAGCACAGGCTTGCATGGTGACAGCACAAGGCAGGACTGACCGCAACGAGATCACCGGCATTTTCCTCCAAAACTGCACCATCACCGGTGAGCCAGATTACATGGCTGTGAAGGATAAGAACAAGGCATACTTGGGGAGGCCATGGAAGAAATTTGCAAGGGTAGTTGTGATGCAGTCATCGATTGACGAAGCCATTGCACCTGAAGGGTGGACAGAATGGACTGGTGAAAAATACCACCAAAACTGCTTCTTTGGTGAGTACGGAAACAGGGGTCCTAGGAAGGACATGACCCAAAGGGTCAAATGGTCAACCGTCAAGAGACTCACTCCTGATCAAGCTGCGGCTTTCACCCCTGCTAGGGTGTTTGAGGGTGATAAGTGGGTAAAGCCCAGTGGGGTTCCATATGTTCCAGGCATGATGCCCGTGTAATTCCCAAATGAAAAGTTTGGGACACCAATTTTCATATGAAAATCTTACAAGACCAATTTTTTATATATAAAACAAAAAAACAAATTTACATCATAGAGTATATCGTCTTGTGATTTTGTGGAACACCTTTTAATCTCATTCCAATTCGTTTGGCTTCACATACGAATCTAAGTTATGAAATCAATTTTTTTTTTACAAAGGGGGTGGATATGGCCTTTTTTTTATAAGGAACTTTAACGAAAAGCTTTTGGTACTATTTATTTTAACGAAAAACCATATTTTTATTCTAAAAAGTCAATCGTGATACTATTCACTTACAACACTTTTTTTTTAATTTTCATTAAAACACAAAGTTTTCAGATCATTTTCATTAATTTTTTTTTTATATTATATAGATCATGTGACAAATATATGAGACCTTCTTTCACGTAGTCTTCCAAAAAAGAAAGCAAAAAAATTATTTTTGGACAAGTATTGATGTCATAAAGCGAAACCTACAGCAACAATTCAAGCAAACTTTAAAACACACTGATTGTCAATCAACAAAAATCATCATCACTTTTACAATATATCATTAGATAACAACCAAAACAACAACAAACCTTATTTCACTTAAGTGAGATCGGCCATATAAATCCTATAACGTCACTGCGCTCGGTTTTGCTTCGAGTCTTTCATGAGCTCCAAGTACTCCGTATCTTTTTTTAAAGTCTTTGTCCAAGTCTTTTTAGGTCTTCCTCTAACCCTTTTGCACTGAGTATTTGTCTTATAATCGCATTTTGTAACCATACCATATATAGGTCTTGGTTTCTCATGTTCAAACTACCTTAACTGATTTTCTCTCATCTTATCTTCAATTGCAGCCACTCCTAATTGACCTCAGATATCCTCGTTCTTAATCTTGTCCTTTTCCGTGTGTCCACACATCCAACGAAACATTTTCATCTCTGCTACACTCATTTTTTGCACGCTTTGATATTTGACTATCCTACATTTTGTGTCATAAAGCATTACTAGCTTTATTGTCATCTTACAAACTTTCTCCTTGAGCTTAGTGGCATGCGATCATCGTATAACACACCTAATGCACTCTTCCACTTCATTCATCAAGCTTGTATTTTATGGTTGATATCTAAATCAATTCCTTTTTTTTTTATTTGCAAGATAGATACATGATAACGAAAGCGTTCACTTTTTAGTACTTTCTAGTCTCCAATCCCCAACCCTACCTCATTTGGACCCCCATTCTGCTGAACTTGCACTCCATATAGTATGTCTTTGACCTACTTAGGCGAAGACCTATGGATTTCAATACTTTCTGTCAAAGGTTAAGCTTCGCATTTACTCCCTCATGCGTCTCACCTATCAACACTATATCATCTGCGAAAAGTATACACCTAGGAATTTCATCTTGAATATGTCTCACTAACTCATCTATTACCAATGCAAAAAGGTAAGGACTTAAATGTGAGCCTTGGTGTAATCCTATGGTTATGAGAAAGCTTTCAGTTTGTCCTTTATGAGTTCTTATTGCAGTCCTTACTCCATCTTACATGTCATTTATTGCATGTGAATATGTTACTCGCATCGTACTAATTTCTTCTCTAGAATCGGCTAAAGGATTTCCTACCCTACCATACGCTTTTTTCCAAGTCTGGAACAACCATGTGCAAATCCTTTTGCATATCTCTAAATCACTCAATCGATCTTTGTAAGAGATAGATTGTCTCCATAGTCGAGCGCCTTGACGTAAACCCGAATTGATCTGAGACCCGTCTCTTTTGCCTCAATCTATGCTCAGTTACTCTCCCACAAAGCTTTATTGTAAGACTTATTAACTTAACATCCCTATAAATAACAACCAAAAGAACTTCAAATTAAAAACCATCATCAAATAACCAACACTCAATTCAATTGAGAGACAGTCTAATTAAAAACAGTTTTAAATAGAGGTGGCATTTTGGAGCTGACCAGTTAACCCGACCTGACCCTTTAAAATAAATATTTGGGTAGAAGCTTAATGGGTTGGGTTATTAATGGATGAACCCGTTAATGACTTGTTATTTTACAGGTTATTTCGGTTCACCCACGAACCCATTAAGACCCATTAATTGAGGATGTTTATGTAAATTCATTAAAAGAAAAACTAATCCCTACTTCCTTCTCAAATCCGTACTCCCCCTGTAGTCACTCATCTCGTCCTCCTCCGAGCAAATTGTAACCTCTATGCGATTCTGCAAAAACCTAGCTTAGACCACCATTCTCATCCTTCGCGGTTTTGTACCACACAGTTCCACAGTCGTGTTCTCCTAGCAGTTGAAGCGTCGCCGCTCGACCGATGGCCAAGAAGCACCTACTGAACACCAAGAGAAAACTTCCATGCCATTTTCAAGTCGGTAGAACTCCCATTTTTCATTTTCATCCATTTATATCATATTTCTTTTTCAATTATATAAAAATTGAAATTTATGAGTTATTTGATGTTTTGAGATTTTTTATGGAGTAGGATTATCTCCTCTCTTTTTTTCCCTCCCCTTCCCTCCCCTCTTATTTGAACGCCCATGGTTAAGCCACGTCAACATCTTATATTAATTTTTTATAAAAAGAGAAAGACAAAATAGAGAATGTGAGAGAAGGGGATGGAAAGAGAAGGGGAGAGAATCCTAGTCCATTTTTTTTATTGTGTAGATTCACAGGGACGAAAGAGAGTGGTTATGTTGGATTTTGTTAGATTGACGGGCCCGAGGGGCCCCACTCTAATACTACCGATATTGTTCCCAACTTATCACTTGTCCAGGCTGTCAGGTGTGATGTTTTATCATAAAAGACATCGATATTAGTTAGATTGAGGTAATTATATTTAAATCTTTTTTTTTTTTGCACTCGCCAATGTGGGATTCCAACAGGTTATGGAGTAGGTGCTCCAAACTATTCTCAAAATGGTCCCTATGGTGGCTCTGCAGTAAGTCAGGGCTCAAACATGATGGGTGGAAACCAGAATCAACAATATGGTTGGCAGTAGTAGACTCTTAGTCTGATATGTAAGAGCAACCATATAAGCTCTATAATAAACTAGCCAAGAACATAAGATTTAACCAACTAAATCATAATCATCACTCCAAATATATTCTGTATATGCAAATATGAAGTAATATCTGCAACACATACCTGCAAACTGTTTGCCGAAGTCTTTTCCGTGCGTTCTATCATAATAGTCCTTCATAGTTTGTTGTATGATCTCCCTATCCCACACATGGTGAAGGTTGGATTTGTGTCTGTACCAACGCAAGGCTATTGAGTTTCCTCCCTCATCTGATAAAACCCGACATGCATAGGCTGATGAATATCTCCCATAGCAACACACATGTTCTTCATGGCATTGATCACATGAAAGAATAGTGCTAGACACCATATCATAACTATGTTCAACAAATTAGGATTAAGAGCCATTAGAGAAATTTACACACAACCTTCTCCTACCTGCAAAACTCAATGCTCTCAAAGTTATAGGTAATTGGAACAATAAGAGCGTGTTTTTGGGAGAGCATGTGCTTGTGGTTTTATACTACAAGACCTGGATCGCCCTATAACAATCCCACAAGAAATACAAGATTGCATTCCTTATACCAATATGAGATTGGATTAACTCTTGTCAACATGATTTAGACTTCTTCATAATATCAATTATCCCAAGACTTGTAAGAATCATACTCCTACTTTTACATTCTCCCACTTGAGTATGATTCATCACAAAAAAATAATCATCTCAAATTATTATAAAGGTGATCGCATAAGTCATTCATCAACACACTAGTACATAGACACAACCAGCTTACATAAGCCAAAGCAATGAATTTATAATTGCCTCTGCAACACAAAATACAGATTTAACTTACAAATCACAATGTCCAGTTCATGTTCATAGCAATGTATCTAAGCTCAAGAGTAAACCAAGATGTCTACTCCCACTCATATAGCCCAAAATTGATATAAAATTATTCATAATTGTATGAATAGCACAGTTATATCAATCAACAGCTTTATCAGATCACCAATCCTTTGGATAACAAAAGCTTAACCTCACATACAACTTACCTATGCATTTTAAAGTACTGAACTTAAGAATCTTTTATGTTACATCGCAGAATTAACTCAAAAGTCACAACATACTTAATTTGCACTTCGTAATTATGTATACCAATATAGCAAAACCAAACCAATTTGCTCCCACTTATCTAGGTCATACTTAACCAAGTTAAGTTAAGTACACGTTAATAGCACCTATATTAACTAAAAAATCATTTCAATACAATGAATGACTAATCAGAATCCATATGGAAACCAAATTTGTTTCCTTTTGAATGCTAACCGATATAATAATTGCTTCAATAAAACCATAAATTGGTTTTAAGCATCCAAATGAATTATAATGGCCGGCCTAAATACTATTAGCCTTATGCTTACATTCGAACAATTGATTCTCCCACTTAAACATAAGCAAAATGTACTGCACATCCAATAAAGAAACCGGAAATATGAACCAATTGGTTCCCGATTCCTCACCAATTGCATATTCTCAGTTTAGTCATATACACCTAAACCATTATGCAAACTGTCTATGTATCAAAAGATAGTCTCAATCCATTCGGAATAACTTATCTCACATAAACCCAAAATCACCAGTTTCAGCAATAATCAAAATTAGAATAGCAAGCACAATATTTTTGCATTCAATTTGATCCTAACTAGTTCAATATCCATTGAGCAAGATCAACCAAATTTTGATAATGTCTGGATATATATCACAACAATATGTCTTGATTAAAACGAGATAATCAAGACCACTATTTCTTCTGGAGAACTCAAAGTTCATCTTCCTCCTTATTTGTGATTTCAACCAAAACATGATAGCGGAAGCACGCATCATAAATGAAATCACAAATATACATATACAATAAGCATGCATCTTAAACTCCATGATTTTCACAATACAATAAGCACAGGCTTCCTTATGAATTCACAAATTAAATCAAAATGCATTCGACAATGTCAATTTGTGTTGTACAAAAATATAGACAACAACTCACATAAGCTAATTTGTTTATCATCCCTATATATGGATGACACAAGCTAATTCTCAAAATTTATAGCTTGACCTATATAATCATACCAGTAAATTTTTAAGGTTAAGGTCAATGCCAAAACAACTAATTAAATTTTCAATGCCATGCATTTAAGTTCAAACGATGCCATTCATCTCCCGATCAGTTTTTAAGTCTTAAACCTATATATACAAAATACCTAATCAGAGTTGGCAACGTAACATTTCAGATTGAAGTCTCACGCAATGCCATTGATTCTCAAGGATCAGTTTCAAGTCTTCAAGCCACAAAATCTAATTTGGGTCAACTAATGAAAATAAGATCATTACAAAATAAAACCCAAATTACACCAATGCATACATATCCGCCATATATGGACAATAACAATTCTACCCTAAACATATTTCACATATATATGTTCATTCATCTGTTCATATATTTTCTTGTATGCATGCATCAATATGCAATGTCTACGCACGAATGCTATATCTATATACATATTCAATTAGCAAAAAAAATCCCTACATGATACTCAAACCCAAATTGATGCATTTAGTTTATGTATCATAAATAGGAACAATGCCATCCAAATTCCATTAGTTTAATATTTAGAACCACTTAGTCATTAAGCATATATACTTGCCAAAATTCATTCAGACAATATCATTTTATGGAGTACACGTGCAGTCAAAATGATTCCATCCCAAATTGATATTCATCGTATATGTCCCAACACCAAACAGACAAAAGAGAACAATAGGTGTTGTATATGAACAAGTTTTATCCTCCACCCTGACAATTTTTAATATAACCATAGACTCTTTAAAATAGAAGAGCATATGTAGATCAAATGCTACACCAATTATGCGGCAAAGGATGATTTCAAACATCTCACGTAAATCACAAGTTGGCATCTATATAGGGATTTCGAGTTTAATCATGCGTTCACAATATATATATATATATATATATTTATGTATGTATGTATAAATAAACAAGCATACTCGAAATAACAAAAGCCCTAATTCATCATACTCTAACTCATCACACTATAATCATGCATATAAGAGAACAATTAATCATGCATGAAACAGTGGACTGAATTACCTGAATGCATCACTAGACCCCTATTTGTCAACCCGATTGCACTTCCTCAACTCCAAATTATCCATCAATGCTCGAGACCCATCCATGCGGATTGCCATTACTCCTAATTCCCGTGGACCTCGTACCATTGTAGATTATCGAAGTCAATCGCCATTGTTACAAACATGCCGAACCAAAATCATCGCCAAAGTTATTGGCCAGAATCTCGTCGGCACCAATTCCTAGAAAAAAGACAATTAGCATATCAGAATACAAGTTTATTCATTTACACTAATAATACAAGGGGAATTAATAAACCAAAATTATCTCAATCTACAAACATCATAACCAACTACAGCGGAAGCAATGTATTCAAAATCAAAATTCTGATGTTTAAATAGAGATATAATTTACTAATTTGATATATGCATCTTCAATTATGCAGTCGTGGGAAGAAAATCTTCAACCCATATCGAGAATCGCAAGTTCTCACCTTGTTCAGACTGGTAAAAAAATTTGAAAAGACAAAACCCTATTCTTTGTCTTTTAAGTAGTCAACAATCATAAAATTAAACTTAAAGGGTATGCTGCAAATTGTGTCGTATTAGTTGTTCTTTGAAAACCAAATAGACAGACTTGATATAAAAGACTTAGTTTGCTGCAACATTGCAGATTTTTAGGAACCAGTTTTTGATCGAATTTAGTTGTTAAATTCACAGGCTCTGATACCACATGTAAGAGCAACCATATAAGCTCTATAATAAACTAGCCAAGAACATAAGATTTAACCAACTAATTCACAATCATCACTCCAAATATATTCTGTATATGCAAATATTGAAGTAATATATGCAACACATACCTGCAAGCTGTTTGCTGAAGTCTTTCCCGTGCATTCTATCATAATAGTCCTTCATAGTTTTTTGTATGATCTCCCTATCCCACACATGACGAAGGTTGGATTTGTGTCTGTACCAATGCAAGGCCATTGAGTTTCCTCCCTCATCTGATAGAACCCGACATGCATTGGCTGATGAATATCTCCCACAGCAACACACATGTTCTTCACGGCATTGATCATAGGAAAGAATAGTGCTAGACACCATATCATAACTATGTTCAACAAATTAGGATTAAGAGCCATTAGAGAAATCTACACACAACCTTCTCCTCTCTGCAAAACTCAATGCTCTCCAAGTTATAGGTAATTGGAACAATAAGAGTGTGTTTTTTGTGAGAGCATGGGCTTGTGGTTTTATATTACAAGACTTGGATCGCCCTATAACAATCCCACAAGAAATACAAGATTGCATTCCTTATATCAATATGAGTCCTATAAACGAGCAAACACAAGAGTCCTCAATATACCAATATGAGATTGGATTAACTCTTGTCAACATGATTTAGACTTCTTCATAATATCAATTATCCCAAGACTTGTAAGAATCATACTCATACTCTTCCATGATCATTATAATTTATTATGATATGCACTTCCTTGGTCCAAGGGATATGAGCTCGATGTTTTTAGCAAGTGTGATCCCAAGGGTTCAAAGAGAAGCATCATTGAACCGCTGCTAAATAATTTCTACAGGATGTGATTGATTCATATGAAAAATATTCTTAAACCAGTGTTACGGTCTAACTTCTAACTTCTACCTGTTAATCTATTATACTTAGAAAAAATATGCAGAAAAGCGGGAAGTTGTCGTACAAAATGTGTTTGAGTTACTTCTGCAAAATGTAAAAAAAATAATAAGAAATTGTTAACGGTAGTTAACAGGTTAAACGGGTGACCTGTTAGCTTAACGTGTTGAGTTTGGACGACCCGTTAGCTTAACAAGTTGAGTTGAGTTTCGGTGATCTGTTAGCTGAAGGAGTCAGGTTAAAATCGATCTAAACCTAATAAAACCAACCCGTTTGCATGTCTAGTTTTAGACCCAGTGATGGAGCTCATACAGAAAAAAGAAAAGAAACTATTTACCAAACAATTTTTTTTTTAAAACAAAAGTTAAAACTTATATTTTGGTGAATTTTTCCCTATCATCATGTTTATCCACATTTCTTCCATTAAATCCTTTTGTTGCTTTTTCTTTACTGAAGTGTGACATTTTGAACGAAAATGAGATGAAATGTGGAATAATCATAATTGTACAGAAAAATATGATCAAGTGGTCAACAAAATATGTTGAATTAATTGCAATTCTTGGCTTTTGATTGACAGGAAATGAATGCGGTGAAACACTAGCTTACAATGGGTTTAACACATTTTTTTAGCCATGTATTAATTGGTAATCCACTTTTGAAGGAGTCATTGTTAAGCATTACCAATCATTTGTATGCCCCAAATTTGAAAATAAAAAAGAACATAAACGACCTTCGAGACGAATGATCTCTCCACCTCACATTTCCTAACAGAAGCAACCGTCATTCGGAGCTACTACCCTTATAAATACCTCATGACTCCACATTTTGGAAAGCAGGGGACACAAAAAGTAGTATTATTCAGTGCCCCAATAAGTGACCCCAACAGCTCTGCAGCAACTCACCTGAAAAAGAAATCTTCCTTGTTTCTTTTTCGCCACCAGAATCTACATCAAAAAAATATTAGTTAGTTTTTTAGTAATTTATATATATTAATTCAAACATGGGCCAAGCAGATGGATCTAACAAGAAGAAAAAGCTCGCCATCATCGGCGCCTCTGCCCTGATTCTGGTGGCAATGGTAGTTGCTGTAACTGTTGGGGTCACAGTATCACGCCGCGGTGGAGGGTCATCCGACGGCCACACCTCCACGTCCACAAAGGCGATCCAGGCCATTTGCCAGCCCACCGACTATAAGAAGACATGCGAGGAAAGCCTGTCAGGCGCGGCCGGTAATGTCACCGATCCCAAAGAGTTGATCAAAGTAGGGTTCCAAGTCACCATGGACATGCTCCGCGGCGTCATTGAGAAGTCCACCACGTTGAAGGATTTGGCTAAGGACCCCAGCACCGGAGATGCACTCCAAAACTGCAAGGAGCTCCTGGAGTACGCCATCGATGATTTAGGTGACTCGTTTGACAGGATTGGGGCCTTCGACATGAGCAAGCTCGATCTTTACGTGGAGGATCTCAAAGTGTGGCTCAGCGCTGCCATGACATACGAGCAGACTTGCTTGGATGGGTTCGAGAATACCACTGGTGACGCCGGTGAGAAGATGAGGGAGTTCTTGAAGACATCGCAGGAGCTCACCAACAACGGCCTCGCCATGGTCGACCAAGTTTCCACGATGTTCGGGGCTCTTAATGTCAAATCCGGCCGCAGACTCCTTGAGGCTACAGCTGGAACTGGTGCGAAGAAGTTCCAGAAGGCTAAGGTCATCCCTGCTTGGATTGATAATCGAAGGCTTGACCTCGCTACCGCCACTCCTCAGACGCTGAAACCCGATGTGGTGGTGGCCAAAAAAGGGGGTGGTAAGTACACGACTGTCAACGAAGCCTTGAAGGATATCCCCAAGGACAACGCAGTGAAGGTCTTTGTGATTTATGTTAAGGAGGGAGTGTATGAGGAGCACGTCCTGTTTGATAAGCACATGACCAATGTCATGCTTATAGGAGATGGCCCCACTAAGACCATTATTACCGGTAGAAAGAACTTTGCAGAGGGTACCAAGACAATGCAGACTGCCACAGTCGGTAATTCAATTTTTTTCCTCTCTAATCAGACATATTGTTATTATCAAACTATAAATTAGGACATTCAATCTGACGTGCATGTTATATTGCCATATTTTGTACGAGGCCTTTCAAACATGATTCTACTTTTATCAACAGTTTAGATTCACAGTCTGGTTGGTATATGTACGTTATATATGTAGGTGTTGTGGGAGACTACTTCATTGCCAAGGACATTGGATTTGAGAACACAGCCGGAGCTGTCGGACACCAAGCCGTGGCTCTACGTGTACAGTCAGACTTGTCCATCTTCTACAACTGCAAGATGGATGGGTACCAAGATACCCTATACACCCAAACTCACAGGCAATTCTACCGCGACTGCACCATCAGTGGAACCATCGACTTCATCTTTGGTGATGCTGCCGCTGTGTTCCAAAACTGCAAGATGATCGTCAGGAAGCCACTCGAGAACCAGGCCTGCATGGTGACTGCCCACGGTAGACTCGACAGACGTTCTCCCTCGGGTATCATCCTCTAAAACTGCACCATCTCTGGCGAACCGGGCTACGAGAAGGACCTGAACAAGGCATACTTGGGCAGGCCATGGAAGAACTACGCAAGAACAATCGTCATGCAGTCCCAGATCGATGACGTGATCGCTCCAGAAGGGTGGATGGAATGGATTGGATCAAACAATCACCAATCTTGCTGGCTCGGTGAGTTTGGCAACAGGGGACTCGGTGCCGATCAGAGCAAGAGGGCGACATGGCGTGGAATTAAGAAGCTTACCGCTCAGCACGCCGCGGACTTCACCGCTGGGAGGTTCGTGTTCGGTGATAGATGGATTCAGCCTAGTGGTGTGCCCTATGTCGCTGGCATGATGCCGTAAGTGTAGATATATAGAGCCGTTAGATTAATCTTATATTTTTAAATAAAGACAAAAAAAATTTACTCTTCTTATATGTATTGAATCAATTATAGCATTGTAATCGAAAAATAAAAAATTAAATTAATTATAGCGTATATACTTTGATAACGTACTGTCAAGGCTTTTGCATGAATTGTTAATTATACCATTGATTAGTTTGCATTCTTGATTAAGGATATTCCTTGATAATTATAAGGATAATATACTATGAGTATACCTTAAATCCTTCAAAACCCTAATCCTTAACCCTACAACCACGAGAAATTTTTCAATGTACCTAAAACACGGGCACATACACCATGTATAATGGCATATGTGTTAGCCTTATAAGGTTATATAATTAAAACACAAACGAAGAAATGACTGATCTGATTCCAACGACGATCATAGAAGTCGAACACGAAAAGAAGTGGGCACGACAACACCAAGATCTTCTATAAGCTCATAGCCGAATACAACTACTCTATAGGAAGCATTATGTTGTGTGTTCTAGGGCTTATAGGGACCAGTGTTTTATATAGGCTAAAAGCTAGGGTTTCCATCCATAAAGGAAACCTAAACTTTACTTTCTTAGCCTCCAAGTCAAGTATCATAATCATATTCAATTAAGGATTCCATCAATCATATTTCCAATATAAGACACCTTATATAGGATTGATATCTTTAAGAGATCAAATCACAATCAACAATATTCTCCAATATTACATTCCTATTACATGTCGTAGTAGACCACTTAACGGTTGATTTATATTGGATAAATCCAACAATCTCCCACTTGGTCTACAAAATGTAATATTCACTTTTATACTTGAGATAGGAGATTAATGTCACTTTAGTGGCCATGTAACAGTGATTACATCTCGTCCTTAATGCAGCTTCTGTCAAATGCATTTCTTAACATGGAACTAACAAGGTTGTAGGGTTGACACAACCCAGAACCTTCATAATCACACATGCTAAGATCCTCATTCACAAGAAACACAAATTATGATCAAGAGATGAAACTTTAAATTAAACCTTAAATTAACCAAAATGTCTTACTTTATATCATCTCAAGTCCACCTTATTGTAACTTAAAGTTACACTTTTTGCTTCTTCGAACCTTAAATCAGCCAATACAGATATCCTTCATCTAATGAAACCACCATAACATGCAGGTGTGAATACATCTCCAAAATAATCATGCATCACTTTCATTAGATCAGTAACAATACAAACAATGTTTGTAGCCAATGAACACAACTGAAAATACCAAATATGTACATGTCCAAGTAAAATATCCCAAAAACTTCATAAAACAAATTAATTCAACACTTGTGAGTAAGATGAATTAATATGTTTTTGACACTGATCTATGCACCATACCAGTTACTTTCATAATGATTTCCAACACCTGCGAGCAAGATGGAAATCCTCACAACTGAGGCAGTGCACAAACCATGCCATACCATTTAATATACAATTTGATAACAACTTGATATCCGATATATATTTCATCAGATAATTGACTAGCACACGAAAAATGTGACTTAATGAATCCAACTAGAGATTAAATTGAATACATGGATTCTATACATACCTTATAAGTCATCTGCAAATGTAAGACATTACTAACACGAAACTCAAACTCCCACTAATCTGCAACATCATTACTTAATTTACAAATCAATACATAAATCATACTTTTGAAAATATGCCTTTGGGAATAGCCTTACTCAGTCAATGAATGCATATTACCTCAATGAAAGGTACAACTAAGCACGAAAGCATTCATCACTGTTACACAAAAACATGCATCCAACAACCATCTTATATGTATTAATAAGTCCACATTTATGCTAAGTCCTTATGAGCCTCAAAACAAATGATCAACCAAGAAATCCAAATGATTGCAAGTAACAGAAAAATGTATGCATATACCAAGTATCCATTCGTGCAACTTAAACATATTATAGACATTCAAGTAACACAAATTCATGGAAGATAGAATAACGCTTTAATAGATTCATGCAAGTCCACTTAATGCTCAAAAATTTTAGAACAACTACCACTAAGTTTTCAGAGTTTATACTTGCAAATAAGTTAATGAGTGTGAAGCCCAATTTTCGTTCACTAATTCTCCCACTTGGGCAAACACTCTTTGAAGGATGTACCTAAATAAAATTGCTTTATATTTTAGACATAATAAAATAGACATTACAATCAACATAAAGTTGTCAAACAGAATTTTCAGCAATGAGTTACACTTACTTTAGAATTAATCATAATTAATTTATAAGCTTGATCGCTACCAAATTTATATTGATCAAAATAGACATACTAATCTTCATAAAATAAAAATATAGAGCCGTTTTGGGTCAAAATAGTGGTCTAAAATCACGTCTCTAAAATCACGTCTAAAAAAGACCAACACAATCTGCCAGTAAAACTGTCTATACGAGCATGGGTTACTAGTAAATTCACCATAATTAAAATACATGGCAAAAAATTACGAAAATTTGCAGATACATAGTAGACTTGTATATGTTGAACATAACAAAACTTCAGGTCATTTGGTGACCAATAGACATATCATTCACCCGATTTAAATCAAGACATGCAATCTCCCAAAAACAATTATGTACATCTATCATGAATTTATACATCCATAACAAATTCAATTTCATATCATTTTAATTTCGATGTCCAAAGGAAAATTTAGTAGTCAAATTTTATCCCCTAAACCGACATCACAGTTCAAAATGAAAAGATTTACAAGCATAAGACTTCAAACAATGCGTACCTTAGCAATCCTTGATTAACCTTCATAGGTCCAATACTTTGCATCAACAAGTCTCATGAAGAGACACAAAATAAGTCATGATGCAACAAATTTCCATGCCTTAAAACCACAACCTATTATGGGGCTCATAGTGGAAATATTTGTAATTGATGGCATGGAACTTTATCCCCAATAAACTTCATGAAACTAAATTAATTTACACCCGTAGGTAAGAAAATTAACTAGTTTCTAGTACTAGATTTTATGTCACAGAAGTACCTTCATGAAAAACTTCAACACATGTAGGCAAGATGAAGATTTTCACAATTTTTGTGAAATAAAACCCATACTATGCCATCTTAATTAAACTAAAAGAAGTAATCCACACCTGTAGGCAAGAAGATTATCCCTTTTATTCTAATCAAGATGCAAAATCGACCGAAGTAACTCAAAACATAGTCTCATCATCAACTAAAACGTTGCGGCTTCCTTTAGTTGAAAAGACATTTATCAACTTCGTCCTGAAACAATACAAAAGTCACATGGATTAATTAATTGTAAGTGACAAAATTATGATAACCTGATTCGAGCTTCAAGTCTTGCCAACAAATGACACTAATTCCTTCATGACTCCCTTTGACATTAAATTAATCTCAAGAAACCTGATAGCATACTTGAAAGAGATTAATCACATATAGAACAAGTTTTATTCCACCACAAGAATGTCAATACTTATCATTATGGAGTCAATTACTTAATAGAAATACTTTAAGTAATGGGAAAGAACAATACAAACCTTTAATTTAAAAGCTAAATTGCTCAAATATATATCAAACATATTCCTTTCCTTTTATATATTTCTTTCCGTAACACAAAACTACTAAACATGGCATTAAAACCATGCATTAGCTTTGTAAATACCAAATTAACTAAAAGGAACAACCAAAATTATTTTCTTCCATAGAAAACATCCCCAATATATGTTGTACATTAGTCTTGAAAAGTTTCTTTTCTTCTCCCCTTATGACACATAAAAATTTACTAATCAAAGCACTGTTTAAATTCTCTAGGCATAGGAAAAACCACAAACAATAATACATGTTTAAAATTCATGCTTATCAATTGAGTCACATATTTTGAATGGATTACATACCTCATGCCTTCATATATTCACCACTTCTTTGTAAACATATATATAATCACATGATCAACCATATTTCTTATATAAGAATAGATAAAAATGCAAATGAGAATTGTCACATTACTACAAACCTTATTCATTTGTATAATACCCTTGTTCTTGTCATTGGATTCTTTCTGTCATTCTCAATCAATCCATAAGTTATGCATCAATTTCATAGTTAACTAGTCATGTACAATTAAATGACTATACCGAGATAGGAAAGCAAAATTGTAGGCAAAACTAATTTGATTAGTCATGCAAATTCCTTATGGAGTTAATATCATTATAAATCGTACTTGAATTAATCCCCAATCATACTTAAATGCTAGTATACTGCATTACTAATCAACATATTTGTGTCTTTACATAAGATCATCTCAAGCTTAAAGCAATATAGGACAACCCAATCCCTTTAATAAAACACACCATATGTCAATTTTGCTACATGTTTGCAAAACTTAAAATTTTAATCCATATTGATTACTTCCCACAGTAACTAATGACATAGCAATTCAATTCAGTCTATATATATTTCCTACAGATAATCATGTAATGCAAAATGAAAACAGAACCTGCAATAATCTGTGAGGCATTTGAAGGGTGTTTAGTGTCCCCTTGTCGCCTGTCCACCCAGGACACAACTCACACAGGTGTTCTCGTGTGTGGCAGTAAAAAACCCCCCTAAACTTGCGGCTGTAGCTTTTGATTCCAACAAGGTCGCTCTCATGTCGTTCTAACAAAATCAGCCGCGAACAAACAAGATAGATTTGACATTTACATACTTCTTGGCATGTATGCATATCCCATTTACCGACACTTATGCAATTATTTCTTGTTAAATTGGAGTATCACCTCAAGCCGTTTTGTAAAGAACAAATCAGTGAATGTGTAATATAAATTTATGGCAACCAAATTATATCATAACGGTACCTTTACTGGAGTAATATTTCAGATAAATTGCAAAACCTCAAATTTATCATTGCTCTATTGAATTATAAGTCTATAGTTGATTAGTATTAGTGAAATAAGATGAGTTTACTTTGTGAATTCACTTGAGCATATCTGCCAAGTGTGAGATTAAAAGTTGTAAGGCTAAAATAGCTAAGTGTAGTGATCCTATGATTTAGTTAGATGTGTGGCTGAGATCAAATGTGAGTATGTGGATCCAGCTAAGGCAAAAAACATGTCTTGTAATGCACATATGTGTGCTCATTTCCTTCTTTAAGAAAATATATCCATCTCTGCAACTTCTACAGAGAAAAGAGAGAACATTCATTCCCCTGCATCTCTCAATCTTCTTTCTATCTTCATATCGAATAACTCAAACAAATCAAATTACACTAACATGGCCTCAGAGCCAGGTTGCGTCATTTAAAATATGGGCGTAAATTTGTGAGGTCATTGAGCTCAATCGAAGCTCACGAAAGGTTTGCAAGATGTCTGGATCTGGAGGCTCGGAGGTGAGAACTCCAATCTTCTGCTACGAGTTTTGGAGAATTAAAATGGTAACAATTTTCAAATCTATTGGGTTATGGAATCTGGTAGAAAAGGGATTGCCAAAACCCGATTCAAATAAGAAGAAGAAGGAAGCTGAAGGGTCATCGGATGACGACGGTGATGAAGAAATGGTTGTTGTGCTCATGAGGGATGCAAAGGCTCTGGGTATTATACAAAATGTTGTTTCTGATCAGATCTTTCCTCAGATTGCCAACGCCGACTCAACCAAGATGGCATAGGATCTACTGTATGGTGAATACCATGGTGGTGATCAGGTTAGATCTGTAAAACTTCAAAATCTTAGAAGAGAATTTGAGTATGCTAAGATGCGAGATGATGAATCCCTATCTAGTTATCTCACAAGGCTGAATTATTTAATTAATTAGATGAGAACATTTGGTGAATCTCTGTCTAATGAGAGACGTGTGCAGAAAGTTCTGATTAGTCTAAATAAACCTTATGATTCGATCTGTTTGGTTATAGAAAATACAAAGTGCCTAGAGACTATAGAATTGCAGGAAGTTGTTGCAATCTTGAAGAGTCAAGAACAACGGTTTGATTTGCATAATGTTGATACCACTGAGAAGGCATTTGTATCATTCTCAATGAGTCCCAAAGGGCAAAATAGAAGTGGAGTTCAATCTGGTTCATCAAAATTCCAAAAGAATTGGAACTCTAAGGGAAAGAAATGGGATTCAGAACCTCGATTCCAACAGAAACATTTCAATAGTCCTGCATCAAATTCATATCAGTCATAGTCATTGGGTCAAGAGAGTATCAAACCACAGTGTAGAGTGTGTTCTAAGTTCCATTTTGGAGAGTGTAGATATAATGGGAAGCCCAAATGTTATACATGCGATAAGTTTGGTCATTGGGCTAGAGAATGCACTGTAGGGAAGAATGTGCAAAAGGCAAACTCTGCAAATCAGGTAGAAGTGACAGGGAATTTGTTCTATGCTAATAGTGCAATCTCAGAGACAAATGTGAATGGAAATTGGTATGTTGACAGTGGTTGTAGTAACCACATGACAGGGAATGCTGATCTTCTTGTTGACATAAAAATAAATGTTGCTGGAAAAGTGCAAATGCCTATTGGTGTGTTAGTGAATGTTGCTGGAATGGGTTCATTGCAGATAGACACTAATAGAGGTAAAAAGTATATTAGAGAAGTCATGCATCTGCCAGGGTTAAAAGAGAACTTACTGAGTGTTGGACAAATGGATGAGCATGGATATTATCTAGTGTTTAGATGAGGCTTGTGTAGTATATTTGATGGACCTTCACTTGACAATCTTGTCATCAAGGTTAAGAAGAAGGAAAATAGATGCTACCATTTTTCTCTGTTGCAAAATAATTAGTTGGTTCTGAAGGCTAGCATAGAGCACTCTACTCAGATTTGGCACAGAAGACTAGGTCACTTGAACTTCAGGGGGGGCTTCAGCAACTCAGTGAGAAGAATATGGTGCATGGTCTTCCATATCTAGAAGCAATCAAAGATGTATGTCAAGGATGTCAATTTGGAAAACAACATAGAGACTGGTTTCCAAAAGAACAAGCCTGGAGAGCAAACTGTCATCTAGAACTTATTCATGTTGATCTGTATGGTCCTATGCAGAATGCATCCTAGGTTGAAAACAAGTATTTCATGCTATTCATTGATGACTGTACAAGGATGATTTTGGTGTATTTCCTCAGATACAAATATGATGCATTCAATGACTTCAAAAAGTTTAAGTCAATGGTGGAGTTGCAGAGTGGGTTCAAACTTAAATGCCTAAGGAGCAACAAAGTTGGAGAATTCTTATCATCTGAGTTCACTAAGTTCTGTGATACTGAAGGCATTCAAAGACAACTTACAATGGCTTATACTCCTTAACAGAATGGAGTAGTGAAAAGAAAAAACCGAACTGTGGTTGAAATGGCAAAAACTATGCTTCATGATAGAGATATGCCATACTTTCTTTGGGCCGAAGCTGTACACACAGCTGTGTATATTTTAAATAGATGTCCTACAAAGGCACTTGGAAATACAACTCATTTTGAAGCCTATAGTGGTAGAAAACCAGGTATAGCACATCTCAAGATTTTTGGTTCCCTATGCTATGTACATGAGCCTACTGAGACAAGACAGAAGCTAGATGCTAAGAGTGTCAAATGTGTGTTTGTGGGATATGCTACATGTGAGAAAGGATACAGAATATTTGATCCACGCACTAAGAACTTAATCTTGTCAAGAGATGTAGTTTTTGATGAATCTATGACTTGGAATTGGAAAGAAAACTCACAAAATTCAGTTGCTGCAACCTACATTCAGGATCAACCTGAAAATGTAGTTAGTGTGAATTCATATGAGTTGAGTGAAACTGAAGAAAGCTTCCTCAGTTTTAGTTCTCCCTCTTATACAGAAGAATAAGAAATCTGTACCTCTGAATCTGCAAAGATTTCAAAGACTTATGATCTCTCACCTCTGAAATGGAGAAATTTGAATGATGTTCTTGCCCAATGCAACTCATGCATTTTGGAACCAGAAAGATATGCAGATGCAGCTAAAGATGAATCATGGTTAAAGGCAATGGAAGATGAATTAGCTATGATTGAAAAGAATGGCACCTGGAAGCTTGTGGATAGACTAACCGAAAAACCTGTTATTAGAGTTAAATGGGTCTATAAAACCAAGTTGAATCTTGATGGATCAGTTTTAAAAAACAAAGCTAGACTAGTTGCAAAGGGTTATGCTCAAAAGTCAGGACTAGACTACAATGAAACTTATGCTCCGGTGGCGAGATTGCATACTATCAGGACTCTTGTAACCTTGGCAGCACATAAGAGCTGGAAATTATATCAGCTTGATGTAAAATCAGCTTTTCTGAATGGTGTATTGGAAGAAGAAGTTTATGTAGATCGGCCCGAAGGATATGTAGTCAAGGGAAAGGAAGATAAAGTCTACAAACTGCATAAAGCTCTGTACGGGTTAAAACAAGCTCCAAAGGCCTGGTATGGAGAAATTGATACATACTTCTCTCAGTGTGGTTTTGAGAAAAGTTTGAGTGAACCAACACTGTACTGTTGGAAATGTGCCCTAAAGCCAATCATGTGATGATACTTTACGGACATTTCACATGTTAAACTAATCTAGTTTTACATATAAAGGGCATACATTATTGTTTGAGCCGTCTCATATAAATGTTATATGCTTAAACGATAAAGTCCAAGGAATATGTGATTGGGAGAATGTAATCTAATGAAGTTAGATTCATGAGACCATTCTTTCGTAGACACATCCTAAACGTTCCTGATCATAGGATTGTCAATTGGGCGTTGACAGTCCGTTAAGATCAGTACGTACTATGTCTTCTCTCAGGGAGAGTGATTAGTCTCGAGTCATTGATGTGTGTGACATCAAGACAAGTACGTAGGTGCTCAATAAAGAATGAGTTCACTGAACGTGATCAACGAAGAGTTCTTATATTCCATGTCACATGAGAACTCATGGTTGGGATAATGCAAAGTAGTCCTTTGACCTGAGGCATCACAGTTGTCTTGTGGTTAAGTCCTTGATCTTTGATTATGTCAAAGTCACCCCCTCGGGGTGTCCACGACATCGTTGGGGTTAAGCCACTTAGCTATGGAGACAAGTGAATGCGCAACAAGGGATCTCTAACCTTCAAACAGTTGAGGGAGAATACTCTATGATATGATTTGGAATCTCTGGCCAGAGTATGAATGAGATTAGGGAATGCGTTCCAAATCACATTCAAGGAAATCATATAAGCACACGAATCACATTGGATAGTAGACATGAATAAATAAACTATCATACCAAACAATGTGGTCAAGAGTATTAGATTAGAGAAGGACCGTATTGCATTTGTAATCCCAAACTGAATAGGTTCTCTATCCTCTTCTGATTAGCTTGGGTAACCATGATATGCTGCTAGGTGTCACTCATGGTTTGTGGAAGCCCTAAACGTGTGTAATCACTAAAGGGAGAATTGAAAATAGTTTCAATTCACAATCGATGTAAAATGGTTTTAATCGCCCACTACCTCGCTAAAAGGAACCTAATGGATCGCACACCATAAAAGGTGGAGATTGAAGATTAAACTGAAATGAGTAAGAATGATTAAATGGTTTAATCATTTATTTATGGCAAGGATTAATTAATATGTTAATTAATCAAACGAATAAGTTCGTTAAAGACCTCGGGATAGTTTTGGACCTTAAGGCCCAATGGGCTTCAAACGTCAAGCCCATTGACTTAAGTTGTACGACAACTTAATGAATAAAGATTCACAAAGGCCCAAAAGCCCAAAAATCCCAAGGTAGGCCGGCCATGTATGATGAATTAGGGTTTTGGTTCTTTAGGTCACTTATTTGAAGGGACTATATAAAGGACTTTATAGCCAAATATTCATTAAGTGAAAAAGGTTTTGTTTTTGGGGAAAATTGGAGAGAATTGTCTCTCCATTTCTCTCTAAAGAGGCCGGCCCTTTGGAGTAAGAATCTAGCAATCCTAACAACTCCAAAGTCACTCATTTCTTCTACAATCAAACCTTGGTGAAGAGACTTAGAGGTTCCCTATTTTGGGAACTTGGAGAAACCTATTCTTCCATCCAAATCCATGGATCTAAGAAGCAAGGAATGAAGGCCCCTATCTCTTTGGGTGATTAGCCTTTGCTTATGCAAAGAGGAATCTACAAAGGTATTAATTTCAACTCACTTTGTTTTGAGTTGATTATTGGTTCACCAATCTACTAGGCTTTGAATTTCATGGGTAATGTTTTGTTTTTGAATGCATACAAGCATGATTCCGCCTTTAATTTGTTAATTGCATGCTATAGATGTTATTCAAATGAACATGTTTTTCAAAATAATCCCTTCATGTACACCAAAGCAAGGGGGCAAGACATTCTGATTGTTTCTATCTACGTGGATGGCATAGTATATACTAGTAGTAATAGATAGATGCTTGAAGAATTCAAAGAAGACATGAAAAGAAAATATGAAATGACAGATTTGGGTCTTCTCTATCATTTTCTTGGAATGTGGATAATTCAGACCAACTTTAGAATTTTCATTCACCAGAAGAAATATGCAAGTTCTTTACTAAACAAGTTCAGTCTAAATGAGTGCAAATCTGTGATCACACCACTTGTGGCAACTGAGAAGTTAACCAAAGATGATGGAAGTGGAGCAGTAAGTGAAGAACTATACAGAAGCATTGTGAGGAGTCTTCTATATCTCACAGCTACTAGGCCAGACATAATGTATGCATCTAGTCTACTTGCTAAATTTATGCATTGTCCTACCAGCAAGCATTTTGGAACTGCCAAACGTGTGCTCAGATACATTAAAGGGACTCTTGACTATGGTTTGGAATACACAAAAGGCAAGAAGGCAATATTGATTGGCTATTGTGACAGTAACTGGGGTGGATATCTAGATGACAACAAAAGTACATCTGGATATGCATTTTCTTTTGGAAGTGGGGTTTTTTCTTAGGCTCCAGTTAAGCAAAATTGCGTGGTAATATCTACTGCAGAAGCAGAGTACGTAAGTGCATCTGATGCCACTGCACAAGCAATCTTGCTCAGGTTTGTATTGGAAGATTTTGGAGAGCTTCAAACTGAAGCAACTTCTTTACAGTGTGATAACACCTCGACAATTGCCATCACCAAGAATTCTGTGTTTCACCAGAAGACTAAACATATAAACAGAAGGTACCACTTTATTAAGGATGCACTACAGGAAGGAATCATTGACCTGGTATATTGTCCCACTGAAGAGCAGCTAGCAGATATCTTCACAAAAACCTTTGGCCAAGGATCGTTTCAATTATCTCAGGAGTATGCTCGGAGTGAAATCAGCTCAAGATTTAAAAGGGAGTGTTGAATTATAAGTCTATAGCTGATTAGTATTAGTGAAATAAGATGAGTTTACTTTGTGAATTCACTTGAGCATATATGCCAAGTGTGAGATTAAAAGTTGTAAGGCTAAAATAGCGAAATGTAGTGATCCTATGATTTAGTTAGATGTGTGGCTGAGATCAAATGTGAGTATGTGGATCCAACTAAGGCAAAAAACATGTCTTGTAATGCACGTGTGTGTGCTCATTTCCTTCTTTAAGAAAATATATCCATCTCTGCAACTTCTACAAAGAAAAGAGAGAACATTCATTCCCCTGCATCTCTCAATCTTCTTTCTATCTTCATATCGAATAACTCAAACAAATCAAATTACACTAACATGCTCTTCCTGATCGAAATGAAGTATATTAGCATATACCAGATTAAAAATTGGTAATCTCAATTCTTAGTCAAACACATAAATCATGTGCCTATTTTTATACAGTTGCCAAACATAAAATAATTGGATCCATATTCATGGCATACTTAACTGAAACATGGTATTCAATGTATGTACATGCTCTACAATAATTAGCACATCACTCATGCAAGTATAACTTTATCTTATTGCCAATTTAAGCTTTCATGGATCAACCCAAATATATATCAACCAAAATAACATAAACCATCATGGAAATCAAACTTAATGAAACAAACCAGTTTGCTTTGGTAGATGATAGGAGCATATTTATGCAACTTAGTGAGCTTGTTTCTTGGCATTTACTTAGTTTAATTCTAGTTATTTTAGTATTTTAAGCTATTTTCGTGTGTTTGTAGGTTCAAATAACAAAGTTGGCAACAAAGTGCTATTTGGAGCACTTTGGAGCATTTTTAGGCCAAGATTGGATAGTGCAAGCATAGAGACATGAGGACGGACGTTGTTGAAGATTGGAATGCTAGAAATCAGCATGTGTGTGTGCAAGTGTGTTGACCTACAACTACAAACACTCATCCACTACACCCATTACATCCACTCATTACCAAACATCTATCCACTACACCCATTACATCCACTCATTACCAAACACTCACCCACTACACCCATTACATCCACTCATTACCAAATATTCATCCACCACACCCATTACATCCACTCATTTTCAAACATTCATCCACCACACCCATTACATTCACTCATTATCAAACATTCATCCACTACAACCATTACATCCACTCATTACCAAACATCCATCCACCACACCCATTACATCTACTCATTACCACAACACTCATCACTACCACCTTAATTAGATGGTGGTCCTCTCCCTAGCTTATAAATACATCCACCCTTCACCATAACAAGGAAGAAGAAAACCGGAGGAGAACACAATCCACCCATCCACCCTTCACCATAACTCACCTATATCCATCCACCACCATAATTTACCACTCATCCATCAAACCACACCTTGTGCCACAACAAAGAGAAGAATGAGGACCCTTAGACGTGCTTGCCATTCAAGTTAGATTGTTGGAGCGTTTTTAGGTGTTTTCATTTTTTTATTTTCAATGTCTAAATTTGTTTATCTTTGCTTTGTGAGTATGAGGAACTAAACCCCCCTTAGCTAGGGGGAATTCGAAACCATGTTCATGCTTGCAATATGATTTGATTACTTTCAGTTGTGATTCATAAGTTGTGAATTCAATTTACTTATCCATTGAATTAAAACTGATTTGTGTATGTTGGTTGAGAGTGCACGCTTAATTTTCATGCATAAATCTGATGCTAGGATATAAGGGAGTTTCACCTAATCGTTATGAACTTACATTCACAAGTAGTGAAGGTTGCTCGTCACAACCGTGTTAAGTAAATTCTTGGCATAAGTTTCATGCAATTCATAGTTACAAGTGTTTCGTCAATACTTATGATTTTCATAAAACTTAATGATTCTTACTTGTATCTCTATTATACAATTCATGTAGGGAACTTGTGGGGAATGCTTTGGGTTGTTGTATGCAATCATCCAATTCAATGAAATTAGGAAAATCTGAGGGTTAATTAGTGCAATTCACAGTTAATCTGGGGCGTTGAGAATTCATAGTTTATTGAAAAGCAACTAGAAATCGTTTTGTTTGCAAGTGTGTCATGTATGGAGAAGAACCTCTTAGCTAGCCTTCCATCCATTCAATTTACTCAAATTCGTACAGATTTCATTAGTTCTTTAATTTACTTGTTTTGTTTTCAAATTCATCAAAACCAAAACCCCTTTACTTTGTTGAGTCATATTAGTTAGAAACTGATTTAGTTTGTGCTTTTAAGTATTTCGAACCAAGTTGAAACCAAAATTCGTCCAAAAGTGTGTTTAGAGTCCAAATCTACCCAGTAAGTGTTTTTAGGCAGATTTGAGTGTTTTTGGCTTGTTTTGAGTTCTTTGAGTTTGTTTTGAGTTCTTTGAGTTTGTTTTGAATTCTTTGAGTCTAGTTTAGTGTTTTTTAACTTTTTTTTTATATATTTTTAAGTAAGTTTAGAGATTTTAGCAAGCCTTCCTAATCCCCGGTTTAGAACGATCCCTACTTACATTTATACTACAATTTGACAACAAGAGGGTTTAATTTGTGTGTTAAATTAATTTTTGCATCAGTAGATGACTTCGTTTTGCTTGCTAATCGGAGAGGCCTCTTCAGTAAGGTCAGAACAAATATAGCATGCTTACAAAAATTGAGATCATCAGTGACACATGGTAAATCATTTCAACCAAAAACATTGGCATGAATATCGAAATACGAAGCTTAAAGCATGCCATATTCTTCCAGTCATAATTAATTTAATAAAGATGACGAAACTGATCCAATTTTTCTTTATGAGAACGGAATACGAGAAAAAAGCTTGAAGTGCTTGAAAACCTCACCATTCAACAAGATTAGTTTACCTATTTATATGTAATATATCTGATCGCAGACTATGTGATTTCAAGGAGATAATAATTCCCTGCAAGTCAAGCGCATCTTTCACAAGGAGATGAGATATGATTCCCTGCTGCACGTGCCTTGGTATAGGTGATGTCGGCATGGTTCATTGGCTTTATTAGAGCGACAATGGTTTCACTTACTAGCAGCCAGTTTCTGATTCCCCGAAGGTTGGGGTAGGCACGCACCGACCAAAGGGGGCAGGCACAATCATAAGCCCCGTCGGCCTCTGCTCTTTAACCGATCTCCATCTTTGAATTTTAATATTTAACTAACACTTGAATTTAGGATCAAAAGGAACTGATCATAGAATATGTATGAACATATCATATTAGTACGCCGAGGATATGGAATCACACTTGAATTTAAGACCAAAATTTAGTTTATGAATTTTGTAAAATGACTATATGTATCATGGAACTTAATAGGTTTTAATTATATAACCAATGGTTCTGATACCAACTCTTAGCCTTATAAGGTTATACAATTAAAACATAAACGAAGAAGTGACTGACATGATTCCAACGACGGTAATTGAAGTCGAACACGAAAAGAAGTGGGCATGGCAACACCAAGATTTTCTATAAGCTCCTAACCGAATACAACTACTCTATAGGAAGCATTATGTTGTGTGTTCTAGGGCTTATAGGGACCGGTCTTTTATATAGGGTAAAAGCTAGGGTTTCCATCCATAAAGGAAACTTAAACTTTACTTTCTTATCCTCCAAGTTAAGTATCATAATCATATTCAAGTAAGGATTCCATCAATCCTATTTCCAATATAAGACACCTTATATATGATTGATATCTTTCAGAGATCAAATTACAATCAACATTATTCTCCAATATTTCATTAAAGTAGACCACTTAAAGGTTGATTTATATTGAATAAATCCAACAATATGACGTATCGCCCCGTATTCTGAACACATTGTAAAATCTCTCTACAACCAATGTCACTCGTACACAGTACTCCTCTGCCCATGGGGTCCAAACAACTCTTCCAAACACCCATCATAATAGTGCACTACAAAATTTCATCTTCCAACTTGAAATTATAAAAATGTCCACCAAGACCAAAATAAGAAAATAAATAAAACAGTAGTGGGTGTAACCATGCCACACCGGCTGGATCGAATGTGTTGTTGGATGTTTGACAAGAATGAGAAGAAGAAAATATGCGCCTGAAAAACTAACTCGAGCTAGTTTCACCCAAGAATTCCCCTCTGTTAAATGATATTGATATTGGAGGTAGAACTTCTCTCTCTGTACACCAATAAACAAGGTTGCGCATTGTGCATCAACACCCTTCTTTTGTACATATATTGGAGCTCTCTCTTGACTCAATGATCGGCTCCATTTTGGGAAGTACTAACCACTTCTACATTGGAGGAGATCTGTTATTCTCCTACATCGACGCTTAAGAACTCAGAGGTTAACTTTCTCATTGGGGGGAAATTTTTTGTTATGACAGGAACACGAGTGGTACACCACGTGTTTTTATATAAGTGGTGGAAAATTTTATTTTTTAAGTTATTAACTTTTTAACACACATCCCACCATTTATATAGCGACACATGGTGTACCACCCCGTGTGACGGTCACACTGAAAAATCTCTTCTCATTGGGAGTCCTAACTTTCGTTTACATTGGGATATTGTTGCCTACCACATATTAACCAAATATTACATATTAAATTTTGGATAATGTTAGGTAACCAAAATTTTAAACCAAATGATGTGTCATCAATAGAAAATAAGTACGTTAATCAACACTTAAGTAATAATTCAATTGTCAAAATCCACATCATTTGGTTTACAAAATTTAGTTTAGAAATTTGGTCTCCTTAACATTACCTTTAATTTTTTATAACAACTAGGACATTAATTTAACACTCTACTTCGCTACAAAAAAAAGAGTAAAAAAATAGAGAAATGCTAAGAAGACTCTCTCAAAATAGAACTCTCAATAGATTCTCTACCACCTTATAGTATAAAACTTTGTGTCATAAACATGAGAAGAGAGACCATAGAGACTCTCCTTAACATTTCTATAAAAGAAAAAAAAATCTCCGACAAACTATTTTGGTTGGCTACGCTCAGAATTTGTCAGGGTGTATATACGGTGGCAAAAAATTACATCCCAAGATTTGTGCGAAAAGTGCCTCCCTAAGGATTTGGATGGCGAGTATTTAGTGTTAGAGTAGGCTTTTGTCGACGAAAAGCTTCGCGGTCACGCGCGACAGTTCCATTTTGTCGTCTAGGTCTTGACGAACCGATTTGTCGCTAAAGGAAAATTAGCGGACGAAATTAAATTCGCCGGGAATATTTCAAGGATCTTAAAAAAAATAGATCCATGATTGAAACCAAAAAAACCTAGATCATTTAACTGACAAGTGAAACAAAGTTGAATTTCATACTTAAGAAACTGATATGTATGCCAAAACATAAACAAAGTTTAGAAAGTGTTAATGACCTAACGGATCATGAGAGTCTCTTTCCATTTGAAATGCAGCTTGTCTCTCAACCGCAATAGCTCTTGTTCTTCTTCCTTCTCAAGGTTTGATTCAGCAGCTTCATGTACACATCGCTTTTGACTCATTTGAAATGGAGCACGAGCATGGCACATTGCTTTACAAAACATGAAATATATGCACAACAATCAATTGAATGAAAATTTTGTCTCAATCCCAAATGACAAATACTAAGGGAATTCTCTTAAAAGTTGGACTCTCTAAAATCTTTATGTCACCTCACAGTTTAACATTATGCTAACATTATAAATCATTGTGTTAAAAATATGAAATTGCAGAAAGTTTATAAAGAGCTTCACTTTTTAGAGAATCATCTTAGCATTTCTCCACCCAAATTATTTCCTAGATCATGAAACTAATCGACTTGCCATAAGTTCCTCATTTACAAAGCTTTATATAGGTATACTTACCAAAATAAAAATGTAAATCTTATCACATTTTTCATACCATATTTGTATTATCTTTTTAATAGAGATAAGACCCACGTTGTGTTGGTGGTCTAACTCTATTAGAAAGATAGTACAAATATGGTAGAAATGTGTTAAATGTAACATTACTCTATTAAAAAAAATGAAAGCAACAAATTAATTATATTGAAGAACGAGAAACTATGATGGTAGTACCTTTACATCAAGCCAAGTATTTGTAATGAACTTCCACAATGTCACAGGAGCAACAATGTCCATTTGGTGCTTTTGAGTTGGCCCTGAAAGCAATCGTTCAAAAACTCGAGAATATGAAATAAAGGAAGCATTTTCAAGCCTGGGTTGACGTAGCTAGGTTTTTCTTTTCATGTTTTCTAATAAAGAAAATGATAATGCTAGAGAGACTAAATTTTTAAATCCAAACAAACTAAATGATATGTCACCAATAAGAAATAAACACTTCAATCAATACTTAAGTAATAATCCAATCATCAACAACCATGTCATTTGATTTGTAAATATGGTTTAAAAAATTTGATCTTCCTAACATAACCCTAAGGGAAACATACCCAACCTAACGTCAACAAGATATGACTTGGACTAAAATGGAAAACATACCCAAACCCAAGTCTGGTTGCTCCCTCCATAAAACTACAATATAAATCAATATCCATGAATAAGGATTAGCCAGGACAAGTTACATAACAATCTCAAGGCAATTTAACCTAGAGATTCAAAAAACAAAATATAAAGGCAATTTAAGAGGCAAGCATCCAAGTGATGATAATATATCCTATCAAAACGGGAAATCATTCACATTCACAAAGCACAAAGACAAGCTTACCAGAAAATATAGGTGGAAGGTCTGCATAAAGTTGAACTCAAGATAATAGCTCAGGAAGTACTTTTTCCACTTAATTAACCTGCCAGCAGCAAATACAGACTAAGATTAATATTAAAACAAACACCGAAATAGTGTCATTCAAGGAAAGATCTCGTCCCTCAACCAAACTCAAAGAATCAGTAAGCATGTGTATTAGCTAATTCAATGTTCAAATTCGTTAAATTGGTTCAAGAACCAAAATTAAGGGTCCTCCAAATGAAAATCCACCTGTAATCGGAGAAGGTGCAGAGACCCAATGGAGACCAAAAACTGCAGAGAAATGAAAGGAAAACTTTACTGGTGAAGCGCCAACTGCAAGCAAGACAGAGCATAGAGGGACATGAGGGAGTGACATGGCGGAGGAACTCCGACGGAGAGAAGAACGGTGAAGATGGTGGAAGAACTCGCGATGAAGAGCGACGGAGATGACGATTCAACTGAGAGAACAAAAGGATTTGGTAGACTAGTGTGTTTAGACTTCAAAGGCTAATAGGGAATCTTTGGGAGGAAAAGAAAAAAACCTGGAGGGTATTAATAGCGCCTTTTTTCTTTTCAGAACATCTAACGACAGCCCTAAAGGCTTTTGGCTTGGAGTTCCTCAAACGAAGTAAGTTTAGTCGTTGTTCGCCGTTTCCTAGCGATTAAGACGACTATACTTCAGGCTGGTTTGGTATTGCTGTGCTTTGAAAAAAAGCTGTTGTGAGAATAAGCGGCTGTGCTGTGAAAATAAGCGGCTGTGAAATAAAGCCAGTAGAGTGTTTGGTAAACTTTTTTGTGAAAGTGCTTTTGGAAAAAAAAAGCAGGATGACAGTGTGTCTTTTCATTAAAGGAGCACTGTAGCTCCGTGTGCTTTGAAAAAACTGGCTTTTTTTCAAAGCAGCAAATAGCAGCTTCAGCTTTTCCTTTGATTTTCAACTTATTCTCACAGCAGCTTCCAAAATAAGCCTTTTTTTTCAGTTTACCAAACACAAAAATGACCCTCAGCTTTTTTTCACAGTGGTTTTTTTTTAAATCACCTCAATCCCAAACGGGGCCTTCGTTGGGTATAAGTGATATACTTAAGACAATTAATTTCGTTGGCAAAAATATTTTTTTTATAGGAAAACTAATGAAAATGGTTTGAAAATTTTGAGTTTTAACGATAAGGACAAAATAAACGGTAAAGTGAATAGTACCATGTTTGACTTTTTAGTGTTAAAATGTGGTTTTTCATTAAAGTGAACAGTACCGTGGACTTTTCGTTAAAACTCTTTTTATTTTATTGGTTGTTGAGCTTCATTAAATTGTGAAATTCGTTCTTTAGCAATGCCTTTAACAACTTTTTTCCTTCCTTTTTTTTTTCTTCTCCTCTTCTTCTTCATAAGTTGAAGGTTCAAACATGGGATGAACACATACACTTCTGTCGTTTCCTTCACTGCCTTGTTGCCTTTGATTTTTCTTTTCACATAAGGGAGTTGTTCTCTTCTTTTCTTCTTGACATGAGAGAGGTTTTCCTTAATTTCTTCTCTCTTTGTTCATACTTGAGGTTCTAATTGAGGATGAACCATGTGTCCTATGTTGGGGCTTAAAAAGATTTCACTACTTTGGAGATGTTTATCTCACAAAGAAGAATGTAATGCAGCGGAATTGATAGGCAAGACAAAGAAAGAACACTCAATGTATTACACAAGATTTTTATTCACTCACAAACTTAGTACAAGAGGAAACACTCAAACACTCTTAGAAGCTTTGTTGCTTCTTCTCACTTCTCACTACTTGCTCTCTTGGTTGTTTCAAATGGTGTGGATGCCTTCTCCTTTTATAGGCATGGATGGAACCTTGGAGAAGCATGGAAACATCATGCTAGATATATCTAGATAATTTCACTACCTTCCTATGCTAGAATTATCTACACTAATCTTGTATGTTGGTGGAATCCTCACTATTCTTCTTGACTCTTCCACCAACTTGAACTTTGCTAGAATTCTCTAGCATGTGCATGGATCTTTCTTTGTGCATGGGCTAGATCCATTATCTTTGGGCCAAGACAAGATTACAATTCAACATCCCCCCTTAATCTTGTCTTGTGACGCCGATTGTGTTCCTCAATCTGACAAAGTCTTCTTGCCTGAGTGGTTTGGTGAATATGTCGGCGACTTGGTCTTGTGGCTTCACTTATTCCACTTGCAATACACACTCTTATGTAGTGATAGTGGGTATCTATGTGTTTGCTCCTGTCATGGAATACTAGATTCTTTGCTAGAGCTATTGCAGACTTGTTGTCGACATAGATCTCTGTTGGCTCTTCTTGTGGCATGCTTAATTCTTTTAGCAAGTTTCTCAGCCAGATTGCATGACAGACATATGAGGTAATGGCTACGTATTCAACTTCACAGGTAGAGAGAGTGACAATTGGTTGCTTTTTTGACATCCATGTGAATGCTGTGTCTCCCATGAATAACACAAATCCAGTAGTGTTTTTTATATCGTTGGAATCTCCTGCCCAATCACTGTCGCTATATCCAACAAGTTTGTAGTTATAAAAATTTGAATAGAACAAGCCAAAGTTAACAGTACCTTTAAGATATCAAAGAATTCTTTTGGCGGTCTTCAATTGTGTAGTTGTGAGATTCTCTATGTAGCGACTGACTAATCCGACGGCATAAAGAATATCTGGTCTTGTGCAAGTCAAGTAGCGCAAGCTTCCAACTAAACTCTTGAAAAATGTTGGATCTACACTTTCTCCTTTGTCATGCTTAGTTAGTTTAACTTCACACTCTACTGGCGTGCCTATGGGCTTGCAGTCATCCATTTTGAACTTTTTCAGTATCTCCTTTGTGTAGCTTTCTTGGGAGATGAAAATACCTTCTTCGTTCTGCTTGACTTCAATGCCTAGGTAGTATGCCATCAGCCCGATGTCGGTCATCTCAAATTCTTTGGTCATCACTCTCTTGAACTCTTCATACATGCTTAGATTACTTCCGGTAAAGATTAGATCATCCACATATAAGCACACAATTAGAATATCTCCATCTTTGACTTTGACGTAGAGAGCATGTTCATAAAGGCACTTGATGAAGTTGTTCTCTTGAAAGTACTTGTCGATGCAACTATTCCATGCTCGTGGCGCTTGTTTTAACCCATAGAGAGCTTTCTTCAACTTCATAACTTTGTCTTTATGCCCTTTGATTTCATAGCCTGTCGGTTGCTGAATGTAGACTTCTTCTTCAAGGACTTCATTTAGGAAAGCGGACTTCACATCCATTTGTTGAATCTTCCATTTGTTTTGAGCTGCCAAAGAAATTAGTAATCGTATAGTTTCCAACCAAGCAACGAGTGCAAATACCTCATCATAGTCGACTTCGGCTCTTTGACTATATCCTTACACCACTAATCTCGCCTTGTACTTGTCGACCTCTCCGTTGACATTCTTCTTTGTCTTATACACCCACTTGAATCTGATGGCTTTGTGTCCTTTCGGAAGAATAGCGAGTTCCCATGTATCGTTCTACTGGATTGCTTCAATTTCTTCATCCATTGCTTTCCTCTACTTAGTATCTTGCACTGCTTCTTGGAAGTCAACTAGTTCACAATCAGCAAAGAGACATAAAAGTGTAGGATTATCGAGTCTTTCAGCTACCTCATAGAGATCTCGTAGACTTCTTTTGCGTGGTACTTCTCTTTCATTTATACTCCCACTTGATGATGTTGATGTTGGTGAATTACCATGATTGGTTGATGTTGGTGAAGCGGGTGGAGTAGTGGATTCTTGTTGAACATCTCTTGCTTGCTCCATCATCCTTTGTTCATTATCTTCTTCAAACTGAGGTAAGAAGTGAAGATCACATGCATGCCGGCCAAAATCTCATTCTCCTTCTTCATCGAACGTCACGTCTCGACTGATCACCGTATTCCCATTGTTCAGATTATACAGTGTATAGCCTTTTGAATTTGAGTCATAACCGATGAAGATGAACTTCTCACTTTTGTCGTCAAGTTTCGTCCTCCTCTCATCTGGTACATGTACATGGGCTATGCTTCCAAAAACTTTTAGATGAGAGGTACCTAGCTTTCTTCCACTCCATGATTCTTGCGGAGTCTTTCCCCACACACTTCTTATTAGAGACCGATTTGATAGGTAGATAGCACATGCTACAGCTTCTGCCCACAGCTCCTTAGGCAATCTCTTACTTTTGAGAATGCTTCGAGTCATGTCGAGGATGGTTCGATTTTTCCTTTTCGCCACACCATTTTGTTGAGGGGATCTTGGAACTGTTAAAGGTCGACGAATTCCATTGGCTTCACAGAATTCTTGAAATTCCTTCGAAGTGAATTCTCCTCCTCAATCAGATTTCATGGCTTTGATCTTGCAACCACTTTCTTTTTCTACGGCGACTTTGAACTTCTTGAATGCTCCAAATACCTTTAATTTTTGCTTCAAGAAATACACCCAGGTTTTCCTTGAAAAATCATCAATGAAGAGAAGGAAATAATTATTTTTACCCAAAGAGCTTGGTTTTATTAGACCGCACACATCAGTCTGAATGAGCTCGATTGGCTTCTGGGCTCTTGTGGTCAACTCCTTTGGAAAGCTTTTCTTGAACTGTTTCCCAAGTAAACATCCTTCGCAAGCTTGATCAGGACGACTGATGCACGGTAAACCTCTCACCATCTCCTTCTTAGACAATAACTCTAGTGCCCCAAAGTTAAGATGCCCAAAACGAAGATGCCAAAGCCAGGATGTGTCTTTGTAACATGTTTTGAGGCACTTTGCAACATTGTTTTGAATGTTCATGGGAAACATCCTATTCTTTGACATTTTCACCTTGGCAATTAATCTTCCTTTGTCATCTCTAAGAAAAATGCTATAATTTTTCATGTGAATATCATAACCTTTTTCTAAGAGTTGTCCCAAGCTCAAAATGTTGTTTTTCATATTGGGCACATAGTAGACATTTGAAATTAATTGGTGACCACCATTTTTTAGGGGAATAAGGATGTTACTTTTTCCTTTGACATGTATTTTAGATTCGTCTCCAAAAGAAATGTTGCAACTCACCGATTTATTGAGCTCTACAAACATGCTTCTTCTTCCGCACATGTGATTGCTAGCACCGGTGTCAAGGTACCATGTATAGTCTTGGTCTCCATCATTGTTCTTGCATGCTAGTAGCACAATGTCATTATCTTCTTTCTCTTCTTTCACATAATTGACCTTCTCATCAGGCCTGTTGCTTGGAGCTCTACATTCCCAAGCATAATGCCCAAACTTTTTACAGTTGTAGCATTGAACTTGAGATTTTTCATACCTCAAGTTTGAGCGCCCTCTTCCATGACCTTTTGTTGAGCTTCATCCTCTTTCGTAGTTGCTATGGTTGTTGAAGTTCCAACCACGTCCATGTCCATGTCCACGTCCGCGACCTCGACCGCGACTTCTTTCGTACTGGCTTCTCTCGTTGTCTAAGCTTTCTTCTTTCTTCTTTGGCTGGACATGCGTCTTGAGGAGCTGCTCATCATTCCCTTGCCTCTTCTTATGTTTCTCTTCATATGCTCGTAGCGAACCCATTAATTGTTCTATACCAATTTCTTCCAAGTTTTTAATTTCTTCAATCGTCACGACAATGTGCTTGAACTTGGGGTCCAACGAGTGTAATAGTATCTTCTCCATAATTCTAACATCTTCTAACTTTTCTCCGTTTCTTTTTAATTGATTGGAAACGGCTAAGACTCTTGAAAAATAATCAGAGATTGATTTAGACCCTTTCATTTGTAGAGATTCGAACTCACCTCTTAGTACTGGAAGACGAACCTTTTTCACTTGTTCGGCACTTTTGTAAGAGGTTTAAAGCTTCTCCCATGCTTGCTTGGCAGAGGTTGCACTTGAGACCTTCTCAAAGCCATTGTCATCTAATGCTTGGTAGATGAGGTAGAGAGCCTTCTTGTCTCTCTTTCTTGAATCTTTCAAACTCTCCTTCTGGGGTTGGGACAAAGTAGCTTCATCTTCTGGCTCAATGTAGCCTTTCTCCATGACTTCCCATACATCGTGTGCTCCCAAAAGGGCCTTCATTTTGATACTCCAATTATCGAAGTTGTTGTTGTCAAGCACTGAAACTTGGAAGGCTGCCATAACGTTGCTAGCCATACATAGCTCTGGTACCACTTTGTTGGGGCTTAAAAAGACTTCACTACTTTGGAGATGTTTATCTCACAAAGAAGAATGTAATGCAGCGGAATTGATAGGCAAGACAAAGAAAGAACACTCAATGTATTACACAAGATTTTTATTCACTCACAAACTTAGTACAAGAGGGAACACTCAAACACTCTTAGAAGCTTTGTTGCTTCTTCTCACTTCTCACTACTTGCTCTCTTGGTTGTTTCAAATGGCGTGGATGCCTTCTCCTTTTATAGGCATGGATGGAACCTTGGAGAAGCATGGAAACATCATGCTAGATATATTTAGATAATTCCACTACCTTCCTATGCTAGAATTATCTACACTAATCTTGTATGTTGGTGGAATCCTCACCATTCTTCTAAACTCTTCCACCAACTTGAACTTTGCTAGAATTCTCTAGCATGTGCATGGATTTTTCTTTGTGCATGGGCTAGATCCATTATCTTTGGGCCAAGACAAGTTTAGAATTCAACATCCTCCTGGTGTTGCTATATAACTTCTTTTTCTTCAAGGTGGTAACGAAACATGTTACTTTTGTTGCACATTTCTGACTCATACCTTCTCTTTTTTCCTCTTTCGAACTCTGATACAGTGATAAAATTTTAACAAAAAAGAGAAGAAGAAAAAAAGAAGCTCAGTGGTCTGCTTCTTCAATGGAGTCCAGAATTGTTCTTTCATAGATTGAAAAGATACATATTATTCTCCCGCACTCTTTTCGCAACTCTACATGTTTTATAAGTCTGAAGAAGGCTTCCTTGTAACTTCAAACCCTTTCATTTATTTGGGAGGAAAACAAACCTTTTCATTTGAATCACACAATTAGATATATATTTGTGGAAACACACCTCTCTCTCCGATGCTAAATAAATAGAGTAGCTCATAGATGTTTTCCAACTATATATTAATATTATAACAAGAACTAGAACATTAAATTTACATATGCTTCCTCCTATTCACACCAATTCGAATTCGTTTTCCGACAGTTTAGATTAATACAAAATTACTAATACAATTGAACCATCAAACTAATTAAGCTACGTACAATCTTTCCAGTAGTCGTTGGTAGTCCACGATTGGAGGAGTTAATAAGCCACTCTTAAAACACAGATCAATTATCCCCTTATAATTAAGGGTCCGCAAATAGCTTAATTAATTTGAAGGTTCCCAAATTTGGAAAACATTAAGGACCCCTGATAATTTTATCGTGACTTGCAACTCTCCAGCCCCAGGTTCCTTAACAGAATTACCGGCCACTATAAAAAAATATAAAAATAAACTCCCATGCAGTATAAAAAATAACAAAAGAAACATGTTACGTACGTAAACGTTAATTACCAAAGACCTGTAAATTTCTTCAACATGAACGCTGAACATAATAAGAAGAAGAAGTTCGCCATCATCGGCGTTTCATCTGTGATTCTAGTAGCCATGGTGGTTGCCGTAACGGTTGGGGTAACCACAAAAAACAAAGTAGGGGGAGGGCACAAAAACTCGGACGGCGGGCATGTCACCACGTCGACCAAAGCAATAAAGGCTATATGCCAGCCGACGGATTATAAGGAAACCTGCGAGAGGAGTCTGGAATCGGCTGCTGGCAACAGCACGGAGCCGAAAGACCTCATCAAGGCAGGTTTCAACGTTACCATGGACAAACTTCGGGCCATCATAAAAAACTCCACCACATTGCAAGAACTGGCCAAGGACGAAAGTACAAACCAAGCTCTAGAAAATTGCAAGGAGCTCTTGGAGTATGCCATCGACGATCTCACGACATCTTTCCAAAAATTGGGTCCTTTCGACATCAGCAAGATCGATGATTACGCGGAAGATCTCAAGGTCTGGCTCAGCGCGGCTATTACTTACCAACAAACATGCTTGGACGGGTTTCAGAACACCAAAGGCGACGCCGGCGACAAGATGAAGCGTTTCTTGAACACCACGCAACAGCTCACCAGCAACGGACTTGCCATGGTGACCGAAATTACTTCCGTGCTTGGGTCTCTCAATTTGAAAGCAAACCGGCGTCGTTTGCTGGCAGGGGGAGGGGGTGGAGGTAATGCGAAGAATGCTCCAAAGGTTATTCCTACGTGGATCAACAATAAGCGTAGCCTCGACGTGTCTACCGTGACTCCACAGTCGATTAAACCGGACGCAGTGGTGGCTAAGGATGGGAGTGGACAGTACGAGACTATTGGTGAAGCTGTGAAGATGATCCCGAAGAACAATGCGGACAAGACGTTTGTGATTTATGTGAAGGAGGGAGTGTACAGTGAGTATGTCATGATTGACAAGTATATGACCAACGTCATGTTGATTGGGGATGGCGCTACTAAGACCAAGGTCACCGGTAGCAAAAACTTCGCTGCGGGAGTCCAAACTTTTCAGACTGCAACAGTCGGTAAGTATTTGAGCGAAGTCTCTTACAAACTTTGTTCTCTTTGGGACATGTATACGTGGCATGTGTAATATAGATTTTCACAATATGACAATATAACAGACATACTAGCATAACATAGCGTAAATTATATGTAGCTGTTTGAGACTTGAGAGATTATTTCGTTGTAAGGGACGACATAGGATTATAGAATGACCCGAACTCATACATGAATCATGACGTTCTTATGATTAATTATGACTTACTTATGAATCGTGATTGTTCAAGGGCCCTTGAAAATTCAGCTGAGCTCATACATAACATTGTACATTAGCAAACTACATATGATTTATACTTATGTATTATAATTTTAATCATAACCAATATTTAGTATTAACAATTTGACAACATATAACACGTTAATAATTAACTAGTTGATATTTCATTGATATGCAGTTGTAGTTGGGGACTACTTCATTGCTAAGGACATAGGGATTGAGAACTCAGCAGGAGCCGAAGGGCACCAAGCCGTGGCTCTGCGAGTGCAGTCGGACTTGTCCATCTTCTACCGCTGCCAAATGGACGGGTACCAAGACACTCTCTACACTCAAACCCACCGGCAATTCTACCGCGACTGCACCATCAGCGGCACAATCGACTTTATCTTTGGAGACGCTGCCGTAGTGTTCCAGAACTGCAAGATGATCGTAAGAAAACCAATGGACAACCAAGCTTGCATGGTCACAGCCCAAGGGAGAATTGACCGGCGTCAGCCCTCGGGTATCATCCTCCAAAACTGCACCATCTCCGGGGACCCGGAGTACATTCCCGTGAAGGACAAGAACAAGTCGTACCTGGGGAGGCCGTGGAAGAACCTAGCTAGGACCGTCGTGATGCAGTCGCAGATTGATGGCATCATTGCTCCGGAAGGGTGGATGGAGTGGACGGGTTCGAACAATCATCAAAGTTGCTGGTTTGGCGAATACAGAAACAGAGGGCCTGGCTCCCACATGAGCAAGAGGGTGAAGTGGAGCGGCATCAAGAATCTTAGTGCCGACCAGGCTGTCGCTTTCACCTCCGGTAAGTTTGTTGAGGGTGATAAGTGGATCAAGCCCAGCGGTGTGCCTTACGTTGCTGGCATGGTTTCCGTTTAGGGTTTTAGACAAACAGTTTAGTGGCCTCTTTTATATTTTCAACATTCCGAAAGGATAGGAAAAGAAGAACATATGACTAATAATCTTATTCTTTATGTATGATTGTTGTAGATATTGTTAATCGTGTGGCTATCCGCAAGTATATTTGGAGCCCATATATGTGTAATATTAGATATTTTGAGGAGTCTTAGTTTTTGTAAATTGTAGGAGACCTTAGATGTTTATATCCATGGTCGTCCGAATACACTCAATTCTTCTAATTTTCTTCATTCACATTCTGTCCTATTTTTGTAACAATTGTAATCAGGAAATATAAGAAATTGGCATTTTATGATCTTGAGTAGTTATGATACTATGTTTTTTTTTTTTTTTTGAGTATTTATCAAATATAGCAAAAAAAATCACCTTTAATTTCAAAAAAGTAACTTTTTATAATAATAAAATTCAAATATATCCAAAATTCCACTTAAATAGACACAAATACCTCAAATTTAATAATCAAATAAATTAAAGGCTTTTTAGCCACCATTGGCTCAAATTCCGGTCCAACTTCACATTCGCTCCTACACTCCACCACCATAACCCTATCCCCTTTGACCCCCTCATCATCGACATTGAGCGCTACCTCAGATACTTCGAGTGAGAGTAGCAGAATTTCAATCATGCCTTCAACGCCTTCCTTCTTCCCACGACTTGAATCTCAGCCCCTGTCGCCAATTCATGGATGCAGAAACTCTTTCTGAATCACATCAATTCTCTATAATCTTCGAACCCAATTGGAAAAGGAAAATTTTAAGAAAGAAACACTAAATTTATCTCAGGGTGCCAAAATTTGGATTGGAAGGTGGATGGTTTGGATTGTGAGAGAATAAGGGTTTAGGTAGGTTAGGGCTTTTGATTTGGGCATGTATGTTGGATTTACCCACCAAATGTAGAAGACGACTTCTTCTTTTTGTTTTTATTTTTTTTATTTTTTATTTATAATTTCTATTTTTATAAAAATAGTTTTTAAAGTTAATTCACATGTCGTTATATGATTGTATTTGTGAGCCCTACATGGCACCACATCATCGTAATAACAGAGCAATTGATAAATTTTTTACAGAAAAACTAAAATGATCACAATGGACAAACTCAAAAAAAGACTAAAATGATTCATGATAGACAAATTCAATGACACTATTACTGATTTTTATTGTTAAGCACCAGACTTAGGAGTTATGTAAATGTTACGAACCATTTTGGCTAAAAGATCTTTAATTTATTTGATTGTTGAATTTGAGGGTATTTGGGTCTATTTAAGTGAAATTTTGGATATATTTGAAAGTTTTTATAAAAAATGACATTTTTGAAACTAAGAGTTAGTTTTTGGTTATATTGAGAAATACCCATTTGTTTCCCTATCTAATGTGAAGGAGTACACTTTTAATGTAATTATGATACTAGTTTTAGGTTTTTTTAACTTTAATTAATTTGTTGTTGGTGCAATATCAAGCTTTCTATATGTTAATGATATATTGCAATATAGTTTACAATTATACATAGTTAAGAGTAAACGTACAAGCGAAGAGTTTTGGATTCTCTAATATAACTATGAGGAGTAGTTTACAATTATACATAGTTAAGAGTAAACGTACAAGTGAAGAGTTTTGGATTCTCTAATAGAACATTACCCTTACATATGATATGAGGAAACTTAAGAATATTGAGAGTTTTGGATTCTCTAATGTAACATTACCTTTACATTTGATATGAGGAAACTTCAGAATATTAAGAAAATGTTCAAAAACAACAAAGTCTTATTCTACTAAGTAGGATCCACTGTATGAATCCTAAAATGCTACTGCGCCCAAATTTTCGCCAAGTTTTCCGTTAGCTCCAAGCATTCCATATCTTTTTTTAAAGTCTATTTCCAAGTCTTTCTCTACTATTTTTTCCCTAAGCATATGTCTCATAATTGCATTTCCTAACCAAAGTATCTGTAGATATTCGTTTCACATGTCTGAACCACCTAAACCAATTTTTTCTCATCTTATCTTCAATTGTGACAACTCCTACTTTACCTCGGATATGCTCGTTCTTAATCTTGTCCCCTTGCCCACACATCCAATTCTAACGAAGCATTCTAATATCCGCTACGCTCATTTTTTTGCACATGTTGATACTTAACTGCCTAACATTTTGTATATTAAAGCATTGTTGACCTTATTGCTTTGCTTTAAAATTTTCCATTGAGACTTATTGCCAATGACAGAAATTATTCTTACAGAAGTTGTGAAGGTGGGTTTTTTTTTTATATTTTTTTTTTTTACACAAGATAACGTTATTGACTTAAATTGATAGTTGTTAAGGAGAGAAGGATCGGTAGGAATCGAACCTACACCAAGATGCATAAGCATCATTGTTTCCACCATTGTGATAAAGCATCATCTACTGTGAAGGTTTTTGTTTGGCAAACATAAAAATATTATGAAATATAATGTGTCAATTAATCAATAAATGAGAGGTGATATTTAGCAAATATACTAGTGGTGGTGGAGGTTGCGGTTGTGACTATAAGGGCTTGAAAGACAAAGTCTCACATTAGAGAAAGAACCTTGCAAGAGCTTATAAGGTGTTAGCTCATTCCTCATATGTCAATATGGTGGAACATCAAATTTCTTTATGGTATCAGAGTAGGTTGACCAACATGTGAAATCCAACAACTACAAGTATTTTATGTCACTTGATTTGCATTGTTCACATGCTAAGTTTGAACATTGTCATACATAAAGAGGCATGTTGGCGGTGAAGATGATGGTTGGGATCATGTGATGGCAAGGTGGTGATGGTCATGATCATGGTAATAGCGATGATGGTGGGTGTGTAGCGGAAATGACATCCAACATCTGCAACTAGTTGAAAATGGGTGGGAGCACCACATAAAACAAGCAACACAAGCTAGGGGTGGGCATGGCCCAAGCCGTGTCCAACTTTGGAATAATAACCAAACTGAACCCCTTTGGAAATGAAACAGGGAGGAAGGGGTGGGGCAAGGCGGGGCCATATTTTTAAAAATAAAACCAGATTTAACCCGACTTGTTTGAAATAGGTCAGTTCCAATGGGTCCACAAGTCCATTTCCTGATGCCAAGAATTCTCCAAAGGCAACGTTAAGTAATGCTTGTGTTTATCTTCTACTTCCTCGCTACAAATTCCTAACTAGAACAAAATGCAGAAAAACTCAAATCTAGAATTTGTATCCACCTAAGTTCCTAACTAGGACCAAAGGCAGAAAAAACCCAAATCAGTGAAAATAATAAAAAAAAATCCTAAATCAGACTCAAATCAGTAAACAGTGTAATAACTGAAATACAGGTGTGAATTACTGATTGGTTAAAATATAATAAGGAGAAATGTAGAAGATTGCAGCATAGGAAAATTAGTTAGAAATGTGGTATTATAAAAGCTGTTGTAAAACGTTTGCTATTCATTCAATACAGTTAGTCATTTTCTTTCCGCTGCTTATTGTCTTTCTCTCTCTCTCTTCAAGCTTCCTTGAATTCTTTGATCTTCATCTTCTTGAAATCATTTGTTCTTGTTATCACAGTGAACCTTTAATGAACTCGAGGATCTTTTTAAAGGCTCATGGGCTCAAACCAAGCAAACCAAGATCGACGAAGATGGTGGTCAGGTGGTGGGTGAGAGGTACCTCGATCGACAAGAAATAGGCTAACACTAGAGTGGAAGATGCTTCGGATGCGGCTTAAGATTTTTACACCACTAGAGGGTGCTGCAAGGGCAAAACAGTTACCAGCAAAAATTCTGAGTGTTGCATGCCGTGATCACCTTCTCATTGCTGATATTCCTATGGCAAAGGGCATTTCTGCAGCAACCACCACTACTCTTGTCAAGATTGTATTCGTAGCTCATGTCGCGAGCTTGGAGAATGGGTCAACATGGTGGTCATGTGGTGGGTGGGAGGGACCTCAATGGACGGGATGAAGACGAAGAGTAGAGAGAGAGACATAGACTAGATCAGGTGGTGAGTCTGAGAATTTTGGATATTAGAGTTGGGAGAGACACAGACTGAGAGAGGGAACATATTGATATTTATTTGATATGTGTGGGAAATCACAAATCAATGACGGAAACAATTCGACCCAAAGGCTCGTTTCCTCAAATTTTTAGACTCGCCTGCCCCACTAATTACGTGGATCCGTCCCACCCGGCCTTGTTTTGTGTTTAAAATTTTAAACTCGCTTCAAACCCACCCTAACCCGCAAGGACCCGCCTCAACCAACGAGTCCAGAGCCATTGTGCCCACCCCTAGCACAAGCTGCAACCACTGGAAACAAACACCACTGTGTCACATCAGCAACAACAACGTGAGGAAAGAACAAAACCCCAAGATGATGGCAACAAAAAATACCCTAACTATCAATGTGGACATTTCATACTCACAAAATAGACTTATTAGCATCAGAATTGGCAATTTTCAGAAAGCTCAACCTAAGTCTAATAATGGACTTAATTAAGATAAAAAAAAACACCCCCATCTAGTTGACAATAATTCTTGAATCTATGTTTCGCTCTCTCCAAATTTCGCATACCATATCATGGTGGTACTTCCATTGAAAGCTTGACCGTGTCCTCTATTTTTATATTAAATTTGAAATTCAGTTTATGTCTCTCAAAAAATAAAATAAAAAAATCGCTTGCATCTGCAATCACTTGCACTACAGAGACTCAGAAAAGCAGTTGCTTGCAGTAGTACAACGTCTGCAATCAACAAGTAGGCCCCTTCTTGTTCCCAAATCCAACAACTGCGGTGATGAATTCCCGGTTGTAGTGCAAGCGCTTGTAGACGTAGCCTTTCGGCTTCTTCTTGTCTTGCTTGGCGACCTTTGGGGTCTGACCCCTAACTTTCCCGGCACGTGCGAGCAACCAGCTGTGAACCTTACCCATGGCTGATTGCAGATACTGCTGCTATTTTGCTGGTAGATAGACTGAGAACGACAGGGCATATATATGTGTCTATTTATCATTGTTTTTTTTTTTTAACAAACAATAATATCTACACTGGAGGTGTGGAGTGAGTTAATCTTACAAATGTGGTTCAACTTCATCTTTGGTTAGAATCGAACCTAAGACCTCTCACTTACAAGTAAAGAGTAATTACCATAGTATTGAGTGACATCATTTTTATGTTTCTTCCTTTTTCATAATTTTTAATTTCAAACTAAAAATGGGAGTATCATAAGTGAGATCGTACTATTGTACCATACCATAATTTCTTCAGAATGGGTGATAGTTTTAGACCATTTCCAACTCTTGGGTTAAAACTTAAAATTTTTCACTCGAAAAATTTAGATTTTAACTCAGAAATAGTTCTCCTACTCTAACCCTTATGGGTTAAAATTTTAGCTCGATATTATTAAAGAATGAATTTAGGATCAATTTTTTCTTAAGGTAACTTTAAAAAAAATATTATGTCGACTATTCTAATTTAATTTTATGAATATTTTAATCAAAAAGTATTTTGATTCTCATAAACATTGAAAAATCCCTAAACCGACATCATGAAACTCGATGAACACTATGAAAGAATATGAAACACATAAAGAATTTTTTTTTAATTACTTTAGCCATTGGATTTAAATTTGGACCGTTTGATTTTTTAATTTTTTTTTACCATTAAGTTTGATCATATTGGATGTTAGCTATTGAATTCAATGAATACAAATGTAAAACTACAAAAAATACATACATATATATATATATATATATATGTAGTGCGCCAGCCTTACTAACCTAAATTTTCTCCAGAAATGAGTTTTGGATTAAAGCTTATATTTGCCCCAATGGTTGAAGTAAGTTTGGATAGGTTTGAAACCTAAAATTTGAGTTTTATTTCAATGACTGGAGGGTCCTAAGGAAATAAGTGTTTGATATGAAGGTGGATTGTCTGCCCTCCTATTTCCATACTCTTCCCATTCATTCCTGTTTATGTGATCACGGTTAAGTCACGTCAACATTTTATATTGATTTTTTTTATAAAAATAATAAAACAAAATGTAATAGGAATATAAAATATTGACGTGGCTTAACCGTGACCATACAAAATAGGAGATGATGAGAAGAGTATAGAAATAGGAGGGCAGACAATCCACCCTGTTTGATATATATATATTTTTTTGGTAAAAAAAGTTTTGATATTTGATAGGGCTTCATTTGACGAAATTAACGTTAAAAAGTAGGCTCGTGCACGTCACGTAATCAAATTAAGAATTAAATTTGGGTAGTTACATGTAACTTTTATTGTTTTAATGGTAAAATACGCCAAAGTGAAAAAGTTAAGGTATCACTGGTGCAATTTTAGCTTTATTATTTTCAAGTACATAAAAATAGAGTAATGTTAGGTAGGTTAAATTTTTTAAATTAAATTTACAAATTAAATAATGTAGTTGTAAATAATTAAATAACTAATTAAGTATTAATTAAAGTGATTTTTTTTATTAGTAATACAATTTGATTTAAAAATTTTAATCCCCAGTATTATTCACACTACAATTACAAAGGAGCGGGAAACGGCCATAGAAACTTTTTGAATCTCTCTCTCTCACTCACTCTCTCTCTCTCTCTCTGTGCTCGCTCTATCCATCTTCCTGCCGAAACCAAGCTCACGAATTGCAGGCACAGAGTAAATCCTTGAATTTCCGTCATTCACACGCTTTCATTTCCAATTTCGACTCAAATTCGCCGCTTTCCGAAAACCCCCAAATTGAAAAACCCAAGTCTCCACCAAATGTGAATCCGGCACCTCCACAATGCGCCAATGCCCAATCCAACTCACAGGAGATGACTAACACGAGAGACGAACCAGGTGGAAGCGGCAGCGGAGGCGGCGGTGGCGGATTTCATAGAGTGCAAGCAGAGCGTGACCTAGAATCCAATTGGGAACTCGATCTCGCACAGAAACTCGAAGAATATTTACTCAAAATTTGCTCCGGTGAAATACCCACCGAAGCAGAAGGCCATGTCGCTATTAATTTCGCCGAAGGTGTTCCTTTTACTTCAAACTACTGTTTTTGTTTTAAATTTATTTACGTTCGGAATTGTTTGTGACAATTTTTGTTTGGTGTAGCTGCGCTGCTGCTTCAAGGTTCGGTCCAAGTGTATAGCCGGAAGGTGGAGTATCTGTACTCGTTGGTTTTGCGTGCCTTGGAGTTCCTTACCCAGAAAGGGTTGGTGTTTCTTTCCCCTTTCTTTTTAAAATTTTAAGATGTTGTAAACTTATTTTATTTCTTTTCTTTTTTCATAAATATTATGATATTATCTGAGTAAAGGTTTGTACTTTGTGTATATGGATCCAGATATGTGCATTTGTGTGTCTGTTATTTCAAAAAGTCATTTTATTTCAGTTCCCGTGACTATAAGCAAAGAAGATATAATTAAAACAATAGGCTGTGTAGGACTGACATCTGAAGAAGCACTATAAAACTAGAAATTTAAACTAAGATAATAAATTTAAGAGCAGATACTGGATAGGAGAAAATAATTAAAGAGATTCATATAATAATCAGGTTGTGTTAAGTCTTGTAATAATTAAGGTAAGTCATTAACCTGGTGTTGAGTTTCTGTTTTGTCTAAAGTTTTCCGCTCCTAGGAAAAAGATAGTGATGATGATGATGATCATATCATCATTATTAGGCGTAAGCTCTACGTTGCACTATAAACTGTGCTTTGGAATTGCTTACTTCTCTCTCTCTCTCTCTCTCTCTCTCTCTCTCTCTCATTAGTTTTCTTATTTTACTGTGTCTTTTACATAGGCAGCATGAACAATCTGAAAGAACATCTATTCGGCCTGAAGAAGGTGGGAGTTCCCATGCTGCTTCTGATGAAGAAAATGATATCTTTTGGGGCTTAGATGACATTGCAGGTAGCCATTACTGTCTTATTCTGTATGGAGGTATAATTGTGCAATTGTCATCCACTGAAATCAATTTGCTTTGCAGTTGAAACAAAGAATTGCTTAGATAGTCCATTGGGCAGAGATGCTCCTCTGAATCCCTTTGTGAAGCCCCCAGCAAATCTAGTTGTACTCGAAGGTGATTGCCTAGATACTACTGGTGATTTCGGAGAATTAGAGTCATATCTGGTACCGTAGTTTCTTCCATCTATTAGTTTTTTGGATAGTTTGCTCAATGTATGTATCTAAGTTGTTTGGTTACAAAAAATATATTTGCAGCTTGCCACCAACAATCTATACCAGGATTTCATTTTATTAGATCCATGTGATACAGTAGCAGTAAATGATTATTTGTATGTGGATGGAGTTGGTAAAGGACCAAATAGTGCTTATAGGGTCACCTCAGAACGAAAAAGTCATCAGACTCCCAGACGTTCAGGTGGAACTGCATGTAGGTCATCTCTCCATAAGGGGAAGGATCCTAATATGATTCAATCTCCTATCGCCGGTTGCAGTTTTGAGGCAAACAATTGTAATATTAGGCTTGATCCTCCTGCCTGCAATGATTTTGGCGATGGTACTCAGGGATTTGATATTGATGATAGATATTCAGAGCCCGGGGACTTGGATGATTCCGATGATGATGATGATGATCCATGGAAGCCACTGAATCCCCATGAACCTGGGAATTTGAAAGTGAAACCTTTTCGGAAAGGTTGTTTTCAAATGTTAGTTTTTTTGAAGTTACATTTATTAATTATTATGTGCCTAACACCATGCTTCTCTTTCATTATGTTTTCCACTAGCAGTCAAAGCTTCTAAAAGGAAAGGTTTCAATTGTACTAAGCTGGCCTCTATTATTACACTGTTTCCACCTGCAAAATTGTACGGTACTATTAGTCCAGAGCTCACAGAAATGTGGGAGATTCGACGCCATGCCGAGGAAAGACAAAAGGGGTCCCAATCTCCTCCATTATTTGAAAAGGTTTGTGTTACAGAACTTTGTGTAGATGTTTTTTCTTTTTTTTTGGTTGGTTGGTGAACTTGCTTTCTCATTTGCAGCTACGGGTATCACTTGTTAAAGGAAGACAAGAATCCTTTGATGCCTTTAGCAATCCTATGGATGGAAATGAGGATACTGAATATGATAACGAGATCCCTGATTTTGGGCAAACAGATGCTGACTTGCCAGAATTCATGGATGATGTAACTCGTCACAATGATTTGGTTAGACTGCACGGATAATTGATTATAACATGACTTAAAAATGAGTGGGAACGTTTTAGATTGCTAATCTATTGGTATTATACAGAATGAGGACGGTGGTCCTCACTTTGGTAATGATGAACCATTTGATGACGATCCAAATCCTCATGCAAGCCTGGAAGATTTGTGTCGCTCTCACTTGGTAAGTATACATTTCTAACTTTGTTTCTGGGTTTTGGCAGTAGTGAAATGTTGAGCCGCTATATATATCTTGTTAGCTGGATTTCGGAAGAGGTTGGGCATATTTAGTCAATGGATTTCTGGGTTATATTTTAATTGGCAACGGAAATTTGATAGTTTGATCTGCAGCACCATTCAATACTCTAATCCACATAGAACACTTTGTAATTGAGGCCAAGAGTCTGAAGCAAAGTGCTTTTTTTTGTAAATACAGTCTTACTTTATAGGTTTATTAGGATGGATTCTTTATTTCAGCATGTTAGGAAGGATGCATATTCTCATTAGGGTGGTTTTGTTTGTGAACTCTGAAAAGTATCTTTTAGCAGACACGAAAATAGTTTTTAAGGCATTTCAGGTGAATAGATCATGGAAGAAAGAGCCCAGTTCATATTTTTTTTTTTGCTCGCAATGTGTTTTGTCTAATTTATTTTTCTTTTGCCTCTTTTCTTTCACCTTTGGGAAAAATTATATGGTATTTTTCCTACCATTCTATCCTCTGGTAAATAACTGCAACTTTTTGGATGACTACCTATGTTCCTTCTTGTAGGACGCTCTCCTTGCTAGCATAGCTGAAACCGAGAAACAAACTGAACTAGCTGCTCGTGTTTCAACATGGAAACACAAAATTGAGTACAACTTGGAAGAGCAAGTAGGTTCCATCTCTTTTGCTTCCTTTCTGTGTGTCAACACTTTTCTTATGGAAAAGTATATCAGAAGCTGTATTACATGTTTTCTTCTTGTTTTTCCTCTACTGGTTCAATAAAGGAGTGCTATGTTTTTCTTAGGAATCACACCCTGCTTTTGATATTCATGACTATGGAGAAAGAATTCTTGATAGACTATCCTTTGAACCAGACAATGAGAATGTGTTGTCATTTGCTGATGTTGTAAAAGGTCAGCAAAAATATGATGTCGCTCGGAGTTTTTCTGCGCTTTTGCAACTGGTATTTCTCTTGTACATATAAGCACATGTTCTGTTTGATTTAGTTGGTGGTGCTAAACCCCCATCTGTATTAGCTCAGATTTTATTTGTAGCTTTCTGGGTGTTAATTTAACAATTGAGTTCCTATTTAATATTAAAATTTTCAGGTGAACAATGGAGATGTTGAGTTGGATAGGAGTGGGGTTGCTGGTGAGTCCTTTTGTTACACAGCTGTGAATCCCTTTCATGTTTGGCTCCTTAGGCATGACAAGAAAAGAGAGGAGACTGGATTTCGGTTGTCAGGAAAGAGAGTTCAGTCTCCCTTGAGGAAAGCATCTCGAAAAGTGGACAACGGAAACACTGAGACTGATAAATCTTCCTCGGTCAAGTCTTCTTCTAAGGCACATAAATCAACAGGGACATCTCTTATAAATGGCAAGTTACCTATGAAAGTTGGAAACGTTGGTGGCAAACGATGCACTCCTGAAGCCAAGAGGAGAAGAAAGTCTCGATTTGTTGAACCAGTTAGCCTACATTCTGCAGGTTGACGCAAAATGTCATTAGCAAGTTTATCTATCATGGAGGCATTGCTGGACATCTGAAATCAACTGAAAATTGACCCTAATCTATGCACTTGTAGTTAACAAACAGTGAATGGTAGCAAACTGTAATATCTATTTAACGTTGGTATCCAATGTACACATTAGTATTGAGATCTTTGTAACACCATGTATCATTATCAATGGGGAACTACCTTGTTTCAAGGCCAAATTGTTTTAATGCTTCCCGTATTCCACTACATTGTCCGAAAGGAAGACCGGATTCATAACCCGACTATTTCTGCTTTCTGAATGGCATAAAAATGGGGTCTGTAGGACAAAAAATGTGTACGGAAGTCATTTACCCAAGTCCACCAAGAGCATGTTTTGCTTTTCTTGTTTTTGAAGCCAAAGTCAAAAGAACACAGCTTTTTCTGGACCGGAAACATGTGTCACAATCAAGGGACTTGTAGTGCTGGGTGTGTTCAGATTACTTTGTCTTAACATCCTTTGAAAGTTAATCTGAAACTTGTGGTGCAAGTTCAAAATGCACACTGCACATAAGTTTCCGCATTAAACGTAAAGAATGCGGAGCACTATTGGATTCATAAATCATTTTGAAGGGTCAATTGCATGCGCATACATGAATAAAATTAATAATTAAGGAGACTGGACTCTTTAAGATTTTTAATGATGAGGAGAATCAAATTCATTTTACATTTTTTATTACTCGAAAAGCTCTCTAATAATCTACCAATAATTTCCTAGATCAGTTCCAAACATGCTCTACTTTTCATATTTGGAATTACCCTCTTCATCGACAAATGTGAACTTTTAACTTTGATAAATGAGATATGGCATTTGTAATTTTATATTTTTAGTAAACAAAAATGACAGGGTCATGTACACGGCAAATTTTACATCATTTTACATGATGGAGTCACGTTCACGGCAAATTCTACATCATGTGGCATTAAAATATATGATAATTGTTTTTGAATGAAAAACATGAAATAGAAATACAAGTAGAGGAACCCAAATTGTACGTAACTTAATAAGGTCTAACACATCAAGTACATAATAAGGTCTACGACCCCATGCACACTGTGTGGCAATGTGACTCAAAGAAAATCTGATTGAGTATGTAATCTGGGTAGCTTAGCTTGGTTTTTCCAACTACGACGTTACTTGATCCATTTCTCATGCATCACCGCTACCAAAGCGTGTGCCGTGTGGAGAAAGCCAACACGACTTGTGTTTTTAGGAGATTAGGTCAAAACCATAAACAGTAAACTCTATGTATTTTCGCGTTGTGTTTTGATTTGGAGCTCTCGGTCGGGGACCTGGAAATCGTTTCATCTTTTATTTTTCGAATACGGATTTTGGTACCTCTTTTTAGTATTTACACTTTAAATTGATAGAATAATTTACATTGAATTCATCTAACCCGCGCCATGGTGATTTGAATGATCAAGTTTGCATATTTTTATCTCTACTAATTAATGAAACCCTCTTTGTCAATCAAAAGAGGGTGAAAAGACAAATTAGTCTTCTATCACACAAAAAAAATGATGGGCAATAATGTAATTTCATAGGTCCAAATTTTACTTTTTTTTATTGAAATCTTACCTACAGGTAATGTTAAAATACTTTCATTATTAGAAAAAAAAAACCCAAAAACAAAAACCTTCCACTTCCCCCACGTTCTCTCTCTCCCCCTCTCTCATTTTCTAAAAAAATGTATTCATACACATAAAGTGTGTAGACAAATACTAATATAACTTAAAATAAGTTAAAAAAAACTTGTTTACAAGGGTGATGCCATTTTAATTGTTGTTCGTTAAGGAATTTTTTTTTTTTTTTTTTTGGTGAAGAATGCATTTTCTTCTTTGACGCATACTTGTGACCGAAATTTCCTCTTGAGTCTCAATCAATCAACAGATTCCAGAAAATAAACGAAATATTATCCATCTTACTTCAAGTCATCTATTTATAAAAAGAAAACACAAGAGAAATACATTCCATTTCCAAAGAATTCACAACCAAAAATGAAATTGGAGTTGATAACTCATAAATTTAAGGGTTCTTTAGAAAATGGCCCTTGAAACTCTTATTTTCCAAACAAAAACCCACCTAATATTAAATATCCAAATAAAACCCAAATTTCAAATAGAGTACCATGTAGACAAATATGTAACCAATTATTATCACATATTTACAACTTATGCCACAAAACCCTAATTTTGTCAATAAATATTATTACTTACCCTAATTATGATTAGTAATTAACCCCATATGGAAAATTTCACCTCTCTTGTATGGTAAATATTAGGAATATATATATATATATATATATATATATATATTAATTTAACCATGTTCATAAACAATTATGGGCACATTTTTCATATGAAAAAAAAAATCCTTGTACAATCAGTTATTTTGCATCAAATAATATTGTTGGATAAAAAACAATAAAGAACCAATTAATATTCTTTTATGTTGTAGGTAAATTATTTTACCTAGATTATTACATACGTTAGGCATTTTTTGTTTGTTATCATATATGCTTGTTAAAAATAATTTATCTATATTTGTATGTAAAATATAAGTAAATTAATTTTGAATCAAATAGCATTTATTTTGTAGGTAAATTAAAATAGTAGTTCCATTATTTTGGTAAAGTTAAACAGTGCCTAAATTATTTCGTAAGAATTAAACCAAGACAAATTATCTCTACTAAAATAAAACAGTAGATATTCGACAAAAAATATATAAAAAATAAAACAGTAGATACATTATTTTCTTATAAGATTAAACAATAGGTAAATTATATTGTAGGTACATTATGTTTGTAATATAAAAAAAAAGAAATTGAAATTTATAAACAAAAAGTAGTAGATATATTATTTTTTAATCAAATTTCCTTTATTTGTAGGTGAATTATTTTCATGCATTATTATATATATTGGGCACATTTTACTACTAATATATATGTGTGCAATAATTTACCTATATTATTATATAAAATATAGATAAATTTATTTTGAAATCAAATAACATTTTTTATTTTATAAGTAAATTATTTTACATGTATCATTACATATATAGGGCAAATTTAATGTTGAAGATAGAGCTGTAAAGGTGAATGATTATGTGTTTTAAAAGGCTTAGATACAAAGGAAACGTGTTCTTGATAGGTAGAAACTTAACAGATTATTCATTAGAATATTGACCACATACTATTTTTGTCTATGGTTGAAATTAAGGTTTAAAGAAAAGTGGGTGATTTTTACACTTTTTTTTCTAGATCTATGCACTCTAAAGTATAAATTATTATTGTTACTTAGTATTACAGTCTAGTGGTGTTACTCTTTATTTGTAAGTGAGAGGTCTTAGTGTCACATCCCGGCCCATGGCGGACCACTTCCCGGGCCCGCTCCACCACCGTAGCACGATATTGTTCGCTTTGGGCTTACCATTCCCTCACGGTTTTGTTTTTGGGAACTCACGAGCAACTTCTCAGTGGGTCACCCATCCTGGGAGTGCTCTGGCCTCCTTCTCGCTTAACTTCAGAGTTCCTACGGAACCCGAAGCCAGTGAGCTCCCAAAAGGCCTCGTGCTAGGTAGGGATGAGAATATACATTTAAGGATCACTCTCCTAGGCGATGTGGGATGTCACAATCCACCCCCTTAGGGGGCCAACGTTCTCGTCGGCACAATTGACTCTGATACCATTTGTCACATCCCGGCCCAAGGCGGACCACTTCCCGGGCCCGCTCCACCACCGTAGCACGATATTGTCAGCTTTGGGTTTACCATTCCCTCACGGTTTTATTTTTGGGAACTCACGAGCAACTTTCCAATGGGTCACCCATCCTGGGAGTGCTTTGGCCTCCTTCTCGCTTAACTTCAGAGTTCCTACGGAACCCGAAGCCAATAAGCTCTCAAAAAGCCTCGTGCTAGGTAGGGATGAGAATATACATTTAAAGATCACTCCCTAGGCGATGTGGGATGCCACACTTAGGTTTAATTTTGGCCAACTGTAAATTTAAACTACATTATTGCTAGCCCATTGTAAGGCTAAGCCTACTCCCTCCCCCTTAATTCTTTTAGTGTAAATAATATCGTTTGTTAAAAAAAAAAACGAATTATCGTTCATTTTAAAAATAATTATGAAAAAATTTTTAAAAATACTAATTTAACATGAAAATTTGAGGAAGTTTTTGTGAGAATGTGATGATAAAGTTTTATATCGGTGAGTGATCAAATCATGCAAATGCTTATAAAAAATTAAGCTACTTCTCATCTTACTTGAAATAACGTCAAACAAAAAGAAAAGAATATTCAAGCAAAAAATAATGGTGAATAACACGTTGCAAATAACATCGTGGTGCAGGCTGCAGCAGCCGTCGCTGGTGACGGTGGCCTTACAAAGCTGTCATTTTATTATTTTCCTCTCCGTCGGCTGCGAAGGCTCTATGATTTTCCACGTGGTTTCTTTTTCATAAGAAGATGTTTCACTTCTTCACCAACCAAATTTTTAAATTTTTATTTAATAGACATTCTCATATCATATGGCCAGCTAATATGAGAAATTTATATATGAAATTGAAGTTTTCATCGTGCACATGTTGTAAGTACATTTTTACGTGATTGGTATTTGTTCACAAAAAATATTATACACTTGATTACGAGACATAGTCACATACGTAAATATCGTACCCCTACTGCCAAGACATCGTAATGAAAAAAATGATAAGACAGCGTGACAAAATAATCACAAACATCATTCAACATGGGGTTGTGACAAAACAATCCCAAAAATTATACGACATAGGAGTTCTGAAAGATCCTAATGGAAACAGCCAAATTTCTGCCGGAACCAAATCGTTTCTGTTTGTTACCCACTCAACACCATTCATTTGAAATTTCAAAACACCCAAAAATTCTTCTTTCTTTCTAATTTTTGTACCAATATATTTGTATAATTACAAAACAAGACAAAACGGAAAGAAAAAAGAGATATTTGACGGTTTGTCTTCTGAACTTGTATAGATGTTAATTTTTTCCTTGAACTCTAATTTTAGTCAATTACCCTGCTAAACTTTTATAATTAGTCAATTTTCTCCTAAACTTTAACTTTAACCGATTACCCTCAAAAATTTTATAGAAGCCCAATTTCCTCCTAGCGTTAGATTTTAGATTTTTCATCTAATTTTCATCCATCCAATTTCCATTCTTTTTTTCCCATACAGTTGTCGTTTGTCTGCTTGATCAAAATAGATAAAAAAATTGGATGAAAATTTTAAAATCTAGCGTCAAGGGAAAAATTAGCTATTTATAAAAATTCAGGAAGGTAATCGGTTAAAATTAAAGTTCAAAAGAGAAATTGACTATTTATAAAAATTCAAAAAAGTAATCAACTAAAATTAATATTAAAAAAAGAAATTAACAGCTTTATACCAATTTAGAAACAAATACAAATATGCCAAGAAAAAAACACATCAATGTAATGTAAAGGAAACAAAAATTATATATACACGTCCAAAAACAGCGCGAATTCCACTTCTCCTCTATCCCGCCACGTATAAATTTAATTTCCACATTTGCCCCGATTCGGTCAACGCTGACTGAATGATAGTCGCCGGATGTCTCCACCCCCAATTTTGTATAAAATTACAGCCACGTCACCTTTTTTTTTACAAAGATGGATTGTCTGGTCTCTCATTTCCATATTCTTTCTATCCCCTTTTATTTTGTTTGGTGTGATCACGGTTAAATCACGTCAACATTTTATATTCTATTATTTTTTGTTTTATTACTTTTATAAAAAAAATTAATATAAAATATTGACGTGATTTAATCGTGACCAAAAGAAAATGCAAAGAGTATGAAAATGAAATAGTAGACAATCCACCTCCTGTTTTTACTCTCTCCGAGTGCACTCGCTGGTCCCTTGTCGTCCACCGAGTTCGATATCCGACCCCGCCACCGAACTGGAACTCCCCCCGTTTCCTCCCGAAGGCGAAACGCCGCCGTTCCGTTTTTCCCTACTTAGCATTGTCCTAAACGACAACATCCGACTCATCGGAGACCTAAATGATTGACCGGCCGGCGATTCGCCACATCCCGAGCCGTCCCCCTTCCCCAAACTCTCGTTCCTTCTCGGAATCACGATGTTCGACGGCTTTCTCCGCGCCCCAGACGACGCCGTCTCGGAATTACAACACTCCGAGCACAAATAGGAGCTCGGACCCGGCTCGTCCGGTTCGCAGACATTCAGAACCACGTCGGCCCGGGTTTCGGACTCCGGGCCCGGTTCCACGGGTGCCCGGCAGAGGGGACACGTGGAGTGAGATTGGAACCACATATCAATACACTCGATATGGAAGCTGTGCTTACACTTGGGAAGCAAACGCCCCGTTTCGTCGTCCTCGAATTCCGACAAGCAGACGGCGCACTCCAAAATGGGCTGCTGCCGAAACTGCTCCATTTGACTCGATTTGGACGAGTAAACGAATACAGGGAGGGAATTAAGGGTGGAGGCGTCAAGGCTGCGGGTGGGGACGGCGGAGAGGGCGGCCGCGTCCTCGTGAAAGACAATATGGGTGCGGCGGTTCCGGCGATTGCGGCGGACATGGAGGCGGCGGGCGCGGAGGAGGTACCAACGCGCGTAGAGGTGGAGGCAGAGCATGAGGACGACGACGAAGAAGAGGATGACGATGGCGCTGAGCATGATCTTGCCGCTGAGCTCGTAGCCGTTGTAGGGCTGCATCGGGGAGGCGTCGAGATGGTCGGCGTGCGGGCGGCGGTCCATGGTTGGAGTGCAGGGAAGGTGTTTGATAATGTGTGAGAGAAAGATATAGAAAGAAAGAACATGAGAGATATTGGATGTGGAGAATATTAATAAAGAGGGGCAGAGTGAGGAGTGGGAGAGGTGAGAGGAAAGTTCATGGTGGTTTCATTTCAGTGGGTAATGGGTATGGACCATGGAGTGGGAATGTGTTTACTGCTGCTCTCCACTAATTACAGAAACAGAGAATGACACAGAACCCGCGTCTTGTACTATATTGTGTCTCAATTTTCAGACGCCAGACAGGGTTTGACGCGGAATTCAGCGAAATTACTGTCTTGCCCCTTGTTTCCTACCCTTCCTTTCTCATATTTGATTCATTTGCTTGTCTGCTTCTGGGAATTTCCCTCCCTCCCCCATCACAAAATCAATCAATCAATCAATTTTTAGCAAAAGAATAAAATGATCAATCAATCAATCATTTATTTATTTTTATAATAAGATTTGTATAGTTTTGGGTATTATTATAGGGACTTGGATTGTCTACCATTCTCATCTCATACTCTTTCCATAATCTTTTATTTCTGTGATCACGGTTAAATTACGTCAACATTTTATATTCCTATTACTTTTTGTCTTATTAGTTCTATAAAAAAAAATCAATATAAAATGTTGACGTAACTTAACCGTGACTACAGAAATAGAAGGGGATGGGAAATGCATGGAATGGGAAGGGCAGACAATGCAGATCCTTATTATAGAAATGGTAAAAAAATGGCTCAATCAGTAAAGCAGCCAACCACTGCAAAAAAGTACGGTATTAAAACTTTTAAGAAAACAAGCTTTATTATAATGGTGGAAATCAATTATTTTATGCATTATGATATAGGTTCAATCATCATTGATCTCTTTTCTCTTAGCAATTAATAATTACCACAGTGATAGAAATGAGTTAAGCCCTTGCATCTCTCCTACCCTACCATCTCTTTGTTTCTCCTTCATTCTCTCCTATCCTACCATCTCTCTGTTTCTCCTTCATTCTCTCCCTTTGCCCCTTTGTCTCTCCTCCCACCTTGTAATCTCTTTAATTCATTTTCCCATTTCTCTATGCATGCATGTCCTCATCCCTCCCGTCACCCATCTGCCTCTGTTTCTCTCTCCCTACTTGCCGCCCTTCCATCTCATGCAACCCTTCTTCTTCTTCTTCTTCTTTATCCCAGTTCAATTTTTTTCTTCCATTTGTCTCTTTTTTTTTTCTTCATTTGTTCAGCCCGCCTTCCTTCCCCAATCTCTTCCCTTTTCCCCACTGGTGAGCGATATTCAGTAGTCGTTGGTGGGTCAAATCCTCCCATGGACATAGTGGCTACTTCATGCGGCAAGTTCAATATGGCAACCTTGAGGATGAATTTTGACAGTGGCTACTTCATGCTTGGTAGGTGGTGTTATATTTAATTCGTTATTGGTAACGGGATTGAATAGTGGAGTACTAACTTTTACACTTACGATAACAGTTTGATTATTACATTCACCTAAAATACAAAAGTTGGACGTAAAACTTCTTGTACTAAGATCTTTGCTAATTAGGGCTTATTTTGGGGTTTAATTTCCTGATGTCATTCTTCTCACCAAGGAGGAAAATATATAATGTACAAGAGTGATTTACAAGGAAAGAAACATCAAATAACCCAATTACAATCTGATTACAAGGACTTAAATAGGTAACTAAACTAATTACAAAAGGTCAACTCTCCAACACTCCCTCTCAAGTTGGTGCATAAATGTCGTTTATGCCTAACTTGACAAGAGAGTTGTAGAACGCTTGACTTGCAACAGCTTTAGTTAAGATATCCGTCAATTGATCCTCTGACTTTACGAACGAGAATTGAATAATATTCCTATCCAACTTCTCCTTAATGAAGTGTCATTCAACTTCCATGTGTTTTGTGCGATCATGTTGAATTGGGTTGTGTGAGATATCGATAGCTGCTTTATTATCACAAAATAAATCCGAGGCTAAATTCGAAGGATACCCGAGTTCACCAAGTAACCTCCGAAGCCATAATAGTTCACATACTCCTTTTGCCATACCCCTGTATTCTGCCTCTGCACTTGATAAAGCAACCACTTTTTGTTTCTTACTCTGCCAAGTCACTAAGTTTCCTCCCACATATGTAAAGTAACCAGATGTGGACCGACGATCAGTAACATTGTCTGCCCAATCTGCATCGGTGTAACCCTCTATTTGGCAATGATCATTCTTGGAAAACATGATGCCTCTACTCGGTGAGGACTTCAGGTATCGTAGGATTTGTTCAACCGTACCCATAAGTGCCTCATTTGGATAATGCATAAATTGACTAACAATACTTAATGCGTATGCAATATCAGGCCTAGTGTGAGATAAATAAATTAACCTCCCAACTAACCTTTGATAACGATCTCTGTTAGTGGGAACTTGATCAGGGTGCACGGCAATATGGTGATTTTGGATTATAGAGGTGTCAACTTGTTTACAATCAAGCATTCCGGTTTCAGCAAATAAGTCTAGAACATATTTTCTTTGAGACAGAAATATACCCTGTTTAGATCGAGCTTCTTATATCCCCAAGAAATATTTCAAACCACCAAGATCTTTCATCTCGAACTTGGTTGCTAGGTAATCTTTGAGCCTTGAGATTTCCTTTTTGTCGTTACCCATAACAATCATATCGTCCACATAGATGATAAGTGCCGTCAATTTCCCCATTCAATGTTTCAAGAAAAATGTATGATCGGAATTGCTTTGCCTGAACCTATATTTCCTCATAGCCGTCCAGAACCTACCAAACCATGCTCGATGTGATTGTTTCAACCCATACAACGCTTTATTCAACTTGCACACTTCGGGTTGTAAAACCGAAGCATAACCAATGGAATAGCCATATACACTTCTTCTTTAAGATTACCATCTAAGAAAGCATTTTTCACATCAAATTGCTATAATGGCCAATCTAAGTTGGCCGCCAATGAAAGCAATACTCTTATCGTATTAATCTTTGCTATTGGGGAAAATGTTTCTATATAATCAACATCATACGCCTGAGTGTATCCCTTGGCCACCAATCATGCTTTATATCGTTCAACAGACCCATCAGCTTTGTACTTGATGATGTACACCCATCGACACCCAACTCTCTTCTTTCCTCGGGGAAGTGGAACTAAATCCCACGTTTGATTTTTCTGGAGTGCATCCATTTCTTCCTCCATTGCCTTGGTCCATTGATCGTCAGATAATGCCTCTTTCAATGAACTTAGTGTGCTATCATTGGATATTTGTTGTACAAAAGCTTTACCGGGTTCTGATAACTTCTGTGATGACACATAGTTAGCAATGAGGGTATTTAGAGCCTTTCGTTATGTCCGGTGAATATCGATTGGGTGGCTTTCCTTAGTTGTGCCTGAAAGGTAATTGATAATTCAGAACAACTGTATCATCAACAGGGATAGTAGAGCTTACCTCAGGAATATTCTCAAGAGTATGGTCATCTGGTGGTACTATATTTGGAGATGAGAATGGAGTAGTATCAGTAGAAGTCTCGAAGTTGACAAGTGGCATCACTGTTGCCGTGGGTGAGGACAACATTGCCATGCTTGTCGTTGATTTTGTGGGTAGCACTACGGCTGCTGTTGGCTGGGCTGGCAGCACAGCTGCTATAGGCTCGGTTAGTGGCAGCGGAAGATCAACAGTATCATTCATGATCCAATCCTTCTCGTTATGCCGTGTCTCCCTATGAGGAGGAGGATTGGAAGAATCCAAAAGGTAATACATCTTAGACTCGGAAAAAGTGACATCCATAGTAACATACATTCGACGGGAATGAAGGTGGTAATAATGGTACCCTTTATGATAGAGTCTGTACCCCATAAAAATACAACAGAGAGCACACGGTTCAAGTTTTGTCCGTTGATTTTATGAAGATCAACAAATGCAACACATAAAAAAACCCGAGGTAGGAGTACCAAAACTGATGATAGATGCACGAAGGTAACAAAGACTTGTAAGAGAGTAAGAAAATCCAGGCCTTTGGATGGCAAACGGTTGATAAGATAAGTGGCGGTCTGAATAACAACATCCCAAGAAGAGTGGGGAACAGATGCCCCAATCAAGAGTAAGCGACTTATTTCTAAGAGATGACGATTTTTGTGCTCTGCCACCCCATTCTGTTGAGGAGTCTAAGGGCATGTAGTTTCGTGAAGAATTCTGTGATTAGTTAAATAATGGGAAAAATCATCATTAACATATTCACCACCATTATCAGAATGCAAAATCCGCATTTTAGTAGAAAACGTGTCTGAACCATGGTGTGGAAGGTTTTAAAAGCCGAAAAAACATCACTTTTATGCTTAAGAAGATATAACCATGTCATCTGTGTGCAATCATCTATGAACGTTACAAACCATCGAATACCAGATGAAGTAGTAATCGAAGATGGTCCCCAAACATCTAAATGAACAAGACCAAAAGGAATAACACTTTTATTAGAATTCAGCGGATAAGAAACACGGTGACTCTTGGCGAGTATGCAAGTGTCACATTTAAAGTCTGAAACTAAACAACCAACAAATAAATCCAGAAACATATGTTGCATATAACTGAAAGATGGATGACCCAAACGGTGATTCCATAACCATATCTGACGCTTCTTGTGATCAACTGCTCATTGGGCGAGATTGACCTGTCCTGTACTGACATCATCCACAAATTAGAGATCCCCCCTCTTAGTACCACGACCAATTATCTCATTCGTGAGAATATCTTGTGTAAGACAAAACTTTGGATGCAATAGCACACAACAGTTCCATTGTTCAGTAGCTTGGGCAGGAGATATCAATTTATGCTTCAGTGAAGATACAAGTAATGTATGAGGCAGAGAGAGAGTGGGCGTGATGCGCACGGTGCCAGCGCCAGTTACCGGTGAGGTGACTCCATTAGCATTAGTAATATTACGTCGAAATGGAATAATATCACAAGCTAAATCAGTGGGATCATAAGTCATATGGTATGTGGCACCGGAGTTAATGATCCATCCGGATGGAGTACCATCACTATTCATATTAAAAACATAACCACAGTTACCTGAAGACTCTGGAGACATGTCAGAAGAACTCGAAACCGGATGAGGATCATCTTGAGATATCAAAGATAATTGGGACATGGAGGTGGCGAGATTGGCTTACTCGTCCCGTTTCCGTTGTTTTTGAAGCTTTAACGGTTCTCACCAATCAGGATAGCCATGCAATTGGAAGCAATTATCACGGCCATGCTTCCCACTACCGCAGTAAGTACAATCACCAGCTGGGACAGGTGGTTTAGGACGAGGATGACGGGGACCCGTGATGGGTCGTGAGGCTTTCCTAGCAGCAAAGAGTGAGCCTTGTGTTGGGCTTAGGGCAATAGCTTGGGGTTGCAGTCCTGGGCTAGGTGCAGATGACTTATCAGGGGCGCAGGGACGAGGTAGAGTTACGGCTCGTGTGGCAAGTCGAGCCACCATGGTTGCCTCACTTGGCAGTTGTCCTCCAGTATTCATCACAACTTGTCGCATTCCTTCCCGGTGAACATAGGTAAAAGTTTGTTCGACGAAAGGAATGAGCTCAGTTCGTATAATATCACTATGAATTTTATCAAACATCTCATCCAATACTGCAAGCAAAGTGTACACACGATCCGTTTGAACAATTTTATTAAAAATTTTAATATCAGTACCGCACTTCATCGGATTAGGTTGACGATAATCAATCTCCTACCACAAAGATTGAAGATCACTATAGTATGTCTCCACTGGTCGTCCATCTTGCCTCATGCGAGAGGCCTTGTAGGTAAGATCATAGACTTGAGATATATCGGAGTTGTCAGAATACGTGCGAGCAACTGCATCCCACACTTCCTTTGCCGTCGGTAGTCGAAGAAAGTACCAAATAAAATTGGGTTCCATAGAGTTAATGAGTCAACCTTTCACAATAACGTTCTCCGTATGCCATTTGGTGAAGGCCAGATCGTCGATAGGTGGTTGGGATTACTCCCAAACAAGTAGCCCAACTTGTCTTTTCCAACAACAAACATCTCAACAATCTGAGACCAAACTCCATAATTGGCACCATTGAGTTTGATGCCAATCGAAGCAGTAGACGAATCGTGATGGACAATGTGTGTACCAACTTGCGGTAGGATTCATGGTAGGGTCGGTTAGGGTAGTTGTGTTTAGGGTTGTAGTGTTTAGTGTAAGAGTACAATTCGTTAGGATGAGGTTGTTTCCATCGTGGAGTGGTGGTAGGTTCTCTATGGGATGGCCGAATTTGATTGAGGGAATGGGCAGAGCAGAAATGTAATACCCTGAAAATTTTAAATATATGCATATGTGGAGAAAATCGAAAATAAATCAATTTATGATTATGAAGAATTTAATCGAGAACTTTTAAAGTTTTGTTGTCAGAAATTCTATTAATCAACGTATTGTATTTTTGAGCTTTTATATGATTTTTCAAGAATTTATAATAGTTTGTGTAAGTTTAGTTTTAAATTAAACTAGTGACGAGGTTTAAAGTTTGGACCTTAATTATTTAAAATATGTAGACCTTTCAAGGTCAAATTTATATTTTTGAATAGAGCTCGACCTCACGAACGCGTAGGCGCAAACCGTTCGTGAAACGGAGTTAGAACGAAGAAGTTATTAACATTTAAAGTCGGGGATAAAATTGTAAATTTACCATTACTAGAATGCTTCAGATTTTTGGAGCCAAATTTGGAAGGCCACGTGTGTGGCCCAGATTAAAAGTAAGAAAAGTTAGGCAGTGGAGATGGAAGATAAAGCAGAGAAAGGAGGGAGAGAGGAGCCAATCAGAAAAGGGGAGGATGAGAGGTGACTAATGAGAGAAGAGAGAAATGAGGAGAAAGGAGAGAGGAGAGACACAGGGGATTGGGACCCGGGTCTTGGTGACCCGACCCGGTCGGCGCCATACACATTTCCGATGGGGTTTCACCTCTTTTTCCGGTGAATTGCATCAAACCACCTCTTGGAAACCTCTCCACGATCTTCCCTCTTCCTATTACACCTAAAAAATCATGTAATTTGGTCTTGAAATTTGGGAAAGAACACACCGGTGCCGCGACCTTCTTTGCTCGAAATCCATCAAAATCTGAAAAGTTTTGGTTAAATTACAACCACCTATAGACTCCTCGTGTGTCCTAGAACAAAGCCCAAGCCTTGTTTGGAGCGGTGGAGTACCGGAGATAACAAATCGGGGACACCCAAATTCTAGGGTTCCGACGGGTTGGAGGCAAAATTGGAGCCTTTCCAAGCCAAATTGGGCTTGGCCACAAGTATAAAGTTTGCTCTACTCTTTGAGATCTTAATTTTTGTATTTTTTGAGAATTTTTAGAAATAGTTGGAATTTCATAATTTATTTAAATTTGAATTGGTGAACTACGAATGACTTGATCCCTATTGAGGGTACGTAGGCAATCTAACAAAACGCTAGATGCAGCCATAAAATTAAATGTGTTTAAGTATTCCAAAATTAGTATATAGATGGATTTTGATCTAAGAGATGGAAATAGTTCTAATTTGGAAGCAAGATTATATATCTTGGTAAATGAATATTATTATCGAATATATGTAGGATGAAGAGAATGATTTAAAGAACGATGACTAATAATAATGATTTCAGTTGTTAAATTAAAGGTATGTTTGGCATTTAAGAAAATATGGATAACTTGTAATAGTAAGTAATTTGGACTTAGAGGGATGTTATGAAAGAAAATAAATTAGCTATGTTTTTTTTAGTTGGGCCTACTATGATTATTTGCCGAAATATAATAAAAAAATTCAGGGCAAGGGCGTTACAAGAAATTCTAGGATTTATGCTATGGTACCATGCTAATTAGGGCTTATTTTATGGTTTAATTTCCTAATGTCATTCTTCTCACCAAGGAGGAAAATATATAATGTACAAGAGTGATTTACAAGGAAAGAAACATCAAATAACCTAATTACAATTTGATTACAAGGACTTAAATAGGTAACTAAACTAATTACAAAATGTCAACTCTCCAACAATCTTCACATGGTAATAAATGATAAACCATATATTGCCATCCAAATTTCACAAATATATCGATCTCACCAAACAAGTGAAGCAATATGCGTGGAGTTGAAAAGCACATAACCAATTTGGTCGATCATTCAATGTCATTAGTCGAGAGAGCTACTTGACAAAGGTTGAGTGAGGTTTGCTCTTCAATCTTCATTTTTATTTCAATTTGTGTGCATTAAATTAAAATAGCAAAGATTGTATGAAGGTCACGTGATTTGGTTTCCGTTGATTAATCAAAGTATTTAACTAAACACATGATGTAGTGGATCTCCAAGACAATAAGGTGAGGGATAATACTTGGTTACTCCAAGGTGAGTAGAAATTCCTACTCAAAATTTCTCAAAATTGTTCGTTGTCATATATAACTTCGTGTTTATAATCAGAACCGTTGATATTATAAACCATTCTATAAAGATCGTCTCTGCAAAAAATCAATTAAAACTAAGATCGTTTAGTCATCAAACTGTTTAAAACAAATGAATGGTATTGGTAAAAGCATTACGGACCGTCTATGTATTTACTACAATAGATTAACTAAACAACCTTAGTTTTAATTAATTTTTAATAGAGATGATCTTTACAATGTGATTCATAGTATGAACGGTTCTGATCATAAGCACAAAACTCTATGATTAAAACACTAAGAGTTTTGAGTAGGAATTCATACTCATCTTTGAGTAGTCAAGTATTGTTCTACGGTACCATAAGTACCTAGCTTCTATTAATTTATTCTACTTAAGAAAAGCAGGGATTATCTGAAAAAATAAAACTTTTTATAAACTTTTTGTCACTTTTTGTTTTTAGCACAATGTTTAAGAGCAACTCCAGCGTTGCAAAGGCCCCTAGGGCAGCTCACTATTGAATAGCCTCCAGTGAACAGTAATTGCCATTAATGAACAGTAACTACCTTTTGCATCTCCACTCCTAAACTGAATAGCCATAGCAATATGCAATAAAATATTAGTATTTGTTTATTTTATAAAATAATACAAAATAATTTTATTTGTAATTTCAATTAAGATTTTTAATCATTATCGTTGCGCCACGTGTCAATATCCGAGAAGACAATTTTTGGTGATAGATTTCGATAAGATATTTATCCAATGACGTCGTGCCACGTATCGTTACCTTTTCAGAACCGTTGAGAATAGATTTCTGATAAGATTTTTAACTAATCACGTCACAATCTGTTTACAATCTTTGAGGATAAATTTCGATCAAATTTTTAATGAATGACGGCATGCCACATGGCATTATCTACAACCTAATTCTTTCTTTTTCCTTCATATAACCCACCATCCATCCTAAGAAATTACACACCAAAATCAAAATCTCTATCATTATTCATAGTTTCTGCTTCCTTTTTATAATGTCTTCTTCGAGGATGTTGTGGGAAATCAATGAGTAAGAGAAAGAATTGTTTAAGTAAGGGGAAGAAATGTTCAATCTCTAGGTGGGTGAAAATGAGATGGAAGAGGAAGAGGATGAGGAACGTAGAATGAGAAATGACGAAACAAGAAGCCAAAGAGCCTCACATTACCGTCGAGTCATCCAAGTTGTGACTCAGATCTGCAGGCCTAGCCATTCTGCAAACATTTATAGAAAAGTAAAATCAATTTTTTTTAAATTTTTTATTAATTTTTAACATTTTTATTACCTTAATTAATTTCTGCCGTTTGATTAAAAAAAATTGAAATCCAAACCTTAAGAATGTGCCATGTGGCACAACGGTAACATTTTAGATTTTTTAAAGGGAACTTTAACGAAAAGCTCCCAGTATTGTTCACTTCAACGAAAAACCACATTTTTACACTAAAAAGTCAATCCTGGTACTATTCACTTTACCCTTTATTTTGTCCTTATCGTTAAAACTCGAAGTTTTCAAACCATTTTCATTAGTTTTCTTTTTTTTTAAATGTTAATTTTTTTTTAATTTAGAAAGGCAAATAACGTGGACGGTTGATATCAAATCCAACGGTCCAGGAAAAGTAACTGTTGAAATCCAACGGACGAGAACGTGACACGTGGCCACCAATGGTAACATTTCTACCGTCTGAACCGCGGGCCCCATCGCTTGAAATGTTGTTCGGGATGTGCCCCCACGAGCGCGTGTTGTGCACGCACCTGATGCAAGAATAATTAAATAGTGGCTGACGCCACCCTGACGTCTGCGTTGCATCACTTGGTCATCGGGCTCTCAACCACTAATTTGAGCCAGGCCTCTCATTCGCCCCCCTCGCCTGCCCAATCGCCCTCTGGGCTGGAGTTTGCAGCTCTGGCTATTGGGTTGGTAAAGTCGCCGGTCCATTGGACTAATTGTCCCGGTAGAGTTGCTATAATAGGATGGAACTTGGAATGCACCTAGCATTTACTGGGATTCCAATACCCACCGGCCATTACTTCCCCCTGAGCCCCCAAACCTCTCACTCTTCCCACTCCCCCAACTTCCTGCCCCCAAACCCCTCACTCTTCCCACTCCCTCAACTTCCTTTCTTTTCTATCCCTCCCTCTGCTTTCCTACAAAGAAGGAACCCCAAAAGCACTTAAAAACAGCCAAAAAAACCAGAGAGAAAAATGTCCAACAAGTCACCAATCTTTCTGATGCCACAACCCCAACACTTCAGCGACTATGGCTTCGACCCCCAAGTCGACTACTGTTAGAGTAAATGTAGAATTATGGAGAATAATTCAAAGGATGACTTTGAGGTATGACTTGAATCGTTTCCTTAAAGTGTTATTTGTCTCACTCGAATGAGTTTGCTAAAGGGTTCTTGGCAAATCACTTCCAGGATACAACAAAGTATGAAATATTCGATTAGCAAAACCGAATTATATTTCCTTAGAAATAACTAGAAAGAAATTGTATGAATGTGATAGAGAAAGAAGAGAGCAATGAGTGTAGAAATAAATTTCTAAAATTGTGTATACAACAACTTTCTGAATGAATCATTTTCTACTAATGTCACCAATATATATAGAGAGAATTACACCCGTTAGACACATCCTTTGATTTGAGTATGTCTTTTCACCATGAGATACAACACATTGCAGCAATATGTCCAATGGACATATCTGATACAAAACACCTCTTACCCAAAGGATCATGAAACATGTCTTTTCAGCAATAATCAAAAGAATCATGTTCAAATTGAAGAGATCTGCTTTTTGGGTTAATAACCCAATCTCATCCTCTGTCAGTCAAACAGCCTTATATATATATATATATATATATATATATATATATATTCTTAAAATATTATCTGGCTTCTCTGCCCTCCCATTTCCTATACATTCTCGTCCCTCCTATTTGTGCGGTCACGGTTAAGTCACATTAACATTTTATATTACTATTGCTGTTTGTCTTATTATCTCTATAAAAAATCAGTATAAAATGTTGACGTGGTTTAACCGTGACCCCACAAAATAAGAGGGGATGAGAGTGTATGGGAAGTGGGAGGGTAGAGAAGCCGAGTCCGACGATGAGATCCATAGACTCCAAACATTTCAAGCTTCAAAAGCCCATCTCAAAAGATGACTCCAAAAAGCCCCACCACAACAAAACTAAGAAGAAGCGATGGTGGAAAAGCGCTCTTCTTTTCTTCAAATGGAACAAGCTAACACCCCACCACCACTACCACCGTGTCTCCGCCATCCGCGGCGGTGATGAAAATGTTCAACACCAGGCCAGAGCCAAAGCCTTTGGGGCATCCATTTTTGGGCCGGTTTATATCACTGAGAGTATAAGCTGGTCGTGCATGCCTTACCTGAGTACTAGCCGGCCGCCGTCTGGGCCGCTCGCTGGTACTATGCCTACGGCGAGTAAGGATGAGATGGGCATTCCTTACTTGAACCTGAGAGAGCTTAACATGGAGCAACAGCAACAGAGGAACTCTACCTCTGCCATGCCTATATATTTGGTTACTTAATTAGTATTTCAGGTGTTTAATCAATTACATTGTTATTCTTTTGGAGAACCTTATGTTTTTTACTAATTGCTTTTCTTTGGATTAATTAAGCGGGATGCTAAATGGGGTTGGATTTGTTTGTCTGTTTTTACTTTTTGCAAACTGCAAAGGTGTTTGATCCTTTGGAGGAAAGCTAGATCCTCATTTTGGTGTTTGTTGTTGCTCATTCTTATCTTTTGTTATAAATGTCTATTAACTGTTAGTCACTTGGTGATGGCAAAAGTTGTTTGTTAGTTGAGAAACGCTAATAGGACTCCCTCAAAAGCGACAGCTTCACGAATTTTATGCCACTCAATGACTTAACGTGACCAAAACTTGTAAGGGTAATGCGCAAAAATGGTGATGCATATCTTTTGACCAGAGCAATAAGATGTGCAAGCTCAATGGCTTAATGTGACCAAAACGTTATATGCCAACTGCCAAGCATAAGGAGCAGATGATGAAGGGGATATAAGGGAATGATCAGTCGGTTTCATGGAGCTACCAATTCGTATTTCGTTTGACACATTGTGGAAGATCTGAAGGCCCTGCTATTTGGGATCACTGGAGGCTAGTGCTGCCTACACGCGCCGCTAAGCTAATGAGGTTGTGGGTATTGTAGTTTTTTTATTTAAGTGGGCCTTATTATTTGGTTTAGATACAAAGCCTATTCTTTTTGCTTCATTGATAGACCCCAAATATTTTGTGGTGTGAAAAAAAAGAAGTAGGCCTGTTTCAACACCATCCACCTTAGTGTACACATAATAGCCATAACTGAGGATAAATTAAAAAAAAAAATCTCAATTTTGTATGTAGTGGATTGCTCTGATAAATAGGGTAATGCGTATTCAATTCATTGCATTTTGGTTCAAAGTTCAAACCCATTGCTTTATTGTAAATAGGGTATTCATGTTCAACCTACAGCGTTCCGGCCCAAACATTCTGCATATAGTTGATTGCTCTAGTAGATAAGTCACCGTGGGGTTTGCTTTTCACTTCTTGAAAAAGTTTTTTTTTTTTCCAACTTGAGAAAGCATTTGGTTTTCCTTGATCTATTTGGTATTTCCACATCATGTTAGAGTTAGTCTCTCTTTCATGTGTTGCACCCTGGTGAACCTCAACAAGAATTTGTACCTTTCTCGTTTGTTTGTGAGCAAGCATTGGAATTACATGCCTCATTCTAGGTGTTTATAGACTAAACTTTTTGTGTTTTTTTTTCTTCAGTTTTTTTTATTAAGCTTTAGAATTTTTTTTATTAAGATGCTTTTACTTGAACCACTTTAGTTTAATTGAATTGAATTTACATGTCAGTTTAATATGTTTAAATTTATTTTTATTTTTAATTTTCATTGTTAGTGATGATGTAACGAGGCACACCATATCAGTGGATGATATGCTCCTTGATGAAACGAACGACAATTTCCTTCTTGACTTCCCTTAGGGGTATAGCTTCAACCCACTTGGATTAGTAATATGTTGCAGCTAAGATGTAAGTTTCTCCTATAGATAACTTTGGTGTGATTGGTTATACGATGTCCAATCCCCATGCATCGAACGGTCATGAAGCAACCATGGGGTGTAAAGGCTTAGGCGATTGATGTATGAAGTTGGCGTGGAATTGGCAGGCTTGGTACCTTTTGGCGTACTCCAGGCAGTCCTTCACCATGCTTAAGCTGGAAGTGTAGTTTTGGTCTAGATTGATGCGCTCCGCATATGCCTGAGTGTGTTTCTTCCATGGCTTAATTGGCTTCTTCCTCACCTAGTCATCTTAGAAGTACTTCTTCAAAAGAGCGTCGGTAGAGTGTTTTAAGCTTGACTGCAAGACGATGCACGGTGATGGTAGGGTCAAGGCCTGGCATTTCTTTGTCGTCCTTATACTCCATTAGCAGTTGGTAGTACTCCTCGATCTCGTTCGCACTTAGTAGTGGACTTACAAAGATAGGCTTCGGCTTGTGCCTAAGTTGAGCTATTTGAGATCATCAACCGTGGCTTGCCCCCTATCCTTGAGCTATGGTGGCGCATCAATGACGTCCTCCTTAATGATTTCGTCTTCTTTGTCTTCTTTGATTGTGATGTGGAAAATGTCTTGGACCTCCTCTTCAGTGTCGTCCTCTTGAGCTTGTTGGTATGAAGATTGGCCAGTGTGGATGATGGTGCACCTCTTTACCCTCAGTTGTCCTTTTATGTCAACTTCCAAGGTTGCTTGATGCTTCATCCTTGAAATAATCATGCTTCGAACGTTTTCCTTTGCTGTTAGATCGTCGATATTTTCTTCTTTTGGCATTGTCTTCCTCTTTCTAGAAGGTTGCTTGGTTTCTTTAAGTCTTTCCAAGGTTAACCGTCGTGAAGGAGAGCTAGCTGTGTTGCTTTGTTTCTTAGGTTTTGATAACCTTTCGAAAACAGAGCTTTGGGGTGTTGGTATGTTAAGTTGTTTGAAGACAGAAGTTCGGTCATGACTACCAATGTGATCAAGTGTCGAAATTCTGGGTTTTGAATGATTCAGCCTATCAAAGACTGAAGTTCGAGGGACGAGTTTAGGCTCATCTTGATTTTGTTCAATGCTCACGCTAATATGTTGAGCGCTAACGTTTTTTGCTTTGCTTGAAATCTTCACGGGTGTATTTGGTGTGAAGCCAAGTCTAGTTTTGTTGTTGTCAACTCCGTAACCGTGCTCCTTCAACTTTTTTTGAGTCTTGGTGAGGTCACGTTCTTTGTCGCTGACGGTGTTTGCATTCTTCTTTCCAAGATTTGAAGATGAGGCGAAATCATACCCAACCTTTGACATGAGTTTGTAGGCGTTTAGGTCGAAACCTTCTTCGGTCCTCTTGGTTGGAAGAAAGCTTGGTTTTGCCCCCTTTGGCAGGGGTTTTATAAAACCTTGTGGTGGTTTTGAAACTTTAATGTTGCCTAGCTGTGTCAGAGGTAAAATTGCATTTGTATTGAGCTGTTTTACATCGTCATTGTGTAGCTATATGTCATCTTTGTTTGTTTTAGTTTAGAATGGAGATTGCTCATTCTTTTTTCTCGATATTGGGATGTATCAGAAGACGGGTGTGTTTGGTCATTTTGAGAGCGTCACACTCCTTTTTATTGTTGTGGGCTTAGTAAGCTCATTGTCGTTTTTGCTTGAAGATGGCACGGTTTCCCCTTCTTGTTTCTTGGGCAAGGCTTACCACTTTTATTTCTTAGGTGCGGCTTTGCCTGTGGACTTGATTTCTTTTGGAAGAGCTTTAGGCACCATGGCCTCATCCATGTAGAACTTGGCGTCCACGAAGTGTCATTCGACTTCGGTGAATAGCTTGGTGTTGCCTTGTATCACCTTTACTCATTCTCAGTAGAACTTTAAGCATTGATGAAGGGTGGACGACACTGCTCCATTCTCGTGGATCCAAGGTTTTCCTAAGAGCAAGTTGTAGGAAGTTCTTGCATCAATCACGTGGAATAGTGTGCTTGATTTGAGTTCATCGATAGTTATCTCCACTCGGAACATGCCCATCACTCTTTGTCCTCCTTGATTAAAACCTTGGATTAAGAGGCAGCTTCAGGATAGTTCATCCACCTTGATGCAGATTGTGGTCATTGTTGAGTTTGGCATGATGTTTATGGCCGACCCACCATCTACAAGCATGCAGTTGATTTTATTCTCTTTCACGTACCCAGAGACGAAGAGAAGGCGGATGGGAGGCTTTGACCCTAGCAGTAAATCTTCGTCAGTAAAGTTGATAGAGTCATGGGCAGCACAACATGTGGCATATTCATGTGGCGAAGCTTCAAGCCTTTGTCTTTGCTTTCTTGCACCTCGTGGTCGTCGGGACTTGCCAAGACCGCTAATAGTGTTTTTCGCATCTCCTTGGGCAATTGTAGTGCTTCTTTGATGCTAAAGTGTGCCGGCAGGCTTTCTTTAGGCGTGAGCTCGATGGCGATAACTTTACCTTTTAAAGGCTCTTCTATCTTTACTTCAACCATGTGATAGGTAGTGGTATTGCACTGTTGGAAGAAGTTCTTCGGGAAGTACTAGTGCAAGAAGACGGGAATGCGTGGCTCTTTCTCTATAGATTCCCTAACGAACGTTAGCTTAGCAACTCCTACGTTCCTTTTGGTTTTTCTATTGTTGTGACGGTGGTGCTTTCTCCCTTGTTCCACCTTTAGCCTTGCGGCTTGTGGTCTTAGCTTCCTTATCTTTTTGTAGGTCACGAGTGTCCACCCTTCTTCATCATCGGTAGGTGCATTTGGTCATTTGACCCTAGCGATTGTTGTGCAGAAGGTACCGTGTAGCTTGAGCATAGACGGGAGTGGTCATGCGTCACTTGAAGAGGCATAGGATCGAAGGATACAAACATAATCGTGGTAGTGTGTGTTGCGGCCGTGTCTTCAAGGTCAAGTTCAATTTACCCTTGTTATGTTAGCTTCATGATGAGCTCATTGAGGACAAAGCACTTGCCAACAGGATGATTCACAATACGATGATACTTGTAGTACCTAGCTCAATCCACCTCTAGCTTTTCCTCAGCTTTGTCCATCAGAGGCCCCTCATTTTCGTCAGTTTCCTTCTTTGGTGGATTAACCTTCGGGTCAGCTTTCTCATCGTGCTGCGCCTCCAGACGGTTGACGAATGTAGCAATCTGTAAGTCATTTTCCTCCACGGTCATTGTCAACCTTGTGATTTCTTCGCTCATTTGTGCTAGCTGCTATTCGATTGAAGTCGTACTAGTAGTCATGACTTGCATGGTTATGGGATACGAACTGCTTGAGTCGGCATTGGAAGTCAACGACTCGAAGTACCTCATCGTGTTTTCTTCCCTTGGTGCCTTTAGCGAGGCTAAGGTGATCACTGGCTCGTGCCTCAGGTGCTCTTGCTTCTCTGACAGAGTTGAATTAGAGGTGGAAGACACTGCAGAGAGAGATCTTACCTTGCTTAGGGTTGTAACGCCCAAAGTGCCACCACTTGCGGCAAGGATGTTCTTGTTATTTGCGTTGGTTGCGGGAATAGCTTGATCTTTTCTTGATGTCATGTGTGTTTCTTGTGGATTTGAAGATAGAGATAAGAGGCAAAGAGGTTCCACTGGGCGTGCCAAATTTGTAATCACGAAAATTCTGTAACAAATGAAACGAGAACACGTATACAAAGTAGATTTGTATTGATGAATTTATAGGGTTACAATCTCTGTTTACAATTTTCCTCTGATTCAGTCTTCAAATTTGATGTAGATGCGTAGGTTGTTGATCAAAGGGTCGCGATGACTTGATCTCAGACGAACGATTGAACAATTGCTTCAAGTTTTGAGCTTGAAACAATGCGTGGATAGTCTTCACCTCTCGGTTTGCATATGACCTGTGGCAAAGGTGATGTTGATATGGGATTTTGTTGATACAAGGGTCTTGACGCCTTGATCTTGAATCTTGAATCAAATGTCCTTACAAGTTTTAAGCTTACAACAAAGTCTTGAAGGAATTGGCATGAATGCTTGTAGATTCTCCAACTGAATGCTTCGGCTTTGGTAGAAAAAAGCTTCGGCTTTGGTTGTGCGTTCTTCGAAGAGAGCTTTGACAGCGTATTAGTCTTCAAAGATTTGGCAGAGGTTATCCTTTTGTGAGAATTTTGGCCCTTCAATGTAGAAATTGTCGACCTTATGCTTGTCTTGGGACCTTGTATTTATAGACTTCCAAAGCCATGCCTTTGGGTGAATTTGGCTTTGATTTGTGTCTTGATTCATCCATGGGAGAATTTAGGCATATTTTGTGTCTTGTTTCATCCACTTTCCCTTATCTTGGCCGAATTATATAGGGCTTGTTGCCTATTTTGTGCGCAATCTTCAATTCTTGCTTGTTTTTGTGAAGATGCTTTAGCTTTCTTTCCAATTTGAGAGATTTTGGACCCTTGCCGATTTTGAAGGAGATTACCTCCCTTTTGCCGAGTTTTAGGAAGGTTTTGTACTTCCTTTGCTTGATTTGTGTCACATGTTATTTATGACTTATCCATTTGTGATGAGTCATATGTCATGTGGAGCTTTGTGATGCATTATTTGTATGCAATGAAATTTACATGTCTACAGTGGAAGCTCTCTAGTTTTTCTTGCCCCAATGGCTTTGCCTTGTAACTTTTATTTTCATCTTAAAATAACATGAAAACAAAAGAAAAGAAAAAGGATGCCTGGTAAGTTGTGTTATATTTAATTCTTTTTTAATAGCGGGATTGAATAGTAAAGTACTAACTTTTACACTCAAAGTTTGATTATTGCATTCATCTGAAGTACAAAAATTGGACGATAAACTTCTTGTACTAAGATCTTCACATGGAAATAAATGATAAACCATATATTGCCATCCAAATTTCACAAATATATCGATCTCACCAAACAAGTGCAGCAATATGCGTGGAGTTGAAAAGCACATGACCAATTTGGTCGATTAGTCAAAGTCATTAGTCGTGAGAGCAATTCCACCCCTAAAAAAATACACCATCATCTAGCCCATTTAATCCACTCAGTGAACAGTGATAGACACCAATGAATAGTAATAGGTCAAATGCATCTCCACCCTAAAAACTAAATAGCCTAGTCAATTTTATTAAAATATTATTAATTTTTATTATAAAATAATAATTTAATTTTTAATTTCTAACATTATCCCTTCTTTTTCTTCCCACTTTTCACTCTCCCACCACAATCCCTTCTTCTTCTTCCCACTTTTCACTTTTCCACTGCAACTCTCTGTATTTCGCTCCGTACGCCCACCAAACTACGCACCACACCAACGCTCCAAAAAAAATAGACATATTTCTCCTGGAAAAAACCCTTTTGGGTCTCTTCGTCGCCGTGATCGTCGCCATCGCCATTTCAAAACTCCGCGGTTGTCGCCTCACCATCGGTCGTCACCATCGCCATCATTGACGTGATCATCGCCTCACCGACCTTGCCAAGAAATTCGGCGACTGCTTCCTCCTCCGCATGGGGCAGTGCAACCTCGTTGTCGTCGTCTCCTCGCCGGAGCTCTCCAAGGAGGTGCTCCACACCCAAAGAGTCGAATTTGGGTCAAGGGAGGCGTGGCGGTATCGCCTGGTGTCATGTAGGCCGGGTAAGAGCTCAACACATTCTGAGCCGGCCTAGAGACCAGCTTAGGCTGGGTGCCAGCCTATCTGCTCAGCTGGAGTGGATTGGTTGGGTGCCGGGCCAATAATTTGGCTGGGTGCTGGCCTAAAGGTTGAGTGGGGTTTGCTTTTCAATCTTCATTTTTATTTCAATTTACATGCATTAAAATAGCAAAGATTGTATGGACGTCACGTGATTTGGTTTTCGTTGATTAATCAAAGTATTAAACTAAACACATGATGTAGTAGATCTTCAAGGACCAAGATGATCAAGTGTAGGGATGATAATGGTTCGGTTCGGGAATGGAAATGCTATATTCATCTCCATAACCACGAAAATTAACCATATCTATAATCGCAAATTAACCATTGGGTATTATCCATAATCGTGCCCATTATGTAACGAATTGCCCATCGATTAACGGTTATATGCATCTTCGTCAATACAAAAAATATATTTATTCAATTGACGCATGATAATTTAGTAAATATTAATTTTGTCACTAAATATTTGATGTATAAAATGATTTAATGAATGGATCTTTTGGAGCATAAAACTTAAAGCTAAACATTGATAATGTAGACTGATCTTTGATATATCCTATAAGTACCATTGAATTCTCATAGATTTTGATTCGTATCAAAACTTTTGAACTTTCCCACAAAATGCAACTCACACAATGCAATTTTTGTATTCTCAAGGTAATAGATTTGGTGAATAATATATATATATATATATTATTTAATACTTTAATATTATATAAAATTATATCCAAAATCATAATCGAATAATATTCACAATTTTTCTCCATACCCAAAATATACATGAATTTTCATATCCAAATCCAATCTATTTGAACAATTATCTACAGTTATCAAGTTTAACGGTTATAAGTATCATTCCTAATAAGGTGGGACCATAAGTACCTAGCTTCTATTAATTTATTCTACTTCAGAAAAGCAGAGATTATCTGAAAAAAGAGACTTAATATAAAATTTTTGTCCTTTTTTATTTTTGGCATAATATTTAATACAGATGGAACTTGAAACGTGCACATAGTATTCACCGGGGTTCCAAGGCCCAAAGGCCATTACTTCCCCTTGAGCACCCAAACCTCCCCACCCTTCCCACTCCCCCAACTTCCCTTCTTCTACCTCCCTCCCTCCCTCCCTACCCCACTCTGCTTTCCCACAAAGAAGGAACCCCAAAAGCACTTAAAAAACAGCCAAAAAAACCAGAGGGAAAAATGTCCAACAAGTCACCAATCTTTCCTATGCCACAACCCCAACACTTCAGCGACTACGGCTTCGACCCCCAAGTCGACTACTTTCAGGTCCCGTTTCTTTCTTCTCTACTCTCTCTCTCTCTCTCTCTCTCTCTCTCTCTCTCTCTCTCTCTCTCTCTCTCTCTCTCTACTCTCTCACTGTGCAACCAATTTTATTTTTTGATCTGACCCATTTCTTTTCATGTAAAAAAAATGAAGGTTTTGGAGGAAGCAAGGAGGCACAAGCGGGAGAAGACGAGATCCATAGACTCCAAACACTTCAAGCTCCAAAAGCGCATCTCAAAAGACGACTCCAGAAAGCCCCACCACAACAAAACCAATAAGAAGCGCTGGTGGAAAAGCGCTATGCTTTTCTTCAAATGGAACAAGCTGACACCTCACCACCACCACCACCATGTCTCCGCCATCCGCGGCGGCGATGAAGATGTTCACCACGCCAGGGCCAAAGCCTTCCGGGGATCGATTTGTGGGCCGGTTTATATCACTGAGAGCAGAAGCGGGTCGTGCACTCCTTGCCTGAGTACTAGCCGGCCGTCGTCTCGGGCGCTCGCCGGGACTATGTCTCCGGCGAGTAAGGATGAGATGGGCATTCCTTACCTGAACCTGAGGGAGCTTAACATGGAGCAGCAGCAACATAGGAACTCTACCTCTGCCGTGCCTATATATTTGGTTACTTAATTAGTATTTCAGTTTTTTACATTCAATTAAGGGATTTTTGAACATTAGTCCTTGTAAAAGATTAAAAGTTAAAAAAAAAAAAATTCTGGTACTAAATTACATATTCAATTTAATCTTTTAAAGTGTATTTTTATTCATTTTTTGTTATTTAATGTGTATTTTTATTTAATCTCTCCACATTAAATTTTAATTTTATTAATATGCACATATTTAGTTCTTTAATTTAATTACATTGTTAGTCTTTTGGAGAGCCTATATATTTTACTAATTGCTTTTCTTTGGATTAATTAAGCGGGATGCTAAATGGGGTTGGATTTGTTTGTCTGTTTTTGGTTTTTGCAAACTGCAAGGGCGTATGATCCTTTGGAGGAAACGGCAAAGGCGTTTGATCCTCTGGAGGTCCTGAATTTTATGCCACTCGCTGACTTAATGTGACAAAAATGGTGATGGATATTTTTTTGACCAGGGCAATAAGATGTACAAGCTCAATGGCTTAATGTGACCAAAACATTATATGCCAACCGCCAAGCAGAAGGAGCAGATGATGAAGGGGGATATAAGGGAATGATGAGTCGGTTTCCTGGAGCTACCTATTCGTGTTTGGTTTTACACATTGTGGAAGATTCGGAGGCCCTGCTGTTTACCGCTGCCCACACGCGCCGCTAAGCCAATGAGGCTGCTCATCATCTCGCACGTTATGCTCTCTCTTTGTAATGTGCTACTGTTTTCCTCTTCCTAATGAATACAGATGCCGTTGCTTTGAATAAAAAATTTGAAAAGGCAAGGCGAAGAGAAAGAAACAAAACGCAACGCTCCAAATTAAGGAGCGGCGGGCAACAAACAAACAACCACATCTCACCATCCACTTGTATTTGGTCCACTCCCCTCTCTGCCATCTTCTCTACAACCTAACCTGCTCACCACGTCATATCGCAATCCATGTTACCGTTTTATTTTGTATTAAGAGCAATGCAAAGAAGATTCTCTTAAAGTAAAATTTTACATAGATTGTTTTGTCATATCGCAGTTTAATATTAATTTTTATAGATATTATAAAATTTTATATAAAAAATATAATGTGGCAGAAAGTTCATCGAGAGTTTCAGTTTTGAAAAAAATCCCTTAACATGATGTAATGGCTAACAAAAGAAATATTTTATTATATCCATAGAAGATGTCATAGATTGAGGAGTTGACAAATGATCCATGAGAACTTCTTTGAATTTTGAAAATAATTAGTAAAACACGTCGACCTTTAACGGCATTTTTAATTATAAAAGACTAATAAAAGTTATCGACAAAATTTGAATCTAAAAATGATGAATTAAAAAAAAAAAAGTTCGCCCCCAACTATGGAAGACTAAATACTACCCCTTATTTTTATTAGGCCATCTCCAACCGATGGCTGGCCAGATGGCTCGTTTTAGCCCTCTGGCCCTCCAAGATTCTCCAAGATATTAATATTTTAATGAACAGTACAGGGCCATATTTGCCTCCGTCTCCAACCGAGGGCCAGAGGGCCAGAGGGCTCGTTTTAGCCCTGTCACAAAAAACCGTCTCCAACCGAGGGCCAAACATAATTTATTATTTAACAACTACAATTTAAATTCAAATCTAACGGCTAGGTGACGTCAACATGATGTCAGCTAGCCGTTGGTAGCTGACATCATGCTGACGTCAGCTAGCCGTTGGATTTGAATTTTTTTTGCTATAAATAGGGTGGATATTGGGCTATAATTCACACAACTTTAAATTCAATCTATTTCAATTCAATCTCTTGCAATTCAATCTCTTTCAATTCAAGTTTGCAATGAATTCCAACTTTGGATCTTCATCCAATTCCAATTGGGGGTCCTCATCCAATTCCAAATTGAAAGCAAAATGGGCGCAAATGAGACGAGAAGATGAGGAGTCTGATGAAGAAGCTGAAGTAAGGCGCAACACACAAAACATGGCAGCAGCCATGGCTGCGGCCATGGTGTGTCAGCCAACTGAGGAACAACCTCAATGGGGTGGCTCTGTTGCTGGTTGCTCTTACAAACCACGAAACAGAGTGATGGCGCATGCCAATCTGATGAACAACTACTTCAACCCCAACTCGGTGTACACAGAAGAGGATTTCAGACGTCGCTTCCGGATGAGGCGTCATGTCTTCGAGCGTTTACTTCGTGATATCCAGCAGGTCAATCCATACTTTCGACAGAAGCGGGACAGAGCAGGCCGCCCTGGTTTCTCACCTCATCAGAAGGTTACTGTTGCACTCCGAATGATGGCATATGGCTCCTCAGCTGATTCGATGGATGAAACCCATGGTATGTCTAAGTCTACATGCCTTGATACTCTTGAAGAATTTTGTAACACAATTGTTCAGGTTTACAAAGACGAGTACCTCCGAGAGCCAAATCAAGAAGATCTGAATCGGCTCCTTCACAAAGCTGAAGACCGTGGGTTTCCGGGCATGATAGGGTCATTAGACTGCATGCATTGGGAGTGGAAGAACTGTCCCACTGGATGGCAAGGAAGCTTTAGCGGAAGGTCGAGAAAGCCAACTGTTGTGTTAGAGGCAGTTGCCTCATATGACACATGGATCTGGCATGCTTTCTTTGGAGTCCCTGGATCCCAAAATGACATTACAGTTCTTGGGCGTTCACCCCTCTTCAATAACTTGACGGAAGGTAAAGCACCTCAACTTGACTACTACATCAACGGCCGTGAATACAATATGGGGTATTACTTGGCAGATGGCATCTACTCAAAGTGGGCAACACTTGTCCAAGCAATTCCAAACCCTAGGAATGATGCAGAAAAGTTGTTTACCTTACACCAAGAGGCATACCGGAAAGATGTTGAGAGAGCTTTTGGTATTCTACAAGCACGGTGGAAGATTATCAGCGAATCGGCAAGAGGGTGGAGTCGAGAAAATTTGAACTCCATCATGATGTCTTGCATCATATTACACAATATGATAGTGGAGGATGAGCGAGATGGGTATATTGATGGAGAGTCCGATGATGACCAAGAAGATCCAAATAGGTCAAGAAGGGCTCTAGCAAAAATATATGATGGGCCTAATTTGCCTTTCAATCCAAGAATTGGTAGTATCTCTATAAATGAGTATATGAGGCGCTATAGAATGATACGTTCTCGTGCCACAAATACGTACCTACAACAGGATCTTGTTGCACATCTTTGGGCCAAAAGAAGCATGGAGTAGACTTTTAAGTTTTATGTTGTTAAATGTTTTTAAAAATGTTGTTTAAGTTTCATGTTGTATAATTTGTATGTTGGTTAATGTTATTTAATGTTATTTCATATTGTTTAATGTTGTTTCATGTTACTTAATTTAATTTAATGTTGTATAAATGGCCTAGGAAAAAAATAGAATTGAAAAAAATTATGAAACAAATTTTGTGAAATAGAAGTTATAGGAAATAAAATATGAATCAAATTTTGTAAAATAGAAGTTATAGGAAAAAAATAGAATTTAAAAAAAAATTGAAACAAATTTTGTAAAATAGAATTGAAAAAAAATATGAAACAAAATTTGATTAATATGAAAAGGAAAAAAAAGTTTAAAAAAAAAAAAAAGGCCTAATAATACAACAGCTACTAGCCGTTGTATTAAAAAACATTCAAACTATTAGTGTCGGTTATAACCGACACTAATAGTAGAACTATTAAAAAATAAATAAAACCTGTTTAATGCTGTCGGTTTTAACCGACAGCAATAGAAAACATTAAAAAAAAAAAAAGCCAGCCCGGGGCTGGCTGGTTGGCCGAAAGCAGCCAGCCCTCCAGCCCTCCAGCCCTCTCCGATCCCGTGGGGCCCTCCTAGATTCCAGAGCCCTCTGGCCTAGCCCTCGGTTGGAGACGATTTTAGGGCTATTTTTGGCCCTCTAGACCCTTCGGTTGGAGATGACCTTATATAGCCCTTCTAAGGGCTGATTTGATCCCCCAATATATGCCCCTTTGCAAATGCCCTTTGGTTGAATACTGTTCAAAAGCCCTTAATTGAAAAATGGTCTAGAAATATATTCAAGTATTTATTCGCACGACATTTTATTATTATTATTATTATTATTGTTATTGTTATAATAATAGTATGTCTGTACCATAAATGTTCCCCCGGAATTGTAAGTAGGAGATAAGAGAGCTTTGCTCTCACAAACACTAAAAGACAATAAAAAAATGGATGAAAAAAACAAAGACAATAAAAAATGATTAATATTTAACTAAATAAGATATAGTTAAATCTCAACAGTCCCCTCATAAAAAATAATGTACGAAAAAAAATCGTGCGGAGAGAAGAACCTAGGAGCTCAGCTGATCTTCTATTATCTATCCATGAATCAGACTGTGCACTGTTATTATAGTAGAGAGCAGTCTCCAGTCTGTATTCCAGTTTTTCACTATTTTGATTTAAGTGGGCCTTAATAGTGGGTTTAGGTACAAAATCCATTATTTTTGCTTCATTCATAGAGCCCAAACATCTGGTAGATAGTGTATGCGTATTCAATTCATTGCATTCTGGTTCAAAGTTCCAAACCCACTGTGTTATTGTAGATAGGGTATTTATGTTCAACCTAATGCGTTCCAGCCTAAACATTTTGCATGTAGTATGTTCAACCTACTACGTTCCGGCCTAAACATTCTGCGTATAGTTGATTGCTCTGGTAGATAGGACACCATGGGGTTTGCTTTTCGCTTCTTGAGAAGCATTTGGTTTTCCTTCTATTTGGTTTTCCACATCATGTTAAAGTTAGACTCTCTCTCTCTCATGTGTTGCACCTTGGTGATCCTCAACAAGAATTTATACATTTCTCTTTTGATTGTAAGCAAGGATTAGAATTAGATGCCGTTTATAGACTAAAGTTTTCTGTTTTTTTTTTTTAGTTTTTGATTAAGCTTTAGAAATTTTTTATTAAGATGCTTTCACTTGAGCCACTTCAGTTTAATTGAATTTAATTTACATGTCAGTTTAAATTTATTTTTATTTTCAAATTGAAAAGTACTCACGTTAAATGGAAACGTACGCATGATAAATGAAAACGTATCCACATCAAATGAAAACTTACCAATTCTGAATTTGAATGTAATTATTGTAGATAATGCTAATTAAAAGGATAAATCATATAATTTTGAATTAACAAAAAACTAATGAGCGTTGATTTGGTGTAAAAAATGTCCAATAAAAGAATTTCAAAACTCAAGGTGTGTATCATCGATTCCATAATATTTTTCTTTTCTTTTCCCAAAGATAGAAATATATTAAAGACGAATAGAGATGTTTACATCCTTAGCCAGGGTATTAAACAAAAAATCTGGGTCAATACACCCATGTGAAAGTTCGATCCTCCTTAAACACAAATTTGGCCACCGAGTGAGCCGAGCGATTGCACTCTCTAGGCACATAGTTAAAAGCCACAACCTTCAATCTTCGCGCCATAACCTCGATATCACCAAGAATGCATTCAATACTAAAGTCAGGAGCCACTTCTTTCCTTAGCATCAAGATTATAGCCTTAGCATCAAATTCAATAACCATCTGCTGAAACTCGTGGTCGATACACATCTTTAACGCCTCACGAATAGTAGAGGCTTTAGCAGCCGCTGCGCTATGACAGTAGCCAACTCCCGAGCCACCGGCAGCTTGGAGGACACCTGCAAAGTCTCGTCCAAGCCATCCCATCCCAGAACGCATAGTATGTTTACACCAGGCAGCATCGGTGTTGATTTTGATAGTACCGAAACTTGGTTTCTGCCATTGCTTACTTGAGCTTTGCATTTCTTGATTAGGCTTGGTAATAGATGTGCAGTCCTCAAGAGAATCCCAAGCCAGGGCTTCTCTATATTCAGAAGTATTCTTCCTCCACATCTCTAGGACCTCCAATGGCTGATGGTATATCCCATTAAAGACGATCTCATTTCTGCTTTTCCAGAGTCTCCACAGGCCAAATGCAAAATCTTGACATAAGTCACTAGCATTTTCCTTGTCCTTCACCTGATTACAAAAATTATCCCAACTTTCCAAGAAATCAGATCCTTCCAGAACTAGGGAGTTAAAATGAAGATGGGAGCAGAACCAAAATAAATGGCTAAAATCGCAGTGGAAAAAAGGTGGTTTTCCAATTCATTAACCAGTCAACCCGCATGTGTCGTCTTTTGAGGTTACGTCTGACAGCCAAGGCATTGTTGCAACATCTCCAGATGAAGACTTTGATCTTGTTAGGTACCTGTAAACTCCAGACCTTCTTCCAAGTTTGCTGATGCTTTGAGGTATCACTGGGCCCTCCACGACCTTTTTTTCCCAAGGCAACATTTTCCATGAGATTCATAGCAACTCCATAGCCATATTTAACAGTATATTCACCATTCAAGGTGTGATGCCATACCATTCTATCACAATGGCCATAATGGCTTAATGGAATGCTAAGAATTGGAATCACATCCTTATGATTAAAGCCTGTCGAAATAATATCCACCTTCCAAGACTTAAGGGTCGGGTCAATTAAGTCACAAACCTTAGTTTCTTCAAGAGTTGCTCTCGGTGTAACTTTAAACGTTGAGGGTTTAGGGAACCACGGGTCTTCCCTAATCTTAATACTTTCACCATTTCCCACCCGCCATCTTAACCTTTGCATTAAAACTTTTCGAGCTTCAAAGATTCCTTTCCAGCCCCACGAAGTATTCTTCCCTCTAGATGCTTCCATAAAAGTTTTTCCTGGGAAGTATTTCTCTCTTAACACAAGAGCAAGGAGAGACGTCGGATTTTGAATAAGCTGCCATCCAATCTTAGCCAGGAAAGCTCAATTGAAACATTGGATGTCTTTGAACCCCAATCCACCAAACTTTTTTTGTTTCAATAATCGATCCTAGGAAATCCAGTGTACTCCCTTACGCTGATCATTACCTCTCCACCAATAGTTTCTAATGGCTTTTTCGACGTCCTGACAAACCCCAATAGGAAGTTTGAAGCAACTCATAGCGTAGTTTGGCAACATCATAGCTACAACTTTTATAAGGATCTTTTTCCCTGCTTGAGATAAGAACTGTTCAGCCCAACCCGTCATACGGCCTTCAATCTTATCCCTGACCTCCACAAAAACAACTTTTTGGAGTGCCCAAAATCTGCCTGAAGACCAAGATACTTCCCAAATCCATTCTTGCTTTGGATCCCTAAGGTTTCCCAATTTTACCCTTGTCCCGTTTTGAAGTCTTAGACCAAAAAAAGATGGAGCTTTTGGCTAGGTTAATTTCTTGTCCCAAACCCCGAGCATAAATCGTCAAAATTCCAGCAATTCCTCACACCTCCTCCACAGTAGCACTTCCAAACAAAACAGAGTCATCCACAAAGGAGAGATGGGTTATCAATGTCCCATTCTGCGAAAGCTTAATTCCATGAAGAGCATCAAGTTCCAACGCCCTTCTGATTAGCATAGAAAAACCTTCAGTACATATAAGGAACAGGAAGGGAGAGAGAGGGTCGCCCTGTCGAAGGCCTCGATTCGGTCAGATGAATCCCGTTGGGTTGCCATTAATAAGAATGCTAAAAAAAACAGTAGAGACACATTCCTTGATCCAGTTACAGAATAGAGGTGCAAAACCCATTTTAGCCATCATACCAATGAGGAAATTCCATTCAACACACTCGTATGCCTTTGCCAAATCCAGCTTTATTACCATACCCGCTTGATCCTCCTTCTTTTGATGGAGCAAGGAATGCAAGACTTCATGCACAACAAGTATATTAACCTGAATTTGCTTACCAGCTACAAAGGATGATTGATTATTCCCAATCACTTTCGGCATCACCTTCTTAAGTCTATTAGTTAAAACCTTGGCTATAACCTTGTAGATGACATTACAGAGAGTGATGGGTCTATATTGCATCATATTCCTAAGACATTTCACCTTTGGGATGAGCACTGGATTGGTGTGATTAAGTTTCCGGAGGAGAGAGCCTGAGTGCCAAAAAGCTTTCATAATTTTCACTACATCCTGCCCCATAGTTTCCCAGTGATCATGGTAAAAGCAGCCAGTGAATCCATCAGGACCTGGTGATCTCGTAGGGGGAATTTGAAAGACTGCCTCCATAATTTCACCTTCCAACATCGGCGCAATCAACACATTGTTGTCCTATTGGGAGACCCCAAGAGTTCATAACATATTCAATCTCATCCAGTTGGCTAGGTTCACAAGATTGAAATAGCTCCATGAAGTAGTCTGAAACTGTGGCACAAATCTCAGGCTTAGTCTCTTGCCAGACCCCTTTTTATCTTTAATCCCACGGATTTGATTGAACCTTTGTCTTTTAATCGTTTGCGTATGGAAGAATTTTGTGTTTTTGTCACCCTCTTTAAGCCACTGATTTCGGGATTTAACTTTCCAGTAGCCTCTTCTTCCTTTAGCGTAATTTTGAGGTCGATCTCTTTCTTTTTAATCTCAGCAGAATCAAAACCATTAGAGGTATAAGCTTCCCTAATCTCCATCTTCAGCTGCTGAATCAAGTTCTTAGAGTTCCTACCATTTCCTCTATACTAAGCCTTGAGACTTCGTCGAAGAGTTTTTATTTTTTCACAGAACCTATAAGCATGAGAGCCTCCAGCCTTATCTTTCCACTGATCAGAGACCAGCACACAACACTCTTTCTTCTTGCTCTAGCGAGCGTCATACACAAATTTCCTACCCTCCGCTTCGAGATCTTATTAGTAAAGAGAAAAAGAATAACATGATATGAGCATTCCAGAACCATATGCTTGATTTTAGTATCAGGGTAGAGATTATATCAGCCAAGGGTTGCCAACCCGCGATCTAATCACTGCTGGATTGGTAGGTGTTTGTACCATACTTGACCAATCCCGAAACTACCGAGCACCGGCCAACGCTATACTGTCAAGGACCCAGAAGAGTTCCCCTCCGACCAGGAGGCCAATCACTACTCGACACGTGTCAAGATTAGAAGCCAATCAGAGCGCAGCACGTGTCGACATCAAGAACCAATCATAACATGACACATGTCAATGTGACAAAGCTACAAGTTTTTCTATAAATAGGGGTCATTCCCCCACAATATGGCCTAATGCCATTTGTGTTAAAATCATTCACAAGAACTCACTAAATTGAGAGCTTGATCCTTTGTACTTGTGTAAGCCCTTCACTACTAATAAGAACTCCTCTACTCCGTGGACGTAGCCAATCTGGGTGAACCACGTACATCCTGTGTTTGCTTCTCTGTCTCTATTCATTTACGTACTTATCCTCACTAGTGACCGAAGCAACCAAGCGAAGGTCACAAAACCTGACACTTTCTGTTGTACCAAAGTCTTCGCTGATTTTGTGCATCAACATTTGGCGCCGTCTGTGGGAAACGACACTTATTCCTACTCTCTTCAGCTGTGTCAAGCTGGTTTCTATCATTCGTACACTTTCTTTTGACCAGGCATCCCTCTCCAACATGGGAAGCGAAGGAAGCCACATCACACAGAATGACACCCCCCTTGCACATAGTGCGAAACAACGAAAGAAGGAAGGAAAACGAGTTCTTCTTCAAGCTAAAGTCGATGAGTTGGAAGCTCAGAACAACAAGATAGCAATGAGGAATGAGGTCCTCCAGGAGCAATATGAGAAGCTCTTCGAGACACTCCACGAAGCTAGGCAAGCTCAGACACGCGAGCTTGTTGCCCCCGTGGAAGTCAACCATCAACTGGGTGCCCTCCAACATGGAGGGTCACATGCATTCGACATAGATATCCCTGATAGGGAACAGATTACCCCTCGACTTGATAATCAACATGAGGCTTCTCTTAACCCAGTTGCTTCGACCCGAACCATGAGAAGTGGAGGGAGACACCTCTTTGCTGAAGGGGCAGAAGGATCGAAAGCCGTCTTTCGCGATTGTCGGGATTTCCTGAAGCAACGTCGAGAGAATTCCATCCATATAAGCTCAAAGATTAATGACCCAAGGATTTCTGAGAGACTCGGTCCCCTGCCACGGCCCAAGCCGGCCACCAATTTGGGGAATGGGCAATAAGTCCTAGAGAGACATGAGGGTACAGGGGACTCAGAGGTGTTCCGACAGACATACCCTGGAAGCCAGTACAGCGAGTCCAGGGAAAAATCACATGCCCTTGATCAAACCTTCCTAATTCCAAGAGGAGATGGAGATTTACAGAAGAAAACTTCAGTGGTGCACGACTCCACTCAGGACCCCCTTGTCCTGCAGCTCCTTGAGGAAGTAAACAAGCTGAAGGCTGAACGTCAAGCCGAGATACCTGACTGGAACCAACCCAGGCCTGGCCCTCTCACAAGAAGGATCCTCAACACTCCCCTCCAAGCGAAGACAAAGCAGAAGCTTGACTTACAGCTCTATACTGGAAGGGAAGACCCGATTGAACACCTTAACCTCTTTGAGTCCACCATGGTATACCGGGGACACACCGACGAAGAACGATGTCTTCTCTTCCCCTCCACCCTCTCTGGTGGAGCTCTAAATTGGTATTGTCGTCTTACACCTGAGACGGTAGACTCATTTGAGGAATTGAGGAAACTATTTGTTTCCCAACACATTTTCCAAACCTATCGTTTGCACTCTGCAGATGACTTGTACACTATCCGCCAGAAGCCAGACGAGTCATTACGTATGTATGCTGGCCGCTTCAGCCATGAATACTCCCGGTGTGCCGAGGCAGACGACAAGACTGCCCTCAAAGCCTTCACGGCAGGCCTACGTGATTGTTTCTTTAAATACATGATCAATGCCAATACTTGGAAGACTTACTCTGAGGTGATGGCGCATGCTTATAACCATGCCTCCGCCGAGGCAAAGACATATCAGGAGAAACCCCCTACAACCATCCTTTATCAACAAGTGGGAGGTGGAAGCCAGACTCACCTAAATGAGAAGACCTCGACTTTCCAAACAGCAGTGGCACCTCCCCATGCCTTGCATAATGCTTCGCCGAATCAACAGACATATCAATTTCAAGGCAAGAGGAATGATTTCCATCCTCACCACTCTCCTTTCAGTAAAAAGAGTAAGGGACACTATCCCGATAACCAAGGGTATCGCCACAATAACGCTCGCCCCCAGGCAGTCAATGCAGTGGGTCAAACCCGCGTCAAGATACCCCCTACCCCAAGGTATGAGACATACACGCCCTTGAATGCCACATGCGCGGCCATTTACCCCAGCATAGCTCACCTGATACCAAAGCCAAAGTCGAGGCACCCAGATTACACGCCCCCGAATAACGCGGGCATGTTTTGTTGCTACCATGAGCATAACGGCCATGATAGCAAGAAATGTATCATCCTCCGTGATCGTATTGAAGCTTTGGCACGAGAAGGAAAAATTGATCAATTCCTTCTTCACCCTCAAAGGGATAACCGTAACCAACGCCAGGTGAATGTCATATATTCCATAAGCGGCGGCACGCCCATATCTGAATCTTCCAATAGGGCCATGAAAAACAGTGAACGAATTCTGAGGCCTGGTCACCAAGTGTTTCACGTGGAAGACATCAGGGGAGGGAAGTATCAAAAGCCTAACTGGGATCCGATATGTTTCTACCCTGAGGAAGAAAGAGGCATCATCTACCCTCATAACGACCCATTGATCGTGGAGGCTCACATAGCCAACTTTGATGTTCGACGAATCCTCGTAGACACAGGGGCTTCGGTCAATATCATGTTTGTCGAAGCTTTCAGGGCACTCAGTGTAGCTGAACACTTGCTCGATCGCTCGATTTCTCCTCTGATAAGCTTCTCCGGTGATATCGTGCAACCCTTAGGGAGCATACATTTACCCTTTACTATTGGTACAGGCCCTTACACGGCTACCATTACCACTAACTTCCTAGTGGTTGACTGCCCAACGGCATACAATGTCATCTTTGGGCGCACAGGCATCAATGATCTCAAGGCTATGGTATCCACGCATATGCTGTTGATGAAATTTCCAACCCCCCATGGCAACGGCTACATCAGAGGAGATCAGCTTAGTGCACGATCATGTTACAACACTTCAGTTAAGCAACAACACTTGCCCGGACCCAAGGAAACCCTGTCTGTACATGACCAAGTCACAAAGACCAGCCTAGATGAAGCGAACTTGGATCTTCCTGATAGCAACAATCAACCCGATGATCCTCGAGATGACTCTTTCACCCAGCAAGCCCAACCTGCTGAAGAGTTGGAGAAGGTACCTATCTCAAGAGATCATCCAGACCGCATGGTGAATATTGGCACCACATTGTCACCACCCCTTCGGTTAGCATTGATATCTTTTTTGAAAGAGAACACTGAAGTCTTCGCCTAGTCATACGAGGACATGCCAAGCATCTCTCCCGATGTCATTTGTCATCGTTTGAGTATTGACCCCAAGATCAAGCCGGTGAGACAGAAACGAAGATCTTATGACGCTGAACGATACGAGGCAATGAAAGCAGAAGTTGAAAAACTCAAAGGCATAGGCTTTGTCCGCGAAGTCAATTACCCGACATGGGTAGCAAATGTGGTCCTTGTTAGGAAAAATCCGACCAAAGAAAGTCTTTTGCTTCAAAAGGTCTTGTGGAGGATGTGTGTTGACTACACCGACCTAAACAAAGGGTGTCCGAAAGATAGTTTCCCTCTTCCTCTTATTGACAGGCTTATAGACTCTACGGCAGGGTGTGAGCTCTTGAGCTTTATGGACGCTTATTCAGGATACAACCAAATCCTCATGAACCCCTCAGACCAAGAACACACGGCCTTCACTACTGACAGGGGACTATATTGCTATAAAGTCATGCCTTTCGGCCTAAAGAATGCAGGAGCAACTTATCAGAGACTGGTCAATTCAATGTTCGCCGAACAAATTGGGAAGAACATGGAAGTTTACGTTGATGATATGCTAGTCAAAAGCAAACATGCTGACCAACACATCACCAACCTATCTGAAACTTTCACCATTCTAAAGAGGTATCGAATGAGGTTGAACCCCAACAAATGTGCCTTCGGCGTGGGCTCTGGCAAATTCTTAGGCTTCATGATTAGCCAACGAGGCATTGAAGCTAACCCTGAAAAGATCAAAGCAATCCTCGACATGAAAGAGCCAATAACTTCAAAAGACATCCAAAGCCTTACTGGCAAGGTGGCAGCCTTAACCAGATTCATCTCTAAGGCCACAGACAGATGTGCTCCTTTCTTCAAAGCACTCAAGGGAAATAAGAAGTACATTACATGGACGGAGGAATGTGCCAAGGCATTCAGGAACCTCAAAGAGTACATGAGTAAAGCCCCTCTGCTCTCCAAACCAGAAGTTGGTGACACTCTCATCATCTATCTATCAGTTTCGGCTTCAGCAGTCAGTTCTGTTCTTATTCGAATGGACAGTGGTGTCGAACGGCCCGTCTACTACGCTAGCAAGGCCCTACAAGATGCGGAGACACGATACTCCAACATTGAGAAATTAGCTCTAGCATTGGTCATGTCTGCTCGAAAACTCCGCCCTTACTTTCAAGCGCACTCCATCATCGTGCTTACCAATTATCCTCTTCGACAGATACTCCAAAGTCCTGACACTTCAGGGCGAATGATCAAATGGGCAATAGCGTTGGGTGAGTTTGACATCTCCTACCAACCAAAGCCAGCTGAGAAGGGCCAAGCAGTGGCAGACTTCATTGCCGACTTCACATATCCGGTTGACATTGCTTCTACACCTGAAGCAGTGGCTTCATTACCCCCGGAAGCTCAGAAGATAGAACCAACAACCCCAGCATGGAGTCTGTATGTTGATGGCTCATCCAACCAACAAGGCTGTGGAGCGGGACTAGTCTTGACTACGCCCGACAAAGTAGCAATGGAGTATGCTCTTCGTTTCAAATTCAAGGCATCAAACAATGAGGCCGAGTATGAAGCCCTTCTAGCAGGATTACGTTTGGCCAAACACCTCGGGGTTAAACAAATTGATATTTTCAGTGACTCCCAATTAGTGGTCAACCAGGTTACCAACAACTTTGATGCTAAGGACAGCTCCATGGCAGCATATCTTGCGCAAACACAACTTTTGCTCAAGCACTTCCACTACCAGATCACCCAAGTTCCTTGAGCGGCAAACAGTCATGCAGACGCCCTGGCTCGCCTCGCCTCAGCTGTGGAAGACAAGATTGGAAGAAAAATTCATGTCGAACTGTTGGCAACACCAAGCACCATGGCCGCAGAAGTATGCAACTTACAACAGGGGGATAGTTGGATCACCCCGATCTATAATTTCCTTGCTCATGGCACCCTCCCAAATGATAAAGTCCAGGCTAAGCAAATTCGATACAAGTCTACCCGCTACCTGATTATCAATGATCAACTCTATAAGCGAGGTTTTAGCCTGCCATACTTAAGGTGTCTTACGCCTGCCGAGGCGGAAATCGTCCTTCGGGAAATACATGAGGGAGTCTGTGGAGATCATGCTGGATCTCGGTCCCTAGCACACAAGACTTTTCGCCAAGGATATTACTGGCCAACACTCCACCAGGATGCCATCAAAGTATCCCGCTCATGTGACAAATGTCAACGATATGCGACTATTCCTCATTCCCCTCCAGAGCCTCTTACTCCTATGATCAGCCCTTGGCCCTTCGCCCAGTGGGGACTTGATTTGATCGACCCAATACCGGCAGGGAAGGGCAAAGTCTGTTACGCAGTCGTTGCAGTAGACTACTTCACAAAGTGGGCCGAAGTAGAACCCTTGGCAACCATTACTGAGGCAAAGATAGAAGACTTCGTGTGGAAGAACATCCTTTGTAGATTCGGCATTCCCAATGCGATAATCACTGACAATGGGCGACAGTTTGACAACAAGAAGTTCAGGTTGTTCTGCTCTAAGTTCAACATCAACTTATGCTTTGCCTCTCCAGCTCATCCCCAGTCTAATGGACAAGTTGAGGCCATCAACAAAATAATCAAGCGCACTTTGAAAACCAGCTTGGACAAAGCTAAAGGTTGTTGGCCAGAATTCGTACCCCAAGTCCTTTGGTCATACCGCACTTCATATCGGACTTCTACAGGAGAAACTCCATTCTCACTTGCTTTTGGTACAGAAGCAGTTGTCCCAGTTGAGCTTGAGCAAGCAACATACCGAATCCAGAACTACATACAGAGTGAGAACGACAAGCAACTCACCCTCAACCTGGATCTAGTCGAGGAACACAGAAATCAGGCTCACCTGAGGAATGTCGCCTACAAGCAGCGCATCTCCAACTACTACGACTCAAGGGTCAAACCTCGCTCTTTCAAAGTGGGAGACTGGGTACTGAAGAAAAGATTACTCTGTGATAGAGTCCCGAGTGAAGGAACACTCAGTCCTAACTGGGACGGACCGTTCGAGGTCGTCGGCATCAGTCGCCCTGGCTCCTACAAGCTCAGAAACTCCGACGGCAAGACCCTTGGCCATCCATGGAATGCTGACCACTTGAAGTACTATTACAAATAAGACTCACATTGTACAAGTGTTAAGCTACAGCCGTTCGGCATCCTATGTAATGAAGGCCATTTGGCAATGGATTCAATAAAGAGGTAATTTAGCCAACTCGGCCCTCACTCTTTTACATTCCTAGCAATGGAACACTCAAGTGTTGAAACCTCAAAGCAGATATATCCAACACGAAACAAAATCTAAGTATGTGTCGACAAGACTATACAAAGAAAGGAACAACCAAACAATGGCTTATATCCAAACAATAGATCTATTCATACACAGCCAAAAAAAACTTCACCTACAAAGCTTCACCTACATAGCTTCACCCAGAAAGCTTCATCTACAAAGCTTCACTATCAAAGCTTCACCTCGAAAGCTTCATCTACAAAGCTTCACCTACATAGCTTCACCCAGAAAGCTTCATCTACAAAGCTTCACCATCAAAGCTTCACCTCGAAAGCTTCATCTACAAAGCTTCATCTACAAAGCTTCACCATCAAAGTTTCACCTAGAAAGCTTCATCTACAAAGCTTCACCTACAAAGCTTCAACACCAAAGCTTCACCTACAAAGCTTCAACACAAAACCTTGCTCCAAATAAACAAATTTTGTTCACAAAACCCAAGATGCCCGTGAACTTGTACAAAAACACTTGGGTAAACATAAACATTTTTTGTTTTACACCCACAAGGGCCCAAAATTTTCCTTCTTATTTATTCACTTATATATGTTCCCAAACATATTATAATAGATCCAACAACAAGCCAAAGTCCCAAGTTTCATAATGGACAAAAGTACAAGCAATTCATCAATAATGAAGGTGCTACAAAAATTGGAATCTGCCCCAAAATAGAAATCCAACCCAAGAGACTTTTTCTCTCTCTCCCTCTTCCGCCTCCTTTCATCTATCAAATTTCTGCAACCTCTGCTCTTCTCCAATGGAGCTGAATTTTGGACACCCTATAGTTCTTGAGCATATGAACAACTTTCAAGAGGAACCATTTCTGTTTGAGCGACGGAAATTAAAGTGTTGAAGCTCCAAACATGACAGTCGGATTCTTGCAGATTTCGAAGCTGCTGTGATGTTTCGAAGATCTGGAAATATTTAACCATTAGTTCATTCTGAATTTTTGATATGTTATGAAAGAGACGATGAGGAACAACTTCAATGAAGAAAGCATGCTGATCTGAACAATAGAAAATGGAGTTTTGAAGCTCACAACAAATCTGACGGGTTGACAGAAAAATAATAACCAGTCATTCATCATACCTGAATTTCTTGAGTTATACAGCTCCGAGGGATCTCAATTTTGGATATGTTGTAGTTCACAAGTTAAGGAACAACTTCGATGAAGAAAGTATGTTGATCTGAGCAAGAGAAAATGGAAGCTCACAACAAGTCTGACGCGTTGATATACAAATGACGAACAATCACTCATCATACCTGAATTTCTGGAGTTGTACTGCTCCGATGGATCTCCAATTCGGAAATGTTGTAGTTCACGAGCTAAGGAACAACTTTCATGAAGATGGTTTTGCGATCTGAGCCACAGAAAATGGTGTTATATTGAAGAAAAGCTAAAGGAAGACTAAAGGAAAGCAAAAATGGTAAAGCAAAGCAAAAGAAAAGCTAAAGGAAGACAAAATCATGGCACATGATAATGAGTCATACCCTACCCCTCATTGGATTCGAATACACCCATCCTCCAAAATCATGACAAAGGCCACATTATAGATATCTGTACAAACATTCCAAAGAAAAAGGGAGGGAGTAAAAAAAAAAAAAAAAAAAAAAAAAAAAAAAAAAAAAAAGGGTCTAGGCCTCCACTTCTTTGGGCCTAACACATCTTCATAACAAAAAACAATATATGAAGAAAGAGTCCTGCGTTACCACTTCGAAAAGAAACAAGTGAAGTTTTCCTACTCATGACATTGACTACTAGCTAGACACCTCATTCGGCAACTCTCTTCGCCTGAAGACTTGGGGGACTCCCACCATATGCTACTGCACCTTGATACTCGGCAGTCTCACAACCACTCAGTGACTTGGATTTTTCAAGTCTCCAACCGAGAAGTTTTCCTCACTCGGGAAATTAAGGGAACACTACCTCAAACTACATGCTTCACTCACAAAGCTTCAACAATACAGGTTTCAACAAAAGCAAAAATTCAAAGAACTTTATGAAGAAGGCTTTGGTGTATTTAACACAATATGTTGAAATGAAGCAAAGCTTATTTATTAATATTTTCGATAAGCCACAAATATGTACATATACATGAGTCAAAATAAACAAACAAAAGGGAGTCTTCACAAAGGTTGCTTAGGGGAAGTCTCAGCAGTCGGTAGAGCCCCAGAAAGAGAAAGCACCGGAGGGTGGTTATCCGGAGCCTCAGTACTTGACAAAACCCCAGAAGGAGGAGGCATTGGAGGTTCATCATTTGAAGCTTCATTACCAGGTACAACCCCAGAGGACGAAGGCAATAAATGCCTTTGGAACAAACCCACAAACCGCTGATGATCAAGTAAAACCTTACCATCAGATTCTTTCATCTGGTCAAGCTTCCTCTTCATGTTTGTAGCATAGTCATGGGCGAGCCGGTGCAACTGCTTATTCTCATGCTTGAGCCCTCTAATCTCCTGTTTGAGACTCATCACTTCAGCAGCCAATGATTCAACTTGGCGGGTTCTAGCAAATAGGCGTTGGGCCATATTAGACACAGAACCTGCACACTGAACACTAAGAGCCAGAGAGTCCTTAACAGCCAACTCATCAGACCGTTTGGAAAGTAGTCTGTTACTTTGGGAGTGAGAAGGTTCCTGGCCACCACTGCAGCGGTCATATCATTCTTCATCACAGAATCCCCAACGGTAAGAGGACCAGTAGGGGATATGAAGGATGGGCGCCATATGTTGTCTGGAGAAGGCGTGGCTGTCTTTTCTCCAAAGTTCAAGTCAAAACGACGGTCGGAGGGTCCAGACATTTTCAAATGTGTTGAAGAAGGAAGAGGTCATACAAATCAAGATCTTAGAAGTGCAAGAAATGAGCTTCTACTGGTAGAGATTCAAGTGTGCTGTGGAACTTAATGCCAGCCTCTATAAAAATCTGCACTCGACGGAGCTTCAGAAATCGAAGAGGCGTTTGCTTTCTCAAAAGCTGGGCTGCTCAGAGACCACGAGGGCCGATCTCAGAAATCGAAGAAGCACCTGCTTTTTCAGCCTCGTCAGCACCTGTCACATGCACACTCAGCTTTGCGGAAATTACGGGCAATCTGTCGAAGATTTCTGGTGAGGTAGAAAGCACGTGAATCTCACTGTTCAATCACCGCTCTCCATATGCACCATCAACTCCTCGGGTACCACATATAACTTTGTCAAAGATCTCTGACAAAGTTTAGGCACGAGAATTTCGAAGTTCCAGCTACCCTACTATTACCCATAAGGGTAAAGGAACAGCACCACTGCTTGACAACTGGAAAGTCCCTATGTGTGTCGACCTCCGTGTTTTGCGGCAAGACAGGTTGGCAAGAACGTCCAACCTTTACTCACATTCGAGAAAATACTCCCAACATAATTACTTTCTCAAAAACCGGAGTAGCACCGCTTTCCGAATCTCGAGAGTCAAATCCTCGACGGGATTGCTTGTTCGAAAACCGAAGAGGCACAACTCTCAGAACTTCGAGAGCCAGATTTCCTTAGATAAAGCTTGTCTGTAATCTTCACACGTAACATCAGCTTTCCAGATACCACATACCACTTTTTCAAAGTGCTCTGACAAAATTAAAACACGTGAAGCTGGCAGCTCCCACTACATTGCTGTGACCAAGAAGGGTAAAGGAATAGCATTACTACTTGTTATTGGGAAATCCCTATATACATTGACCTCCCTCCTCAACGGACAGGCAAACCTGCAAAAATGCTCAACCCTTTCTCGCATTCGAAAAGGCACCCTCAACATAACCTCTCGAAATACTCAGTTTTATTTCCCCCCGATAATACCTCAGCAAATAAGCCACACCAAGAACAAGAGTATCTCATATCATCAGGGTCGAAAGCAAGAGTATCCCATATCATGCTTTCTCCCTGTCTTTGTCTTTGTCCTTGTCCACACCTGCAGGACAAGGAGAAAGAGAGCAGTCAGTCGGAACCTGAAATCAAACCTCCAATTTGGAACTAACTGCCTGGAGCCTTTGCCTGGTTGCTTACTTAGCATTGCTCTCGAGTACTCATCCTCAACTGCTGTCAAGGTCACGAATTCCACCGGCAAATACCTCATGACAGTTGATCAGATATTGGCTCTTTACACTGAAGCTGCCAAGCGTGGATGAGTCACTATGAAGGAATGTTCTGAAGGACCATTTAAATGCAAAGGTTGCATACCACTTCTGCCATGCAAAAGATTGAAGCAGAAGGTTCAACGGTGAGCTGAAACAGATCACTACAGCACGACACCTTTCCATACCACATTCATTATTCCGTCAACAGCAAAAGTATCCCATATCATCAAGGTCGAACGTACTCTAGATTTGATGGACTTGTTTTGACCCTCAAATTTTTGAGTCGGCCTTATACTCTGAAGGGCACCAGAAAACCCTCAAGCACAGTTCAAGAATAAGCCTGTGGAAAGTTACTTCTTCAAAAGCAAAAGTATCTCATATCATCTCTTATCCATTTGCTTCTCCTTATCCTGGCAGTTGAATGAGAGACAAGGAGAAGGAGAACAATCAACCGGAAGCCGAAGTCAAACCTCTGATCCTGGGTTGCTTACTTGGAAGTTTGACTGCTTACCTTGTCTGTCACCTCTTTCGGCAGATCTCCTAGCTCGGCGACTTGGGGGACTCCTACTATAGGGTTTGTATCGCACTTGACCAAGCCCGAAACTACAAGTAAGCTTCAAAGTGAAATTGATACATTACCTTGTGCATCTTCATCAGCTAAATACACCATTCCCGGATGGAGGAAAGGTACTTCCAGAGAAGGGCAGATGAAGATCAGACCACACTTCGGTACTTAGAAGTTTCGTGATTACTCAAGGGATTGGATCTTGCAAGTCCCCAACCGAGGAGTTTCCCTCACTCGGGAACTTAGGGGAGCACTGTTTGTACCATACTTGACCAATCCCGAAACTACCGAGCACCGGCCAACGCTATACTGTCAAGGACCCAGAAGAGTTCCCCTCCGACCAGGAGGCCAATCACTACTCGACACGTGTCAAGATTAGAAGCCAATCAGAGCGCAGCACGTGTCGACATCAAGAACCAATCATAACATGACACATGTCAATGTGACAAAGCTACAAGTTTTTCTATAAATAGGGGTCATTCCCCCACAATATGGCCTAATGCCATTTGTGTTAAAATCATTCACAAGAACTCACTAAATTGAGAGCTTGATCCTTTGTACTTGTGTAAGCCCTTCACTACTAATAAGAACTCCTCTACTCCGTGGACGTAGCCAATCTGGGTGAACCACGTACATCCTGTGTTTGCTTCTCTGTCTCTATTCATTTACGTACTTATCCTCACTAGTGACCGAAGCAACCAAGCGAAGGTCACAAAACCTGACACTTTCTGTTGTACCAAAGTCTTCGCTGATTTTGTGCATCAACAGTAGGAAATCTCTTTTATTGCGCCAAGTGAAGGGATAGCCTTCGTACCCCAAGTCCATAAGCACATTTCGGGCCACAAAATCTCTGAAATCCCACATACTAAAAGCTGTCCTCAGATTACCTCCATCTTTTTCTTTGTTACACAAATATCATTGAAGTCCCCAACTACGATGCATGGACACGGGGAAAACTCAACGTATCCCGTATTTGACACACAGGGATATGGATACGTACAGAATACGCACGAATACGCTCCCGATACGTATCAGAATGAAGGGATACGTTCTTTATTGATGAGATACGCGTATCATACTGTCGAGATACGCGTATCATACTGTCGAGATACACGTATCATAATTTTCGGATACGTTTCAAACAAAATCAGAGGATAATCAGGAAAAAAAAATCCAAATCAGAGGATACGGATTCCGCACAGAATCGTGATTGATTCGAATTAGATAACTGAAACGATTGTTTAACTAAAAACCAAAACGATTTCGAACCTCAGAAATCAGACTTGTTGTCTGCAATTGCTCCGTCCGTCTGTCGTCTCTATCGTTTCCGTCTGCAACTGATCCGTCGTCTCCATCGTCTCCGTCTGCAACTGCTGGTGAGAGCCTTCGACTTCGTTTTCACTTTGTTAATTTTGAAGCTCAATCTGTGCAGAACCCTTTTCTGTTTTTTTTCGAACCTAAAAGCCCCAACCTGTTTATGTTTTTATTCGAAGCTAAAAGAAAGCCTCTGTTCAATCTGATTGCTTTGAAAACCTGTTCAATCTGATTGCTTTTTGTATATAATATTATTTTGTGGAGACTACTTTAGTTACTGGATGAACCGTCATTGGAGACTACTTTAGTTACTGGAGGAGACATTATGACTGTGGAAGTTAAATGAGACTTTGTTTTTTTAATTTTAGTTTGGATGTTCATTTTAATTTTTCAAGTTTGAAGACTAATTGCTTGTTGGATGGACTATCTTTCTAACTATTTGGAGTTTATTGAAATAAATTTAAATTTGAGTAATAAATTTGAATGCTTATTTTAAAGTATTTTAGATATATTTATATATTTTTTTAATTGCCGTATCCCAAACGTATCGTATCTTCGTTTTTAAAAATTTAACGTGTCCCCGTGTCGTATCGTGCCGTATCCCCGTATCCGTGTCCGTGTCCATGCATCGTAGGTCCCCAATGAGAAGGCATCTGTCACGATCTTGGTCAATTCTGTTACTCAGATTCCTCCATTGTTCCTTGCGTTTCTTCTCATCAGTACTAGCGTAGATAGCAAACAACCGCCAAAAGCAGTTTAACTTTTCGTCCCAAAGTTTGACTTCAATCACAAACTTCTCGGACCTCAAAGACATAATCATCGATTCATCTCTCCAAAACACACAAAGACCGCCACCAATGCCTTTTAGATCAACCGTGAACAAGTACTCCATTCCAAGACTTCTTTTTAAATGCTCATAGTTCCTGCTCTTATTTTTAGTTTCTAGCAGTATCACTATGTCAAGGGTGTGCAGTCAGTTCTGTTCTAGCAAATTGTCAACTGTCAGGTCACCCTCGATACCCTGACAGTTCCAAGTAATTAGCTTCATGGAGCCTTGGGAGACCCCTCAAAGCTGGTCTCCTCCGCCTCAGCAAATAGGCTTTTCCTTGGTTTGTTGCATTTAGGCTCCATACAAGGAGTTGGCTCCGAGTATACTAGCTCATTGAAGGCTTTCTTTTTTCCTTTATTTTCCTTCATAGCAGCCTCAATAATTGGTAGCAATTCAATCGGGTCTTCCTCTGATACTTTATCTTCCTTTCTCAATCCCAAGTCTCTCATCTGTCCCTCAGCCTCCTTCTTCAAAGCAATCATATCATTGCTAGCTCCCTCATCACCGATTGGTTCGCTATTTAAGTCAAAGCTTTGTCTTGTTCCCGAAGATATACCAGCATATTTTAGCCAGCCATCCTGCTCTGGGATTTCATTAAGAACATTGTACTCAGCTCATTCACCAATCACTCATCCAGGTCCGATTAATCCCCCATCAAAGGCAATTTCTCTAGCCCTCCTGTCAGCCTCTTCTTCTTTCCGTAAGTTACGGATTTTATCCGCGAGTGACTGACCCCCACTGCCACATTTACTTGAGGACCAACAACGCGTACTCGGGGAGATAACAGTGTCGATTTCATCCTCAATTGACTTATCTGTGTAAACACTTCCACTGAACGATTTAGACCCATCATGTTGCGTATGACTACCCATCTCGAAGGCCGTTGATGAGCGTCCAGAATGCTTACCACCATCCTGATCTTCATTACGATTGTCTTTCCAACGTTCCATATCCCTCCTTCCATCACTAGCCTTTCGAGATGACCTGCTTTTAAATCCTGTGATGAGTGGTACACCTTGAAGATCCGTCACTGCATCCAAACCTTTGAATGCAAAGCCTTCTTCCTTTTCCCCTGAGTGCACATCTTCCTCTTTGCCGTCAATGTGGGAGTTGTTACAGACTCGGGTTGGGCCCATCTTTCCATAGATTAGACAGTATTTTGGTAAAGCTTCATATTTGAAATCAACCCATACTCGTCCATCATCAGGGAAGTTAACAAAGGTCATTCGCATAAAAGGTTCCCAAACATTGAAACATATTTTTACTCGGAAAAACCTGCCAATACAATCTCTACTTCCCGATTTATCCACCTTTTTAACAGTACCAATCAATCCTGCAATGGATTCCGCCACTGCCTGAGTCATACTGAGCACCGGAACATTGCGGATTTGGACCCGGAACACACCCATTGAAAGCGGCGCCCATCTATTTTGCCCCATGTCTGTTCGATCCACTACCATTACCAAATCATTTTTGAAGAACCAAGGTTGGTTTGCATCTACAACCCTTTGTAGATCTCGTTGCCTCGCAAAGCGTGCCAGAAATCAATGCTCGCCGATGTCTTTGATAGACACCCCATCGCGTCTCCTCTAGAGAGACATGAAACAATCACAGAAAGCTTCCCCATTTACTTCCTTAAAGGTGAGAACTTCAGCAATCAAGGTATATTGTAAGCCTAGTAGAGCACCGTCGACGTCTTTTGTTTGAATACTAAGACCTCTCATTTCTTTCTCAGACAATTTCAGTTTAGATCCGAAGTGGGATCTTAGATCCTCCAGATCCTTCTTAGATGTACCCCCGCCATAGTACTGGAGTACACTCACACAGGCTCCCTACGCCCTAAAGGATCCCCTTACAGATCTCTTTCTGAAGAACAGGAAAGTGAAAGACCAGATCTGAGTCTTCCACAGAGAACCCACCTGTGAATCCAGAATCTACAAACTATTAACTTTGAATATTATGATATACTAATGTTATCAAACAATAGCAGAAAGAATGATGAAAAGAGGAAGACGAAACGAAAGCTTTGTATATTCAGAAACACACATGAAATGCAATACATCCCAAATGACAGTTACAACAGCTATTTATAATAGCTAACCTTTCAACACAGAATGACTCAATTACCCTTTCTAACAACTTTCTTCTAACTAACTCAAACCAATTGATTAACCAATATAGTCACATGAATCAGTTATGACTATATGGTTATTACTCCCCCCTCAAACTGAGTTGAGCTACCGAAGTGAAGTTTGTTGCAAAACCAACTCCCAAGCCAAGAGTTCTGCAATGTTTTTGAAATATTGGACTATGTAACCCCTTGGTGAATACATCAGCTACCTGATCCTCTGTCAGAATATAATGAACCATAAGATCTCCTTTCTGGACCTTCTCACGCACAAAGTGATAATCGGTGTCAAGGTGTTTGATCTTGGAGTGAAAAACTGGATTAGAGCTTAGAGCCAATGCCGAGAGGTTATCACAGTACAAGGATGGTGGGACTGATATGGTTTGATGAATATCCTTAAAGACGGAGCGGATCCAAAACACATCAGCCGCACAGTGTGCTAATGCCTTGTACTCTGCCTCTGTAGAGCTTCGAGAGACTGTGGACTGCTTTTTAGACTGCCAAGAAATTGGATTTGCCCCAAGATACACAACAAACCCTGTAATGGATCTCCTGGTGTTGATATCTGCAGCCCAATCTGAGTCAGAATAAGCAGTTATATTGAAGTCCTTGCTTTTTGTATACTGTAAGCCATAGTCAATAGTGCCTTGTATATATCGCAAGATTCGTTTGACCAGAAACATATGTACATCAGTTGGTTGTGCCATGAATTGACAAACCATGTTCACCGAATGAGCTATATCAGGGCGAGTAAAAGTAAGGTATTGAAGAGCCCCAACTATACTTCTATAGTGACTCGGATCTGATAACATTGTTCCTTCACCAGCAAGAATTTGAGTATGAGGCTTAGATGGTGTGGAAGTAAACTTGCAGGTCTCCATGCCTGCCTTTTTTAACACATCCTTAGCATATTTAGTTTGGGAGATAAACAAGGAACCATCATCTCGATACTGTATATGCAGCCCCAAAAAGTAGGTTAACCGCCCCATATCTTTGAGATCAAACACACCAGCAAGATCATCAATTACAGACTGTAGTTTAACTGAGTTTGAACCAGTGAGAATTATGTCATCAACATACAACAATAAAAGGATTATGTCGCCACCATCAAGTTTGACAAATAGACTACTATTTGAAAGAGAGGATTGAAATCCAATAGCAGGAAGAAAGCTAGTAAATTTGGAATTCCAAGCTCGAGGAGCCTGTTTTAACCCATAAAGGGATTTAACCAATTTGCAGACATGATCAGGACATGAAGCATCCACAAACCCCTGTGGTTGTTTCATATAAACCTCTTCTTCCAAGTCTCCATGAAGAAAAGCGTTTTTGATATCAAGTTGCCTTAGTTGCCAACTGAACTGAGCTGCTAAGGCTAAGATAAGTCGTACAGTGGTATGTCTAACCACTAGACTGAATGTCTCTGAGTAATCCAAGCCGTGCTCCTGAGAGTACCCTTGTGCCACCAACCGGGCCTTGAACCTAGATATGCTACCATCGGGATTTTTCTTGACCTTATACACCCACTTACTTCCAATAATAGACCGATGGGATGGAGGTGGAACAAGGATCCAAGTGCCTTGAGTTTTCAGTACATTAAATTCCTCTTGCATGGCAAGTTGCCATTCTGGCTTCAATGATGCAGCTTTAAAATTTCTAGGTTCTTCTCCATCCGTGATGTCAGCAAGAAATGAAAAACCTCCAGACAAAGTTGTACGGAAGTTGGTAGAAAAATCAGCAGAGAATAACTCATCAAGATGTAAGGAATGCAACTGAGGTAGAGAAGCAAGACATCCCACATAACTCTTCTTAACAATGGTACTAGTTTTTAACCTGGTTTGGATACAATTCTGATTGACATCTGTGATGACTGAATTATTAGGATGTGAAGAAGAGGTAAAAGGAAGAACTACCTGGAGTTGTGCAGGATCAATGACAGGAAACAAATGAGTAGTGATCGGTGAAGAGGAATGAGCATAAGGTGTTCCAGACCCCTGATTTTCGAATGTTGTTGAGACATGATCTTCTGATGTAGTAGTATGTGGAGAAAGTATTTCTATGCCTAATTGAGATAAAGAGTTCTGTGAGTCTGCAGAATCTGTAGGTCTCCTTGCATGTGACATTGGTATAGAAACAATAACAGGTACATCCCTTGGTTGTGCATGTTCCTCATGTCTATCCACCCGTGCAGGGCTTGTGTGTTGAACCATTTTCGCAGGAAATAAAGACTCATCAAAACAGACATGTCTAGAAATGATAAACTTCTTGGTCTGTAAGTTATAACAAATCACTCCTTTGTACCCCTGTGAATAGCCCAAGAATGCACACATCATTGAGCGTGGTTGTAACTTATTAATGTTGTAGGGTCTCAGCCATGGAAATACAGCAGAGCCAAAAATCTTAAGAGATTGTATATCAGGTACCTTCTTGTACAAAAACAAGTATGGAGAACTGAAAGACAAACTTTTGCAAGGCATGTTATTGATTAACAAAACTGAATGTGCACAAGCAAAGGACCATAACTCAGAAGGTAAACCAGAAGCACTAAGAAGAGTGATTGCAGTTTCCAAAATATGTCTATGTTTCCTTTCTGCCACTCCGTTCTGTTGAGGAGTATAAGGGCAAGATATGAGCTGCAAGATGCCCTTGTCAGCTAGAAATGAAGTAAAACTCTTGCTTGTATATTCCCCTCCCCCATCTGTTTGCAATGACTTGATTGATGTACCAAATTGATTAAGAATAAACTTGTAGAACTTAACAAAGATGGTAAACACATCAGATTTATTGCTCATGGGAAATATCCAAACAAATCTTGTATATTCATCAACAAATGTTACATAATACCTATATCCCTCTATGGATCTTACAGGTGATGGACCCCAGACATCAGTATGTACTTTCTGAAAAGGAAAGGTACACCTATCAGTTCTAACCGAAAATGGAATCCTAGACATCTTGCCTTGAATACAAGAGATACAAGTACTATAATTATCATCTGTTTGTACTGAAATATTTGACTGTTTCAACATTGTAGACAGTACATCATGAGCTGGATGTCCCAATCTCTGATGCCAGATAGTATTCTTCACTGCTTTTCCCAAATAAGCTGCTGGATACTTTGTTATGAACTGAGAACCCTTTGTACTTGTAACCACAGGGATCTGGAACAATTCCTTAGGCCTACTCTTTCCGTGGTACACTATCTCCTTTGTCTTCTTGTCCTGCACAAAGAATAAACTCCTAGCAATATTAGGCACATGTAAAACTTTATTAAGAATCAGGGAACGTTTAGGAGTGTGAAGCATAGTGGAACCAATATTCTTAATTGGTATACCTGTACCATTCCCAATTGTTATCTTCTCAGATCCCTCAAAAGGTATTACTTGAGAGAGAGCACTAATATCAGAAGTGATATGATGTGACGCACCAGAATCAACAATCCAAGCATCGGGAGGAAGAAATTGAGAAGTCTGTTGTGCATTCATTGCAGACAATGATGGAGGTGGAGGTTGTCTATGATAAGCATAGTTTCCTCTTTGATAGCAATCCAAGGCTGAGTGACCCCTCTTCCCACATATTTGACATTCGACGACAACACCCGTAGTTGGGACATTTGAATTCCTGTGAAAGCAATTTACTGCAGTGTGTCCTCGTTTGTTGCAAATCTGACACTCAATCAGCACTGTAGTCCTAGTATCAACCATACCTGACCAATGATTATTTCCATTCCCAGATTGTCTTGAACCCCCTGAATTGCCAGAACTATATCCCCTTCCTCTGAAGCCATTGTTATTTATGTAATTGTTACCACCTCTATAGTTATTGTGACCTCTATAGTTATTCCCAAAAGATCCAGACTGTGCATTCAAAGACTGTGGTCTAGGTGCATTTTGACCACTGTAATTTGCAGAAAAACCGTAACCAACTAAGTCATTTGGAAACTGAGGTGGAGGTTGAGAATAATATGATTGTTGAACTGGAGGTGGTGGTAGGGACGGTTGTGCAGCATAAGGTACAGCAGTGAGAGTACCAGTGCTAGCAGTGATAGCTGGAATATGTTCATGACTGTGAGAATTGGAAGATGAAGCAGAAGAACCAGAACCAGTGTTGGAACTAGAACTTGACCCTTGAACGTAGAGTGCTGATAGTGTATTCAGTTCACCTTCAATTTCCCTTTCAGTACCAAGTAACAGTGCTCTAAACTCCTTCAACGTGAGTGTAGATTCCCTGGCCAATATAACAGTACGAATAACACCATACTCCCTAGGTAATCCAGCAAGACCAGCAATCATAACATCATTATCTGAGATAGATTCACCTGCAGCACTAAGTTGTTCTCTAATATGTTTAAGCCTCAACAGATATTTATCAACCGTATCGGACCCTTTTTGAATTGTGTGTAATTCAGTTTTCAAATGATTGATTCTGGATTTAGACACAGTAGCATATCGATCAACCAGATTATTCCAAGCTTCATGCGCCGTTCGACACCCAATCACATACTCCATAGCCTCATCAGTAAGAGTAGCAAGCAAGAGGCTCAACAAAGCCATATCAGTTGTTTCCCATTCAGTATACACCCCTGTGATCTCCCTTGTGACCCCGGTATTTGAATCAACAACAAACTTTGATGGACAATGAGTTGTACCATCAAAATGACCAAACAACTTATATCCTTTTAACACCGACTGAAACTGAAACGCCCACTTGGCAAAATTATCATCCCTAAGCTTGATAGTAAGCATTCCTAAAACACCTTCAACTTTAAACGAAGACGCAACCATGAGAGACAAATGAACACTGCCACAGATCAAAACCAACTAACCAGAGAGATTAACACCTTGGACAACACAAGAAAGATTGACACTTTCTTGCAATCAGATCTTGAATCAAACAAATACGAACAACCTTCTTGAAACTGATATACCAGAATAGCCCTATCAACCCGTCAATTACCTAACGCACAAACACTATATCAGAATTCATTCACCAATTCACCAATGCAGGAGAAATCATAACAGAATCCCTAATTCACAAGAATCATGACAGAATCTCAAACTCTATTAAAAACACAACTACTATATCAGAATTCATTCATCAACTCAGGAGAAATCATAACAGAATCCCCAATGCATAAGAATCATAACAGATTCTCAAACTCCATTATTATCCAGAAACAAAATCAACATTCAAGACACAAACCCAGATGAAGAAACATGAACGATATCACCTGAAAGGAATCAATTCTTCAAACACAACGCCAATCCTTCGAACACCAGTGGAAACGGCAGTAGCCCAATCGACCAAAGAACCCAGCAAAAGAAATCCTTAGGGGAACCACCAAGAAACTGAACCAGAGTAGCGGAAGAAACCCTAGGATCGAAAACGGCAGCGAGCCTTCTCCGGCGATGATACCATATTAACTTTGAATATTATGATATACTAATGTTATCAAACAATAGCATAAAGAATGATGAAAAGAGGAAGACGAAACGAAAGCTTTGTATATTCAGAAACACACATGAAATGCAATACATCCCAAATGACAGTTACAACAGCTATTTATAATAGCTAACCTTTCAATACAGAATGACTCAATTACCCTTTCTAACAACTTTCTTCTAACTAACTCAAACCAATTGATTAACCAATATAGTTACATGAATCAGTTATGACTATATGGTTATTACAAACACCAGCTTTGTTTTCCTAGACTTCGAACCTTCCGATTAATGACATCTGGATCTTTCAAAATGGCAGTCCTACATTATTCAAAAACCCACAACCCCTGGGCATACAAATATTACCTGCTTTGCTCTTCCTAGGTACAGTAGCCGAACCTAGATCTTAGATCTCCCTCATCCGCCGAGCCACAGAACCCCTTCCTTACGAGAACCACAGAAACCCTCCTTACAAGGAACCTACTCCATGTTTCCTTTCACTTAGATTTTTCGATTCCATAATATTTGACCATAGCTTCTTGTACACTGCATATTCTTTAACTTCAGTGGGCTCTGATGTTCTGTGCAACAATTATTATGGCTAGGAAAATAAATCTTCTGAGCTCTGGGTCCCACTCCCATAATCACATTATCCCAAAAGTGAGGGGAGAGCGACCTTTTCGTGAAACTCATGTAACGCTTATCTTTCCTTTTAGTTGTCGTCGTACCTTACCCTGATTAGTTTACTGTTTACTGATGGTTTGGTCCTTTTATTTTGTCATTGTCATTTATCATCTAGAATTTTTGTTATACGATTACTCTCCAAACATTTATAAATATTTCTTCACCGTCAAATTTTCATATTTTTATTCTCTATTTGTACTTGTCACATGGACAACTTGTGAAATTATCTATATATCTTTGTATAGTATCGACTCATTTAAGTAGGGGCAAAATGACATTTTAACCTTCTTAAATAACTAACATGTTGTCATGTGAAAAATGTAGACGGAATAATGGATGCATGTTGAGTAGGTCTGGTAAACGGATCGTGTCTATCTTGTTCTTGTCGTTTTCGTATAACACCTGTTATTTTAACGGATCGTGTCGTGTTACACCCGTTATGACACGTTAAGAAAAAAATATATTTTTTCTTAACTGTCAAAACTTGGCCACTCACGCGGATAGCAAATGGGCTATTAAACAGCCAATCATTGGGCTTGAGACAAAAGAAAAGGTTAATTGACAGACATCCCTTGAAAAATTGCCCATGTTTGCCTTGTGAAATGCGCATGGAATCATATGAGAGAAATGCTAAGAAAATTCTTTCAAACAAAAAATTTATATGAATTTTTTGTTATTTTATGTTTTTTGCATAATTATCGTATTAATATTATAAAATATTGTGTTAAAAAAATAAAATAAAATGATAAAGAGTCCATATAAAGATTTAATTTGAGAAAGTCTCTTTAATATTTCTGAACAGATGGAGGTGACACATTTTCATCCGGACCATAGTCTGGATGGTTGATTTAAATGGAAATTGATCATTTCCGGATCCCTTCTTCCTAATCCACCAAATCAGAGAATCTATGCCATTGAAATTTGATCCAACAACTACAAACAAGAGCTCACTTTAAAAGTTATAATAATTTCAGCATTTGATCAAATTTCAATAACACATATTTTTTAATTTAGTGGATCAGAAAGAGGGGATCCGGAGAGGATTCCTTTCCGATTTAAACTACTTTTTTCAAGTAGTATGTTTCGCTTTAAGGAACATAGAAAAGATGCATCACAACACATTGATTGCAGTATTGGTAACCCATATAAGAGGACCTACTTTTTGGACAAAAAAATAGGACCTACTAGTAACATAAGTTGATCTTCTCTCCTCCATGAGAGTTTTCTCTCCTCTGTGAGAGTCCGCTTGAGTGCGAGCCTTTCTCCCTAGAGTTTTTCTGTGGGTGGATGTCCTGTTCCCTTTCTTTTCCATCCCTTTCCTTTCTCAACCCCTATCCTGATTTTGGTCCCTTTAGATCTGGTGGTTGGTTTTGCCTTTTCACGGAGGTCTTCGCCTATCCTTTTACCTACCCATCCTTTCCAATTGAATGAGTAATCGGGGTCGATTTCTCGAGTTTTTCCCCTGTATCTTCCTCTCTTACCTATCACTAATTCTATTTATTATCCTCCACCTTCCAAGTCCTACCAAAGTTATTGCCTAAGGAGGGGTTTTTGCTTTCGGCCTACGGTGCTGTGGGGTCTATATCTACTTATTTACTCTGGAGGTTGTCCCTGGCACAATGAATGGTACCAGATCTGGAAGATCCGACGGAAGAGGGGGAGATGTTTGGACTGGTCCAATTCTGGTAATAAATGGGGACGCAGCGAGCGCACCTATCAGATCTGGGAGATTCGACACAAGAAGAAGGGATAGGTCGAACTGTCCAACTCTGGCAATTAATGAGGACGTGGCGAGCACACCTACCTTCGATTTGATCTTTGTCAGCTCAACTAATTCAGATTTCCTCAGTTGTAGATACGCCCTCACAATTGTCTTTATGGTGAGTATGGTCTGTTTACCGCAGGAACATGTAAAGGCTTTTGAGGTGTTTGAAAGAACGTGCGTTTCTGTTGAAGTCTCTGATACAGATATCACTGTGTACCTGTTAACACCAACTGTGAATACGGGACAATTAACAGGAAAGGAATGGAGACAAATGGCTCGCCCAAAAGTTGAGGAGTTAGTGGTCCACCTTGAGCACTCTATGGATCTATCTTCAATGGAACATGGTGTTAAATTGGTGGGTGAGGCCCTGGTTGACAGGAAATTGAACAAATGGGGAATTAGGAATATTCTACGCTCTGCTTGGAAGGATTTTGGGGAGGTGGATATTAAATGGGTTAGGGATAATTTGTTTGTCATTACATTTCAAGATGAAACCATGGCAACAAGGATTCTAGCTCAAGTTCTGTGGGCAGTAATGAAACAAAAATTCTCTGTCAAGAAATGGCCCCCTGAACTAGCGTTAGAGGAGGTCAAGATGGCGGTCGTTCCCTTTTGGGTCCAGATTAGGGGGTCCCTTTAAGTCTCACTACAACAGCTAATGTCAAACGTCTAATGGCAAATGTGGGGGATTTCATTGAGCTGGAGGACCCGACCAAAGCCCGTGGATTTCTAAGGGTCAAAGTCAATGTCAATACTGCGAATCCACTAATCAACGGTTGCTAGTTGAAAAGAGAACATAATAAAGATACTTGGGTGGAATTTAGGTATGAACGGTTACAGGACTTTTGCTATAGGTGTGGATGTATTGGCCATGCCAATACTGAGTGCTCTTTCGCACCTAACAGGGGAGGTGCAGCAGGGTACGGGGAATAGATGAAAGCGGGGCCGATCAGGGATGAGGTTGATATCAGAAGACCGATGCTTTTGGGGTTAGGGGAAAGGAGAAAGGCGGGTGATGTGAGAGATGGCCCACCTCCTTCCTCACATGGAAGCTCCGCCGGTATTGGATTGAGTGGACAATGGGACAGTAGGAGAATGGCGGCGGACATTGAACCCAGAGAGACACTAATCCCAAACCAACTTGGAAGAAAGAAGTGGCATCGGAGGTCACGTATGATGGTTGGGACAAGGAATTTCACACAAAAATGGATCGTGCCGACTAGAGAAAGGCAGTCTTCCTGGTCCTTTGGGCAAGATACCATCCTGCTAGATTCCAACTTTGGCATTCCTAGGCAGATGGGCTATAATCAATCAGCTAGAGTTGAAGATATTAACGAGGGATTGAACCATATGCAGGGTGCTGTTGAGTGGGGGAATAAAGCGGAGGAACCTCCAGGAAGGGAGAGGGAGACTATCTACTCCAATCAGGCTGAGGCTAGTCAGATGAAAAGAGGAGGAGATCTTCTATGTCTCAAAATGGTTCAGTCACCCCTTAAAAAAACCAAATGTCTAGGGGATGGGAAGGCACAAAAAGGAAAGATGACTGATTACTTGGGAGGCTCGAGTATCCCGGAACGAAGCCTAATGCTAGAACATACTATGGTAGCAGATGAGGAGAATTGGGATGTCCCGATTGTGGTTCAGAATCTGTGGGAATATGTAGTGGGGGTCTCGAAAACAGAAAGGAATAATCTGATGAGAAGAACGGGCGATGTGGCTCGGGGTGGTGGCGGCTGGCCTACAACAGTCGCACGTTCGCCATGATACACATATTCTGGAACTGCCGGGGTCTTGGGTCAGACACGGTAGTTCGGGCCCTTCATGGACTAATAAGGAATCGCAGACCCTCTATGATCTTTCTAGCAGAAACTAAAATGAAAGATCATAGAATTGATGGAGTTAGGAGACGTATGGGTTTTTTGAATGGGTTCAATGTAACTCCAATTGGGAGAGCGGGAGGGTTAAGTCTGTGGTGGGATGATACGGTGGAGGTTGAAATTCTCTTTTCTTCAAAACATATAATTGATGCCAGAATGATGGAGAAAGGAGCTCATAGGTGGGTTCGATTTACGGGAGTTTATGGTACTTCCTATAGATATGAAAAGGTCAAATTTTGGAATTGGATGAGCACTTACTTCTCACCTTCAGATATGCCTTGGTTATGTGGAGGAGATTTCAACGAATTCTTGTGGGATTCGGAGAAGGCTGGAGGATCTCAGGTGCTTTACAATCGGCCCCGGTACCTTGAAAGTTGCTTGAACTCCTCTGAGCTGTTGGATCTGGACTTTAATGGTCCAGCTTTTACTTGGCGGGGCATGAGAAACGGATCTCTGGTGGAAGAACGTCTGGATAGGGGATTATGCAATAGGAATTGGCAAGATGTTTGGCCAAATACGACGGTTACTCACGGGACGGTTTTGGGATCGGATCATTGCCCGATTATTATCCAAACTGAACCGGATGCAAGGAGGGGCAGGAAATTGTTTCAATTTGAGGCGTTCTAGGCTAAGGAAGTGGATTGCAAAGAAGTGGTGAGGAAGAGTTGGGTCTGTCGGGAAGATGAGGGTGCCCAAGAGAGATGGCTTAAAAAGATTAATGACTGCCGGTCTCAGCTTATCCGATGGAGCCAAAATAAATTTAAGATGAGGAGCTATCAGATTGACTATCTGTTGGAGCAACTGGGGGAGTTACAAAAAAATTGGGGACCGCATAGAGAGGAAATTTTAGAGAAGTCTAGGTTGATTGATACGCTATGGGCGCAGGAAGAGAGTTTCTGGCAACAACGATCTCGGGTTAAGTGGTTAAGGGAGGGATATGCTAACACCAAGTTCTTCCATCAGACCACGCTTCAACGACGCAGAAGAAACAAGGTGCTAAAAATAAGAAACTCTAATGGTGACTGGGTGGAAAACCCCAATCAGGTTAGAAGACTGGTGGACGAGCATTTTATGACTTCGTTCAGGTCGGGGGGGGGACCGAAACTGGGGGACAACTCTTGACTGCTTAACTTCGATGGTGACAAAAGAGATGAATGCAGTGCTTATGGCGCCAGTCTTGGAAGAGGAGGTCAAAGCTGCGGCTCTAAATATGGGTGGTCTGAAAGCTCCGGGCCCTGATGGCTTTCAAGGGGTGTTTTATCATACGTTCTGGGAGAACATTGTGGGGGATGTAAACGATCTGGTCCGATCTATAATTATGGGGCAGGACAACCCTATAAATTTAAACTCCACCTACATTGTTTTGATTCCAAAGGTGCAGAATCCTGAGATGGTGTCGCAGTTCCGTCCCATAAGCCTTTGCAACTATTCTTACAAGATCTTATCCAAAGTGTTGGCGAATCGTTTAAAGCCTATCTTGACTGAGATTATTTCCCCTATGCAGAATGCTTTTGTTGCGGGTAGACAGATCCAAGACAATATTCGACTAGCCCATGAGGTGTTTCACTTCCTGAAAGTTCGAAAAGCTAAGAGAAGGTTCGAAGTTGGTATTAAGCTTGATATGCAGAAGGCTTATGACAGGGTGGAATGGGACTTCCTGGATGCAGTCATGGAAAGGATGGGCTTTGGGATTTCTTGGAGGAAGCTTATTATGGGTTGTGTTTCTTCAGTTAACTTTGCGGTCCTTCTGAATGGACAACCTGGTGAGAAATTTGCTCATTCTCATGGACTTCGTCAGGGAGATCCCCTATCGCCTTACTTATTTCTCCTGGTGGGTAAGGTTCTTTCCAGAATGATTCAGGAGGCTGTTGAGAGGAGACAACTGGAAGGGGTGAAGTTGAGTGTGGCTGGTCCGGTTATTTCACACATTTTTTTTACGGATGATACGTTAATCTTCCTGAAGGAGGATAGGAAGAATTGTAATAACTTGGTCGACCTCCTTAAGGATTATTGTAACGCCTCTGGGCAAGCAATTAATATGCAGAAATCTAGTGTTTTCTTTGGGAACAACGTTCAATCGACTTTATCCGAAGAGTTGGGAAACATTCTGGGAATGACTGTTGTGGAAAACCCAGGTTCCTACCTGGGGGTACCTGCTATTTGGGGTCGCTCGAAGAAACTAGGATTAGCTTATGTGAAGGGCCGGATCTTGGGGAAGTTACAAGGATGGAAGCAAAGCATGTTATCTAGAGCAGGAAATGAGGTGTTAATCAAAGCCGTTGTCCAGGCCATTCCCGCTTACCCTATGAATATTTTTAAGTTTCCTGCTACCCTTTGTAAGGAATTGGATGCATTGATTGCTAAATTTTGGTGGGATGATTCTAGTGGGAGACGGAAAACTCACTGGGTATCTATGGAGACTTTGGGTTTACCAAAGCATTTGGGTGGCATGGGGTTCAGAAACTTCCAGGATTTCAATGATGCTCTCCTTGCCAAGCAGTGTTGGCGTTTGATTGTTGAACCTGACTCGTTGTGGGCTCAAGTGATGAAGGCTCGGTATTTTTCGAATTGCTCATTTCTGGATGCTACCAAAGGTGACCGCACTTCTTGGGCTTGGTCAAGCCTTCTGGTAGGAAGGGATTTGATTCAAAAGGGTGCTCATTGGCAAATCATGGGTGGGGAGGAGGTTCGGCTATGGGTTGATAGATGGCTGCCTGCATTACTGTTGGGACATCCATCTCCCTCGGGTGATGTTGCAGTGACCAGGAACACTCGGGTAAGTTCTATAATTTGCCCATCTTCCAAGACCTGGGACTTTGAGTTTCTCCTGCCCTTCTTGTCGGCGGAGGAGTGTGCGGCTATTAGAGACACCCCTATTGGGAACCCTCGGAGGAAGGACCGGTTGGTTTGGGCATCCAACAGAAATGGCAGCTATTCGGTTAAGTCGGGTTATTTATGGTTACAGTTGCAATCCCTTTCGTTGATAGATCATCGTTCCCCCATCTCTCGTTCTGTTCCGGAGTTGCTGTGGAAGGGAATTTGGAGGGTCAAGGTGCCGGCCAAGGTTAGACTTTTTCTTTGGAGCTCGCTCCACAACGCTTTAGTTACTGTGGCGGTGTTGTTTCAAAGACGTTCTTCTCCAACCCCTATTTGCCCAATCTGTCTTTGTCAGGAGGAATCTGTTGAGCATCTTCTTCTATCCTGCCCATGGGTCTTTTCAATTTGGTCTGGTGGGGCTCTTAAGTACAATATCCAGGTTGGGATCTTCTCTAGCTGGGGTGCTTGGCTGCATGCTGTCTTCACTTCTAATTTGGGTTCTTTGGCGAGTAAAGAGTGGGTTCAGACTTATATGGCTTTCACGTGTTGGCATATTTGGAAGTCCCGTTGTGATTATGTCTTTAACCAGGTCCCTATCATTCCCTCTAAGGTTATTATGGGTATTGGTTTTTCTGTTGCTGAATTCTTGAATGCCAGATCGGTCCCTGTGAACTCGCAGTCGGTGGATCGTGGTCTGGTCAGGCAGCTTTGCAGGTGGACTCCCCCTGTTTCCCCTTTTGTTAAATTGAACGTGGATGCTAGCTGGTCTCGGGTGAATAATTCTGGGTTTGCTGCGGTAGTGGCTCGGGATGCTAGGGGGATTTTATTGCTGCTGTGAGGTATCCCATTGTTGCGTCTTGCGTTGCAATGGCCGAGGCTTTGGCTCTGCTCCGTGGTTGTGAGTTAGCGGTCTCTCTGAATTTTAGCTAAGTCATTTTTGAATCTGATTCCCTTGAATCTATCTCTTGTCTTTCGAATTCTCTTCTGAATGGCAATTGGGTGGCTTTCCCTATCTTGGCAAATGCTTGGGATTTGGGTGAATCTTTCCAGAATTGTCACTGGTCTTAGGTCCCAAGATCGGCCAATATGGCGGCGGATTCTCTTGCGTCGTTTGGTAATTTGGAGATGTGTAATGTTGTTTGGGTCAATCGACCCCCATCTTCTTTGGTCTTTGTCCTGAACAATGATGGTTTACCTTGTCCTCATTAGTTTCTCCCTTTGGCAGTGTTGAGGGCGACGCTTAGCTTTGCTGCTGCGTCTTATTTGTTGTACCCCTCTGCGCTGTCTTTGTGGTTTGATTGTGTTTGCCTTTGTATTGGCTTTCGGTGTTTGCTTTGGCCTCTTGGCCCTGGAATGGCTTTCTCAGTTTGCCAAAAAAAAAAAAAAAAAGAACCTACTTTGAACAGTGGAAGCTTACATTCACATTGAAACCGTAATTGGACTGAAAACGATATGAATTTCGAGATTTGCATAGCTAAATACTTGCACTAGTAATAACTAAAGGATATCACAGCGTGGCAATTGAATATTGAATACTTAGAGCTCCGGTACGTTTGAACTCTAAACAAACAAAATGTATGCACTGGATTCTGCTTAAACTAAATACCAATAAGCAAATGACTACTACGTTATATTTAATAATGTGCATGTTATATCTCATAATTATAATTTAATAGGATATTTGATGTATTTTTAGAATTTAAAACAAAAAAAAATAATATTATTTGAGTTAAAAAAATTTCTTTTCAAATGAATTATGATAAGATTAATGGGATATTTTGTAGTGGTTTTAGGAGATTTGTGATATTAATTTGTGAACTAATTGGTAAGTTAAATATAATAAAAATCATAATTTTTTAATTAGAAATTAGGAGAAAAACGTTTGATCAAAAGTTTAAAAACTATAGATGTTTGATTCAAAAAATTTTAAATTGAGGCATCTATATCAAAACGCCTTTTTTTATGTATTGGAGGAAATGAGGCACCCCAGTTATTTTTTTTGATGTATTGGAGGAAATGAGACACCCATATCAACCCATAAAAATCGGCAAGAAAGTCAAATATTTAATGGAAAACTAACCAAAAACCCTTGAAAGCTTCAGTTTTAATCATAAGAACTAATATTTTTATAATACCCCAAATGGGCATGTGAAAGAGGACAAAGGAGGAGACAAAGCATGCAGCAGCTAGGTCAACATGCAGAAGGATTCACATGACCTTTATTAAAGCAAAAGAAAGAAAAAGACAAGTCCATCATAAAATCGATACTTTCAGAAACAGTGTCACGGACAGTTTTTCAGAAATAGTGTAAAACCACTATTATAAAAGTTGTAAATAGTTGTTTACTTTCTGAAAAGTTGTTTTGTCGTTTAGAAAATGAATTTTTTATATAAAGGAGTTTTTCCTCCCATGCAGAACACACATCAACACCTCAATACACACTACTCCAATACACCTTAACACGTACACGAACACGACTATCATACCTTCAGACAAAGCCCTTAGCTCTCTTAGCCTTCCTTGCTTACTTCATTGTGAACACTTCTCTTTTTAAACATTTTACATATCAATAAAAGTTCAAGTGTATAGATTCAAGAAATCTCCAAGTCTTAAGTAAGTTTTCTTTTTTTATTTAGTGTGTTTGTTTAACTAGACTTCTAGTCCAAAATAAGGAAACACTATTGTAGTTATATTATTAACCTGCTAAACTGCCGTCATGCTAAAACTAGGGCCGGTCATGAGATTTTAGAGGCCCTGTGCGAGACTCAAACAGAGGCCCTTACAAGGTCTAAATTTTGGTTGCTATATTTTCTTTTATATTTTATATTTTTTTTGTGTGTATAAATTGATATAAACGCAAAAGAAAATAAATAAAAAAGAAGCATGGTTTGGTGGCTATGTATCTGCATTTATGTTTTTGAGTTCAAAACTCCTTACTTTTTAAATACAAAAAGCATGTTGTGGTGGCTATGTACATATCATATCACCGTACATATATCATAATCAGAAGAACCTATGCTCTTTATTATGAACTAGTTAAACAAATCACTGATTATGATATTGTAATATCTTATAATGAAATGTTAGTTTTTTTATTGCATTTTTTCTTACTCCCTAAAGTGAGGATGATTCTAACCCCCACTTGGTTGATTGTCGTTAGATTAGTTAGAATTTGAGATTTGTGTCTTAAATCAATTAAACCAAATTAATTTAACGGTAATCAATAGGGGATGAGCATCACTTGCTCACCTCCACTTTAGTGTTGCGAGCAAAGTTGTATTATATATAGATGACTAAATGGCCTTCAAACAAAATGAAAATTAGATGATCCTTAAAAGTTGACCAAAGAATAAAAGAATGACATGTATTCGATTAAATGATATCATATATGGAAAGGGGGGGTTCTAAAGATTATATCTTCAAACTTTTAAGGATTTTAATTAACTATGATATTCCTAATCATAAATTTATCATCAAAAGTTATCTTTTATAATGATAGAAATTAAACTACAAATATTAAAGAGAAAAGAAAAAAATTAATGTAGTTAAAAAAAGGCCCAAAAAGGGTTCTACTAGGACTCGAACCCTTATAAAAGCAAATGTAAGTACCAGCACTTGACAATTCCGCTAAGGCAACATTGTGAATTATGTTCACTCTTTTTATATGTAGTACATTATAATGGTTATTAAAATTCAGGGGCCCCTAAAAATCAGAGGCCCTGTGCGGTTGCACGCTTGGCACCCCTTCAGGGCCGGCCTTGATTGAAACATGTCGAGTTCCATTTGCAAGGTTTTATGTCTAATTGTTATAATGACCATTTGACTATCTAAGCGGGCTTTTGCTTAGCAAATTTGGTATCAGAGCCAAGTTTAGCATTTTAATAGTATAATTATAATAGTAAAGTACCTTGAGGACGGAAGTCATTAACACAACTGATATCACACACTTGTTTAATTTTGTATGAACAATAGATATTATTGTCATTGTAGACCTTGTCAACCACAACAACTAGGTATTTATTGTCATGGACGCCTAACTATAACTAACATAAAAAGAAGATTAGCATATATTTCAAAAAAAAAATTAGCAAGACTCTAAAGAAGTAGAATTTTTAACTTGGTTATCTTGAACAACATTCATTTATTAGTAAATATAATAACACATAAGTGCAACATAGAGTTTTTGAAGCAAAAAGAGCAACAAATCAAACTTTAGAGAACTTGAGAGAAGAAAGAGAGTTTTTTAAGAAATCAATTAGCTGTAACTTTAGAGAAAGGTAGACTATAGTTTATGATAGATTACCTTAATTTAGAAATTAGCGAACCACAAAAATGAAAAATAACCTTAGACCAAAATAGTTTAGTTTGTTATATTTCATTGAGAAAGCATAATCATATTTTGCATAGTGAAGAAAATTCATAAGTCAATAGTATTGTAGATCTTATTATTAGTCAAGAAAAAAATATAAAATTAGAAAATAATAAATATAATCATTTGTTAAACTAGTTGTTAGAGCATTTTCAGAAAAATTCAAGAAAAATAATTAGACAAAATTTAGATTATATTACATCCCAGTTAGAAGATAACAATAAAAATATTCAAATGTTTCCTAGTAAAAGAGAGATAAAAGAGCTTATTAACCTTATAGATAATAAACCGAAGCAAGTAGAACTTAGATTAGAAATAGTTGAGTAGTGAAAATTAGAAGTTCAAAAAATTCAATTAGTGCAAAAAGACTTGAGTGAACAAGTAGATAAGTTGCATAATAAAATAGATATATTATTAGTTTAGCCATATTTAACCATTAAGACAGCTAATATGCCTTGTAGTTTATTAGATAAACAAGAGTTTGAGCAACAAATAAAAGCGTTGTTAAATTTAAAAGTAATTAGACCCTCTAAGTCTAGACATAGGTAAGTGATAGGGATTTTACTACTCATGTGAACGGGCTAAAAACTCCTATTATACTTGCAAGAATCACAAGGTTGTTGTAGCATAAACGAATCTCGCAAGGTCGTTCTCCACATGGATTATTAAATAATTCGAAACTAACCAAATTCCAATTAATTATTGTAGAATAGAAATTAAGATGGTTGATTTTATAACCTACTGAAATTAAAAACGAAATTAATTAATTAAAAATAAACAGTCTGCAATATTAGAACAGGGGGAAGAAGAAAACAGTTTTGAGAGAAATCAAATTAAGAAAGCACTAGGGTTCCACCATCACCTAGCAATCCTATGAACTTTTACCAATTACTTATGATCTACACATGCCACTTTGAAGGTTAGATTTTCCTAATTCATATTCTATTTGGAACCTCCAACATAGAACGTATATCTAACATGCAACCCGTTTGGACGTTCAGATCAAATCTGAACATGAAAGACTCATTATGCTTTATGAACATCCTTTGAAAAACCATGCAACCCTTAAAACGTGATGTTTATCCTAAGTGAATTTACAATTATTAATCACAAGAGGCCAACGTCAATTTCAAGGAACCTTCCGACCAAAATTGCATCAAATTACTTTTCTAAAGATCTTAATGGTAATCAGGCATTAAGACAATTAGATAGTTTTTATCCTGGTGATTAGCAATTCAAAATATGCATGCAATCAATCATAAGCAATTAAATAAAAATCACATATTCATGCTAAGGCTCAAGGCTTCGCCCTAGCAAAAGAAATTAATTACGCATATTCATAATTAAAATCATAGAAAATATTATTAAGAAAATGATTGAAAACACCTTCAAGTAGAAAATCTCTAAAACCCTAGCAATTCTCTCTATCTCCAAAGTGGCATAAATAAAGCGTAGTCCCAAAAACTGTAGATGGCCAAGCAATATATTTGCTAAACCACCACACAAACCCTAATCCCCCATAAAAAAAAAAAAAAAACATAACCCTAAATTAAAATGGTAAAATTCGTCCAAAATCTGAACAGCCACGTTTTGTACCCATAAGCTGCTCCAAAACTGGCCCAATATAGCTGGATTTAATGTTTAGACTATTCTGAACACTTCTCCAGAAGGCCACAAACCCATCCGAGGTCATCTTGCGCTCCAAAAACGCAATTTAAGCAAAAAAACGTCAATTTCCAGCACTGCACATCGCTCTTTTATTTTATCGCCAGAAAATAACCGCTTGGTGGAAAAATCCCAAATTTTGATACAATCAAGCTAAGTGACTCACGAACGTCTTCCAACTGAAATTACTCCAAAATTTATCCATTTGGTCCTGTTTTGCTCCAGAGGAAGTCAAAAGTCCTATATTGAAAATACAATTCAAAGTATCAAAATTCTTCCAAAATATTAACCAAAATATACTAAGATTAGGGTAAAATATATAATATAAAATCTAGTCATCAAAATACCCCCAAACTTAGCTTTTTGCTTGTCCTCAAGCAAAACAAAACTAGAAAACAAAAATAAAAACTTAACAAACTAAACAGCTAGCTAAAATTAGCTAACAAAAATTTTCACCTTCAAAGTTGCAATCCATAGCAAATTTTAAAAACTAGAACATATTTTCAAAAGTTTCATCCAATCCCACCACAGAGTCTAAGCCATTTAGAATCAATTAGAAAAGAATTCACAAACTTCCTTTGGTGTAAAGTGAACCAACATAGTTAAGGAAACTCGACTAAAACCTTTACCTCTTGTCCTTCTTTATTTCACACTTTCACACATACTAACTTTAAATATAACTATTTTTCATTTTTTTTCTCTTCAATTTTTTCTCTTTTTTTTTTCTCATTTATAACATTTTTTTTAGTAACAGTAGTGGTTGTGCAATGTCGGTTCACTTAAGTTTTCGATCCAACCCATGTAGCGAGCTTTAGGTCAATGACTCCCAAACCACTAGGATTTTAGGGCACTAGGTGTAGAACACCCCTAAGGACTTATTAACCATAGCTGAAAAGGCTATGAAACCAACTAACCACCCTGCCCCATGCCAAAACTCTACCGTTTGACGCGAGAATCACTGCTGATTAGGCAGGACTGGCCCGGTTACTAGGCAAAACCTCGGGTGAGACAATTATTACTTTATTCACAATAATAACTAACTTTACTTCAAACAAAAATTAAAAATAAACTTAGACTAAAAGCAAGTGTTTCAATCTCACTCCCCACAAACCCTGTTGGTGTGATGTGCAAAGTTCAAAGTATAATTCATGAATTAGTGTCTAAGCAACGATAAATAGAAAAGACTCTACTATGAGATTAATCTTGTCACATTCCGGCCCAGGGCGGATCACTTTCCGGGCCCACTCCACCACCATAGCACGATATTGTCCGTTTTGGGCCCCAACCATGCCCTTACAATTTTGTTTCTGGGAACTCACGAGCAACTTCCCAGTGGGTCACCCACCCTGGGAATGCTTTAGCCTCCTTCTCGCTTAACTTCAAAGTTCCTACGGAACCCGAAGCCAGTGAGCTCCCAAAAGGCCTCGTGCTAGGTAGGGATGGGAATATACATTTAAGGATCACTTCCCTGGGCGATGTGGGATGTCACAATCCACCCCCCCTTAAGGGCCCGACGTCCTCGTCGGCACACTTGCAGCCAGGGTTAGGCTCTGATACCAAATTGTCACATCCCGGCCCGGGGCGGATCACTTCCCGGGCCCGCTCCACCACCATAGCATGATATTGTCCGCTTTGGGCCCCAACCATGCCCTCACGGTTTTGTTTCTGGGAACTCACGAGCAACTTCCCAGTGGGTCACCCACCCTGGGAATGCTCTAGCCTCCTTCTCACTTAACTTCGAAGTTCCTACGGAACCCGAAGCCAGTAAGCTCCCAAAAGGCCTCGTGCTAGGTAGGGATGAGAATATACATTTAAGGATCACTCCCCTGGGCGATGTGGGATGTCACAAATCTTCACCATGTCCATTTGTTCTAACGTTTAAAATAATCTATGGATATTAACTTAAAAAGAATGAAAATTTTTAACTGACGTAAAAATCAAAAATTAAAATCCTAAAATTTTACTTTCCCACCCCCAAACTTATTTCACACTTTGTCCTCAAGGTGTGGAAAATAAATAGAAACAAAAAAAAAAAACAGAAAAACCGTGACACTAAAAAATAATAATGGACAAGACTATAAAAAGAAAATAAAATGAACGAAAATAAAAAACAAAATTAAAATAAAGGAATGCATAACACCTGGCTTTTTATGTGGAAGGTCATGGTGTGACAACCCTTGGGCCGTGACGAACTACACATCCGTTGGGTTTGAACCCAACCCGCAAAGCAACACGCTGGGAGAAACATTGGATTCCCCAGGAAAATGGCATGCAGCTGGCATGCGAATTTGAAAAAGGCATGTGCTGAACAGGCTATGATTGATGGCAGCCAATAAAAAAAACACTTTGAATAAAAACACATTGGATCCCCTTGCTAACCTCGAGCACCGAGCCGAACGGCTCTTCTCCCCCTTTAATTCAACCCGAGTCTCTTGAACAGATATGGGAAAACTCCAGCTGTGTACACGTGGCGCGCATCACTGCATTGAACTCCTTAGGATTCCAAAAGAACGGCCAGATCACTCTCACTTTTCTATTTGTTTGGTGTGAGAAATCCTAAGTCCCTCTCTTGGTATCAGAAAGCACGCTCACACTCTCTCTCTTGCTCTCAGACCCCATATCTCTTGAAAATGAAAAATAGCCTTCATTCCCTCACATTTTTTCTCTCATTTCCCCAATTCATCTCTGCTCTCTTCTTAATTACTCTAAAAAACGCAAGAACCTTCTGTCTTGTTAGAAATTCAGTCTCCTCCTCTCTCGTATTTCTCAACCCTCGCAGCCCTTGCATTTCTTGAATTTTCTCTGCCTGCAACTGAACAACACACCCCCCGCAGTGTTTCAATAGCCCATCCGTGGTAGAAATCGGAAAAATTGAAAGCCAAAGGTAAAATCATCCTCCAATCTTTTGGTTTCATTGTCAGATTTATTTGTGTTAGAGAAATGGAACAAAATCTAACACATGCATGGCGTTTTATCTGTGTGAGGACCCCCAATAGTTGCAAATCCAAGACAAACAACACAAGGAAAATGCCCTGGGTCGCCATATCTTCTCAACCAAACCATGTTACTCCCAACCTTCATGCCATTACGGATTCGAGTTCTAAGCATGTAGATCGAGACCATTTCGCACATGCAACGGTAATCATCTCCCACTTAGTTCAAGATACATGTCTCTCAGCTTGCAAAAAATCTCTGCAAGTTATATTTTCGTGATGAGTCTTTGTAGAAGCTTACACGGATGTTTTTCTGTATTAGGTGCTCGAGATGCACATAGAGACTGAAGAGACAGATTTGGAAAGCTCCCAAACTCACGGATCTGCAAATTTTTAGGTAGAAACCGTAACCCTTTTGATTGATTGACTATGATCTGATACTTGAATAATAACCACTACTGTGACTGAAAATGACACTCAAATCTAGCGTACAATCGAGAGACAACAACCTTGAGCTTCCGGTCTAGTAGTCCCTGAAGGCAACAGAAACGACAAATGTCTCGGCCTCTGTAAATAAAGAAGGTAAAGATCTCGTTCTTCTGCTTCTGCTCGACTGAACATTTATATATTCAACTACATTTTATTTATGATGCCATGTTGATCGTGTATGTACTCCCAAAATGACACCATACGAACTGAAAACATACAATCACTTGAATAACTTGGATCTCTAAATTGGTAACAATTGCGGACTAAAACACATGGGCTCCCAGAAAAGAATGAAGTACGCCCTAGATCTGACTCATGAATCTGGTTAGTTCTGTATAGATGCTCGTTTTATGTCCTGCATAGGGGTGGGTTCGGTTCAAATCGGTTCGGTTTTTTGCCAAAACCGAAACCAAACCGAAACCGAAATTTCGGTTTGGTTCGGTTCTGTTCATTTTTTTTCGGTTTTTTTTTGTTCGGTTTTTTCCGGTTCGGTTTCGGTTTTTTGTTTTGTTTTTTTTTTCAAAAAATGAAAGACATTGAAATTTAAAATTTTAACATCTCCAACACAATCATAACATAAACATTCTAACTAGAATCAAAGACAATGAAAATAAACATTTAAAGTTGAACTAAAATCATCAATCAAGTCTTCCAAATTCCAAACTAACAACCTCACAACACAAAAATCGTACAAATGACTTAGAAAAGTTAAATTGTATGATGTTGTTCAAAGATCAGGGTTGTTTGCTTGTAACTACATGTTGACAACTTGATTAGTAAAAGTAATGCGTGGGTGGATTTATTTAGTGTGTGTTGGATTCTTTTCCATCACAAAGTATGCAAGTAATCTACCCGAAATAAATGTTTATGGATTCTGTTACATGTTATATGAGAGTAGATTTAGAAAAGAAAGCTGGGGCTGAAGTAGATAGTGCTATGGAGATGGATGTAGGTACTTCAGGAGGAGGTTTGGTTCCGAAACTTTAGGGTTTAGAGTTTTTATAGGCCTTTTTTTAATATTTTGAGCTTATGGAGATGGATGTAGGTACTTCAGGAGGAGGTTTGGTTCCGAATTCTTTAGGGTTTAGCACATTTTAACTTACAAATTGGGTTTAAAAAATAATATCCAAAACAAATAATTAAATAAAAAAATTAATTTAATTAATTCGGTTTGGTTCGGTTTGGTTTGGTTTCTAGATCACTAAAACCAAACCGAACCAAAAGAATTCGGTTTGGTTCGGTTGTTTCAATTCGGTTCGTTTTTTTCGTTCGGTTCGGTTTTTTCGGTTTCGGTTCGGTTCGGTTTTCGATTTTTTGAACCCACCCTTAGTCCTGCATGTATTCATATTGGTGCTCTTTGTGTAGGGGTATACGGATCCATGATAGAGCCAAGGGAAAAGAAGTAAACACACAAACCCATCGGACAAAGACAGCACAGGTCGCATGACCCAGATCGATGCATCTGGGAGGTAAAATTCGAATCCCTGCAAGTGTAGTTGTTATAGATCTGGTAATAATAACTGTACTCAGTTCTGTGGTGTATGGATCTGTGATTTAACTGTGCTTCTCCATGCATTGCAAAACTGAGCTGCAAAAAATTAACTGCTCAAAATTATGTTTCTGTACAAAGATTCTTTCATTAGAATTCTTAATATTTAAAGGTGGGATACTTTAGGAACTAAAATACACATAAAAACATTAAAAACAATAAAATGTGAGATTTAATGTCAATTCTGAGGTGAAAATCCAGTCAAATGACTAATTTTAATATTTTATCTTGTACCAGGTTAATGTCAATTCTCATGTAGTCACTGGCGGATCCATATAGGGACCCGGGAGGTTCCGGGACCCTTCGGAAGCCAAAAGAAACGCTTGTGATCGACCTTCGGGACCCTCCAAAAATTTAGGCAGGTGCAGTGGAGAGGCTTGTTGGCACCCAAGTCTGGGTATGTGGTGGAGGAGGTCCAGTTGCCGTTGCATTGTTCAGTCATCCTACAAACCAAAAGAAGAAGATGAACGAAACGGTGTGTTTTGGCTAAGTGAGAAGAACAAGAAGGCTACTTTTTCTTTAAATGAAACGGTGTGTTTTGGCCATGTTGTTTAAATGAAACGGTGTGTTTTGGCCATGTTGTTTAAATAAAAAGGTGTGCTTTCATACACGGTTTGAAAACACTTGTTCAACTTTCACAAGTGTTTATGTCTGAGTCATTTAAATGAAGGCACCCCTCGACATTTTTTATTAAATATATAGAAGTGTTTGACTTTCAAATTCTGTCTGCAATCTTTTTCTCCACCACCATTTAATTCCCTTTTATTCTAAATTTAAGGAAGTTTTTTTTTTTTTTTTTATTTGAACAAACCTTATTATCTAATTAAGGGGAAAAGAGTTTAACTTAGCTTCACAATGAGCGAACAATAATATAATTCAAATTCGTTTTAACGAGAATCAAACTTAAAGCCTATCACTTACAAATGAAGAAGAATACTATTAGACTTAGTACTTTGTGCCGAAGTTTTTAAGTAAGTTAAGTAAGTTTTTTTATTTTAATCTAAATACAACAACAACAACAACAAAGCCTTTTCCCACTAAGTGCGGTCGGCTATATGAATCCTAGAACGCCATTGCGCTCGGTTTTGTGTCATGTCCTCCGTTAGATCCAAGTACTCAAGTCTTTTCTTAGGGTCTCTTCCAAAGTTTTCCTAGGTCTTCCTCTACCCCTTCGGCCCTGAACCTTTGTCCCGTAGTCACATTTTCGAACCGGAGCGTCAGTAGGCCTTCTTTGCACATGTCCAAACCACCGGAACCGATTTTCTCTCATATTTCCTTCAATTTCGACTACTCCTACTTTACCTCGGATATCCTCATTCCCAATCTTATCCTTTCTCGTGTGCCTACACATCCCACAGGACAGAACACAATGGCGTTCTAAGATTCATATAGCCGATCCCACTCAGTGACTTGAATTTTCCAAGTCTCCAACCGAGAAGTTTTCCTCACTCGGGAAATTAAGGGAACACTACCTCAACCTACATGCTCCACTCACAAAGCTTCAACATACAAACTTCAACAAAAGAAAATTCAAAGAACTTAGCGAAGAAGGCTTTGGTGTATTTAACACAATACGTTGAAATGAAGGAAAACTTATTTATTGATATCCCCGATAAGTTACAAATATGTACATATACATGAGTCAAAATAAACAAACAAGAGGGAGCCTTCACAAAGGTTGCTTAGGAGAAGTCTCAGCAGTCGGTATAGCCCCAGAAAGAGAAGGCACCGGAGGGGGATCATTCAAAGCCTCAGTACTGGACAAAACCCTAGAAGGAGGAGGCATCAGAGGTTGATCATTTGGAGCTTCATTACGCGGTACAGCCCCAGAAGACGAAGGCAATAAATGCCTTTGGAACAAACCCACAAATCTCTGATGATCAAGTAAAACCTGACCATCAGATTCTTTCATCTGGTCAAGCTTCTTTTTCATGTTTGTAGCATAGTCATGTGCGAGCCGGTGCAACTGTTTATTCTCATGCTTGAGCCCTCTAATCTCCTGTTTGAGACTCATCACTTCAGCCGCCAATGATTCAACTTGGCGGGTTCGAGCAAATAGGCGTTGGGCCATATTAGACACAGAACCTGCACACTGAACACTGAGAGCCAGAAAATCCTTAACAGCCAACTCATCAGACCGTTTGGAAAGTAGTCTGTTATCTTTGGGAGTGAGAAGGTTCCTGGCCACTACCGCAACGGTCATATCATTCTTCATCACGGAATCCCTAACGATAAGAGGACTAGTAGGGGAGACGAAGGATGGGCGCCATATGTTGTCTGGAGAAGGCGGGGCTGCCTCTTCAACAAGGTTCAAGTCAAAACGACGGTCGGAGGGGCCAGACATTTTCAAAGGTGTTGAAGAGAGAAGAGGTCGGACAAATCAAGATCTTAGAAGTGCAAGAATAGAGCTTCTACTGGTGGAGATTCAAGTGTGCTTTGGAACTTAATGCCAGCCCCTATAAAAATCTGCACTCGACGAAGCTTCAGAAATCGAAGAGGCGCCTGCTCAGAAATCGAAGAGGCGTTTGCTTTCTCAAAAGCTGGGCTGCTCAGAGATCACGAGGGTCGATCTCAGAAATCGAAAAGGCGTTTGCTTTCTCAAAAGATGGGCTGCTCAAAGACCACGAAGGCCGATCTCAGAAATCGAAGATGCTTGCTTTCTCAAAAGCTGGGCTGCTCAGAGACCACGAGGGCCGATCTCAGAAATCGAAGAGGTACCTACTTTTCCAGCTTTGTCAGCACCTGTCACACGCACACCCAACTTTGCGGAAATTATGGGCATTCTGTCGAAGATTTATGGTGAAGTAGAAAGCACATGAATCGTACTGTTCAATCACACACTTCCCAACGCAACAGTAGCTCACGGGTACCACAGATAACTTTGCCAAAGTTATCTGACAAAGTTGAGACACGTGAAGCTTGCAGCTCCCACTACATCGCTCTGACCAAGAAGGGTAAAAGAATAGCAAATAAACAACACTAACAAAGTTTAGACACATAAATTTTGAAGGTCTAGCTACCATATTATTACCCACAAGGGTAATGGAACAGTACCACTGCTGGATAATTGGAAGGTCCCGGTGTGTCAACCTCTGTACTTCGTGGCAAGGTAGACTAGCAAACATGCCCAACCTTTACTCACATTCGAGAAAACACTCCCAAACAAGATTGCTTGCTCCAAAATCGAAGAGGCATCGCCTTCCGAATCTCGAGAGCCAGACTCCCAACATGATTACTTTCTAAAAAATCGAAGAGAGGGTAAAGGAACAGTACCACTGCTGGATAATTGGAAAGTCCCTGTATGTTAACTTCTGTGCTTCGTGGCAAGGTAGACTAGCAAACATGCCCAACCTTTACTCACATTCGAGAAAACACTCCCAACAAGATTGCTTGCTCCAAAATCGAAGAGGCACCGCCCTCCGAATCTCGAGAGCCAGACTCCCAACATGATTACTTTCTCAAAAATCGAAGAGAGGGTAAAGGAACAGTACCACTGCTGGATAATTGGAAAGTCCCTGTGTGTCAACCTCTGTGCTTCGTGGCAAGGTAGACTAGCAAACATGCCCAACCTTTACTCACATTCGAGAAAACACTCCCAACAAGATTGCTTGCTCCAAAATCGAAGAGGCACCGCCCTCCGAATCTCGAGAGCCAGACTCCCAACATGATTACTTTCTCAAAAATCGAAGACACCGCTCTCCGAATCTCGAGAGCCAGACCCCCAACAGGATTGCTTTCTCAAAAATCGAAGAGGCACCGTTCTTCGAATCTCGAGAGCCAGATCCCCGACAGGATAGCTTGTTTGAAAACCGAAGAGGCATCGTTTTCTCAACTTCGAGAGCCAGATCTCCTTGGATAAAGCTTGTCTGTAATCTTCACACGCAACATCAGCTTTCCAGATACCACAGACCACTTTTTCAAAGTGCTCTGACAGAGTTAAAACACGTGAAGCGGGCAGCTCTCACTACAGTGCTATGACCAAGAAGGGTAAAGGAATAACATTCTTACTTGTTGTTAGGGAGACTCCTATATATGTCGACCTCCATCCTCAACGGACAGGCAGACTTGCAAAAATGCTCAACCCTTCCTCTTATCTGAGAGGGCACTCCCAACGAAGCCTCTCGAAATACTCAGCTTTCTTTCCCCTCGATAATACCTCTGCAAACAAGCTACACCAGAGCAAGAATATCTCATATCATCAGGGTTAAAAGCAAGAGTATCCCATATCATGCTTTTTCCTTGTCTTTTCCTTTGGCCTTGTTCTTACCTGCAAGACAAGGAGAAAAAGAGCAATCAGTCAGCACTTGGAATCAAGCTTCCAGCCAGGAACTGATTGCCTGGAACCCCTTACCTGAGTACTTACCTGGCATTGCTCTCGAGTACTCATCTTCAACATCTTATGCTTCCAGGGAAGATACCGCATCTGCCTGAGGAACAGATAGGGCAAGTGAGAAGGATACAAAGAAGCATGTGGAGACAAGCGTAACAGCACACGTGCCGATACATCCACTACTCTGTCAAAAGCAAAAGTATCCCATATCAGCAAGGTCGAACGTACTCTAGATTTGATGGACTTGTTTTGACCCTAAAATTCTTCAGTCGGCCTTATACTCTGGAGGAAACCAGAAAACCCTCCAGCCCAGTTCAAGAATAAGCCTGTGGAAAGTTACTTCTTCAAAAGCAAAAGTATCTCATATCATCTCTTCTCATTTTTCTTCTCTTTATCCTTCATGCTGCCTGCAAGATAGGGAGAATGTGAACAATCAGCCGGAGCTCTAATTGCTTACCTTGTCTGTCACCTCTTTCAGCAGATCCCCTAGCTCGGCGACTTGGGGGACTCCTACTACATGGTTTGTATCGCGCTTGACCAAGCCTGAAACTACAAGTAAGCTTAAAGTGAAATTGATACATTACCTTGTGCATCTCCACCAGTTAAAGATACCACCCCTGGATGGAGGAAGAGTACTTCCAGATAAGATGCCACATCTACCTATGAGACAGATAAGGCAAGTCAAGACGATACCACACTCCGGTACTTAGAAGTTTCGTGATTACGAGATCATTCTCCCACAATATTTCCTAATGTCATTTGTACTAAATCATTCACTTGTACTTACTAAAGGAGAGCTTGAACCTATGTACTTGTGTAAACCCTTCACAATTAATGAGAACTCCTCTATTCCGTGGACGTAGCCAATCTGGGTGAACCACGTACATCTTGTGTTTGCTTTCCTATCTCTATCCATTTATATACTTATCCACACTAATGACCGGAGCAATCTAGCGAAGATCACAAAAAGCGACCGTTTTCGTTACCTAGGATCTATCTTGCAAGAGAATGGAGAATTAGATGGAGATCTCAACCATAGAATACAAGCTGGAGGGATGAAGTGTAAGAGTGCATCCGGCGTGTTGTGTGACCGTCGTAGGCCACTGAAGCTCAAGGGAAAATTTTAATCTAAATAAACATATAAAATGTTAAATTCATGATAGCGTATAATTTTTATTAATTTATTATGATTTTTTATATTGGTTGTTCTTTCATATTTTTGTAGCTTCATCAAGATATGTTTTTTTTTTATTTTGATTAATTGATATGCGTATAATTAGAAATACAGAACGATATTACATGTGAAAATCATCGTCAATTAATACAAAAATTGTAAAAGAAAAGTTGTAGTTCATCGTTTAATTATTTAATGTTCGCTTTTTTTTCTTAGTGTTTTTATATTAGGACCACCCAATATTAAAATACTGGATCCACCACTGCTTGTTGCCTTCATGGATGTGCAGACAACAATGCTTATAACAAAGAAGAAGAAAGGTTTTTAATTTTTGTTTCTAAAGACCTAGTCAAATCGACAGCGTTTTTGAGCAGGTCATTATAAAAAATTTAAAAATTAAAATATCTCTGTTTTCTCTACAGAGCCCAAGAACCCCAATCTTTTCTAGTATCCCCAAATTATATTTAAGAACTCACAGCTCCAATCGTCGTGACCTTCCAACTTTAAACCCAAGTTACCCTATTCCCCACCACCTTTTATGTTGGGACCCCCCGAGCTTGAAATTTTGGATCCGTCACTGCATGTAGTATCACAAATCTTCCATTAATTAAAACCTTTGTACCATAAGTAACATACGTGATAATGATCCCTCCATCTCTCAGCAACCGAACAGCATGAACATATATTTCGACCTCACAAAGGAATCTTGCTGCTTTATAGCTAATATACATTTGTTTTTAATGAGATCACACAATTAAGCTTGTTTAGGTCAGCTAAATCGTCATTTGCATAGCTAATATCAGAAAGCAACAAAACCAGCTATATACAACGTCCTTTTAACTACAATAACCAAAACAGTAAAGCGTCACTTTAAATGTCTTAATGACTTTATAATAAATAAAGTAGTGTTAAGTTTCAACCTGGTAAGATGATATCAAATTGATTCCTTGAGCTTGATATATCTACTTCACAAACAATTAATTCTTGTTTGTTCCTCCATGTCTTCTCCATGCCTTCAACCTCCAAATAGCCTCCCTCACTTGGTAGAAGCCACTGAGGACTTGATCACAAATTAAAACAAACAAGTAAAAATCACACACTTCCATCACAAACAAGCAAAAATCACATACTTCCTCCATGTCTTCTCCATGCCTTGTTTTATGAATTTTTCTGAAGGATTGTTGGGTCCCGCAGGACCCTACCTCTACCTACTAGTTCTCTATATCACTGTCTCTGCCCTCACTAACACTCTCACTCTGTCTCTTTTGCCTCTCCCTCAAACTCTCCCTTCTTTCTCTCTTTCCCTTAACCTCTGCAACTCTCCCCTCTCTGTTTTGCACTGAGACCACGAAGGCACACCACCCGCTGTCCCGGCGAATCTTACCACCAACCACCAACCTCGAGCCCCCTCAACCACTCTCTCGTCCTTCTCCTGGCCACATATCCATTCCCATTTTCTGGCCGTTTCAGGCCACGTTTGGAGGTAACTTCTTGTTCCCCCTCTCTGTGCTTAAAATCCTTAGGTAGATTGTGCAAAATGGTTAAGAAATGAGCTTGAATTGAGCTCTGGAAGGTTTTCCAGAAAACCGGCCACTCTCTCCTCGTCGGAGAAGAAGAGTACAATTCGTAATCACAAAACCCTGTAGTACTAGCATGAAAATTGATTAGATTGATTATGTAATTTTCAAGTTTCAACGAGAAAAAAAAGAGTTGGTTTCGAAGAGTGTTTGGTCCTGGTTCATCGAATAGAAATTTGGAATTCAGCAATCTTTGCATTGATCCCCACTCGAAGGTTTGTTCCTTCCTTTGTCTTCTTGGCATACAAGATTTGATCCCACCGGGCATGCTAAAACTATGTTCGGGCAGGAATCTCATCGGTGGGCGATCCTGGCTTGAGCACACAGCTCCCCACGGAGTTGGCACTTTGGTTGACTGTTGGGTTTTCACTTTGTTCGTTGGGCTGCAAGAAGAGAACAGAGTTAATTCTGAAATGTGCATTTGTCGAGCCTTAAGTACAGGCCGTGAGGCTCACAATCAAAACTAACTTAAGTATTGAGGTGTGCCATTGCCATCTCAGTATGGCAAATGTAAAATGAGTAGATTTAAGCCGATTACTTGCGCCTTAAGTTACTCTGACTTCTCATTATCAAAGGATTGTCGTGGATGAGTTAAGTTCACATTAGATTCTTTTCTATGCCTTGAGATCAAGGACTTTTGTTTATCTTGTATGGTAAAAGGGTAGAGGTCCGGATCTAATCAAAGCATTAAGTGGATTCACTCTTAAGATAGTAAAACCATTTAACTAAAACCAGATTTGAGAGCAAGCTGAACTTTGGATCATTAAAAGACCTAAAATGATTTGAATACATACTAGGGAATTCATTACAACACCAGATCTATTAACTAAAAGACAAAACAAAGGGAATCGGGCAAGATTGAACCTTGTGGGGCAAGGCTGGACCTTTCGCCGTTTCTTTTCTTTGCAACTACAGGGATCTGAAGGTTCTAAAAGAGGATGGACGACAAATAAATTTACACAAGAGAATCAATACTACTGGTGAGTAGCAGAACTATTACATTAGACAAAAGATGGCTTTCGTGAGGGCTGATCCTGAAAATGATTGAGGTTGGGGGCTGACTACAGCTTCGTATGCAAATCTGGCTTAAGCAAAGTTTGTGTATTTGTTTGTTTGATTGGTTAAGTGTCCTTGTCTCTGGGCCCTCTTCCTCCTTTTATAGGCGAATTAGCCTAACTGCTTGCAACTTGGCTCCTGCCCGAAAGCAACTGAGGGGTAGTGACTCATCAGCAATTTATGTACTTTGCCATTCAGAAAGTGTTTTTGGGCTGAGAGTAGGTTGATTTCCATCAAGTGTCACTTCCATGTAGGCCACTTACTCCTATTTGCTCTTGCATTAATGTGGAATCATCATTTTGCCTTGGGCTGGGCAAATGGGTTTGATGCTGGGCCTTCGAGCAGAGTCATGCCTTTTGGCTTCTCTTTCTTCAGCCCGAAGTTCAAATATTTAACCCCAAACACTTCTTGCCCACTTAGAAAAAAGTTGTGCGAGAGCAACATTTGGTTGAAAGTTTGTTAGATAAATATTGGAGAAGTTGTAATTGTTGGCTTCTGGGTTCTTTGTCATAAACCAAAACAGACTTCATTGCAATTCTTAATCCATTATTTCATCAAATAAACTCCATAAAAACTCATTAAAATCTTTCAAATTATCAATTGAGTATACCCCTACATCTTCTCAAATTTTCCATGGACGAATGACAAGTGGCGGAAATATTTTGGTGCATTGACTGAGAGTTGCTGGGAAGGTCGGAACGAGTACTGGGTCGAGTCTGATATTGATAGCTTTTATTTTCTTAACATTTTACTACAGATTTTTTTGGGAAAAAAAAAACAAGAAACCTAGTTAGGGAAGAAGGGAAAATCTGATAAGAAAAACAAAAAAACATGGGTCTTTAAATGAATCTGACCGTGTATATTAATTAGGAGAAAAAGTTAATTATAATCATTTTAAAGATAAATACATGGTAAAAAATTACACTCAAGCTTATCACGTGGACTATTTTGAATGGTTTGTAGTGTCATTTGATAAAATTCAATGACAAGCAAGATTCTAAAAAACGCTAGGCTAGTCGGGCGGCGGGCTAGCGCCTATGGCCTAATCGGATTTAGGTAAATTTCTTATATATTTTATGAATTAATTAAATTTATTATATCAAATGTTAATAATTATTTACTAATAATGTTATTTCTTATAAAAGAACATACATATGTGAATGTTTTTTGTATATATATGATATGCTTGACTAGGGAAAAAAAATATTATCTAAATAATTTATAATTTATATAAGATTTATATACGTGTGTATATATAATATATATACACAATATATACATACCAAACTTTTAAAAATAAAAAAAACCCTTGGGTGGTTTTCATTATTAAAACCATCAAACCGTCCACCTCACCTCTACTCTTTCACATCACCCGTCCATGGGTGGTTTTCATAATTAAAAGTTTAAAACCATGTCAGAGTCCATGTTTTCATAATTAAAACCATGCTTTTGACATTGTATTCCCTAGGAGCCAACCATAAATATAGAGAGATTATATTCACACACCTCAAATTACTTCTCCCACACCCTTTTAATTTTTTAATATTTTTCTATCAAGTGTTAGTGATGTATAGAAAATATTAAAAAATTAAAAAGGTGTGGGAGAAGTAATTTGGAGTGTGTGAATATAATCTCTCTAAATATATACAGTACGCAATCTCTCACTCTGTAAATTAGTCGTCGTTGTTGTTGTTTCAGTGTTAGCAATTCCAAGCAGCAAGGTTTCGACACTCCCAAAGCAAAAAAAAAAATTAGGCCTTTAATCTCCATCGCTAGATCCGTACACCGAGTCGCTTGCCGCAGCTACTCATTCGCCTCCGTCCTCGAATGGAAGGTCGCTGTTCTCGGCACTGCCAGTAGCATCGGCCAGCCCCTCGCCCTCCTCATGAAGCTCAACCCTCTCTCTTTCTCTCTCTTCTCGCACTCTTCACAGACGAGCTGCAAAAATTCACTAGTTCTCTCTCTCTCTCTTCACACTCTCTTCCCTCATCTTCATAGAATCTGAAATTATGAATTAGAAGTTAGAAACTCAGAATAGAAAAAAAAAAAAAAAACCGCCCAACCGCCTAGCCCGCCTAGGCAGCCGCCTAGAGCTCGACCTATTTTTCAAGCCGATTTGCTATAAAACGCCTCAGATGGTGTCCGCCCAGCGCCTAGGCACCGCCTAGGGCCTTTTTAGAACATTGATGACAAGTTAAGCTTTACACAAGTTTTTCTCGTCCTACAATAGTGATGATAAGGGCCTTACCATTAACTAAACAATAATTATTTTTGTACAAATCCACTCATTTGGGAAGGGCAAAGACAAGAGTAATTACTATTCATAATTTTTTTAATGATTTATAAATTTTTTCTATTTAAAATAAAATATAAAAAATTATAGTGAAAATGAATACCTAGTTGTGATAAGAAAATGAGGAACTTTAACGAAAAGTTTCCGGTACTGTTCACTTTAACGAAAAACCATATTTGTACACTAAAAAATCTATCTTGATACTATTTATTTTACCCTTTATTTTATTTTTATCTTTAAAAATCAAAGCTTTTAAACATCTCCATTAATTTTTCTAAGAAAATAAGTAATGTAAGACCATTACCACCACTTGTTTTGTTTTGGTCAGAAGACTCAGAACCACTACCACCACTTAAAAGTATTAAAAGAAGAGTATGGCTAAAGTAATGCTAATAATTCGACCTACGGACTGGACCTACAAGGTACAAGCCACTGCCTTCCAATAATTTGGGAATCTTTTAGCACATGGAAATACTTTTCAAAGTCTTCGTGAAAAACAAAACTAATAAGGATCCCCCTATCTGTTGAAAAGTACTAGTGAGAAGTGAATGCCCATCCAGATCTTAGAAGATTATTCAAAGTGTGTGCAGAATGATATTCAACAATGGCATTGTTATTGTCAATGTTCATGAATGTTGACATAAACTATGGAAACAAAATGTGTGTTTGTCATAGGATGCAATGTAAATTTTCAAATTGTAATAAATTGTGTGTATGGAGCCGCTCTATAAATAGAGCGCTCTATAAATAGAGTGCTCCAACTACAACAAACAACATACGGAAAAACAGATCAATAATATCATCCATTCCTCCCTCTTTAATTTGCCATCTCGTTGTGTTTTAATTACAGTGTGATATTTTACCTCTGCTTCGTTCCACTCACTATAAAGGTTATCTCTCTAACTTTTACATTTTTATAACACGTTATCAGCACGAGTCTCTAAATATAACCATGTCTCATTTACATTCACTAAAAAAAAAGGAAATCATTCTCTCATTTCTCTCTGCCGAACGAAAAAAAAAATGTTTCCTCTAAGGTTTTTCCTGTTCATCTTCTTCCTCAGCCTCAACTGCATGGTATACCCTCGCGACGAACTATTTGCTCCATGCCTAGTCGTAGTTCTCCAACTAGTGGTTACATACATCTTTGATTACTTGTTTGGTTTGGATATTGATTACTAACCCAGTATTTATTTATGTTGATTTTACTACAATCCAAGATGGTGCGGTACAATCGCCCATCTTGAACTGCAAATTTCATCTTACTGCGATCCAAGATGGTGCAGTATCATCGCCTATCTTGGACTACAGATCTACTTTTACTGCAAATTTCAGGTGGAGCGGTATAATCGCGCACCTTGCTCTGCAAATTTAAATTTACCTGTTGTTTAATTTCATTGCAATTTTAGGTGGTGCGGTATAATCGCCCACCATGCTCTGTGTATTTCAATTTTCTTGCTACTTGAGTGCTGCGGACTAATCGCCCATTCCATGTTACATTCTTTCAATGAGAATGGTGCAGTACAATCGCCTTTCTCATTCACCCTGAAAATCTCGAGCCAGAAATTTCGAGTGCTTATCATTTTGGCTTGAAGATCAAAATGAAAAATTTGTAAGAACCAGAAGTTCTAACATTACATTCATCCAGGAATACATATTATTGCAAGTTCTTACACATCTCATTTTCTTTCAGAAAAGAAAACGGCGAACTTGGCGAAGCTTGAATATGCTGCCCTGGACATTACCGGGAAGAATTACCTTACCTGAGTACTGGATACCAAGATCCATCTGGAAGCAGGGAATCTTGGAGATACCATCAGGGAAGAAAGTAGCTCATCCTCTCAAGATCGGGCGAAGGCCATGATCTTTATTCGCCGCCATCTTGATGAGGCACTGAAGAGTGAGTACTTAACGGTTGAAGATCCGTTAGCTCTCTGTGAGGCCTTGAGAAGCAGATACAATCACCAGACAACGGTGATTCTTCCAAGAGCTCGCTATGAGTGGTCTCACCTGAGAATTCAGGATTTCAAATCAGTGGCGAAGTACAATTCTGCGTTGTTTAGGATTACCTCTCAGATGAAACTCTGTGGGGATACCATTACTGAGGAAATGTTGCTGGAAAAGACTTACAACACATTTCATGCCAATAACGTGCTCCTTCAGCAGCAGTATAGAGCGCGAGGCTACACTGAATACAACCAGCTGATATCTGTGCTCCTGGTAGCTGAACAGAACAATGAGCTCCTGATGAAAAACCATAATTCCCGACCTACTGGATCTGCACCATTCCCAGAAGTGAATGCTGCTTCCCTTGAAGTGAACGCCACATCCTTTGGTGGTGATTATCATAAACGAGGACGTGGCCACAAACGAGGTCGATGGAATAGGAAAGGCAAAAACCATGGTGGTCAGTTTCACAACCAGGTTCCGAGGCATAATTTTGGCCCGAGCTTCAAAAATGTGAATCGTCACAAAGGCAAAGCTCACATGACCAATGCTCTCAGGAACTCTGAAGGAGCCTGCCATAGGTGTAGTGGCAATGGGCATTGGGCGCGAACTTGTCGTACCCCAAAACATCTGGTGGAGTTGTATCAAGCCTCCCTCAAAGAGAAGGGTGTCGAGACCAATTTTCTCGACCAGGCTAAACCAATGGATATACCTGATCCAGTGTTTGATTTATCAGGGCAATTTGACACAACTCACCTAAATGTTTCAGACTTCATTATGGAAAGGGGGAATGAAGTATAATGGTCCGACTAAATCGTTTATATTTGATGTACTTTTATTATGTTGAACTTGTTGTCTAAAACTAGTTTTTCAGATTCAATAAAAGTGGCATGTAAATTTCCTGTCGTAAATTGTTTGTTAACTGTGATTCCATTTACTCAGAAAGCATGGATAAAAATGTGGTTATTTTCAGAACATGAGAAATGGCGGAGATATTTGTCTTGCAGACAGTGCAGCCACACATACAATACTTCGTGATCGAAAGTATTTCTCAAGCTTAATGCTTACAAGAGTAGGGGTAACAACAATATCAGGACATTCAAATGTGATTGAAGGCTCAGGGAAAGCCCAGATTATGTTACCAAATGGAACAATATTGTCCATAAAAAATGCATTGTATGCTACTCGATCTACTCGAAATTTGTTGAGTTTCAAAGACATACGTCTAAATGGATACCATATTGAAACGAAAAGTGCAGAAAATATGGAGTATCTATGCATTACCTCCAATGATACCCAGAAGTGTATATTGGAGAAGTTGCGTGGTTTTTCGAGTGGATTATATTATACATACATAAGGACAATTGAATCACATACTGTCATGAACCAGAAGTTCATTGATTCAAAAGTTTACATGCTTTGGCATGACCGTCTGGGTCATCCAGGATCCACCATGATGCGTAGGATCATTACAATGGACATTCATTATTAAGCAGAGACATTGCTATCTCAAATGATAACCCTTGCAAGGCTTGTTCTCAAGGGAAATTGGTAATAAGACCATCACAACTAAAGGTTGATGCTAAATCCCCATCATTTCTGCAAAGAATTCAAGGGGATATTTGTGGACCTATTCAACCATCTTGTGGACCATTTCGATATTTTATGGTTTTGGTTGATGCATCCACCAGATGGTCACATGTTTGTCTTTTGTCTACTCGGAATGTAGCTTTTGCGAGACTTCTTGCTCAGATAACTAAGTTACGAGCACAGTTCCTAGATTATCCCATTAAGTCAATCCGACTTGATAACGCTGGTGAATTTACGTCTCAAACCTTTGATGATTACTGCATGACATTGAGCACTGATGTTGAACACCCTGTTCCTCATGTCCATACTCAAAATGGTTTAGTAGAAGCATTGATCAAGTGGCTTCAGTTAATAGCCCGCACTCTGCTTATGAAAACCAAATTGCCAATTTATGCATGGGGACATGCCATCCTACATGCTGCATCATTGGTTCGATTGAGACCTATAGCCAACCACCAATACTCCTCAATACAACTCGTGTTTGGACATCAGCCAAACATTTCACATTTACGAGTTTTTGGTTGTGCTGTTTATGTGCCTATTGCACCCCATCAACGCACTAAAATGGGACCTCAGCGTAGAGTCTTAGAATGGGAATTTATGTGGGTTTTGATTCACAATCTATCATTAGATATTTGGAACCCTTGACAGGTGATATGTTTACAGCTCGTTTTGCTGATTGTCATTTTGATGAGACAGTCTTCCCATTGTTAGGGGGAGAAAAGACCATTCTAGAAGAACGGAAAGAGCTGACATGGGTTGTTCCCACCTTGTCTCATTTTGATCCTCGAAGCATTCAATGTGAAAATGAAGTAAAGAGGATCGTTCATCTTCAAAGCATTGCCAATCAAATGCCAAATGCATTTAATGATGCTATGAAAGTGACAAAATCGCTTATACAAGCTGCAAATGCACCTGCCAGAATTGATGTCTTTGTTGGACAAAATAAAGTGGCAACGAATGATTCATCTGGTGCACACCTGAAGCGTGGTAGACCACCCGGTTCAAAAGATTCAGCCCCTCGAAAGAGAAAGACAAGGGCACAACTGAATCCAAATGAAATCATTCAGGAATAGAGAATGAATGAATGACAAATCCACAATTCATGATTCTGGACTTCCAGAAAAAGAAAATATCCTCGATGAGATATATGTCCCTGAAGAGACAGAAGTACATGAAAGCAAAGAAATCTCTATAAATTATGCATGTACTAATGAATTGTGGGATCAGAATGAAATAATCATTGATAATATGTTCGCATTCGCAGTAGCCACTGAAATCATATTAAGTGATGATATTGAGCCCCACTTTGTTGATGAGTGCAAACAGAGACAAGATTGGCTTAAGTGGAAAGATGCAATCTAGGCAGAATTAAATTCCTTGGAAAGGCGAAGTGTTTTTGGACCAGTAGTCCAGACCCCGCATGATGTAAACCCCGTGGGTTACAAATGGGTATTCACAAGGAAACGCAATGAGAAAAACGAGATTGCTAGATACAAAGCACGACTCGTTGCACAAGGTTTTTCACAAAGACCTGGAATTGATTATGAGGAGACATACTCTCCTGTAATGGACGCAATTACGTTCCATTACTTAATAAGTTTAGTGGTTTCAGAAAAGCTTGACATGCGACTTATGGATGTCATCACTGCGTATCTATATGGAGAATTAGATACTGACATATACATGAAAGTCCCAGAAGAACTTAAGTTGCCTGAAACAAGTAACAAACCACGAGGTATGCTCTCGATCAAATTAAGGCGATCATTGTATGGGCTGAAACAATCTGGACGAATGTGGTACAATCGCCTCAGTGAGTATTTGATCAAAGAAGGATATATCAACAATGTCATTTGCCCTTGTGTATTCATTAAGAAATCCAACTCTGGATTTGCTATAGTGGCAGTATATGTTGATGATATGAACCTAGTTGGAACTCCTGAAGAGCTCCATAAAACTGCTGAATATCTGAAAAGCGAATTTGAAATGAAAGACCTTGGGAAAACAAAATATTGTCTCGGCCTACAGATCGAGCATTGTGCTAGTGGAATTTTGGTCCACCAATCAGCTTACATTGAAAAAATTCTGAAGCGATTTGGCATGGATAAAGCTTATCCACTCAGCACACCAATGGTCATTCATTCTCTGGACATTAAGAAAGATCCATTCCGTCCAAAAGAAGATGATGAAATGGTCATTGGTCCAGAAGTACCATATCTGAGTGCAGTAGGTGTTTTGTTGTATTTAGCACAATGTACTATATCAGATATAGCTTTTTCAGTCAACTTGTTAGCCAGGTATAGCTCTGCTCCAACAATCCGTCATTGGAAGGGTGTCAAAGATGTATTGCGATACCTTCGTGGGACAACAGATATAGGTCTCTTTTACTAAAAAAACTCCACAAATGACCAGGTCCTTGTTGGATATGCAGATGCTGGTTTCCTCTCTGATCCGCATAAAGCCCGTTCACAAACTGGATATGTGTTCAAGAATGGAGATACAACAATCTCATGACGCTCAACAAAGCAAACCTTAGTTGCTACATCTTCAAATCATTCAGAAATACTTGCTTTACATGAAGCAAGTCGTGAATGTTCTTGGTTAAGATCAATGATCCATCATATTCAGAATTCATGTGGTCTAACTTTGAAGACAGATAATCCAACTGTCATTCATGAAGATAATGCAGCTTGTGTTGCCCAAATGAAGGAAGGATTCATCAAGGGCGATAAGACTAAAGACATATCTCCAAAGCTTTTCAGTGCACATGAGCTTCAGAAGGTTAAAGTTATTGAAGTCAGACAAATCCGTTCTAATGAAAATCTGGCAGACTTGTTCACCAAGTCCCTACCAAAATGCACGTTTCAGAATTTAGTGCAAAGTATCGGATTACGTCGACTTACCAAACAACTAAGTTTGGAGAATGCGGAATCAGGGGGAGATACATCTCAGGGGGAGCATCCATGATACATACTTGTTGTACTCTTTTTTCCTTCGATTAGGATTTTTCCCACTGGGTTTTTCCTATCAAGGTTTTAACGAGGCAACATAAGCATACTGAACACTATATCAACAATCCAAGAAAAGTTGTACTCTTTTTCATTCGCTATGGTTTTTTCCCACTGGGTTTTTCCAAGCAAGGTTTTAACGAGGCAACTGATGTTGATATGTGGGCATCCAAGGGGGAGTGTTGAAAATACTAGTGAGAAGTGAATGCCCATACAGATCTTGGAAGATTATTCAAAGTGTGTGCAGGATGATATTCAACAATGGCATTATTATTGTCAATGTTCATGAATGTTGACACAGACTATGGAAACAAAATGTGTGTTTGTCAAAGGATGCAATGTAAATTTTCAAATTGTAATAAATTGTGTGTATGGAGCCGCTCAATAAATAGAGCGCTCCAGCTACAACAAACAACATACGGAAAAACAGATCAATAATATCATCCATTCCTCCCTCTTTAATTTGCCATCTCGTTGTGTTTTAATTACAGTGTGATATTTTACCTCTACTTCGTTCCACTCACTATAAAGGTTATCTCTCTAACTTTTACATTTTTATAACACTATCATCTTTGTGAAGATTTTAGGATTTTTTTTTTGTGAGGATAATCTTTAAATCGTATTTGTTTATTGTATATCATGTGATTATAAATTATTTAAAATTAAATATAAATAATATTTAACGAAAATTGATCATACAATATACAATGAACAGATACAATTTAAAGATCCTCAGGATCCTCATAAAAGGATTCGGAGCGAATCCTCCAATGAAAACATCTTGAAAAGTCTGCATCTTGTTTTTCAATTTCTTTTTTCTTTTTCTTTCTTTTTCTTAAAAAGGTCATTCTTTTTGGATGCTTCCCGTTCCAATCTCATATAAATCCTTAGCTTAGGACCCTCTCGCAGCCTTAGACTGCCTGAAACAAAATTTCCTTGAATTGTCGAGTATAGTAATAGTAGATCTCTCTCTCTCTCTCTCTCTCTCTCTCCACATCTGCACTCGGAGTAGCACAGTGAAGAGTCATTTGGTGCCGTCAATTGTAAGTTAACGTTTGACTATTGTCGGAGGTAACTAGGCATGCATCTTTTACAAACTTTATATGATCTTCCCTGCTGTAGTTAGTTAATTAATCAGGAATTTAAATTAGATTAATTTTTTTACAAAAATTGGGTATGAGATTAATCTAGTAGGACAAAGTGTACCGGTACCATAATCATGCTTTACATTCCCCTCAGTATAACATTTCGATACAAATTGCTTGCAATATTTTTTTCTAAGATCTTATTTTTATCTCTACTTATGAACTTGTATATATTTATGTAGCGATATAGTAACTATACAGAACCTATATGGTATATGCAACATTAAGTGCTTTGGGGGTGAGAAATGATGATATACACTCCTGAAGTGTGTCACGTGTACGTCACACAACTTAAATTCACGAGAATTGGATAGAATAACTTTAAAACCTTCAGTATGGATGAAATTGGCAACTTCTAATGATTTTTTTTTCTTGAAGAAACGATATTATCTACACTAAGGGAGAAGGGAGTGGGCTAAACCTTATAGTGGGGGTGGGCTAGCAATAATGTAGTTCAAATTCGCCTTTGGCGAGAATCGAACCTAAGACCTCTCACTTACAAGTGAAGAGGAAGATCACTAAACCATAGTACTAAGTGGCAACTTTTAATCAATTTAAGGACTTATTTTATCGAAAAAAATAATTTAGGAACGTCGCTCATGTACTAATTCAGGGAAAAAATCAATTGTTTACTCTTAGTTAAATGTTAAGAGCATCTCCAATCGTGATCTCTATTTCACTGAACATGTGTAGATATGTTTAATACTGGTTTATTGAACAATTTTGGAATCCATGGTTCTTAAAATACGAGAAATCATAAGTAATTCTCGAGAAAAAAAAGTTGGCATAGCTCATCTAGATCTCCCTCAATAATAATTTTTACATGTATTGCTTGAAAAATTGTGTCAATACACCAAGGCATCAAGATTAAAAGTGGAAGAGAATAGAGTTAGGTTTTTGAGGGTTTGGAGGGACTCAATGAGTCATGAATATCTTGGATCAGATTCTCTCCAATATAGATTGTCACAAATTTGATCAAATTGCTGACAGACCCTACAATACAGGGTGGAAATTACAATTTTAGTGTGATTTACATGTATTAGAGAGTGATAGCCTCTGTTTTTATATTTTATAGAAGCAATATGTTAAAAATACAAAGAGGTGCCAGCGGTTCACCAATATTATTTCCAACCTAATTACTTGTGCAATCCAATATATATATTTTTTTTCTTTTTGTGTTCGATATCCTTATCGATCTTTAATTATATATTTAATTGTGGTACATACATTGAGGGTGATCTGTGTCTAACACTTTATACCACAGATGTTGTATGGGCCTCATATTTCCAATATACAAGGTTCCGATTCTCTGAGCAATAGAAGTCACAGTTACTGAACTGTGGCAGTAGCAACGATGGCTATTGCCTTTTTGTAGCAGTGAGTATGCAATATATATACTACACTCTCAAGTAATATTTCTTTTGGAAGCTATGGTTGCAGGTTTTGCTTGCCATGGGAAGATTTTCCAGAACTGTGTCGGCATTGTCAGAAGGAACGGTTCAGTGGCTCATTCAGATAGGAATTAAGTGGGGTCATTACAACGTTTTTCCCGGAAAATGCTGCCATATAGTGAGAAAGTGGCTCGGAAACCACTTCTACTTCTCCAAGGCTACTACATGCATTCGAGGTGAGGGTCATTGATCAATCTCTATTGAATTTTTTATTTTTTTAGTACATCGATATATTTTTACATTAAGGGGAAAGAGATTTCTGGTAAATCACACAATGGCTAACCTAATTTGGCGGCGAATTCACATATAAATCTTGATAACATTATACTTTAAAACACACACACACACTTGAAACTAAATATTTTAGAAAAAAAAATCAATTTGCTATGCAAAATCGAAGGAATTTTACATCTAAAAAATCAATCAGAGTATGACAAGTGAATAGATGCAGGGTTTTTTATGACATGACAAGTGAATAGATGCAGGGTTTCTTTATGACAAGTGAATAGATGCGGGGTTTTTTCTTTCTCCAATTAATTAAGCACCTGAAGTGTTTTTCTATAAAACATACAACTAATTTTTCTGATTTACAAGATATTATCTCTATCGAAATAAGAGAAACGGAACTTCATTACTGCAGATTCGGGAATTAATTCAAACCAACTTTCTGATCTCTCTTGTTTCTTTGTGATGACATATATAAATAGGTTTGGTTTTCAGCCACAGCTTCGTAAATCATGCAATAGTGGGTATCTTGGTAACGTACTTGACGGACGTATGGAGTACCGAACACTTTGAAATGGCTGCATTAGTTACCAATCTACAAGATGGGTTTACAGCCGTCACGGTTATTGGTCTTGCTCATATATCAGACACACACAAGAGTCGTTTTAAAATGATTGTCTCCACAAATGCTGCTTATTTTCTTGTAAGCCTTCTTCAAAATTTAATATAGGTCTAACCATTCATTTAGTTTCACTTTCTAAATGAACTGTTAATATTGTAGGTCAGAATTCAAGGATCATCTATTTAAAAAAATAAAAAATCTAAAATCGTTTAATTATACATAATTGTGATCATATAAACAAGGGCGGGACCAAACTTAGGCTTATGCTTAGTCTCTCCAGCATAACTAACTTTTTTTTATTGATCAAGCATAACTAGTTAATCAGTACCAAACAAAAAAAATTACCATGTCCTACATCTAAAGCCCATATATCCTCACTCATACAATATTTTAGGATAATCTAGGGAGAGGGGGCCGGTGGCAAGAGAGAGAATAGAAAGATTTAAAGGAAAACTAATGAAAAGGGCTTTAAAACTTTGAGTTTTAATGATAAGGACAAAATAAAAGGTAAACTGAATAGTACCAGGATTGACTTTTTAGTGTAAAAATGTGGTTTTTCGTTAAAGTGAACAGTACCGGGTGCTTTTCGTTAAAGTTCCCAAGATTTAATTGTGAGGTGTGTTACATTCCACCCATTGTGCCTTTATTTATAAAGGTCAATTCCTTACCCTAATAGGATAATTTCTATCCCTAGAGATTTTTATTAAGATATTCCAAATATATTATGATTTATACAATCACATTCTTATATTAAATATGACTGCAACAAAAATTATTTTTCCATAAAAATTATATTTAATTGTGACCTAAACATTGAAAGGCTGAGATCATAAATTACACGTTGGAGAGTGATCAGTGTCATATTAGCTCACGAATTGATAATACAAAAATGTACATATATGCTTAATTTTTGGATTGCTATGTGTTAATTTGTTGCACGTATACGTAGGGACTTCTTCTATTATGGATTTGTTCTAAGTTCACGAGTGCACAAACTTCGGCTAAGGTATACTATGGAGCAGCCGTATTGTTAGTATTAGGCGAAGCTGGTCGATCGGCTACTTTGCAGGAATTTCTTGACGATCAATACTTCAGTGAACAGAAACAAACACCATCCTCAGATGAAAATTACTTAATACGTCTGGAAACTCGAAAAAAAACTTTGTGGTCCCATCCCTGGTTTTTAGGTGCATTCATATCTATTTTCCTTTCAACCGTGTCTTGGACACGTACCTTTTTTATTTCAGCAACTTTAGTGGGAGCTTCTTATCTAGTGTTCTTTCTTGGATACTCCTGCTACTTCGTACGAAGTAGAATCGATGAATCTAATTGGCGATCTCGTCTTAAATATATTGAAAAATTAGCCATCCTCTATCCAGTAGAACAACAAAGAGGAGGAGAGATTTGCATGGTCACCAGATTTGCCCACTCGTCGCCGTTGGGAGGACAAGAAGAACAGAGAAAAAAGTTATGGCTACCCATAAAACTCAAGGGGGGAAAGTGGTTTTTCATAGAAGTGATAGCTATGTGGTCGACCTTTTTAGCATACAGTTTGGTGGAGGCAACAGGTAGTACGTTCTTTTTCGAACAAATGAGTAACTTGGATAATAAATTTAAATCATTGAAGGTAGAGCCAATTTATTTCGAAGTATTGGGTTCCTTCTCGTGTTTCTTGGTATCGTTTCTGTATGAGTTACTAGTTCCGAAGAAGTGGCCAAACGCTATGCTGGTGAGAATTGGCTTGGGATTGGGTTGTTCCGTGCTATGTTGTGCTGCTGCATGGCAGGTTGAGAGAAAAAGGTTGAAGTTAGTTAGGAATGAGCGGTGGCATGAATATGATACTTCTGAGGCTACTTCTATGAGCATTTTGTGGCTGGTTCCGCAGTTTTTCCTGCTGGGACTAATGCAAGGGCTGGCCAAGGATGGACTGATTGATTTCCTTGCTGATCGAATTGCTAATATTGATAGACTAAGGGCTTGGTATTATGCATCCCACTTAACTGACTTCGCACTTGGCGTTGGAAAAATAACTACAGCCATTAGCATTTTGGTGTTCCGGCGAATTTGGTTCGATGACAGCATAAATAGGAGTCACGTGGACAAGTTTTACAAATGGTTAACATTCCTAAGTCTCATTAACGTAATTTATTACGTGTGCATCTCCTTTTACTTGTATGGCAACGAGGAATCACAAAATTCAGGTGACAGAGAATACGAAAAAATTACTGAATTAGCAGAAGGAGTGGAGGGGTGGAATGTTGATGATGAGAATGAGGTCTTAGACCCTCCTGTAGGTGGTGCTGAAAATGAAGATGAACAAACTACGATGGAAGAAGTACCGGTGCTCAATGACGATGATGAGATCCCTTCGTGGTCGTATGACCTTCACAGGTGCACAAAGTGATCGAGAAATTGAATCACAAAAGTGGTGATTGCTGTTGGTGTGAGGAGATTCCCACGTTTATTTCTTTGCAATTTCCTTGTTAAACAGGTTTTTAAATTGTTTTCTAGGTGTATGTAATATAATTCACATTGCAGACCATGGTTTTCTTCTTTCTGTTTAGTTATTTGTTCAGATTCTCGTATTAACCAAGTTAGCTATAGTACTGTGTTTTCCCCCTCTAAACCGACCCACGTTGGTTTGTTGATAGGATTTTTACCACCTGCAAAATAAGAATAAAAACACTTAAAATAGTTGCAAGAGTACAAGGTAGTCACAGTATAGTCGGCTCTAATAAGATCGTTCTCTACAGAGATTGAATGAATAATTTATGTCAAAATCAAATCTTAGTTAATTATTTGAAAACAAAGTTGATTTGGAAAAAGTTGATTTTGTGATTTCAAAAAATAAAAACAAATTTAATAGAAATAATTAAATAAATTGGCAAAATAATATAGACTAAAAGAAATCGGTTTTTGAAAATTAAATTGTAAAAGCACTAGAGTAGTTCTGCCGCCACCTTAACAATCCTACATAGTTTTTCCAATTACTTATGACTTACATGTGTATTTTTGAAAGTTAGGTTTTCCTAAAGTATGCCTACTTGGACCCTCAACATAGAGCGTATATCAAACATGCAACTCATCTGTGGTATTCAAATCAAATCTAAACATGCATGACTCATTAAGTTTTGTGAAACCTTTTGAAAAACCATGCAACCCTTAAGACATGGTATTCATCTTAAATGAACTTGCACATATTAACCACAAGAAGCCTTCGTCAATTTAAGGGACCGACCTCCAACCAAAATTGCATCAAATTACTTTTCTAAACATCCCAATGGTGATCAAGCATCAAGACAATCAAATAGTTTAAACCAGTGATTAATAATTCAAACCTTGCATGCATAATATCATAAGTAAATTGGAAAGAAACTACATATTATTGCTAAGGCTCGTGGTCTCGCCCTAGCAAAAGAAAATTAGTTACAAATAACCATAAGACAAAAGGAGTTTTATTGAAAATAGAAAAATAAAAAACATCTTGAAAGAAAAATACAAATCGTCAAAGCCCTAGCTAAGTTCTCCAAGTTTTATGCGTTCTTCTGTCTCCCTCTTCAAAAAACCTAATGGCTAAAAGCCTTATTTATACTACTACACAATTAAAATCCTTACTAGAAAATGTCTTAGAATAAGACTAGGAAACCAAATAAATTAAAATAAATTAAGAAACATAATCCTAAATTGACTATTAAAATTTGCCCAAAATCTGCACAGCCAACAAACAGCCACGTTTCTAGATATTGAGGGCTCCAAAATAGGTCCAAAATGACTCAAAGTAAAGCTTGAGATGTCCTGAACATAATTGCAGAAGGCCTCAAACCCAAAAGACATCATCTTGGACGCCAAAAGCCCAAATAAGCCCAAAACGTCACTTTAACAGCACTGCATGTTGCTCCTTTATTTCATCGTCATGAATTATCCACTCGGTAGAAAAATCTAAAAGTTTGACACGAACTAGCTGAGTGACTCCCGAACATCTTCCAATTGGAATCACTCCAAAATTCGTTCATTTGGTCATTTTTTGCTCAAGAGGAAGTCTATTGTCTTACATTGGAAATATAATTCAAAGTATCAAACTTCTATCAAAATAATTACCAAAGCATACTAAAAATAGGGTAAAATATATAATATGAAATTGACTCATCAAAATCCCCTCCTTAATTTCGTGTATACAATTGTTTGCATATATTTTTTTCTTTTTCTTAAAGAAAAAAGTTACTTGTGGAAGAATCATTGGATTTTAACCTCTCCCAACATGGTAAAGAACAAAACGAATGAACATCCTTGAATTGAGTTTTTATGTTAAAATTGACTGCACCACCTCCCGTTTGTGCTACATCATGCTAGGGGTGGGCAAACGGGTCCTGGACCCGTGGGTCGCGGCGGGTCCAAAAATTTGAAACACAAAACAGGGCAGGGTGGGGCGGGTCCAAAAATAAGAAGGAACGAGCGCCCGGCCTGGCCTGTTTGTAGCATATGGGATAATGGATTTGATTGGTGTGACGTCGTGGCCCTCGACTTACAAGGTTGCCCACCAAATTGGACCAGATTTAGGAGGCCCTCAAGGTCTCTGGAACCATCCTCTCAGAGCATTTTTATTTTTATATGATTTAATTAAATCCCCTCATTTGAGACTCCTAAACTCCCCCACTTTGTTTCTCCATTTCTCAACTTTCTCGTTCTTTTCTCCCCCCACCCCTCGAATTGATCGCCGCGACATCACATCAACCACCACACGAGTCACGGCATCACTTCACCATCGTTCTTAAACCTAGAAACCTTTATGAGAGTGACTTAGTTAATTCGAATTCGACTACGTCGACATCGCACAGCAACCTGCCACCACGGCATCACGCCTCACCATCGTCTCCTAAATCTCAGGCGAAGATGGCTTGTTGCAGATCGGTGAAGACAAAAATGGCTTGTTGCAGATTGGAGACAAAATGGCTCGTTACAGATCGGAGAAGACAATGGGCGAGGCTCAAGATCGGAGAAGACGGTGGGTTCAAACGATTTATATGATTGTTTTCCTTTGAAAAAGGTTTTCGGATTTAGTAGGAGATACTGGAGGTTTTGGGATTTGAATTCATACGATTCATTTGGTTAATTTGTATGCATGTCAACCTTTTTTAGGCAAGTGGGTGTAGTAGGAGATACTGGAAATCCCAAAACAATCAAAATACTACTGCTTTGAGAACCATGAGTCGTTCAAATTCTTGTTGCAGATTATCCTAATGCTACTACTTCAAATTTGAGCATCTAGGTTATTGACGAAGAAAGATGAACGACTAGTTAAAAAAATTGTAATCGGACCCGTGGACCCGGCCAGAATCGGCTCGTTTCAAACGTGTCGAGTTAGGTCCGGTTCCAAATTCAGAATTGGCATTACTCGACCCAGCCTGCCCCGTTAAATTTTAAAATGGGTCCAGTCCTGTTCTTTCAAATTAGGGTCCGGCCCGGCCTGGCCCCTGCCCACCCCTACATCATGCCGAGTCCACTTCTCTGGTTCTTGTTTCAGTAATAACTTCTCTGGTTTGCATTAACATTATTATTCTTCTTCCTGCAGGAGCTTATCAAATGCGATAACACCAAGTAGATAATCCAAGCTCAATAACTTCCTTGCTTTTGCTGCTTTTCAATAATGAATTGAACATCCACGAGGTTTCGTTATGCCAGCGGTTATCTTCTGACCTATTTTAATTGGACTAACACCTTTGGAAGTGCCTGCAAAAATAGTACCAAAGAAAAATTAGTTTGACGTAAAAAGATATTCGTGCATCCTAGACACATAGGTTAGAGAAATTTTTCATTGTGATCGGAACATGAAGGGTACATCACATGTTTTTATATAAGTGGTGGGAAATTTTATTTTTTTAAGTTATTAAAATTTTAACACACATATCCTACCATTTATATAGTAATATACATGGTGTACCATCCCGTGTACCGATCACACTGAAAGATTTCTCCAGAGATCGAGGTTGGAATCCGATATAAATTGAGTAACTGTTACTATTACATCTCCTTCAAGAAGTGTCATAATGGAACTTACTGTTGGTATATGGTCTAGCCTATGATGAATGTTCTAGATTGTTCCAGTAAGCAAGTGAGGTGACTGGGGCATGCTAGACAATTCTAGCATGTTATTAAGTCGGTGGAAAAAGCTACAAAGTACTAGCTTCCTTGGTTGCAAATGGAAAGATCTAGAAGCTACAATTTTGTGGCTATCATGCAAGCCCAAAGTCAATGGGTAAATCGGCATAAACTCACCTATAAATAGGTCTGTATGTATGTATTGCAATGAACCAACGAAGAAAGACAAGAACCAAGTGAAAGTGAGGTTTCTAAGAGTGTTCCACTCCAAGAGTGAGAGTGAGAGTTGTAAGTGTTGTTCCACTTCAAGTTTGAGAGTGAAGAGTGTTCCACTACACATATTGTGTGAGTGAAGCTTAGTGTGAGAGAAAACATGTGCTTTCTTGTATTCATCAAGCCTTGTCTTTGTCTTGGCAAGGTTACTCTTGTGTACTCATTATTTTCATTTAGTAAAGATTGATTGTTTTACGTGGATGTAAGCAAAAATTGTCGAACCACATAAATCCTTGGTGTCCATTTTCTACTTTATTTTGTGTATTCTTTATCTTATAGTACCATCTTTCCTAACAAGTAGTATCAGAGCCTGATTGGCTCATATTACGAGATGGAAGGAAGTGGCATTATGATCAAGCTCACCAACTCAAATTGGGTGACATGGAAGCCAAGGATGGAGGATATTCTTTACTGTAAGGATTTGCATGAGCCAATTGAAGGAGATGCCGCAAAGCCCAAGAGCATGTCTAATGCCGAATGGAAAAAGATGAATCGAAAAGCAATTGGCACAACTAGACAATGGGTGGACGACTGTGTTTTTCACCATGTGTCTAATGAAACCAATGCCCGCGAGTTTTGGATGAAGCTTGAGTCCTCGTTTGAGAAGAAGACCCCCACCTAGAAAGCTTTCTTGATCAATGATCTCATCAATGTGAAGTACAAGGGTGGTTTAAGTGTAGCAGAACACTTGAACAATTTTCAGAATATCATCAACCAGTTGGCTATTATGAACATGACAATTAAGGACGAGCTGCAAACACTCTTATTACTTGGATCTTTGCCAAACAGTTGGGAGACTTTCGTAGTGATTGTAAGTAACGATGCTCCTAATGGTGTTCTTACTCTTTATAATGTTAAAAGTAGCATGCTTAATGAAAAAAAAAAAAAAAAAGGTTTTGGCACAGATAGCAGCTAAGTATCTATTATAGAGAACCATGGAAGGAGCAAAAGTAGAAGGACTAGAAGCCATGGTAGAAATCCTAGCCAATCCAGGTGCATGCCATCATTGTGGCAATGAAGGCCATACAAAGAAAAACTGTCGAAATTGAAAGAGATGGCAAATGAAGGAAACAATCAGAAGAAAGATGATATTGGCAATTCCATTGCAGTCTTGTGTGGTGATGTACAAGAAATATTGTCTGTCAGTGGGTGATTTTGACAAAGACATTGAATGGGTCTTTGACAATGGAGTTTCCTTCCATGCTACAAAAGACATTGAATGGGTCTTTGACAATGAAGTTTCCTTCCATGCTACATCTAAACGGGAGTTCTTCAGTATATACAAAGAGGGTAACTATGGCTTAGTGAAGATGGGGAATGAATGTCATTCCAAAATTCTTGTGATTGGTGATATTTGCCTAGAAACTGATCTCGGTTGCCAGTTGATGTTGAAAATATGAGACATATTCCTAATATATGTCTCAATCTGATATCTATTGGTACCCTTGATCGACAAGGTTTATCACCAAGATGTATTTTCTCCCTGGTGGGGGATCAAGAATGATCTATTCAGCGTTATCTACGGGTTTCCATCCTATTTCGTAAGTTGTCACGTTGTTCTTGACGTCATCTTCTAGATCCGTCTACTGTAATTGCTATTTGACAGATGTAGAATTATCTTTATGCACTTAGTTGCTACTGCTGGGGTGCAAAACTTCTTCTTTGTTTCCTTAAGAACTTGTACAGTGAATCGTCAAGACATCGCTTGGTCAAACATCCATTTCTCAGACTGCTCACCTCGAGCTGTGGGATCTAAAATTTTGATACTCGATCAAGGTCATGCCACGTAGTAGGAAAAGTTGTTGTTGTTGTTGATCCAGGTCAAAGCTCCAATTCACTAGCCAAGGTTGGTCCAAAATCTCATTATAAAAAGATGGGTTGTTGACGATCATTAAGAAACGAGTTTAGCTCCTCATGTTCACAAAACAAAGATAATTAAACTTAAACATTGAAAACAAAAGATGGATTACACCTAAGAATGTTCTAGCAATCCAACTTGAATGGCTAGCACGCCCAAGGGTCCTCCTTCTTCTTTGCTGCAACACAAGGTGTGGGTGTAAGTTTAAGTGATGAATTGTATGAAAGGATGCTGAAAGTATGAATGGTAGTGAATGGATGGTCCAAAAGCTATGACAAGGCTCTTTATTTATAAAAGAAAGAAGGGGCACGACTAGGAATCAAATTGGGAAGATTTTAAGACTACAAATCCTCCAAGAAAAGGGTAACAAATCAGAATCCCAAGAGGAAAAGGGTAAGTGAGGTGCGGCAAGATCCTAGAGGGAAAGGGGAATGCCTTACATGGCAAGGGAAAGGGTTTTCTAGAAGAAATAGGTGCGGCAAGGGGAAGGAAAGGGGAAATAGGCAAGGACAATGCGGCAAGGGATTTTAGGAATGTAATTAGGTTTGAATTTAAGTCTCCTAATTTAATTAAAGATCCTCCTTGCAGCTAGAAATTAAGTGGTGAAGGATTAGGAAAGTTTAGGACAAAATAAAGTAACTTTGGCTAACATTCCTTCTTTCTTGCTTGCATCATTTACTTCATTTTCTTGAATTAATTTCTTCATAACTTCAACATAATCCTAGCCTCTTTTGGTCTTCAAATTCGTCCATCCACCTTGCTCTAAGCATGTGTTATCCATTCAAAGCCCAAAACTGCTCCAAAATGCATTGTCTTGCCTCTTTAGACCTTTGGACCTACAAACACACGAAAATAGCTTAAAATGCTAAAATAACTATGAACTAAAAACATAAATGCAAGAAAACAAGCTAACTAAGTTGCATAAATATGCTCCTATCAGTGCACTTGGTTATTTTCTTGCTAGTGAGCGAGCTGCTTGTCGTCGCGCTTGACGTAGGCTGCCAATTGAATTCGAGTTAGACTATTCTCTTGTTTTCCTATGTCTATTGTAATGTTGCGTACTTCGATACCTCGCATGAGGATCTCCTTTCTAGCCAAGCCTCGAGTGGACATTTTTCCTAAAATGTCTGGATTGCTCATCAGAGTGTGGACCCAACCTCAAATGCACACTAACTCGTGGACCGAGTTGAGAATGAACACTTCTCTATGCACTGAGGTAAGAGAATACATTTTCCTAAGAACCAAGTTTGAGGGTGTACACTCTTCGAATGCTCGGTTCATGGAGGATTGAGAAGTTGCTTGCCAAGACATTGTTGAAAAAAGTCATGATGTGCTCAAACCCCTATCCTCGATGTGCTCAAAGAGTCGATTCACTGCTGGTTAGGCCGGTGAACATCACCTGTCCCAGCAGGTGATGTTCGCCATTTAGAGTGGAAGAGTCTGGATGATGGACGTTTCCATGTGTGGTGGAAGTGTAATGAGCTGCAGGTGCAAAACTTGGTTTCCTGGAATGGGCATACCTAAAAATAAAAAGGGTGAAAATATCCCTGAATCGATCATTGGTCCAGTGGTCAGAATTCGAATCACCTGAAGTGGCATCGGACTAGTCTGGGCTAGGGGGTCACGAGGCTGGCCAACCCACTTGGCTGGTTGGGCCATGTGCTAGGCTTGTGCGTGGGCTGCCTACTCTTTGGCTTACGCTGTTCTCTCCGTCTGTTAGGTTCGCGCTGCATCTATAGCGAGTTAAGCTTTGGCTGCTACGGCTTAGGGTGTCTGGCTTACGGCTCCAGTTGCTGTAGTTGAGGCATATTAGGTTCAGCCTGTATTTTAAAGAGCCTAGGCCTCTTGCCCTTGGGCTGGTTGTGACCGTGGTGGTGATGTTGCTCCACAACGGTGATATATTGGATTAGGAATGTGATTGTGTAAATCCTAATATATCTAGGAGTATGAGGCTCATTCTGTCGTCGCGTTGAGCCTCGATGATCGATATTGTGAGGCCACATCTTTGTCTCCACTTTCTGGTCCAAATCCTTGAACATATGAGGTTTCGTTTGTCGTGGTTTCAGAATTTCCTACCATTGTATCATTTCTCCATGGATTGATCAAGAAACTTTTCTAGGAAAAATTAAATGAAACGGCGGGTGAGAAATTCAACGTAATAGAAAATTCCAAAAACTATTTGCGAGAGTTTTCTTTTAGTATTTTAATCAAGCTCTCAATGAAAGCACCAATATGTGGTAGTGAATTTCCGCTGTCTTCGATCCAATGCCTAAGTTAGCTTCTCTAAAAAATAGTAAGTATTTAGGGTTTTAGGGGTAGCAAAAGCTTATCAAAATTTGGTAGAGATTGAGGTATATATATATATATATATAGGGAGAGGGCTAGCCACGGTGTTAGGGTTTTGCTCTACACATGGCGGCATCATATTGGCCAAGATGTATGGAAAGAATATTCATAAGATATAAATAAGGAATAATCTTGAGATAATGGTGGAAGTTTCCCTAATTGATTGAAATATGGATTACTTACGTGATGGAGTCAATCCTCAATTGGGTATATGTATTAAAGATAGTTAATCACTATCTTTAATGCCTTTGACTTTTCCTTGCCACGAGAAATAGAGTTATAAGCAGTTGTATTCAACAAGGTCAATTTCTTCCTAGAAGTAAACTGAAGTTCAACGGTTCCTTTTCCTAGAACTTTGGCGGAATTATGATTCCCCATCAAAACCTCTTGATTTTCCGTTGATGCTGCATATGTCTTGAATTGTGCCTTGTCATTGCACACATGTATAGTAGCCCCTGAGTCGAGCCACCAATCGAATGATTTTATTGCCGTTGCCATATTCAGTTCAATAATCATGCCAATATGCATTATTGATACCATTGCAACGATGTTATCAATTCCATAATTTTCCACCATGTTTGCATTACTGGTCTTATTGGAATATTCCTCATTGGCTTTCTTGTGTTTACAATCACGAATGTAATGACCTTTCTTTCCACAATGGTACCAGATACCATGTGCATTCTTTTGATTGTTGTTCGAATTGGTCTTCTTAGGGCTGGTTTGGTATTGTTGTGCTTTGAAAAAAAACTGCTGTGAGAATAAGCGGCTGTGCTGTGAGAATAAGCGGCTGTGAAATAAAGCCAGTAGAGTGTTTGGTAAACTTTTTTGTGAAAGTGCTTTTGGAAAAAAAAATCAGGATGATAGTGTGTCTTTTCATTAAAGGAGCACTGTAGCTCCGTGTGCTTTGAAAAAACTGGCTTTTTTTCAAAGCAGCAAATAGCAGCTTCAGCTTTTCCTTTGATTTTCAGCTTATTCTCACAGCAGCTTCCAAAATAAGCCCTTTTTTTTCAATTTACCAAACACAAAAATGACCCTCAGCTTTTTTTCACAGTGGCTTTTTTTAAAATCACCTCAATCCCAAACGGGGCCTTAAACTTCCCTTTGTGAATTTTGACTTTGAAGTTCTTTTTGTATTTGTTTCATTTGACAACATGAACTTTAGAGGAATCTTGATTTGCAAAATTCTTATCAAGATTTCTAGTTTCCTCTTCAATTTGAATACCCTTTTGCAAATCCTCCAAACTAATATCTTCCACCATGTGTAGAAGTTTCTTTCTATAGTTATTCCATGTTTGCGGTTATTTTGCCATAATAGCACCAACTATCATAGGATCTGGAAAAACTATTTTAAGTTCACAAAGCATTGAGACCAAGACCAATAATTCATGAACTTGGTCTAGGACGGGTTTATTATCAAACATAGTGAACTCATAATATTTTAACATTAAAAATTTATCGGTACCTATTTTCTCCGTTGTGTACTTGTGTTTAAGTGCTTCCCAAATTTCCTTTGGAGATTGAATGTGTGTCCTCTACATACCAATTCATCTTCTTCACGCTTCTTTTCATCCGCAACTATGTTGTCTGTGTCTTTGTCACTTGGTTCACAAATAGGCTCCAATTTTGGGTCCAACACATATATGACATTTTGAACAGTAAGCATGGAATGCATCTTGTCCTTCCATCAGATGAGATTTGATCCATCAAATTTGTCTAGCTTGTAGCATCTTGATTGATAATCTTCAAAGCCATGTTATCAAACTTGTTCTCCATGACGAAAATAACACTTTAAGATTGTTAGAGTAAATGTAGAAACCAAGGAAGAAAATATCGGTAATATCGGAAATATCGGTAGTCCGAAAACACGGAAATATCGATGGAAATATCGATGGAAATATCGGGATAATATCGATATCGATAAAAATTACATGGAAACCACGGAAATTGTAAGAAAAACTTGGAAATTTTTAATGAAACTTTGTAGGATGTTTATTTAGTCAATTATCTATTAGTTTATCACAAAAAATTGGAAGGAAATGCATTGCATGATGGATTTAACTGATTTAAGTTGATTATATAGCGAGCTGGCAAACATTGTGAGTGTAGAAAATATGTAGTAATTAATGAAAGAAGTTTAAACACACCATAATCATTTATATATAATTAATTAGTACAATATTTGGAGGTTTTATTTAGGATATTAAAAAAAAAAAAAAAGGAAGTGAATAAAATGATGAAGAATAATGTGCCGAATTTGACACTTTAAATTTCTTACACATAAGCATGCGTCTAGGCGTTGAAGTTCCAAATTATAGTATATCAATTAACGATTGAAAATCAATACATTGAATAAGACTAAACTTTAATTTGGATGCCGATTATGTTTTTTCAAGTTTATATAAAGTAAAAGAATTGAATTTTGGAAGCCAGGAGTGTGTCAATTGAATTTTGGCCGGCGTGCAAGGTATCAATCTCTTCGTCTCGTCGAGTAGTACAACTTTCCTTTTTGTTTCACTCAATTTCGTTGAGTATTGAAAAAGTTATACTCATTTGAATCTTACCCAGTTTCCGGCGACCTCAGTGGCTTTAGAGGCAATTTCCGGCCAAAACACAACGAGTCAGACGTCGTGTAAGGTACTATTCTCTTCGTCTCTTCGAGGGCTACAACTTTCCTTTTTGTTTCACTCAATTTCGTTGCTTATTGAAAAAGTTATACTCATTTGAATCTTACCCAGTTTCCGGCGACCTCAGTGTCTTTCGAGACAATTTCCGGCCAAACCACGGCGAGTTGGCCGGCGTTCAAGGTATCAATCTCTTCCTCTCGTCGAGTAGTACAACTTTCCTTTTTGTTTCACTCAATTTCGTTGAGTATTGAAAAAGTTATACTCATTTGAATCTTACCCAGTTTCCGGCGACCTCAGTGACTTTCGAGGAATTTTCCGGCCAAACCACGACGATTCAGACGTCGTGTGAGGTACCATTCTCTTCGTCTCTTCGAGGGCTACAACTTTCGTTTTTGTCTTGCTTGATTGCGTTGAGTTTTGACAAAGTTATGGCTGTTTAAAATGGGTATAAATTTTCGACCGAAAATTCTGATTTTCTCCCCCATTGGGCGAGTCCCACATCGCCCATGTGAGGGCAGTGAGCAAGCAAATTTTCCTATAAAACCCACATCCCCCTGCTGAGAAAATCCAAGCTTGTTCGGCCTTTGGGCTATGATCAAGTGAAGTATGTGTTGAATTTTCTCAACATATTTAAGTATATTTTAGTATTATATCGCGATATTATTGATAATATTGAAAATATCGCGATATTATCGATAATATCGAAAATATCGCGATATTATTGATATTATTGATAATATCGCGATATTTTGACGAAAATCATTTGGATAGTTAAAAAAATTTTGGACCTCCAAAAAAACGATAATATCGGTGATATTTTGCCGATATTATCGATATTTTCTTCCTTGGTAGAAACATAGAGAATAAATTGAACGATGACTTTGAGGTATGACTTGAATTGTTTCCTTAAAGTGTTATTTGCCCCCCACTCGAATGAGTTTGTTAAAGGGTTTTTGGCAAATCACTTCCAGGATACAACAAAGTATGGAATATTCAATTAGCAAAGCCGAATTGTAAGATTAGCAAAACCGAATTGTATTTCCTTAGAAATAGCTAGAAAAAAATTGTATGAGTGTGATGGAGAGAAGAGAGAGAGCAAAGAAATTGTGTAGACAATAAATCTTTGAATGATTTCTCTTCTACTAATGTTACCAATATATATAGAGAGAATTGTACATTTTAGACATATCCTTTGGTTTTGGGTGTGCCCTCTCACGATGAGATACAACTGAACATTACAGCAGTATTTCTAATGGGTATGCCTAATACAAGAGACCAATTACCAATGATCACGTCTGTTCATAAAGGCATGCATATGTTCAAAATGCATCATGTCTTTTCGGCAAATAGAAAAGGTGTAGTGTTTAATTTCAAAGAGTGTGATTGATGGATCAATAATCCAACTTCCCATCTTTTGTCAAACAGCCGCATATATATATATATATATATATGTATTGTAGTCCTATTAGATTAGGAATGTGATTGTGTAAATCTTAACATATCTAGGATGCTCTTATGGGATTCTACCATATCTCTTAGACTAGATATTATCCTATTAGAGTTGTAATTCTATTAGGGTAAGGAATTTACCTTCCTTACTGCTATAAATAAAGGCACAATGGGGCGGAATAGAACACACCTCACAAATTACATATCCCTATCTTCTCTCTCTATATGTATCGCATCCCTCTCTCTGACCTCCATAATTGTTCAGTAAATTATGCTTACAACATGTTATCAACATGCTCTTGATGCTACGCTAAAGAGAGTTTAATCTTCAATTAGGGGAGTAATACGTTTTAATCATTCTTTTTATTATTATTTTATTATTTTTTTGAATTGATATACATGTTGATTCAATTTAATTTTCTTTGTTGAACGTGATACAATGCATTGGAGATGCACGGCTTTCAAATAAGGATCTTCTACAAATTCAAAGGCTCAATTATTTTCTGCCAATCAGGTTCTCTTAAAATAAAGTAAGATATTTGAAACAACCATGAAGCATGAAAACATTCTTCATGATGCATGAACCCTTTACAGTTACATTTAATTTCTGATATATATGTTGTACATATATTTGTCAATATATATATATATATATATATATACACGTTTCATGCATTACGCAATTTTTGATGTGTGGAATTTGTGAGTCAAAGCATTGAAATAAATTAGAAGCAATTAGAGTTTTTCAAACCCTAGAGTCGAAAAAAAGAAAAAAAATATTGGGATTTTTTGCGGCTCCACACCACGTTGCCACCATACTCCAAGTCACGTTAGCTGGCTTGCAACCTAGCCTGTTGAGTAGCATTGACTGGATGTTATTTTGATGTCTGGATCGACAATAGCAGCCCTTTAGGCTTGCTATGCACACATCGACAACCAGCCCTTTTGGCTTGGGTTAGGTTCCAATGGGCCTAAAGCCTGCATCCCATTCCAGCAGGCCTGCATCCTTGATGGGTTTGTAGTTGCACCCTGGCTTACTCCTAATAAGCCTGATGCTAGCTGAGCCTTGTCCATACACACACGGCCCGCTTACAGCAGCCCATGTGTTGTTGGGCTAGCCTTTGAGTCTCGGCCCCTCGCTAGCAACCTCTGACCAGCTAGGCTCGCATCGCTCTGGCCTAAAACTAAAGCCAGCTCATGCTGGGCTTTGTCCCACACCAACCTAAGCTAGCGCTTTCATGCGCCTGTTTTTGGCCAAATTCCAGCAGTTTTGAGCTACCATCCCAATCTACAGCCTAAAGGCTTGATGCCTTCATGTGGTCCCTAAAGGCCTGCAACCGTGCTACAGGGCCTTGCCTATGCATTACGACCAACCTAATTAAGCTGGGCTATGTTATTTTTTCGACCCAATGTCAATTTTTGGCATTCCCGCTTCATAACCAATCCATTTAATTTTTGGGATATTTTAGTTAACGCTAATTAAGCTATAATTCACTTGTCACTTAGCCCGCTGCCAATTGAAGCTAATACGACCCGCATGTCATTATTTTGCTTCCATGATCGACGTTGTATGGTCTCGATCTATTGAATTAATTAAAAGTAACCAGCAGTCCATTAATCTGACAAGACATCCGAAATTATTGGCCCGAATATCACTTTTGGACATTAACGATTTAATAATTTATTTTTCTTCTTTGAACCGTTGACATCTTTTCGTAGTCCACTCACACTTGAGTTCCCGAAGCAACTCAAATCCACTACACTTAGTTGTATATTATATTATGTGTTTTTACAAGTACCTCATTTTATGAACTGGAAGTTCATAACTAAACTTGAACCTGTAGTTTCAAATTTAGTGCTTTTGGAACCTGAAATTTTCATAAAACAATACGCCCATGAAAACTTGAATTTTTCATGTAAACCATGTCTTAGAACTTGAAATGTTCTAACTTTGATGCTTATGGATATCTTATTTTCTATGACACTAATCACAATCTTGTTCCCTCCATTCAATGGATTGTCGAACCATAACAAGTTTGATTTCACCGATTTGGATGTTTCTTTACAGAAACCACTTTATGTGGGTACAAGACGAGAATCTCCACTTGACTATCAAGAAGTTGAGTAACCATTAAAGCTAACAATGGCATTGAAGAGTTGAAAAAGCCTTCACCATGATCTTCATTCGAAGACTTATACCCAAAGCATTACAAATAGAAATACATCCTAAACGAGGATTCCATGGTTCTTTGGCTCACTCCTATGAACTATATAATTATGAAAGATATATTACCTGAAGCACACCATGATTACGTCCATGAATGAGTACCATTTTGAAGTTTATAAATTTGATCAAATTTTGACTGGAGAATACTTTTGTCGTCCTTCCAAGTTAGTAACTGGCTCTCGAAGCAGCAATGTAGAGAACAGAAGTTTACCAAATTCTCGAATCTGATTACTACCATAAACATGAAGGAAAAGTATAGACCCAGCTTCAGCTGGAGTCTACCGAACGGTATAGACCTAGTTCGGCTGTAGTCTACTGAATAGCTCAGCCTAGTTCGATTAAAGCCTACGAATAGTTTTGCCCTGCTTCGACAAAGATGCACTGCACGGTACTGCTCTACTTCAATAGTGGCCTACCGAACAGACCTCTCTAGCTTTAGCTGGAGCCTACCCAACCTAAGTTTGGGTATATCTCTTTCACGATCCAATTTCGAGTTTGTCTTACAACATATGGTAGAATCAGGGCCTGCCAAGGTATGACATCATGCCCGAAGTGTGACCCTTGGCACCTAAGACCTAAAACTTAAAGAATAAGAGATAATATTTCCAAACGAGCTGTAAACAGATCGCCTGTCAAAGGTTCTAAGTAACAAATAATCGAAGGAGAATCATATTCGACATAGATTCTCATCCTTCACTGAGGCCCTAATTTTGTACGTAAGGGTGGCGAGATCGACACATATACTGCACAACCAAAAACGTGCAAATGCAATATGTCAAGTTCGTATCCGGTAACCAACTGAAGGGCACTAAATGGCCTCAAGAAACAAGCCTCGGGCGGACCAACTTTGCTGCGTGCAATATTGCATGGCCCCACAGCGATCGGGAGCTTGGAGAAGAGAGATTGAGAGAAATGTGTTCGTAGAATTGTAGGGGAATGTGTGAGTTATCCCTTCTACATAGTGCCTTTATTTATAGTAGTAAAAGAAGAGAAGAAATTCCTTCATCCCCAAGGAATATAAGTTGTAATATAAAAGAATAACTAGAATCAAATATAATCTAGGATTTACACAATCACACTTAAACTAGGAAAGTTTATAACATATATATATATATATATATATATATTATTTATTGTTTCCGATCTTAATTTGCATTATTTTCAAAGGATTTGTGATTAGAATCCATATTCATAAGTTTTGAGGGTTTGGAGGGACTCAATGAATCGTGAATATCTTGGATGAGACACTTTCTAATATAGATTGCGACAAATTTGATCAAATTGCTAACTCACTCTGTAATCATTGGTGCAATCCAATATTTTCTTTTTCTTTTTCTGTTCGATAACCTTATCGAGCTTTAATTTTATCTTTAATTGTGGTACATTCATAGAGGTTGATATGTGGCTAACACTTTACTAATTACCATAGATGTTGTATGGGGCCACATATTTCCAACAGATAAGGTTCTGCGCAAGAAAAGTCACAGTTACTGAACTGTGACAACAGCAACCATGGCTATTGCATTTTTCTTTTAGTAGTGAGTATGCAATATATATATTACACTCTCAATTATAATTTCTTTTGGAAGCTATGGTTGCAGGTTTCGCTTGCCATGGGAAGATTTTTCGGAACTGTCACTACATTCTTAGAAGGAACGAGGCGGACCCTCATTCAAATAGGAATTAAGCGGGGTCATTACAACGTTTTTCTCGGCAAATGCTTCCATATGGTGCGAAAGTGGCTCGGAAACCACCTCTACTTCTCCAAGGCTACTACATGCATTCGAAGTGAGGGTCACTGATCAATCTCTATTGAATTAATTAACATGAAAAAAAAAAAAAAGTCGGCTGACTTTTTAGTTTTTCTCGCCAACTTTTCACATGTAAATCTTGATAACATTATACTTTAAAACAGACACACACTCTTCAAACTTCATATTTTAGAGCAAAATTGAATTTGCTAAGTAAAACCAAAAGAATTTTACATCTAAAAATCAATTAGAGTATGATAAGTGAATAGATCCGGGGTTGTTTCTTCCTCCAATTAATTTAGCACTTGAAATGTTTTTCTATAAAAATTATAATCGTCAACGTAATTTTTCTGATTTACTAGATATTATTTCTCTCGGACTCAGAGAAACAGAACTTTATTAGAGCGGATTCGAGAATTAATTCAAACCATCTTTCTGATTTCTTCTGTTTCTTTGTGATGACATATATATAAATAGGTTTGGTTTTTAGCCACAGCTTCGTAAATCAAGCAATCGTGGGTATCTTGATAGTGTACCTGACGGAGAGTTGGAATACTGAACAATTTGAAATGGCTGCCATAGTTACAAATTTACAAGAGGGGATAACATCCGTCATGGTTATTGTGCTTGCTCATATATCAAACTCATACATGAGTCGTTTTAAAATGATTGTCTCCACAAATGCTGCTTATATTCTTGTAAGTCTTCTTGCAAAAATTAATATAGGTCTGACCATTTATTTAGTTTCACTTTCCGAATGAACGGATAATTTTTTAGGTCAGTATTGAAGGATCATCCATTAAAAAAATAAACAAATAAAAAACCGTTTATTTTTGTAATTGTGATTATATAAACAAGGGCGGGACCAAACTAGGCTTAAGCTCAGTTTCTCCAACCAATAAAATTACCATATCCTACATCTAAAGCCCATATATATCCTCACTCAATATTTTAGGATAATCCTTCAAAATCACAATTATTTTTCCATATAAACAATTCTTTGATAATGACCTAAAAATTTAATGGTTGAGATCATAAATTACAGTGGAGAGTGATTGGTGTCGCATTAGCTCACAAATTGATAATAGACGCATGTACATATGTGCTTAATTCTTGGATTGCTATATGTGTTAATTTGTTGCACATATACGTAGGAACTTCTTCTATTATAGGTCCCTTCTAAGTTCATGAGAGCACAAACTTCGGCTAAGGCATACTATGGAGTAGCCGTACTGGTAGTATTAGGCGAAGCTGGCCGATCGACTACTCTTCCGGAATTTCTGGACGATCAATATTTTGATGAACAAAAACAAACACCACTCTCAGATGAAAACCGTAGAGATACTCGTAGAGAAGCTTTGTGGAGCCATCCCTGGATTTTAGGTGCATTCCTATCTATGTTCCTTACAACCATGTCTTGGACACGTACGTTTTGGGTTTCAGCAACTTTAGTGGGAGCTTCTTATCTAGTGTTCTTGCTTGGCTACTCCTGCTACTTCGTACGAAGTAGAATTGACGAATCTGCAGGGGAATCTCGTCTAGTAGAACAACAAAGAAAAAAGTACTGGCCACTCAAAAAAATCAAGGGGGAAAAGTCGTTTTTCATAGAAGCGATAGCTATGCGGTCAGTCTTCTTAGCATACACTATGGTGGAGGCAACAGGGAGTACGTTCTTTTTCGAACAAATGAGTTACTTGGATCACAAAGTTGGAACGGTAAAGCCACTTTATTTCAAACTAATTGGTTCCTTCTCGTGTTTCTTGGTATCGTTTCTGTGTGATGAGTTACTGGATCGGAAGCAGTACTGGCAAAATGCTACGCTGGCGAGAATTGGCTCAGGATTGGTTTGTTCCATGCTATGTTGTGTTGCTGCTTGGCAGGTTGAGAGAAAAAGGTTGAATAATTTAGTTAGCAATGACACACCTAAGGCTACTCTATGAGCATCATGTGGCTAGTTCCGCAATTCTTTCTCTGGGGACTAATGAGAGGGCTGGCCATGTTAGGACTGATTGATCTCCTTGCTGATCGAATTTCTTAAAATAAGGAACGAAGGGCTAGGTATTATGCATCCCACATAACCGACTTCGCCCTTGGCATCGTAAGGATAATTACAGCCATTAGCAATATGGCGTTGAGGAGAATTTGATTGGATGATAGGAGTTACCTGGACGTGATAGGACATCCGACTTCCTTTGGAGCAAAACATGATCAAGCAGATGACTTTTGGAGTGATTCAAATTAGAGGACGTTCATGTGTCTCTTGGCGTGTTCGTGTCAAAATTTGGAATTTTTTTACCAAGTGGTTATTTTCTGGCAATGGAATAAATGAGCAATGTACAGTGCTGGAAAATGACGTTTCTGGACTTAAATTGGGTTTTTGGAGCCTAAGATGACCTCTTATGGGTTTGTAACTTTCTGGAAAAGTGTTCAGAATATTCCAAACCTTAAATCCAGCTATATTGGGCCGGTTTTGGAGTAGTTTGAGGTTGTGTTTTCTATTTATTTTGGTATTTAGTTTCTTAGTTGGATTGGAAGGCCTTTTATTAGGAGGATTTAATTTTTACTAGGTTAAATAAGCTTGGCCGGCTCTATTCCTAGCATCTTCTTCTTCTCCGTGCGTTCTTTGAGAGAGGGAATTGACCAAGCGTAGAAATTTTCAGACTTTTTCATGCCAAGTCGAGGTCATGGTTCTTGTTTCAGTAATAAGTTCTATGGTTTGCATTAACAATTATTATTTTTTCATGCTGGAACATCTCAAATGCGATAACACCAAGTCGATAATCGAAGCTCAAGAACTTCCTTGCTTCTGCCTTTTTTCAATATTGAATTGAACATCCACGAGGTTCGTTATGCCAGCAGTTATCTTCTGACCTGTTTTAACTGGACCGGCACCTCTGGGAGTGCCTGCAAAAACAGTACAAAGCATAATTAGTTTGATGTAAATAGATATATTCATTGATCCGGGAATCAGGGGGTGGGGGATGTAAATAGATATAAATAGAGGTAGTTTTTTGCACCACTCTTCCACTTTCTCACTAACATGACAAAACGTGTAAATTGAATATGACAAATTGAAATCTTGTGAATTATTTTAAAACTGATGGTGCAAAAATGTATTTGGTTCTAAAAGCATGCATCGGACATATTGAATATGAAAATGACTAATAAACACATTAATATAAGAGTTTTCTACATATAAATCCTTAATAAAAACACATCAGACAAATAGTTCAAACTCAATGATCGTTGGGAGATAAATACACACTTATTTTACATTATTTTTAGATATACTCGGCGCCACAAAAACAGTTTGTGACTCATTCACAAAACTTCATGCTTATAATTATAATTATTAATATATAAATCATTATGTAAACATCATTGCTTCAAAAAGTCAATAAAATTTGAGATTATTTAGCTATCTAATTGTACAAAACAAAGTGTCTAAATCGGCAAAAATATTACAAACCATTTATATATTTGCTATAGTCTAATTAACTAAACGATCCTAATTTTAATTAATTTTTTTCACAAAATAATTTGTATACAATATTTTGTAACATGAACAATGCAGATCATAATAAACACTAATAGCGCGTTTACTAATCCGTAATCAAATTGAGAGGAATTGAATTGAGGAGGAATTGAAATGAGATGGAATCAGAATCAGATTCCTGTTGAAGTTGTTTACTAAAACTGTCCGGAATCGGAATACAATTCCATAAAACTGTTTACTAATTCAGTAGAATCGGAATATAAACCAATATGATTACTAAAGTGCCCTTGTCTCAAATCAAATATTTTATATACTTTTTTTAATAAAATTTGACATAGTATATAATAGTAAGATTGCTTTTTTATTTCATAGACATACTAAAATGATTTTGTTTATTTTTTTATAAATTTAAGTATTGGCTTTAATATCTAAATTTTCTCACTCAAATTGTAATTTTTTCTCTTCGGCATATGTATGGAGTTGTGCATAATGTGAATGAGCATATAATTATGCGTAATGAGCTAGAATGACATGGAAAGAAATTGTTAGGAGCATTTTCAGTCTTAACTCTTTAAAGATGTATTTTGTTACATAATGTCAAGGAGTAGAATAAATGACTTTTACCATTTCAAATAAAAAAACTTGATTCTTCTTAAACTAAAGAGATCTTCACGAGGTGGATTTTGTATAATAGTAAATAAATGAAGAAAAAACATTAGGAACAAATAAAGAGAAGGAAATAACTTCATTAAAGTTAATATTTTACATCAAAGTACATATATCCAACCATCATAACCAACCTAAGCAAACTAGTCATACCCTGCCTAGGCATCATATTATCAACAAAATATTCATAACTTGCCTACACATCAGATTGTCAACAAAATATTCCTAACCTGCCTAAACATCATAATATCAACAAAAAGTAGTTCTTCACCATCATGGTGCCATCTAATCAGTCATTAGATTTACAAAACATTCACAATTTCCCCTGATATATCATCATGGCAGCAAGCACGTCATAGCAAAAAACTAGCATTCATCATCTCCACTCATTCAGATGATAACGGGTTCGTCTATAAGGTGCAAGAAAACCTTTTCCGTTTGTGTAGCCACCATCAACTAAATAGTAACAACCTATTGTTGATAAAGAATTAAATTGTCAAACTTACAACTCTATCACTTGCAATTCAAAAGCTAAGAATTTTAATTACTAAAAAAATTGTAAGTGTTACCATTAGGGACTTTCAATCAATTTCTCCTAGTCACAACATCTCTAAGAACTCGACCATCATGTGCGGACCCTTCCCATCCAGGTAAAACATATATAAACTGCATGTCCGGAGTGCAGACTTCCAAAACCTTCACTGCTATTTCATTTTTCCTTGTTCTGTACTTTGGTTTATCACATTCTGGTACATGCACCTTAACAGGTGTTCCATCTAGTGCACCTAAGCAATTCTACAGTATATAGGACATTAAATTAACAAACTAAACTATGAAATAAAAAGCTAGTAATTACTGAGTAGTGTAGGCATGTAGATACTACATACCTTAAACCATTTCCTTTTCGTGTCGGTTGAGTTCTCAAGGATAGGCTCAGGTGTTTGCCAAAAATCCTTTTGGCATCGAATCATTACTTTAATACACTCATGAAAATACTTACTAATTGTTCGACCAGACTTTCTAAAGTGGTGGTTAATTGTGCGATTCTTAAGATGGTGTGCAAGAATGTATAGAAAAAATGCAACCATCTCCTATATAGACATATTTCGAGTAGCTCGTAGATGTCCTCTAGTCACAAGAACTTGACATAATCTATGAAAGGATCGTCTATCCATTCGTAGTTCAGCAATACATGTCACATCACTCTCATAAATTAAACCATGTAAGTATTCTAATTGCTTGTAAACTCTTATAACTGTTTAACAAGGTGAGGGACTTCTAAGGCGTTTTTGGAAACGATACCAAGAATAGAAACAAGAAGTAGCACATGCAACAAATATAGTTCGAAGATAGACAATCAACACATTCAACATAGCATGTAATTTCTTCTTTGTGGACAAACTTAGACGAGCCATTAGTCTACAGAAAATAATAAAGAAAAAAAATGTCATGAAGGACTTCAATTAACAAGTTAATAAACAAATCTGCAAACTGAAATAAATTAACATTACAGAACACAATCAGTCACAAAAATTTACATTTTTTTTCCCTCCATACCTAGTCTCACAATTAATGGAAAAATAACAACATAAATCATAGTATACCTGCAACCACTGAAGAGAGCTCAACCCACAACCTTGTCCTCACTCTTCCTAATGTCATAAAGATGATGAATATTTGATTAATAAACATTTGTGAGCATAAAGAATTGGGGATAAAGTACTCTTCCTAAACAATACAACATTTCAAAGATCACAGGTACATAATCCTGCATATCAATTTTTTTCTTAACAAGTCAAATCATACCAAACAATGATAATCTTGTATCAGATGATCTCAAAAACACTTCCCAGGAATGTTATATTGATTAGGAAACTAGACCCTTCACATAAAACACAATAATCCTCTTTCCTTTTCCATAAAGCACTGAGAAATGCCTCCCAGATCAAGTTATGTATGGTAAAAACGAGTTCGCCATATAAAATGCAACTATGCAAGGAATGGTGCTTATTAACCACCATGTACCTCTAGCACAACAGTAAAAACGAAACTTCAATGTCCGCTGATATGAAGAAAAAAAAAGAGTCATACCCAGTGCACAAGGCTCCCGCTTTACGCAAGGTCTGGAAGAGGTAAATTTTGCAATTAATTTTTTACGTGCACACACATATATGCATATGTATATATCCCAAAAAGTAACAACTATACCTCCAGAAAGGCATGGAAGTTATCCAATCTCTCAACCCTTTACTTCCCTGGTGGAAGGCCCCGTTGCAAACTCCCACCAACCCATCAAAAGAAACTAAAATACTTGCAATTTGTTCAACATATGCCTAAATTTAACAGATTAATTTCTTCAAGTTAAGACATACAACTAGAATTTACCCTTGCATCATATGCTCTTCAAATACCTAGCTTTCTAAACCCAATAGGATAAATAAATTGCATAACCCAATTCAGAAGATCATCAAACACACAAATCCCAGATGTCCCTGATCTAAGCGTACGGTCAAACAAATCCAAACGGCAAATAAAAAGAAAATTTTGCATCTTTGATTCTTTATGCACCTAACTATGAAAAAAAAGAAGATCCATTCTGTAAAATAAATATTTGTAAATCAACATTCAGCTCCATAAGTTCCCAACAACCAAATAACTCAAGTAAATTACATAAATGTAGAATATGCAACAGAACAACAGATGTCAATCTACTTCAATCCACCATTTTCCCACATTTTCTCAGCAACCAATCACTCCCCCCAATACAAGATACAAAACAAAAAACATCAAAACAAATCAGACCCAATTCACAAATCCAAAAACCAACAACAAAGTTTCCAACTTTTACTGAAAATCTCTCTCTCTCTCTCTCTCTCTCTCTAACAAGTGAAGTCAACTCAGGCGTCCGAGAACATGCACAGACAACATTATCATTAATTTCAATTCTTTTTTTTTTCGCTTTTCTCGTCCAAAGTCCAAGTTTTTCGCACACCAAAAAAAAAGAGAAGAAAATCGGGGAAAAAATTGAACGAATTCCTGGAAAGAAAATTCATCATGGAGAAGAAAGAAACGAGCAACGAAACGCTGATATTCATCGAGCACTATGATCACAAAGATAAAAACGCAGAAGAAGTAGGAATTTACCTATCCGTAATTGTGACGAGAGCTGTGGTTGAGAGAAGAGAGAGTTCTGCGGCTGAGAGAGAAATGAGTTGGGTGAAAAGAAAAATAACTCTATGGTTAAAAGGATAATCTTGGAAATAATGAAAGTAAGTGAGGGCATAAAGGAAGAAAAATTAGCATTCTGATTCCCAAGCCATCCGGAATCCAAATACCTCCTTTATCTTAGGAATCCAAATCAGCCAAATATTGGAATTAGATTCCAAAATTTGTGTGGAACCAACTAAATTTTGATTCCTCCAAATTTAATAAACACCGAAGTATACCGTAATCGGAATTCAATTCCGTTTCTTGATTCCGATTACCCTTACGTAAACGCGCTATAATAGTAATGATGGATCGGGCGGACCGCTGTCAAATCCTACGATCATATTCTTCATGTAACTTACACGGGGTTTGCGAGTTTGGACCGGGCCCATGGCCTTTCCATCTCTCCTGCCACTGTGTAGTTGCGTCTAAACCCTAGCCTTGTTTTCCTTTTTGTCCAAATATAAATTTTGTTAGATTACACGTTAGATTAGCTGCCAATGAGATTCAAACTCACGACGACACTCAACTCCTTTCCAGCACTGTGGTAAGGACGACTTGCGTGTCTAAACTCTAGCCTACGGTTTGCTTAGTTCTCCGTCAGCTTTTTGGTTCCCGGAATCGGAATCCTGTCTTCCACTCGTTCTAAAGGTAAACTGCACATCCACTGTTCGACAATATGTCTCAACGAAACATTTTGCTTATTGTTATATATAATATTATCACAAGTAATTTACGTATCAATCCTCTTCTCCAGCAGCAGAAATTTACGTATCAGTTTTTGAAATGCAGTCTCTGTATTTGGTGTCTTTGTCTCTGTATGTCCTTCAAAAAATGATGTTTAAGTTGGATTGCATTACTGATCAAGCTTCTGGGAATTTTGCGTTTTCAGGATACGAGCCTGGATTGGCCAAGATGGGTGTGCAACAAGATGAGGGCAATTATGTGCCTCCAAACGAGAAATCCGTACGTTTTAATTTCTGTGTAGAACATATGATAACTTTTCTAGCAGTCTCTTGACATCTTCTTGTGGTCTTTTATGATCATTCAGGCAATCTGAGTTGTAATATTGCCTTTTGTGTGCATGTCTCCAACATCTAACTCGTCAGACTGAGAGTTTAAGTTTAACACTGGGGCTCTTATGCATTGCTTTTTGTTACAAACATAAATGGGAAGTATCTTAAATTGCAGGACAATATAACTGATGAGCTCGAGATAAAAATGAACAAGTTTCTTAGAGGCAAAGCTAATTTGGAGGTATGGAATCGAGAATTAGAGTTTTCATTTGAACTTGTTTAGTTTTCACTGCATCATTGCATTCCCAACGTCTTCAGGGCTTGCAAGATAAAAAGTTGAAGGGTCAACTTACCATTCGAGAAGAATTATATGGGAAATCTGCACAAGCTGCTGCCATGGCCGAGAAGGTGAATTTTTGTTTAGTGTGATATCCAGTTTGGGTTGCACAATGACAACCCCCGATATAAGTTTTTGTGTCCTCATTGACCATTGCTTGACCTGAACATGCTACCAAAAACATCGTCCTGTTTTTTTTATTAATTTTTTTTTTTTTGTACATGTGATGAAGTATGTGATTTTTGTTGTTGTTTTCATTTGTGATCAAATTATCAGTGGCTTCTACCAAGTGAGGGAGGCTATTTGGAGGCTGAAGGCATGGAGAAGACATGGAGGATCAAACAAGAATCAATTGCTCGTGAAGTAGATATATCAAGCTCAAGGAATCAATTTGATATTATCTTACCAGGTTGACACCTAACACTACCTTTATTTATTGTAAAGTCACTCAGAAACTTAAAAGTGACGCTTTACTGTTTTGCTTATTGTAGTTAAAAGGACGTTGTATATACTTGGTTTTGTTGCCTTCTGATATCAGTTATGCAAATGCCGATTTAGCTGGCCTAACCAAACTTAATTGTGTGAAATAAAAAACAAAACTGTATATTAGCTATAAATCTTAGTGAGGTCGAAATATCGGTTCATGTTGTTCAGTTGCTGAGAGATGGATAAATCATTATCACATATGTTACTTATGGTACACATGTTTTAATTAATGGGGAATTTGTAACATCACGTGGCTGCATGCCACTTGTTATAATGTGTCCTCAAATATGTAGTAATTTAATGCATTGCGTCATGCTGTATAGGCGCTAGCATCTTTTGTTATTACACACTCTGTCTACTGATTGTAATGATGTTTCATATAATTTCATTGTAGATAAATTTTTTTAGCAATGCACCTCCTGAAATGCTATCAACATTTAGTGTAAGCAGAATCCTTTTCCCGAATAGTGTAAGCAGAGTTCGGACATATTGACACCGGAGCTCTTAAGTATTCAATATTCATTGAAGTGTCTAGATTAACTTTCCTGGCCTGCCTAATCTTGCTCTAATGTTTATCCCTGAATCCTAACTATTATCTGCAGATCTCGGACCGTACACGCTGGATTTCACCTCAAGTGGTCGCCATATGGCAATTGGTGGACGCAAGGGCCATCTGGCTATTGTAGACATGAAGACTATGAGGCTGATTAAAGAATTTCAGGTATTTCATGCAGTATGAGTGCAAATAAAGTAGCCAAGCTGTTGTTTTCAGTCTGATGCTGTGACCTTGTTTTACCCAAAATTGATTTGGACGTAGCGATATTGATTTGGACGTGCTGCTCGCAGACACGTTCACGTGTACTAGTCTTCATGTGTGAAGTTTGAATATACTAGTAATGAGTTAATGCCTTTGATACGATGCCAGCTTTATAACTAAAAGTATGAGTCTTAATTGTATGCTGAAAAGAATTTACTGAGTTATATGGAAGAGATAATTGAAAGGAATCATGCAAGTACAGTTTTATCTTTCAATTGCTACGCTGTGTTGTATCCTTTTGCCATTTCTAGTGCAAGAATTTAACTAAGCAAATCTCGAAGTTTACATGTGAATGTAAGATTCCACTGTTCAGGGTAGTCCTTTTAGATGGATTAATGTTACTGCAGTCAATGTTGTAAAACGGTGTCCTGGATGTACATTTTGGGCCGTTGGTGTGAAGCATTCTTTCTATGTTCCTTAAAGCGAAATTGGGACTTATATACTACCTGCAAAAGTAGTTTAAATCAACCATCCAGACTATGCTCTGTATGTGGCACCTCCATCTGATTCCGTGCACATTTCAGTTAAATTATGTCACAAGGCAAACATGTGGCCACTTTTTCAAGTGATGTCTTTATGGCTCAAGATTTATAGAGTAGGCATTTGATATTATTTTTCCTTTTCTCTTTTCTCTCAAAAATCATTGGCTCACTAAAATATCTGATGTGATGATAACATCCTTGAAAATGGGCCCACATGTTTTGAAAAAAACCTGATTTGATATAAATTATGAACTGTGGAGGGGTGGCCACACAGTTGTGACTGGATTTTGAGACCACGTTTTAAAGTGCTAGTTATGAATTTTTTTTGGGGTGGTAAATGTGCACAGCCTAAAAGTTTAGGTTGTATTAGTTCAATTTTGTTTTCTTTTTTTTCTAATGATATGGTGGAATGCTGGGTACTTCTTTTTCATACTTCAGGGTTTTGACTGGAACATTGGGCTGATTAACTGACTGTTGATGTTCAGGTTAGAGAAACAGTGCGGGATGTGGTGTTCTTGCACAACGATTTATTCTTTGCTGCAGCCCAGAAAAGGTATAAAACCTTTTGCAGTGCTTGTGTTAGTGCTGTCTGCTTGGCAATATTTTGATAGTTACAGGGCAGATTATGCAATTTTATTTTGTGTTGAAACGTTCTGTTGCATGCCCCTGATATTGCTCAGCATTAATAGCTCCGTTGCGTCCAGTGGACTTAACGTTTGTTGCTTTTTATTAATTATTTTACTTTTATTTGATATGCGACCAGCACTTGTTAAGTGTTTACAAGAACCAGCTGGATAAGCCAAAATTCTTTGCATTTGCAAGATAATGACAGTTTTGTGTTATAAGGATGGACCAAAATAGATGGATTTTTTAGCGCGTTCTAAGATTCATATAGCCGATCCCACTCAGTGACTTGGATTTTCCAAGTCTCCAACCGAGAAGTTTTCCTCACTCGGAAAATTAAGGGAACACTACCCCAACCTACATGCTCCACTCAGAAAGCTTCAACATACAAGCTTCAACAAAAGAAAATTCAAAGAACTTAGCGAAGAAGGCTTTGGTGTATTTAACACAATACGTTGAAATGAAGGAAAGCTTATTTATTGATATCCCCGATAAGCTACAAATATGTACATATACATGAGTCAAAATAAACACACAAGAGGGAGCCTTCACAAAGGTTGCTTAGGAGAAGTCTCAGCAGTCGGTAGAGCCCCAGAAAGAGAAGGCACCGGAGGGGGATCATTTAGAGCCTCAGTACTGGACAGAACCCTAGAAGGAGGAGGCATCAGAGGTTGATCATTTGGAGCTTCATTACGCGGTACAGCCCCAGAAGACGAAGGCAATAAATGCCTTTGGAACAAACCCACAAATCTCTGATGATCAAGTAAAACCTGACCATCAGTTTCCTTCATCTGGTCAAGCTTCCTCTTCATGTTTGTAGCATAGTCATGTGTGAGCCGGTGCAACTATTTATTCTCATGCTTGAGCCCTCTAATCTCCTGTTTGAGACTCATCACTTCAGCCGCCAATGATTCAACTTGGCGGGTTCGAGCAAATAGGCGTTGGGCCATATTAGACACAGAACCTGCACACTGAACACTGAGAGCCAGCGAATCCTTAACAGCTAACTCATCAGACCGTTTGGAAAGTAGTCTGTTATCTTTGGGAGTGAGAAGGTTCCTGGCCACCACCGCAGCGGTCATATCATTCTTCATCACGGAATCCCCAACGGTAAGAGGACCAGTAGGGGAGACGAAGGATGGGCGCCATATGTTGTCTGGAGAAGGCGGGGCTGCCTCTTCAACAAGGTTCAAGTCAAAACGACGGTCGGAGGGGCCAGACATTTTCAAAGGTGTTGAAGAGAGAAGTGCAAGAATGAAGAATGAAGCTTCTACTGGTGGAGATTCAAGTGTGCTTTGGAACTTAATGCCAGCCCTTATAAAAATCTGCACTCGACGGAGCTTCAGAAATCGAAGAGGCGCCTGCTCAGAAATCGAAGAGGCGTTTGCTTTCTCAAAAGCTGGGCTGCTTAGAGATCATGAAGGTTGATCTCAGAAATCGAAGAGGCGTTTGCTTTCTCAAAAGTTGGGCTGCTCAAAGACCACGAAGGCTGATCTCAGAAATCGAAGAGGCGCTTGCTTTCTCAAAAGCTGGGCTCCCCAGAGACCACGAGGGCCGATCTCAGAAATCGAAGAGGCACCTACTTTTCCAGCCTTGTTAGCACCTGTCACACGCACACTCAGCTTTGCGGAAATTATGGGCATTCTGTCGAAGACTTCTGGGGAAGTAGAAAACACATGAATCTTACTGTTCAATCACCCACTTCCCACACGCAACAATAGCTCATGGGTACCACAGAAAACTTTGCCAAAGTTCTCTGCCAAAGTTGAGCACGTGAAGCTTGCAGCTCCCACTACATCGCTCTGACCAAGAAGGGTAAAAGAATAGCAAAGAAACAGCACTAACAAAGTTTAGACCCATAAATTTTGAAGGTCTAGCTACCATATTATTACCCACAAGGGTAAAGGAACAGTACCACTGCTGGATAATTGGAAAGTCCCTGTGTGTCAACCTCTGTGCTTCGTGGCAAGGTAGACTAGCAAACATGCCCAACCTTTACTCACATTCGAGAAAACACTCCCAATAAGATTGCTTGCTCCAAAATCGAAGAGGCACCGTCCTCCGAATCTCGAGAGCCAGACTCCCAACATGACTACTTTCTTAAAAATCGAAGAGAGGGTAAAGGAACAGTACCATTGCTGGATAATTGGAAAGTCCCTGTGTGTCAACCTCTGTGCTTCGTGGCAAGGTAGACTAGCAAACATGCCCAACCTTTACTCACATTCGAGAAAACACTCCCAACAAGATTGCTTGCTCCAAAATCGAAGAGGCACCGCCCTCCGAATCTCGAGAGCCAGACTCCCAACATGATTACTTTCTCAAAAATCGAAGAGACACTGCTCCCCGAATCTTCGAGAGCCAGACCCCCAGCATGACTGCTTTCTCAAAAATCGATGAGGCATCGTTCTCCGAATCAATCGAAAAGGCGCTCGCTTTCTCAAAAGCTGGGCTGCTCAGAGACCACGAGGGCCGATCTCAGAAATCGAAGAGGCACCTACTTTTCTAGCCTTGTCAGCACCTGTCACACGCACACTCAGCTTTGCAGAAATTATGGGCATTCTGTCGAAGACTTCTGGTGAAGTAGAAAGCACATGAATCTTACTGTCAATCACCCACTTCCCACACGCAACAATAGCTCATGGGTACAACAGATAACTTTGCCAAAGTTTTCTGCCAAAGTTGAGCACGTGAAGCTTGCAGCTCCCACTACATCGCTCTGACCAAGAAAGGTCAAAGAATAGCAAAGAAACAGCACTAACAAAGTTTAGACACATAAATTTTGAAGGTCTAGCTACCATATTATTACCCACAAGGGTAAAGGAACAGTACCACTGCTGGATAATTGGAAAGTCCCTGTGTGTCAACCTCTGTGCTTCGTGGCAAGGTAGACTCGCAAACATGCCCAACCTTTACTCACATTTGAGAAAACGCTCCCAACAAGATTGCTTGCTCCAAAATCGAAGAGGCACCGTCCCCCGAATCTCGAGAGCCAGACTCCCAACATGACTACTTTCTCAAAATCGAAGGAGGGTAAGGGAACAGTACCATTGCTGGATAATTGGAAAGTCCCTGTGTATCAACCTTTGTGCTTCGTGGCAAGGTAGACTAGCAAACATGCCCAACCTTTACTCACATTCGAGACAACACTCCCAACAAGATTGCTTGCTCCAAAATCGAAGAGGCACCGCCCTCCGAATCTCGAGAGCCAGACTCCCAACATGATTACTTCCTCAAAATCGAAGAGACATTGCTCTCCGAATCTCGAGAGCCAGACCCCCAGCATGATTGCTTTCTCAAAAATCGAAGAGGCATCGTTCTCCGAATCTCGAGAGCCAGATACCACAGACCACTTTTTCAAAGTGCTCTGACAGAGTTAAAACATGTGAAATTGGCAGCTCCCACTACCGTGCTATGACCAAGCAGGGTAAAGGAATAGCATTACTACTTGTTAGGGAGACTCCTATATATGTCGACCTCCATCCCCAACGGACAGGCAGACTTGCAAAAATGCTCAACCCTTCATCATATCTGAGAGGGCACTCCCAACAAAGCCTTTCGAAATATTCAGCTTTCTTTCCCCCCGATAATACCTCTGCAAACAAGCTATACTAGAGCAAGAATATCTCATATCATCAAGGTTAAAAGCAAGAGTATCCCATATCATGCTTTTTCCCTGTCTTTTCCTTTGGCCTTGTTTTTACCTGCAAGACAAGGAGAAAGAGAGCAATCAGTCAGCACTTGGAATCAAGCTTCCAGCCAGGAACTGACTGCCTGGAACCCCTTACCTGATTACTTACCTGTCATTGCTCTCGAGTACTCATCTTCAACATCTTATGTTTCCAGGGAAGATTCCGCATCTGCTTGAGGAACAGATAGGGCAAGTGCGAAGGATACAAGGAAGCATGTGGAGACAAGCGTAACAGCACACGTGCCGATACATCCATTACTCTGTCAAAAGCAAAAGTATCCCATATCAGTAGGGTGGAACGTACTCTAGATTTGATGGACTTGTTTTGACCCTCAAATTCTTCAGTCGCCCTTATACTCTGGAGGAAACCAGAAAACCCTCCAGCTCAGTTCAAGAATAAGCCTGTGGAAAGTTACTTCTTCAAAAGCAAAAGTATCTCATATCATCTCTTCTCATTTTTCTTCTCTTTATCCTTCATGCTGCTGCAAGATGGGGAGAAGGTGAACAATCAGTCGGAGCTCTGATTGCTTACCTTGTCTGTCACCTCTTTCAGCAGACCCCCTAGCTCGGCGACTTGGGGGACTCCTACTACATGGTTTGTATCGCGCTTGACCAAGCCTGAAACTACAAGTAAGCTTCAAGTGAAATTGATACATTACCTTGTGCATCTCCACCAGTTAAAGATACCACCCCTGGATGGAGGAAGAGTACTTCCAGAGAAGATGCCACATCTACCTATGAGACAGATAAGGCAAGTCAAGACGACTTCACACTCCGATACTTAGAAGTTTCGTGATTACGAGATCATTCTCCCACAATATTTCCTAATGTCATTTGTACTAAATCATTCACTTGTACTCACTAAAGGAGAGCTTGAACCTATGTACTTGTGTAAACCCTTCACAATTAATGAGAACTCTTCTATTCCGTGGACGTAGCCAATATGGGTGAACCACGTACATCTTGTGTTTGCTTTCCTATCTCTATCCATTTATATATTTATCCACACTAATGACCGGAGCAATCTAGCGAAGATCACAAAAAGCGACCGTTTTCGCTACCTAGGATCTATCTTGCAAGAGAACGGAGAATTAGATGGAGATCTCAACCATAGAATACGAGCTGGATGGATGAAGTGTAAGAATGCATCCGGCGTGTTGTGTGACCGTCGTAGGCCACTGAAGCTCAAGGGAAAATTTTATAGGACGGCAATAAGGCCAGCGATGTTGTATGGCACAGAATGTTGGGCGGTGAAGCATCAACACGTACACAAAATGGGTGTAGCGGAGATGAGGATGCTTCGTGGGATGTGTGGGCACACGAGAAATGATAAGATTGGGAATGATGATACCCGAGGTAAAGTAGGAGTAGCCGAAATTGTAGGAAAGATGAGAGAAAATCGGCTCCGGTGATTTGGACATGTGCAAAGAAGGCCGAATGACGCTCCGGTTCGAAGATGTGACTACGGGACAGAGGTTCAGGGCCGAAGGGGTAGAGGAAGACCTAGGAAAACTTTGGAAGAGACTCTAAGAAAAGACTTAGAGTACTTGGATCTAACGGAGGACATGACACAAAACCGAGCGCAATGGCGTTCTAGGATTCATATAGCCGACCCCACTTAGTGGGAAAAGGCTTTGTTGTTGTTGTTGTTGTTGTTATTTAGGGGTGGATATGGAAATGATGTTGCATCAAGTTAGTTTTTGGTTCGTATTTGTCATCAGTTACTATAGAGTTCAGGCTGTCTTCTTTATCTGCATTATTACTGGACTGCTATTTGCAAAGCAGCAGTTGATGTTTCATGGTTTCAAATTTGTTGTCTTGTTTCTTTAGTAATTATTGTGTAATGTAAAATGTCTAGAGAGTTCATTTAATGACACTTGTAAACTGCAAATGGGCTCATTGTCTGTAGTTTGTGCGGTTGTTCTCTCTCTTAATAAAATCTATATTCTTAAAGAAAATGGGTAGCTTATAAGCAATAATCTCGTTTTGGATTCTATGCCACTTAAATAAAATCTATCTTCTGTTTAACTTAAATCCCTGTGTTTGATGATACTGTGTTACGACTTCTTGTTTTGTTTTATTATATTCAGCATGGCTAACATTCTCATGACTGGCAGGTATCCCTATATTTATAACCGGGATGGCACTGAACTTCATTGCTTAAAGGTTAGCATTTTGCATTAAATAGATCGTGTTTTACTTACGCTGTTGTGGGTATCATCTTTTGGGTTAAGTGTATAGGCAGACCAGTTACCACACACAACTAGCAGATTGTAATCTGCTTATGTGTCAATTGCTTCCTGTTAATGAGAAGCGTGAACATTAAATACTGCTATCCAGGTAAACCATAAACACTTGGGGCTCGTTTAGAAATGTTTTTAAAATGACTGAAACAAGTTTTGGTGAAAATGCTTCCTAGAAAAGCACTCGAAGTATTTGTGCTTCTTCTAGGAAGCACTTCAAGTGCTTTTGGAACCCAAAAATATTTTCTCTAAAAGTGCGTTGAATGATTTTAAACGCACTTCCAAACAAGCCCTTAAGCAGGTCAAACATGCTTAAGCAGTACCAAATGGCACATCCATAATTTGGGCAGAATTTTATGACATTTATCTGGACTTAATGTGTGCGCATCCTCTAGGATTTCAATCTCTGTGAATCCTTGTTGGTCGTTTCTCGTATACGTTCAGCTCATTCCTTTTGTTTGCTCTAAATCTTCACACGTGAAAGAGTTCCTTGTGCTGACTAAATCGAGATGCATAAACATGGAACTAAAGTTATCTGCATTTCTTATCATGTAGGAACATGGTGCAGTTTTAAGGCTTCAATTCTTGAAAAACCACTTCCTTTTGGCATCAATAAACAATTTTGGGCAGCTTCATTATCAGGATGTGACAATGGGTGAGATGGTAGGTAGTTACAGGACAGGCATAGGCCGTACTGATGCGATGCAGGTGAACCCCTATAATGGGGTTGTTGCTTTGGGTCAATCACTTGGTACAGTTTCCATGTGGAAGCCTACAAGCTCTGCGTCTCTACTTAGACTTCTGTGTCACAAGGGACCCGTCTCGGCAATCGCATTCCACCCTAATGGCCATCTCATGGCGACAGCTGGGAAAGAGAGGAAAATTAAGCTTTGGGACTTGAGGAAACTTGGGGATGAACCGCTCCAAACTTTACCGGGCAATGCAAAGACGTTGGATTTTAGTCAGAAGGGTCTTTTAGCTTGTCAGCTGGGAAATGGATCATCTGTACAAATCTTGAGAGATTTGGATGGGAATCAGATGTACAAGACATACATGAATCATGGAATGGTTAAAGGTTACCAAATAGAAAAGCTGTTGTTTCGACCTTATGAAGATGTTTTAGGCATAGGGCACTCTATGGGATGGTCCAGTATCCTGATTCCTGGTTCAGGGGAACCCAATTTTGATACCTTGGTGGCAAATCCATTTGAAACGTCTAAACAAAGAAGAGAGAGTGAAGTGCACTCTTTACTTGATAAGCTCCCGGCTGAGACGATTATGCTTGATCCTGCAAAGATCGGCACATTGAAGCCCGAGAGGAAGAAAGAGAAACCAACAAAACAAGAGAAAATGGCCGAGATTGAAGTTGCTGTTGAAGTTGTGAAGGGCATTAAACTGAAGAAGAAAACAAAGGGGAGGAGTAAGCCGAGTAAGAGGACGATAAAGAAAAAAGACTTAATTGCAAAAGCAAAGAGTCCTTTCTTAGCGCAACAAATGAAAGAGGAAGAACAAGTAGCTAGAAAGAAGCAGAAAACGACTGAATTTGTGGAGCCACCAACATCGTTGATGCGGTTTGTCCGCAAGGAAGCAACTGCATGATGGTGCTAATTTAATTATCGATTTTAAGCTGTTGTATTGAACACTGGAACTGTGAGCACTATATTGGGATCAGGAACGGATTCAGGATTTTAAGCCATTTTTTTCTTTCATCCGAAGCTTGAAGCTATTAACAATCTTGGATTCTTACAAATGATTAAGCAAAGAAGAGAAAAGTGCAAGAAAGCTTTAGAGAGAGAAGCAAGAAATATGAAGTTTCAGAGTTCTCATTAACCACCACAGTTATTACACTCAAGCTTATATAGAGCTTACTAATACGTAGCGTATCAAGTAAGCTACCATATAACCAGTACAGTCAATACATGTGGACTAATAAACTGTTGACACATGTCCAAGTTTGTTATTAACCCCCCCCCCTCCCAATCTTAACCAGGGTACCAAGGTTAAGATTGCTACACAGGACTATGAAGACCCTTAGTAAAAATGTTAGCAACTTGCTCCTTGGTTGGAATGTATTGAACCATTTTTTTTTTTTTTTTTGAATCTAGTGTCTCCGGGTCTTTGACCCGACTACTCACTAGGCCACCCGCCTGACCCCACAACATTTGGTAGGCAAGAAACTCTAGCAATTGCTAGGTGGGTACCTTGAGAGGTGTCGAACCCCAGACCTCTTGGTAACAAACCAAGGGCCTGACCATAAGATCTCCTTTTTGAACCTTCTCACGAACAAAATGGAAATTGGTGTCAAGATGTTTGATGCGAGAATGAAATATAGGATTTGTACTAAGTGCAAGAGTAAAGAGATTATCGGTGTAAAACTGGTGGTGAGGGAAGATAAACATGTAAGTCTCGCAAGATTGATCGAAGCCAACACACATCTACAACACAATGAGTAAGGAATTTGTATTCTACCTCAGTAGAACTTCGAGATACTGAAGATTGCTTTTTGGATTGCCATGAAACTGGATTATCACCAAAGAACACCACATAACCTGTAATGGATCTCCATGTGTTGATATCAGCAGCCCAACCGGAGTTTGAATAGGCTGATAACAGAGAAAAAAACCCAGATTTATAAGTCAAACCACAATGTAAAGTCCCCTTGATGTATCTGAGTATCATTTTGACAAGGAAGAATTGAGCATCAGTTGGTTGACTCATGTATTGACACATTACACCAACTAAATGAGCAATATCGGGTCTTATAAAAGTGAGGTATTGTAGTGCACCAACTAAGCTCCAGTATAAAGTGGCATCAAGAAGAGGTGTGCCTTCTGCAATATGCAAATAAGAGTGAGGTTTAGCTGGAGTTGGTGCAGGTTTACATGTATCTCTGCCTACCTTCTTTAACAACTCAGTAGCATACTTGGTTTGGTTAACAAACCGATCTCCATTCTCTTGATATTTAATGTGCAAGCCTAAAAAATAGGTCAATTTGCCCATATCTTTTAACTTAAACAAGTCACCAAGAGTAGTAACAACAACTTGAACCTGAGAGGCATCTGATCATCCAGTGATGATTATATCATCAAAATATAATAAGAGAATCACTACATGTGTGCCATTAGATTTGATAAAAAAAAAAACTAGCATCAGATTAAGAGACATTAAAACCAAGACTAGGTAAAACTCCAATGAATTTTGAATGCCAGACTCGATGAGCTTTGTTTCAATCCATATAAGGGCTTAACCAATCTACATACATAATTTGGATGCTGAGAATCAACAAAGCCTTGAGGTTGGAGCATATAAACCTTTTCTTGCAAATGACCATGCAAGAAAGCATTTTTAATGTCAATTTGTTTTAAAGTCCACTAACATGAAGTAGCTAAATAAGTCTAACAGTGGAATGTCTCACCACTAGATTAAAAGTCTCAGAATAGTCAACTTCATATTCTTGAGTGAACCCTTGAGCCACTAAGCAAGCTTTATATCTAGAGATACTACCATAAGAGTTTCTTTTAACCTTATAGACCCATTTACATCCTACTACTGATCTTTGAGAAGGAATATGAACCAATACCCAAGTCCCTTGAGATTTTAGAGCATCAAACTCCTCCTTCATTGCTTGTTGCCATAAAGGATTTGAAGAAGCATACCTAAAGTGTTTAGGTTCCTCTACATCAATCATATCAGCTAAATAGGTATAACCAGAAAAGCTATACTCATTTGGAGCAATTTGTAATGAAGATGACTCTAAAGAGGTTGCCAAATAAGCTAAATAATCTTGTCTAGATATTGCACTTGTTTTCAATCTAGTTTGAATTGGAGAAACATGATTGAATGTATGAGATGGATTAGTGATCTCAGATGCTATACGAGAAGCTATATCAGGAGAGTCAACAAGAAGTAACACCTGCAACTGTGCAGGGTCTAGGACAAGTACCAAAGAGTGTGGAGGAGTGGCATTTGTATGAGCTATTGATGTTGATGTTTTAGATTCATGTGCATAAGGAGCAACCATTGACCATGATGAAGATCTCTCTGATGTAGAAATTGATGTACTAGATGAACTACCATACACACCACCAAGACCATTCTGAGTATTGATCACAAGTAAAGTAGCCACTAATGAAGTAACCAATCTATTGTCTTGAGCAATAGGACCACACTGAGATGGAGCAGCATGAATTTTAGCAGGAAATACACTTTCATCATGGACAACATGTCTTGATAAAATCATTTTCTTTGACTAAAGATTGTAGCAGATAGTACCTTTATAACCAACTGAGTATCCCAAAAACACACATAATATTGATCTAGGCTATAGTTTATTGGAATTATATGGCTTGATATAGGGAAACAGTTGTACCAAAAACCCTAAGATGATGAAAAATTGGAGGCTTATGATACAATGCAAGAAATGGAGAATCCATATGTAAAGATTTATAGGGCATTCTGTTAATCAAGTAGACAACATGAACACATGCATGAAACCAGAAGTCCTGAAATAGACCAACAACACAGAGCAAAGTAATAGCAGTTTCAATGATATGTCTATTTCTCTTCTCAACAAATCCATTATGTTGAGGAGTATAAGGGCATGAGATCCTAATATTCTTTTAGAACTCAAAAAACCTTCAAACTATTTACTAGTATATTCACCCCATCCATCAGATTGCAAATACTTAACAAAAGCATTGAAATGTACTGAGATGAAGGTATAAAATGTCATAAAGATGGAAAAAAAAATATACATCTGATTTATTGCATAAAGGAAAGATCCGTACAAAACGTGTACAATCATCCACAAAGGTTACATAATACCTATATCCTTCAATGGATTTGACTGGAGAATGACACCAAATATCAGAATGGATCATTTCAAAGGGTACTAAACATCTAGAAGACTCTTGAGGAAAAAGTAATCTTGACATCTTCCCCTGAATACATGAGCGACACATTGTACTGTGATCATCTACTACATTTTTTATTTGTGACTTTTTCAACATAACAGATAAGACCTCATTTTTTGGATGCCCTAGTCCTTGATGTCATAAGGAAGACTTGATTAATTGCCCAAGATATGCTGAAGAGTGTATAGTCTTGAAAACAGGAATCTAAAACAGCTTATTTTGCCTACACCTGCCTTGGTAAAGAATCTCCTTGTTTACCTTGACCTACACAAAGAATAAATTGTCATCATAAATGAACCAACATTAATTGTCTATGCAGAGTTGTTTAACAAACAATAAATCCTCAGCAAGATTGGGCACGTGAAGCACTTGGGTAAGTTTAAGAGAATGAGATGGTGTATTAAGCATTGTAAATCCAACATACTTGATGGCAAACCTTGACCATTGCCTATTTTGATTCTGTCATTGCCTTCAATATTTGGTTCAAACATGAAAGGTGTATCTAAAACTAATAAGTATCTAAATTCAAAATTTAAGATGAAGGATTTGAATGAAGTAGATACTATCTTGGGAATTAAAGTAAAGAAGCATAGTAGAGGTTACGCTTTGTGTCAGTCACATTATATAGAAAAATTGCTTCTTAAGTTTAAGCATCTACAAATAAAAGAAGCAAATACCCCTTATGACCCTAGTGAAACTTTGCTTAATAATTCAGGTAGGTCCGTTGCACAACTTGAGTATGCTAGTGTAATCGAAAGTTTAATGTATGTCATGCATTGTACCAAGCCAGATATTGCATTTGCAATAAGCAAACTTTCTAGATACACTAGTCATCCATGTACTGCTCATTGGAAAACAATAAATAGAATTTTTGGTTATCTTAAAAGAACTATTAACCTGAGTTTAACTTACTCTAAGTTTCCAGCAATACTTGAAGGATATTCAGATGCAAGTTGGATAACAAGTGCTAATGATAATAAGTCTTACAATTGCTGAAGGAACAATATCTTGGGCTTCGAAGAAGCAAACATGTATAGTACATTCACCCATGGAATCTGTTTGTACCATACTTGACCAATCCCGAAACTACCGAGTACCGGTCAACGTTATACCGTCAAGGACCCAGAAGAGTTTCCCTCCAACCAGGAGGCCAATCACAGCGCGACACGTGTCGACATCAGAAGTCAATCATAGCACGACACGTGTCAACACCAGAAGCCAATCACAATACGACACATGTCAATGTCAGAACAAAACTAGAAACTCCCTTATATAAAAAGAGATAATTCACTAATACTCACTAAAGGATAGCTTGAACCTATGTACTTGTGTAAACCCTTCACAATTAATGAGAACTCCTTTACTCCGTAGACGTAGCCAATCTGGGTGAACCACGTACATCTTGTGTTTGCTTCCCTGTCTCTATCCATTTACATACTTATCCACACTGGTGACCGGAGCAATCTAGCGAAGGTCACAAACTTGACACTTTCTGTTGTACCAAAGTCCTCACTGATTTTGTGCATCAAAAGAATCTGAATTTATAGCATTAGCGGCTGCAGGTAAAGAAGCGGAATGGATTAGAAATTTGTTATCGGAAATAGAGTTGTGGCCACAACCAATGCCATCCATTTCTTTATACTGTGATAGTGAGGCTACTTTGTCTAGAGCATACAATAAGGTATATAATGGAAAGTCTAGACATATTAGCTTGAGACATGAATATGTCAAACAATTAATAACTGATGGAGTTATTAATATTATTTATGTTAAATCAAGTAATAACTTGACGTATCCGTTAACGAAAACGCTTTCAAGAGTTTTGGTAGTTAGTACATTTAGTGGAATGGGGCTAAAACCCTTTACTGAAAATTAGCCACCAATAATGGTAACTCGACTTTGTCTAGAACATCACTAGTTTAAAAGTTTAATGGGTAATAACAAGTTATTGATAAGTGGTTGTGAAAACACTGAAAATTAATATATAGCTCATTGCATGATAATCAGTGCAAGACTGTTACGTTTAGGAGGATGAGTTTTATTTCTTAATGAGGTTATTTGTAGTTAGGTCTATGGTAGTAGGGACATGGGAATGAACCTCACCTATATGAACATAAGAAGCGGTGCCGCTTCTACCAAGAGTTGGGTTTTCTTTTGTAAATGTTTATGAAACTAGGATGAAGCACAAGGCTATAATAATGCTGAATTAGTTCAAAATTTTCTTTAAGGAAATAAGACATAATCATGTGTGTAGTGATTATGGTTTTAACATAAGAATAGTTGGTTTAAACTTAGGTCACTATCGCATTCATTATAACTTTGAATTACTTACACTAATTAAAGGTTTAATTCGAAAGACACCTTTATTATATGCATGATTATATCAGTATGTTTGTGGTTAATTATAAAGAGGGAAATGTTATTATATTATTTATCATATTGTTGAAATTGGAAAGGATTGTTAGATATTTCAATAATAAATATATAAATTATTATTATTATAAAAAAAAAAAAATATATATATATATATATATATGACTTGGCTGCATTGTGCTGCAGCATGTGTGTGTGTAATCTATTAACGGTGCTGTGATGCGCACAAACTGTACGGGCAGCAACCGTTATGAAAGGTTGGGCTTCATTCAACCTTTTCACGGTTGTATATCTTGTTGAATAGTTATAATTTTTTTATTAAAAAACATGATTTTTATTCAAATTTTACAAGTCGAATTAAAAGATGTAATTAATTAATATTTATTTTTTGAAAATTTTAAATAGAAAACATGTCATTTGGATTAATATTATTAAGAATAGTTCTGTATCTTCAATTAAAATGAAATGGCTCGATAAACGGATGCTTTAATGCCTATAAATACCTATTGTGGCATAATGTTTCACACACAATTTCAGAAATTTATTTCTACATTCCTTACTCTCTTCTTTCTTCATCACATTCATACAATTTCTTTCTAGTTATTTCTAAGAGAATATAATTCGGTTTTGCTAATCGAATATTTCATACTTTATTGTATCTTGAAAGTGATTTACCAAGAACCCTTTAGCAAACTCATTCGAATGAGAACAAATAACAATTTAAGGAAACAATTTAAATCGAACATCAAAGTCATCGTTCGAATTATTTTCTATAGTCCTACATTTACTCTAACAGATTCTATCATGGGTATCACCCATATCGGTTCCGGTTCCCTTGTTGTATGCCCCGCCACACTACCACCACTCGTTTCTCAGCTATGGATGTGCGTGTCGCTGCGTTGGAGACCTTTGTGGCTAACTTAAACTCTTCCTTGTCCAATACACTGGATGCCAAATTACCATTGTATTTTGAGCAGTTCTGTCGTGAGCTAGCTTGTAACCCAGCGCTGGGTCCTCCTCGAACACAAATCCAGTACCTCCTCTTCTCTTGGCTGAGCAACCGGAAATGGACCCTATTCGCCCTCCTCGTCGCGAGCTCTATGACGGCGGCGGCGGCCATGCTCTAGGTAACCTTGGCAGCTCCGGATTGATTTTCCCCGATTTCTTCCTAGTGATATCCCCTGGCTTGGATCTAAAAGGCCCAGCAATTTTTTACTTATTACAACACAACTAATCATCTTAAGGTGTTGACAGTGACCTTTTAATCTTGAGGGGGGAGGCATTACAGTGGTTCCGTTGGTTAGATAGTTTACAATCTACACCACGTTGGGAGGAATTCACCAAGGCGTTTTGTAAGGAGTTAGGGCCCTCAGAGTTTGAAGATTGTACTGAAGCATTATTTAAATTACGCCAATCAGGTACCCTCAAAGACTATACTACTGAGTTTCATATATTAGTAACTCGTACTACTAATGTTGGTCCTATTTTGCGAAAGAGTTGCTTCCTTGGGTGTCTTAAAAAGGAGTTGAAATTTGATGTTAAACTGCTGCGTCCTAATACTGTCCATGAGGCTATAGATTTGGCTTTACAAATTGACACTAAGCACTACGAACTGAGGAATACACATCCTAAACCTTCAGTACCTTCTAGACCTCAGAACCAAAGCAGTGCTCCAAGTTTTACCCATGTACCTAGACATGGTTCCTTGTATGTTAAGAAACTTTCACCTAAAGAAATTCAACGTTAAAAAGAGAAGCGAGAGTGTTGGTTTTTTGAGGAAAAATGGGAAAGGCGTCATAAGTGTGCTAATAAACACTTACTCATGTTGGATATGGTGCATACTCTGATGATCTTAATGAGCCCGTATCTGAGGAGCCTCAACCTGAGCTATTGCATATGCAACTCAGTGAGTGTGCCTTTTATGGCACCACTGCTAATCAGACATTGCAAACCATGAAAGTAGATGGTTTCATTAATGACCACAAGGTTAAATCTTGCTTGATTCTAGAAGTACCCATAATTTTGTGATCTCCAGATTGTTGAAGAAGCTTGGTTGGCCATCTCAGCACACTAAACACTTTGAGATAATGATAGCTGATGAGGACAAAGTTAGTAGTTCTATGTGCTGTAAAGCCACTCCATTGTCTGTTGGGGGCTATGACTGTCAAGTAGATTTCTTCTCTCTTCCATTAGCGGGTTGTGATGTTGTTTTGGGAGTTTAGTGGTTATCCTCACATCCCTTGTATTCAAGAGATTTCTCTGCAGCAGCTTGATAAAGAAATCCTCAACTCAAATTTGGGTTTATTCTTGTATATATTCTATGGAGAACCAGAAATTAGAAGCTTCTGAACTCACTCCTACACAACTGCAAGAACTGCAATCTCTCTTAGGGTTATTTGAAGAGCTTATCATTTTACCTACCAAGTCACCGCCTCCTAGAGCACATGATCACCACATACCCTTATTGCCTGGTGCAAAACCCCTAAACATCAGACCTTACCATTATGGTCCACTCCAAAAGACTGAAATTGAGAAGGCAGTCAAAGAACTTTTGGATTCAAGGTTCATTAGACCCAGTCACAGTCCTTTCTTGCTTCTTGTCAAAAAGAAAGAGGGCACATAGAGTTGATGCATGGATTACTGGAAATTAAACTCCCTCAGTATCAAGGACAAATACCCTATTCCTTTAATTGATGACTTGCTGGATGAATTATTATGTGCAGTTTATTTTTCTAAGCTTGAATTGAGGTCTAACTACCTTCAAATTGAGAAGGTTGTTTTTTTACCCCACGTCTCCCACTTCACAAAACCCCCTCCCATTCTTCCAAGTTCCACCCCCAATTTTATTTCCTTTTTTTTCTTCTTAAAAATAGTGATATAAATATATTTATAACAAATAATAGACAAAGTCAACAGTGTACATTTAAATTATTTATTAAAATAAAACCTACTCTTGAGCCGGCTGTTTTGCTTGTAAACAGCCTTGAAATCGAACTATACAAAGTCAACAGTGAATTCAGTCCGTAGAGAAGCGCATATTCTCAGGCAGCAGGCATCGACCGACAAACAGTGATCTATCTCATACGCAACATCAGCAGCTCTGGATTCTCTATAAATTGTTTCCATTCGTTGCAGAACCTGGCAACAGTTGCTCCATCCAGCACTCTATGATCTGCGCCTATATTGACCTGAGAAACAAAAATGTTATATTTAGACCGGCCAACCATTTGTATGGAAGTCATGCAGATTTACCCTTTCAATTGATTGCAATGGAGAAACAAAAGAAACACTCACCGTCATAACTGAGACAGGATGTAAAGTTCCGTCATCTGCAAATCGTGGAACCTTCTGCATTCGTCCAATTGCAATAATGGCAACCTCAGGTAAGTTGAGAAGAGGCGAACCATATTTCCCACCAATTGCTCCAATAGTACTTAAAGTTATTGTTCCGTCAGATATATCTTCACGCTTGAGCTTGTTTTCCAATGCAAGTTGTAGTAACCGTGAAAGTTCCATTGTTATCTGCACACATGGAACATAGAATTAATACTAGCAAAGTTTTCCATGACGCGCATTCAGATACGCAGTGTAAGCTACAGTTGAAGTTGTTATCAGCACACATTGAGCTTGTTTTCCAACGCAAACAAACGAAACAGTGTATACACATCCAGATACGCAGTGTAAGCTACAGTTGAGGGGTCACATAGAACTAACCTCCAAAATAGAAAGAGACTGAACATTCTTTATGATTGGTACAACTAGACCATATGGAGTAGCCATGGCAATTCCGATATTGTGGGAACCTGTAACAATTTCCATTTAGTTAAAGTAAAAAACCCACTTCAAGTACGATAAAATTAATACTAGCAAGTTTTCCATCACGCGCATAAAAGGCTAAGCTAAAGTAGAAACATTGCTGCAGCCAACAGATGATAATTGCTATGGATTGTACAAAGTACAAACCTTTGAGGGTGACCTCGAGTGACTCTTCATTGAAGCTACTATTCATCAGGGGATATTTGTTCATGGCCATTGAGAGAGTCTTCATCAATAATGGAAGGAAAGTGTGCTTGACATTTGAATCGGTATTATTACTTTGGAAAGAATTTTTCAGCTCCACAAGTGCATCACACTTTATACCCTCAACATAATGAAAATGTGGAACTTTTGCAGCCATGCTCATTGATTAAACCATTCTTCGCTGAAATCCCCTGAAAGAACAGACTACAGTTAACTCGCTGCATACTTCACTCTGTCTTGAATAAAACCACTAAAAACAAATATTATCTATGATATTCTGCTACTGCACAAACATTAACAGATACAACTCATTAACCAATATTATCTGACATAAGTTCAGCCGTGGATCATACAAATGATTCACTAATGAACAAAGGAGGCGTTCCAAGTTCATGTTTGCATGCTATATTACCTCAGGGTAACTGTCTTATCGTCATAATTCCATCGCGATTCAGCTGAAGTATGTGCGTAACTATCTTCTCCTCCCAAAGCTTTCTCGGGACTAGCACTCAAGGAGACAGAAGGAACTTCAATGATTCCCTTCTGGGCAGCATATTTAATGACATCTTCTTTTAACACTCTCCCATCTTTACCAGTTCCACAGACTTCATTTATGTCTATATGAAATTGCTTTGCAAGGTTCCGAACAGGAGGTGTCGATAAAACTCCGCCTATGTTATGTGTGTTCAGCTCAGAATCTAGCAACTTAGTGTTTTCCAAACTCTCACAAATCTGCTTTGGAACCTGAGATTCCTCGACGGCCATCTTTAAAAGAATTTCTCCAACCTAAGATTTCATTTAAACTCTAAGGCATAAATAAGAGTTTCAAATTAGGATTCAAAGAAACATGAGCTAATCCACCAAAAAGAAATGCTTTGTCGCTAACTTTCTGGAACAAGTTCAATTTCTAAAAGAACAATTGTTTTCACTATAACGCTGCAGACCTCTCTCCACTATTCCTAAAACTCTAGGATGTAAGGTGTAAAAATATTCTGACCTTGACGATGTCACCTGGAACATAGAGAAGCTGAGAAACTTTCCCCAGATAACGGCTTGTTATTTCGATGGTTGCTTTGTCACTTTGCACTTCACAAAGTGGCTGAAATTCGTCAACTTGATCCCCCTGCCAAAATCACAAATTAAACCTCTAATTCCATATTCTCTTCAAAACAACCTCAGATACTCGTACTAATTGACGCTCCAATTGAGTAAAAAAACGAGTAAGTCAGTTTCTTTCAACGAGACCGCCCAATGTGCAGGCCTGCCAAAACTTCCCACACAAATCTAACACACCTTGCGCAAGTACGTGGATCAACAATATAAACAGATACAAATGTATGTGCATATATATTGTATAGGATATGATAATGCAAAACGTATAGGAGGAATTACAGACCTCCCGCACGAACCATTTGAGGAGCTCTCATTCGGCAATGCCTTCACCGGTTTGAGCCAATGGTACACCAACTATACCATTACCCCCTGCTGCAACATCAGCCATTGCCTCACTTGAAAACCACCTCCCATTCACATTATACGCATTCCACACTACAAAATTCGCAAATTGCTAAATTAATGAATAAACCTTACAGATTACGAATAAATTTAACAAATTTACCACAAAAATCGAAAAGAACCAATTGTGCATGTAAATTTGCACAATTCTCTCAACTTTTATTACTGACCAACCATTTAATCAGAACCAAGATTAAATAGCGAGAGACTTACATTGGATATCTGATCGGCGAAGCGGAACCAGGTGGAAGCGGCAGTAGAGAATGAAACGAGCTCGAAAGTGGAGACTCGAAACGGAGAGTTGTGGAAAGAATGCACCGCCGCCGGCGACGGAGCTGAAGAGGTGTACGGAGAAAGCCACCGGCTGCCGTCGAATCGGATGAATTGAAGAATAGTAAATGATCTAAATTAACAAGGGGTATGGAAGAAGTAAAAAAGGATGTATTGATAGCACACCCGTTCGTTTTTTAGATTTTACAAGCAAAAAAACCCGCACGATGTCGCGGGTTTACAACTTTAGTTACACATAATTATAACAATGTTTCTAATTCTACTACTACATATATACAACCATACTCACAATCCTATTTACACACTGTTGACCCTAGAAACTACCAAGCCTATGTGGCGCGCAGGCTGAGTAATCTATGAGCTAACTACGTCCTTCGGTTGTGTGCGGGGCGTGCCAACTCGTCGGCCGAACTCGGTCGAGGAGTAAAATTTGTTGATGTTGCGTTGGGTCGCGCTACTGACTTTTGCGTCTTGCGATTGCGGCCGAGAAAGGAACACGTCTTGGCCTCTTGGATTCTCGAGCCTGAAGACAAGGCTACTATTCTTACGAAGTTCACGAATCAAATTTGGCTTTCAATGTGCCGAATGTAATAACTGTAACACCTCACTTTGCCAAGAAGGTTGATGAGATGACCTCGACCAATAAGGATTCAGAAATCCTTCTCGACCGAGACTTGGATAGGTAATCAACCGTCCTCGCCGTAGTGCTGTTGATGCCAACGGAAGATGCTGCGAGACCGACTGATTCTATGGTGACAGAGCTATCTATGCCGACTTAAGATATCACCGGTTGCTTTCACAGTGCTGTTGATGCCAACGGAAGATGTGTCAGCGAAAAGAGAAAATAAAAAATCTCAAAGTTGTTGAGAGAGTTTGCGGAGGGCAGTTGTGTGTTGAATTGGAGGCCTTCTTTCCGTTGCCACTGCATCTGTATTTATAGCACTGAAGTACTTGCTCTGCACGGTCAGATGATGTTGCAGAGTTTAATTGCAATTCTAATTCCTGAAATTGATCCGTATCAAAACCCAGAAACCAGGGCTATCCTTCAAACTGAGCCGTGAGATTTGTTCCAAGACTTTTCAAAATTAACAGTCCATCTAGGCTTATCACATCACATTTCTAGTCCACCTAGGCTTCTCATCTCTTTGTCATAAACCTATCCGTAGCCATGTTTTATCCCATTAAGATTCCCAAGACAACCTACATGCTAGGCTTTGAATAAATAATATTCATCTAAACAACCATCCATTATATATATATATATAAAATATGTATGTGGTCTAGGCCATCAGATATCAGGCCCTCCATCAGTCCGCTTTATATATAGTTGGTAGTCTTTCACAGGGCATGGACACTAACCCCATCATCAATTTTTATGATCCTATACTCAATCTGACAACACCAACACCACAAGTCATCAATCTCTACTGTCGTGCATGCATAATTAAAACATAATTCACCATTAAAAGATAATATCATGATTAAAACCACAATGTATCTTTCAATAATAATTATCTCAACTATCCTGTCATCCAACGGTTGAGAGCCATGTTCATCAACGGTTTTGATCGCACGAACCGATAGTGTAAAATCGGGCCTAAACACACACATACTAATCAGCATTTAAAACTATGTTAAATGGGGGGAGTTTTACCTCAGTACAAAACTTGATAAACCCATGTAATTAGTTCTTCCTCTTATAAACTGGGCTAAATGTTGCACATAGATCGTTGATTTCCACCGTAAAGAAGGGATTCTCCATCGTCACCACAATTGGTGTTCTCTTCCTGTTTTCCTTTTCCCAGATGATGGAAATTCCAATCTTGAAGCCATTTTCTCACACTAAATAACAAAAAAATAAATTTAAAAATTAAGAGGAAACAAAGAAAAGCATCTAATAACTTATATTTGGAGACAGAAAAATAAGCAAAACCCAGTTGAGAACTCAACCATAAAAAACCAAACTTTACCCAAGAAAACTCCAAAAAACTAAAAAAAAATATTGAAGAATGTATTTGAATTTTACACATAATGCAGCAAAGGAAAGACAAAAAAGAAAAGAGTAAAGCCATCAAGCTCAACCCTTTAATTTAAACTCTAAAAAAATTAAACACAACCCCATTAAATCATTAATCTTACTGTAACGACAAATTATTATGGCCAAACTTTTGGTGCCTATCAAAACCAAGTTTTCATATATATACAAAGCATCTATTTAACCAATGAATTGATGGAGTTAACCAATGAATTGATGGAGGGCGAAAAAGAGAAACAAAAAAAAAGGCCATTATTCAATTATGTGGAGAATTACTTGATACGTACAAAAGGTTTGAAAATTAAACTGACATTAAAAAAAAAGATGAGATGGAGTGGAAATCACATACCAACATCAAGCTTAAATTTGTGGTGCTCATTTGTAGTGCTATCTGCAATTAGTCTTATCAGAAGCTTATGCACTGGTTGATGTCTCGGTCTTCTCCTTAGCTGCATGTACATTGTAGACTTGGGTAGATGAGAAGCAGAAGAAAATAAAAATATAAGTTGAAGTTATAACTTAACTACCTATGTTGACTCATGTCCAACACATAATAACAATAGCAAATCATTTATCATCTCGTGCACTGGTTTGTCATTGTCACTCAAATTCACAAAATCATTTACTCCAAATTTTTTAGTTATGACCTAGATCATGCATCTATCAGTATAAATACGGAAAAGAAAATAAACGCAATTTATTAGAACAAAGAATTTGGGATCAACAAAGTTTCTCCAAACTTACAGCAAGGCCAATAAACAGCAACTGAGGATAATTTTTCGTTTAGCTACATTCAGAGGGGTACCCAAACTTGATACTAAAAAACAAAATATCCAGTATAATGCAAACGAATCAATATGTAGTATCAGTTTAGGATGCATAATTCAAGGCTCTAAAGCATTGAAGTAGGACATCAAACTTGTCGGTATGGCACAACTGAGGATGCAAACTTTGTCCAACTGAGCAAGGGGCTTAATTTTGGAAAGACGGCCACAATGAACACCAATGTATTCACTCGAAGTAAATGTGCCTAGAAAAGTCTACTCATAGTTTACAAATCTGCAATTCTCAAAGGTTAATCATATAAAATCACATATATATATAGACACATATGTATATATTATGTATATTATATGTATGTGATAGCTATTATTGCTGACCTTCGGCAGAAGTAGAGTTCAATGTGATAAACTGAGGTATATTTTGACCTTTACCCTCATTTCCATGGCATTAGGTGGAACAACCTTCACCCTCTCTATCACCAACGGCTTCCTTGCCTCACATGCAATTGCTGTTGCAAAATCTACAACACAGAAATCCCAAATTGAGAAGTATTAAATCTCTATCCTCAAATATCCTTCGAAAGACATGCAAAATGAAGAACAATGGACCTAGCAGGCAAAGAAGCTGATTGGTGTTCATAAAAAGGATATTTTAGTTTTAATTACCTTGTATTTGAGAAGAGGTTCAGAACTCTCTTCAATTTCTTTTGGTTCTGGTTTAGCTCCAAGCCTAGCCTCCGTTGTCGCCATTGACAAAAGGCGGGCTTTTATGAATAGAAGTGGACATGAATGGAGCTTGATATGATCTAATTATGAAAACATATACTAAGCAAACATAAAATTTAAGGTGCATGGACGAATTTATCTAAATATGTTGAGAAGAATATCATTTTTTTACATATTTTCTCGACAACCAAACAACAATTTTGTCATCGGTGTTCAGACGGAAATAATTCTCCGGAATTTGAAGACCGAAACCCTAAAACCTTAACACTTGAGATCGATTCGATTAAGAGTGAGAGAATTTGTAGAATTTTATATGTTAGTTTGGGGGTTTGAGTTTGTTTTCTTATTTTATGAACAGAAAACTTGAATCAAATGCCAAATAAAAACTCCAATAGCTTACTTGATGACAAATCGGTGAGAAAGCTTTTGGGTAGAAGGGTCGGAGAGGGTTTGAAGCTAGAATCTGCTGATACTGAGGTGAGTCAAGACGATGTTGCAGTTCGATTGTCAACCGACGACCAAGATTTCTTCATGGGTTTTCCATCCAGATGGGCTTGTAGTGCGGCTACGGTTGAGATTTGTTGACGATGAAGCGGTGAGCGAGAGAGAAGCGCCGATTCTGAGAGAAATTGTGAAAATGGATTTGATGGTTTGAGGTTTAGGTTTTTTGCGATGATTTTGAGCGACAAAGGAGATAAAGCGGCATGGAGCGGTGAGCAAGAGTGAGAGGGGGGAATAGGCAGGAAGTGTCAATGGAACGGGATCCCACGTGTTCAAGAATGCTGCTGCACTTGACAGCAAGGCAAAATGGCAAAGTTGAAAAAAAGGGAAAAAACAGGGGGTAAAACCAGAACAACACTGTGCTTATGAACAGTGATTGAGTGTGTTTTCAGTTTTAGTATAGATTGAATTTTCACTTTTTCTAAAATTGAATTTTTTTTGTCAAACTATAGAATTTATCAATTAGACGTTAGATTAGCCACTAGAGGAGTTTGAACCAACGCCGTCATGCAAAGGCTTAACATCTTCTTACCACTGTGGTAAATGGCCACTTGCAAATTGAAATCTTATTTGATAGCTACATTATTATTCATTTAGTTTTATAAATTTTATTTTTACTTTTACTAAATTTAGAAATTAAAATTGAAATCTTATTTAGTAATTACAGTACTTTCATTTTTCAATTTTTATTTTTTATTTTTGATTAAAATTATATCTCTACTAATTAATGAAATGTTCTTTGTCAACTAAAATAGGGTGAAAAGACAAATTAGTATTCTATCACACAAAAAAATGATGGGCAATAATATAATCTCATAGGTCTAAACTTTACTGTTTTTTATTGAAGTCTCACCTACAGGTGATGTTAAAATACTTTCAATATTAAAAAATAAAAAACCTCTCACTCCCCCCACGTTGTCTCTCTCTCTCTCCCTCTCTCCTTCTCATTTTCTAAAAAAAATGTGTTCATACACACAAGGTGTGTAGGCAAATGCTAGTTTTAATTATGACAACCTATCCCTAATTTTACAATTTTATTAATTTTTTATGGAATACTTTCAATATTTTATTAATTTAGTTTGGCCCGTTGGGCCCCACATCACAAGCTTTCCTCTCCATCGCTGTCATGTGTCTCTTTTCTCCCCACTTTCTTCCCTTATTGCCGTGTCCCTTTCTCTTTCAAACTCTCATTTTTTAAAAACTCACGGACTTGTTGCCCCCTTACTCCCACTTACTAATTTCAAGCTCCCTCCCGTCTACCTCTCTCTACAAGTGCAGAGAATAAATTGTATGCAATAATCGTCGCTAGCCACTTACAACGATGGCCATTCTGGCGAGCCAGATCACACCACCCCACCACACCTTGTTATTCCCCATCGATGTTAACCTTATACCGTGAACATCAAACCCAGACGTGGAGCTTACACTGCACAGTGGCCATTGCCACTATTCATCATCTTCCCCAACGAGTTCTCATCGATTCCGACTAAGGTAAGGTTCGAGAACACTAGATTTAACTTCTCTCATAGAAATTATGGATGTGTGACTCAGTTCAGGCATTTTGGTGAAAGGTTGACGTTGAAATAACTTTGAAGAAGATAATTCTACGGTTTTTCCAACAAGTGTCTGTGACCATCTGACCACCTTTAGAACATTTTTCCGGCCAAAACCGACGTTAGATTGGCCCTACTTTGGTATGGTTTTGTTCCCTACATTTCTAGCTTCAAATTGACTTTTGAATCATTGATTTTGGTTCAGTATTGAGCTCGAAATGAGCTCTGGAATTCAGCCCTACAATCTGCAAAAACTGCAGATTTCGTGAAGAAGGCGCGTGAGGGTGCGTGGGCAACCAATGCGAGTGGCACGTGCGGCGCGTGGTTGCTAATGCAGCCACCCTGTGGCAACGTGTGGAGGAACCCGAGGTCCCTTCTTAGGTTTCTTAACGTGCTAAATCCTAATCCGCCGTTCGTTTTCCAAAATTCGACCGTTTTAAAATAGTTTCTTTTATTAGCTGTACTTTGTACGAAAATGCGTTTATACGTTAGTACGTTATATATTTACATAAATGGTCTCATTTCTAGGTGAAATACTTGACAAGGATCTTTTATGCCCGTGAGGCGGGTTCGACTAGACGACATGATTTGTGAATGGGTTTTTTCTTTGATATATATATATATATATTTGTTTAGTTTCCATATATACATCTAATAATGAATTTTCTATATGTCTGCCTTAATTAAATTTATAGCTATGAAAAATATTATGTTGAAATCATTGTGGCATGACTATATTTTCATTACTTGTTGCACCGGTGTTAGTATTCGCCCCAGGCCAGGGCCAGGGTTTACGTGTATGTTCACATCGCACCGCTCGCTCACTTTGGATCCATTGTAGGTGTCAATCTTGTCCTAGGTTGCAATAGGCAACTAGGACTCGTATGTGATGCGCATAGCATCAATCTTCACGTGATTGTAGTACTAGAGCATATATATTGTGATTTCACCCAATCATGTTCACGTCAGAATATCTCTGAATGAACTCATGTGTTAGCATAGATTGATGAGTACTTGATTTTACTGATGAGAACTTGATTTTCTTATGCCGTAGTTGAGATATTATGATTTAAATGTTCCTTGAATTATTATTGAAATACTTTTGATTTCATACGTATACATAGTATGATTTTCTAGAAACTATACTTGTTTTACAACAAGGGGTTATAATGTTTTCAAAAAGGTTTTTATAAAACTTTATTTTTAGGCCCACTCACCCTTATTTTTCGCCCCTCCAAGTTTAGTGGCTGAGCTTCCATGTCGAGAGAATTCTTGGTAAACTTTGATATAGATGACTACCTTTGATGGTATAATTCACATCCTACTTTGTTGTACTTTACTTATGCTTTGGCATCACGTGTGAAATAGGTTCATTCCCGCTCACAAGTGCACTCTTATATTTAGGCATTTTTAGGTTTTAAATTTATTCACATTTTCCACATCACTACACTTTATGGTTTCGTCACCCTCTTAGTGTCGATCAGCACAGCTCGATTCGAAGTCCAAGTGGACATCTTGGGTTCGGGTGTGTCATTAATTTTTAGTTTTCAATTTTAAAAAAAATCACAATTAAAAATAAAGTGGTTGTCAAACACCCCATTCGTTTTCCATATTTTGGTTTTTCTTTTTTGATGTTTGCATACTGAACAAAATAAACGGAGGATTATTCAGTTTTTAATGGATTTATAAATCCATGAATTTTTATGGAGTTTAATTGATTTGTAGAGATTCCAAGTAAAATTTTAGTTATCACATTCATAAGCTGCATATTCAGTTTTTAAAAAACTACCAAACTGATAAGGTAGCGAAACATTATAATGTTCGTTACGGGGGAATACGTCTCATCGTAATCAACCCAGGGCGAAACCACAAAGCCCAAAAGAGAGCTAGAGAGAGAAGCCCAATCCAACACTACACCAACAATGTGAATGGGCTTGTTATAAATGTCAAAATACTATGTGCTCATTTGGATGTGTTACGCTATAAAGCGCTTTTACTCACTAACACTTTTTTATTGTAGCACTTTTCAATAGCGCTTTTATAAGGAAGTAGTTTGTTGTTTGGCATGTAACTTTTGTATTGTATAGAAGCGGTTTTGATATTAAATAGAGTGTTTGGTTGTCAAATGAAAAAGCGCTTTCATTAATAATTCTCAATAACTTTTGCATAAATATTTTTTGTATATAATTAGCGTACGACTTGATTAAAATTGCTGATGAAAATTCAATTAAAAATAGTAATGATCATTAACAAAATGATACATACTTATTGAAAATATATGTTTTTTTCTTAAAAAAAAAAACACGTTATAGTTGCATGGCAATCAAATGTGATATAACTATTAACTAGATATAAGAAGATTAGCAATTCTTTCTCGTTCAACATCTAACTCTCACCTATGAGTAAAATTTTCATCAACAATCTTTTCATCTCTATGATCTTCCTCATGTCCAACAGAAGTAGCTCCTCATCATCCTTGCAAGGTTGGAATTCTTGATCTATCATGGAACGATTCGTAATAAAATTGTGTAAAGCCATTGAAGCAACAAGAATTTGTACTTGTTTTTCAAAAGGGAAGTTACGCATGAGACGAATCATTGTCCACCTATTTTTTCAAACAACAAAAGTCTTTCTATGGTGCATCTTAGGAATGAATGCCTCTGATTAAATATCTCTTTTTTCCCTCTTGGCTAACTTCCACATTGAAACTCAGGAAGATGATATCGTTCACCCCTGTAAGGTCCAACATATTCATTCATATGTGGATATCCAACATTAACTAGATAATATTTACCTATACCATAATTGAAAAGAAAAATATATTTATTTTTTAGATTATAAGATCATAAATGAATAAACACATTCATATAGGACTAAAGTTGACTACTAACTAGAAAGGGATAAGGAAATTTCAATTCTGGTCTTCTCAAGGCCTCCATGAATATATTGTTGGAAATTTTGAGTAGATATTTCATTGTCCCACGTTGGTCACCGCAAAAGGTTCCATCACCTTATAAGGCTTCGTCCCTTTTAGAAAGTGATTGGAGTGATGAACCATAGAGAATAAAATTAGGCTCAACCTTGGGTTTGGGCTTTAGGGTGTGCTAATTAATTGATAATTAGTATATAATTAATACATAATTGGGCTTTGAGGTGTGCTAATTAATGGATAATTAATATATATTTATCAAAAGATGGGCCTTGGACCTTAGGGCTCGGGCTCTAATAGTTAAATTCTTTGATTAATTATTATTTTTAATTAATTAATTTTTTTATCAAAAGACTCATCTTTTCAAATGATGTCTGAAGCAATGAAAGAACGCCACTAGAGAGCAAAGCACCCTTCTAAGAAGATATCTCCCAACAGATGCATCACATTCTCTTACATGTTGCAAACAAACATAAATCTATTATATATACATCCATCTGCATGGCATTTAGAACAAAAAAAAAAAATCAAATTCTTCTTCTACAATCCCAAACCTTTTTACTGAGAGAACCACAAAGAAATGCACAAGAAGTCTAGTTTTCCAGTGCTGAAATCCTGACTTAGATTATTGAATCCTGGTGAGGCAGACGTCCGTAGAAATACAAGCACTGAGTATGGACGAAATTTCTGTTTCAAGGACAGTGCGGTACGGAAGCCTCAATCTTCAGTTTATCTGTTTGAATATTATTTCGTTTTGTTCATATTCTGTTAAATTATAAATTTGCATTTATTATTTATTAGCATATAAATTTATCATTGATTGTTGATATTTATCTAACATATACGTGAATCATGAGTAGCACCCTCCCATCCAGCCCCAGACAAATGTAAAACACATATTGAAATCACATACAGTCATAACATTTTGAGTTGTGTTTTCTTTTCTACCAATATATGGTACTTGCATTTCTCTAGGCACCACAACTGGGACATGTTCCATCAATTGCCCCTATGCAACCTTTAAAATATGGCCAATATCGATTGTCATCCTTAATTTTATTTGAAACTCTCTTGAATTGCCGATCATGTGGGCATATAATATCGATAGCCATGCGAGAAACAACATCTAATAGTTTCCCAAACCACCTAAAGACAATCTCACCAGAGCGTTGAAACCTCTCTTGGACCATCCTAATAGTGTTCCCATGACCTAATGTGTTAATAATTTCTCACCTTCACTTTTTTCTCCCACTACTCATCACTTGCAATGATAGTTTGCTTCACAGGATCCCATTCTAAGCCAGTCTCTTTACCAACTAATGATGTCCACAATTGCCATTCTTTCTTAAGTGCAGTCCATTTGTTCTTGATTTGTTTACGATCATACAACCTTTGAGTAAGGTCATTAAATTTCTTAATAACATTTTTCCATCCAATCCTATTACGATGACCACCTGTTTGATTTCCGGCTAATGTCTCAATTACACAAATGCTTATAAATGTCTCAACATTTGCATCATCCCACATTGCCTTACCCTTTTTTTTATTACTTTCCTCACGTGCATCTTGTGCATCTCTAACTATATTTTTAGACATATTTATAAAGAGAAAGAAAAACAAACTATAGCACAAAATAAGAGCATACACCACTGCTTATGTCCTAACTAACAACACGAATAATTTAAATATTTCAATTGTATGGAAGCATCTGGTTTACTATCAGTAGTATGAAAAGCAATTATTGCAGTGATAATAGGTTGTTCAATTGTTACGTAACTTGGGAAGCAATTATTTCATTATTTTGTGATTATAAGAAAGTTTCCAATGGTAATAATTTTTGGTAGTTGTTTCATCATTAAACATCTCATAGAGAAACGGTATCATGAACAAACGGCAGCAAGGTTATTGATCTTCAAAGTTTTTTTTTATTTTTTTTATTTTATCGAATTTGCTATGCAAAGTTTACTAATCTAAAAAGTATTCTGAATACCAAAAGCAAAAGCGCTATAAATCGTATTGATAGAAAACATTAAAAATAATTCTAATAACAATAGTTAAAAACAACAATCATACAGGAAACAAATAATTCAGAAATACCTTTGGAGAGTTAATGAACGATCACCAAACAAAAATTTATATTTATTAACAAATAAGAAGAGTAAGTCTGTAAAGAGAGAAGCAACATGATTTTATAAGAGGATTGTGATTCTGTACCAGGGGTTTAATGTCATAAATGATAAATCAAAATTTGTTAAATATTTCCAGGCTTAAGGTCGTGATATACCTTTGGAAGGTTAATGAACGATCACCAAACAAAATTATTTGCGTGTGGCTACATACAAATTTAAGATAAGAAATAGCATACATACCTCCACAAAATGTTCAGGCGATGGAGATGCATGTAGAGAGGTTTGGGGAAGATGAAGATGAAGAGATGGAGACCAAGTAGAATGCTCAGCCTCCAAAATAATATGAAAATAAAAACCTTATGGGTTATCGACGTGCAACCCTAGAAAAAATAGATGATGGTAATTTTGATATTTTTTTTTTTGAAGTGTAATGGCATTTTAGACTTTCAAATTAAAAAATAGGGATAATTTTGAAATTGAAAAAATTTCATTAAAGAGAGCAAAGTGCTTCCCTTGTTTTCTCTGCGCATCACTTTTAAGAGGAAGCACCTCCTAGGTGCTTCTTTAGAAAATGCTTCTTATTACTTCTACTTCTACTTCTAACTAAAAACACTTTTAAAATATTTGCCAAACAACAAGTTTTTTAAACTGAAACGTTTTTACTCATTAGGAAGTGGTTTTGGCTCTTTTAGAAGCACAACCAAACGAGCTATATGTTGGTCTAGTTGTAGGTACAGTCTAGTTTGGTTCGATTTCTCATTTAAATAGCAGTCAATGCGATTTTGTGATGCATTGTGCTTGGCTATGGCAGTGTTTCTCTACTTTGATGGTTATTTTTACCTCATTGTTGACAACAATGACGGCTCTTCATGGGAGTAATTTGGTTCTTGGCCTCATGGCTAGGGTTTAGGTTTTTTGTTCGACTTTTGTGAGTTTGACGAAGTTGTATCAACTCTTTATTTGAAAGTGGGAGTTTGTTGTATCTCCTTAGATGGAGGAAGACTTTATTTTCAAGATGTTGTAGCAAGAGATTTATGTTAAATTAGTTGAAAATGCACTACAAATATTAGATGAGTTGTTTATAAATCACTTGTTTATGTTTTTGTAATGGTTATGTAGCCCTTTTCAAATTTTACGTAATATTTTTGTAGTTGATTTCTAATTAATTAAGTTTTTATCCTAGCTATCTCTTAATACTTACAAATTTCTCATCCAAACATAACCTAAAAGTTTTTTTTTCCCAACTTCTTGTGCCATGACAATAATATATTAAAAAAGAATGTCGTAAAAACATTGATGTCATTTTACTTTATTAGTAAGGGAGTGCTAGCAACCGTTGCACTAATATTTGCATTTGGACCTTTTCATTTTATCAAAATGTCATGTGTCATTTTGTACACACACAAAAAAAATAAATAAATAAAAACATTTTAATGACTTTAGCTAGGGATTAAAGATGAAAAGCATAAAATATAATTTTAAGGCATTAAATGTCTTGTATTTTGCGTTAAAAAATGACACGTGGCGTTTGATAAAGTGAACATGTGCAAATGAAAATGTTAGTACAAAGGTTGCTAACTTTATTATTTCTTTAAACCTTCTTATCTTACAAAATCAGAAACACTTTGTATTGTAGGGTCCAACTCCCATACTACGTAGTATGGACTGTAAGTTCTGAAGATAGGTATACACTTGGTTAGCACTTGTTATTATACACATGGGAATATTAGAGATTAACATTGATAATGTTTGTGTGCTAATAAGGAACATGTTTATTAGGATTCATTAGCTTGAACACTCATTATAGTACTAAAAGTCTTTCTAGCTTACATGAATAAGAGGTTAAGATCAATCAATAATACTCAATGGAAAGCATCTTAGTTGATTACCACTGTGTATGGTTAGGGTCCCTGCACTCTTTTTAATCACGCAAGCTTACAAAAAATGGAACCCCATTCTTGAGGCCTTGCATACTGAAGAGGAGAGCTGCACAAGAACTCTAATCCCAACAAGCATGTCATCATCTTCAGGTGAGTGGTTAATTTGGTACTGTGTTATAATATTCAGAATTCATATTCATATATATTATATGTTTTACATGGACTACTACGAGTATTAAATGATTTGGATGCAAAGAACCACATCATCCAAATCAATTCATCTTATCCAGTGCTCGTAGTATTTTATACCATGCAGTATGGAAGAATTTTCCAGTATGGTATGTCATATCCAAAATCAATGAAATATGATGAATTGCATTATCCTGTTGGATCACTTGGTGTTACATCCTGGTGCATTTTGGATACGAGCTATAGATACTAGTTGGACCAGAAAAGGATTTGAATTGGGTCTTGAACTAGGATCATCGAGGCTTCTTCAATCAAACCATCCCTGAAAATGAGCTCACATTGTCACACATCGAAAGTTGAAGGTCAATTGGTTCCAAAGTTGAAGTTGATTAGACCAATGACGTCCCACCCCATGCATGTGGCCACGCCACGTTGTGGTGATTAGTGGTACCATCACATGATAGTGAGTTGTTATTTGTGATCACCACTCCATGTTCAAGAATCAAAAGGGTTTTCCATGTAGATAATGTTTTTCCATATGCGCTAATAATCTATTGCACAAATACAAAACTCTCCATTATCTCTTTAGCAAATGCACTTTTTATGATTTATGCGCGTTTTTTTTTTCTCGTTTCTTACTTATCTTTTGTTATTTTTATTCAAATCGAATGAATTTAAAAATTAATAAACATGAGTCTGACCAAAATTTTATTTATTAATTCATCATACAAGGGGATGAAGCTTAACTTTTGTATGAAGTGAGTATATGATAAGTTATTGACTTGATCAAAATGAAGTATGAGATATCATCACTACTAAATTAAACAGTTTGCGCGACTATGGACATTTTGTCGCGCAAAAAATTATTTGGTCGCACATAAACTATGGCGACCAGAAAATCATCGCGCATATTTTGTCGCGCAAAGCTCATGAAAAAAGACATTGCGCGACGAACATCTTCAAATTTGTCGCGTGTCTTAACAATTGCGCGGCGCATTACTAGTCGTCGCGCGAAAGTTATACGGACAAAGGTTTTCGTCGTACGATTTAAACGAGTACAAGTGCGTTTGTGGGTAATTTGTCTCAAAACTTTTTGCGCGACGAAATCTATAGTAGGCGCGTGGTAATGCACAATGAAGAGTAAGACGCGCGTAATTTTGCGCGACGACATTTCGTCGTCGCACACGTGTAATTTTTAATAAAAAAATAGAATAAAAGGAAAAAAAAAACAGATTTCATACTAATGACATGAGAAAGAAAAAAAAAAGCAAATTAATGAATAATTTTTTTATTATTTATAATATAAATAAAAATGTACGTACAAATATAAAGTAAAAAAAACGGAACAAAACTACAAAAATAAAGAGGCAAAATCTATAGGCATGTCATTCAGAGGTGCTTGGTAATCTTGCTGCTGGTTGGGGACAGGGTCGGAGGTCAACGGGCCTGATTGTTGTGCTTGCTCGGTGTGGAAGGGCTGTGAGGGCGATGGTGTAGAAAAACCGGGGAGATGTATTCCAGAGGAACTGAGGGCTTGTACAAGCATTGACATTTGAGACTTGAACGATGCTAGCTCACTCCTTAGCCCAGCGACTTCCTGCGTCAAAGTCGTAACCTTGGTCTTTAACTACGAGGATGATGAGGCTCCAGTTTCCCGACGCCTGGCATTTCTCATCCCCCGACAATATGTCCCTGGCCTTTGACCGAAAGTTTGGTCCAACGTCTCTGTGACGATGTGAAACCCTGCATTCTCAGGGGGATCCATAGACTCGATCGACGTGTCCGAGGGAAGGTGGGAGGCAAACTCCTGAAGCACCACTTGTCGCTTCTCCACCATAGTTGCCTGTGAAAAAAACACATGGATTATTAATAGAAAACAATTTGAAAGAATTAGTATAAATGTTTAATGCATAAGAAATTACTTATATGAAGAGACTGGGTTAACTCATTCCTAGGCCGAACATAAACGTCAGCAAAGACATCAATCTTCGGAAATTTTGAACCCTCCTAAAATCGAAAAAGATAAGGAAAATGTTAGTACGAAAAAAAAAATTATTAGCGACATTTTAAAATTGGAAATGAAAGTTGTAATATATATCTTCCGTCACACCTCCATCCTATAGGAGAAAGGCCTCGAACCCGAATGATGGAGAAGAGTCTTTTTCTCTCGATTGATCCTGTTCGCCTTCGCCTTCTTCTGTTATACAAAAAATAAACGTATTAGTTGTAATAGTTAAAGAAAATTTAAAAAAATTAATAATAAACATTGTTAAAAAATAAAAAAAGTAAAATGAAAGAAGTCATCATTAAAAACGCACCACATATGTCGGGTCCTTAAAATAACCGCAAAGCCAAACCCAACTATCTTGTCGGTCCTCCAACTTCTTCGGACATCCCTCCTCAAGAGCGACCTACGGATCATCAAACTCCTAAAACCATTGGTGCAAGTCACTCTTCCACTGCTTGTAGCGTTCGGAGAAGAGCCGATTGACATATGCGAACTTGTCCTCGTCCATGTGCTCCAAATTGTAGTTTGTCTGCAATATAACAAATATTTTGAAAGCATTAGTAATAAAAGACATTAATACATATAAATATATAAATTTTACATGAAAAGCATTAAAAAGGCGATGCTACTTACGGACAATTGATTGCGCACCATAATCTTCGTCTCCTCCATCATCGCCTTCCAAGACTTCCACAGCATAGGGCAAAAGGTCCGCACAACATGCCCAATGTCATGGGCCAATGCACTATGTTAGTTCGCCGTTAGTGCTGCCCGATGTCGCTTAACGTATCCGATTAGGATACGACCGTTGGTCACCCGGGTGACCTTCCCCGTCTTCAATTGCTGACAAGGTCCCCGGGTGTGTTTCTTCGCTGCAAATAGATGAAAAAAAAAATCATTAACCCATAACTAATAACAAATCCTACTTAAATTTCGGCATAACCTCCCCTATAATTAAAACATTTCCCAAAACCTTGAAAATAACATAAACAATATACATATCCAACATAATAATCACAACAGTTTAATAAAAGGTTCGGAATGATGAAAAAATTTTAATCCTTACATGACATAACAAATTGAACCTAAAATAAAAAAACTTAGTAAACAAGGGAATGAGGGAGTGAATTAGGATTGTATACCTGACCATGTACCGAAGGCATCGGTTAGGGATCCCGATGGCGACATCTGTTCCACAGTGCGGGGGCGTCGATGAGTTCGTCTGGCGTTAATAGGTAACGCCACCGAAGAAGTTGACGATGTCTATGCCTGTGGAACTGGAGGACCATCTGAGTGAACCGGATTGACCGGCCTATGGTCCATCTCTGTCGGAGCAGTGGCAGCAGTAGTAGGTATAGTCGTCAGACTAGGTGTAGAAGTCATCGGCCTCCGAGTTCTAATGAGGTGAGACATCTACAAAATTGGCAATCAATTTGTTTAGTACACAAAGATTTTGATTATGTTTTCACATGCTTACAACTTCAATGGCTACAAAAGGATTGCTAATTGTTGATTTGATTTCAAATTAACTTGTTAACTTAAATAAACATATGGGAATTCCAGTCCATTGGCTGGTCAAAAGCATTTTCTGAATGCATATGGGCAGATTCAATGACTTTGGAGATGTAGAAATATGAAAATAATTGAAACATTCCCATCATAACAAAGTTCATGTGCTCTGCGATTTGCAGCAAAAGAAGTTTGCTAATACCTCTCATGAAAATCTAATATATATATATATATATATATATCGTAGCAAAAGAAGTTTGTTAATACCTCTCATGAAAATCTAATATATATATATATATATATATATATATATATATAATCTAAACTATAATGGAGGAATTCAAATTATTGTGCAAAAAAGAAAGATTAATATCAAAATGTAAATGTAACTTCAAAATTGGGATGCCGAATTCAACAAGCAACACAATCGAGTCTATCATATTAATAAGGCAACAACAAAGGGTAATACCCCATTATATATCAACAAATCGTGGCAATCAACAATGCAAATCCTTAATTTAAGAACCCTGTACTTAAATTAGAAAACCCCTAATTCGAACCCTGTATTTGAAATTAAAAAACCCCTAATTTAAGAACCTTAATCTAACCCCCAGTGAAGCACCCTAAATCTAACCCCCAATTTAAGAAAACCTAATCTAACCTCATTGCCCAAAATCGTTCCCCTAAGATAAGACCTAAATCCAACCCCAATTAAGAACCCTAAAAACTCTAATTTAAGAACCTAAATGTAACCTCCAATTTACGAACCCTAAATCTAACCCCACCGCCCCTAATTTGAAAAAAATAAAAACCCTAATTCTAACCCCCAGTCAATAAACAAAATTGAAACTAAAAACTGAAAAGGAAATTACCTATTGGAGAAAAAGAGGCGATGGACCGAGAGAGGGATGGAGAGACGAGGTGAGTGAAGGAGAGACAAACGAAGATAGATAGGAAGGAAAGATAGGGTATCGCGCGGGGAAAAAAGGAAGAAGAGGGAAGTAAGGGAGGAACGAGACGCACGGGGGTTAATAATATAGAATATTACGTGACGGAGTGTTCGTCTCGCAAGGCTAAACAATCGTCGCGCAAGTTTTTTAAAATTTCCGCAAAAAAAACGCTTTATTTGAATTTTCAGACAATTGTGCGACGAATCAATATATTTCGTAGTGCAAGTTTTTAAAATTTCCGCGAAAAAGCACTTTAATTGAATTTTTAGACACGTGGGTGACGAATACATATATTTCATCGCGCAAAGTATATTTGTGCGACCAAAAAAATTTTACGCGTCACGCAATTGTGTTTTAAATTGGTTTTTTTTTTATTATTTTGTTTACAATTTATTATAAAATACAAACAAAACAACTTTAAATACAAAGTAATTCACATATAAAATGGGAATCATTCATACCATTTTTTTCATCACTCTATATAATGCATTAAACATTTCATGTGTTTTACAAAAAAATTACAAATAAATTGCCTTAATCTTAATCCGAACTATAATAACTTTCACTTTCGTCGCTATCATCATTTTGAGTGTCACATTCCTTATCATCGATAGGTACGTCACCATCGTTGTTCGTGCGCACTGGACCATCGTATCGTGGAATATTACCAAGGTCAATCGTGATGAACTGAATCAGTATTTCGATTGAAGATACTCCATCTATCTGAAATGGTTCTTGGATAAAATTAGTATCTCGGAGTGTTTCCGCATCACTTTCCATGAAAGATTCAAGACGTTGGTCAGCAACATTGTTGATGTCGTCGTCAGTACGGTCTTGTTCTGGTATAGCATACACATTCCTATGATCCATCTTCTGAACAACTTTCCAACCCTGGATTTAGGGTCATCTAGATACACAATTTGTTTTGCCATGGTTGCTAATATGTAAGAGTCGTCATTGTACCAAGTTTTGGTAGTGTTCATTGATAGTAATCCATGATTTGTTTTCACACTTCCATGCCTATTCGGGTGTGTATCAAACCATCGACACTTAAATAAGATCACCTGGCACCGGTCTTTATAAAGTAATTACACGACACTTATTAATTTGCCATAGAATTCAATGTCTGTACTTTCGCCTCCTCCGGGGACATGAACACCGCTGTTTTGTGTACACAACTTGTCATTTCGTGCACCCGCTAAGAACTTGACGCCATTGACATGGCAGCCCGAGTACAATTCAACGCGAATTGGTCCGAACGCTAAGTTATATAACTCTTCACTGTACGCAGGGGAATTCGATGTTGTCAGTTGATTCACCTAATATTAAACAAACATTTAAATTTGTTAGTTCAAGCAACTTAATTGGTACAATATATATGTCCAATACAAAACACTTCAAACTTACATATTCGAGAAACCACTGCGGAAATAATTCACGGTGTTTCTTGGCATACAAATGTGAAGGATGTGCCTGCTTCATCATATTTTCATGCTCGTCTAGGTGTGACAGTGTCTCATCACAATTGTTGAGTACGAACCAATGTGCTACATCCATGTTCTTCTTGGAAAACGACTCACCACAAATCGGATCTCCGAATGGTCGAGCGACCTAGGCAAAAATTGAAAGTTTCTCCTTTCTCACACCCCCGTCATTATTGTGAGGATGATGATTGAAAGTTGTCTCAACATCTTTTAAATACATTCCAGAAAATGTAAGTGCCTCATATGACACCCAAGCTTGTATAATGAATCATTCGGGCTTCGCTTTGTTTCGTACACTTTTCTTCAAGTCTTCGAGAAGCATGCCAAAAGGAAATGATACGATACACATATTACTAATCGTAATATATTTAATATCGATTAATAAAAAAGACGAGGAATATATACCTTTCTATTTGATACATCCATCGAAAGTTGACTGGTCCAGCAAGCAATGCCTCATCTGGTAAGTGAACCATCACGTGTATCATACTTGTGAAGAAGGCTGGAGGAAATATCATCTCAAACTTGCATAGAACTTGCACAATGTCATGGCGCAACTGATTAATGTCCGTTCTTCGTAACGTTCTTGACGTCAATTGCGAAAAAAAACTAGACAACATGATTGGTTTCACTACATCAGGTGGCAAGAGATGTCGAATACCCATAGGAAGTAGGCGTTGCAGAACCACATGGTAGTCATGACTCTTTAAGCCAGCTAATTTACCCCCGTCAACGTTCACGCAACGCACGATATTTAAAGCATACCCATCGAGAAACTTTACAGACGATAAAAACTTTAAAAATTCTTTCTTGTCATTCGATTTCATTGAAAAAAATGCAAGATCCCTTCTGGCTTTATCATTGTCCCTATTCATCCATAAACCCCGTCGTATTTCCATTCGTTCCAAATCAAGACGAGCTTTGATTGTGTCCTTTGTCTTGCCTTCAATATCTATAATTGTGCCGACCAATGTATCAAATACATTTTTCTCAACATGCATAACATCGAGGTTGTGTCTCAATTTTAGTTTAGACCAATATGAGAGCTCAAAAAACATAGACTTGTGTGTCCAGTTCATATGTGTAGCAGGTCTTGTCCTAGTGACATTGGTCCTAAAATGAGCAAAATCCAAACTGTTAAGCTGTTCCAAAATATGAGAACCAAACCATTCTCTGAGTCTAAGGTGATGCTCTTTCTCCCCGTCAAACTCTTTATCCTTCTCTCGCCACTCATGGTCCCAAGGCAACCATCTTCGATGACCAAGGTAACAAACTTTTCTAGCGTGCCAACTAGATGTTACGTCTTCCTTGCATACAGAGCATGCCATATAACCCCTAGTGCTCTATCCGGAAACCATTGCATATGCGGGGAAATTGTTCACAGTCCACATCACTACAGCCCGTAAAGTGAACATCTTGCCAGTACATTTATCTTATGTGCACACACTGTGTGTCCATAAATCTTTTAGCTCATCCACAAACGACCGTAAGTATACATCGATTGACCTACCAGGATCCTCAGTTATCAATAGAGTCATCATCATGTATTCTTTTTTCATACATTTCCATGGTGGCAAATTATACGGAAATATGAAAATTGGCCAAGTACTGTGGTGTTGGTTTAAAACCCTAAACGGATTAAATCCATCAGTGGCAAGTCTCAATTTAACGTTACGAGAATCAGCAGCAAACTCGAGGAACATTCAATCTAACTCTTTCCATGCCTCCCCATCTGCAGGATGTCGTATCACATCGTCGTCTACCCGTTTTTTCTTATGTCATCTCATGTCTGTGGCAGCATGCAACAACATATACAATCACTGCAACCTAGGTTTCAGGGGCAGATAACGCATGACTTTTTGTGGGATCTTAGTGGTTCTATTATGAGATGTCATTTTGAACCTTGACTCATTGCATATAGGGCATTTATCCAATGTTTTATACTCTTCGTAGAATAAAATACAATTGTTTTTGCAAGCATGAATTTTTTTCATAACCTAATCCAAGACCTTTCAACACCTTTTGCGCGTCTCTATGGTCTTTCGGCAAACAATTGTCCTTCGGAAGCATTCTCTTGAAAACCCCTAAAAAGTAATCGAAACACTGGTTCGACATACGATGCTTTATTTTTCCATGCATTAGTTCCACAATGGCCGTGAGAACGAAAAAGCTTTCGCACCCCGAGTATAACTCTTGGTTGGCATTTTTTAATAGTTTTTTTATATTGTTCGAACTCTGCACTGTCCATTAGTGTAGGCATGTCATCTTCCCCTTCGTGATTGGTGTTTGTCGATGCAAATGGAAAAACATCATTTATAATATCCATGACTTGTTCATTAGGATCGACAATAGGTTCAACATTATCCACTCTTGTGGCATACGAAGACGAAGCATTGTCTAATTGTTCCCCATGATGGTTCCAAGTATTATATGTCTCAATCATTCCATTCCTTACTAAATGAAATCGAACATTTTCTATTGTCTCCCTTAACGTGTTGTTACACCTCCTACAAGGACACCGGATTTTAGTTGCACCCGAGTTGTGTGTACTTGCAAAGTCAATAAAATCCTCGATTCTATCCAAGTATTCGTCCGTGCATCTATTCGGGTTCTGTATCCACGTCCTGTCCATAATTCCTGGAACCACAATAACAATACAACAATCACAATACAATAATCACAACAACTTCATACAAACTGATAATGTCACCTTATGCCTCCGGCAGGGGCCCTATCTCATTCGAGAATGCATAGTTATGTCACGTAATTTACGGCTACATCAGATTAGATTTCGACGTGGATGAATTTCGGCAGCATCTCGATACAGTTTTTCAGGTGTACGACCCGAAGAATGTACAGAGATGATACTGAAATCTCCACAACCGAAACCTAATCCTTCAACCATAAACTACGCATCATAACTGTGCATTCCCAAAATGTCCAAATAATGGGACAATTCAAGAATTAATTGGACCGCAGTCATGCTTTCGCATCCATGCGCGAAATCCAACTAATCCTTAAACGGGAAACTAAGTTTTACTAAAAATAAAAAACAAGTACGAAGTTAATTTCAATTAACTCCGTAGATCACAACACATATTTGTACGTCAAGTACAAATTTAACAACATAATATAAATATAATTTCAGAGCACAATATAAACATAACAAACTAAGTTCAACATAATTTAATTAATGGTGTATGTTTAAAAAATAAAACAAAGAAATTACCTTCTCAATCGTTATCCACCAATCGCTAATCACACACAATATCCCTATAGAGAATGAAATTAATGGCGTTAGTATGAATTTACATTAATACTTTTACCGTAACGACAAAAAACGCTTACCAGACACACCGAGATAGCTCGATCAACCTAGAGAAGATGGACGGAGTAGTTTAGATGATGAAATTGAGAGAAAATCAAAATGAAGGATACCAGATTCAGCAAAATCGCAGGGATGAGTGTAGAGGCACAATCTGCAAATTTTTTGGAGTTTGCCTCTGCACAAGGCTGATTTAAAGATGAACGATTTTGCGTGACGAATAATATGTTAGTCGAGCAAAGAACCTTTGAGCGACAAAGAAAACTTTTTCGTCGCGCAAATATTTCTTGCACGACAAACGTTTGTATTCGTCGCTCAAATGTTATTTGTGCGACGAAAGAAGACGTTCGTCGTGCTAGAAATATATATTTTTTATTTTTTATGTTTTCCTTCTTTATTTCTATGTACTGTAAATTTTTATTTTATTATAAATCAAAAACTCAAACCTAATTAAACTTTAAATTAATTAACAAAACTAATTTATGATCCCAAATAAAAATTATAATTAGTACAAATATTAATACTCATCCACATAACATATATTTATTCATTAAATTCAACATAAAGTCCACAAAATCTTATTTTTAAAAAATAAAAATAAAAAATAAAAACCCTCATCAACTTCAATCCTCCCTGGCCTACAACACATCAAACTTCCACTTCCGAAATCTCTGCTTGAAAAGCCCAATGACATAAATCCATTGTGTCTCATCGGTTTCATCAATATCCCAATGAACCTACATTAATGTCAATAACAATAAATTAGTAATTTAAAAAATATTACGTTTTATCAAAAATAATTTTTCAATATTTACCATAAATTTACCGATAACTCTCCCAGCATGGACTTCTTCAGCTCCTCAGGGATCTTTTTCCAAGACTCAAACTCGGCAGAACAATCCATCTGCACCAAATTCCCAATGTCATAAATGAATTCGGCATACACCTCAGCCAAATTTTTGCCTTCAAAGTACGGCACTTGCTTCCGTCGGTACCTCTCTACTCGCACTACAACTTTCTTTTTCCCAGAACCTTCCCCGGAATCGGCCATTCTTTTTTAAACAAAAAAATTTTGAAAACTTCGACTCTGAAACTGTGTTTATATAGCACTCGGACAACTTTGCGCGACGAAATAGTCGTCGCGTAAAACTATAACCCGTCACGCAAAATGCGTCATTAATGAGCAATAAATTGGAAGGTTTGAACGCATTCAGACAGCGCACTGCGCGACAAACACATGTATTCATCGCGCAAGGTGTATTTGAGTGACGAATTATCGTCGCGCAATATACTGATAGTTCATCCATCACAAGCTTTTTCACATTTCCTAACACATCTTTCCAAGAACGCCACTCAGCAATGGGGCAATTATTCCTCATAGCTACAGCAATTGCACGAGCAAACACAAAATGTTCTCTCATATCATGCGCGTCGGCCTTGCGCACACTCTTGTTGTTTTTATCCGCCATCTCAGCACGAACAGAATTGTGAAGAAAATGACAGTAGAAGCGCCTATTTGTAGCAAAGTTAGGATCTTTGCGCGACGAACTCTTTGTTGCGCAAACATCTACATTAAATAGCCTCAGATTTACCTTGTTGATGCATAAAATCAGTGAGGACTTTGGTACAACAAAAAGTGTTAAGTTTGTGACCTTCGCTAGATTGCTCCGGTCACTAGTATGGATAAGTATGTAAATGGATAGAGATAGGGAAGCAAACACAAGATGTATGTGGTTCACCCTGATTGGCTACATCCACGGAGTAGAGGAGTTCTCATTAATTGTGAAGGGTTTACACAAGTACATAGGTCCAAGCTCTCATTTAGTGAGTACAAATATTGTGAGAGAATGATCTCTATTTATAGAAGAGAGTTTCTAGTTTCTTTCTGATATTGACACGTGTCGTGTTGTGATTGGCTTCTGATGTTGACACGTGTCGCGCTATGATTGGCTTCCTGGTTGGAGGGAAACTCTTCTGGGTCCTTGATGGTATAACATTGACCGTGCTCAGTAGTTTCAGGATTGGTCAAGTATGGTACAAACAGTGCTCCCCTAAGGTCCCGAGTGAGGGAAGCTTCTCGGTTGGGGACTTGCAAGATCCAAGCCATTGAGTAATCACGAAACTTCTAAGTACCGAAGTGTGGTATCATTTTCACTTACCTTATCTGTCTCATATGTAGATGTGGCATCTTCTCTGGAAGTACTTTTCCTCCATCCAGGGGTGGTATCTTTAATCGATGAAGATGCACAAGGTAATGTATCAATTTCACTTGAAGCTTACTTGTAGTTTCGGGCTTAGTCAAGTGCGATACAAACCCTATAGTAGGAGTCCCCCAAGTCACCGAGCTAGGAGATTTACCGAATGAGGTAACAGACAAGGTAAGCAATCAGACTTCCAAGCAAGCAACCTGGATCGGAGGTTGGACTTCGGTTTCCGGTTAATTGTTCTCATTCTCCTTGTGTCGTAAACAACAACAAGGATAAGGAGAAGCAAATGGAGAAGAGATGATATGAGATACTTTTGCTTTTGAAGAAGTAACTTTCCACAGGCTTATTCTTGAACTGGGTTGGAAGGTTTTCTAGTTTCCTCCAGAGTATAAGGCCGACTCAAGAATTTGAGGGTCAAAACAAGTCCATCAAATCTAGAGTATGTTTGACCTTGATGATATGTGATACTTTTGCTGTTGACAAAGTAGTGGATGTATCGGCACGTGTTCTATTACGCTTGTCTCCACATGTTTCCTTGTATCCTTCTCACTTACCCTATCTGTTCTTCAGGCAGACGTGGTATCTTCTCTGGAAGCATAAGATGTTGAAGATGAGTACTCAAGAGCAATGTCAGATAAGTAATCAGGCAAGGGGTTCCAGGCAGTCAGTTCCTAACTGGAAGCTTGATTCCAAGTGCTGACTGATTACTCTCTTTCTTCTTATCTTACAGGTAAGAACAAGGCCAAAGGAAAAGACAGGTGAAAAGCATGATATGGGATACTCTTGCTTTTAACCTTGATGATATGAGATACTCTTGCTCTGGTGTAGCTTGTTTGCAGAGGTATTATCAGGAGGAAAAGAAGCTAAGTATTTTGAGAGACTCTGCTGAGAGTGCCCTCTCGGATGTGAAGAAAAGTTGAGCATTTTTTTTATTTGCAGGTCTACTTGGCTGTGGAGGATGAAGGTCGACATATATAGGAGTCTCCCTAACAACAAGTAGTAGTGCTATTCATTTACCCTTCTTGGTCATAGCAATGTAGTGGGAGCTGCAAGCTTCACGTGTTTTAACTTTGTCAGAGCACTTTGAAAAATTGGTCTGTGGTATCTGGAAAGCTGATGTTGCGTGTGAAGATGGGAGATAAGCTTTATCCAAGGAAATCTGGCTCTCGAAGTTTGGATAGCGATGCCTCTTCGGTTTTCGAACAAGCAATCTTATCGGGGATTTGGCTCTCGGGATTCAGAGAACGATGCCTCTTTCATTTTTAAGAAAGCAATCCTGTTGGGAGTCTGACTCTTGAGATTCGCAGAGCAGTGTCTCTTCGATTTTTAAGAAAGTAATCCTGTTGGGAGTCTGGCTCTCGAGATTCGGAAGGCGGTGCCTCTTCGATTTTTGAGCACGTAATCCTGTTGGGAGTTTGGCTCTCGAGATTCAGAGAGCAGTGTCTCTTCGATTTTTGAGAAAATAATCATGTTGGGAGTCTGGCACTTGAGATTCGGAGAGTGGTGCCTCTTCGATTTTTGAGCAAGCAATCTTGTTGGGAGTGTTTTCTCAAATATGAGTAAAGGTTGGGCATTTTTGCTAGTCTGCCTTGCCACGGAGCACGGAGGTTGACACACATTAGGACTTTCTAGTTATCAAGCAATGGTGCTGTTCCTTTACCCTTGTGGGTAATAGTAGGGTAGCTGGACCTTCAAAATTTATGTGTCTAAACTTTGTCAGAGATCTTTGGCAAAGTTATCTGTGGTACCCGAGAAGTTGATGTTACATGTGGAAAGTGGTGCCTCTTCGGAATCTGGAGAGTGGTGCCTCTTCGATTTTTGAACCAACGGCCCTGTTGCCTTTTCTTTTATAAGGGCACCAATTGTGTGCAAGAAGTACATTTAGAGAGTTATTGCTTGTAGGAATTCTCCCCTTACTTCAGAGATTTATTGCACCTCATTTCTCCTTCATCATTTCTGAGAATGTCTGGCCCATCTGATCGTCGTTTTAACTTGAACTTTGGTGAAGAGGTAGCCATGCCTTCTCAAGCCAACATATGACGCCCATCCTTCTTATCCCCTACTGGTCCTCTTACCGTTGGGGACTCTGTGATGAAGAATGATATGACCGCTGCGGTGGTGTCCAAGAACCTTCTCACTCCCAAAGATAATAGACTATTTTCCAAACAGTCTGATGAGTTGGCTGTTAAGGATTCTCTTGCTCTCAGTGTTCAGTGTGCAGGTTCTGTGTCTAATATGGCCCAACGCCTATTTGCTCGAACCCGCCAAGTTGAATCAATGGCGGCTGAAGTGATAAGTCTCAAACAGGAGATCAGAGGGCTCAAGCATGAGAATAAGCAGTTGCACAGGCTCGCACATGACTATGCTACAAACATGAAGAGGAAGCTTGACCAGCTGCAGGAATCTGATGGTCAGATTTTACTTGATCATCAGAGGTTTGTGGGTTTGTTCCAAAGGCATTTATTGCCTTCGTCTTCTAGGGTTGTACTGCGTAATGAAGCTCCAAATGATCAACCTTCGTTGCCTCCTCCTTCTAGGGTTCTGCCTAGTACTGAGGCTCCGAATGATCACCCTTCGGTGCCTACTCTTTCTAGGGATCTGCCGACTGCTGAGACTTCTCATGAGCAACCTTTATGAAGGCTCTCTCTTGTTTGTTTATTTTGATTCATGTATATGTACATATTTGTAACTTATCGGAGATATCAATAAACAAGCTTTGCTTCATTTCAACGTATTGTGTTAAATACACCAAGACCTTCTTCACTAAGTTCTTTGAATTTTTTCTTTTATTGAAGCTTGTATGTTGAACCTTTGAGAGTGAAGCATGTATGTTGAGGTAGTGCTTTCTTAATTTCCCGAGTGAGGAAAACTTCTCGGTTGGAGACTTGAAAAATCCAAGTCCATGAGTGGTCGTGAGACTTCTGAGTATCAAGGTGCAGTAGCATATGGTAGGTGTCCCCCAAGTCTCCGGTAGAGGGAGTTGACGAATGAGGCATTTCCTTTCTAAGTGGTAGCCCAAAACTCCTCCTTCATATATATTTGTTATGAAAGTTGTTTGGCCTAAAGAAGAGGAGGCCTAGGCAATTTTTTTTTTCTTTTCGAATTTTCAAATTTTCGAATTTTTGAATTTTTGAATTTCCGAAAATATATATATATTAAGCTTTGTAGGTGAAGCTTTGGTGTTGAAGCTTTGTAGGTGAAGCTTTGAGCTTTGAAGTTGAAGCTTTGTTGGGCACCAAGAATTGATTTTGCTTCACACTATCTTGAACAAGATAGTGTGAAGCTTTTGTAGGTGAAGCTTTTGTGTTGAAGCTTTGTAGGTGAAGCTTTTGTGGGTTAAGCTTTTGTGGGTTAAGCTTTTGTAGGTGAAGTTTTTGTGGGTCAAGTTTTTGTAGGTCAAGCTTTTGTGGGTCAAGCTTTTGTGGGTCAAGCTTTTATGGGTAAAGCTTTTTTAGGTCAAGCTTTTGTGGGTCAAGCTTTTGTGTTGAAGCTTTTGTTGGTGAAGCTTTTGTGGTGAAGCTTTGTTGGGTACCACGAATTGATTTTGCTTCACACTATCTTGATCAAGATAGTGTGAAGCTTTTGAGAATTTGTAGTTGTCCTCCATTGATGAAGCTTTGTTGAATTTCCCTTTTTTTTTCTTTTTTTTCTTTTTTTGGGAAACTAGAAATTTGAAAATGTGGGAGAGACAACATATACAAATTTTGCTTCCATACTGTTGAGCAAGAGATTGTGATGCAAGCCACACCTTGTAGTAGTCGAAGGTTTGGATGAACCATATAAATTGAATTTGCTTCGAACAGTCTTGAATTTGCTTCGAATGTTTAAGAATTGTAGTTGCCCTCCATTGATGAAGCTTTTGTTGGCACCATAAATTGGTTTTGCTTCATATTGTCTTGATCAAGAGTGTGTGAAGCTTTTGAGAATTGTGGTTGAACTCATTTGATGAAGCTTTTGTTGGCACCATAAATTGGTTTTGCTTCACACTGTTTTGATCAAGAGTGTGAAGCTTTTGAGAATTGTGGTTGCCCTCTATTGATGAAGCTCTTGTTGGCACCATAAATTGGTTTTGCTTCACACTGTCTTGATTAAGAGTGTGTGATGCTTTTGAGAATTATGGTTAAACTCCTTTGATGAAGCTCTTGTTGGCACCATAAATTGGTGTTGCTTCACACTGTGTTGATCAATAGTGTGTGAAGCTTTTAAGAATTATGGTTGCCCTCCATTGATGAAGCTTTTGTTGGCACCATAAATTGGTTTTGCTTCACACTGTCTTGATCAAGAGTGTGTGAAGCTTTTAAGAATTGTGGTTGCCCTCTATTGATGAAGCTCTTGTTGGCACCATAAATTGGTTTTGCTTCACATTGTCTTGCTCAAGAGTGTGTGAAGCTTTTGAGAATTGTGGTTGCCCTCCATTGATGATGCTCTTGTTGGCACCATAAATTGGTTTTGCTTCACATTGTCTTGATCAAGAGTTTGTGAAGCTTTTGAGAATTGTGGTTGCCCTCTATTGATGAAGCATTTGTTGGCACCATAAATTGGTTTTGCTTCACACTGTCTTGATCAAAAGTGTGTGAAGCTTTTGAGAATTGTGGTTGAACTCCTTTGATGAAGCTATTGTTGGCACCATAAATTGGTTCTACTTCACACTTGTCTTGATCAGGAGTGTGTGAAGCTTTCTACGAGTTGTAGTGTTTGCATTGTTACAGACGGTAAATTTTTGAAGCATATGCAAGATGGCTGAATAGCTTGATCTTCGTATGCCATGCACTAAAGTTGTTGTTGGCTTGCAATAAAACTTTGTTGGTGACTATAACTCTTGTTGGGCATAAATGATCCCCTAGTTGAGTTGTCAAGCTTGAGGGTTTTTGATTATTTGTGAATGCTAGGAGTTCGCATGTACAAGTTGTACCACTCGTCTTCTGGTAGGTGGAATGAATGGTGAATTGCTTTCATCACTTGGTTGGTGGTAGGAAGGTGAGTTCCTTTATCACCTTTCATCACATTTCATCACCTGGTTGGTGGCACGAGGATAAGTTCCTTCTTCCTCTGGTTGGTTGCATGAATGGCAAGTTGCCAAATGATATTAGAGTACGGGTTGTACATTTCATCACCTGGTTGGTGGTATGAAGATAAGTTCATTCTTCACCTGGTTGGTGGCATGAGTGGCAAGTTGCCAAATGATATTAGAGTATGGGTTATACATTTCATCACCTGGTTGGTGACATGAAGAAGAGTACGGGTTGTACATTTCATCACCTGGTTGGTGGCATGAATGACAAGTTGCCAAATGATATTAGAGTATGGGTTGTACATTTCATCACCTGGTTGGTGGCATAAAGATGAGTTCCTTCTTCACCTGGTTGGTGGCATGAGTGGCAAGTTGCCAAATGATATTAGTGTAAGGGTTGTACGTTTCATCACCTGGTTGGTGGCATGAATGAGAGTACGAGTTGTACATTTTATCACCTGGTTGGTGGTGTGAAGGAGAGTACGGGTTGTACATTTCATCACCTGGTTGGTGGTATGAAGATGAGTTCCTTCTTCACCTGGTTGGTGGCATGAGTGGCAAGTTGCCAAATGATATTAGAGTATGGGTTGTACATTTCATCACCTGGTTGGTGGCATGAAGGAGAGTACGGGTTGTATATTTCATCACCTGGTTGGTGGCACAAAGATGAGTTCCTTCTTCACCTTTCATCCCCTGGTTAGTGAGAATAAAGGCAAGGTGTCTAGGCACATTGTAGCAAGTGTCAAATGACACAAAGTATGTTGAACCCTTTCAAAGCACAGTTGGCTTATGTATAAATGTGTTGGAGTGTATGATTGAACGAATGTACTGTGAAGCTGATCATTTAGTTGTATAGTCTTGTTGACATATACTTAGACTTTGTTTCATGTTGGAAGCATTCATGTTGAAGCTTTGAACCAGAGTGTTTCATTGCTATGAATGTAAGAGGATTAGGACCGAGTTGTCTAAATCACATCTTTATTGAATTCATGCCAAATAGTCTTCGTTACATAAGATGCCGAACGGCTGAAGCTTAACACTTGTACAATGTTAGTTTACTTGTAATAGTACTTCAAGTGATCAGCGTTCCATGGATGGCCAAAGGTCATGCCATCAGAGCTTCTAAGCTTGTAGGAGCCAAAGCGACTGATGCCAACAACTTCAAATGGTCCATCCCAGTTTGGACTAAGTGTTCCTTCACTCAGGACTCTGTCGCAGAGTAATCTTTTCTTCAATACCCAGTTCCCTACTTTGAAAGAACGAGGTTTGACCCTTGAGTCATAGTAGTTGGAGATGCGTTGCTTGTAGGCGACATTCCTCAAGTGAGCCTGGTTTCTATGTTCCTCGACTAGATCTAAGTTGAGGGTAAGTTGTTTGTCATTTTCGCTTTGCACGTAGTTCTGGACTCGAAACGTTGTTTGCTCAAGCTCAACTAGGACAACTGCCTCTGTACCAAAAGCAAGTGAGAATGGGGTTTCTCCTGTTGATGTCCGATACGAAGTGTGGTATGACCAAAGAACTTGGGGTACAAATTCTGGCTAACAACCTTTAGCCTTGTCCAAGCTGGTTTTCAAAGTTCGCTTGATTATTTTGTTGATGGCTTCAACTTGTCCATTAGACTGGGGATGAGATGGGGAGGCAAAACATAAGTTGATGTTGAACTTAAAGCAAAACATCTTGAACTTATTGTTGTTAAACTGTCACCCATTGTCAGTGACTATCGCATTGGGAATGCCGAATCTACAAAGGATGTTCTTCCATACGAAATCTTCTATTTTTGCCTCAGTAATGGTTGCGAAGGGTTCTACTTCGGCCCACTTTGTGAAGTAGTCAACTACAACGATTGCATAGCGAACCTTGCCCTTCCCTGCAGGCATTGGACCGATCAAATCAAGTCCCTATTGGGTAAAGGGCCAAGGGCTGATCATAGGAGTGAGCGGCTCAGAAGGGGAGTGAGGAATAGTTGTGTAGCGTTGACACTTATCACATGAGCGGGATATTCTGATGGCATTTTGGTAGAGTGTTGGCTAGTAATATCCTTGGTGAAAAGCCTTATGTGCTAGGGATCGAGATCCAGCATGATCTCCGCAGACTCCTTCATGTATTTCCCGAATGACAGTTTCCGCCTCTACGAGCGTAAGGCATCTTAGGTATGGTAGGTTAAAACCCCGCTTGTAGAGTTGGTCATTAATGATCAAGTAACGGGTAACCTTGTATCGAATCTGCTTAGCTTAGACTTTGTCATTTGGAAGGGTGCCATGAGGAAGGAATCTATAAATCAGGGTAATCCAACTATCCCCCTGTTGTAAGTTGCACACTTCCGCAGCCATGGTGCTTGGTGCTGCCAACAATTCGACCTGAATTTTTCTCCCAATCTTGTCTTCCACCGCTGAGGCGAAGCGAGCCAAAGCATCTGCATGACTGTTTGCCGTTCGAGGAATTTGGGTGATCTAGTAGTGGAAGTGCTTGAGCAACAATTGTGTTTGTGCCAGATATGCTGCCATGGAGCTATCCTTAGCGTCAAAGTTATTGGTGACCTGGTTAACCACCAATTAGGAGTCACTGAAGATGTCAATTCGTTTAACCCCAAGGTGTTTGGCCAAACGTAAGCTTGCTATGAGGGCTTCATATTTGGCCTCATTGTTCGACGCCTTGAATTTGAAACGAAGGGCATACTCCATCGCCATTTTGTCAAGCGTCGTAAGGACTAGTCCTGCTTCATAACCCTGTTGGTTGGACGATCTATCAACATATATACTATGTGCTGGGGCTGTTGGTTCTATTTTCTGTGCTTCCAAGGATAATAAAACCACTTCTTTAGGCGTAGAAACAATGTCAACATGATATGTTAAGTTGGTGATGAAGTCTGCCACTGCTTGGCCCTTCTAAGCTGGCTTTGGTTGGTAGGAGATGTCAAACTCACCCAATGCTATCGCCCATTTGATCATTCACCTAGAAATGTCAGGACTTTGGAGTATCTGTCTAAGAGAATGATTGGTAAGCACGATGATGAAGTGTGCTTGGAAGTAAGGGCGAAGTTTTCGAACAAACATGACCAATGCTAGAGCCAATTTCTTAATGTTGGAGTATCGTGTCTCCGCATTTTGTAAGGCCTTGCTAGCGTAGTAGACAAGCTGTTCGACATTACCATCTTTTCAAATGAGAACAGAACTTACTGCTGAAGTCGATACCCACAGATAGATAATGAAAGTGTCACCAACCTCAGGTTTGGAGAGCAAATGGGCTTTACTCATGTAATCTTTGAAGTTCTTGAATGCCTCAGCACATTCATCAGTCCATGAAAATAGCACATATGTCTGTGGCCTTAGAGATGAACCTAGTTAAGGCTGCCACCTTGCCAGCAAGGCTCTAGATGCCTTTTGAAGTTATCGGTTCCTTCATGTCGAGGATTGCTTTGATCTTCTCGGGATTAACCTCAATGCCTCATTGGCTTATCATGAAGCCTAAGAATTTGCCTGAGCCTACGCCGAAGGCACATTTGTTGGGGTTCAACCTCATTCGATACCTTTTCAGAATGGCGAAAGTTTCAAATAGGTTGATGATGTGTTGGTCAGCATGTTTACTCTTAACTAGCATATCATCAACGTAAACTTCCATGCTTTTCCCAATCTGTTCGGCGAACATTAAATTGACCAATCTCTGATAAGTCGCTCCTGCATTCTTTAGGCCGAAGGGTATAACTTTATAGCAATATAGTCCCTTGTCAGTAGTGAAGGCTATGTGTTCTTGGTCTGGAGGGTTCATGAGGATTTGGTTGAATCCTGAGTAAGCATTTATAAAGCTCAGGAGTTCACACCCTGCCGTAGAGTCTATAAGTTTGTCTATGAAAGGAAGAGGAAAGCTATCCTTCGGGCATCCTTTGTTTAGGTCGGTGTAATCGACACACATTCTCCACAAGACCTTTTTGGAGCAGGAGACTTTCCTTGGTCGGATTCTTCTTAACAAGGACAACATTTGCTAACCACGTTGGATAATTGACTTCGCGAACGAAGCATATGCCTTTGAGTTTTTCAACTTCTGCCTTCATTACCTCGTACCGTTCAGCGTCATAAAATCTTTTCTTCTGTCTCACTAGCTTGGTCTTGGGGTCAATACTTAAGCGATGACAGATTATATCGGGAGAAATGCCTGGCATGTCCTCGTATGACCAGGCGAAGACCTCAGTGTTCTCTTGCAAAAAAGATATCAATGCCAACCGAATGGGTGGTGACAAAGTGGTACCAATCTTCACCATGCAATCTGGATAATCTTTTGAGATAGAGACATTCTTTAACTTTTCGGCAGGTTGTGCTTGCTGGGTGAAAGAATCATCTCGAGGATCGTCGGGTTGACTGTTGCCACCGTGAAGATCCAAGTTAGCTTTGTCTGGGCTGGTCTTTATGACTTAGTCATGTATAGAAAAGGTTTCCTTGGGCACAGGCAGGTGTTGTTGCTTGACCGAAGTGTTGTAACATGATCGTGCACTAAGTTGATCTTCTCTGATGTAACCATTGCTATAGGGGGTTGGAAATTTCATCAACAACATATGTGTGATACCATGGCCTTAAGATCATTGATGCCTGTGCGTCCGAAGATGACATTGTATGCCGTTGAGCAATCAACCACCAGGAAGTCAGTGGTAATGGTAGCTGTGTAAGGGCATGTACCAATGGTGAAAGGTAAATGTATGCTCCCCAGAGGTTGCACGATATCACCGGAGAAGCTTATCAAAGGGGAAATTAAGTGATCGAGCAAGTGTTCAGCTACATTAAGTGCCCTGAAAGCTTCAGCAAACATGATATTGATCGAAGCCCCTATGTCTACCAGGATTCGTCGTACTTCAAAGTTGGCTATATGAGCTTCCACGATCAGTAGGTCGTTGTGAGGGTAGATGATACATCTTTCTTCCTCAGGGTAGAAACATATTGGATCCCAATTAGGCTTTTGATACTTACCTCCCCTGATGTCTTCCATATGAAACACTTGGTGGCCCGACCTTAAAGCTCATTCACTATTTTTCATAGTCCTGTTGGAAGATTTAGATATGGGTGTGCCACCACTTATGGAATATATCACATTCACCTGGTATTGGTTACGGTTACCCCTTGGAGAGTCAAGGAGGAATTGATCAATTTTTCCTTCACGTGCCAAAGCTTTAATATGATCACGAAGGGTGATACACTTCTCGCCGTCATGGCCGTTATGCTCGTGGTAGCAGCAAAATATGCCCTTGTTCTTCATGGGCTTGTAATTCGGGTGCCTCGGTTTTGGCTTTGGTATCAAGTGTGCTATGCTGGGGTAAATGGCTACGCATGTGGTGTTCAAAGGTGTGTATGCCTTATACCTCGGGGTAGGGGCTGTCCTGACACGTGCTTGACCCACTGTGTTGACTGCCTGGGGTCAGGGATTATCGTGGTGATACCCTTGGTTATCGCGGTAGTGTTCCTTACTCCTTTTACTAAAATGAGACTGGAGAGGATAGAAATCTTTCCTTTTGCCCTGAGATTGATATGTTTGTTGACTTGGCAAAGTATTAAGTAAGGAAGGGGGAGGCACCACTGCCGTTTGGAAGGTCGAGGTCTTCTCATTTGGTTGGATCTGGGTTCCACTCCCTACTTGCTGATAAGGGGTGGCTGTGGGGGGTTTCCCTTGATATATCTTTGCCTCGGCGGAGGCATGGTTGTAAGCCTGTGCCATCACCTCAGAGTAAGTTTTCCAAGTGTTGGCATTGATCATGTACTTGAAGAAACAATCACGTAGGCCTACCATGAAGGCCTTGAGGGCGATCTTGTCATCTACCTCAGCGCAGCGAGAATACTCATGGCTGAAGCGACCGGCATACTCTCGTAGTGACTCATCCGGCTTCTGGCGAATAGTGTACAAGTCATCTGCAGAATGCAAGCGATCGGTCTGGAAAATGTGTTGAAAAACAAACAGTTTCCTCAATTCCTCAAATGAGTCTACCGTCTCAGGTGGAAGACGGCAATACTAGTTTAGAGCTCCGCCAGAGAGGGTGGAGGGGAAGAGAAGACATCGCTTTTCGCCGTGTGTATCCGGTATGCTATGGTGGACTCAAAGAGGTTAAAGTGTTCAATCGGGTCCTCTTTTCCAGTATAGAGTTGCAAGCCAAGCTTCTGTTTTGTCTTTGCTTGGAGGGGGGTGTCGAGGATCCTCCTTGTAAGAGGGCCAGGCCTACGTTGGTTCCAATCAGGTATCTCAGCTTGTCGTTCGACCTTCAACTTGTTTACTTCCTTAAGAAGCTGTAGGACAAGAGGGTCCTGAGTGGAGTCATGTACCAATGGAGCTTTCTTTCGTAAATCTCCATCTCTTCTTGGAAGTAGGAAGGTTTGATCAAGAGCATGTTTGTCGAAACATCTCTGAGTCCCCTATACCTTTGTGTTTCTCTAGGACTTGTTGCCCCTTCCCCAAATTGGTAGCCAACCTGGGATGTGGGAGGGGACCGAGTTTTTCATAAACCCTTGGGTCATTAATCTTCGAGCTTATGTGGAAGGGATTCTCTTGACGTTACTTTAGGAAGTCTCGGCAGTCACGATAAACGGCTTTCGATCCTTCCAACCTTTTTACAATAAGGTGTCTTCCTCCACTTCTCCTGCTTCGGGTCGAAGCAGCTGGGTTGAGAGAAGTCTCATGTTGATCAATGTTTTGATGATTAGCTCGCTCCTCATCAGGGATACCCATGTCGAATGAAGGTGACCCTTCTTATTGGGAGGCATCCAGATGATGGTTGACGTCCACAAGGGTAATGAGTTCGTGTGTTTGAGTACGCCTAGTTTCGTGGAACATCTCAAAGAGTTTCTCATACTGCTCCTGGAGGACCTCATTCTTCATTGATATCTGGTTGTTTTGAGATTCTAGCTCATCGACTTTAGCTTGAAGAGCAACCCTCTTTCCTTCCTTCTTTCATTGCTTCGCACTAGGTGCAAGAGGGGTGTCATTCTGTGTGCTGTGGCTTCCTTCGCTCCCCATGTTGGAGAGGGATGCCTGGTCAAAAGAGAGTGTACGAATGGTGGAAACCAGCTTAACAAAGCTTAAGAGAGTGAGAATAAGTGTCGTTCCCACAGACGGCGCCAAATGTTGATGCACAAAATCAGTGAGGACTTTGGTACAACAGAAAGTGTTAAGTTTGTGACCTTCGCTAGATTGCTCCGGTCACTAGTATGGATAAGTATGTAAATGGATAGAGATAGGGAAGCAAACACAAGATGTACGTGGTTCACCCAGATTGGCTACGTCCACGGAGTAGAGGAGTTCTCATTAATTGTGAAGGGTTTACACAAGTACATAGGTTCAAGCTCTCCTTTAGTGAGTACAAGTAAATGATTTAGTACAAATGACATTAGGAAATATTGTGAGAGAATGATCTCTATTTATAGAATAGAGTTTCTAGTTTCATTCTGACATTGACACGTGTCGTGTTGTGATTGGCTTCTGATGTTGACACGTGTCGCGCTATGATTGGCTTCCTGATTTGAGGGAAACTCTTCTGGGTCCTTGATGGTATAACGTTGACCGGTGCTCAGTAGTTTCGGGATTGGTCAAGTATGGTACAAACATACCTGATTCAGATGTATTGGAAGGTGAAAAGTTGGTGGAACTTGCGTGACGAATATTTGTCGTGCAAAAGTAACATTTCGTCGCGCAAGTTTTTCCCGCCAAATTAAATTACCCACGTTTTCTTGCTGACTTTAAGCGACGACAAAAAATATTCGTCGCACAAGAATACTTAGCACGACGAAATTTTCATCGCGCAAGTTTAATTTATTTCTTTTCTCTATTTTTTTTATTTTGCGTGACGAAATTTTTTTTGTCGCGCAAGTGCGTCTTGTGCGACGAATTTTTAAGTCATCAAATTCAAACCCTTGATGTGCCACCTAATTAAGATGGTATATATGCATGTGCTGGGTTGAGGTCAGTTTAAGTTTACTTAGTTTTCCAAGATGGTCTTTATTTGTCAACATTGTCATTAAATATTTGCAAGCAAAAGCCATATATTATATATGTGGGGGCAAGCAATGTCAACTATATATATGATGATTTAGTCGAATAGTTGCCTGTATTTGCTTAGTTCTTGGACATATATATCCTTTATTCGTTCAATTTTGACGGGACGAACTGGAATATATATAGTTGATGATTTGATGGAAAATACCTTAAACATACATATGTGCATGCAATCTGTCACTCATGCAGGGCAGGTGAGAGAATAGAGTTTGTTGCTTGAGTTCTTCCAAACTATACCAGCGAGCAGCTTGGGACCAAAGATAGAGTGTTAAACGAACAAAGGTCACAAAAACTATGAGAGAGAGCATTGGATGTGCTATAAACCCTAACAAGTAACAACCACCCCATAAGATTGGTTGAATATTGGATATGAATATTTGAAGGTAAAGGATCCCATCCAAGATCGACCAATTGTGGACCTGAAAAAATCCCATCTTTCGAAAATAAGTGATTGAAATGCAATCTGTCGACACGAATATTATTGAAGGTGGGTGTAATAATTGTAAATGGAAGAAAGTGTTGCTTTAATTAGTCATTAGGTGTAACTAAACGCACATGCGTGGTTCCATGCAAGTATCACTCAAAAAATTAATTTCATTTGTGGGGATGATTCTTTATTAATGTCGATTGATTTGGTAGTAAGACAAGCATTTCAAGATGGAGAACAAGGCCATGAGATGCTTAAATCCACATATATATGTGCTAAGTGTGTACCACGTACGTACTCCAACAAAAGTGATCAATAAAAATTGGTCTCCACTGGAAATGGTTTTCCCCCGAATCAAACATAAATTAAAAAAATAGAAATCGATTTTACTAGATAGACTATTCTATATCATAGCGTTATTTTTCCAGAATCACATGTTTGAGTGATGAGAAACTCTGAGTAGTGTAGCAGTACCGGGCGAATAGTTCATTCAAGTAGGGTTTACAAATGAATTGTTAATTTGATGAATCTTTGATGTAAATTATATATATGTAAGAGTTCTAGTGAACTATGTTTTATTTCTATACCTATGGTACTACTATTGTTACACGTCATCATGTTGACTATGAGCGTATCTCGATATCAGGACATTTGTTCTGAACATTATTACATAAGAATCATAAAAACTGAAAATAAAAAAGGAAACAAGTTTGTTATCTCAAGAAATAACATTGTTAGATAAAGAAACACTTGAAAGAATGCTCAAGGTCTTCTCTGAAAATGAAGCAATATATCCTTTCTCTAGAGACTGATACAAGCTAACCCATGTTAAAAAACGCAACCCCATATATAAAAAGAATACATAAAGGAATCCTAGACATGATCCTAGCTAACTTAAGAACGTACCTAAAAGGTTTGTTTGAGGGAAAAGCGGATCACTCTTCAAAATAAAATCTTCTTTTTTAATAAGCCAACTTTTTTTCCGGATAAGTAATGCGTAATAACTAAGATCCTTTTCTTTTTCCTCAGTTAGCTATCAAACCTAGAGCTTGCAACAGAAGAAACTAAGAGCTAATTGATATAGAAAGGAGGGTTTGTTGTAGACTTGTAGCAACTTTAATGAACAAGCTGTGTGGTTCAAGAAGAAACGGGTAGGTTTGGCTTGTTTGGACTTGTTTGGGCTTGTTTGATAATGCATGTGACGCAAAAGAAAATACCTCCATCACTACCTAAATTTTCTATATACTCTCTAAGTAACACATGTGCACATGAAGGCCACCTCGTGCACCAATTAACTTCATTGGGGCCATGCGATAGGAGATTGAAGAGGAAAGTGACCTAATTATATGTTAACAATTCATAAAAAAAAGGTACAAATTATGAGTTTTCTTCAAGAAATCTAATCAGAATCAAAACTAACTAAAAGTTTCTTGATGATTAGATGTATTAGGTTCATATCTAATCCCATTATGCTCTTATGAGATACAATATACGGTGGTGCCCTCGTGGGAGTTATGTTTTGTATGTTTCAATTATTAGTTAATTACAAAATGCTTACTTTTGGAAGTACGAATTTAATTAGTTGCTAAATAAATATACGTGCAAGGTTTAATGACACACAATCTTCATCTCGTTGCCTGAAAATATCATAAATTCTGAGTTTCATGGATGAAACTTGAATAAAATTGTGAGTACTTTTTTGTTTTTTTTTTTTTTTTTTGTGGACGGATGAAAGTGTATGTACCTGTGCCCAAACTTAAAGGTACATAGCACAGCAAAGAGGACACGAACTTTAGCAAATATTCGCAAATAATGAATATATTTTAGTAGAAAGACTTGAAAAGTAATATCGAAGATATTAATAATAAGAATGTAGGAAATAGAAAGACAATGACAGTCACCAAATTGCCTCACATGAAGAAGGAATCGACCAGTATAAAGACTGGAGCTTGGTTTCTATTGGGAGAGATGGTGGATATGTTCTTGTTTATTTTGAAAACTGACAAAATGTGGTTAAAACAATAGGGGCGTGGGCATGACATGAGGGCACGATTACTGCTTAAATATTCACACGGTTTAAACAAGGTTCATGTGCACGCCTATTTTCATTCGGTCCCATGTCCCTCTACCTTTTAATGTTTGGTATTGTGTACATCAATATATATGTTGTTTAAGGAAAAGTGTTAATTGTTTTGTACCGAGTGCTAAGTCACCTTTTCAATATTTAAATATTTAATGATCGATAAAGTATCAGGTATTGTAAATCGATAACAATATATCGACTGATCACTGATGATCTCATATTTTTAACATATAAAACTGAAAGTGTTAAAAAGTATTATGTGACGAAACATGAAAAGTTTGCATATATAGTAGTAGAAAATTTTTTGTACCTAAGAGGCCACACATGCTCTCCCCATCACTTAATTCAAATTGTCTAAGTGTTTGACTCAAGTGAGGCCAAATTAACACGTTAGGTGGATCCTCCCCTAGATGTTATAGAATCATGAGAAAAAATTATGGTAACATGAGTCATTTGGTGTATTATACGCATTGTGATAAGGTTGGACGATATGATTGATATGTATCACTTGTAGAGCATATTAATATAACAAAAATTAAAAACAAAAATAAATAAATCCACATAGTTGATAGAATAACAACTCCACGTAGCAGTATTTTGGGTATACCAAAAAATTGATGACAAAAGCATTGCATAAGAGCTTTTAAGTTTTTCTTTTCTTTCTAATACAAACAATAGACTATATCATCTAAACTAGAAGGAAAATGATTTAAACTTCAATGCAAAAGAAGAGTACATGTACTCTAACCAACTTGACTAAGCCCAAATCTGAAATAATTTTTAAGTTAAAAGTGCTCTCATTCTATCAAAAAGTTGTACCTTTAGAAAGACAACTATAGGTAACTACCGGAAAGCAAAAGAAAACTTGGTAAAACCCCTACTGGCAGAACTACCATATATCGATCCTTATAAATACCTAGCATCAATAATTTCCCAAGACAGTTGCCCCTCTTTCTCCGATCACTCTCTATCTCTCATAACACAAGGAATTAAGCAAGCAGCCTAGAACAAGTAAAATAGAAACAAAGGCAATGGTTGAAGCAGCAGAGCAATCCCAAAAGTACCCGACAATGGCAGAGGTACAAAATCGCACAAACATTCAAAGAATCTTCTTCATCGCATATTATCATAAATTAATTTCTATTGATTTTTTTAGTTCATTTTATGAACTTTTCGAATCTTGAACATGTTCTAGGTGGTGGAAGAACTTCACAGAATGACACATATTGGCTTCCCAATTGCGGCCATAAATTTAGCGGGTTACCTCAAAAACATGGTCCTAGTTGTGTGCATGGGAAGGCTTGGAAGTCTTGAGCTAGCAGGTGGGGCTTTAGCCATTGGCTTCACCAACATCACTGGCTACTCAGTCCTCTCTGGCTTGGCCATGGGCATGGAGCCTCTATGCAGCCAAGCTTTTGGTTCACAAAACTTCTCCATAGCTTTCCATACTTTACAAAGAACTATTCTCTTATTGCTTCTCACTTCTCTTCTAATTGCTTTGCTTTGGTCCAATCTTGAACCTCTATTGCTCCTTCTCCATCAAAACCAAGATATAACAAGGATTGCAAGCTTGTATTGCCAATTTGCCATCCCCGATCTTGTTACCAATAGCTTTCTTCACCCCATACGTATTTTTTTACGTAGTCAAAGCACAACATGGCCATTGATGTGGTCCACTTTACTAGCAATCATTCTACACATTCCTCTCACAATCTTCTTAACCTTCACTCTTACCCTTGGGGTCAAAGGAATAGCAATTTCCACTTCTCTTACCAATTTCATAACTCTATTTTTTCTTGTGGGTTACATGGTCTATGACCATATCACGAGAAAGTCTTTTTATTATTTGGTTACGGACCGGTGTGAACCCACTACTAAGTATGATACATCGCAAACATTGTACCAACCCTTATTACCTAAAAAAGTAGTACCACTTTCGTTGAGGAAAGTGCTAGGAGATGACGAATGGAGGATGCTAATTCGACTTGCTTTGCAAAGTTGCCTAGGAGTTTGCTTAGAATGGTGGTGGTACGAGTTCATGACAATTCTAGCCGGTTACCTTCACAAACCTCACATTGCCCTAGCCACATCAGCCATAGTGATACAAACCACTTCTCTCATGTACACATTGCCAACGACACTAAGTGCATCAGTGTCTACACGAGTAGGCAACGAGCTAGGGGCAGGCCAACCCAAAAAGGCACGTTTGGCGGCGGTGGTGGCGGTGGGGATGGCACTAGTGAGCTCATTGTTGGGCTTGTTATTGACCACTCTGGGGAGAGAAGCATGGGGGAGAATTTTCACAGATGATAATGAGGTTTTGGAGCTAACAATGGGTGTGCTACCAATTGTTGGACTATGTGAGATTGCAAATTGTCCACAAACTACAAGTTGTGGGATTTTGAGAGGAAGTGCTAGGCCAGGCATTGGGGCATGGATTAACTTTTACTCATTTTACATGGTAGGTGCGCCTATTGCAATAGTCTTGACGTTTGTTTGGAGATTAGGGTTCAAAGGGCTTTGTTATGGGCTTCTAGCAGCTCAAGTTACTTGTGTGGTGTCTATATTAACAGTGGTCCATAAGACAGATTGGGAGAAAGAATGGCTTAAGACGAAAGAGTTTGTAGGAAAGAATAATGATGGAATGGCTGCATTTGCACATGCAGATGAAACAGTCAAATGTGAAGAGGGTGTTGCAAATTAGGAGATTTGAAATGTCCAAAGGATTTCGTGGGATGTTGGTGTTTCTAAAGAAGTAGAATATTTTGCATGCTGATTGATCGATAGAAGAACAATCGCACAAATAGTTCCCATTATTCCTTGTAATTTACGATTTGTAATGTTTTTGCGTTTGCTGTCCAGCTATTTCTAGGTGCTACTTGTTTTTAGTTTTACATGTATTCTTCTTGTACTAGTCATACAAATTTATATTATCTTATAACTTTGATCTTTACATGTGTATCTGATTTTAGGGTGGAAATTAGGCTTACTAGCTACCATTACAAAATACTTAGGTTTACAATCATAGCTCAACTCTAACTTGGTCTAACTTGGCGATTCGATTGTTTCTGGTATGTCCATATTCTTTAGTTTAAAATTTTCTGAATTTTTTTTTATTATCTTTATTATTACATCACAGGAATTAAATTCTAAAATAATTATAACCTTAACTCATTACCTTACCCTCCTCCACGCTTGAGCTAGCCTCAAAGATGTTATTTAGAAAAACTACTCCTTTTATAGCACATAAATTTTTCATAAGGCTTTTTTTTTCTTTTTTTTTTTTTTGTCATCAAAATGATAAAAATTTATTAAAGCCGAGACTTATATCTACTGCAAGAATATTAAATAAAAAACTCGGACCAATCTCATTCCAAAGGAACCCGGCACCATATTCGGTAGCAAACGAAACCATCTCGTGAGCAGCGAAGTTACATTCCCGGGGATGAACCCGAACTTAACAAAATCAAAATGCATAGCTAAAGAAACAACATCAAGCAGCGCCCTTTCTAATATTGCATCCCTTTCCATCTCTCTATTAATCATACGAATCAAAGATTGGGAGTCAGACTCGACCTTCACCTTTGTACAGCCGCTGTTTCTGTAAAATATCAATGCTGCCCTCACGGCAGCAGCCTCAGCAGCAATGGCAGAACAAAAATAAATTTCCCCACACCTCCAGTTCGCTTTAAAATCCCAGCAAAGTCTCTTAACAGCCACCCAAAACCACCCAACCTCGTCTTTGATTTCCAAGCACCATCGCAATTAATTTTCAAGGTTCCAAATTCCGGCTTCTTCCAACCTCCCTGCACGCCCTTGCCGACGGAATACCTCCAGGATGACACGGTCCCTGGTTATCAATCTTAACCATCACATCTCTAAACTCACTCACCTGCCCCCTTCACAACTCCAAAGCCTCCGTTAGATTCTTCATAAGTTGTTAGATAATTACAGATCACTAACTAATCACTCATATTTTACTTTATGCACTCCCTGCTTTTTATGTAGTCTCTAAATTAAGTAACTAAATAAAATCAGGAGACATAATAATAAAACAGTGCAGATAAAAGAGGAATGCAGACATCAGTCCTTAGATAACTTAGTTTTTTTTTTTTTTTTTTAACAAACGATATTATCTACACAGTTAATAATAAAACGCTATCTACAAAGAAGAAAATAGGAGCCCAACCATCCTAATATAAACCATTTCACCGCTGCACAAATCTTGAGTTTTATTAGTTTTGGGCTTTTAATCCTCAAGTCCAAATTGGTGAAGAAGATGGGCCTATGGTAGAGACCTTATTTTCCTACGTAACGTGTTTTTTTACATTAAGAAAGGTGACAACGGTAGGATTTCCTTGAAAAAACTCCCCCCTATGAGAGAAATTATCTTCCCTCGTTGACCCCTGTTTTTAGACTCGGCATTATTCTCTCTTTGGTCTTTTCTCTCTGTTTTCCTCCTTGCTTCCTATCTTATAACTATCTTCATCCTTTGATTGTGGTCACTCTTATCGCTGATGAGTCTTTATATTTAAGGAAAACTAACAAAAATGGTTTGAAAATTTTGAGTTGTAATGATAAGAACAAAATAAAGGGTAAAATGAATAGTACTAAAATTGAATTTTTAGTGTAAAAATGTGATTTTTTGTTAAAGTGAATAGTATCGGAAACTTTTCGTTAAAATTCACTTATATTTATGGTTGTGGTTGTGATCGTCAGCTCACTTTGTCAGAGTAAAGTCTTTGTTGGGTTCATGGCTTACAACTCAAGCTCAGATTTTTAAGCAACAGTTGTTCAGAGTCAAGGGTGGTGGTTTTTTTTCTTGTGGTTTTTGTCCATGGCAAAGAACTATGAGAAGGAAGTTTAATGTTTGTGGAGTGTCTCGTAGTAGTGTTTCTTTAACAATAGTTGCAAGATCATTAAACTGTGTTGCAGTCTTTTTCTTGCGGTGTCTTTAGTAGGCTAAGGATCAATTGTATTGTATTTTGGATAAGATTGTAATTGTGAAGTTGTGATGTTTTTTTTTTCACCAATGTAACCTCTTGGTTAAATTTGACGTGCATGACCTATTGGCACTCTTAATAAAGTTTCATTTGAAATCTCAAAGGGGAAAAACAAATAGTGGCATACCACGTCAACCAAATGAAGGGCTGGTTTGGTAGGGCTGGTTTGGTATTGCTGTGTTTTGAAAAAAAACTGTTGTAAGAATAAGCAGATGTGCTGTGAGAATAAGCGGCTGTGAAATAAATCAGCAGTGTTTGGTAAACTTTTTTGTAAAAGTGCTTTTGGAAAAAAAAACAGTTTGATAGTGGGTCTTTTCATTAAAGGAGCCATGTAGCTCCGTATGCTTTGAAAAGAAACCAGTTTTCCAAAGCTGCAAATAGTAGCTTCAGCTTTTTTCTTTGATTTCAGCTTATTCTCATAGCAGCTTCCAAAATAAGCCCTTTTTTTTCAGTTTACCAAACACCTAAAACCCTCACAGCATTTTTTCATGGATGCTTTTTTTTTAAGCACCTCACTTCCAAACCACCCCGAAGTCATGCCATGGTTAGAATGAGAATAAGAATACTTATTTCTGATTCTTGAGTTTTTTGTGTTTACTAAAGTAATCATATGTTAATATTTGGGAAAATTATGAACCAAATCAAGCAGACGGGGTTAGTGATCCGATTTCCTTTTCTATTACTCCCCTTTTTTAATTTCCTGATTCCTTCTCTCATTTTAATTAAATAAACAGGTCATCATTGTTTCTTTCTTTTTTTGTTTTTGGATGAATATTTTCCCATTTAGCTACCTTTAAAGTCTCAACCGAATAAATGTCGCTTTTTCCTTTTTCCCTTTTTTCTGTTTAAGGGCGGGCAAACTGATGAAGACGATGGTGACTGGTTTGCAGAGCTTGCACAAACACTGGGTCTGGGGCTGCTTTTAGGGTTTTTTCTTTTGGGGGGGGTCAATAAAATGATTAAAATGAAGAAGCTGCTTTAGAGTTTTGCTTTCTATTATGCAGGCCATCATAATGGTTCATTGAAAACCACCATTGAAAGCCACATAAAGGTAAACTTGACACTTGACAGTGGAGGTAGCTGGGAATGTAATCAAATGTTGTCCTTCCTGAAGGTGTAGGAATAATTAAGAAAAGAAAGATGCAAACCCTAGCATGAGTCCAGAGTATATAAATGGAAATTTTTTACCTATATTAACTTCATCGAGTTTCAACAACAACAACAACAACAAAGCCTTTTCCCACTAAGTCGGGTCGGCTATATGAATCCTAGAACGCCATTGCGCTCGGTTTTGTGTCATGTCCTCCGTTAGATCCAAGTACTCTAAGTCTTTTCTTAGGGTCTCTTCCAAAGTTTTCCTAGGTCTTCCTCTACCCCTTCGGCCCTGAACCTCTGTCCCGTGGTCACATCTTCGAACCGGAGTGTCAGTAGGTCTTCTTTGCACATGTCCAAACCACCGTAACCGATTTTCTCTCCTCTTTCCTTCAATTTTGGCTACTCCTACTTTATCTCGGATGTCCTCATTCCTAATCTTATCCTTTCTCGTGTGCCCACACATCCAACGAAGCATCCTCATCTCCACTACACCTACGTGTTGATGCTTTACCGCCCAACATTCTATGCCATAAAGCATTGCCGGCCTTATTGCCGTCCTATAAAATTTTCCCTTGAGCTTCAGTGGCCTACAACGGTCACACAACACGCCGGATGCACTCTTCCACTTCATCCATCCATCTTGTATTCTATGGGTGAGATCTCCATCAAATTCTCCGTTCTTTTGCAAGATAGATCCTAGGTAGCGAAAACAGTCGCTCTTTGGTATTTCCTGATCTCCGATCCTCACCCCTAACTCATTTTGGCCTCCGTTTGCACTGAACTTGCACTCCATATATTCTGTCTTTGATCGGCTTAGGCGATGACCTTTAGATTCCAACACTTCTCTCCAAAGGTTAAGCTTCGCGTTTACCCCTTCCTGCGTTTCATCTATCAACACTATATCGTTTGTGAAAAGCATACACCAAAGAATATCATCTTAAATATTAAGTTTGTGATCTTCGCTAGATTGCTCCGGTCATTAGTGTGGATAAGTATGTAAATGGATAGAGACAGGAAGCAAACACAAGATGTACGTGGTTCACCCAGATTGGCTACGTCCACGGAGTAAAGGAGTTCTCATTAATTGTGAAGGGTTTACACAGTATATAGGTTCAAGCTCTCCTTTAGTGAATACAAGTGAATGATTTAGTACAAATGACATTAGGAAATATTGTGGAAGAATGATCTCGTAATCACGAAACTTTTAAGTACCGAAGTGTGGTATCGTCTTCACTTGCCTTATCTGTCTTATAGGTAGATGTGGCATCTTCTTTGGAAGTACTCTTCCTACCTCCAGGGGTGGTATCTTTAACTGGTGGAGATGCACAAGGTAATGTATCAATTTCACTTGACGCTTACTTGTAGTTTCAGGCTTGGTCAAGCGCGATACAAACCATGTAGTAGGAGTCCCCCAAGTCGCCGAGCTAGGGGATCTGCTGAAAGAGGTGACAGACAAGGTAAGCAATTAGAGCTCCAAGCAATCAGTCCCAGATCAGAAGTTTTGATTTCGAGTTCCGGCTGATTGTTATCCTTCTCCTTATCTTGCAGGTAGCATGAAGGATAAAGAGAAGAAAAGGAGAAAAGGTGATATGAGATACTTTTGCTTTTGAAGAAGTAACTTTCCACAGACTTATTCTTGAACTGGGCTGGAGGGTTTTCTTGTTTCCACCAGAGTATAAGGCCGACTGAAGAATTTGAGGGTCAAAACAAGTCCATCAAATCTAGAGTACATTCGACCCTGCTGATATGGGATACTTTTGCTGTTGACAAAGTAGTGGATGTATCGGCACGTGTTCTGTTGCGCTTGTCTCCACATGCTTCCTTGTATCCTTCTCACTTGCCCTATTTGTTCCTCAGGCAGATGTGGTATCTTCTCGGGAAGCATAAGATGTTGAAGATGAGTACTCGAGAGCAATGGGGTTCCAGGCAGTCAGTTCCGGACTGAAAGCTTGATTCCAAGTGCTGACTGATTGCTCTCTTTCTCCTTGTCTTGCAGGTAAGAACAAGGCCAAAGGAAAAGACAGGAAAAAAGCATGATATGGGATACTCTTGCTTTTAACCTTGATGATATGAGATATTCTTGCTCTAGTGTAGCTTGTTTGCAGAGGTATTCTCGGGGGGAAAGAAAGCTGAGTATTTCGAGAGGCTTCGTTGGGAGTGCCCTCTCAGATATGAGGAAGGGTTGAGCATTTTTGCAGGTCTGCCTGTCCGTTGAGGATGGAGGTCGACATATATAGGAGTCTCCCTAACAAGGAGTAATACTATTCTTTTACCCTGCTTGGTCATAGCACGGTAGTGGGAGCTGCCAGCTTCACGTGTTTTAACTCTGTGAGAGCACTTTGAAAAAGTGGTCTGTGGTATCTGGAAAGCTGATGTTACGTGTGAAGATTACAGACAAGCTTTATCCAAGGAGATCTGGCTCTCGAAGTTGAGAAAGCGGTGTGAGGATTACAGACAAGCTTTATCTAAGGGGCTCTCGAAGTTGAGAAAGCGGTGCCTCTTCGGTTTTCGAACAAGCAATCCTGTCGGGGATCTGTCTCTCGAGATTCGAAGAACGGTGCCTCTTCGATTTTTGAGAAAGCAATCCTACTAGGAGTCTGGCTCTCGAGATTCGGAGAGCGGTGTCTCGTCGCTTTTTTAGAAAGTAATCGTGTTGGGAGTCTGGCTCTCGAGATTCGAAGGACGGTGCCTCTTCGATCTTGAAGCAAGCAATCTTGTTGGGAGTGTTTTCTCGAATGTGAGTAAAGGTTAGGCCTGTTTGCTAGTCTACCTTGCCACGGAGCACAGAGGTTGACCCACAGGGACTTTCCAATTATCCAGCAATGGTCTTGTTCCTTTACCCTTGTGGGTAATAATATGGTAGCTAGACCTTCAAAATTTATGTGTCTAAACTTTGTTAGTGTTGTTTCTTTGCTATTCTTTTACCCTTCTTGGTCATAGCGATGTAATGGGAGCTGCAAGCTTCACGTGTCTAAACTTTGTCAGAGATTTTTGGCAAAGTTATCTGTGGTACCCGTGAGCTGATGTTGCGTGTGGAAAGTGAATGATTGAACAGTAACATTCACGTGCTTTCTACTTCACTAGAAATCTTCGACAGAATGCCCGTAATTTCCGCAAAGTTGAGTGTGCATGTGACAGGTGCTGACAAGGCTGAAAAAGCAGGTGCCTCTTCGATTTCTGAGATTGGCCCTCGTGGTCTCTGAGCAGCCCAGCTTTTGAGAAAGCAAGCGCCTTTTCGATTTCTGCGATCGACCTTCGTGGTCTTTGAGGAGCCCAGCTTTTGAGAAAGCAAACGCCTATTCGATTCCTGAGATCGGCCCTCATGGTCTCTGAGTAGCCCAGCTTTTGAGAAAGCAAACGCCTTTTCGATTTCTGAGCAGGCGCCTCTTCGATTTCTGAGATTGGCCCTCGTGGTCTCTGAGCAGCCCAGCTTTTGAGAAAGCAAGCGCCTTTTCGATTTCTGCGATCGACCTTCGTGGTCTTTGAGTAGCCCAGCTTTTGAGAAAGCAAACGCCTATTCGATTCCTGAGATCGGCCCTCATGGTCTCTGAGTAGCCCAGCTTTTGAGAAAGCAAACGCCTTTTCGATTTCTGAGCAGGCGCCTCTTCGATTTCTGAAGCTCCATCGAGTGTGAATTTTTATAGAGGCTGGTATTAAGTTCCAAAGCACACTTGAATCTCCACCAGTAGAAGCTCCCTTCTTGCATTTCTAAGATCTTGATTTGTCCGACTTCTTTTCTCTTCAACACCTTTGAAAATGTCTGGCCCCTCCGACCGTCGTTTTGACTTGAACCTTGTTGAAGAGGCAGCCACGCCTTCTCCAGACAACATATGGCGCCCATCCTTCGTATCCCTTACTGGTCTTCTTACCGTTGGGGATTCCGTGATGAAGAATGATATGACCGCTGCGGTGGTGGCCAGGAACCTTCTCACTCCCAAAGATAACAGACTACTTTCCAAACGGTCTGATGAGTTGGCTGTTAAGGATTCTCTGGCTCTCAGTGTTCAGTGTGCAGGTTCTGTGTCTAATATGGCCCAACGCCTATTTGCTCGAACCCGCCAAGTTGAATCATTGGCGGCTGAAGTGATGAGTCTCAAACAGGAGATTAGAGGGCTCAAGCATGAGAATAAACAGTTGCACCGGCTCGCTCATGACTATGCTACAAACATGAAAAGGAAGCTTGACCAGATGAAGGAATCTGATGGTCAGATTTTACATGATCATCAGAGGTTTGTGGGTTTGTTCCAAAGGCATTTATTGCCTTCGTCTTCTGGGGCTGTACCGCGTAATGAAGCTCCAAATGATCAACCTCTGATGCCTCCTCTTTCTAGGGTGCTGTCCAATACTGAGGCTCCGAATGATCCCCCTCCGGTGCCTGCTCTTTCTGGGGCTCTGCCGACTGCTGAGACTTCTCCTAAGCAACCTTTGTGAAGGCTCTTTCTTGTTTGTTTATTTTGACTCGTGTATATGTACATATTTGTAACTTCTTAGAGATATCAATAAATAAGCTTTGTTTCATTTCAACGTATTGTGTTAAATACACCAAAGCCTTCTTCACTAAGTTCTTTGAATTTTTCTTTTGTTAAAGCTTGTATGTTGAAGCTTTATGAGTGGAGCATGTAGGTTGAGGTAGTGTTCCCTTAATTTCCCGGGTGGGGAAAACTTCTCGATTGGAGACTTGAAAAATCCAAGTCACTGAGTCAGGTCGGCTATATGAATCTTAAAACACCATTGTGCTCGATCCTGTGTCATGTCCTCCGTTAGATCCAAGTACTCTAAGTCTTTTCTTAGAGTCTCTTCCAAAGTTTTCCTAGGTCTTCCTCTACCCCTTCGGCCCTGAACCTCTGTCTCGTAGTCGCATCTTCTAACCGGAGCGTCAGTAGGCCTTCTTTGCACATGTCCAAACCACCGTAACCGATTTTCTCTCAGTTTTCCTTCAATTTCGGCTACTCCTACTTTACCTCGGATATCCTCATTCCTAATCTTATCCTTTCTCGTGTGCCCACACATCCAACGAAGCATCTTCATCTCCGCTACACCCATTTTGTGTACGTGTTGGTGCTTCACCGCCCAATATTTTGTGCCATACAGCATCGCCGACCTTATTGCCGTCCTATAAAAATTTTCCTTAAGCTTCAGTGGCATACGACGATCACACAACACGCCGGATGCACTCTTCCACTTCATCCATCCAGCTTGTATTCTATGGTTGAGATCTCCATCTAATTCTTCGTTCTTTTGTAAGATAGATCCTAGGTAGCGAAAACGGTCGCTCTTTGGTATTTCCTGATCTCCGATCCTCACCCCTAACTCATTTTGGCCTCCATTTGCACTGAACTTGCACTCCATATATTCTGTCTTTGATCGGCTTAGGCGAAGACCTTTAGATTCCAACACTTCTCTCCAAAGGTTAAGTTTCGCATTTACACCTTCCTGAGTTTCATCTATCAACACTATATCGTCTGCGAAAAGCATACACCAAGGAATATCATCTTGAATATGTCCTGTTAACTCATCCATTACCAATGCAAAAAGGTAAGGATTTAAGGATGAGCCTTGATGTAATCCTACAGTTATGGGGAAGCTTTCGGTTTGTCCTTCATGAGTTCTTACGGCAGTCTTTGCTCCTTCATACATATCCTTTATAGCTTGGATATATGCTACTCGTACTCCTTTCTTCTCTAAAATCCTCCAAAGAATGTCTCTTGGGACCCTATCATACGCTTTTTCCAAATCTATAAAGACCATGTGTAAATCCTTTTTCCCATCTCTATATCTTTCCATCAATCTTCGTAAGAGATAGATTGCCTCCATGGTTGAGCGCCCTGGCATGAACCCGAATTGGTTGTCCGAAACCCGTGTCTCTTGCCTCAATCTATGCTCAATGACTCTCTCCCAGAGCTTCATTGTATGACTCATTAGCTTAATACCCCTATAGTTCATGCAATTTTGTACGTCGCCCTTATTCTTGTAAATAGGCACCAAGGTGCTCTTTCGCCACTCGTTTGGCATCTTCTTCGTTTTCAAAATCCTATTGAAAAGGTCAGTGAGCCATGCTATACCTGTCTCTCCCAAGGCTTTCCACACTTCAATCGGTATATCGTCTGGGCCCACTGCTTTTCTATGCTTCATCTTCTTCAAAGCTACAACCACTTCTTCCTTCCTGATTCGACGATAAAATGAGTAGTTTCTACACTCTTCTGAGTTACTCAACTCCCCTAAAGGAGTACTCCTTTCATGTCCTTCATTGAAAAGATTATGAAAATAACCTCTCCATCTGTCTTTGACCGCGTTCTCTGTAGCAAGAACATTTCCATCCTCATCCTTGATGCACCTCACTTGGTTTAGGGCCCTTGTCTTCTTTTCCCTTGCTCTAGCTAGTTTATAGATATCCAACTCTCCTTCTTTGGTATCTAGTCGCTTATACATATCGTCATAAGCCGCTAACTTAGCTTCTCTCACAGCTTTCTTCGCCTCTTGCTTCGCTCTTCTATACCTTTCACCATTTTCATCGGTCATATCCTTGTATAAGGCTTTAAAACATTCCTTCTTAGCCTTCACCTTTGTTTGTACCTCCTCATTCCACCACCAAGATTCCTTTTGGTGTGGAACAAAGCCCTTGAACTCTCCTAATACCTCTTTTGCTACTTTTCGGATACAGCTAGCCATGGAATCCCACATTTGGCTAGCTTCCCCCTCTCTATCCCACACACACTGGGTGATTACTTGCTCTTTGAAAATGACTTGTTTTTCTCCTTTTAGATTCCACCATCTAGTCTTTGGGCACTTCCAAGTCTTGTTCTTTTTTCTCACTCTTTTGATATGTACATCCATTGATCGGATCATATTTATATATATTTTTACTTCGAATTCACTCGTCTTTTCTTAGTTAGTTCCTTATATTTTTGAGTTATTTACGTTATTTTTGTGTTTATAGGATTTGTTATGCAAAGAAAATAAAAATAGAACAAGTGAAATTTTATGTAATAAATTCGTCAAAAGCAAATTTAAATTACAATATTGCTAATCCATTGTGACGATAAATGATAAACCAATATTTAAACTATATATTTCATCCTTTTATATTTCTTTTCTTGTCTAATTTAGTTGGAAGTTTTAAGTATTTATGATACTTTTGATTTATTGTGTTTCTAGGAGAAGAAAGAAAGCTAAGAGAGATCAGCAAAAAGAGAACAAAAAGAAGGAAAAATAATAATGAGGACAGCAGGATAATTGGGAGAGGGAAAGAAGGTAGGCGTGAAAGGAGGGAGAAAACGGAAAGAATAAAAAATAAAAAGAAGAAGCTGCTTTGCAGCTGGAAAAAGGGAGAATAAAATGAAAAAAATGACAAAGAAGTGGGAGACATGGAATGATGGAGAAGAATAACAAAAGGGAAATATAGGAGAGTGTTGGACGGCAAAAACAAAAGAAAAAGAATAAAGAATGGAATGATGGAGGAATAAAAAAAGAAAAGAAGGAATAAAAAAATTAAAAGAAGAATAAGAGGAGGACACGGGCAGACTGGTGGGAGAGAGGAAATAGAATAAGAAAATAAAGATGGAGGAGGCGCAAAGGGCACTTAGAAGAGGAATAAAAGTGAGGAGACACAGCAGAAAGCGCGGGCTGGGAGCAGGAGAAGAGAGCTGCCTTTGGGCAGCTCGCAGAGACGCAGGGTGAGGGGAGGTCACAAGCTGCCTTTGGCAACGTGACTGGCAGAACGCGGAGACTTGCGGGGAGACTTGCGAGGAGCTGCCTTGCGCGAGAGGACAGAGAGAGAAGGCGGGAGCAGCGTGAGCCTCAGCAGGGGTTCAAAGAGCACGGACAGAAACAGAAGCAGCAAGCTTCTCCTCTTTCGGTTAAAACGTTCCAACTTATATTTTACTTTTGGTTAAATGTTTTAATAATGTGTAATTAAATTTTATTTTGGCTAGAGGTTAATTCAAAGCCATGAATATATTTGTAATATGAATTGATTACCTTCAGTTGTGATTTATAAGTTGTGAATTCAATTTACTTATCCGTTCGTATAAAAACTGATTTGTGTATGTTGGTTGAGAGTGCACGCTTAATTTACATGCATGAATTTGATGCTAGAATATAAGTGAATTTCACCTAATCGTTATGAACTTATTTTCACAAGTAGTAAAGGTTGCTAGTCACAATCACGTTAAGTAAATTCTTGGCAAGAGTATCATGCTTTTCATAGTTACGAATGCCTCGTCAATGCTTATAGTTTTCACAAAGTTTAATGATCTTTGATTGTATCTCTATTGTGCTTTTCACGTAGGGGACTTTTGAAGAATGTTTTGAATTGTTGTATGCGTTTTCCCGTCCAATTCAATAACTTAAGGAAAACTTGAAGATTAAAAAAGTGCTGTTCACGGTTAATCTGGAGTATTGAAATTTACAATTTATTGAAAGAACAACTGAAAATCAATTTAGGTTGCATATGTGTCATGTGTGGAGAAGAACCCTCTAGCTAGTCCGTCATTTATCATTTTACCTTAATTTTATGTTTTTGTCAATTCTGTAATTTAATTAAGTTTATTTTACTTTTCATCAAAACCAAACACCCATCCATTATTAAATTATATTATTTAGTTAGTTTTCTTTGTTGTTAGTCTTTTAATTCAATTTCCGTCCATTTCAGTTCCTAGTGTCTAATTTGAGTGTTTCCATTATTTTGAGTCATTATAAGTGTGTTTCAAGTTATTAGAGTTTTTAGCCTAGTTTTGTGTCCTTGAGTCTTATTTAATATTTTTAAATTAATTTAGAATAGATTAGCAATCCCTCCTAATTCCCGGCCTAGAACGATACCCTACTTACATCTATACTACAATTGTCAAAAAGAGGGTTTAATTTGTGTGTCAAGAAATTCTCACATCATCCATCACCAACAAGCGATGTTGATTAGCCAAGCTCTCTCCCGGTATAACTTTGCAATCCTTACAAGTTATACGATCCCCTTTCCTCATTAGAAGAAAATCTATTTGTGTTTTTGACGACCCACTCTTATAGGTGATCACATGTTCTTCTCTCTTTTTAAAGAAGGTGTTGGCTAAGAAGAGATCATATGCCATTGCAAAATCCAAGATAGCTTCCCCATCCTCATTTCTCTCCCCAAAACCATGGCTACCATGAAAACCTCCATAGTTGCCTGTCTCCCTGCCCACGTGTCCATTTAAATCTCCTCCTATAAATAACTTCTCCGTCTGGGCAATTCCTTGCACCAAGTCTCCAAGGTCTTCCCAAAATTTCTCCTTCGAACTCGTATCCAACCCTACTTGAGGTGCGTACGCACTAATCACATTGATGAGTTCTTGTCCTATTACAATCTTGATTGCAATGATTCTATCTCCTACCCTCTTGACATCTACAACATCTTGTGTCAAGGTCTTGTCCACAATGATGCCAACACCATTTCTCGTTCTATTTGTGCCCGAATACCAAAGCTTAAACCCTGAGTTTTCTAGATCCTTTGCCTTAAGACCAACCCACTTAGTTTCTTGTAGGCACATAATATTTATCCTTCTCCTCACCATAACTTCCACTACTTCCATAGACTTTCCCGTTAAGGTTCCTATATTCCACGTTCCTAAACGCATTCTACTCTCTTGAACTCTACCCTTCTGTCCTAGCTTCTTCACCATCCCCCGTCTAATAGGATCAAAGTACTTCTTTTGTATGTCCTGTGTAAAGTTGATAGGAGCATATGCTCCCAAACAACTTTGAGTGGAGTCATTCGAAAAGAAGTTTCTATGGCCCCCTTGCTCATTTAACACTGCATCCGGGTGCCGATGGAGATACAGCGACCCTTGCTCACTTATCACTGTGCTCGGGCCACACAGCGCGCCACTTACGGGTGACGTCCTAGCTTTAGCACGATTTCGTTCTGGATTCATTGTCATAAGGATTCGACGTAACTGTGGAGTGCCGGCTGTCGACTACCTGACGCCCTCCCCCTCCTCCTTTATCCGGGCTTGGGACCGGCAATGTAAGATAAACTTACATAGGCAGAGTTTAACTTCATCGAGTTTGTTTTCAAAAAATTATTATCATAATGACAATGTTCAAAATATTCTCTTTTTTTTTTTATTTGATTCAGAAAAATGTCAATCCTATCAACTTTGTTTATGTTAGGGATTCCAAGAGTAACCTAAGATTTAATAGAATAAATAATTTTTTATCAAGAGAATGAAGATTCGAATTCGGGATTTATTCCACTATCAATAAAATAACTTCTTCTAGCCCAAGAATTTGGGCAAAAATTAGGGATATATACGAGATGCACAATGTTTTTTTTTTTTAAACAAGTACGATATTCATTTCATAAAAGGACAACGTACAAACAAAGGAAAATGATGCTAACAATGGGCCTCAATAAAAACCTTCCGGACAAAAGCCCGAATGAAGGGAAAAAGAGTGTCTTGCACCAACGAATATATGATTATAAATTATCCTCCAAAATAAGATCAGAGATTACATCAGGAGGTTCTTCAAACGAAACTGGTTGTACCAGATAAAGACCATGATGAGCTAATCTGTGTGCCACTGCATTAGCACCACATCGCACAAACATAGCCTTCCATTGTAATAACCTCCTTGTATCAGTTAATATATGGCCAAGGGCACCATAATTAACCTCCGAGTTATTTTGGATAGCAGCTATTACCAGTAATGCATCTCCTTCCAACAACACTTTCGCCCTACTCCATTTCAGAAGAAACAACGCAGCCTCACGGGCAGCAGCAACTTCAGCCATTAAAGCCGACGTAATCCCCTCCAGTGGCAACGCCATAGTAGCAACAAAATCCTTATCCGTGTCTCGGATAATCAAAATAGCTCCACCTCTGTTATTCGGCTCATCCCATGCCCCATCAAAATTGCATTTTAACCATCCTACCTCGGGCCTCCTCCATTTATCGACTTCAACAACCTTAGGCTTCGGCTGGACCACATTCCATTTCTTAAACTCCAACAACCAAGTATGCGCTTGAATTTGGAGGTCCTGAGGTGGTAAAGTTGAACCCTGCCATAATAACTCATTACGAGCTTTCCAAATATTCCACATCAACATAAGAATTAGATCAAAGCTCTCCCTGGACATCAAAGAAGCCATTTGAGCTACCCACATCTCCTAGTTGCATCAGATTTAGACCCAGCGAACTATCAAACCATTTCGCTCTAGCATGGGGGCATCGCAACATAACATGCTTGATCGTTTCAGGAACAATCCCACAGACCACACAACAATTATCCTGTACAGCCTTTTTCAGTTTCAAATTAGCTCTAGACGGCAGAGCATTTAAACAACCCCTCCATATGCAAATTTTGATCTTCTCTGGTACCTTAGCACGCCATAATGCCTTCCATAGGAATTTAATCTCTGCTGGCATCTCAGACCCCACTGGAACCTCCCCACATATGTCACTACAAGTCCGAGCTACAAAATATGCACTCTTTGTCGTGAATACTCCTTTAGGGTCTTTACACCAAAACAACTCATCAGGCAGGTGAAAGAAACTCAAAGGAATACTTAAAATAAGATTGGCCTCCTCGGGAAAGAACATTCGAGAAACCACCTACATATTCCATCTCAAACGATCCACCTCCATCATCAAAGATCTAACAGTAAGATTAGGGTGGACTCCGAGAGGTACCGGACTCAACACCTTGGCATAGTTCTCTCTTGGCAACCAAGAATCCCCCCTGATTTTTATGTTCAAGCCATCACCTACGCGCCATCTAGCTCCTCGATGGATCAAAACTTAAGTTGCTGCAATCCCCTTCCAACAAAATGAGGAATTGGAATTAACTGGGGCATGTAGAAAATCCAAACCTTTGAAATATTGAGCCTTAAAAACTCGGGCAACCAGAGACTATGGTTGTTTGATAATACGCCACCCCTACTTAGCAAGCAAAGCAAGATTAAAGGCGTACAAATCCTTGAAACCTAAACCACCCTCACTTTTTGGCAGACACATTCGTTGCCAACTCACCCAATGAATGCTTCTCTTACCTACCTCTTTCCCCCACCAAAATCGAACAACCATTTGATTCAGTTCCTGACAAAAGGTTTTTGGAAGCAAAAATGTATGCATCGTGTATATCGGAATAGCATGGGCCACAGTTTTAATTAAGATTTCTTTCCCCGCACTACTGAGGAGACTCCCACGCCAACCATTAAGTTTTTTCCAAACAAATAAAGTGCTTGACTGAAAACTTGTTCCCAAACAAATAAAGTGTTTTCATCAAAACCTCAAAAAATTGTGATTATAATCATGTTTGGCAAAATAATTTTAAAATGTTTGTGTTCAAGTTCTTTTTCAAGAAGCACTTGCATTTTTATTAAATTTCGTAGTGCTTCCAATAGAATTGATGTTACTAGAAGTGCTTATGAGTAGAAATTATTTCAAAACAAGGTTGAAGAATAAGGGAAGTGATTTTTGCACACTCATTTCTCTTCATGCACACCTTATTTATTTAATCAAAGCGCAAGTCTTTAGTTGGCTATACTTTCCTAGACACTGTATAAAACGTGTTGTAACATTTAGTCTTCAATTTCATTAGTCCAAAGTTTTACATCTAAGTGAAGAAGACTTGGTTTGCATAGCAACATCATTGAAGCTCATTTTGTGGACTTCTTAGGGTAAAAATCATATGCATTTGTTTGTACCATACTTAACCAATCCCGAAATTACTGAGCACCGGTCAACGTTATACCGTCAAGGACCCAGAAGAGTTTCCCTCCAACCAGGAGGCCAATCACAGCGCGACATGTGTTGACATCATAAGCCAATCACAACACAACACGTGTCAATGTCAGAATGAAACTAGAAACTCTCTTCTATAAATAGAGATCATTCTCTCACAATATTTCCTAATGTCATTGGTACTAAATCATTCACTTGTACTCACTAAAGGAGAGCTTGAACCTATGTATTTGTGTAAACCCTTCACAATTAATGAGAACTCCTCTACTCCGTGGACATAGCCAATCTAGGTGAACCACGTATATCTTGTGTTTGCTTCCCTGTCTCTATCCATTTACATACTTATCCACACTAGTGACTGGAGCAATCTAGCGAAGGTCACAAACTAAACATTTTCTGTTGTACCAAAGTCCTCACTAATTTTGTGCATCAACATTTAGCGCCGTCTGTGGGAACGACAATTATTCCCACTCTCTTCAGCTTTGTTAGGGTGGTTTCCACCATTCGTACACTCTCTTTTGACCAGGCATCTCTCTCCAACATGGGGAGCGAAGGAAGCCACAGCATGCAGAATGACACCCATCTTGCACTTAGTGCGAGGCAACGAAAGAAGGAAGGAAAGAGGGTTGATCTTCAAGCTAAAGTCGATGAGCTAGAAGCTCAGAACAATAAGATAGCAATGAAGAATGAGGTCCTTCAGGAGCAGTATGAGAAGCTCTTTGAGACGCTCCACGAAACTAGGCGTACTCAAACACGCGAGCTTGTTACCCCTGTGGACATCAACCATCATCTGGGTGCCCCTCAACACGGAGGGTCACCTTCCTTCGACATGGGTATCGTTGATGAGGAGCGAGCTAATCATCAGAACATTAATCAACATGAGACTTCTCTCAACCCAGCTGCTTCGACCCGAAGCAGGAGAAGTGGAGGAAGACACCTCCTTATAGAATGAGTGGAATGATCGAAAGCCGTCTTTCGTGAGTGTCGAGATTTCCTAAAGCAATGTCGAGATAATCCCATCCATGTAAGCTCGAAGATCAATGACCCAAAAGTTTCTGAAAGACTCGGTCCCCTCCCATGTCCCAGGCCGGCTACCAATTTGGGGAAGGGGCAACAAGTCCTAGAGAAACACGAAGGTATAGGGGACTCAGAGATGTTTCGACAGACATACCTTAGAAGTCAGTACGGCGAGTCTAAGGAAAAATCACATGCTCTTGATCAAACCTTCATACTTCCAAGAGAAGATGGAGATTTACGAAAGAAAGCTCCAGTGGTACATGACTCCACTCAGGACCCTCTTGTCCTACAGCTTCTTAAGGAAGTAAACAAGTTGAAAGCCGAACGACAAGCTGAGATACCTGATTGGAACCACCTAGGCCTGGCTCTCTTACAATGAGGATCCTCGACACCCCATTCCAAGCAAAGACAAAGCAGAAGCTTGGCTTGCAACTCTATACTGGAAAGGAGGACCCGATTGAACACTTTAACCTTTTTTAGTCCACCATGGCATACTGGATACACACCGACGAAGAGCGATGTCTTCTCTTCCCCTCTACCCTCTCTGATGGAGCTCTAAACTGGTATTGCAGTCGTCCACCTGAGACAATAGACTCATTTGAGGAATTGAGGAAACTGTTTGTTTCTCAACACATTTTCTAGACCGATCGCTTGCACTCTGCGGATGACTTGTACACTATTTGCCAGAAGCCAGACGAGTTATTACGTATGTATGTTGGCCGCTTCAGCCATAAGTATTCCCGTTGTGCCGAGGCAGACAACAAGACTGCTCTCAAAGTCTTCACGGCAGGCTTACGTGACTGTTTCTTTAAGTACACGATCAATGCCAACACTTGGAAGACTTACTCTGAGGTGATGGTCTAGGCTTATAACCATGCATCCGCCGAGGCAATGACATATCAAGGGAAACCTCCCACAGCCACCATTTATCAGCAAGTAGGGAATGGAAGTCAAATCCAACCAAATGAGAAGACCTCGACCTTCCAAACAGCAACGGTGCCTCCTCCTGCCTTACTTAATACTTCGCCAAGTCAACAGACATATCAATCTCAGGGCAAAAAGAAAGATTTCCATCCTCACCAGTCTCATTTTAGTAAAATGAGTAAGGGACACTATCGCGATAACCAAGGGTATCACCACGATAATGCCCGCCCCCAGGTAGTCAACACAGTGGGCCAAGCACATGTCAGGACAGGCCCTACCCCGAGGTATGAGACATACACACCTTTGAACGCCACATGCGTGGCCATTTACCCCAGCATAGCATACCTGATACCGAAGCTAATGCCGAGGCAGTCGGGTTACAAGCCCATGAAGAACACGGGCATATTTTATTGCTACCATGAGCATAACGACCATGACGGCGAGAAGTGTATCACCCTTCGTGATCATATTGAAGCTTTGGCACGTGAAAGAAAAATTGATCAATTCCTCCTTCACTCTCCAAGGGGTAACCGTAACCAACGCCAGGTGAATGTGATATATTCCATAAGTGGTGGCATACCCATATCTAAATCTTCCAACATGGCCATGAAAAATAATGAACGAGCTTTAAGGTCTGGCCACCAAGTGTTTCACGTGGAAGACATCAAGGGAGGCAAGTATCAAAAGCCTAACTGGGATCTAATCTCTTTCTACCCTAAGAAAGAAAGAGGTATCATATACCTTCACAACGACCCACTGATCGTGGAAGCTCACATAGCCAACTTTGAAGTACGACGAATCCTGATAGACACTGGGGCTTCGGTCAATATCATGTTTGCTGAAGCTTTCAAGGCACTTAATGTAGCTGAACACTTGTTCGATCGCTCGATTTCTCCTCTGATAAGCTTCTCCGGTGATATCGAGCAACCTTTGAGGAGCATACACTTACCTTTCACCATTGGTACAGGCCCTTACACAGCTACCATTACCACTAACTTCCTGGTGGTTGATTGCCCAACGGCATATAATGTCATCTTGGGAAGCACAGGCATCAATGATCTCAAGGCCTTGGTATCCACACATATGTTTTTGATGAAATTTCCAACCCCCTATGGCAATGGTTACATCAGAGAATATCAACTTAGTGCACAATAATGTTACAACACTTCGATCAAGCAACAACACATGTCTGTGCCCAAGGAAACCTTTTATATACATGACCAAGTCATAAAGACCATCCCAGACGAAGCTAACTTGGATCTTCACGGCGGCAACAGTCAACCAGACGATCCTTAAGATGACTCTTTCACCCAGCAAGCACAACCCGTTGAAGAGTTGGAGAAGGTCTCTATCTCAAAAGATTATCCGGATCGCATGGTGAATATTGGCACCACCTTGTCACCACCCATTCGATTGGCATTGATCTTTTTTTTGCAAGAGAACACTGAGGTCCTCGCCTGGTCATACAAGGACATGTCAGGCATCTCTCCCGATATCATCTGTCATCGCTTAAGTATTGACCCCAAGACCAAGCTAGTGAGACAGAAACGAAGATCCTATGACGCTGAACGGTACGGCGCAATGAAGGCAGAAGTTGAAAAACTCAAAGGCATAGGCTTCGTCCGCAAAGTCAATTATCCAACGTGGGTAGCAAATGTTGTCCTTATTAAGAAAAATCCGACCAAGGAAAGTCTCCTGCTCCAAAAGATCTTGTGAAGAATATGTGTTGATTACACCGACCTAAACAAAGGATGCCCGAAAGATAGCTCTCATAGACGGACTTATAGACTCTACGGTAGGGTGTGAACTCCTGAGCTTTATAAATGCTTACTCATGATACAACCAAATCCTCATGAACCCTTCGGACCAAGAACACACAACCTTCACTACTGACGGGGGACTATATTGATATAAAGTCATGCCCTTCGGCCTAAAGAATGCAGGAGTGACTTATCAGAAACTGGTCAATTCAATGTTCGCCGAACAGATTGGGAAGAGCATGGAAGTTTACGTTGATGATATGCTAGTCAATAGAAAAAATGCAGACCAACACATCACCAACCTATCTGAAACTTTCACCATTCTGAAGAGGTATCGAATGAGGTTGAACCCCAACAAATATGCCTTCGGCGTAGGCTCTAGCAAATTCTTAGGCTTCATGATAAGCCAATGAGGCATTGAGGCTAATCCGAGAAGATCAAAGCAATCCTCGACATGAAGAAACCGGTAACTTCAAAAGACATCCAAAGCCTTACTGGCAAGGTGGCAACCTTAACTAGGTTCATCTCTAAAGCCACAGACAGATGTGTTCTTTTCTTCAAAGCACTTAAGAGAAGTAAGAAGTACATTACATGGACTGATGAACGTGCTGACGCATTCATGAACCTTAAAGACTACATGAGTAAAGCCCATCTGCTCTCCAAACCTGAGGTTGGTGACACTCTCATTATCTATCTGTCGGTATCGGCTTCAGCAGTAAGTTCCGTTCTTATTCGAAATGATGGTAATGTCGAACGGCCTGTCTACTATGCTAGCAAGGCCTTACAAGATGTGGAGACACGATACTCCAACATTGAGAAATTGGCTCTAGCATTGGTCATGTCTGCTCGAAAACTTCGCCCTTACTTCCAAGCACACTTCATCATTGTGCTTACCAACCATCATCTTCGACAGATACTCCAAAGTCCTGACACTTCCGGGAGAATGATCAAATGGGCAATATCATTGGGTAAGTTTGACATCTCCTACCAACCAAAGCCAGCTGAGAAGGGCCAAGCAGTGGCAGACTTCATCGCCGACTTCACATATCCTGTTGACATTATTTCTACACCTAAAGAAGTGGCTTCATTACCCTCGGAAGCTCAGAAAATAGAACCAACAGCCCTAGCATGGAGTCTATATGTTGATGGTTCGTCCAACCAACAGGGTTGTGGAGCAGGACTAGTCCTTACAACCCCTGACAAAGTGGCGATGGAGTATGCTCTTCGTTTCAAATTAAAGGCGTCGAACAATGAGGCCGAATATGAAGCCCTCATAGCAGGCTTACGTTTGGCCAAACACCTTGGGGTTAAACGAATTAATATCTTCAGTGACTCCCAATTGGTGGTTAACCGGGTCACCAACAACTTTGACGCTAATGATAGCTGAATGGCAGCATATCTGGCATAAACACAATTGTTGCTCAAAAACTTCCACTACCACATCACCCAAATTCCTCGAGCAGCAAACAGTTATGCAGATGCTTTGGCTCGCCTCGCCTCAGCGGTGGAAGACAAGAATGGGAGAAAAATTCAGGTCGAATTGTTGGCAGCACTAAGCACCATGGCTGCGGAAGTGTGCAACTTACAACAGGGGGATAGTTGGATTACCCCGATTTATAGATTTCTTGCTCATGACACCCTTCCAAATGACAAAGTCCAAGCTAAGCAGATTCGATACAAGGTTACCTGTTACTTAATCATTAATGACCAACTCTACAAGCAGGGTTTTAACCTACCATACCTAAGATGTCTTACGCCCCGCAGAGGCGGAAATTGTCCTTCGGGAAATACATGAAGGAGTTTGGGGAGATCATGCTGGATCTCGATCCCTAGCACATAAGGCTTTTCGCCAAGGATATTACTGGCCAACACTTCACCAAGATGCCATCAGAATATCCCGCTCATGTGATAAGTGTCAACACTACGTAACTATTCCTCACTCCCCTCCCGAGCCGCTCACTCCTATGATCAGCCCTTCGCCCTTCACCCAATGAGGACTTGATTTGACCAGCCCAATACCTGCAGGGAATGGCAAGGTTCGCTATGCAATCGTTGCAGTTGACTACTTCACAAAGTGGGCCAAAGTATAACCCTTGACAACCATTACTGAGGCAAAAATAGAAGACTTCATATGGAAAAACATCCTTTGCAGATTCGGCATTCCTAAGGCGATAGTCATTGACAACGGGCGACAGTTCGACAATAATAAGTTCATGAGGTTCTGTTCTAAGTTCAACATCAACTTATGTTTTCCCTCCCCAGCTCATCCCCAGTCTAACAGACAAGTTGAAGCTATCAACAAAATAATCAAACTAACTTTGAAAACCAGCTTGGACAAGGCTAAAGGTTGTTGGCCAAAATTTGTACCCTAAGTTTTTTTGTCATACTGCACTTCGTATCGGACATCAACAAGAGAAACCCCATTCTTACTTACCTTTGGTACAGAGGAAGTTGTCCCAATTGTACTTGAGCGAGCAGCGTTCTGAGTCTATAACTATGTGCAAAACGAAAATGACAAACAACTTACCCTCAACTTAGATCTAGTCAAAGAACACAGAAACCAGGCCCACTTAAGGAATGTCGCCTACAAGCAGTACATCTCCAACTACTATGAATCAAGGGTCAAACCTCGTTCTTTCAAAGTAGAGGACTGGGTATTGAAGAAAAAATTACTCTACGACAAAGTCCCGAGTGAATGAACACTTAGTCCAAACTGGGATGGACCGTTTGAAGTTGTTGGCATCAGTCGCCCTGGCTCCTACAAGCTTAGAAGTTCCGATGGCAAGACCATTGACCATACATGGAACACTGATCACTTGAAGTACTATTACAAGTAAACTCACATTATACAAGTGTTAAGCTTCAGCCGTTCGACATCCTATGTAACGAAGACTATTTTGCATGAATTCAATAAAGAGGTGATTTAGACAACTCGGTCCTAATTCTCTTGCATTCTTAGCAATGAAACACTCGGGTTCAAAACTTCAACATGAATGCTTCCAACATGAAACAAAGTCTAAGTATATGTCAACAAGACTATACAAATAAACGAACAGCTTCACAGTATATTTGTTCAATCATACATTCCAACACATTCATACATAAGCCAACTGTGCTTTGAAAGGGTTCAACATACTTTGTGTCATTCGACATTTGCTACAATGTGCCTAGACACCTTGCCCTTATTCTCACCAACAAGGTGATGAAATGTGAATAATGAACTCATCTTCATGCTACCAACCAGGTGATGAAATGTACAACCCATACTCTAATATCATTTGGCAACTTGCCACTCATGCCACCAACCAGGTGAAGAAGGAACTCATTTTCATGCCACCAACCAGGTGATGAAATGTACAATCCGTACTCTCCTTCATGCCACCAACCAGGTGATGAAATGTGCAACCCGTACTCTAATATCATTTGGCAACTTGCCATTCATGCCATCAACCAGGTGAAGAAGGAATTCATCCTCGTGTCACCAACCAGGTGATGAAATGTGATGAAAGGTGATGAAGGAACTCACCTTCGTACCACCAACCAAGTGATGAAAGCAACTCACCATTCATTCTGCCTACCAGAAGATGAGTGGTACAACTTGTACATGTGAACTCCTAGCATTCACAAATAATCAAAAACCCTCAAGCTTGACAACTTAACTAGGGGAGCACTTATGCCCAACAAGAGTTATAGTCACCAACAAAGTCTTATTGCAAGCCAACAACAACTTCAGTGCATGGCATATGAAGATCAAGCTATTCAGCCCTCTTACATCTGCTTCAGACATTTCCCCTCTGTGACAATGCAAACACTACAACTCGTAGAAAGCTTCATAGTCTTGATCAAGACAGTGTGAAACAAAACCAATTTATGGTGCCAACAAAAGCTTCATCCAAAGAGTTCAACCACAATTCTCAAAAGCTTCACACACTCTTGATCAAGACAGTGTGAAGCAAAACCAATTTATTGTGCCAACAAGAGCTTCATCAATGGAGGGCAACCACAATTCTCAAAAGCTTCACACACTTTTGATCAAGACAGTTTGAAGCAAAACCAATTTATGGTGCCAACAAAAGCTTCATCAAAAGAGTTCAACCACAATTCTCAAAAGCTTCACACACTCTTGATCAAGACAGTGTGAAGCAAAACCAATTTATGGTGCCAACAAGAGCTTCATCAAAGGAGTTCAACCATAATTCTCAAAAGTTTCACACACTCTTGATCAAGACAGTATGAAGCAAAACCAATTTATGGTGCCAATAAGAGCTTCATCAAAGGAGTTCAACCACAATTCTCAAAAGCTTCACACACTCTTGATCAAGACAGTGTGAAGCAAAACCAACTTATGGTGCCAATAAGAGCTTCATCAATGGAAGGCAACCACAATTCTCAAAAGCTTCACACACTCTTGATCAAGACAGTGTGAAGCAAAACCAACTTATGGTGCCACAAGAGCTTCATCAATGGAGGGCAACCACAATTCTCAAAAGCTTCACACACTCTTGATCAAGACAGTGTGAAGCAAAACCAATTTATGGTGCCAACAAGAGCTTCATCAATGGAGGGCAACCACAATTCTCAAAAGCTTCACACATTCTTGATCAAGATAGTGTGAAGCAAAACCAATTTATGGTGCCAACAAAAGCTTTATCAATGGAGGGCAACTACAATTCTCAAACCTTCGAAGCAAATTCAAGACTGTTCGAAGCAAATTCAATTTATATGGTTCATCCAAACCTTCGACTACTACAAGGTGTGGAAGCAAAGTTTGTATATGTTATCTCTCCCACATTTTCAAATTTATAGTTTCCCAAAAAAAAAAAAGGAAATTCAACAAAGCTTCATCAATTGAGGACAACTACAAATTCTCAAAAGCTTCACACTATCTTGATCAAGATAGTGTGAAGCAAAATCAATTCGTGGTACCCAACAAAGCTTCACCACAAAAGCTTCATCAATGGAGGACAACTACAAATTCTCAAAAGCTTCACACTATCTTGATCAAGATAGTGTGAAGCAAAATCAATTCATGGTACCCAACAAAAACTTCAACTCCAAAGCTTCACCTACAAAAGCTTCAACTCCAAAGTTTCACCTACAAAAGCTTCACCCACAATAGCTCACCTACAAAAGCTTCACCCATAAAAGCTTCACCAACAAAAGTTTCACCCACCACAAAAGCTTCACCCATAACAGCTTCACCAACAAAAGCTTGACCCACCACAAAAGCTTCACCTATAAAAACTTCACCCATAAAAGCTTCACCCACCACAAAAGCTTCACCCATAAAAGTTTCGCCAACAAAAGCTTCACCCCATAAAAGCTTCACCCACCACAAAAGCTTTACCCACAAAAGCTTCACCAATAAAAGCTTCACCCACCACAAAAGCTTCACCTATAAAAGCTTCACCTATAAAAGCTTCACCCACAAAAGCTTCACCTATAAAAGCTTCACCCATAAAACCTTCACCCATAAAAGCTTCACCCACAAAAGTTTCACCCATAAAAGCTTCACCCATAAAAGCTTCACCCACAAAAGCTTCACCCACCACAAAAGTTTCACCTACAAAAGCTTCACCCATAAAAGCTTCACCAACAAAAGCTTCACCCACAAAAGCTTCCCCCACCACAAAAGCTTCACCAACACAAGCTTCCCCCACAAAAGCTTCCCCCACCACAAAAGCTTCACCCACAAAAGCTTCACCCATAAAAGCTTCACTAACAAAAGCTTCACCCACAAAAGCTTCACCTACAAAAGCTTCACCTACAAAGCTTCAACACAAAAGCTTCACCTACAAAAGCTTCACACTATCTTGATCAAGATAGTGTGATGCAAAATCAATTCATGGTACCCAACAAAACTTCAACCTGAAAGCTTCACTTACAAATTTTCGGAAATTTGAAAATTCAAAAATTCGGAAATTCAAAAATTCAAAAATTCAAAAATTCAAAAATTCAAAAATTCAAAAAAAAAAAAAAAAAAGCCTAGGCCTCCTCTTCTTTGGGTCTAACAACTTTCATAACAAATATATATGAAGGAGGAGTTTTGGGCTACCACTTAGAAAGGAAAATGGTGAAGTTTTGTTACTTTGGAAACTTGGCTACTAGCAAGACACCTCATTCGTCAACTCCCTCGATCGGAGACTTTTGAGACTCCTACCATATGCTACTGCACCTTGATACTCGGAAGTCTCGTGACTACTCAGTGACTTGGATTTTTTCAAGTCTCCAACTGAGAAGTTTTCCTCACTCGGGAAATTAAGGGAGCACTACCTCAACCTACATGCTTTACTCACAAAGCTTCAACATACAAGCTTCAACAAAAGGAAAAATTCAAAAAACTTAGTGAAGAAAGCCTTGGTGTATTTAACACAATACGTTGAAATGAAGCAAAGCTTGTTTATTGATATCTCCGATAAGTTACAAATATGTACATATACATGAATCAAAATAAACAAATAAGAGGGAGCCTTCACAAAGGTTGCTCAGGAAAAGTCTCAGCAGTCGGCAAAGCCCCAGAACGAAGAGGCACTAGAGGGTGATTATTCGGAGCCTCAATACTAGGCAGAAAGGAGGAGGCCCCAAAGGTTGATCATTTGGAGCTTTACTACGCGATACAGCCCTAGAAGACGAAGGCAATAAATGCCTTTGGAACAAACCCACAAACCTCTGATGATCAAGTAAAATCTGACCATCAGATTCCTGCACCTAGTCAAGCTTCCTCTTCATGTTTGCAGCATAGTCATGTATGAGCCTGTGCAATTGTTTATTCTCATGCTTGAGCCCTCTGATCTCCTGTTTGAAACTTTTCACTTCAGCTGCCAATGATTCAACTTGGCAGGTTCGAGCAAATAGGTGTTGGGCCATATTAGACACAGAACCTACACACTGAACACTGAGAGCCAGAGAATCCTTAACAGCCAACTCATCAGACCGTTTGGAAAGTAGTTTGTTATCTTTGGGAATGAGAAGGTTCCTGGCCACCACCGCAGCGGTCATATCATTCTTCATCACAGAGTCCCCAACGGTAAGATGACCAATATGGGATAAGAAATATGGGCGCCATATGTTGTCTTGAGAAGGCATGGCTGCCTCTTCACCAAAGTTCAAGTCAAAACGACGATCGGATGGGCCAGACATTCTAAGAAATGATGAAGGAGAAATGAGGTGTAATAAATCTCTAAAGTAAGGGGAAAATTCCTACAAGCAATAACTCTCTGAATGTACTATTGCACACAATTGGTGCCCTTATAAAAGAAATGGCAACAAGGCCGTTAGTTCAAAAATCGAAGAGGCACCACTCTCCGAATTCCAAAGAGGCACCATTTTTCACACGCAACATCAATTCCTTAGGTACCACAGATAACTTTGCCAAAGATCTCTGACAAAATTTAGACACATAAATTTTGAAGGTCCAACTACCCTACTATTACCCACAAGGGTAAAGAAACAGCACCATTGCTTGATAACTAGAAAGTCCCAATGTGTCTCAACCTTCGTGCTCCATGGCAAGGCAGACTGGCAAAAATGCCTAACCTTTACTCACATTCGAGAAAACACTCCCAACAAGATTGCTTGCTCAAAAATCGAAAAGGCACCGCTCTTCGAATCTCGAGAGCCAGACTCCCAACAGGATTACGTGCTCAAAAATCGAAGAGGCATCGCCCTCCGAATCTCGAGAGCCAAACTCCCAACAAGATTACTTTCTTAAAAATCGAAGAAACATTGATCTCCGAATCTCAAGAGTCAGACTCCCAACAGGATTGCTTTCTCAAAAATTGAAGAGGCACCGCTCTCCGAATCTCAAGAGCCAGACTCCCAACAGGATTACATGCTCAAAAATTGAAGAGGCACTGCCCTCCGAATCTCGAGAGTCAGACTCCCAACAGGATTACTTTCTCAAAAATCGAAGAGACACTACTCTCTGAATCTCAAGAGTCAGACTCCTAACAGGATTGCTTTCTCAAAAATCAAAGAGACACCGTTCTCTGAATCTCGAAAGCCAGATCCTCGACAAAATTACTTGTTTGAAAACCGAAGAGGCACCGCTCTCCGAACTTCAAGAGCCAGATTTCCTTGGATAAAACTTGTCTGCAATCTTCACACGCAACATCAGCTTTCCAGATACCACAGACCACTTTTTCAAAGTGCTCTGACAAAGTTAAAACACGTGAAACTTGCAGCTCCCACTACATTGCTATGACCAAGAAGGGTAAAGGAATAGCACTACTACTTGTTGTTAGGGAGACTCATATATATATCGACCTCCATCATCCACAGCCAAGCAGACCTGCAAATAAAAAAAATGCTCAACTTTTCTTCACATCCAAGAGGGCACTCTCAGCAGAGTCTCTTGAAATACTCAGTTTCTTTTCCTCCAGATAATACTTCTGCAAACAAGCCACACCAAAGAAAGAGTATCTAATATCATCAGGGTTAAAAGCAAGAGTATCCCATATCATGTTTTTTCCCTGTCTTTTCCTTTGGCCTTGTTCTTACCTGCAAGACAATGAGAAAAAGAGCAATCAGTCAGCACTTAGAATCAAGCTTCCAGTCAGGAACTGACTACCTGGAACCCCTTGCCTGATTACTTACCTGGCACTGCTCTCGAGTACTCATCTTCAACATCTTATGCTTCCAGAGAAGATACCACGTCTGCCTGAGGAACAAATAGGGCAAGTGAGAAGGATACAAGCATGTGGAGACAAGCGTAACAGAACACGTGCCGATACATCCACTACTTTGTCAATAGCAAAAGCATCCCATATCATCAGGGTCGAACGTACTATAGATTTGATGGACTTGTTTTGACCCTCAAATTCTTAAGTCAGCCTTATAATCTGGAGGAAACCAGAAAACCTTCCAGCCCAGTTCAAAAATAAGCTTGTGGAAAGTTACTTTCTTCAAAAGCAAAAATATCTCATATCATCTCTTCTCCATTTGCTTCTCTTTATCCTTGTTGCTGTTTACGACACAAGGAGAATGAGAACAATCAACCGGAAGCCGAAGTCGAACCTCCGATCCAGGTTGCTTGCTTAGAAGTCTGATTGCTTACCTTGTCTGTTACCTCCTTCGGCAAATCTCCTAGCTCAGCGACTTAGGGGACTCCTACTATAGGGTTTGTATCGCACTTGACCAAGCCTGAAACTACAAGTAAGCTTCAAGTGAAATTGATACATTACCTTGTCCATCTTCATCGGTTAAAGATACCACCTCTGGATGAAGGAAAAGTACTTCCAGAGAAGATGTCACATCTACATATGAGACAGATAAGGCAAGTGAAAATGATACCACACATCGATACTTAGAAGTTTCGTGATTACTCAATGGCTTGGATCTTGCAAGTCCTCAACCGAGAAGCTTCCCTCACTCGGGAACTTAGGGGAGCACTGTTTGTACCATACTTGACCAATCCCGAAACTACTGAGCACCGGTCAACGTTATACCCTCAAGGACCCAGAAGAGTTTCCCTTCAACCAGAAGGCCAATCACAGCGCGACACGTGTCGACATCAGAAGCCAATCATAGTGTGACACGTGTCAACATCAGAAGCCAATCACAACACGACACGTGTCAATGTCATAATGAAACTAGAAACTCTCTTCTATAAATAGAGATCATTCTCTCACAATATTTTCTAATGTCATTGGTACTAAATCATTCACTTGTACTCACTAAAGGAGAGCTTGAACCTATGTACTTGTGTAAACCCTTCACAATTAATGAGAACTCCTCTACTCCGTGGACGTAGCCAATCTGGGAGAATCATGTACATCTTGTGTTTGCTTCCCTGTCTCTATCCATTTACATACTTATCCACACTAGTGACCGGAGCAATCTAGCGAAGGTCACAAACTTAACACTTTCTGTTGTACCAAAGTCCTCACTGATTTTGTGCATCAACAGCATTCATTTAGGAAGTCATGTTTATGTGTGAGTTTATTTGGAGTGTGAGATCAAATCTGTTTAGTTTTTATAGGAAAGTATATTTTAGTTATTCAAGAGAAAAACAAATGATAGTGTTATTCACACACCCATTTTACCCACACACATTTGTTAATTTTTAGTCATTGATCAACTTCAATTCATTCGATCCGAAATCTGAAAATTGAGAGGGGTATGTTAGAAGTAAATTTAAACGTGTGAATAATACTACCCAAAACAAATTATCAAATTATCGTTTATTGTTGTCCTACTTCTTAGGCTTCAATTTCCCTTTAAATAATTAAGTCTGTATTGTGGTGCCCGGTATCAAAGCAACTTTGGACATGGTTGGCTTGTCAGTTTGGTACTTCTATACCCTTTTCTGATTCACTAACATGTTTTGGGACGCGTTTGTGTAAGCTTTTTTTGTCGTCAGTTACATAATCTTTCAATTTTTGCGGGCTTTTTTACCATTTCTCTTATGGAAGCACATAATAAGTTTATTTTTGGGAACCAAACAATTTCTTTACATCACTCACTTATGCATGTCCATTAAATCTAGGATTGTTATGTTGGGACGTTTATTCCTGGACCTCAAAGTTTGGATACTTATGTAATTTGTTATTTATGTATTCGACCTATCCCTCCTAAGGTACCTTGTATACATCCCGTGCTTTGGTCTCTACCTGGGTTCTTTGGATTAAACTTAACACCGATGGCTTGTCTAAAGAAAATCATGGTCATGCCGCTTGTGCGGGAGTTTTTAGGGATTGACATGGTCAATTTCTTGGAGGATTTTGTCAAGGTATTGGTCATCAGAATTCTTCGTATGCAGAGCTATAAAAAATTATTATTGGTGTTGAATTTTCTTATGAGTAGGGTTGGCATATACTTTGGTTAATGATTCTTCTAGTGTTCTTGCTTGTCTATGTTACTTATGATGATTTTGCTCCTCCTTGGGTTCTTCGTGCCCAATTGTTCACTTGTTTGTCTCGCATCCGAGGGATGGATTTTTGTTGCTCTCACATTTATCGGGAAGAGAATGTGGATGCTAATAGTTTTGCTAGCATGGGCTTATCTTCCTCAAACTTGGTCTGACATGACTCGCCTCCGTCGACAATTCTTACTTATTTGCATTTGAATATCATTAGCTTACCTAGTTTCCATTTTTCAGATTAGCATGCATCACAACTTTTAGGTTAATCCCACTTTTATAATGTGTGCTTTTCTTTTTCTTGGTAACAGTTCGTTTTTTGGTGTTTTCAAGCTCATTTTGCAGGTTTATACATTTTAGGATTTTCTTTAGAGAGGTTAGATTTTATGTCTCCCTCCCTCTTTTCTTGTATTTTCCTTCTTTTTTTTTCAATTGCTTTGTATAATGAGGGTAAGGTTTTATGCCCCTCCCTGACTAGGTGTAACTTTCTGTTTTTATTCAATAAAATTTCTCTCATACCGTCAAGGTTTCTTTAGAAAAAAAAAAAATAAATAAATAAAACTTTTACATATTTTAAGAATACGTGAGATGCATGTTGAGAGTAAAAGTATGTTTTCTTATAGGTTAGATTTCGAGAGCAATCTTTGTGACGCTTTAGAAATCTAGCAATCATCATATCATCCATTTGTGTGAAACAAAGTTGTGTGCATCCTTTGCTGGTGAGGAAGATCATCTATGTTCATCGGTGTTCATCCAAGAGAAGCCAAAGTAAGGGCGGCATGCTACAAGAACAAAAGTATAAGAGAGGACTTCAAATTTAGTAAGTGCCTGCATTGTTGAGTCTTGTATAGTTCTTTTTCCTTAGTCGATGGTGATTACCGAGCTGTATGCTCTGAAGTTTTTCTCTTTATTTGTTGAAGAGCTTTTCCCGCATAAACTTTTTTGTGTTCTCCGTTTTCCTTTTGATTTATTGTTGTTTCTGTTACGTCGTAGGATTTAAAATGTGATTCAATTATTGTCGATTTGATCAGCCACACCTAAGTTTGTTACGTCGTAGGAATTGTATTACATACCATTTCAAGCTAAAAGTTAGGGTAAATTACAAAAAAATACCTCAACTATTGGTGTCACGATACTTTCATACCTCATCTTTTAAAATTGACAATGTCATATCTCATCTTACGAATTTGTGCCAATGTTATACCTTCCGTTAGCTTGGCGTGAATTTCTCAGTTAAATGCTGACGTGGTTTGATCCAGGGCCCATTTTCAATTAAAAAATTATTAAAAACTAAAAAAAATCATTTAATATTTTTTAAATATTAAAATAATAAAGAAAAGTTAATAAAAAAAAAACCAACACTCAGTTCGTCCCCCCCCCCCCCCGCTATCTCTTCTCCCTATCTTCATCTTCTTCCCCCTTCCTACAACTGCAACCCAAAAAAAAAAGACCAATTTCTCTTCCTAGCTCCCAACCCCCCACCCCCTCTTCTCCCCGCACCCACTCTCCGCACCCAACCTCCCCACCTTCGCACCCACCCTCTACACCCAACCTCGCACCCACTACCTGCAACCAAAAAAAAAAAAATCCAGATCCCGTTGAGGTGGAATCGGGAAACCTTTGCCAAGCCGATTCCGAAGGTTGAGAACCTGGGCGCAGAGAAAATGGGGGGAGTGGGTGTGGAGGGAAGAGGATGGGTGCCACCGGGGGGGGGGGGGACGGACGAATTGGGTTTCCTTTTTTTTTTTTTTTCTTCTTCTTCTTCTTCCTACTTCTTCTTCTTTCTGGGTTGGGGGGGGAATTGGGTTGGGTTTTTTTTTTTTCCTTCTTCTTCTTCTTCCTCTTCCTCCTCCTTCTTCTTTTTGGGTTGCAGGAGGTTGGGTTTGTGGTGGGGGGAGGGGGTGAACTGGGTTGGGTTGGGGCTTTTTTTTTTTTTTCTTCTTCTTCTTCTTCTTCTTTCTAGGTTTGTTTAGGGGGGGAGGAACTGGGTTGGGTTGGGGTTTTTTTTTTTTTCTTCCTCCTTCTTCTTTCTGGGTTGCAGGAAGATGGGGAAGAGAGAGGGGGAGGGACGAACTGACCTGAGGTTTTTTTATTTACTTTTCTTTATTATTTTAATATTTAAAAAATATTAAATCATTTTTTTAGTTTTTAATAATTTTTTAATAGAAAGTGAGCCCCAAATCAAGTCACAGCATTTAACTGAAAAATTTACAGCCAAGTAACGAAAGGTATAATATTGGCACAAATTCGTAAGATGAGGTATGACATTATCAATTTTAAAAGATGAGGTATGAAAGTGTCGTGACATCAATAGTTGAGGTAGTTTTTTGTCATTTACCCTAAAAGTTATCATCCTTGCGTCTAGGGAAATGTTTAATATATTTTTTTTTTTTTTTGTAAATGAATGATTATATTAAAAGAGAACCAAAAGAAGCAATAAACTACAAAACAACAATGGCAACAAAGGCCAAGCTAAAAACAAAAGGAAAAAAAAAAACATCATCAACCCAACCCAACAAAGGCCAAGCTAAGAACCAAATGAATGATTATATTTTATTTTAAAGATTCAAAACTTATTATTATTTTATTATATTTATTTTTAATATTGAAGAGTTGTGTTTTATTTGAAGAGTCATAATCCTTTTCTAAAAGGGTATGAGAAGTTCTTTAAATATGAAACATCAGACACAAAACAAAATACGCTAAAACTTTTCTGTCTCCCTCAGTTTTCACATCTCAATTTACATTCCTACTTTATAATTCTTGGGCAATTGATCACTACTTGGCAATCCCGTCTGCCGTTGGCGTGCATATCGGATTAGACATCCTGTGAGGCTTTGGGTTGTATCTTGGAGTTGTAGGCACCGCCATAACCTGCATGTAGGGAGGTGTCTACGGCATGAAAACTTTGCCCTTACTTCCAAGCATACTCCATCATTGTGCTTACCAATCATCATCTTCAACAGATACTCTAAAGTCCTGACAATTCGGGGTGAATGATAAAATGGGCGATAACATTGGGTGAGTTTGCGATCTCCTACCAACCAAAGCCATCTGAGAAGGGCCAAGCAGTGGCAGACTTCATCGCCGACTTCACATATCCTATTGACATTGTTTCTACGTCTAAAGAAGTGGTTTCACTACCCTCGGAAGCTCAGAAAATAGAACCAACAGCCCTAGCATTGAGTCTATATGTTGATGGCTCGTCCAACCAACAAGTTGTGGAGCAGAACTAGTCCTTACAACCCCTGACAAAGTGGCAATAAAGTATGCTCTTCGTTTCAAATTCAAGACGTTGAACAATGAGGCCGAGTATGAAGCCCTCATAGCAGGCTTACGTTTGGCTAAACAACTTGGGGTTAAACGAATTAATATCTTCAGTAACTCCCAATTGGTGGTTAACCAGGTCACCAACAACTGTGACGCTAAGGATAACTCCATGGTAGCATATCTGGCACAAACACAATTGTTGCTCAAGCACTTCCACTACCAGATCACCCAAATTCCTCGAGCAGCAAACAGTCATGCAGATGATTTGGCTCGCCTCGCCTCAACGGTGGAAGACAAGATTAGGAGAAAAATTCAGGTCGAATTGTTGGCAGCACCAAACACCATGGCTGCGAAAGTGTGCAACTTACAACAGGGGGATAGTTGGATTACCCCGATTTATAAATTCCTTGCTCATGGCACCTTTCCAAATGACAAAGTCCAAGCTAAGCAAATTCGATACAAGGCTACCGGTTACTTGATCGTTAATAACCAACCCTACAAGCGGGGTTTTAACCTACCATACCTAAGATGCCTTACGCCCGTAGAGGCAGAAATTGTCCTTCGGGAAATACATGAAGGAGTCTGCGGAGATCATGCTGGATCTCGATCCCTAACACACAAGGCTTTTCGCCAAGGATATTACTGGCCAACACTCCACCAAGATGCCATCAGAATATCTCGCTCATGTGATAAGTGTCAATGCTACGCAACTATTCCTCACTCCCCTCCCGAGCCGCTCACTCCTATGATCAGCCCTTGGCCCTTCGCCCAATGGGGACTTGATTTGATCAGCCCAATGGAGACTTGATTTGATCAGCACTTGGAATCAAGCTTCCAGTCAGAAACTGACTGCCTGTAACCTCTTGCCTGATTACTTACCTGGCATTACTCTCGAGTACTCATCTTCAACATCTTATGCTTCCAGAGAAGATATAACATATGCCTGATGAACAGACAAGGCAAGTGAGAATGATACAAAGAAGCATGTGGAGACAAGCGTAACAAAACACATGCCGATACATCCACTACTTTGTCAACAGCAAAAATATCTCATATCATCAGGGTCGAACGTAGTCTAGATTTGATGGACTTGTTTTAACCTTCAAATTCTTGAGTCGACCTTATACTCTGGAGGAAACCAGAAACCCTCCAGCCTAGTTCAAGAATAAGCATATAGAAAGTTACTTCTTCAAAAGCAAAAGTATATCATATCATCTCTTCTCCATTTGCTTCTCCTTATCCTTATTGCTTTTTACGACATACGGAGAATGAGAACAATCAACTGGAACCCGAAGTCGAACCTCCGATCCAGGTTGCTTGCTTAGAAGTCTGATTGTTTACCTTGTCTGTTACCTCCTTCATCAAATCTCCTAGCTCGGCGACTTGGGGGACTCCTACTATAGGGTTTGTATCACACTTGACCAAGCCCGAAACTACAAGTACGCTTCAAGTGAAATTAATACATTACCTTGTGCATCTTCATTGGTTAAAGATACCACCATTGGATGAAGGAAAAGTACTTCCAGAGAAGATGCCACATCTACATATGAGACAGATAAGGCAAGTGAAAATGATACCACACTTCGGTACTTAGAAGTTTCGTGATTACTCAATGGCTTGGATCTTGCAAGTCCCCAACCAAGGAGTTTCCCTTACTCGGGAACTTAGGGGAGCACTGTTTGTACCATACTTGACCAATCCCGAAGCACTGGTCAACGTTATACCGTCAAGGACCCAGAAGAGTTTCCCTCTAACCAGGAGGCCAATCACAACGCGACATGTGTCGACATCAGAAGCCAATCATAGTACGACACGTGTCAACATCAAAAGCCAATCACAACACGACACGTGTCAATGTCAGAATGAAACTAGAAACTCTCTTCTATAAATAGAGATCATTCTCTCACAATATTTCCTAATGTCATTTGTACTAAATCATTCACTAGTACTCACTAAAGGAGAGCTTGAACCTATGTACTTGTGTAAACCCTTCACAATTAATGAGAACTCCTCTACTCCATGGACGTAGCCAATCTGGGTGAACCACGTACATCTTGTGTTTGCTTCCCTGTCCCTATCCATTTACATACTTATCCACACTAGTGACCGGAGCAATCTAGCGAAGGTCACAAACTTAACACTTTCTGTTGTACCAAAGTCCTCACTGATTTTGTGCATCAACAAATCATGTTTGGCAAAATAATTTTAAAATGTTTATATGTTCAAGTTCTTTTTCAAGAATCACTTGCATTTTTATTAAATTTCATAGTGCTTCCAATAGAATTGATGTTACTAGAAGTGCTTATGAGTAGAAATTATTTCAAAACAAGGTTGAAGAATAAGGGAAGTGATTTTTGCACACTCATTTCTCTTCATGCACACCTTATTTATTTAATCAAAGCGCATGCACACCTTAATTATTTAATCAAAGCGCAAGTCTTTAGTTGGCTATACTTTCCTAGACACTGTATAAAACGTGTTGTAACATTTAGTCTTCAATTTCATTAGTCCATGATAGTGCTATTCACACACCCATTTTACTCACACACATTTGTTAATTTTTAGTCATTGATCACCTTCAATTCATTCGATCCAAAATCTGAAAATTGAGAGGGGTGTGTTAGAAGTAAATTTAAGTGTGTGAATAATACTACCCAAAACAAATTATCAAATTATCTTTTATTGTTGTCCTACTTCTTAGGCTTCAATTTCCCTTTAAATAACTAAGTCTGTATTGTGGTGCCCGGTATCAAAGCAACTTTGGACATGGTTGGCTTGTCAGTTTGGTACTTCTATACCCTTTTCTGATTCACTAACATGTTTTGGGACGCGTTTGTGTAAGCTTTTTTTGTCGTCAGTTACATAATCTTTCAATTTTTGCGGGCTTTTTTACCATTTCTCTTATGGAAGCACATAATAAGTTTATTTTTGGGAACCAAACACTTTCTTTACATCACTCACTTATGCATGTCCATTAAATCTAGGATTGTTATGTTGGGACGTTTATTCCTGGACCTCAAAGTTTGGATACTTATGTAATTTGTTATATATGTATTCGACCTATCCCTCCTAAGGTACCTTGTATACATCCCGTGCTTTGGTCTCTACCTGGGTTCTTTGGCTTAAGCTTAACACCGATGGCTTGTCTAAAGAAAATCATGGTCATGCCGCTTGTGCGGGAGTTTTTAGGGATTGACATGGTCAATTTCTTGGAGGATTTTGTCAAGGTATTGGTCATCAGAATTCTTCGTATGCAGAGCTATAAAAAATTATTATTGGTGTTGAATTTTCTTATGAGTAGGGTTGGCATATACTTTGGTTAATGATTCTTCTAGTGTTCTTGCTTGTCTCTGTTACTTATGATGATTTTGCTCCTCCTTGGGTTCTTCGTGCCCAATTGTTCACTTGTTTGTCTCGCATCCGAGGGATGGATTTTTGTTGCTCTCACATTTATCGGGAAGAGAATGTGGATGCTGATAGTTTTGCTAGTATGGGCTTATTGTCATAACCCGTCCCAGAGAAGTATATTATTTAATTATCGACGGTGTGAAAAGACTAAAATGCCCTTAGGCGTTGAGATGTGTTGTGTGTGACATGCTATTAGAAGTGGACTAATATGTTAAATTCCTAAGTTTTTGGGACCAATTGGAACTAAAGGAAATTAATGGTGATTGGTTGGTTGTTTGTAAACCACACACACACACATACAAAAGTACCACATTCTCTCTCTCTCTCTCTCTCTCTTCCTTCTCCGTACGGACCACACCTAAACCAAGCCAAATCTTCACAGATCGAGGGATTCAAGGTCACCATCTTATTCCTTGTGACCTTACGAGTTGAATGGTACTATTCTCTAGGATTAGAACCTCCATTTTCCCCGAGAACCCAAAAATGTGCACTGTTCATACACACGTAAAAACGAAGGTTTCAGTGATTTTGGAGATCATAGGGAGCTTCTACACGTCTCCAAGAAGCTCGGAGTAGTTCGTTGATGTGTTTTGGACGTCGGGATTGTGAGTTTCAAGCTTGGCTGAATTTTGTAGAATTTCTCCGGCAAGATCCAGTGACTTTTAGAGTTTCAAATTGGTAAGGTTGTGTTCTTCATGATTAGGGCTTCATTTTGGTGAAAATTTCATGGAAAATGGTGTTGAATTGGTTGAGATATGAAGGTTTTTCAATTTCCCAATTTTCTGGCGACGGCGAGGAGTCTGGCAAGCAATCGAAGAAGACAAGCGAATATTCCGTCAGAGTTGACGAAATATTCTGACGCCGTCAGGTAAACTTAACAGAATCCGTTAGCTTTTAACGGAATATTCCTAACGGGGTTAGAGAATCCGTCAGGATTCCCTGCGCATCACCGCACGTATTGCAGTGCACTCGCCGGCGCATGGCGACGCGTGCGGGGTCAGAAAATTATTCTAAAAATTCCTGGGTGATCGTGACGTTGTGTAGGTCACTGTGGTATATTCATATACCCAATTTGAGCTATGTATGAGAAATTATTACATAGTTTGATATATGTGCATTAAATTGACGTTTATATAGTTGCTTCTCCTATAGGCGAGACCTATCTGAAGGACGAGCGTAGCCAAGCTAGGCGTGGGGAGTTACGACCCGGCTTCATATCAGTGAGTGGGCAGTTATTTTCAGTATATATATATACTTGACGTTTTTTTTTTCAGAAAACGTATTTAAGGAAATGTGATTGAAATGCCATGCTATGCCTATATTTTATTTTAGTATATGCATTATCATAATTATGCATATTGTTGCATGGTGCTGTGGAGGCTCATGTAAGCTCAGGTAAGTTATGTTTGATTATGTAAATTGTCGATGATGTAATATGTGATTGAATATTGTTGAGCTCATAAAATTGCACTTAGGGTGATTGTGATTTAGCCAGAGATATGACTCATGCCTGTTTATTATGTCACTTCCCGCACCATATGCTCACATTGGATCCAATTTAGGTGCACAGTCTTGTCGTACAGACCTTATTTATGGTTCCGACTCGTAGGTGACTAGCGATTTATCGCCCGGCAATTATGTGAGAGTAGTATTGAGTATAATTATATTACACCCATTATCGTCGTACAGACCTTTGCATTTGGTTCCGACTCTTATGCAGTATATTGCCGTATAGGTCATTGTAGTGACTCCGGTTAGATTGACTTTTGAGCTATGAATTCACCCGTACAAACTACCACAGGGGTTTCGGCTAACATGTTATATTTCTATGAAACTATTCTTACCTAAATTACTTATTTTGTTATATATAGGCATGGCATACATACAAATATGAATCTTGATTTTTGAGCATGATTTGAGATATATACATATTTATGTATTCTATTTTCTGGGAAAGTATCTATATACTTGTTTTACGGCTAGAGTTTAGTATATTCAAAGGAAAATAAGGTTTTTGTGTAAATGTGTTTTACTGACCCACTCAACTTTGTTTTTCGTCCCTCCAGGTTTTAGGTAGCAAAGTTTGGTGGCCACGAGGAATCCAACGGTGTTCTAACATAATCTGAAAAGTATGATTCACCTTAGGGTGTTGTATCTTAGTAATTATCCTACTTGATTGCAACTAGATCTTCTTATTGCTCTGAAAGTGTAATTATACACTTAGACCCTCACTAGCATCCTTTCTTAACTGGAATTGCTAGTTGCTTGGTTTTAAATTGTTCGTTTTTCCTTATTCTTTATCGCTTCTGCTTTGCGCACAAGGTTACGTCACGCTCACGTGACAACCAACACGTCTCGACTTCGGTCGAGGTGTGTCACTTATCTTCCTCAAACTTGGTCTGACATGACTCGCCTCCGTCAACAATTCTTACTTATTTGCATTCGAATATCGTTAGCTTACCTAGTTCCATTTTTCAGATTAGCATGCATCACAACTTTTAGGTTAATCCCACTTTCATAATGTGTGCTTTTCTTTTTCTTGGTAACAGTTCGTTTTTGGTGTTTTCAAGCTCGTTTTGCAGGTTTATACATTTTAGGATTTTCTTTAGAGAGGTTAGATTTTATGTCTCCCTCCCTCTTTTCTTGTGTTTTCCTTCTTCTTTTTTTCAATTGCTTTGTATAATGAGGGTAAGGTTTTATGCCCCTCCCTGACTAGGTGTAACTTTCTTTTTTTATTCAATAAAATTTTCCTTATACCGTCAAGGTTTCTTTATAAAAAAAAAATAAATAAATAAATAAAACTTTTACATATTTTAAGAATACATGAGATGCATGTTGAGAGTAAAAGTATGTTTTCTTATAGGTTAGATTTCGATAGCAGTCTTTGTGAGGCTTTAGAAATCTAGCAATCATCATATCATCCATTTGTGTGAAACAAAGTTGTGTGCATCCTTTGCTGGTGAGGAAGATCATCTGCGTTCATCGGTGTTCATCCAAGAGAAGCCAAAGTAAGGGCGGCGTGCTACAAGAACTAAAGTATAAGAGAGTATAAGAGAGGACTTCAAATTTAGTAAGTGCCTGCATTGTTGAGTCTTGTATAATTTCTTTTTCCTTAGTCAATGGTGATTACTGAGCTGTATGCTCTGAAGTTTTTCTCTTCATTTGTTGAAGAGCTTTTCCCTCATAAACTTTTTTGTGTTCTCCGTTTTCCTTTTGATTTATTGTTGTTTTTGTTACGTCGTAGGATTTAAACTGTGATTCAATTATTGTCGATTTGATCAGCCACACCTAAGTTTGTTACGTCGTAGGAATTGTATTACATACCATTTCAAGCTAAAAGTTAGGGTAAATTACAAAAAAATACCTCAACTATTGGTGTCACGACACTTTCATACCTCATCTTTTAAAATTGACAATGTCATATCTCATCTGACAAATTTGTGCCAATGTTATACCTTCCGTTAGCTTGGCGTGAATTTCTCAATTAAATGCTGACGTGGCTTGATGCAGGGCCCATTTTCTATTAAAAAATTATTAAAAACTAAAAAAAAATCATTTAATATTTTTTAAATAGTAAAATAATAAAGAAAAGTTAAAAAAAAAAACAAAAAAACCAACACTTAGTTCATCCCCTCCCCCCCCCCTCTCTCTTCTTCCCATCTTCATCTTCATCTTCTCCCCCTTCCTGCAACTGCAACCCAAAAAAAAGAAGAGAAAAAAAAAAACCAATTTATCTTCCCCGCTCCCAGCCCCCCACCCCCTCTTCTCCCTGCACCCAACTTCCCCACCTTCGCACCCACCCTCTACACCCAACCTTGCACCCACTACCTGCAACCCAAAAAAAGAAAAAAATAATCCATATCCCGTTGAGGTGGAATTGGGAAACCTTCGCCAGGCCGATTCCGAAGGTTGAGAACCTGGGCGCGGAGAAAATGGGGGGAATGGGTGTGGAGGGAAGAGGGTGGGTGCCCCCGGGAGGGTGGGTGCCACGGGGGGGCGGGGGCCGGAGGGACGAACGAATTGGGTTTCCTTTTTTTTTTTTTTCTTCTTCTTCTTCCTTCCTCCTTCTTCTTTCTGGGTTGGAGGGGGGGAACTGGGTTGCGGTGGGTTTTTTTTTTTTTTTTTCCTTCTTCTTCTTCTTCTTCTTCTTCCTCTTCCTCCTCCTCCTTCTTCTTTATGGGTTGCAAGGGGTTGGGTTTGTGGTGGGGAGAGGGGGTGAACTGGGTTGGGTTGGGTTGGGGCTTTTTTTTTTTTTTTCTTCTTCTTCTTCTTCTTCTTTCTAGGTTTGTTGGGGGGGGGGGAGGAACTGGGTTGGGTTGGGTTTTTTTTTTTTTTTCTTCCTCCTTCTTCTTCTTTCTGGGTTGCAGGAAGATGGGGAAGAGAGAGGGGGAGGGACGAACTGACCTGAGGTTTTTTTTTTGTTTTTTTTATTTACTTTTCTTTATTAATTTAATATTTATTAAATAAATTTTTTTTTGTTTTTAATAATTTTTTAATAGAAAGTGGGCCCCGAATCAAGTCACAGCATTTAACTGAAAATTTCACGGCCAAGTAACGGAAGGTATAACATTGGCACAAATTCGTAAAATGAGGTATGACATTGTCAATTTTAAAAGATGAGGTATGAAAGCACCAATAGTTGAGGTAGTTTTTTGTCATTTACCCTAAAAGTTATCATCCTTGCGTCTAAATACAAAGGGAAATGTTTGATAATTTTTTTTTTTTTTTTTGTAAATGAATGATTATATTAAAAGAGAACCAAAAGAAGCAACAAACTACAAAACAACAATGGCAACAAAGGCCAAGCTAAAAACAAAAGGAAAAAAAAAAACAAAAAGTTGAAAAAAAAAAAATACATCATCAACCCAACCTAACAACCAGCATCAAGGGGAGAAACTATTGGTTATTTTAAATATTTTAATAATATTTTATTTTAAAGATTCAACACTTATTATTATTTTATTATATTTATTTTTAATATTGAAGAGTTGTGCTTTATTTGAAGAGTCATAATCCTTTTCTAAAAGGGTATGAGAAGTTCTTTAAATATGAAACATTAGACACAAAACAAAATACGCTAAAACTTTCCTGTCTCCCTCAGTTTTCACATCTCAATTTACATTCCTACTTTATAATTCTTGGGCAATTGATCACTACTTGGCAATCCCGTCTGTCGTTGGGGTGCATATCGGATCAAACATCCTGTGAGGCTTTGGGTTGTATCTTAGAGTTGTAGGCACCGCCATAACCTGCACGTAGGGAGGTGTTTACGGCTTTAGGGCAGCGACATCGCACCTCTCTTTGGTTCACAAGCCAGATATTCTTATTACGTTTTTCCTAATTTAAATTTCATAAGTCTAATAGTGATTATACATTTGATTTGATATATTTGATCATATAAATAATTGATATATTTCTGCAATATATTTCACTGAAACTACATAGGAATTCTCCATTCTTGAAAAATAGGCACATTTGCAATAGACATTGAAATCTACAAAGAATATAACCGCAAGCATATAGAGTTCACAATGGCTTTAAAGATAGCAACGGAGTGGAGGTGTTTGTTTCTAAATTTATGTTATTCCGTTCTTTCCAAATAGCATAGACAATATCTTGGAGGCACAACTTATTAATGGTAACATCCAACGACTTACTCATCCAATTATTAGCAGCCCAACTGATAAACTCATGTCAATCTAAAGGAGGACAATCACAACCAGACTTAGCACATGAGACCAAATACTGACACTCAAAGAACAAGTGATTGTGAGACTCATTATCAGTCAAGCAAAGAGAGCTAATAGGCAAGGCATGAAGGTTAAAAACCATTACCCGACCTATAATAGATAACTTACCCCTTATAGAAAGCCAAAGAATGAAACTATACCTTAGGACATGCTTGCCAGACCACAAGAAACTAGCCCATGGGACCTTCGAATGGAACTCCCTAATAGCATTCCAAGCGGGTGAGGCAGAGTAGCTTCTATTGGGAGACAACATTCAAGTAATAGAATCACGTTTAAACTGGATCGAAAAAAGCTGAAACATAGAAACTCGAACATCGTATTGTAGTTTAACAATACCGTTAATGATGATTCGCTAACCTAGTTAAGTTAGTAGTCCTAGTGGATTAACACATGAACAAGTGAAGTAAATTCACAAGCAGATCGGTAGTGGAGTATTAGGTGGCATGAATGAGAAATGGCAAATTTGCAGATTACTCAGAGCCACCTGTCCCACTGTGGCGCCGGCTTTATTATATAAAGAATCTTGGACGACCCCTTGTAGTTTGTATTTTGTTTTGTTTTCTAGCACAGGACTCTCTGGACTCTGGAGAGATGGAGCCGAGAGAGAGGGAGTCATGAGGAAGTAATGACCATACAGTGAAGCAAACCCCTACAAACGTTCCACGTCATCATCCTCGCTGTACCAACACCTTGAAAAAGCAGTCCTCTCTGTAGCTTTGAGCTAGACCTAGTTAGTGCCGCGATGCACACTTTAACCTTCTCTCCATCTCTCTCTAGAACTCTCTCTCTCTTTAGAGCTAGCTTGCTTTAACTATGCATACGAACGTGCATGATATCATCTTCTCTATCTCTATCTTTTTCATGTTAGCCTTATTAGGTTATACAATTAAAACACAAACGAAGGAGTGACTGACCTGATTCCAATGGTAGTTATCGAAGATGCAGTAGCCATGCAAGCAAGACGTGATCGATAAAACTCCAATCTTTATGTTTGCCGTGACAAACAGAAAACACCAACTCTTCTGTAAACTCCTAGCTTTATGACAATGCTCTATGGGAAGCCTTAGTTGTCGTGTCTAGGGTTAGCAGGGACCGGTGTTTATATATTAGCCAAAAAGTCTTAGATTCCATCCATAAGGGAAAACTAAAACTCTCCTTTCTTGGCTCTCAAGTAAAATATCATAATCATATATTATTAAGGATTCCATCAATCCTATTTCCAATATAAGACACCTTATATAGAATTGATATCTTTAAGAGATCAAATCACAATTAACATTATTCTCCAATATTACATTCCTATTACATGTAGTAGACCACTTAAAGGTTGATTTATATTGGATAAATCCAACATTCTCCCACTTGGTCTACAAAATGTAATATTCACGTTTATACTTGAGATTGGAGACTAATGTCACTTTGGTGGCCATGTAACAGTGATTACATCTCGTCCTTAATGCAGCTTCTGTCAAATGCATTTCTTAACATGGAATTAACAAGGTTGTAGGGTTGACACAACCCAGAACCTTCATAATCACTCATGCTAAGATCCACATTTACATGAAACACAAATTATGATCAAGAGATGAAACTTTAAATTAACCAAAATGTCTTACTTTATATCATCTCAGGTCCACCTTATTGTAACACACAGGTTACACTTTATGCTTCTTCAAAGCCTTTAGTTTGCCAATGCAAATATCCTTCGTCTAATGAAACGACCATAACCTGCAGGTGTGAATACATCTCCAAAACAGTCATGCATTACTTTCATTAGATAAGTAACAATACAAACAATGTTTGTAGCCAACGAACACAACTGAAAATACCAAATAGGCACATGTCCAAGTAAAATATCCCAAAACTTCATAAAACAAATTAATTCAACACTTGTGAGCAAGATGAATTAATATGTTTTTGACATTGATCTATGCACCATACCAGTTACTTTCATAGTGATTTCCAACACCTGCGGGCAAGATAGAAATCCTCACAACTGAGGCAGTGCACAAACCATGCCATGCCATTTAATATGCAATTTGATAACAACTTGATATCCGATATATATTTCATCAGATAATTGACTAGCACACGAAAAATGTGACTTAATGAATCCAACTGGAGATTAAAATGAATACATGGATTCTACACATACCTTATAGGTCATCTGCAAATGTAAGGCATTACTAAACTCAAACTCCCACTGATCTGCAACATCATTACTTAATTTGCAAATCAATACTTAAATCATATTTTTGAAAATATGCCTTTGGGAATAGCCTTACTCAGTCAATGAATGCATATTACCTCAATGAAAGGTACAACAAAGAATGAAAACATTCACCGCTGTTACACAAAACATGCATCCAACAACCATCTTATATGTATTAATAAGTTCACATTCATGCTAAGTCCTTATGAGCCTCAAAACAAATGATCAACCGAGAAATCCAAATGATTGCAAGTAACAAAAAAATGTACGCATGCAACTTAAACATATTATAGATATTCGAGTAACCCAAATTCATGAAGATAGAATAATGCTTTAATAGATTCATGCAAGTCCACTTAATGCTCACAATTTTAGAATAACTCCCACTAAGTTCTCGGAGTTTATACTTGCAAATAAGTTAATGAGTGTGAAGCCCAATTTTCGTTCACTAATTCTCCCACTTGGGCAAACACTCTTTCAAAAATGTACCTAAATAAAATTGCTTTATATTTTAGACACAATAAAATAGACATTACAACCAACACAAAGTTGTCAACCAGAATTTCAGTAGCAAGGTACACTCACTTTAGAATTAATCATAATTAATTTACAAGCTTGATTGCTACCAAATTTGTACTGATCAAAATAGACATACTAATCAACATAAAATAAAAATACAGAGCCGTTTTGGTTCAAAATAGTAGTCTAAAGTCACGTCTCAAAAAGACCAACACAATCTGCCAGTAAAACTGCTATACGAGTATGGGTTACTAATAAATTCACCATAATTAAAATACATGGCAGAAAATTACGAAAATTTGTAGACACATAGTAGAAATATATATGTTGAACATATCAAACATTCAGGTCATTTGGTGACCATGAGACGTGTCATTCACCCGATTTAAATCAAGGCACGCAATCTGCCAGAAACAATTATGTGCATCTATCATAAATTTGTGCACCCATAACAAATTCAATTTCATATCATTTCAATTTTGATGTCCAAAAGAAATTCTAGTAGTCAAATTTCATCCTCTAAACCGACATCATAATTCAAATTGAAAAGATTTACAAGCATAAGACTTAAACAATGCGTACCTTAGCAATCATTGATTAACCTTCATGGGTCCAATACTTTGCATCAACAAGTCTCATAAAGAGATACAAAATACATCATGATACAACCGATTTCCATGCCTTCAAACCACAACCTTTTATGGGGCTCATTGTGGAAATATTTGTCACTAATGGCATGGAACTTTATCCCAATAAACTTCATGAAACTAAATTAATTTACACCTGTAGGCAAGAAAATTAACTAGTTTCTAGTACTAGATTTTATGTCACAAAAGTTCCTTCATGAAAAACTTCAACACCTGTAGGCAAGATGAAGGTTTTCACAACTTCTGTGAAATAAAACCCATACTATGTCATCTTAATTAAACTAAAAGAAGTAATCCACACCTGTAGGCAAGAAGATTATCCATTTTATTCTAATTAAGATGCAAAGTTGACCGAAGTAACTCAAAAACACAGTCTCATCGTCAACTAAAGCCGTTGCGGCTTGCTTAGTTGAAAGGGCATTGATCAACTCTGCCTTGAAACGATACAAGAAGTCACATGGATTAATTAACTGTAAGTGACAAAATTATGATAACCTGATTCGAGCTTCGAGTCTTGCCAACAAATGGCACTAATTTCTTCATGACTCCCTTTGACATTAAATTAATCTCAAGAAACCTGACAGCATACTTGAAAGAGATTAATCACATATAGAACAAGTTTTATTCCACCACAAGAATGTCAATACTTATCATTATGGAGTCAATTGCTTGAAATAGAAATACTTTATGTAATGCAAAAGAACAATACATTCCTTTAATTTAAAAACTAAATTGCTCAAATGTTTTCTTAAGTCAAACGGGTTCCTTTTCTTTTGTACATTTCTTTCCGTAGTACAAGGCTCCTAAAACATTAGCATCAAAATCGTGCATTAGCCTTGTAAATACCAAATTAAATAAAGGAACTACCAAAATTCTTTTCTTCCAAAAGAAACATCTCCAATACATGCCATACATTAGCCTTGAATAATTTATTTTCTTCTCCCCTTACGGCACATAAAAATTGACTGATTAAAGCATGGTTTAAATTCTTTAGGCATGGGAAAAACTAATAAACTATATACAAGTTTGAAGACTTATGCTTATCAATTTAGTCACATGCTCTGAATGAAATACATACCTTATGCCTTCATATGTTCACCACTTCTTTATAAACATATTTATAATCACATGACCAACCACAATTCTCAAATAAATAGATAAAATACAAATGAGAATTGTCACATAATTACTACAAACCTCATTTTATTTGTATATTGTTCTTGCTCTTGCCACAGGATGCTTTCTGCCATTCTCAGTCAATTCACAAGTTATGCATCAATTACATAAATTAACTAGTCATATACAATTGACTATACTGAGATATGAAAGCAAAATTGTACATATTCCTTACGTGTTAATATCACTATGACCATAAGCAACAAAAGTACTAAATAACTATTGCTTATCTGCCATATTATACATATATTTGTGTCTTGTATGGGATCATCTCACGCTTAAAGCGATATATGACCACCCAATCCTTGTATAAAAAAAACACGCCATATGTCCATTTTGCTTATTACCCATGAAAAACAGAGCAATAGACTTACTCTTGTACTAATGCCGAAACACCCAAACTATTTTTACAAAATATAGTCTCAAACAATAATTGAATTTATGCATTTTTACATATGCTTCTCCGCATGTCTATCATATACATACCATTTAGATACTGGTGTCATGATAATTTTACACATGCAATGCGAACTTCTATATGCATAATTGGCTTTAGAAAATTACGTATACTTAGCTTGATCAAACAATTGTTGGCACTTATGCAATTGCAATTCATGGCAAACAATATTAGTTCTTATTCAACAAGCATATGCCCATTTAGATACATATTGCCAAAATATATAATAATTGGATCCATATTCATGACATACTTAACCGATACATGGTAATCAATGTATGTACATACTATACAATAATTAGCACATCACTCATGCAATTATATCTTTATCTTATTACTAATTTAAGCCTTCAGGGATCAACCCAAATATATATCAACCAAAATACCATAAACCATTATGGAAATCAAAGTCAATGAAACAAACCATTTTGCTTTGGTAGATGACTTCGTTCTGCTTGCTAATCGAAGGGACCTCTTCAGTAAGGTCACCTCTTCAGTAAGGTCAGAACAAATATAGCATGCTTACAAAAATTGAGATCATCAGTGGCACATGGTAAATCAATTCAACCAAAACACTAGCATGAAGATTGAAATAGAACAAAACTGTTATTCTTCTTAGTGCCATGATTTCCACTGTAAAATACATAATATAATACCAAGCCTTACATAAATGCTTCTTTACGTTCCTATATGATTATAGGATTAACGTCTTCATAATTCATGATCCAGCTTAGGAACTTTTATGCCCTTTTTAGGGTCAAAACTCAATGTTCCACGGTGTAATGTTTCATGACCAATTAAACATACACCATGACGCAGGGAATAAATCGAGATTTAAGCACAAGTCGACCTTATCATAACCCCTAGTACCCCAACAACCCTGGTCGATGCTATACACTCCAAAAACACTCAAAATTCCAATAGGTTGAATACCTTTGTCTTTGGGAAAGACTCGGGCCCAATCGTCCTACAACAAGTTGAGAGAGCGGATGTAACATCCGAGTTTTATTGTTGCCCCATTTCCTTCTTTGACATGAATCAACCAACCCCTTTCATTTGTAGTTTGTGAGAGCTGATAGACTACGCTCTCGTTGAGGTCACGAATAAATTTCATGCTTCAATACTATAAGAATATTATATAAATTTTATGCTTCAATTCCATAATTTAATTCATGCTTGATCAAAAGCACCTCTAAGCGTAGTTCAATTTCCAATTGGCAAGCAAAGCTATGTGGTTATATATAATACACCGCATACAATATTATGGATTCATGCTATAATCAGGCAACTTGTCTTGCTGATAATAATCAAGGTATCAATTAGCATAGTTCTTAATAAATTTCCCTAGACTGCAACCATAATATTAGTGAAAATATTCTTTGGTTAAAACTAAATAATTATGCAACATGATCATAATTAATAATTGAACTTATTCAAATCGCATGGTGATGTTGCCGAGTATATGCAATGAGAATTTGGATTAACAAGCAGTTCAAGATAATATTATATAATCCAACATTAAACCTAATAGGTTTTAATTATATAACCAGTGGCTCTGATACCAACTGTTAGCCTTATTAGGTTATACAATTAAAACACAAACGAAGGAGTGACTGACCTGATTCCAATGGTAGTTATCGAAGATGCAGTAGCCATGCAAGCAAGACGTGATCGATAAAACTCCAATCTTTATGTTTGCCGTGACAAACAGAAAACACCAACTCTTCTGTAAACTCCTAGCTTTATGACAATGCTCTATGGGAAGCCTTAGTTGTCGTGTCTAGGGTTAGCAGGGACCGGTGTTTATATATTAGCCAAAAAGTCTTAGATTCCATCCATAAGGGAAAACTAAAACTCTCCTTTCTTGGCTCTCAAGTAAAATATCATAATCATATATTATTAAGGATTCCATCAATCCTATTTCCAATATAAGACACCTTATATAGAATTGATATCTTTAAGAGATCAAATCACAATTAACATTATTCTCCAATATTACATTCCTATTACATGTAGTAGACCACTTAAAGGTTGATTTATATTGGATAAATCCAACATTTCAACAATTCCAAATTCCATCCATCTGCTTTGTGTGTGTTTTTGTGGATGGAAGACTCAAGCTCAGGCTCAAAGTCAGCTAGCAGAGCAATTTTCACCCACCCAAAAAACACTTGACAACAAACTCGTTCCATATAAGTTATACGCGCTAGGTTGCATTCACAAGGAAAAAACTGGCCAACATCAAAACACCTGTTTGTTTATCTCTTCGAGGCTTATTTACTGCAAAAGCTTAAAGCAACCTTCCCCTACCATTTTGGAACTGAACATATAATCTTTTTCTCTTGCTTCAAGACGATCCAGCTGGTTTAACTTTAACTAGTCTTTTTACTGCAATAAGTACTTCATATTCATTAGCTTTAATTAATCAGTTAACCCTCAATCCAAATCCAATTATTATTTGAAGAATAGCATTACATGGTTGGGGATCTATGAGTGTTTATGTAGAAGATAGAAGTTTATTCTTTAGTTATTATTGTATTTTAAACTAGTAGTTACATTTTACACCCTACATATTTGGGTTAATTTTCAAAATAGTCCACAAAGTATCAATTTTTTTTATATTACACCCTAAGGTAATGAAATTGTATCAATTTGTGCCTTTAATTTGCTTAATTGTACGATAATTCATTAAATTATGAACATGGTGTGCTTGAGATCCTTATATGGGCTAAATTGTAAGCCCCATTTGCACTATATTGACAAAAAAATAAAAACCTCTTAAATTAAATGAATGATTAGACATTTAAAGCATGAACACAATTTTAGGACATCAAGGTGAAATGTGAGAAAACTAAAACCTCATGATCCGTTTTGAAAATATCAAACCTAAATGGGTTAAATATAGTTAAACTATTAGTCATTTCATGGGTTGAACTATCAAATTATTAACTGCTATCCTTTCCCTTGATGACATACTTTATGCTTATATGAATCCCACACTAATGTTACATAAGTCACTGTTCATATTCATCTACATCTAGATTTTTATCCAAGAGAATTTTTAGTTGTTGTCTATATAACATTTTTTAATCCATTCGTTATTTATATGGCTCGATGCAAGGCAAAACATGGGTCAACTAAACGTAGGAAAAGTAAAAAAAAAAAAAAAAAAAAACTTGACAATAATGGGGACCAAAATATCAGCATGAGTAATTCAAAAGAGGAGTAAAAGTGTCAATGTCTAAATGATGGGGACCAAAATGATACTAAATCGAAAGTAGAGGGATGCATAGTGGAATTTATTATACTTAACAAAAACCATGATTAGTCTAATTATTTATTCATCAATCAAAACATGTATGGTATTGGTATCATGGAAAGCCTATTCGCATGGGAGTTAGGGCATGCAAACATGCTGATGATATAACATATATATATATATATATATGTATGTATGTATGTGTGTGTATTTTATATATATGGGTCTTGCTAATTAATCTTATCTTCTAATAATGTGATAGTAACATTAATTAGTTGTATAATTTTGCTGGGATTGATATATCGTCAGGCTGATGAGCTTATATGTAAACAAAAATAATTAACATTCAATTTAGTCAACCCAACTTTTCTTAAGATACCATCAAATCGAACACGTTTGTTCTGCATTTTTTCCCGATGATAACTAAATTGTTTTCCAATCTTATTTTACATCAGATAAGTTGAAAGCAACTAATTAAGAAGTCAGAAATGTCTTATATTTTTCTTGTACATACTTCTTAGTTCTTACCTAGCTTTGGTCAGAGATTGCCAACAAATGAATTAATATCTTGATATGCCTATGCAACTATATATGGCTGCATGCGATTAAGGGTTGAAAGGATTGAGTGGGAATGCGACTTTTATATAACGGGAATGTTATTATGGTGATATCTCAAATTAATCAAGCAATCCTATGCTTTTTAAGCCAATGATACCCTTTCATGTATGGTATCATGGAAAGCCTATTCGCATGACGTTAGAACTCGAAATATTCTGTTACATATATAAAGTCCTTCTCGAATGTGGGAGTAGAGTACATTAACCCTCCGATAAAAGCAACGTGTGTCTCCCTTGGCTAGTACAGAATACATATATCGTAAAAATAATTATTCATTGTTAAACTGTGAAAGTACTACTGAGAATGGAGTACAAATAATTAGCAGGTCAAAGTATAAACGGATACATACAAAAAGGAAATGAGGATAGGAAACAATGAATAGGGAAGGTCGCTATCAAACTCCACCTTTGCAGTTTGTTTATAACAAAATGGATATGGAATGCAAAGCAGATCAACATAAATTAATGGAGAATTGCAGCCGCTCCAGGAGTACTGGCCCTCTTGTTTTTTCCTTTTTTTTTTTTTTGTTGTTGTTGGGGTGGGGATGATGTATAGTTCATTCAAAACCTTCTGCACCGATGGAAATTATCTAAATTGACTTGCCAAGATTTATTGGCAGTATTGCTATCTTCACTCGTCTATAATAACTCACCATAAATATCGACCTAGATCATTATGCTTGATGAGCTGGAGTTATGGTGATTGTGAATATTCGTCTATACAGCTAGCTAGCTAGCTATTGATTTAGTGATATTTGTCTTCTAAATACTTTAAGATGCCTCAAATTTAAAACTTATAAAGATGTTGATGAAAGTTCTACTGACAATACATAACACAAAAGCATCGAAAGTCATTCTTTACAATATGCATGGATTAGGAAGCATCAAAATTGGTGTTTGTATATACAATGTCATATCAGTTTTAAAGATATGATTTGCATTTTTATATAATTTATAGAATCATTATGCTTGATCAACAGATATATATATATATATATATATATCATTGTGTTTGCATATACAATCAAACTATTATGATCTAATATTTTATCTCTTTCGAATAGTAGAAAGATCAAGTCCCAAATTCAAACTCATCTCCCTCAGTTGGTTAAGGTTATATATTATAAATAATTATGTTAGAAAGAAGATATATTCGACTATACATAAAACAAAAGCATTGAAAATGTCATTCTTATATATTAATTTTAAGATATGGATTAGAAAGCATTTAGATGGTAATAGTATATATAATTATAAGACCATTTGGGAAAGCACTTAAGTAAAGCCCACCCTATCTGTTAATGGTTTCGGATTGGGTTAGACATTGTTCCTTCCATTGAAAAGGAAAAAAAAAATTAAAATTCATGGGGTAGCTAGGTTGAGATAGAACTTTCAAATGTCCAATCATCTTCATCTACACACTTTGATTATTTAATACCATAATCTATTTGGACATAATTTTGGATTAAATTATAATTTACAATCTTTCTGAATTACAGAAAGCCATCCGATATAGAGAGAAGATAAATGAAAAGGAGAATTTTTTTTCCCTACTGATACAACATTATTGGGAATGAGAGTTGAGTCTCACAATGAGTCAACAATAATTCAGTATCGAACTCGCTAACTATGTGAATCAAACTTAAGATCTACTTTTTTTTTACAACGGTATTCTACATTAAGGGGGAGGAACTAAGCTAGGCGCTGCACAATGGACCAACTGCTAACTAAGCACTGAACTGAACATAGATATAGTATGTCATTGATCACCTATGTGATTCAAACTTAAAACCTCCTACTTACATTTGAAGAGAAATATCTCTCGATTGTAGTACTAATAGAAAAAAAAATGTTGGTCACTTACATGCAACGTTCTAAAATCATTAAACGGTAGTTAGGCGGTGGGGAAATGTCTAACGCCTAAGGGCCTAGGTGATTTTTTTTTTTATACTTTAATAAATTTATTATATATTATAAAATATGAGTATTTGTGTAATATTTTAGGGCTTTTTCTATTGATTTGGTAAATATATTTTAGGTTCCTACGTTCTTGTTGGGGCCTTATTTTCTCTTATAAATTATTGGGCCTTATTTTCTGATTTACAAAATAGAGTATTCCTACATTTTTTATTGGAAATATTCCCACTTAAAAAAACCTAAGTCCCCTAGGGTAAAGATAATGAAGAAGAATCTTTGTCTACCATCACTTAGGTCGCCTAGCCCGCCTAGATAGTGACTAGGCAACCGCCTAGCCTTTACTCGATTTTCCACCACAATTTGGCTAAAATTCCAGCGACACTCCATCGCCTAGGCCAATTCTTCCTTGCATGCATATCATAGTCTACCATATATGCAAATAAGTCATTATATCTTAGGAAAATCTTTCTAACTCTTGCAGAGGCATCTCGATACACAAAAGATAGATAAAGGCAATGGCGGATCCATAAAAATTAGAGTGGTGTTATTCCCACCCCAATGTCTTATCTTCCCACCCACCTTTTTATGAATTTTTTAATTACAAATTTGTCCATTTGTAAAATGACTTAGTTACCCCCTTTTACATTACTTTTTTTTATATAAAAAAAGAAAAAAAAAGTTTGGGAGTGATAACTCTTTTAGAAAATTTATCTCCCTTAAACCCTAACTCATCATTCTCATCTCCTTTCAGTCAGAGAAAGCAAAAAGAATGAACTTAGAAGATGACGTTTCTATGGAAGAAGTCAATGATTATGTCTCCGTCGAAAAGGTAAAAAATAATTTTATGTGGATCATCTTGATTTGTCGACATGTATAGCTCTGTGACTTTTTATCTGAATTTGCATTAGGTTAGGGTGCAATTTGTTTCACGTTTTCATATGAGATTCCTGGAAAATTGGAATTTGTTTTCATTAGGTTAGGGTAAATTTGTTTACAGAAGCCAATTCCCATATAAAGTGGAGGGTCCAGCGAGGCAATAGCGAGGGCGGGGGAAGTTCCACCAGCGGCGTCACAATCTTGATGGCGCTGTTGCATTGCAGTGACGACCGTGATTCGTCTCTCTACTGCTGCTGTTATTCCTTTTTGCTGACAGCTCGCCGTTGCTTGGCGAGGTGGTTCTGCTGCTACTGTATCCGAGCGGCGGCGCGTAGGTTAGATGACGAACCATCTCCGGTGTTGTCATATTAGCGAGGGGTAAAAACTGGAACCATGGAATCCCTAGGTGGCAATAAACAGAGTCAAGTTCTTACCCTATATTGTTGTTCCTTCAACTGCTCAGTTTTCAAGCCATGAGCAGTATTCTTGTTCCTACCGGCATCGCCATTGTTGTCCTTGTGACAGTTTCTGTGTTTCTTATGATCTTTATCCTTGTATCTGTGCTTTTTATGCTTCCTCTCATTTTTATCATCCTTACTTTTTGACTTCACTATAATGAGTATGGATCCCCTTCTCTGCCTATCAAAACCATGCAAAAATGGCTTATATCCTAGAATTTAAAAGACCAAACAAACCCTCTGACCAAACTAAGCAAACACGTATGTTGGAAATGACTTACAGAAGGCAATTTAACAGAAGTTGTTTCCCTTAATAGAAAAGCTTCACGAAGTATATCTAAATCAAAGGGATGTAGTGTCCACTTTTTTTCTCTCATATAAAGGTTGTTTTGAACTAGCATTCAGAAAGACAAAAATGTTCATCTCAAAAACATTGGGGGTTATGGTCGATCATGCTGGGAAAAGCTTACTGTTGTCTTCTATTGTGCATACTGTTGTTTTTTCATTTTATGTTGTTTTTTCATTTTATATTGGGAAAAGCATGGGGGTTAAGGTTGTTTTTTCATTTTATGTTGTGCATACTGTTGTCTTCTGTTTGGTCGATATATACATCATGCTGGGAAAAGCATTCTTGCCATATCTGGGGTTTATTATTTTCTGAGTTAATTGGTACTATTTTCAACTTGATGTAATACCCATTTATTTACGTATGGTGGAATTCGTTTGCAGTTGGTAGACGAATCTGGTAATAATTTAGCATCTACACATATGGTGGACTGGACTAGTGAATTTACTACAAATAAGGTAATATTTGCTTAACTTCGCAATTGATTCACTTATACTCTTGTATGTTTATTCATAATGTGCAATTTTGGTACATAGTTATTCAAGAGTAGAGAAGAATTAATACAATGGGCTCGAGATCGTGGAGCTTGACGAAAATTGAAGCTGGTAAGTAGCGCCACCATGCTTATCTGTCGGACAATTCCAGATTATATTCATAGTATTTTTTTTATTCAGTAAACTCCCGCATTTCGATGCTTTTTTGTATTTTTCTGAATAGATTGCTCTTGGTTTGTTCCTCAGGGAATATGAATTGAGATTTTTTCTGTCAAAAACAAACAGGGAATATCGCCTTGGCATGACAAAGTGTGCACAAATCACTTACAGCATACCGGTCCGTCAAATGGCATCAGAAGAAAATGGCATTAACAGTTTGGATTCCTAGAGAAGAAGGGTAGTTTCAACAGAAGATCATCCATAAATGCTGCTTAAATCCAAAGTTAATATATGATGTACTCGATTACAATTTTCGTAAGATAACTCTCAAATATCTATAATAGAAAAACCGAATACAAGACAGCCTGACGAATAATGTTATCGTATTGGGCTACAATTGGGCATTCTGTTCTTCTATCAAAGAGTTAAATATAACGCCTCTTCACCTTTCCTCCCTTGCAGTGGCGCCTTCTTTTGCCCACCTTGAACACCCTTTTGGATTTCTTACTTACCCCACCAGCAGGCTTCAATGCGTTCTTTCATTGACAGCATCCATGTCCACATCTATTAGAAGCATACAACATCCTCATGGTTAAAGTTGAAAATAGCGGACAGATAAATTAATTGATGCTGGGTAGCTACAAAATACTATACGTCAATGACAATGCGAATGCGAATTGCTATGCATCTCAAAAAGGACACTCAAATTGGAATTTGGAAAGGAAACATGGTTTTTTTTCTTTTTTTTTTCCCGATTTTTAGAAGGTTTGTTTATATTCATAGCAATTTATCTCTAATTATATATAGGGTTATTTTAGGAATAATAGTGGGTGGGAAAATAACATTTTAATTTTTTTAACTTTTTATAATGGGTGTAAATATAACGTGGGTGGGGAAATAAGACAACGGGGTGGATTTAGCAGCTCTCAAAAATTATTGGGCGATCAATATGGCATTTAATCAAGTACTTGGTGGACCTTAGTAATTTTACCAAGCCATATTGCATACCTATCAACATATGCCAACAATTTTTTAGCAAACATGCCGACATATGCCAACATATGCTAAGTGAGTGTACAGATGCTCATAATAGCTCATCCAAAGACATAAGGCTAGTAACTTCCATGCCCAGTGCCATAGAGGCAATTCATCGAACAGTTGGAAGACAGCTTTCAGAAGCATCTCAGAACTTTAAGGGGTAATTTAGTTAAACAAAGTATTACAAATAGGAATTAAAATAAACTCCTAACTAGACAATTAAGCATAAATCTATAAGGACATGGAAACCTACATATTAAAACATAAATCTATAAGGACAAGGAAACCTACATATTACTTTCTCCTAAAGGTAGGAAATTAAAAGCAATCCCAAAATTTAACAATCTCAAATTCCCAAATGCATTACTATTTTCCAACTCTCCAACACTCCCCCTCAAACTCATGGTGATAATCATGAGTTTGCCAAGAGAAAGCCAACGTCAACAACAGCATGTAGACAACAATGTCACTAACTTCAAACACAGAGATTATAAGCAACCGTCTTGAGTAGTCATTAGTCCAAGCACTCGAACACTCATATTCAAACAACCACTAGAACAAAGTCATAATTGGACCACAACATCATGGTAACAGCTACAGGTCATGACAATAGTATGACAGTAGTAACAACACAATTAAGATTAGGGCAAAGGAAACAAATTAAGGCAAGGCAAGGCAAAAAACCAATTAACGCAAGGCAAGACAAAGACTAATTAAGGCAAAGCAAGACAAAGGTAAGGGCAAATTCAAGGGCAAAACAAGGCAAATACCACATAAAACCCTAATGATTTAGGATATAGAGCAAATGCAGGAGTAGGGAAGGGCAAAGCAGCAGAGCATCATCTTTAGCTTCACAACATCAACATTAGGCGTATTGCATGTGGGTACGTGCACAAACTCGATATCCTGTAAAATAATAAACAAATATAAACAACCAATGATCGCGGGGGAGAGGGGTTCCAGCCGAAGGCTCTCGATGGTCAAGTTAGTAAGTAATATTATAAGACTCAAGGGGTAGGCAAAAGAATAAGTGTACGATAATTGCGTTATCAAAGATGAACCTTAGAATTGGAATTGTGTATTTACACCAATCGACATAAAGACCTTTTAGGATATGAAATTCGTATTAAACAAGGAGGACTCTACATAATATCTAGGAATAAATATTGCATCCTCTTAGGAGTTGGATTACTTGTGGTGCACGCCAATCCATATATTGTAGAAACTTCAAGAATATAGGAAACATGGCTAATTCCATACTGGATTAGGTTTCCGTATCTTGCAGAACAAGCATGGTCAATCTTAGACTCAATGAAGTCGTCGGACTTCGCCCACTTGTTGTGGAATAAGATGATGGTGGCAACATTGATATGTCTGAGTAGTTCTGATGTGGAAGCTTTTGAGTCCATGACCAGACTTATGTGGTAATTGTATTCCAATCCACCTTACTTTGACCCTGGAAAATCATGGTCCCACAATAATTATCAACATGTGTATGGGATGTGTAGGTAGGAACAAAGCAGTGGAAGCATCTATATCAGCAAGTTCATGGCATGTGGATGCGCAAAGATATTTAGCTTTGCACACCCGCAAAGAAGCGAGCACAATAAAGTTCAACCAAGAATCAAATTCAATTCTGATCTCAACTTAAACAAAGTATTATACAATTCTACATAACTCGAATACTTTTTATTCTTCTCCATAAGGAGGTATTTATAGAACAAAAAATATAAGAATAACCCGAAATAAGAATTAAAATCAAATCTTAACTAGACAAATAAACATAAATCTACAAGGACAATGAAACCTTCATATAACTTCCTCTTAAATGTAGAAAATAAAATAAAATCCCAAAATTTACCAATCCCCAATACATTCCTATTTTCCAACAAATTTAACTGACCGTCCCTGTCCCAAGATGGATTTGCCCTTGAATCGAGGTCTCTCACATACATTTAAGGATTTGTACATGAGTAACATAGTGTAACACAAAATAAAAATAACTCATTAAAATTACAAAGAGCTACTTAGTACTATGATTTATTGATATTCATCTTCACTTGTAAGTAAAAAGTCTCATGTCCTACTCATTTGAAACAAATTTGATACTCAACTATATAATCAATTGTGTGACTCAGTTTGAAGATCCACCCTTTAGTGTAATTATTATATATTAGAAAAATCACAAAAGAAAACGGCCATGCAACCCAAAACAAGTAGTAAAATATATTAGAAATTAGAAGGCGTGTGATGTGTACATAAACTCAAGGGTTTGTTGCTTAGTTTTGGCAATTTAGCATGTAGACAAAAGCAAAGCATGCGTTTCTGTCGGCCTTCATGTATAAATCACACGACCCATGCAACCCTCGGCAGAAGAGGAACTAGTCACATGACCCATTTTTATGGCTTTTGTGCGAGAGAGAGAGAGAGAGAGAGAGAGAGAGTAGTTCTTCCACTGCGACTGCGACTTCGACTGCAACAGCGACTAGGGTATTATTCTTTTCTTTTTTCACTCATCAGACCCTAATTATGCGAGACCAGTTATACAAACAATCATAATTTAAACGTAAACACAAGCAGAAAGTAAATAAATAAAAAATGTTAATTTTATCACATTATCCTTTCTATACTAGTAATGTTAGGGTGCGTTTGTTGCACCGGACTGTCTTAGACTGGACTAACTTCAGTGACTAAGCTGGACTGGCTTAGACTATACTAAGTTGGACTAGCTTAATGAAGCGTTTGGTGCAGTGTCGGACTAAGAAGCTGGATTAACAATAAATTATTATTATATTTTAATTTATTTTCTATTAAAAATATCAAAATGAATATATGGAAAAAGAAAAGGGCATAGCCCTCTTCTTCTTCATGGATTGCAGGTGCTCCTACAACTTGGAGAATTATCAAACTTCAAAAAACCCATCTCAAACCTTCATCACTAACCTCTTGATCCCTAAAAACCCCCAACCTTCATCGCTAACCTCTCGATCCGCTTCTCGGGTGTACCGTATAGCGACAGTAGGTCGCCACCGACACACCTATTTTGGCCGTATCGTCTACCGACAACAGCGATTTGGACAGTAACCTCTCGATCCGCTTCTTGTGTCCACTGGTAGCGCACAGAAGAAGAAGGCAGAGTACTACGCCTTTTTCTTTCCTTAATTTTTGTTCTTCTTTCACAAATATTCTATAAAATTCCATGGAAATTGTTTACTTGCCTTCTGGATGGTTGAATGCTATTGATGGGTTTCTTTGAAGGTTGGGTTGGGTAGCTGGCCACGGTGACGGCGCCGCAGAAGAAGCAGAGCGCGGAGGGATTGGAGTGAAAGTTGGGGATTAGGGATGTTGGCCTTGTTTCCTTTCTTTCTAGTCCGCCTTAACACCAAGGGAAAGCTTGGGATTAGATAGCGAGGGTTAGCGAAGCGCGGAAGGATTCTTAGTCGGGGCGAGTCCCATTTATTTTAGTCCAAGAACCTACCAAACGTAGGATTATAGTCTTATTTAAGCTAGTTCAAGCCAGTCCCCCCTAATGAGGTGTAACAAACGCCCCCTTAGAGGATTAAATTATGAAACCAAAATTTGTACACTATATGACATGATTGTTGATGATTGAATTACTAAGTGTTGATTAGTGTGCTTATTTGACACATCATATCATTTACAAATGTGGTTTAAAATTTTGATTTAGCTAGGATTACTTTTTCCATACCATATTTGTACCACAATCTAATAGAATAAGAGGCTACTTAGAAAAAAGAGGGCATGGTTTAGTGATATTCTTATTCATTTGTAAGTGAGATGTTTTTTTTTTTGTCTGAAAACTGAGAGATCTTAAGTTCGGTTCTCGTTAAAGACGAATTTGAACTACATTATTGCTAGTCCATCGTGAGGCTTAGCTCACTCCTCCATCCTTTTAACGTAAATAATATCATTTGTTTAAAAAAATTACATGTATTAATGAGCTCTATTAATTCAAAATGTGATATTGATATGATTTGAAAAATATAGTATGAAATAGCATTGCTCAATGCAAAAACCCTAAAAAAAGCAAAAGAAAATGGTAAACTAAAGAGTGGGGTCCGTGGCAGTTAACCAGAACAAGGAGTCAAATCGATGGCTACGCTAATGGTCCTTGTTACTGTTCCATAGCTGTTAGGGTCCCACCAAACCCACCCGTACCATCCTCCTCTCCCTTCTTCTCTTCTCTATTTATTTTTCCTCAATTTTTCCTATCAACCAGAGAGAGCAAAGGCTTCTCCTCCCTCCTCCTCCCTTCTCCTCCTCACACTGAAATTTTTAGAGAGAGATAGGAACCTTCCATAGAAAATTTTAGAGAGAAATTAACTGGTTCAATGAGATAGATAGATATGGTGGGACTTAGCATAGTATTGGAAGGAGGTCAAAAGGGGAGTGGAGTTAGCAAAAATGTCCCACAAGTAATTAACAAAGCCACCATGATTGTCATCAAAAAGCCTTCTTCTTCTTCTTCTTTTTTGCCTTCTCCTTCAAGCCCTTCACAAATAACCCACACAAGTTTTCATTTTTCTTCTCACTCCTCAGTCTCACCCTCCTTCTTTGGGCAACCAACTTTTCTTGACCAATGCTTTCTCTGCAAGCAGAAACTCTTGCCTGGCAAGGACATCTACATGTACAAGTAAGTTCTCTCTCCCTCTCTCTCTCTCTCTCTCTCTCTCTCTCCACGCAAAACCCACCAATTTTTTTTTAAAAGATCACACTTTTATTACTAACCCACCTTTGATTTTGCTGTTTTGTGAAAAACCCAGGTTTTGTTTTTTGATTTTCATCATTGCATGGTGATTTTGGAGGAAAAAAAGTTACAATCTTTAATTTGGATTATTTTTTTTCATTTTTGGTTCTTGAAAATGCAGGGGGGACAGGGGATTTTGCAGCGTGGACTGCAGGTACAGGCAGATTTTCATGGACGAGGAAGAGATTGTTCGCAAAGAGAAGCAGAAGTACTGTTCTTCTTCTCCTTCAGCTTCCTCTGATCAGCGCAAAGGGACCAGAAACCGAGCGGGTGGAATTGCCTACTGAGATAGAAGAGAGAAGGAGAGGGAGAGGGGAGAGAGTTTTACCAGTTTGGAACCGAGATGAATTGGTTTCTAGAGTTGTATTTCCAGTTTTACCCTTAGTTTATTTCGAAAAGACTTTGATCCTTTGTCGGTTTTTCTTGCTTCCTGCTACGGGGCCAGAAGAATCCGACCTGTTCAAACGTCAAACATTTAGAACAGAAACCATGGCGGAGGACAGTCGTGGGATTTTGTGACAGTTGGAAGGGCATTAATGGCATTTCCTTCTTATGCTTAACAGTGGCATTCATGATTTTATTTTTTGAAATTTTTTTTATATGTATATGTTTATTTTTCTTTAAAAGTGAATAAATGGTTTCGTCACGACAATTCATCCTTTTAAGGGTTCAGAAAATTTCCAGTGGCATTTTAGTCTCTTTCTGGCCACCATCGTGTAATTCATCAACGTCACAAAACGAATTCAGATGTGTCGTGTGAAATACGTGTCTGGAATTCGTCCCTAATCATTAGAACACTCCAGGGTGGTTATATACAGAAAATATATTTTCGGAGTTTTATATTTTCTGTATATATGGCCACGTTTGCTTGATGCAATGCAATGGCGGTTGGGCGTATATAGGGTAATGGTGTTTGTTCTATGTTGCGCATTTTTATTGGATTTGTAGAGGGAATGTCTAAATTGCTCACTGAGTGAACAATAGTATATAAATGGTGGACAACAGTGTGCAGAATTAGTACTTGGATAACAATGGCAATCTGTCATGCTCCCAACAAAAAAAAAAAAGATCATGCCACCAAGGAACATGAGATTTCCCTACATTTTCTTAAAATCCCTTGTTCTTTTCCTGTTTACTAATGAGGTCCTTCCATTTCTGCATCTTTAACTCTTAAGTCCCTCTTGATTTGATTGCAAACATCCAATACAATATTAAGAAAACTAACGAAAAGTCTAAAAAAACTTTTGTTTTAATGAAAAATGACAAATAAATGCGTAGTAAATAGTATCAAGAAAATATAACATGTGTTTTCTCGTTAAAAATAAACAGTATCAGAAGTATTTCGTCGAAACTCCCTACAATATTTGGCGAGAGTTTCCATTCTTAACCACCCTTTTTCATTACCTAAGTTTCCATTCTTCACATTTGCCAGTCGGATTGACAGGACAGGAGAGTAGGTCCAATAAGATTTGCCAAGTTTGAGCAATCTTTTTTTTTTTTCTTTGCAAATGGTAGTGTCCAAACATATAGTATATAACAGGAGGGTGGGTGGTTGGTTTTTGGGGTCTTGTTTTCTTTGGTACCTGGTTTCGGGATCTTGGGCTTCTTGGTGGTACATGGTTTTGGGGTCTGAGATTATTAGAACTCAAAAAGGAAAGCATGGTTTTGGGGAAAACCAAGGAAGAAATTTTTCACTAAGTTGGAACAAACCCTGGGGATATCAGTTATATCAGATTGGTTTGCAAAGCAATGGTAACTGTCACTACTAATCAATCTCGCATTAGGGAAATATTTCGTATGTATAATTGTATATATGTAACTTTGTTATGGAAATGCAGAGAGAATGGTGATTGTTATCATTTCATCCGTGTTTGAATAGAGAAACATTTTGCAAACGCCGGTTATATATAACTTTCTTCAGACAATGCATAAATAAAGTTGGTTGTCGACATTCATGGGTTTTTTGTTAGGAAAATTGTATGCACCTATTATATGAAACTTTCCTCTGACAATGTAGAAAGGTAGTTCTTATCGTTTATCAGTGTCGTATTAGGGAAAGATTTTGTAAGCGTCCGTGTATTCAACTTTCCTCTGACAATATGCAGAAGTAAAGTTGATTCTTATTATTTTGTCGTATTAGGGAAATTTAATTATTGTTATCATTGTCATATTAGAGAAAGATTTTGTGTCCGTCGTTTATATTTAAGTTCATTTTTCGACAATATGCGTAAGCAAAGTTAATTGTTATCTTGTCTTGTCGCATTAGGGAACATTGTGTACTCGCTGACTTTCCATTGACAATGCAAAATGAAATTTAATTATTGTCGCTTATCAGTGTCGCATTAGAAGATTTTGTGCGCATCATCTATATCTAACTTTTCTCCTCCAACAATATGCGTAAGCAGAGTTAATTGTTATCTTATTTTGTCGCATTAAGGAAGACTTTATGTACTCGTTGACTTTCGCAAAAGGAAATTTAATTATGTCGTTTATCGTTGTCGCATTAGAGAAAGGTTTTGTGTGTGTCGTTTATATTTAACTTTTCTCCTCCGACAATATGCGTAATCAAAGTTGATTGTTATCTTATCTTGTCGCATTAGGGAAGATTTTTGTACTTGCCGACTTTCCATTGACAATGCAAAATGAAAGTTAATTGTTGTCACTTATCAATTCGCATTAGGAAGATACTTTGTGCGTGTTGGTTATATTTAACTTTATACTGACAGTGCATAAAACAATATTTATTGTTATCTTACCGGAGTCACCTTAGGAAAGATTTTGTACTCGCCTACTTTCTCTAACAGTTCAAAATGAAATTTTAATTGCTATCGCTTATTGGTGTCACACTAGAGAAGATTTTGTACTCTCTAACTTTCTTCTGACAATGCAAATAATGAATTTAAATTGTAATAGTAGATAATATGGCATTAGGGAAACATCGATTATACGAAACTTTTCTTATACAATACAGAAAGAAAATTGTTATTATATAAAACGAGTCCTAAATGAGAAAGTATGTTTGAGCCAATTATGTTTAACTTATCACAATGCATGTGGTACATACCTACTAGGCAACCCCCATAACATATAATGCACTCGTGTGCAAATTATAAGAGAGAGGATTGATCAATATATAATTTTTTTTCTGCATTCTGCAAAGCACTAGTCGAGTAATTCGATATGGTGTGTTTAGGTGAGATGCATGCATGATTGGAAGTTGACACATCACGTCTATACAAATTGAAATCGGCATTGGGAAACAGTTCCATAAAAAAGAGACACAGAAAAGGAAAAGGGTTTTCTGGTAGGAATCAATCATTTGCCAAAAATGGTGGGTACGTATGCATGAATATTGATAATATTTCTTTTAAATTTCCTCTACTTTTTCTTTGTGAATTGCCATTGATTTCAAAGCCTAAAAGAATAATAATTAATTAAGGCCTCGGAGTGGAATTTATATGTGGCCATGCAGTCTTGAAAGTAGGAACTCAATTGGAACCCTAGCTAGAAAGAGCACTACAAGGATGAGAGATTGGCCTTACTAATTAATTCGAATAATTAGGATTTTCCACTACAACGTGTTCATTTTGCTTCACCTTTGCTTTCTGCTAAAACTACTGCATTTTTATACGCTTAAAGATCACTGAGATTTTCATAGCCACCACTTTTCACATGACAGAATCAACCAATATGTCAAGATGACAGTGTCTCAAATTTATATCGTTACATTACATGTGAGTTCTCATTTTCATAACTTTGCATTAAAGGGCCGTTGTTAACAAATTCGCTTTTAGTTTTGATTTATTTGAAGGGAACTACTCTTATTGACACTACAACATCTAATTGTGCACTCCAAACTTTCTATACAAAGAAAAAAAAATACTTTTACGAGAAGTGCACAATTAGATTTTTGAATGTCAACCGTAGTTCCTCTTTGAAAATTAAATATTTATTTGATAACTACTTTCAATTTTCAAAATGAAAATAAATTTTGAAAATAAAAAAAGTGAAAGCCAAATTTTGAAAACGAAAAAAAAAATTAAATAAATAAAATAAAAGAAAAACTAATGAAAAAGGTTTGAAAACTTTGAGTTTTAACGATAAAGACAAAATAAAGGGTAAAGTGAATAGTACCAAGATTGACTTTTTAGTGTAAAAATATAGTTTTTCGTTAAAATGAACAGTACCGCGGGTTTTTCGTTAAATCTCCCTAAAATAAAAGCTTACAAAAGATTCAAAGATTCAAATTTAGAATCCTAGGTTTTTTTTTTTAATTTTTTTATCTAATCTTGTTACTCAAACAGGATATTCTTAATTATTAAAGAGAAATCATATTTTAGGCCTATTTTGACACCCTACCTTTCTACACCACTAAATTAAGATATATTATTCATAAATATCCATCACATGAATTGTACATCATACGTTTTTAAACTTTGGTTGAATTGGAGCTTTGGTCGTCAAACTAAAAATTTGAGAGTATTATAGTCTTTTTGAGGTAACTCTGTTAGAATTTCCTAATTTCACTTACCAATTCAGAAACAAATAATCACGATTTTTTTGTTCAAAGATCAATGCTCCAATTAGGCCACAGTTCAGTGAACAATAGTAGAAAATTATCATAACTGTTTATGGCATTCCCCTCTGTGTGCAACGATCACCACCACTCAGAAGAGACATTGCAAATCATCATGGCTTTTCAAAATACCCTTCCTGCTTTGTTGGTCGATTTCAAAGGAGGATGCTTCAGTTAATTGATTACGTGAAAGAACAAACTGATTGCCGAATACATTCATTAGCAAACCAATAACAGAGATTCTGCACATTCTTTATGCTTTACCGAGTATGAACCGGAATCCATGATCGTCTTGGATCCTTGGCTAAAAATCCAGCTGCCATGAATCTCGGTCTATACTATGTCGCCGGCCTATTCTAGAATGGAACAACACTTTTCCGGCATTTTAGAATGAAACCGCACTTTTCCGGCATTTTATGCAATGTGTTCCGTTTCCATGGGCAAATGGGAAATCAGAATACCCAAATAAGTTGAAATTTTTCACTTCACCAAACAAAGAAAAATGAAAGAGCTTAAAGCCGAGTTAGAGACAATTAAATTGAAAAACTGAAATTCATACCCGAGGTTCACAGCCTGTAGAAGTAATATTAGATATACAAGTTAAGTGCAAGAATTTTAAGCAACTGGTTGGCAAGCTAGCAGATTTCAGTTTAATACATACACGTGCAACTTATGGCATCACAATTTCAGGCTCGTCGTCATTCTTTTCGTCACCATCTTTGTCATCACCATAACCGTGTTCAACCAGACTTAAATAGCAAAACTGCTTTCTGATCCAAGTAGAAGTAGACAAAGTGGTTTGTTTCATGAGTCACATACGAACCTGCACAAAGGATAAACGCGAAAATATATTTGTGAAAGCTTCTTATTTGATGGAATTGTTTGTAGTTCCACATGTTATATAACGAACAATTTCAAGATTAGCTAGATCAAGGAAAACAATAAGGGTTTCGAAAATCCAAAATTCTAAACACAACTTCAATTGTTGCATTATGAATAGACCGAGAAACAAAATTAGCAGCAATTGCCCTTAGTAGTCCTGGTTTCATCTAGCTGGATGCCATATCAAAGATCACCAAAGGCATCAAGCACGAGCCTTTGCCTGCTATATTGGCTATTGCATACATCTGTCAAGAATACAATGTAAACTGGTGGCAGACTCACAGCTAGTTTAGACCCAACAACCAAATATGAGTGTGAGCGATCTGAACTATTAACTCTGAAGCAGCAATGCCAGTGCTGGTGAGGTTCATAATAAACCAAAAGGGTGCTTGTGGAAAACACGATAGGAGACGCACAGGACAGTTATGAACTGTTCAACCTAGGTGGCTTCATGTTTTTACTACAATGATGTTAAGCTAGCAAGATGGTTGAATAGAAACTAAAGAAAATGTTGCTCTGATTATCCGTGGCAATCCCACCAACTGTTACCTACAGTTAGAAATGGCGCAAACTAATACTTATACAAAACAGGAAATATAGGAACTTTATTAAACCAGGGAGTGATATCTAATTTTACACCAATGTCAAAACATTGCATGTGAAAAATGTAACGGTGGCACGTAACAATGAAAAAAGAACCAAATATTTTTTCCATATGCAGAAGTGAACCAACAACATAACAGACTTATAAGACATTCACTTTTGGTGCACATAAATCAACACCTCAACGGGCTGCCTCTTGCATGGTAATACATCACTAGCACAACCTCTTTCAAATGGATGGGCTATCAATAAACTTTTTCAGCTCAAGAGCTGCAGTCGGTGAATTACTTGAACATCTCACCTAAACTTTTTCTAAACTAATCACCTAAAATCTCTCTCCTCTAAATAACCAGCTAAGCATTTAGGAATACATGTTGTCACACAGCATAAAGAAGCCAAACAGCAAGCATATTCAATTCTGCAGCCTCCCTCCAAAGGTATTGATAAGACATTGATTTAGAGTCTAGACACAGCCTATTAGGCACCTCAAACTTATAAAATTTGGTACAGTCAGTGTGTAAGACAAGCCAACAACTTAATTTCACTTGTTGGCAAACATGACTTTTATTGCAGAGTGAATATATACAAGATTGAATCCCCAACTTTCAATCACTTAAAAATCTCTTTCCACCATTCAACCATAAGTGAATATCGACCACTCAACAAAAGGAGGTTGAGGAAATACCACTAACAGAGGTCCTTCCAAAATCAGGATCTGTTGGAGAATAGTCATTCGGCATCCCGGTTTCTCCTATTGAGTTAAACACTACTTCATGTCCACAAATAAAGCAACATGTACAGTTGGCTACGATAACATCAGACCTATATGATCAAAGTTTTTTCAGCCATTCTAATTTAGAATTTGTTAATCATTTAGAACCATAAATTCCGGTACTTTTTGCAATATCCAGCTGATAACCATTTAGAACACAGGAATCCATTTAAGCTTAGATCTATTCCACTTCAAACAACACAACCCATCCTCATTAAACTACAAATAAAACCCAATAACAACAAAAATCACTAAACAATGAATTACATTTTCTTCGATGTCACTCCAAATGCATTCAACTATTAAATCTGAACAAAACCCAGAAAAGAAAAGGAGAGAAATTGAATGGGTTACCAAAATTACGACCGACGATGCAATGCCAAGTGGGTCCATGCTTCTTATCGAACTCCTTCTTTATATACTCCGCAACGTCCTTCTCCACGCTGTGCTTCTCAAATGCCTAAACAGAACAAAACACAGAAATTCAATTTTCCATCCCCAACAAATCACTTTCCGAATTCAATCCAAGCACCAATACAGCAAGAAAAATAGCAAAACAAAGTAAGAGAGAGAGAGGAGAGAGAGAGCTAACCCCGATGGCGATGTCGACGGCCTCCTTCTGCATATCCTGAAACATGTCGGCGCTCTTGATGATGACGCGCTTGCCGGCGGGAGTGGTGACAGCCGAGGAGGGTTTCCGGTCGTCAGAAATGGGTTTCGCCGACAGAGCTCCGGCGACGCTTCTCTTCGCGTCTTCGCTCATACTTTTGTGGTTTTCGCCTCTGCTTCGCTTGCAAAAGCGAGTGTGTTTGGTTCCGATTTGGTATCAAATCAGAGCTTTGCCTGGAAAAGCAGGATGAAACTTGTTCTTTTCTGCTCAGAGAAGAAGAACAACGCCCTCCACATCCACCCTTCTCTCTGCTCTCTCTCTCTCTCTCTCTCTCTCTCTCTCTCTCTCTCTCTCTGAGTCTCTGGGTGTGACTGCGACGAGTGAAAAATGTGTGTTATGATTGTTTTCTTTTCCATTTCGGAAGATATTTTTATTTACTGCGGTTTGATTTCGGTATTTTTACCGCGTACGGGGACTTGCGGGAGTTAGGTAATCACCTCATTTCGGAGGTTGTATTTAATTTGAATTTTGAAAGAGTTTAATAGATTTATAAATTTATAGAAATTGATAGAATTTAATTGATTTATAGTTAATTTATGTAAAATTTTGAATGAACTTCTTAAATTTTAAAGAGAGACATAAAATTTGTGAATTCTTAAAATCAATTACGAAACTTCTTTAATTCTTTCAAATTCTTTAGTTTTTTAAATCTTTTAAATTATATTTTAACCAAAACTTAAATATTACTATTTTTTTTAAATTAATTTTAATAAACTCTTTTAAAATTCTTATTGAATACCTGAAAATAAATGACTTCCATGGTGAGGTAAATATTCTAAATGAATCGTGACGGTGTCGTTTGACTCTTTTGGGGTGGATTGTAACATCTCATATCGCCCAGAGAAGTTAGCTTTATATGTATATTCTTATCTCTACCTAGGATGAGGCTTTTTGGGAACTCACTGGCTTCGGATTTCATCGAAACTTCGAAATTAAGCGAGTTTGGGTGAAAGCATTCCCAGGATGGGTGACCTACTGAGAAGTTCTTATCTGAATTCTCATAAACAAAACCGTGAGGATGTGATTTTAAAATTCAGTCTCATTTATCGACCATTAGTACTCACAATCACTTAAAAAGACTGTAAAAGAGATTTTATGGACTTAATCCTTCTCTTTTTTTAAATGTAGCCTCGGTAGTGCATAAAGCAGTAGTATATTTTTGATTCCTGGATCAAATGGTCCACCAAAGCAAAGACAGCGGTCCCAAAGATTATATCCATGAGAGTTGAACTCAAATTGGGGGCTCAACTCTTTGCTCGCTTTCCATAAACCTACCCGTTAGGGTTTACTTATCCTAATACTCATTGTAAATTCGTGATGGATAACGTTTGCTATAAAATTCTATGAAAATAGAAAGATGGCCAACTTAGAAATATCAAAATTTCCCTCATATATATTATATATAGTGTGTGTGGAGTGTGTGTGTATATATATATATATCAGTCGGGTGCATTTTGTATTAGGCTTCATCATCAGAGTCCTCCACAACTCTGTTGTTTCTCTTCAACCTCTTTGGACTAGGAAGGCCATCCACTTCTTCATTCTCCGAGCCAGAATCCTCTGCAACCATAGGACTATTCGATTCTGCTGATAAAATCTTCTCCAACCTGTCGTCATCGTCGCCTTCGTTGTCATTGGCATTGAGATCCTCAGCTGACTCGTTTTCAACTGCATTGGAGTTGGCATGGTTTGCTTCATCACTTGGAGTGGCATTCTCTTTCGGGAATATTCTGAAATCGCGTGCAGTGCTTCGCTTGGCGTGCTTTAATAGATTCACTTTGCACACCTTGCTAAGCTGGATGAGATACTTTTCGTAGTCTTCTATCTGATATATCAGGTCTGGGATGCATCTGTTCTCCCTCTTTATTTTGTTGATGATCCCCTTTTTGTTAGCATTTTCTTGTTGTTTCTGCGATGCAAGTATCAATGAAATGGAACCGCGGCATCAGTTGAACCATAAACCCCACCCTAAACCTTTACAACTGACAGCAAACAGTCGATGGTGCAAGTGAAATCATGGGAAGAAAGGGCAGAGAATCGGAATCATACCTTTTGCATAATGTCCACAAAGACATACAACGGGTTCGTCAGCTGTTTACAGGTTACTTCCACAAGCTTCTGAAACTTGAGGCTAGGAAAGATCTGTTTGCAACCTTTAGGAGCAATCCTAAGCTTTGACATCTGAGCTAAATGCTTGTAAAACCTCGCAGCCAATCGCAGCAATATCTCAGCTTGAGTATCTGCAGAGGTTGAAAGCAAAACGAATAAACAGGAGTGGCAACAAGTAGGATGGATTCATTTCTTTGTAGAAACTGCACATGTACCATTGAGGTTCATTGAAACAAAGGATGATAGTACTTTCACCACTGCTCCCGCCCTAGGGTAAAGATTTTCCTCAAATGCCAACTCAGAAGATTGCTCGTTGTTCTGACTGAAATGAACCATTTTTTGATAGACTAAAGAGAATGTCTTCAACTTTTTGGTGGCCCAATCCATATCAGCTATAACTTCTTCAATTGTGTGCAGTACACAAGAATTTAATACGGCGCTTGTCAGATGGTTTATGACCGGGTACGCTTCAGACACCTTCACAGGTTCATTTCCCTCTGATCCAATAACTTGTAACAGCTCTCTAGCCAGATCTTGAGATATAATTAAATCATCTGGTGGGGAGCTTAAACATATAGCAAGCCTCACAATGCTTTTTCCGACCTTGGAGCTTAATATTTCATTGCTCTTGCAAACACTAACAGCCCAAGCTCCATGGGAGTTACTCAGTTCACATGGCAATTTGCACCCGATGATCATTATCATGTCAGAGATGATCTGAAAGAGAAAGAGCTCTTTTGAGAAATAGATAAATGCATTCTACAAGGAAAAAAAAAAAGTGGGTACAAATCAGCAGTCACAGATGCCGGTTACCTCAACTTCACTGAAGAATGAAAGTGCCAGAAGCTCAGAAAATAGAGGCTTCAAGGTTTTGACAATGAACAGTTCTTTGCTTCGTAAATGTTGATCGTCAATTATCAAGATTGTTTCACTTTCATTATTTGAATCAGCATGCTGAAGAGTGGAGATTGACACCATATCCTCAAGCAAACCAGTCAAGTGTGAAGTTGATGAACAAATCATTATCAACTCCTTCAAGCAAATCAAGGCTAGATGAAGATGGTCCCTTTGTCCATGAACATCTTTCTTTCCTTTAGCTTCCTTTTTCTTTTGATCTGACATCTTTGGCCCCGATTTGAGCAAAATGATCAACTTCAGCAAGGGGGGTCCTAGCATCTTAAGTTCCCCATAGATCAAAGTTCTCAATGGATCTTCATTTCGCAGAACAGAGGAAGATTTTATATGATTGAGGGATGCATTCAACACAAAACAAATCATCTTAGCAGAGCATTTTGTTGTTTTGCTAGTCAACTGGCTATGGTTTTGGGAAGTCGCAACATTATCAGAATTATCAGTATTGAGTAGTTTCAATACTGTTTGCAAGATCTGATATATACTTGAAGTTGCAAAGAAAGATAATCGTCCTTGTGTCACTTTTGATTGGCCTGAATCCGTGTTGTTGGTCATATCGTGAGCAGTAGTGCGAGGATTCCCTCTTCTGATAGTTGTACTCTGCTTGGAGATACCTGCATCCTTATCCAATGAATCATGAAGGTCAACAAACTCAATAAGCTCCTTTTCCAAATCCAACTTCTTTCTGTCTGTTGATTTCTCCAACTCAGTAGCAATAGCATTCAAGACTACTTCAATAATTCCTGATAAAACAAATGCGCAGCATTTTCTTTTGTCCTCTTCAAAAGATGAAGAACCGGAATCCTGAGATTGACCAAAGATGCCTGATACATAAAGAATATAACCGTTAAGAATGGTCTGTCTTAAAATAAGAATGACAAGTATAACATCAATAGTTTCCAATCTGACTCAAAAAGTACAGACTGTCTCTGACAAACAACAATACACTATTTGTTGCTTAATGCTTAATCTTTCAGCAAGTGTGAATTCCCCAAAAACAAAAGGTTCAAAAGAATCAAAACATTTGAAAGTATCATACAACAAATTTGAAAAAGGATATACCAATGATGCTTCACACAACCTCAAGAGGAACCAAGGGAGAAAAGATATGGCATAGGTTAATAAAGTCTTAATGCAAACCTTCCAAACTCTGATTTCTTAACGACTTCCGTATCTTCAAGAAAGCAGTATAGAACGAATCACCTGACAAATTTCTTCCTCCCTGTCAGTGGTTTCATATTTGCCAATGTAAGATTCAAATTCTATTTTTAAATCTAAAAAAGAAAACATATGGTACAAAAAGAAACAAGAAATCAGATGTAAACTATAGTTTTAATGAATTTTGTTAACTAGAAATGAGAGACCTCGTTTTCTTGTGAAAGGGAGAAACCCAAACATGCCCATGAATTTTCCAAGTGCTCAGTTTTACCATGCGGTTGTAGAAGTAGCATCCAAGAGATACAAGACAGAAGACAATCTAAGGGCTCTTCTATATAAACCTTGCCACTCTCTGATTTAACACAGCAGTTGATTCGTAGGTGAACGTCTTCATCCTGCCAAGATAGTGCTTCAATCTTAAGTATGGAATTTATATTAATTGTATCAACTACATGCCATATGAAAAATCAGCACTGTTTTAGTTTCTTTCCATAAAATTTGACATGATAAACCATAAGTTTTGCCAGATAATGGATCAAAACTTGGAATTCAGAAAAAGCATAAAGCTTCACAAAACAAGCTATCACAAGCATCCGCATTTACCTCCTTATAGAAGTGGAGGAAGTGAGGTAACAGAAAATCAAAGACAGCTCCACCACTTGACGGGTCCACCAACACAAGCTTCATAAGTCCATGATACATGACTTCTTTGACATTTGCCTAAAACCAGTGACCCAATTATATTCAGACATTCGTCAAATAAAAACAGAATATCATTAACAAGACAAATGCAAAACCTGCTGATAAAGACATCTCTGTAGCAAACCACTAAGCTCTTGAAAAAGGCATCCCCCCACACTGTAGCGCATCTCAGATTGCTGGCTGCTACTGGCTTGGCTAGATGACTCTTGAAATAGTAATGTGTCATCTCTCTTGGATTGCTTTTCTGCTAGAATTAGGTCAATGACAGCACCAGTTGCTGCAAGACGAATCGCATCTTCTCGTCTAAACATCGCCTTACGCATTACCAAAATTGTGTAATTCTGTATTTAATTAAACAAATATACTTTGTTTGTGAACAACTGCAACAACATTTCTCACTTTTTTAATACTTTGTATGCAACACATCATAGTCTGCAATTGAAAATCTCTTTCCACATTGTCATACGTCATCTGACTAAAAATCCAACAGACGCCCATAGACATACCGTTGATAGAACTTGACAATGTAAAAACTATGGATTCTGTTCATTTCAATGTAATTGTAAAAAGCAGAAGCTTACAATAGAGCTTAAGGGCATAGTATCACAATTCACAAGTATAAATATGCCATTTTGATTTATTAGAAAAATGGAACAGTAGTTACCTGAAGATCGCGGCTGAACTTCAAGAGAGGTAATAAAACAGAAACAAGATGAGCAGCAACCTTGCCATGCATGAAAGCAAAATAATCCAACAATTCCTTCAGACGGGAAACATGTTCTAGCATGGGGTATGGATAAATTTGAACCAGACTACCAAGCAGTCTGCACATAAAAGATAATTAAACCTTAACCAGAAACACAGTATTACAATCAATGTTAAGCAGGTGAATGGAATTACCTTATGATTGCCATGCTCTGCTCTGGCTTTAAAGAAAGGATGCGAAATTTACACTGCTCGATAATCTATAAACATTGAAAACAATTGAAGGTTAGCTGGTGAGATGAACTGGTTAGCATGATTTTCTCTACCTTCCAATTACATGCAATCATCTTTATTAAATTGATTTCATTTAATGAATACCTTTTCAAATCCATTCCATACACTGACATGCTTAAAGCCTTAAACCCATTTAAATCCTACAATGAATGTGTCGTGGGTGCTACAAAGCTATACAATACATAAGGGCCAAGTAATTTAAAAATTGAATACATGCCTCCATAAATAAAATTCCATACAAGTATTTTCTTCTTTCCCGCTGCCCAACTGCAAACTTATGATGAGCATATTGAACTAGTAATGTGATTCCGTATTCAAACAGTTGGACTGACCTCATTCCTTGCCATGTCATGGGCCTCAAATAGAGTTCTCAGCATCTGAACAGCAAGCTCCTCAATGCCTAACAAACCACTTAGATTGCAAGCCTCTTGACGACTTCCCTCATCCGCTGACTCTAGCAATAAAAACGCAAGCTGCAAAATGCTCGGCACAATATGTTCTCTTCCACAGTTGCTCTCATTAACCTAAATTTCAACGAAAGAACGAATACAAACGAATACAGCATAACTATTATAAATCAGGGTAACTATACTTAAATTTGAAAGAACATATGTGCACATATAGAAGATAACAGACTGAAAGGCAATTACAGCTCTTAATATGGCCTTTTCCACTATTTTGACATTCTGCAGATGTTCTTCCTTCATGTCATTAGGTATCCACTTACAATCTCTGCAAGATAAGAAAGAGTTCACGATTTATGTCCCGCAAAAAAGAACAAAACAAAAGAGTTTGCAAATAATTACCTAAATATTGAGAACATCCCAAAACAAAATTATCAAACAAAATTATCTATACAAAAGGGACCTACATACATATTGTGATGAACATGAATGAAAATTAAACAGAACTGAGAAGACACTCAACCCTTACTTAGCAAACTTGTAATCACGGTACGCGGTAAGCAGCGCAACTTTCAAAGCCCCCATCGAGCTCTCACCAAACTTCCGAACCCTCGAAACCGACAACAAAACAGCAACTGTAAAGTGATTGAAAGCTCTAAGATCCGACCTCACAAGTCCCATCACCTCTTGTCCTAGTGTAGGATCCTGCTTTACTGCAAAGTTCACATGAAGCAACACAGTCCCTTCAACCTGTCTAACAATAGAGGTTGCCTTTGACGCCATTTTCGACCCGAAAAACATCACAATCCCTTCAACTACCTCTCTCTTAACAAACCCTTTAGACGCCAAAACCAGCAGCTGGTACACAATCGACGGCAAGTCCTGCAAGTCTAACCTTGACATTCCCACAAACACCTTGTCTACAAACTCCCTAGCCCTCGTTTTATCTAGAACCGGAAAGTCCCTGACAATCGAAACCATCTTGATCACCAACCCTTTTGACCAATTAACCTCCAGAATCTTATCAATCACCGAATTGACAAAATGCCCGCCGCGTTCAATCTCCTCAGCGTTGCGAATCAAGTTCAAGCACCGGGGAAGAAGGTCAAGGATTTGGGCATCCTCCAAATCGACGATTTGGGGCAAAAATGACACAATGGGTTCGACTATTTGGGGAAGATTGGTGATGGGTACGTGGGGCAAGAGGGGGTGGAAGAATTGGATGGTTTTGAGGGAGTTGGCGTCGTGTGGGATTCCGAAGGAGGTGAAGATTTGGGTGTAGGATCGGAGGAGAGAGGAGAGGAGGGTAGAGAGAGAATCGAATTGGGGAGACAGAGCGATGAGGGAGAGGAGAGAGACGGTGTAGTCGGAGACTGGCCTCGACGGCGAAGTGGATTGAGCGCGGGCTGTGAGGTAAGAGAGGAGGGTTGGGTGGGACGCTGTGGAGAGAAGGTAGGTGGGGATTGGGGAGCAGGACTGGGCTACTCGGATGATATCGGTGTCCGATAGTGGGGGTGGTGATTGTTGTTCCCTGGTGGATATGGTTGCGGTGGTGTTCATGGCTGGTTTGGTTTGTCGGAAATTCTCAATTTAAATTTGGTTTCTGTGTCGCCGGAGATATTGATGGTGGTGGTGGAGAGCGGTTGAGCGGAAGCTTGCTGTGGACTCAACAGTGGGGTCTTGTTTCGGTTTTGCGCGGCAGAAGTTCGAGGGATTTTGGAAGTGATTATTTAAAATTTTAAAGCGCGCTTTTTTTTTTTTTTTTTTAGCAAAGGATATTATTTACGTTAAGAGATCAAGAGTGGGCTTAACATTTCAATTAGCTAACAATAATGTGGTTCGAATTTGCCTCTGACGAAAATCAAACCTAAAACCTCTTACTTACAAATGAAAACGAATATCACTAGACCGTACTACTAAATGGCTTGATTTAAGCGCTCTAAACACTAGCTAATCGTACCTTTTTTTCAATTTCTTTTAATTAAATAATTGGTAGAATTCACTTTTGTGCTAGCATATGTCTACACAGTGTATGAACAATTTTTATTTGGTGTATGCTATCTACACATCCTTAATAGCACACCTCTTTTATTTTTATTTTTAAAATGGGAATGAGAGAGAGAGAACGTTGGAGTGGGAGTGGGAGTGAGAGTGGGAGTTGGGATGAGAAGAGGAGGCTCTATTAATAGGTAGTTTGGATAAACCATTTGATAAGTGATAACTATTTCATTGTCATTTTTTTTTAACTTTTTAAAATACTAAAAACTATACCTACTAGCATATGCCCACATAGACAGTGTGTGTGAACATTTTTTTATTTTTGCTGATATTAAAATTATATGTGGGTGATGCTTTAAAAAAAAGTAAAATTTATGTTTTTGTAATTACTAAATTGCTAATAATTTTTATTTATGTTCAGTTTTAATTAGAGGGTTAAAATAATAATTTCTTAAAGTTTTGGTTGACAACTAGAATTCTATTAATATGTAGTTTAGATTTCAATTTTAAATTTTTAAAATAAAAATTGAAACCTACTTTTTGGGTTTCTAAAATTTATCCTTGAGTTGATTTTAGTTTTCATTTTATAAAAACTGAAAATAGTTATAAAAAAAATTATTTTTAGATTTCAAAAAATAAAAATTCAATATATACTAAAACTGAAAATCAACTTAAACATTGTTCATAAGCACAGTGTCATTCCGATTTTACGCTTGCTTAGTTTGTGTTATTACAAGGTTGCCATTCTTTATGCTGAGTTCTTAAGTGTCGTTCTTTCTCTTCGACAACACAATGATAAAACAGTCTAGCAAGTCCAACTGGTTGCAGACTCCATCAAACCCTAGAAATCGTTTTGCTTTTTTGGGCATCCTCTTTTTTCTCCATGCTCCTTGCTTTCCCCAACCTAGAATCCTCATCCTTTCCCCCAAATGAGAAATCTGAAATCCACAATCCAAAACTCACTCATAGTAGCCTCTGCCTTGCCTCATTCCTCATATCCTGATGGTTCATTCTCTCCATTCGATTCGATTTTGGTGAGTTCTTTTTATTATAAATTCTGATATTTTGCCTATAATTTTGGTTTTTGGAATTTCGAATTTGTACCACCATTGCTCTAATTAATTTTAATTTCGTCTGTTATTGTTGGGTTTGAGTAAATTTCGAACCTTTTGTTTTCGTTCTTAAAATTTTTGAGTTCTATCTGTTAAATATTTGTTAAAAGACCCGAATTATCTATTCGAACAATTTATATAGCCTATGAAAATTGAACAAAAAATCATATGATCCGTGATTTCTTCCTTCCTGGTCGACTAGAAAACCTTATGGAGCTTCATGGTGGTCGCACATCTCCTCCTTTCTGCTCCTCATCCAAAAATGTGAAGATTTATTTACAGTTATGTATTTATGTTTCGATAATTGCATGTTAAAATAATGTTTTGAATTTGTGATTTAATGTAATTGGGCTTTAGAAAAATTTTCTTGAGTATGTCGAAGGTTTCATAATCGTGATGTTGAGAGAAAGAGAGCAAAAACCACGTTCACATAATATATTCACTATAGGTGTAGAAGTTCAATTCTCCCGTTTTTTGGCCAATTTCAATGGCTCTGAATTGCTTAATTTTCTTTAAAAAAAAATTCAACTTCAAATATATTTTTTATTTTTTTTTCGGTTTTCTGATTTTTGGTTGTGTTTCAGGGCATAATAGTGGGAGTTGAGTAATGGAGTTGCTGCCATGCAATGGAGTATAGCAGGAGGCAGAAGACCTTTCACTCCATCTCAATGGATGGAGCTATAACACCAGGTCTTGATCTACAAATACATCCCAATGTGCCTATTTCTTCCACTCTGCTCATCCCAATCAAGAAGGCCCTTAATTCTGCATGATTTTTTGACATTTTCGAACGGAATTCCCAGGCCCAATTCATGTAATTTCTTCATTTTACTCAAATGAAAATGATTTCCACACACTTCCTTTTTTTTTCTTGTGCACATTTTTGCTTATTTTGTTGCTTGATTTTTGCTTTATTTTATTTAATTCAAAAGCTAGAAATAAATCTAAATTTTTCATGCCTTCATTCCAAGTATTTTTCGATTTTCGTGGGGTTGTGTATGTGCAGTGGGATGATTCTCCAACACCGTTGATCCTAAGTAGAACATGTTCACTATGAATTACAAAGATTTCATAGGTAGTGTATAGATTAGGGATACACTTGAACCTAGATAACCATGAAAAGCATACGGTTTTGCTTGACCCATCTAATCACAAAATTGTGTACCATAAATTCAAACGTTGTAGAACCAGTTTAATGAAGCTATAGTTGGTTGTGTGTGTTTGTGTTCAGTAGGAGGGATTTGTTATTGAGAGGGTAAGCCAAGCAAAAACAGATTGATAGTGTTGAAGAATGAGGTAACAGTTTAATTATGTGTACATTGAAGAATCACATATGTTATTCTTAAAATGGGTATGCACAAATTTTGCATAATATGAAGTCACCTTATATAAATAGTATTGCCAAAATTATTTCTTATTTTGTTCCTTTTTGTAAATAGGGTTGTAAGATTTTCAAATGGATGTAAATAGTATTGCCTATCGTATATACATTTATAACTTTCTATATGTTTTATATGGTTTTAAAACCCACAGCATCGCGCGGGAACACTTTCACTAGTATAAACCGAAACTGAACTGAAATGGTTATCAAACAAAATCGTAGCGATATACGATAGTTTTGAGCTTGCAATATCTTTTTATAATATTTAGTGAGACTAGGTACTAAATAATATAATATGCCTTGACTTTAAGCGCACATTGACACCAAGTTAAACAAACTAAAGAAACTTTGACAAAATTCATATCGAAATTTATATTGACAAAAATCGATAATTTCAGGTCTTACAATGGTTCAGCAATAATATAACTTAAATCTATCTTTGATGAAAATCAAACCTAAGATCTCTCACTTACAAGTAAAGAAGAATATCACTAGACCGTAATACTAAATGACAATAAACTCTTTTTTTTTTTTTTTTTGTAAACAAACGAAGGAAAAGAAAATAAACTCTTCACAATGAGTTTAGCAAGAAAATTACAAACTTGAATATTAATGGAAGGACAATTATATGGTGTGTCATGGGTCCATTGACAAAAATCTAGGTCCACGATGTGTTATGAAATGGGGGCCCATATACTTTTCGATAGCCACCCTATAAACTTGAAATATGATTATGTTCCTTTTATCAACTTCTATTTAAACAGTTACGGTTACGCAATATTTACATCTTATTTTGAATTTTTATATAGAGAATAAAACAACAAAAAAAAGTGGAGAGAAATGAATGGAATGAGATGATAATACGAGGGAAGAGAACTTTGAGCATATGACGCGTGTCTCAGGTTGGGGTGGAGCTAACACGAAGGTTGCCAAATTTGATACGGGCACGCAGCTTATCCACAGGCATGAAAGCGATGACATCGTAATTCGCGAAATTTAGAATGAACAACCGAACTCGTAAGCATCTGATCCGTTTATCTTACTGGAATATTACTCCATGCTCCTCCAAATGCATCACCGAAGCAACAGCTAATCAGAAGACGCCACCACATCGTAGGCACTGCCCCACCGTGCAACCCCTCACGCGCCAATGATTTGACACATTTGATAATACATTCGTAATAGCAGATGACTAAATTTTTAAATTGAATTTGTAAATTATATGATATTAGAAAGTAAATACGTTAATTAATATTTAAGTAATAATTCAATCATAAAACCATCTTATATAATTAAATAAATATGATATAAAAACTTGATCGTATTACACTAATATATGATATATCCACTTGGCGTTTAGAAGGAAGCCTAATGTGGCTTGTCGTTAGGCAGAAACATGATTGTCAATATACTACCTACAAACTGTGTGTAAACATTTTTATTTTTATTTCTGTGTAAATATTTACATTTTTTTACCGTCGATTGCCACACAAATCGCCACAAAATTTATTAATACACGCGATAACCACATACATAAGGTATGATTCTTTCGTATTAAATAGTGTGAGCAATTGTATCAATTTTATATTACGGACATGGTGAAATTCCCTGTAGCCTCTTCGAAGTCGGAACATGTGAATAACCGTGACTTGCCACCAATTTTTCCCCTTTTAGAAAAAACAAAAATAATTCTCATATTCATATTCAAGAAAAACCTTTCCCGTCCTACTTAAATGTTGGGTAAAATAAACCCGCCGCTCAGATAGTTCATAATGTAAAAGAGCATCTACAAGAACATTAGGTAAAATTTTGTTAATTTAGCTAACATTTGGCTTTAACAACTTTTTTAACCGGTCAATTTAATTTAGCATATCTATATAATATTTACTATTTTAATTATTTGAGAGACCATAACTTGAGACCTCTTGGAATAAAAGAAAAGGTATGTAGTATTAGACTATGAGTTTGTTATATAGTATCACTTTGATACAGCAAATCATATTACAAGTATTAATATGTGGTATCAGTATTTTTTAAGACAATAAAATTTTGGAGTATTAGTTTTTGAACTTTTGACCAATTGTTACATCTTATGACAAATTAAAGAACTAATACTTATGAATTTTTAATTTCAAAGCTAAAATGTACATCGACAAAAGCATAAGATCAATGCTCAATTTTATTCTTTAGGACAATGACCTAGAACATAACATTTTAACTAACCTATATAACATAGTGTTCAAAATAATATCATTGAAATTTTTATTTTCTATTACAGGCATATAACGATATTGTACACTAAGGTATACTAAAGGGCCGGGAAGAAGAAGAAAGAGAGGACGATAACCAGACAACCTATCACTTACTTTACAAAGAATGGAGATGTTTGGCCATCCATAGTAGACCGGAAAATTGAGTGTGATACTGATAATATAGGAGCCAAACTCTTACAGTAGGCCGAAAAATTTGAGTGTATGAGAGCCATTTTTATTTTTTATTTCAATATATTGAACTCATAAGTGTGAAATATGTATACTAAATACATAACAAGAGAGAAAATAGATAGGCAATAGTAAAATAGAGAAAAATAAAAAGCGGAAGGGCTTGGTGTAATACGAATTAAACACATAATACAGTGAAATACCTATAAATTACTTTACATAATTTCAAGACAAGAAAATAGAGAGAAATTTAAGAGCGTGGTGTCCCCTCCCTAGAAATGCGAGTAAAACAAAGCGATCGATCATCCCAACGCAGGCACACGTATGATTTGGCTCCATTACCATATCCACCGAGCTGAGTTTCCTTCCAAATCTTTCCAAGAAGCGTCACCGTGAAACGGTCAATACGCAAGCAATCACAATTACAATTAAAAACGGAAACTTTAACGAAAAATTTTTAGTATTGTTTATTTTAACAAAAAGTTCATATTTTTACACTAAAAAATCAATCATACCATTATTCATTTTACCCTTTATTTTGTACTTATCGTTAAAACCCAAAGTTTTCAAACCTTTTTAATTAGTTTTATTTTAAAACGCCACCAACGAACCCATCAAACTTCCCACCTTCCTATAAAAACCCATTAATACATAAAAGATCAGCTCCTTGAAATTCAGAACCAGAGAGAGAGAGAGAGAGAGAGAGAGAGAGAGAGAGGTAGTAGTTAGCAGACCAGAAAATGGGCAGCAGCGGAAAGGGCCGGACAGTTCTGGAAGTGGGAGCCGATGGCGTGGCTCTCATCACCATCATCAACCCACCTGTCAATTCCCTCTCAATCGATGGTACATTTCTTCCCTCCAAATTTAACCATCAATTTTTTTTTTATCTTTTGGGATTAAATTTGATGTCTTTTCTTTGATGGGATTTAAATTTTATGTTAAACTACTATATGTTTCAATTGTTATTGGGTAGCTGAAATTATTATCATTTGATCCATAATTTGATTCGAGTAAGTATACTGGCATTAAGAAAAACGTGTTCAAATTATACTAATTATTCTCCCTCTCTGTGTGTGTTTCAGTGTTATTCAGCTTGAAAGACAGTTATGAGGAGGCCTTGCGAAGAAATGATGTGAAGGCGATTGTTGTAACAGGCAAGTGGGGCAATTTGGTTATTGTTTTCCATGATCTGGGGCTGTTTGTAAATGAAATCGTGTTGTTGGTGCAGGTGCTAAAGGAAAATTTTCGGGGGGTTTCGATATTACTGCTTTTGGTGGACTCCAAGAGGGGCAGAAGCGTATGTTTAATATATTTTTGTTTTTTTCTTTTCATGTTTGTAATGTTTTGGGAGCAGCCTCTCCATAAATGGGGGTAAGGCTAGCCGACATTCACCTCTCCCAGACCCTGCGTAAAGCGGGAGCCTTGTGCACTGGGTACGACCTTTATGTTTGTAATGTTCTAGTAAATGGTATTGCATTACTACATGGTATTAAGTTGCTACCTCCCTTGTTATGTGTTGCAGAGGAGCCGAAGCCCGGTTTTATATCCGTGGAGGTTATCACTGACATTGTTGAAGGTGAATAACTGTTTTGTTTTGTGTTTTTTACTTATTATTTTTATCCCTTTTACAAGAAGGGCATTGCTTGAATTGACCTGTGGTGGGTTGCATGATTTTCCAGGTGCTAGGAAACCGTCAGTTGCCGCCATTGATGGCCTTGCACTGGGGGGAGGTTTGGAGGTGGCAATGGTATGTGTTGCAGTTGTTGTTGTTTTTTTTTTTTTTTTTTTTTTTTTTTTGGTTTTGTTTTGACTAAGGCTTTTATGCTGGATTTTTTGGATGAAAATTTGATGTTCTTGTGTCAGGCATGCCATGCCCGAATATCGACTCCTACTGCACAATTAGGGTTGCCCGAGCTGCAGCTTGGGCTCATTCCTGGATTTGGAGGTATGCCTACGATTTTTGAATTGATTAACATAATTCTATATTGAATATAGTGAAAGCTTTGATTAAAGATATGGTTAGTTATCAATAAACTGTGCTAAGGCCTTGTATCAAATACTACATTCATCTGGTTTGGGGGTTGAGGCCGTCCCCTGTCCTGTGAACTCATCTTACTGGCCATAAAAAGAGAAAAAACAGAAAAAGAATACAGTGGCGTGATCATATCAGAATGTATATGACATATTGGCTTTGTTGATATGAAATTCCTTGCATTTTTTAGATTGCAATCAGTAAACACATGATCCTGAATTTTCTCAGGAACACAACGGCTTCCACGTCTTGTTGGAATCTCAAAGGCACTTGAGATGATGCTGGTGTGTTGTGTGCTTGGTCATTTCTGAACATCTTAATATCTTGTATAGTCATGCTGACTTTATTAATACTGATTACATTCCCTCCCCCATTCCTTTTCTGTGCCCAATTAGACATCAAAACCAGTTAAAGGGGAAGAGGCTCATGATTTAGGCCTTGTCGATGCTATTGTTTCACCTGATCAGTTGGTAAGCACTGCACGTAGGTGGGCGTTGGATATCCTGGAGCGTAGAAGACCGTGGGTTGCTAGTCTTCACAAAACTGACAAGTTAGAGCCCCTTGGAGAAGCTAGGGAAATACTTAAATTTGCAAGAGCTCAAGTCCGGAAGCAGGCTCCCAATCTCAAACACCCATTGGTTTGTATTGATGTTGTTGAGGAGGGTATAGCTTCTGGTGGTCGGTCTGGACTTTGGAAGGTCCTTATCTATTTCAATATTCTCTTTCATTTTCCCAAACATATACACTTGCAATTGATGTTTCTGGCTATTTCAGGAGGCTGAATCATTTCAAGGACTTCTGCGGTCTGACACTTGCAAGAGCTTAGTCCACGTCTTCTTTGCTCAACGTGGAACATCAAAGGTTTGACACACAACTTTTGCTTATTCATCTCTAAAAAATAACTAACCTGCATTCTGTGATGGAATTGTAAACTGGATCATGAGCTTTAACTTATATCTCTACTGTTAATTTGAAAAAAAAAAAAAATCAAATTCAACTATTTTTTATTCCTATTGAAGCAGAATGATTGTGTGGATTTTTAAGTTTGGTCTATACATTGTTTTTTAGCTGTTTTTTTAGGGAGTTTGAGGAAGTTTTGAGCCATGCTTGTTGAATTGCTTTAACTTGGTAGAAAATTTATTCAAACACGCGTCTTTTAAAAATTGGAATTGCTCTTTGGAGTAACAATGTTAAATGAACAAACGTAGGATGGTATTATTATAAAATCGGTTACTAACTGGTATTCGGCCATAACATAAAACCACCTTTGCTTTGATGTAACTTTTGAGTATGCGACTCATCATCTCATAACTTTATATAGGTACCTGGGGTTACTGATCGTGGTTTGATGCCTAGACGAGTGACTAAAGTTGCTGTCATTGGTGGAGGGTTAATGGGATCTGGAATAGCTACTGCATTGATTCTTAGTGGTTATCCTGTGATCCTGAAAGAAGTAAATGATAAGTTCTTGCAGGCTGGGATTAGTAGAGTCAGAGGTGAGGCTAGAAGTCCTTTTAAAATTAAGGCTTCTAGTTTAGTATATTATTGATATTTGCTTCTAAAAGCTTTACCTTTCGTATATTTTCACACGTATTTAGTAGTAACAATGCTTCTAAAAGTTTTATTCTTGTAAAAACTACAATAAAATAATATATGCTTGTAATCTTTGTTCCTGTGTATAATACTACAATATCAGCTCTTTGTTAAGTATTTATGATGGCAATCTGCTATAAGTTGTCACTTTTCTGGTTCAGCCAATCTGCAGAGCCGCGTCAAGAAGGGGAAAATGACCCAAGAAAAGTTTGAGAAGACGACCTCTATTCTTAAGGGTGTCCTGGATTATGATAGCTTTAGAGATGTGGATATGGTCATAGAGGTAGTTCTTAAAGCATGTTCGATTTCATTCACCCTTATGTTATGTTGGTCGGTGGCGGAAAAGGTCTGACATTCTTCTTCTATGCTTGAAATAGGCCGTTATTGAGAAGGTTTCTCTAAAGCAGCAGATTTTTGCTGATCTTGAAAAATATTGCCCACAACACTGCATACTCGCAAGTAATACTTCCACAATCGACTTGAACCTCATTGGAGAGAAAACCAAGTGTCATGATCGGATTATTGGTGCCCATTTCTTTAGGTAATGCTATAAGCTGTATAATTGTCCTGGTTCTCTCTTTTTTCCTCAAATTGCTAACCAGTGAACTACTTTGCTCTCCACGCAGTCCGGCACATGTCATGCCGCTTCTGGAAATTGTTCGTACTAATCAGACATCTCCCCAAGTTATTGTTGATTTGCTAGAAGTTGGGAAAAGAATAAAGAAAACCCCAGTGGTTGTTGGGAATTGCACAGGATTTGCTGTGAACAGAATGTTCTTTCCTTATACGCAGGCTGCTCTCTTGCTTGTTGAACATGGTGCCGATGTTTATCAGATTGATAGGGTAATCACCAAATTCGGAATGCCTATGGGCCCATTCAGGTCAGTAATACTTTTATGGAAACTTATGATCTGGTGGTTCCTGTGCTTTGCCACCCTTAAAATTTCCTTTTTTTGTCATTGACCTGAGTTTGATATCCTATATATTCATTCAGATTGGCTGATCTGGTTGGGTTTGGCGTGGCAATTGCAACTGGCACACAATTTGTTGTGAACTTTCCTGAGCGGACATATAAATCATTGCTAATCCCTTTGATGCAGGAGGATGGGAGGGCAGGTAATACTTTGTTGTTATGCTTGTAGTTGGCTAGTGAACATTTATTAACCAACTTCTTACTTATATTCATATATCAGTAAGTATTTATCAATTTTTCGCCTAACAGAATAGATTCCTTACATTCTTATTGTTTTAGGTGAAACTACACGAAAGGGGTTCTATACTTATGATGACAGGCGCAAAGCTAGCCCAGATCCTCAGTTGAAAGGATATATTGAGAAGTCAAGGAGCATTTCGGGTGTTTCCATAGATTCTAAGGTCGCTCTCTCTCTCTCTCTCTCTCACTCGCTCGCACACACACACACCCCATCTCCCTCGTGCAATGGCTGACACTGTCTGAATTATAAGTAACGGTTCTGACTCAAGTTTGTGACAATCTGAACTCAGCTGCTGAAGTTATCAGAAAAGGACATTGTTGAGATGATATTTTTCCCTGTCGTAAATGAGGCATGCCGGGTGCTTGCTGAAGGCATTGCTGTGAAAGCTGCCGACCTTGACATTGCTGCAATTATGGGCATGGGTTTCCCACCATACAGGTTTGTATTTGTATAATTTGTTGGGAATACCTTCTTAAACGCCCTAAAATGTGTAATAACTTGTTTGGGCATTTCTGTTTAGGGGAGGTATCTTGTTCTGGGCTGATTTACTTGGATCCGAATATATATATTCACGATTGGAGGAATGGTCAAATACTTATGGTGAATTTTTCAAGCCTTGCGCCTATTTGGCTGAAAGAGCTTCAAACGGGGCTTCTCTGGTAAGAAATCTGAACTGTTATATGTTTATCATATAGTTCCATCGATGGTATATAAATTTACTTAGTGTTGCATCAAAAAGCTGTTTACTAAATCCATATTTTAGTTATTCCTGTGCTATAAGTTTTGTCTAAATCTTTTGGTTGAACTTCTCGCCGATTTCCTGGTTGAGTAAAGCAACAAAATCTGAACTTTATTAGAACTTGCAAGCCTCTTACGTTAACTTAAAACCAACAGGCTTATATTCCCGTACACTTCCTTTTTCCCCGTAAACATTCTTGATATTTTACTTCTTCTGCAAGCCCCTAACATGAACAGATTTGCACGAGTGAATGTCATCGTGATTCGCCAACCCAAGAACAATTTTGGATTGTCGGATTTTCTAGATTGGATTAGTGGTTGTGGCATATAATCTATCTGTTGCTGATTCTGCATGCCTCTAATAGTGCTTTCCACTGCTTCCTTGCAGAGTTCTCCGTTGAAGCAATCAAAATCTCGGTTATAAGAAAGTTTCCAGTTGCATTCGAATCCACGGTTACGATTTTCTTCAGTCCCAAGTATCAATTTCCCTTCCATGGTATGAAAGGATGTGTAACAAGTGAGCGTGGGGATAATAATCTTTGGAATAAGGGGTAGGCAGGATATAATTATTCACAGATGGTTTCAAATCGAGTTCACATTGGGTTTTCTTCCTGATAAGGGGAATTTGTTTTCTGTCGTATTCTTTCTAATTAATTTTAGTAGTAGAATTCTGTACTGGCGATAATGTGGTAGTTATCCCTTCTTTTTCCTCATGAGAGCGAGCCACTTGGCACGGGTACCGACGTACAGTGTCATGGTGGAGTGTTGTGCGAATCATGTCGTAAAGAGAGAAACTTATACGACATATTATTGGCACTGGGCGTCCCATTCATATTATTGGCATTGGACGTCATGATGAGATGTGGAACTCCTCATTCTTCATACTAGTTTTTGGTCCCACCATTCCAAATTTACAACTACATGGATCAATATGATCCGATCGTTTAAGACTTAATATCTTAGACAAACAGGTTACTAACTCCACCACACATGTCGGAAGGGAAGGGAGGCGAAAACTAAACCGTGATACGACGCTCATAGAAGTGACGTGATGGTGATTGATTCTGTATACCGGTTTTATCTCCCTCTCCCCATCCGTGATGAAGGATTTGAGATTAGGACGCATATGTGACGGGAGTGTTGTAGACACATGGTGTTATGATCTCTGATTAGCTTAATCACAATTAGGAATTAATTTAAGTGAGACTTTTATTAAGAGAATAATTAGTTTAGTGGGTTTACTGCCATCTGGCAAGTGATGTAAGGGGAATATATGTACACGCTTTTGGTGTGAGAGCAACAATGGTCATTTTGAATTAAAATATAATTTTACAAAAACAATCAGGAGCTCAGCTTCTCATTCTCTCTTCCTTCCTCTTCCTCCATTGTTGCCTATTACTTGTAGGTTGAGTAAGGATCCGAGATTAGGTCATAACATTGGTATCATCCATTTCGATATTGGTCTCCTTCTTGAATGCCACACTCCACCAACACTTCTCTCAAATCTGCCATGGATGCTCGTCTCACTGCCCTGGAATCCTCCATCGATGCTCGTTTCACCTCGTTGGCATTGACCATCGCTTCAGTGAAGGTGATGACCCGCTCGCCTGGATCTATAAGCTGGAGCAATATTTCACTTATTATTCTGTCCCTAAACACCAACGAGTTGTCACAACTTCCTTTTACCTGGACAATAAAGCTTTTCATTGGTTTCATTGGATGAATTACCTCCATGCTACATAGACCTGGAGTGATTTCACCAAGGCTCTTTGCCAAGATTTTGGCCCCTCTAAGTTTGAAGGTTGCACTGAGTCATTATTCAAACTCTGCCAAACAGGTACCCTGAAGGATTACATCCTTGAATTTCGTAAGCTTGCTACTCGTACCTCTGATGTTGGTCCTATGCTATTGAAGAGTTGTTTCTTGAGTGGGTTGAAGAGTTGTTTCTTGAGTGGGTTGAAGAAGGAAATCAAGCATGAGGTTAAGTTGTTTAGACCTATTTCTGTGCATGAGGCGATTGCTTTAGCTGTGCAGGTTGATCATAAATTTAGTGATAATAGAAACATTAACTCTTTGGTAGCACTAGCTTCAAAACCTTTAGTCCCTCCAATGACCATTGTTTTCCCAAATAGACCCAAATTAAGGACTCACCGTTATAAAAAAAACAACTAACCCTAGATGAAATCCAACGCAAGAATGAACGGAGGGAGTGTTGGTTTTGTGAAGATAAGTGGGTTATAGGTCATAAGTGTCCCCATAAACAATTGTTAATGCTTCATGTGCTAGACTTAGATGGTCCTAAAGTTCTTGAGGAAAATAAGGGGGATAAGGATAAATTACCTCTGGAGTTGCAACACATGGAGCTGAGTGAATGTGCTTATTTTGGGACAAATGGCAAACAACCAATCCAAACAATGAAGATTGAGGGTTTTGTGAAAAATCAACTTGTGAGAATTTTGTTAGACTTTGGAAGTACTCATAACTTCATAAAATCTAGGCTACTCAAGAAGTGGGGTTGGTCAGTCAACATCACTGAGGTTTTTGTAGTGATTGTAGTTAATTGGGGCAAACTTAAAGGGCAAGGTAATTGCAAAACTATGCCACTAAAGATTCGGGGTTATGAGTGACCAACCCCACTACTCAAGAAGTGGGGTTGGTCAGTCAACATCACTGAGGTTTTTGTCGTGATTGTAGTTAATTGGGGCAAACTTAAAGGGCAAGGTAATTGCAAAACTATGCCACTAAAGATTGGGGGTTATGAGTGCACCATTGATATGTTTCCCATTTCATTGGGAGGATGTGACTTGGTCTTGGGAGTACAGTGGTTCTCCACTATTAGTTCGGTTATGTGGGACTTCCAATTGATGACTATGGAGTTCTCAAAAGGGGGGGATAACACACAAGTTGGTTCATAACACTATTAAGCTACCATTAGTACAAGAAATGTCATTTCAGCAACTAGACAAAAGTTATGCAACTTTAATCTCGGCATGCTTCTTTACTCGATGAACAAGGAGAAATTGGAGGCCTCCAATCCCACTCTACAGCAGTTGACAAAGTTATAAGAGGTATTGAAAGACTTTGAGGAGGTCTTTGTGATTCCCTTTAAGCTACCCCATTCGAGAAGTCATGACCACCATATTTCATTGGTGCCAAGAGCACAACCACCCAATATAAGGTTATTCCATTATAGACCTTTGCTGAAGACAGAAATTGAGAAGGCTGTCCATGAGCTATTGGAGGTTAGTTTTATCAGACCAAGCCACAATTCGTTTTCCTTTCCAGTGCTCTTGGTTAGGAAGAAAGAATGAACTTGGAGAATGTGCATGGATTATAGAGAACTAAATACTCTAACTATCGAAGAAAGATACCTTATACCACTCATTGATGACCTATTGGATGAGCTTTTTAGTGCTTGTTTCTTTTCCAAGTTAGATCTCAGGTCTGGTTATCACCAAATTCGGATACACCCAAATGATATTGCTAAAACTTCATTTCGAACCTACGATGGCCATTATGAGTTTTTGGTGATGCCATTTGGCCTCACCAATGTTCCGGCCACATTTCAAAGCCTAATGAATAACATCTTCAAGGCCTATTTTAGCAAATTTGTCTTGGTGTTTTTCAATGACATTCTTATCTATAGTAAGACCTGGGAAGACCATGTATGCCATTTGAGAAAGGCTTTTGAAATATTGCAGTAGAACCAACTATTTGTGAAGAAATCTAAATATGCCTTGGGGCAAAGTTCTGTGGAATACTTCGAACACAATGTCTCAAAGGAGGGTGTTGCAGCTGATCCATCTAAGATATAAGCAATCCTAGATTGGCCCATCCCTGCAAATGTAAAACAGTTGAGAGGGTCTTAGTACTCATTGGATATTATAGAAAGTTTGTTCCAAACTATGGTAGCATTTGTCAGCCCCTTTACTAATTGACCAAGAATGACATCTTTGGGTGGAGTTTAGTAGCTACTAAGGTCTTTCAAACTCTGAAGAAAATCATGGCATCACCACAAGTACTAGCACTACCAGATTTTTTTAGCACCATTTGAACTGGAATGTGATGCAGCTGGGATAGGTATTAGTTCAGTTTTGCAACAGAACGGGAAACCCATAGCATTTGCTAGTCAACCTTTAGGACCTAGGAACCAAGCTTTATCCACTTATGAAAGGGAGTTAATTGCTATTGTGTTTGCTGTGAAGAAATGGCAAACTTATTTGCAGGGAGGACACTTTATCATCAAAACTGATCACCACAGTTTAAAATACTTCCTCAACCACAGAGCCAATACCTATTTTCAGCAAAAATGGATCTCCAAATTAATGGGGTATGACTATGAGATACAATATAAGCATGGGAGGGATAATATTGTTGCTGATGTTCTTTCCAGGGAATTTGAACCTCATAATCATATAGAAGGGACTTGTAATTAAGTAGAGATGACTAAGTGCTTAGCAGTTACATACCCTTACTTTGGTTGGTTGGATAAACTAAGAAAGGAAGTGGAGCAAGATAAATGGATTACACAGAAGATTAAAGAGGTGCAGGAGACAGCTTCTTCTAGTACACCAGTTCCTGGTTCCAATGCATCTAAGTTCAGTATTGACAATGAATTCCTGAAGTATAAAGCTCGAATTGTCATCAGGCCTACATCCCATTGGAGATTTAAAATCATGGAAGAACACCATTCTACTCTTGCAGCAGGTCACAAAGAATTCTCAAGACCTATTAGAGGATCAAGAAAGGGTTTTATTGGCCTGGAATGAAAGGTGATGTAAAACAGTTTATGAATGAATGCCAAGTTTGTTAGTTGCAGAAATATGAAACCATGGCACTTCCAAGACTGTTCTAGCTCTTCCCTTTCCTCAAATGGTGTGGTCTAAAATCAGTATGGATTTTAGTGATGGATTGCCCAATTGTAAAGGAAAATATGTGACCTTTATGGTAGTGGTTCACCAAGTATGCACACTTCATTGCATTGTCCCATCCTTACACTGCTGCTTCTGTGGCTCAAACATTTGTGGACCATAAACTGCATGGCATGCCTACCAACATTGTGAGTGATAGAGATCCTATATTTCTCAACAACTTATGGAGATAATTTTTCAAATTGCAGGGTTCCACTTTGAGTATGAGCTTTGGCTATCACCCACAGTCAGATGAGCAAACTGATGTGCTAAATAGATGCCTAAAGACTTATTTGAGATGTTTTGCTGGAACACAACCTAAGGGATGGGTTTAATGGTTGGCTTGAGCAGAGTGGAATTGCAACACCTTCTGTCATACCTTCACTAAGTTCACACCTTTTGAATTAGTTTATGGATTCCTTCCTCCTCATGTTGCTTCTTATAAATTGGGATCAGCTAAATTGGATGATGTGGAGCAAAACCTGTTAGAAAGGGATAAAATGTTGTCCATTCTCAAATCCAATTTAGTCCTAGCTCAAAACAGGATGAAGGTTCAAGTAGACAAACATAAAACTGAAATGGAGTTTGCAATGGGTGATCTGGTGTATCTCAAATTAGTCCCTTATCAGCTGCAGTCACTCAATACACATTCTCATCACAACCTGCTTCCAAGGTTCTATAGACCTTTTGAGGTGCTGCAAAGAGTGGGAAAAGTAGCATACAAGCTCAAACTGTCGACCACCACAAAAATGCATCTTGTATTTATGTGAGTTACTTGAAGAAACACCTCGGGCCACAAGTGATACCTACTCAATTCTTCCGGAGGTGAGAGATGATGGTGTGCTAATAGAAAACCTTATATATGTGCTGAGTCGAAGGGTCTACACGAAATGAAATGTTGCTGGAGTTCAAGTGTTAGTTTATCGGGAAAGTTGTACCCCAAAAGAAGCTACTTGGGAGGACTATGACACTTTTGTAACTAGATTTCCTAATTTTAAATTTTGAAAAACCTAGTGGATAAGGTTTTGCTTGAGGAAGGGGTAATGTTATGATTTGTTATTAGCTTAATCACAATCAGGAATTAGTTAGTTTAAGTGAGACTTTTATTAAGAGAATAATTAGTTAAGTGGGTTTACTGCCATCTGGCAAGTGATGTAAAAGGAATATATGTACACGCCTTTGGTGTGAGAACAACAACGGTCATTTTGAATTAAAATATCATTTTACAAAACAATCAGAAGCTCAACTCCTCCTACTCTCTTCATTCATCTTCCTCCATTGTTGCCCATTACTTGCAGCTTGAGTAAGGATTTGAGATTAGATCAAAACACATGGGTCACATCAATCCAAATTACATAAGCTTTTCAAGCAAGCACCCCGTAATACGATACCAATTTGAAGTTTGAAATTGTGGACATGCACGCTTAGCCCATTTATCTTTAAAAAAAAAAGAAGAAGTTACTTTTAGAGTTTTACTTTAGACCACTACTTGATGGGGTTTAAGTAAAGAAATGAGGATCTTGAGAATTCTTTAATCGTGTTCATTTATTGTACGTTGTGCAGTAAAAAATCATTTAAATTTTTTTATTTAAAATTAAACACAAATAATACCTGACGAAAACTGACTGTATGATTTACGATGAACGGACACGATTAAAGGATCCCCTGGATCCTCACAAAGAGGATCTAGAGAAGATCCTCATTCCAAGTAAAGTACTCAAACACTACAAAATTATTGCTAAAACAGTTCAAAACATTACAAAGAATTAAATAAAAGTCTTATTTGAAAATATTCTCAAATGTATGTACGAGCATCTTTAATGGACTCCCTTAATGAGTTCCCTAGCTAAATTTTAGAAACGATTTGAAAAAAATTATCTCCACATACTTCTTATCTATCTCCTAAGATAGGATTTCTCTACAGAGCCCAAAGAAAAGCATTATTAGTCATTAGTGATGTGTTTGGGTTAATATTTAGCAGTTAGGTTTACAAGTGACAAGGCCCAGGGATGCCAGATTGAATGAAGACTTGCCCAAGGCCTAGTCGACCAACGGGGAACAAATTAGTGCCTCCTTAATTAAAACATAGGACATGTGCCTATGATTGAAATGACAGATGACAGAGCCCAACCCACTATCAGCCAAAAAGCACTTTCTAGTGGCAATACAAGTAAATAACTAATGACTCACTACCCTCCAAGAGCTTTCAGACATGAACAAAGCCCAGACAGTCGGGCTAAGTTGCCTATAAAAGGGGATGCAAGCATCATAGACAAGGACACTCAACCAATCATACAAAAGACATACAAACTATGCTCTCAAGCTAGTTCGTACCCCGAAAAGCTGAAACTTGTCCAGATTTAGTCATTTTAGCCCTAGTTCCTTAGAAAAGCTATCCTTTTGTCTACTGTAAAAGCTCTGCTATCTTTCCTTAGTATTGTAGTATCGATTCCCTTGTGTAGAACCTAGTTATCTACCACCTCTTTTAGCATACAAACCTCTGTAAACACAAAGAGAATTTGATGCAAAACGTTTAACCTTGTCCGACAAGGTGAAATCTTGCCCGAGCCTCTTTGTATGTACTTGTATTTAGTAGATCTGTCATTTTACATGCTTTTCATTATATATTCAAGTTGTTTGTACCATACTTGACCAATCCCGAAACTACCGAGCACCGGCCAACGCTATACTGTCAAGGACCCAGAAGAGTTCCCCTCCGACCAGGAGGCCAATCACTACTCGACACGTGTCAAGATTAGAAGCCAATCAGAGCGCAGCACGTGTCAACATCAAGAACCAATCATAACATGACACATGTCAATGTGACAAAGCTACAAGTTTTTCTATAAATAGGGGTCATTCCCCCACAATATTGCCTAATGCCATTTTGTGTGAAATCATTCACAAGAACTCACTAAATTGAGAGCTTGACCCTTTGTACTTGTGTAAGCCCTTCACTACTAATAAGAACTCCTCTACTCCGTGGACGTAGCCAATCTGGGTGAACCACGTACATCCTGTGTTTGCTTCTCTGTCTCTATTCATTTACGTACTTATCCTCACTAGTGACCGAAGCAACCAAGCGAAGGTCATAAAACCTGACACTTTCTGTTGTACCAAAGTCTTCGCTGATTTTGTGCATCAACATTTGGCGCCGTCTGTGGGAAACGACACTTATTCCTACTCTCTTCAGCTGTGTCAAGCTGGTTTCTATCATTCGTACACTTTCTTTTGACCAGGCATCCCTCTCCAACATGGGAAGCGAAGGAAGCCACAGCACACAGAATGACACCCCCCTTGCACATAGTGCGAAACAACGAAAGAAGGAAGGAAAACGAGTTCTTCTTCAAGCTAAAGTCGATGAGTTGGAAGCTCAGAACAACAAGATAGCAATGAGGAATGAGGTCCTCCAGGAGCAATATGAGAAGCTCTTCGAGACACTCCACGAAGCTAGGCAAGCTCAGACACGCGAGCTTGTTGCCCCCGTGGAAGTCAACCATCAACTGGGTGCCCTCCAACATGGAGGGTCACATGCATTCGACATAGATATCCCTGATAGGGAACAGATTACCCCTCGACTTGATAATCAACAGGAGGCTTCTCTTAACCCAGTTGCTTCGACCCGAACCATGAGAAGTGGAGGGAGACACCTCTTTGCTGAAGGGGCAGAAGGATCGAAAGCCGTCTTTCGCGATTGTCGGGATTTCCTGAAGCAACGTCGAGAGAATTCCATCCATATAAGCTCAAAGATTAATGACCCAAGGATTTCTGAGAGACTCGGTCCCCTGCCACGGCCCAAGCCGGCCACCAATTTGGGGAATGGGCAACAGGTCCTAGAGAGACATGAGGGTACAGGGGACTCAGAGGTGTTCCGACAGACATACCCTGGAAGCCAGTACAGCGAGTCCAGGGAAAAATCACATGCCCTTAATCAAACCTTCCTAATTCCAAGAGGAGATGGAGATTTACGAAAGAAAGCTCCAGTGACACATAACTCCACTCAGGACCCCCTTGTCCTACAACTTCTTGAGGAAGTAAACAAGTTGAAGGCTGAACGTCAGGCTGAAATACCTGACTGGAACCAACCCAGGCCTGGCCCTCTTACAAGGAGGATCCTCAACACCCCCCTTCAAGCAAAGACAAAGCAGAAGCTTGGCTTGCAACTTTATACTGGGAAAGAGGACCCGATTGAGCACCTTAACCTCTTTGAGTCCACCATGGCATACCGGATGCACACCGACGAAGAGCGATGTCTTCTCTTCCCCTCCACCCTCTCTGGCGGAGCTCTAAATTGGTATTGTCGTCTTACACCTGAGACGGTAGACTCATTTGAGGAATTGAGGAAACTATTTGTTTCCCAACACATTTTCCAAACCGATCGCTTGCACTCTGCAGATGACTTGTACACTATCCGCCAGAAGCCAGACGAGTCATTACGTATGTATGCTGGCCGCTTCAGCCATGAATACTCCCGGTGTGCCGAGGCAGACGACAAGACTGCCTTCAAAGCCTTCACGGCAGGCCTACGTGATTGTTTCTTTAAATACATGATCAATGCCAATACTTGGAAGACTTACTCTGAGGTGATGGCGCAGGCTTATAACCATGCCTCCGCCGAGGCAAAGACATATCAGGAGAAACCCCCTACAACCATCCTTTATCAACAAGTGGGAGGTGGAAGCCAGACTCACCTAAATGAGAAGACCTCGACTTCCCAAACAGCAGTGGCACCTCCCCATGCCTTGCATAATGCTTCACCGAATCAACAGACATATCAATTTCAAGGCAAGAGGAAGGATTTCCATCCTCACCACTCTCCTTTCAGTAAAAAGAGTAAGGGACACTATCCCGATAACCAAGGGTATCGCCACAATAACGCTCGCCCCCAGGCAGTCAATGCAGTGGGTCAAACCCGCGTCAAGATACCCCCTACCCCAAGGTATGAGACATACACGCCCTTGAATGCCACATGCGCGGCCATTTACCCCAGCATAGCTCACCTGATACCAAAGCCAAAGCCGAGGCACCCAGATTACACGCCCCCGAATAACGCGGGCACGTTTTGTTGCTACCATGAGCATAACGGCCATGATAGCGAGAAATGTATCATCCTCCGTGATCGTATTGAAGCTTTGGCACGAGAAGGAAAAATTGATCAATTCCTTCTTCACCCTCAAAGGGATAACCGTAACCAACGCCAGGTGAATGTCATATATTCCATAAGCGGCGGCACACCCATATCTGAATCTTCCAATAGGGCCATGAAAAACAGTGAACGAAGTCTGAGGCCTGGTCACCAAGTGTTTCACGTGGAAGACATCAGGGGAGGGAAGTATCAAAAACCTAACTGGGATCCGATATGTTTCTACCCTGAGGAAGAAAGAGGCATCATCTACCCTCATAACGACCCATTGATCGTGGAGGCTCACATAGCCAACTTTGATGTTCGACGAATCCTCGTAGACACAGGGGCTTCGGTCAATATCATGTTTGCCGAAGCTTTCAGAGCACTCAGTGTAGCTAAACACTTGCTCGATCGCTCGATTTCTCCTCTGATAAGCTTCTCCGGTGATATCGTGCAACCCTTAGGGAGCATACATTTACCCTTTACTATTGGTACAGGCCCTTACACGGCTACCATTACCACTAACTTCCTAGTGGTTGACTGCCCAACGGCATACAATGTCATCTTTGGGCGCACAGGCATCAATGATCTCAAGGCTATGGTATCCACGCATATGCTGTTGATGAAATTTCCAACCCCCCATGGCAACGGCTACATCAGAGGAGATCAGCTTAGTGCACGATCATGTTACAACACTTCAGTTAAGCAACAACACTTGCCCGGACCCAAGGAAACCATGTCTGTACATGACCAAGTCACAAAGACCAGCCTAGATGAAGCGACCTTGGATCTTCCTGATAGCAACAATCAACCCGATGATCCTCGAGATGACTCTTTCACCCGGCAAGCCCAACCTGCTGAAGAGTTGGAGAAGGTACCTATCTCAAGAGATCATCCAGACCGCATGGTGAATATTGGCACCACATTGTCACCACCCCTTCGGTTAGCATTGATATCTTTTTTGAAAGAGAACACTGAAGTCTTCGCCTGGTCATACGAGGACATGCCAGGCATCTCTCCCGATGTCATCTGTCATCGTTTGAGTATTGACCCCAAGATCAAGCCGGTGAGACAGAAGCGAAGATCTTATGACGCTGAACGATACGAGGCAATGAAAGCAGAAGTTGAAAAACTCAAAGGCATAGGCTTTGTCCGCGAAGTCAATTACCCGACATGGGTAGCAAATGTGGTCCTTGTTAGGAAAAATCCGACCAAAGAAAGTCTTTCGCTTCAAAAGGTCTTGTGGAGGATGTGTGTTGACTACACCGACCTAAACAAAGGGTGTCCGAAAGATAGTTTCCCTCTTCCTCTTATTGACAGGCTTATAGACTCTACGGCAGGGTGTGAGCTCTTGAGCTTTATGGACGCTTATTCAGGATACAACCAAATCCTCATGAACCCCTCAGACCAAGAACACACGGCCTTCACTACTGACAGGGGACTATATTGCTATAAAGTCGTGCCTTTCGGCCTAAAGAATGCAGGAGCAACTTATCAGAGACTGGTCAATTCAATGTTCGCCGAACAAATTGGGAAGAACATGGAAGTTTACGTTGATGATATGCTAGTCAAAAGCAAACATGCTGACCAACACATCACCGACCTATCTGAAACTTTCACCATTCTAAAGAGGTATCGAATGAGGTTGAACCCCAACAAATGTGCCTTCGGCGTGGGCTCTGGCAAATTCTTAGGCTTCATGATTAGCCAACGAGGCATTGAAGCTAACCCTGAAAAGATCAAAACAATCCTCGACATGAAAGAGCCAATAACTTCAAAAGACATCCAAAGCCTTACTGGCAAGGTGGCAGCCTTAACCAGATTCATCTCTAAGGCCACAGACAGATGTGCTCCTTTCTTCAAAGCACTCAAGGGAAATAAGAAGTACATTACATGGACGGAGGAATGTGCCAAGGCATTCAGGAACCTCAAAGAGTACATGAGTAAAGCCCCTCTGCTCTCCAAACCAGAAGTTGGTGACACTCTCATCATCTATCTATCGGTTTCGGCTTCAGCAGTCAGTTCTGTTCTTATTCGAATGGACAGTGGTGTCGAACGGCCCGTCTACTACGCTAGCAAGGCCCTACAAGATGCGGAGACACGATACTCCAACATTGAGAAATTAGCTCTAGCATTGGTCATGTCTGCTCGGAAACTTCGCCCTTATTTCCAAGCACACGCCATCATCGTGCTTACCAATCACCCTCTTCGACAGATACTCCAGAGTCCTGACACGTCTGGACGAATGATCAAATGGGCGATAGCATTGGGTGAGTTTGACATCTCCTACCAACCAAAACCAGCCGAAAAAGGCCAAGCAGTAGCAGATTTCATCGCCGACTTCACATATCCTGTTGACATTGCTTCTACACCTGAAGCAGTAGCTTCATTACCATCGGAAGCTCAGAAAGTAGAATCAACGACCTCAGCATGGAGTCTGTATGTTGATGGCTCATCCAACCAACAGGGCTGTGGAGCGGGACTAGTTTTGACTACGCCCGACAAAGTAGCAATGGAGTATGCTCTTCGTTTCAAATTCAAGGCATCAAACAATGAGGCCGAGTATGAAGCCCTTCTAGCAGGATTACGTTTGGCCAAACACCTCGGGGTTAAACAAATTAATATTTTCAGTGACTCCCAATTAGTGGTCAACCAGGTTACCAACAACTTTGATGCTAAGGACAGCTCCATGGCAGCATATCTTGCGCAAACACAACTTTTGCTCAAGCACTTCCACTACCAGATCACCCAAGTTCCTCGAGCGGCAAACAGTCATGCAGACGCCCTGGCTCGCCTCGCCTCAGCTGTGGAAGACAAGATTGGAAGAAAAATTCATGTCGAACTGTTGGCAACACCAAGCACCATGGCCGCAGAAGTATGCAACTTACAACAGGGGGATAGTTGGATCACCCCGATCTATAATTTCCTTGCTCATGGCACCCTCCCAAATGATAAAGTCCAGGCTAAGCAAATTCGATACAAGTCTACCCGCTACCTGATCATCAATGATCAACTCTATAAGCGAGGTTTTAGCCTGCCATACTTAAGGTGTCTTACGCCTGCCGAGGCGGAAATCGTCCTTCGGGAAATACATGAGGGAGTCTGTGGAGATCATGCTGGATCTCGGTCCCTAGCACACAAGACTTTTCGCCAAGGATATTACTGGCCAACACTCCACCAGGATGCCATCAAAGTATCCCGCTCATGTGACAAATGTCAACGATATGCAACTATTCCTCATTCCCCTCCAGAGCCTCTTACTCCTATGATCAGCCCTTGGCCCTTCGCCCAGTGGGGACTTGATTTGATCGGCCCAATGCCGGCAGGGAAGGGCAAAGTCTGTTACGCAGTTGTTGCAGTGGACTACTTCACAAAGTGGGCCGAAGTAGAACCCTTGGCAACCATTACTGAGGCAAAGATAGAAGACTTCGTGTGGAAGAACATCCTTTGTAGATTCGGCATTCCCAATGCGATAGTCACTGACAATGGGCGACAGTTTGACAACAAGAAGTTCAGGTTGTTCTGCTCTAAGTTCAACATCAACTTATGCTTTGCCTCTCCAGCTCATCCCCAGTCCAATGGACAAGTTGAGGCCATCAACAAAATAATCAAGCGCACTTTGAAAACCAGCTTGGACAAAGCTAAAGGTTGTTGGCCAGAATTTGTACCCCAAGTTCTTTGGTCATATCGCACTTCATATCGGACTTCAACAGGAGAAACTCCATTCTCACTTGCCTTTGGCACAGAGGCGGTTGTCCCTGTTGAGCTCGAGCAAGCAACATTCCGAGTCCAGAACTACATTCAAAGTGAAAATGACAAACAACTCACCCTCAACTTGGATTTAGTCGAGGAACACAGAAACCAAGCTCACTTGAGGAATGTCGCCTACAAGCAGCGCATCTCCAACTATTATGACTCTAGGGTCAAGCCTCGTTCTTTCAAAATAGGAGACTGGGTCTTAAAGAAAAGATTACTCTGCGACAGAGTCCCGAGTGAAGGCACACTTAGTCCAAACTGGGATGGACCGTATGAAGTCATTGGCATCAGTCGCCCTAGCTCTTACACACTTAGAAGCTCCGATGGCAAGACCCTTGGCCATCCATGGAACGCTGATCACTTGAAGTACTACTACAAATAGACTCACGATGTACAAGTGTTGAGCTATAGCCGTTCGGCATCCTATGTAATGAAGGCCATTTGGCAATGAATTCAATAAAGAGGTAATTTAGCCAACTCAGCCCTCACTCTTTTACATTCCTAGCAATGGAACACTCAAGTGTTGAAACCTCAAAGCAGATATATCCAACACGAAACAAAATCTAAGTATGTGTCGACAAGACTATACAAAGAAAGGAACAACCAAACAAGGGCTTATATCCAAACAATATATCTATTCATACATAGCCAAACATGCATTAATAATAGTGCAAACACTCATAAACACCTAAAATCCAAAACTCTCAAGCTTATAACATGGGCACATGTTATACACACATCAGACTACTACATCCATAATACATGCAGATAGTAAAGACACTGCTATTCATTCTCATCTGAAGCCGAACCCCTGGCAGTATCACTCCGCGTCCTACCATCATCCTCTGCATCCCCAAGACCCTCTTCACCATGCTGAGTCTGTGCATCAGCACTACCTTCATTATCAGACTCATCTTCGCTGCTAGGATCAACAGCAAGGACAAATGTCTCGCCCTTTCGATGATGCTCATCTATATCTTCGTGGTATTTTCGAAGAATGCTCCCATCATCATAACGATCAAGGACGGCCATCCATTTCCTTTTTTCAAAGCGAGCTTCTTGAGCACAGTGGGGTTTAATAGCAAGATGAAAGGTCGAAGAACTTAAGTATTCTTGCACAGCAGCCTCCCTTTCAGTTGGAATGCTCTTCTCCAGTTCAGAAATCTCAACTAAGGCACCATCCAATTCTCCCCTAACCTTGGATACCTCCAAGGTAGCCACCTCCAACTGTTTTTTAGTTGCCTCAAACAATTTCTTAAGCCTTAGGTTCTCACCATTTCGCCTTTTCAAGCTCTCCATGGTTTCGTCCTTCAGTTGGAGAGCCTGAGTCAAAAGTCCCTTATTCCTTCGGGCCTCGTCCACAAGCTGCTTATTCTCCTTCAGTTTTGCCTTGTACCGCTCAACCTCTTGCAGTTTGTCGTGATACTCGGCCATGACCTGCATGGCAAGACGATCATCACTACCTAAATAATGATAATAAAGAGGAAAAAGTAAGGAAATGACAAAGTAACACTCACATATGAAGACAGCTTCAACATCCGGTCGCAATCCGATTCATCCTTAGCTAAGGGCTCTCCGAGCTCATCGAAGGCGAATCGACGCCCTGCCAAGCAATTGTTGATATCCCCAAAATCCTTTGGCCGCGTGGCAACCCTCAAGTCCTTCCACGGGACACTGCCAGCTCTTTCCTTGCCTTTCCCCTCATGGCGGGAACCGGGATCATTTTCCTGGACAGTGTGCTCCATAGTAAGAGGATGAGGCAACAGTCGGCTCCCTTCTCCTACAACTACGGCAGCAGCATTTTCAACGGCCTCGACTTCAGTCTTCCTAAAGGCAGGCCCCTTAAGGACCCCATCTTGGGACTTAGGTCTAACGGATGGTTCCCCTCGGAACTTATGAATTTTCTTATGCGGTAGGATGTCTTCCGAAGGAACTAACACTGGTGCTCTCCTTTTATGGGTGCTAGTCCCTGTTTTCTTGCTTACCTTCTCCACTGCATAAGGAAAATCAAAATAAGAAATACAACTTTCCAAATAAAGTAAGGAATTGAGCTAAGTTTACATGAAGGATACAACTTACTCGACCGTCCCTGGCTCTCGGAAACTAAGGGTTGGAAACCGTACCGACGAAATAAGGGTCGTAGCTTGCTTAAGTGTCTATCCTCTTTGGGCACCCTCAACACCTTCTCTATGTCAGATAGCTCCTGCCCAAACAGTTGGATGGTGCCCCGCGTCACTACATGAAACAAAGTGTTAGAAGCAAGAAAAGACCACAACAAATAGCAAATAGTACGAACGGTTGATACGTTACAACCTACAGTCTGGAAGTGAGTAAGCACACGTCGCTCAGGCGTGACACCCTTATCATACTCCCAATCATTATACAGAAAGCACCAACGGTTTTTCCATGTGTAGTATGCCTTTTTCTTACCATACACAATACGCTCTCTCTCACTCCGACATGCACACTCGGCATAACCAGTGCATGATTTTGCTGGGCGCATCTTGTAACAGTAACGCCACTGATGGAAGGAAGGCTCACACAACCAACACTCCATCCAAATGATATAAAATCCAATCAAAGTATCCCAGAAACCAGGATTGAGTTGCCCAGGTGCATATCCGATCAAAGATAACATATTTTGCAACCACGGATGTAAAGGTAGTCTCACCCCTAAAGTCAGTAATATCTGGGTGTAGAACATAACATGACCCTGGGGAGGCTCAGAAGGCCATTCTTCATCATGTACCAAGCGTATCCCTACACTACGAGGGATATTACATTACTGCCTTAGCGCCTCAACCTGCTTCTCATTATTTAACAAGTTATTCTTTAGATGGTCTGCTGTGAACTCAGAGCGAACTATGGGTATGGCATCAAAAACAACCCCCTCACCCAACGCCATGGAGGAGGAACTAGCAATAGCTAAAGTTCGACGGTTGGGAAGATCATCCAATGTTTCTCTAGTACAGGACTCTAACAAAGACCCTGAAGACTCCGACATTGTAGACTCAGACTTAGAGCTAAAGCTAGAAGAGCCCTCATCACTAGAACTTCCAGGCTCTGACATCTACAATAAGAAGAAACAAATTCTATCACTACATGCATGATCAACACATAAGGAAGTTCCTATATTACCCACATGAATATGGTGCAAAGCGATGCCGGAACCCTTCTCAATCAGAAAGCAATCCGTCTTCCACAGTCACTACAAAACAAGCAAATGAAGACCGTGTCAAGCGCCCAAAAAAAAAAAAAAAAAAAAAAAAAAAAAAACAGCTTCATCTACAAAGCTTCACCATCAAAGCTTCACCTACAAAAGCTTCACCCACAAAGCTTCACCTAAAAAGCTTCACCCACAAAGCTTCACCATCAAAGCTTCACCTACAAAAGCTTCACCCACAAAGCTTCACCTAAAAAGCTTCACCCACAAAGCTTCACCCAAAAAACTTCACCCGAAAAGCTTCACTTAAAAAAGCTTCACCTACACAGCTTCACCTAAGAAAGCTTCACCATCAAAGCTTCACCTACAAAAGCTTCACCCACAAAGCTTCACCTAAAAAGCTTCACCCACAAAGCTTCACCATCAAAGCTTCACCTACAAAAGCTTCACCCACAAAGCTTCACCTAAAAAGCTTCACCCACAAAGCTTCACCATCAAAGCTTCACCATCAAAGCTTCACCTAAAAAGCTTCACCCACAAAGCTTCACCATCAAAGCTTCACCTAAAAAGCTTCACCCACAAAGCTTCACCATCAAAGCTTCACCTAAAAAGCTTCACCCACAAAGCTTCACCATCAAAGCTTCACCATCAAAGCTTCACCTAAAAAGCTTCACCATCAAAGCTTCACCTACAAAAGCTTCACCCACAAAGCTTCACCTAAAAAGCTTCACCCACAAAGCTTCACCCAAAAAACTTCACCCGAAAAGCTTCACTTAAAAAAGCTTCACCTACACAGCTTCACCTAAAAAAGCTTCACCTAGAAAGCTCCCTCTACATACTTTCACCATCAAAGCTTCACCATCAAAGCTTCACCTAGAAAGCTTCAACACAAAACCTTGCTCCAAATAAACAAATTTTGTTCACAAAACCCAAGATGCCCTTGAACTTGTACAAAAACACTTGGGTAAACATAAACATTTTTTGTTTTACACCCACAAGGGCCCAAAATTTTCCTTCTTATTTTTTCACTTATATATGTTCCCAAACATATTATGATAGATCAAATAATAATTCAAAGTCCAAAATTTAGTTGTGGACAAAAATACAAGCAATTCACCAGTACTGAAGTTGCTACAAAAACTGGAATCTTCCCCAGCCTAGAAATCCAACAAAGCTTCGCCTCCTTTTCTCTATCAAATTTTTGCAGCTGCTGCTTTTCTCCAATAGAGCTGAATTTTGGACACCCTCTAGTTCTTGAGCAGATGAACAACTTTCAAGAAGGAACCATTTCTGTTTGAGCCACGGAAATTAAAGTGTTGAAGCTCCAAGCATGACAGTCGGATTCTTGTAGATTTCGAAGTTGCTGTGATGTTTCGAAGATCTGGAAATATTTAACCATTAGTTCATTCTGAATTTTTGATATGTTATGAAAGAGACGATGAGGAACAACTTCAATGAAGAAAGCATGCTGATCTGAACAATCGAAAATGGAGTTTCGAAGCTCACAACAAATCTGACAGGTTGACAGAAAAATAATAACCAGTCATTCATCATACCTGAATTTCTTAAGTTATACTGCTCCGAGGGATCTCAAATTTGGATATGTTGTAGTTCACAAGCTGAGGAACAACTTCAATGAAGAAAGCATGCTGATCTGAGCAAGAGAAAATAGAGTTTCAAAGCTCACAACAAATCTGACGGGTTGACAGACAAATGATAAACAGTCACTCATCATACCTGGATTTCTGGAGTTGTACTGATCTGATGGCTCTCAAATTTGGATATGTTGTAGTTAAGGAATTAAAGAACAACTTTCATGAAGACAACTTTGTGATTCGAGCTACAGATGATGGTCTTATATTGAAAACCAATTCAGGGTGTTAGGGGAAATGAAAAACAATTCCACCAAAGAAACATCATTATGATGTTTCATCATTATGGTGTTTTCATCATTATGATGCTTTCATCATTGTGATGCTTCCATCATTGTGATGCTTCCATTATGATTGTAATGCACCAACGGTTACATCCTCTATCATAGCAGTATGTGTGTGTATCTCCCTATAGCAAGACACCTCATTCGTCAACTCCCTCGACTAGAGACTTGGGGGACTCCCACCATATGCTACTACGCCTTGGTACTCAAAAGTTCGTGACTACTCAGTGGCTTGGATTTTTCAAGTCTCCAACCGAGAAGTTTTCCTCACTCGGGAAATTAAGGGAACACTACCTCAAACTACATGCTTCACTCACAAAGCTTCAACAATACAGGTTTCAACAAAAGCAAAAATTCAAAGAACTTTATGAAGAAGGCTTTGGTGTATTTAACACAATATGTTGAAATGAAGCAAAGCTTATTTATTAATATTTTCGATAAGCCACAAATATGTACATATACATGAGTCAAAATAAACAAACAAAAGGGAGCCTTCACAAAGGTTGCTTAGGGGAAGTCTCAGTAGTCGGTAGAGCTCCAGAAAGAGAAAGCACCGGAGGGTGGTTATCCGGAGCCTCAGTACTTGACAAAACCCCAGAAGGAGGAGGCATTAGAGGTTCATCATTTGAAGCTTCATTACCAGGTACAGCCCCAGAGGACGAAGGCAATAAATGCCTTTGGAACAAACCCACAAACCGCTGATGATCAAGTAAAACCTTACCATCAGATTCCTTCATCTGGTCAAGCTTCCTCTTCATGTTTGTAGCATAGTCATGGGCGAGCCGGTGCAACTGCTTATTCTCATGCTTGAGCCCTCTAATCTCCTGTTTGAGACTCATCACTTCAGCAGCCAATGATTCAACTTGGCGGGTTCTAGCAAATAGGCGTTGGGCCATATTAGACACAGAACCTGCACACTGAACACTAAGAGCCAGAGAGTCCTTAACAGCCAACTCATCAGACCGTTTGGAAAGTAGTCTGTTATCTTTGGGAGTGAGAAGGTTCCTGGCCACCACTGCAGCGGTCATATCATTCTTCATCACAGAATCCCCAACGGTAAGAGGACCAGTAGGGGATATGAAGGATGGGCGCCATATGTTGTCTGGAGAAGGCGTGGCTATCTCTTCTCCAAGGTTCAAGTCAAAACGACGGTCAGAGGGTCCAGACATTTTCAAATGTGTTGAAGAAGGAAGAGGTCAGACAAATCAAGATCTTAGAAGTGCAAGAAATGAGCTTCTACTGGTAGAGATTCAAGTGTGCTGTGGAACTTAATGCCAGCCTCTATAAAAATCTGCACTCGACGGAGCTTCAGAAATCGAAGAGGCGTTTGCTTTCTCAAAAGCTGGGCTGCTCAGAGACCACGAGGGCCGATCTCAGAAATCGAAGAGGCGTTTGCTTTCTCAAAAGCTGGGCTGCTTAGAGACCACGAGGGCCGATCTCAGAAATCGAAGAAGCACCTGCTTTTTCAGCCTCGTCAGCACCTGTCACATGCATAATCAGCTTTGCGGAAATTACGGGCAATCTGTCGAAGATTTCTGGTGAAGTAGAAAGCACGTGAATCTTACTGTTCAATCACCGCTCTCCATATGCACCATCAACTCCTCGGGTACCACATATAACTTTGTCAAAGATCTCTGACAAAGTTTAGGCACGAGAATTTCGAAGTTCCAGCTACCCTACTATTACCCATAAGGGTAAAGGAACAGCACCACTGCTTGACAACTGGAAAGTCCCTATGTGTGTCGACCTCCGTGTTTTGCGGCAAGACAGGTTGGCAAGAACGTCCAACCTTTACTCACATTCGAGAAAAGACTCCCAACATAATTACTTTCTCAAAAACCGGAGTAGCACCGCTTTCCGAATCTCGAGAGTCAGATCCTCGACGGGATTGCTTCTTCGAAAGCCGAAGAGGCACAACTCTCAGAACTTCAAGAGCCAGATTTCCTTTGATAAAGCTTGTCTGTAATCTTCACACGTAATATCAGCTTTCCAGATACCACATACCACTTTTTCAAATTGCTCTGACAAAATTAAAACACGTGAAGCTGGCAGCTCCCACTACATTGCTGTGACCAAGAAGGGTAAAGGAATAGCATTACTACTTGTTATTGGGAAATCCCTATATACATTGACCTCCCTCCTCAACGGACAGGCAAACCTGCAAAAATGCTCAACCCTTTCTCGCATTCGAAAAGGCACCCTCAACATAACCTCTCGAAATACTCAGCTTTATTTCCCCCCGATAATACCTCAGCAAATAAGCCACACCAAGAACAAGAGTATCTCATATCATCAGGGTCGAAAGCAAGAGTATCCCATATCATGCTTTCTCCCTGTCTTTGTCTTTGTCCTTGTCCACACCTGCAGGACAAGGAGAAAGAGAGCAGTCAGTCGGAACCTGAAATCAAACCTCCAATTTGGAACTGACTGCCTGGAGCCTTTGCCTGGTTGCTTACATAGCATTGCTCTCGAGTACTCATCCTCAACTGCTGTCAAGGTCACGAATTCCACCGGCAAATACCTCATGACAGTTGATCAGATATTGGCTCTTTACACTGAAGCTGCCAAGCGTGGATGAGTCACTATGAAGGAATGTTCTGAAGGACCATTTAAATGCAAAGGTTGCACACCACTTCTGCCATGCAAAAGATTGAAGCAGAAGGTTCAATGGTGAGCTGAAACAGATCACTACAACACGACACCTTTCCATACCACATTCATTATTCCGTCAACAGCAAAAGTATCCCATATCATCAAGGTCGAACGTACTCTAGATTTGATGGACTTGTTTTGACCCTCAAATTTTTGAATCGGCCTTATACTCTGAAGGGCACCAGAAAACCCTCCAGCACAGTTCAAGAATAAGCCTGTGGAAAGTTACTTCTTCAAAAGCAAAAGTATCTCATATCATCTCTTATCCATTTGCTTCTCCTTATCCTGGCAGTTGAATGAGAGACAAGGAGAAGGAGAACAATCAACCGGAAGCCGAAGTCAAACCTCTGATCCTGGGTTGCTTACTTGGAAGTTTGACTGCTTACCTTGTCTGTCACCTCTTTCGGCAGATCTCCTAGCTCGGCGACTTGGGGGACTCCTACTATAGGATTTGTATCACACTTGACTAAGCCCGAAACTACAACTAAGCTTCAAGTGAAATTGATACATTACCTTGTGCGTCAACATCAGCTAAATACACCATTCCCGGATGGAGGAAAGGTACTTCCAGAGAAGGGCAGATGAAGATCAGACCACACTTCGGTACTTAGAAGTTTCGTGATTACTCAAGGGACTGGATCTTGCAAGTCCCCAACCGAGGAGTTTCCCTCACTCGGGAACTTAGGGGAGCACTGTTTGTACCATACTTGACCAATCCCGAAACTACCGAGCACCGGCCAACGCTATACTGTCAAGGACCCAGAAGAGTTCCCCTCCGACCAGGAGGCCAATCACTACTCGACACGTGTCAAGATTAGAAGCCAATCAGAGCGCAGCACGTGTCAACATCAAGAACCAATCATAACATGACACATGTCAATGTGACAAAGCTACAAGTTTTTCTATAAATAGGGGTCATTCCCCCACAATATTGCCTAATGCCATTTTGTGTGAAATCATTCACAAGAACTCACTAAATTGAGAGCTTGACCCTTTGTACTTGTGTAAGCCCTTCACTACTAATAAGAACTCCTCTACTCCGTGGACGTAGCCAATCTGGGTGAACCACGTACATCCTGTGTTTGCTTCTCTGTCTCTATTCATTTACGTACTTATCCTCACTAGTGACCGAAGCAACCAAGCGAAGGTCATAAAACCTGACACTTTCTGTTGTACCAAAGTCTTCGCTGATTTTGTGCATCAACACAAGTCATTATCAACTATTTTCTACTTAAGAAGTCTTATTCACGCTCGAATTTGGTTAATGAATCTGTTTCCATTAAGAACAAACTGTGTTCGAGGAAATGGTTAAAAGGGCCTTGAAGTCCCTTCATTTTGAACATACAATATTTTAGACTAAAAGTCCTTGTTTACAAGGCAAAAAAAAGAACTTAATGCAGACTTAACCCATCTGTGACAATCCTTTGATAATAAGAAGTTTAAAGTAACTTGGGCTGCAAGTAATTGACTTAAATCACATATGTTCAACACCTATTATACTAAGATAACATTGGCACACCTAGCACTTTGTTTGTGAGCCTCAAGGCCTACACCAAAGGCCCTACAAAGGTACCTTTCAAACTAATTTTGAACTTTTCTTGTAGTATAACAAACAGCAAGAACTTGACCAACAACCAACCAAGTGCCACCACCTCTGGGGAGCTGTCCAAGGGGAAATCCTTTAGCTCGAACACGATGCTTTTAATTTGTAATGCATTCCTAGCAAATTTGGTTAAACTTCCACCGAGCTTTAAAGTCCCCCAACCAAACATAGAGTTAACATAATATCATAATCAACTAGTTTTTAGTTTAAAGATATAATTCTCTTAACTTGATTTTGTTGAACGAGACTCTATGTTTATTTCACACGATTGCAAATGTTATCATATTATAAAAGTTTCTTCGTAAATACCTGCAAAAAACTTGAGTGAAAATTTAGCTAAAATGTTTATCATCTCTTTCTAAGCAGTCTCACCAATTAATGAATTCTCGACTTACATTTTACACCAAAAAAAATTTCAAGTTTGAAGCATTCTTCCTATTTTCTCATTATATTCTGGAACATTCCACCAAAACAACATGAACAACAAAAATATGCACGTGTGTTGAGCCAAAAATAATCAAGAAAACTATGGAGGTGACATGTGGATCTTTGGGCAAAAATGACAAGATTACCCTTGAGGCACACCAGGATTTCCACGTGCAAGCAGCGGACAATCATCCCTCAATCAAGGTCAAAAGTGGTCAAAATAAGTAATTATTCAAAACCTATTTCATCCATCCTCATCAAATCTTCCCCACAAGGTAACTCCTAAATTATTTCTTTCAAATTATATTAATTGGCTAATGTTTTGATTTATTACTCAATTAATTCATTAATTAGCTAATGAATTATGAATCACACGAAAAAAATCACTAAAGTGACCGGTTCCCATCTCTCCCAAAAGGATTGGGGGCATTTTCACCACATTTCTCCACGGATTTGACATTTCCCAACTCAAAACTCGCGCCCGGAGTCTACCACCCTTCCACTGCTCAAAGAGACGCATTCCTTCCAAGCTCTTCCAATCCGAATGGCAAACAACAGACGACCTTGGTGAATCAACTCTTGTAACACACCGAGATCCAACGTGCCCCAGGCGAGGTGTCCCGAAGTAGGACAAGGGCAGATGAAAAACCTCTCAAGCATCGTCTCAGCAAGCAGCCACTCAACCAGCCATGAATCTAGAGTTCAAGTATTGTACAGTCTAGACTGGGCCCTCGAGATAGCGTATACTCCCGTCTAAGCTTGCAGAGGAGTGTGCATTCTCGACTAGGCCCACGGACAAGTATACATTCACGGTTAGGGTCACACTCCGATAATCAACATGAGCAGCTTTCCAGGCAAAGCGTTTATTCACGACAGGCCCATAAATAGAATCCTTCACATCACATCGGAGTAGGAAGCACGGCGGATAGAGAGAAGCAGTCACTCAATCCAGCTCAAGTTCAACCGGTAGTCTGCAAAGAATTCGCTCGCCTGCTAGGAACGAACCACATGCACTACCATCGCAGCATAGACAAGCCAGACACATAATAGAGCAGCTTAGACCAACAGGTCAAGGTCGGGGGTAACTGAGAGCTTTGTTACCCCAACAAAGGCAAATTCAGGAAGAGGTAGATAGACTTTTGAACGAGCGATTGTATGATTTCCAACGTAACGAAGTGGCCAATGAAGCACTACGACGAGACAAGACCAACATGAGTAGGTCGCCATTCATGGGCGAGATCAAGCAGGCAGAGCCTCCACGCAAGTTTAGCATGCTATGTTTCACATTTTTCAAAGGAGATGAAGATCTGGAGAGACACTTGAAGCACTACCAAAGCACGATAGTCCTTTATCAGAACAACGATGCCCTTTTGTGCAAGATATTCGCCACCATTTTACAGGACGAGGCACAAGATTAGTTTCACACCTTGCCACAATGATTCATCTGGAGTTTTGATGATCTTTCTTTGGTTTTCACCAAAGAATACTCATCTTACCGCTCGATCAAGAAAAAGTCTGACCACTTGTTCAACGTGAAGAAGAACCCAAAAGAGTCACTCCGTGACTACTTGAAGAGGTTCAAAGCAAAGAAGGAGAAGATAGTCGGATGCGACGATTCAATAGCAAGTGCAACCTTCCAAAAATGACTCCCAGGAGACCATTCACTGTTCGGAGAATTGATCATGAAAGAAGATCTAACTCTGGTAAACTCTTTCGCTCTAGAAAAAAGCATGCACATTAGGACGAGGCTCGACGAGCAAACAAGGCGCCTGAGTAGCCTCGGAAAGAGTCGGCAATGGCTCAAAAGAAGAAAGACAGAAAGCAGTCCGGCAAAAGTAAGCAGAATGCCAAGCGTAGGGACTGACCCACGGCCGATAACTACTCTAAGTTCTCAATCCCAATCCACCAAATCCTTCTCGACATAAAAAATGAGCCATGGTTCAAATTACTGAAACAATTAAAGAAAGATACTTTCGAGTTGGATCATACCAAATACTGTGCATTCCACCGAGGTCCCAGTCATACAACAGACGACTGCTACACTTGGGAAGAACTACCTAGAGAAGCTCATGAAAGAAGGCAAGGTCGATAGATACTTGGACAAGCCAGCTGTGCAGCGTAAAAGGAATGCAGACGATGACGAGGAGCCGCCAACCAAGACGATTTGGATCAATGACATTTTCATCAAATCTGATCACTTGGGGGCCACCAATAATTCCAAAAAGAGAGAGATCCAACAGACTCTACTAGTCTCACAGGTTCAAGCAGTAGACACCCAACATGGATATATCATTGGCTTCATCGAGTAGGATGTAGAAGGTGTTGACTTCCCACACGATGACGCATTAATAGTATCTGTCCAACTAGCCCATGCTATAGTCGATAGAATGATGGTCGACAATGGAAGTGCGGTCAACCTACTTCAGCTCTTAGTAATTCAAAAGATAGGCTTAGAAAACACAATCATATGCCGAACGGAGGTATTCACCAGATTCAACGGGCATACCTCGACTGCCATCGACCACATCACACTTGACGTGAAAACACCGCCAGTTGTCTCACGATCGTAAGTGACCCATATCCCTACAATGAGATTCTTAAGAGACCTTGGTTAATCAAATTGGATGCCATCACTTCCATCAAGTATCAAAAAATTCGATTCCGTATCCTGGGAGGAGGAGTTGAAGAAATCAGGTTTGACCAGGCCGCATCTCGACGATGCATTGTGCAAGTATTGAAAGAATCAAAGAAGAAGACCTTTACCCCCGTAGAAGCTACTAAGGTTCGAAAAGACGAAGAAGCTACCAAATAGCAATTACAGCAAGCAGATCAAGAAAATGGTGCCCAAGTAGACGAGATAGGATGGAAACCCGAAGAGGATGCCGAATACATCATTCTTGATCCCTAGTAGCCAGAAAAGAAAGATAGAATCAGCTCACATCTAAGCCCAGTTAGAAGGAAGAACTCACAGCTTTCTTTAAGGAAAATCATGATATCTTTGCGTGGTCACCTTCCAACATGCCCGACATCGATCTTGAGGTAGCTTGCCACAAGTTGCACATCAACCCCGTTACTAAACCGATGATCCAAAAAAGAAGGTATTTCACACCCGAGCGAGTAGCGATCATCGAAGAGAAAATTAACAAGCTACTAGAGGCTGAATTCATCGAAGAGGTAGCACACTCAGCGTGGTTTGCCAACATCGTGTTAGACATGAAGAAAGAGAAGGGCAATGGAGGGTTTGCGTAAAGTACATAGACTTCAACAAAGCATGCCCAAAAGATTCTTATATGTTTCCCCGAATTAATCTATTGGTAGATTCAACTTCTTGGAACCAGCTACTTAGCTTCTTGGACATATACTCCGGCTACAACTAAATAGTCATGTATGATCCCGACAAGGAGAAAACCGTGTTCGTGATCGAGCGAGGCACTACTGCTACAAGGTCATGCCCTTTGGCCTCAAGAATGCGGAAACCATTTACCAAAGGTTAGTAAACATGATGTTCAAGAAGAAAATTGGAGTAACCATGGAAGTCTATGTCGACGACATCATGGTGAAGGGCAAGCAGCGATCATACCACATCGGCAACTTGGCGGAAGCTTTCAACATCCTTAGAAAGTACAAAATGAAGCTTAATCCCACCAAATGCACATTTCGAGTATCTTCAGGCATATTATTAGGGTGCCTAGTGACCCAATAAGGAATCGAAGCACATCCTAAGCAAATCCGAGTGATCCTAGAAATGAAATCTCTAACCACCTTGAAAGAGATCCAAAGCTTGACCAGACGAGTAGCTACCCTCAATCGTTTTCTTTCGCAGTCTACCAATCAATACAAGCCCTTTTTCAAGGCTATCAAGAGGGCACAACGAGACAAATAAGATGAAGAGTGCGAAAGAGCTTTCCAAGACCTGAAGAAGTATCTCACATCATTTCCCCTATTATCAAAGCTGGAAGCAACAAATGACTTATACATCTACTTGGCTGTCTCAAAAGTAACAGTGAGATCTGCCCTCATACGAGAAAAGTTGGGGGCCTAACTGTCGATATTCTACACTTTTAAAGCTCTTCTCGATGCCAAAACTAGATACCCGAAGATCGAAAAATTAATTTTGACGCTAGTTGTTGCGGCTCAGAAGCTCAAACCATACTTTCAAGCTCATACAGTCATCGTCATGACTCAATATCCTCTACGATCAATCCTACATGGTCCAGACGCTTCTCAATGAGTGATGAAATGGGCGTTGGAACTTGACCAATATGGTTTAGTTTTTCGACCCCGTAAGACGATAAAGGCCCAAGCCTTGGTAGACTTCATAGCAGAGTTCACGCCTAGCCTATGAGACGCATTAGAGTGGCCCAACGAGGGGCCTAACAACACCCCAAAAGTAGCTGAGCACACCTTAGCCACGCCTGCTCCTTCTAATGGAGACTTTTGGTATTTGCATGTCCACGACGCATCCAACTACAAAGGCTCGGGAGCAAGCATGGTCCTTGTCACCCCAGACGGTTCAATGCTCGAGCATGCGATCACCCTAGGCTTCAAAGCATCTAACAACGAAGCAGAGTACGAGGCCCTACTAGTAGGCCTTCGATTCCCAACTAATCACCAGCCAAATTACTGAGGAGTACATGGCAAAACATCCGAGGATGACGCAATACCTAGAAAAGGTACGTAAGCAACTTGAGGCATTTCAAACTTACACTCTCACTTAAGTTTCACAGGCAGACAACGTCCACGCGGACGCACTAGCCGGCCTAGGCTCTGCCCACAACCACCAACTCAAACGCTCTATTCCGGTGGAGTATCTAGACAAGCTAAGCATAGAGGCGGAGCTGACAGCCGAAGTGTCACATGTTAGTATAACTCCCAACTGGCAAAGTTCTATTATAGATTACCTGGTCAATCACATACTCATCACGAAAAGATTGGAGTCTAGAAAGCTCCAAATAAAGGTAGCACGCTACTACATGTGGAACAATATTCTCGTCCAAAGATTCTATATTGAACCACATCTCCGCTGAGTAGAGTCTCTCGATGACCTAAAGGTTCTAAGCTTAATCCACGAAGGTGTTTGTGAAAATCACACTGGAGGTCGATCCTTAGCATAAAAGACTCTTAACGTAGGCTACTACTGGCTTACCATGCACCAAGATGCTAAGGAGTTAGTACAAAAGTGCAACCGCTGCCAACTTTACAAGCCGGTACCAGCACTGCCTGTCAGCAAATTATACCCGCAGACGAGTCATTGGCCATTCATGCAATGGGCAATCAACCTGGTAGGGCCAATGTCGCCCGCTACTGGAGGCAGAGGCATGATGATTGTGGCAACCGATTACTTCACCAAATGGGTAGAAGAAGAGCTCATGGCAACCACGACTCAGACGGACATAAAACACTTTATATGGAGAAACATCATTTGCCAATTTGGCATCCCTCAGTCCGTCATCACCGACAACGGCCCCTAATTTATGGGCAAAGATTTGGCAAAGTTCTTCCAAAAGTATGGCATCAAGCAGCACATGTCCACGCCAAGGTATCCTCAAGGCAATAGGCAGGCCGAAACATCTAATAAGACGATCCTTGACTGCCTCAAGAAATCCTTCTCCGACAAGAAGGGAAAATGGCCAAACAAACTCCAAGATGTTTATAGGAATATCACACCACCAAAAGACGAGCAACCCGTGAGACTCATTTCTCTTTGGCATTTGGTTCAGAAGCAATCATTCATTCCAACATTATCGTGCCAAGTATTAGCACTCTACTGCCAAACATTGAGCAAAACAGAAAGAAGATGGCCACAAGCTTAGATTTAGCAAAAAAGAAGCGCAAGCAGACCATCATCCGCATCGCAGCCTGCCAGCAGTGGCTCCTCTCCAGCTACAACAAAAAGGCCACCAACAGCAGCTCTTCTCCAGCTACAACAAAAAGGCCAAGATTTAGCATTTCCAACCCAGAGATCTAGTCCTAAGAAAAGTCTTCATCACTGCCTGTTGAGAAGGCTTCAAAAAGATGGATAAGATCAGAAGAATAGGCGGTAAAGGTAATTACACCTTCGCCACCATGAACGACAAAGAGATCGAAAATAGTGGAACGCCTACAATCTGAGGAAGTACCATGTGTGACCACCCGCTACATCCGGAAGAACTCAAGCAGCTCGACGGGCACCACTTCGCTACATTCAGAAGTAATTTACAACTTGGCTCGACTATTATCTACAATAACCGATCACCTCTGGACTTCAAAAGAAGACAATACCCTTCTTAGGGACTCACTGTAGGAATTGCACCCACCGATGGACCTACCATGCTCTCTAGTGTGAGAGGGTAAACTAATTCCCTAACACCCACATAGGTCTGCTCTCCAAAGCGGAAGGATAAACTCTACACTCCGAATACCCATATGTGGATGAGTCGGGCTGCACTAGTATAACTAGATGCATGATGGCTTATGCCGGTATTCCTAGAAGTAGCCACAATGGTCTTTTTCAAGGTTTAGCTAATTGAAGGATTTTGGGTCTCTTGGCCTAATCTGTGGAGAGCTGAGCCCTAGAGACGGAGGGGGCACATTAGGCCATCTCTAACCGAGGGCTAGCTAGAGGGCTCGTTTTAGCCCTCTGGTCCTCCAAGATTCTCTAAGATATTAATATTTTAATGAACAGTACCGGGGCATATTTGCCTCCGTCTCCAACTGAGGGCCAAAGGACCAGAGGGCTCGTTTTAGCCATGTCACAAAAAACCGTCTCCAACCGAGGGCCAAAGGGCCGTAGGGCCAAACATAATTTATTATTTAAAAACTACAATTTAAATTCAAATCCAACGGCTAAGTGACGTCAACATGATGTCAGCTAGCCGTTGGTAGCTGACATCATGTTGATCGTTGGTTAATGTTATTTAATGTTGTTTTATATTGTTTAATGTTGTTTCATGTTACTTAATTTAATTTAATGTTGTATAAATGGCCTAGGAAGTTATAGGAAAAAAATAGAATTGAAAAAAAATATGAAACAAATTTTGTGAAATAGAAGTTATAGGAAAAAAATGGAATTTAAAAAAATATGAAACAAATTTTGTAAAATAGAAGTTATATGAGAAAAAAAAAATATGAATCAAATTTTGTAAAATAGAAGTTATAGGAAAAAAAATAGAATTTAAAAAAAATTGAAACAAATTTTGTGAAATAGAAGTTATAGGAAAAAAAATGGAATTTAAAAAAAATATGAAACAAATTTTGTAAAATAGAAGTTATAGGAAAAAAAAATAGAATTTTAAAAAAAATTGAAACAAATTTTGTAAAATAGAATTGAAAAAAAATATGAAACAAAATTTGATTCATATGAAAAGGAAAAAAAGAAGTTTAAATTCATATAAAAAAAATTAATACAACGGCTACTAGCCGTTATATTAAAAAAAATTCAAACTATTAGTGTCGGTTATAATTAAAAAAAAATTTGCCTTTGAATAACTATTACTGTCGGCTATAACCGACAATATTAAAATCCTTCTTTAATGCTATCGGTTATAACCGACAGCAATGGAAAAATTATAAAAAAAAAATAGCCAGCCAGCCAGCAGCCAGCCTTTTGGCCCTTTGAAATTTCGTGGGGCCCTCCTAGATTCCCGAGCCCTCTGGCCTAGCCCTCGGTTGGAGACGGTTTTAGGGCTATTTTCAGTCCTCTGGCCCTCTGGACCTTTCAGTTAGAGATGGCCTTATGCAGTACGCCCTATAGACGGCTGCCATGGAACCCTAAAGCTGCTACCGATTGCACTAAGGTAGTCTACGGTTTCTAGAAGACTATCTACAGCTTGCCCTTTCGAGTAGTTAAGCCCCGCTAGACTTATACAACCGCATGTTCTTGTGAAAGGTTAAACAAGCTGGTGTGCATATACGAAGCTTTATCCACTGCCGATATGTTACGTAGTCGATAAGCTTCACCTCTGCCAAGTGCAGAGCGACCTACACTAATTCCTAAAGTGCTGTAATACTTGCTACGCAACCTAAGAAATTGGAGAAAACCAAGGTTAACAGCCTAATGATTACGCGGACTTGTTTACTTTTGTAAGTAAAGCATTCGGCTGTCAACCCTATGGCTAACAACTTTGCAAAGTTCTACACCAACAATTATGGCTGCATAAGCTATGCGGGCCTGTCTGCTTATAGAAAAGTAGCACGCCTGCCACTAGTCTATAAAGTCTAAAGGTTAGGGTATGCAAAAAAGAAGAGAAGATGGAGAAAAACGAGGGAAACAAGTTTATTAAATTTTCTAGCAAAATTGATAAACAACTATCAAAAGAATAAAGAAGTTCAAGCAAAACAAAGCAACAAGGAAAACAAAGAAAATCCTAAAGGCTACTTAGAAGACTACGCTTCAGCAGCTTGGACATTTCACAACTACTCAGTCACCACACCTTTAGCACCTGGGACACTCTCAGTAGCGGCACCATCTGGCGCTTCGCCACCAACTGCTCCAACCTGGGCACCAACTTCTCCAACTACTTCACCAATAGAAGACTCAAAAGTAAAGGCGAGCAAGTCTTCCGGAGAAATAGAGAAAGTTTCAAAGTCTTTACCAAAAAACTCAAAGTCAAACTGCCGCCCAAAGAAATGGTCTACATAACCCAGCTTGTACAAATCAGCTTGACTCTGAGTAAACGAAGCCTCGAACCCAGCCTTCACACCTTTCAACTGCTCAATCTCCTCGAGCAGACAAGCATGAACTCGCTGCAACTCCTCCACTTCTTTCTTCAAACTGTCGTTGATCTTCAAAGCATCTTAGAGTTCCAACACTTGAGCCTCAAGCATATCAACAACCTTCTTGAAGTGGATCACTTGGTTGTAAGCAGCGATTAGTTCTTCATCCTTTGCGTAAGCAACGGAGCGGAGCTCAGAGACAGTACGCTCAAGGTCTTGAATTTGAGGTATGTAACACCCGTTCTCCTTCTCTGCACTTTCATACTTTACTTGGATCACGTCAAGCTTAGTCTTCAAATCCACGATCTCTTAGCGAGCGGTCTCAAGCTGTAAAGAAGTAGGGGCAGAAATATTAGACCTCTTCAAAGCAGCAAGCTCAGATTCCAACTTCTTGACATTCTTGGCCGAGGAATAAGCTTTAGCGCCACAATTCTTGCCACCTCATTGGCAACCTTGGCATATTTTTGATCAATGAACATAGACGCGGCTACCATAATCGCCATTTTCTGCATCATGGCCAGCAAGCAGTCTTCCTATACTCAGTCGTATGTTTTGCGAATGAACTTAGGCTAACAACCCCTTTAACGCCATTGATAAATTTGGCACACACATCCATGTCCTCGAGAAGATTTGGTCTCAAAAGCGCACAAATCTCAGTAGCTTCCGCGAAAGCAAACTTGGTGGATTTCTCACAGTTTCCCACACGAGTAGTCTCATTCTTCTTAGCAGACAAGCTGGTCTCAGCAGTAGAAGGAACAGGTTTTGGCGCCACTTCAGCAGGCAAAGAAACCTTGTCACTCTTCATAGTAGTAAACCTCTCTAAAAGTGAACATTTTAGCACAAATTTCGGCACTGGAGCCATGTAGGAACTTCTACACTGAGCAATCCTATCAACAATCGAACTAGTCACCTTTGGAACAGCATGCATCACCGGCATGGATCTAGCAACTTCATCTTTCTCACCCTTGGGAGAAGTTAAGTCAATCACAAGCTTGGGAGCAGCTAGCGAACCCTTATAAGCAGCAGAATAAGTCTTTGGCTTTTTCTCAGCATGTGTCTCTTGAGCAGGTGGGAAAGGTCTCTTTTTCCCACCTTCAGTTACAACGGGCTTCACAACGATGATCGGACGAGCCAATGCCTCTGCCTTGATCCGCTTTATCTCCTCTCTTGGGGGCAGCCCACCTTTCTCCATAAGAAGAAGACTAAGCAGCCAACGCCACTCATAGTACTCGGAAGAGATACCCTGAGCAACATGCACTTTCTTTTGGTCCAGAAAAGTCTTAGGAGTTGAGCCAAACTCCGAATCTACAAAAGCAACGGGAGATGATAAAAAAAATTAGATAGCAGCTCAACACAAATACAAAGCAGTCGAGAGATTAAGCATCCTACTTACTGGATATGAAGATCGTTGGAACATGCAGTTCAAAGGAAGAATCAGACTCACATTCTCCATTTATCTCCAAAGTTTCCTTAGCCCAGTCATGATCTCCCTTGCTTGAATGATTGAAGAGCCTATGGCAAGACCACAGCTTCCTAACTCCCTCGATGTGGCCAATGTCAAAGAAGTACCAAAATTCGTTGATGGTTAGATCTAAGTCAAAGAATTGGCTTAGATTGAGGAATCCCACCATCACATGGACCACATTCAAAGAACATTGAGCGGGGGCACACTTCATAGAGCAAAGTACTTCCTGGAAGAAACGACGCATGGGGAAAGTAAATCCCAACACAAAGTAATAAGGGTGGAACTTGATGGCCCTCTGAGCCCCACCACATGGCTCACAGTTGCTACCATCCTTGGCATGCTTCACATGCACTCTCGAAGGAATAACATGCCTATACGCCTTAAGGAAGTCTCTAAACAAGTCATCAGAGCTAATTTTGAAGTGAGCAGCCTTGAAGTAGCCAACCTTGCTCAAAGACTCGCCTTGGCGATACAATGATGGCATCCCATCATCATTCTTGTGGTTCGAGGAAGACATGTTCGAAGAGATTCTACAAAGATGCAAGGAAGATTTGTTAGACGATTGCTTAAAAAAAAAGAAGGAAAAAGGACAGGGCACAATAGGCCCCACGGCCCAATAGGGCTCTCGGCCTCTCTCTATTTCCTTAGGCACGGGCCCGAGCTCAACAAAAATAAAATAAAAATAAATAAATAAATAAATAAAACAGTATCAGGCCCAAAGTCACGACCCAAACCGTAAGGACACAGCGACCACGCCAGGCATCTCTCTCTCCTCTCATGCATGGGCCTAACCCTAGCAGCAAAAAAAAAAGAAAAAAGAAAAGGAAGTGCAATCAGCCAAGCCCAAACCACGGCGCATCTCACCACTCACAGCAACCATGCCGTGACTTCCCCAAGCCTTTTTTTCACACATCCTCGACCTCCGTCCAGCCAAATTTCAAGCCCCGAGGCTCCCAAAAATTAAGAAGACAAGGAAAATTAAATTTTTCTTACCTTGAAGCGGCATGAAGACGAAGCAAGCAACGAAAGACGATCATTTGCACGGGGAGATGAAGAAGATTGCTAGGGGAGGGGGAACAAATATCCTCTAAGCTTTCTCTTTCTCTCTCTTGTAGGGAAAAATAAATCTCTATCCAAAGTTGATTTAATAATCTACTTAAGGTAGACTTAAATAGGCTTTGAGAGAAATTTATTTCCCTTTCCTAGAAGGATCTAATTTCCAATTAAAGAGGGAATCAACATCAAATAGGAAACAATCCTATGTTTCCTAAAGCAAGAAGATCTCTACACCTGCTGCCCTTTCCTACGAGCAACCCAACAGGTGTGGGGGCATTTGTGGAGCTAAAAATAATCAAGAAAAATATGGAGACGACACTTGGATCTTTGGGCAAAAATGACAAGATTACCCTTGAGGCACATCGGGATTTCTACGCGGTAGACAATCATCCTTCAATCAAGGTCACAAGTGGTCAAAATAGATAATTATTCAAAACCTATTTCATCCATCCTCATCAAATCTTCCCCACAAGGTAACTCCTAAATTATTTCTTTCAAATTATATTAATTGGCTAATTAATTGATTGATTACTCAATTAATTCATTAATTAGCTAATGAATTGTGAATCACACCCAAAAAACCACTAAAGTGGCTGGTTCCCATGTCTCCCAAAGGGACCGGCCACACCCGTATAAATAGCACCCTATTTTATCTGAAAACCTAAGTTCAACATTCTTGCAAAATTCTCTAAATTCTCCTAACATTTTTCTCTCTAAATTCTAACTTTGGCATCGGAGGTTCTTCGACCAAAATGCCCCCCTCCCCAATTCATCATGGATGCGTGAGGCTCTTGGCCTTGACCTAATATGTTAATTGTTTTGTAGGTACAATTTTATCAAAGAAAAAGAAGACGGAAATTTACATCTACAACGTATAATTCACGTGCCAAGATTTTCACAATGCATGCTACATGTGTTTGTATATATAATACAAGGATAAGGATCCCTTCCTTCCATGATCTGTTTTCTATCGGAAAACGCACGGCATTTCGTTCGAGCACGTTAGCGCACATCTAATCAAACGTGCGCATAACTTTGATCTTACATAACATATATTAATAATAAAATATCAAAGGGATAAAAATCCCAACTTTTTCTTCTTTTTTCTGGTTGAAAATCTCCAGATGATCCATATAGCTCTTTTATGGCCGATCGATGTCCATACATGTTATGTGATCCCAGTGCTCCAGCAGTATAAGGCCCGCCAATGCCAATAATTTGGCCAACCGACACCGAAACATCAAATAAATAAAGGGAAAAAGAAAGATCGTCCTATTATATATATGTTACTTCTTGTAAATCAAGCTTTCATTCGGACCACCTTATTCTTAAACCATAATTACAAGCCAACAAAGTTAAGAAAAAATCTGACTTGATTCCTAAAAGAACACGGATCCATATTTTCCAGGATGACTTTGGATCCGGTCCTTATTTGTCAACGTTTTTTTATTGAAACCTTGTTGGTTTTCGATTTTTTATTGAAGTTCCTAAAATTAATACAATAATACATTTCTATGTAGGTTATTATAATTTTTAAATTAAAATTTGATATTGTAGTTATTTATATTAATGAGATTTTAAATAAAATCCATAATTTGTTAAAAATATTAAAAAAAATTATGCTTAAATAAAACCCATGATTTGTCATTACTCATTACTCATATTAATGACATTTTACATACAAAAAGTTGGTACATTTTATACAAAAAAAAAAGTGATACATTCTATATAATTGGTACATTTCATATAAAAAAAACAATGGGCACATTTTACATAAAAGAGATGGTACTTACAAAAAAAAGGGTACATTTTTTAAGACAAATGGGTACATTATTAATAAATTATGGGTACAAATAAAAGGTAAAAATAAAATATGAGTAAAAATAAAATTTTGAAAAATATGGACACAAAAAGAAATTAATATATATGTACAAACTAAAACTGAATAGAAAATTGACACAATTTATAAAAAAAAAAAGGTTGCAAATTAAAATGGTACAAACTAAAAATAAAAATATATGATACAAAATTTAGCCATAAATATAAATATATCAAATGTAACGTTTCTAACACTAAATGAATAATTTAGAAATAAAATTTAATTATCTTGATATGTAAAATATTTTATTATTGAAATAATTAATAATGTTTATTAAAACCAAGAGACCTTAATTAAAAATTGAAAAGAAATAATGTTTCAATCAATGGAATTGAAAAAAGAAATATGTCAACCTAATTTCTCTTTTTTTATATTTCCACGAAAGTATTAAATGACGAAAACCACATATTTGTATTTGTAGGAACAAATCCATTTGTAAAGCACTTTTTTTCTTTCAAAACTACATGAAGGGGAATTCGAAAACATGACATCAGATGCATAAACAAATTCTATTAACCAACTGAACTACAAGCTACTTATAAGCACTTATCTTTGTTTGCTGTATGGGTTAGGTCATGCATGCTGAAACCTAGCTAATAAACTAATTATTGAGCTCTCTATTTAATATCCTTCAACCAACTGAATAAAAACCAATACATTTCAAAGTGGTTGATGACTAAACTAGTTGGTTTCATTGATAATATTTATTATTATTTTCAAACAAGTTATATAACAGTAATTTCCGGACTTCATTTCTCACATTTTGCACTCATATATATATATATATATTATTAAATATTTTTTTGTCGAATTTTTTAATTATTAAATTGAATAAATTAAAGAATAATCAATAAACAAGTAATTGGAAGAGTGTCAGGAGATGAAAAAAGGAGTATCACTGCTACCTGAATATATGGATAAGGGAGAAAGATCGTGATCGATCATGAAAAAGGAGGAAAATCATGATATTACATATGCTGTTTATATATCGAAATTAACCCAAATGATCTGTCTGCGTTATTCTTCCCGGAAAGCTTTAAGTTATATGTTCAGCACGTGGTTCTCAAGTCTTCCTGTTTAATACACATTATTGGACAGTGGAGAAAGACTTTTCCACGACAAGAAAATGGTTTCCACTGAGTAGATAGACCCACAACTTTTGGCCGAAGAAAAGGAGATAAAAATTATTCAATAGCACAAAGAGTATGTGGATGTATAATCCTACCATAAAATTATTTTATTATTACTATTCAACCATATTGTTAAAAATTGATGCAGCCATAGTATATGTTATGTTGGAATCAAGAAACTCTCTCTCTCTCTCTCGCTCTCTCTCTCTCTCTCTAAACCCAGCTCCTCCTAACGCCTGTTACAAAGAGAAGAGGAACCAATTAAGGGGTCCGTCGAACTCCATAAACATGGAAGGCCTGAGTTTCTTTGTTGGAGTCATAGGTAATAATAACTTTTTAATTTGCATTATTAGGGATGTAATGCTGTATTTTAATTAATTAAGGTAATCCTCATGGTTTACGTTTTCATATATTGCAGGCAACATCATCTCAGTGTTAATGTTCCTTGCTCCTGTGTAAGAATATCTTAATCATCTCTTCTTAATTTCAAGCTTCAAATCCTTAAAAGAGCTAATTAGAGCTACAGATCCAATAAGCTTAGTTAGCAACTTTCAAGTGGTACTTAAAACTCTGGCATTTTGTTAGGGTTTCGAGCGATAGACACACGGTGTGTTATTAATTATTAATGTATATATTTTTGTATGCAGTCCGACGTTTTGGAGAATCGTAAAACACCGATCGACGGAGGACTTTGAGAGCCTGCCTTATGTTTGCACACTGCTCAACTCCTCCCTGTGGACTTACTATGGAATCATTAAGTCCGGAGAATTACTTGTGGCTACTATCAATGGTTTTGGAGCTACTGTTGAGATTATCTACCTTTGTTTGTTTCTTAAATATGCCCCGGCAAAAATGAGGGTATGGAATGTTAATTTTGTTATTCATTGAAAGAATAAACTTTGCAAATGCTTATAGGAAGTTGGGTTATTTCCGATATTGCAAACTGATTTTATGATGGAAGCCCAACATTTTCATAGTAATTAGAAAAATACTCGCTTGCCAAACTATGAATTTGACGGTCAAATAATGATTTTTGCCTAAAATGTGTTATATTAAGTTTGAATTATGTTACTTGTACTATTTTAACTAACCGTCTAGAATGATGTCTGTGTCTCAATATTTCAGGTAAAAACTGTCATCTTGATTGGAACCTTGGATGTGGGTTTTCTAGCAGTAGCCATTTTAGCTACATGGTTGGCATTGGTGGGAGATACACGTATTGATGCAATAGGATTCATATGTGCAGGCTTGAATATCATCATGTACGCATCGCCTCTAGTTGTCATGGTAAGGAGACCCAAATTCTACTTTCTTTTTGTCATTCAACACCTAAATTATTCTTAATACGCCCATATTTGTTTCAAATAATCTTATCATATAATAATTAAATTAAATATCATTTCTGTCGTTGACCAACTTCATTTTAAAAATATAATTATAATACAAGAGTAGTTTTCACTTTACTACTCTAAAGTATCATGATTTTCAAATTTTTATACATCAAGTTTTTTTCATTCTAATCTCGTACCTAATACCTAAAGTGTGGGTTGTGAGACCCTTTAATACTTTTGTTAGGCTTTCCTTCAAAACTTTTGTTAATGCAGGATGTGACGTTTACGTGGATAATGACTGGACGTCACGTGTCAATTTGGATCAATGTAAACATTAAAAAATTAAAAGAAATAAACTAAAATACTCTTTGAAACCCTCTGGCCCCAAGCGAAGAAACCCTCCTCTCCGCCAACACCAATCCCACCTCAGTGACCAAGCATCTCTAGCGCCTCCACAGCTCCAGCTTTGCGCCCACCACCACCTCAAATGGACCTAAACCTGGAGCTCTTCCGCCAACAACTCCGGCTATGAAATCTCGATTGGGAACCACCATGTGAGGTCTACCTCCAACCCATGTCCTCCACTTCCGGCCGATTGAGTCCAAACTTCCCCCGTCACCACTCCCTCAAGCTCTCCCCATGTCCCCCCTTCGTCACCCACCACGTCGTCCCCTTCCTCTCCCGAACCCTTTGCTGCACACTTCTCTATCGTTCTCGCACACCTAACAGTTTGCCATTTTTGTTCATCTATATGTATTTTGACTCAAAAGAAAATAAAATTGAATGAAAAAAAAAATTAAATTTGGAGTTTGATGAATCAATCAATCAAACCAGCAACTTATTCTTGCTGGGACTCTTCGGTGACGCCACAGCAACACCACCATCTGCAGGAGAAAAAAGACCCGAAATTAAACCCCAAAAAGCTCTGGTTTCAATACATACGCCTCTTTGCCGCCATATTTCACCGGCGAGGCCTTCTCGTTGAGTCCAAATGGTCAAGCCATGACGAGGATCTGCTTGGGATGAATTTGAAGTTGAATTGAATGAGTTTTGATGTTTTACTCTCCTTTTGGGTTTGAAATTTATCTAAAGGGGATTACTTTTTCTTTTGTTTTTTTTAATGCCCATGTGGGGCCAAAGTGACAAGTAGATGCACATCCATCATTCACGTGGAAGCCATGTGGAAGCCATATGAAAGCCACGTTACTCCTTAACAGAATTACTAACAGAAGTATGAATCTAAGAGAAAAATGTAATTTTAGGTATGAGATTAGGGTTAAAAAAACTTGATGTATGAAAGTTTTAAATAATTTTATGTGCGTTAAAAATTTAGAAAAACTTGATATAAGTCCAAATTTTTAAGCCAATATATTAAAAATAGTCCATTTATTAAAATAAGTCTAATTCCTTTAGTTTAGAATTATTTGTTATCAATAATTATCTCTTTAATGATAAGAGTTACTATAAAAATTAAATTTCTTTCTAATTACCTCTTTAATCGTTTCATTTTATTTCTTTTTCTTTTTGTTATTTCTTGTTCTTCTTTTCCTTCTTCTTAACCCCATCTATTTTTAATTTTTGTAATAATCTATATTACAGGTTAATTTTATTTATTTACCTATATGACAGATTATTTTTATAATCAATCTGTATCACAGATTAATATGTCTTGTGGGTATATTATACTTTTGTACTTTTTAGTTAGGTTTCACTTCTCACTTATAGGTATAATATACAGTTATGTATCTGTTGCTTCAGTTAGTATGTTCACTAGATGGATTTATGTTAGTATATTAAGTAGATTTGTTATAAATAGAAGTTGCATAAAATTAAAATTTTTAATTTATGTCAAATATTAAAAAATATATAAAAAATGAATATAAAAAAAGAAAGTGGAGAAAAGATAATTCTGAATTTAACCTAATAGTCATGTTGATTTTTGGGATTCATAACTAGATGCTCCTGCCACTTAGTACTACAATCTAATATTATTCCTCTTCACTTGTAAGTGAGAGGTCTTAGGTTCGATTCTCACCAAAGACGAATTTGAACCACATATTTACTATCTCATTGTGAAGTTTAACTTACTCTCATCCTCCTTAATTAGTATAGATAATATCATTTGTTAAAAAAAAAAATCTAAATGCCCCTAAAACTATTTAAATAATGAAAATACAATTTTTATTTTTATATAATTAAAAACTTAAAAAATGAAGTCATTTATTACTACTCTCTAGTGATAATTCCCTTCATTTGTAAGTGAAAGGTTTTAGATATGAATGAGAACTATATTATTGCTAACTTATTGTGAGATTAAGCTCATCCCCTTCCCTTAATGCAAATAATGAAGATAATATATTCATCTTCTTCCCTTCCAATTGAGCACAACCACACCCAAATCCCTCCTCACGCCTGCACAATCTCAAATTCCATCTTTTGAAATGTGCTGGCACATTCTTCGACGATTGTGCAGATGAACACCATCATACCGTAGTAATGAGTGGACAATCTCATATGTTAAATGTTGCATTCCCCCATCTTCTTTTTCTTAAAAAATGTCAGCTAGTGGCTTCGCCACAACAATCCATTCTTACAGGTGCTGAAAAGACTCACAGAGGCATTTCAGTTACCCATTAACCACTATCGTGCGATTCACTAGCGGCAAGAATCAAAACCAAGGCGTGATGTGTGAAATTCAACCTGAAATTCATCTCCAACCACTGGACCATCCTATGGTAATTGCATTCCCCCTTCTTCACCTGCCCTTTTTTACCTTTTCTTTATAAGTTTTTAATCATATAAAAATAAAAATTTTATTTTTATTATTTAAATATTTTTAGTTCACATGACAATATTTGATTAGATTTGTAGGACTCAGTTATGCGCCACATCAGCATATAACAGAACTTTTGTTTTTATTTATTTTTTCACATGACAATATTGAATTAGATTTATGGGACTCATTTATATATATGTTACATTAGCACATAACATAACTTTTGACAAAGTTATGATAAAATTATCACATTAATTTGCGACACTTATTTTCAAGAATTACATCACTCAAATTTCAATTTCAAAATCATCTTAACGTGATAGGTTAATTTGTTTTTTTAAATGTGGTTCAAATTTAACTTTAACGATAATCGAACCTAAAACCTCTCACTTACAAATGAAAAAGAATATCACTAGACCATAGTACTAAGTGACAACGTGATAGGTTAATTTTAAAAAAAGGAAGTCTTAATAAAACACTCCTGGTAATGTTCACTTTTAACATTAATGACATTTTTACTCTAAAAATTACTTCTAATACCATTCCCTTATAACATACTTTTATCCTTTTGGTTAAAACTCAAAATTTTCAAACCCTTTTTTATTAGTTTTTCTTTTTAAAAACCCTTTATATCATAAGCCATTTCTTTTCGTGCCCTCTACTTATTGTTGAAAATCTTGATACCGAAGTCCCATTGTGCAATGTTGAAAAATTTATAATTTTTTTAATAAAGTGTAGTTGTTGACTTGTTGGTGGTAGCTAGCTGTTCGCAAAAACTGCCAATCATATTCATATATAGGGTGCACATCTGCCATTGATATATACGGGGTGTATAGGACATTTTATTGTCACAACAAAATATACTATAAAAAAAATGAACCAGTTGGCAGTTTTGTCATAACAGTATATATTTTTTGAAGCCGAAAAGAATTTAATAGGTATTTCAGCCTCCATTATATAATATACTTATATTGTCGCGTAACAAGATATACTAATATTTCAGCCTCTAAATCAAAAAGTGTTGTGTAACAAAATATACTTATATTGCCAAATTTGAAATTTGAATAATTTACCAAATCAATGCAAAATTTAGACTTTAGAGTCACAGTTTAGCAATGCAAGTATCTGTTTCACAATTAAAATTTGATGAGAGAATATCATGTAATATAGATGGCATTTTACCCCACTTGCGGAATACAATTATGCTTATGTACAGTGGTGTGTGTTTGATCTCTATCGATTCTTTTTCTTCCTAACAACTAACAATTTAACCCACTAATGTTTATTTAAAAAAAATACACTAAGCAGATGATTAGCCAAACATAAACTATTTGTTGACGATTAAGTGATGTATAATTATATGTATTTACCATATTTATAGATTTTCGTTACATCTTCAATATAAGTTGATGAATAAATGTAATATAAATACATTTAAATATTTAACTAATAAAGCCAAAGAGCAAAATATGTTAAGAACATTTGTCATTACATCCGAGCTCCCCTCCTATATTTGCTTGTATAAAAAATAGAACGTCCGGACCAGATTCTACCTTTGCTAGGACTGTATGTGGCCCTAAGCTATAACCTATCACCTGCCATATTTGGCCTATATTGCTTCATGCAGGTTTGGAAAATAAATCATGCATTATTTGATGCTTCATGTTCCTCTTTATATGGCGTGACAAGATTCATGAAATTCAGATAGATGAACATGCTACGAAAACTCTCTTTGCTCCAATGTAATTTATACACGAAAATTTTCAATTGTTAGACTTTTTGTTGTTAGATTGTTTACCGAGTATCTAACGGTTAAATCTTTAATGTATATGTACGTCGGACATACTAACACTCTTAACATATCATATTGTTTGTATTATGTTCAGAAAACAGTGGTAACAACCAAGAGTGTGGAGTACATGCCATTCTTCCTCTCATTTTTCTTTTTCATCAACGGAGGGGTGTGGACATTTTATGCTTGGCTCTTACAAGATGTTTTCCTTGGGGTAAATATATATCTTTTTTCTTTTATATAAAAAAATTAATCCACAATTTGTATCCCCCCTCCCCAGTTAAGTGAAGTAGTCTTTGAAAGTATGTGATGATCGATATATATGTGGGTTTGTGCATGCATGGTTGTACGTAGGTACCTAACGGGATAGGGTTTCTTCTGGGAACGACGCAGCTAGTGTTATATGCGATATACAGAAATGCAAAACCATCCAATCAAATTTCAGATGGCGAACAGTTGGAAGAAGGAAGGGAACATGAACCCCTTCTCTCATCCTCTGATGCTACTTAGTTAATTACCTAACTAAGCTCTAACATTCCGAAGTCATCGGTTTGGAGTGGCGGAGCCAGACATGATGAGGAGGAGTGCCTGCACTAGGAAGGGGAGGGGGAAACTGAGCAGAAATGGGGAGAGGAATGTGGAACTTGGGAGAAAATGGGGCCCTTTCGTTCTCGATATCTCTTTTCAAATTTCCTTCCTAATTTACCACAAAGTCAAGTTTCATACAAGTGTGTTCTGTGAGCTAAATATTTAAGTATATAGGTTAGGTACCTGTTGATGTATTAATTCTTTGTAATTGAAAGGGGGAGAGAGTTATATGATTGCGAGACTGCTGCATAATTATGTAAGGGTTTTGTAACATAATTGTTTCTTCATGTAGTTTGTTTTTGGATATTCAACACATAGGATCACAACAATACGACACGCCTTAAACAATAGTAAATAGAAAAGAAATCTTATGAACCTGAGGAGGAAGATATGGTCGGTAAGTTACTGAAGAAGGCAGTCCATTCAACACATAGAATCACAAGAATATGAAAAACAAAAACCTTAAACAATAATGGATAGGGGTTTTTATCACCGTTAGTCTTTGAAATTTGACATTTCAATCATAATAGTCCCTGAAATAGTAAATTCATCAATTTAGTCCTGAAAATGTGTCATGCAAACCAATTTGGTCCTTCCGTTGTCCTACCGTTGAAATTTATGTTAAGTGTTGGTGTGGCACACAAATGATTTTTATCACCGTTAGCCTTTGAAATTTGACATTTCAATCATAATAGTCCCTGAAATAGTAAATTCATCAATTTAGTCCTTGAAAATGTGTCATGCAAACCAATTTGGTCATTCCGTTGTCCTACCGTTGAAATTTATTTTAAGTGTTGGTGTGACGAATGGGTCCTCCTTATCCAATCATATGGTGCCACGTGGATTAACTATACAAATATACTTTTGAAGAGTTAAAACTAAAGAGCTTTACCTATGGTGATAAAAACACAAAATACAATTTGTAGAACTCCGCTAGTTTTAAATCATTTCAAAAAGAGACAAAGGCTCAAACCCCATCAAACCTACCACAAAACTAGTAAAATTTCAGCCATGCCCCCAAATAGACTTGTTACTAAACTAATCCAAAGTTACAAACTGACATCATTGTAAAAACTTCAAACTGATTTTAGATTCGTAAATATTTATGCACACTGCAAGATCAGTTTCGCAATTCATGCACTTCTGTAAGATCAATTTTAAAATTTTCTTCACTTCTACAAGATCAATTTCAAAATTCCAACATTTCTGCAAGATCAATTTCAAAACTACATCATTTCTGCAAGATTAGTTTCAAATTCTTGCACTTCTGCAAGATTAGTTTCAAAATTCATGCATCCAAATCAATCAAAATATCAAAATCAAATGCTTTCAAAAAATACCAAAATAAACCGAAAATCTAAAATCTCAATCATTCTTAGAAAAAAAAATCTCAAAAATTTAGGGGACAATATGAAAAAGAAGAAAAAGAAGAGGAAGCAAGAGAGAGAGGAGGAGGAGAGAGAAAGAGAGGGAGTGAGAAAATCTGAAGAAGGCAGTCTTCTACTCTGAACAAATAGTGTTTTCTACAGAAAATCTTCCGCGAAATTTTATTGAAAAGTTCAAAAAAATCTGCTGCTACTTTTTTGTTTCTTCTACTCTCAGCAGAGAATGTTTTCTGCTATCCATTAGGGGTTAACTCAAATAATGAAAACGTAACTGAATAGGAAATTGTTATTGGCTTCCAAAAATCTCATTCTACACTTCTCACAAGTGTATTTTTTTTTCTAATTATAGAAAATTTGGAGTACCAAATGAGATTTTGAAGCGCTAGCTAATAACAATTCTCATTGAATAAGATGAGACATGCTAAATTGTTTGTGAAACCAACCTCATCCTAATTGGGCCTTGAGAGACCGTCATACATGAGGTTGGACTTCTTACTCGCAACCCAACCTCAGGAAACATTGGGCCCTAAGGTAATACAATCAATACCCATGAGGCCGACACGTGTGGTCCAACCAATAAAAAGAAAGAAAAGAAGTTAATCACGTTAATGAGAGTACTTCGAGATCTTTAGAGATTCAACAAGGGGGATAATGTGCGAGTGCCTTTCTACCACAATGGTAGAAAGAAGTGTTACTTTTGCATCAAAGTGTGATTAAAAGTTGTTCATTTGATTGTATTATTAACGCATATTTGACCAAAGTGTAATTAAATTGTTCATTTGATTAGAAAAAATCATGTATATGCACTCTGGTGTAGGTTCGATCTTCATCGATCTCCCTCTTCCCAAACAACTAATAATTTAATCCACTACTGCTATCATTTGTCAAAAAAAAAAAAAATTGTACTACCAACAATGCAAAATAATTACACTTGATGACTGGAAGCGTTTTTAAAGAAAATGTTCTTGAAATTAATCCTTAATAGTTATACACGTCTTGCAAAATACACTTAAAGTACTTTTGAAACTCATAAATATTTTTTTTCTAAAAGCGTCTTTAATCATTTTAAAATACTTTCCAAACAAGCAAAAAAAAAGTTATGATATCAACCTGTCAAGCCCAACAACGTTAAGAATATCCTAATTGTTGGTTAAATCTTTGGGACTTTCAGTTTCATTACACTATCTGCTGCATTTACAATCTTGGTTTGTTAAACAATCTCAAAACTTAAAACTAAAAGCCCACGACTACCGAGTGTGAAGTGAACGATATGCACGCATGCCCTTCAGGAAAAAAAGGCATTGCTTGCTGCTGCATTTGCTCAGCTGTGCCACTGCAAATTAAACAAACATTAATCGACAAAATTAATTTATAAGCTTTTCTAATAGAATGGTCCCCTTAAAGTCATGAATAACGACAACGGTTTTGTCTTATTTGTTGCAAAATATTATTTCCTTTCCTATGACCACTTTAGACTAGTCTACAAGTCTTAAGGGCAAAGGGCAAAGAAAAAAAAAGATAAAACAAAATATGGGGTTATTTTAAAAATATGTTGGGTTACTATTCAGTATTACAGTGTGGTAGTATTTCTTTTTATTTGTAAGTGAAAAGTCTTATGTTCGAATTTCATGAATAACAAATTCGATACCAAATTAGGTTGCTCATTGTTTGGCTTAGTCGAACTCCTCTTTCCTTTAGTGTAAAAAAATATAGTTATACTAAAAATAATGATATTTTGGGTTGGAGCCGTAAGATATATTCCGATCAAGGCACACAAGAAGATTGAATGACATACTTGGCATCTGAATAAACAAAATGGACGGCGACGATGCTCCGGTAGAGTAAAATAAACTCTCATGTCATTTGAGATTCTTCCTTCAACTCAACTGCATGCGGCAATACACTCATCAGTTAGGTCAACTTTTGGGTGATTGGAGAAACATGATATACAACCAGGCTCGCTAGCTGTTTTCGTGAGTGCCGGCCGGACAACTTAGGCGGTCTGATTGGCCGGACGTTAGAATTCATTTTAATTTTTGTCACACTCAGCCCTACGAGGTATCACATGCGTGTGCAAATGTCCTTGTTAGCCAATCTTACAAAATAATTGAAAAATACATGAATGAAGTCTGCTTTTCACACGGTGTGAAAATGTTCTGGTTAGACCACCTATCATATAGTGACGGGATACTTGAAAAATAAAAAATGAAAGACGGTTCGGCAAAATGTACAATGTGTACAGTCTCAAGTTTGTCCCTAAATCATGTCATCGTTGTCATGTGGGTTTGCATGTGGTTCCCAAATGTTTCGTAACAAAGTCAAAAGCATCATCTGTTTTTATGTATACAAGGTCTAGTGGCAATCACGGGGCCTATGTGTATGTGGAATTAAATTATGAAATAGTCCAACTAAATTGCACTTGCACCAAACAATCACATCGAAAGAACCCTATGCCAGCAGTTTTCCATCAATCTTACCGTTGCTATTAGTGATGGGTTGAAAAAGAAAGGGGACCGAAAATCGAACCGCAACCGAAAAATCGAATTGAAAAAAAAAAAAAAACCAAACCAAACTGAAATGGTTTGGTTTAGTTCAGTTTCAGTTTTTGAGGTTCAAAAACCGAACCGAACCAAATAAATATATATTAATTTTATATAAAATTTTAATTATTATATATAATGGGTATTTATTTCTAAACTAATTCAAAGCTCAAACTTCAAACCCTTCAAGCCCAAATAGAATGTTAGGCCTCCTATTAGAAAGTTAGAAACCTTAACATACTAATTATTCCTTCTTTTCTTCTCCCCAGCCGTGTTCCTTCTCTCCATTTTTTTCTTCTTTTTTTTTCCTCTCATGCCGCCACCTTCCTCTCCCATTTCTCTCTTGCTCTTTTCTTCTTTTGTTCTCTCATCACCCTCTCACCCATTTCTTTCCCTTTCTTTTTTTCTCCCTTGCTGCATCCTTCTTCATCCCACTGTCCAACTCATACCTCCGCCATTGTCGACATGCACCAGATCTAGCCACCTTTCACCGCAACTGTTTTCATGGACTTGTTCTCCTCGGTCATTGAGCTTTGATCTGGAAGATTCAACTAAGTGTGGTGCAAATTGTATATAATTCTTGTCGATTTTATTCTTTGATATGGCTTAATTTTGATAGATATGAGTGACTTGGGTCTGCAATTTTATTGATCTGGAATTTGGTCTTTTTAATTTTAAAACTTATGTTAGATTTGAATGGATTTGAAGTGTTATATTTTTAGCTAAAGATTTGTTTTTCTTCACGTTTCTTCAACTTTCATTGTATTCAGCATTATTGTATTATTTAAAAAAAAAAAACCAAACCGAACAAAAACCAAACTGACGAAAAACCGAATCGAACCAGACTAAATAGTAACTTCGGTTCGATTTTCAGTTTCGACCAAAAACAAAACCGAATGGAACCGAACCCAGCCCTAATTGCTACCAAAGGGTCATGTTTTGCTAATGATATTAGGGTTCACATGATTCATGTCTTTCTTCGCAAGGAGATATGTTTGTCGATGCACAAAATTAGCGAGGACTTTGGTACAACAGAAAGTGTCAAGTTTGTGACCTTCGCTAGATTGCTCCGGTCACTAGTGTGGATAAGTATGTAAATGGATAGAGATAGGGAAGCAAACACAAGATGTACGTGGTTCACCCAGATTGGCTACGTTCACGGAGTAGAGGAGTTCTCATTAATTGTGAAGGGTTTACACAAGTACATAGGTTCAAGCTCTCTTTTTAGTGAGTACTAGTGAATGATTTAGTACAAATGGCATTAGGGATTATTGTGGGAAAATGATCTCCTTTTATAAAATAGAGTTTCTAGTTTTGTTCTGGCCTTGACACGTGTCATGCTGTGATTGGCCTTTGATGTTGACACGTGTCGCCCTGTGATTGACCTCTTGGTGTTGACACGTGTTGCGTTGTGATTGGCCTCCTGGTTGGAGGGAAACTCTTCTGGGTCATTGACGGTATAACGTTGATCGGTGCTTGGTAGTTTCGAGATTGGTCAAGTACGGTACAAATAGTGCTCCCCTAAGTTCCTAAGTGAGGAAAGCTCTTTGGTTGGGGACTTGCATGATCCAAGCCGCTGAGTAATCACGAAACTTCTAAGTACCGAAGTGTGGTATCATTTTCGCTTACCTTATTTGTCTCATAGGTAGATGTGGCATCTTCTCTGGAAGTACTTTTCCTCCATCCCAGGGTGGTATCTTTAACCGATGGAGATGCATAAAGTAATGTATCAATTTCACTTAAAGCTTACTTGTAGTTTCGGACTTGGTCAAGCGTGATACAAACCCTATAGTATGAGTCCCCCAAGTCTCTGAGTGAGGAGATTTGCCGAAAGAGGTGACAGACAAGGTAAGCAATCAGAATTCCAAGCAGTCAGTCTTAGATCGAAAGTTTGATCTCATGTTACGGCTGATTGTTCTCATTCTCCTTGTTATGTAGACATTGACAAGGACAAAGAAAATGATATGGAGAAGAGATGATATGAGATACTTTTTCTTTTGAAGAAGTAACTTTCCACAGGCTTATTCTTGAACTGGGCTGGAGGGTTTTCTGGTTTCCTCTAGAAAATAAGGCCGACTCAAGAATTTGAGGGTCAAAACAAGTCTATCAAATCAACAGTTCGTTCGACCTTGATGATATGAGATACTTTTGCTTTTGAAGAAGTAATAGGTGAATCGGCACGTGTTCTGTTGCACTTGTCTCCACATGCTTCCTTGTATCCTTTTCACTTGCCATATCTATTCCTCAGGCAAATGTGGTATCTTCACTGGAAGCACAAGATGTTGAAGATGAGTACTCGAGAGCAATGCTAGGTAAGTAATCAAGCAAGGGGTTCCAGGTAGTTAGTTCCTGACTGGAAGCTTGATTCCAAGTGTTGACTGATTGCTCTATTTCTCCTTGTCTTGCAGGTAAGAGTAAGGGCAAAGGAAAAGACAGGGAAAAAGCATGATATGGGATACTCTTGCTTTTGACCCTGATGATATGAGATACTCTTATTCTGGTGTGGCTAGTTTGCAGAGGTATTATTGGAGGGGAAAAAAACTGAGTATTTCGAGAGACTTTGTTGGGAGTGCCCTCTCAGATATGCGAAAGGGTTGAGCATTTTTGCAGATCTACCTGTCCGTGGAGGATGAAGGTCGATATATATAGGAGTTTCCCCAACAACAAGTAGTAATGCTATTCCTTTACCCTTTTTGGTCATAGCCATGTAATGGGAGCTGCAAGCATTACGTGTTTTAACTTTGTCAGAGCACTTTGAAAAAGTGGTCCGTGGTATCCGGAGAGCTGATGTTGCTTGTGAAGATTGCAGACAAGCTTTATCCAAGGAAATCTGGCTCTCAAAACTCGGAGAGTGGTGCCTCTTCCGTTTTCGAGCAAGAAGATGTTAAATATCTGGCTCTCGAAATTTGGAAAGCGTTGCCTCTTTGATTTTTGAACAAGCAATCCTATTGGGAGTCTAGCTTTCGAGATTCGAAGACCGGTGCCTCTTCGATTTTTGAGAAAACAATCTTGTTGGGAGTCTGGCTCTCGAGATTCGGAGAGTGGTGCCTTTTCAATTTTTGAGCAAATAATCATGTTTAGGGATCTGACTCTCGAGATTCGGAGAGCGGTGCCTCTTTGATTTTTGAGCAAGCAATCCTATTTAGAGTGTTTTCTCAGATGTGAGTAAAGGTTAGGCATTTTCACCAGTCTACCTTGTCACGGAGTACAGAGGTTGACACTTATAGGGACTTTCTAGTTATCAAGCAGTGGTGATGTTCCTTTACCCTTGTGGGTAATAGTAGGGTAGCTGGACCTTCAAATTTTATGTGTTTAAAATTTGTCAGAGATCTCTGACAAAGTTATCTGTGGTACCCAATGAGCTGATGTTGCATGTGGAGATTGTCAACAGATTTTACTCAGGAAAATCTGCTTCTCAAAATTCGGAGAGTGGTGTCTCTTTGATTTTTGAACAAGCGGCCTTGTTGCCTTTTCTTTTATAGGGGCACCAATTGTGTGCAAGAAGTATGTTCATAGAGTTATTGCTTATAGGAAATTTTCCCTTATTTTTGTACTTCAGAGATTAATCAGACTCATTTTTACTTCATCATTTATGAAAATGTCTGGCCCATCCGACCGTCGTTTTGACTTGAACTTTGGTGAAGAGGCAGTCATGTCTTCTCAAGACAACATATGATGTCCATCCTTCTTATCCCTTAGTAGTCCTCTTACCATTGGGGACTCTGTGACGAAGAATGATATGACTGCTGCGGTAGTGGTCAGGAACCTTCTTACTCCCAGAGATAACAGACTACTTTCCAAACGGTCTGATGAGTTGGCTGTTAAGGATTCTCTGACTCTTAGTGTTCAGTGTGCAGGTTCTGTGTCTAATATGGCCCAACGCCTATTTGCTCGAACCCGCCAAGTTGATTCATTGACAACTGAAGTGATAAGTCTCAAATAGGAAATCAGAGGGCTCAAGCATGAGAATAAACAGTTGCACATGCTTGCACATGACTATGCTAGAAGCATAAAGAGGAAGCTTGACTAGGTGCAGGAATCTGATGGTTAGATTTTACTTAATCATCAGAGGTTTGTGGGTTTGTTCCAAAGGCATATATTGCCTTCGTCTTCTAGGGTTGTACCGTGTAATGAAGCTCCAAATGATCAACATTTGATGCCTCCACCTTCTGGGGTTCTGCCCAGTACTAAGGCTCTTAATGATCACCCTCTGGTGCCTCATCTTTCTGGGGCTCTGCCGACTGCTGAGACTTCTCCTTAGCAACCTTTGTGAAGGCTCTCTCTTGTTTGTTTATTTTGATTCATGTATATGTACATATTTGTAACTTATCGGAGATATCAATAAATAAGCTTTGCTTCATTTCAACATATTGTGTTAAATACACCAAGGCCTCCTCCACTAAGTTCTTTGAATTTTTTTTCTTTTGTTGAAGCTTGTATGTTGAAGCTTGTATGTTGAAGCTTTGTGAATGAAGCATGTAGGTTGAGGTAATGCTCCTTTAATTTCCCGAGTGAGGAAAACTTCTCGGTTGGAGACTTGAAAAATCCAAGTCACTGAGTTGTCATGAAACTTCCAAGTACCGAGGTGTATTAGCATATGGTAGGAGTCCCCCAAGTTTCTGGTCAAGGGAGTTGACGAAGGAGGTGTCTTGCTAGTAGCCAAGTTTCCAAAATAACAAAACTTCACCATTTTCCTTTCTAAGTGGTAGCTCAAAACTCCTCTTTCATGTACATTTGTTATGAAAGTTATTAGGCCCAAAAATGGGAGGCCTAGGCTCTCTTTTTTTTTTTCGAAATTTCGAATTTTTGAATTTTTGATTTTTTTTTTTTTGAATTTTCGAATTTTCGAAAATATATATATATATATATATATATATATATTTTTGAAGCTTTGTAGGTGAAGCTTTGGTGTTGAAGCTTTTGTAGGTGAAGCTTTAGTGTTGAAGCTTTTGTAGATGAAGCTTTTGTGTTGAAGCTTTGTAGGTGAAACTTTTGTGTTGAAACTTTGTAGGTGAAACTTTGGAGTTGAAGCTTTTGTAGGTGAAGCTTTGGAGTTGAAGCTTTGTAGGTGAAGCTTTGATGTTGAAGCTTTGTAGGTGAAGCTTTGATGTTGAAGCTTTTGTAGGTGAAGCTTTGGAGTTGAAGCTTTGTAGGTGAAGCTTTGTAGGTGAAGCTTTGATGTTGAAGCTTTGATGTTGAAGCTTTGTAGGTGAACCTTTGATGTTGAAGCTTTTGTAGGTGAAGCTTTGGAGTTGAAGCTTTGTAGGTGAAGCTTTGATGTTGAAGCTTTGTAGGTGATGCTTTGTAGGTGAAGCTTTGTAGGTGAAACTTTGATTTTGAAGCTTTGTAGGTGAAGCTTTGATGTTGAAGCTTTGTAGGTGAAGCTTTAAAGTTAAAGCTTTTGTAGGTGAAGCTTTGGAGTTGAAGCTTTGTAGGTGAAGCTTTGAAGTTGAAGCTTTTGTACGTGAAGCTTTGTAGGTGAAGCTTTGAGGTTGAAACTTTGTTGGGTACCATGAATTGATTTTGCTTCACACTATCTTGATCAAGAGTGTATTAAGCTTTTGACATTTGTAGTTGCCCTCCATTTGGTGAATCTTTTGTGGTGAAGCTTTGTAGGTAAAGCTTTGTAGTGAAGCTTTGTTGGGTACCATGAATTGATTTTGCTTCACACTATCTTGATCAAGAGTGTGTGAAGCTTTTGGCATTTGTAGTTGCCCTCAATTTGTTGAAGCTTTTGTTGGTGAAGCTTTTGTAGTGAAGCTTTGTAGTGAAGCTTTGTTAGGTACCATGAATTGATTTTGCTTCACACTATCTTAATCAAGAGTGTGTGAAGCTTTTGGCATTTGGTGAAGCTTTTGTGGTGAAGCTTTGTAGTGAAGTTTTGTTGGGTACCATGAATTGATTTTGCTTCACATTATCTTGATTAAGAGTGTGTGAAGCTTTTGACATTTATAGTTGCCCTCCATTTGTTGAAGTTGTTGAATTTCCCAATTTTTTTTTTTTTGGGAAAACTAGAAATTTGTTGAATTTCCCACTATCCCTTTTTTTTCTCTCTCTTTTTTTTTTTTTTGGAAAACTAGAAATTTGAAAATGTGGAGAGACAACATATACAAATTTTGCTTCCACACTGTTGAGCAAGAGATTGTGATGCAAGCCACAACTTGTAGTAGTCGAAGGTTTGGATGAACCATATAAATTGAATTTGCTTCGAACAGTCTTGATCAAGAGTGTGTGAAGCTTTCTACGAGTTATAGTGTTTGCATTGTTATAGAGGAGAAATGTCTGAAGCAGATGCAAGAGGGTTGAAGAGCTTGATCTTCGTATACCATGCACTGAAGCCGTTGTTGGCTTGCAATAAGACTTTGTTGGTGACTATAACTCTTGTTAGGCATGAGTGCTCCCCTAGTTGAGTTGTAAAGCTTGAGGGTTTTTTATTATTTGTGAATGCTAGGAGTTCATATGTACAAGTTGTACCACTCGTCTTCTGGTTGGTGGAATGAATGGTGAGTTGCTTTCGTCACTTGGTTGGTGGTACGAATGTGAGTTCCTTCATCACCTTTCATCACATTTCATCACCTGGTTGGTGGCACAAAGATGAGTTCCTTCTTCACCTAGTTGGTGGCATGAGTGGCAAGTTGCCAAATGATATTAGAGTATGGGTTGTACATTTCATCACCTGGTTGGTGGCACGAATGTGAGTTCCTTCTTCACCTGGTTGGTGATAAGAGTGACAAGTTGCCAAATAATATTAGAGTACGGGTTGTACATTTCATCACCTGGTTGGTGGCACGAAGGTAAGTTCCTTCATCACCTAGTTGGTGAGAATAAGGGCAAGGTGTCGAGGCAGATTGTAGCAAGTGTCGAATGACACAAAATATGTTGAACCCTTTCGAAGCACAGTTGGCTTATGTATGGATGTGTTGGAATGTATGATGTTTATGTATGAATGTGTTGGAATGTATGATGTTTATGTTGATTGACATGAGTGATGCTTATGAATGTTTTGCTATGCATGAAGAGATCCACGCTTTCGATATGTGAACCATGTTGGTTGTAACACTTAATATCACATACTTTGTGTCAAAGTACGCATGTTGAAGCTCTGAGTTGGAGTATAGGGGTAGGTCAGTGTAGACTAAGTGTTCCAGTGCTAGGAATGCAAAAGACTCAAAAGAAGTTGTCTGAATTCCTCTTCTTTAAATATTTTCCGAATGACTTGTGTGACAAAAATCTCAAGCAGTTGAGAGTAAAAACAGTTGTAATGTGTATGCCTTCTTATAATAGCATTTCGTTCAGTACCTAGTCCTCCACTTTGAAAGAGTGAGGCTTGGCCCCATAGTCATAATAGTTGACAGTACATTCACCCCTGGTTGTCTTGATACGAACTTTTATCCCTTTTGTTGTAATGGGCTTGCTGAGAGTAAAAATCCTTCCTTTTACCAAGAGACAAATACGTTTGATGACTTAGCGAGTAGCTAAATGAGGCAGGAGATGATGCAATGGGTGTCTGAATGGTCAAGATTTCCTCACTCGGTAGAACTTGACTTCCACTTCCCACTTGTTGATAGGGGTTAACCATATGGGGGGTCTCTTGGTATGTCTTTGCTTCGGCAGAGGCGTGGTTGTAAGCATGTGTCATCACCTTAGAGTAAGTCTTCCAAATGTTGGCATTGATCATGTACTTGAAGAAACAATCGTGTAGGCCTGCCGTGAAAGCTTTAAGGACGGTCTTGTCATCTGCCTCAGCGCAGCGAGAATACTCATGGCTGAAGCGACCAACATACTCTTGTAATGACTCGTTCGGCTTCTGCAGAATGTAAGCGATCGGTTTGGAAGATGTGTTGAGAGACAAACAATTTCCTTAGTTCCTCAAATGAATTTACTGTCTCGGGTGGAAGAAGACAATACCAATTTAAAGCTCTGCCAGAGAGGGTGGAAGGGAAGAGAAGACATCGCTCTTCGTCGGCGTGCATCCAATATGGCATGGTGGACTTAAAGAAGTTAAGGTGTTCAATCGAGTCCTCCCTTCCAGTATAAGATTGTAGGGAATTCTATGAGATTCATGTGGGATTTCTAGTGACTAGCATGCATATACAATTCAAGATTTATATACGAAAGCAATGGAAGCATTTCAACATATATTAATAAAGCTCTACTCATGTAAATCCTCTTCAAGATGCATAGGTTTATGTAAGATGCATAAAAAACAAATTTATATAAGAACAAAGTTTAGGAGTAGTTTTATACCTCTTGATCTAGATCTTAGACCAAGGATGGACCACCTCCAAGCCCTTTGCTCCTTGAAGTCCTTGAGCCTAGCCTCCTTCCTTGCCTCCTCCACTTTGTTTAGTATGAGTACTCCTAGGTTCTCTTCAAGTTTCCAAAATTGAAAACCTCTAAAGATCATCACCCACTAGTGTAGTGAGAAGGATGAAGGAATAACCAAATGGGTGAAAAGATGATTAGCTAAAAACCCCCTATGGTGGTCGGCCCTTTGAGTGTTAGAGAGATATTTTTCTTTTTCTCTTTTGTTCTTTTAACACTTCAAAAACCCTAATGAAACATTTGCTATAAAGTTCCTTTTATAGCCAAAAAGAAACAAGTCAACATTTGACCTTTCTCTCCCTCCTTTGGCCGGCCCTCTTTATGTTGTTTGGGCTTTGGGCTTTTATTTATTTCAAGTCATCCAATGCTTGAATAAAAGCCCAATGGGTTTAGGCCCAATGGGCCCAATTAAACCCGAACGTTTCTTTAAGCCCAAAATGATCTTATATCGCTTTTATGATTTCTTTAGACTTTCTAATTAATCACAACACTTAATTAATCCAATTAATTTTTTCTATCATCCATTAGTTACTCACTACAAGAGTGTATTGGTGAACAATCGTTTTAGGTTCTAATTAGCAAGGCAGTGAGGTGATTGGCACCAATCCAATTGATTATATTTAATCCAATCACTTAGTGAATTAAAACTTACTTTTAATTCACCTTCTTCTTTGACGACTACATTTAATCATCTAGAAGAACTCACAAGCCATGAGTTACATCTAACCATATATCATGACTACCCAAGCTAATGTAGAAGTTGTTCGGAGAACCTATTCAGTTGGAATTACAATGCAATTCGATCCTTCTCTAAAACAATACTCTCAATCATATCACTAGGGTATGGATATATTATGTCAAAACCCTAATGTGATTATTCCTTCTTATATGATTCAATTGAGTCGTATAGGAACGCTTTCCTTTATTACGCTCGATACTTCGGCTGAAGATTCCAGAATCATATCTTAGAGTATTCATCCTCTCTTAACGAGGATTAGAGATTCCTTGTTGCGCATTTACTTGCCTTCATGACTAAGTGGCTTAACCCCGATTATGCCGTGGACACCCGCGGATGGAGTGACTTTGACATAATCAAAGATCAAGTACTTAACCACAAGACAACGATGATGCCTCAGGTTAAAGGACTACTTACATTATTCCAACTATTAGAGTTACTTGCTTGACATGTGAGTAGACCTCCATGCAAGTACTCTCGTTCGATTGTGTTCAGTGAACTCATTCCCTTAATGAGCACCTACATACTTGTCTTAGTGTCACTACACGAATGGGATGAGACTTTCCATCCTTCTAATTGAAGCGGACATAGTATGTACCGGTCTATGCATTGTCAGTATCCCTCCGACAATCCTATGACCAGGAACCTTTTGGACATGATGGTTACGTGAAGAAGGTCTCTGTAGTCTAACTTCATTAGATTACTTCTTCAAACGATCCATTGTCCATGGATTTACCATTTAGGACATATATCGTTTATAGAGATAGTCTTAAATAGTATCTTTGCCATTTGATGTATAAGAATCATCTATACATCCATTTATTATCCTGAAAGGTTTCTTCCAAAGATTGACTTTCAGGGCATATTTCCAACAAAGATTGCAAGCCAAGCTTATGTTTCGTTTCTCCTTGTAGAGGGGTGCCAATGATTCTTTTTATCAGAGGGTCGGGCCTTGGTTGATCCTAGCCAGGGATTTGGACATGACGCTCAGCCTTTAGCCTGGTCACCTCTTCGAGGATATGAAAGATAAGAAGGTCCTGAGTGGAGTCAGGCATCATTAGAACTCTCATTCGTAAGTTTTCCTCATCCCTTGGAAGTATGAGAGTTTGGTTAGAGGCATGTGGCTTGTTCTTAGATTCACCATACTAGTTTTCTAGACGTGCGGTTTGGAAGTCCCCCAAGTCTCCTTCACCGTCTTGTCCCTCCAAGGCATGTGGTTCCTATTTTTGGATTAAGCGTTGGCCTACGTTATGGTAAAAGACTGAGCCCTTCGATGACTTTTGGGTCTTTGATCCTTGAGCCTATGTGGATAGAATTTTTTCGTTGCTATCTTATGAAGTCTCGACAGTCATGGTAACTGGCTCTTGATCCTTCCATTCCTTCTGCAAGAAGGTGTCTTCCTCCACTTCTCATACTTTGGGTCGAAGCAGCTAGGGTAAGATAAGTCTTATGTTGATTGACATTTCGATGAGTAGTTCGCTCCTCGTCAGGAATATCCATGTTAAAGACAAGTGACCATCCGTGTTGGGGGGCACCCAGTTGATGGTTGACTTCCACATAAGTGATGAGCTCGTGTGTTTGAGTATGCCTAGCCTCATAGAGCGTCTCGAATAGCTTCTCATACTGCTCCTGAATGACCTAATTCTTCATTGTTATCTTGTTGTTCTGAGCCTCCAACTCTTTGACTTTAGCTTGAAGAGCGAACTTCTTTCATTCCTTCTTTCGCTGTCTTACACTAGGCGCAATGGAGGTGTCGTTCTATGTGATATGGCTTCATTCACTCCCCATGTTGGAGAGGGATGCCTGGTCAAAAGAGAGTCTACCAATGGTGTAAACCAGCTTGACAAAGCTGAAGAGAGTAGGAATAAGTGCGATTTCCCACAGTCGGCGCCAAATGTTGATGCACAAAATCAGCAAGGACTTTGGTATAACAGAAAGTGTCAAGTTTGTGACCTTCGCTAGATTACTTCGGTCACTAATGTGGATAAGTATGTAAATGGATAGAGACAGGGAAGCAAACACAAGATGTACGTGGGTCACCCAAATTGGCTACGTCCACAGAGTAGAAGAGTTCTCATTAATTGTGAAGGGTTTACACAAGTACATAGGTTCAAGCTCTCCTTTTAGTGAGTACTAGTGAATGATTTAGTACAAATGACATTAAGGATTATTGTGGGAGAATGATCTCCTTTTATAGAAGAGAGTTTCTAGCTTTGTTCTGACCTTGACACGTGTCATGCTGTGATTGGCCTTTGATGTTGACATGTGTCGCCCTGTGATTGACCTCTTGGTGTTGACACGTGTTGCGTTGTGATTGGCCTCTTGGTTGGAAGGAAACTCTTCTGGATCCTTGACAGTATAACATTGACCGGTGCTTGGTAGTTTTGGGATTGGTCAAGTACAGTACAAACAACGTTAACATCCAATGATCGTCAATCTAGTGTCGTTAGACTTCGTTTAGTTCAACAAATCTTGAGCTCAAAATTCATAATTGTCTAACGGGATATATTTGATCCAATATATGCCACCTTTTCCTCACTCTGTCGAACCAATAATTCATAAAATAAAAAAGGTAGTGCATGCGTAGTTATTCAATAGCGAATTTAAGTATAACTCTTTGGAAGAAAACAAAAATTAAGTATAACTCTCAAATGATCAAAAATCAAAGGTATGAAAGTTTAGACATGTTTGATAATCATTTCAGTTTACCTGAAAACTAAAAATAGGTTCTCATTGTTTTTCACCAAGAACGATCGAGTGATATTTCATTAGGCCTCGTTTGGCACGCCGTATAAAGGATCGAATAGTGTAAGTAATACGGTAGAAGTTGTTTAATGCTCATATGTACTAATTAAGCACCAGATAAATTAAACTAGTCCCACCATTTTAATACCCCTCACACCTGCCAAGTTATACTCCCCAAAACCTCCGTATAATTTAGTCGGGTTACAAATTCAACCTCTCTGCTTGCATCATGAAACCTCATCTAAGTATTCCTTCTCTATTTCTCCTTCCTCACCTCCGATCAACATCATACAAACAGAAAATCAAAGGTGGCAAATTAAACACAGGCCATGCCGTCCCTATTCAAACATCCATGGTGGCGGATCGAACTAGAACAGAGCCATCTTTGCCACCTGAATCAACTCATTCTGAGAACCCACATCGTCACCGCCCATAACCCACTACTTCTCTATAACTGCTCGCACCATCATCTTGCATGCGAGTCTACCACTACTATTGCATCTTGAAACGAGATCCCATGGTTGCGAACTATTGCCGCCTTGAACACTGCATGAACCCAAACCCAAAAAGCACAAAATCCATTGCGTGACCCCCACATTGTACCAGACCCGATTGCTTTGAACCATTACAGACCACTAGGGACAAACGCTGCCAGAGAAAAATCTTTAATTTACCCTTTTTTTTTCAAATTAGGTTTTGCTCTAATTTGGGGGCTTTTCATTTGCTTCCTATGGTGAAGATAGGATTTGCTTCTTGTCTATTTTTTTTTATTTTTTATTTTTTTTAATTCAATTCAGTGCCAAATATAGTATAAATAATATGGTCATTAGTCCAATATTACACCAAACATCTGATTAATTTTGTCAGTATTATCCAATGACTATTGATCATATCCGATTGAAATAGTCAGTACAGTCTAAGCTGCCAAATGAGGCCTTAATTCTCAAGGAGATTCTTGTTGTAACTTGTTTTTTTCCTCGTTAAAAAAAAAGATATTTCATTGATCCTCACAATAAATATAAATATAGATGTGTCAAATTGGTACATTACTCTAGTGACTAAAATATATCTGGAGTGGATTAGCACAGATAAAAATTTAGAGTAAGCTCCTCTATGGAAACACAAACATAAAAAATGTCACCAGTACAGCCGTATCACAAAAACCAATAGGTCTATATCGGCAACACACCGGTCATTGTAGAGGTGCAAGATCCCATAAAGGCATTGTTGAAGGAGAAGACCACATAAATTATCTCTTAGTGGTGAAGGCCACATCTAGTTATAGCATAAGCATGGCCATAACACTTGCTAGGAGAGACGACAAAACAATTACACTAGCTACTTCGAGAAGGGAACTACTGATCAACTCTTCTTTGTGAAGGACAAGGACACCCTAACAAGGCCACATGAAAACCGCTCTAGACATTGCCATATCAGGCCTACAAAACACTGATGCACACACGTATGTAGTGTTACAAGTTCATTCTATTTAAATCTCAAAATTCAGACTTACCAACGTTGTGAAGAAAAACATACAAGATTAACTGTATAATATGAGATCAAATAAACAAAAGCAGAAGTAGATTCGGTTGTGAATAATAAGATACAAGATTTAACTCTGTGTGTGTGTGTGTGTATGAAATCAAATTTCAAATCAAACAAAAGAAAAAGGTAGCTGGAGTAAACGTACGGTAACTTGTACTATGAAACACCATTCATGTGGTAAAAGCTCCGAAAGCTTATTGTCTACTGACAGTATGTCCAGAAAGAAAAGAAAAAATGCAGTAGAAACCCTAATTAATTGGATCGACATATAGTCGTGCATGGATCCACGTGTGCAGGCGACGTCCAACTATAGAAATATGAGATTAATATTGATCGACCGATGTGGGATCCGTATTCCCAAAACGTGAATAGTTGAGCGACTGAATGTCTTAGACCTCACTAACAAATTTGATCACTTGTCCATGCTAATCTTTGATTTGTCAACTTCATAAAACTTGTAGCCATCTACACACGGGGACCGCAAATTTAATGAATCTCCCTTGGTAGATATGTTCAAGGGTATGAATCCCAAGTTGGCAAAAGAATAGAGTAAGATTTTGTATAATAATAATTTAAATGATCTTGAACATTTTTCATATGTTGACGGATAATATTAGATTTGATGTTCATGTTTTAAAATGACATTAGAGTCGGTTTATTTGCATTTTCCATATACATTAGTCCCACATCCCTCTTATGCGTGGTTGGGGGATATGATTGATATAAAATGGGAATGTCAAACAAAGTGGAAGATTTAAAACACAATAACAATGTGTTACCAACCTAGAAAATAAGTAACTAATTTCTTCTTGTTAGAAAATACACAAGAATTCCAAATGAGAAAATTGACAAAAGTAAATATAACTTACATTAAGTTATTTAACTTCTAATTGCATGGAATTTTTTTTGAAGAAATCTCACACACATCGGACTTTGTATGTGATAAAATGCAAATTAGAGGACAACTAATTTCTATTTTAGTAGTTGTGAATTATTGGTTTATCTCTCTAAAATTTTGACAATTCTAACTCCTTGCAGCAAGAAGGGCAGGGTTTTGTCAAACAAATCTATCCAACAGGAGTGCAGGTTGTGTTTGAAGGGGATTCATTAATTACTATTGCTGCTTTGAGTTGCAAAGGAGATGACACTTCTCCCCTTGGTCTTATCATCAACGATACTCGTGTTTTTCTTCAAGATTTCTCTCAGCCAAGTTTCAGTCATGTAAGGCGTGAGGCAAACCAGGCAGCACATAGGCTTGCTCTAGCAGGATTTGGGAGACATCAAGAGGAAGTGTGGCTCGAGGAACCTCCAGGTTTAGTTCAGGACATCTTGATTGAAGATAGTTCAAATTAATTTGTATTTTCATTTGGTATGTGATGAATGTTAACCTCTAAGTTTGGTTGGGACACTCTTTTTATCGAGAGATTTTTAAGTGTGATGACCGGCACACTAGGTGTCACACTACGTGTCACTATATAGTGGGATATGTATGTTAAAAAGTTAATAATTTAAAAATAAAATTTCTCACTACTTACATAAAAACACGTGGTATACTATCTGTATTCCCGTCACAATGAAAGTTTTCTCTTTTTTCTCTTCTGCCAAGTTAAAATTACCAACAAAATTTTTATAGAGGCACTTATTTGTATCTTATTCTTACTTTTTACGCTTTCATTTCTTTCAAAAGATATCGTGCTCTTTTTGAAAAAAAAAAAAAAAAAAAAACTTTTGATGGCAAGAATCTCACATCCAAATGGGAACAACAAAAGACCCATATTCTAACACAAGTTCCCAACGAATCCCATGCATATTTAGAGGTTTCCGGCACAGCATTATGCTATAAATTTGACCATTAATTTTCTTGTCAAAAAGGTGATGCATACGAATTAAATTCACATGTATACCCTTTTGCAGACAGAACAGTGTTCTTGGGTTTACTTTCTTCAATGGAGATATACAACCTAGCAATAGATGCAGCTGTTAATTAAAAGGTTTGAATCCGGATTCTTGCCGGATCTTGTGAAGATCTCAAGAATTTGTGAATTATATATATTTATCGTACATGGTACGGTTATAAATTATTTTATTTAAAATTAAACATAATTAACACTTAATAAAAACTGATCGCATAATGTATAATGAACGGATACGATTTACAAATTCCTAAGATTCTCCAAAAGAATCCAAAGAGGATAATGTTGGGAAAAAGTTAATGCTCGACTAATTCTAGGAGTTGCAAATAATTGTTAAAAAAATCTAAATTTACAAATTAAATGCTATAATTGTATACGATTGAATTATTAAATAAGTAATAATTATCATGTTTATTTTTTATTAATGACTCATCATTTGATTGCATATTTAATTTAAAATTTTCGTTTTCCGAACATTATCCTATAAAATAATAGTAAATTATAAATAAATAATGACATCGTATACTATTAGGAGTAACAGCGCAGCGTGAGGGAGTGGTGATTGGGGAAGAGAGATGCAGGACACGTAGCATATAAAACCTGAAGAAATGTAAGCTACCCCTGCATGCCAGCATTACATAGCATACAAACCCTACTACCAATGCCAGAGAAAGTGGGAGCAAAAGAAGGAATCTATTGCAGAAGCTTTTCTTCTTCCAATTAATTGTTAACTTCAGTATTTTGTCCAAAAAAAAAAAAAATTGTTAACTTCAGTACAATATATAAAAAATTAAATTAACCTAAATCATTAATATTAGGAGTTGAACTTTAATCCTGTTTTTAATAAAGAAATTAAATAGTTCATTCTATTAAGTAATTTGACTTTTTAAATAATCTCATCTTTTAACTCTTAAACTCAATATTTTTTTGTCGAAAGATAAGAATTTATTAGAAATTAAATTCGAACAGTTACATTTGCATCTTCTGCTAAAATATTAAAGAGAAACTCAGGACCTAATTCATTCCAGCCAAATCTCCCACCATGCTTGACGACGTACGCCACTATTGAATGGGCTGCACGATTGCATTGACGAGGGGTAAAACAAAACCTTACCAACTGAAATAAACTAGTCATTCTCCAAATGTCTTGGATATAAATCTCGAGATTCACATCAACCGTGGTCTCCTTATTTAACATATTGATCAATCCTTTAGAGTCTGATTCCACCACCAGTCTGGAACTACCCGCCCAACCCTCCCTCTCCACCATCATCTCCAAGCCCTGTCTAATCGTCTCCGCCTCCGCCATAATGGCGTCCCCAAACCATCCACCTCATACCCCTCATACGAGCATCGGAATACCCGCAAAGTCCCTAAGAACCTACCTAACCCCTCCCTACCCCGTGTCCTTCCTCCAGGATACATCACAGTTCAATTTTAACTCCCCAAACTCCGGCTTCTGCCACTTAACCACACCTTCCCACCCCTCCCCTCCCTCCCCGATGTCTTCCTTAATACCCAACCCTACCCCATCCCTCGTATCTCTCCCCATTACCCCACCGTAGTAGCCATATCATGCCTATAATCCTCCACTTGCGGCTACCATAGTTCCACCGCCACCTGTGGTAATGTCTTCACCCCCCTAAAAACCATTTCATTCCTGCACTTCCAGATACGCCAGAAGCCAAAGACCACATATTGCAAGATCAAATCAGCATCCTCTTCTTCCTCCATACACTTCACAATCAACTGCCATCCTTCCAAAAATTCATTCACCTCCATAGCCTCCATATTTAATTGCAATGACGTTCCAAACCAAAAGATACAGCTAAACTCACAAACAAAGAAGAGATGATCCTCAGTTTCATCACTTGTTCTACACAATTCACATCTATTCACTATTCGAATCCGCCGACCTTCCAAATTATGCCTTACAGCCAAAGCCATCATACCAGCCTTCCTTAAACTCAATATTTAAGAATGAAATCTAATTTGTCTTGTTTGTACCATACTTGACCAATCTCGAAACTACTAAGCACCGGTCAACGTTATACCGTTAAGGACCCAGAATAGTTCCCTCTAACCATGAGGCCAATTCCTAAGCCATCAGAGACCTCACTCTCTCCCTCAGAGGCTCTGAATCTCTCCCCCTCACCTTTCAGAGAAATACAATAATCAGTGTGGACGTAGCCCAAACCTTGGGGTGAACCACAATACATCTTGTGTTATTTACTTTCTTGCATATTCACGATCGGATTTACGTTGTTACAAGATCTCCGGTTTTGTGCATCAACATTTGGCGCCGTCTGTGGGAATGACACTTATTCCCACTCTCTTCAGCTTTGTTAAGCTGGTTTCCACCATTCGTACACTCTCTTTTGATTAGGCATCCCTCTCCAACATGGGGGAGCGAACGAAGCCATAGCACACAGAATGACACCCCTCTTGCACTTGGTGCGAGGCAACAAAAGAACGAAGGAAAGAGGGTTGCTCTTCAAGCTAAAGTTGATGAGCTAGAAGCTCAGAACAACAAGATAGCAATGAAGAATGAGGTCGTCCAGGAGCAGTATGAGAATCTCTTTGAAACGCTCCACGAAACTAGGCGTACTTAAACACGCGAGCTCGTTGCCTCTGTGGACATAAACCATTATCTGGGTGCCCCCCAACACGGAGGGTCACCTCCCTTCGACATGGGTATCCCTAATGAGGAGTGAGCTAATCATCAAAACATTGATCAACATGAGATTTCTCTCAACCCAGATGCTTCGACCCGAAGTAGAAGAAGTGGAGGAAGACACCTCCTTGCAGAAGGGTTGGAAGGATCGAAAACCATTTATCGTGACTGCTGAGACATCTTAAAGCAACGTCAAGAGAATCCCCTCAACATATGCTTGAAGATCAATGACCCAAGGGTTTCTGAAAGACTCGGTCCCCTTTCACGAACCAGGCCAGCTGCCAATCTAGGGAATGAACGACAGGTTCCAAAGGAATATACAGGTACGGGGGACTCTGATGTATTTCGACAGACTCGCCCTAGAAGTTAGTACGGCGAGTCCAAGAAAAAACCACACGCCCTTACTCAAACTTTCCTACTTCCAAGAGGCGATGTAGACTTACGAAAGAAAATTCCAGTGGTACATGACTCCACTCAGGACCCCATTGTCCTACATCTCCTTGAGGAAGTAAATAAGTTAAAGACCGAACGTCAGGTCGAGATACCTAACTAGAACCAACCCAGGCCTGGCCCTCTCACAAGAAGGATCATCGACATCCCCTTCAAGCGAAGACAAAACAAAAGCTTGGTTTACAACTCTATACTGGAAGGGAGGACCCAATTGAACACATTAACCTCTTTGAGTCCACCATGGCATATCAGATGCACATTGACGAAGAGCGATGTCCTCTTTTCCCCTCTACCCTCTCTGACGGAGCTCTAAACTGGTATTGCCGTCTTCCACCTGAGACAATAGACTCATTTGAGGAATTGAGGAAACTGTTTCTCTCTCAACACATCTTCCAGACCGATCACTTGCATTTTGCAGATGACTTGTACACTATTCACCAGAAGCCGGACAAGTCACTATGAGAGTATGCTGGTCGTTTCAGCCATGAGTATTCTCGATGCGCTGAGGCATATGACAATACCGCCTTCAAGGCCTTCACAGCAGGCCTACGTGATTGTTTCTTCAAGTAAATTATCAATGCTAACATTTGGAAGACTTACTATGAGGTGATGGCACATACTTACAACCACGCCTCCGCCGAAGCAATGACTTACCAAGGGAACCCTCATATGGTTAACCCCTATCAACAAATGGGAAGTGGAAGTCAAGTTCTACCAAGTAAGGAGATATTGGCCATTCAGACACCCATTGCATCATCTCCTGCCTCATTTAGCTACTCGCTAAGTCACCAAACGTATCTGTCTCTTTATAAGAGGAAGGGTTTTTACTCTCAGCAAGCCTATTACAACAAGAAGGATAAAAGTTCGTATCAAGACAATCAAGGGTGAACGTACGGTTGACTATTATGACTATGGGGTCAAGCCTCACTCTTTCAAAGTGGAGGACTAGGTACTGAACGAAATGCTATTATAAGAAGGCATACACATTACAAATGTTTTGACTCTCAACCGTTTGAGATCTTTTGTCACACAAGCCATTCGACAAATATTTAAAGAAGAGGGAATTCTGACAACTTCTTCTGAGTCTTTTGCATTCCTAGCATTGGAACACTTGGTCTACGCTGACCTACCCTTATACTCCAACTCAGAGCTTCAACATGCGTACTTTGACACAAAGTATGTGATACTAAGTGTTACAACCAACATGGTTCACATATCAAAAGCAGGGATCCCTTCATGCATAACAAAACATTCATAAGTATAACTCATATCAATCAACATAAACATTATACATTCCAACACATTCATACATAAACATCATACATTCCAACACATCCATACATAAGCCAACTGTGCTTCGAAAGGGTTCAATATACTTTGTGTCTTCGACACTTGCTACAATGTGCCTCAACACCTTGCCCTTATTCTCACCAACCAGGTGATGAAATGTGAAGAAGGAACTCATCTTCATGCCACCAACCAGGTGATGAAATGTATAACCCATACTCTCATTCATGCCATCAACTAGGTGATGAAATGTACAACCCGTACTCTAATATCATTTGGTAATTTGCCACTCATGCCACCAACCAGGTGAAGAAGGAACTCATCTTCATGCCACAAACTAGGTGATGAAATGTACAACCCGTACTCTCCTTCATACCACCAACCAGGTGATGAAATGTACAACCAGTACTCTAGTATCATTTGGCAACTTGCCGCTCATGCCACCAACCACGTGAAGAAGGAACTCATATTCATGCCACCAACCAGGAGATGAAATGTAAAACCCGTACTCTCATTCATGCCACCAACCAGGTGATGAAATGTACAACCCGTACTCTAATATCATTTGGCAACTTGCCATTCATGCCACCAACCAGGTGAAGAAGGAACTCATCCTCATGCCACCAACCAGGTAATGAAATGTGATGAAAGGTGATAAAGGAACTCATCTTCGTACCACCAACCAAGTGATGAAAGCAACTCACCATTCATTCCACCTACCAGAAGACGAGTGGTACAACTTGTACATGTGAACTCCTAACATTCACAAATAATAAAAAACCCTCAAGCTTGATAACTCAACTAGGGAAGCACTTATGCCCAACAAGAGTTATGGTTACCAACAAAGTCTTATTGCAAGCCAACAACAACTTCAGTGCATGGCAAACGAAGATCAAGCTATTCAACGCTCTTGCATTTGCTTCAGACATTTCCCCTCTGTAACAATGCAAACACTACAACTCGTAGAAAGCTTCACACACTCTTAATCAAGACAGTGTGAAACAAAACCAATTTATGGTGCCAACAAGAGCTTCATCAATGGACGGCAACCACAATTCTCAAAATCTTCACAGACTTTTGATCAAGACAATGTGAAGCAAAACCAATTTATGGTGACAACAAGAGCTTCATCAAAGGAGTTCAACCACAATTCTCAAAAGCTTCACACACTCTTGATCAATACAGTGTGAAGCAAAACCAATTTATGGTGCCAACAAGAGCTTCATCAAAGGAGTTCAACCACAATTCTCAAAAGCTTCACATACTCTTGATCAAGACAGTGTGAAGCAAAACCAATTTATGGTGCCAATAAGAGCTTCATCAATGGAGGGCAACCACAATTCTCAAAAGCTTCACACTATCTTGATCAAAATAGTGTGAAGCAAAATCAATTCATGGTACCCAACAAAAGCTTCAACTCTAAAGCTTCACCAACAAAAGCTTCATCAATGGAGGACAACTACAAATTCTCAAAAGCTTCACACTATCTTGATCAAGATAGTGTGAAGCAAAATCAATTCGTGGTACCCAACAAAGCTTCATCATAAAAGCTTCACCACAAAAGCTTCACCAACAAAAGCTTCATCAATGGAGGACAACTATAAATTCTCAAAAGCTTCACACTATCTTGATCAAGATAGTGTGAAGCAAAATCAATTCATGGTACCCAACAAAGGCTTCAACTTCAAAGCTTCACTTACAAAACTTCAACTCCAAAGCTTCACTTACAAAACTTCAACTCCAAAGCTTCACCTACAAAAGCTCCACCCACAATACCTTCACCTACAAAAGCTTCACCCATAAAAGCTTCACCAACAAAAGCTTTACCAACAAAAGCTTCACCCATAAAAGCTTCACCACAAAAACTTCACCCACCACAAAAGCTTCACCCATAAAAAGCTTCACCAACAAAAGCTTCACCCACAAAAGCCTCCCCCACCACAAAAGCCTCACCCACAAAAGCTTCCCCCACCACAAAAGCTTTACCCACAAAAACTTCACCCATAAAAGCTTCCCCCACCACAAAAGCCTCACCCACAAAAGATTCCCCCACCACAAAAGTTTCCCCCACCACAAAAGCTTCACCCATAAAAGCTTCCCCCACCACAAAAGCCTCACTCACAAAAGCTTCCCCCACCACAAAAGTTTCACCCACAAAAGCTTCACCCATAAAAGCTTCCCCCACCACAAAAGCTTCACCCATAAAAGCTTCACCCACCACACAAGCTTCACTTACAAAAGTTTCACCTACAAAGCTTCACCTACAAAGCTTAAACACAAAAGTTTTACCTACAAAAGCTTCACATTATCTTGATCAAGATAGTGTGAAGCAAAATCAATTCATGGTACCCAACAAAGCTTCAACCTCAAAAAAAAAATTACCTAGGCCTCCTCTTCTTTGGGCCTAACAACTTTCATAACAAATATATATGAAGAATGAGTTTTGGGCTACCACTTAGAAAAGAAATGCCTCATTCGTCAACTCCCTCGACCGGAGACTTGAGAGACTCCTACCATATGCTACTGCGCCTTGATACTCAGAAGTCTCACGACCATTCAGTGACTTGGATTTTTCAAGTCTCCAAACGAGAAGTTTTCCTCACTCGAGAAATTAAGGGAGCAGTACCTTAACCTACATGCTTCACTCACAAAGCTTCAACATACAAGCTTCACTCATAAAGCTTCAACATACAAGCTTCAACAAAAGAAAATTCAAAGAACTTAGTGAAGAAGGCCTTGGTGTATTTAACACAATACGTTGAAATGAAGCAAAGCTTGTTTATTGATATCTCCGATAAGTTATAAATATATACATATACATGAATCAAAATAAACAAATAAGAGGGAGCCTTCATAAAGGTTGCTCAGGAGAAGTCTCAGCAATCGGCAGAGCCCCAGAAAGAGGAGGCACTAGAGGGTGATTATTCGAAGCCTCAGTACTAGGCAGAACCCCAGAAGGAGGAGGCACAGAAGGTTGATCATTTGGAGCTTCATTACGTGGTACAGCCTCAAAAGATGAAGGCAATAAATGCCTTTAGAACAAACCCACAAACCTCTGATGATCATGTAAAATCTGACCATCATATTCTTGTAGCTGGTCAAGCTTCATTTCATGTTTGTAGCATAGTCATATGCGAGCCTGTGCAACTATTTATTCTCATGCTTGAGCCATCTGATCTCCTGTTTGAGACTTATCACTTCAGCCGTCAATGATTCAACTTTGCAGGTTCGAGCAAATAGGCGTTGGGCCATATTAGACACAGAACCTGCAAACTGAACACTGAGAGCCAGAAAATCCTTAACAGCCAACTCATTAGACCGTTTAGAAAGTAATATGTTATCTTTGAGAGTGAAAATGTTCCTGGCCACCACCACAGCGATCATATCATTCTTCATCACAGAGTCCTCAACGGTAAGAGGACCAGTAGGGGATAAGAATGATGGGCGCCATATGTTGTCTTGAGAAGGCATGGCTGTCTCTTCACCAAAGTTCAAGTCAAAACGACGGTCAGATGGGCCAGACATTCTCAAAAATGATGAAGGAGAAATGAGATGCAATAAATCTCTGAAATAAAAGGAAAATTCCTACAAGCAATAACTCTCTGAATGTACTTCTTGCACACAATTGGTGCCCTTATAAAAGAAAGGGCAACAGGGCCGTTGGTTCAAAAATCGAAGAGGCACCACTCTCCGGATTCCGAAGAGGCACCACTTTCCACACGCAACATCAACTCCTCGGGTACCACATATAACTTTGTCAAAGATCTCTGACAAAGTTTAGAAAGACACATATTTTGAAGGTTCGGCTACCCTATTATTACCCACAAGGGTAAATGAACATCACCACTACTTGATAACTGGAAAATCCCTATGTGTGTTAACCTCAGTGCTTCGTGGCAAGGCAGACTGTCAATCTCTAGAGCCAGACTCTCTACATGATTAATTTCTCAAAAATCGAAGAGACACTGCGTTCTGAATCTCAAGAGTAGGACTCCCAACAGGATTGTTTTCTCAAAAATCGAATAGGCACCGTTCTCTGAATCTCGAGAGCTAGATTGCCAACAGGATTACGTGCTCAAAAATCGAAGAGGCACCGCCCTCCGAATCTCGAGAGCCAGACTCCCAACAGGATTACTTTATCAAAAATCGAAGAGACACTGCTCTCCGAATCTCAAGAGTCAGACTCTCAACATGATTGCTTTCTCAAAAATCGAAGAGGCATCGTTATCTAAATCTCGAGAGCCAAATCCCCGATAGGATTGCTTGTTCGAAAACCGAAGAGGCACCACTCTCCGAACTTCGAGAGCCAGATTTCTTTGGATAAAGCTTGTCTGCAATCTTCACACGCAACATCAGTTTTCCAGATACCACAAACCACATTTTCAAAGTGCTCTGACAAAGTTAAAACACGTGAAGCTTGCAGCTCCCACTACATTGCTATGACCAAGAAGGGTAAAGGAATAGCACTACTACTTGTTGTTAGGGAGACTCCTATATATGTCGACCTCCATCCTCCACAGCCAGGCAGACCTTCAAATAAAAAAAATGCTCAACTTTTCTTCACATCCGTGAGGGCACTCTCAGCAGAATCTCTCGAAATACTCAGCTTCTTTTCCTCCTGATAATACCTCTGCAAACAAGCCACACTAGAGCAAGAGTATCTCATATCATCAGGGTTAAAAGCAAGAGTATCCCATATCATGCTTTTTCCCTGTCTTTTCCTTTGGCCTTGTTCTTACTTGCAAGACAAGGAGAAAAAGAGCAATTAGTCAGCACTTGGAATCAAGCTTCCAGTCAGGAACTGACTGCCTAGAACCTATTGCCTGATTACTTACCTGGCATTGCTCTCGAGTACTCATCTTCAACATCTTATGCTTCTAGAGAAAATACCATATATGCCTGAGGAACAGATAGGGCAAGTGAGAATGATACAAGGAAGCTTGTGGAGACAAGTGTAACAGAACACGTGCCGATACATCCACTACTTTGTCAACAGCAAAAGTATCCCATATCATCAGGGTCGAACGTACTCTAGATTTGATGGACTTGTTTTGACCCTCAAATTCTTGAGTCGGCCTTATACTCTGGAGGAAACCAGAAAACCCTCCAGCCCAGTTCAAGAATAAGCCTGTGGAAAGTTACTTCTTCAAAAGCAAAAGTATCTCATATCATCTCTTCTCTATTTGCTTCTCCTTATCCTTGTTGCTGTTTACGACACAAGGAGAATGAGAACAATCAACCGGAAGCCAAAGTCGAACCTCCGATCCAGGTTGATTGCTTGGAAGTCTGATTGCTTAACTGGTCTGTTACCTCATTCGGCAAATCTCCTAGCTCGGCAACTTGGGGGACTCCTACTACAGGGTTTGTATAACACTTGACCAAGCCCTAAACTATAAGTAAGCTTCAAGTGAAATTGATACATTACCTTGTGCATCTTCATCGGTTAAAGATACCACCCCTGGATAGAGGAAAAATACTTCCAGAGAAGATGCCACATCTACATATGAGACAGATAAGGCAAGTGAAAATGATACCACACTTCGGTACTTAGAAGTTTCGTGATTACTCAATGGCTTGGATCTTGCAAGTCCCCAACCGAGGAGCTTTCCTCACTCGAGAACTGAGGGGAGCATTGTTTGTACCATACTTGACCAATCCAGAAACTACTGAGCACCGATCAACATTATACCGTCAAGGACTCAGAAGAATTTCCCTCCAACCAGGAGGCCAATTCCTAGGCCATCAGAGACCTCACTCTCTCCCTTAGAGGCTCTGAATCTCTCCCCCTCACCTCCCAGAGAAATACAATAATCAGTGTGGACGTAGCTCAAACCTTGGGGTGAACCACGATACATCTTGTGTTATTTACTTTCTTGCAGATTCACGGTCGGATTTACGTTGTTACAAGACCTCCGGTTTTGTGCATCAACATGTCTAAATAATTTGATCGAGTTCCCTAGCATTATTTATTGGATTTAATTCCTGCATTTATGCTTTCAATATCCTACAAATTATTAAATTTGAACAAATTCATAATAATTTTCTATGATATAATAATTACTTAAGAGCAATAATATAGTAATATTATTCTTCACATAGTTCTAGCAAAAAAACAATGTACCCACCTAATTATTAATATATTTTAAGAAATTATCAATATACTTTAAAACATAAAATAATACATGTAATTAACATGGGTACATTCAACAAAAAAATATAGGTACAAATAAAACTAAAAAGTATGGGTACATATTAAAATTAAAATTATGGTACAAAGTAAAACAAAAAAGAATATTGGTACAAACTTAAAAAATGGGTTCAAATTAAAAATGAAATATATAAAAAAATATCAAAATTATATATTCGGAAATGGTCAATTAGTTTTTCACCATTTTAAATTGATATATAATGACATGTAAATAATTTAATATTCAAGTAATGACATGGACAAAAATCAAAGAATCTTGATCATAATTAAGAAAAAAAAAAGTTTCAATTAATGAAAAATAAAAATAAGGAACGAACTTAATTTATTCTTAAAATAACACCATGTTTATCAAATAGTTAACCTAATTTTTAATTTGATTGAACTTTGGTAGAGTTGAACTTTGAAACTGTCCTAGAATATTAGATGATTCTAATAAGCAACGGGTGGGATGATAAAAATGATGGCCGGTAGATAAAACGAGAAAGTTGATAATGATCAAAATTTTAAATATGGTTTACAAATCAAATTATATGTTATTAATAAAAATAAACACGTTAGTTAATACTTAATTAATAATTCAATCATTTATCATTATATTATTTAATTTACAAATTTAATTTAAAAAATTCAATTATAGAATAATAATCGTAAACAGTGGTGAAAGATAAATGAATCCGTGCAAGGTGCAAACGTAGAGAGGGGGTTGAGTGTATAGAGTCTTTTATGGATTCTTCTGCTTGGGCTGTCTGCAAAAATATTGAAGTGTTATGGTGGTCTTTTTACACACTTTTTTAGGTCAGTCTTCCACGTGCTCCTGGGGACTCTCTCCCTCTCACTCTCTCTCTCTCTCTCTCTCTCTATCTCTCTTCTATGCCGTGATATAATTATTTTTCCCACTCAATTACACCTTCTGACCATCTCTGCTTCTCCTGTTCTCTGTTTTGTTCGCTTCCATTCCCCGTCTCTCAATCCAGCACAGAAAACCAGAAAAACAAAAAAAAGCCCCAACCCGTTGTGCAGAAAGATCAAATCTACCTCCTCAGAAAGAAAAGATTTGATCTTGGCAACAAATTGGGAAGATATGAATGCTGTGGCTGATCAAGATCAAGACATGGGAGATGGAATGCAGTGCAGTGACCATCCATACAGAAGCAACCCAGGTGGGATCTGCGCTTTCTGCCTCCAGGAGAAGCTCGGCAAGCTTGTTTCTTCCTCCTTCCCTCTCCCCATCCACGCTCCTGCAACCTCCTCTTCTTCCTCCCCTTCTTTTAGATCTGATAGTATTAACGGCGGCAATGGAGCTGCTGCTGCTGCTGGTCCTTCTTCCTCCGCCGCCTCCCTCGCCCTCTCGCTCTCCGTCCACCCAACTTCTTCGTCATCGGTAAAACCCAGAAGCATTGGTAGTAATTTTCGCCACGAGGATGAGTTTTATAACACGAGGAGGGCCAGGATTTCTTTTCTTTTGGCTAAGAAGAAGAAGAAAGTGAGTGACGGTGCTGCTACTACTGGTGCCGGTGCTGCTACTGTTGTATCTTCCGATAGGGAAGCTGCTAACATGGTGTTCAAGCGGAGCAAGTCTACGACCAACCCGCGGCGGGGCCACCATTTTCTGGATGGTTCAGAGGATTTTAGTCCAAGGAAGAGAGGCGGGTTCTGGTCGTTTCTGTATCACTCCTCCACCAAGAACTCGTCACACGCTCTTAACAAGAAGACAATGGATAAGTCCAGCTTCAGAGACAACTCCACCTCCAAGATCTCTTCCTCTTCCTCCTTCACATCCGCCCAAAAGGACTCCAAAAGCTTCGGGTCTTCTTCTCTGAGGAATAGAAGCGAACTGGCGGTCGACGCGGACGACGACAGCAACAGCCCAAACAGCAGTCAAGCAACCGCCGCCTCGGCCTCCTCCTTCGAGCGGAAAGTCTCGAGATCCAGATCCGTCGGCTGCGGAAGCCGAAGCTTCTCCGGCGACTTCTTCGAGCGAATCTCAACTGGGTTCGGCGACTGCACTCTCAGAAGAGTCGAGTCGCAAAGAGAAGGCAAGCCCAAAGCAGCCCACCGCGGTGGCGAACACAACCACTGCATGAAAGAGCGAGTGAAATGCGGCGGGATTTTCAGTGGTTTCATGATGACGTCCTCGTCTTCGTCGTCGTCGTCCTCGTCTTACTGGGTTTCGTCCTCCGCCGAAGGGCCCCTCGTCCACGGCCGTAACCGGAGCTGGGGGTGGGCGTTTGCGAGTCCGATGAGAGCATTCACCAAACCTTCTTCTAAAGATGGGAAGAGGGACATAGTTAGACAAGCTTCAGATAAGAACACAGCTCCAAACTTGAATGCGATTCCTTCCTTGCTATCAGTCAATAGTTGATTATCTTCACTAGCATAATACACATTAAACTCTGTTAATTAATTACTTAATTTACTACTTGTTTATTATTAATTACTCTATTAGCATCTCCCTGTGTTTATTTTGGCTTGATTTGTTGGTTGGCTGTCTTGATCTTACATCGTTCATTTTCTGGGTTTCATTGTAGACATCAGTTTGAAATATGATTGAGCAACATTGTACGCAAGCTAGCCGTTTTGGCTTAGTTAGTTAGTAACCTTCACTCATGTACTCAAGATTTTACGTCGATTTGTACGTCAATATTGTGCAAGGAGTTTGTAGCTCAGTTAAGTCAAATATATCGCTCTTACGTTTGGACTTTGGAGGAGTTTGCAATTATCTCTTCTGTTGTTTTGAATTTGTATTATCTTTTTATGTAATTTGGAGTGTTGAGTTATGGCAATTAAAAATTGAAGAGAGTTTATGAAAGAGTGTTGCATGTGTTGTGGGTTTCAGATGTCACATGGATGCACGTATTTGAAAGTTGTTTGGACAAAGTGTAAGGTCTAAATAGATGCATACATACAAATATCACAGAGGCCCACGTTAGAGAATCCCCAGCACTATTTGGATTTTGGACTTACACCGGAATTATTATATATTTCTTTCATGACGATCCTTTGACAATATATACTTCAATAGTTTGATTAATTTTAATGGCCCACCCCCTCCAGCTTGCTTATTTATTAATGTGCAAAGTTTTCAAAGATGGAGAATGCCAAATAGGGAAATGCTAAGAAGATTTTTTTTAAAGAGAATATTAACGAAAAGTTTCAGATACTGTTCACTTTAACGAAAAATTACATTTTAATACTAAAATGTCAATTTTGATATTATTCACTTTATCTTTTATTTTATCATGTCAACTTTATCATCTACTTATATTAATATATAACAAGAGTCGTTCCATTCATTCACAAAAATCTCTTAATTATCGATGATGGATGTTTAGGGGATTTCCACTATTTTCATTATTTTCGTATATGGTAGTAAATCATAATTAAGTTGACTCTCCGGGCAAGTGTCATTGTAACATCCCACATCGACCAACGGAGAAATGGTGATGTGTCTTATATGTGCATGCCCATTTCCATATAACATGAGGTCTTTTGGGAACTCATTGACTTCGGATTTCATCGGAACTCCGAAGTTAAGCGAGTTTGGGCGAGAGCAATCGCATGATGGGTGACCCACTAGAAAGTTGCTCGTGAGTTTCCAGAAACAAAAATGTGAGGGAATGGTAAGCCCAGAGCAGATAATATTGTGCTACGACGGAGTCGAGACTGTGATGTGATAGAATGGTATCAGAGCCACTCTGCCGTGTGGTGCAAGTGTGCCGACGAGGACGTCGGGCCCCTAAGGGGAGATGGATTGTAACATCCCACATCGACCAACGGAGAGGGGGTGGCGTGCCTTATATGTACATGCCCACCTCCATATAGCACGAGACTTTTTGGGAACTCACTGACTTCAAATTCCATCGGAACTCCGAAAGTAAATGAGTTTGGGCGAGAGCAATCACATGATGGGTGACCCATTGGGAAGTTGCTCGAGAATTTCCAGAAGCTACGGTGGAGTCGGGACTGGGATGTGACAGTCATTGTAAAAGTATTTGTGGGAGGAATTTGATTGTGGTTTAGGGAGAAAGGACTTTATAGCATGAGTTTTGTTTCGTTGGTAGAATGCACCATTTGCATAACATCCAACTAAACATAAATTTTTAATGAAAATATAAACGTGTAACTCAAGTAATTAAAAGTGTTTAGTCTTTTCACTTGAGTTGAGTATAGAATACACCTGTATAGTTATATAACTTATATTACATTTTTTGTGAGGTGTAAGCTTTGCGTTTTTAAGAAGGAATTGATTTTTTGACATCTGTTATGTGCATAAGAAAAAAATAGCGTGTGAAAAATCACTTTTCTTTAAAATGAGATAAATTCTACTGTGCAATTGCAGTATTATTTTCCGTTCATATATATACTAATAGGGTTTATACCTCGGTTACACCCAATTATCTGAACGAAAAATTTGTCGGACTTGGATTGTCTGCCCTCCTGGTTGTGGTGCCCTTTTATGCCCTCCTATTTTGTGCGGTCACGGTTAAGCCACGTCAATATTTTATATTTTAATTATTTTTTGTCTTATTATCTCATTAAAAAATTAATATAAAATATTGACGTGGTTTAACCGTGACCGCACAAAATATGAGGGCATGAAAGGGCACCACAACTGGGAGGGCAGACAATCCAAGTCCAAATTTGTCTCCAACCACAAAAGCATTTGGTTTCCTTACCTGTTCTAATTGTACGATCCCAATCACAATTTCGGATCTTTAAAATAGTAGAAAAACATTTTACCTCTCGAACATGCGAATTCACAATTTCGGATCTTTAAAATACTACAGAAAATAAAGCTATGGAAAATACTTTAGAACCCAAACAAAATTTGAGGTGACGTGGACCGGGATTCATCCTATATTTCAATATGAGAAAATTGAGAACCAAATTTAATTATTTGGCATTATTTTTGTTTTGACAAAGAATATGATATTTTTACACTAAATTCATCTAATTTTATGAAAGATACTAAAATTTTAAGAGAAAACTAAAAATATATTATTTTAACCAACTTAACTAAATGGAAGTATTATTAGCACTCCAAAAATCTCATTATACACTCCTCACAAGTGTATTTTTCTTTTCCAATATAGAAAGTTTGGAGTGTAGAATGAGATTTTTGGAGTGCTAATAACAATTCCCTAAGCCCATCTCCAGCTGATGGCTAGTCAGAGAGCTCGTTTTAGCCCTCTGGCCCTCCAAGATATTAATATTTTAATGAACAGTACATAGTCATATTTGCCTTCGTCTCCAACCGAGGGCCAAGGGGACATAGGGCCAAACATAATTCATTATTTAAAAACTACAACTTAAATTCAAATCCAACGGCTAAGTGACATTAGCTAGCCGTTGGTAGCTGACATCATGCTGACGTCAGCTAGCCGTTGGATTTGAAGTTTTTTTTTTTTTTTTGGCTATAAATAGGGTGGATATCAGGCTATAATTCACACAACTTTCAATTCAATCTCTTTCAATTCAAGTTTGCAATGAATTCCAACTTTGGATCCTCTTTGGATTCCAACTGAGGGTTCTCATCCAATTCCAAATTGGAAGCAAAATGGGCGCAAATGAGACAACAAGATGAAAAGTCTGATGAAGAAGTTCAAGTAATGCGCAACAAACAAAACAGAGCAGCAGCCATGGCTGCGGCCAAGGTGTGTCAACCAACTGAGGAACAACCTTAATGGGGTTGCTCTGTTATTGGTCGCTCTTACAAACCACGAAACAGAGCGATGACGCATGTCAATCTGATGAACAACTATTTCAACCCTAACTCGGTGTACACAGAAGAGGATTTCAGATGTCACTTCCGGATGAGGCATCATGTCTTCAAGCATTTACTTCGTAATGTCTAACAGGTCAATCTATACTTTCAACAGAAACGGGACAGAGCAGGCCGTCCTGGTTTCTCACTTCATCAGAAGGTTACTGTTGCATTCTGAATGATGGCCTATGGCTCCCCAACTGATTCGATGGATGAAACCTGTTGATGCACAAAATCAGTGAGGACTTTGGTACAACAGAAAGTGTTAAGTTTGTGACATTCGCTAGATTGCTCCGGTTACTAGTATGGATAAGTATAGGCCTGGCAAACGGGTCGTGTCAGTCGTGTTCGTGTCGTTTTCGTGTAACACCTGTTATCTTAACGGGTCGTGTCGTGTCACACCCGTTATCTTAACGGGTCCTTAACAGGTCGTGTCACTTTACCCAACGGGTAAAGTGACCCGACCCGTTATGACCCGTTATGACCCGTTAAGAAAAATATATTTTTTTTCTTAAATTTGCACATACCACACATTGCCACATAAATATTACTTCAAAACATTAAAACACATTTGTCGTTTAAGTACTACATCTACACTCGAAAATAAGAGCCTAATAAAAAAATAATACATACACTACTAATCTATTACAAATTTTAAATGTGCAAGGATATGCAAAATGAAACAGTTTTTGTTTTCAAGGTTGTGAAATCTTTCTCAAAAGTTTAAACCTCAATTTACAAAATCCTCGATTTACATCGATCATCATGAAATTGCATTGGAACTTTGGCTTGATCTATTGCCTTCAATAGTTATGTTGATGATGTTTTCAATAAGGTTTTCCACGTCATAACTATCTTCTGCATAAACTAAGCATAGAAAAACCAAACATTAAAAATCATTCAAATTATGAGAAGTTTACCAAAATAATTATGAAAAAAAATAAAACAATAGTACTATACCATACTTTTATTAAGTATAAACATAAGATTTTGTGGTATCCACTAGTGTAAATATTTTAAATTGAAGATCGAATTCAATCATTGTATTCATATAAGGTCAAGGAGTGTAGCTGCAAAAAATCATCAAAATTAGAGTTAAAATGACCGTTAAATCGTGATTTTTCTTTTTATAACCGTCGAAAAGTTTTGTCCCGTTAATTGATCTCTGAATGTTTGTTTTTTGTAATTTTTGACGTATGCGATCTCGAAGTATATACAAACATGTTTGACGGTTGGATCTTTGAAACTAGTTTCGTAGAATGAGTATCCCATCAAAACAATAGATTCACTAATACTTAATAGTTTATTCATACTTTTATTAAGTATAACATAAGATTTTGTGGTATCCACTAGTGTAAATATTTTAAATTGAAGATCGAATTCAATCATTGTATTCATATAAGGTCAAGGAGTGTAATTGTAACAAATCATCAAAATCGGAGTTAAATTAACCGTTAAATCGTGATTTTTCGTTTATAACCGTCGAAAAGTTTTGTCCCGTTACTTGCTCTTTGAATGTTTGTTTTTTGCAATTTTTGGCGTATGCGATCTCGAAATATATAAAAACATGTTTGACGGTTGGATCATTGAAACAAGTTTCGTAGAATAAGTATCTCATTAAAACAATAGATTCACTAATACTTAAGAGTTTATTCATACTTTTATTAAGTATAACATAAGATTTTGTGGTATCCACTAGTGTAAATATTTTAAATTGAAGATTGAATTCAATCATTGTATTCATATAAGGTCAAGGAGTGTAGTTGTAAAAAATCATCAAAATCGGAGTTAAATTAACCGTTAAATCGTGATTTTTCGTTTATAACCGTCGAAAAGTTTTGTCCCGTTACTTGCTCTCTGAATGTTTGTTTTTTGCAATTTTTGGCGTATGCGATCTCGAAATATATAAAAACATGTTTGACGGTTGGATCATTGAAACTAGTTTCGTAGAATGAGTATCCCATCAAAACAATAGATTCACTAATACTTAAGAGTTTATTCATACTTTTATTAAGTATAACTATCCACTAGTGTAAATATTTTAAATTGAAGATCGAATTCAATCATTGTATTCATATAGGGTCAAGGAGTGTAGTTGTAAAAAATCATCAAAATCGGAGTTAAAATGACCGTTAAATCGTGATTTTTCGTTTATAACCGTCGAAATGTTTTGTCTCGTTAATTGATCTCTGAATGTTTGTTTTTTGTAATTTTTGACGTATGCGATCTCGAAGTATATACAAATATGTTTGACGGTTGGATCTTTGAAACTAGTTTCGTAGAATGAGTATCCCATCAAAACAATAGATTCACTAATACTTAATAGTTTATTCATACTTTTATGAAGTATAACATAAGATTTTGTGGTATCCACTAGTGTAAATATTTTAAATTGAAGATCGAATTCATTACTTGTATTCATATAGGGTCAAGGAGTGTAGTTGTAAAAAATCATCAAAATCGGAGTTAAAATAACCGTTAAATCGTGATTTTTCGTTTATAACCGTCGAAAACTTTTGTCCCATTACTTGATCTCTGAATGTTTGTTTTTTGCAATTTTTTGGTGTATGCGATCTTGAAGTATATACAAACATGTTTGACGGTTGGATCATTGAAACTAGTTTTGTAGAATGAGTATCCCATCAAAACAATAGATTCACTAATACTTAAGAGTTTATTCATACTTTTATTAAGTATAACATAAGATTTTGTGGTATCCACTAGTGTAAATATTTTAAATTGAAGATCGAATTCAATCATTGTATTCATATAAGGTCAAGGAGTGTGGTTGTAAAAAATCATCAAAATCGGAGTTAAAATGACCGTTAAATCGTGATTTTTCGTTTATAACCGTCAAAAAGTTTTGTCCCGTTACTTGCTCTCTTAATGTTTGTTTTTTGCAATTTTTGGCGTATGCGATCTCGAAGTATATACAAACATGTTTGACGGTTGGATCGTTGAAATTAGTTTCGTATAATTCGTATCCCATGAAGTTCAATGGTGTGTGTGTGTATATATATATTTATTTATTAAGTAGATTTAAATCTATTTATTTTGTATGTATAATTATTATAGTTTTTAGGGGTATAAAATTTAATATATATATATATATATATATAATTATTATAGTTAATATTTTGGGTATAATTATTATAGTATATATAATTATTATAATTATTATATTTAATTTAATATATATACATATATATAATTATTATAGTTTTTAGGGGTATAAAATTGTTAAATTAATATATATATATATATAATTATTATAGTATTTTTTTAGGGTTATAAATTATTAAATTAATATTCTGCTTATCGTGTATCGTGTTACCCACGTGTATACCCGAACAAACCCGTTATCTTAACAGGTGCTTATCGGGTTACCCGATAACGACCCGTTTCGTTATCGTGTCGACCCGAACACCTGTTAATTTCGTGTCGTGTCGTGTCGGGTTATCGGGTCGTGTTAGGAATTGCCAGGCCTAGATAAGTATGTAAATGGATAGAGATAGGGAAGCAAACATAAGATGTACGTGGTTCACCCAAATTGGCTACGTCCACATAGTAGATGAGTTCTCATTAATTGTGAAGGGTTTACACAAGTACATAGGTTCAAGCTCTCATTTAGTGAGTACAAGTGAATGATTTAGTACAAATGACATTAGGAAATATTGTGACTGAATGATCTCTATTTATAGAAGAGAGTTTCTAGTTTCATTCTGACATTGACACGTGTCGTGTTGTGATTGGCTTCTAATGTTAACACGTGTCGCGCTATGATTGGCTCCTGATGTCGACACGTGTTGCGCTGTGATTGGCCTCCTGGTTGGAAGGAAACTCTTCTGGGTCCTTGACGGTATAACGTTGATCGATGCTGAGTAGTTTCGAGATTGGTCAAGTATGGTACAAACAGTGCTCCCCTAAGTTCCCGAGTGAGGGAAGCTCCTCGGTTGGGGACTTGCAAGATCCAAGTCATTGAGTAATCACAAAACTTCTAAGTACCAAAGTGTGGTATCATTTTCATTTGCTTTATCTATCTCATATGTAGATGTGGCATCTTCTCTTGAAGTACTTTTCCTCTATCCAGGGGTGGTATCTTTAACCGATGAAGATGCACAAGGTAATGTATCAATTTCACTTGAAGCTTACTTGTAGTTTCGGGCTTGGTCAAGTGCGGTAAAAACCCTATAGTAGAAGTTCCCCAAGTCGCCGAGCTAGGAGATTTGCCGAATGAGGTAACAGACAAGGTAAGCAATCAGACTTCCAAGCAAGCAACCTGGATCGGAGGTTCGACTTCGGCTTCCGGTTGATTGTTCTCATTCTCCTTGTGTCGTAAATAGCATCAAGGATAAGGAGAAGCAAATGGAGAAGAGATGATATGAGATACTTTTACTTTTGAAGAAGTAAATTTCCACAGGCTTATTCTTGAACTGGGCTGGAGGGTTTTCTAGTTTCTTCTAGAGTATAAGGCTGACTCAAGAATTTAAGGGTCAAAACAAGTCCATCAAATTTAGAGGACGTTCGACCCTGATGATATGGGATACTTTTTCTGTTGACAAAGTAGTGGATGTATCGGCATGTGTTCTGTTACGCTTGTCTCCACATGCTTTCTTGTATCCTTCTCACTTGCCCAATCTATTCCTCAGGCAGATGTGGTATCTTTTCTGGAAGCATAAGATGTTGAAGACGAGTACTCGAGAGCAATGCTAGGTAAGTAATCAGGCAAGGGGTTCCAGGCAGTCAGTTCCTGACTGGTAGCTTGATTCCAAGTGCTGACTGATTGCTCTCTTTCTCCTTGTCTTGTAGGTAAGAACAAGGGCAAAGGAAAAGACAGGGAAAAAGCATGATATGGGATACTCTTGCTTTTGACCCTGATGATATGAGATACTCTTGCTCTGGTGTGGCTGGTTTGCATAGGTATTATTGGGGGGAGAAAGTTAAGTATTTCAAGAGGCTTCGTTGGGAGTGCCCTCTCAGATATGAGGAAGGGTTGAGCATTTTTGCAGGCCTGCCTGTCCGTGGAGGATGAAGGTCGACATATATAGGAGTCTCCCTAACAACAAGTAGTAATGATATTCCTTTACCCTTCTTGGTCGTAGCAATGTAATGGGAGCTGCAAGTTTCACGTGTTTTAACTTTGTCAGAGCACTTTGAAAAAATGGTATGTGGTATCTGGAAAGTTGATGTTGCGTGTGAAGATTGCAGACAAGCTTTATCAAGGAAATCTAGCTCTCAAAGTAAAAGAGCGGTGCCTCTTCGATTTTTGAGAAAGTAATCTTGTTAGGAGTCTGGCTCTCAAGATTTGGAAGGCGGTGCCTCTTCGATTTTTGAGAAAGTAATCTTGTTAGGAGTCTGGCTCTCAAGATTTGGAAGGCGGTGCCTCTTCGATTTTTGAGCAAGTAATAATGCTATTCCTTTACCCTTCTTGGTCATAGCAATGTAGTGGGAGCTGCAAGCTTCACATGTTTTAACTTTGTCAGAGCGCTTTGAAAAAGTGGCTTATGGTATCTGGAAAGCTGATGTTGCGTGTGAAGATTGCAGACAAGCTTTATCCAAGGAAATCTGGCTCTCAAAGTTCGAAGAGCGGTGCCTCTTCGGTTTTCGAACAAGCAATCCTGTCGGGGATCTGGCTTTCGAGATTCAGAGAACGGTGCCTCTTTGATTTTTGAGAAAGCAATCTTGTTGGGAGTGTTTTCTCGAATGTGAGTAAAGGTTAGGCATTTTTGCCAGTTTGCCTTGCCACGAAGGACGGAGGTTGACACACATTTGGACTTTCTAATTATCAAGCAGTGATGTTGTTCCTTTACCCTTGTGGGTAATAGTACGATAGCTGGATCTTCAAATTTTATGTGTCTAAACTTTGTCAGAGATCTTTGGCAAAGTTATCTGTGGTACCCGAGCAGCTGATGTTGCATGTGGAAAGTGGTGTCTTTTCAGAATCCGGAGAGTGGTGCTTCTTCAATTTTTGAACCAACGACCATGTTGCCCTTTCTTTTATAAGGGCACCAATTGTGTGCAAGAAGTACATTCAGAAAGTTATTCCTTGTAGGAGTTTTCCCCTTACTTAAGAGATTTATTGCACCTTATTTCTCCTTCATCATTTTTGAGAATGTCTGGCCCATCCGACCGTCGTTTTGACTTAAACTTTGGTGAAGAGGCAGCCATGCATTCTCAAGACAACATATGGCGCTCATCCTTCTTATCCCCTACTGGTCCTCTTACCGTTGAGGACTCTGTGATGAAGAATGATATGACCGCTGCGGTGGTGGCCAGGAACCTTCTTACTCCCAAAGATAACAGACTACTTTCCAAACGGTCTGATGAGTTGGCTGTTAAGGATTCTCTGGCTCTCAGTGTTCAGTGTGCAGGTTCTGTGTCTAATATGGCCCAACGCTTATTTGCTCGAACCTGCCAAGTTGAATCATTGGCGGTTGAAGTGATAAGTCTCAAACAGGATATCAGAGGGCTTAAGGATGAGAATAAACAGTTGCACAGGCTCGTACATGACTATGCTACAAACATGAAGAGGAAGCTCGACCAGCTGCAGGAATCTGATTGTCAGATTTTACTTCATCATCAGAGGTTTGTGGGTTTGTTCCAAAGGCATTTATTGCCTTCGTCTTCTGGGGCTGTACTACATAATAAAGCTCCAAATGATCAACCTTCGGTGCCTCATCCTTCTGGGGTTCTGCCTAGTACTGAGGCTCCGAATAATCACCTTCTGGTGCCTCCTCTTTCTGGGGCGCTGCCGATTGCTAAGACTTCTTCTGAGCAACCTTTGTGAGGGCTCCCTCTTGTTTGTTTATTTTGATTCATGTATATGTACATATGTGTAACTTATCGGAGATATCAATAAACAAGCCTTGCTTCATTTCAACGTATTGTGTTAAATACACCAAGGCCTTCTTCACTAAGTTCTTTGAATTTTTTCTTTTATTGAAGCTTGTATGTTGAAGCTTTGTGAGTGAAGCATGTAGGTTGAGGTAGTGCTCCTTTAATTTCCCGAATGAAGAAAGCTTCTCGTTTGGAGACTTGAAAAATCCAAGTCACCAAGTGGTCGTGAGACTTCCGAGTACCAAGGTGCAGTAGTGTATGGTAGGAGTCCCCCAAGTCTCTAGTCGAGGGAGTTAACGAATGAGGCACTTCCTTTCTAAGTGATAGCCTAAAACTCCTTCTTCATATATATTTGTTATGAAAGTTGTTAGGCCCAAAGAAGATGAAGCCTAAGCAATTTTTTTTTTTTTCGAATTTTCGAATTTTCAAATTTTCGAAATATATATATATATTGTTTTTTTTTTAAAGCTTTGTACGTGAAGCTTTGGTGTTGAAGTTTTGTAGGTGAAGCTTTGAGGTTGAAGCTTTGTTAGGCACCATGAATTGATTTTGCTTCACACTATCTTGATCAAGATAGTGTGAGGCTTTTGTAGGTGAAGTTTTTGTGTTGAAGTTTTGGAGGTGAAGCTTTTGTAGGTGAAGCTTTTGTGGGTGAAGCTTTTGTGGGTCAAGCTTTTGTGGGTCAAGCTTTTGTGGGTCAAGTTTTTGTGGATCAAGCTTTTGTGGGTCAAGCTTTTGTGGGTCAAGCTTTTGTGGGTGATGCTTTTGTGGGTCAAGTTTTTGTGGATCAAGTTTTTGTGGGTCAAGCTTTTGTAGGTGAAGCTTTTGTGGGTGAAGCTTTTGTGTTGAAGCTTTTCTGGGTGAAGCCTTTGTAGGTGAAGCTTTGGAGTTGAACCTTTGTAGGTGAAGCTTTGGAGTTAAACCTTTGTAGGTGAAGCTTTAAGGTTAAAGCTTTGTTGGGCACCATAAATTGATTTTGCTTCACACTATCTTGATCAAGATAGTGTGAAGTTTTTGTAGGTGAAGCTTCTGTTGGGTACCATGAATTGATTTTGCTTCACACTATCTTGATCAAGATAGTGTGAAGTTTTTGAGAATTTGTAGTTGTCCTCCATTGATGAAGCTTTTGTTGGTGAAGCTTTGAAGTTGAAGCTTTTGTTGGTGAAGCTTTTATGGGTGAAGCTTTTGTGGATCAAGCATTGGAGTTGAAGCTTTTGTTGGGTACCATGAATTGATTTTGCTTCACACTATCTTGATCAAGATAGTGTGAAGCTTTTGAGAATTTGTATTTGTCCTCCATTGATGAAGCTTTTGTTGGTGAAGCTTTGGAGTTGAAGTTTTTGTTGGTGAAGCTTTTGTTGGGTACCATGAATTGATTTTGCTTCACACTATCTTGATCAAGATAGTGTGAAACTTTTGAGAATTTGTAGTTGTCCTCCATTGATGAAGCTTTTGTTGGTGAAGCTTTGGAGTTGAAGCTTTTGTTGAATTTCCCTTTTTTTTTTTTTTTGGGAAACTAGAAATTTAAAAATATGGGAGAGACAACATATACAAATTTTGCTTCCACATTGTTGAGCAAGAAATTGTGATGCAAGCCACACCTTGTAGTAGTTGAAGGTTTGGATGAACCGTATAAATTGAATTTGCTTCGAACAGTCCTGAATTTGCTTCGAAGGTTTGAGAATTGTAGTTGCCCTCCATTGATGAAGCTTTTGTTGGCACCATAAATTGGTTTTGCTTCACACTATCTTGATCAAGAGTGTTTGAAGCTTTTTAGAATTGTGGTTGAACTCCTTTGATGAAGCTTTTGTTGCTACCATAAATTGGTTTTGCTTCACACTGTCTTAATCAAGGGTGTGTGAAGCTTTTGAGAATTGTGGTTGCCCTCCTTTGATGAAGCTCTTGTTGGCACCATAAATTGGGTTTGCTTCACACTGTTTTGATCAAATACGTGTGAAGCTTTTGAGAATTGTGGTTGCCCTCCATTGATGAAGCTCTTGTTGGCACCACAAATTGATTTTGCTTCACACTGTCTTGATCAAGAGTGTGTGAAGCTTTCTACGAGTTGTAGTGTTTGCATTGTTACAATGGGGAAATGTTTGAAGCAGATGCACAAGAGCTGAATAGCTTGATCTTCGTATGCCATGCACTGAAGTTGTTGTTGGCTTGCAATAAGGCTTTGTTGGTGACTATAACTCTTGTTAGGCATAAGTGCTCCCCTAGTTGACTTGTCAAGCTTGAGGGTTTTTGATTATTTGTGAATGCTAGGAGTTCACATGTACAAGTTGTACCACTCGTCTTCTGGTAGGTGGAATGAATGGTGAGTTGTTTTCATCACTTGGTTGGTGGTACGAAGGTGAGTTCCTTCATCACCTTTCATCACATTTCATCACCTGATTGGTGGCATGAGGATGAGTTCCTTCTTCCCCTAGTTGGTGGCATGAATGGCAAGTTGCCAAATGATATTAGAGTACGAGTTGTACATTTCATCACCTGGTTGGTGGCATGAGTGGCAAGTTGCCAAATGATATTAGAGTACGGGTTATACATTTCATCACCTGGTTGGTGGCATGAATAGCAAGTTGCCAAATGATATTAGAGTACGGGTTACACATTTCATCACCTGATTGGTGGCATGAAGAAGAGTACGAGTTGTACATTTCATCACCTGGTTGGTGGCATGAAGATGAGTTCCTTATTCACCTGGTTGGTGAGAATAAGGGCAAGGTGTCTAGGCACATTGTAGCAAGTGTCGAATGACACAAAATATGTTGAACCCTTTCAAAGCACAGTTGGCTTATGTATGAATGTGTTGGAATGTATGATTGAACGAATATACTGTGAAGCTGTTCATTTATTTGTAAAGTCTTGTTGACATATACTTAGACTTTGTTTCATGCTGGAAGCATTCATGATGAAGCTTTGAACCCAAGTGTTTCATTTCTAGGAATGTAAAACGATTATGATCAAGTTGTCTAAATCACCTCTTTATTGAATTCATGCTAAATAGTCTTCGTTACATAGGATGCCAAATGGCTGAAGCTTAACACTTGTACAATGTGAGTTTACTTGTAATAGTACTTCAAGTGATCAGCGTTCCAGGGATGGCCAAAGGTCTTGCCATCAGAGCTTCTAAACTTTTAGGAGCTAGGGCGACTGATGCCAACAACTTCAAACGGTCCATCCCAGTTTGGACTAAGTGTTCCTTCACTCGGGACTCTATCACAGAGTAATCTTTTCTTCAATACCCAGTCCCCCGCTTTGAAAGAATGAGGTTTGACCATTGAGTCATAGTAGTTGGAGATGCGCTGCTTGTAGGCGACATTCCTCAAGTGAGCCTGGTTTTTGTGTTCCTCGACTAGATCTAAGTTGAGGGTAAGTTGTTTGTCATTTTCGCTTTGGACGTAGTTCTAGACTCGGAACGTTGCTTGCTCATGCTCAATTGGGACCACTGCCTCTGTACCAAAGGCAAGTGAGAATGGGGTTTCTCCTGTTGATGTCCAATACGAAGTGTGGTATGACCAAAGAACTTGGGGTATCAATTCTGGCCAACAACCTTTAGCCTTGTCCAAGTTGGTTTTCAAAGTTCGCTTAATTATTTTGTTGATTACTTCAACTTGTCCATTAAGCTGGGGATGAGCTGGAGAGGCAAAACATAAGTTGATGTTGAACTTAGAGCAGAACATTATGAACTTATTGTTGTCGAACTGTCGCCCGTTGTCAGTGACTATCGCATTGGGAATGCTGAATCTGCAAAGGATGTTCTTCCATACGAAGTCTTCTATTTTTACCTCAGTAATGGTTGCCAAGGGTTCTACTTCGGCCTACTTTGTGAAGTAGTCAACTGCAATGATTGCATAGCGAACCTTGCCCTTCCCTGCAGGCATTGGGCCGATCAAATCAAGTCCCCATTGGGCGAAGGGCCAAGGGTTGATCATAGGAGTAAGCGGCTCGGGAGGGGAGTGATGAATAGTTGCGTAAAGTTAACACTTATCACATAAGTGGGATATTCTGATGGCATCTTGGTGGAGTGTTGGCCAGTAATATCCTTGGCGAAAAGCCTTGTGTGCTAGGGATCGAGATCCAACATGATCTCCGCAGACTCCTTCATGTATTTCCCGAAAGACAGTTTCCGCCTCTGCGGGCGTAAGACATCTTAAGTATTGTTAGTTAAAACCCCGCTTGTAGAGTTGGTCATTAATGATCAAGTAACGGGTAGCCTTGTATCAAATTTGCTTATCTTGGACTTTGTCATTTAGAAGGGTGCTATGAGCAAGGAATCTATAAATCGGAGTAATTCAACTATCTCCTTGTTGTAAGTTGTACACTTCTGCAGCCATGGTGCTTGGTGCTGCCAACAATTCGACCTGAATTTTTCTCCCAATCTTGTCTTCCACTGCTGAGGCGAGGTGAGCCAAAGCATTTGCATGATTGTTTGCCGCTCGAGGAATTTGGGTGATCTGGTAGTGGAAGTGCTTGAGCAAAAATTGTGTTTGTGCCAGATATGCTGCCATTGAGCTATCCTTAGCATCAAAGTTGTTGGTGACTTGTTTAACCCCAAGTTGTTTGGCCAAACGTAAGCCTGCTAGGAGGGCTTCATATTCGGCCTCATTGTTCAACGCCTTGAATTTGAAACGAAGAGCATACTCCATCGCCACTTTGTCAGGGGTCGTAAGGACTAGTTTTGCTCCACAACCCTGTTGGTTAGACGAGCCATCAACGTATAAACTCCATGCTGGGGCTGTTGGTTATATTTTCTGAGCTTCCGAGGGTAATGAAACCACTTCTTTAGGCGTAGAAACAATGTCAACCAGATATGTGAAGTCGGCGATGAAGTCTGCCACTGCTTGGCCCTTCTCAGCTGGCTTTGGTTGGTAGGAGATGTCAAACTCACCCAATGCTATCACCCATATGATCATTCACCCGGAAATGTCAGGACTTTGGAGTATCTGTCGACAATGATGATTGGTAAGCACGATGATGGAATATGCTTGGAAGTAAGGGCAAAGTTTTCGAGCAGACATGACCAATGTTAGAGCCAATTTCTCAATGTTGGAGTACCGTGTCTCCGCATCTTGCAAGGCCTTGCTAGCATAGTAGACAGGCCGTTCGACATTACCATCATTTCGAATGAGAACGGAACTTACTGCTGAAGCCGATACTGATAGATAGATAATGAGAGTGTCACCGACCTCATGTTTAGAGAGCAAATGGGTTTTACTCATGTAGTCTTTGAGGTTCTTGAATGCCTCAGCACATTCATTAGTCCATGTAATGTACTTCTTACTTCCCTTAAATGTTTTGAAAAAATGAGCGCATTTGTCGGTGGCCTTAGAGATGAACCTAGTTAAGGCTGCCACCTTGCCAGTAAGGCTTTAGATGTCTTTTGAAGTTACCGGTTCCTTCATGTCGAGGATTGCTTTGATCTTCTCGGGATTAGCCTTAATGCCTCGTTGGCTTATCATGAAGCCTAAGAATTTGCCAGAGCCTACGCCGAAGGCACATTTGTTGGGGTTCAACCTCATTCGATACCTCTTCAGAATGGTGAAAGTTTCAGATAGGTTGGTGATGTGTTGGTCAGCATGTTTGCTCTTGACTAGCATATCATCAACGTAAACTTTCATGCTCTTCCCAATCTGTTCGGCGAACATTGAATTGACCAGTCTCTGATAAGTCGCTCATGCATTCTTTAGGCCAAAGGGCATGACTTTATAGTAATATAGTCCCCTGTCAGTAGATAAGGCTGTGTGTTCTTGGTCTGGAGGGTTCATGAGGATTTGGTTTTATCCTGAGTAAGCATCCATGAAACTCAGGAGTTCACACCCTGCCGTATAGTCTATAAGTCTGTCTATGAGAGGAAGAGGAAAGCTATCATTCGGGCATCCTTTGCTTAGGTCGGTGTAATAGACACACATTCTCCACAAGACCTTTTGGAGCAGGAGATTTTCCTTGGTCGGATTCTTTTTAACAAAGACAACATTTGCTACCCACGTTGGATAATTGACTTCGCGGACGAAGCCTATGCCTTTGAGTCTTTTAACTTCTGCCTTCATTGCCTCGTACCGTTCAGCGTCATAAGATCTTCGCTTCTGTCTCACTGACTTGGTTTTGGGGTCAATACTTAATCGTTGACAGATTATATCGGGAGAGATGCCTGGCATGTCCTCGTATGACCAGGCGAAGACCTCAGTGTTCTCTTGCAAAAAAGAGATCAATGCCAACCGAATGGGTGGTGACAAGGTGGTACCAATCTTCACCATGCGATCCGGATAATTTTTTAAGATAGAAACCTTCTCCAGCTCTTCAGCGGGTTGTGCTTGCTGAGTGAAAGAGTCATATCGAGGATCGTCGGGTTGACTATTGCCATCGTGAAGATCCAAGTTGGCTTCGTTTGGGCTGGTCTTTATGACTTGGTCATGTATAGAAAGGGTTTCCTTGGGCACAGACAGGTGATGTTGCTTGACCGAAGTGTTGTAACATGATCGTGCACTAAGTTGGTCTCCTCTGATGTAACCATTGCCATAGGGGGTTAGAAATTTCATCAACAACATATGTGTGGATACCATGGCCTTGAAATCATTGATGCCTGTGCGTCCGAAGATGACATTGTATGCCATTGGGCAATCAACCACCAGGAAGTTAGTGGTAATGGTAGCTGTGTAAGGGCATATACCAATGGTAAAAGGTGAGTGTATGCTCCCCAAAGGTTGCATGATATCACCGGAGAAGCTTATCCGAGGGGAATCGAGCGGTCGAGCAAGTGTTTAGCTATATTAAGTGCCCTAAAAGCTTCAGCAAACATGATATTGACCGAAGCCCCCGTGTCTACCAGGATTCGTCGTACTTCAAAGTTGGCTATGTGAGCTTCCACGATCAGTGGGTTGTTGTGAGGGTAGATGATACCTCTTTCTTCCTCAGGGTAGAAACATATTAGATCCCAGTTAGGCTTTTGATACTTACCTCCCCTGATGTCTTACACGTGAAACACTTGGTGGCCAGACCTTAGAGCTCGTTCACTATTTTTCATGGCCATGTTGGAAGATTTAGATATGGGTGAGCCACCACTTATGGAATATATCACATTTACCTGGCGTTGGTTACGGTTACCCCTTGGAAGGTGAAGGAGGAATTGATCAATTTTTCCTTCACGTGCCAAAGCTTCAATATGATCACGAAGGGTGATACATTTCTCACCGTCATGGCCATTATGCTCGTGGTAGCAGCAAAACGTGCCCGTGTTCTTCGTGGGCTTGTAATCCGGGTGCCTTGGTTTTGGCTTCAATATCAAGTGTGTTATGATGGGGTAAATGGCCACGCATGTGGCATTCAAAGGTGTGTATGCCTCATACCTCGGGGTAGGGGCTGTCCTGACACGTGCTTGACCCACTATGTTGACTGCCTAGGGTCGGGGATTATCATGGCGATACCCTTGGTTATCGCGGTAGTGTCCCTTACTCCTTTTACTAAAATAAAACTGGTGAGGATGGAAATCTTTCCTTTTGCCCTGAGATTGATATGTCTATTGACTTGGCAAAGTATTAAGGAAGGCAGGGGGAGGCACCGCTACCGTTTGGAAGGTCGAGGTCTTCTCATTTGGTTGGATCTGGCTTCCACTCCCTACTTGCTGATAAGGGGTGGTTGTGGGGGGTTTCCCTTGATATGTCCTTGCTTCGGCGAAGGCATGGTTGTAAGCTTGTGCCATCACCTCAGAGTAAGTCTTCCAAGTGTTGGCATTGATCATGTACTTGAAGAAACAATCACGTAGGCCTGCCGTGAATGCCTTGAGCGCGGTCTTGTCATCTGCCTCAACTCAGCGAGAATACTCATGGCTGAAACGACCAGCATACTCTCGTAGTGACTCGTTCGGCTTCTGACGAATAGTGTACAAGTCATCTGCAGAATGCAGACGATCGGTCTGGAAGATGTGTTGAGAGACAAACAGTTTCCTCAGTTCCTCAAATGAGTCTACTGTCTCAGGTGGAAGACGACAATACCAGTTTAGAGCTCCGCCAGAAAGGGTGGAATGGAAGAGAAGACATCGCTCTTCGTCGGTGTGCATATGATATGCCATGGTGGACTCAAAGAGGTTAAGGTGTTAAATTGGATCCTCCCTTCCAGTATAGAGTTGTAAACCAAGCTTTTGTTTTGTCTTCGCTTGAAGAAGGGTGTCGAGGATCCTCCTTATGAGAAGGCCAGGCCTGAGTTAGTTCCAGTCAGGTATCTCGGCCTGACGTTCGGCCTTCAACTTGTTTACTTCCTCAAGGAGCTGTAGGACAAGGGGGTCTTGAGTGGAGTCATGTACCACTGGATTTTCTTTCGTAAGTCTCCATCGCCTCTTGGAAGTAGGAAAGTTTGAGCAAGGGTGTGTGATTTTTCCTTGGATTCGCCGTACTGACTTCTAGGGCGAGTCTATTGGAATACCTCAGAGTCCCATGTACCTTCATGTTCCTCTAGGACATGTCGTTCTTTCCCTAGATTGGCAGCTGGCCAGGGTCGTAGGAGGGGACCGAGTCTTTCAGAAACCCTTGGGTTATTGATCTTCGAGCATATGTGGAGGGGATTCTCTCGACGTTACTTTAGGAAATCTCGGCAGTCACAATAAACAACTTTCGATCCTTCCAACCCTTCTGCAAGGAGGTGTCTTCCTCCACTTTTCCTGCTTCGGGTCGAAGCAGCTGGGTTGAGAGAAGTCTCATGTTGATCAATGTTTTGATGATTAGCTCGCTCCTCATCAGGGATACCCATGTCGAAGGAAAATGACCCTCCGTGTTGAGAGGCACCCAGATGATGGTTAATGTCCACAGGGGCAACAAGCTCGCGTGTTTGAGTACGCATAGTTTCATGGAGCGTCTCAAAGAGCTTCTCATACTGCTCTTGGAGGACCTCATTCTTCATTGCTATCTTGTTGTTTTGAGCTTCTAGCTCATTGACTTTAGCTTGAAAAGCAACCCTCTTTCCTTCCTTCTTTCGTTACTTCGCACTAGGTGCAAGATGGGTGTCATTCTATGTGATGTGGCTTCCTTCGCTCCCCATGTTGGAGAGGGATGCCTGGTTAAAAGAGAGTGTACGAACGGTGGAAACCAGCTTGACAAAGTTGAAGAGAGTGGGAATAAGTGTCGTTCCCACAGACGGTCCAAATGTTGATGCACAAAATCAGTGAGGACTTTGGTACAACAAAAAGTGTTAAGTTTGTGACCTTCGCTAGATTGTTCCCGTCACCAGTATGGATAAGTATGTAAATGGATAGAGATAGAGAAATAAACACAAGATGTACGTGGTTCACCCAGATTGGCTACGTCCACAGAGTAGAGGAGTTCTCATTAATTGTGAAGGGTTTACACAAGTACATAGGTTCAAGCTCTCTTTTAGTGAGTACAAGTGAATGATTTAGTACAAATGACATTAGGAAATATTGTGAGAGAATGATCTCTATTTATAGAAGAGAGTTTCTAGTTTCATTCTGACATTGACATGTGTCGTGTTATGATTGGCTTTTAATGTTAACACGTGTCACGCTATGATTGGCTTCTAATGTTGACACGTGTCGCGCTGTGATTGGCCTCCTGGTTGGAGGGAAACTCTTCTGGGTCCTTGACGGTATAACGTTGATCGGTGCTCAGTAGTTTCGGGATTGGTTAAGTATGGTACAAACAAAACCCATGGTATGTTTGAGTCTACATGCCTTGATACTCTTGAACAATTCTGTGACACAATTGTTCAGGTTTACAAAGATGAGTACCTCCGCGAGCCAAATCAAGAAGATCTGAATCGGCTCCTTCGCAAAGCTGAATACCGTGGGTTTCTGGGCATGATAAGGTCACTAGATTGCATGCATTGGGATTGGAAGAACTACCCCACAGGATGGCAATGAGGCTTTAGCGGAAGGTCAAGAAAGCCAACTATTGTGTTAGAGGCGATTGCCTCATATGACACATGGATCTGACATGCTTTCTTTGGAGTCCCTGGATCCCAAAATGACATTACAGTTCTTGGGCGTTCACCACTCTTCAATAACTTGACAGAAGGTAAAGCACCTCAACTTGACTACTACATCAACAACCGTCAATACAATATGGGGTATTACTTGGCAGATGGCATCTACCCAAAGGGGGCGACACTTGTCCAAACAATTCCAAACCCTAGGAATGACGCGGGAAAATTGTTTACCTTACACCAAGAGGCATATCGGAAAGATGTTGAGAGAGCTTTCGGTATTCTACAAGCACGGTGGAAAATCATCAGCGAACCTGCAAGAGGGTGGAGTCGAGAAAATTTGGACTCCATCATGATGTCTTGCATCATATTACACAATATGATAGTGGAGGATGAGCAAGATGGGTATATTGATGGAGAGTCCGATAACAACAAAGAAGATCCAAATAGGTCAAGAATGGCTCGTGCAAAAATATATAATGGACTTAATTTGCCTTTCAATCTAAGAACTGGTAATATCTCTATAACTAAGTACATGAGGTGTTATAGAATGATATGTTCTCGTGTCACAAACAATTACCTACAACAGGATCTTGTTGCACATCTTTGGGCCAAAAGAAGCATGGAGAGTAGGCGTTTAAGTTTTATGTTGTTAAATGTTTTTAAAAATGTTGTTTAAGTTTCACGTTGTTAAATGTTTTTTTTTTATGTTGTATAATTTGTATGTTGGTTAATGTTATTTAATGTTGTTTCATATTGTTTAATGTTCTTTCATGTTACTTAATTTAATTTAATATTGTATAATGGTTTAGGAAGTTATAGAAAAAAATATAATTTTAAAAAAAAGATTAATCATTTTTATGGCCAACCCTTTCAGATTCTGTGGGGCCTTCCACGAGCCCTCTAGCCTAACCTTCAGTTGGAGATGATTTTCAGACTATTTTCGACTCATTGGTCCTCTGAATTTTTTGGTTGGAAATGGCCTAACTGAATCATTGTGGACATTTATGTATGACATCATCCTTATCTAATACTTAATTGATGCATTGAAAATTGAACATTATTTTGATAAGAAGATACTGAAAAGTAAGATGTGGGTACCATAAAGAAAATATCTTTTCGTTTTCTCCTTTCCAGTGAAAGTGATAAGATTCTTCTATAAAATAAAATAAATTAATTAATTAATATTCTCACTCCTCTTTTTTTTTTCTCTCATTTTCTCACATCATATTTAAACAATAGGCTGAGTTAATATTTTATATTAATTTTTTATAAAGAAAAAAAGACAAAATGAAAAATGTGAGAGAAGGAAAGGGAATGAGACTCCCCAATGAAAAGAATCTTATACAACGTAAAAAAATAGATCACGAAATTGGATGGGAGGAACAAAGAGACTTTAATGAGGGGTAGAGACGAAGCTAGATATTTGTATAGAGGAATGAATCTTAAACAACAAAGTCACAATATAAACAAGTTTAAGAATTTACTAAACAAATGACTGATACATTAATTGGTAACATTTTTAAATATAATATCGTTCGATGCGTTTTCATGTTTTGATAGTTTTACTTAACACCTTCATTACTAGTATCATCAAATATCTCTCCTAACAATAATAATCATGTTATCATTCATCTATTGAACTCCCATCTGATTTCTCAATTTATTTTTTAGAAATGTCATGAACAAAAATACTTTTTCAACGTTGACAATAGTAAATAGAAGAGTTAACATTAATGTCACATGGAAGTAAACTAATGATACATCTCACTAAAATCACAAGCATATACATTTTTTCTCCCAACAGAAAAACCGAGGGGCCATCAGCCCTTCAGACCCAAGGTGACTGCGTGCTTGATGACTGATGAGGGGAGTTTCAAAATTACAAAAAGACAAGCGGAAGCTGTTTTATGTGGGGCACTGTATTTGTATGTTATCGACTCATACAAACCAGAAAAGAAGAAGAAGATTAATACGTAGGTACACCCGACCCATTATGTACACGTAATTTTAACCCATATATGCCCATGGGTTTAGATTTCTTTAACACGGTACAAAGACACCTCTCCAGTTTGAAAAGAAAATTCACTGTGACGTTATTTACAGCTAATTATATATGTTTAGCCACTTAGTATTATGATTTAGTGGTTTTCCTCTTTACTTGTAAGTGAGAAGTTTTAAGTTCGACTCTCGCTAAAGGCGAATTTGAACTTCATTATTGGTAGCTCATTATGAGGCTAAACTCACTTCATCCCTTTTAGTGCAGATAATATCATTTTGTTCAAAATATATATATATATATATTCAAAATTCAAACACATAAAAATATTTGATTAGTTTGAGATGCATTACAATAAGATTTCATTGCAAGTTTATATCTCACAGGTGGTGCAATATCAAATAGTTATATTCTTGTATTTTTTTTTGAATTACATGGATTAGTCACTAGTAGTATGTTGGAAAAAGAGTCGGAATTTAAGGTTACTCCACCTTCGCTTTACATGATCTGGATTCAGGATCAAGCCTCAAGGTTTATTGCTTGTATTGTAAGTCCCCTTCTCAATTAACTTAGATCAATTTATTCAAGTATTGAGCCCAACGGCTCACTTGCTCCAACATAACCTAATAATAATATTATACACATGTAAGGTTTAGATCACGATACATGAAAACAAGTTTAATTTTTGAGGTTTAACAACTATATGTTACTAAATGTTGCAATTCCTAGAATTAAATTGGACTAAACTATGGCCTTTGTGGTTTGACCAAAGTTCTACTTTGTGACAAAATTAAGTTACAAAGTTAAAACTTTTTTTTTTTTTTTAAAAAAAACAACTGATGGCAAGCTTATCCACCCTTTATTATAATCGAATTGCATCTAGTTTAAACTAGGTGACCCCTTATTATGAGCAAAGTTATTTTCCAAGACATTTTTTCAGTATACTGAAAGTACTGAAAGTACGGCCCACCAAATGTCATAACATAAACTGATACACTCAAAAATTCTCTCATTCTTTTGTTAATGGTTGCTCCTAAAGCTACACAAAGTTCCACGATTTTTTTTTTGTTCATTTATTCTAGTACTACCAATAGAATATGGGGAACTTGGAAAGCATCCGTACTGTTCATTTTAACGAAAAATCACATTTTTACACTAAAAAATCAATCCTGGTACTATTCACTTTACCCTTTATTTTGTCCTTATCATTAAAACTCAAAGTTTTCAAACCCTTTTCATTAGTTTTCCTTAGAATATGCGATTACGATAACAAAACATGATTATTATGATTATTAATAGGATAAAAACACCACCACCACTGTCACTCTGAGCTTAACACTAAACAACTTACATAATCTGGATTAATTAAACATAATTCTCAAATAGCAAGGCTCTTTCTTCTAAGGTAACTAGTCAGTAGTCACTTTGCTTTGTGGTTCAACAGCATCTCTCGAAGCCCAACCGGGTCGATCTCGTCCGCACGATTGGCGGGCCTATAGTATCCAGTTCTCGGATCCGGGGCCCACGCAGATGAAGGAGCTCCGAGTCCAGACTCCTCCTTCATCGCTTTCGCAACCCGCTCCTCCACCATAGCATTCCTGGACCCTCCCCTACCGAATCCAGCTGCCACCGAACCATGTGATGCTGCAGCGTAACCCCGCCTGCTCCACCACCAACAATAAATCAATATTTCCATCATAATTAAAAAAATTAAATAACTTAATGCAAAAAAAACAAATGGTTAATGTAAAGATCAAAACTGACCGTTGGATCGCGTGGAGGAGGGGCTTAGTTTTGGAGAGCAAGGAAGCAGCCATTGGATAAGAAGTTTTAGAGAGAGAGAGAGAGAGAGCAGCGAGTCAGAGAACAGGAGAAAAGAAAGTACTTCCTTTCCCTTGTTCGCTTCTTCGGCTCTCTTTCTGGTGGCGGTGGCGAAGAGGAGGAGGAGGTTTAGGGTTTCTGTTACGTTATATAGGGAGGGTAAAATCAAAGTGACTCAATGGGATCGTTCAGCCATCGACACGTGTGTGCTGACCTGTTACCTTTTTTAATTTTTAATCATATTTTTTATTGTGTGATTAGGATATGATCCAACCCAAATTTCATATCTTTGATGCTAAGGATACGAAGGTGAATCGGTGATGGCCATGTGTGAATGTAGTTGTATCCAAGTTCCGACGCACCTTTTCATGAAAAATGTCGTCGCATTTTGATACAGGAAAACGGACAGCAATTTTCATACAAAAGATTCACCGCTATACAGTGTATCGATCTTGTACTACAACACTATATTTAACAGTTTATATCTAACTTTATAAATAGAAACGTTACGATAACAATAAATTCGTTCCACGGCCTTTTTTATTAGAAGGCCTACCAACTTGAATTTCTTGGATCATGATTAACCTGCTTTGTATATGGAAGAGGGTCTAACCCAATCTGGTGAGCCCAACTTTGTCCTATTCAGGGGCACAGCTCAGCATTAAGGACTGGTTTGGTATTGCTGTGCTTTGAAAAAAAACTGCTGTGAGAATAAGCGGCTGTACTGTGAGAATAGCGACTGTAAAATAAATCAGCAGAGTGTTTGGTAAACTTTTTTGTAAAAGTGCTTTTGGAAAAAAAAATAAAAAAATAAAAGCAGTCTGATAGTGGGTCTTTTCATTAAAGGAGCACTGTAGCTCGGTGTGCTTTGAAAAAAAACCAGTTTTCCAAAGCTACAAATAGCAGCTTCAGCTTTTTCCTTTGATTTCAGCTTATTCTCACAGTAGCTTCCAAAATAAGCCATTTTTTTCAGTTTACCAAACACCTAAAACCCTCACAGCTTTTTTTCATGGGTGCTTTTTTTTTAAGCACCTCACTCCCAAACCACTCCTAAGGGACCTGCAGAGCCCCTTCACTAAAGGGTTTTTAAGAACCACTTATGCTTATTAGCGATTTTAGAACCACATTGAAATTCAACTACTTCCTAAAATTGTAGTTGAAGTGCTTCTTGAAGAAAAAAAAGCATGTTGTATATATGCTTCTTATACATTTAAAAAAAAAAAAAAACACTTTTAATTAATTTTTTCTGAAAAAAACATTATCTAAAGCATTATTAGTGATCTAGAAACGCTTTAGTTATTTAAATCACTTTCACATTAACAAGCTTGTGTACACTTGAGATCCCAAGTTCGATTTTGTCCACCCCCATTATCAATTGAATACAAAAGGTCACAACTCAACACAACCCAGCCAAGTCCAGGCGGTGGCGTTTGATTCTCTTGGCGATCCAGTGGAGACGGACTGTGAAGCTATCTAGAAGTACCGTTTAGTTAAATGACATACCATGTCCAATTCCCATGATTCTCACTTCATTAGGCCTATTCATAAGATGAAACTCTTGTAACATCTTCTATAAGTCCTAAGAAAAATATTAAAACAGAAGATCCAAGATTCCAAATCCTTTCTCTTCTTTTTTTTTTCCCTTTCTTTTTCATGTTAACAAAACCTGAAACGCCAAGGAAAAATGTACGCATCAGGCTGTGTCTCTAGTGAACGGATAATGTCGGAGAAAGTCGCTTAGGGTCATCAACTGGGATACACAAAACTGATCACATTGTTAACTTACTCTAATACATTAAGAATGAGTTGGCACACACCCGTCTTGTAAACTAGACATGTTTGTCTTTGTGTGCGTGTAGAATTTGGAAAATTTGCTTCCTCTGGAGAGCAACAATTTCCGCTCCTTTTGCATGTGCCATGCATATACTGTGGACAGTACATCGTCGAAAACAAGTATTAAGACATGGCCTTTATTAATTACTTGGCAGAATACTACTTCTAAGCAGTAGCATACCAGGATACATAACAAAAACAAATACTTGGAAGACAAACTAAGGGGGTACAATTCAAACGTTACATCTTATTTTGACCTTATCGATCGATTTATCTATATATAAGAAGCACTGCTGCATATGCAACGACCATATCCGTGCATATCATTCCCTTAATTATTTATGAGGTTGAAGCCGACTGGAATGATGTTGACGATGCTGAGGAGGCCAGCGATGGTATTTCCGATAAACTGCAACGGTGATGAGAGAAGGCCAGTCAACCCGGATAGACTTGCGTTGCAGGCGGACAGCGGTGTCCTAACCAGCAGCTTGCAATCCGACAGTAGTGAATTGAGAAGAAACTGGAGAGGGTCCAACAAGATTGAAAAGATTCCGCTACCATTAGTTGTCACAGTTGAAATCACATTCCCCGCAGTTCCACACAACAGTTGAACAGTAGCATCTACAACAAATAAACATAACAAATTATGTATGGTGATATCAGAAATATTTTCTTATCAGACTATATATTCTCGTCATACTACATATTACCCCATACACCCATACATTATGGTGAGGATCTATCCTGAGATTCTTATTCTAAAAACATAATTAACCATCCAGACATGCAAAGAGACCATATTGTGGTGATGAAACTTATAAGAGTAAACCCATTAATGCTAATCTTACAACACATTCGTACTATATGATGTGACGTGTGATGTATTCAATCAACATCAATAAAAACGTGGTATAAATTATGGTATGCTTAGCATTAGAAAATCTAAATATGATTGGTTAATTGGACTTGAGCGAGCTAAATAATGTACTTACTTGAGAATACTGGGGTAGCGGTAGCACCACCGGTACCCACATTACCGTTGGGAGTGCAGAATAGAGTTCCTTGTATGCGAATGAGACCAAGGAGGCCGCTGATCAGCCCAAGTTGAGCTTCTGCCATTGGAACTAGTACTATCGCCACTGCAGCAACCAAGAGGAACACAAAGAGGGTTGCTTTGAAAGCCATTGCTCCAAACTGCACCAATTGAAGTATATATTCTTGCTAAGTTGCAAATGATGAACTGGCTTGAAGAATTGCCGTGCAGGATTACCAATTTATAGGCTAAGCTGTAGCTGCAAGAGGGACAAGTTGCTGCAGATTTTTCTGAATAAATCGTCGGACATTCGGAATGCTCATTGTGTATTTTTGGATGATCCGGAAAATCATGTGAAGAAAAAAGATAGCATTCTTGTCGTAAGTTATTTCCGTCAAAATCAAAGGTTGTTGTCATGGAGCTCATCCGCCATGCACGCGGCCTCAGAGGGTGGACATCACCCTACTATTTAAGCCAAGTTTCTTCCATTCAATCTCACAGAGGTAGCTAGTATGCCCTAATTAGTTTGTCAATAATATGAGACCTCGGTTGCGTTGTGACAAATTGCATTAATTGGCGAGTTCGTATGGCATGGACAACCAAGATGTAAAAGGTTAGTTCGAACTTTTTACCCACCCAGAATACGTGGCCCTCAATTTACTTCAGAAAGTTATAAGTAGCTAGGTCCATACTCTGTATATATATACACTTGTATAGCCCTAAACCTAAACGTTATTAATTTGACCGATTTGTTTCAACTTAAATGTAATGACCCCATGATCCGGGCAGCTACAAAATCAAGTTGCTTCTGGCTGCGGGCATCCACTAAGGAAGATGGAATATACTGCATACGCATTAGATCTTCGTCGACTCTTTGACAATGAAGATAGGTGATATATAGATAAAAGAGTACGCAGTCTTGCACATGCCATATATTAGCCAATAGGATCCTCTCCGGATCCTTTTGGTGAGCATCTGGGGATCCATGTATTGTATCCGTTCATCGTACATCGTGCGGTCAGTTTTTGTCAAGTACTGTTTATGTTTATTTTTAAATAAAATGATTTATGACCCCACAATGTACAATGAACGTACACGATTCATAGATTCATGGGATCCTCACAAAAAGAATCTGACGAGGATCCGGACTCATATATTAGGGGTTGTTTCGAACTTTTCAACTCTCTTGCTTCTGGCCCACGAAAGCCTATTCGACGGGCTAGGGCCGGGTTTTGAATTTCATTGTAGGCCGGCTCAATATGGCCTGCTAATTTCACTTAACATTGATTAAGCCCGGCCCGGCTCAGGCCCATAAAAACCGAGCTGAGCTAGTTTGGCACGGCCCATTGATGACCCCATCTTCTAATTGAATCGACGTGTTTCTTTTTAACAGGAGTGCTCATGTTGTTATCTATTGTACCCTTTCTTTGTTCCTGTGATGTACAAAACTTACAAGGAACAAAACTGTGTTACTTTGAGGGGGGTTTTGCTTGAGAGTAGAGAGTGGGACGCTAAAAATGCTTGTTTATGACCTCTAATGAGTTGTATTTGTCATCCATTGGAACTCCATAATGCCCAAAACATGCACGAGCACAACATGAAAGTATGATTAGGCCAATTTTAAATTAGTCAAGTTGAGTTGGGCCGACAAGTTATATACTTATTTGTATATTCCGTTATCAAATTCATAAGTGATATAGTTATTTGATAAGTTGTATTTGTTATCATTCGGAGACTTAGGCTTCATATGGAACATGCTAAAAAAAAATTCATAAACATGACATAAAGTATGATTGGATTTATTTTAAATAAGTCAGGTTGAGCTAGGTATATGTTATATACTTATCTGTATATTATACTATTAATTTCATACTTCTTTCAGAGTGAATATTCATTGAATCATATCAATACTCATGAGTATGAAGTTGTAATTTGTTGATGCACAACACCAGAGGTCTTGGAACAACGTAAATCCGACCGTGAATCTACAAGAAATGTAAATAACAAAAAATGTATTGTGGTTCACCCCAAGGTTTGGGCTACGTCCACACTAATATTGTATTTCTGAGGGGGAGAGAAAGAGTCTCTGTAATGAATCTGAGAGGCTCTGAGAGTGAGAGCTTGAGGGGGTGAGGAGCCTTAGGAATTGGCCTCTCCTAATTGTGAGGGTGATGAGTCATTTTATAGAATAAGGGCTCCTCACTTATTACATATTTGCCCCTTCTTTTATCACATAATTACATTTAAGTCCCCCGAGTATTTGTATGAGATCTAAATACGAGGCCCTAAATATGGTATAAACAGTAGCCCCCCAAGTCTTTAGTCAAGAGTCTTTTGGCTGGAGACTTGAAATTCAGTCCATGTGTGGGCTGAAGTAACTAGATGTTGTCTTGAACTGATGTTCGATATGAGGCGGTGCTCAAAGCGAAATGATGCTCATCTAGGAGTTGCACATGTTGCGAGGCTGCTCGGCTTGTGGCTTATGTTGCCTTGGTTAGCTCGACTTGTGGCGCTTGAAGGTGAGGGGGTCCCTTTTATAGAATAAGGGCTCGTTCCTCAATACATAAATGATGGGCTGGAGTTGATACTCGCGGCGAGGCGGTTGCTCAATACGCAGCGATGCTCTCTAATGGTGGTGAGAGAGTCTCTTTTATAAAATAAGGGCTCGCTCCTCAATACATAAGTGATGGGTTAGGAGTGATGCTTACGGCGATGCGGTTGCTCAGCTGGCGGCGTTGCTCTCTAATGAAGGTAAGGGAGTCCCTTTTATAGAATAAGGGCTCGCTCCTCAATACATAAGTGATGGGCTAGGAGTGATGCTCGCGGCGAGGCGATTGCTCAGCTGGCGGCGTTGCTCTCTAATGAAGGTGAGGGGGTCCCTTTTATAAAATAAGGGCTCGTTCCTCAATACATAAGTGATGGGCTAGGAGTGATGCTCGCGGTGAGGCGATTGCTCAACTGGCGGCGTTGCTCTCTAATGAAGGTGAGGGAGTCTCTTTTATAAAATAAGGGCTCGCTCTTCAGTACATAAATAATGAGTGCTCTCTAATGAAAGTGAGGGAGTCCTTTTTATAGAATAAGGGCTCGCTCCTTAATACATAAATAATGAGCTAAGTCCCTCAAGTATTTTTCATGAGGCCCAGTTGAGGCCCAATATATGGTACATAATGTCGTCTCCTAAGTCTTCGATCAATAGAGTTTGTTGGCTGGAGACTTCAAATTGAATCCATGTATGGGCCGAAATGGCGGTTGTTCGGATGCGGTATTTGTATACCCTGCACTGAAGCTTTGTAGGTGAAGCTTTGCAAGTGAAGCTTTGAAGCTAGAGCTCTGTAAATGAAGCTTTCGAAGCTGGAGATTTTTTAATGGAGCTTTTGAAGATAGAGCTCTGTAAATGAAGCTTTTGAAGCTGATTGACATAAGTGATGCTTATGAATGTTTATGTTGATTGACATGAGTGATGCTCATGGATGTTGTCATGAGTGATGCTCATGAATGTTAACATGAGTAATGCTCATGAATGTTGACATGAATGATGGTCATGAATGTTTATGTATGATTGTCATGAGTAATGCTCATAAATGTTTATGTATGAATGACATGAGTAATGCCCATGTATAATTTGGGGACTTTGGTACAACAGAAAGTGTTAAGTTTGTAACATTCGCTAGATTGCTCCGGTCACTAGTGTGAATAAGTATGTAAATGGATAGGGACAGGGAAGCAAACACAAGATGTACGTGGTTCATCCAGATTGGCTACGTCCACGGAGTAGAAGAGTTCTCATTAATTGTGAAGGGTTTACATAAGTACATAGGTTCAAGCTCTCCTTTAGTGAGTACTAGTGAATGATTTAGTACAAATGACATTCCAAAATATTGTGAGAGAATGATCTCTATTTATAGAAGAGAGTTTCTAGTTTCATTCTGACATTGATACGTGTCGTATTGTGATTGGCTTCTGATGTTGACACGTGTCGCGCTATGATTGGCTTCTGATATCAACATGTGTCGCGCTGTGATTGGTCTCCTGGTTGGAGGGAAACTCTTATGGGTCCTTAACGATATAACGTTGACCGGTGCTCAGTAGTTTTAGGATTGGTCAAGTATGATACAAACAGTGCTCCCCTAAGTTCCCGAGTGAGGGAAGCTCTTCAGTTGGGGACTTGCAAGATCCAAGCCTTAAGTAATCACGAAACTTCTAAGTACCGAAGTGTGGTATCATTTTCACTTGCCTTATCTGTCTCATATGTAGATGTGGCATCTTCTCTTGAAGTACTTTTCCTCCATCTAGGGGTGGTATCTTTAACCGATGAAGATGCACAAGGTAATGTATCAATTTCATTTGAAGCTTACTTGTAGTTTCGGGCTTGGTCAAGTACGATACAAACCCTATAGTAGGAGTCCCCCAAGTCGTCGAGCTAGGAGATTTGCCGAATGAGGTAACAGACAAGGCAAGCAATCAGACTTCCAAGCAAGCAACCTGGATCGAAGGTTCGACTTCGGTGTCCGGTTGATTATTCTCCTTCTCTTTGTGTCGTAAACAGCAACAAGGATAAGGAGAAGCAAATGGAGAAAAGATGATATGAGATACTTTTGCTTTTGAAGAAATAACTTTCCACAGGCTTATTCTTGAACTGGGCTGAAAGGTTTTCTAGTTTCCTCCAGAGTATAAGGCCGACTCAATAATTTGAGGGTCAAAACAAGTCCATCAAATCTAAAGTACGTTCGACCCTGATGATATGGGATACTTTTGCTGTTGACAAAGTAGTGGATGTATCAGCACGTGTTCTGTTACGCTTGTCTCCACATGCTTCCTTGTATCATTCTCACTTGCCCTATCTGTTCCTCAAGCCGATGTGGTATCTTCTCTAGAAGCATAAGATGTTGAAGATGAGTACTCGAGAGCACTGCCAGGTAAGTAATCAGGCAATGGGTTCCAGGCAATCAGTTCCTGACTGGAAGCTTGATTCCAAATGCTGACTGATTGCTCTCTTTCTCCTTGTCTTGCAGGTAAGAACAAGGCCAAAGGAAAAGACAGGGAAAAAGCATGATATGGGATACTTTTTCTTTTAACCCTGATGATATGAGATACTCTTGCTCTGGTGTGGCTTATTTGTAGAGGTATTATCGGGAGGAAAAGAAACTGAGTATTTTGAGAGACTCTGCTGAGAGTGCCCTCTCGGATGTAAAGAAAAGTTGAGCATTTTTTTTATTTGCAGGTCTGCCTGGCTATGGAGGATGAAGGTCGACATATATAGGAGTCTCCCTAACAACAAGTAGTAGTGTTATTCCTTTACCCTTCTTGGTCATAGCAATGTAGTGGGAGTTGCAAGCTTCACGTGTTTTAACTTTGTCAGAGCACTTTGAAAAAGTGGTCTGTGGTATCTGGAAAGCTGATGTTGAGTGTGAAGATTGCAGACAAGCTTTATCCAAGGAAATCTGGCTTTCGAAGTTCGGAGAGCGGTGCCTATTCAGTTTTTGAACAAGCAATCCAGTCGGGGATCTGGTTCTCGAGATTCAGATAATGGTGCCTCTTTGATTTTTGAGAAAGCAATTATGTTGGGAGTCTGACTCTTGAGATTCTGAGAGCAGTGTCTCTTCGATTTTTTAGAAAGTAATCATGTTGGGAGTCTGGCTTTCGAGATTTGGAGGGCGGTGCCTCTTCGAATTTTGAGCACGTAATCCTGTTGGGAGTCTGGCTCTCGAGATTCGGAGAGCGGTGCCTCTTTGATTTTTGAGAAAGCAATCTTGTTGGGAGTGTTTTCTCGAATGTGAGTAAAGGTTGGGCATTTTTGCCAGTCTGCCTTGCCATGGAGCACGAAGGTTGACACACATTGAGACTTTCTAGTTATAAAGCAGTGGTACTGTTTCTTTACCCTTGTGGGTAATAGTAGGGTAGCTGGACCTTCAAAATTTATGTGTCTAAACTTTGTCAGAGATCTTTGGCAAAGTTATCTGTGGTACCCGAGGAGCTGATGTTGCGTGTGGAAAGTGGTGCCTCTTTAGAATCCGGAGAGTGGTGCCTCTTCGATTTTTGAACCAACGGCCATGTTGCCCTTTCTTTTATAAGGGCACCAATTGTGTGCAAGAAGTACATTCAGAGAGTTATTGCTTGTATGAATTTTCCTCTTACTTCAGAGATTTATTGCACCTTATTTCTCCTTCGTCATTTCTGAGAATGTCTGGCCCATCCGACCATCGTTTTGACTTGAACTTTGGTGAAGAGGCAGCCATGCCTTCTCAAGACAACATATGGCGCACATCCTTCTTATCCCCTACTGGTCCTCTTACCGTTAGGGACTCTGTGATGAAGAATGATATGACCACTGCGGTGATGGTCAGGAATCTTCTCACTCCCGAAGATAACAGACTACTTTCCAAACGGTCTGATGAGGTGGTTGTTAAGAGAGAAGATAGTTTATGGGGTCCAGCAAGAATGAAAAGACTCCTGAACCATTAGTTGTTACAGTTGAAACCACGTTGTTCCCAGATCCACACTGAAGCTCGACAGTAGCATGTACAAGAAAACATAAAAAAGATCACTAAAACCATTGTCAAGGAAACTATTCTCTTGCCAAATTGTCTCGTTTCGACTTTCGACTATTGATCAAGTTAAACATTTGTCTTTAGTGTATCATGAGAATATGGTATAATATTTGAAGATGTGTAATGTGATTCAAATTAAAAACAAGATGGTTATTAAACGACTCGTGGTGAAAGTTAAACAAGTGAACAAACTAACTTGCGAAAACTGGGGTAGCATTGGGGCCACCGGGACCGACATTGCCATTGGCAGTGAAATACAGAATCCTGTCAACGCGGATTACACTAAGAAGGGCAGGGATGATTTGGGATTGAGCTAGTGGAATTACCACAGCAGCAACCAAGAGGGGACACAAACAGATGCTTTTGAAGGCCATTGCTCAATTGGATTATATAGCTATCTATATGTTAAATGACTACTTCTCCTTCTTGCCTTGATAAGTTGCAGACTTTTTTCTTGCGCACAATTGCTGTGGAGGGCAACCGATTATTTATAGGCCATTGCAATCTGCAGGAGGGCAAGTTGCTGCACTTGTTTTTCTTTTCATATCTGACAAACATGCATGCAATAACTGAATTCTGCTCTCTTCGGAAGTTTGTGTTAAAAGTTTAACAGATTCAGTTTTCGGTGCTCCGGAAAATCGTAAGTTATGGCCATAATAACAAAATTGTAGTTCCCATGCAGCTCGTTGTAGGTCACCATGCATGCACGCCGCCTAGCCTTAGCGGATGAAGCTTCACCCTACAAGTCAACAATTTGATCTCATCGTTGAGCTCTTTGATAGAGCATATATATTTTACTAAATAGTGTTATTTAGACACACAAAACTAACAACAATAATTGATATATGTGGAGTACTACGCTACTATACTATACTGAGGAATCCATTTTTATTTGAGAGAATATCAACAATGCGATTAGTCTAGTGTGCTGAAATAACATTACTCAAATATTTTTTTTACTACAAGTGATATTCTACACTAGCTTATACTAAGGTCAGGAGTATGATTTAAACCAGAACACAATGAGTAAAATAAAAGTCCTAATCACCAAGACAACCCACTACTTACAAATAACATCTCTTATATAGTATTCTTTTAATTGTCGCAAACATGAAGCTAAATAATTAATTAGCACACTATAGTATATGCTATAATAAAAACTAAAAGGTAATGTTATTTAGACACAAAAATTGATACAGGTGAAATTTACCTACAATAAGCATTAACAAAATTTAAAGAGCACCCTTGATGTAGAACACACCTTCCGTAAATCCATAAGCAAACCTTAGCTATGCGTTCAAGTTGAAAGACCAAATTAATCACTAAGTAGAGCTTTGCACCTGAAATCATATTCACGGAAGATATTTTTTCTATGGTGTTTCGGAGAATATGATACCTTGGAGCATCATTGAATTTTTGTTCACGAATATAGCCTATCAAAGTCAAATACCTGAATGACCAAAATTCAGCCACTCGCATGTCGCCACGCGAGCACTAAAGAAAGGAAAATCAACTAGGCACAAAAGTGAAAGGGAACTCCACCCATTTAGAAGATTTTATGTGCTTCAACATATCTTTTGCAAGCCTTGTACGTTTTACACGTTTGAGTAAATACCTAACTTGGGCATCCGAGAGTGGTTTGCTGGTACCGCCTTCAACTTTCCAAGTGAAGGTTGATCCTGTATGTTTTTAAATCAAAGGGCAAGATGATCATTCTCGTGCCTGTGTATTACAGGATACAGACACCAAGAAGGAACAGGGGGTTTTGAACTTTTGATATCGAGGGGTTCGGTACTCAGCCGAAAGGTACGGAGAGGAAGGAGGAGGAAGATTCACGTACCGGATTTTAAGAAAACTTTTTGAGTATTTCCGTATAGAAGCTGGAGGGAGAGCAGTTACACAAGATATAGAGGAAAACCTCGAGCGGAGAAAAGAAACGTGGAAGCCTCAAAGATGGCTCTACAGATACGGAAACAAAAGTCGAAGATAATGATGCAGATGAAAGTATAATTTTATCAAAAATCAAAGAAACGAAACAAAAACGACAATGATCCGTCAAACAATGTTTTTCCTTCCATTTGGCAAAAATGGTTCCCAATAATTTGCTGACTTTCCACATCTTGTCTACTCTTTTGCTGTCTTACTAGTTTTCTTGCTTTCTCCTGTCTTGCCAAATTCAACTCAAATTGGGCACGGTGGGATGTCAAGGGTAGTTCCAGCTTGAATCTGACCCCAGCCAATAAGACGCCAGTGCTTCTCAACTCGTCGACTGAGCGCAATTTTCTCTCCTTTGCTGGTGCAAACTGGAGACGTGAGTTGCAACTTTGCCAAATCGTTCCTTACAGCAAGAACCCTAGCCCCTGTAGACATGGATCCTATATTCAACATGAGGATCTCCCCCTTGACCAGCTTTGAAACCTTTCCCTGCTTCTCAGACCCCTTTGTCCTGACCCCCAGAAGCCTTCTCAACAAGAAGAAGTTGACCTGCAAAATATACCACAATCTTCATCAACACCAACAATTTCTGCTCGACAACCGCTTCTGATCAACAAGATTTGTCTGGTTCGGGATGAGAAAACAAGAAACAAAAGACCCGAAAGAATCAACATGCTAAAAAATCCAATAAAGAATAAAGACGAGAGTACAGTTAGAAAGCCAATATTATACCAAAGTTACACAACAGTCGCATTATCAAATGTAAAACAAAATGCACCGTCAACAAGTTCATGAATGAAGATGTGCGCACACACAAGTTAGCCATTCTCTTAGAAACAGCATCTCCTCAAGTTTTAAACAGCTCAAAAAATTAAACAAAGTATAAAGCATTATTGTAGCAGCAACCCCTTACCTCAAGCTCAACAAATACTTCAGGGAGTGACCCGACTTCACCAAGAACTTGACCCACTAATCTATCAGCACGTGTCAAAGTGGGATCCATGGTTGTCCCAACACCAATAAGACCTCCTGGCACCGCAAATTGCAACTCATTTTGCTCAGCATACAATGAGACAATTCTAGAATATATTGGTGTGCACTTGATGTTTCCACTCTCGTCTTTAACAACAATCCCAGGACGAACCTCGATAAATTGGTTCACTTTCAGAACACCCTACCACGACCACATTGTCAAATATGTTATTCATGAAACATGTATGGAACTAACTACTTAAGAAACGATCCAAAATTCCACAAATTATTATCCAATCAAGAGATGTGTGCACATTTTCACAACCCAAAATTCCACTACTAACGTAGAATGAAACCAGAAAAGGAAAAAGGAAACCTCAAATACCGTGAGCTGACACTCAATGGAAATCATAAAACACTGTCTACACTTTTGACAAAATATAACAATAAAAGACATACCCTGAGGATACTTCCACCAGCTACACCACCTCTAATCTCATCAACCTCGTACCCAGGTTTATTGACGTCAAAAGAACGTATAACAATCATATTGGGAGGTGAGATAAAGTTCCTTTCTGGAATGGGGATCTTTTTTACAATGTATTCACACACCACATCAATATTATACTTCAACTGTGCAGAAATTGGCACCACTGGTGCATTATCAGCTACAGTTCCCTGGTACACAATGTTTAATGATTAATGGACTGAGAACAATAAACCAGAAGAAAAAAAATGCTCCAAAGGAACTTACCTGAATAAACTTCCTGATTGCCTCATGTTGGTTGATGGCCACATTCTCCTGAATGAGATCAACTTTATTCTGAAGGATAATAATATGTTGAAGACGCATAATTTCAACAGCAGCCAGATGCTCAGAAGTTTGTGGTTGCGGACAGCTTTCGTTAGCAGCAATGAGAAGCAATGCTCCATCCATAATCGCGGCACCGTTAAGCATAGTAGCCATAAGAATATCGTGACCCTATAAGAAAGTATGAAATAAATAACTTTTGAAGAAACATAAACAAAATCAAACCAAGAAAAACAATGTGAAAGATGACAATCATTTAATAGAGAAAGTCTCTTGCAACTAATAAAATGTAGCAAGATCCCATGGGAAAAACCTTACTTCGATGCTACTAAATAACATGTTATCCATGAGTACAGCAAACAAAAACTAAGATCCACTGAGACAACATATAATTGATCAACACAAAGTATCAGGCTATCAGATCCTCTTATTAAGCAAGGATGACCAGGTACACACCATCATTTATTCACAACAGTTTAGTGTAGTCATAAATATTATGGCATAAAAATAAATGGTACAAAAATTTCACCATAAAGCCTTACCGGGCAATCTACAAAAGATACATGTCTCAACAATTTCATCCTGCAGTTCTCAAATCCAGGAACATCACAGAGAGGAGCATCTTCCTTTCCACTTCCATATGCCCTAATAAAGAAATGAATACCGGTTAAGAAAAGGGTAGAATGTGATCAAAGACAATTACATTAACTGGATGCCTACTTGTAGGCCATAGGTCGAGGGCACCGCTCATCTTCACATGCGTATATCTTTGCATTGGCATATCCAAGCTTGATAGTAATGTTGCGCTCCAGCTCATTTTTAAAACGAACAGTCTGCATACCATTAATGTTCGATTTTTAATGTCTTAAAGATATAAACTTGCAATGGCATATCCAAGCTTAAATGCTCACAACACATATAAGCTAGAGAAATATAGCTCAAACCGACAAACCAATTATTGTGGTTAGTGCCTGCAATGTTGATCTAATGTGATACACTACTAGAGCTTTAGCCAATAGCTCAAGGTTTTCGTACATAAAGCAACTTAGCAACAGTGAAATGAAAGAATCAGAGCACTGTTGACATATCTCCAGTAACCAAAGACAATATTGAATTTATTTTGATAGCACCAAACTATCAAACCTATAGGGTAAGGTTACATTTATCCCTACTATCTCGTACTAAACAAATTATCATTCTGGATAACATACTCCATACTATTAGATAGTTTCCATTTTAACGCTCAACTTAAGACATATCTCCACCAAGAATAAAAGGTATATGATCTGTAGCCATCTGAAACGATTAGCCACCTTTGGTAGTGAGATGTAGAAATACAATGATGCTCAACAACGTAAATTCTCTTATCCCGTAAATATAACACATTAGTATCCGAGAGAACATTTTCCTAATATATTTTTCCTTGGCTGTGAGTGTGCATTAGTAGCTCAAAGAGAACAAGCAGCGACAACCAGATACCACTTTTGTACACCTTCACTTGGAAACACATGCTTGCTTGTCTTTACAATGTCCAGGCATAAATAAACAATAAAGACGCGAGCAGTATCAAATGCAAAACGGAAACAACTAATCACCTGTACACCAGAAATTGCTTTTACAACTGTTGACTTTCCATGTGCCACATGACCAATAGTACCTGAAAGGCAACTCGTATAAATCCAAATAAGTGCAAAATTACGACATGGTGCCAACAAACAAATGATGGTCAAATCAATATAACAATGGCCATAATAATCTCAGAGCAGTTTAAACATGTGAGTTAAGATTACCGATATTGATAGTCGCCTGACGAGATATAACTTCAGGCGAGAGTGGATGCAACTTTGTTACATCCAGTTTACTCAGGTCTTGCTCCATCAAACCTTTCCTCGACATTTTGACAGTTACTTGAAGTAATCAGCTAACAACTGGGTGGTATCAAGAGTGACGAAATCAAAACTGTGAAAGACTGCATCAATCACCCAAATTGTTGATTAACAATAAGACTCAGTTGAAAACGGACACTGCTGCCGCAATTCTTTTCAAAGTGAAAGCCAGTATGCAATTGTATTTAGTGCAATACCACATCAAATTTACCATGAACAAGATCATGAATAAAACGGAAACAGTGAAAAGATAACTAAACTTATACTAGAAACATTCATTTCAGAAGAAAATCCCATCTATTTCCAGATAACAAAAACCATTTTGTATAAAATGACCAATAACATAACAAAAAACAAGATTAAAACCCTAAATTTCAGCGGGATCCATTGACGGCGGCCAACAGTAAAAACCACAGTACGGAACCAAGATGCCAAAACCCTAAATTCTCTAAAAAGTATTATCTACAAAAATGCTCCTATTTTACACCAGAAAAATAACAAACTGATAATAAAATAGCAAGAAAATTTCAATTCTGAAGAACTCAAAAAATAACACACCCAAATCAAACAGCTCGAAAATCTCACAATAAAAATATAAAAAAATAAAAATGAAATATCAGTTTCTGCAGGGAGAGAGAGAGAGAGAGATTGGTACGGACCTGGACGATGGGATTAGGGCAAGACGACGAGAGTGAGCGAGGTTTTCTGTTGAGCTGTAGAGAGAGAGAGAGAGAAAAGCACAGCCCGCACAGGTTTAAGGGTTATTCGCTGGCATCTCCACGTTCGCAAAATGTTACCGAGGGTGTTTTCGTTATTTGATAGTTAACCGGGCCACTGGTTAGGTTAGTGCCTTTCCGTCTGGCTCAGGCCCACTAGGCCGGAGATTTTTTTTGTTTTTGGTATAAACAAAATTGTTATTTTTACCATATATTTGTACCATCATTCATATCGTCTCTTTAATAGATGGAACAAATGGAATCCACATGTGTTGATGAGTTTTACTTCTATTAAAGAGATGATAAAAATATATGGTAAATGAAGTACTGCTCTAAAGAAAAGGATCATGTTTGACTAGGGGTGGGTTCGGTTTTATTCGGTTCGGTTTTTTGCTAAAACCAAAATCGAACCAAAACTTTGGTTTGATTCGGTTTGGTTCAATTTTCTTTTGATTTTTTTTTTTTGTTCGATTTTTTTTCGGTTTGGTACAGTTTCGGTTTTTTTATTTTATAAAATCTGATCATTTTTTAATATGAAATTTAGAAAATAGGCTTGCATTGGTAGACTAATAAGAAGAAAATGGGGTCGTACCCAGTGCACAAGGCTCCCGCTTTACGCAGGGTCTGGGAGAGGTGAATGTCGGCTAGCCTTACCCCCATTTATGGAGAAGCTGCTCCCAGGTCTCGAACCCGAGACCTACCGCTCATGGGCGAAGGCACTTGCCATATAAATCAATCATATGCTATCAACAAAGTGTAAAGAAAAATGATTATTGTATCCATTCAAAAAGTAAACAAATAGAGAAGCTCTTCAAAGTTCCAAAGCCTTCCAAACTTTCCTCTATAACCAATGAAATATCCTCTCTAATTGAACCAAGTATGCTCATTGAAAAAACCCTAGGCTTAGTTTCAAACTTGGCAACAAAGTTTCACAAAAATGGACATACATTCACAAAGTGTAAAGGGATTCGGTTCCATCCAAGCTCGTTTAATCTAAACCGGTTCAGTTCGGTTTCTGAACCTCCGTAATCGAAACCGAACCAATAACGTTTGGTTTGGTTTTTTCTTTTTCGGTGTTTAGTTTGGTTTTTTTTCGGTTTTTGGTTTTTTGAACCCACCCCTATGTTTGACCACATTATATTTGACATATTTGTTGTTGAAACCCAAAAGAAAAATAGTAGCTTATTTTCGTTGGGGTTTTTTTGGTTGGAAAACAAGGCTAAAAGTAAGAGCCCAAACAAACCTACTCAATAATATATCTTTGATTCTCATGAATAAAACTAACTAAACAAGAAGGAGGAGTATCAAAATAAAAATTACCCAAATCTAAATCAAGACTATAGATCACTAAACTATCTGTCACAAAATTTTTTTCTCTATAGACATGCCGAAGTTCGCATTGCCAAGATCTTGAAAACAAATTCGGATAGGCCAAAACAAGGGGACCTAAATGATGATTATTTTTTTATGGGATTTTCATTTTATACAAAGTTGACGAAAAAGAAGTTTGAGCACTTGACTCGGGAGAAAGAATAATCGCTTTTAACCACTTAAGTTATAGCCACTATAATAAAACGCTTTTGTTTCGTTTGAGATGCAAAAGATACAAAGCCAACAACTTCGAAGTGCAATGAGATTAAAAATGAACCACCCAATTGCGGGAAATGCAAAGCACAAACTCACAAGACGTAGAAATGTGTCTGATATGCTATTGGTGACACATCATTTGGTTCGCAAAGTTGGTTTAAAAATTTAGTCTCTCTAGCAGTATCCTATCAAATATGTCGTTTTCACACTAGAAACGTAATTCAATACTTAAAAAATTATGAATTTGATCGAGCAAGGAAAAGTACTTGACCCCATTCTCATTATCATTTATATTTTCTCAAATTCATGACTTTCTCGATTCTAGATAGATAAACATGTTGTTAATCTAGTCTCTGTTTGATATAAATCTATATTTCATAAGAGATAAATTAATAAATTTTACTAGCAGGTTAGTGCAACGCATAGCCGGGTACGAAGATATGAGTACATAACTGAAAGTAAATAAAAACAAAAGTTTAGATTAAAATGATATGAGATTCAAACATGTTACATCTTCCAACAAAATAAAAAACATACAACTAAATCAGCAGGACAAATATCGACAAATGGCTCTTTACCACAATAGTGAAAATGTGTTGAGCCCTTGCATGACGATGTGGGTTCAAACTCTGTCGGTGGCTAATTTAACAAAATATATTTTTTGACAAAAAAATATATATAACAAATATAGAAATTGAAACGAACAATATATATATATTGATCCCTATACAATTCTCACAATAATCTTCCATTGGCATATGCAAGAATGCCAAGTTTTATTCCAATAAAGAGTAATTAACCAAGAACCAAATATACAATATATCAGAAACTCAATTTAATTCTAACTTTATTTTCCACATCTATATATCTTTTTATTTATTTTTTCTGAATTCTCCTATATTTTTCCTCAAAATACATAAAAAAATCTAATGCAAAAACATTACATAGCGGAGCCTGCATCTCTATCCTTAGAGTCACCAAAAATACGCTGCCTGAAGTCTGTAACCATGAGCGGCAGCCCCTTGCGGAGGGACACGGTGGGCTCCCACCCCAGAAGCTCCTTAGCCTTGGAAATGTCCGGCTTCCTCTTGTGTGGGTCGTCCTCTGTGTTGGGCCTGAACTCTATCTTTGCATTTGGATCTATTGTGTCTTGCACAACCTGTACATACAAGCAGGAGTAAGGAGCGGGAATTCAAACTCGAGACTTCGAGTTGTGAATTGTTTGTTTAAACAGTTACTGAGTTTGATTAATTTTACCTGGGCAAGTTCTAGCATGGTGAATTCGCCAGGGTTGCCAAGGTTGAAAGGGCCTACATGATTTCCTTCCATCAGCCGCATTAGACCCTCGACCTAGTTCCACATAAGCAATGCACAGCACAAATTGTTTAGGACATTTCAGTGTTAATTTTTTGAATCAAGAGGAATTGCTACCATAAGCATTTTAAGTGGTTGCTAGGGTTCGTTTGATGGACCGGACTTTTCAAGTCTGACGGGTTTAGACACGGGCCAAGTAATTACACTAGTAAACGTCTAACTAAACCTACACCAAAGTAAGTACACTAGTGAACACCAGCCTAGCACTTCAAATTTAACTATTGCAAGATTATTGAATTGAGTATTGAATTCTTAGTCGGCACCACACCATTGTCTTCATATTATGTCCGAGAAAATTGCATTCCAACATTAGTCGTGCATAAATTACTATCCGAATATGGTGGTGGCCTCTATCATGAGAAAAAATTAAGTAGAGTGTCCAATCACGTTATTCAGAAAGTATCTTTCACAAAATCACGAGGCATCACGTATTTTGATCTCATTCAACATCATGCTTATCTCACTCAGTGTGAGAGCTGTCATAATCAGGTGACACGAACAAAATTTTCTCCTCTATCAAATCTCGTGACTAAGAGAGGACAATCACCACTTGCCTCTTTGTGAAAAATTCTGCGGAAAGATTAATGATTTAATGTATATAGGGGTGGATTTTTTTGCCAAATTGCCATGCCAACCGAATTGCCAACCATGCCATACCAATTTTGTGCCAAATTTTTTGTACCAATCGGTAATGGTACGGTATTGTACCGTACCGAAATTTCATGGTACGGTATTGGTAATGGATACCATTACCATGGTATTACCGTACCATACCGAAAATACAATATAATTTATAATTTATAATTTATATAATACATAATTATATAACACATATTTATAATATTCCAATAATTTGAAAATAAAACCCTACTTATATTAGCAATGTTGTTGGTGACCTTGATCTCTTAAAATTGTGGAAATCAAACACAAAAGAGTTTCTAATTCTTTCACAAATAGCCAAAATATCTTTGTAACCCCCACTTCTACTGTTGCTAGTGAAAATGCATTTAGTCTAGGGAGGAGGGTTGTGAACCCTTTTAGGGTATCCTTGACTCCTAAAATAATGGAGGCACTAGTGTGTACTGGTGGTTGGCTTAAAGCAGGTGAAGTAAACTTCGACAAGGACCAACGGAAGATATGCTTCAATTTTACAAGGAAATAGAAGAAGAGAAAACAAGAAAGATATGCTTTAATTTTTTTAGTAAATTTGTTATTAAATGGTTTTCAACTTTAATTCTTCTTGCTACTAATTAATATGTTTTCTTTGTTTGTAATGTAGGCTTGACACAAACTCAATCTTCTACAAGTTCAATGCCTCCTCCAAAAGCTTCAACATCTCAAGCTTGAATAACTGATCAATGAATTCTCCTTTTTGAAGTTTACTTCCAATTTTCATTTGGTTTGAAACTTTAATAGATGAATTATTATGTGTGTGAATTGTGAATGATGAATAACTTGATGGTTCATTTGAATTATTATGTGTGTGAATTGTGAATGATGAATAATAGATGAATTTAATTTATAATTGTGAACACAGAAAATTCCTGAAACGAAAGAGACAAGAACAACGTGCACAAACAAATATTTGTATTTGATAGTTTTGGGTTACAATCTCTCTCTATTTTGATCCTCTGATTCGATCTCCGTAAGGTGTTGATTTGTGGGATGTGCGATTGATCCAAGGGCCGTCGAGGCTTGATCTTGGATGAACGAGGATGAACGGATCTTCAAGGGCTTTTGGGCTTGATCTTGAAGAATGGTGATTGACGGATCTTCAAAGGCTTTTGGGCTTGATCTTGAAGAACAGTGATGAATGGATTTCCGAGGGCTTTTGGGCTTGAACTCGAAGAACAGTGACGAACGGATCTTCGAGAGCTTTTGGGCTTGAACGGATCTTCGAGGGCTTTTGGGCTTGATCTCGAAGAACGGTGATGAACGATGAACGCTTTCTTTAAGGGCCGTCGAGGCTTGGACTTGATGAACAGAGATGAGCGGATTCGTTGATGTTGTCAATCCAAAGGGGCCGTTGGGGCTTGATCCTTGAGGATGAACAGTTGATGAATGGATTTCCGAGGGCTTTTGGGCTTGAACTCGAAGAACAGTGACGAACGGATCTTCGAGAGCTTTTGGGCTTGAACGGATCTTCGAGGGCTTTTGGGCTTGATCTCGAAGAACGGTGATGAACGATGAACGCTTTCTTCAAGGGCCGTCGAGGCTTGGACTTGATGAACAGAGATGAGCGGATTCGTTGATGTTGTCAATCCAAAGGGGCCGTTGGGGCTTGATCCTTGAGGATGAACAGTTGATGAACGATGAACACTTTCTCCAAGGGGCTGTTGAGGCTTGGGCTTGAAGGTGGATGATTGTTGATCCAAGGGCCGTCGGGGCTTGATCTTGGAAGAACGATGAACGAAGAACGAAGAAGGCTTTCTTGATTCTTCGGAAACCTGGATGCTTGAAAGCTTCGGAGTTTCAGAGCTTCAGAGCTTCCGAGCTTTAAGGTGTAATGTGAATTGGTCTCCTAAAAATGAATGAAATGGGCTTGTATTTATAGAATTTTCCAAGGCCTAATTTTGAATATAATATTCCAGATGAAATAAGTCGTTTCTGCCAGGCGTTGACACGTGTCCTATTTGATGACTTTTCCAACTCATTTCAATTTTCGTTGAGTCACACGCTACGTGTAAAATTTATGTAATACATGAGCGTTGACACTTTGATTTATCGGTCAACATTTATTTACGAAATTTCGATGTCTACAAATGCCCCCACTTCAAGGCACGTCGTATACATGTGCTTGTCACGTGTAGGAGATGCGTTTTGAAGTCCCTTACTGTAGATGTCGATCCAAGGGCCGTCGAGGCTTGATCTTGAATTGGGCTGGAGATTTCTTCAAGGGCCATTGAGGCTTGATCTTGAATTGGGCTTGAGATTTCTTCAAGGGCCGTTGAGGCTTGATCTTGAATTGTTGTTTGAAATTTCTTCAAGGGCCGTCGATGCTTGATCTTGAAGGTTGAAATTTGACCACAAGGAGCTTCATGTGGTAGATGATCTTTGGCTTTGGTAATGGATGAATCGGCACGTATTTTGTTGCGCTTGTTGACTTTCCACAGCTTTGATCTTGAACTGGGTTGGAAGATTTTCTGGATTCCTCCAATTGTTGATTTTCCACAGCTTATTCTTGAACTAGGTTTTGATTCAAGGGTGGTAGACACTTAATCTTGAATCGGACTTGTGATTTCCTCAAGGGCCGTCGAGGCTTGATCTTGAATTTGGCTGGAAACTTCTTCAAGGGCCGTTGAGGCTTGATTCTTGAAGGTTGACTCGGACACATGGCAAGCAGGCACGAGGTAAAGGTGACAACCTGTTTCTTTGTTCAATCTTTCTAATTCACACCTGAGCAGTTTGGTCAACGGTATGATCTTCAAGATTGATGAACTCTTCTTCCAGTTGGTGACTTGATCTTTAAGGATTCGATTCAAGGGTGGTGAATCGGCACGTGCAGCCCACAACGCCTAGTAAGTCGACCCAAGAATTTGAGGGTCAAAACAAGTTCATCGTCCTCAGGCAGATGCGACATCTTCTCGAGTTCTTCATCTCGGACTCTTTCTGCTGAGTTGATTGTGCATGCTGCATTCTTCTCTGCTTGTTTCTTCAGGCAGATATGGCAGCTTCTTGAGTTCCTCAGTTCGGACTCCTTCTGCTGAGTTGACCGTGCAGACCGCATTCTTCTCTGCTTGTTCCTTCTGCACCTTGTCTCCACATGCTGCAAGGTATCATTTTCACTTGCCTTATCTGTTCTTCAGGCAGATGTGGCAGCTTCTTTGAAAGTACAGCAGCAGTGCGAAACGAGTACTCGAGAGCAGTGCTAGGTAGGCAATCAGGGAAGGGTTCCAAGCAGTCGGCTCCTTACCCGAGTTTGAGTGGAAGTTCCGACATATTGTTTTCTTTATCCTTGTCTTTGTAGGTAAGAACAAGGACAAAGGAAAGGACAGGGAGAACGCATGATATGAGATACTCTTGCTTTCTACCCTGGTGATATGAGATATTTTTGCTTTGGAGTCATTGGCTTGCCGAGGTACCCCAAGGAATAAGGAACACTGAGTGACTCGAGAGGCTTCGTTGGGAAGACATTCTCAGAGATGAAGAAAGGCTCTGTATGTCTGCCTTGCTATGGAAGGTGAAGGTGGACAGTTATAGGAAGTTCTTTAATACTTGTAGAGGTACTATTCTTTTACTCGTGTCGGCAACCGTTGGATGATTGAACAGTAAACTTCACGTGCTTTCTCCTTCACCCAAAAATCTTTCGACAAATTGTCCGTGATTTGCGCAAAGTTGAGTGTGCATATGACAGGTGATGACACGGCTGAAAAAGACTGGCGCCTCTTCGATATCTGGGATCGGCGCTTCGACAAATTGCCCGTGATTTTCGCAAAGCTGAGTTTGCGTGTGACGGGTGCCGACGCTTCTGGAAAAGCAAGATGCTTCTCCGATTTCTGAGCTTGCCTCTTCGATTTTTGAATGGCCTCTTCGAATTCTGAGCTCGCCTCTTCGATCTCTGAAATCCCGTCGAGTGCTGATTTTTTATAGAGGCATGCTGTTCGTTTCAAAGCACACTTGAATTTTTCTTGTGAAAACTCCCTTCTTGCACTTCTAAGATCTTGATTCGTCCGACCTCTTCTTTCTTCAACACTTTGAAAATGTCAGGACCCTCCGATCGTCGTTTTGACTTGAATCTTGGTGAAGAGGCAGTCCCGCCTTCTCCAGACAACATATGGCGCCCATCATTCATATCCCCTACTGGTCCTCTTACCGTTGGGGATTCGGTGATGAAGAATGATATGACCGCTGCGGTGGTGGCCCGAAACCTTGTAACTCCCAGAGATAACAGACTACTTTCCAAACGGTCTGATGAGTTGGCTGTTAAGGATTCTCTGGCTCTCAGTGTGCAGTGTGCAGGTTCTGTGTCTAATATGGCCCAACGTCTATTTGCTCGAACCCGTCAAGTTGAATCATTGGCGGCTGAAGTGATGAATCTCAAACAGGAGATTAGAGGGCTCAAGCAAGAGAATAAACAGCTGCATAAGCTCGCACATAGCTACGCGACAAACATGAAGAGGAAGATTGACCAGATGCAGGAATCTGATGGTCAGATTTTACTTGATCATCAGAGGTTTGTGGGTTTGTTCCAGCAGCATTTGCCTTCATCTTCTGGGGCTGTACCGCGTAATGAAGCTCCAAATGATCAACCCTTGGCTCCTCTTCTTCCTGGAGTTCCGCCGAGTGGTGAGGCTTCAAACAGTCAACCTCCAGCGCCTCTTATTTCTGGCGCTCTGCCGAGTGGTGAGGCGGCACCTGATCGTCCTTGAAGATCCCCTCTTGTAAATTTGATTTGATTTGATTTTTTTTTTTTTTTTTTTTTTTTTTTTTTTTTTGTATGTATGTACAATGCAAATTTATGCAAAATTTCCAGAAAAATAAATAAAATGGACTTTATTTCTCTCAATGCAATTTTTTTTTTTTTTTTTTTTTTTTTTTTTTTTGCTGTAGTGCTATGGACATATTATATAATACACATCCACACACATGCGCATACACACACATCCACCTTTTTTTCTTTTGCTTTTCGGTGGTGTTCAGATCCACCATCCCCAAATTTTCCTTTATTTTATTTATTTATTTATGTTTTTTTTTTATTTCTGCACATGGTGTTGTCCACCATCACAAAACCCTTTTTTTTTTTTTTTTTGCATGGTGCTAGACACCAAGATCTTTTTTTTTTTTATTTTTTATTTTTTATTTTTTTTTTATTATTATTATTTATTTTTTTTTTGCATGGTGTTGTCCACCAAGCTTCCACCATCTCCTTTATATATATATATATATATATATATTTTATATAAATTGATGATGGGAGAGGAGTTTGCATCACAGGCTGCAGAGTTCCTTAATGAGCTTGAAGGGCGCTGCACGGTGGAGAGCTGGAGTCGCTGGAGCGAGGCTCAAGGCTGGCGTCGAGCATCTGTGAAGCTGCTAGTTGCTTGGTGCCATGGTGGAGAGTCGGCGACGACGGCGTTGCGGAGAAGGCTAAACACCGGGAAAGATAAAGCTCACACGAGAGTGCCTCACAGATCTTACAGCTAGAGAGAGGGAGTCAGCCAGCTCTAACCTCCTTGCCAAATTGCAGTACTGCCTCTTGACCATAACCTCGTAGTCGGAGATCGAAGGATCCCATGATGAAGGGCAGAAACGGGTGCAGACGGGATGAGTGGTGCAGCCTTGGGCGGAGAAGTTGCAGCGGAGGTGCGGCGTTGGGTGATGAGGATGACGGAGGAGCATGATGAAGCTTGGGCGAGCTTGAGGGCAAGCCAATGCTTGCAGACGAGGGAGCAGACGTCGCGGCTCACATTTTGTGGGAAGCGAAAGGATCACGATGGATACAGGACGATCGCAACCGTGTCACGGAGGTTGTTAGTGAAAGAAGAAAAGGCTGGCAGAAGAGGACGAGGGAGCTGGGGTGAGTCTCGACCACTTAGTGGAGCTGCCAGAGCCGATGTCTTCGATGGCGGCACTAATGGCTGAGATCTTGGTGCCTCTCTGTTAGTACCCTTCACTCCAAGCAGGTTCAGACAAGCTGCGATAACGATGTAAGCTGTGTACCACGTCCAACCGTACCAACCTTAATGGAAGACATGGTGACAGACACGTGAAGGTCTTGTCTACCGTTGATGGGTTCCATCATGGTAATGTAACGAGATCTCTCCACATTCTGAGTTGGGTCTTGGTAGGTGGCGATGTAGGCCGAGAATGGCTGGGAGAAGAAGATGATGCATGTGCCGTGGGGAATGACACCTTTCCAGGTAGAGTTACAAACGGGGCAGACGAGGCTGTCATGAGGAAAGCTCGAGGGATCCAAATCGCGATCCGGATTCGAACAGAACCCACACTTTTCAGCACACTCATCGACTCTCTGCAATGAAAGTTTTACTTGAACTTCTGGTTGCGCAGCTGTGGTTATTGTTCTCACGGTGGAGAAGAAGAAAGTGAACTGATCTTTACCGCTGCAAGGAGGATGTCTGCTTCGAGGGAGAAAGGACCTGGAGCTCCGGGGCAGACATAGACCCGCTTCTGTACTTCTTTGCTCGTCCGCTGCTTCAGCTTCCACGGCAAGTTGTGGCTCCGCCAGTCGAGCTACAAGTTCTGGTCTCGCTGAAAGCCTTTGCTGCAGATCTCGTCCACCAAACGGTTCGTAGCAAGCAGAGTCGTCGGCGACGGCGCGATCACCTCCGCTTCGAGATTTGGCATTCTGGGAAGGTTTTACTACCTCTAGCAAGAAGGTCTTGGTTCGAGGTAGAAAGAGGAGGATGCGTCGTTTGTGCGGCGCAGTAAACACCAATCGCCGGAGAACTACCCCAGAGTCGTGGGTTTGAATCTTCCCAACTCTCGGCTTCTGGGTTCCATTCCTGCCAACCTCGGTATGGTCGAACACCTTCAAAATCTCGATCTTTCCCACAATCCCCTCAACGAGTCGCTTCCACAGTCGCTCTTCAACGCCATGGTGCTTCGGGTTCTTGATTTGTTGTACAATTTGATCTCTTGCGAGTTGCCCAGCGGGTTCGAATCTGATCAACGGCCCTCTGCCATCTGATTTAGGCGCATGCGAGACGTTTGGAGATAGTGGCGGCGGAGATGAAGGCTTGGATCCAAGTGAGGATGGGCTTTGAGAGCCGGACCCGGATTTGTAGCTGGTGGACTTGGGTGTCACTTGGGCCTGGATGGCCTCCTTTTGATAGCTTTTGATAGGCTTGCTGCTGATGCATATATATATATATATATATATATATATATGTATGTATATGTATGTAAAAGAAATCTTTTTTTTTTTTTTTTTTTTTTTGTAATAAAATTAACTCTATTTAATAAACATTTTTTTTTTTTAATTTTGATGTGACTGAACTTGAAATTGAATATTCAAGCTGCCTACGTACCCTTCCAAAGAAGGAGATCAAGTCAAAACGTAGTTCAAAATACATACATATATTTGGTATTTTTTTTGTGCCGTTTGCAGTTTTAACTCATGCAGGCAATGAGTGTTGGTGCCATGTTGCAGTTTCAGCTCGTGCAGGCAAGGAGCATTTGGTGTCGTGTTGCAGTTTCAGCTCGTGCAGACAAGGAGCGTTGGTGTTGCCTTTTATGCTCGTGCAGACCAGGAGCATTGTGCCGTGCAGTTTAGGCTCGTGCAGGCGAGGAGCTTTGGTTCGTGCAGTTTAGGCTCGTGCGAACAAGGAGCATAGTGCCATGCAGTTTAGGCTCGTGCGGGCGAGGAGCCTTGTGTCTTGCAGTTTAGGCTCTTACAGACAATGAGCTTTGGTGAATTCGTCAAGCAATTTTGGAGAGGCGTTCCTCACAATCTTCATAGCAAGGAGCCTTGACCGAGTGATTGAAGAAGTCTTCGGGCAAGAAATCACGCATCGTGATGGGGATGGACGATCTATATGTCGAAATTTCATCATCTTCAACACGTTCACGTTGCTTCGAAGGTTGACAAGAGCTGCTTTGCCCTCTTTCCGATTGGCGAACATGTGGAGGAGACGTATGCTTCTTGTGCAATTTCTTAGGAGTGACTTGAGTCCATCCTTCAACTTTGCTTGTCTTGGAGGATGCCCCCAGCGGTTGAGGTGAAAACTTTGAGTCGGAAGAGCCGGAAGTGAAAGTGGTATAGTTTGACTTCACCACATCGTCAAGATCTAGCTCGATGATTCCTTTCTGAGCCAGCTTCATGATGAGATCTTTCAGCACGAAGCACTTTTCTGTCGAATGACTGATGAAGCGGTGGAATTTACAGTATCTTGGACTGTCAGTACGATTCATCTCTTCTGGCCGTCTGCACTCAGGCAAGCCGATCACCTTCTTTTCCAGCAAGTCTTCTAACATGGCAACCACATCAGAGTCGGGGAATGGATAAGTTTTCTCCTCAAGCTCCTTCAAAGTGCGTCTACGCATCTCTTGATCACGAAAGCCTTCGGCTTGAATCGCCTTGCCTCGTGTGGAGATTTTGACGGGAGCTGTGTTGACCGTCATCGCTTCCTTGGTGGGTTTCCATGCAACCTTTTCCACCTTTGTCCCAAGAACTTTGTCGTTCTTGTAGTCGGCGATCGGTTCTTTCTTCCCATGATGGGCGATGCTCAACTCCATGTCATGGGCGCGAGTGGCCAATTCCTCAAAGGTCCGCGGTTTAATGCCTTGAAGGATGTATTGCAAACCCCATTGCATGCCTTGGATGCACATCTCGATTGAAGAGGTTTCTGAGAGCCTGTCTTTACAGTCGAGGCTTAGAGTGCGCCATCTGTTGATGTAGTCAATGACTGGCTCGTCCTTCCACTGCTTTGTGCTCGTTAGCTCTAGCATGCTCACAGTGCGGCGGGTACTATAGAAGCGGTTGAGGAATTCCCGCTCTAACTGCTCCCAGCTGTTGATGGACTCAGGCTCTAGGTCTGTGTACCACTCAAAGGCGTTTCCTTTCAGCGAGCGCACAAACTGCTTGGCGAGGTAATCCCCTTCGGTTCCTGCGTTGTTGCAAGTTTCAACGAAGTGGGCAACGTGCTGTTTCGGGTTTCCCTTTCCATCAAATTGCATGAACTTTGGTGGTTGATATCCCCTCGGCATCTTTAGGGCATCAATCTTCTTGGAATAGGGCTTCGAGTAGAACAAGGAGGTATGTGAGCTCCCTTCGTACTGTGCCTTGATGGTATTGGTGATCATCTCCTGCAGCTGCTGGATAGAAAGAGATGCCATGAGTGCCGCTGCTTGGTCTGGCTCCGGCTTCGCATCGTTTTTCTCCACCTGAGGCTCTTCTTCTTCATCATCTCTTCTCTTTAGTGGATCACTCTCTGGGTCGGGTTTATCGCCGTCCTGCGCCTCTAGTCGATTGACGAGTGCTGCAATTTGCAAGTCTTTTTCTTCCACAGTTCGGGTTAGCCTTGCGATTGCTTCATTCATCTGAGCCAGCTGCTCATCGATTGAAGTTGCTCCAATGGTCATGACTTGCATGGCTGCACTGCCGCTTGAATCGGCATCGGAGAGCATGGATTCGGAGTATTTCCTTGGGCTTCCCCCCCTCGGTGCCCTTAGTGAGGCTAAGGTGATCAAAGGCTCGTGCCTTGGGTGCTTTTGTTCCCTTGGCAGAGTTGATGCAGAGGTGAAAGAGGCGGCAGAAGTAGCTCTTGCCATGCTTCGAGTCGTGATGCCCAAAGTGACACCAGTTGCGACGAGGACGCTCTTGTTCTTTGCGCCGGTTGCGGGAACAGATTGAGCCTTCCTTGATGCCATTAATTTTGGAAGTGCGCTTGAATTTCTTGAACGGAGAAAGAGATGAGAGGCAGAGATTGTCCCACCGGGCGTGCCAATTTGTGAACACAGAAAATTCCTGAAACGAAAGAGACAAGAACAACGTGCACAAACAAATATTTGTATTTGATAGTTTTGGGTTACAATCTCTCTCTATTTTGATCCTCTGATTCGATCTCCGTAAGGTGTTGATTTGTGGGATGTGCGATTGATCCAAGGGCCGTCGAGGCTTGATCTTGGATGAACGAGGATGAACGGATCTTCAAGGGCTTTTGGGCTTGATCTTGAAGAATGGTGATTGACGGATCTTCAAAGGCTTTTGGGCTTGATCTTGAAGAACAGTGATGAATGGATTTCCGAGGGCTTTTGGGCTTGAACTCGAAGAACAGTGACGAACGGATCTTCGAGAGCTTTTGGGCTTGAACGGATCTTCGAGGGCTTTTGGGCTTGATCTCGAAGAACGGTGATGAACGATGAACGCTTTCTTCAAGGGCCGTCGAGGCTTGGACTTGATGAACAGAGATGAGCGGATTCGTTGATGTTGTCAATCCAAAGGGGCCGTTGGGGCTTGATCCTTGAGGATGAACAGTTGATGAATGGATTTCCGAGGGCTTTTGGGCTTGAACTCGAAGAACAGTGACGAACGGATCTTCGAGAGCTTTTGGGCTTGAACGGATCTTCGAGGGCTTTTGGGCTTGATCTCGAAGAACGGTGATGAACGATGAACGCTTTCTTCAAGGGCCGTCGAGGCTTGGACTTGATGAACAGAGATGAGCGGATTCGTTGATGTTGTCAATCCAAAGGGGCCGTTGGGGCTTGATCCTTGAGGATGAACAGTTGATGAACGATGAACACTTTCTCCAAGGGGCTGTTGAGGCTTGGGCTTGAAGGTGGATGATTGTTGATCCAAGGGCCGTCGGGGCTTGATCTTGGAAGAACGATGAACGAAGAACGAAGAAGGCTTTCTTGATTCTTCGGAAACCTGGATGCTTGAAAGCTTCGGAGTTTCAGAGCTTCAGAGCTTCCGAGCTTTAAGGTGTAATGTGAATTGGTCTCCTAAAAATGAATGAAATGGGCTTGTATTTATAGAATTTTCCAAGGCCTAATTTTGAATATAATATTCCAGATGAAATAAGTCGTTTCTGCCAGGCGTTGACACGTGTCCTATTTGATGACTTTTCCAACTCATTTCAATTTTCGTTGAGTCACACGCTACGTGTAAAATTTATGTAATACATGAGCGTTGACACTTTGATTTATCGGTCAACATTTATTTACGAAATTTCGATGTCTACAATAATGTATGAGATAAAGGTACAAAAAAAAAAGTTTTGCCCTTGAATTGGGTTAAAAAAACAAAAACATATTTTGTCCCAAAACAAAATGGCAATTACCATTGCCATACCATGCCAACCAAACTTTTGGCAATACCGAACTTCGGTATACCGAAAGTTTGGTATGGTAATGGTAATAGATTTTACCAAACCAAAAGTTTGGTACGGTAATTGGTACAAGGGTTTTGGTATAGTAACCGTACCGAACCCACCCCTAAATGTATATGCTGCAGTGACAGAGACTCGTATATACAAAGACTCCCATACAACCTTCACTTTAAAACAGTGGCAAAATAGTCTATAACCACCTTTGACCTTAATGCTAATTTAGACAAAGACGTGATTAATGTAAAATAGCAATTAGAAATTCATACTTAATTAGTGCATTAACGGAATAAAGGAGAAGAATTATAGTACCAAGTCAGAAACGTATTGGAAACTTCGGGTTTGCTTGCCATCTCCATAAACTGTCAATGGCTCCTTCCTTAATGCCTGTGTATTCCACAGAGACATCAAACTGGTCGGGAAAAATATGTAACAAGGCCTAAAACAACATTACAAGTATAAAACTGCTCACCTGAGCTACGAAATTGCTAACAACACGACCATCATCGATGCACATACGCGGTCCATAAGTGTTGAAAATCCGAGCAATCCTCACCTGCATGACATTCTATACATTAGAACCCTAACTGCAACTATTTTAATATTCGTCTCAGGTTTTGGGTGTGATCTAGAATCGTTTGAAACTGAGACACATATAACCAAATGACAAGGAAATAAATAATATGAAAGAAAATAATGTGACCTCAATGCCAAGGCCTCTGTGGTAGTCCATGGTCAGAGTCTCTGCTGTGCGTTTTCCCTCATCGTAGCAGCTCCTTACACCTGCCAATGCCAACAGAAAACATCTATGAAATCATTAATTTACCGATCGTGTTGCTGAGTATATATTTCACCGTGAATTTTTTGCGAGGAATGCAACCAAGTAAATACAGTACATATTAAACGTCTCGCTATTGAAACAAACATCAGTAATGTGATTTGTAAATATGGTATAGTTTGATTTTCTCGCGCAGAGTTTCATCATGTCGGGGTCGAGCGGAGACAGAGAGAGGGAGAGTGACTCACCGATGGGGTTGACATTACCCCAGTAGGACTCGACCTGAGGGTGCTGCAAAGGGTCACCGTAAACCTCACTGGTGCTTGTCAGCAAGAAGCGTGCACCAACCCTTTTTGCTAGTCCAAGCATGTTCAGTGTTCCCACCACATTTGTCTTGTGAAACCCCAGCTCAGACAACAAATTAAGGACCTCAGGCAAATACACATTCACCACAAACAAGAAATTAAAATTTTTACGTGTTAAAGTATGTCATAAGGGTAATGCTAGGGAGACTAAATTTGCAAACTAAATTATGTGTCACCGATAGGAATATGCACGTTTATCAACGTTTAAGTAATAAACCAGTCTTCAATTTTCATGTTCTTTAGTTTTCAAAACTTTATATACAAATTTAGTCTCCCTATCATTACTTGATGTCATAATATTATAGTAATCACAAAAAAAAAAAGAAAAAAAAGCGTGTAATAAATACCAACCATGCGTATAAGCACAAGAAATAAAAATAGAAACAAGAGAAGAAAGGATATAATTGTCTTGACCGGATTGAACTTGTAATGCACCGGGGATGCCGGGCAAGCGAGGTGGTAGATCTGGTCAACCTCCAACAATATCGGCTCGACCACGTCGTGTCGAATCAGCTCGAACTTCGGGTTCCCGAAGTGGTGCGCCAAGTTCTCCTTCCTCCCGGTAAAAAAATTATCCAGCACGATCACGCTGTCCCCTCTCGCGATCAGACGGTCCACGAGGTGGCTCCCCACGAACCCGGCCCCACCCGTCACAACAATCCTCATGTTCTTCTTCCTCACCCCCAGCGGCACCTTCCCTCCCACATTCCACGTCTCCAACAGCACCCTCCGGGTAGGGTTGGCCGGGAGATCAATACCCGGCCGATCAGAACCTAATCCGGATTCGAGACCAGGGTCGTGAACGGATTCCAATAGTGGGTTCGATGCCAGGAAGGTGGTGAAGAAGAAAACAGCGATGGCGACGCCAATGAGGACGAAGATAAAACGCTGCTCGCGGAGCATGTATCGAATGGGGTTGGTGGAGGAATGCGGAGGCTTGTGGTTGGTTTGTGGTTCGAGAAAGGGTTGTGATTGGTCAATTTGTTGATTATGGTGGGTTCTGTGAACTAATGACAGATTATCGGAGCTGCTGGCCATAATTTTCACTTGGATTTCTGTCTAGTTTTCAGACTTTTGATGGGGAAGTTTTTGGAGAGATGAAAATGGAAAAGGGTGGGCAGAAGAGGAGCATGGGGGGGGAGGGATAGAGGGAGGCAGGGGTAGTGTGGGTGGGGATGGGGAGAGGAGTTTTTTGGGTGGAAGTGGTGGGTAAATGGGGACTTTCATGCATGAAATTTGGCCGGATAATCGTTCTAAGGCGCGCGATTGTTGGGTGCATCTATGTAGGTTTTGGCTTTTTAGGCAACGAGGTAGGGGATTTTCTTGCTTACTTTGTCACTAAACTAGATTGTGTGTTGTTTTACAGCTTTGGTAATGTAATAAGTAATGTTGGGTAAGCATATTATTGGCACTTTTTGTAGAAAGTTCTTCTGCTTATAAACTTTAGTGTTACTAGTTTGTAGAAATTTTAACAAAAAATTCAAGTGTTATCTAAAAGACACTTAAAAGTTCTTCAACAAGTGTTTTTATAGAAAACACTTAATGTTTTTCCTATAAAAACAATTAATTGTCGAAAAACACTTTTTAACCCTTGTAAAAACAATATCAAACACACCCCATTCTTTAGATAAAATTTTGATTGATGACAATGTATTATTTGTTTCATGTGTGGACTCACTTTGGAATTTATTCGTTCGCATCAAATAAAATGTCAGCAGGCGTCAATACACTACACCATGGTGTAATACGTTCGTGTTCTATAAGGACAGGCTGTTTTGATGTCTTAATTACCGTGGGATGGTCAAAATTCAGGCAACAATATGGGCATGTCATCAATTCACATAGTACCACGTGGCAGATGACAGAAGTGCCAAGTGTTCACTTGGAAACATGATCTAAAGGCTGCTTTTATGAATAGTGTTATTCTTACGCGTCTTTTTACCTCTTATATACCATTATAAACTTTTGTCGATTGATTTTCTTCTATTCATTTCATTCGACGACAAAAAATTAAAAGAGTTGCATGAGAAGTAAAAATGGGTAGGTGGATAGCACCACCATAGTTTGTAGTCTTCTCAAAGTAGGAACCTCTGTTCTACTAGTAGAAAGGTGGCCTCCAAACACTAAATAGAATTCCCCTAAACCTAACAACATTTTTCTTCCCTTGGAGATGGGAAAGAATGTAGCGTTGCCGCATGCACAAGCTCATTGATTATGAAAAAGAAAATGTGAAATTAGAGCGAGAAATTTGTAAAAACCGAGATTTAAGTTTTTAAGAAAAAACAAGAAGTTTGTATATCAATTGGTTAAATGTATTTAATTTTGCACCTAAGATTTCGAGTTTGACTTGTATGATACGCACCGCATTGGTTTTGAAACCCAAATGAACAACATTGCATCGCAGACAAAGACAAAATTGTTGGTGTCGAATTTTTCAAGGTTGCAAGAAAAACACAAGAATTATACACTGCAAACTGCAAGGTTTTCCACTGCTTCAAAATAAATTCTTCCTGGAACTGGTTCAGGTGCATCGTAGGAACATATTCAACCATGAGTAATATAACACAAAAATTTGTATAGTTTTATCTCATAGCAACAAGCAGCGCAACTGCAAGGACCCCTCACTAAAATAATAAAGTCAAATCACATGTGAGATAATATTACGTCGGTGAACAGAGAAACTAGGACGGAGGATCAACTCTAAAACCGTCGAATGTCTTTCGGGGGCCTAAAGTTGAGAGGGTGGGTTTCTGGAGTGGCATTTTCATCTTGCTTCCACATCTTGATAGTCTTATCGGCTTCACAACTGACCAGCCTCGTACCCGTGATGTCGTAGGAAAGAGCATATATACCAGCTTCACTGTCCAGCGAGCCTGTAATAAAAGCATATCTAGGGGTTAGCATCCCTTCTTGCTACAATCAACGGCAAAAGTAGAATAAACATACCAGGCTGTACAATTGTTTGGGATTGCTGAAAATTGTGACCGCTCTTCCAATCCCAGAACCACATGCTCCCATTATCGCCTTCAATAAAACAAACGCGCAAAAGATTAGAATTACCAAGTTTTATGAAACGAAAAATAGGAATCAAAATAGTTTCGGGTCGTTTATTTGTAAAAGAAAATTGAAACCATCCCATATGGCGTATTGTCATTGGTAGGCAAATGTTGGAACTAATATATTTCCCCAACCGTGGGGAGAAATAAAATGAGAACAAACTAAGATCCTTCCCTTATTGCCCTTTCATATGTAAAAAATTCATACCTCCAGTGGCCATAACTCCATCCTCGTTGACAGCCATTGCATTGATTATTGTTTTCTGCTGAGAGCTGTCCATACACAAGGAAAATTTTTGGAACGTTGTGATAAAAAATATCCCAAATAATTCATATAGTTAATATTAATCAGCAATATACTTGATTCACGATACATTCAGTATGCAGAAAAAGGTACCCAACTCTAAATGCATACAAGACAGATCACATCCATTGCAATTTCAATGTGCTACACCACTAATAATTTAAAATTCTAATAGCATGAGTAGAAAGCAACTACAAGGCTTGGCATGCATTTCTCCAGGCCATGAATCTGAATTATATAACACACTTAATAACTGATGAGAAAACAATAACACGCACATCCAAGTAGTAACACAAACCACCTCAGCATATGCTTATGACTCAAAATTGTTCAATTGGTGACTCAAAATTGTTCAATTGGTGAACCATGTGTAAGTTTTCGGTTTCAATGGATCCATCGCAAGCAAAACAATTCCTATTACGCTCCAAATCAGAGGTTTTGCATTGCATCTTGGCTGATGTTATGGTGCCTGTGCGTTGAGCAGCCTAATTGACTTGCCACAAAGAGAATGTGTGCATAAAAAAGAACAAGAAAAAGGGAGCGCAACATCTTATCAAACACAAAGACACATTGGCACAACTATTTATCCATGACAAGTACATTACCTAGCTAGCCTTAAGCAGAGAAACGTACGAACCATCAATCCTAATATCGCTTGTCATTCTTCAAATAAAGAAAACATCACAGACATATAATAGGAAAGAAGAGCAAATGGTAAATCTATCATTCCAGGAACAACAGATATGAAAAGATACGGTCTATTCAAATACTCACAGCATGTTGTGTAAAAATTCGCCTCTTGGGAGGCTGAACTTCTTAATATTATCAGCTGATGCAGATGCAAAACATTGCCTGAAAACCGAACACAATTAGAAAGAGCAAAGCATATAATTTACAGGGGCATAATAACAAACACAACCAGGATTATTTACTACACGTGAAGTACTAAGTACATGAATTGGCACTTACTCTTTAGGATGCTGGGCCATTGCACGCACAGACTTTTTATGGTGCGTCAGAGTTGACATTGTTTTTCCTAAGACAAATGAAAATTGATACTTAAAAAAGAAGGAAATACCAAAACTGAAATGAGTTTAACTTACAGAACATAAATTACCATATCTAAGGTCCCAGAACTTGATGGTTGTGTCGTGAGAGCCAGTAACAACTTGTGGATCCTGCAAACAGTAGACAATAAACTATAAGGAATATTGCCTCTCTTAACAATAAAATGAGAAGTGGCCAGAAAACTGTCAAAAGAGTTTCCACATATAGAAATCTAGCTATCAACCCAAAAAAAACTCAGAGATGTAATGTGTAACACAAAACTAGAAATTCAAAGTGCCTGTGAATTCAATTCACGGCAGCTTATTAATTAACTTCTATATAAAAGAAATGAGGACTACGGATTACAGGAATCAAAATATTTAAAAGAATGATGTGACACTGAAGGATACCTAACATAAACATAATACTATTCTCAGGACATGACAATATGAATTGCTAAACATTTGAATGTTTTGCCAGATGGGGAGACCAAGAATTAAACAACGAAAAACCATGACCTTGAATCTCGATCTCTAACGAAGACATCAATAACAATATAAGCTATCATTATGAATTGTTTGGATCTAAAATATTGTCAGCATGCATACTCCACAATATGGTCAGAACACGGTAAAGAAAACAGAAGAGTTTTTCATACTGTTGGTCGAGTAAAAACGGAACAAACTGTGTTGTCATGCCCTGACAACGCATGAACTTGCATCTTGCTTCGAATATCCCAAACCTGAAAGATTTATTGCACCAAAACAAAGGTATTATTAACACAGTACCACTCTGATAAATATTACAACAATCACTTTGCTCAATCCCCAAGAGTGCTTCCTCCATTATAGTATGCAGGATTTGAATTTTAATAAGATAATTACATACCCGGCACACAGAATCACGTCCCCCGGTAAGTAAAACATCAAGAGTGGGATGAAGAGCCAAGCAGTAAACACCACTTAGATGACCATGATATGAACGGATAACCTACACAACAATTTATATGTTGTAACAACCATCATTACTTACAGAACACAACCGCAATAAAGATCTTGAAAATATTAAGTAGAAGTATTAACCTTATTCTGTTCAAGATCCCAGCATTTAACTAGTTTGTCATCTCCAGCAGAGAACATATAGGTATGCCTGCTGCTAACCGCAAGGCCTGCAAAAACCCAAGCACTTATTGTTACCAACAGCATTAACCACAGCATGGTTAACCAAAATAAACGAACAGCCAAGAGAAACCAACCTCTTATTTGCTCGATGTGTCCTGTCACTGTCAGTTGTAGAGTTCCAGTTGCAACATCCCAAATCTGATAAACCAAATCAGAAGACAATCCAAAAGAACATAAAATAAACACTCACACGACAAGAAAAGAGAACACAAAATAATAATTAAAAAATGACTAATAATTAAAAAATGACAAGTGATTTTGACTTCTACAGAGGAGGAAATGAGAAAACATAGCAGGAAAAAGGGGAAGGAAAACAACTCAGACAGACCAACTCAGACAAATGAAGCATAAAGTTGCATACCTTGATAGTACGGTCTGCTGAGCCAGTGCAGAACCATTTATTACTTGGATCAAAGGCAATAGCTCGTACCCATCCCAAGTGGCCGCTAATGACCTACATAATCAAATGGAATAATTTAACGATGGCTTGTAAGAAACATTATGCATAACCTTTTCCTTTCTTCAGATAAGAGACAATAGCATAATGGCAAGTTACAACTCATGTTCAATCATAGAAGAGGTGCAGGTCAATCTTATCAACCCATTAACCATGAAAGAGCCAAACAAAGGACAACAAAAATTGAAAGACACACCCATATAACATATATTCCCATGTCGGTTCCTAACATTTCCATCTAATCAGAATCTCCAAGTTACCCAGATGATATAATCCCAACTACTTTCCCCACTGCTCCTAACTGTCTATCATAAACAACACATTATTCTTACTCTGTAGATTTTCCAAGGAGCATGCCAATCAGGACGTGGCCATCTGCTGGAAATCCTTTCCATCATGGCCGATGTTGAAAACCTATACAAGAGAAAAGTAACAGTTAAAGCAAAAATGGGATATGTTTTCCGTGGTAGCATTATCAGGATTAGAGAAAATGCAACAAGATGGGATACATCATCATGCAGCTTGTAATATTTAGCATATTCAGTTCCCCTAAAATATCCCATAAAAATCCTAATAAAAACTTCACTCTAACAACACCATAGAAGCACATCATATGATACATTAATACGACTTCAACCCCACGTAATGCATGCAGATGGTGCAAAATGGTAAGGGCATTCCTAAAACAAAAAGAATTCAACCATATCAAAGGGATTCAAACCACTGTAAAACTTTACTCTTAAAAAACATCTCTCTTTTGAATATTTTAACTGGTTTTTATATTTCCAAGAACATTCCTAAGAAGTTATATGTTTCCCTTAACAACCCTAAGACAAAAATTCATAGTAAGCTAATTAGATGAAATACTGATAGCTCTCTTATATGGACTACATTCTGACATATAAACAAAAACTAAAGCAGGCTGTAGTTAGAGAAACTTAGGGGAGTGTAATCAACTTGGATTTTAGAGGATTTTAAAAGCCTTTTTTAAGTGACAGATTTTAAAGGATTTTAATAGATTCTACAATCTTATATGGAGTTTGACAAATTTATATGGATTTCACTAATAGATTTCTATGGATTTGTATGGATTTTTTCATGGATTTCTCAGGACTTTTATCATGCCAATCAACGTAGAGCCTACATATGAATTCATCTCCAATTTCTTCTCAACTACAAAACACTCCACACACGTACTCAAACTCAAATCCCCCATGTCCCCGCGCGCTCAAGAACCATCGCCAAAGTTGTTTCGTTAGGCTCAAATCCATCACCCCTCATTTCTCAGAACAACCCCACCGCATCTCCAGCACACACCATCTTGCAATACGCAGAAATCATGGAATTCCACGAAACCAAATCCCTCTCAATAATTTCATTAAGCACTTTCCTTGCAAAAACCCACTCACCACACCTTGCATACATAGTAATCAAAGAGGGAATCACTTGTCCATCCTAATTCAATGCCGTCCATGATTTGTATTGGATTTGAACAACAACAAACACTCACAAGCTTTAATCGCAACCTTACCAGCAACGACATTGGATTGTTCATCCAATAAAGGCAAAGCACGAAAATCAAACCCATTTTGGCAGTGGGTGGGTGGGATTGTTCATCCAATATGGCAGTGGGTGGATCACGGGGAGGGATGAGGGGTGGTGAACGCAAGGTAGAGAAATGAGGATTTGGAAACCTGTTATGTATAGATGGTGAGCTGCTCACCGGGTTCTCACGCAGGGCCAAAAATGGGGAAGACTATTCCTCTTCTACAGATAGAATTCTTTGTTCTTGAAATGAAATCCTAGGGGTGAAGGTTGGATTGTTTATGACATTTGTTATTTATACTTCTACTCTCAAATCCATCAAAATCCTTCACCCATTAAAATCCTAGCAAATCCTTGATAGTTTCACTACACCTAGACTTTTGAGGACTATTTAAAATCCTAATCGACTACCCATGGATTTGGATGTATTCTTTAAAATCCTTTAAAATCCTAATTTGACTACACCATGATTTCAAAATCTTTTAAAATCTCATTGACCCTTAAAGCAAATCAGAGGAGGACAAAACTCAAACCTTTCAGATGACCCTGGAGCAGAAACAGCTAAAGTGCCTTTACCCGAAATACCAACAGTATTCCTGAAATAAAGAATATGATTAAACAATTCAGTCCACAATAAAATGCATCATTATTACAAGAAATCATAATAAACAATTTGCACTCCAGCAACGTTAGAACTAAAAAACTGTCAAATTTAACAAATCACTCACATGATTCTCATAAATGGTCCAAATATTTAGCCCAATCACTTTGAAATAAAGAAGCTAATAGTTGTAAGCCATAGTCCGAGAGTGTGCAAATACATATGGGAAGAGGGATAAGTTGAAACATGTGCAACATAGAAATACTAAATAAACACGAAAACAGCCATTAATACACCTGCAAGGAAGAAACTACTCACAGTGCCCTTGGTGCAGAAGGACCGACAACCAAAGAATTTTGAGCTCCTCTCGTCTGCGCATCCTTAGAATCTTCATGACACACATGGTATTAAACCACAAAAATAATTTAGCATGTTACAATTGCAATATAGAATACCCAAATAGAGGTAACTTTCCCAAAACAATAAGCTGAACCTTCCCTACTTCTAACTGCTTATTAGAAAAAATGATACCTGTAAGGGCAAGGGCATTGGAAGGCCCTTCAGAACCAGTTACCGGTGCAACAGACTCAGCCCGGCGAGGTGGTTTTTGGCTAGGTGTGGGTTGAATTCCTCCATATTCCATGCTTATCTAATAATTCAGATCAAAATTTTAACTCCAATGCAACATTCTTCAAATCAATAACTTCACAAAGCTCATAGTTCACAAAAATGAAGAAATAAAACACAAAAATTAACAATTTCAACTCAATAATTTCACTAACCTTGTGACTCATGCGAATTCTTTTACTGCAAAAACAAAAAACAAAAACAAAAAAAGAGTAAGCACTAATCAACGCACAAATTTAAAAATAAAAATAAAAAAATAAAAACCTAAATTCAACTCAATCATTTCACAAACCCTAATAAGTACAGAAATTAAAGGCAACGGCGGTACCTCTCGGGGTCGGGAGGGGGGAGTTCGCCATGGGCGGGGGAGAAGAGATCGAGGGATCGTTTGAGGGATTTGAGACTGAGCTTCTTCAGCGACTGTGGCTCCACTGGTTCCATCTCCAAGGTGGGCCCGGGCATGATCTTCTTCTTCTATATACTGAGGATATGGCGCGGATTCCTTTTGGCTTCCGAAAGCCCTAGAAGTTGGAGAAAGGGGAAGCGAAGAGACTCAAGAGCAACTCCAGTGCAGGAGCCCTCGACTATTCACTATTTAATCTTGAACAGTAACTGCCCTTAATGAACAGTGCATTCCTGGCAATTGCTTTTTGCATCTCTACCCTGCACTGAATAGCCCTGCAATTGGTAATAAAATATTAGTATTTTTTTATTTATAATTAATATTATATTATTTACTTTGTATAAATTAATATTATATTATTAATTATATTAATATTATAAAGGAATCCAACACTATCTCCACAACTAAGCTGCGAGACGGCGCAGACGATGACGAAGCCAACTGCCTGCTGCGCAGCCGCAGTCCCTGTCGCTGCCGTCGTCGACATGGGACGACGAGGAGGAGGTCGCGTTCGAGGCGCGGGAGAAGATCCTGATCTTCGACGATGCCGTCGACGACGAGTCCACGGCTGTCCCACCTTTTTCGTGGAAGAAGCTGTGGTTGTTCACTTGGATCCGGGCAATTTAGAAGGGGATCTCAATCGTTGCAGAGGAGATGATGGCTGACGTCGCCCAGACGTCAGCCTTGCGTCACATGGCCTTCGGGCTCTCGGGCTGGCAATCGCTACCGGGCCTGTCGCTCGGGCTTGGCCTGTCCCTCGGGCTCCCAAACGCTGGAGCATGTCCACCGGGCAACATCCCACTGTTTAATCCATTGTCCCCCGAGCAAATGCTCCCGCTGGAGCTGCTCTAAGGGGTGTTAAAAAAAAACCACCCATGAAAAAAAAAGGAGGGTTTTAAATGTTTGGTAAACTGAAAAAAAAGAGGCTTATTTTGGAAGCTGTTGTAAGAATAAGCTGAAATTAAAGGAAAAAGCTGAAGCTGCTATTTGTAGCTTTAGAAAAATGGTTTTTATTTCAAAGCATACGAAGCTACAGTGCTCCTTTAATGAAAAAACCCACTATCAGATTGTTTTTTTTTTTTTCAAAAGCACTTTTACAAAAAAATTTACCAAACACTCAATTTGATTTATTTCACAGCCGCTTATTCTCACAGCACAGCCGTTTATTCTTACAGCAGCTTTTTTTCAAAGCACAACAATACTAAACCAGCCCTAAGTGCCTGATTAGTTCGATTTACGGTACGGTTTTGTTTTTAGGAGTCCCGCCACAGACAGCCCTTGGTTATAGTAGTTCAATATATATATATATATCAACATACAAGCTAATTATATGGTAACGATTAATATAAGGGAACTTTAACGAAAAACACCCAGTACTGTTCACTTTAACGAAAAACCACATTTTTACACTAAAAAGTCAATCCTGGTACTATTCACTTTACCATTTGTTTTGTCCTTATCATTAAAACTCAAAATTTTCAAGCCATTTTCATTAGTTTTCCTTTAATATAAAGGAGGGAAAGAGCTATTTACTGGGACAAATTAATTATCACAATGGAATATCAATAATATGATTCAAATTCGTTTTTGGTAAAAATCGAACTTATAACATTTTACATACCAGTAAAAAGGAATACCTCTAAACCATAGTAGTAAGTAGCGAGTTACCTTGCTAAATGTAAGGCTGGTTTGGTATTACTGTGCTTTGAAAAAAAGCTGCTGTGAGAATAAGCGGCTGTGAAATAAATCAGCAGAGTGTTTGGTAAACTTTTTTGTAAAAGTGCTTTTGGAAAAGAAAAAAAAAACAGTCTGATAGTGGGTCTTTTCATTAAATGAGCATTGTAGTTCCGTGTGCTTTGAAAAAAAATCGGTTTTCCAAAGCTGCAAATAGCAGCTTCAGCTTTTTTCCTTTGATTTCAGCTTATTCTCACAGCAGCTTCCAAAATAAGCCTTTTTTTTCAGTTTACCAAACACCTAAAACCCTTACAGCTTTTTTTCATGGGTGGTTTTTTTTTAAGCACCTCACTCCCAAACCACCCCGTAATATGATTGTCTCGTTATCTAAACTACTTATTATTAAAATCATGTTTGCCTACCAAAATTTTAAGAAATTATTCATTCTAATTTTCTTACTAAAATTGAACAAAAATAAAAAATATGGACAATCTAGTAATTACATACAACATAAATTTTATTATTTTTTACATCAAATTCAGAACCATGCAAACATAGCATGTGTTTATACCATATTTAGGGCCTCGTATTTAGACCTCGTATAAATACTCGAGGGACTTAAATGTAATTATGTAATAAAGGAAGGGGCAAATATGTAATTAGGGGAGGAGCCCTTATTCTATAAAAGGGCATCCTCACCCTCACAAACCCTAAGCTTCCTCACACCCCCTAAGCTCTAAGCTCTCTCTCTCCCTCTTCAACAGAGAAATACAATACAATCAGTGTGGACGTAGCCCAAACCTTGGGGTGAACCACGTACATCTTGTGTTTGCTTCTCTGTCCCTATTCATTTACGTACTTATCTTCACTAGTGATCGAAGCAACCAAGCGAAGGTCACAAACCTGACACTTTCTGTTGTACAAAAGTCCTCGCTGATTTTGTGCATCAACATTTGGCGCCGTCTGTGGTAATCGATACGAAAAGTTATGTCGGTTCTCTTTCATTTTTTCACCTCCACCGTGAATCTGCAGAAATCCAAGAACCCAAAAACCTCACTCTTTGGGCTTCTCCAGAAAACTTTCGCAGATCTTCAACCACCTCTGCCTCCTCTCTCAGTCAGTCAACACGGAAACCAAAGATTTCAGCTGCAAATTCACCTGCTTTTGCAGCCCATCCACGCCACCATGTCCTCATATTTCCACCGAGTTCCAAAGTGCTCACCAGAAAAAATGATGGCTTCCATGTCTTTCTCTACAACTTTTTCAACAACTTTACAGATTTTTCTCAAGCAAAAACAAAAATAAGCACGAATTCTTTAGCTTCATGCCCTCCCATGGCGTGTTGGATCAAATCCTCACTTGGGTCTCCTAATCGGCATTTTTTCGAAATCGATGGTCTTTCCAATCGGAGAATTTTAATGGGTTTCTGATCAAATCTTGGTCTTTGGTTGTCTATGCTAAAGCAGCTACAACAACATCTCTATATATCTCTCATGTCCCTCGTCTCTATCTTGTCCCCTCATCGCTCAGCCTGACACATCAATCAACACACCCAACTGAAAGAGGGGTAGTTTCGTGATTACCCTGATTCCGCCATGGGCATTCCCTGCGACGACATCGTCGTTATCAAGCCGAGGAAGGCTCCTGATGAGCCCTCCGTCCTCACCGTCAACTGTCCCAACAAGGCCGGCCTCAGCTGCGATTAGGAGAGGTTGAAGGACCAGCTCTCGTCCGCGTGCCCATCGTCGTGCTTCTTCTCATTTTATCTCAATCAAATCTCCAACGTCCCAACGCCTTCTTCGATCTATCTGTTGAAGTTTTGGTGCCACGACCAGAGAGGCTCACTCCACGATGTTTGAGCCATCGTGCGATTTGGGCAAGAATTTGTGGGATCTCGCGGTGGCCCAAATGGTTTATGATGATGTTGTTGGGGTTGGAGTGGTCGAGGAGATAAAAAATCAATGGCTTTTCTCAGTTTTCAGCATCTGTCAATTTGGCGGAGGAACGAAAGATGCCAAAATTAACTGCTGAGAGTACCTGGGATTTTGAGATGTGATTCATTATTGTATCTGATAAACAACTTAGAATTGTCTCTGCCACGTGTTCCACACCGAGTGCATTGACAGGGGGCTGGAGTATAATGATCATCACCATCACCAGTCCGTGTCGTCGAACACGGAAGATGCAACGGAGTATAAAGCGGTGACGGAAATGGCAGTAACCAAGTTCAGGAAGGTCATTTATTGTTGGACAGAGGAAGAATCGGCCACGCCCTGTCCCGGAAAGCTCCGGTAACCCAAATTCCGATATCTTCAATTGCAGAACCCCGGGATCAAAGAACAGAGCAACCTTTTGTTCTCAACAATCTACTGCGTTCAAGATTTACTGTCTGACGCCGGTGGTTCACCTTTCGCCGCTGCCGTAAAAATCGTCATCTAAAAACCACTCCGGTTGCGCTGACAAAAGGTATTGGGTGTGCTGAGAAGAAGATGGATTCTGCCGCTGCTGCTACCACCAATTTCTCGCCTTCAGCACCCAAAACTGCCGCGAACTCGTTCATTTCTTCTTTAACAGCTGGGGACACTGCTGAGCAATCGGTCTTTTCTGGATTTCAATCCCCCAGTCCCACCATGTGCTAATGTAAAGCCGGGCCCATACATGAGGAAGGTGTTTTAAAGAACCAGGGGCTAGAAATGCTGTATTAAATGCCGATTTTTCTAAAGCAATCCAAGTTGCATTTGAGCTTCACAAGCCATAAGCTTTATCAGTGCTTTTCTAAAATTTGGAGGAAGAGAGAGACTAAAGAAGCTTTTCTGGAAAAGCCGACATGGACAACACAAACAAATCAAGATAAGACCCTTTTTTTTTCTTTATTATTTTGCTTTATCATTATTACTTCTCTAAACCACCACCAGAGAATGATGAAACAACCCACTACTCAATCGGAGATAATTGCAGAAAGCAGAAAAGCAAAAACAAAAGTAAAGCAGAAGATGCCATCAACTTTTGAAAAAGAAAACTTTCATCATACATGTTCCCACTTTTCTGAAGAAGCCACTGGAATACGCACATGGAAAAAGATCTGCAACAACCCAGTACGCAGTAGGTGCAGTACGCACCAACGATCTGCAACTGTCGAAACCTTTGTTTTGAGTGATGTAATTTATTTTTTATCTTTCAGAGACATCTGTATTAACCCCATCAGAGGGTAATAATAGTAAAAAAAAAAAAAAAAAAAACGGCAAAGCCCAAAATAAATGGGCTAGAATGTTGTGTGGAGAGCAAAGGCCCATAAGCCTAAAATAGCACCAACCAGGTCATCAAAAGTACGCCCAGTACTCCACAATTATTCGGCAACCCGCCGCTATTACCACCAACCAGATGATCAAAAGTACGCCCAGTACTCCAAAATTATTCGGCAACCTGCCGCTATTACCACCAACCAGGTGATGAAATGTACAACCCATACTCTAATATCATTTGGCAACTAGCCATTCATGTAACCAACCCGATGATGAAATGTACAACCCGTACTCTCCTTCATGCCACCAACCAGGTGATCAACAATACGCCCAGTACTCCAAATTATACATGAGCATTACTCATGTCATTCATACATAAACATTCATGAGCATCACTCATGACAATCATACATAAACATTCATGACCATCATTCATATCAACATTCATAAGCATCACTCATGTTAACATTCATGAGCATCACTCATGACAACATCCATGAGCATCACTCATGTCAATCAACATAAACATTCATGAGCATCACTCATGTCAATCAGCTTCAAAAGCTTCATTTACAGAGCTCTAACTTCAAAAGCTTCATTTATAAAAGCTCTAGCTTCAAAAGCTTCATTTACAGAGCTCCAGCTTCAAAGCTTCACTTGCAAAGCTTCACCTACAAAGCTTCAGTGCATGGTCTACAAAGACCGCCTCCAAACAACCGCCATTTCAGCCCATACATGGATTGAATTTAAAGTCTCCAGCCAACAGCGTCTATTGACCGAAGACTTGGGGGACTACATTATGTACCATATATTGCGCCTCAACTGGGCCTTATGAAAAATACTTGGGGGACTCTAGCCCATTATTCATGTATTGAGGAGCGATCCCTTATTTTATAAAAGGGACTCCCTCACCTTCATTAGAGAGCAACGCCGCCAGCTGAGCAACCGTCTCGCCGTGAGCATCACTCCGAACCCATATTTATGTATTAAGAAGCAAACCCTTATTCTATAAAAGGGACTCCCCTCACCACCATTAAAGAGCATCAACTCTAGCCCATCATCCATGTATTGAGGAGTGAGCCCTTATTCTATAAAAGGAACTCCCTCACCTTCAAACGCCGCAAGCCGAGCTAGCCAAGGCAACATAAGCCACGAGCCGAGCAGCCTCGCAGCGTGTGCTACTTCTAGTTGAGCATCATTTCAAATTGAGCACTGCCTCATATCGAACATCAGTTCAAGACAACATTTAGTTACTTCGGCCCACACATGGACTGAATTTCAAGTCTCCAGCCAAAAGACTCTTTTGACTGAAGACTTAGGGGACTACTGTTTATACCATATTTAGGGCCTCGTATTTAGACCTCGTATAAATACTCGAGGGACTTAAATGTAATTATGTAATAAAGGAAGGGGCAAATATGTAATTAGGAGAGGAGCCCTTATTCTATAAAAGGGCATCCCCACCCTCACAAACCCTAAGCTTCCTCACACCCCCTAAGCTCTAAGCTCTCTCTCTCCCTCTTCAACAGAGAAATACAATACAATCAGTGTGGACGTAGCCCAAACCTTGGGGTGAACCACGTACATCTTGTGTTTGCTTCTCTGTCCCTATTCATTTACGTACTTATCTTCACTAGTGATCGAAGCAACCAAGCGAAGGTCACAAACCTGACACTTTCTGTTGTACCAAAGTCCTCGTTGATTTTGTGCATCAACAGCATGCTTTATTTAAAAACTAAAAATAAGATAACAAAAAAAATAAAAATATGCCCACCCATCATTATTCCATTTGTGATGTCCTTTTAAGAATTTAAAAACTAATCACATTCTTTAATAACAAAAAATAAAATGAAATAAAATTATTCACACATACAATGTACATGAATATATTATAGTTTGACTTATATTTAGGACGATCACAATATAATTTTGAATGAATTGTACTTGAAAGTGAACAATTTCAGTTTTGTGTTGAAACAATTTTATTCATTTTGATCCTTTGATTCACTAATGTTGACAACACAAGTGGAAAAAGCTTAAACAATTGAAAATTTTATTTGTGAAAACACTGAAAATATGACCAATGTTGTAGGCATAATTTACTGAATGATTATAAAGGTCATAGAAAGAGAGAAAGGTGCGGCAATAGTAGAGAGAAAGAGAGAGATGTGTAATTATGGGTGTGTGTTATTCCACCCTCATTGTACCTTTATTTATAGTAGCAGAGAATGTTAATTCTTTACTCTTTTAGAATTACAACATTTAATAGATAATCTACTCCTAATATAAATATAAGAGATATTCTAAGATATACTAGGATTTACACAATCACATTCCTAATCTAATAAGACTGCAACACTCCCCATTGAGTGTGTAAATACTCAAGTAAATGACGCATCAGGTCTTCAGTGATGAACCAAGTACAGTTGATGAAGTTGTCGGCACAATGAGCAAATGCGAGTCTCATATCAACGGAAGAATGTATAAGAAAAGTAAAACTCACAAAACCTCGTTATGGTAAAATCCAAGGTGGGAGAAAAACTCATATGCTAAGGAAAAAAGTGAGAATTTGCATTAAGTCAAAACTATACATCTTTTGGACGCAAGTAAAAGAGCTCACAAGGATATGATCAGCCCAAGATGGGTGCCTCATTAAAACCTAGTTAGGTAGTAAAAACTGTATGGGAAAAATGCTCATAGGGAAAAAGAGTACATTAAGATCAAGTGAGTATACTTTTGGATATTCCCCCTGAGTTTGACATAACTTCCAAATGAGAACTACAAGTATTGCATATGAATAGTTAGGCATACCAATTCCTCGAACAAGCTTCTGGAATGTTGACTTCGGCAGTGACGTCGTGTAGAGGTCAGCAAGGTTGTCTGGGATCGATTTGCATGACTTCAATCTCCTGATGCTTTGCTAATGTAGATGTAGACACAATATGTCTTGGTGTTGACTTCGTTGATGTATCATGTCTTGGTCGGTGGATACATACGACATAATCTTCATGGATCGTCGTTGGGACTCAACGATGGTTGAAAAATAGCAAGTACTTTGAAATGCTCAACAAGAACTCCTAACCATGTCTCACTTGTGGCGTAGTGAAGTTAGGTGAGTCTTGGAACAATTCAAAGGTTTCGCAACTAATGGTCATATCGTGGACCTCCAAGATATTGTAATATCCTTAACGGTAAAGACATAACCATTCGGGAATTTTTCCTTGTGCGAGTTTGATAAGTAACCAGCGTCAGCATAACAAACAATGTAAGCATTATTTCGAGGATCATGAGGGTTGGATCCACTCGACATGCGTTGGGATTTGCCCTCGTAGTACCTTCAGGGTACATCTTTAATGTCAATTCAATAGATGCGTGTAGGCGCGGTGCTGCATCTTTACCAAGATCAACAGCGAATGAGATGTCATGTCTAAATATAATAAGCTAAGTACAACGAAGCACAAAGCTAAACTTAGATATGGAATTTCGGATTCCAAAACCTCTTCAATGGTCTCATTTGCATATAACGTATGAACGATCAAAGGTATACTCAGAAGTAACACATTCGGGGTGTAGTTCGATTAGTAGACCAGAATGCCGTCAGAACAACGCTTGAACTTTAGATCAAAGCATAAATGAGTTTTCCTAAGATCCTTCATCTCAAATTCCATCTTCAGGCACAAGGCAATTTTCTCAAGCTCTTTCGGAGTCTTAGTGAGATTCGTGTCAACGACATAAACTGTAACTCTAGTAATTTGGAATAAGACTTCATAGTTTAACATGCAATAACATAATTCATCATTGACTGATCAAATAATCACTTAGACGGGTATACCACATCCGTCGGATTGTAAGTGGACGCCTCAAACAAGTTAAAAGGGTGTTCCGTGGTTTGGAACTATTTGAACCAATCCATGTAATTCTTCAAGAATTTACATGTAAATCTCCGTATCTATATCCCCATGGAGAAAACACTAACCACATTTCATAATTCTGCTATCAATCACAGGACATTTGAGAGAAACCTTGCGTCATAAGGCATGCATGATATTGCACTATTTCATTCATCTCATAACGTTTCTTTTCCCATTTGTAACATAACAGGGTTACCTTGGGCAGTGTAGGAACGACAGGTCCAATACACACTTTGGTAAAGAATTTGACCTGGATTGTAACTTTAGTTGTCCAATCAGTTCTACGTTGTCACTTAATCAACGGAACATGGTTCGATATCGTCGTTTTTCATTTATGTCGGTAACTACTATATAAGTGAAAACATCATCAATGGTAATCTCATTTCAATTCCATTTAGCTCATCTAAATTAGTATACTGGATTAAGAACTTCAAGTCTCGAGAGTAATTCGGATTAATCTCATAAGATAGAAATGATTTGAGACATCGATCAAGTATAGATTCATTATTGTGTCATGTATTCCTCTTCTAGGGAAGTGAATCCTATGAACCGAGTGATATGTCTTGCTCTAGGCCAAGTATAGAAATGATTTGAGACATCGATCAAGTATAGATTCATTATTGACTCGACGTCCGTTAAGTACGTCTACTATTGCAGGCATGTTTGCAGCTGGTATATGATCTCATCACTTTAGCTAGATCAGAGGAATGTGTCTGAAGCAACATTATGAAAGCTAGAATTTATCGCACTTACTTATCATACTTGTGCAGTATGGGGATCGAGATGAGAGATAGTGGGCAACATCCATGCAAATTCACGCCGTTCTACAGGAACGTTGGCATTCTTATCTCCCCTAATAGTGGGAAAATTGCCTCGTTGATAGGAGCATATTTATGCGACTTAATTGTCTTGTTCTCGTGCGTTTACGTTGTGTTTCTTTAGTTATTTTAGTGTTTAAAGTCACTTTTATGTGTTTTCAGGTTTTAAGGACAAAGTATGCATACATGTGCATTTTGAAGTCTTTTGGAGCAGTTTTTGTGCATCAAATGGATTGCATATGCTTGGAGGTAAGAAGATGGACGAAATTGAAGATCAAATGAGCTTAGGATTGAATGATGATGTGAAGAATTGGATTCAAGACAAATAAAGAACGAAGTGTTCAAAAATAAGCAACCAGCCGTGTGCTCCACCCTTGCCATTACTCTTCATTGCCGTGCAAGGAAGAGTCATTCTTTCCTAAATCTTGCATTTAAACACTTTCCTAATCTACTTTAAAGCCTTGCCACACCTTTTAGCTTATTTCCTTTAAATTTCTGATTTGATTCCCTAAATTGTAGAAGCTTTAGACTTAATTTCTGTTTACCTAGTTAACCTAGGGTTTTATTTCCTTTATCCCTTTAAATAAACCCCTTGTTGCAGCAAACACATGGCAAAGAAAAGAATGTTGCAGCACACACATGGGAGCACACGGCATGGCAGAAATTATGGTGTGTTTTGTGGTGAAATGATGAAGCATGTGTGTGTTTTGTGGTTGAAATGATGCAAAAAAACATGTGTGTGTGCAAGTGTAATGGTAAAGCAAAGAACATGGCAGCAAACACATGGCAAAGAAAGCAAACACATGGAAAGAAAAGAACATGGCAGCAGCAAGCACATGGAGCACACGGCATGTGCAGAAATTGTGGGTGTTTTGTGATTGAAATGATGAAGCATGTGTGTGTAAATGTAAAAGGGAAACATGACAACTCACACCCACACAAGCTCACATGCAAAGGAAATGGAGTGGTCCTTTCTCAAGCCTATAAATACCACCTCCCATATTCATCAAAGAAAAACATATTTTGATCCCTTACCTTAGCCGCACCTCTCCATCACCATTCTCTAAAAATTTAGCCAAACACCACCCCTAGCCACACCACCCATCAACCCTAAACATTTCCATACCATTCCCCATCCATTCTACACCATAAAAACCACCCAAAACTTGTTCTAAATCTCTTATGCCGTGACTATTGCAAGGAAGGAAGGAGAAGGAACATCTTGTGCCGTGCCTATGCCCAAGCCTTGGGAGTGTTGGAGCGTTTCTAGGTGTTTTCTATCTTTGATTTCAATGTTTAATTTAAGTTATCTTTGTGTAATTGCAAGTATGAGGAACTAAACCCCTCTTAGTTAGGGGGTGATTCGAAACTATGTTCATGCTTACAATATGATTTGATTACATCCAGCTGTGATTCATAAGTTGTGAATTCAATTTACTTATCCGTTCGTATAAAAACTAATTTGTGTATGTTGGTTGAGAGTGCACGCTTAATTTTCATGCATGAATTTGACGCTAGAATATAAGGGAGTTTCACCTAATCGTTATGAACTTATATTCACAAGTAGTGAAGGTTGTTAGTCACAATCACGTTAAGTAAATTCTTGGCATAAGTTTCATGCAAATCATAGTAACGAGTGTCTCGTCAATGCTTATGTTTTTCATAGAACTTAATGATTCTTGCTTGTATCTCTATTATGCAATTCATGTAGGGAACTTGTAGGGAATGTTTTGGGTTGTCGTATGCAATCATCCAACCCAATAACTTGTGGGAAAACTGAGGGTTAATTAGTGCAATTCACGGTTAATTTGGGGCGTTGAGTATTCATAGTTTATCGAAAAGCAACTGGAAATCGTTTTGTATGCAAGTGTGACATGTGTGGAGAAGAACCTCCTAGCTAGCCTTCCATCCATAAGTTTCATTCAAATTCATTTACAATCTGTTTTGTTTTACAAAGTTTGTTTTGTTTTCAAATTCGTCAAGAACCAATCTCCCATTTATTTCAAAGTGTTAGATTAGTTAGTAATCACTTTAGTTTGTGTTTTTAAGTGTCTTGAGTCAAGTCATAACCCAATTTCGTCCAATTTAGTGTTAGGTGTTCAAAACTGCCCAGAAAGTGTTTTTAAGGCAGTTTTGAGTGTTTATTTGCTGTTTTGAATCTTTTTGTTTATCTTAGTATTTTAAAGTATAGTTTTGCATTCTTTGAGTCTAGTTTAGTGTTTTAAACTTTGTTTTTACGTTTTCAAGTCAGTTTCCAAGTGATTTAGCAATCCCTCCTAATCCCCGGCCTAGAACGATCCCTACTTACATACTTTACTACATTTGATAAAAAAAAGGTTTAATTTGTGTGCTTATATATTTTGCATCACTCGTTGAAGTGACAATCTGCAAATGAGCGGTAAAAAGATCGCGTGCAAGGGCTCGAAGAGTGCTAGTGTGAAGGAGAATCATAATCGACAAAGATTCACATCCTTCTTTGAATACCAAGTTGGTACGTTGCGGCGGTGCAACTTGGCACATGGAATGCACACCCAAATGGCATAAATATGAAAATCGTCAGGTTCGAACCCAGTAACCAACTATAACATCCTATAGGTTGGGTGGCAATAGGCCTCAAGGTTAGCCAACATAACTGCGTACAAGATTGCATAGCCCTAGGCAAAAATCAAACACTTGGAAAGTTTACCAAAATCCAGACGATCATTTAAATTGCACTTTATGATCGTTAGGCGAGGCTATTTAGGGTGAACATGGGAATTAGATGTTCAATTATAAACCCAAAATACATGCAATACTTTATCGAAAATTGTCGATATAAACTCTTTGGCATTATCTAGTCTCCCAGACCTTAAGGGATAAGTAGGGTGGTGAGCCCTTAATCGGCCATGAGGTTTAGCAGTAATGTGTGTGGACAAACATGTGACCAGTTTGTCGATTCATCAACCAAAACCATAAGTATTTATATGGTCTGCATTTTGGTTGGATTAGTCCACATATATTCCCTTGAATCAACTGTGAAAAAATGGTGATTTCGTATCTCTGTGATGGATGATTTAGAAAATCAATTTCCCTAATGAGCAGGTTTGGCAAAGTGTGCTTGTAGGCATAAGATCCTTACTTCGGGTAAGGAGATGCGTTGTAGCATCATTGTTCAACCTAAATGTCCTAAAAGGTCGTGTCAAAGCAAGTAAAATGCTCAATTACCAGGCTCCAGGCCGGCCACATGTGGTGTGTGTTTCCAGTTGGGAGACAACCCATTGGCCGCAAATCAAAGCTTCAGGCTCATTTTTAGAGGTGGTGCAAAGATATTTCACTCTATTTTCTTCAGTGGTTCATTTATGATCATTGTTCTCTCAAATATCCTTAAAAACTCAACGACAGGGAGAATTTAAGGTCCCTTAAATGGTAATTCAGTACCATTCATACAACGAGGAGCGTGCCAATGCTCTTAATCAAGTTGGATAGACCTGAAGTCATTGTTAAAGATGTGATTTAGGTGTAAAGTTAGTGTGCGTAGTACACATTCATCCAGACAACTAACTTTCTCACATTCCTACATAATCACGTGTTTAATTGAATCGATCACATGTATTAAGAAACATGATTCAATTAACTCATATTCGAGGACAATATCAATAAGATTATCCATAAGTAAAACATACACCAAACTTGAATCCAAGAACATGGAAAAATGTTCACAAAGTAAATGGTTTACTAATGGGATTCGGCTAAGAAAGCCATCCATGTCAAAATTCTGTTGTTCTAATGATGTTCGGTGGAGCAAAATTAGTCTCACATATTGACTACTAAAATGGTACTCCTTAACAACATTGGTAGGGGCACGAATAAGTGCATAACCAATTATCTCTTCCATCAAGATGGAAGTAGATTCTGCAGGGTTAATGTTTAGGAATATTATCCCTTATTCTTGAAGTTTTAGGTCTTAGGTGCCAAGGATCACGCTTCGGGCATGATGCCACATCTTGGCAGGCTCTGATTCTACCATATGTTTGTGGTAGTAATCAGATCCGAGAATTTGGTAAACTTCTGCTTTCTACATTGCTACTTCAGGGGTGAGTTAGAAACATGGAAGGACGAGAAAAGTATTCTCTAGTCAAAATTCAATCGGATTTATAAACTTCAGAATTGTACTTATTCATGGACGTAATCATGGTTTGCTTCAGGCAATGTCTTTCATGATTAAACGGTTCATAGGAGCGAGCCAAAGAGCCAAGGAATCCTCGTTCGGGAGGTATTTCCATTTGTAATGCTTCGGGCATAAGTCTTTAAATGAAGATCATGGCGGAGGCTTATTCAGCTATTCCATACCATTGTTGGCTACAATGGTTTCTCAGCTTCTTAATAGTCAAATGGAGATTCACATTTTGTACCCACATAGAAAATGGTTTCTATTAGAAACGTCCAAATAAGGGAAATCAAACTTGTGACAGTTCGACAATCCATTGAATTGAAGGGAACAAGATTGTGATTGATGCTATAGGAATGAATCATCCATAAGCATCAAAGTTAGAACATTCGAGTTCTAAGACATGGTTTTCATGAAAAACGTCGGATTTTCATGGGTGTATTGTTTTATGAAATCTTCGGGTTTCAAAGGCACTAAATTTGAAGCTACAGGTTCAATTTAGTTTATGAACGGTTAGTTCATAAAAGAGAGGTTTCTGCAAGAACACAGAATGCAATATGCTGATTTAAGTGTAGTGGATTTGAGGTTCTTCGGGAACTCAAGTGTGAGGGCTTCGTTATTACAAAAGTACGTCAACGGTTCAAAGTATAAAAATAAATTATTGAATCGTTAATGTCCAAAAGTGGGCTTCAGACCAATAATTTTGGATTCATTATCAAATTAATGAACTGCATGTCACTTTTAATTAATTCAATAAATCGGGACCAAACGGGGTCGATTGTAGAAGCAAAAATAATTATAACATTCGGGTTAAAATTATTTAAAATGCCAAATATTAGCATTAGATTCAAAAAGTCGTAGTCCAATAACATTGGGCTTGGGTGCTATGAGTAGCGCACCAAAAATATGGGTTGAAAAGTGTTTATACCATACTTAGGGCCTCCGTATTTAGATCTCGTATAAATACTCGGATGACTCAAATGTAATTATGTAATAAATGAAGGGGCAAATATGTAATAAGTGAGGAGCCCTTATTCTATAAAATGACTCATCACTCTCCTCATTGGGGGAGGCCAATTCTTAGGTCATGGGAATAACTCTCTCACCCTTAGAAGCTCTCACCCTCTCTTCTTTAATCCTCTCAGAGAAATACGATATCAGTGTGGACGTAGCCCAAACATTGGGGTGAACCACGATACATCTTGTATTATTTACTTTCTTGCAGATTCATGGTTGGATTTACGTTGTTCCAAGACCCATCCGACTTTGTGCATCAACAAAAAGAAAACAACAAGCCAAAAATTGGCTTTGGGCCGAGAATAAAAGGCAGCCCAGCAAAGGATTACTGGCTGCTATCCAAAATAGGGCCCTACAACTTCAAGCTGCGGGCTGGGCTTCTGATAATGGCTGCACGGGGCAGCCCATGCAAGTAGGCAAGCTGCAATTGCAGCAGGAAATGGGCCGAGGGGAGGAAACAGGCTCAGCAACACAGAAGGTTGTTGGAGGTGAGCCAAAACGTGGGAGAGAAGTCCAGAGGCTCGAAGGTTGTTGATTGGTAGGCTGAGGCTCGGAATAAGCCCAATATTTGCTGGTTTTGGTTTTGCACTTAAAACCCAACGACACACTGAAATGTAGGTGGGAAGCCCAGCACGAAAGACTCAAGCAATCAGGCATGGTCTAATACAAGCACAACAAATCCAAACAGGGGCTGCTAATGCAAGATTGAAGTCATCTGTGTCACTGGCTCAAGTTACAGGCTTGGCGTGGCTAGGAGCCGCGACTCAACCATAACTTCCCCCAAAATAATATTTTTTTTTTTTCAACATCTAGGGTTTAAAAAACCTTAATTGCTTCTAATTTATTTCGATTCTATACTTTGACTCACATATTCCACATAACAAATATAATTGCGTAATGCGTGAAACAAATATATTAACATATACAATATGACACACCTCGATCGAGATCAAGGCATCCTGGCCGTCACGTGAGAGTGACGTAGCCATGTGCACAGTGCGGAAGCAATAATGATAAGAAATATATGAATAATTAAAAACCGAACTACTATAGTGCACTACTAAACAATCAGAGCATAGAAAGTCTAGGTGCAGTCCAGTAGGACAAGTACTAATTATACAGTACCATAAGATGTCCTACAATTATTTTGATAGGTCAGAACCGCCGAAATCCTCAAGGCCACCGACATCAAGCTTACCTAAAACCTGGAGGGGTGCAAAACAGAAAACGTGAGTGGGCAAAAATAAATGTTTTACAAAACCATTTCATTTATCAACATATCTAACCCCTCACTGTAAACATGTATAATTTTTCCCAGAATCAAGATATAAGCATATACATAAATATACATGAAATATATCCACCCAATTCATGTTTCATATAATCATATTCATATGTATGTCATGTCAAGATATAACAGAGTAAGCAATTCAGGTAAGAATAATTTCATAGAAATATAACATGTTAGCCGGAACCCCTGTAGTAGTATGTACGGCTAAATTCATAGCTCAAAAGTCAATCTAGCCGGAGTCACTACAATGACCTATACGGCAATATATTGCACAAGAGTCGGAACTAAATGAAAAGGTATGTACGACAATAATGGGTGTAATATAATCATGCTCAATACTACTCTCACATAATAGCTAGGCGATAAATCGCTAGTCACCTACAAGTCGGAACCATAATAAAGGTCTGTATGATAAGACTGTGCACCTAAATTGGATCCAATATAAGCATATGGTGCAGGAGGTGACATTATAAACAGGCATGTGCCATAACTCTGGCTAAATCACAATCACCCTAAGTGCAGTTTTATGAGCTCAACGTTATTCAATCACATATCACATCATCGATAATTCTCACAGCACCACAATTATATATAATGCATCATATACCAAATCATATACGAAATATAAATTCATATGCATGGCATTTAAGGCATACTTTCATTTAAACGCATATTTCTGGGAAAATATCAAGTATATAAATATATACTGAAAACCAAAAGCCCACTCACTAGTATGTCGAATGGTCATAGCCCCCGAGTCGCCCGTGAACGCGCTCGTCCTAGGGATAGGTCTCACCTACATGCGAATTAACTGAATAAGCATTAATTTAAAGCACATAGACAAAACTAGCTAATAACTTCTCATACATAGCTCAAATTGGGTATATGAATATACCATAGTGACCTACACAACCTCAGGATCATCTTTAAATTTTTTGAATAATTTTTGGACCACCCATGCGCCGGCCAAGGCACGGCAACACGCTCCGTCCACGCGCGGGCACATGCCAGGCACGCTGACGGCGTCAGTTAACGCCGTCAAGAATATTCCATCACATCCCAGCATATACCGTTAGATTCTTAACGGTGTCAGCCAATGCCGTTAGCATATTCCGTCAAAACTGACGGAATATTCTCTGTCTTCTCCGGTGAGTCGCCGGTGACTTCGCCGATTTTTGGAAAACTAAATAAATCGTCCTAACTTCTTCATTTTTGCACAATTTTCAACATAATTGGTACCATTTTAAAGATCTCAACAAGACGAACATAACCATACCTGCCTCGACTTCCAACTCGTCGGAAATTCGCCGGAAAAAGCCTCGATAATTCCGGCCAAATTTGAAACTCTTCGTTCTCACGATTCCGACGTCCAATTTCTTTAAACGAAGTACTTCAAGCTTTGTAAGGCTTGAAATTCCCTGAAACAATCATTTTTACGTCCGCATGAATAATGCTAAATTTCTGGGTTACGGGTTCTAGGGTTTTTCGAAGCATTCACATCCAAACAAAGGTACCAATGAACTCAGGAGGTTACAATGAGCAAGAATCTTACCTTTAAAACTTCGATTTGTGCCTAAAATGGAGAGTTCGAAGGCTGTCCGTACAGTTTGTACGGAAGTTGCAGGGAATCTAAGAAAGTGAGAAAGTGAAGTCCATGGGAGAGAGGGAGAGTGTGAGTGTGTGTGGTCCACGTGGGTCACCAACCCAAAACCAAAGAAAATAACATCCAAGTCTCAATATGTCACAAATACACACTACAATTTCCACGTCCAAAGATAAAACTGTCATTTCACATCGTTGAAAATTAAATATTCGGGACAGACTGTGACACAATATATATATATATATATATATATATATCGTAAGGAAAATATAAACATAGGGGATTCATGCATCATAAGGAATGTTTTCATGCTATAAGGTCGTTTCAAATATTTTCCTTTATTTTAAGCATACTTGATTGGCAGAAAACAACAAAAGCCTTTGAATTTGTAGAAGATTCCTCTTGGAAAGCCGGAATTGCATATCCAATGCGTTGTATCACGTTCAACACAAAAAAATTAAATTGAATCAATAGCATGTATATCAATTCAATAAAATAATAAATTAATCATTAAAAGAATGATTAAAATGTAATAATCCCCTAATTGAAGAATAAATTCTCTTTAGCGCAGCGTCAAGAGCGTACTGATAACGTGTTGTAGGCATAATTTACAGAACAATTATGAATGCCATAGAGAGAGAGAAAGGTGCGGCAATGGTAGAGAGAAAGAGAGAGATGTGTAATTGTGGGTGTGTGTTATTTCACCCTCATTGTGCCTTTATTTATAGTAGTAGAGAAGGTTAATTCCTTACCCTTTTAGAATTACAACATTTAATAGGTAATCTATTCCTAATAGGAATATAAGAGATATTCCAAGATATACTAGAATTTACACAATCACATTCATAATCTAATAGGACTGCAACAACCAAAAAGTTACACTAATCATGCTTTTCTACCTTAATTGATAAATGAAACGTTTGTGTGATCTGCTGGAATAAATAAAGTATTGTATGCTTGTTGGAATTGATATGTTTGAGTACAATAAGATGTTTGCTATTTGTTAAATTGAAATTTTGATTCATATAAGATATTTGAGTAAACCACACATGTTTGGCAAAACTTAGAAAGTGGGGTATAAACTATTTATTGGAATAAACGGCATATGTTTGGTATATATGGAAGGGACAAGGATTGTCTACCCTCCTTGTTCTCGTGCCCTCCTGTTTTATGTGGTCACGATTAAGCCATGTCAACATTTTATATTATTTTTTTATAGAGATAATAAGACAAAAATGAATAGTAATATAAAATGTTGACGTGGCTTAACCGTGACCACACAAACAGAAGGGCATGGGAGGGAACAGAAACAAGGAGGGCATACAATCCTTGTCCATATGGAAGAGTAGTGTGTGCTCCATAGATCGGACTGCAAGGTTGCTGGATGTGAGGATGGAATATCAAAGATTGCATACATAAAAAAAACATCCCGTCGACTCCAAATTCAAGTTCCTAGTGAAACTGTTCAAAATAGAACTTGAGTTTAGTATCAGAACATTAGAAACAGCACCTTCGATCATGGAACTTAACTTTGCTATAGAAGCTTCCAGTTAAGCTACACGAGCATCCATTGCAGAAAATCGAATGGCAGTGTTATGGCTTGACATAAATGGAAGGGAAATCAGGACCGTGGATGATCCCAATGATAAGAACTAATACTAGACTGATTCAAGCCCAACTCATTACAATTTAACCCCAATTCATTACAAAAGAAATGCAAATTACACTTTTAACTAGCAAAATCATAAAAAATACTGAAATTGTTGTTGTTCATCTTCTCCGATCTTACATCCTCCATTTCTGGAAATCCTGCAACAAGGTTAAGGTTGAATCATAAAAATTACACTTTTTTTGTTGAATAGAGAGTCACAAAATCATAAAAACCAACTCCACAAAAGAAATGCAAATTACACTTCAACTCCAATTCATTACAATTTAACCCCAAAACAATTAATTTGTGACTAAGTCATTCATAAGAACACAACATATTATACATGTATTATATGCATATATACATTTTTTTTAACAAACGATATTATCTACACTAAGAGGGATGGGTGGGCTTAGCCTCACAATGAGCTATCAATAATGTGGTTCACATATTTTTTTTTTTATTATAAATAAATAAATGCTTCTTCCATACTAATTTCAAAAATGGGGTAATATACGTGACTTTTTAATCATAAATGTTTAATACCCGTTTTATACAAAAATCAATATTATAGGACTAAAAAAGTTCTTCAAATCAAAACTCGTCTCTACCGCCTAGAAAACTCATCACCTCTCCCCTCAGACTTGCGTGTGGCAATATAATATGATACAGTTGTTGTTGGCAAATAATATGAGGTGATACCGTAATCGTTGTCGGAAAATAATATGAGGTGATACCATAGTCGTTGTTGGAAACATATTAATTTGCCATTTTCGTATTTTATGGCCGAACTTTTCAAAGTAAAAATTATCGAACTATACATGTACGTATTGTTCCCTTTATATTAAGGGTAAATTACATAAAACTACCTCAACTATTGGGTCAGTCACAGTTTCATACCTCATCTTTAAAAAATTTCAATTTCATACCTCATCTATGAATTTTTAACAATTTCATACATTCCGTCAGTTTTCTGTCAATTTTTTCGTTAAATAGTGACGTGGCTTAAAAAATTAATTAAATATTAAAAAACTAAAAAAAAATCATTTTTTTACACGGGGACCCACTCACATACCCTTTCTTCCCCCTCCCTTTCCTCCCCTACTTCTCTCTCTCGCCGCGCCCATAACCCCCTTTCTTCCCCAAACCCAAAATCAACTAGATACCATCCTAAACCTAGATCCCACTCCCCGCTGCCATACCATCCCAAACCTAGATCCCAATTCCCGCTGCGATTCTCCGGCACATCCTTCAGCGCACCCACTCCTCCTTCACCTCCCTCAGCGCACCCACTTCTCCCTTACCTCCCTCAACGCCCTTATCCGCAGCCACTATTCGCCACATCCAACAAATCCACCAAAACCCTTACCCCGGAAACCTTCTGAAACTCTTCCTTGCTCTCCTCGTACCCGGCCACCTATGCAATCACTGTTATGGCGTCCTCCGCGTCATACTGGAGCAGAGAGATTTGAGGGTTTGGAGGGGCAAGGGAAGAGGGCAGAAGTGGTACTAGAGCAGAGAGAGGGCCGGTTGACCCGATTTGGTGAAGGCGGAGTCGGAATCAAAAAAGGAGTCGGTCGATGGTGGTGTGGATGGAGGGAAGGAGGGAGGGAATCGAGTGATGGCATGGCTTGGGTGAGGTGGGTGATCGGCATGAGGGGGAGGGAGGGAGGTAGTGATCGGTGTAGAGGATACAAGATGGGTGGGATCTGCTGAGGGAAGGTGCAGACAGGGTCGACGAGGTCAGGTTAGGGGGTGAAGGTGATGAGATGGTGAAGGGATCCAAGGTTAAGGTCGGGGCCAACGAAGCTAATGTTGCAGCATGAAAGGGAAAAAGGGAGAAAGAATACGGGAAGAAAGGGGATGGCGGATGAAAAAAACCCACATGGGTTAGGGGGTTTTGGGCACGGCGAGAGAGAGAAGTGGGGGAGGAAAGGGAGGGGGAAGAAAGGGTGCAAGGTAGGTCCCTATGCAAAAAAAATTAAATTAAATGATTTTTTTTTAAGTTTTTTAATATTTAATTATTTTTTTAATTTTTTAAAGTCACATCACTATTTAACGGAAAAAGTGACAGAAAACTAACGGAATGTATGAAATTGTAAAAAATTCGTAGATGAGGTATGACATTGAAATTTTTTAAATGGGGTATGAAACTGTGAATGACCCAATAGTTGAGGTAGTTTTATGTAATTTACCCTTATATTAAATCTGTATTTTACTAACTATGGTAATAAGTACTGTATTTCATACCCATAATCGTTTATAAACGGTTAACCATACCCATAATCGCATATCTATTTAATCGTAACCGTATAATACCCATTTACCCATTTATCATTTTTAACCTGTTTATCTTTTTTTTTTCTTTTTTTTTACCATTACCCCTTTTCTCATGTTTTTCAACAACTTGAAAATTTAAAAAAAAATGTCATAATTTTTTTTTTTGACAATTAAACACCGTTATAGGTACATTCATCATACATTTCCGTATTTTAATTTTTTAAGTCCTTATACCATTTCAATAATTGAAATAATAGTTTACGGATGATATTTTTAACTGTTACCAATGAAGGTAATATAATATTTGCTAAGTATTATTGGGTTACGAAACTTGTTTCGAAGACATTTCAGTCAATTTCACGATTACCCGCAAGGAATTTAAATTAATTTGGCGAATTCCTTGTGGATGAGAATCATCATTCTTATTGAGAGAATGACTGATGAATTCCTTGCTAATTTATTGGATGCTAAGTATTATTAGACTGAGAACATGGTTTGTGTTAATTTTACATATATAAAATAAATGAGTAAACGGTTACCCATTTATAACCCGGTTAATACTAATAATCACTCATTTAAATTTCACAGGTAAACGATTATATCCATAACCGTTTATTATCTAAACAGTTACTCATAATCATAACCGTAAAGTTTAAATGGGTGGGTAACCGCGAGTATTTTGCCCATCCCTACTGGCAAGATAAGGCAAGCACCACCAACAAGAGCGCCACCAAGTTCATTCACCAACAAGAGCATACAGAAACGATATGGGATGAAAGGAAGGCTGTGTCGGTCTCAAAATGGGTCTCGACCAAGTGGCAATTGGGCCCGGCGATTTCGGGATCCCTTGGTCATTCTAGATTTGTTGGGAGCGTGTCAACTCGCGGCCTAGTGGCCGGGCGAGCAAAGATTGTAGTTGCAATTTTGGTTTGACTTCTTTCAAAATGATTGTGGGTCAAGGAAAAAATGCGTTTCGAATGACGGTTATCGGTGCCTTGGGTGCAAGGATTTTAGAATATGCGTTAAGTGAACGTTGAGATGGGTGTTGTCTATGCTGATATAATGCGTGAATGGACAGATGGAAGGGAGTTTGGTGATTGATATGGTGAGATGGAATGTATGAGAAGGTGAATTGCACCGACCCAAATGAACTAGTCAAATAGCTCAGCTGATAAGTAACTAAATTATAATACTCGCATTTAAATTAAAAAAATTCTATTGTAAAAAAAAAAAAAAAAATTCTATGTGTGAAAAATAATTTGTAGAAATTGAAAACTAATTTGAGTATAGAGCTATGTAAAGCTACATTTTTAATAGAAAAATAAAGTAAAAGCACGCAGAGTGTAGAGAAACTAAAAAGATAAGTTGAATGTGTTCGTCGGAAACCAATAACCTAGAGTTTCCTTTTTATACTAGGTTAATTAAGGTATGTTTAGGAAAGGGAGCAGAAAATAAAATAAACTAATTAAATTTAATGTTAAATGATGTGTTATATTTTAACTCATTTAGAATGGTTAAGATATAGCAAAATGCAGGTAAATGCACAACAACTAAATGTAGAGACTTGGAATCCGCTATATTCGTACCGTGAGACGCATCACGAAATTTGGCATGACCTCTAAGGCTCTAACCATAAAACCACTAGAATTACAGATAATCACCCTGAATGGCATGTTTTGATTGTTTTCCATTGAATCATATTTATCACTTGATGAACATATTCTGGCATTCTATTAGTAGAGATAATTCTATGCACAAACATTCACATATTACATATGGCAGACTCAATGACGCAACATTTCTCTTCGTTAAATGCTGCACACTGCTTAGCTCTTTGCATCTAACGTAACTAGAAAATAAGGCATAAACATGAAGCATCATCCTTCTTTGCTCTCGCGTATGTGCCTGCTGATTGATGAATTTGATGCTATAAGGGGATCCAGCCCTGTTTTAGTTTCAAATTATAGCATAATTAGGATGAAAAACCCTTGTAAACCTCATACGTATGATTTATATTACACGGGTTTAATGTGCACACCTTGATTAATCCTGTCTCGGTACCACATAAGATAATGTCGTTTGCTGTGAGTAGGCTGGTGATTCTACTTCCTGCTGAAATTCTTCCCACTTTCTGCTGTGATCCTCTTAACCATATCTGTTTTCGCAAAGCGTTTGTTTCTCAACAAAATTGGACATGCTGAAATTTTCGTTTTGGAACATTTTGTGTGCGATAACGGAGTACAATTACCTGAATGCAGTTTGTTGCTGAGCTGCAGTTAAGGTATATGAAGTCTTCCACTATTCCCATTCCCTTTACTCGTTCTCTTTTCCCGGTTTTTAGTGACATTTGGGGTCTGATGTGTCTTCTCCATTCCTGAATATTGTACACAGTTTAATCAAGTGAAAGGCTCTCTCTCGCTGTGGGCTTCCAATTGTAATCCTTACCTTCAAATTTGAACCTTCCACGATCGAACTTGCACTGTAAAGCCAATCTTTGTATGTTACAATTGCAGTGATAGGCCTTTTTTGCAGCTTCCAGAATTTCCTTGCTGCTTTGATCTCCTGCGCCCGGTTGTTCATGATGGAAAACTCCTAAACACAGTGAGATGTCACTTAATGTTGTTTTAACGAGTGCACGAGCGCATGATTTAGTCTATACAAGACCTTTAAACTGACCTGTATGCTTGAGTCCTTGCACCCTGCAAAAATCTTCCCTTGAACCACTGCCATGCACTTCACCTTTTTACTCTTGCAATTATATTTGGCCTTTCTTGATGCATCAAACACCTGGAAAAAGATACGTCGTTCTTAGCTAGACGCTTATTTCAGGACTAAGTTGCCATGGATTTATCAGTAATGTGGCATTGTAAGTACCTTAATTCCATGGCCATTGGTAGTTGCAAATATCGTTCGACCATGCGTATTAAGGTGCTGAACTGGTTTCTTTGCTGATATCACCTCAATGCACTCCAATTTCCTGTGAACCACTTGCCAGACCTGCAGAAAGAAGTTGCATTTTGCAATTTAATTTATTTTTGCATTGCATACCAAGTGAAGAAACGTAAGTGTCGCTGCTGCAAAAATTTACCATACCCTAATGGTTTTGTCCAGTGATCCGCTTATAAGGCTGTCCCCCGGTTCAACAAGCGAAAAACACGTAACTGCCTTTTTGTGCTCTTTCACGTCCCATACAAGGGTGGCTGATTGCCCCTTGATGTTCCATACCTGTTGGATGAACTCACAGACATGTATTTGATCGCGCCATCATATAAAATTATATTCAAAACGTTTTATCGATGTAGTTTCTTCACCAAAAAATAAGAATATGCATACATTATATGATTACTGAGTGTCTGAAGCACATAATTTTAAAATATCATACCTTAATAGAACCATCTGAGTATCCACTGCAAAGAAATCCCTTGTAATAGATGAGGGCACATACAGCTCCACTGCAAATGACACCGACCTCAAGGATTTGTGTGTGAACACATGAAATACGCTGCTTTACCGTTATAATGATTCCAACAAAGACAGTACATAAATGTGTTAGTAATGCTCACTACTTCACAAAGGAAAAGAAATCGCTGAAATTGCAACGGATAGACTGATGGAAGACTAATCCGAAAGCTCTCGAACAATTCTGCAGACAAAGTTTGAGTGCTTACTGATAAATTTGGCTGAACATAATCAGCTACTTTATGTAATTCTTCCGCCATCCATGTTACACTTGACAAGCGTCTTAGTGATTCTCGTACTCCTTCCGAGAAATGAACTAATTTTTTCATCCCTACATGATGAAACCATTTGAGTTTGCATAGAATGAACTGTGTTCTTCACGTTATGTTACCAATCTGAAATTATAAACATGTGCTACTCGTTGAACGTTCACACCTGACAATCTTGTGCTTTTTAGTTACAAATGAGAAGCATTACCTTTACCAGAAGCATAGTTGTATATGCAGAGACATGCTAGAACTCTTTCTTCTAGCTCCATTCCCGGATGCAAAAATTGCTCAACTCCGCTAAGCAAGATCTCACAAGCAGTATATTTTACGCTCTCTGGACTCTTCGCTATTTCAAATCCAAGCCATGCAACAGTTGTCAGACAATCCCTTGAAACACTCCTTATTGTACTCTTTAGGCCCTTTGCTAGCGAATGGAAAACCGGATTCCCAATGTTAATGATGCTTCTGGCAATTTTGATGCACCATGAGTCTGTTCCAGCATCCTGTAAATTTGTGCAATTTTCTCTATTGGTACATTTTGTATTGATTGATCGTAGTTTATATTATAACACATTCGAGTTCAACCCTCACCTCTAAGCAATCATCCGACCAACAAATGTTCTTGATCATATTTCGTTGATACGAGGAAGTCAAGCATGCTTTTTTAACCAACCATCCCATTGTGTATGGTTCCCCTGTCCAAGAATATGTTCCACCAAGATTCGATATAATGAATGCAGATAATTGTTGTGCACCACAGCTTTCTTCAGATGCCACTGACTTGAGAAGAACCTGCACTGCTTCTTCTCTGAATATACTCTTACCAGTGGAGTTATCCTGCAGATATTCGTTCGCTGTCAATAGGAGTGTGTGTTGTGTTATATTCCTACATAGCTTGATGATATTTGTTCTACTTACTAGTGTATCTAAATGAAGCAGCAAATTTGCTGCCAAAACTTGGTATTCGGGTTCAAATTCTTTGATACACAGCATGAGTGAGTTCACAATGTTCGTGTTTCCTTCGCGTTGTAGCCGCTTCAGCAAGGTAATAGTTGATGACCTGAAAAATTAGAATTTGATGTTGGATAGCCTCATAATTATTTAAAATTCTACATTTCTTGATTTCATTCAAACTTTAAATGACTTGAATTGTTGTCATAAAATCTATTGGAATTTGAAGAATATTTTCATACCGTGGCATGCAAAGAGCATGATGGAAAAATTCGAGTGCTATGAACTTGGCATGCTTGTTGTTACTTTCCAGAAGCCGGACAAATGGAGCCACAGGAGCTAATTTCGATATATATCTTCGGCTATCTCCGTCATATTGTATGCATTTTACAAGAATAGTTGCCAAGGAGATCAATTCTTCAATGTTGCTGTCCCTTGCAACATCTAGGAGCCCTTCAAGAACATTAGGAGAACTGATTTCAGCCAAGTGCACGTTGTTCGTGGCATGGTCGAATGCGGTTACTAAAATTTCAGTAATCATCAGGCATGCTGTCATAGGAGACGGCAGTGATCCTGACCTACACTTGTAACTATTCGAAGTGCACATGATCCCCGCCAATGTAGGTAAAAGTTCAAAAGTCTTAATTTCTGCAGGAGTTGGATTCATTAAATAAAATAGTACTGCTGCCTCCTGCACATTTCTTTTGAGAGCACTTGCCAGATCAGACAGCTGCAGACCTTTCTTCTTGACATCTTCTATAACCGACTTATTTGCTGCAGCAATGCTGGTTAGTATCGAAATTGATGCCCTTATAACAATGTCCTCTGTCGAACTAGAAATGCCTGCTAGCAATTGATCCAAGATCATGTCTTTCAAGACAGCGCAGTTTTCTCCATTCTTTTTGCCCAATATTTCGTATATTGTTGTCACTTCTACAACATGATCTTCCTCCCATTTTCCTAATCCTTCCGAGTACAATAATTTTGAGATTGCCATTTCGGTCATATGAAATAGTTCACTTTTGGAGTCTTTTGCAGGGTGTGAACCTACTTCGTGGCCACGAAAATTATGCTTTCTTCGTGCACCACTCTGTTGGTGATCCATCTGGTTGATCATACAATGCTGCCCAAAGGTCTTTGATTTTTTATCTCTGTGTTCGAACAGGGTTAAATTTAAACTTTTGATTGAACTGGCGAATCCGCTGGCAAGTAACGCAGAGTTATTTACTTCCAGGACTTCTTTACGCACTGACTCCTGCAGCTTCCTGTACAGTCAGTGCTTGTAAATTAGTACAATATATTGAGTTCTGACATTAAATTTTGGGTGGTGACTTTTACACTCGCGTTTTCTTCATCTGAAAAAGAGAAAAACAAAACAAAAAATAGGTAGATTTGAGAGTATGAACTAACCAGTCACAAATTTCTGACCTGGGAAAATCCGCACTAGTTCTTGTGGTTGTCAGTGAACATTCGCCATAATCCATGACCTGCGAAACAAAGAAATTATGAAATCTTAAAACGAAAACTTACTGGTTTATTTCAGTAACTAAATTTTGTTAAGATAGTAATGTCCTTCGAAGAAAACCTCTGACTCAATGTCATAAGCAGAAAAATCGGAGCATGAACCCACTGAAGTCCGCATATCAGATTGCGAGTCATTCAACATATCGTGGAGTCTTTTGATACTTGAGCCCCTTTGAAGCTTCTCGACATTAAAACTTGTCACTTGATATAAATCCTTTGCAGGTTTCTCATATTCTTCAAATTCCCGGATGTAGATGGAAGAAGTCTTCATTTCATCTCCCATGCCACCGCCAATATCCTCTCGAGGATCAAAAGGGTGCACCGTTACATGCTGAGTTAAGCATCAAAGCAAACAAATTAAACATACTATGCAAAAGGGTTTTTCTGATCCAAACTTCTACAGAAAGTGCAGAAGAGAAAATCTTCTTTCGAACTTGCGTCCCGTCTTGAATTTAGACATTGATATTAGGCTTACCTCCCAGTGCTCAATTGTACTCGAAGAAAACGAGCTGGTAGATTTTTCATGCCTGTTACAAGGAGTGATTATTCAGTTTTCGTTATAATTAAGGTCTTTAACATCCAAATATACTCGAGAAGTACTCACATAGAATATTGAGGCTCAGTGTCACATTCCCACCGAGGAGTCTCTCCGTACAACATGACCTGATAATACATCAGCCAATCTCTCCACACCCTCGCCATCCGCCCTATTGCTTCATCTTCCTCATGTTCCACGTAGGGAAAAATTGACCCCGCGTTCCCCCTCCCTCTTGTTGCTTGCTTCCCACACTTGGCGGTGCGTGATGGGAAGAGCCTTTCGCAGAGTTCTGGTGCGAATTCTGTTTGAACAAGCCCCGGGGACACCAGCACTGCCTGCAGGAAATGCAGCGCAACCTGCCACTCGTCCTCCTGGAGCTTCCTGACCAATGAGAGGTAAAAGTAAGAGCAGCAGACCAAATACCGGTTGTGAATTCCAGCTGTGACACCGTGCTCGTCGAGCAGCGCGGGAACCTGCAGCATTTGCTCTGCCTTCTTCAGCAGAGCTGCTTTCTCATCCAAACACTTTTCTTGAATTGCGGCTTCGATGCTGTCAATGCCCCAGTAAAAGTTCGATAACACAGACTGCTCAGAGAACTCAAAGAATTTGTGTTTTTGAGCAGTAGTAAACTTGGTGGCGCATCTCATCCGGATAGAGTTTCTGGTTTTGGCATTTGATACGAGTTTGTGGATGAAGTTGTTGACCGAAACGACAACCCCCCATATGGATTTCAAGTTCAGTCTCTCTTGATCGTGGGATGAAACCGAACCCGAAACCATTGGAGCAGAAGAAGAGCTAGCTTCCATTTCCAAGTCTGATTTCTTAAGAGAAGAAAGAGTATTGCCTTAGAGGATAAGGGCGGGAGAGATGAATGAGACAACAATAGGCTCTAATTATTCTAGAGTACATTAATGCATGACATACGCCGTAGAGTTTAACAATTTTAGGTGCGCTCAAGAGTTCAAGGAAATTTAACATCGTTACGAGTGGATATGATTCACTTACAAGTCAATGTATGTCGTATACTTTAGATGGATGTACAATCGAAAGATCGATGATGAGAGAGAGATTGAATGTTTAGTATATAAATAGTAGTGTAAGTAGAGTCTTTTCTTTTGCTGTGGAGGTTGAAATTTGGATCCTTTTTTTTCCCGTGACTTTGATCCAGGCAGTTCCAGGCTCCAATGGACCCCCAAATTTGTTTGCTTGCCGCAGAAGACAAAAAATACACCGTTGCCACCATTGATGGAGGGAAAGATGATAAAAGAAAACATCATTCTTGTGGTCACCTTTCACACGTTCTAAGAAATTTCTTAACCCAAGCCCCCCACCCCCTCCCATGACCCATCTTTGCTTTGCACAAGCAACCTAAACCTAGTTTGATTGTACATAATATTGGTAGTATTCTCCCATCGAAATTATATTGTGTGACGAATATTTATATTGCTCATTTAAATAAGAACTATAATCTGGTTGAGATAGTCTTATTTTAAAACTTAACAATATAAACACGTTACATTGTTACACAGCACGCCAAGAAAACTTCTATAGTTAATCGAAATTGGTACTTTGACGTGTATCTATATATGGCACGAGAAATTGTGGAGACCGTACTGTTGATTAATACGAGAGAACTGAGCTTAAATTTTTTTTAACAATGAGAAGATAAGTATTACTAAACCAGCTTAGAATTTAATAGGAAATTAATAATACAATTGTTAATAGTTTCAGAAGAGTGCGGCAAATTGTACTAATTCTCCGTTGGCGTGTATTGACAATGGTGCACTACGGAATCACTGATATCATATTGACTTGTCAGAACGGCCAAACAGGCCATGTCATGTGCGCCAGACCATCTGATCCTGATTAACAAACTTTTATTATCTTTTAGGGTAATGCAAAGGACATCAATTATTTAAATTATATATTGTAAATTATATAACGTAGTTGTTGATAAATAAATTATTACTTAAGTATTGATTAACATACTTATTTTCTATTGGTGACACATCTAGTAGCGTATCCAAGATTCGAACATTAGAGGGTCCAATTTTAAAGATTTAAGTTTTTTAATAGAAATAGAGCATGAAGTGCGCAAAAAATTTTCAATTTATTCGTTGAGGAATTTTGTTGATCATTTGGTGGGCTTATTGTCGTCAGTCGAATCATGTTGCGCATATGTCAACATATATCAACATATGCCTAAGCGATATGATGAGTGCTATCAGGAGAATATTTTGAGTGTACAATGCTGCCGAGATATGCCCAATAGATATTACACCAAACGCTTGGTAGACACAAAAGGAACTCATACCAAACATCCAAAAGGTTCTCAGAAGACCTTTACATTTATATATTTCGAACTCCACGTGATCCCGGGACCACCTCGGTCCAATGTACATGTACCACCTCATCTGAACAAATTGCATAATTTACAAATTTAGTCTAAAAAATTGATCTACCTAACATAGCCTATCTTTTTATTCTTTACTGAATTTCCACTGAGATCTTTTTATTCCGCTGATAGAATGATTAGTTCACAGACTTGGCCAGGTTAAGATTCCTTTTACTAGTTTAAGCCCTATGAAATCTTGAGAGTTATAGACCTAACTATAACTTTATAGTTTATACTATATGTGCCGCAGTGACATCTCCAGAGATGCATGCATGCAAGTCCTTTGCCTGAATACGGTAAAATATGCTTGTATTAACATGCAAGTGCACGGCAACCATATTCCAAATTTCAATGTCCGCCTAAAATCTGGGTCCTTAATTTCGTATTTGGTGTGATGAAGGCCTGCATTGTTGAAGCTGTCACGAAAGGGACATGACTCAATGCAGCTGCACAACCCCATCCCCAAGCTACTAGTGAGCGAAATAAAAAACAAATCAAAACAACGAGTGGTTTTACGTAGATCACGCTATTAATCACATCTTTTATAAAGTTGAGAATTGGTTGTATAAGTAGGTTCTACCTCAAATTTTATCAGTTAGATCTTCTACGAAGATTTCGTGAATTATTTGTCAAATGTTTGCATATTAAGTTAACCAATTATTATTTAACAAAAAAAATGTCTAATCGATTATTAAGTCCGTGATTTTTCATATAATTAGTTTGGTTTATATTGAATTGGTGTCTAAGACTAAAAGAGATCACTATAGCACGGATTGGATTTGGACACTTTGTCTGTCACGGGCACAAAATGTAAATGTTAGCTTCTAAAAAAATAGAAGTTGCAATCACATCCATGTGCCAAATCAACAACTTGGGAAGGATGTGATTGTTCTTTCTCTTATATTTTACAATATTTGCTCAAAATACACTATTGCATTTCTTTCATCAACATTTCATCAATTTAATCACTTTTCATCTTTTGTTTTCAATCATAGAGAACATAGTGGATCTGTGACTCTTATAAAGTCTTTAAATATGGTAGACCTGAATTTATTCAAGTCAATTGGAGCAGCATCTTCTTCTCTCTGCATTTAAATTGAAATTCTCATTCCTACAGTTTAGATAAATTTGACGTAGAATGTTGATTATACAAAAAAAGTCCTTAAATATTATGCAATTGGAGGAATTACATTTCCTTACTATACATATGAAACTCATGTGAGCGCAATCACATTGATTAAAGTTGATATACTCTTCCCTCATGCATGCCCGAATTCGAATTCCTTTTATGCTATTTATCATTAAAACTTCTAAACCCAATGTTTGAACTTCTAAACTGTTTCAAGTTGGAATATCTTTTATCTCATTAATTAAGTTCTTTTTTTTAGTCAAAGCAATGAGGTTTAAGGTTTTCATTGATAGAAGAAGAGTTACAGTCAGTGATTAATTAAGCCTACATGATAACATGATTAACAATTCCTTCAAGCAATGATCCCAGAAACACATGAAAATATTGATTAGCATTATTGAATGTTAAGGAGACCACTTATATAAATCATATTTTGTAAACCATATAACGCGATTATTAATTATTAAAATATTATTTAAATGTTGATTAACGTACTTATTTTATATTAATGACACATTACTTAATTTACAAATTTAACCTTAAGAATTAGTACGTAACACTACTCCTTTTCAAAATATATGTGGCCAGGCAGGGTGGGCTCTGACCATTTTCAGTTGGACCTATACTGGACTAGATTGGTATCAGAAACTTCAGTCTAAAGCCTGGCTCAAATTAATAGGTCAGCTGGGGCCATACGAAAAATTAGGAGCACGTAGCTAAGCCAGTGTCATATCAAATCTCCTGATTGAAAATGATAAAAGCAATAAATGAAGCCCACTTTATTTAGGACTTGGATTCTCTGCCCTTCCATTTCGGTGTCCTTTTCGTGCCCTTCTGTTTTGTGTGGTCACGATTAATTCATGTTAACATTTTATATTATTTTTTATAAAAATAATAAGACAAAATAAAAATAGTAATATAAAATATTGACGTGGCTTAACCGTTATCATACAAACAGGAAGGCACGGAGAGGGCACCGAATTGGGAGGGCAGAGAATCCAAGTCCCTTTATTTAATCTATTTTCTTGGGTAAATTACATTTTTATTTTTGTAGATTAAGGCATGTAACAGTTTGGTCCTCGTTTTTTATTTTTCAAAAGTTTCGCATTGTAACATTATTGATCATTTTATTTGCCAAACTATCAAGTTAACTTCTATTTTTTTTTGTTACACGGCATTAGATGAAATTACTTTGTACTTTCAAATTGATGTTATAGGTCGTTATTCATTTCTTTTTCTATTTTTTTTTGTCGATATAGGTTTTTATTAATTTCTGTATGGATCTAGAAGTTGAGATTTTATAAGAAAATGTTCTTAATTGTTGTCCTTCGATATGACTTCGTGCAAGAAAAAAGGGCCTACTAATTGCTACATTGAACCGTAACCGTAGGCATTCAAGCCAAAAACCCAACTTTTGTGCTTTGCTTTTTTCATTCGCATTGAGAGTCGGTGCCACCTTTTCACCCGTAATGGGTGCTTTTCTGATCTACGTCTCAAATTTGTGCTCTTTGTTCTCTTGTTTTCTCTCTTGTTTTCAGTTGATGTCCCTTCTTTTAAGCCCCAATTTTGAACCGAACCCCTATATCTCTATCTTCTCTTTCTTTCTCTCCTTCTCCACCCACCACCACCGCATCGCCTTCTCCAACCACCAACCCCATACTTTATCTATCTCCCTCTTTTTCATCTCTCGTCCCCCTCTGTTATGGCCCCCTCCTTTGCCCATTGACAAAGGCTGTTGAGAGTATGAGTTCACAAGGAAGGAAAGGAACTTGAATATGCTTATAAATAATCATACCACTTCTTATATTATTAAATGATTTTATGGTGGAATAATTCAAACTTTTTTTATGGTATTAGAACATGTTGTCTCATATGTGAACCTAACGATCCAACGACCACACGTGCTCTTTATTTGTGTTGTCGAAGTGTTAGGCTTGAAAATTCGCCGCACGTGAAAGAAGTTTGTTAAGAGATCTTACGTATGCTTATAAGTAATTGAGTTATTCCACATATTACTAATTGATTTTATGGTAGAACCTTAACTTTTTTTTTTTAATTTCTCAACGACTACTCTCCGCTTCTCGGATCAACGGCTGCCTCCGTCAAGAATCTTGCTCGATGGTGCTTTTTGGCGCCAAGCTGCATTTAAAGTGCAAGTTGCTAGATTTGGTTGGATTCTGAAAGCATTTTTTGCGCAGATGGCTAGTTCATTTCCGTTCGTGCCTTTGGCTCTTCCGTTTACAGGTTTCTCTTTAGTGGTTATGGGTTTTGGTCGGATGGCTGTGCGGCTGCGATGTACGGGATAGAGGTGCGGCTGCTGTGTTGCTTGCTAGATTTAGGGTTTTCTATTTTGTGTTGTTGTGGGCTGAGGCGAGCTTTACTTTTTCTGTTTATGCTTACTTTTTAGCCTTTGTAATTATCTTCTTGTTTTGGGATGTCTCGTTTGGCTTTTAATGAATGTTTTATTGAAAAAAAAGATGTGGGCAGTGTAATTGGCATTTGATTTTCCAAATATTTGATGATCCCACTGTCATTATGATGTGGTAACCCATGCTGCTTTGAACAGTTTTTTTTTTTTGTATTTTGAACAAATTAAATTCAAATATATGAATAATAGCTGCGTTTCTGCCTTTGTGGTTAGGGTTTATTTCCAAGTAGTGAAGGCCTAACGTTTGGTTTACATTCGACTAGGCAAAACTCTAGTTATGTGAAATGTTATCATAGAGGCGAGTTGAAGGTCCAGCTTCAACAACATTGATATTGTTTTAAATTTGGTAATTACCGCATGCACAATCCGTCAGGTGATGTGATGTTATCACAAAAAACCTCGATATTAGTTAGAATGAAATTAGGATATTTAAAAACTATTACTTCTCTTTTTCTACGGCCGATGTGGGATTCAACAATGTTCGACTCCTCCATCCACAAATATCGCTTGTATAAATTTTTTTAACGTAAAACTTACAAATCCCAAAGTTTGATGCTCTTAATTCCCATGTTCACTTCTCAGTTCCCGGCACTTTCGTTTGAATGTGACTCCAACATGGCAAGCTGTGTGCCCAATATTTGTGGTAGTGGCTGCAGCCTGCACTCAGCAGGTACCTTCCTAAGTTCCTAGTCCTTATTAACGCGTCAATCCTCTTCTATGTAACTTCACAATTCCACAAACGGACTCGGTTTGACAAAAAAACGCAGATATGTTTTAAACTTTTCACATTTGTCGAACACCATTTATCAGAGTCCGGCGAATAAAATCAAAATAAATCCATTTCTTTTTTCTGAGAATTTCTTTCCACACAGAAAAATAGTCTAAAACCATGTCCCCTTAACAACTGACCAGAAAAAAATGTCCCTTGGCCTTTACGTTATTTTTTCTCTTTGTTTTGGCCAAGTTTCACTTTGATCTATACCGTTTCAAGTTTTGTGATTTTATATTGTAATTTAAGCGCTCAATAACTTAATTTAGTCAAGCATCTCGATAAAATTATTGTCGCAAACTAAAACTCTTTTATTTTTTTAACAAACTAAGATTTATAAATAATTCGGTCTTTTTCTTTCTAACCAAAAAGACAAAAAGAAAGTTCCATTTGAATTTCGATTGCTGCCCTCCCTTATCATCATCATCAACCCAAATAAAAAAATCAAATTTAGATCTCCGAATCCAAACCCCAAATAGCATTCATATAATAACTCATCAACTTTCTCGTTCTCCAAGCACTCCTTTCAAAAGCACTTCCTTCACGCCCCTCTCCCAAACGCGTAACAGCCAACCCTATTTTAATCCCTCCAACCCACCAAACCAAAAACACAAGAGTCATACCAGAAAATACAAACACAAAAATGATAGATCAAGAGAGGCCAGCCGGAACTCCCCCCCACGGGATTCTGCTAGCGGTGGTGGTCGTGGCGGTGATCATGGTGCCGTACTTTCTAGGTGACCAAGGCGAGGCCATAACGGAAGCCATCTCCGAGCTTTTGAGCCCGTTGGGTCTTCTCCTTCTCCCCATTATTCTCCTACTCACCATTCAGTTTCTGTCATCGGACAGCGGCTCATTCGTCTCCTCCTTGTTCTCGACCGGAGAGCCCGACACCATCCACAGAGTCAGTGGCTCCCCGGTTGGGGTTGCATTGTTTCTCGTCCTTGTCATATTCCTTCTTTACAATAGGGTTTCGATCTTTGGCGGCGGCGACGACGGGGATGATTAGTTACGGCGTGAATCCGGCCGAGTTTAATGCATGTATTTGTGTATTACAGTTAATTATACAGCTTAGAAGGGATGTAGGAGTATTAGTACTGGGGTACGTACTCAAACTTCTTTTCATGTATGAATGAACATGGCCTGGGGGTGGGGTTGAATTGTAATTAGAGGCAATAACGAGGTGACGAATGGAATTTCAGGGCGATAATATGAGGATATTTTGATCATTTAAAATAGTTGAGGGACAGTGTCGGTGCGAGGAGCGGTGTTGCCTGCCATCTTCGCTCCGTACTTTATGGCCTTATTTGTTGAAATGAGTGATTTCTGCACATTCCGTTTTTACTTTCTGCACTCTTGTTTAATTTTGGCTGCTTTTGATTTTTATTTGATTTGTTCAATTGCTCAATTAAAAAATCATGTTCAAAAGTGAAAAATGGTGGACAAAAATTACCTCCCTTCTTCATTCTTTCACGCGGGCACGTGGACGCTCTTTTTTTTTTTTTTTTAAACAAACAATAATTTATATTAAGGAAGAGAGAAATGAGTTTAGCTTTACAATATACCAGTAATAATGTAATTCAAATTCGTTTTTGTGAGAATTGAATTTAAGACTTTTCATATACAAGTGAAAGATAATATAACTAGGCTGTAATACTAAGTATCTCGCGATCACCCCTTTTGATTTGATCTAATTTACTTTTAGATGCATTGGGCTCAAGATTGATAATTTTCTTTTTAAGTAATAAGTTTCATTAGTCTTGTAATTATATTTATATTTAATAAATTATCTTGTGGTTATATTTATGCTCAATAAGTTAAGTAGTGAAGAATTTGGGATGCATCTTTGTGTATCTGTCCTGAAGAAAGTGGAGTGGGAACGTGATACAAAATTAAAAAATGGTGGAGAAAGAAGCAAACGATCCTTCCTTCTTTGTAAATATTATAATTAAGCAGATGCAGTGGACTGACGTGAACATGTGCAGGGTTTGCAGGGGCCGTGTTTGGCAAATTCAACTAGGGTATGATATCCACACACCTATTTTTACTTCTTCCACATCTTTTTAGTTTTTGGTTGTCGGATCGGATGAATTGAAGAAGATCAACGGACAGAAATTAATAAGGGTGTGTGTGAAGTAAAAAGGGATATGTGGATAGCACACCCCATTCAACTATTATAACCTTTTTAGACCATATTTGAGTGACAGATTTTCAAGAGACAAGAGATTGATATCAAAGTTAGTAATGAACGGATCACAAAATATTAGATGAGAAAGATTAGAATGTGAGATATAGACATTAGCATGTGATCGGAATTCAGACCCAAAGACCTTGAATGGAATGAATGGTCGAACGCCAGCCCCTGAACCGGCAGCTGCCCACTCTTGCCTTAATGTGCGCCCACCCCTGCTTAGAGGGATGACCCGAGCTCATAAAAGCTATGGAGGTATCTCAATTTCTGACATTGAATATCTGATGAAGTTCCAATGAGCAGTAGCAAGTAGCAACCATGTATTTTCACTCAGGACTAAACTTGTGAAGATATCCTGTACTCCCAGACCATCCCAAATCCTTGGGCTAAAAATTAAAATTTTTAACCCATAAAATTTAGGGAACTTTAACGAAAAGCACCAGGTACTGTTCACTTTAACGAAAAACCACATTTTTACCCTAAAAAGTCAATCCTGGTACTATTCACTTTACCCTTTATTTTGTCCTTATCATTAAAACTCAAAGTTTTCAAGCCATTTTCATTAGTTTTCCTTAAAATTTAACTTTTAGCCTAGAAACAACTTTTCTACTCCAACATTTCTGACCTAAAATTTTAGCCCTATATTATCAAAGAATGAACTTAGGCTAATTTTTTTCTTAAATTAACTTCTTTTAAAAAAAAATATGTATACTATCGTAAATTAATTTTATGAACATTTTAATCTAAAAATATTTAAATTCCAATAAATATTGAAAAACCACTAAATTGATACATGAAACTCATGAAACACTATGGAAGAATATGAAAATCATGATAGAGATGTATAAACACAAAATACATGAAACTTACAAGACACACAGAACACATGTGACACATGATAGAGATAAACACTCACAGAACACATGACACACACAAAACACTTACCAAAATACATACAAAACACATGAAACGCATGAAATACAAACCTACACACATGAAACTGAAACCTTCAATCATCCTTTACATAAACACAGGTTGAATATCAAACCATCACACAACATATTCACCAATCTTTCAACTTTCAAAGTGTTTTTGTTTCCTAAAATCCTCAATATCTCATCAATGGGTGATAGAATAAGGCATAGCAGGACAATACAGATGGCACAATACCAAGCAAGCCTTGACCATGCGGATGCAGAAATGATCAACGCAAAAGCCGAATTTGCAAACTCACTTATGCAATATGAGCACCATGCCGAATCTAGCAATCGTGGTTCTGTCACGGGGCGTTCATTTGTGTAGCGTGATAGAGAAGAGTGTCATGACTGAATGATGAAAGATTATTTCATCAAGCGTCCGAGATATCCTGCTCAAGATTTTCAGAGGCAGTTTCGGATGAGGAGAGAGCTTTTTGAAAGCATCTTGAAAGCAGTTGTCAATCATGATCACTACTTTGCAAGGAAGATAGATATCGTAGGCTGACAAAGTCTATCACCTCATCAGAAGCTCACATCTGCATTTCGGATGCTATCTAATGGATGCTTTGCAGACTCAACTGACGAGTGTTGCCAACTTGCGAAGCCTATTGCTATTGAGAACCTTATGCACTTCTGTAAGGCAATTGAAGCCATATATAGAGCCACATACCTCTGCAAGCCAAATCATGAAGATTTGAAGAGGCGTCTACGCAAGGTAGACAAAAGAGGCTTCCCTAGCATGATAGGAAGTCTAGATTGTATACATTGGGAGTGGAAGAATTGTCATACTATTTGGGCTGGCCAATTCAAGGGTCGTCATAACAAGCCAACCATCGTGCTCGAGGATGTGGCGTCTTACGACACATGGATTTGGCATGCATTCTTCAGCGCTTCTAGATCAAACAACGATATCAACATTCTTTGGTCTTCTCCTCTGTTCGATGATGTTGTCGATGAATGGGCACCAGAATATCAGTACAAGGTAAATGGTAATAGGTATGAGCTAGGTTACTACCTAATTGATGGTATCTCTAATATTAGAATGCCAGTAGTGGGTTTTGGTGTCTCAAGGCTTCACCAAAAATAATTGGACACAAAAGCCCTTGAAAAGTAATATGGCTTGCACGCTACTCTTCTTTTGTCATTGTTAGGGTTCTAGGATTGTTAGTTCATATTAGAGGTATCAAGAGAATATATCATTATCGAATTACCTTCTTAATTTTTCCAGTGTTCATCACTATTTCTTAATCTTCAATACTTTTTTTCCTACGGTTGTGTAGGATTATTCTAAAAGCATCCATTTTAATTTCATGTTGATGACATTTTAGAAAAATAGTATAAAAATAAGTGACAAGGTATTTTTCTATTTTACTCACGTTGGCTTTTGGTTTATGAATTATGGTTCTCTAATCAATTTAAGAATTCTTCACATTTCGGCACATTGTATTGTTTCTTCTTCTTATATATTAATTTTGACTTTTGGTTCAAGTGGAGGAATGACGGGAAAATGTTGTTGATTGCATTAACGACATCAAACAAGTATTTCTCCCTTCACTTCAAACTTTCGTTAGTGCGAGTATGAGTATTGTCATTTGTTTCATATGATTTTTATGTATTATCCCTTTGTTTGAAATGTTTTTATAATTTCAGAGGTCATCATTTTTTCTTCGTTCTTCTTTATGCAAGAATTGTTGTGTTCCCTATATGTAGCAATATGATATAGCACACGGTATTGCATATCAAACCAAATGAATTTCTTTAAATTGTTGCTTCGAGCTGCTTCTATTGAAAACTCTTTTCTTTAAATGAATTTCTTTAAATGAATTTCTTTAATATGATATAGCACAATATACTCTTTTCTATTGAAAACTCATTGTATAATATTAGAAAATCGTCTATAAATTTTGTTTAGTGTTTTCATATTTCATATCAATATATTAATACCGTGCATACCTTTCTCAAATATGAACGACCCCACACATTAATAAATTTGTAACTCTAGCATAGTGTGCTATGATTAAAAAAAGGTCTTTCGCACGCGCGAAAGCGCGTGCAGAAAGGCTTGACACGTCCCGATTCCGATATTACTCGAATACCAGGATAAGCACGTGTTGGCCGACACCCGAATGTGATGAAAGTCATTTATTGAGTGCAAATCCTGAGAATAAAGGAATAAATAAGACTTAAAAATATAAAAGAATAAAGAATATGCATTTAAAGAACATGTTCAGAGCATACAACTAACCAGAACACTAAAAAAAAATAATATAAAAATTGAATGAACAAAGGAGTAGGTCCTACACCAAGAGGACTCGAAGATACCGTTGCAGAAGTGCCTTGACGCCGGGATTGTATGTCTCGATTCTAAGTCCTGAATGGGGGCGCAAAACAAAGGTGAGTGGACCAAATTGATATATATATATATATATATATAGAAAACTACTAGCATAATAAGTGATAGTTTTACTGAAAACCCTAGCATGCCAAAAACATCTCAAAAGACATATCGCGGAAATCAAAACATCAATCGTCTCACAGATCGTCTTGTAATCGCGGTGTGCTGTCAGTAAGATCACTGAATAAATATAACTCCCGGCCCTATGCCAGCACCGTGGTCTCTGCGCTCGTAGCCAGAGATTGCTAACTCCCGGCCCAATGCCTGCTCTGTGTCCCTCAGCCCGTAGCTAGGGATTATTTCTCCCGGCCTATCTGCCAACACCAGATCCTCGCCCCAGGCGGCATAGTGTCCACTAGGTACGCATAAATAGTTACGCCTCTCATAAATAACCACTTCATAGTATAAAGTCATCCATCGTTTATACTATAAAGAGGGGTTTCTAAAACATGTTCTAGCATCCTATCGTCATCTATCACATAGTCTACTAGTTCATGGTTTTTATAGAAAGTACGATATATTAAAATATAGCTCAATATAGGCCAACAATTAATTCCTTACAAAATAACGAGATGATAATCAACATTTCAGTAAACATGCTTAAAATAAAATCAGTTCATAAATTTGTAAGGCATGCATTTCATAATTTTATAAGAGTTCCACTCACCGTACACCGATGGTGCAAAGTTGTACCAAAAGGAATAACGGAATCACCGTTAATAATTGCACATATTCACATAAAGGAGTACATTTAGTCAAACTCTATTCAAATGATTGGATTTGGAAAAACGGACTTCAAAAACAGGTCTAGGACCTCGAAATTAGCTTAGAAGATGTCCCGTTGACCGTTGACCGGTCAACCCTAAAAGTTAACTGTTGACCGGTTAAAGTCAAAGTCAACGGTCAAAATGGTCAGATTGGGCCTTAAGGGTTTTTGGGTCAAAAGGGTTTAAAAAGGGTAAATGGGCCAAAGGCCCTAATCCTCACAATGCCTAAAGGCCTGTCTGAAAGGGTTTAAGGGGATTGGGCTCAAGCCCTTAACAGAAAATGGCCCAAAGGGCCTTATTTGGTTTAAAACAATTTAAATGAAAGAAACTAAAAAGGAAATAGGTTTTGGGTTGAAGAAAGAACGGGCCGAATGCCCTATTAGGAACGGCCTAAAGGCCTTTTTGGGTTTTAAATAAAAAGGAAACGGGTTGCTACTAGGCTGAAACCAAAATGGGCTTAAGGCCTGTGGGTTGAGAAACGGCCTGAAAGGCCTGGGTGCACTAGAGAAGAACGCCGGAGCTTCTACAGCTCCGGCCGATTGCAAACATAGTCTTTAGGGTCCGATCTAGGTATCAAAATGAAGCACAAGATGAGAGGAGTGTGTTTATACCTTCCTTTTGTCGTAGAACGGCCGGAGACGACCAGAAAATCCCTCAACTCACACGAGTTTGCCGAAGATGGGTGAGCCCTCCTCCGAGTCGATTTAGTTCTAAGAACCTTAGAAAAATAACGAGATAACACTTAAAATCACATCCAAGTTTCAATCTAGAACAGGTAGAGGGAGACCCGAGGTTTACCTAATTGGAAAAATTGAAGAAATCTAGCCGGAGAGCTCTAGGGTTTCCTCGAGTTGTGCAAGGACATGAGAGAGAGAAAAAGACGAGGTTTAATGATGATGATTGTTGTCTTCCTCATGCAGGTATTCAGCTGGGTGTGTGTGTGTATGTGTGTGTGTGTGTCTCTCGGTGAAAGAGGGAGAGAAGAGAGAAGGGAAAGAAAGCATAGACAGAAAAAATAAGGAGAAAAGGTCACGAGGGTAGGGGACATAGAGAGAAATGTGAGGTTTGTTAGGGTGCTGCCACGTGGCAGTTTGAGGGAGTTTAGGAATCTAGATAGAGGGTCTAGATTTAATCTAGCTAGGGGACCAAAATGAAATTTTTATTAAAATTTTAGGGACTTACGAAATTATACAAATGTTTGGGGGTTGGGTGTAACAAGGCTAGTTTATCTTAGTTTGTCTACCTTTGTCAAAAGTTATTCTTATCCCGATAGTGCGAAGAAGAAATTATTTTCGCAGAGGCAAGAGTCTTACAGGAAAGATGTGGAGAAAACGTTCGGAATCCTACAAGCTCGATGAGCCATTGTTAGAAGGGCTGCACAATTGTGGCATACCGAAGACCTCCATTCAATCATGATAACGTGCATAATTTTGCACAACATAATTGTGGAAGATGAGTACATCGAAATTGAAGAAGATTCAAATGAAGATGTGGATGATGACCAACCAACATATGCAAGAGCTATGGCAAGAGATGTGTAATATCTCGCTGCAACTACATATGAGACCCGGTAGGATAGGGTCACATTGAGTGAGTATATGAGAATGTTAAATAGAATTCAAGCTCCTCAAAGTCATGACACACTCTGCAAGGATTTGGTTGAGCATATATGGCTTCGAGAAGGTAAACGTTGATGATGTTGGTGTATTAATGTGTTCTTGTGTTAATTTTAAGTGTGTTATGTTGTTATTTTATGTAATAATTTTAAGTGTACTATGTTGGTGTTTTCTAGTAATAAATTGAAGCGTTTTCTTGTGCAAAGTCTTTTGTGTAGTACGTTGTCAAAATTATTGAGTGTCGTTTGAATTATTAAAGGCATCTATTGTACATCAAAGTGTGCAATAATAAGTACAATAATTATTGAAGGCATCTAGATTAATAGAAACAATAATTAATAAGCCATAAATTTAATACACACAACAATTAATAAAGTACATAAACTTAATACAAACGATAATTCATAAACCACATAAACTTAATACAATCAATAATTTATAAACTACATAAACTTAATAATGATACCCACCATCTTGACTTGGTGGTGGACTTGATGGTGGACTTGGGATATAGCATTGAGGTGATTCATCATCTTAAAATATACTCATTCTGGCATACTTTCGCAAAATTTCCTTTTGCTTACCACGTAGAAACTTCTTCCTCTCTGGAGTGTATTTGTTGAGATCCTCCATCATGAAATTAATTTCAAACCTCTCTTGCTCCCTATCCCTTTCTTCATTCATGGCCAAACGCATTCAGGCCGCTTCTTTTTTTCGAGAGCTATGGCTTTCGGACAATCTTGCAAATCCGGTAGCAATGTGGCCACTCATCGCTCTTGGGACTTCCCTTTTCTCTTTGCTTCCTTTTGCTTATCTCTTCTTGGGGCCTTGCAATAGAAGAAGTTGGGGTCATTTCATCGACACCTTCATTGACACCTTCATCTCCATCATTTGTCTGTGCGACTTCACGTTGAAATAATCTTCCCCATTGTTGGTATGCATCGGTTGCCCACCTCGAACAATCCTTGAGGACGTCCCAAGCATGATGCAACTTAAAAGGTTGATTTTTTGTTGTTACTCTTGTCTTGCAAATTGTCATTGCTTTGTCACCATATGCAAAAAATACATAAAAAGAATTAGTTGCAAAATAATATTATGTACATGACAAATAAAATATCAACAAAAGAACTCACAATTTTTGCGACGCTCCTTCCACTAGCCATGTCAGCCATGACTCTCTCCAAGCTTCCCTTCCATAAAGTGCATGCTTTGTTGATAGTCTTCCACCGATCGTAAACACCGTCACATTCCTTCCCGCCATCGTTGCAATTTTCATGGAACTTTTCAATGATTTTATCCCACAAAACCTTTTTATTTTGATTCGTGTCAACTGCACCATCTTCGCTAATAGAAACCCATGCCAAATATAAAGCAACATCTTCCTCACAGGTCCAATTACGACCTCCAATATGCTCTCTTGTCATCTTGAAAATTTTGGAAATCGTAGAAAGAAAAATTGGAAGAATTGTAGGAGAAAAGTGAGTTTTGTGTGAATGTTTGAACAAATACATAGGTATTTATAGAGTTTTTGGGTGAATTTTGAGTTAAATAAATTTTTTTTAATTATTTTAGCCGTTGAATTTAAATTTGGGCCGTTAGATTTTTTTTACCGTTAGATTTGATTATATTCGATCTCAGCCGTTGGATTCAACAAATATATAAATATAAAAAAAATTAAAAAAGAAGAAGTTTGAATCTAGGTCATTGGATCAACCAACAACATGTTGATTCCACCCGTCAGATCAATAGAGTCGTTGGAGCGGTTGGGAAATGTGGCCGACAAGCCCACGTGGGTGGGGCTCAGTATGGCTAATAGCTAGCGCATCGCGCACGTTTGGCGGGTGGGTGGGTGTGGCGCACAAATGCTCAGTTTCAAGCACACCGGTGAGGCCCATGCCGATTCCTGGGCTACTTTTTGGACGGAATTTGGCTTTTGGCTTTTAGCCCAAACATTTAGGTTGGGTTGGGTTGAGTTTTTTTTTTGGGGGGGGGGGGGGTTTGGTCTTTAGAGTTAGAGATGTTCTTACTCATCCATAGGACACTAGTGCCCTTCTGTTTTGATCCCCTGAACAGGTCCAAGGCAAGCAGACTCTTGCGCTATACATAGGGGTGGTATTGGTACGATTACCGTACCAAAACCCATGTACTAATTACCATACCAAACTTTTGGTATGACAAAATCTATTTCCATTACCGTGCCAAACTTTCGGTATACCGAATTTTGGTATGCCAAATAGTTTGATTAGCATGGTATGATAATGGTAATTACCACTTTGTTTTGGGCCAAAATTTTATTTATTTCAACCCAATTCAAGGCCCAAACGTGTTTTGGCCACTCTCTTTGGGTTTCTAAAACTTTTTTATTTAATTATGAGACTTTTATAGAGATTCATTTAAGAAGTAAATAGATGGAAGAATTGCTGGAAGAACCCAACATCCCTAAATAAAAAAAAGTACAAAGATTCCTAAATTCCATCTCTACATTCTTTAAAATTGTACAAAAGTTAACTTGATAGACGAAGCCAGGGAGAAAGACATCCCAATTTGATGAAGGAGAAGATGAGATGGACTGCGAAGAGAAAAAGAGTTGCCGGAACGGGAGCAACATAGATGAAGCCGATGGCTAGATGAGTGAAAAGATGAAGAGTCGCAGCGCAAGAAGACTTATTTTTTTTATTAGGAAAGTAGAGGTTAGAGGGTGAGATGATTGGATAAATGACTAGGAAAAAAATATAAAGTGCATATATAATGATAATAATACATAATTATATATAAATGAATAAATAAATGATATAATATTAATAGTAGTGGTACGATACGGTATACCACTAGTAATGGTTTTGAATACCATTATCGTACCAAAAATGTATGGTACGGTACAAATACCGTACCATTACCAATGGTACAAATTTTTTGGTACAATTTTAGTATGGTACGGTTGGTAATTCAATTGGTATGGTAATTTGGCAAAAACTTCCACCCCTAGCTATACATGTCACATGCATCCTCGGAGGAGGAGGACTCGTCTATGCGGTACACGGAGCCAGGAGTCCGCGACAGTGAGGATTAAACTGTTCTCTAACAACTCTATGACACTGGCATAAGACAATAGTGCTAAATCAAAGAATACAAAGAAAACTAACAATAAGGGCAGATGCTTAAGTTGCACGGATCGCTACTTGCATATAGACATGCTTTCTATCCGAACCAAATCAAAGGAAACTGTAAACAGCAACTGCATAGTCTGATAAAAAGAATACAAAGAAAACTGCAGGGTTTTAAAGCGGAAATAATCACTATCACAAACCTATTGCTCAACTTTTCATAAACTTTCGTAACTAGTATTGACCTCACAGGTTATTTCAAGAGTTGTGTACACTATTATTTCTAGCCAAACGTTATGCCATTCGGGTGCTGAAAACCCTCGCTACCACTATCCTGGACGACATTCCTGAACAGCTGTGTGGCCAGCTAGTAATATTGGAGAGGATATGCAATCCTTGGTCACTTCCAAAGAAGTCGACAGGAGCATTTACAATATCAACCAGCTGTACTTTGAGTCCAAGTTCGACGTGGTGGCACTAAACATCCACTTCAGCCGTATAGCCTCTGCTTAATAAAAAGTCAAAATACAGAATGTCGTTAAATGGTTAACTTGAAATATGATACCAAATTACCAACCAACAAAGAAACAAGACACATGGATTCAAATTAACATTTTTGGCCAGGGTTAGAAACAAGGCTGGGAAGGATCTACAGTTCTACACTAAAACGAAAGCACTCAAAGTACCCAAACATGGAAAACTGCTTTTAGTGTTTGGCGCTGCAACTTACGTATTGTCCATGAATTATGCTTCAAAGGACTTAAATTTCAAAACCGCACGGTTACTGAGAAATAAGTAGGGGTCAGTAATTTGTGCTGAATATGAATTTGTGCTGAAAACACACATAGCACAAAAAGGAAAGAGCAACATTAAACTCCCGTAGCGGATCATGCAATTCACACAATAGGTCCACATGGTAAAGCTGCTTAAAAAAGATGAGGATTCAGCCCCCGGATACAAGGCAACTGTTTAAGTTGATAATTCAACCAGTAGGCTGAATTCAGAAAAAGCTAAGGTTAGGACAGTGGAAGACGTGTTCTAATCAAGCAGACAATGAACAAGCAAAAGTTATAGATCTTTCTCTTTTGAAAAATAAAATATCTAACCTTCATGCTACTCCAAGCTTATTCAATTTGTCGCAGTGAGGAGTAGGTAGATTCTTACTCCAGTGACGCCTTTGAAGCTCAACCCGACAGTAGTGTACAAGCACATTTTTGTAATCCTTGATAACGCTGTTCTCTATGTTATCTCGAGCAACACTTCCAACAGGATAACTCTCATCAAATGCTTGCGATTTAACAAAAAATTCCACTCCATATTTCTCTGTCGTCTTGGGAATCTGGTAGTTGTAATTCTTCTGCAACGAGTAGACAGGCTCAGAGAAGGGCAGATATGCTAACAACACAATTACCAAGAATGGTAATATTTGAACAAGAAGCATGATGTTAGGTCCCCCTCCCTGAGACTCCTCCCTCTGATGGCCAGCTGGTCTACTAGTCCTATAAACACGACCTGTCCGAAACATGTCTGATTGACCAAAGAACGCCCTGAATATCTCATCGGGGTCAAAATCATCGTCAAAAAAGTCATTCCCACCTCTCCTCCTCCTCCTCATATTATTGTGCTGCTGGTTGTACTCAAATTCATCAACCAGTCCAGTCTGATCATACTGCCTCCTCGAATCTCCATCACTCAAACACTTGAAAGCCTTGCTCACTATCTTAAAAGCCTCTTCTGAACCAGGAGCCTTGTTCTTATCAGGATGAACTTTCAGTGACAATTTCCTATAAGCCTTCCTAATGTCCTCACCCGAGCAAGTCTTCTCCACGCCAAGAATTGCATAATAGTCTTTGTATCTCTTAATCTTCCTAACCAACTGAATATGCTCTTCGGTATAACTAACCTCCCCATTCAAACCGCGGTCCAACTTTTCCACACCGGCCCCCTTCCTAATCTCACTAGCACCCTTCTCATCAACAGAAGATGCGGAAGACCCCGAATTAATCGCCTCACACTTAACCAAAAGTGCATCAACTTGCAAATTCTGATTAAGCCGTTGTGCTATCTTAATAAATTTCAACGCACGCCCTTTGTTGCCGGAAGCAATTGCTTCTTCGGCAATTCGAACACACCTCAAAGCTTCATCCTTATTACCTTCCATTGTCAAAAACCTAAAACTCGATAACGAGAACAAGAAATGCCGGCATGGACGAACCAGTGTTCGAATTGGACAAATCCCGATCTCAATTCGAATCCCCAAACGGGGGTTTTCGGTTCCGATTATCCAATCGAAGAATTCAATTTGTCCTAATTTAAAGGAAATAATGCAGATTAGATTCTGATGCATAGACATTGAAACAAAGTTAAGCTCTAAATTGTTGAAATAATTACGGAGAAAATTACCTGAGAAATGGATCGGAAACTCGAAGGGTGAGTGCTTGAATGCTTGTGAGAGAGAAGGCTTTCGAGTTTTGGACACGAACAACCGGGACCAACAGCAGAGGACTCAACAGCGAGTCTCCATTTGATCGCCACCATTGAATGGTCATCCGGCCAATTAGACCACTCCACGTCGGTACTTGGTGCAGAAGAATTTTCCCTCTTATTACAAATGTTTTTTTGGTCAGAATTATTATTACAGAGGTTCAGTCGATAGTTTTCTTTCCTTTTTATTTTGGGTAAAAGACTGTTTACTACTCTCATGTTTCGTGGTTTTCAACATTTAGTACATCAATTTTTTTTCGTCTCAGAGTCATACCTAAAGTGTAAATTTTGGGACAGTCTCATACATCCGTTAGTCAAACTGTTAAATATCCCGTTAACTGTGACGTGGCGCCCATGTGGACAATAACTGGGCGCCACGTGGGTCCACGTGGAATTTTTTTTTTGTTAAAATAATTAATTAAATAAAAATAATAAAAAATAACCCTATCTTCTTCCCCACCCCGAACCCCCCCTCCCTTCTATCTCCCTTCTCTTCTCTGCACCTACCCTCCCTTCTCTTCCTCTGTCTTTCGCCCTTTCTGAAAACTAAAACCCTAAATCAAAATCAAAATCCAAAACTTCCGAATTCGATTCAACAGAGATATGGCGTGCGAGCAACGACGTTCGACAGAGATGGCGCGGCTCTGATCTGGAAGAAGAGGTGGTTGTGGGTGAGTGCACACCCACCCATTCCCCTCTGTAGAAAAATCCGAGAACACCCTCCCTTCTTTCCGATTTCTTGGTGCACGACGGCAATAGTTTGACGATTCGAACACGACAGATCGGAAACCCGAGGAACCTGGAACCAGATATGCGGGTACGGGTAATGGTTTGGAGCCGAATAAACCAGTTGAACCAGCCGGTGGGGAGATCGGGTCGAACGAGCAGTCGAGTAATCCGGCGGTGGAGGATTCGGTGGGCAGAGGGGCCGATGTGTGGGGGGCAGTGGGGTAGTAGGAGGACGAGATCGACGGTGGAGAAGCTGAACTGGGACTTCGGTTGCCGGGGTGATTACGGACTGCTGCGGTCATTACATTTTGGAATGCTAGATTTTAGAGGGTGGATTTCACTGAATCGGGATCCATGTTTCCTAGAAATTGAAAAGTTTTCAGATTTGGAGCTTGGATTGTAGTGTTCTTCAGTAATCAATGGGTTGATTATAAATCTGGGAATACATGGTAGATGCAATTGCTGCTTTTTTTGGATTTTGCAGAGGAAAAAGGTTCAATTCAAGAGCGAATCATCTTGACTTTTTTCTATTTTGCCATTATAGAGTTTTTCATCTAATTTTTGTAAAGTGGTATGAGAAACTAAGAGGTGGGGGTTTATTGGATTAGAGGGTTCATCAATGGAGTTTACTGGTGGGAAAGGTATGAAGAGAGAAAGACGGTAGCCTGGTTTTCTATTTTTCTTCTTCTTTTTCTATTTTATTTTATAATTTTGTCGGTTGCCGGGGTGAGTCGGCGGAGGAGGATAATGGCAGTGGTGGGGTTGGTACTCGATGACATGCGTTGTCGCGCTGGTGGAACGTGAAAGGTGCAGAGGTTGTGCAGAGGTTGGGTGGGTGCTCTCAGAGAGAAGGGAGGGAGAAGGGAGGGAGGGTTGAGGAAGAAGACAACTTTTTTTTTTTTTTAATGTTTAATTTTTAATTATTTTTAATATCCACGTGGAACCCTTATTGACATGTGGCGCCCAGTCATTGTCCACATGGGCGCCAACTCATCACTTAACAGAATTTCTAACGAAAAACTTAACGGATGTATGAGACTGTCCCAAAATTTACACTTTAGGTATGACTCTGAGACGAAAAAAAATTGATGTACTAAATGTTGAAAACCACGAAACATGAGGGTAGTAAACAGTCTTTTACCCTTTTATTTTAACTAGCCTCTCTCCACACACGTGTGTGTGAGGGATATTTTTGCATTACGGGCGCTACGCGCCCTTAAATGTATACTGTGTTAGTTTGTCAATGTATACGTTTCAGAACACGCATTAACGTGCATGCGAGAGACATTTTTGCATCAAGGGCGCTATGCGCCCCTAAATGTGTATTGTGTTAGTTTTTTTCCATTGTAATTGTCAATGTATATGTTTAAGAAAGTATGATACCAAGTATGGAGGTAAGAGATGAAATCTAGAAGATAGCTGCACATAACTGGAAGCAATAAATTTGAAGTTGTTGACATGGATACTTCTCACACACAGCAGTGCCTATTATGGTGTTCTCTAACATTACCTTCGCAAGCATGAAGCATGTACAATATAACTTATTTTCGTTTTCCCTGTATTTTAAAATCAATTAACTTGGGAAAGCTCATAATGTTTTCATTGGTCACTTCACTAAGGCTCGTCTTCGGCAAAGGATCATGATGATGTGAAGACCTCAATGTATTGTTGTGGAGGACAAAGCACATACTCATGAGCTATTGTCTTTGTTTGCTAAAGGACTACGTTAATAAGGGAAAAGATTTTTTACCAAAATGTAGAACAAAGGTGAAATAAAATGTGGGAGAGCAGTAAAATATGATGTTTGTGGTGCTTTTTGTACTCGGGGTCGGGGATGAATTTTATTTTATGTTTTGTTTTGTTTTTTTTTTTTATGCAAATTCGGATTTAGTGGTAACTATTGTTGTAGTTGATTTTTCAGTGGAGTTGTGTTGTGGATTGTGGGAAACAAACTAAACTTCCATGTTATTATGCAAAGACCATGATCAGAGTTTGGTTTGATGGGAACCAATTGGCAGGAAACGTATATGAAGCCCTTGGCGTCTATCCGAATTTTCAATATATAGATCTAGGGGTGTGATATCCATACACCCCGTTTTACTTCTCACACACCTTTTTAATTTTCTGCCGTCGGATCGGATGAATTGAATAAGATCAACGGATGGAAATTATCAAGAGTGTGTGAGAAGTAAAATGGGGTGTGTGGATAGCACATCCCATAGATCTAAGCAACATAAATTATACAACAAAGTCTCACGTAATTGAGGAGGAAATGAAACCGATTACAAATGTAAAAATGAAGTCAACCTTCTTATAATTGAGATTTATAATATGAACATTCACAACTCAAAATACACAAAATTATAATAATCATGTAAGAATAGATATTGAATAGAGGACAAAAATGATTACCCAAGCCGTAAGTGCTTTGGGCAAAATGGGGATTGTGATATTAATTGAAGATTAAGAATGTTTTTGGCTGTGATGTTTGTATGTTTACTCAGTACATAGAGTAAGGAGAAAAATCATGTCTTTGTACGACATCTTACCACTCATGTCTGCATTGGTTGTGTTGTCGAAGAAGATGAAAACTCTTCTCTTGGCCAAAACATTCTTCTCAAAAGTAGTTGGGTGGACAACCGATCGCACCTTATCCACTGTGGCATGCAGCCTGCAAAATTATTTAAAGTGATATTTTGGATGCGGTCTCTAATCTCTAACACATTTTGACTAAAACCTTAATGGTATTCAAAATTTGATCAAAGTCTCTTGACTTTGTACACCTCATTATATTACTATTAATATTTATATTTTTATAGTTTTGACATTAATTGTTTGATATGTTATGAGATTTATAATCCTATAAATTTAAAATTCCTCATTATAATACTATTAGGAACGGTTACAATAAAAAAAATTCAAACATTTTGATTGAATAAATGGATAAAAACTATGTAACAATAAGAAATAAAAAATGGCAAAAGAATGTATCCATAGTGTTAAAAAAATTGGTACATTTTACAAAAACATTGGTACATTTCACATATAACAAAGTGGTATATTAATAAAGAAGAATGGGTACATTATAAATAAATTAGGGTACAAATAAAAGATTAAAAAATTATGAGTACAATGAAATTTTAAAAAATATGGGTGCAAAAAGAAATTAATACATGGGTACAAATTAAAACTAAAATGAAAATACTACAACTTTAAAAAAAGGTTGCAAATTAAAAGTGGGTACAAACTAAAAATATAAATATATAATACAAAGTTTAGCCATAAAACATAAATATACCATATGTAATTTTTCTATCATTGATTAATTATACAATGTTACGTGAAGGTAAACATATGGGCACAAATACAAATAAAACTTTAAAAAATACGGGCACAAAAAGAAATTAATATATGGGTGCAAACTAAAAATAAAAATATATAATAAAAAATTTAGTCATAAATATAAATATACTAATTGTAACATTTTTAACACTAAGGGAATATATTTAAAAATAAAAAATATTTTATTATTGAAATAATTAATGATGTTATTAATACCCAATGATCTTGATCAAAAATTGAAAAAGAATAAGATTTTAATCAATAGAGTAGCAAAATGAGGAATGAGAACCTAATTTCTCCTTATTTAAATGTACCCACCAGTTCAAATATTTTCTGAAATGGAAGTCCATCTCTTCCTCCTTTGTTTTATTTTTCTGGCCGTGTGTAACTAAAACGACCCAAGTAACTCTCTAATGCGTGGAATCTTTATTGGATTATCCTTCTCCATGTTCCAATCTTTATCTATGCCTTTGCTTCCATTCAAATCTTTATCCTTCTGCACATTCAAAGAAACAAAGAAAATGAAAAGATTGACTTATTTACCAGATTGCATCGTTTATATATGAAAGGACAGCCCTGGTCATGTTATGATTTATTCTATCTTGCCGATAGAATGAAACGAAAGCAAAGAGAAACATGAGAAGGAGAAATGAAATTGATGAATGGTAAACAAATGTTGGATGGCGAAAGAATAAATCGATGTTGAGAAAGAATTTCGAACTTTTGTCACTGATTTGATTGCTCAATTCTTTTCTCGAATCTGGTATGTTGGTTGTTCTTCTTCTAGAGAAGCACCAAGTTTTCTCTATCAATGTGTTGTCTACACGTAAAACAAAAGCTATGAAGGTATGCAAATGAACTATTTATGTTGCCTTATTTAATATAGGTTTTTATGTGTTCTACATGTCCTTCATTTTTTCGTATTCTTTTTTCTCCATTTCTATTTTATTTGATTTATAAATACATTAAGTTCTCTTTTAATTGGCTATATAATGTGTGTGAGAGGCTTTATTAAACATGCGCACAATGGATGTCTTACACATTTGTCACATTTAACACACGTCAAGAATACAACTAAGAAAAGTATTACTCTCTATCTTGATAGATTAAAAAACATGTATTAGCATGTCCTAACATATGATTCTGTTTTGAGGGTCTAATTTGTCAATATTTGAAAGACACTCTTGTGCTCTCTTCAAAACAATAGGCAAGACAACAATATTGTTGGGAACTTTATCTTTTGTTCGATCACATCTTCTCAGTATCTCCATTAGCCGTTAAAACCTTCTCTATTAGAAGCAACTTGTCCTACAGCTGCATAATAAGCTCATATTAAATGCTTCATTAACAACTGGAGTGTTGTCAAATGGCATGTAGGCATACTCAATTGAAGGTGAGGTTCTGATCATGACAGAGTGCAAGAAATCCTGCATCATATTCAACCGAAACACCAATTAAAAGGCAAAAAGCTATATAATAAATTTTAGCTGGTGTTTGTTCTAAAACTTTAATCCATAAGAACCACAAAGGAACCTAAAAAAGTAGGAACAACCACATTTTAAGCTAGAAAAACGATAATTTTTTCTTTTTAAGTTTTTACCTATACATGCATAAAGCGTATGTCTAATTTCATGTTATATCTACAAAGAGTAAAGCAATTACAATTCATCTAATCTGAAGAGTTAGAAACGGTAGCCAACCATGCAAAGAAGTTCTCCATAAAAAAAGGAATGCAAAGAGAAGGATTTCTCAACGACAGACATCTTTTGCTCAAGATTTCTCTTGTCAAACATTTGTTTAGTAGAAATTGTTTACCAAGCATCATGATCATGATGGTTTTTTTCTCAGGCATTTCATTAAACTATACACATAAAACAAAATATAAAATGTCAAACAAACCAAATATTGGACTTGCCGCTTCCAGTTGCCATGGAAATCAAGTAGTCACTTCCCTTCTCTATGTTTATCTGGATATCTTTCTTTCTGTATAGAGGACCCATAGTTGCTATCTGAAACATTAAAAAATGAAAAGTAAATAAAAAAGAAAAGGGAGACAACTAAAACACGAAAATATAGAGCAGGGGACGAAGAGAAAAGGTCTTCCCCGGAAAATTTGACCATACCAATTTGATCTCAATGGTAAGTGGGTAGTGTGCCAAAGACAGACAAAAAAATGAAACACAAAGGAATTGAATTAAATTCCAATAAACTCCCATACAATTATATGGCATAGATGACAAATCAGTAAAAAGTGGAGAAAGGAAACCTGCTTCACCCACAGAATCACCAGAGACAAATACCCAATCCTTGTTCATAAATCTGCAAGATAAGAAAACATAACTATATGCTAATCTTAGAACCAAACTATGTGATCCATTGAAAAAAAAAAAACAGAAACAATGAAAAGAGTGCGGTGATCCAACAACTGCATGGAATCATAGAAGAGGAAACCTGTAATTCTCTTCAAATTTATGAGCGAGCAGTGGCTTTTGTATCATCTTCTCTTCCTGCAAAACTGTTTCAGTTTTTTCTTTTTAGTTTCTTACTTTGTGTCCTTCTATATATCTCTCATCCAGCAAAACTGCTTCTTTTTGCACGATTAAGGCATTTCTTTTCCTCCTCAACCCTACTCTGCATGTTCACGTTTATCTCTCCTTGTGCCTTCTCCATGTATTGGTTTTAAATTCCGTTTTATTTTTTCTTTATTTTTTTATTTATTTATTTTTTCCAATACAGTTTTTTGTTGAGTTATGATTTTTTACCAGTTTGTCCCTGCTATTTTGTTTCTATTATTTTCAATTAGTTGTAGATTTTTTTGTTTGAGGGGCTTTATTGTCCAATTATTTTTTATGAAGCCTTGAGACACCAAACCCTCATTTTGACTTTCTAATATTAAAGATACATCTAATACAAGGGAGTCTTAATGAAGCACTTATGTTACTGTTTACTTTTAACGTTAAGGACATTTTTACTTTAAAAAGTTACTCATGATACTATTTACTTACAACACTTTTTTGTCCTTTTGGTTAAAACTCAAAATTTTCAAGTTTCTTTAATTAGTTTTCCTTTAATACAACTATATTTTACGGTCGAACATTATATTTAATATCAATATGATGATTGTATTATACTTGTAAACATTAATTTAAAATTAATATCAATTTATTATGAGTGATACATTATGTAGTTTTGCCAATATTTCCAATATTTACCGTAAACTAAATATATAATTCTATAAAAAAAGGTTTTAATTGCCGTAGTTTTTTATTTTGAACAATATTTCAATCTAATTTAGAATACGAGAGCGAAATTCAAACTGTGTTGCATAGGAGAGGGTACATTGTTCCTAGTCAAGGTTTTAAAAGGTGCTAGGTGCTAATAGGACGGCGGGTGCGGATCTTGCACCTAAGCGTTTAGGCGGTGGCCTAGGCGGTTTTTATAATTATAATTAAATTTATTATATAACATATAAATAAAGTCTATTTATACTTAAAAAAATACATAATATTGTATTCGGGTTAATTACAAAATAAAATAATATATAAATTATAAAGTATCAGAACATATTGAAAACATGGAGAACAAGCATATAACGAGTGTTCATCCAAATATCTACAAGTCTCTTATAATTTAGCGAAAAAATAAAATACAAAATGAAACTAATTTATTTTTTTGTTTTAGTGAGAGTCGCGACCCGCCAATGCCTACATAGAGTGCCTAGGCAGTCCTAAGTTCAATTTCTTAATTTTCAAATGCATAAGAATTAATCAAGGTATAACAACAACTCTACAGATAAAATGACATTTTTACTCTCTTAAATGGTCATAAGTCAGTCTTTTGAGCTTGTGGGATAAATAGGGTGAATTAAGGGTCCCCTACGTTTGTTTAGCCCTCCTTCAATATCGTTTGTATCCAAAAAAAAACAAAAAACAAAAGAATTGCATAAAACAAGCACGAAATAACAACTTTGAAGGCATTCCCCTTCGGAGCAAACCCTACTTTATTGGTTTTTGCTTCGGTTGCTTGCATAAAACAAGCATGAAATAACAACTTTATAATAAATAGAAAGTTTATGCTTCCCATAGAAACAAACGATGCAGTTGCTTAGTTATTGAAGGGGTAGCAACAAAGCCATTTTCTGCTCTGGCACCGGCTTACTGATTCACGTCGGGGAAAAAAGAAGTTAAAGAACCGGCGGCTTCTGGAAACAGTCGTTGAGGTTGGACCCCATTTCCTTCCTGGACATGGCGATGATCGTTGGTTGCTGATGACAGGCTAGAGTTCATGTTCACAGAAAATGGAATGGAGTCTGCAGTCTGTCCAAGTGAAGGTGTTGTCTGCCCTTTCCAAAGCCAGTGCATCAAGTCATTTGATCTTCCCATGGAAGCGTGCGCCACTTGTGAAGGGAAATTGGTTGGCAGCTGCTGCCGGAAGTTGGAATGAAGGGGATCATTGCTTCTTTGATAACCGAAACCAAATGGGGATTCATAACTGGTTTGAACACGCACGAGACATGGAAAAGGTGCATGCAATTAAGATTCAAGATGGTATTAAGAAAAATGAAGGACAATGAACACAATGCGGTTTTCAAAATGACTTGGGAGATTTGAGTATATCGAAAGCTTACCCGCCCTCAACAACTAGAGGAACAAATGGTGCATTTGGCATGCCAATATAATCAATCCCGGAACTCAAGGTTGCCGATGGATACAAAGACCAATTAGCACCACCAGTATAGTCACCGGTTGAAAGCAAATTGGTACAGCTATCACAAATTAAAGGTTCGGGTCTCCAGTCAATCCTGGAAGGATTCGAAGGAAATACCTCGCTGGGTACCGGAAGGCCAGTCCATTGATTGTAGGTATAAGGATTACCAGAAAAGACCGAATAAGGGTCAAGCAAACCCGCTTCAAAATGTGGTTCTGAGCCTGTTGTGAAACTAGTTTTATATCAACTGATAATTTGAACTTAAGGTGAAAGCAAAAGAAGATGAACTTACTGTGACGGGTAGGCGATAACCATCCCATTTCCCTACAAGTTTTGAAACATACATATATAAGGCAAAGATCAAAAGAGGCACTAATCATGTTGTGAAGTTCAATAAACTGCTTGGAAATAGATGTGAGTTTCATGATTTCTGCACACGTTAACTTTTTTCATTGATTCTGTTTGCACTTGGAGCACACCGAAATTATCTCTCGTTATGTTCCTACGGTCCTCTTGGGCCATAATCTCTAGAGAAGAATCAGAATATCAGCAACCTAATTATTTCTGTTTGATATAAAATCTATCAAAAGGAAAGAATTGAAGCACAACTAGCAAATGCCAATTGAAGTAACGGGACACAAGTTAATTTAACATATCAATCTGACCTATTAAATAGACAGCCTACTCAACACGAATTTACAGTTTTCACATGTTAATAAAACAGAACGATTTGTATATTCTGATGACAATTAAGATGACATGAGAGCAACATCTAACACAAAAGCAGAAGGAGAGTAAGGAGCTTGCAGAGTCGAAACAGTGTTTACCATTCACCGTGATGGAAACGGCGTAGCATAGTTCCCTGTAGCCCCTGAAACATCCACAAACGTATTTACGAACTAAGAAATATTTTTACAAAGAACATTAAACATCCAGGTATGGTGTGCGATGGACAATGCTACTCACGAAATGGATGAAATTTACAGTCTAACAATATAAATTGGTTTTATCTATTTACAGATTTATAAACTACGCACATTAGTTATCGCATCTTGTTATGTAGGGGGGTGCACATCGTATTGTTTCTTGGCTCATACTCGCGATTCACTCAAATTTTACAACTTCTGTGAAGCTTGTTTGATTTGAAAAGAAAAAAAAATATTGATAAATGCTGTGATTACTTTTACCATGTCAAGGAACTCTATAGGACTGTCCTCATAATCCATCTCGTCCTCAGATAGGTCGGGCTCACGGTCAGGGCTACGAGATACATAGTACCTCCATTTGCCATTCTCAATTTCGCGACAATTAGGGCATTCCATGATACCCTTTACATTGAATGCAGAACCAATGCAATCTGAAGAAACAAGAGAGATAAGCATAAACCAGCACACTACATTTAGACCAAAAGCCATTTGAAATAGCTCCAACCAAGTTTAATGAGAAAACCAACAACTATGAATTAACTCAATTTAAACACCCTTGAGTTCTAAGATTTACATCAATGCTGTTGAAACAACCAATTTTCGAACAACTTAGGCACACAGAATCGCAAAAACAAATTTCGGACAACCTGATTTTTCGAAATCCTCCAATGTTTTCCTGATCCACATTTAAACAACACAGATAGCCTTGTTTTTCATGAACACACATTCAGGACATTGACTATTGAACTCATAGTGTCGGTAGTTCCAGCATCAACACACATTCAGGAAATAACAAAACAGTAATTGTGAACAAATATTAACTCCATAGTTATATTTACATACACAAGTATATGTGTGTGTGTATATATAGTAAATCCCAAAAACTGTAGAATTTTTAATATGTTGTGCTGAGCTGACCGCTAAAAGAGGAGTGTCAAAATCGATATCCTATAAATATACAAAGGATATACATACACAACATTAGGAAAAAAATTCAGTTAAAGCAAAAAAAAAAATTGTTCAAAAAAGGAAATAAAATTAGAGAAAATGATTTTTGCACGTTTTTTTCTCATTCTACACATCGCGGTTTTTTTTGTTCATTGATTCCTCTTCAAACTCAGCTCGATTAAAAGGCCAGAAATAAACCCGGGTGTGCATGCGAAAAAAATGGTATGAAAATCAGCTCACCGAGGTGAAACAAGTGAGAGCACTGAAGCTTGACGATAGTGCGGCCACAGTTGTCAGAGACGCCCTCCATGCAGATGGAACATTTCACGGCTGTGGCGTCGTCGGATGACAAAACGGACGACGGAGAATCCATTTGCGCTGTTCAAGCACACGAGAAACGGCAGGGAGAAAGAGTGTAAAGAGGAGCAGAGAAGCAGAGAGGAGCAAAAAGACGCAGATATTTATACGGCCAGAGGACCAAAGTTGAACAAATTTGTGTTTCTCCCGCGTCTGTATATGGTAACTTGTTTTATCAGAGTGGCAAGTGTATCAATGCGAATTAAAAGAGGGTTTGGTTTTCCTGTGGTCGAGTCTATGTGGGTCGTTGAGGCGGTGGAATAGCCGGCTGACACGTGGAGGGGTTTTCGATATGTCGGATGGTGATTGGTTGGTTGATGTTTGGATTTGTAAGCTTCGTGTGGTTTTAGACGTGTTTGAACATTGAGTTGTATTGATGATGAGTGGGCCAAGGATAATCTAACGGTCGTGATTCAATCTTCGATGCGTTCGAGAAAATAAATTGAATTTTTATTTAAAAAAATTCAATTTTCGTACATGTGAGCGTTACGGTAGTCTAGTGCGTTCCACGTAATTGTTATCAAAGTCATTATATTAAATGCGGGAGGATATTATTTGCTTAACAGTTGACGTTTGTCTGTCAATACGTGAACACTGTGTTGGCTTTATTTGCATCATCATGAAATTTGTGTGACAATTAAAGTCGTACAATGCAATTTCCTTGTTTGTCTTGCGCAATTGAAAAGGGATAAGGAATTTGGTTGTAAAAAATTTAAAATTATAATCGCGATCAGTTTTTGTTGTTGATACTCAATTTCTACAAGGCCCGATTGAGTGACTTGAATAACCTCAAAAGGAAAAGGAAGAACATGTGACGATTTTGACAGGACCAAACCTAAAATTACATGCATACATTTGCGTGGAAAGTTAAGCAAATCTTAATACTTGAGCGACTGACTACTTAAGGCTGAATAAACTCCAACAAAGAAGTAATTAAGGATAAAAGAAAATTTTAAGAAAAACTAATGAAAATAGCTTGAAAACTTCGAGTTTTTATGAAAATGACAAAATAAAGGGTAAAGTGAATAGTACCAGGATTGACTTTTTAGTGTAAAATGTGATTTTTTGTTAAAATAAACAGTATTGGGTGCTTGTTGTTAAAGTTCCAAAAAATATAAGGATAAACATGATATATTTAGGAAATGGTTGACAAACCATGTATCCCTATTAATTAATAAAACAATCACTGTCAACCAAAACCCTATAAAATTACCAGTTTATCCATCTAATTAAAACGTAACATGAATAAGAAATATATGGCAGAAATGTAATTTCACACAACCAAATTTTGCTTTTTTTTTTCTTTCCAAAACCTCATATACATGTAATCCTAACATATCTTTAATTTAAAAAAAAAAAAATCTTCCCACTCCCACATTCTCTATCACTCTCTTCCTCTCTCCTTCTATTTCAAAAACAAAAATAAAAAAATTTCTCAAATACTTTGTTTGTGCCCATATGCTATTATAGATAAAAGATGTGCAAACCATTCCACAAAAAAAAAAAAGATTATTGTTCAAATTAGTAGATAATGTCCTTTAACAAAAAAAAAATGTAGATAATGTCCTAATCAAATTTGAATTAATTGGGCCTTGTTTTATTACAATTCAACAGGCCTTTTTAGGCCCAAATTAAAAGTCCAGAAACTCCTAACAAAGCTAAAACTAGTCCGACCCAATCATCCAAAAAACCTCGTTCTACTCGGACTTGGAAACGAATATCCCCGATGGCTTAGAAGAAATTTTACAGAAAAGCGAGTACATTCCCGTAATTTCCCAGTTGCCCACCATCCTGCCATCTCCGTGTTCTTCCCAAACCCTCGCCTTGCCTATATATATCGGTTGCCAGGAAATTCTCACTCCCTCTTACTCTTTTCGCTGCGTCGCTCTCTGCCCTCCTCTCAAATCCCAATCTTTGTTGTTGGAGCGATCCGAGCCGCAATTATGTTGGTTTACCAAGACCTCCTCACCGGTACAATTTTTTCCCTAATCTTGTCCTGCTCATATTCAAATTAGGGTTTGTTTTTCTTTTTTTCGGTTCCAAAATTAGGGTTTCGATTCGTTAGTTCTAATCTGTTTGAAAAAAAAAATATGAAGTTGGATCTCTGTTTAATCTCCAAATTTTATGTTATGGTACGGATCTGGCGCCAAATTGTTGCTTTCCCGCCGTGTAAATTGTTTTACAAATCCTTCGATTACAAAAAATCTAATTTATATTGCTCGGTGATTTATGATTATCGAACTCTTTCTGTATTTATTTTATGTAACTGGGTACTGGGTACGCATGTTAATTATACTGTGCGAAGCTTTTGAATTTTATGTTAAACTTGCTAATTTATAATTTTGATATGTTGTTAGGATAGTCGTGTAATTAGAAAATATTGGAATTGGATATATCTGTGGATATGGTGGATATTGTGACGCAATTTTTAAACTAATTGTGTAAACTACTTGAACAGTTGAACTTAGAAAAGATTATAGATTTGTTTATGATGTCTGCTGGATCTGTTATTTTTTTTGTTTTCTTCTTTTTTTTTTTTAATTTTTTTAAATTTTAAATATGATGTTCTTGTTTTCTTTAACTAATATATTTAGTTGATTTTCTTTTATCAAGTTGTTGACCAAATTCATGCTTCTATTATAGGCGATGAGCTTCTCTCGGACTCGTTTCCATACAGGGAAATCCACAATGGAGTGCTCTGGGAAGTTGATGGCAAGGTGAGTTGGTCGATTCTTTGGTTTTTTTATTTTCGTTCCACACTTGTTGAACTGTATAGGGAAAATGCTTTGTTGTTGTTGTTGTTGTACTTGTTGAACTGTCTTTGTAATTTTATTATAAGTTTAACCGCTCGTTAGAAATATTTAGCTGTGTTTGCAATGTAATTTGAAGGTCAAATGTATAAGTTTAAGCTTTTTCCTGCGGGGTGTAGTCAAGGTGGTTGTTATTGAACTTTGTGGTTATAGGTTTATTTTGATATGGATCACCTGTATAAGGTTAATATGTTGATTGTTATGAATTGCGTAGTTGATTAACTGTAAGTTGTTTGAATGATTTTTGGTTCGCAGTGGGTTGTTCAAGGAGCTGTTGATGTAGACATTGGTGCAAATCCATCTGCTGAAGGTGGAGGTGAGGATGAGGGTGTTGATGATCAAGCCGTCAAGGTTGTTGACATTGTTGACACATTTAGACTTCAGGTATGTGGTGCTTACTGTACTGTTGCTCTCCAAGGTTCTTTGTGAGTAGAAATTGATTGTTATTGTCTGATGCTTGCAGGAGCAACCTCCATACGACAAGAAGCAGTTTGTCACATGGGTGAAGAGGTATATCAAACTGTTGACACCCAAGTTGGAGGGGGAGAGCCAAGAGGTGTTCAAGAAGAACATTGAGGCAGCAACCAAGTTTCTGCTTGGGAAGCTCAGCGACCTCCAATTGTAAGTTTTGTTGATACTGCGCCCATGGTGATTGATTGTTCCGTAATCATAAACTAATGTCGTGATCCTATCAGTTGGGGGTTCACTCGTTTCTATGTTACTCAATGATATTAACATTGAATCGGATGTTGTTTGCAGCTTTGTTGGGGAGAGCATGCATGATGATGGCGGTTTGGTCTTTGCGTACTACAAGGAGGGCGCGACCGACCCAACATTTATCTACTTTGGTCATGGTTTGAAGGAGGTCAAGTGCTAAGCAATTGGCCGAGAGAGTTCCAAGCAGAATGCATGTTGTAATCCTAGTCTATATTATTGCTTTCTTTACTTTTTATGTTTAGAATTGGAGGATGAGGAGTCTATTTTTGCTTTGTTTCGTTAGAATATTGCGCGTTTGTTGACTTGGATTTATGCCTATCTTGGTTTTAATGGCTTTTCAACTTGGATTTCTAATTTATGTGGTTCTAAATTTTGATTGCGAAATAACATTGTGTTCTACATTTTACCGCCTTCAAGTCGCTTTCGTATGCCGTCAAACAGTTGAAGGTGTGAATAGTTGGAACTGGTAATAGTTCTAGTTCATCTTTCAATTTCACCAACAAATCTAAATATGTCCCCTTTTCTTCACGCATTTTCCGGAGTTCTGGAGAGAGCCGCAATCAATAGGATTTTCTTAATCTTCCCTTCCCGAAAGAAAGAATGTGAGATTTCTTTCTTTTTTCTGCAGGAACCACAAGATTGGATCTAGCTGTAAGAAGAATGTTTGGCTAATGAATGAGTACTGAGCTTGTTTGTCCTTGTCAAACCTGGGATTTTACTGTAATTTGAATGCCTCCGGTAGTTTGGAATATTCCGAGGATACGGTCCTCGGTTACAAATATACCATCTAACGGTCCTTGTTTGCGAATAGGTTTTTTTAGCCAAAATAGTCAGATTTGCATAACACATTACTTTGGTCTTTGAGATTGAAAATCAATATAAATGGTTCTGAGATTGTCCATCATCTATTATTTTGGTCATTTCGTTAAAAACTCCATTAAGTGTCCCGGAGCTCTTGGCCGAAAATTTGGGCAATTTTCAAAGCTTCGTAACTCAATAGTTTCTTAATCAAATTCGGCCCATAATATATCAAAATGAAGATAGGAAAGTGTAGAACAAGATTATACCTATTTGGAAGCCCAATGGTTGCCGGAGATGGCAGGAAAATAGCCTAAAAGGTGACTGGTGGTCTGTGGAAAAACTGGAAAACTCGTCGGAAATTGAACAAACTTTAAATGTTCATAACTTCCTCAATGCTCAACGAAATTGAGTGATTCAAAAATGAAAATCGAGTGATTCAAAAACGAAAATCATACTTCTTGACGAGACGAAGAGAATGGTACCTTTTTTGACGACTAATTCGCTGTGGTTTGGCCGGAAAATGGCTCGAAAGTGGCTAACTAGAGACCAAGACAGCCACTTTCGAGCCATTTTCCAGCCAAATCACAGAGATTTAGCCTTTGAGAAATGTATCATTCTCTTCGTCTCGTCAAGAAGTATGATTTTCGTTTTTGAATCACTCGATTTCATTGATTATTGAAGAAGTTATGAACGTTTAAAGTTTACCTAGTTTCTGGCGAGTTTCCCAGTTTTCCCGCGGACGAGTCACCTTTCAGACTATTTTTTGGCCATCTCCGGCAACTATTGGGCTTCCAAATAGGTATAATATTGTTCTACACTTTCCTATCTTCATTTTGATATATTATGAGTCGAATTTAGTTTAAAAACAATTGAGTTACGAATATTTGAAAATTGCCCAAACTTTCGGTCAAAAGTTTCGGAACATTTAACGGAATGACCAAAATAATGGATGACAATCTGTGGACAATCTCAGGGACCAAAGTGATGTGTTATGCAAATCTCAGGGACCATTTTGGCTAAAAAGCCTTACAAATATAGCATCTGACTTTGGACTGAGAAACTCTAGCATTATGGTTAATAATATTCATCTCCATCAAGAATTTATAGATTTTATGTTCGACTCTCTTGGAAAATTCCCACTATCGTTGCCTAGTGATCTTCTTATTTACTTGTGAGTAAACAAATCTTAAGTTTGAATGTCATAAATGATAAGTTTGTAATCAATTTATTCTCTCCACCCTCTTAATGTAAATACTAAATATATTTTGTATTTAATTTAATTTAATTGCGTAATGTTACCTCATAGTGATGTGCTTAGATTTATTTGTTAAATCCGTTTGAGAACCGTAGTAGCATGAAATTATGAAAAATATGTCATGTTTTGGATCACAGAAGTTGATATAGATTGGGAAAGAAAATCGCATATACAAAATTCAATAGTAGCCAAATAGTTTAGTGCTTGACAAGTCTCTTCACCATCATCGAAGAGCAATTTGCATGGTGAGCACAATAGTTGCTTACATTTCTCATAATTATCCTCCAAATACATATTTGAATTTTGTCACATATTAATTAACATATTTTTTATTCGAGATTATAGGAATGCGAAGATCAATCGCACACAAGAACGTGAGTTTATTACGACCATTTTAGTTTTGTGGACTCTACAAAACATGAATGACTAAATTAGCTCATTGACAAGTGTATACGATTGTTCATAACACGTGGAATAGCTGGCTAACACGTGGAGTGGTTTCAATATGTCGGATGGTGATTGGTTGGTTGATGTTTGGATTTGTAGGCTTGGTGTGGTTTTAGACATGTTTGAACATTTTAAAGTTGCATTGATGATGAGTCGGCCAAGGATAATATGACGGTCGTGATTCAATTTTTGATGCACTTTAGAAAATACATTGAATTTTTATTTAAAAAATTACGCATGCATGTGAGCGTTACGGTAGTATAGTGCGTTTCACGCAATTGTTATCAAAGTCATGATATTAAATGCGGGAAGATATTATTCGCTTAACCGTTGACGTCTGTCTGTCAATATGTGAACATTGTGTTGGCTTTATTTGCATCGTCGTGAAATTTATGTGACAATTAAAGTTGTTGATGCACAAAACAGGAGGTCTTGGAACAACGTAAATTCGACCGTGAATCTGCATGAAATGTAAATAACACAGGATGTATTGTGGTTCACCCCAAGGTTTGGGCTACGTCCACACTGATTATATATTTATTTGAGGGGTGAGGGAGAGAACCTCTGAATATGAGAGGGGATGTGAGAGGGGTGAAAAGGCTTCAGAAATGGTCTCCCCTAATTGTGAGGGTGAGGGGTCCTTTTATAGAATAAGGACTCCTCACTCATCACATATTTGCCCTTTCCTTTATCACATAATTACATTTAAGTCCCCCGAGTATTTGTACGAGATCTAAATACGAGGCCTTAAATATGGTATAAACAGTAATCCCCCAAGTCTTCAGTCAAGAGAGTCTTTTGGTTTGAGACTTGAAATTCAGTCCATGTGTGGGCCGAAGTAACTAGATGTTATCTTGAACTGATGCTCGATATGAGGCGGTACTCAATCTGAAATGATGCTCAACTAATCTGAAATGATGCTCAACTAGAAGTAGTACATGCTGCGAGGCTGCTCGACTCGTGGCTTATGTTGCTTTGGTTGGCTTGGCTTGTGGCGTTGAAGGTGATGGAGTCCCTTTTATAGAATATGGGCTCGCTCCTCAATACATAAGTGATGGGTTAGGAGTGATGCTCGCGGCGAGGCGGTTGCTCAGCTGGCGGCGTTGCTTTCTAACGAAGGTGAGGGAGTCCCTTTTATAGAATAAGGGCTCGCTCCTCAATACATAAGTGATGGGCTAGGAGTGATGCTTGCGGCGATGCGGTTGCTCAGCTGGCGGCGTTGCTCTCTAATGAAGGTGAGGGAGTCCCTTTTATAAAATAAGGGTTTGCTCCTCAGTACATGAATAATGGGTGCTCTCTAATGAAAGTGAGAGAGTCTCTTTTATAGAATAAGGGCTCACTCCTCAGTACATGAATAATGGCCTAAGTCCCCTAAGTAATTTTCATGAGGCCCAATATATGGTACATGATGTAGTCCCCCAAGTCTTCAGTCAATAGAGTCTGTTGGCTGGAGACTTCAAATTGAATCTATGTATGGGCTGAAATGGCGGTTGTTCGGAAGCGGTATTTGTATACCCTGTACTGAAGTTTTGTAGGTGAAGCTTTGCAAGTGAAGCTTTGAAGCTAGAGCTCTGTGAATGAAGCTTTCGAAGCTGGAGCTTTTGAAGCTAGAGCTCTGTAAATGAAGCTTTTGAAGCTAGAGCTCTGTAAATGAAGCTTTTGAAGTTAGATTGACATGAGTAATGCTCATGAATGTTTATGTTGATTGACATGAGTGATGCTCATAGATGTTGTCATGAGTGATGCTCATGAATGTTAACATGAGTGATGCTCATGAATGTTGACACGAATGATGGTTATGAATGTTTATGTATGATTGTCATGCGTGATGCTCATGAATGTTTATGTATGAATGACATGAGTAATGCTCATGTATAATTTGGAGTATTGGGCGTACTTTTGATCACCTGGTTGGTGGCATGAAGAAGAGTACAGGTTGTACATTTCATCACTTGGTTGGTGGTAATAGCGGCAGGTTGCAGAATAATTTTGAAGTACTGGGCATACTTCAGATCACCTGGTTGGCGATAATAGCGGCATGTTGCCGAATAATTGTGAAGTACTGGGCGTACTTTTGGTCACCTGGTTGGTGATAATAGAGGGTCTGGCTCTTTTTGGCATATGAGCCTTCGCCCTCCACACGACATTGCAGCCTATTATTTTGGGCTTACCGTGTTTTTTTTAATACCCTATGATGGGGTTTATACAGATATCTCTAAAACATAAGAAAAATAAATTACATCATTAAAAAATAATGGTTTCGACAGTTGCAGATCGTTGGTGCGTACTGCGCCTACTGCGTACTGGGTTGCTTCTGTTGGTAGCGTTCGTTGGCTTGGATGGTTTTTGAGAGACTGGGAGTAACAGCTGCTGTCAGATCTGAATTCGAATGACCTGGCTTGTTGGCCCATCATCACCATGGTTATGGACTGCACCACCCCACTACGCATCACATTAATATTATATGTTTTTGCTTTTGTTTCCTTTTCCACCGCACATCTCTCTTTTACTGCATTTATTATTCTGTTGCTGAGGTCCAGGTGCATTAGCCTTTGTAGATGGCAGACAAAAGTAAAGTGAAGTTCTCTTTACTTTGCTTTACTTTGCAGATTGCAGATGACACTCAAGTTCTCTGTTTTTACTTTGTAGATTGCAGATGGCACTCTGGTTCCCTGCTTTTACTTTGTAGATTGCAGATGGCATGTGAGGAAAGCCTCCCTTTTCTTTTCCTAGCGTTCCGTGGTCCACGAGTCCACAACATGTGATCTATACGAAAAACACTTGAACAACATCAGAGCTCGGCGATAGGAGTCTCAAAGATGGCTTGCTCAGCTTTCTGCACCTCCTTCTCGATCTTCCTTCCCTTATTGGATTTGTAGTACACACTCATGAATGTTCCCAAAGCTTGAGTCCTCTCAGCCTGTTCTTTCAAAAGCTGCTCGTTACCTACCAAGAAGAACAAAAATGCACCAACCCCGTAACCAGTTGCGATGTTTGACTCCTAGACACAATAGTTATAATTTAACCCAGTGTCTTGAACGACATTCGCAGAGCTTCTCTTCTGCTCAGTCACTCTCCAGACATCTCATCTCTCTCTATCTCTCTCACTGAGTTGCCACTAGCTACACCAAATCGCAGCCAAACGACGACACCCACGAATTCGAATGAGAAAAGTCAAGCAAAAAAGATCGAGAATTTCCTTTCACTGTTAGGAAACGATTCAAGAATTCAATTCTCCAGCGTTGTAGTGCAAAAGCTCGTGGCTAGATTTTCCCGAGAAAAAAAGAGGGAAAGATTTTGCCGAGAAAATTTAGGCAGTGTGCTGTCGATTGAGCAGGAACGCGGAGACCCCTACCGATAGATGGTTGTTCAGATGGAACAACTTCTTAGAACTAGCCGTGAATGCCAGCGCGTGCCAATCTCGAGTTCCCTATCCATTTCTCTAGTGCGAGCAGCAGCTGAGCAAACAATCGTGTCGAAGCGGCAGGAGATGGCGTACTGACGGTCGAGGTGTTCAAAAGGGAAACTGCTCGAATCCGTCTTTGGCGTTCCGCCACGCGTCCTTCCCGAAGCTTCCGATGTCGCTACGCTGGAACGCCTGGATGTTCGGCACCTGGCAGTGGCGGTGATGGTAATAGCCTTCTGAGGATTGAGATCATGGGTCGCGCTTCTTGCGATTGAGATTGTAGCGGTGCCATTCTGACTTGTAATGGAGCTTCTGCTCTGAGTCGTCCAGAAACTCCTTGTTGCAAGAGTTGCATGTTAGCCCTCACATTTTCTCTCTCTCTAGCTTTCTCTGAGTCTGTGCTACTTTAATCTATTGTTCACCGACTTGTAAAACTTTGTTAATGAAAGCAAAAGATTTTCTTATATAACACTCTGCAGAGGGCACAGAGAGATAGAGATATGAGTGATTGTGTTTCCATTGCTGCCGCCGTGATCAGGAGCTGAAGCGGGAAACATGGGTTTTGCAGTGATTGTGCAGATTCACGGTGGAGGTGAAAAAATGAAAAAAAAATCGACACAACTTTTCGTATCGTTTCCCACAGACGGCGCCAAATGTTGATGCACAAAACCGAAGGTCTTAGTACAACGTAAATCCGACCGTGAATCTGCATGAAATGTAAATAACACAAGATGTATCGTGGTTCACCCCAAGGTTTGGGCTACGTCCACACTGATTATGTATTTATCTGAATGAGAGAGAGCTCTAAGAGTGAGAGCTTTGAGAGAGGATGAGAGGGCCTAGGAATTGGCCTCTTCTAATTGTGAGGGTAAGGGGTCCTTTTATAGAATAAAGACTTCTCACTTATTACATATTTGACCTTCCTTTATCACATAATTACATTTAAGTCTCCCGAGTATTTGTACGAGATCTAAATACGAGGCCCTAAATATGGTATAAACAGTAGTCTCCCAAGTCTTCAGTCAAAAGAGTATTTTAGCTGGAGACTTGAAATTCAGTCCATGTGTGGGCCAAAGTAACTAGATGTTGTCTTGAACTGATGCTCGATATGAGGCGATGCTCAATTTGAAATGATGCTCAACTAGAAGTAGCACATGCTGCGAGGCTGCGAGGCTCGTGGCTTATGTTGCCTTGGTTGGCTCGGCTTGTGACGTTGAAGGTAAGGGAATCCCTTTTATAAAATAAGGGCTCGCTCCTTAATACATGAACGATGGGTTAGAGTTGATACTCTCTAATGATGGTGAGGGAGTCCCTTTTATAGAATAAGGGCTCACTCCTCAATACATAAATATGGGCTAGAGTTGATGCTCTCTAATAGTGGTGAGGGAGTCCCTTTATAGAATAAGGGCTCGCTCCTCAATACATAAATATGAGCTAGAGTTGATGCTCTCTAATGGTGGTGAGGGAGTCCCTTTTATAGAATAATGGATCGCTCCTCAATACATGAATGATGGGCTAGAGTCCCCCAAGTATTTTTCATGAGGCCCAGTGGAGGCCCAATATATGGTATATAATGTAGTCTCCCAAGTTTTCGGTCAATAGAGTGTTGGCTGGAAACTTCAAATTGAATCCATGTATGGGCCGAAATGGCGGTTGTTCGGAGGTGGTATTTGTATACCCTGCACTGAAGCTTTGTAGGTAAAGCTTTGCAAGTGAAGCTTTGAAGCTAGAGCTCTGTAAATGAAGCTTTTGAAGCTAGAGCTTTGTAAATGAAGCTTTTGAAGCTAGAGCTCTCTAAATAAAGCTTTTGAAGCTAGAACTTTTGTAAATGAAGATTTTGAAGCTGATTGACATGAGTGATGCTCATGGATGTTGACATGAGTGATGCTCATGAATGTTGACATGAGTGATGCTCATGAATGTTTATGTATAAATGACATGAGTAATGCTCATGTATAATTTGGAGTACTGGGCGTACTTTTGATCACCTGGTTGGTGGCATGAAGGAGAGTACGGGTTGTACATTTCATCACCTGGTTGGTGGCATGAATGGCTAGTTGCCAAATGATATTAGAGTACGGGTTGTATATTTCATCACCTGGTTAGTGGTAATAGCGGCGGGTTGCTGAATAATTTTGGAGTACTGAGCGTACTTTTGATCACCTAGTTGGTGGTAATAGCGGCGGGTTGCCGAATAATTTTGGAGTACTGGGCGTACTTTTGATCACCTGGTTGGTGGTAATAGCGGCGGGTTGCCGAATAATTTTGGAGTACTGGGTGTACTTTTAATCACCTGGTTGGCGATAATAGCGGCGGAGTGCCGAATAATTTTTTGTAGTACTTAGCGTACGTTTGGTCACCTGGTTGGTGATATTTTGGGCTTATAGGCCTTCGCCCTCCACACAACATTCCAGCCAATTTATTTTGGGCTTGCCGTTTTTTTTTACCCTCTGATGGGGTTTATACAGATGTCTCCGAAAAATAAGAAAAATAAATTACATCATTCAAAACAAAGGTTTTGACAGTTGCAGATCGTTGGTGCGTACTGCACCTACTGCGTACTGGGTTATTGCAGATCTTTTTCCATGTGCATATTCCAGTGGCTTCTTCAGAAAAGTGGGAACATGCATGATGAAAGTTTTATTTTTCAAAAGTTGATGGCATCTTCTGATGGCTTGCCTTTACCGCACCCATTTTTTCCGGGAAGTTCATCCATAAACCTGTGCAGCCTAGTCATGATATCTCTTTATCCTCCTCATTTTTCTTTTTCTATTCTTTTCCTCCCCTTTTCTTTTTCTAACATTATGATTGATTCCAACCCATAGGCTTGCCAGGCGACAGTGAGCACAATCATAACCGAAAACAGCCACTGAATGACACTATTCTGTCTCTATACCTTTTTCTTTTCATTTCTTCCCTTTTCCCTTTTCTGAAATATTCTCTCAACAACTAGTACATCATACATTTAGCCCATCTTCCTTTTTCTTTTTCTAACATCATGATTGATTCCAAACTTTCAATTCTTTTCCAATGGATTGTTGTCGGAGACGACACATTTCCAAGCAATTTCTCATCGCCCTCACAGCAATGGATGAACCTCTACTTTCATCAGGGAGAAGCAGCAAATTGGGAGAGAAGGGGAGTGAGAAATGGAGCTCGTACGAGTACGTGGGAAGAGCTGGGTCGGTGATTCCGATAGCGGCGCTAGTTGGGACTGATGATTCTGATCGAGAGGCGGCTGCTGATTGCTACCCGTCTTCTATCCATGTTGGTCTGGTTAGTGGTATGAACACTGCGAGTTTCCGCCTTCATCAATACGTCCTTCAGATTGGGGGGGCGAGGTGATGCGAGCCTCTATCAACGAACGCGACCCATGATTCACAAAAGTTGAAATGGGGTCTCGACCCATGAGCAGGTAATAAGGTCTTAACCCAGAAGCTGAAATGGGGTCTCGACCCAGGAGCAACAATCAGAAATATGGTCAACCCCAATTATCTTACATATGGTCCAAAAACGATCCTCCCCTGAAGGAAAAAAATATATATATTGCTGCCCTTCCAATTCTGGTGTGCTCGATCTCCCACTGCTCCGGTTCAAACCACTGGGTTCATCATCCTTGACTTCCCACTGGGTGTAATCAGGGGTTAGGTGCAAGGACAACAGCTGGATGCGACGGCTGACGGCTTGGGATTCGTCCTCCACCGTTGGATCTGGGCTTTGCCTCTTCTTTTGATTGATCTCGTAGACACAGATTAGGAAGAGGTTAGGTGGTTTCATGGGGAAGAAAGATTTGAACAATTGGAATTGGGATGATCTTCTGGTTAGACTGTTTTTTGTACGGACGCGACCCATGATGGTGGATTTGCGCGGAAGAGATGGCAGGCGACGGCGTTGGTATATGCGTCTATGCATGATGAGAGGGTTCATCATCCTTGATTGGGAATGGTGTGATGACGAGCTTGTTGTCAGTTTTGGACCCCGAATGAAAGTCGGAGCTTCAAGACGAAATCTGCGTCTTTATCCACTAAAACACTTGTACCCATCTGGCGACGCTGTCTGTGCCACCTCGTCGTTGAGTGGAAGCGGGAAGGTATGCACTTGTTGTGCTCTTCACCGGGAAGAGGTCGTTTTGGGCTCTGATTCGAGGGCCGTAAGCGCGCTGCACTTTGAACGGCGAGACGGAGAAGACGACGACGACGGCCGTACTAGAACGGCAGACGGGCGTGTCGATGATTGAGCAACTGGTTCCGGAGATTACAACGCATGCCCTTAGCTATCTGGACTACCCGAGCCTATATAAGCTTTCGATGACCAATTCGCTTACGTGGAAGGTCGCCAATGACGATAATGCTTGGATGGCACTTTACCATAAAGTATGTGATTACTGAATTTGAATTGCATTTGAAGTATTTGAATTTGGGTGTTTGTTGGATTTTGATTTTTGGTTTTTGCAGATTCACGGTGGAGGTGAAAAAATGAAAGGAAACTGACACAACTTTTCGTATCGTTTCCCACAGATGGCGCCAAATGTTGATGCACAAAACCAGAGGTCTTGGAACAACGTAAATCCGACCGTGAATCTGCATGAAATGTAAATAACACAAGATGTATCGTGGTTCATCCCAAGGTTTGGGCTACGTCCACAGTGATTATGTATTTATTTGAGGGGTGAGGGAGAGAACCTCTGAATATGAAAGGGGATGTGAGAGAGGTGAGAAGGCTTCAGAAATGGTCTCCCCTAATTGTGAGGGTGAGGGGTCCTTTTATAGAATAAGGACTCCTCACTCATTACATATTTGCCCCTTGCTTAATCACATAATTACATTTAAGTCCCCCGAGTATTTGTACGAGATCTAAATACGAGACCCTAAATATGGTATAAACAAAAGTCGTATAATGGAATTTCCTTGTTTGTCTTGCGCAATTGAAAAAGGATAAGGAATTTGGTTGTAAAAAATTTAAAATTATAATTGCGGTCAATTTTCGTTGTTGATATTCAATTTCAACAAAGGCGCGACTGAATGACTTGAATAACCTCAAAAGAAAAAAAAGGAAGAACATGTAACAATTTTGACACAACCTAACCCAAATTACACGCATACATTTGCGTGAAAAGTTAAGCAAATCTCAACACTTGAGCGACTGAGTACTTAAGGCTGAATTAACTCTAACAAGGAAGTAAATAAGGATAAAAGAAAAATATAAGGACAAACATGATATATTTAGGAAATGGTTGAGAACCCCTGTATGTAGATAAATGTGCAAACTATTCCAAAAAAAAAAGAAAGATTTTTGTTCAAATTAGTAGATAATGCTCCTTAACAAAAAAAAAAAGTAGATAATGTCCTAATTAAATTTGAATTAATTGGGCCCGGTTTTATTACAATTCAACAGGCCTTTTTAGGCCCAAATGAAGAGTAGAAACTCCTAACAAAACTACAACTAGTCCGACCCAACCATCCAAAAAACCTCGTTCTACTCGGACTTGGAAACGAATATCACCAATGGCTTAGAAGAAATTTTACAGAAACGCGAGTACATTCCCGTAATTTCCCAGTTGCCCACCATCCTGCCATCTCCGTGTTCTTCCCAAACCCTCGCCTCACCTATATATATCGGTTACCAGGGAATTCTCAAACCCTCACTCCTTTGCTGCGTCGCTCTCTGCGCTCCTCCCAAATCCTAATCTTTGTTGTTGGAGCGATCCGAGCCGCAATTATGTTGGTTTACCAAGACCTCCTCACCGGTAAAAGTTTTTTCCCTAATCTTGTCCCGCTTATGTTCAAATTAGGGTTTCGATTCGTTAGTTCTAATCTATGTGAAAAAAAAAATCGAATTGGATCTCGGTTTAATCTCCAAATTTTAGGTTATGGTACGGATCGGGCGCCAAATTGTTGCTTTCCCGCCGTGTAAATTGTTTTGCAGATCCTTCGATTTATTGCTGCGCTAATTGTTTTGATTTATTTAGTGGTGATTGTGTGCATGTAATTTGTTTGTGGGTGCTTTTGCATGTTGTTTATAATTTATGAAGCCACTGGATTTCATCTGAATGATTACAAAAAATCTAATTTATATTGTGATTTATGGTTATCGAACTCTTTCTGTATTTATTTTATGTAATTTGGTACTGGGTACGCATATTAATTATATTGTGCGAAGCTTTGGAATTTTATGTTAGACTTGCTAATTTATAATTTTGATATGTTGTTGGAATGGTCGTGTAATTAGAAAATATTGGGATTGGATATATCTTTGGATATGGTGGATATTGTGACGCAATTTTTAAACTTATTGTGTAAACTACTTGAACAGTTGTACTTTGTAAAGTTTATAGATTTGTTTATGATGTCTGCTGGATCTTTTTTTTCTTTTTTTGTTATATGATGTTCTTTTTTTCTTTAACTAATATATTTAGTTGAAGTTCTTTTATCAAGTTGTTGACCAAATTCATGCTTCTATTATAGGCGATGAGCTTCTCTCGGACTCGTTTCCATACAGGGAAATCCACAATGGAGTGCTCTGGGAGGTTGATGGCAAGGTGAGTTGGTTGATTCTTTGGTTTTATTTATTTTCGTTCCCCTCTTGTTGAACTGTCTTTGTAATTTTATTATTAGTTTAACCACTCATTAGAAATATTTAGCTGTGTTTGCAATGTAATTTGAAGGTTGAATGTATAAGTTTAAGCTTTTTCCTGATGGGTGTAGTCAAGGTGGTTGTTATTGAACTTTGTGGTTATAGGTTTATTCTGATATGGATCACCTGTATAAGGTTAATATGTTGATTGTTATGAATTGCGTAGTTGATTTACTGTAAGTTGTTTGAATGATTTTTGGTTTGCAGTGGGTTGTTCAAGGAGCTGTTGATGTAGACATTGGTGCAAATCCATCTGCTGAAGGTGGAGGTGAGGATGAGGGTGTTGATGATCAAGCCGTCAAGGTTGTTGACATTGTTGACACATTTAGACTTCAGGTATGTGGTGCTTACTGTACTGTTGCTCTCCAAGGTTCTTTGTGAGTAGAAATTGATTGTTATTGTCTGATGCTTGCAGGAGCAACCTCCATACGACAAAAAGCAGTTTGTCACATGGGTGAAGAGGTATATCAAACTGTTGACACCCAAGTTGGAGGGGGAGGGCCAAGAGGTGTTCAAGAAGAACATTGAGGCAGCAACCAAGTTTCTGCTTGGGAAGCTCAGCGACCTCCAATTGTAAGTTTTGTTGATACTGCGCCCATGGTGATTGATTGTTCCGTAATCATAAACTAATGTCATGATCCTATCAGTTGGGGTTCACTCGTTTCTATGTTACTCAAATGATATTAACATTGAATCGGATGTTGTTTGCAGCTTTGTTGGGGAGAGCATGCATGATGATGGCGGTTTGGTCTTTGCGTACTACAAGGAGGGCGCGACCGACCCAACATTTATCTACTTTGGTCATGGGTTGAAGGAGGTCAAGTGCTAAGCAATTGGCCGAGAGAGCTCCAAGCAGAATGCATGTTGTAATCCTAGTCTATATTATTGCTTTCTTTACTTTTTATGTTTAAAATTGGGGGATGAGGAGTCTATTTTTGCTTTGTTTCGTTAGAATATTGGCTTTATGCCTATCTTGGTTTTAATGGCTTTTCAACTTGGATTTCTAATTTATGTGGTTCTAAATTTTGATTGCGAAATAACATTGTGTTCTACATTTTACCACCTGCAAGTCACTTGCTTTCGTACGCCGTCAAACGGTTGAAGGTGTGAATTGTTGGAACTGGTAATAGTTCTAGTTCATCTTTCAATTTCACCATCAAATCTTTATATGTCCCCTTTTCTTCACGCATTTTCCGGAGGTCTGGAGAGAGCCGCAATCATTAGGATTTTTCTAATCTTCTTGTGAAATTTCATTTTTCCGCGGGAACCACAAGATTCGATTTAGCTGTAAGAAGAATGCTCGGCGAATGGATGAGTACTGAGTTTCTTTGTCCTTGTCAAACCTGGGATTTTACTGTAATTTGAATGCCTCCGGTAGTTTGGAATATTCCGAGGATAATCGGTCCTTGTTTACAAATAGACCATCTGACTTTGGACTGAGAAACTTTAGCATTATGGTTAATAATATGAAGTTTTAACAAAACACTTCCGTATTGTTCGCTTTTAACGAAAAATCACATTTTTACCTTTTCCTAATACTATTCACTACACTTTTATTTGTCATTTTTCCATTAAAACTGAAGTTTTTTTTAGACTTTTCGTTAGTTTTCCTTTAATAATAATATTCATCTCCATTAAGAATGAACATGAATCCTTTCCGGACCCCAATATCCTAAACCTAAGAATCAAATCATCCGGGTTGTTGAAATTTGATTCAACGGCTACAAACAGGGGATTCCTCTAAAGTTATAATAATTGTAGCCATTAGATCAAATTTTAACGGTCTGGATTAAATGATCCCTAGGCTTAGGATATTGAGATCCAGTGAGGATCCGGGTTCATTAGGAATTTATAGATTTTATGTTCGACTCTCATGGAAAATTCCCACTATCGTTACCTAGTGATATTCTTATTTACTATTGAGTAAAAAAATCTTAAGTTTGAATGTCGTAAATGACAAGTTCGTAATCAATTTATTCTCTCCACCTCTTAGTGTAAATACTAAATATATTTTTGTATTTTTGCATTTATTTGTTTTGCTTAATGTTGCCTCAGAGGGATGTGCTTAGATCTATTTGTTAAAACTTAAATCCGTTTGAGAACCGTAGTAGCATGAAATTATGAACAAGGTGCCATGTTTTAGTCGGTCAATTTTCGATGGTTGGATCACAGAAGTTGATATAGATTGGGAAAGAAAATCGTATATACAAAATTCAATAGTAGCCAAATAGTATAGTGCTTGACAGGTCTCTCTCTTCACCATCATCAGGGAAACAGTTTGCATGGTGAGTACAATAGTTGCTTATACTTTTCAAAACCGTCCTGCAAATACATATTTAAATTGTGTCACATATTAACTAACACATTTTTTATACGAGATTCGAGGAGTGTTAAGATCAGTCACGCACACGAAGGTGAGTTGATTACGACCATTTTAGTTTTGTGGACTCTACAAAACATGAATGACTATATTAGCTCATTGACACGTGTATAATTGATCATAACATTTCCTAGAACCTGCATTAATTAGATTCAATTTTGCTAATTAATTATATCCTCGCTAATTAGTTTTGAATAACAAACAACAAGAAGAAGCTTAACTAATTGATGTAGGTTTAGGAGGTGGTGTTTGAGGTTAATTTAGTTGGAGTGCTTGGGGTGGTAACGGTTGGAGAGGATAGTAGCGTGCTAGTGCTTAATGCCGGTCGTATATATGCAATGGATGCAGTCGAGTCAAGTGGTAATATTATTCGGAGTAAGATTCATTCCCTTCTTTTTTTACTTCCTCTTCCTTCTTCTCCTATTTGAACGGTCACGGTTAAGCCACGTTAACATCTTATATTAATTTTTTATAAAAAGAGAAAGACAAAATAGAGAATGTGAAAGGAGGGGATAGAAAGAGGAGGGGAGAGAATCATAGTCCATATTATTCATCCTACATTTTTGGCAGCTGCTTGGGTTTTAAAATTAAAAGATGACGCCTAGACCTGCTTTGTCACCCCTAGCCCATCTAGGCGCGTAGGAGCTAGGGTCAAACCCGCTGCCTGACTAGCACCTAGTGTCTTTTAGAACTTTGAACGTTGACTAGCTTTGTCCAACTCCATTTACATGCACATCAACTAAACTTATCCAAAAACTCAAATGAAAGTTTTATAGCTCAAGCTGTTAAAAATATTTATCTACGTAGTTAAAGGTCTTAAGCTCAACTTGCTCCTCCCTATCACCGCTTACACAAAAAGAAATCAAATAAAAATAACAAGAAAATGTATTTTTCTGCTCAGCTTTCTGTAGGTAGCAACTTGAGACTTCAAATCAAAAGTGTTAGCTGATGTCGATTTATAAACTTATAGAACACACTCACTCATTTAGGATATCTTTCAACCACATTTTATATGTGGGATTCAGCTTTCAAGGTTACAAAATATAGATTGTTTGAGAACATCCGTTCGGATACTGAATTAGATGCTCAATAGGTACATGCAGTGGCAGATTTGAGGTATCGTTTGGTATGCAGACGGGACGGGATAGGACGGGACGGAACGGAGAGAGAGCAAAAATGCCCTTAGATGGAAACAAGGAGGAAGAAGAAGGAGACGGAGAGGTTATAATTTTGTGTTCCACGAATGTGGAACGAATCGTTCCAGGGGGTGAGGCGGAACGAAAATTCACCCAAAATTCGTCCAGTGAAACAGTGCATTCCACTCGTTTAGGCGCACCAAACGTGGGACGGAACGCCTCATCCCACTCTGTTCCGTCCCGTCCCACGTACCAAACGGTATTCCAATCTTAAGGGATCACAGTGTTAGAGGTTCAAGTTTTTAGATAGAAAAAGTGTGAAGCGTGCAAAAAAAAAGAAAAAAAAATCAGTTTATTCAATGAGGAATTTCTTCGAACACTTGATGAGCTTGTTGTTGTTAGCCGAACCAAAAACAATCTTATGAGTGTTCTTGAGAGAATTTGAAGAGTGTTGTTGACGCAACATGCGGGAGACATTTCGTCAAACATTTGGTTTGCACAAAAAAGACTCGGTACCATACATTCGGAAGATCCTTAGAAGACCTTCATATGTATATTTCTCAGACTCCGACTAGTCTTAAGACGACTTAGGTCCCAATATACATCTGTCACTGGATACGTGAGGCCATGTTCATGTTTGGTAAAACTAGTTGTGGGATTTATGAAACCTGCTACATATCAGAGCCACGAAGGAGGAAGCTCAAACCCTTGGACACCCTAGATTTGGTTTGGGGAAAAATGAGCTTGGGAGCGATAAATTGTTGTATTTTCGTGTTTGGGAAATTATTTTTTTTATGCACGAGAAAATAGAGAGAAAGTGAATTTCTCCATCAACTTGATTCTTATTTTGAAAAACTAAAACAAACATTAAAAAAGAAGTGACATTTGCTGATGATGGCTTGCTTTTTATTTACAGCACTTAATTCACCTGTAATGTAGTTGAATTATTTATTTATAATATATATATATATATATATATATATATCACCTTCCTTTGAGGGGTCTACAGGAGCCAATATTATGAAATTTGATTACCAAAATAAAGGACGGTGGGGGAGCTATTAGCCTAATTTGATGTGGAAATTAATTAATGTTTAATTAAACTTTAATTGAAATGAAAAGACTCCATCTTATCTCAACCTAATCACATGCTTTAAGTTAAAGCGATCGTTGTTCCCCAAAAAAAAAGTGTACGAGAAGGATGATAGGTTGAGATATATATCAAGGGTGATAGGGGGGTGATAGGGATCAGCTTAGAGAAAAATTAGACGAAACTAATTAAATTCAATGTTAAATGATGTGTCATATTTTAGGTTGGTTAGATTATTAGGAAACTAATGAAAATGGCTTGAAAACTTTGAGTTTTAATGATAAGGACAAAATAAAGGGTAAAGTGAATAGTATCAGGATTGACTTTTTAATGTAAAAATGTGGTTTTTCGTTAAATTGAACAGTACCGGGAGCTTTTCGTTAAAGTTCCCTAGATTATTATTATGTTAGTCTAGATATAGCGAAATGCGGTATATGTATAATCTCTAAATATAGAGACTCGGATCCCATTAGCATATATGACTGTAGACCCAATTTACCAGAAAAATTAAATTAATTAATTAATTAAAGACCAAAAGTAAAGATTGAGAATTTTATTTTTTTTTTTAACAAATGATATTATTTACAGTAAGGGATGGGAGGTGGGCGGGCTAAGTCTCCCAATGTGTATGTAATAATGTGGTTAAAATCCATTTTTAGCGAGAATCGAACTTAAGACCTCTCACTTACAAGTAAAAAGAAATATCACTAGATTATAGTATTAAATGATTAAAAGTGTGTTACAAGTAAAAAATTGGGAATTAGATATCAAATCATTCGATTCATTCCTATGTTAATTAAAGTTTATATGGAGAGAAAAGTGTGTTTGATGACGTGTATGTTTCGTGGCCTTTTCGATTCCAAGAGGGCATGATGAGGACGATAATGGACGATATAGTGTATAGTATTTCGATTATGTTATTGCGTACAGAACAATCTCATGTTTTACTCATTAATTAATGGATGTCTTACTCTTCCGATTTATATAGTAATTATATCGAGTTTATATTCATCCGGTCTAATATATTGTATTCGTATTGAAATACACATTTTTACCAACGAGTCTTTAGTACATTAGTAGTTGTCTTTTACTTGATTAGAGGAAGCCGCATGTCGAACTTATAAGAATATGAAAAAGATACATATTGTTTTGTTATGACGATGTTTGTGGAGATCTGGAGTGAGTTAACCCCCATCGAAAGATTAAGAAATCTTACAAGGGTACTTAGAAAACTAGTTTACACCTAGTCAATAAGCTTTAGATTGAAACTTCAGCTTTCTTAACAGTATTAGCAACTCGTGTTCCACATCATCCAATATATCCACATTCTCATTGAAGTTGGTTATTGGATTACCACCTCGACTCCAAATTCCTTGAGAATGAGAAATTGAATTTCTAATTTGGTGTAGACCTTACTTCTCTTTTGATTCCTCTATAGTTAACGAACACATGAATAATCCATAGGCAAGTCCAATTCTTTAATAAGTCATGGATTTTTTTTTTTCAAATTAAAAAGAAATTTCATTATAAATTGTCAAAAATTTACATAAGGCAAATATGTCAAGGTAGAGCGAACCAAGAGGCTACACATGCCAGATACAATACAATTACTTAAACATGATGGATCTAAATTCAACCAATAGAAAAGATATTCACGGTAACTAAATATTGCAAGTGGGAGAACCATCATAAATGCACCACAAGGGAAAACCCGCAGCACCATATGGTGCAATCGTTGACAAAGAAGCCATATTATGAGTCACTTCCAACTAACATTGAGCTTTCCCCTCATGGTTCCTTGCCTAGTGCACAAACCAGAACCGGTGCTGCAAAGGACTCACATTGACAAAACAAGAGAATAACTACAACCATAACCACAAAGACGCTCCTCATTAAAGTGAGAGTGCGACTATAACTACAAATGCTTTCCTTAATAGAGTGAGAAAACGATCACTACTAAACACACAAGAAGGAAAAGAGAGGAGATGATGGATGCTTAGATTTGTGTGGAAATCTCATTAATTTTATGTTGAGTTCATATTGTATATGTCATGGACACCTCCGTAAAATAGCAAAGTAAACATATAAAAATATAAAGTTAGGTATCGTACGATAACTATTTCTGTTTTTAGTTTTTATTTTTTGGTTTGCACTTTTCTTTTTTTTTAAATTAGAACTTATTTGGTAATTACTTTAAAAAAAATAAAAATTGAAAACAAGAAATGAAAACTCAAGACTACTGTAGCTTTCAGTTTTTGCCTTGGTTTTCATTATTTATTTTTTTAAACTGAAAATTGACAAAAAAACTTAAAATAGTTACTCAATAAGATCAATTTTCAATTAAAAAAAAAAAAAAAAAACTGAAAACGAACTGCTTATCAAATGAACACTTAGAAAAGCATGGTTTTTTTAAAGAATTATTAATTTTTAACTCAAAAAGTCCACCTAGAAAGCTACAGGGTTCATTTTTATGTATCTCTTTGCTGTCATCATCTTTACCACTAGTATGAATGATTATACAAACCCATAATTAATCATACAAATTACGTGGGGCTATCCTTCGTGGGTATCATCGACAAAAAAAAAGTTTGATGAGCGTAAATGCATAAATATGAAATGTTTAATTAGGTAAGCTTTTTTTTTTTTTTTTTTTTTTTTTGGAAAATTAGGTAAGCTTAACATCTCAAATCTTGAATCATTGAGTGTTTAGCCGGTTGTATTTTGGGTGACACTCGTAATTGCATTGATCTGCACCAATAGTATCTCAAGATTCAAGAACCTCTCTTTTTTTGACAATTTATTATAGAGAACTTTAACGAAAAGCACCTGGTACTGTTCACTTTAACGAAAAACCACATTTTTACACTAAAAAGTCAATCCTGGTACTATTCACTTTACCCTTTATTTTGTCCTTATCATTAAAACTCAAAGTTTTCAAGCCATTTTCATTAGTTTTCCTTTTATTCTATTCTAAATCACTCTAGTTAAGTATAAAGCGAGTAAATACATTGTCCAACCGAAAAGACATGAATAAATTTCTTTCATATTGTTCGTGATCAGCATCAATGCCTCCATGAGACGAACTTAGGATTAAAACAGCATTTTTTTGGGGGTAATTTTTGAGGAATGATTTAAGTAATATTTAGTTAATGAAAATCTTCTTTGTAAGGATTCCAAAGATCCTTCAATCATATTCATTCATTATATATCGTGTGGTAAAAAAATATGATAAATTTTTTCGTCTAAAATTAAATATAAACAATACCTGACGAAAACTGACCGTACGATGTACGATAAACGAATACGATTAGAGAATTATCAAAATTCTTCCAAGAGAATCCGAAAATGATCACCATTCAATGTAAAATAACATAAAGAAATAACAAGGTACAAACTTTCATGTGTTCATCGTTTTCGGTGGAGGTGCAAATCTCTAATTAAACCGACCCGCACTACGACTTATTGTGTTGCCTGCTGCCAAAGTGCCAAGCCTGCAACTGTGTGTAGATATGTATTTTAGTATTACCAAATTTAGCACATTGCTTTTTTATGCGTGTGATTATTCTATTTCATGAACCCTCGTGTGTGCACAATTTCAGAGCCAGAACTCGCAGTTCCCACCGTCCTATTTCTGAATTTCACAAAAGATTCCAGCCATATTATCTTCACACTAATTTTTATGGGGTCTGGAGGTACGAGATATTTTAGATTTGTTTAAGCGTCAAATTTTTTATTCGATATAAAAGATTTAAGAGATAATATTTATGTATTTTGATGCGAAAAAATAATTTATATGAAACGAATGTATCATCTTGTGACATTTTAATTCGATAAACAAATTGTCATATGGGGCAAAACGTACCCATGATAACATATTATTGAACAAGGAACGTAACAGACGGTGCACTTGTTTTATGTAAATCTTTCTATTAGTGCGAGTTTGACCCCCACCATCCTCCTCCCTCTTAGCATTTAACAATTTAATCCAACAACGTTATCGTTTGTCAAGAGATTTAACGTGAAAAAAACTTGAAATATCTTATACTCTGAAACACCATAATATTTTAAAAGATTTTGACTAGCATAAGGAAAGTTACAGGTGATTATGATCTCATTTGTTTGGACCATACTTCGTCAATTCCGAAACTACCAAGCACCGATCATCTCCATATTTTTAGGGGCCTCTTGGCCACCATCGTGCAATTCACTAGCAGCAGGAATCGAACTTAAGACGTGTTGTGTGAATTATGAGCCTGAAATTCATTATCAACCATTAAGCCATCCCGTGATAGTTACTCTTCAATGTGCTACAGAGATGGTGTCGGTTGATTCAAAACCTTAGAGATGGAGCTGGTTGATTCACCTACTATATCATCATATTCACCAAAATTCTAAAAATTATTTTAACTCCATATATAGAACTTTTGTAAAACCCCAAGAAAAGCCAAATGAGAACAAAAATGTATTTTCTGTTTAGGAAGGGAAGAGAAAAATGAAAAAAAAAATCTTTTTCGTTCAAAAGTTGCTGCATTGGTGGGTGTAGAAAGAACGACAACCAAACACGGCCTTAGCCGTCGGGTCCCCCTTTTGGAATTGGTTCCAAACCCAAGGCCCATATAAAATTTTAAAAATCCAGGGTATTTCCGTCAATTACATTATTTATCCAAAAAGCCTCTCTTCCAGTTCCGGAACGACGCATCCGAAAATTAGGAAAATTCGAGGACAAATTAGTCCTTTCAAAGTAATTTCAATTTTGTAAATAGCCGTTTAATAATTTTGAAATTTATAACGACGTCGTTGTCCTCTCTCTCTCTCTCTCTCTCTGACTTTCTCTCTCTTGTTGTCACAGAAAGATTATTTTATAATCCAAGCAAGCCGTCCAAATCTCTCTCTCTTCCGTGGAGCCTCTTACCATCATCAACCCCATTTGCGAAGCCAAATTCCAACAAACCCTCCCTCCCTCCTTACAATCAAAATTAGGGTTTTGCTTTCTCCCAATTCGCTCGCAGATCTGATCGAAATTGCTATTCTTTTCTTTTGATCAATTGATAACCGCAGATCTTGGTTGCGTAGTTTCTTCTATTTCATCCGGTCCGGTTCGTCCGATTGCGAATGCAAGAATTTGATTGATTTTCTGCATTGTTTGGTGTGGAATTTCTGAGATCGATTCGATCGAATTGCAGATTCTGAGGGTTCGAAATCGCATTTCCGTTGGTTTTACTTTCATGTCCCGCTTCGAATTCGAGTTTTCTCCACCCTGTGAGTATATGTAGTTTCATGCAGATCATCGTGCTTCTATTCGTTTGAAATTCTTGTGCTTTTTGCGTTTTACGTGTTTATATAAACGCATTTTGGTGGTGTGTTTTTGTGGAGCAGTTGTTGGTATTTAGATCCTGAAAATTGGCTCCTCAAAGACGGTCGCAGCGCCACATGGGTGGCCAGATGCAGCAGAGCAATGCCGCCGCGGCAACCGCTCTGTACGACCACGCCACCGGCGCTGCCGCAGGGCCTCTGCACAATGCAGGGCCGACAGGTGATGCTGGTGATGCGGTCATGGCCCGTTGGCTCCAGTCCGCCGGGTTGCAGCATCTGGCCTCACCAGCTTCCACGGGCATTGACAATCGTCTCCTTCCCAATCTCCTCATGCAGGTATTGTTAACTTGTATTTATAACCATTACCAATAAGATTGTGCTATCTTATGATTCTTATCCTCCTTTTACATGTGTGAATACGTGATCACTGATGTCTAAGTGTTTGATTTGTAAAAGGGTTATGGAGCTCAATCTGCCGAAGAGAAGCAGAGGCTTTTCAAATTAATGCGAAACCTCAATTTCAATGGGGAGTCTGGTTCTGAGCCATACACACCTACTGCCCAATCTCTGGGAGGAGCTGCATCGGATGGTTTATATTCTCCGGAATTAAGGGGTGATTTCGGAGCGGGGTTGTTGGATCTTCATGCTATGGATGATACAGAGCTTCTGTCCGAGGTATAGTTCTTAAATAATTAATGAATATTCTGCCTTTAACTCAACTTGAAAAGTTCTGCATGAATTGATTCTGTAAATTCATAACAACAGAAGCCAGTACATCAATAACTCTCGTGTCTACTAAGTATCAGACGATGAGGTAGATAACTAATCGGTGACAGTCATTTTATTTGAAGTTGCCTTACAACGCTTTATGCTATTATTCAAGATCTGCAGAATTCTGACCAGTTGTGCGCTTTGGTATATCAAGTTGTGACACCATTATTTTGGTCTGAAATTACGGCCCAGCTCTTATGAGCTAAAATAAATTGAAAATTCAAATGTCTCACTTGTTTTGCTGGGATACCCAAATGCTAAAACTCAGATTTGGGTTTTGACTCTAAATTTGGATTGGTCAAGGAAAAGTTTTATTTTATGTTATTTCTACCCGACCATCTTGGATTTGGCAAAAAACTTATATTTGGGTTTTGAGATTCTGGTGCATTGGAGAAGGAAAAAGATTTTTATTTAGACCCAAATCTAACATCTATGCTGCAGATGGCCAATATTTGATTCTATGGCTAGCACGGTTCCATTCTTGTTTCCTTTATCTATCTGTAATTGGTCTGTTTTAGATTTGATATATATTTATAGCTGCAGAAAAACTGTTTGTACCTTTGTTGGAAACTAGGAAGCAAGAGGAGTTAAATTCTCACTTACTTTGGAAATGTTGTGCATAACGATTACAGCTATCGGGCCATAGGAAGAAAAGAACTACAATTTCTGTTCTTTCTTGTTCTGTTCCTTTTTTTGTTAATAAAGTGCGGTATTGTTTACACGTGCAGCATGTCATCTCTGAACCCTTTGAGCCATCACCATTTATGCCTGGTGGTAAAGAATTTGAGGATGAGTTGAATTTGACAAGTAATAGGCAGCAAAGAGTGCTACCTGATCCAGATCCATCATTTCCATTAGCCCAGAGTGAAAAGGAGAGCACAAAGGAAAACAATGTGGCTAAGATTAAAGTTGTGGTATGTGTGCTTATATCTGACTTGGTTCCTTATTTCTGTATGAATGCTTTGTATCATATACCATTTTTGGCATCTTCTGTTGTGTGATTTGGAGGCATATGATGGAATGTCAAGTCTATTACGTTTCATGGAAATTTTGAAAGATTTGTGCTCTAATGGTTAATATTAGGTACGCAAAAGACCTTTGAACAAGAAGGAGCTTTCACGGAAGGAGGAGGATATTGTAACCGTGTATGACAATGCTTATTTGACAGTCCATGAACCCAAACTAAAGGTTTGTTCTCAGCATTCACAAGGCACCAGATGCTACTTGAACTTTTAGCTGAATTTTGTTTTTGGGATTGAAGTCTCTTTTCCTCACATATCTTCTTTGGGATTTACTTTTTGTTCTCATATGATAGGTGGACTTGACTGCATACGTGGAGAAGCATGAATTTTGTTTTGATGCTGTACTGAATGAGCAAGTTTCAAATGATGAGGTCAGAGACTAAAATTTCCATGTACACAAGTGTCTAAATGTTACCTAATTCCTTTAGTGTTTAGGATACTGTTGCATATTGGGCATAGTCTGTTCCTCTACGATTGTTATCAGTTCGATAGAATAAGTTTGATGACTTTAAATGCTTTTTGGAACAGGTATACCGGGCTACTGTAGAACCAATCATTCCCATAATTTTTGAGCGAACAAAGGCTACATGTTTTGCTTATGGTCAAACAGGTATGTTGTTCATATGATCTTCCCTTTTAATACACTACATGATTATCAGCTTATCCTTGTTGATACTTTATTCTTTTCCATACATGTATTAGACAGTCATCAAAATGCAGTATCTTTTCATTGGTTGAGTTATTAATTGTACTGAGCTTGTGATAAACTGGAGTTTAGATCTGAGACATTATATTAGTGGTTTTACTTAATGCTATGTGATCCTTTTCAACGAAGTTAAATGTCTGCATTATTGAAGTACTAATGAGGTTTGAATTATAGGTAGTGGTAAGACATTCACAATGCAACCGTTACCTATCAGAGCTGCAGAAGACCTCGTCAGATTGTTACATCAGCCAGTTTACCGTAACCAGAGATTCAAATTGTGGCTTAGCTATTTTGAGATTTATGGTGGAAAGCTCTTTGATCTTCTCAGTGATAGGAAGTACATCTCTTTGCTTCATTGGTTCTTTTATTTTGATGTTATGAACATATTCAAGTTCATTGTTTAATTTTTTTTCTTTTAAATTTTTAAATTTAAATTGCTACTATATTCGAATGGGATTTGAACCCAATATCTTATTAGAGGAGGTATAGGCTTGTAGATACTTTGGGGAATAGGCTATGTTAGTGCATTATAATAGTCTGATGAGTAAAAAGATTGGGTGCAAGTTAGATTCTGTGGAATCATTATGGTATTTGGGTTCTGATTATGTGCAATTCTGGGTTCGACATGCATTGTGCATCATTTTCTTTTATATGCAACACATTTCTTTTCATGCCATTTAGACATAATGTACATATGTATATGTATATGTGAATTTTGGTTCACTTGGCGGTGTACTTCTATAACTGTGTTATGACATGAGTGACTTCATTCCTTTACAATAGGAAACTATGTATGAGAGAAGATGGACGACAACAAGTTTGCATTGTTGGACTGCAAGAGTTTGAAGTTTCAGATGTACAAATTGTTAAAGAATTTATTGAGAGGGGGAATGCTTCTAGAAGTACTGGATCGACAGGTGCTAATGAGGAGTCTTCTCGGTCTCATGCTATTTTACAACTTGTTGTTAAAAAGCACACTGAGGTAAAAGATTCCAGGCGAAACATTGATGTAAATGAATCTAGAAGTGGGAAGGTTGTGGGAAAGATCTCTTTTATTGATCTTGCTGGTAGTGAAAGGGGTGCCGACACCACTGATAATGACCGACAAACAAGGTAATCTTCCAAGTTTATCTTTTTTTGGGCTGTACCTCTTCCATCAGGATAATGCTTCTTAGGCTATAAAATAAACCATTATTGTTCTTCGCATTCATTGTAATGCAAGTTTTATATTGGCATGATGATTTACTGGCTACTGCAGTTTCTTTAATTAAAATGGGTTATTGCAGAATTGAAGGAGCAGAAATTAACAAGAGCCTTTTGGCACTTAAGGAGTGCATTCGTGCCCTGGACAATGATCAGATCCATATACCTTTCCGTGGAAGCAAACTCACAGAAGTGCTCCGTGACTCCTTTGTTGGAAATTCAAGGACTGTTATGATATCTTGCATTTCTCCAAATGCAGGGTCATGCGAGCATACACTTAATACTTTGAGATATGCAGATCGGTATGCTTTATGCTATTGTCAACTTAAATAACTCTAAGGACTTTGCTACTGGTTAATGATTACACTTATGTTTCAAACTAAAAGATTATTTTATACAAACAGCGTGAAAAGTCTTTCAAAGGGTGGCAATGCTAGAAAGGATCAAGCCATAAATTCATTACCACCAGCGAATAGGGATGTTTCATTAGCATCTTCTACACTGGTTTCTTCTGAGGTAGAGGATGTCCGTGAGCAACATCAAGAAGTTAAAGTAGCTGATACAGGTAGAAGAGCTGTGGAGAAAGAAAGTTTCTCATATATCCCTCCTACTCCAGAGTTTGACAAGCAGCCAGCAAAGTCGTCATCAAGTAATCCCATCAATGTTCGGGAAGAAAGTGGGGTGCCTTCTGGTTCAATGGACAGGGAGAGATTTGAAATGAATAATTCGTATGGTGATAATTACAGTCAGAAGTTGCCCAATTATTCTAAAAACTCGGTTGATACAGAAGAGAGAGTACAAAAGGTGTCGCCACCTCGTAGGAAAGTAACCAAGGATGAAAAATCAGAAAGGCTGGGGAACTGGCCGAAAAAAGTTGGTTCGGATCTCTCCACCACAAGCTCTAAGCAGCAAAGTACCGGAATTTATAATGCAAGCAATGCTGGATCCAGACAATCTGAGCCTGAAGTTCCTGATGGGAATATCAATGCCATTCTTGAGGTTGGTACTCTGTGGCCTAACTCATTTTAACCGTGTAGTTATTTTTTTAAGTTCTCCTGCACCCCCTGCTAATTTGTTGAGTTCTTTGGACTGTTTAGGAAGAAGAGGCCCTTATTGCTGCCCATAGAAAAGAAATTGAGGATACAATGGAAATTGTTCGCGAAGTAAGTGAAAATTTTTGTCTTTTGATTTTAAAGATGAGATTTTCTATTGGCTATTATCAGTCGTGCATAACATGCAAACTCTCCGTTTTAAGTTATTGTTTGGTTTTGTACGTTCATGAACTTTGAATGGCGTTTTTTTTCATCTTTTCACATGGTGCTCATCCCTGTTGTTTGGTTACCAGGAAATGAAACTGTTGGCGGAAGTGGACCAACCGGGGAGCCGCATAGACAACTATGTGACCCAGTTGAATTTTGTTCTTTCCCGCAAGGCAGCCGGTCTGGTTAGCCTTCAAGCCCGGCTTGCAAGATTCCAGCACAGACTAAAAGAACAGGAAATACTAAGTCGGAAAAGAGTACCTCGTTAAGGCAGGCACTTTGTTTCGCTGCGCACTGTATCTTGTATTGTAGACATTACAAAGCAGGAGGCCTGTGGGAGAGGATTTGAGGCATTGCAGACTCCGGACTTTGTTCACATCCAGACTTCTGGCTTGAAGCACGGGAATGGGGATAGGATTCGTGTCTTTTGCCGGTAATTTGTGTTTTCTTTTGTAATTCTTTAGATAAGTCCGTCGATGTGTTCTTGCCGAGTTCCTCTGGATTTTGGATTTCGGCTGTTGTGTAATGGTGACCGGGGATTTGATTGCACAAAGTATTTTCTAGTAAAGGAAAAAAAATGAAAATATAAGGTTTATATTTCATTTTGTTTGGTTTTTACTGTTCCTCGAGTAGCCATGTCAGAGAGTTGCAAGCCCCTTCTAAAGGATTTGGATCCTCTCCTGAGCTAATGGAGAGGATCCTCCTAACCACTAATCATGGGCCGTTGGATTTTTATCCAACAGCTATAATTATTATAACTTTAAAAGGGCCCTCCTGGTTGTAGCCGTTGGATAAAAATCCAACGGCCATTGATTAGTGGTCAGGAGGACCCTCTCCATTAGCTCAGGAGAGGATCCAAGTCCCCTTCTAAAGGGCTTGCAACTCTAGTGCTAAAATCGCATTTACTCCTGCATCTGAGGTTTTGAGACCGTTTCTTTTTACCACAATTTTAACCACTCGAAGGGTTTCAAAAGCACTTGAGCAATGGTTTGAAGGTGCCTTGAGTAGCTATATTTCTGAATTCCCAAAGCATAAGCAAATTGGCCAAAACAAACGAAACCTTTGTTTTATAAATAGAAATATTTCTCACGACAGTTGGATCAAGATACAAAGGACCAAAAGGAAACCTGCAGTCTAGGATTTGTTCAGGCTCTCAACATTTATGTTTCCGGCAATCAAGGTTCCCACTTGTATTGTATATACAAGTAACTATTTCCGCATCGTGCTCTGATAAGCCTTGACTTACAGGACTCACCTCGCCAGGACAACTCTCAAATCACTCAAAAAAAATGCGAAACTGGCACGACCGGCAATAACACTATGAATCTAATGCAGACATTGATGGGCACACCTACTTCATGATATCATTAGCTAATTCCTGATTGGTACTACAGCATGTCAAAAGCTTGCTTCGTAGACACAATCAGTCTGCTCTCAATTTTAGGATCTCCTTCGCTGTTCTCGATCGAAAATATGGCATGTGTTCCTGCAATGACAATAAAAACAGGGTTGAATCATACTAACTAAAAGTTGTTCAGCAGAGCGAGGAATGGTTGGTAGTGCGAGTTTTTCATGGAAACCTAATCCAAGAGCAGGCCATACATGAGCAGTTCATTCTATTGCATACTAGTACGAGAGGAAAGAAGAAGAAATAAAAGGAGCCAGTACCGAGATTCTTCCCCCTAGAATATTGGCTATAATTTCCCATTTTAAAGGTTTGAATGCATGTGCAGTCAAATAAATATGAATTAGCAACAGAAGCATCTCTATATGCGTTACCTGTTTGAAACAGAGCCCAATATCCCTGCTATAAAAGTCAGCATATTTAACCATGAAAACACCACAGTCATACCTGTTATAAAGAAATTGATCAGAACAATTAATTATAAAGAGTTCGCAAAAAAAAAAATATTAATAATAATTTCCAGCAAGTGTCAAGACATGCAATGTTAGCCTACCCATTCTCCTGCTCAGGAAGGTTGTCAACATATTCTAATTCCCAAGAACTCAAATCGATATCCTCTCCACTCTTGTCCTTCACTTCATCAACGTAGTATTTAGCCTGCAAATATACACAGTGAACCGTTAGCTGCAACTCAATTGATTGAATGGATTTACTACTTTTCCTACCATTTTCTCAGGGCCTGCCATAAGAATCGAGAAAAGGAAAAAGAAAAAGATGAATAAACTACCAGGTGGGCCTAATAATATCTTCTGGCCTGCACAGAATATACTGTTTTTCTTTTGGCCGTCAAAATGAGGCAAATAAACAATAGTACCGGATGGATCAGCTAAATGAACAAAAGGGAAAATAGTGATACTTCTAACTATGATGTTAAAATCAAAGTTCTGACAAGCCATTGTTTCCAGAGATGTGATGTCCATATAGACTGGTGGAGCCAGAACTTCATATGGGTGGGCGGACAACCTAAATTTAGTAGCCATTTCCTAAAACTGCACAATTCAAAGCCATATACCTTGAGGTGGGAGACAAGACCACTAGCAGTCTTAACATTGAGACGGCCTGGTAGCCATAGTGTTCAAAGGGTTGGTTGGGAAATCATTATGTGCAACTACATAACAAATGAGGAGTGTATTGTCTGCACTACTTTTTGGCCTTCAAGCTTCTAGACAATTAATTCAAATATCACTTACCACCAATTAAGATTTTTTACTATGAAGAGTTAATTGATGGTAGATGATTGATGAAATGGTTGCTCAGACATCATGAACACTAAAATGTTTCTGAGTGGAGAATGGCTTTGGATTCAATAATTTGATGTGCAGATTGCATACCACATTAAGAGTGCATGCAGGGAGGGATATTCTTCCCAAGTTCCGCAGGCAAGGCTGACAATATGATTTTATACACTTTTAAAACCCAGACAGTTCCCACAGATGGTTTATAAAAGAGTAGCAGGAAATTATAAGGTACCAACAATGGCAAGAATTTTAGTATTATAAAAAAAAATACCAACGTCCCATACCCCTTACCACAAAAAATAAAATAAAACAGGTGTTATCGAGGGTAAGCACCATGCATCAATAAATTATATCAACAGCCAAACAAAAGATGACTACAAAACGTACCAATATTCTCATCACTTGGGTATCCCTTCCTTTGAGTGAATCAAGATACTGTAACTTCTGATCTACCTTGTTAATAACTGCCAAGCACCAATGTATTTCTTTGTGGATGGGGACAAATATCTGAAAAGAAAACCACTTATGAAATAAATGTGATTTCCGTAGAACTGAGTATATGGTGTAAGGAAAAAGGTTTGATTAAAGTTACTTTGTCGCAATCAATGAGGTAGTATCCCAACTTTCTTTCGGTAGTCCACCTTCTGACAGATTTATAATCATAGCCACCTTTCCCACTTATCAACTGCACATTAAATTTCAGAAAAATAAGAGCATGGAAAATCTTAATCGGACAGCAAAGATGGTACCCAATCTAGGCAAATTATTACTAGGAGTGTGAATGCACGGGCTGAGTTGACAGGCCTTGCCTGCAGTTAGCCTAAAGAGCACATGGCTGAGCTCTCAACCCAGCCCAGCCATCAGGCCTAAAGTTGATCAAAATGTAATATACGTAAACAATGGGACAAACAACTGGGGCATTTCGGGTCAGGCTTATATCAGGCTGATTTATTTTCTGAACTTCAAATCAAATGTTTTAAATCAGCCACAACTCAGACGAGACTTGTCCTAAAGGTCGATGAAATTGCAGCACAATTTGACCAATTGAAAATAAACTGGAATTAGAGCTTCATATATTATTAACATTTTCAAAACATATATTGTTTCAACTCTTAAGGAAGTTTCATAAATCAAGGAGTGACTATATAATTCATAATAGTGTGCACTTATCTAGACAAGAAATTAATGATATCAGCAAAATATTTGCCAAACTCTTCTGACTGTAAAAAGAAAAAAAGAAAAAAGAAAAAAAGAGAGAACTAAACAGGATATGCATATACAAATATGTGCCGAGAACCATGACTAAAAGATATAAGAAGACTACATGCAAATTACAAACCTTTGTATAGAAAAATGTGTTGAAGAAGTGACATTTTAAGAACTTTTGTGGTTCTCTCTTCTCCCTCTCTTTCAGCAATTCAAGGTACACATTTATGACCTGAAAGCAAGAAAGTGCACGTTATCAAGAAACTAAATTACCAGTTTGGTAAGCCCGTATAAGTCCCACATCAACCATTAAAAACAAAATCTAATGAAGAAACTTAATCTTTGTCATTGCTAAAAAAAAATGTAAACACATAACCTAAGAATACCTCATCCTTCAACCACGCCCCTGGTCTAAGGCACTGCAGAAGTTCACCAGTTATCTCTATGTTTGAGTTCTCATGAGTTACCAAGATCCTCTTCCTGTTGAAGGAACCCCAACAATGTTATAGTTTACCATACACCAATTTTAAAATGAACCAATATATATGCATAAATCCATACCGGTTGGAGGAAGAAAATGCTTGCTCAATCTCCGCCACTTCCTCCTTTCTAAGAGGGACAAATGGTTCAACGGGCACAACCTAAAAAGAAATGGGAATAGCTTATTAAGACTTCGTTACCAATCATTACTTCCAGGTTGATACAAGCTTTTTAACTTTAGAATTAGTAACAATTCTTCAAACTACATACCAAGCATATCCCCAGATAACCAAAGAAATGAAAATTATACTTTATAGTTTATAACAGGTAGAAAGTTAATGCAAAACGATAAAACATTCACCTCCACTGGTTTCTTTTGTGGACGCAGCGATTCAAGCATATACCGTTTCTTCCAATGGAAGTCAATTTGGAAATCCAAATGTTTCAGTTTCGGAGTCCGCCTCTCTACACTCTCAATCAACAGCTTGTATGCTGCCTTACTTGGCACACCCACCTCACGATTCAGCGACAGTGAGTCCAACATCTTCCCTGCACTGTCCTCTTTGAAAGCAGTATTCGTAGTTGTGGTCAAGTCTGAAACCACTGAAGAAGCCGATGGATGAGTAGCCTGAGTTCCACAATCCACCATCTTCGTATCCAATTCCTGCCCATAATCCACCACAGAAGGCCCTTCTTGGTCATCTTCCTCTATAGCCACAACTTCTTCTATGCTTGAATCCTCGGAAACCCGATCATCTTCAACCTCCTTATCCAATTCAATCACCTCCTTGTCCTTGGTCGAATACCGAAATGCACTGAAGGCGACGTTCTTTGCCTTGTCCAAATGGTAACTCAGTACATTGCCCATCGACCGCTCTTCAGGAACCCCTCTAGTTTTCGGACTCAAACCACGAAAGGACCCGAATTTTTGTGTTCTGCAAGGGGCGTGAACTCTAGGCAATGGGGGCTTTATATCCGGGTACCGAGAGAGCCTCGAACCGGCGCTTTTAGAAGAGACGATGAGTTGGTTCGGGCTCTGATTCACGTGAGACAATCTGGGTCGCTTCGAGCTTTGAAAATTAGGCAAATTCAGAGATGGGTGCGCACAATTGAAGCTCAAACGCTCGTCCCCTCGCTTACGGTTGCTGGTTAGCGCTCCCATTGATAGACCCGGAGCTCAAAAACCCTAGAAATTCACATCTCATCTGATGAAAACCATGTTAGGGCAAACAATCACCTGGCGAAACTTAAAACCCTAAATGTGGCGCAATCGGAATTCAAAATTAGGGTTTTTGGTAAGCTGCGAAGAGGAAAAAGGGGGGAGAGAATGGTTCGATTGGAGCTTGTTGAAATCGGAAATTTGAAGGGAGCAAAAACCCTAGAAACGCACCAGAAAATCTGTGGAGACAAAAGTGTTCCCGCTTCAATGAAGATTGAAGGGCTTGAGAAGAATTTTTTGATTTTGTTTAGTCGGAGAGTAATTTTAATTTTGACGCAGTTTGAGTTGGGATCTGCATTTCCCAATTTTGCTCGTGTGCGTTTTAAAAAAGAAAATTTAACCAAAAACTTCAAATACCGTTTCTTTTAACGAAAAATTATATTTTTATATTAAAAAATCAATCTTTATACTATTTATTTATCTTTTATTTTACCTTTATTATTAAAACTCAAAGTCTTGAAGTTATTTTTAATATTTTTCCTTTTAAGAAACGCTTCGGCTTTTTGGTAGAATTACTTTTTGTTTTTTTACATCGATATTATTTTAATCTCTACTAATTAATAAAATATTTATTGTCAACCAAAATTTTATGAAATTATTAGTTTAACCCTTTAATTAAAACATAACATGAATAAGAAATATGAGGCACAACTGTAATTTCATACAATCAAATTTTGCTATTTTTTTTTTCAAAACCTCACTTACATGTAATCCTAACATATCTCTAATTAAAAATAAATAAATAAATAACTTCATACTCTCACATTCTCTATCACTCTGTTCTTCTCTCCTTCTATTTCAAAAACAAAAATAAAAAAAAATTCTCACACACTTTGTGTGCACCCATATGCTAGCTATTTTTAAAATAACTAAAAAGTTTTTGGTGAAATTGATTTTACGTTTTAAACACTTTAAGTGTTTTTCAGAAGAAACACTATTTTTTGCATAAATCATTTAAAGTGTTTTTCAAAGATCCACTTAGATTTTTACTCATAATGAATTTTAAAAATATTTTCACTAAAAACGCTTTCAGTCATTTTATAAATATTTCCAAATAAGCTATACATTAAGGGGAAAAAAAACAATTCTTTTTTATGCAAAAAAATAAAGAAAAAAAAAACCTTTCACCCATTACTATACATAAGGTTTTAACTACTTTCGTTGTGACTTTCTTAGTGTTTACGAATAACCAGTAGTTCAAATCTTAACAAGTAAATAATAAATTAATTAGGAGAAAAATTAGTTTCGAACTAATTTCTAACTTGGTTGATCATTAATTATATAAACATGCCTGCTTGAAGAAATGTGTATGAAAATCGTATACGTTAAAGAGCGAGTGCGAAAGAAATTATTCATTATATTATGTGATAAACATAATTTTATGGCTTGAATGTCAAAATGATCAACGTGTTATAGTCATATGGCCAATTTAGTCTTTGTGTTTTTTATTTAGCTAATTTAGTCCTCGTATTTGTCTTTGTTAGCCAATTAAGGACATTTCATTTCATCTCTATTAAAAAATTCATAAAAAATTATAAGAGATATAATTACCTTTTATCTTTACAGAAAAATGATTTGAGAAATAATACATATAAGAGAAAAACGTCCAATATGAAAAAATGATTAAGGTTGTGATATAGAAAAGAGAGGGGGTAACGTTAGGGAGGAGGTCGGGAGTTGGGAGGAGAATAAATTTTCTTTTAATTTATTTCATTTGAGATACTTTAAATGGTAAATTACATAGTAGCCCCTCAGGTTTAAGGTCTATTACAATCTCATACAACGTCTTTAAAACATTTCACTTTCATACATCATGTACCATTTTATTTCAAAATAATACATCCGTTAGATTTTCCGTCCATTAACCTGTTAAATGCTGACGTGGCTGCCACATTTGTGCTGATGTGGCTGCCAAATGTGTGCCACGTGGCAAAAATAATAATTTTTTAATTTTTTAAAAAAAAACATAAATCTTCTAAAATAAAAAAATAAAAACCCAGAAGCTGAACAAAACCCCACCCCCGTGAACCCCCCTTATCCTTTTTCTTCCCTGCTCCCATCTTCCCACACCCCATACCTGCACCAGAGAACAACCCAGATCCCATATCCCCGCGAAACCCATACCCCATATGACCACCCCCAACCCATATCCTATTACCACGCCCCCCCGGCACGAAACCTAACCCAGATCCCATTACCACCCCTCCGACGCGAAACCCATATCCCCCCCCCCCGAACTGCAAGGACGTCATCCTCACCCGCATCATCTTCGTCGTCGAAGACGACAACGAGCAGGAGCAGCAGGGCGACAATGAGAAATCTCGGTCGACGACGAGATCAGGTGGTGACGAAGGACCTCCATGAGGAGCAGAGGGATCAGAGAGAGAGCTCTGCGGTATAGGCCGCGATGCAGCGCAGGACCCAAATTCACCGCCACGGAGACGACCAGAACGTTGAGCCCATTCCGACCCAACCCCTCATCCTCAATCTCTTTTGGTTTATAAAGATATTGACGACAAGGATCGTAGTTTTGGGGTTATTGAGTCGAATTGCGATGTGGGTATGGAGGGTTTGGACCTCGATTTGAGTTTAAGGTTAGGGTTGGGATTGTTGTTTGGATGGGGACCTCGATCTGATGTGGGTCGTCGCGGGGGGGGGGAGGTAGTAGGTCGTGTGGGTTTTCAGGTAGGTCGTACAAAGAAGGGGATCTGGGTTGCGGGGAGGTGAGGGGGTGAAGGTGGGGTGTGGGTTTTCATGTGGGTTGCAGAGAGGTGAGGGGGTGGGGGTGGGATGTGGGGTTGCGGGGAGAAGAGAGGTGGATGAGGGAAGGTTTCAATTTTTTTTTTAATTTTTTTTATTAATTTTAATATTTAGAAGATTTAGGTTTTTTTTTTTTTAAAAATTAAAAAATTATTATTTTTTCCACGTGGCAGCCACATCAGCACAAATGTGGCAGCCACATCAGCATTTAACAAACTAATGGATGAAAAATCTAACGGAGGTGTTATTTTGAAATAAAATGATATTGGATGTATGAAAGTGAAATTTTTTAAAGTTGTTGTATGAAGTTGTAATAGACCTCAAACCTGAGGGGCTACTATGTAATTTACCCTACTTTAAATCAAGTAAATTATTTTATAAATAAGTTTATAATAATTTATATATATTTTTTTTACAGAAATTAGATAAGAATGTTCTTAATTGGCTAATAGAGATAAATACAAAGACCAAATTAACCAAATTGAAAACACATGGATTAAATAGAAGACAAGAAAAGTGAGACGAGAAATTTGGTTGAATGTTTGCTCAATAGATATAGCCATAGGTTTGAATAGACGTCTAGCAACCGAACAAGACTGCAACTAAAACAAACATCGAATGCTACAGAACTCACCTGTACCCATTTGCATCAGTGAACGTAAAGATTGCAAGTCTTCGCTGCTCTCGAAGCACGAGTATAAGCACGTAGCAAAGATCGAAAGATGTATCAAACGCCCACCCGTAATCCAGCAGATAAAATACATTACATAGTCCACTTGGGGCAACACCACACATACGATGATATAGGTAAATATTTGACTAGCTAGCATAGCACTTGAGGTGCGAGCTTAACCAAATCCACTGCACACATTGTTTACTCAGACATTCGAAAAATAATACAAAGACAATTTTTCATGGGAGAAGACTTTAACACACCATTTTTCTCCACATGCACACCCCACGCCTGTTACCGACTGTTTGATCAAACGAATAAAGAAAATCAGCGAACAAAACCAAACAAAGGATGCAAATGGAGAAAAATGGTGTGTAAACATTTCCCTCTTTCTTTCCCTCAACACAGTATTTCTTCGCAAGAGAATCCTTAAATAAACAAAAGGCAACTACTTGTCAACACAGCAAAAAGGTCCAATTGTCACCTCGTATGTCGAAAGCCACCTTATTCGGTTGTGGCTTTTATCTGAAAAATAAGAAAATATCTGTGTCAGCAAGGAGGATAGTTACCATCATGTTCCAGATAAATTTACCACTGAAACTACCTCTGTATAATTCATTATTCATACAAGCTGTACAACAGCAGCCACTCTTAGGGCCCCGTTTTGGAGAAGATCAGCAAGCTCGTCAAATAGCAGAGCCGACCGCCATCCCCAGCCCTTGGGAGCTTTTGGTAAAAGCGTGCCTGTTTGCTTGAAACTCCCAAACACCATGACTTCCCTCTTTGATGGGCAAATTAACTGCATCATACAGGTATATGAAGCACGGATTCAATATACAAGGTTCTGGCGTAACATGAAAATGGGCTAAGTTGACAATGTTTGGTCACTTTGGAATGTTACCTGATAGCGGGCTGTAACCTTTTCACGAGAATCAACATACATCTGCACCTGTTTTGGGCACAAACCGTAAAGTATCAATTAACAATCATATGAATCACAAATGTGACAAAACATACTCGTCAGCAAAACACAGTGAAAAAGGGTGATCCTTTAAATGTGAAGATAAGAAGCATTCTTCTCCATAACTAAAATAACCCAATCATGCTCGAACAATCAAGGGAAGGCTGGCTAACCTTTCTGAATGAATCAGTAATCTCTGCCTTACGTCGGTGAATAAATAATCCTGAAATAACAAATATATGATATGCATTCAGCTTAAGCAACAAATTTAAAATATAATTCAGAAAAGCAAAACAACATGCTTCCAAGGTATATATCATTAAGCCAGGAACAGTACCAAGTGTTCGACGTCCTTGAGGATCTTCATCATTAAAAGCCTGAACGCTAACCTATAAATTGGAACAGAATACCCATTCTGTCTGAGAGCATGGAAATTGGAAATCGGAAAAGCATCACCACATATGTAAATCTTATATTGAAAAGAACAACAAGTTTGTACTCAAACACCTTCCATAAAGAACCAGCATAAAAGACTTCTGAAGAGTGCTTCACTTGGCCATCACTAAGCCTGTGCACATCCTCAAATTGCACCCTGTAAAAAAAAGGGTGACTTGTAATTAGTAGGACAGACAATTGAGCATGATGACCAATCATTACATCCACATTATAATATTGTTAATGACATTCGGACTTGAGCAGATTCTGACTCAACCATCCTCACACACACAAAATCCAGTCCCAAGCAGAAAGGAATTGCATAAGTAGATGTGCAAAGGCACTTATATAATTAGGTAATCAATTTGTAAAGGAGACTTCTAAGCTAGTAGATCATAGGACAGCATCCTAAAAAGAATGTATGATTATTATTTTCCAAAGAGAGTTCAAAATCTGAAGCGCAGGTGGAAAGGAGTAATGGAAAGAGCTCACATACCCAAAGCGGAAAGGAGGGAAGTGACTTAAAGGTGTTTTCATATCCAATGAGATGGAAGAACTGCTTGCATTATCCCACTCAATCCCAAGCGCATGGTCTGACGACTCTACCATCTGAATGGGTACACCACTAGTACTTGGCACCGACATGGACGTTCCAGCCATTCTGCTCTGCATATCCATCTCATAGCCTCTCTCTGTTTGCTCCCCATGAGCATTAGCTACATTGTTCCCTCCTTGGCTTAGCCCAACTAAAGCTGTTAATCCATCTCCAGACAGGTCCCCATTATGGTCAGCTCTAGCCTCTGAATCATCATTAGCAAGAGACTGCTGGCAATTTCTGTTGCCCATGCCAAATGGCACACGGGAAAAGACAAACCGAGTTGGAGGCCAGGCAGTTGCTGGTACAAACGTAGTTCCGCGTCCGATACCAGCAAGCCCATCAACAGGACCCCTGACATGCACACGTACAGGCCTAAAGAGACCATTTCCTTCACCTGGGGCAGACTCAGCAACATATACACCAGGAGAATTATTCTGATTATGCTCTTGCATGTAGTATCCGGTAGTAACTCCCTGTGAGAATGAAAATTGCTGTCTGCAACTGCAAGCTATATTTGTAAGACAGCAATTTTTGCACGTATCAGCACCAACTTCTTGGACTCTCTGGCTTAAAAGCATCTACATGATTGCATACCAAACAATTAAGTCAGTAAAAAAATAAACAGATAGGTTTTCTTTGCAACATATTGATATTTAAACACACATAGAAACAAATAAGACATCTCTTCAAAAGCATAACCGCGGGCAACAATGTGTGTATGGAAGAAAGAGATGCCTGGCTTTCTCAAGGTGAGAGGTGGGCAGAGAGCCCTTGCAGTCAGTCTGCCAGGGCCTGTAAAAATAGTTCTTCGACTGAAGCAATTTATCAGCACTATGGTTTATAAGATATTTTCCAAATGGTTAACTATACCAGTTAATAGGGATAGCATGTTAGACATACAAATTGCATACCAATCAAAATTACTATAAAAACTAGATGCACCTTGTTTGTGCGCACAACCAAAACATTAACAAAGTAACTGTAATGATTGCTCTTTCATTTCCCCCACACTTGTTTAGCAAAAGAAAGATGGACTTAAAAAGAAAACAGATATAGAAAGAAACCTGCAGCCAAAGACCATCGTTTACAGCTTTGCAGGGGAACCCCAGTTCCTCAAGTTGCTTTCGTACATTCAAAAGTGCCTCAAAAGACATGTTGCAGTATAAAAGAGATCCGCCTTCAAATATATTAACAAATGCATCATATTCCTCCCCACCCACCCCAAAGTTCCCTTTAGCATAACCTTTAACCTGTCTTCTCCCTACAACCCTGCCACCCCATGAAAGAGGAGGCATGCCACATCTTCCCCAATCATTTGGCATGAGCTCACTAGTGGAAGAGTTCATTGAAGAGCATTGCCTTGACTGGTCCCTGGCAAACCAACTGTTGTTATTTAAGTGATAGCATGATCCTTCATCAGATGGCCCTTCCATAGCCACTCCATTTGCCCCCAGTCTACTTGCTCCAACACCAACTGGCATTTCAGCATAACATGAGGTTCTCATCACACCTATTTCCGATAGTGAATTTTTTAATGATGAAGGACCACCCATGCTGCAGTTGTATCCTGGCTCCAAATTGGATTGAGGTTCCACAACTTGTTGGACTTGCTGTTTGGAATTTGAAACTCTTGTTTGGAAATCAACCACACAGTCTGCAAGCTCTATCAAAAGACTACGAGCAGTATTATGGCCCTCTACGTCATCTTTTAGGGTTAAGCGTCCGACTTCAGACTCCAACCTTTTGTTAGCAAAGCTATCAATCAGATTCTTTCCCTTTGCGTTAGAAGAATCAGATGGAGTATCCGTTCCTGCCTCAGAACTGGAACTTCCATGATCATAGTCTTCCTGTTTGCTTTGAGCACCTTTTGCAAGGAATGCATAGAATGCCAGCTCAAACCTTTCCACAAAGGAAAAACAAAGAACACATCAAAAGGAACTCAAGCTGTGATTAATAAACCCGAGTTAGAGGCCGTCAATGCTCCTTACCGTTTCTCTTCACTGGGTACCCACAGCTCATCAGAGGTCAGCAATGCAAGCAGGGTTTGAGCTGAAAGTTTTGGAAGCACCTGTCCATGACCATGTCAGGAAATAGAATATGTAGCAGTAGGTTTGCATTAACAAAACTGAAAAACCTTGAAATATACTTAATCCTTATAAAATCAAATATACTGAGTCATTGACAATGGATAGATCCAAGATCGTACCCAGTGCACAAGGCTCCCGCTTTACGCAAGGTCTGGGAGAGGTGAATGTCGGCTAGCCTTACCTCCATTTTATGGAGAGGCTGCTCCCAAGTCTCGAACCCGAGACCTACCGCTCATGGGCGAAGGCACTTGCCATCGCACCAAGAGAGAAGAAAAATTGAGATATGCTATCATAATTAAATAAAATAACAGAGCTTAAGCCATATTTTTCTAGACTGGGCAAGGTTAAGTATGCTAATATTGCAAAGAAAAACAAATATGTTCCTTCGGCATCCACTGTTTTGTTCTTCTCTCTCATCTTTTCTTATGTTGTCATGTTATATGATCTCAAAGGAAAACAGAAGGAAGAAGAAAATGTGTGCAAAACCCACAAGTGATTACTACAAAATAAGCACACCATCTTTTACCTCTTTCAACTCCATGGAACCACTTTGACAAAGGTAGCCCCAGCAAGCATTTCTTACTCGTTCTCCATGTATGCCATAATCTTGGCTCTCTGCAAACACCTAAAAGCACAAGTAGGCATTCTCAATTACAAAAGAAAATGGTAGCATGTGGGTCATACATAAACAAAGAAGCGGCACAAGCATTTCGAACCTGATAGGCTAAGAAGTTTGAAGTCCATAATTCAGATATAATGAAGTCTGTGCATATTGCACACAAATCCTGCATCAAAAGAACATCAAGCCGTAACCTAAATGCACATAAAGGGACGGGACTTCTAGAGTGGAAAAGAAAATAGTCACGCAAAGTAAAAGAAGAAATCAAAACGAGAAAATGATACCTGAAGGTCAAGAAAAGAAGCGGCAGCCAAAACACGAAATGCATTGTTATCATTAAGCTTGGGGTGGTGACCGTACAGATACGCCAAAGCCATTGCAATTGCTTCTCCGTTAACATTCTTATCGTCAATATGTAAGGTTAAAACGGGGGCACTGGCTTCTTTCCAAGGTCCATGAAGCATGTTCCTGCCAGACACATTACAGTCCAGCATATGAAGATTGCACAAGGTGATTAGTAAGCACCTAATTGCTACATAATTACGCGTGCATTATCGAAAACAAAAGTAATTTCATCAACTCCCCATTGCCAAGCTCAAGCTTAATAGTGCAAATGCTAATCTAGGTACTCTCCATATATACATACATCCACATAACTATTCAAATTAACAATAAAACCCCACAATTATTAATTCAACATCATCCAACAACGCCGATGAAGCCGGCGAGGGGGCGAATTCAAGTTGCATTTTGGTAAATTGACAAAGGGGGTTTAGGGAATTGGGGACAACGGACCTGAAGTAGGGGCTGCGGGAGAGAATAAGGCGGTGGAGGTGGTAGGTGGAGCCCATGGCGTGGACGACCATATCGGAGAAGGCACCGGAATTGAAGCCCTCCGTCTGTATGTGGTCGCAGAGGGCGGTGAGGTTGCAATCGAGCGCGCGCAGCTCGCCAGTGGACCGGTCGTTGTCAGAGTGCTGCGAGGGCTGAATCGTCATTTTCATCTGCGGCCCGTACGATCGCGCCGGCTTGGTCGGGTATTGCGGGTCCATGTGAGCCGCAGTACCACTGGAGTTCTTCCGATTGCGAAGTCTATGAGAGTGTCGATGGGAGTGAGAGACCGGTGTTAGGCATCAGAGAGACGGAGTTTGTTGATGCGCTGCCGTTGTTACTTGGTGCACACGAGAAACGCGACATGGATGGGCGTGGGTCGGATCCGCTTGAATTGACCCGTTTAGCTCGCCCCGAACCATCTTCGTATATTTTTCTTTCATGGCATGTTTACGTAGAATAATCGGAATAAAGAAAGGGAATTGAATTCCGATTACGGAGTATTTCGGTGTTAAATAAATATTAAGGAATAAAAAAAGTGGTGGAGCCCACACGAAACAAGGAATCCAATTCCTGAAATTGGAGGAACCAGATTTCCTAGTTTTGTGAAGTATTTGAATTCCCTGAGGGCAAGGGAATCGGAATGCATCTTTTATTCCAATTATGCTCTCAATTGTTTCTTATTATCCCAACATTGCCCTTCATTTGACACTCATTATGTCATTTTTAATAAATAAATAAAACATATTTTTATATTTTTATATAGATAATTTTATTATATAAATTTAATTAAGAATTTAATTTAATTAATTAGTATGAAAATAATTTATTTATGTAAGGGCAATTTAGTCATCAACTTAGTTTTCATTCCGATTGAAGTGAATTAGTAAACAACTTATATGGACTCAACATCATTCTTGCCATCTTTTAATAAATAAATAAAACCTATTTATACATGCTTATATAGATTAATTTTATTATATAAATTTAATTAAGAATTTAATTTAATTAATTAGTATGAAAATAATTTATTTATGGAAGGGCAATATAGTAATCAACCTAGTTTTCATTCCAATTGAAATGAATTAGTAAACAACTTATATGGACTCAACATCATTCCTACTCCGATTCCTGACAGTTTTAGTAAACAACTTCAACAGGAATCTTATTATGATTCCACCTAATTTCAATTCATCCTCAATCCAATTCACCCTCAATCCAATTCCTCTCAATTTGATTACGGATTAGTAAACGCGCACTCAGTATATTGCACAAACACCACGTGGAAGATATTTTTGGCAATTCCACACCTACAAGGCTACACACACCTATTTTAATGTGGATGTCAATATAGTAAGGGGTGTGATATCCACACATCCTTTTTTACTTCTCCCACACCTTTTTGGTTTTCAGCCATCGGATTGGATGAATGGAAAAAGATCAATTGACAAAAATTAACAAGGTGTATGTGAAGTAAAAAAAGGTGTGTGGATAGCACATCCCTATAGTAATATACCATCTACGTCTAAATTTTGATTAAAATTCACTCATTACACATCACGTGACACATGGGCCTTTCAAACCATTTTTTAAACATTGATGACCTAAGGTGAAAATCAATCATGTTGAAGTAAACTCGTGCTAACATATCTTTTTTCTTTCACAAAGCTTTAAAAAAATTAGATTTCAAAAGAACTTGAAGTATCAATTACAAGGGCAAAATTGGTTGTGCTGTAGTCTAGCCCAAATTTGGTGAATAATAATTAGTAGGTATGTTAGACACTGCTAGTTAGGTTGATGTATTCATCGGAATTTTGAATTCGCTTTAGATACAGAATCAGTGACTACAACTCAGTTAGGAATATGATGATATGTCATATTTCTTATAATACAAAATGTTGTCGTTTAAAGATTTGTCTGGCTTTGCCTTGCTATCCGGTTTATTTTTGTTAGGAAGCTAAAACCAAATGCCTAATAAAAAAGGAGGTAATGCTCTAATGCTACGTATCATCCAAGTTAAAACCAAAGCAACCCACCACTATAGATGGTGGGTTGTTTTGTGGCCATCTTATGGTCATTCGAGCTATCACAAAAATACTTATATTTTATTAGCACTCCATATATTGTTGAATAAATCCTTTGAAAATCAAATACAACAACATCGATCATTAAACGGCTCTCTCTCTCTCTTTGTTTCTCTCTAGAAACCCAAATCCACAAGCTCCATCACCAACTTCAAGCTCAGCCACCGACCCTTACTTTTGCTCAAGGTAGGCAGTAGCCCACTACTATTTCTTCCCTCCTCGTTCCCTCATTCCCTTCCCTTCTCTCTCTTCTGCCTTTTCCATCTTTTTCCTTCTCTCTCATCTCATCTGCTTCATCCCCTTCCCTGCATCCACCTCTTCTTTCTCTCCCCTTTCTAGTCTCCTCAATTCGTTTTTATTCCTAGTTTTCGCCTGAGTTTATGTTAGTTTCCATTGAGTCGAGTCTCAACTATCCCCTGAGCTTGTCTCATATTTGGGTTTCATGCCCCTTACCTGGCGTTTTCGCCTACTTTTATGGCTTTCTGCCTTTTAATTTTATTTTCTCCCTCATCCTTAGTAGTGATACTCCATCCCCATCCCACCATGTACTTGGATGGGCAGGCTTCGATCCGAAATTGGATTTTATATCCACTACCCTCCTTCATTTTCCCTCATTCAACTGGCATGTCGGATCTCCATCGAGACCAAGTGTTGGGTATTTTACATACCCCCTTAGCCTCACTCTCTATCCATATGATATTTTGTTTGTATATATTTGCTCTATTCTCTCAGTTCGAAGTTTGGCTTCCTCCTAGGATGTGGCGGCGGTGGCGGTATGACTTATGTTGCTTGAGACTAGGGTTTTTTGTTGTTTGTTATCGCAGCCTACGTGCCTAAGTTTGTAAGGGCCTCCCGTTGTATCTTGGGTTGCTGTTCTCACTTTGCTTGGGCCTTTTACTTTATCTGCTATAGTTTATCGGGTTCCTTTTGGGCCTTGTATTAGTTTTTATTGTAATGAAAGTTTATATTGACAAAAAAAAAACATTTGAAAATATGCATTAAATAACTTATATACCTTTTTTTTTTTAGGGAATTGTTATTAGCACTCCAAATTTTCTATAATTAAAAAGAAAAAATACATTTTTAAAGAGTGTGTAATGAGATTTTTTAAGTGCTAATAACAATTCTTGTGCAGCAGTGTTCTATTTGCAACTCATATGCATCCTTTTTCATAATTTCTCAAGTTCCACAGGTACTTGTTGCATTTGACTAAATACTTGTGGATGCAGGTATAGAGTATCAAATTTGTCTCAGGTGCAAGATATCGAAGAAACCGAGTTATAATTGTAGCATTAACTTCAGTAGCAGTTATTCAGGAGCATGAGTTTAGTTTCGAGAACCATCGATGCTTTAATATAGTGTTTTGCCAATTGTTCAGGTTACTTGGTGTTGAGAATTGAAGATGTGTGTTGGAGTTAATGACCCTCACTGGTGGACGCACGCCTCCCCAACCATTAGAGGACCTTTATTGTCTGTTACAGTAGATGAAATCAAACTCTTGACCTAGAGAGCAAATTTTTTGTGTTGTATGGCAAATTGCCTATGTTGGATATAGTTGTTGGGCGCCCATACTGGTGAATAACCACACATTTTCCCTTCATATGAGTATGGTCTCTTATTTCGCAATTCAAAATGCTTTACAATTTATGTTATATAACTATGTAAAGCCATATATTGCGGATTTGATGATGATCATCATTCTATATGCTATTGGGAATTGGGAAAGTTGATACATTGGTCAGTTTGATTTGGACGGTTTTTGCGATATAATTGATCGCTTACCCCGTACCCTTGGGGGTTATTGTGTTCAACCCGTCATGTGCGGCCCAAGACACAAGATTTCGGGTGTCTGGGCCTTACATGCGAGAGAGTCTTTTGTTTGGACACCTGACTAAGGGCAAAAGACAGGGGGTGGGACCTGAAAGTGGGCTATGGTGAGCCTGCAAATAAGAGAAGTAGGTAGGAAAATTGCATAATTTGGATGCCAAACCATAGAATTTCTCCTTACGTGCAAATGTGAGATAGGGAAACTTTTTGTTTCAAAGTCGGAGGAATATGTTAATCCAACCATCGGACTTCAGAATTTCTCCTTACCCTAGGCCCCCCAAACATCAATTGCCTTTTCTCATGAGGACTTCCATGGTAAAAAGGACTAGGATTATCTCTTCTTTTCCTTCCATCCCCTCCTCTCACATTTTATATTTTATCTTTCTCTTTCTATATAAAATTAATAAATTAATATAAGATGTTAACATAGCTTAACCGTGACTGTTCAAATAGGAAGGGAGGGATGAGAAGGAAAAAAAAAAAAAAGAATCCTACTCCTAGTAAAAAAAAAAACATCGACTTCATGCCACGTATCTTAATACAGCAGACTCTAGTTCTTAATACGGCAGACTCACTAGAGTATAATCCGTTTTGTTGAATGTGACCGTTACAAAAGGGAAGGTCCAACGGAGCTTTCTACCGCTTTTCAAATTTTAAAATTAAAAATTAAAAAGGTAAACAAACAATTTCTTCCCCTACTTTCTTTATCTCTGTCACACAGACCAACCCTCATTCATCATCGAAACCCAGAGATTTTCAATCTCAATCTCACATCTCTTTCTCTTTCTCTTCTATCTTCTTTGCTCCGTCACCGCGTTCGGTCTCCGATTTCAATGGCAATGGCTCTCAGACCCATCGACAATGCTCTCCCAACCACACCGGAAAGACCCAAAAAGCAAACCAAAGTTGCTGTTCCTATGCAAAAGCAGCAATCCGGCCTCGTAAATGACGAAAATCAGGCTCCGCTTCCTGCAACCGCGGATTTCGCCATCGATTACATCTCCTCTGAGAATCTCAAACCCATCTCAGACCCGGATCTCAAGATCCAGGTAATTCTCTATCTCATTGGATGTCCCTTGCACGCGAATTCGACTCCCTTCATCTGTGTATTAAAGTAATTTATTTGAAATTTCAGAGCTTGAGTGAGGGATTCGAATCAAAGGATTGGGTAAAGGTGTGTGAGTCTCTGAACAATGTTAGGCGTTTTGCACTCCACCATTCTGCTCTTCTGGCTCCTACTCTGTGAGTGCTTTTCTTCTTAGTTCCAACTTTCGATTCTCTGCTGTAACAAGTCCACTAAAACGACGTCATTTTTGTATGTACAGAGAGAATGTTGTAGTGGTGCTGGTGAAGGCAATGAAGAATCCGAGAAGTGCCTTAATCAAGACCTCGATTATGGCTTCTTCCGACATCTTCACCGCCTTTGGTGATGGTTTACTTGACTCCGCAGCCTCTAATGCATTTGACCAATTGGTGTGCACCCAAACTTTTCTTGTTTTCTTAAATTTAGGGATCGTTTGACAACAATTTCGTTTTCATTTTTTTTATGTTCTGATGAACGGCTTGGATTGTTCAATGGGTTCACAGCTGCTGCAATTGCTGCTCAAGGCATCTCAAGACAAACGTTTTGTGTGTGAAGAAGCAGACAGGGCACTGAGCTCAATGGTGCAGTCCTTGACCCCTCTTCCTCTGCTTCAGAAGCTCCGAGCTTACGCTTCCCATGGCAACCCCAGAGTCAGAGCCAAAGCTGCCGTTTCCATCGCATCTTGTGTCGCCAAGATGGTATATACTATGAAACCAAAATGTTCTCTTGAGTTTTGACGTTGGACATGCCATTTTTCTTGTTAACCTTGTTATGGAAAATGGGAATTTGGTACCGATTTTCAGGGCCTTGAAGGATTGAAGGATTATGGGCTGGTTTCTCTGGTACAAAAGGCTGCAGATTTGTTGAATGATAGGCTGCCCGAGGCGAGAGAAGCAGCGCGGGGAATTGTGATGTCGGTATACAATGCCTATACAGAGAATGAAGAGGAGAAGCTGCGGGAAAATGAAGAGGAGAAGCCGGAGAAGCAGGAGATTTGGTTAAGCTTTTGCCAGTCTAATTTGTCAACAATTCATGCTCAGTCCATGGTCAAAATTACTTCTTCTCAGTAGAAAGGTTAGAAGAAGACGGTGGATTAGGGGTTGGGTTTTGCTGGTAGTAGAAGCTAATAGTGGGAGTGCTAGTTTGGTTTGTGATTCTGCTGGTAGCTTTTTAGCTGCAGTTAGAGTTTGAGAGTGCTATGAATTTACATCTTCCAGCTTCGTCTAAAAGCTGTTTTTACGTAATTTTATGTTGATGAATTTCTTCGTTTAATAAAATTTTCGTTCTTGATAATATCAAGATAGCCGACCGACCCCACTTAGTGGGAAAAAAACTTTGTTGTTGTTGTTGTTGTTGTTGTTGTTGATAATATCAGAAATAGCGAAATAGTTGCAGAACGGTAGTAATTTACCAGCAGTGCAAGTAACCAAACCAACCCCTCTCCGACTGTCTCAAAGAATATCTTTGAGATCTACAGGGAAGCAAGCGGGCGGTTATATACAGGGCGACTCAAAGACTTCACTGTAAAGAAATTTTCAGCTGTGTTCTGGTGTCTGCGATTAGAACGTGCCACAATGAAAGTCAGCAAATAATTTCACCAAAAATCGAAATCATTTCAGCTCTCTTCCCACAATATATTGTCTCTCAGTACGAACAAATACATGGATTCCTACAGTTGAACTATTTCCTATTCATTTGAAAGAAGAGAAATATCACACGACAGAAATACGAAAATCTCTGTAACTGCATTTCACTATATTTTCCTACAACGGGGTCATTCAACGCTTCCCTTGCATGTTACCAAAACCACGAGGAGACCTTCGCTTGAGATCAGCAGACCCAAGCCATCGTAATATCAGGAATGTGGCAGAACTCTGAAACCAAAAGCATTCCTGATTGGCGGAAGAACTCTGAAAGAGGAAAAAAGTCTAAGCACTTCACTCTTGTTCAACCAGAGAGCGCAACGCTGTCTCAACTTCTTCAAAAGGTTGCCCGGCATACAGCTGAAGCTGCCCTCTCTTCACAAAAATCAGCTTCATGTTATCTGACTTTATGGCTTCGCGAAGTTCCTGCAAAACATAAAGTTGCTTTATCATCTTAACACTGATGACTTGAATGAAGAAAAATGCATGTCTAATGGGAAAAATTGTACTTTGAACACTTTTAAAAGTTGAAACGCCGACTCCTTTGTCCTCATGCAATGTTCAGCAGCTTCAGACTCATAAATATTGAGTAAAAGTATGAGTAAGTTTTGTGAAATCAAATTAGAATTATTACTTTGTTTGGTAAAGGAACAATATCAGCCCTGAAATCACCCAGATCTTCGAAAAAAGTTTCCAATAGTATACAGAAGTTATTGGCATCAGTGCGGTGTTCGAAAGCGACAGTATAGGAAAAATCACTCTGGCTTTGGTGCTGAGAACTGAGCTTTAAGGTATAGAGTCCGCCTTGCCCCTCGCTACCAGAACCTCTACGGATCATAATAACCTGACATGGGATACATAGCAATTTGACTGTTAGTTGGAGACAAAAAGCTTACCCAAATACCAAAATAAGACACAAAAAGAAGAGCTTATTGATCCGATAAGTAAAACTTGTGAACGTAATTCATAACGGAGCATAAAAGGGAAAATATACAACTAAAATGGCATAACTATAGAATGAGTGACTGAATCATAAAGCATAAGATAAAGATTGCAAGTATCCATTTTATGACAGCATCAATGAGTGCTTAAAGTTAAATAGTTGGCTAAGATGATTTGGTCAAATGCAACAAAGTTCAATTGCTAAACAGGCAGCACAACTTATAAAAAAATGTAAAGATAGAAAACTACGAAAGAAAATTAAGAAAAGTTTCGGGATATACCAGAACATAAGGAAGATCCAACCACCACGGATCAATATCATTCTTTGATCGATTGCCACTGACTTTGTTAGCCACTGGTTCCTTTTCAGCTTCTTTGTTTTTTGAACTGCCATTTACACTCAATACAGCATTATCACCAGATTTTATGGTAGTTTCCTGAATTTCTTTCTTTGAGGAAGACTTTTTCTTCCCCAACGCCCTTGATTTTCTTGACTTTACTCCTTCAGAGGACTTCCCTCGTCTTTTCTTCTGGACGGTACCTACAAAGTTTAACAAATTAATAACAGAGCCAAGCTAACAACGAAGTATGCAGTCTTTGTGCAATTCAAAAGCTTTACCATTTTGTGGCTCAATAGTTCCAGCTCCTATGTCGTTTCCGCTATCCATACTCCGAGTTCCTTTCTCCAAATGGTTCCCGTCATTTTGCAACTTGGGTTCGTCCTCTACGGTCTTGGAAACACCTTGTCCAATATCACTCTCTCGCTGGTTTTCACCATTATCCGAATCCAACAATTCTTTACCATCACTACCAACACTTGCATCTCCCGCCACTGTATCTACACCGCCCGAACCTCTCTTTATCCTCCTAGATTCACCATGCTCATCCAAACCCCCAAACCCCTTGGGATTGCTTTTCGCTTCGGCCTTAAACTTGACCTTTTTCTTAAACAGCAATGTCCCATCCTCCTCTTTAGAATTCCCATCTTCTACTTTCTCATTCTTTTCCATATTACTCACATATGGACCCTGCAACTTCTCCCTTTTAGAATTCAAACTCCTCTGCAACCTAACCAACCGCTCTCCGACCTCTTTTTCGATGCCTATTCTATTCCTTGCATCAGAAATATCATCTTCATCACCGATACTTCCCTTCTTCAACTCCCTTTTCTCCGACTTTCGTGCTTCCCTCGCCATTGCTCTAATTTCCTCTATCCTCTCGTCCAATTGTATCTCGTCCAAAGAAATCACATTGCCCAATTCAGACCCAACATTCGAATACAAAGCTTTCCCTTTCGATTTGCTTAAAGTTTTCGACTTCCCAGTTTCCTGATCAGGATTATCATCTCCCAGCAACCAAACAGTAAAAAAAGCCTGAAACAAATAAGCCCCAACCACATACGCCCCAAATTTAAGGACGGACTTGGCAGAAAATTTACCAACAATGCCATTTTGCTCGGGGGTCGTCACAGACACGCTCAGTTCTTCAACTGTATCGCCTTCTGCGGCAACGACGTCGCTTCGGTCAGAGCTAAGTTCGGTATTGGAGTCGTTCTCGGAAGGAGTTACCGGGGACTCAATGGGAATTACAGGCTCCGTCGGGGGTAGTTCGGGAAGGAGAGGGGTTTTGGGTGGCGGGTAGGGTCGAGTTAGGGTTTTGAGGATTTTGGGGCGCAAATGGTTTCTCCGTCGGGTGGGTTTTGACGGTACGGAAACGGAGGCTGAGAGGATTGGTTTGACTGGTTTGGCGGTGGAGTGGATTGGGTGTGCGATGACAAGGGAGGTGGCGCAGTGCGCACCCGCCATTGGTGGTTCAAGAAAGGAAAGGAAAGGAAAGGAAATGCTGCTTTGGTTTGAATTTCAGCTGGAAACTGTATTTGGAGGGGCTGGTGCGAGATAATTTGCGCCATGTGTGAATGTTTGGGAACTTAGCAGGTGAACGGTCAAAGTCCTAAAAGCCCATTGACTGAAGGAATGGGTGTTGTCATATTGTGGGCCAATCTTTTCTTTTGTAGTGGCCCAATATTTTAGTTTCCTTTCAAGGTGAGCCCATCTAATTTCTAAACCCAATCCACAAAGGAGTGATTCTCTTAACTTTTAATCTCTCTCTCATTCTCTTTCCCGTATTTAAAGGGTTACGAATAAGACATGTTACATCTTGTGTTGACTTTTTTTATAGAGAGAAAGACGAAGAGGAAAGTGTGAAAGAAGGGGAGGGAAGGGGATAGAATTATGAGGCGAGGAGAGCGAATGAGATAGAATTAGGAGAGAAGATAATCCCACTTATAGACAAAAGGACGAAAAAAGAAAAAATCGAAGAGAGAATTCACTTTGTCAACTAAAGATAACGTCTTTTAACATTAAAAAAGTTGTATCAATAACGAGTTTGTAACCAATTTATTCCCTACCCTTTAGTGTGATTATATCAAACTTTGAAAATTATGGATTTTTTTACCACAAGATTGAGGATTTGGAACTCAAAATTCTAATAATTTTTGTTTTGTGTTAATCCGGTGTTAATCTAGTTAATGGTGAATTCAAAAAGTTTTCTTACTGATTACAAGATGAAATTCGCACGTCACTTTACGTAGTTGTTATTAGCTCCTTTCCCTTGCTTATTCTCTTTAATGTAATGGCTACATAGTAGCTTTCCTTAAAGAGAGCATCAAAAGAACATTGTGAAATGACATGAACTTTTATGTAGACCCGCCAAGTTTTATGAAGTTAGTATTAAGTGTCCAATTACTAGTTACAACTTAGTTTGAGATGGTTACATGTATTAATGCACATTTACCATCTCTAATAGGAAGCTTATATTTGGAGCACCCATTGTATATTTTTAAGTCAAATGTGTGAAGTTTTATTCAGAGCATAAAAAAAATAGAAAGTAAATAAAACGACAAAAATTTTGTACCGAATTTAACACTTTTAACTTTTGATGCATTAGAATGCGGTTGTGGATGCTGAAGTCCCAAATTATAGTGTAGCAATTAACAACCCGAGAATCCATCATTGGATAAGACCTAGCATTAATTTGGATGATAATAATGTTTTGTCAAATTTATATGGAGTAAAAGAAATGAATTTTGGAAACAGAGTATATCAATTGCTTTGTAATTCGTCATAATACGTATGTAAGAGTAGAAATTATCTTTGTTTAATCATAAAAATTTGACCGCTATCCACAAATACATGTATATATAACCCCAAATAAATATGACTCTATGTTAGTTCAAGTCCCAGAGATGATTCACAAGAAGCAGCTCTCGCGGCAAAACGTTTTGAGCGTTAAAGTCCCACATCGGCCGTGAGAGATAATTGAGCAAGCAAACAGGCGTATAAAATGAACACTCCAGCTCGTTTCTGATCATACCTTTCTCGGCCTTTTGGCTAAGATCAAGTGTAGTATCTGTTCTTATCAGTTTAATATCTGATACGTGGATCAATGGTCCACACGATATTAAATTAATTTTTCTGGGAGGAAGGTCCATCACAGTAGCTTGCTACTGGGATCTTCGCGTGTCGCCCTAGTGTTGCACTACTGCTAGGGCTGGCGCACTCCACCAAAACGAGTAAAATTTCTAAATTACTGTATTTATAATTTTGAAGTTCTGTCTCAAACAAGGCGAACTTCAATTTATCATTGTAAGGAAATTTTGTCTAACTTCTGTGTGTTCATTTGGAGTTAAAAAATAAATTAATAAATATGATTATTCTCTCGGTAATCCGTCTCAACCGCATTATTTTCTGTCCAAATTTCAACTTTTCACGAAGTCGCAAAACCCAAATGAAAAAGAAAGCAGAAAACTCAAACAATTTCTTCTTACCAAAGAAAGGCAGGACGGCGGATAGGATATGAACATATCGTTTGGGACCATACTCATTTGACCCATCTCGTTGAACCATTAGTCATTTGCAGAAACCGACGCCAGATCTGACCAGCGAGAGAGGAGAGATTTCAGAGGAGTCGAGCGCGGTTGTTGCACAGAGGGGATGGAGGCCATGGTCCATGGAGATATCGAACGACAAGTCCGTTGTCGTTGCCAATGGCGGTGGTAGCCAGGCTGTTGCCAGCGGCGGCGACGGTTGCGATGTCGCTACAGCTGAAAGAAGAAGCTAAAGATAAAGAATTGGATTGTACTGAAAAAACGACGGCTTAGCGCCATTGTCGGTGATGGCCGCATGCCTAAAGGCGAAGAACGAGATTTGGGCGGCTGCGTTTGGGAATTTTTTTGGTTTCTAGTTGGGATAAGGGTTCCCCATATGTTCTGGAAGTGTTGTGGCACAATTTGTGACGTGTCGAATTAGGAAGTCCAAATGGGCAATGAAGTGGGCCCCGCGATGGTCATGTAGTCAATTAATTGAAAATGTAACAAATGTATGACATTGAAATGAAATTGTGAGTATGCATGAAATTGTATGTTTTAACGAAGAAATTGTAATGTTTTAAATCTTAACTTTGTAGACAAATTGATGTGTCTGCTGCAGTATAAAATTCTTTATGCTAATTGTTCACAAATTCAATGGTTTAGCTATTTAGACTCGGCGCTTTTGTAAGAAACTTTTGCTGTTTACAAGCATTTTAGTCCCACATCGACCAAAAACAAAGAAAGCGTGTTTTGAAAGTGAAATCAGGCTTCTTAACAATTTTCTCGGCCTTCATAATCAAAAGAAATTGAGCATGTTTCCCATCTCTTCTCGAGAAACAAGTGGGTTATGATAAATTGTGCTCAAATTCATATGCGGCAATTCCGTCGATATCTCTTCTTTAGTTGGAGGAAGAATCCGCACGAATCGGATATTTTGAGGAACATATATAGAGAGAATTGGTTACATAATGTGTGGTTGTTAAACAAGTATCGGTTTTTTAGCAAAGTACGGAATGCATCGTCAAATATTCAATATGATTCCACAAGATCTAATTTCGTTCAAGTTACGGATTCTCTTACCTTTTAAGGTGAGCCCATCTAATTTCTAAACCTAATCCACAAAGGAGTGATTCTCTAACCTTTTAATCTCTCTCTCATTCTCTTTCCCGTATTTAAAGGGTTACGAATAAGACATGTCACATCTTGTGTTGACTTTTTTTATAGAGAGAAAGACGAAGAGGAAAGTGTGAAAGAAGGGGAGGGAAGGGGATAGAATTAGGAGGCGAGGAGAGCAAATGAGATAGAATTAGGAGAGAAGATAATCCCACTTATAGACAAAAGGACGAAAAAAGAAAAATCGAAGAGAGAATTCACTTTGTCAACTAAAGATAACGTCTTTTAACATTAAAAAAGTTGTATCAATAACGAGTTTGTAACCAATTTATTCCCTACCCTTTAGTGTGATTATATCAAACTTTGAAAATTATGGATTTTTTTACCACAAGATTGAGGATTTGGAACTCAAAATTCTAATAATTTTTGTTTTGTGTTAATTCGGTGTTAATCTAGTTAATGGTGAATTCAAAAAGTTTTCTTACTGATTACAAGATGAAATTCGCACGTCACTTTACGTAGTTGTTATTAGCTCCTTTCCCTTGCTTATTCTCTTTAATGTAATGGCTACATAGTAGCTTTCCTTAAAGAGAGCATCAAAAGAACATTGTGAAATGTCATGAACTTTTATGTAGACCCGCCAAGTTTTATGAAGTTAGTATTAAGTGTCCAATTACTAGTTACAACTTAGTTTGAGATGGTTACATGTATTAATGCACATTTACCATCTTTAATAGGAAGCCTATATTTGGAGCACCCATTATATATTTTTAAGTAAAAAATGAGAGGTTTTATTCAGAGTATAAAAAAAATAGAAAGTGAATAAAACGACAAAAATTTTGTACCGAATTTAACACTTTTAACTTTTGATGCATTAGAATGCGGTTGTGGATGCTGAAGTCCCAAATTATAGTGTAGCAATTAACAACCCAAGAATCCATCATTGGATAAGACCTAGCATTAATTTGGATGATAATAATGTTTTGTCAAGTTTATATGGAGTAAAAGAAATGAATTTTGGAAACAGAGTATATCAATTGCTTTGTAATTTGTCAGAATACGTATGTAAGAGTAGAAATTATCTTTGTTTAATCATAAAAATTTGATCGCTATCCACAAATACATGTATATATAACCCCAAATAAATATGGCTCTATGTTAGTTCCAAGTCCCAGAGATGATTCACAAGTAGCAGCTCTCGCGGATAAACGTTTTGAGCGTTAAAGTCCCACATCGGCCGTGAGCAATAATTGAGCAAGCAAACAGGCGTATAAAATGAACACTCCAGCTCGTTTCTAATCATACCTTTCTCGGCCTTTTGGCTAAGATCAAGTGTAGTATCTGTTCTTATCAGTTTAATATCTGATACGTGGACCAATGGTTCACACGATATTAAATTAATTTTTCTGGGAGGAAGGGGTCCAACACAGTAGCTTGCTACTGGGATCTTCGCGTGTCGCCCTAGTGTTGCACTACTGCTAGGGCTGGCGCACTCCACCAAAACGAGTAAAATTTCCAAGTTCTTGTACTTGTAAATTTGAAGTTCCGTCTCAGACAAGGGGATCTTCAATTTATTCTTGTGATCAACAACGTTATATAAAATTTCCAGTTCCGTCATAAGCAGAGGGAAATTTTCTCTAACTTCTGTGTGTTCATTTGGAGTTAAAAATTAAATTAATAAATATGATTATTTTCTCGGTAATCTGTCTCAACCGCATTATTGTGTCCGAATTTCAACATTTCACGAAGTCGCAAATTGAATTCAAAACCCAAATTAAAAAGAAAGCAGAAAAAACCCAAACAATTTCTTCTTACCAAAAAAAGTCGGGCGGATAGGATATGAACATATCGTTTGGGACCATACTCATTTGACCCATCTCGTTGAACCATTAGTTATTTGCAGACACCGACGCCAGATCTGACCAGCGAGAGAGGAGAGATTTCAGAGGAGTCGAGCGCGGTTGTTGCACAGAGGGGATGGAGGCCATGGTCCATGGAGATATCGAACGACAAGCCCGTTGTCGTTGCCAATGGCGGTGGTGGCCAGGCTGTTGCCAGCGGCGGCGACGGTTGCGATGTCGCTACAGCTGAAAGAAGAAGAAGCTAAAGATAAAGAATTGGATTGTACTGAAAAAACGACGGCTTAGCGCCATTGTTGGTGATGGCCGCACGCCTAAAGGCGAAGAACGAGATTTGGGCGGCTGCGTTTGGGATTTTTTTTGGTTTCTTGTTGGGGATAAGGGTTCCCCATATGTTCCGGAAGTGTTGTGGCACAATTTGTGACGTGTCGAATTAGGAAGTCCAAATGGGCAGTGAAGTGGGCCCCGCGATGGTCATGTAGTCAATTAATTGAAAATGTTATGACATTGAAATGAAATTGTGAGTATGCATGAAATTGTATGTTTTAACGAAGAAATTGTAATGTTTTAAGTCTTAACGTTGTAGACAAATTAATGTGTCTGTTGCAGTATAAAATTCTTTATGCTAATTGTTCACAAATTCAATGGTTTAGCCATTTAGACTCGGCGCTTTTGTAAGAAACTTTTGCTGTTTACAAGCATTTTAGTCCCACATCGACCAAAAACAAAGAAAGCGTGTATTGAAAGTGAAATCAGGCTTCTTAACAATTTTCTCGGCCTTCGTAATCAAAAGAAATTGGGTATGTTTCCCATATCTTCTCGAGAAACAAGTGGGCTACGCAAAATTATGCTCAATTTCATATGCGTCAATTCCGTCGAGATCTCTTCTTTAGTTGGGGGACGAATCCGCACGAATTGGATATTTTGAGGAACATATCTAGAGAGAATTGGTTACATAATGTGTGGTTGTTAAACAAGTATCGGTTTTTTAGCAAGATACGGAATGCATCGTCCAATATTCAATATGATTCCACAAGATCTAATTTCATTCAAGTAACGGATTCTAGCCAAGGTCAAGTGGACCGCCTGACCAATTGATTGGTGACAACTTGTTATTGAGAAGTTTGGTAGAACGATGTAAGTGGATGACGAGGATGATTGATCATCAAAATCTGATGTTGCCATTGCCAAGTGCAAAACTTACGAGGGCTAAGCTAATTATCTTGACTTGAAGATTAAAGATATGGAAAAATGAATGATAGTTTTGATATGGATTAATAATTGTTACATCTATGTAAAAGCTAGAGTGTATATATTTAATTTTGATTTCTTTACACTAATGACAATTTTTAAAATTAGTATTTTTAATAACGCGCCTAAGCTGTTTCGGAAGCAAGGCGGCCATAAAAACATCTCTACTAAGTGGGAGTAGGCTTAAACTCGTCTAGACATGGTCGAGGCATGCCTGACACGTTCGACCGGCGTCCTCTCTATTTAAAGGTTGCCTAAATATGGATTTTTATCATTTGAAATCTGAAAGTTTTAGTTGCAAAGCCATTGCAATTTGAAGAAGACAACCTTGTTTAGATTGATTTCTTTTGCTAATTTTTCATTTTCTCTACTATTTTTTGTTTTCTTTAACTTTTTTTCTCTTTAAACTGACCCACCGATTGTTGTTTTTCAGCTGTCCAACATATTCTTTCAGTACATTCTCTCATCACATTTCTATAAAAGCATCTTACATCTTTATATTATTTTTTCTTAAAAACGTGATTGGCCAACAGGAAAAAAAAGAGAGCATCTTTTTACTTTTATTATTCTTTTTGTAATGTTAAATATTAAATACTAGTTTCTTAAATGTTATATTATCCTTGTTTTTCTTACCAAATAATGTGTTTGCACTTTAACATACACCCCAGTATCTTACCGAAAGAACAAATTCTACCTGTGAACATAGATTTTATGGTGTGAATTGAGTTTTATAAAACATGCAAGTTATGTTAAATTTCGTTTGGTAATACCTTTTTTTTCTTTTTTTTGGTGAACAAACAGGCCACTTAGTAAATAAATAAATTTTGAATAGAAATCCATACTATTAAGAAAATATATAAACAAATAAATGAAACGGGTTGAGCCCCGTTTCTTTGGCGGGTCGGAACCGGAAAAAACAAACGGCTGCAAGGTTTTGGCTGGTTTTATCCTCATTCGCATGGTGTTTCCCTCTTTCTGCTAACACTTCAGTGGTAGTCACAGTCCCCAGAAAAGGCGAAGAAGCTGCTCTTCCAATGAACTTCAAATCCTTCGCCGCCCACTCTTTGGCGCTCCAACCCAGGGAGGCCGCCATGGCTGCGATTCAAACCTCCCCCTACCGGGTATACACACTCACACGAGAAATATATCTGTATTGGATATACACGCGCACACCAGCACTTATTTTGAACTCACAGTTGAGTGTTCACTTTCTGTTTGGTTCCCGAGAAAATGTTAGGAAAGACTAGAAACACTTGGAAGTTTCGGGAGGGCCTTAAAATTGTTCTGCTTTCTGTTTGAGATTTCGAGCTTCGTCTTCTTCCTACATTTGTCCCATGGTTTCTGGGAAAAGGAACGCAGGTTTCAACTGTTTGAAGAACGTTTTGGGTTGCTTTTTTAAATTTGTGATGATTTTCAAAGTTGCGATTTTTGCTTTTTTAAATTTGTGGTGAAGTGATGATGTACTTGAATTTGGAATTTCAGTTTGAGTTTATACTAAAGTGGATTACAATTCGGTTTCATGTGTCTGCATAATGTTGCGATTTTTATCGGCATGTGAGAGTATGAGGCATTGTTAGGCTTTTTTTATTTTGGCGCATCAGTTGCTTGATGGAATGTCACACAGAGACTTTCGATGGCGTTCTCTATGGTCGGAGTTTTGAGTGTTTTTTTTTCTTTAATTCGGTACCAGATTGAGATAGAACAAATAGAAATTACGAAATGTATGCGGTCTCTTGTTTATTGTAAGTGAAATTCAAAAGTGAGAGAGCTGACAGAATTGATTTTTCAAGATTTGGAAACTGGCATTATTTTTTTCTTTCTATTTTACAAAGTGCAAAGGGAACTCTATAAATGCTCTTAACTTCTAATTGGAATTCGACAACCAAACCGAATCACAATGATGGTAATAACCAACTGTGAACAAATTGTACCTTACTATTAACAAATAAATTTAGATTCCCTTCCACAGTTCTGAATTGTTCAGTTTCTTTTCTTCTTCTGAACTTCTTTGGACATAATTTTTCTTGAAATAAATGGCTTGATTCATGATTGAGTTCAATTTCTCATTTAGACACTAGATTTGTATCTCATTTAACTCCATCTTAAATCTTCTTAATATTTTCTAATAAACAGAACTGACAAATTGTGTTGTACATGGATCAGGTTCTGTCGCCAAGAACTTGCTCATCCTTTAGGAGCACAGCTTCTGTTGGCTTATTTTATTTCAGAGATAGGTCTTCAGTTAAAGTATTCTCCCTCTTTAACATCGCACACTATTCTACGTATTCCAATGACGAGTTTGGTTCGTCCTCAAAGCGAAGATCTCGAGGACCTGTTATGGCCGCAAAGAAAGTAGCTGAAGGTGTTTTTCTGTGTTATTATTCTTCTTTCAAATTTGGTGCTTGTAGCGTTGATCTGTCACACGATTTCTAGAGAAGTCCTTTTGAAGTATTTGTAATTTTTGTCTGAAAACCAAACGCAATATTCCTTTTATTCTTCTCCTAATTATTTGGGTTGATTGTTGTTGTTTAGGGAGAAAGCAAGAAGAGGGAAAATACAAGCACACAGTTGAGCTGCCAAAGACATCATTTAGCATGAGAGCGAACTCTTTAATGCGAGAGCCTGAAATCCAAAAAATATGGGATGACAATCAAGTGTTCAAAAGAGTTATTGGTAAAAATACAGGGGTGAGTTTCATACCATGCCTTAGATTTAGGTATCTGTGACCTGGCGTGACTTATTGGCAGACTTTTGCTTTCTTGGTCAGGAAAATTTCATTCTTCACGATGGTCCTCCATATGCCAATGGAGATCTTCACATAGGCCATGCTTTAAATAAGATTTTAAAGGATTTTATCAATCGTTACAAGGTATTTATTCCTCCTGTACTTATCCATTCACTATGATATTTTTACACATATTTGACATTCATTTTCAGCTGTGACTGTGAGTGAGGTAATTTGGATAGAAATTACTTAGGATTGACCAGTTTGGCTTGATTTGTCTTTATTGAGAGTGACCAATCAATCAAACAGTTGGACCACTCACAAACAAAGGTTTCCCTTGAAAACAACTTTGAAACTGAAAAGTGTTGGTAAACCAAGTTTTAATTAATTAAAAAGGATTGTTCCAGATCACCAATTGCTTACTAGCTTTTCGTATACATGCTTGGCCAATGTTAATATTCTAGCACATATCTTATATGTTCCAAAATGAATTGAACGCTTGCACGAGAATTTTAGCTCTCATTTGAAGAACATGGTGATATCTTGATTTCATTTGTTTCTGCAGTTCTTTTAAGTATCAGAATAGGTATAACATTACAACTTTGGATGCTGGTTAAGAAAATAAAAAAGCATGAGAGTTTCATGCTGCCTTACAGTTATTTATTCAACTAACATTTTGACAAACTCTTCTCATAACATACTAAAATAAATAAAACAAAACAGCTTTAGTTACATAAACCCAGACCCTATCCTCTTTATACATGCAAACTAAGCTACATTTGATTGGCTGTCAAAGCTCAATGACCCTTTCACAAAAATAAGTAAAGTTCATTCCTGTATTCTTTTTCTGTGGGCAGCTTCTTCAAAATTATAAGGTTCATTATGTGCCTGGTTGGGATTGTCATGGCTTACCAATTGAGTTGAAAGGCAAGTAATGTTTCGATCATATTCATTTATGTCTCATGAAAACCACTTTCAGAGGGAAAATAAGTTGAAGGGTTCTGTTGAATCCTCTCAGTTTTCCTAATGTAGCCTTAATTGCTAGAAATCAAGGTTTTTATTTTTTTAATTAATTTTTTTTATTGAGAAGTAGAAATCCAGTTTGAGTACATTAGGTTTATTTTCCTGGGTGAATGTGCTGATTAACTTGGGCATCATTTCGATCATTTCAGTTCTGCAATCACTTGATCAAGCTGCTCGAAAGGATCTTACACCAATAAAGTTGAGAGCAAAGGCAGCTAAATTTGCCAAGCAAACTGTTAAAACTCAGATGGAATCATTTAAGGTAAATACCCTTTATCGTCTCTCACATTAACTGTTTGTTTCTTGGCTCTATAAGAGTGATTCTTTGCAGATTATTTTCTTGACCCTTTAGGCTTAATTTGCAATTTAATTATGTTGAATCCACTGCTTGGAATAGTCTTGAACATTGATTGTTTCATCTGATTGCAGCGTTATGGAGTGTGGGCAGACTGGAATAATCCTTACCTAACTCTTGATCCAGAATATGAAGCTGCTCAGGTAGTTACAATGTTCATGATTTATTTGTAGACAATTTAAAGTTTTAAACTGAATGTAACCTCTAGAAGATGGTCAACAACCTATACTGTGGTAAAAAAATGTCTACTAATGGACTTCAGATAGCATTCTTTTTTGTCTAACAAACATTAAAAGGAGAAATTAAGAGGCCTAAACTTGCTCATCATTCTGTTTAAGGATGTTGATCTTGTATGTGGTTGAGTCAGTACACGTTTGTCTCATTTGTGTCGTATCATTTCCTAGATAGAAGTATTTGGCCAGATGGTCCTTCAAGGTTTCATCTACAGAGGCAGGAAACCAGTTCACTGGAGCCCCTCATCACGAACTGCTCTTGCAGAGGCTGAGTTGGAGGTAAATTTTTTTCTGCTTAATGTAAGTATATAGAAAATGTCACTGCTATGACATGTGCAGTTTGTTACTCTGTGGAGCTTCTGAACAGTTCTGAATTCTGACCAGGCTTAGATTGTGCTCTATCTCATGTTCACGTCTATGTATAAATGTGCTTTATTTATCCAGAGAAAACGGTTCATATGGCCTTCAAGATTTTCCAGTTAATTAATATTATAGACCTGGTACAGAATCATAGATTCCTTCATGTTTTCCTTTCATAATGTTTTTTCCATCCTTCTGTAAAATGCTGTCACTTTCTTGTGATGCTTTTGTAAAAGGATGTCAATTTTCATGTATTATCTCATTTTTCTTTCATACATTGTATTGGTATAGTTCCTATTTACTTGACTGAAACTTTTATTTGCAGTATCCAGAGGGGCATGTTTCGAGAAGCATATATGCCATTTTCAAATTGGTCAGTGCCTCTCCAACTTCAGGTGGCTTATTAAATGAGTATTTCCCAGATGTGTGCTTGGCCATTTGGACAACAACTCCCTGGACTATTCCAGCCAATGCTGGTGAGTGCCTATTCCAAAAATCTAAATTATTGGTAGCAGCATATTACTTCAGTATTTTTGTACAGTTTTTACTCGTTATATTAGTCTTTTTCGTTTGTATGGATCTCGAGGTGATAACAGCATACTAAACCATAGTATTTGGTTAAACTCATCTATGCTTATAATATCCATCTCTATTCTTTACAATAAGCTGTTTACTGAAGCTGCCTGTAGTTATTCTGCTAAAATTTTCTTCAGCCTAGATTTTGCAAAAGAAACTTCTTGATCTTAAGTTGTTATTAGTCAGTCATCTTTGTTCTTAATCTGTTTTATGCCTTGAATAGAAATAGTGTCAACTGTTTGTAATTAAGCATTAGCTTGATTTGGAAATTTGGATGAACTGACTTGGAAGAGAATGTACCATTAAAATCTTGGCCTCTTCTCACTTGTAAATTGTAATATAACTTGCTACACAGTTATTTATAATTAAACATCAGCTTGATTTGGAAATTTGGATGAACTGACTTTGAAAAGATGTACCATTAAAATCTTTGCCTCTTCTCACTTGTAATATAACTTGGTACACAGTTATGGATTCTCATCTTGCTGGTAATTGGTGTTAATTAATATGTCTTTTCCTACATAATTAAGCATTCCCACTTGTAGATATGACATATGAGCACCTTCCTTGGTCATTTAAGTAATAATTTTACTGTCCCTGTTTCATTTCACAGCGGTGGCTGTGAATGCCAAGCTTTTATATGCCATCGTTGAAGTACAGTCACTCCCAGAAGATTCTTTATCTGATGGAAATAAAAAGGGAAGGTCTGGAAATCTTTTGAAGGAAGAAAAGAAGCCTTTCCTTATTGTTGCTTCAGATCTTGTGCCAGCGTTAGAATCAAAATGGGGTGTGAAGCTTGTTGTTAGGAAAAGGGTGTCGGGTTCAGATCTTGAAAACTGCAGGTTATGGATTTAAAATGATACCTACGAAGAGATGTATTTATTTAACATAATTACCTCCCTTTTTTAATCACGGATGAAACTGAAAACTATTGACTGAGGTGTGATTTCTAATTTTCATTTCAGGTATGTCCATCCGGTTTTTAATAGGGAATGCCCCGTTGTCATTGGAGGAGATTATATTACAACAGAATCAGGAACAGGACTGGTCCATACAGCTCCTGGACATGGCCAGGAGGATTATGTCACTGGCCAGAAGTACGGACTACCTATGCTTTCTCCTGTAGATGATGATGGAAGGTTCACTGAAGAAGCTGGAAAGTTTTGTGGGCTTGATGTACTTGCTGATGGTAATATTGCTGTCATGAAATACTTGGATGAACATTTATCAATTATCATGGAAGAATCCTACCGTAAGTTCTTTCTTTCCCTTGAGCATCATAAGGGAACTTTCCTATTATTTTTTCTTTCGGGTTATTGCAAGCTGAGTCAGTGACAAGCTCTTCCTTCTGTTATGCAGAGCATAAGTATCCATATGACTGGAGAACAAAAAAACCCACAATATTTAGGGCAACTGAGCAATGGTTTGCTTCGGTAGAAGGGTTTCGTGAGGCTGTTATGGATGCAATTGGTCATGTAAAATGGATTCCACCTAAGGTATTCGTGGGGACGGCATAATGGGCTAGTCTTGTATGACTTTATTTATTGTATGCATAATAAGGTCATTTTAGTTATCTCGGGCTCTTACATAGTTATTGTGCCCTTTGCCAGCTTGTTCTTGCTGTTCAGTGTTGCTTCATCATCTAGCAGAATTTGAATCCTTGTTTTTGCAGTGTTTCCGAGTACTATATGACATCTTCAACTGCATTTCCTTCACTCATACTTAGCACAAGTCCCAATTCGCCTTCATTAAACTTAATAAGCGGTTCAGTTCAGCCTGCCTAGATGGAAAATGTGCTTGGAATTGTGAAGTTTATGTATTATGTTTTCCTAGGAGTTTTACTGATTTAGCAGTTTTAGATTTAGTCATTATTTATAGGTCTGGATTTACATTAGTTTGAATGCTATTATTCAGGCAGAAAACAGAATTTCTGCAATGACTTCCAGCCGCTCTGATTGGTGTATATCGCGGCAAAGGACATGGGGTGTTCCAATTCCAGTCTTTTATCATGTGGAGTCAAGGGAACCTCTGATGAATGAAGAGACTATTGAGCATATCAAGTGTAAGAGCCAGTTAGATTTACACTTCCTCTTTCTGTCTACTTATTTCCAAATATTATACTTATTTCCAAATATTAGTGTCTAATTAAGATCTTATAGAAATTAATATTTGCTTTAATTTTGAGCATCAGTTGTGAATATTTCCAACTGCATATGAGATGAGGGTTTTCTCACTTTTTCTAATGCATGGTGTCTGTCTGGCACACACAGGTGTGTATTTGTGTGCTTTTAGTACATATAAGAACTAAGAAGATAGATCAATGAATGAATATCCAATATACAAAGACTGCTCGAATGATTAGCCTACTTTTAATTGTTTTAAAGATGAATGGTGTATTTAATAGGTTAAATTTTGATTCTTTCAGTCCTCTGTTTTTGCAGCGATAATATCTGAAAAGGGTAGTGATGCGTGGTGGTACATGAAGGTCGAGGATCTTCTCCCTGATAAATATCGTGATAAAGCATCTGATTATGAAAAGGGGACTGATACAATGGATGTATGGTTTGATTCAGGTATTGATGTAGTTTTTATTTAACCTTGTCAGCTCTACCTTGTGCTGCTATATAAGAATATTCTCTATTACTTGGTAATGGCATGAATATAGATAGATAATTTCATCATTGATGATTTTCCCTTACAGAAGGGTAGTCTGGAAATATCTCATTTTGCATCTCAATCCATTTGTATCTTCGTGGTCATTTTTATCACATTGATATATGCAACTTCACTTGTTAGGTTGAAACATATAGTGGTTCGTTGTTGGTTCTTTTGTATAGTTGCCTTGCCTATACCAGAACATAATTTTTTCTCGGTCAAATATTCCAGAACATAATTGAACTTTGTCTTTTCGCTTACCATATTATTTATTGGGATCAGTCGGTGTTTACTACTTTGGATGCGTGTACATAACTGCATCTAACCTTTTCAGTTCTGTAATTTAATCTTTTATGTTTCTATACATGTATTTAAGTAAATGGTTAAGTTCTATTTCAGGCTCTTCTTGGGCTGCAGTGTTGGGGAAAAGAAATAGCCATAGTCTTCCTGCAGATTTGTACCTTGAGGGTATGGATCAGCATCGTGGGTGGTTCCAAAGTTCTTTGCTAACAAGTGTTGCTACTAAAGGTAATGAGAATCTGGACATGTTCATTTATCCTCACTATGCATTATAACATTGAAACTGGTTTTCTTAATAATAATTAATAACCAATAAAACAGAGGGTTGATTTTTATTTTTTAAATTTTATTTTGTGTAAATAGCACATTTTTGCATTACTCCTCGTGTTTGAAATGTGATTAATTTTGGGGAGGTGTCATATACACATTTTCGATGGAAGTCTTCTTCTTTATTTAAGACAATTAAACATCCTGTGGTTCCCTTCACCCATACCTGATGTAGGATAAATATGTTTAAAAAGGCCGCATTAATCCTTCCATTGCATTATCTTCATACCCTTGACTATGAGTATTGGCATCATAGCTTAATAAAAATAGTACATTGAGAATGCAAACCAGACTTAGATTGGTTGCCAGGTAAGATCTTTGGAATTAAATCTTGACCGCTGCATTGTAGTGATTATAATGTAGTCTAGTCTCTAACTACAGTAGTTGAACGCTGAGGGAAATGGTATGTAATTTAAATAGTTTCAGCAATGCTAGTATATAATTGTTTATGTCCAGGTGTTCATTCTTCTGATTTTAAGCCACAGAGGCTATTTTCATTTTAGAGAGAAGTATTTGTTTCAAACAGTGACACTGCTTGAATCTGTTACTTTGCTTTGATACAGGAAAGGCTCCATATTCCAGTGTTATAACACATGGATTTGTATTGGATGAGAAAGGTTTGAAAATGAGCAAATCTTTGGGTAATGTAGTAGATCCACGGACTGTGATTGAAGGAGGGAAGAACCAAAAGGTAAGTAATTGTTGTGAAGTAAATTTAAACCTACTCAATTACCATCTGAATCAATCTTCAACAGTATCTGCATACTAAAGTCTTCATTTCTCTGCTGGCAGGATGGCTATGGAGCGGATGTCCTGCGTCTTTGGGTTTCTAGTGTAGATTATACAGGCGATGTTACAATCGGCCCTCAAATTCTCCGTCAAATGTCAGATATTTATAGGAAGACGCGAGGAACATTGAGATACCTTTTGGGAAATCTTCATGATTGGAATGTATGTTCAACTTTCACAATCAGTGCTTTTGAATTCAGATGTCTGACCCTATAAAAAATTCTACATGTTTAGTCATCTTAAGAATCCCAGCTTTACTACCTCTTGCTGGATAACTATCTCTTAATCCCAAATACACAGATTGGTGCACATGCTCACAAAGGTATAAAATATCGATGATATCGGAAATATCGGTAGTCCAAAAACACGGAAATTTTGATGGAAATATCGGGATATTATCGATATCGATAATAATTGAATAAAAACCACGGAAATTGTAAGAAAAACTTGGAAATTTTTATTGAAACTTTGCAGGATGTTTATTTAGTCAATTATCTATTAGTTTATCACAAAAAATTGGAAGGAAATGCATTGCATGATGGATTTAACTGATTTAAGTTGATTATATAGCGAGCTGGCAAACATTGTGAGTGTAGAAAATATGTAGTAATTAATGAAAGAAGTTTAAACACACCATAATCATTTATATATAATGAATTAGTACAATATTTTACACTTTATACATTGCATGGTAAGATACATAAGTGACTTAGTACCACATAGAGTTCCTATCAAGGTCTAAAATATCGATGATATCGGAAATGTCGGTAGTCCAAAAACACGGAAATTTCGATGGAAATATCGGGATAATATCGATATTTTAAACCTTGCTCACAACTCATGTATAAAACCTGTTTATTGCTTCTTTTTGTAAGTCTATGCTGCAAGTGACAATGCTGTTTCAGGCAGTTTTATCTCTTGGTCTGTTGTTTTCACTTATACATAACTACATCATTTTGGCAGGCTGATAGTGCTATCTCTTACCACGATCTTCCCATGATTGATCAGTACGCACTGTTTCAGCTTGAAATTTTTGTGAAAAACAGTAAAGAGTGCTACGAAAACTATCAGTTCTTTAAGATATTTCAGGTGAACTTTCTCTTAAGCCTTTTGATTTGATTTAGTTATGTTTCTGTTTAAAGTGTATAGTTTTATGGTCAATTAAATGATAGCATTGCATGTGAGGCTTTGTTTCTCGAAATGGCTCCTAGAAATATATGTTCACGGATGTAGCAACTTTGGATTATCTTTCGGTTGCCATTATGGCTGACCAAAGTTGAGTACTTTGTACATAAACCAAATAATAGTTGAAGAAAAGAGTGTAAATGTATGGTGGGTCTTACATCCCCTTTGAAATAAATCTTACCATTGTTGTTTTCATACTGCGATGGCAATCTGAGCCATTGTAAAAATCATTTAAAAATGCATAGCAATAGTTGCCATTAGTTGGTACTGAATCCTGATTGTATGTCAACTTAGCCCCCTTAATTTAGCTGGAATTCCATGCAACTATCTAATTAGCTTTCTTCATATTCTCAGATCATACAGCGGTTTGTTGTCGTTGACCTGTCAAATTTCTATTTTGATGTCGCCAAAGATCGGCTTTATGTTGGGTAATTCACCTCCTGCTCTATCTACCAGTTTCTAGGCATCTGCATAACTCTTGTACCTTCCATTGATCTGTCACCCTCGTGATGTTCATATGCTTTTACATTGCAAGTCTTCATTTTCTAGAATTAGAGATGAAGCATAGTTTATCATTTCAGGGGTACAAGTAGTTTTACTAGAAGAAGTTGTCAAACAGTTCTTGCAGCACTTCTCCTCTCTGTAGTGAGAGTGATTGCTCCGATATTACCTCATTTGGCTGAAGATGTATGGCAAAACCTTCCGTTCCAGTACACTGACGATGATGGCTCTGCTGCCAAATTTGTTTTTGAATCAAGATGGCCAGCTTTGAACAACACATGGCTCTCTCTTTCGAAAGAGGAAACTAATTTCTGGGAAAAGGTTCTTGAGGTAATCACCATTCTGTTTAATGTTCTTCACACATTAGTACAATTTGGGGTTTGTGCAGTCCATGTCCTTGTGACATATTACAACTGAGTTGTTTAAGGGAAAACCTTGGAAAATTTAAACTCCAGTTTCTTATTGGTTGTCAGTAAAAAAATTAACGATCTCATAAACTTGATGCTCTTGAATCTCATCGTCTATTGTTCCTCTCTAAGCCAAAATTAACGATAACATACACTTGATGCTCTTGGTTGTCTGGTTTTGACATTTCGTTCTTGTTTACTTTCTTTTCCTGACAGGTTTTATTCACCTGTAAAATAATCAGATAAATCTAGATTCTAATGTTAGAAGTGCTCTTAGAACAATGAAAGAAATGCCACGGTTGATATCTGTCTCTGATGTATTTCACTTGTTTCTAATGCGTATGCACTTGTGAGCAGTTGAGAACTGAGGTGAACAAAGTCCTGGAGGTTGCTCGTACGGAAAAGCTAATTGGCTCTAGTTTAGATGCCAAGGTCTACCTTCACACTTCGGATTCCGGTCTGGCCTCTAGATTAGGTGAAATGTCTGAGGCCAACAACGACGCAGACACACTGCATCGCATATTCATAACATCTCAGGTAAGTTCAAATTCCTACTCGCTGGTTCACCTGGTAGCTAAACAGACATGATCCGCCCTCTGATCACTATTTACATTTGTTTATATGAATGCAGGCAGAGGTTCTTCCTTCGTTGGAAGATGAGCTGATTGCGAACATACCTCACAAAGGAGAATACCTCATCGAAGAAAACGTCAAAGTCTGGATCGGAGTGTCTCGTGCCGAGGGCTTAAAGTGCGAAAGATGCTGGAATTATTCACCTCAAGTTGGTTCCTTTCCAGAGCACAGCACGCTTTGCGGCCGCTGCTATAATGTGGTAAATGTTCAACAATCTCCATCTCCAGCTGTAGCTGTGGTCAGTTGAGATTCCGTCAGTTCGACATTTGCTCCGATTCCCTTCCTTTCTGGGTTGAGCAGACAAGCGTAGAGCATATTGCTTAGAGCTGCATTTGTACAGACTACAGAGCATCATTGAAGGTTTTGACGAATATTTCAATCAATACAATAATCCAAGTGTTGTACGGAAAATCCCTCCATTTTTTAGGAAACTACAAGGTCCAACTACAATGGTACTTTAATGCAGGATCTAACCGTTGATTTTTCGGACCAATCACAAGTATTATATTGACAGTGAAGAGCACGCCGAGAGTTTAACCGGACAAGGACTGGGATTGGGTTTTCCTTTTTTCGGGAACTAACCCCAATCTAAGTTGGGTCAAACTAGGTGACTGATTAATTAGCCTTCTAAAATACTAGAACATACGTGTCACGATCTTAAAGGTCAACTGAAGTCAACAATCGAGGCATTTTCGTTATTTTCCACCTTTGAGAATTAAATTATATTAAAATCAGGAACGGTAGTAACATCTACTCTTTTGAGAAGGAAAATGCTAGAAAGACCATATTTTTATACCAAATTTGTGTATCATCTGACGTGGTAAATGATGTGTATATATATGCCACGTTAATTAATAAATTTTTCTGACTGGATGTCGACTGTACACATCACTTACCTCAAGAGATATTGCGGGAATATAGTAAATATGTGGTCTTCCTAGCCGTGACAAGCTTCAGTTTTATAATGAATTTTATCAGTCCACGTAAGACTGAATCTGGGACGCACCTTGTAATGTCATAAGATAGTTGTCTAAAAATAAACAGTACATTTCTTTGCAAAGGATCACCATCTCAAGTTGGTTCCTTTCCAGAGCACAGCACGCTTTGCAGCCGCTGCTATAATATATGGTTGATGTTCAACAATCTCCATCTCCAGCTGTAGCTGCGGTCAGTCGAGATTCCGTCGGTTCGACATTTGCTCCGATTTGTTTCTGGGTTGAGCAGACTAGTGGCTTTTGTACAGCACATTGCTTAGAGCTGCATTTGTACAGAGCATCAATTGAAGATTTTGACGAATATTTCAACCAATACAATAATCCAAGTGTTGTACATAGGGTCCAACTAGAATGGTACGCTACGTTCCATGCAAGATTTGACCCGTCAGATCTCTATATGCAAAATCTAACCGTTAATTTCTCGAACCAACAGTGGTACATACCATGAATTCTTTGTTTTACTGTGTAATGCAAAGGGACATCGAATCTATCAACCTAACATTGCATAACATTCAGGGAGTCAACCCTATAGGAAAACTGAAGACAGTACTTTCCATGGATCATCAATGCAAGACAACCGGGTGGCCATGTAGCAACCCTAAACCCTACAGGGTAAAACTGCCTGAGTCGATGACCTAACGTTGAACAACGTTCATGGAAGCAACCCTAGTGGGCGGAGGAACAAGGCTTATCACAGGTGGTCCGAGCCCTCAACTCATTTCTCAAAATGTAAGACATTCGGGTACACTCGCAACGGAGTCTTATTGATAAGCTGGTGAAATCAAGATAAAATTGCATAAATATGCTGCACAAGCCACTCAAGTGAATACCTAATTTACAGGGGTTAAACCCTAGGACATGGAGGAAGTGAGAGACCAGAGTTAAACGGGAAGTGGTGGACGACTAACAGGGAACCCTAGCACTTGCTGGAGTAAAACAGTTTATGTTACAAACAAACAGAGATCAAATGTTCTTCCAAGCCCCCGCGGATTTGGCAAATTCTTCCAGTAAGATCTTTGAGCCTGAAGTCGGTGAGGGTTGTTGTGGAATAAATTCAGAATCGTCCAAATCCTGGGAGTGAATGGGTATAATGTAAGAACACAAACCAAGTCATTATGCTTTGAACCGAAAAACAATAATTCAGATATTCAGAAGGATAGGATCCAGTTGACGGTGATAGCCCTTACCTGTGTCTGTATTTGCTGATGTGGTTGCTGATCTTGGGCAATTGTGCAGGCTTGCGGTTGCGACATTCTATAGTAGGGCTCTTTGAGATCAAGTTTACAAGAAGACTGCTGAATTATTCCTCCTAGCTCAGCCCCAGGGCCCCACATTTTAGCTGAAGGTGAGGCCATAACTCGTTAGAAAACCAGAAAAAGAAATCTGAAGCCAAAACAAGTATTATATTAGACACTGACCTGCCAAAGTGAGATATATTGTGTAACTCTGAGAATTGTGGGCAACCATGTGGAGTCGGCCAGTGATTTCTTGTCCTGCCATCACATAAATTGGCTGAGAGAGAACGCAGCGTAATTGGTACCAATGGGTTGTTGGTGCACCAGGCGCGGTGGTAAGCCACCTTTGTACGGTACTGTAAATAAGCAATGTGAAAGCAGTTATGAGACCCACAAATTTGCATCATAAATGAAATGCAGAAGATTATATTGATTACACAAATCATTGATTCAGATGATTACCTCCCATCAAACAAGACATCGAACCAGCATGCTAACCCATGCACTCTAGTGCCTACAGCAGCTGTAAACCGTAAAGGTATGTCGATTTCATACAAGTCCTCTTCGCTTGTTTTGGTAAAGTCAATCACATGAGACATGGAAGGAGCCACCAGTAATCTTGGATCAAAGGCATCTACCACAGGCTGTACGAGAATAAAACAGAATAATTCAGCACATCATCAAGTCCTAGCAACCAAAACAACCACCAATAAAATGTCTTGCACAGATAAACTTTTGGATCCTGGAATTTTTAAATAATCACTCACCAAGGAAATTCAGCCATTTCGGTCTGAGGGATTTGCAAAAAGCCCTTGGAAAGTTATTGATGTTGCATATGTCCACTTATTTTTGTTGTTTCATTTAAGAGATGCATAAACCCCCCTTAGCTCAAAGGCCTAGGCAAGTCAATAAAAGTTGCTGGGTTCTTACAAAACCATACCAATCAACTAAGGGAATTAGATTCTTAAATAGTGATGGCAGAGGGTACGTAGCTATCCCTTATTTCACTAGACCATGAAAAGTGAAGAGCGCGCCAAGAGTTTACCAAGAACAGGATGAATGGGAGATGCACAGAGTGACAAATCAAGTTTGATTAGGTTTATCGTCAAGCGTAATTTCATGGAATAGGAAATAGGAAGAATCCAGGAAATCCTAAAACTAAAATTCCATTTAACAAGTTAAAAAAAAAAGATAGTTTAATTATTCAAGTTCTTATTTAACCTACACATGTAAACTATGGTTGCAAAACACAGCAATAACGTACAAGTTTTGCAATACTTTTAAGTTATGTGTAAGAAATATATAGACCTGTGAAAAATATCCCTTGAATGCAGATCCATACAACGGTTGCAAATCAACTCCATAATAATTTTGTTGCTGCCAGAAGAGGGCCTGTATATTTACAAACAAGAACATTAATCTACATCAAATAAGAGAGGAAATTGATTGCACTACACGTTTATAACAGCAATCTAATAGAACTTTTAGATCAGCTGCATTGTGCATGGCTTGTAGGTTACAAGTTTCTGAATGGTTATCCATGCATAATGTCCTTCCTTATATAAATTAACGAAAAATGATGACGACATACGCACCTTATTTGCTATTTCAACAAACAAATATTCATCACTGAAAGGTGCCATGTGAATCCTGCGGAAGTAATCAACTTGAATTGATGAGAAAAATAAAAGTAACAGATATAACGATTTTGAATAGGTACTAATAGTAATCAATATACACTAGGACCACAAGCAAATGAAATGAAAGATCTAACATAGCAATATAGCATCACCGAACAACCCAAGAGAAAAATAACGTGGCCAGGCAACATGTAGGTAATATGATATCGAATATTTTATCATGACTAGTAACTAACATTACCTAACTAATCCTGATCTGAACTAAAATAATTTTACTGCTGGGAACCCACTTCTTGTCTAAAAAAAAGGTAAATATCCCACAGCTGACATCTTTTTTTTTTTTTGTTAACCTAGAGTTGATATTTTCAAAGAGTGTCCCATGATACAAGTAAAATAACGTAAACAAGAGATACCAGAAAACAAAACATAGAAGAAATTCAAAGGTTAAATTACCTTCCCAATGTGGGGAACATTTTCCCATTTGGTTGAAGAAACCGATCTCTTGCAATCACATAGGTTTCCAGCATTCTTTCATTAATTAACAAAGTGCCTAAAGCCATGACAAAGAAAAGTTTACATTAGGACTAGTTTCAGACTATCAGCGGAGCAGATACATCAAGAAAAGCAGGGCAACATCCATTTGAATGTCTATAGCAAATACATATAGAGGCTTACCCATTGGCTCTGAGATCAGGATATCTGCTTTCTCTGGCAATTCAACCTCCTCAATTTTACCTTTGATTACCTACATGTAGATGACATATGTTCCCATTAGAGAACAGGAATGAAGAAAAAAAGGACAAAAGATTCAGAAATGACATCATTAGTCTCACAGTTATCCTTTCACCCAGTGAAGGGTTCCCTGCAATTAGCTTGCGTGCATATTCTGCCATTTCAGATGCTTCCACAGCATAAACATGTTTAGCACCAGCCTATATTGGGAAGAAAAGAAATAGAAGATCGAGAAGAGGTATGCCAAAACAAAATATGCAAGATTACTATACACAAACTTAATTGATCAAAGAGCTGAGTGTACCTGAGCAGCAAATAATGACAAAATACCACTGCCAGCACCAACATCAACAACCACACGACCATTAAAATCCACACGATTTTCTATGACTGCAGCATAATAGGTTCCTGAAGTAGATAACCAGGGCACTTACTAACATATTCAACATCAACTCATAGGATATTTTTAGTGAAACTAATAAAATTTAGTGTAAATACTAAATTTACAATATGGATTCTGAAGCTCAAGAATACATCTCAACTCCAAAACAAAAGAAACGTGAAGTTGAAAATGAACAAGAATATAGTTAGTGAACTAACCTGTCCTAACATAATCCTGTAACATGTTCTGTTGATGTAGCAATTGTCCGTAGTAATGGAAATACATTTTAGCAGAAGACGGCTCTATTTTGTCGTCAAACTTGCTTTTGGTAGATGATAGTTCTCCATTTGGTAACTTTTGTCCTGCAAGAGTGCACAAAAACGGATTAATTGACAAGAAATGAACGCCGCGCGACAAGAAGCAAGACAGTCAAAGTATAGGAGTATTTGCATGGAAGAACTCATAAGACACAATCATGTCACAACAGAATAGCTATGTTCTAGATGTGCAATGATATTCATCTAGTACTGCTTCGGTCAATTCATCCACAAACAGAAGAAATACGTCAAAATAGTCATAAGTAAACTTTCGGAACAGAACCTTGATCAACAAGGTCCTTCTTCCATTGCTCAAATGCATGATGGAAGGCTGCACTCTCCTCCTCGTTATTAAAACGAATAGTGACTCCCCTTGAATACGATTTCTGGTTCAAAAGAAGTAATGTTACAAGAAACAAACATCCGACAGATATTGAATGAATCGTATAAAAATGTTGCGCACAAAGGTACAAACAACGAACAATGTTGCATGAAAAAGTACAATCAACGTGAAAATCCACTGTGATACATATTTGGCACTGCAAAAGTTTGCAAAGTAAAATCATCAAAATGCAAACGCGTAAAGATAAACTATTTCGGTTACCTCTTTGTCGGTATCAGAACCTTCCGTTATGCAAACCGACTGCACCGGACCTAACTTGAATAGCTGCGGACGGAAGAAACACATACCAAAATCAAACAACAAACTTACAACATTGTATCAAATATTATACTACCGACAAAAATCAGCATATTCATATATCTATGTATAATTAAATTTTTTAAGCAGTAAAGCCAGAGTAAACTGTTCTCAACTAGATATTTTATTTTCCTTCACTTTCTCGGCAACCAAACAAAGCTGAATACTTCTTAACTTAAAAAGACTAAACTGAAACAGCATACTCCAAATAAAAGGCAAACCTTAGCAGTTCGGAGATCGACATTGAGGCGGGCATCGGACTCAGCCTCCTGCTGAAACCGGAGCTCTGCAACTCCGTCTTCGGCGCTGAACCGAGCCACCGCCGGTGCCAGAGTAAAAGAAGACGACGACGAAGCGAGCTCGGAGGCGGATGCCAATGCAAACTCCTGCCGCTTCTTCGCTGCTTCTGCCGCAGAGCCCTCCATTATCGCCTTCTCCAACCTCAATCGGGATATTTACTAAATTAAAAAATCAAAAGAATAAAGGAAAAAAAAAAGGAAAAAGAAAAAGCAGCGACTGATTATTCGAAGTCAGTGGAGGAGTGAGAAAATTAGGGTTTGGTTAGAGAGAGAAAGTGAAGGAGGGAAAGGGTTGGAGAATTTGGAGAGCCGCCAGAGAACGAAACAAACAAGAGAGTTGGGATTTTATAGTGAGAGAGCGAGCTTTGAGGAGAGTTGAGTTCACACATTCCTCAGAGAAAGGTTCCAACGTGGACATGTGCTGACGTGTCCATTGTGTTGGCGGTGAGTTGAGAATCCGGATTCTGGTCAGATTTTTTTTATGAAGATTTCGGAAGTTTGTAAATTGTATTCATTTATCATAAATTGTGTGATTATAAATTATATTTTATTTAAAATTAAATACAAATACTATCTTATAAAACTAGTAGTACGATGTAAATGAACATAATTTACGAATCTCGAAAAAAAAATTCGGAGAGGAGAGAATTCTGTTACTGCGATTGCTGGATTCGGTTGTGGGACCCAGGGGGAAGCGGAAGGGGTTTCCTTGCTTGTTCGGGGAGTTGAAATTTTAAAGGTAGTGGGGTTTTGGGTGTGTTAACGGTTTGTTTGGCCCAAATTTAACAGCTCGCATGCTTTTGCTTTTGAGATCTTCTTTTGCTACTGGGATGTTCATGGGCTGGACTGGACCCACCACTACTAACTTGTAAAATACACTGTGTTGGGCTGGGTCAGGAATTTTAGCCCAAAAACTTAGGTAAATTTTAAATAAGAATTGTCGTTAGATTCTTAATAAAAAAAAACCCACGATTTTAAATCAATGAAATAGCTACATTGGTGTAGGGGTGGGCAAACGGGTCCTGGACCCGCGGGTCGGGACGGGTTCAAGCGGATCGGGGCGGGTACGGGACGGGTCTAAATATTTTGGAGAAGAAATGGGGCGGGGCGGGGCAGGGTGGAGGAAATGACGGGGCAGGACGGGTCTAAAAATCAGGAAAAACGGGGGCTCGGCCCGAACCGTTTCTACCGTTGGATTATTGGATTGGATTTAATCACACCTCCACTTCACCGTTTGATTGGATCTTTTCTGAGTCAGACTTCTCTCTTGTCTCTCCCATTCATTCACGAAAGCCATCACAATTCACCGACTCGACACGAAAGCCTTGAGATTGTCAAACAAAATTCATCACCATCTCATCTTCTTCCAATTCACTGTCTTCGATTCCCCCTGTCCGTCTTCCAACTCTTCAAAAAAAATCAAAATTCATCACCATCTCATCTTCTTCCAAATTGAAATCGAGATTGTCGAACTCTACAGTCCCAAGCAAAGAGGATGAAGATCCTCAACATCAGCGCCTCGAGATTGTCAAACACCACCATCGTCAGCGCCAAGCGAATCGAAATCGACCACCATGCCCTTTGTTCTTAGTCTTCCAGTGTCTCCTCTCAGATCTTAATTTTCTGCAAGATTTGGCATTTGGCCCATCTGGGTTTTCATTAATCTGCAGGTATGGTGGGAAATCTGAGATGGTTTTTTTTTTTTTAATTTGTTGTGGAGTTTAGACTTTAGAGCATCTGGGTTTTCATTGAAAATGCCCTTTGTTTTTTTTTGTTTTTGTTTTTTGTTTTTTTGTTGTGGGTTCTAAGAGAATTTGGGTTTTCATTGAACATACCCTTTGTATTTTATGAATTCGTTTGTTCTGAGAGCAGTTCGGCTTGAGCCATCTTGATTTTTTAATTAGTGGATAAAACCATTGGGTTTCTTGGCATGGATTATCGTAGTGGATGCTTCATTGTTGTGGATATACTGTTCGTCTTCAGTACTTTTAGCTTTGAATTGTTTGATGGCAGCTAGAAATGCATCGTCTCCTCTGATTTTAAAGCCATTGCTAATCCGCCACCGACGAGCATGCAACGTTTGAAGGTTACCCTTAGGACCCGTGGGGACCCGTAGGAATCGGCCCGTTTTAAAAGGGCCGGGTTAGGTCCGGATCCTATTTTGAAAAATCCAAAACCCGTCCCGCCCCGCCCCGTTTTATTTACAAACGGGTTCGGTCCGGTTCCTTCAATTTTGGGCCCAACCCGGCCCGTGCCCACCCCTACGTTGGTGTTTGTTGAGAGCATTGGATATTGTCATTTAATTTTGAGTGAAATGCTCATATTATAACATGGTATCAAAATAAATTATTATTATATGAGACTCAACGTGTGTCACAAAAGAAAAATTAAAGTTGAATGTATGATGAGAGTATCCCAGAAAAAGCATGTTGAGCATTCTCTAGTAACTAGAAAAAAAGATTGTTTCAACGATGACATGTGGACCATTTCCAATGTAGATGTTAAATTTAGTTTTTACAGCTAATGGGACAAAATAACATTTTATAAAGTCTCATATTCTAACTGAGAAGTTAAATTATAATGTTTTTTGGTTATTTATAAATTTAAGTGGGTCAGAATTTAATAATAAAATAATCAATAAGTGAAAGAAAAATGATAAAAACTATGTGGGCCAACATTAAAATAAAACAAAAGAACATTTTTACATTGCCTTCAAATTTGGCTGCAAAGTGGAAAATATCAATTCATTTAGGATTTTGACATCTCCTCTTAAACTAGAAAACCACATTTTTTGTCAAAATAATCCCGTAAGATTTTTTACATATCCTTTGGAAATACTCTTATGCAATTAAAATGTGTTAATCACAATTGTCCCGTAAGATTTTTTACATATCCTTTGGATTCTCTGTGTGAAGATTCTGGAAGTTTATGAATTGTATCTGTTTATCGTACATTATGTGGTTATATATTATTTTAATTTTTTTATTTAAAATTAAATACAAACAGTATCTTATAAAACTAATTGTACATTGTACTATAAATGAACACAATTTACGAATCTCCACAAAAAAAAATTCGGAAGGAAGAGGATCGTGTTGGGTGAGTTGAGGTGAGGTGATGCGGTTACTTTGCGATTGCTGGATTCGGTTGTGGGACCCAGAGGGAAGCGCAAGGGGTTTCCTTGCTTGTTCGGGGAGTTGATATTTTAAAGGTAGTGGGGTTTTGGGTGTGTTAACGGCTTGTTTGGCCCAAATTTAACAGCTTGCATGCTTTTGCTTTTGAGATCTTCTTTTGCTGGTGGGATGTCCATGGGCTGGACCCACCACCACTAACTTGTACAATACACTGTGTTGGACTGGGTCAGGAATCCGAGCCCAAAAACTGGATATTATTTATATTGAAATTTTTCACTGTTATATCTTGGTCGGTGGATTCTTAAATGAATGAGGTAACTAAATTGGTGTTTCTTGAGAGCATTCTACGATGGATATCGTCATTTGATTTTCAATGAAATGCTCGTATACCAACATGGTATCAAAACAAATTATTAATATATGAAGCTCAACAATCAAACATGCTATGTATGTCACAAAAGAAAAACTAAAGACGAAGGTGTGCTGAGAGTTTCTTGGAAAAATACATGTTAAGCATTCTCAAATAACTAAAAAAATCAATTGTTTCAATTATGACATTTAGACCATCTCCAATGCAGATGTCAAATTTATTTTTACAGCTGATATGACAAAATAACATTTTGTAAAGACTCATACTCTAACGTGATGTCAAATTAGAATGCTTTTTGGTTATTTATAAAATCAGTAGGTCAGAATTTAGTGATAAAATAATCATTAAATGAAAGAAAAATAAAGAAATATGTGGGTTAGCATTAAAATAAAACAGAATAAAATTTCGACGTTGCTTCAAATTTGTCATCCAAGTGGACGATGTCAATTCATTTAGGATTTTGACATCTTCTTTGAAACAAAAAAACCTACCTTTTTTTGTCAAAACAAACTACGTCGAATTTTTGACACTGTTAATGTGTTAATCACAATTAAAGTTATGCTTGAGTTAGAAATTTAAAGTTATAAGAAATTGAGATCAAGTTAATAAACAATAAACTAGAAATGATTTTCATGAAAATTACAAATGTTTGTGAAAGGAATTGCAAATTTGTACTTGAAGTCATTTACAAATTCCTCTTACATACATGTGCATTTTAAAATCTCAATCGAACACACCCGCCTAATTAAACATCAAAATTTATCACTCCAGAGAGCAAGGAGGAACTTGACATAGGAGGAGAATTCTCTACCCTTCTAATCTCTTTACCCTTCCATGCCCTCCTATGTAAACAGTCACTGTTAAGCCACGTCAATATCTTATATTGATTTTTTTATAAAGATAATAAGACAAAAAATAATGTATGAGATAAAGGGATGGAAATGGATAGGAATAGGAGGGTAGATTGATGAAAATGGATAGGAATAGGAGGGTAGAAAATCATTCCACCTCGATATATGATATGCATTTTTTTCCAAACAAAACCCAAGAATCAATAATACATTTGAAGTTTAATATTCCTTCAAAGATAAATCATTAACAAAAAAACATCAAAAGTGAATTACAAATTGACAGTATTATTAACTTAATAAATTAAAAAAATAAATATTAGCAACAAATAAAAAAAAAATCAGGAAGATGATGACTGCCTGATAGCTTTGAAAGCAGGGTGCAGCAATCCAAGCTTGTCCTTCACCTCCAGCGGATTGCTACTCTCATTCCTTACCCTCTTCACTCTCCTACTTCCCAGCGACTTATGCTCGAACCCGTACATCTGCAACACCTGATTATCCCCAAAATTGTACGCCCGGTCCATCTGCTTCAAGCACCGCTCCACCGGGTAATCCCCGAACTTCCCGCACGGCTTGCACCCGACGAAATGCGTCACCAGCGGCCACCGGTGGTCGCCCAGCCCCGGGTGGTGGTTCTCGATCATCTCCTCGTATCTGTCCACCAGAATCCCCCAATAACCGTGGAGATAATACCCGTTTTCCAAGTACACCTTCTCCCCCCAAGTGTCCCTCCCTTTCGCTAATATATAAACCATGGCGGACTGGTCGTCGGCTTCGAAAACGGGTCGACCTTTGAGCTCCCGGGTCAGGACCTTACCCGCCTCGTCCCGGATCTTCCCCTTGGGACCCATCGGCGCCCAGACGTCCAGCATGTCGAGCGACCACTGGCAATTTCTGAGCAGGAACGACCCGGTGTTCAACCCGATCCAATTCTTATCACCATACACCATCTCGTTCCATCCGTGCATAACGAAATTGTGATCCTTGTATCGCTCCCAGGGGACCTCGAACGCCATGTCGGTGAACATGGCGTCGGAATCCATCCACCAGAGGAACTCCACCTCCGGGTGGGACAGGAGGAGCTTCCGGATCAGCGGCAGCTTGGCCCAAAACCCGGCCATTTCCGCGTCCAGAAGAGCAAAATTGTAAAAGACCTCGATCCCGTGGAGGCGGCAGTAGTCGATTTTGTTCTTGATCGATTTCAATAGGTAGTGGTCACCAACCGGATTTTCGCACGGTTTGGGCGACGACCCGGTTACCAACAGGACCCGGGGCTTATTGGGTCCGACAAAATTGGGGAAACCCGGGTTTTTCTTCAGCCAATCAGATCTCTGCTCGTCCCAGTTCGATATTTTGGGGCCGAGACTGTAGGGCTGGTTCGGGTCGCGCTTCTCGTCTTCCGTTTCGGGTTCGTCTTTGAGGATTTTGGATATGTCGAACTCGGCGTAGTTGTTGGACTGGCCGGCCTGGTCGGCATCGTTTTGGTTGGTTTCGGGGGTGGCTTCCTTGAGCACTCGATGGGGCTCCACGCGCCGGTTGTGCGTGTAAAACCGTTCGCGGATGTCGTTGAAGTCCTGCTCTGGTGTTCCGAACTTCCCGGCTCCGACTGTGCCGCGCAGGACAACGACGGTTAAGAACAAGCACAGAAACGTCACCATTCCCTGCCGCAAAGCTCTCTGGATCTGGCGGGCCCGGCGAGGCCATAAGCACCGGTCCAGCATTCTGACTCGCCCGAGTTGAACCGGAAGGTGGATACAAGAACTGCAGCGTTTGAGGCTGCCTTCAGGATTTTGTACTCCGAAGGAGGTTAGGATTGTAAATATGGAGGAAATGGTGGGCGTTTAGGGGGTGAGAAGGAGAAACGTCGGTGCTGGCTTGGGGGAATGAACATCAGAAATGTATATAAGCTCCCGACAAGTTTCCGAATTATTTAAAATTAATTTATAGAAGTTGTATTTTTTATTTAAGTTCTTCTCGCACGTCATCCCGTTGGAGGGAAAAACTACTCGGCGGTCCAATCCCGCCAATTTTCTCTTTTTTTTTTCTTTTTTTTTTAATTTTTAATTTTTATTCTATATCAAAGTAGACTTATATCAAAATGTAGGGTTCATTGATTATTTTTAGGGGTGTGATATCCACACACCCTATTTTACTTTTCACATACTTTTTTAATTTTCGGTCGTCAGATTTGATGAATTGAAGAAGATCAAATGACTGAAATTATCAAGGGGTGTATGAGAAGTAAAATAAGATATGTGGATAGCACATTCCTATTTTTATTTATTTTTCTTTAGTACATTGATATTTTTACAGTAAAAAAGTGAGAGTTCGGTTAAGCCACACAATATGCAGCTTAATTTGGTATCAAATTCACCATACACGATATTCGAATCTAATACCTTTTACTTCTAAATGAATATGAATATCATCAAATTGTATTACTGAATGATGATAATATTTTTTTCGTTTTATATAATAGTAATTTACTAAATATTTTGTCCACCAAGAAATATAATTTAATGTGTTGTGCAAGGGTTGGAGGCTAAAACTAAGCTCGACAAAATGATGATATAGCCTATCAATTTGGTTTTTTGGCGAGAATTATAAATTTAAGCGCGTCCTACGCTCTTAAGGGTTGACTTTCAATTTCCCCGGACGGTGCAATGTACTTTTATCATGCACGTTGTTATTTGATTTAAATTATCTTCTACGTGACGAGTTTATTGTAAGTTATTTTTTAACTTAAGATCTTGATGAATACAATAATAAATTATTATAACTAACTGATTGTGAACTTTAAACCATTATATAGTACTCTGCAGAGTTGCCATAAAGGAATTTACCAAATGAGAAGCATCATAAAGTCGTGGGTAGTATTTGAGATCGAGATTTTGATACCAAAAATATTTGGGTGATTATTAACTCATTATTGATTTCATGAGTTGTTTCAAATCTAAACAATTATTTGCACTCCTACTTTTGGTGCAGTTCTTAATTGCATGATAAAAGTAATTTTTGTATTAATTCTCTTTTTTTTTTAATAATTAACTATTTAACCCACTACAATTATGCTCATGCACTAGGGTGTCCTCATCGATGCCCTTTTCCCTAATAATTTTCATTTTTTCATAATAATACACATATTACAAAAAAAAAAAAATTAAATAGGCGAATTTTTCATAATGTTTTTTCATAGTAAGTTGAATAATGCATGTACAATGTTTTGTTGATATGTATTTTTTTTTCCTCCACTTTAGCGTTATGAGCCACTTGTAAAACACGATGCTGATTTACATATTTCATAATGTAAGTAATTCTTGTAAACATTAATATTTGAATTCTATAAAATTCACTAAACTAGGAAACAATATTCGTATTTTAACGTACGAAATCAAGAAAATCGAGCAAAATCATGAGGCCTCATTGTTTAGCTAACTAGAAAGTAGAAATATTATTATGATTATTGATTCACTATGTGACCACAAGAACGAGATTCAGCTAGATTGATCATGTTCATGGGGCCACTTTTGTTTACGTAGAGATCATGAGAGGCTTCACTTCACAGTTTCACAGGCTCACATCAAGCAAATCAAACTCCAAATTAAGTGAAGAAACCAAAAACATGTGTTGTGTTTGTGCGCCACTAAGATAGATTAAACAAGGCACATGGATCTGTCTGTGTCCGCGTGTGACGGCCTGCACCGGCCCGAAAACAAAACGGAGTTTTGAATTGATAGCATGTGCGATATATCTACATGTGGCAATAACTGGCAAGCACTACGCGACTCCAATCACTTTCTAACCTAGATAATTAATATAAGGATAAATTATATAGTACCTCATCAGGTTTGAGATATATTATAACTTTATACAATATCTTTAAAATATTTCACTTTCATACCTCACGTACTATTTTATTTCAAAATAATATATCCGTTAGATTTTTCATCTATTGGTCTATTAAATGCTGACGTGGCGGCTATAATTATGTCACGTGGCTGCCAAATATGCACCATTGGTCTGTTAAATATTATAATATTTACTCAGAAAAAAAATTAAAATTTTCTTTTAAAGAAAGGATTCATCTCTTTGTCGACTAGGATTCATCCCTTTTCTGGTTTCTTTGTCGACTAGGAAAGAAACTAAACCCCGTTTCTTCCTCCCCCATTCCTCAAGCACTCCGCGACCGAGGACCCAAACTCTCCCTCCCTCCTCCTTTCTCTCTCATCTCTTTCACTACAATTTTTTGAATTTTTATCTCCCTCTCTCTCACTACAATTGCATATCCGTTTGATGGTTGATGCGAAATATATAAGCACACAAATTAAACCCTTTTTTTATCAATTGTAGCAAAGTATGTAAGTAGGGATCGTTCTAGGCCGGGGATTAGGAGGGATTGCCAAATCACTTGAAACTGACTCAAAACGTAAAAACAAAGTTTAAAACACTAAACTAGACTCAAAGAATGCAAAACTAAACTATAAAACACCAAAACAAACCAAAAGACTCAAAACAGCAAATAAACACTCAAAACTGCCTTAAAAACACTTTCTGGGCAGTTTTGACACCTAACACTAAATTGGACGAAATTGGGTTATAACTTGACTCAAGACCTTTAAAAACACAAACTAAATTAATTTCTACTTAATCTAACACTTTAAAATAAATGGGGAATTGGTTTTGACGAAAATTGAAAACAAAAACAAAACTTGTAAATTGCACAGATTCTAAAACGAATTTGAGAAAAGTGAATGGATGGAAAGCTAGCTAAGGGGTTCTTCTCCACACATGTCACACTTGCATACAAAACGATTTCCAATTGCTTTTCGATAAACCATGAATTCCCAACACCCCAGATTAACCGTGAATTGCACTAGTTAACCCTCAGATTTTCCTTAAGTTATTGAATTGGATGAATTGCATACGACAACCCAAAGCATTCCCCACAAGTTCCCTACATGAATTGCATAATAGAGATACAAGCAAGAATCATTAAGTTCTATGAAAATCATAAGCATTGGCGAAGCACTCGTTACTATGAATTGCATGAAACTTATGTCAATAATTTACTTAACACGATTGTGATCAACAACCTTTACTACTTGTGAATATAAGTTCATAACGATTAGGTGAAACTCCCTTATATTCTAGCATCAAACTTATGCATGAAAATTAAGCGTGCACTCTCAACCAACATACACAAATCAGTTTTAATTCATGTAGATAAGTAAATTGAATTCACAACTTATGAAACGCAATTAGAAGTAATCAAATCATATAGCGAGCATAAACATGGTTTCAAATTCCCCCCTAGCCAAGGGGGGTTTAGTTCCTCATACTCACAAAGCAAAGATACATAAATTTAGACATTAAAATCCAAATAAAGAAAACACCTAGATGATCCAACTTGGACAGCAGGTGCATCCACAAGTCTTCTTTCCTCCTTGCTGCGGCACTTGGTCTAAAGTCAGGTTCTAGGGTGGTATTTGTATGGGAGAATGGGTAGGGAATGGTATGGAAGGGTTTAGGATTGATGGGGGGTACGGCTAGGGTAAAAAGAATCAGAAAAATATGGAAGAATAGTGCAGGAAGGCTGCGGCAAAGAGAGGGAATGATTTCTGGCGAAAATTCTGAATATGGAGGTGTGGTTGATGTGTTTTTGATGTAGTGTAAAATGTAGTGTTCTTCCCTTCACTCCCTATTTATAGAAGCTCCAAAGCAAAGAATCACTCAAGTGGCTTCAATAAACAATACAAACAAAGACCAAAATGATGCAAAAACAGCTAGTTTACATGCTCTTTTATCATTGTGTCTTGCCTTTAACAAAAGGCAATCATTCCTCTTTTGCTAATTTAACTCCTTTGTAGCTGTCCATGTGCCTTCATTCTTCAATTTCTAATGCATTTGCCTTGTATTCCATCCATTTTCCACATGTACTAGTTGTTAGACAACTTTCACACACATGTTTTGCATCATTTCATCTTGCAAACATCAACTTTCGGCCACTTTACACCTCTACACACATGTTATGCATCATTTCAGCTTGCAACTATGTTTGTAGTTGCTGAAAATGTGAATACATCTTGTAAAGCAATCCAACAAATGGCATCTTTCACTTCTTTTCATTTCAAAATGTTCCTTAAGTGTATGTATCTGCACACTTTCACACTTCAACTTCATTATTCAGATTTTTGCATGTGTTGAAACCCTTTTTAAAACACCAAAAACGTCCATCCCACTTGCTCCATATGCATGCAATCCATTTTGGCCCAAAATTGCTCTAAATTGCACCAAAATGCACTTTCTTTCCAACTTTGTTATTAGGACCTACAAACACACGAAAATAGCTTAAAACACTCTTATAAGCAATAACTAACTAAGTAAATGCAAGAAAACATGTTAACTAAGTCGCATAAATATGCTCCTATCAATGGTGGAGCTCACCGAGATCGGAGGAAAAGAGGGAAAGGGGAAGTGTCCAGGATGTTAGGTGGAAAGGTATGTTGAAGGCTGTAATTGAAGATCTGCAATTACAGATCTACTTTTTGTTTTTTTACATATTTTTCTTTCATTTAAAATTTTTTAATTTGGTTTAATTGATTATTTCCAGTATTGAAAACTGGAAACGAGAGAGCTCTGCGGTGGTGATGGGGAGGGGGTGGCTGGGTGGGAAGATATGGGTTTTTTTTTTTTCAAAAAAACTTTTCTTTAAATAGAATGGATGAGATATTTGGGGGACTCAGAGGGGAGATTTGGGCGATGATGATTTGAGTAATTTGGGGGAAGATTAGCAAAATCGAAAAATAAGCAAAACCCAGTTTGCATAATCGAAAAATGAGCAGAACCCAGATGGGGATTTGAGTAATTTGGGGGAAAAATTAGGGTTCTTACCTTTGAACGTCATGTGCAACTGCATCAATTTCTGGGTGTGATGTGGCAACCATGGAGTTTGGGCTCTGCATTTGCAGCAGGTTGGGGTGGAAATGGTTGTAGCATACAGATTCTCGTTCGAATAGGAGTTGGGAGCACATACAAATTCAAATCAAAGAGGAGTTGAAGTTGTAGTGAGAGAGAGGGAGGTGAGGGAGAAGGTGGGATGGGGGGCTGAGATAGTGATGGGAAAGGGATGTGGTGGTGATAGGAGGAGAGGGAGGTGGGTCGGGGGGAGGTTTCTGGGCTTGTTTGCAGGGGTAGGGGTAGAGCGGAGGTGGGTTTCAATTTGGGTTTTTTTTTATAATATTTAAAGGGTAAATTAATATTATTATAATATTTTATAATATTTAAAATATTTAAAATATTTTTATAATTTGGGTTTTTTTTATAATATTTAAAGGGTAAATTATTACAATATTTAAAATGAATAAAAAAGAATTGACATGTGGTACATATTTGGCAGCCACGTGGCACAACTGTGGCAGCCACGTCATCATTTAACAGACCAAGGGATGGAAACTCTAACGGATGTATTATTTTGAAATAAAATAGTATGTGAGTTATGAAAGTGAAATGTTTTAAAAATATTGTATGAGGTTGTAATAGAACTCAAACTTGAGAGATACTATGTAATTTACCCTTAATATAAATAATAGTCCAAGTTTATTTTTGCACTTTATTAATATAGGGATTAATCTTAGTTTATTATATTAACACCACATAAATTGTTGAATAAACCACACATATTTAATACATTTCACATTTGCTTTTTCAATTAAAAATTATCTTAATACACTTTCACATACTTTTCCATAATACCCTCACACCCAACGTTCTCAATATACACTTTACATTTTCTACATGCATCCTATATTTTCTACACACCTCACATTTCTCAAATCTTATAAAGCTTTTAATTTAGACAAAAAATGCCGATTGGAATTTTGACAAAATATGCCGCCTGAGATTTAAAGTATATGTGGGTTGTTTTCAATTCCACCATTAAAACTCATGTTGTCTGTTTTTAATATTTGGTGATAATTTTAGATGTTTAATTCTTCATGTAATCCATATGATCCCTAAAAGATGAATACGAACATAGAAGTTTAAATAATGCAGCAAAAGCAAAATTAAATAATTATCGATATCGTCAAAATCACTAAAACAATAAAAAAAATATGAAGTCTTACATCATGTGAAGCTTTCGAAACATCGATTTCATGTTTCATTCGTTAAAAAGAATTGTTCTCAATCAATATGTTTGTAGTTTCATTGGTTAGAGTTTTGTTCATCAATGGAGGGTCGGAGGGGTTTTGATAGTTAAAGAAGATTAATAATATGTTAAATGTGAATTCAGGTGTATTTAGATTTTTTTTAATAACCTAATAAGGTCAAAATTGCCATTGATAATAGGGTAAATAAGTTATTTAATATTAAATTTTAATGTATAGTGCATTCAACATTTTGTAAGGTGCTAATATTCTTTTCTATTCACTAATCTACTTTAGTCAAAATTGCCTTAATCTTCTTTAATCATCTTTTATATTCACTAATCTTCTTTAGTCAAATCATGTCTTTATCTCATTGGAAATGTTTGGCATTTGGATGTGAAAGCACATATGAGGGAGAAAGACTTACATAAAACAAGTTATGTGCAAATTTTTCTTATGATATTGTGCTATTGAACAAGAACTCTACGTGACGGTAAATTTGTCGTTTTATGTAAGTTGCTCTCCATATGAGGGTACCCACACAACATTCTAACTTCATATACCATATGGAGTGTGATATCTGCACGTCCTTTTTTACTTCTCACACATTTATCAAATAATGGAAAAAAGACCAAAAAACAAAAATTAACAAGAAGTGTGAGAAGTAAAAAGGATGTTTGGAAAACACATCCCATACCATATATTACAAGAGAAGGAATTGAGCATATGAGTTTGGTCACATCACTCATAAACACCTTTTAATTTTCATGGAAAGAGATCATCTCCGGATCTCTTCCGCTAAGGCCACTAAATCAAGTGATCCGGACCTTTAAAATTTGATCAAACGGCTAAAAACAGAGACCCCCTTTAAAAGTTATAATCATTTTTGTCGTTGGATCAAATTTCAAGGGCCCGGATCACTTGATCCTGTGCCCTTGGTGGAAGAGATCCAGAGATGATCTTTTTTCAATTTTCATCCAAAAGTATTACAATATTGATAATTTCATATAAAAAAATATATGGTAAAAAAAAACTGATTACATGTTCTAGTAAAGGCTAATGGCTAAAAACCTGGAGTATTGTATACGCCATATCACCAATTTTTGTTAAAAAATGTTCATACTTTTGTTGTGTGACTGCAATAAAAAAAATATAAACAAGTAAAAAATTATATCCATGTTGTTTTACATCTCTTAGATTGGAGAAATTTTTGCATACAACTGTTGTACACAACTTGTATTTAAAAAAACTCGGTGGCCTAACTTGCATGCGAAAAATTATGCCAATAGCTTTCTTAAATATGCTGATTCTGGACAGGATTCGTTCTCCAAGGCGATTGCTAGTTTGATTCATCCCGTGCCTCTAGCCCTAAAATCCTAAAACCTAACCATGAAGGCATGAATAATTAGTTTGTGTACATTTCAAAATCCAAGACGCACAAGCTTGCAAGTAACAAGGGCAAAATATGTCACCCAAGCCAAACATGGTTCTAGAAGATCTTTGGCAAACGCATTCACACGTCGAAAGCACTTTATAGCAGGCGAAAAGACCTCCAAAATGCACCAAACAGAGGAATCGTCCAATCCAAGCAACCCCAGTCCCTACGCACAATAGGATCCCACAAAATGCTCAAAGAAATTCGAGTAATGCAGAGGACATATGCATTGGGCTGTTCATGGAATCCACCGTCGGCCCAAACAAGTCATGCTGCTGATAGTCCAATGAGGAATGAGGAGAAAATGAGGCTCCGGGCACTTGGCATGTTTACGTAAGGGTAATCGGAATAAAGAAAGGGAATTGAATTCCGATTACGGAGTATTCCGGTGTTTACTAAATATTAAGGAATAAAAAAAGTGGTGGAGCCCACACGAAACAAGGAATCCAATTCCTGAAATTGGAGGAACCGGATTCCCTAGTTTTGTGAGGTATTTGAATTCCCTAAGGGCAAGGGAATCAGGAATGTATCTTTTATTCCAATTATGCCCTCACTTGTTTCTTATTATCCTAACATTGCCCTTCATTTGACACTCATTATGTCATTTTTAATAAATAAATAAAACCTATTTATATTTTTTTATATAGATAATTTTATTATATAAATTTAATTAAGAATTTAATTTAATTAATTAGTATGAAAATAATTTATTTATGTAAGGGCAATTTAGTCATCAACTTAGTTTTCATTCCTATTGAAGTGAATTAGTAAACAACTTATATAGACTCAATATCATTTTTGCCATCTTTTAATAAATAAATAAAACCTATTTATACATGCTTATATAGATGAATTTTATTATATAAATTTAATTAAGAATTTAATTAAATTAATTAGTATGAAAATAATTTATTTATGTAAGGGCAATATAGTAATCAACCTAGTTTTCATTCCGATTGAAATGAATTAGTAAACAACTTATATGGACTCAACATCATTCCAACTCCGATTCCTGACAGTTTTAGTAAACAACTTCAACAGGAATCTGATTCTGATTCCACCTCATTTCAATTCCTCCTCAATCCAATTCCCCCTCAATCCAATTCCTCTCAATTTGATTACGGATTAGTAAACGCGCCATAGTGTAGTAAGGCCTTTCCGGAGGACAATAGACAACTTAATCCCCTTAAATGAATAATAATTGTCAAAATGCATCTTAACCCATATAGCTCAAACAATTCATATTTTATAAAATAATAAAAGATAATTTTATTTTTAATTTCATATAATAATAAAAGATTGGTTGAAAGTATTTGAAAATGTTGGAATGTAGTGTAAAGTGGAAGAACGTGATTAGGTATTTATAGAAAAAAATTTATAATTTTGTATATTTTTTTAGTTTTTTTTAATATTATTTATAATTTTTAATAATTTAAATTGTGGTTGACATTATGATGAAGTCAGCTTGAGTTTAATTGCCCGAATGGGTTGGAGTGTTTTGGGAAGGAGGATGAGTGGATTGGATTGTCTAGTCCCAAGGCAATAAGCAACGGTAGGGTTGATCTAAATGTATGAGCCTAAGGCCATCTCTAATGGAAAGGGTTCCATCTCCAACTAAGCCGGCCAAAGGGCTAAAGGCCAAAACATAGCCCGTTTGACACAAAACTAATTACATAGCCAGCCAACCTTGAAAGTTGGGCCCAGCTGTGTTGCTAGCTTACATCATGTAGTTTTTTTTTTTTTTTTTAGACAAAATTTAAAAAAAAAATTAAAAATTCTAATTTTTTCCTATATATACCTAAGACATTTCTACACAATTTCTCACATTATTTTCACATTTCCATACTATCTTATCTCATTTCAATGTCTAAGTTGTTAACATACAAGTAAAATTAAAATATTTAATAACATGAAACTTAAAATAACAGTTAGTGATAAGTGATCCTCAAAATATGTCCAAAAACCTTATTTTAATATGATAGTGTAATTCACTTAACCGATAAAATTAAAGAACCAACTTAAACAATAAATTATTGAGGGGGCTAAAAAATAGTCATTTCGGTTGGAGATTGTATATAGATATAGCATGGCATTGTTTATTAAAAAATAATTTCTTGCAGGGTTATAATCTAGACGGAGGCTAAATGTAGCCCCTTCGGTTGGAGATGGCATAAAGGTCCAAAAGCTAAAAAAAATGGCCTGATTTGCCCAAAAACTTATCTCAAACCAATGACTAAACTATAATTCTATGGAGCCCACCAGACTATTATGTGGCACAAGAGGCGTCAGGCAGGCTAAATGTAGCCCCTTTCTTAGCCATTTTTTTGGAGCTAGCTCTTCAGTTGCAATACTTGATTCAAATTCAACGATTAGATTTGAAAACATTTAACGGTAATTTAACTAAGTTAACCAATAAATTTAAAGTATAAACTTAAAACTAATAAATTATTGAGGGGTTATGTTTAGCCTATTCGGTTGGAGATGATATATGAGTATAGTCTGACATTGTTCATTTAAAAATAATTTTTTGGGGGGTATAAGTAGCGCCCCAAAAAAAACAAATTGGAAGCTAATCACGGTGATAGGCCCAAAATAAAATCATGGTTAATCAATATTCTATTAACCACCATAAATCAAATTTGATAATTTTATGGCTGCATCTAACTTCCTTGTTAGACTGCCTACGTACCCTTAAACGGGATCAAGTCATTCGTAGTTCACTATTCACTACACTCCGATGTTTAACACAGTACATTCAAGCAAAAAGCATGAACAAATGAAAACAAACACAAGTAAACACCTATTAGCAAACATGGAAGTGAGTAATTACAATTTATTAACTTGTGTAGCATAGGCATGATTTTAATACAACTTATACTTCAAATAGCAACGCTAGTTAAAGCAAAGTAATTTAAAGAAAAACTCGGATAAGAATTGCATAATGTGGAAATAACACTCTCTTTATGTGCAAAAGTTGCATATAACTCCTTTGATCAACCAAGTTTAAGCTCATAATGAACGCTCAAACCTGAACCAAATGGTACCATCTTAAATGGTTTTTGGAGGTAAAATCATATAATAGTGGTAGAGAACGGAGCCTTAAATTGAAAGTTAATGTCAACTATAAAATGGAGTCCCAAAACTGGAAATACAAAACTTGCTACTGTCTGACGGCCCTGTGACTCAACTTTGGACATAATTTTGATCAATCAAAATTCAACAGAATTAAGTGAAATCAGATGGGTTTTGATCACGAACATGTCTAATTTCAAAACACACAATATTAGATCAAAAGGAACTCACAAGGACATAGAAATCAAGAGCCAAAGTAGGCTACTTGAAACATAGTTTCTCTCTGCAAAATGAATAAGTTTTCTGCAATGTAGAACCCATACTCGTTTAATCCAATTTACAATTTCAGGGCAATCCCAAACTATCCAGGAATCATATTTAACTTCTATTTCAATGAGTTAGCTTACCCATATCATGCTTAATTCTTCCTCTTTTAGCCAAAGACTACAAACAATTCAATAAAATTAAAGTATGAACCATTTCATCAACCTACCACTTAGCTACTAAGCTCTTAAATCAATGTCACCACCACAACTCCTCAACAAGAACACCAGAAATTCAAGTTAAACACATAAATCTCAAACTTGTTCGAAAATGAAACTTGAAATTCGGAAGATCCACTTACATGTCCTGAAAGTGCATGATGAGATGAGTATTTTTCTCTTTTGGATCGAGACCCATCTCTGGCGAGGTTGGCCGGAATCAACGAAAAGCCCACGAAAACCATCGAAACTTCTAGGCTTCAATATATGAGCATGCTTGGTTTTAGCATATGGTTTTGGTATCAAATTGAAGAGGGCTTCGCTATGAATGCATAGCCTTCAACCGTGCGTAATTTCATTGCCATATGAGAAAATTATCATTTTTGGAGTGAAGAAGAATTAAGGGGAGAACAACACAGTAGTTCCCCTTGCTGCATCTGCCTGCCGGGGAAAGGAAAAAAAAAAAGAGTGGCTTCTAGAGTACTCCCTCCCAAAATTACCATTTTACCCTCTAACTTTAAAAATTCATAACTTACTTGTCCTAACTCCAAATCACATTCCGTTTGCGCTCACGCGTTCATATCGAAACGTACTATTCGAATATGTAAAGAAATCTGAAAAATCATGAAAGGATCAAATACGTCCGCGAGGAAATCCGTTTAATACAATAAGGCAATTTCATCATTTTCTACTTAACAAAAAATTATACGACATAAATAATAATGAAATACGGAAGCGGGATTTCACGTTTTCCCATTCGAATTTCATAATCATAAATCTATTTATTCTCGATTTACTCCACATATTCATATATTTTAAATTTTCAGGGTATTACAGTATAATTCTGGACCTGATTACATTTAGCTCTTGGTTGGAAATGGCCTAAGTTGTGGAAGCCAAAAGGGTTTGGCCAAGGCCTTGTACTTGGAGCTTGAGCAAACCAGGAGAATTGTGATTGTGGTTAAAGAGATGGGGATTGCAATCCCGATGGATAGAGATCGAAGAGCTCTTTTGGCTTTGGAGTTTTTGGTGTCTTGTTTGGTGGTGATGGTGGTGGGTTTGGTGGGGATGGATTGGACATTGTTGAATCGGCGGTGGAGGAGGGGATTGGAAGCCATGGATGGCAAGAAAATTATGGGGAAGAATGGGATGGGATTAGGGATGACAATTATAACCGTTAAACCTGATAATCGTGGATAACTGTCTAAATGAATTGGATTTGGATATGAAAATTCGGGTATGGTATGGATAAGGGGAAAAACCGTGAACTTTATTCGGTTATGATTTTGGATATGGTTATAGGGGTCCCCAATCTGTATCTGTTCCCGAATCCGACCCGAATATTATATATATTTCATATATAATATAATTTTATTCAATTTACCGAACCCTCCCTATACTAATTCATTATGCATGCATCAAATCCTATACTATCTTTATTATGCACCAAACATCATGCATGGGGCATACCAACAACCTCACCAATTCAATACTCTTATTATTATACTCAACCAAATTAATTCATTGAATCATTTTATACATCAATTATCAAATGTTCCAAATTTATCAGATACATCTCTATGCAAGAGTCTCACTGTCAAGAAATTGGTGCATGTTGTCAGCTCAATAGGTACTCTTTCATTCTTTTTCATGTTATTTGATTCATGCAAATTCTCAATTCGCATCAGTTTTCTAGTTTATTACATATGTTACAAGCCCATAGAATTATGAAAAATTAAAACAATAATTGTCTTCTTGTTTGTTGTTATATATTTAGTTTACATGTTAATTGATTCAGTTTCAGTATTATACCATGTCTTTGTTTACATATTAATGGATTTGGTTGTGTTCGCAACAATCAAAATGTCTAAAAGAAAATTTAAGTCTCAAGAAGAAACAATATCTACCCCAACTGTTTGTAAGCTAGCACCTACATTGAATCCAAGTGTTGTGCAACAAGAAATACCAAATCAAATTGCTCGGCCCCAAGATATACCAACTCCAAATGAGGTCGTTGGTGAGATCGAGGAACCTAGAGGTGATGATGGTGAAGGTAATAATTTGAGACTTCGCAATTTGGTGTGGCAACATTAAACGAGAACAGTAGTTGATGGGGGTGATGAAAGCAATATGTAATTATTGTAACAAGAAGCTTGGTGGGAACACTGGAAATGGAACTAGCCATTTGACGCATCATGTGACGATATATCATTGTCGGAGACAAAAAAATTTGAAGCAAACGCTAACCCAAAAAGTGGGAGATGGGAAAGTAGAGTTGTATACATTTGATCAAGAAAGTGCAAGGAGAGCTCTTGCCCAAATGATAATAGTGCATGAATACCATCTTTTCATGGTTGAGCATGTTGGATTTAGAAACTTCATGAGTGATGTCCAACCATTGTTCAAGGTTGTTTCAAGAAACACAATCAAGAGTGATATCCTAAAAATATATGATTATGAGCGTTCGAAAACAATGCAATTGTTGGATGAAAATAAGAGTAGAATTGTCATAACTACTGATATGTGGACTGCAAGTAATTAGGACAGATGATTTATGGTAATAACGGCACATTTTATTGATGACTCTTGGATGTTGCAGAGCCAAATAATAAGATGATATTTTTAATACTTTAATTTCTATTTAATTATTGTCCAGCTTTAGATTTATATTTCAGATTCTTTATTGTAACCATCTTCTTCGTAATTTTTTTTTTCAGATTTATTTATGTGCCTTGTCTGCATATCGTCGAGACACTTTCAGATGTTTTGATGGAGGGCTTGCTAGATTGGAACCTCAATCGTAAGCTTTCTAACCGTAGATAATTGCACTACAAATGATAAAATGATTGATCTTATTCTTGAAAAACTTTCTAGTAGTTCACTTTTGTTAGGTGGAGGGTTCTTTCACATGCGTTGTTGTGCGCATATATTAAACTTGATTGTGAAGGATGGTCTGGAAATGATTGGTGGTGGTGTTGAGAGAATTCATGATAGTGTTGTTTACTGGACATCAACACACAAAAAAGAGGAAAAGTTTGAGGAAGCAGCACGTCAGTGGAATTCCACTTTTTTAATGATTCTGCTTTGATTTACAAGGATGTTTTCCCTCATTTGAAACAACAAGAGTTGCAATCTAAGTGTTTGCCGAATGATAGAGATTGGGAGATGGCAAGAGAGATTTGTGAGAAGTTAAAGTTGTTTTATAATGTCTCTGAGTTGTTTTCTGGAACTAAGTACCCTGCATTCAATCTTTATTTTCCAAAGATTTGTGAAATCATGTTGTCGCTAACCCGGTGGCTTACCTCTAGACGTGATGAAATAAAAATTATGGCAAGAAGTATGATTGAGAAATTTGATAAATATTGGAGTATGATTCATGGAATAATGGTTGTAGCTACTGTATTGGATCCAAGATTCAAGATGATGCTGATTGAGTATTTCTTTCCCCTTATGTATGGGCAATATGCTTCGAATGAAATTGATAAGATTCGCAAATATTATTATGATTTGGTAAAAGAGTGTGGATCTAATCATATCTCTAACATGGGTCATCAACCATGATCCACTTCATCTCAATTGAATCAATCTGACTTTGAAGAGATGAATCATTTAACGGATAACTTTGACTTGTTCGTTTCTAGTACTGTAAGTACTGATAATGTAAAGTCATAAATAGATCACTATTTGGATAAGGCTGTTTTGCCTAGAACATCTTATTTTGATATTTTGGGTTGGTGGAAATCAAATGGGACTAAATATCCTATCTTAAGTGCTTTGGCAAGGGATATATTAGTTATTCTTGTATCTACAGTTGCTTCCGAATCAGCTTTGATTACTAGTGGGAGATTTGTAAGTCCACATCGTAGTAGACTTCATCCAAAGACATTGGAAGCCTTAATGTGCGCCCAAAATTGGTTATGGAAAGAAATTCCAGGTACCCCAAAGTATTAATTTATTTTCATCTTATATTTGTGCATGTTCTTTAATCTTAATTTCGAACTTATTTTTCAAACTTAATCAATTAGTATGCATTCAGTTTTAGAACTATAAGTATTTATGTTTCACAACTAGCTATTCTTGTTCTAATGCCACGTCGGTTGCTGCACTTATTTTGAAGATATGGATATGGATGAGGTAAGTATTGGCAATTATATTATATGTATATAACTATCTTCTTTGTAGATTATATGTGTACAACGATTCATATTAATTATTTCATCATTTGCTTAATAATGTAGGAATCATGCTCCATTGATGGGTGTGAAGGAGAAGCACCATAAAATATGATGCTGGCTTGGTGGAACTAGAAGTGAAGTGCAAATATCTCGTTCTTTTGTCGTCACAAGTTTTGTCTTCCTTTCGTCTTTGCTTTTGTCCTCTTTTTCTTTTTTATTGGACCAATTTATCATATTGGCTTATCATGAACAACTTCAAATATATTGTTATGTTTTTTGTAATTGAATGTTGCTATTTAATGACGGAATTAGTATCTACTAAAATTTATAGTGCGTCAATTGAATGAATGTAAATTTTTTTTTTGCTGACGAAGATGGATATAACCGATAACCGATTAAAAATCCGTTACCCGGTAAATATGGTTATGGATAATCCCCGATGGTTAATTTGCAGTTATGAATATGATTAATTTTCATGATTATGGAAATGATTATAACATTTCTATCTCCAAACCAAACCGTTGCCATCCCTATCATATGATGTTTCCAAAAAGACGCAAGGTTTAAAGGATGATACTATCGGGCCCAAAAGAAATGAACGTTAATGAAGCACATTTTGGGTTTTTTTTCTTTTCCCTAGAATGTGGCTTGGTATGCGAAATTGCTTTCCTCTCTTCTTGGCAAATTAACCATTAAAAAATATGGAAGAGACTTACACAGTTCAAGTGCTCAATAAAATTTATTCCGGTGACAAGAATGTTTGTCTTCAATTTCTACTCTCTAAGTATCATTTTGACAAGAATGACTTATATGACACGGATATACCTTCAGGGTGGTGTTACATACTAAAAATAGAAAGACATGTGTTGGTTTCTCTTCATGTGTCCTTGTATAATTTGCACAAAATGTGCGGTAGTAGCACATCGTACCATACAAATTACTCTCCACATGACAAACTCTATAAAAGGAAGTTGAAAATTTTATTTAGCAATCATAAGGGCTTTTGACAACATTTGGTAAAAGAATTTAAAAAGCACCTCTAGGTCATAGTAATGTTTTTTTAGAAGAAAGTACTTGACATGTGCTTCCCTTGTTCATGAAGCACCGCAAAGTACCATTTTGAGAAGAATCAATAAGATGTGCAAGTAAAATACATCATTTGTATAAGAAAAGAAAAAAAACTGAATATAAGGGCAAGAGAGAAAAATTCGTCCAGGTTAAGTAAAAAAGAAGATAATTTCATTCCAATAAGCAATAGTCATTTAATATTACGATTTAATGATCTTCATCTTTACTTGTAAGATGTCTTAGGTTCGCTTCTCGCCGAAAGACAAATTTGAATCACATTATTGTTAGTCCATTGTAATGTTAAGCTCACTCTTTCTTCATATTATAGATAATCTCATTTGTTAAAAAAATATAAAAAATTCCAAAATGTAATAAGGACAAATTGGTAATAGCGTTTATACCAATTCCCCTCTTCTTCCAACCAAATACTACGTATACGCCTTTCTCCGCTCTCTGTACTCACTACACTGCACAACCGAGCGTCTCCAAAACCTTCCCACAGAGACTTCCAACATGGTAATTTCCCTTTTACTTGTCAACGCATTTACACTGATTTCATTAGGGTTTCGAAAATTTCACTCACTTTCACCTGTAAATCCGTTGATAATGGTTCCCGATCTGTTATTTTATGCCGTATATTACAATTTTACTAATCTCGTGCTGTTTGGCTGCTTTGAAAGTTTGAATTCTGTCGATTTTTCGAGTCATTTTCGTTTTGTATTTAGCGTTCTGTTTGGTTGCTGAGAAAATTGGTGTGTGTTTGAAAACATTTGCATTGTTTCTGAAATTGTAATTTGGAAATTCAATTCGTATGGCAAGTAGTTCTGATGTGATAGTTGTTGTGATGGAATTTGAGCACTTGCTTTTCGGTAGCATGTTTATACTTGTTGTGATGGAATTTGAGTACTTACAGCTGCTAACTAAAGTTCATCAGACTCAAATAAATTTGGAATTCCTTGATGGTGTGATATTACGAGTTGCAGTAAATTTGGTAGCTTGTCATTGTCGGGTACTCATTGAATTGTAACTAGTGGAGCACTTATTAAGTGGGGGTTCAGGTAATGAGAGAAGCTCAGTAGTGTCTTCTACTACTTTAGTAAGGAGAATCAGGTAAAGGCTGGATTACCCTGCAATGGTGATGGTGTGACATACGTGATTATCATCCTGAAAGTGTCCAATGTCGATACAGAATTCACAAACGTGTGCATAATAGTGTATGGGGAAAGTAATGCATGTTCTTTGTGGAAGCTTGACATATAAAGATTAGAGAACCGTGAAACAAGTACTTTTACCATATTATGGTTACAGACAATTGCATTGATATGCCTGTTGGCAAAAGTTTCAATATTATTTGTTAGAGTTTGGAGTTTCTGGAACAAGTTTGTCTTTGGTGAATTTCGGAATCTTATACAAAGGTTGAGTGAAGTTCATCTTCCTTTCGGTACATGAGATATCAAGGGCACATTCGTAAACTTGTTGGATGAGATAAAAATAAAATGTACGATATGTTAATGTGAACCGAGTGTTTGGTGCAAGATCTAGGCTTACATGTCAGTGACATGTCCAGTTGGGTGAAAGAGTCCATACTCTGCAGCCCTTTGTAGCCTTTGGGGGTAAAAATAGAAGTCAGTTAAACTACAGTCACTTCACATTTATCAACTGAAAATGGTTTCGTACTGTTAAAATTCCTTTCATATGAACTTGCTATGTATTTCGTCTGATCCAGCACCATTGTATGTACTAATAGTTATACTATTGATGACACTTTGGTGAAGCAGCTTATCTATTTATTTTTGGCAGGATGATACAGATGATCCAAAGCAAAGCACTGCTGACATGACAGCTTTTGTGAGTTCCGGTTCTAGTTTTTTCACTTTATATGTTAAAATTAATTTGCACTACTTCTATGTGGCCGTATGGATGAGTAGTGGGCATGCTGAAGCTGATGAGTATGCGGCTTTAAGCATTGGGTATCCTAACCTTTCAATGATGATGGACATTATTTAAAACTGAACGATGAAGAGATTAGCAGTTGTTTAATATGATGATTTGTTGTTTTTGCCACTATTCACAAAACCATAATACCATGTTAAGAGGCAGGCATTTTTTTTTGGTTTCGCAATTATTGGTGTTTACCATGTACACGTGGTAGTTCCCATATGTTTACATAATATTGTCACTCTGTTTGCGTGTTAGTTTCATAGCTGAATTTTATACAGCAATCGAAATATCACCAGATGGTGAGTTTTATACGCTATTATTTGGTTTTTTCAGGTCCAAAATCTTCTTCAACAGATGGTGAGTTTGCTATACATTTTGTGAGGTTTTGTAATTGAAATGAAGTTCAATGGACTGTGTGACTTATGTTTTTGAGTTTTGCAGCAATCCAGGTTCCAGACAATGTCCGACTCCATCATTACAAAGAATATCCTTATTGTTTTGCTTGCTAATTGCAAATTGATCATTATATTATTGTACACTGGTTTTATGAATTATTTTATACTAGTTTTGTTATATGATATTAGAGAGCAAAATTATTAAGTGGGTAGCATTTGAATTTGGTCCATTTGGCTGTCCTAGATTTCTGTTCTGCTTGCTTGGCAGCGTATGAGAAAATTACATAAGAATCTTGAGGAATGTTATAGATTATGATTAATCCAATCATCTTTCTTTTTTTTTCTCTGTCAAATTCTTCAGTTGGTGGACTCTGTGATTGGTGATACCTGTCATATTTATACTTGATTAATAAGGTTATATATTTTCTTTTGATTGTTGTGGGAACCATGTTTGTTTGACCTATATCTTTCTTGATCACATTTGAATTATTCTTTGCGCGGGACTTGTAATTTCTTTCGAACATTGACTGCGATGAGATATATGGAACCAGTATTATTGTTATTGTGATTATAAATACAAAAACTAAATAGATCACATTGGTTTGGATTAAATTGGTTTTTTGTTTCGTTGACCTTGATGCACTTGATGAGATGGGCAGCAGGATCGACGAGTTGGAGCAGAGCATCAATGACCTCAGAACTGAGATGGGAGTGGAAGGATCACCATCTCCTTCAGCCTCGTTGAAGCAAAAAATAGAGCCCAAGTCAGCTGATGATTCAGGCAAGGAGTAACTATGTCATGTTGTGTTGCTTTAATCGATAGGGTGTGTTTACTGCCTGATTTTGAGCGTTCGTTTGGCTGTTCCATTTGGATCCAAATCATACCATATAGAAGATCTCTCGGAGCAGATCTATACTCCATGGATTTGTAAGCAAGGCCAAATTTGATTCTCATTTTCTGACAGCAATGTAGGAAGCCGTTTTGATTCTCATTTCCTCGCTTATATTTTCATGATGTGTCTTACTGGTGTGATGCCCTTTATCATTGAAAACCTTGGCACGAGGGGCGCTGAGTCTAATTTTAAGGGTTTATCGTTCAACTAGCTCTTAATCTAATGGTACATCTCTTCTCCAAGGAGCCAGACATTCGAACCTCATTTCCCTGTAATAATATTATTGATAGGCATCTTCTTCTGTATCACATAACTTCGTACTTGTCTAAATTTGGTACGTTACTGGGGTAGTATTTGTTGGTATTCCAAACGAATAATGTAATCTCATGTTTTTACCTTTCCACCATAACGTAATATCATGTTGTGGTCCTGCCAGATTCCCAAATGTTGATGGATGGTTTTGGTGGTTTATGGAAGGCTAATGCGACAAAGACATATGAGGTGTTGATTTGATTTGATTGTGTTGTATGTCACAAAAAGGTTTAAAAGAAACCCATAATTCAATTTCGTGCTCTCACATCCACCGATTTGGAGTCTTGGACCTTCCGCAAGTGCATGTGGACGGCAATTGACGCTGAGATTCCCATCCTCCATTATATTATCACTTTCCATCCATCCATCCATCCATCCATCCATCCATCATATTAAAATGCCAATTAGAATGCGCTGGATTTGTGACCCTTGGCAAACCCCAGCACCATACGAATAACGCTTTGACAATAACAATTTCTGTTTTTATTACGTGACACAATTTTTCTTCATCAGTGCGTTGGATTGGATGGATAATGAACGATTAATATTGAAAATATGATATCTAACTGTTGTGAAAGTCAAATTTAATAGCTAAAACATCAATTAGTGCTGCGTCGCATTGAAGCCGCACATTCCATGTGTTTGTACTAGTTTCAATATTTGGTATATAAAAGGGTATATAAAAGAGCTGTTATTGATACTCAACATTGTGAGATGTTTATTTTAGGGTGATGATAACAATTGTTTATAACTAATTATTTATTTGTTTTTGTTCTCTTGATAACTAACTATATGAATAAGGGCTCATTTGGATGCACTTGTAAAATGATTAAAAACGTTTTTAGCAAAAATGTTTTTTATATCAATCCTTAGTAAAAATCCAGGTAGATCCTAAAAAAACACTTTAAGTGTTTCCTGCAAGAATCACATATCTGGTGCTTCTTCCAAAAATCACTTAAAGTGCTTTTGGAACTCAAAATCAATTTAACCAATAGCGTTTTCAGACATTTTAAAAGTATATCCAAACGAGCCATAAATGAAGTCTGGTATGAACAAATAAATTTATTTTTCGGTGAGGGTTGTATTACTTTTCATAGCAACATTTCTTCTGCAAACAAAGTATCGACCTGTACATTAATATCCACCCAAATTTGTTAGTTTCTCATAATTTCACTCCCATAGGCTACCACCCCACTAAAGAAGAGAAAATCTACTCTACCACGGTCTAACCAGTCGTACATAACTATATATAATCATATATGTACATATCTCTCACATCCCGTAACACATAAAAATATCCCACAAAAAAGCCGCAGCCGAAATTGAAATTTTGCATCTAAATTTCATTTGCTTTAAAATCCAATCATGTTGTATGTTCTTGTTTGCACTATCGCAAGACAGTTGTACACTGCAAGGATACAGATCACACGCACACGCGCCCCACAAAGTACCCTTTACAACCCACTTGCACGTTTTCTGGAATCTGGATTTTTATCACAAATAATAATAATATTATTATTATTTTCTCTAATTTTCATCACAAATAATCATAAATAAAAAATACAAAAATGGAAGAGCAACAATATTACAACATGGATTAAAATCTTATCAGGTATATAACACACAATCACTCACTAGACCGTAAACAATATAATTTTTATAATAAAAAAGGAGGTGGAAATTAAATTTAAAAAAATAAAAATTGAAATTAGCGCCTGCAGCGAGTAATGGCGCTACAGCCGCGACGGTAGGGATTTGCCTGAGCCCCGGGTCGGCAGTTGTAGTAGGACGCGCCACGTCGCGAGCAGGGTACAGTGTTCCTCCTCAGCGCACCGTAGCTAATGTACCTCCTCCTCCAGGCTAAGATGCGCCGGTTGATCTCCGAGTCCATCAGCATCTCCGCTTCCTCGTCCTCGTCAGCTATCAGTCCCCCCGCCGCCGATCTAATCGAACCCCAGCTCAACTCGCCCAGCTGGTGGCCGCCGCTGAAATCAACGGCCGAAGCAATCGCTACCAAATGGGCGGCCAGGATTGCACAGATTAAGATGCAGCCAAAGAGTGATGGAGTTCTTGAGCTTGAGCTTCCCATTTTCTTTTTTGGGTTTTTGTCTAAAATCTGAACTTTTTTAGAGGAACTGGGTTTGTGGAGTGGTTTGGCGTTATAACTGACCGTTGGAGAGGAAATGCCACTTGTTTTTGGATTATTTACAGGGATATGCCACTTTACCGTCTTTGGCTTCTAGTTTAAGAATGCCAATGACTTTCTGGACACCCACTAATCACGCATTTTCTTTGGGAGCTGTCATGATTAAACAAAAATAATAATGTTACGATCTCAATTTCTTCGTGATATCAAAGCATGTTGATTCACATGTGAACCTCAACGGTCACGCATATCTTACATCATCAAATTCGTGTTGTTCACGTATTTGGCCTGAAAATTCGACACACGTGAGAGGGTGCGTGATGATGTGAAGGTAAAAAAGTCTCACATTAGTAGAAAGATAAACCTAACAAGAGTTTATAAGGAGTTGGACAACTACCAATATTGTCAATTAGTTTTATAGTGGAATCTCAACTTCTTCAAACTAGCATTCATTTTCTTCTTTTTTTGATAGACACATTTATATTATTTCTAACTAACAATAACATCGTAAATTCATACTAAATGGAGTGTTAGGTTGGATAAAAAATACGTGCTTCGACATCAACTGATAATATTGAACAAGTGTGTTAGGTTTAAAAGACGACACAAGTGAAATGATATATTAAGAGTATCTCATATTAGATGTGGAAGCCTTTTGTGTTTAAAATCTCCGATACATCTACAACCATTGTCACTTTACTTTGAGTTCAATGCTCATTCTAACAGCACATAAGAGTATGTTATGTATGTGGCCGGCCAAATTGCTACATGTGCTCCAATGTCACTCTCGAAACCACATATTAAGAGGGATGATGAGAGTATCTCATATTCAATAATCAAACTTTAGCATAAGTGCTTAAAGAATTAATTTATAGTTGAATATTCACATATCATAATCGTTTTACCCTTTTTCATTGCAAAAATTATATTTGAAGTTAAAAGAGTGGAGGATGATTTAGGTAAAGTGTAAAGTAAATTCATTCCCCTTGACGTTGTAAAAAGAAATCTCTTTCTCTCACCCACTTGAGTTAGTGCATCGGGTTGTTGGAGAATTTGTAAAATCCTTTTTTTTTTTTTTTTTTTTTTGTCGAAAGTAAAATCTTTCAAATGCTTAGTTTGATTGCTGCAAATCCAAGGACTGAACCCAACAAGCTTGTAATCTAGACTTATGGAAGCTAAACTTGTGGTCAGGTAGAGTCTCAAATGTCTCTGTGCATCTTTCCAATTTTCAAAAAAAATGGATAACCGTAACTTGCCACCAGTTGTCTACTAAAAAAAAAAAAGCTGGTAAACCACTTCGAGTCTACAACTACGTGCCAAGCTTAATTGGCAAAAAATGCGAAATATGTATGAAAACATTAATGGCGCGTTTATGTAATCGTAATGAAAATAGGAGGAATGAATTGAGGAGGAATTGAATTGAGAAGGAGTTGGAACGAGGAGAAGTCAGAATCGGATTCTTGTTGAAGCTGTTTACTTAAATGTTCTGGATTCGGAATAGAATTCTATAAAGCTGTTTACTAATTCAGCAGAATTAGAATATAAACTAGTATGATTACTAAAATGCCCTTGTCCCAAATCAAATATTTTTTGTACTTTTTTAAAAATAAAATTTGATGTAATATATAATAGTAAGAAAAAAAAATTAAATTGCTTTTTTATTTCATAGACACACTAAAATGCTTTTGTTTTTATTTTTTTTTTATAAATTTAAGTATTTACTTTAATATTTAAATTTTCTAGCTCAAGTTGTAGTTTCTTCTCTTCGGCATATGCATGGAGTTGTGCATAATGTGAATGAGCATGAAAATAAAAAAAGTAAGAAGTTGTGCATAATTAAACTAGGGTTAATGGGTTTATAAAGATAGTATTGGAAATAAAAAAGTAAGTGAGGGCACAAAGGGAACAAAAGTGTCATTCCGATTGCCCAAGCAATCATGAATTAGATTACTAACATACATCTAGGGAATCCAATTCCACCAATACAAGGAATTGAATTCCAAAATTTGTGTGGGCCCCACTGCTTTTTTTATTCCATCATGTTTAATAAACATCGGAGTAATTTGTAATCAAAATTCAATTCTACATTTTTATTATGATTACGGATACGTAAACATGCCCTAAGTCTTTAAATCATGCATATTTGGATAGGTAAATATAAAGTACTGAATCTTGCCATGCTTCAAAACCCTTTACATCAATAGTTAAAACCTTCTTGATCACTGTGTTTTGGATTGAAATCTATTGACGTCGGACAACAAAATTATAAAATTAGCTAAATTTAAAATACATATACCTTTTTTTTTTTTTTTCAAAACAAGGAAAAAAGTTCTAAGGTTCCGTTCGTCATACTACGGGCTGGTTTGGTATTGCGGTATTTTAAAAAAAAACTGCTTCTGCTGTGCTGTGAGAATAAGCAGCTGTGAAATAAAGTAGCAGAGTGTTTGGTAAACTTTTTTGTAAAAATGTTTTTGGAAAAAAAAAAAAGCAGTATTATAGTATTTGATAAACTTTTATGTAAAACAAATGTGAAAAAAAACTAGTTTTTCAAAGCTGAGTTTTGCAACTTTGTGTTTTTGATTTTTTTTATTATCCAAAATTATGAAGAAAAAAAAACTGAAGCTGAATGTTTCAAACATAAAAAAAAAACAATTTTTTTAATAACCATTTTTTTCCGAATTATCTCAATACCAAATTAGGGCTACATGTCTGTGCAACACACGAAAAAAGGCTCAATGTATTCCAATTGATTTCGTCTATACGCGTGGTCCCACCTTTCTGGCGAATATAGTTCTTAGTGTGAAAGTTCAAAACTTCTTGTGGAGGATTGAATGTGACTTTTGCCAAATTATGTTAGGCCATCTCCAACCGAAGGGTCCAGATGGCCAGAGGGCCGAAAATAGCCCTAAAACCGTCTCCAACCGAGGGCTAGGCCAGAGGGCTCTGGAATCTGGGAGGGCCCCACGGGATCGGAGAGGGCTGGAGGGCTGGCTGCTTTCGGCCAGCCAGCCAGCCCCGGGGCTGGCTATTTTTTTTTTTAATGTTTCCTATTGCTGTCGGTTAAAACCGACAGCATTAAACAGCTTTTTTTTTTTAAATAGTTCTACTATTAGTGTCGGTTATAACCGACACTAATAGTTTGAAATGTTTTTTAATGTAACGGCTAGTAGCCGTTGGATTATTAGGCCTTTTTTTTTTTTAATGAATTTAAACTTCTTTTTTTCCCTTTTTTTTTCCTTTTCATATGAATCAAATTTTTTTTCATATTTTTTTTCCTATAACTTCTATTTCACAAAATTTGTTTCATATTTTTTTTCAATTCTATTTTTTTCGTATAACTTCCTAGGCCATTTATACAACATTAAATTGTAGTTTTTAAATAATAAATTATGTTTGGCCCTATGGCCCTTTGGCCCTCGGTTGGAGACGGTTTTTTGTGACAGGGCTAAAACGAGCCCTTTGGCCCTCTGGCCCTCGGTTGGAGACGGAGGCAAATATGGCCCTGTACTGTTCATTAAAATATTAATATCTTGGGGAATCTTGGAGGGCCAGAGGGCTCAAACGAGCCCTCTGGCCAGCCCTCGGTTGGAGATGGCCTTAGGTGGTGGACGTATCGACATTTTCCGAGCTATGCTGATGAGGCTTGTCGACCTATGCTGAGCAATGATGTCGAGGTCCAACGACATCTGTCAAGCTGTGTTGGGCATCACTTTGCCGAGCCTTGAGAACTATCCTCCATGCATTTCATCAAACATTTAAGGGTAAATTACATAGTAGCCCCTCAGGTTTGAGGTCTATTACAATCTCATACAACATCTTTAAAACATTTCACTTTCATACCTCACGTACTATTTTATTTCAAAATAATACCTCCGTTACATTTTCCATCTATTGATCTGTTAAGTGCTGACATAGCTGCCACATTTGTGCCACGTGGTTGCCAAATGTGTGCCACGTGGCAAAACAATAATTTTTTATTTAAAAAAAAAAACCTAAATCTTCTAAAATAAATTATAAAACTAATAAAAAAATAAAAAATAAAAAACCAAAGCCCACTTCGTCTTCCCTCCCTCCTCCTCCCCCCTCCCCCCCCCGCAACCTGCAACCCAGAATAAGAGGAGGAGGAAAAAAAAGAAAAAAAAAATCATCTTCATCTTCCCCATGGCACCCATCGCGCACCCACCCTCTTACCTCCTCTACACACCCCCACCACACCCATCTTCTTCCCCATCTTCATCTTCTCCGCAACCTAGAAAAAAAAAAAAAAACACCCTTTAAGTTCATCTTCCCCCCTGCAACCCAGCCCAGCCCACCCCCTGCAATCATCTTCCTCATCCCCATCCCCAGCCGCATTACTTCTTCTCCCTCCCTTCATCTAAAAGCCTACAAAACCCTAATTTTTCCCCCAAATCGACTGCTCTACTCAGAAGACGACTCCCGCCGCCATGGCCGTTGTCAATAGATTCGAATGCACTAGCTACTGCGGCTGCAGAGGCTCCAGATCCACCTTGAAATGCCTCTCAAGTAAATATCCGATAAAACCAAAAATCCAATTTCAATAAAAGAAAATAAATTTTGGATTGTTGTAATTTTCCAAGAAAATTCAAACAAATTTCCAAAATAATTACATAAATTTTCAAAAATCAATAAAAAGAACAAAGGGTTTCTGTAATTTTCCAAAAAGGCAGATCTTTCATACCTTGATTTGGAGAAGACAACGGCTGGGGGGGGCGTTTCTAATGAATTTGTCGTGCCTCATCGATGCAAGCAAGAAAGTGTGGTTATAGAAAACGAGGGAATGGGCGAGCTGAAAGAGGGTGAGTCATGTTGCCCAGAAACCCAGTGAAGTGTGCCGGGTCTTCGACATCCTCCTTCTTTTCTTCGACTTCTTCTTCTTCAACTACTTCCTGTGCTGGTTTGATTTGGGGTTTGGGTATGACCTGTTGTTGCTTTTTGGAGGGTTTGGTGGAGCTGAGCTTTCTCTTTTTCGCCATTATAGGAGGGGGAGCAAGGCGTCGTGGATAAAGGGAATAGGTGGGGCCGTGGGGGTGGGGTGGGATGGGGGATTTGGGTTGCAGGGAAGGGGTGGGTTTTTTAGATGGGAGGGGAGGTGAAGAGAGTGGAGGAGGGTGGGGGAATGAGATTCTGGGTTGGAAAATGTAAACAGGGTTGCGGGTTCAGCTTTTTTTTTTTTTTTTTAAATTTAGAAGATTAAGGTTTTTAATTTTTATTTGCCACGTGGCAGACATTTGGCAGCCACGTGTCATATATGTGGCAGCCACGTCAGCATTTAACAGATCCATGGATGGAAAATCTAACGGTTGTATGAAATTGAAATAAAATAGTACTTGAGGTATGAAAGTGAAATGTTTTAAAGATGTTGTATAAGATTGCAATAGACCTCAAACCTGAGGGGCTACTATGTAATTTACCCAACATTTAATGAACTCTATTGAGGCTTGTACCAGACTGTCAGAGTTCCCAAAGGACCTTTCGAGCCGTTTCCGGTTTTTGGTAAGAGGTTGGGATCCAACATATCCCTTAATGGAACCCGCGCTTATTCCCTCGTAATTAAGAGAGACCGCATCGTATACAAAATTCTCTTCCAAAACACAGTGCCTAAAAAGGCTTTAACCCTTCAAGTACATAATTGAAGCATGTAACGCACTGTGTCGGACTCTTAGGTATCGTTTGGTATGCAGACGGGACAGGATAGAACGGAATGGGACTGGACGAGACGAGACAGGACGAGACGGAACAGACAGGGAGCAAAGATGCCATCAGATGGAAACAAGGAGAAAGAAGAAGGTGACAAATAGGTTATAATTTTGTGTTACACGAATGTGGAATGAGTCATTCCAGGGGGTGAGGCGGAACGAAAATTCACCCAAAATTCGTCCAGTGGAACAACGCGTTCCACCCATTTTAGGCGCACCAAACGTGGGACATAACACCTCGTCCCATTCCATTTCGTCATGTCCCACATACCAAACGGTACCTTACGTCATATTATGTTAGGTGGTGGACTAGACCTGGCAGTTTTTTACACGACACGGTGACATGACACGAAAACGACACGAAAATAACAGGTTTCGGGTCAACACGATAACTTATCGGGTCACTATCGGGTGACCCGTTAAGAACCCGTTAATAACGGGTTCTTAACAGGTATACACGCGGGTAACACGTGGGTAACCCGTTTCGACCCGTTAAGAAAAAAATTATTTTAATAATTTTAAAGTTTAATTACTAAAAGATTTATTATAAAATACAATAGTCATATTAATATATACAATATATTCTATATTAAATATATAGTTTTGTATTATTGTTCTATATAAATTATAAAAAAATAAAAAAAAGTTTTAGTCATTATTTATTTTTATTACGAGAGTTCCTTATTATCATTACTAGGATAAATTTTACATAACATATTCTTGTCCAAAATTAAAATATACTAGTATAGTATTTGTATATGCAAGAACTAAGAAGACATACATACAAGTATGAAAAATGTGAAAGAATATATAAACACTCGTGATTTATCATTATTCCTTCACGAATAGATAATTGTTACACTTATATTATCGTTTAGATTTTTAAAATCCTTCAAACCCTCATGAATAATGTTTTTTATTTGAGGGCAAAATTAATAAAATTAATAATAATTATTGTAGAAGTGTAAAAAATGTAAAAAATTATATATACAATCACTCATATATAAAAAATGTAAATACTTTAAATTAAAGATCAAATTTATTCATTACATTCTTATAGGGTCAAGGAGTGTATATGTACAAAATCATCAAAATCGGAGCTAAAATAACCGTTAAATTGTGATTTTTCGTTTATAACCGTCGAAAACTTTTGTTCCGTTACGTAATCTCTGAATGTTTGTTTTTTACAATTTTTTACGTTTGCAATCTCGGAATGTGTACAAATAAGTTTGACAGTTGGATCGTTGAAAAAAGTTTCGTAGAATGCATACTGCATCAAAACGATAGATTAAACAAACACTTAGAGTTAATATTATACTTCTATTAAGTATAAAATAAGTTTTTGTGGTATCCACTAGTGTAAATACTTTAAATTAAAGATCAAATTTATTTATTACATTCTTATAGGGTCGAGGAGTGTATCTGTAAAGAATCATCAAAATCGGAGCTAAAATAACCGTTAAATTGTGATTTTTCGTTTATAACCGTTGATAACTTTTGTTCCGTTACATAATCTCTGAATGTTTGTTTTTTACGATTTTTTATGTATGCAATCTTGGAATGCGTACAAATAAGTTTGACGGTTAGATCGTTAAAAAACGTTTTGTAGAATGCATATTGCGTCAAAATAGTAGATTAAACAAACACTTAAAGTTAATATTATACTTCTATTAAGTATAAAAAAAGATTTTGTGGTATCCACTAGTGTAAATACTTTAAATTAAAGATCAAATTAATTCATTACATTCTTATAGGGTCGAGGAGTGTATCTGTAAAAAATCATCAAAATCGGAGCTAAAATAACCGTTAAATTGTGATTTTTCGTTTATAATTGTCGAAAACTTTTGTTCCGTTACGTAATATCTGAATGTTTGTTTTTTACAATTTTTTACGTATGCGATCTCATAATGTGTACAAATAAGTTTGACAATTGGATCGTTGAAAAAAGTTTCGTAAAATGCATATTGCGTCAAAACAGTAGATTAAACAAACACTTAGAGTTAATATTATACTTCTATCAAGTATAAAATAAGTTTTTGTGGTATCCACTAGTGTAAATACTTTAAATTAAAGATCAAATTTATTCATTACATTCTTATAGGGTCGAGGAGTGTATCTGTAAAAAATCATCAAAATCGGAGCTAAAATAACCGTTAAATTGTGATTTTTCATTTATAACCGTCGAATACTTTTGTTCCGTCACGTAATCTCTGAATCTTTATTTTTTATGATTTTTTACGTATGTAATCTCGGAATGTGTACAAATAATTTTGACGGTTGGATTGTTGAAAAAAGTTTCGTAGAATGCATTGTGCATCAAAACGGTAGATTAAACAAACACTTAAGAGTTAATATTATACTTCTATTAAGTATAAAATAAGTTTTTGTGGTATCCACTAGTGTAAATACTTTAAATTAAAGATCAAATTTATTCATTACATTCATATAGGGTCGAGGAGTGTATCTGTAAAAAATCATCAAAATCGGAGCTAAAATAACCGTTAAATTGTGATTTTTTGTTTATAACCGTTGATAACTTTTGTTCCGTTACGTAATCTCTGAATGTTTGTTTTTTACGATTTTTTACGTATGAAATCTTGGAATGTGTACAAATAAGTTTAACGCACCAAACGTGGGACATAACACCTCGTCCCATTCCATTTCGTCCTATCCCACGTACCAAACGGTACCTTACGTCACCAGTCTAGCCCAAAGTCCAAAATTAGTCCCAATCCTTATGCCTTCCTAAATGGGCTAAAAAGCTGACAATCCAGTAACGGGTCCAGAACAGAACCCGCCCAACGGTGCCATATGACCGTTGCATATAATTATTTGGGCCAATTGGGTTCATCTGATAGGCCCAGTTTTATAGTTATCACTGTCGCACTCCTCATTCCTATAAAAGCTATAACCCCTTTAGATTTTAGAAAACCCTAACAAACGCAGAGCTTCTCACTTCCAGCAGCTGCCGCCACCACTCCGACTTCCCCAAAGGTATAGATTTCTTCTCTCCTACTTCCATTCCGAGTCTTCAAAATCCTCGCCGATTCGATAAAATTCTCAAATCCGTTTCTGTGTTTGCTGGATTTTGTTTCTAGGGTTATAATCTCGACCGCCAAGATGCAAAACGAGGAGGGAATCATCACCGAGCTCTACATCCCGAGGAAATGGTACCCATTCGAATCTAATCGGCGATTTATTTTTTTGTGCGATTGTTTTGTTTTTGGGATTGGGATTTTAGGGTTAAATTTTGTGGTGTTTGTTTGGATGCAGCTCGGCGACGAACAGGCTGATCACCTCCAAGGACCACGCGTCTGTTCAGATTAACATTGGGCATTTGGATGAGCATGGCATCTACACTGGCCAGTGCTCCACCTTTGCTCTCTGCGGCTACGTCCGTGCTCAGGTTTTGCCGTCTTTCCCTCGTTGTACTGTGTTACTGTGTTAATATTTGTGCTTTTATTGGGCATTTGTGAATGTATTGGTTGTTAAGAATGTGTAGAACGGTTGCGGAAATTGATTATATTTGTGTGTTTTCCGTTGGGTTAGTCTCATCTGGTTCTGTCGTTGGCTCGTAAGACTGCATTCTTTAGCTATATTACAAAGTACATGAATTCAGAGGCTGGATTTGAACCCCACAACGGGGAAAATAACATACAAGTCCCACATCGAATAACTCTTGCTGCGGTTGTAAATCCTAAACTGTGCCGAAACCATCACTTTTTATTCAGCCATCATTTTTTATCATATCGGGACACAAGTGCTACTACAGTTTTGGAAATTGTTCGATTACTGATAAATTTTAAACAAAATCATATTGACGCCTACAGTCAAACTCAAAAATATTGGGTTACTAATGGTTTTTTATTAGGTTTTCAGTTGTTCTCCAATGATAATTAGCATCCTCTTATAATTTCGGATCGGTCATTTGCAATATTGGCATTCCATCTGTTGTGCTCTGATTTCTTGTGCTTTCTTTTGTTTTGTAGGGAGAGGCCGACAGTGGTTTGGACCGTCTCTGGCAGAAGAAGAAAACCGAAGTTAAACAGTAGAAAGAGATGATTCTTCTTCAGTTCATGGGGATGAGTTGTTTAATTTCTGAACTAAATTATGTGATGTCTTATTCCATTAGTACTGAATGTTGCAAGTAGTTCCCAACCTTTTGGTGTTCTTGAAATGGGCTGTTCTTTTGACGATTAGGTAGTGAAACTTCTACCCATTGAGTATCTTAATTATATTTCTGGTTTCGTAAAATTATTTCCACTGATGATATGCATGATTATTCTTATGATCTATGTCAAAAATTGTCCACGGATGATTATTCTTTTGAGCATCGACATAGATAATGTTCTGTGGGTATTGCCTTCTCTAGCAAGTAACACAAGTTTAGATCCCCCTCACTTATGAATTGTCGTTAACTTGTCAATACTCATGTGAATTGTCAATGCGTAGAATAATACGCAATGTTTTATCATTAATTACGGAACATTTCCTCTCTGGATTCTGTTTCGCTCAACCCTTTCGATTTGTGGCGGTTGAGCAAGTGCAGAAGCTCGAGGCCTTTCTGCCTCAAATCGACCCCATAATGCACCAAGACCGTGCTGTACACGTAGGTTGCTTCTATGAAGTGGTCGCACATCCCTTTGCCGATGTTGACCTCCTCCAATATTTGATTGTCCTGAGCGCTTTTGTTGAAATTCTTGCAACTTAACTTGGCCGAGTAAACATCATCGAAAGAGCGCACAGCAACCTTCGCGAGTCTTCGACAAAAAGCTCGTTCGGAAGAGACTATGGATGATGAGGCGTTTCATCGACAAAAAGCTCGTTCGGAAGAGACTGTATGGACGATGAGGCGTTTGCTTTCTTCATTGATATTGTGAGAGGCCATTGACGATGCCTGAACAAAAGCCTTCTAGGTATTGAACCAAAAAAAAAGCTTCTCTACGTTTTGTATCTTACTTTTGCCAAGCTTAAAAATACATTAAGATTAAAAATAAGAAGAAATATATATATAGATAATCTGAGGAAAACATCAACAAAAACCCTAGTGAAAAGTACCTGAAGAGCAGAAGCGGAAGCCTCAAGAACTTGGGAAGGACAAAACTAGCATACTTCATAAATAATACAATTTTTTTTTAAATAGATATATGCTAGCATCAGTTGCAAACGAGACACACTTCTGTTAGAAATTTTAGACCATGAAAAACTCAAACCATCAACCATAGAAAAATGCTTCAAGCAAATAGCTAGAATATAACCTTTTTGGTAGTGCTGCAGGCCCTCGTGTGATGTGGCATAAAATTGTAAACCTGGTGGTCACAAATCTTTACCGGAAAACGGTGCCAAGGTTGGACAAGTGCGACAAATTAGAAAAATTCTTCCCTTCCGACTGCTCGTATACGGCAATACACTCACAATCTGAAGGGTGTTGCTCTGAATCGACAATAGAATTAAAAAAAATTCTCAACCAATAAGGATGAAAAGGAAGATGGTACGTAAATTTTTCTAATGATGTTATTAGTTAAAAATCAAATCTAGCAATTAAAATACGTAGCGATATGAGTAATGTTTTATTGACAGTTACCATACAATCTTTTGTTATTATAGCACGTGCGAATTAAATAACAGGACCTAGTAAACTTCTCATTAACACGGTAATTTCTTCATGGGAATAGATTGCGTTACGTACACGTAACTAAAAGGTCAAAGTTTCAAAAAAGGTGAAAATTTCAAAATTCGACAGCTAAATAATAATTAAAAAATTAGAAAAATCAAACGTGGCATTGTATTTTAGGCCGTGGTGGACTACTAGAGGCGCCAGCGCCACGCAACGGCTTACGAGTTCCGAACGCCGCGGCGACTCAGTTTTCAAATCGGCATTCGCCGGCAGCCATGGATTCGAGCAGCTCGGGCTCCACGAAGCTTGATTACTTCGACGACACGTGGAAGCTCCAATCCACCGCCACATTGCTATCCGTATCTAAAGTCAGTTGCTTTTCACTTCACACTCTTCATTCCTTTCCTTTCTATTCTGTTTGTTTCCCGAGAAAATACTGCCAGAAAATTAATGCAATCCCTAATTGGATTTTACCGTGTGCTTTGTTGTTTGAAAGGGGGAAGATGGACGAACCGCCTTGGTATTGGACCGGACGATCTTCTATCCCCAAGGTGGCGGGCAACCTGCCGACACCGGCTTCATCGCCGCTTCCGATTCCGGGGTCAAATTCGTAGTAGAAGATGTGCGGTCCCGAGACGGCATAGTAAGTAATCAAATTGTTGATATGGTCTCTCTCTCTATAATTTTCAAATGTTTGATTAGAAAATAAAAAATTAATGTCTTTGATTGGTGTTTCACTTAATTTTGATTAGGTTTACCACTACGGTTTCATTGAAAATTCCTGTGAGGAATCGGAGTCGAAATTCGAGAAAGGGAAAGAGGTGCTGTTGTGTGTGGATGAGTCTAGGCGCAGGCTTAATGCTAGGTACGCATATACTCGAAGAAATCGGATCATTTGATTGTTTATATTTATAATTAAGTTGCTCAACTTGTTCTTTGATTGAGCATTTATTGTCTAACCAAAACCAAGTTCGATTTCGGCCAAAAAACTCCGAAGATGGTTTGCTTACATGCTGTTTCGTGTTCTATATTTTGAATGTTGTGGAATTGTTTATGTGCAGGCTTCACTCAGCTGGGCATTTGCTGGATACATGTATGAGAAATATGGGATTGGGTGATTTAGAGCCAACCAAAGGCTACCATTTCCCTCAGGGGTATGATTTATTTCTGCTTTATTGCTCCCTCAGGGGTATGCTTTATTTCTGCTTTATTGCTTTAAGCCTAGATTACAAAGTGTAGGTATGTTTCTTGTTGCAAAATCTTCTGTTAATATCAGGGACCTAAACGATTAGTCGGCAAGAATCTTGTTTCTAATTCTTTCCTCAATCCTCGTTTCTTGGCATTTGAGTTTCTTTGTTATGCAATTTATATTGAAAAATTTCGTAGTTATCTTAAAATAAACAAAATAGAAAAGACACGATCACTCTCAATTTAGATATGTTTAAATGTGAGCTGCCAGGATTTTTTTCAACGTAACAGCACAATGATCCTTCCTTTTGAGTGTAGTAACCACTCACTTGTACTTCAATTTTCCACGAGTCAATCTATCTGTGGAAAACAGCACAATGATCGGTCTTCGTGGGCTTTAAAGTGAAAACTTTTCACCATCCCATGAATGAACACTAGGAACTTTTATGTTGTTGACGCGTGAATTCGGATCGACATATGTAGATGGCCTAATAACAGTCACATGTAAACACGATGATTTGAGTGTAGCCGAGAGCACCCCCACCCATTTGGCTTGGGCAGCAGCTGCCTTATGTAGGCCTCCAAACCTTCTCCATAAAGTCTCCTGTATGTTATGTGGTTCTAGTGGAAAGGGTTATGGGGCCCAATATAAGCCACCAAATAAATACGCTACTTAGAGCCAATTAGGTCAATAGTGTTCCTTTGGATTGAGGATCCAGTGGAGTTGTCTCGATATATCGGATAAGCTTTTACCCCAAAACAGATAAACCGTACAAAAAAACCAGCACTGGCATAAGTGATGAGTAAATGACACATGCTTCACCAATTCTTCTCAAATTTAAATTAGTTCATTGCTAGCCTCAGTATTCTGAGATGTGAACAGTTTTTTATCTTTGAGACACGATGTTGTTGTTTGCATATCCTTCTGAATTAGCACTTGTAAATTCATAATATTTCCAGGCCATATGTGGAATATAAAGGCACAGTTCCACAAAAAGATACAGAAAGTAAGCGAAAGGAGTTGGAGGTAGAAGCTAATGTGTTAATATCGAGAGGAGGAAAAGTGAGTTGCAATATTTAGGATTTATCTAAAGTTGCATGCTTGGTATGGAATATTAGATCTAATCCGTTTCCATATTTTTGTAAGGTTTCTGCTGCCTTGTTACCATATGAAGAAGCGTGTAAGCTGTGTGGTGATTGCCTTCCCGATTATATTGCAAAGGTTATTCCTTACACTAGACCTGTTTTCAATACATGCTCATATTGGACCCTTCAAACTTCAGTGCTGAAAATCGTCGAGTGCTAACTTTAACTGCATTTACTTTTTTGCATCTCTGATCTCTTGCAGGACAGCACTCCTCGCATTGTGAAGCTAGGGGACAGCCTTGGCTGCCCATGTGGCGGTACCCATGTTTCTGATATATCAGAGATCAAGAGCATTACGGTAAGATCCATTTGCTTCAATGTTCTTATGAACTGATTGATGTCCCAATTTTTTTGCAAAATTAGTAGGATGAAGTGAGTGCTTCAAGAAAGTCTTTTACTGCTTGTTCAGGTTACTCAAGTACGGACAAAGAAAGGATCGACAAAGGTCTTTTACAATATCGGGTGACTCGGGTCCTATTTCTTGATGTAATATTTTGCACTCTCATTGATACAAAGATCTGCATCATTGTGTAGAAACTAGAAATTGACAATTTATATTTTTATTATAGAGTGTTCTTGTAAAACTATAAATTTTTCGGGCTTTTAAAAGGATTTTACGAGTAGTGAATCACTGGTTGTAATTTGTTTGTATTGTGTACATGATGTATTCAGTATTTAATTAAACAGTCGCCGCTTAATTAGTATATACAGAGAAACTCCATCGACACTCCACAGGAATAGACAAGGAGCGCAGTTTGTCTCGTTCGGACGAGTCGAAAGCGACACCATCCTCATTCGGATTTCCTGGTTTGAGGTTCCGATTAAGACTCGAAACTTAAATCCGGCAGCCGGAAATCGCAATGCCTGCGGGGTGTACCCGGAGATGCCATACGTGTGCGGTCCACAGTCGACATCTAAAAATGCATGAAAATTTTCGTACAAAATGTCGAACCCAGTCACTATTTGCCACAAAATTACAAAATTATTGGAATTGTACACAAATTTGGATTACACATTTGTCTCGGTCAAAAAGTTTCTTTTGATAAGCGATAGGACAACTACGTTGAATTCATCTAAGATATGAGGATGGAGATTTGAATTTGGGCACAAAAGATAAAACACATTGTTTTAGCCAACTTAGCTTAACACAGACGACAGTTAGAAAAAGTTTATGTTGGCTCTTATTTTCTTTGACTTCATATCTTTTCAGTTGAAATGTGGCTTCTCGTTAGGGTTTAAAGCCATCTTTCATTAACATGACATCTGATGACATATTGACACAGCCAAAATATATCATGTGATGGAGACCTTCGTTGACATTTGTATACGAGGAAAAAAAACAAGGAGCAAAACAAGGACACAAGCTATATATTTCAACTTGGCTTAAGCCAAATTGATTAAAGTAGTGTATTTATCCCTTTACAACTTGTGTTTGAATTATATTTTTGTAATTTAAATGAATTTAATGTAGATTATTTTATTATTTGTTAAAAAATAAATATAAAAATAAGAAATTATTTTCATCCGCCCAATTAAATTATTAATTCGTAAAATTATAATAATAAAATACCTCACTTGTAGTTTGCATGAGTTCCTAGGGCTAGGCTTACGTAGATATGAGCTTTAATTAATTAAGTTTGTTTGCGTAATGTGCTCCCTTTTCCGCACTCAAGTTTATATTTCCTTCCTGTAATTTAGCGTAGATTATCTTATCAACTGACATGTTTCAAAAATATTATTTTTACCATCTATTTATACTATCATTTATACAATCTCTCTAATAGAGATGGAACCTACGTGTTGTTGGATCCTACCTTGTTAGAGGGATAATACAAATTGATGGTAAATGTAACATTACTTGACATGTTCACTTATAGGTAATGAGAATTGGAATTATTCTCGAGTTTTGTTTTCTAAAATATGAGTATTGAAGTCATCAAATTATTAGTTTTTTCTTGGGTTTACTACATATACAGAAATAGAAGAAAAAAAATCTTTAGTTTTTCATTTCAAATCTGTAATTCAATAAAAATTATGTATCAAATTAACAAAGAGGGATTAGTTGGTTTAAAATTAGATTTTCTTTCCTCACTTTATTACTAAATTTTTCGAATTTTTTACTTTTCGTTTCTATTAAGTAAATATGTCACAAGTGGAAATATTCTAGTCAAGTGTATCATTTCAAAGTACACTTTAGTACATAGATTATCTTGTAACGCATAATGTGGGCAGAACATAATATCAACATTTAATGCGATGACATTATTAATTGACATAACATACATATATCACTTGTCATCTAATACAACATTAAAATACAATAATATTACCTCATGATGTTAATAATATTATGACTTTAGTGAATTAGTAATACTACGTGCCGACTCACCCACACAATGCCTCCTTAATGGCATTATTGTTGCTAATTATATGACCTTATATGATTAATTTTTGTTTTTATTTATTTGGAAAACGAAGATTTTTGAGTTATTTTTTTTAGAGTTAAGAAAGGAATAATGTAGTAAGCATAATAAATATTTTGATGAATGGTGGAGTTGAAATGGAACTTGGAAAACGGCATTACCGGTAAGAGGAGGAATAGACAAAAAGCCAAAACGCCAGCGAAACAAATTCCGCTAATTTCAGCAAGGACCCCTTCCTCACCATCCATTTTCCCCATTCCCTTTCTTCTCCCTCCACCTCCACCTCCCCCTCCCTTTTATGTACCACCCAGATACAGATTCTCCACTCCACTCACCTCTCTCTCTGGGTCTCTCTCCTTCTCTCAGATCTGCTCTTTGTTTGCTTTTTTTGCTTTTTCTTTCCAAAGTCGTATCCTTTATCACTTCCATCACTCTTTTTATATATACACCTATATATGTTGTATAGCTCTAGCCGCATTCTGGGTTTGCTTCCATTGCTCTTCTGGAGGCGTCTTTGTTGAAGAACACCAACAAACCCAGGTGGGTTTTCAATCCCAGCTCCGTTTCTTCGTGTTTTTCTTCGATAATGTATTGCAATTCACTAATGCTTATTGGGTTTTGTTTGAACCATATTCTCTACGTCTCTGAACCTTTTATTTGATTGAATTTGCTTATTGTTTCACCCTTTTTATTGCGTCTGAAATGCAAAGAATCACTTTTGGAACCGTATTTCGATGGAGCAATGAGGATAGAATGATATTATGATTGCTATTTGTTTTCGAATTATCGTAATTTTCTTATCTAATTTCCTTAAGCTCTAAGTTCTTTTTTCTTTTTCACAAGGCGATATTCTATTCTAAACTAGTCTAATCTATGGGGTGGGGGGGGGGTGTTCAAACTTGAATGCAACGGGCCGGTCACACTGCCCTGGTTCTAACTTTTAAGTTTCCTTCTGTTTTCCTTGATCGTCAAGTTTATGTAAGGGGACAGAGTAGTGTTCTTGACCACAAGCTATTAGCCCCCATAAGCTCCATGTTTAGTTGATCAGCCCAATTTATTTATCTCTGTGTCTGTTTTATTGTTCTGGATAAGCATTTGAATTATTAGTATTGATCATTGAACTTGGAGATGTATGCATTCTTGTGGCATATAGCTAGGAAAATTGTCTTTTGGCGTTTTGCTCTCTCACACATCCAATCAAAGGCACACACTTTTTACATCATCGTCATAAATAAAAGAATTTGGAGTTGAGAAGCTGTCTTTTTACTGTTTTATTTTGTAGTTATATCAACTGATTTTCAAGAGTTCCAATGTTTCACCATTGAATGCTATAATGATGCACTTTGAAAAACAGTGGTACAGTTATGAATTATAAGTTCATGTTATTTGAAAAAAAAATTGGTATTCATGCAATAAAGATAACCAAATCAATTCCAAGTTGTCATGTTGCAAACGTTTGAGTTAATGAATAACCAAGATGTTTGTACTTTGTATGTTTTCATCTGTAGATCATGCAAGGAGAGACTATGGTTAAAACTAAAGGAGAACTAAAAGTAAGCTTTGGCTATCAATGCAATAGCAACAGAGGCAGTTTTTGTGAGGATTCCGATGAATATGAAACCTTGCCTGAACTCCGAAGGAACAGTAGTTTCTCTTGCTTGTCTGGTGCTGCAATAGGCGCAAATGCCACTCTGGCAAACACAAATATCTGCAATGGTTTGATAGGGGTAGAAATACTTCCTAGTTGGGACTCTCCTAATTCATTTCGTAGAGTTCCCTCTTCACCGGCTATGTCGAGGTTGGATATATTATCATCTTCTCTTCAGAGTAGTATGTCAAACTTAAGTTGCAGTCCGTCTACGCCTGATTCTGATTCCTACTTAATGAAATCCACGAGTCCTTCCAGAAATGAAGGTTTTCTTAATGGTATGGAAGTGCAAGTGGCGGGTGGAGCTGCTGGTGAAGACAGGGTTCAAGCTGTTTGTTCTGAAGAAAATGAGTGGCTCTTTTGTGCAATTTATGATGGTTTCAATGGAAGAGACGCAGCTGATTTTCTGGCTGGGACACTGTATGAAACCATCATATTTCACTTTAATTCATTAGACTGGGAATCAAGTCAGGAATCCATCAAAGCTTCTAATGGTCTAGATATAGATGGGTCCCTTCCATATATAGGAGATGGTAGAAATACTATCAGCGAAGAAAGATTTTCATCCAGAATTTATACACAAAAGGATTCAAGTGTTGACCATATCTCTGAGAATGCTCCACGTGCTAAAGCAAAAACGTCAACTGATTCGTTTAGGCACAGGGTGCTTGATAGTCTCCAACGAGCTCTTAGTCAGGCTGAGAATGATTTTCTGTACATGGTTGACCAGGAAATGGTGGATCGCCCAGATTTAGTTTCTGTTGGGTCTTGTGTTTTAGTTGTGCTTCTACATGGGAAGGATTTGTACACACTAAATTTAGGTGACAGCCGAGCTGTATTGGCAACATGTGGTGATGATTATTTAATGAGTGGGAGTGAGAGGTTAAAAGCCATCCAGCTCACTGATAGTCATACAGTTGATGACGAAAGTGAAAGAATGCGAGTTTTGTGTGAACATCCTGACGATCCCATGACCGTCGTGGCTGGAAAAGTAAAAGGGAAATTGAAGGTCACTCGAGCTTTTGGAGTTGGATACTTGAAAAAGGTGGTCACCCTTACCGTTTAACAATTATGTACCAAAACCAAGTAGGTTAAAAAGAAGTTTTTTTTAGATAAACTGACATTATCTGGTGTGTTTATATCTTAAGCCCCTTCTTCATAATTAATATATTTTCCATTAGTGGATTTTACTGATTCTATTTTCTTTTCACTTTTGTGCAGAAAAACCTGAATGATGCATTGATGGGAATTCTTCAAGTTCGTAACCTTATAAGCCCACCATATGTTTCCACTCAACCATCGTTGAATGTGCATAGAATATCAACATCTGATTGCTTTGTAGTACTTGGTAGTGATGGCTTGTTTGACTTTTTTACCAATGACGAGGCAGTAAAGCTTGTCCACTCCTATATCTTGAGCAACCCCTCCGGCGATCCAGCTAAGTTTCTGCTCGAGCAGCTTGTAGTAAGAGCAGCCAATTCTGCAGGTAGACATGTTTTATATCATGTGGAGATTTTGTTGTCATTCCATCCATATCCCTTACAAGTTTGCTTTGTTTCATTTCGGCTACCTTTATTAAACACAGAAGCATGTATAACTAACCCTCGATCAGATTAACCAAGATAGAAAAACAATTGATTTGTTATTGGAGAAGGCTATGCTCACCCTCCATGTTATGTGCTCTTAGTTCTCTCCCTTTCATTTCTCTGCTTCGTAGACCCTGCTTCTATGGCCTATGCGGTATTATTACCATACGGCATCTTGCATTTGTTGAAAGATAACAGATCTTTCAGTTTAAAATAAGTAGTTTCAGTTTGATTTGCTGTCTTTTGTTAACTTCTCATATAATGTTCTCTTAATTGTAAATAGAAAATACTTTTTGGTGATGGGTGAACAAAGCTCCAGTTTTGATCCCGAAATTGAAACATTTTAAGACCAAGTTTAACTTGAATGATATAAATATATACATTCCGCCCACCACACCACACCCTAAGGCATGCATACACATTTTTCTCTAACGTATGGTATTCTAAAGTCTTCAAATAGGAAATCCCACCACAGGGTTGGTTACATTTTATTTTATCTGACAGAATAAGTAGCCCTTTCGCATAGTTTTCGTTTGCCAGGTCCTTAATACTTTCGTTGCAGGTTTCAGTATGGAAGAACTCATGAACATTCCAGCAGGAAGGCGGAGGAAGTATCACGATGATGTAACAGTAATGGTGATTATTCTCGGTACAAATCAGCGCACGACAAAGGCGACAACTTGCGTGTAAGATTATTTTTTGTGGTGTAATAGAATGTTTAATATTTTTGGCAGTCTAGTTTTAGGTTCCAAATTGTATATAGTTGGATGTCAGCGATATACTTTGCTCCTGCTGTATAATAATGTTTATAGTTTGTCAAGTTTTGCTTGGCGAAAAGACTGCTTCATTGCATTCGTCTGCAAATTACAGATCTTTATTTTCCTTAAGAGGCTTGTTCAAGAAGGGCAGATAAATTATATATTATAACAAAGCGGGAAGCCTTGTTGCTTTAGGATCGCTCTTTTTGTTATTATTTTGCTGATAATTAAGAATATTTTTCTAGCATTCAACCAAAAAGAAAGAAAAGAATATTTTCTGGCAGATACTCAGGAATAAAGATGGGTTGCTCTTTTTTTGACCTGTGCTTTTTCTTGAGAATGTCAATTGCAGTTTCAGATGGGAATCAATATATTGATTGGATTCTATTCTTTCCAAACTTCACAAGGAACCCTATGAGCAAATTTGAGAATGCTTTTGTAAGAAGCACTTATGTCCATGATCACTTTCAACATAAACGCTTTTATTAGAATTGAGCAAAGCTAAAGTTTCTATGAAAAGTTCTCGTGCTTCCTAGAAAAAATTTGAGCGATTCTTGAAAATCACTTTCTTTTAACTCAAAAACGCCTTTTAACTGTATCAAAGGCGTTTTTGATTATTTGAATGCATTTTCAGTCCTTACCATGGATTTAAATATCGATATTATCGGCGAAATATCGCCGATAATATCGATTTTTCGGGTAATGGATATTTAAACTGGTTTCCGTGTGGTTTTCGTCCAAATATCGCGATATTATCGATATTATCGATAATATCGCGATATTTTGGAAATATCGAGAAATTTCGTTGAACGGTGCAATCGGACTCCGATATCGGACGCCGGAGAAGAACGCCGGAGATGGTGTGCCTGTTCCCGAGCCCATTTCGTCCCAAAAACCTTGCAAAAACACGAATTTTAACTTAAATTTCACATATAAGCTTCAAATTTCACGCATGCATCAACGATTCAACATATGTGATATCGGTTTAGGGCTTAGGGTGTCAATGGAATCTCACCTGAAATATCGATAACTGGGCCAACTCCTTGCTCAGCGGCGCACCACCAGAGACGACTGAGCCAAGTTCGACTTCGCCAGACCCACGATCAACGGCAGCGAAGGATCGAGAGAGTGGGAGAAGGGGGAGATCTGTGTGTGTGTGGGTCGAATGGAGAAGGGGGAGAAGAGAGGTCAGGCCTCAGAGAAGAAGAGAGAAGGATCGAGGGCCTCAGAGAAGAAGAGAGAAGGATCGAGAAGGGCGAGATCTGTGTGTGTGTGGGTCGAAAGGAGAAGGGGGAGAAGAGAGGTCATGCGCCTCAGAGAAGAAGAGAGAATGATCGAGGGCCTCAGAGAAGAAGAGAGAATGATGGAGAAGGGGGAGATCTGTGTGTGGGTGTGGGTCGAATGGAGAAGGGGGAGAAGAGAGGTCCGGCGCCTCAGACTCAGAGAAGAAGAGAGAAGGATCGAGAATGAGAGAGAGAGAGAGAGAGAGCCGTATGCGTGTGTGATATGTGTGCGTGTGTTGTGTGCGTGTGTGATGGCATGTCTCTGTGTGTGTGTGCCTCTGTGGTTGAGTGACCCATCTGACTCACCTCATGAATTATTCAATCACTTTTTACAATTGTAGACAATGGACAACGAATAATAGCATGTCTGTGTGTGTGCCTCTGTGGTTGATTGACCCCATCTGACTCACCTCACTAATTTTTCAATCACTTTTTACAATTGCAGACAATGGACAACGAATAATAGAACTTTAATAATGAAACCGTGTATCACTGTGAGTCTGTGATATGCTTTCACAGGCAAAACCATGTTCCACTCTCCGTTATATACTTATATTCCCTCAGAGCATGTGCAAAACCTTATGAGAGTTGGAGTATCAGAGGCATTCCCTCAGAGCAATTTCGTTTCTTCTTCTTCCCTTACCATTTTCAAAGTCATTCCAGATCCATTCCAAAGCTTGAACACAAAGGGTTCCATATTTAAGGTAAGTTTACAAACTTATATTTATATTATTGTAATTTATACAACAACAAATAAATTTGTATGGACTCGTATGTTAATTTTTTTAAGTAATTAATACTTGCATGTTAATTTTTGTAGGTAATTAAGTAATGTTAACAATTACATGTTAATTTTTTTTAAGTAATTAAGTAATGTTGTATAATTATTCCCTAGGATTATTTTAATATGTTTAATGTTATTTATTATTTTATTTCCCTTACCATTTTCAAAGCCATTCCAGATCTATTCCAAAGCTTGAACACAAAGGGTTCCATATTTAAGGTAAGTTTACAAACTTATATTTATATTATTGTAATTTATACAACAACAAATAAATTGGATTATTGTTAAATTGGATTATTATTCATTAAATTGGCTTATTATCAAATTGGACTATTCATTAAATTGGATTATTATTAAATTGGATTATTATCAAATTGGATTATTATTCATCACTATGTTTTATATTAGGATTAATTTTTTATCAATTTGGATTATTATTCATTAATATTAGGTTTTTTATTATTCTCAAATTGGATTATTCATTAAATTGGACTATTCATTAAATTGGATTATTATTAAATTGGATTATTATCAAATTGGATTATTATTCATCACTATGTTTTATATTAGGATTAATTTTTTATCAATTTGGATTATTATTCATTAATATTAGGTTTTTTATTATTCTCAAATTGGATTATTCTCAAATTGGATTATTCATTAAATTGGACTATTCATTAAATTGGATTATTATTAAATTGGATTATTATCAAATTGGATTATTATTCATCACTATGTTTTATATTAGGATTAATTTTTTTTATCAATTTGGATTATTATTCATTAATATTAGGTTTTTTATTATTCTCAAATTGGATTATTCTCAAATTGGATTATTCATTAAATTGGACTATTCATTAAATTGGATTATTATTCATTAATATTAGGTTTTTTATTATTATCAAATTGGATTATTATTCATCACTATGTTTTATATTAGGATTATTTTTTTATCAATTTGGATTATTATTCATTAATATTAGGTTTTTTATTATTATCAAATTTGATTATTCATTAAATTGGATTATTATCAAATTGGATTATTATTCATCAGTGATTATTTTTTTATCAAATTGGATTATTATTCATTAATATTAGGTTTTATCAAATTAAATGTAGGTACGTTTAAGATGTCTAGTGGAGCTACTAAACGTGATCCAGCTTGGGAACATGGAGACCCAATAGACGGAAACAAACATGGCACAATTTGCAAATATTGTGGTTGGGTAATGAAGAGTGGTGGAGTGACACGACTTAAGTACCATCTTAGTGGATTAGATCCAGCAAAAAATGTCCAACGATGCGATAATGTCCCCCCAGAAGTGAAGGCATTCATCAGCACATTATTAAAAAATAAAAAACAGCAGAAGGAAAAGATAACACAAGGAATGGAAAATATTCGAGCTGGGCTACGAGGAGAAGTCATTGGCCAAGCGGTTGACAGTGATGATGATGACGATGAGGATGAATGTGATGATGACATGGGACCTGAAGAACGACGCAGTTTGAAACAAGCATTACGGGCCTCCAAACAGTCAGCATGGGAAAGAGAACACCTTCATAAAATTCCTAATAGGGGACAAGGTTCCGGGACAAGTGGTGGTGCACAAATGAGACGGGGAGGCAGTCTTAGAGAATCACAACCAACACCACCAATAGCCCCAAGTTTATATAAGTCATCCAACGCACGTCAAAAGAGTGTTTGGAGTTATTTCAAGGGAGGTAATGTGAAGGAGGGAATGAGACGTCTAATTAGCAAGTTCTTTATCTATGAAAATGTCCCTGCTGCGAAGGCATCATCACATCATTTCAAAAATATGGTAGTGGGATGTCAACAGGCCGGTGTTGGAGTACAACCTCCCACTCCCTATGAGATAAGAAACAAATATTTGGATATGGAGTATAAAGACATTGGCGAATATGTTAACAAGTTGATGTCAAAGTGGGAAACTAATGGTTGCACAATCATGTGTGACGGATGGACCGGCCCGACCAGATTATCTATCATCAACTTCATGGTATACTCCAAGGGAAAGACAATTTTTTTGAAGTCTGTTGATACTTCAGACCATATAAAGAATTACAAGTATATTTACAAATTATTGAGGGATGTAATCATGGAGGTGGGAGAGCATAATATTGTCCAAGTCGTGACCGACAACGGTTCTGCATTTGTCAAAGCTGGAAAAAAGTTAATGAAGCATCATAATGTGTTTTGGACATCATGTGCAGCACATTGTATTGATCTTATGTTTGAGGCAATGGGGAAGAGAGAGAATGTTGCTACTGTGGTCAAAAGAGCTAGAACGATCACAAATTATATTTACAATCACGGTTGGTTGTTGGCAAAGATGCGTGAATTTTGCAGAGGAGAAATTATTCGTCCAGCTACCACTCGATTCGCCACCAACTATATTGCATTAAACAGCCTACTCAAGAAGAAATCAGGGTTGAAGCAACTATTCACTAGTGACGATTGGGCCAACCACAATTTCAGCCGCTCAAATACAGGTCGTATGGTGGAAAGTATAGTGCTTGATCATGCTTTTTGGAGTCAAACAGAACATGTGTGTCAAGTGTTTGAACCTCTTTACAAAGTTTTACGGATCGTTGACACAGAAGTGTATCCTACTATGGGGACAGTATATGAGTTGATGCGTGTAGTGAATGATGAATTGGAAAGAAAACATGGTGCAAGGTGGGTCGTAAAAATAATTGAAGACCGATGGTATAAAACATTATACCACGATTTGCATGCAGCAGGTATAAATTATGTCATAATTTGCAATTCATTTCTTTAGTTGCATAAGTATTATTTATCTTATTAGAGTATGTGTTTCTTTGAACAGCATATTATTTGAATCCCCGATACCAATACAGACCCGGTGTTGGAGATGATGGTAACCTTATACGTGCTGTACATAATGTATACTCTAAATTAGACCCTGCATCACCAGCAGTTGGCCAATTTGGAAATGAGGTACACAATTACTTAAATTATAATAATTACTTTGTTGGATTAAACTAACACAATTTATTGTATTCAGCTAACATGGTTTAAAGATGCAAGAAGAACATTTGGAGAACCAACATCAGTTGCTGCTCGAACAAATATGTCTCCTAGTGAGTATAAACATATTTCACTATAAGTTTATAATAGAATTTGTTGGAGTTATTAGGCTTATCAACATTATTTTTCATTGTAGCTGAATGGTGGATCATGTATGGGACCGATGCACCAACTGTGAGAAAGTTAGCAATAAAAGTATTATCACAAACAGCTTCCTCATCTGCTTGTGAAAGAAATTGGAGCACATTTGCACTCATCCACACAAAGCAAAGAAATAAGTTGGCTCATAGTAGCTTGGAAAAATTAGTTTATTGCTACTACAACATGAAGCTTCAAATTCGAGATAAGGAAGCAGAAATCGATCATGTCGACCGTGGTGACCCACTAGATGTGTTTGATATTGTTGGTGAAGATGATGATACGGAGGGTAACCAATTTTTTCAATGGATTAGACCTCTTCATTTAGATGATGATGAAGGCAACCCAGCTCCCAGAGTTGCTGAAGAAGCACGTAATGAAGGGATAAATGTAGAAAGAGTATTAGAGGAAGAGGTGGGATCTAGCAGCGCTGACTCTTTCGAAGAACTTTTGCACCCAAGACCAAGCAACACTGGAATTCCACATTTTTCCAATCCTACACAACCACAACATCGTGCTGATACTAATGATAGCTCTAGTACAAGATCAGGAGACTCACCTACCACCGGAGGTGGGAATGATGAAGGACATAGTGGAGCTGGAGGTAGTGGAGCTGGAGGTAGTGGTGGTGGATATGGAAACTATTATGGACCACCACCTCCCGGATATATGAGCCCCTTCACTGGTGAGACAAACTTCACGCATGCAACACAAGATGATGACCATGGCAGTAGGCGGGCAGGACCAGGAATTGGTGCCATAGGGAAGGACTATACTCGCAGAGAAAGAGGCAAAGGGATTTTGTCAAGTCAAGAAGATGACTCGTTATCTAGAACTTCAGACTCTGTTGGATTGGGAAGTAGTAACTATGGTTATACTCATAACCAACCATTTCCCTACCCTTCATATCCCATTCCTGTTGGGATGGAATCGAGCGACTCATGGAATCAATCCCAGCCTCAATCTTCAAATGATTTTTCTTATGGACAACCTCAACCAATCTCGGATCCATATGGGTGGCATATTAACAATTACATGCAAAACTATTTTGGGGATTTATCATTTGATAACTACTCTTCACAATACACTCATTCTACACATAGAGATGATGACGATAGTGACAAATTTGAACCTCATAGGAACTCTATGTGGTACTAAAGTGTAAAATATTGTACTAATTCATTACATATAAATAATTATGGTGTGTTTAGACTTCTTTCATTAATTACTACATATTTTCTACACTCATAATGTTTGTCAGATCGCTATATAATCAACTTGATAATGTTAAATCCATCATGCAATGCATTTCCTTCCAATTTTTTGTGATAAACTAATAGATAATTGACTAAATAAACATCCTACAAAGTTTCAATAAAAATTTCCAAGTTTTTTTTACAATTTCCGTGGTTTCCATGTAATTTTTATCGATATCGATATTTTACCGATATTTCCATCGATATTTCCGTGTTTTCGAACTACCGATATTTCCGATATCACCGATATTTTCTTCCATGGTCCTTACAGAAGCATGTCTAAACAATTAAGCATAAATGATTCTTTGTTCACAAACAACATTAGTCATGTTAATGGAATTCCGAACGTCCCCTACTTTTTCTCCACTCTAATATTTTCTCTTATTTCCTCCTCACTACAATTGAAAATTCTACTATGTGGAATGTTTTAGCAGTTAGATCTTGATTTTTGGCAACTCTAACCTCACATGATAAAACATGCATTAGGGTTTTCATCACTGAAAACCTGCAAACTCTCCAGCTCTGTTGCCTTCACCCAGTCATCTTCTTGATGACCAGTTGGTGCACACGTGTACGGTGACGATGGAACATAAGAATGACAAGGAGCCAGCGGGTACACATATGCCATCTGGCGTGTACGGAAGAGATCAACTGGATCTACTGGTTGAGATCCTATGCATGCTGGTGCACCAGAGCCTGCTGAACCACTCTCATCATCTTTTGGCCCCTTCCCCTTATTCTTTTTGCTACTCACACTCATCTCACTTTCACCGATCCGAACCTCCACGGCCGGAGACCCGCCGCCGCCGGTGGCCTTATTCTGTGAAGTTTCGCCGGGAAACTTAGTTGGGTCGATTTCAGTAGTATTAGTTGCTCTGTTTTGAGCCGTGGTAAGCTTGTGGACTTCAACTTTCTCTACACTTTGTTGGTTTGGGACTTTCTGTTTCTCCTTGTTCTTGCATTTCTCCGCCTTGTTATCTTTTCCGGTGAGCTTTTCCGGCCATTCCTGTGCTTGCTTGCCTGCTTTCCTGGCCAACTTCTTGACGAGGGTCTGAATGCCGACGTTTCCAATGACAGTTACTTTGTTTTGCTGTGAGTCAATAGCTGTGGTGTAAACACCTGCAATAAACATTTTAGTAAAAATACAGCGACTAAATTGAAAAAAAAAATTAAAATACAGTGATCAAAGTTGAAGTCGAGCAGAAACACAGTGACTAATATATGTATTATACCACAAAAAAAAAGGTAATTAATTTTGTACCATCAGTTCTTTGTAAAACTTTTTTGACCTTCCTCTTGCAACCTTCACAGTGCATAGGAACTCTCAAGATCCATGTCTGAAGAAAAAACGTGAAAATGGTGTAAAAAATTATGAAGTAGAACAGTAGCATGTTAGTTAGAGAAAGAAGAACAATGTGTCTTGTTTGTGTACCTGATATTTGAGAGGTTCTTGTTGAGAAGCCATGAGAGAGAGAGAGAGAGAGAGCAAAATTTACCAGAGGTATAAAATGAAGGTAAAACAGTGAAGAGGGATGAATGTGAGTGAGAGAAGAGATGGGAGTGTAATATAAAACACAAGTATGAGGAGGAGAGCGAGTGCGCAGCTATCAAAGTTCCTGCTCTCCCTCAACCAAAAAAATGATGAAATATTTGACTACAATTAATGATCCTTTGATGATATATGAGGGAAGTAGTAATTAAGGTGTGTTAATCATACTGATCTCAAAAACTAAAACAATATCAAACAATTGTTAATAATGATACGGTCTAATAATATTTTTTTCTTGTACGTGAGAAATTTTAGATTTTATTGTGAGTGAGTACTAAGTTATTATTGTTGCTTTACTGTGTGACTTAATCGAACCACTACTGCAATATATCGTTGTATATAAAAAAAACAAGTGACGTGCAATTTAATGAGATTTTAGGTGTGACGGTCACACATTGTAATAAGAGTAATGTTAGAGAGACCACATATTTATACCACATTATAGCAAGAATAATGTGACAGTCACATCCATTCATTATAATGGATTGACATGATTGATTGTGAACTGATAACATCACGTGACGGTGTGACAGTTACGTTTAAAAGTTTAATTAGATCGAATCAGATTAAGATGTAACTTATTCCAAACAACATCTTAACCCAAACTAGAGGCTTTGTGGATCACAAGTCACATTTGTGAGAATGATAAATCCGTTGCTTCCCAAGGACATTGAATTCAAGTTCAGGCCTTTCTCTCTCAAACAACCAAAACCCTCAAGAAACAAATATAATAAATAAATAAAAATAATAAAAAGTAGATTAGTTTGGCCTTTGGAGCGGTATGTGCAGTACAAAGAGGGCAGTATACATACAACAGATTTGGATACACAGAAGCCCTAAAGTAATAAATAGAAACTTTCCCACTTCATCTATTAAAGTTGAGCTTGCTTCATGGGCACTTAACCTAGCAGAGGACATGGACAATTCGTTTCAGTCAATTACAGATAAAACAATTTGACACAGACAAAGAAAAAGCTGCTCTATTTTCATTTCATTTTCCCTGGAAACCAGCCAAACTTTATGCTGTTGTAGTATAAATTAACACGGAAAATATTTGGGAGATTACATTTTAGTAGACCGCGTAATGTCATCTCTTCTATCGATATGAACTTACTTGTATAGGTAGACTCTATTTTTCGTATGTTAAAGAGGTGGTACAATACGATCCCCCTAGCATATCCAGTTCTTTTCTGAACTTGAAGTTCAAGAAATTCACTTTTACACAATTTTCCTCATCTCTAATATCATCTATTGGTACGTTTAATTATTTAGGGCTTGAAATTACCATTTAAATCTTAAATTTTATAATTAACTATGTCTGTCAATAAATAAAACAAGAAATAAATAATTAAATTGATATAGAGATTTTCTACTTTCTTTTCCGGATTCACTTTGTGGGGATTCTAGGGATTCCCACATCCTAGCCGTTTATCGTATATCGTGCGGCCAGTTTTTATCAGATACTATTTGTGTTTAATTTTAAATAAAATAAATAAATTATTTCTGACCGCAAGATACATGATAAATATTTAAGATGTGGGGATTCTTAGGATCTCCACAAAGTGGATCCTGATGGGATCCAATTTCTAAACATCAGAGTAATTAAAAACGTCTAATCTTGCTTTAACTGATGATTAAGTCTATATAGAGGTAGAGAATATACGTATAAAGATAAAAAAACACTATAATTATAAATTAGAATAAACAAAGATGAGGTAAAGGATAATTTGTTTTTTTGTTGTTGTCAAAAGTAAAGAATAATTAAACACTGCAATTAAATATGATAAAATATGCAAAAATTCTGTTGTATTCTGATATATGACGTGCACTAAATAAATGAAGATTTAAATGTGCAGCTAGTAATACAACTCAAAATCCACCATGCAAAAATTACCCCTGCAGACCAGAACTCTTTAATTATTTGGATCATAAATATCGCAACAAACCCCAAATTCGATTCATTAAGGGCACCTAATTCCTTGGAAAATGTAGTTTGCTGATCAATCGATCATATCATTACGACAACACTCTCTCCATGCATTAATGATGACGAGAGACATTTGCATGTCACAAATGATAACACTTTTATTTTGGGTAATGTAATTCACACACTTTATTTTACTTTTCACACATTATTATTAATTTTTGTTCATTGATCTTTTTCAATTCACAGGATCTGACGATCGAAAATTAGGAGAGATGTGTAAGAGGTAAAAATATGTATGTGAATAGCAGCACCCTTTATTTTTAGGGAACTTTAACGAAAAGCACCCGGTACTGTTCACTTTAACGAAAAAACACATTTTTACACTAAAAAGTCAATCCTGTTACTATTCACTTGACCCTTTATTTTGTCCTTATCATTAAAACTCAAAGTTTTCAAACCCTTTTCATTAGTTTTCCTTTATTTTTATGGGTAGATCGCCAATTCAAATGATTACATACTCAGAGTACAAAATTTGTTAGTCGCATTAAGAGTTGCCATACTAGAGTACAAAATTTGTTAGTCGGATTAAGAGTTGCCACCACCTTCAACCACCATATCGACCCAGACCCGACAGCCAAAGGCCCAAGACAGCAGGTATCTTGACAAGACGATGGATGTTCCTACAACACTCAATACGTCTCATCACTCACGGTTGTTTGTATAATTTAAGTTTTTTCCAGATGCGTGTTGAGAGATTTCACGTCGGAAAATGAAAGAAGCTTTGCATTAGCGCCTAAAAGATACGAGGCTCTCTTCACGCATTGCCAACTCAAAAAACCATGAGGTATACATGTATAGTGCAATCATATATGATGCGGCACCACCAGATAATCTGATGTTAAGCACGCATCTTGCCGACAGCGCAATCTCCGTGACAGCATCACTCACAATAGCACAAGCAATTTCGTCCTCTGGATCAGTTCTCCAGCACAACCATTTTGCCAGGACAATACAGTAAATCATCTCACGTTGGATGTATATTAACAACGGGGATGCACAAATGAGAGGAGAGAAAAAAACTGATAGAAAGCTGCTTACGCTGAGGATATTGTTAATACTACATAATTTGATTCAGAAACGAGTTGTGCGTTACGCAAGACAACAAGGTTGTGGCAACTTCTATCTAAACCACCATAACAAATTTCAGATTCACGAAGAATCACAATTTGCTTAGGCATGAACGTATGCCACGCATGCTCCGGGGTGAAGTCAATCTAGCTTTCACCTTCTTTGGCCTCATCCACCTTGGTTGAAACATTTGGTTCTTCGGTATCTTGGGCTTCTTTTTTCTCTCCTGAAACATCCTGCAGCTGAAGAAATTAATAAGATGTTAATCCAGCTCTTATGCTAACATTTTTACTCAAAAGACACACCCGTAAGCAGTGATGAAAACATACCCCCAAGTTTCTAAGACTAGTCGTAACATCCTCTTGCTGCTGCTGAAGAGTGGTCCTCAGATCTTGAAATTCCTAGTTTCAGTTCAAAGACTTAAGTTAGCATAAACGATCACATTTCAAAATCAAACTTGGACGAATATTGATCGCTGGAGCACAACTTACAGATCGAAGTTGATCCACTTCAGTGTTGAGGGATTTCTTGAGTTCTGAAAGCTCCTGCATTAAGGAAGAGAATTGCATCAAGAGTTGAACATGGTCGACACTTGCAAGAAGAATGCATACAACTATGAGCAAACAAATTTTAGATCCAATCCAATCAGAAGAGAGATTCGATATAACGAAACAAACACATTCAGCAAACTTATTCGTATTTACTATTTGCATCCAAGTTTGATGCACAACCCAATTTCTGTACTTTTTGGGCCATTTCAATCACCTTCTATACATCAGACATATGTGATTTATAGATATCAAAGGTCAATGGGAAACACCAACAGTTGTGGTTTTGAGGTTTGAGAATATGAACAGGGAAATAGTTTGTTGATGTAACTCGTAAGTGTTCTCAACAGATTAAAAAATCCTCTCTCTCTCTTACTGCATGCACGCCTAAACACAACACAAACATCATCAACTAAGATAATAAACGTACAAATTCCAAAAGCTAATTATTCAAATGCATATGACAGGCACCCAAATCGTACATTAACCATACATACATTAGCAAGAACAAATAATCCCACCAAGATTAACTAATAAACTGAATCCAAATGCATGCTTTTTCAAATGTATGAAAAAATTATATAAACACTTACATCGTGGTAGACTTTCACTTGAGTGTCTAAGTTCGACCTCCAACTTTGCAAATCCTAATTACCCAAATCAGTAAACAAGCAAATTAGGCACAAACACCATTATGTGATGAGATGAGAGAAAGTAGTGGTCAGTTGTTTCACCTGCTTCAACCCTTGAATTCTACCAAGTAGCTCAGACCTCGATTCATTCAATTCCTATGAACAACCATAACATTCTGGACCAAATTAAAAACAGTTTTAAATCCAAAATTACAATCTGGGGTTTTCTTTCTAATTCGAATTCTCGGAACCCTAAACAAAATACATGTAAAAAAAAAAATAGCAACAAAAAAATAGTTTACCGCAAGCTTGGAGCCAATCGGGGTCACATTCTCCTTGCTCTGCAATCATACAAAACCAAATTCCAAGTTGAAAACATTTTTAAAAGATTTATAAACATGAAATTACAAATTAAAGAGAAAGAAATGGTAAGGATAAAGAGGAGGAGCGTGCGTACGGAGGAGAGTGGAGGAGGAGTGGAGGGAATCGAGGAATCAGAAGAGTTGGCGGCGGCCATTTGGGATTGGGACCGGATCAGATGACGATTTTTGATTTTCTGAGGTTTGTTTGAGTTGTGTTTGTTTGAAATTTGGAGATTTCAGTTCAGTTGGTGGAACAGGAGGAGGAGAGGAAGTTCAAATTTTGAATTTTGAGTGTCGGTTGGGTCGGCAAGCAGGCACTTAGCGGACAGTGGGACTCTGAGATTGCCGCATGTAAAATGTACTGAGTTTTGTGTGCGACTGTTCGACAACTTTGACTGCTTTTGTTTGAAAATTGCTATTTTTATCATATTTTTTTAATTGAAATTATTTTTTATTATTTCTGTTTCGAAGTTTAGGAATAGAGAAATTCAGATCATTCGATTTTAATTTTATGGCTTCTATTAGCTCATTTTATTGGATTATCTAAGATAAATCAAGAGCTGGATCTCTCTCTTCAACAATTGGATCTCTGGATCCTTAAATTTTGAACACAGAGATTTGAAGATGATCTCAATTCATATTTTTCATATCATATTTGTATTATCTATCTAATAGATATGAGATTCATATATATATTGATAGCCATATCTTTTAATTCATTTTTTCTCTAAAATTAAATTTATCTCATTTTACCTCTTGAAATTGCCAACATCAAGCTATTTTATTCTATTTAAGTACATGTACTGGGGTCTGTTTGGTTGCGGAGATAGTGTGTGTGTAAAGAATTATATTGGGTGTGTAAATTGTAATTTAAAGTATTGTTTTTTTTTTCTTTTCAAATGACAGTAACAAAGGTGGTGGTCGTGGACTTGTGGCTGACCGAAGTTGAGGTTCGAGAGTTCAATTTGAGAGAGAGAGCAGCTGCTACAATTTGAGCCTTCAAGAATAAGAAAGAGTCTCATTTAGGGTTGAGAAAAACATAGGACGCCCGAAATTAAATCTTAATTGATCTAACATTTATCAATTTTCTAAATTTAATTTGAATATATATATATATATATATATTTATATTTATATTTTAACTTTCAATTCGGTACGGGATTAAATCCTACTGCTGGTAATTATAGTATTCTTTTTAGTAGCATAATATTATTAAATTAATATTTTATTATTGTGTAACGTTGTATCCACGTGTATACCTAAACTGACCTATTATCTTAACAAGTGCTTATCGAGTTACTTGATACGACACGATTCGTTATCGTGTCAACCTAAATACCTGTTAATTTTGTGTTGCTTCATGACGGGTTAACGGGTCAAGTCTTATTAAAATTAAAAAATCGAGAATCATAACTTTTTCTCAAAACAGCCAAATGCTTTCTTTCTTTGTTTTCAGAAAACTATCGCTTCTCTCTCAATTCTCACAAAAAATAGGATAAATTACATAAAATTACCTCAACTATTAGGTCAATCATGGTTTCATACCCCATCTTTTAAAAATTTCAATGTCATACCTCATCTACCAATTTTTTACAATTTCTTTTGTCAGTTTTCTGTCAATTCTTCCGTTAAATAGTGATGTGACATGAGACAGAACCCACTATTCTATTAAAAAAATATTAAAATATTAAAAAAATATTAAAAAACTAAAAAAAATCATTTAATAATTTTTTTTACATATCCCCTCACACTATATTTGGACGAGGGAAATAAACTTGGAATTTGGATAAAAGTCATAATTTATAAATTGACATGCACCAATTCCCTTGTTTGGATTTATAACATAGAAATTTAGAATTTCTGCGTGGAAAAAGAACTTGGAATTTGGAGCCTCCAATTTCCAAGTTTAAATTCCATGTAAATTAGTGTCATTTCCCAATTTCTATGATTAGAAGTTTAAAATTAACAAATTCCGTCTTCAATTCCATTGTTCTTTTAAGTTAACCAAACAACAAAATTAAAAAATTCTAGAAAATAAAATTCCTTCATTTCAATTTTCGTCATTTTAAAATTCTTTTGTAAGCATTTCCCTCCTCCTGTCCTCCCCAAAACTAAACCCAGACCCTATCCCCATTCTTCCCCAATCCTGTCCTTCACCCCCACCGCCTCCGCCCCACGTCTTCCCCAAACCCAAAACCACCCAGATACCACCCAAACCCAGATCCCACGCCATCGTTCGACTCTCTCCCTCCCACCCTTCTCATATCGCTCGACGATCTGAAACCATCGTCGTCCCAACAATCCCACCCCCATTATTCCCAGAACCACCTCCCCTGCTTGTTGCCGCCGACCTCCATCTTCTTCATTCCTCCCCTGCTCGTTGCCGCAAGTCACGGAGCCGTCGAGATGCTGCCATTTTTTCCTGCGATTCCAGGTCCCGGAGCCGTGCCGTCGATATTGCAGGTCCCGGCTGTGATTGGAAAAATTAAAATCGAAAATCGAAAAAAAAAGAAAGAAATTAATTGGGGAATGAATTGAGATGGGGAGGTGGGAGGAATGAATTGTGCGGCGGTGGGGTGGTGAAGGACATGAGCGGGGAAGAAGGTGAGGTAGGTTCTGGGTTTAGTTTTGGGGAAGACAGGAGGGGGAAAAGGGTGAGGGGATATGTAAAAAAAAAATTTAATGATTTTTTTTTAGTTTCTTTAATATTTTTTAAAATTTTTAATAGAAAAATGGATCCCGTCTCATGCCACGTTTTGACGGAAGGTATGAAATTGTAAAAAATTGGTAGATGAGGTATGATATTAAAAAAAATTTAAAGATGGAATTTGAAACTGTGATTGACCCAATAGTTAAGATAATTTTATATAATTTACCCCAAAAAATACAACTGTAGTGGCCTTTTCATTTTCACAAAAACTATCTCTTCTCTCCTATAAAAACTATCGCTCATCACATAATTACCAATCGGAAGTCCCAGCTCCACCTCTCGGTTCTCCTATCTATGCCGTATGCTCCTGAAACCAAAATCTGTAACGAAGCGTTGAAGGCCACATTAGAATTTCCATCCTTGCAACAAAATAGGTTTGATCTTTTAATTTCTTTATTCTAATTGTTTGCACTTTGCCTGATTGCCTCTGCTTTGCACTGAATGCCATATAAACATAATCTAAAATTCATCCAATTATGAAAACTAAACACGTAAATAAACGTAGTGGAGAAAATATACTGACTTTTCCACTTTTCCTAAATCAAAGTAACTCATAGAAAGTAAAGCAAGACCTTCCACGGACGACAATCAGGACGCGTTTACTAATCTGTAATCAGATTGAGAGGAATTGGATTGAGGAGGAATTGAAATGAGGTGGAATCAGAATCACATTCCTAATGGAGTTGTTTACTCATTCACTTCAATCAGAATTAAAATTAGATTAATTACTAAATTGCCCTTACATAAATAAATTATTTTCATACTAATTAATTAAATTAAATTTCTTAATTAATTCATATAATAAAATTCTTCTATATAATTTCTTAATCAGAGTCCCTTCTCCACCCACCCCTGCCTTTCCAAACATTCCAATTACCAAATCCACCCCCTTACGCCTCCATAGCCCACCTTGCCTTTCCTTGCCTTGCCTTTCACCCTTGCATTTCCTTGTCCAGTTGCACTGCGGTCTCATTGCCGTCTCATACTCTAACTATCTTCTTTCATGGTCTGCATCGCACATACCCCAACTATCTTCAGCTTCCCCCTCTTATTTTGCCATCTACTTCTCATCTCCCTCCATCTTTTTCCAACCACACAGCCACTGGAATATACCCCACAACCACCATAGCAGTGGATCCACCACCATTGCAGCTTCAATTTCGGGTGTTAGAGTGTCGTTCAATTGGCAGATAAGGCACCGAACGAGTTTCAAATTCGTTTTTCGCCAACGACAACCGATTCCACCAACTCAGTCTTCAAAGCCCATCCATCTAGGGGGTAGTTTGGGTATAAAAGTTGGATTCTTGGAAGAGCCTTCTCTCCGGAATCCAAATACAACCTCCATCTAGGGGGATCCGATTCCGAGAGATTTAGGGATCCGATTCCGAGAGATTTAGGGATCCGATTCCGGGAGATTTTAAGTGGACCCCATCTTGTTTTTCATTCCGGAAATGTTAGTAAACAGCTTGAATGCCTGGAAAAGAATGCAATTCCGGTTCTTGCCATTCCATTCTAGTTTGGTAAACATGCCATCAAAGTAATTCGTCAAAAAAGTAACTCACAATTTGATATTATTCATACACTTCTTTTTATTTTTATTTTTTATTGACAACGAGAAGCTTGAAAGAAAAGAAAGATTATATAAAAATATCACGAGGTCACAAAAACTCAGTTATATTTGCAATTAGCAACAGATGGCAAAAAAGAGGAGCTTGCTAAAAAAAACTAGACTAAAACTGCATGACAAACTCAAACTACGCAAATCGTCAACAAAAAAAAAATTCGAATTAGATATGACGAATTTCACAAGACCAACTTTAGTGCATAAGGGCACAATAATTCAGTACTAAACGTTTTAGAAGTGGAGAAATTTTTTATTGTGATTGGAATACGGATGGTACACCAAGTGTTTTTATGTAAGTGGTGGAAAATTTTATTTTTTAAGTTATTAACTTTTTAACACATATATCCCATGATTTGTATAGTAACACATGGTGTACCACCTCGTGTGCCGGTCACACTGAAAAATCTCCCTTAGAAGTGATATATATTTATATACTTCTATTTACTTCCCACAACTCAATAAATGAGGCAACGAATATAGATTTTGTTTCCCTTAAATCTCATTAGGCCAACTCCAAACCATGGCCTAAAACCTATAACTTCCCTTCTATTCCCCCAATTCATTCCAACTCAAGTTCTAATTTGGGCCTAAAACCTAAAAAAAGGCTAGATTCCAGCCAAGATTTAGGCCAAGGTTAGTGGTGGAGCCCATGTGAGAGTGGAACAGATGAAATTGGACAACAAGCGCCCAAATTCACGCGTGCCACTTGAGGCACGCTTTTCAGCCAACTTCAAAGCTGCAAAGTGCAGCCCCTTGCGGTCCCCACCCACATGAGTGTGTCTCTCACTTGTCTGCCAATAAAATTGAGCCGAACAACTCTTTTGGTTGATCAACAACTCACATTCAAATGGGCTGTTGGTTATCCAACGGTCCATATTTAATTTAGTAAATATTTTTGTTTTATATTTATAAATTTATTGAATCCAACAATTGATATCGAATATGATCAAATCTAAGGGCATAAAAAAAATCTAACGGCCCAAATTTAAATTTGACAGTTAAAATATTTATAAAAAATTATTTAACTCAAAATTCACCTAAGAACTCTATAAATACCTATGTATTTGTAGAAACATCCACACAAAACTCACTTTTCTCCTACAATTGTTCCAATTTTTCTTTCTACCATCTTTCAAAACCATGTGTTTGTTCATATGTCTTGTGTTTAATTATCTTTATCATGTGTTTCATATTATTCCATAGTATTTCATGAGTTTCATGTGTCGGTTTAGTGATTTTTCAATGTTTATCGGAATGTAAATATTTTTAGGTTAAAATGTTCATAAAATTAATTTATGATAGTCCACATAATTTGATATTATTCATAACTTCTTTTTACTTTTTCTTTTGTTGACAACGAGATATATGACACACCCCGACCTAGATCGAAGCATGCTGACCGTCACGTGAGAGTGACGTAACCATGTGCACAGTGCAAAAGCAAAATAGATACAAGGGAAATATGACTAAATAAAAACCAACTACTAGTAGCATTACTAGCTAAGATAAAGTGCTAGTGTGAGATTAAATGTGAATTACACAACCAGAGCATAAATATCCTAGATGCAGTCAAGCAGAACAAGTACTAGATATAGATAACACCCAAATGTGATCCTACATTTATGATGTTCTGTCAGAACCACCTTTGAAGTCCTCGTGAGTCACCAAAGCACTGCTACTTAAAACTTGGAGGGGTGCAAAACAGAAACTGTGAGTGGGCAAAAACAAAGCTTTTCAAAATCATTTCATTTCTCAAAAGTTCTAACCCCTCGTCGTAAAACCTTTATAATTTTCCCAGAAAAATATAATAATAATAAGCTGTATCAGAAATCATACTCAAGATGAAAATCCATAGAAGTATACCATGCCAAAGTATCTCAATGCAATGCCATAAGTAATCCAGGCAAAATATATCAATGTCAAATATCGTATCAGCCAAATCCCTCTAACTTAATCTGCATGGCTGAATATATAGCTCATAACCAATCTCAACCATATCAAATCAAATCCTGTCCACGAGTCGGAACCACCTAAAGTGGTCTATACGACAAGACTATGTGTAATATAAATATGCTCTAGTGCTACGATCATGTGAAGGTTGTGTGAATAATCGCGGGTCACCTACGAGTCGGAACCACCTAAAGTGGTCTGTACGACAAGCCTGTGCACCTAACTTGGATCCAAGGTGAGCATATGGTGCGGGAGGTGAACATCACGTGAAAGATTGTGCCCTAACTCTGGGCGGGAGCACTAACACCGGGGTGCAAGTTTATGAGCTCTCAATACATCACATCATATCTCACATAGTTGAAGTTACCTTATACCTTTTATTTATGAACTTACCTGGTACTTACCTGTGCGTCCGTAACACCAATCATATATATATGCAACTACTAATGCATACTAAAATAGATAGATACTTTGCATGGCAATTCAAAACGTAACTCCATTCAAATTCATTTTCTGGGAAAAATCAAGTATATAGGTATATACGGAAAAACCAAAAGCCCACTCACTGATATGTCGAAGGGTCATAGCCCCTGAGCCTTGATTGCGCTCGTCCTCAGGATAGGTCTCACCTATATGCGAAATAACTGAATAAACGTTATTTGAAGTACATACAAAAAACTAGGAAATAACTTCTCATACAATGCTTAAATGGGGTATTTGAATATACCACTGGGACCTACTCAACCTCGAGAACATCTCCATATTTTTAGAAATTTTTTTCGACCTCCCACGCGTCGGCCAAGACATGGCCAGACGCGCCCCCACGCGCGGCCAAACCCTAACTGAAACTTAATTGCCGTTAGGAATATTCCGTTAAATCTTAACAAAAATTAATGACGTTACCTGACACCTTTATAATATTCCATCAGACTTGACGAAATATTCTCATTCGTCTTCCGTGGTTCGCTAGAGAATCTCGCCGGCGCTGGTTTTTGGAAAAACAATCAAACCTTCATATCTTCTTCGATTCTCAACCAAAATTCACAAAATTTATGTCAAATTGAAGCCTACAACGAGAAGAACAAAACCTTACCAATTTAAAGCCCTAAAATCCATGAGATTTCGCCGAAGAATCCTCGATAATCTTGCCAAACTCAACTTCCCCGACATCCAATTCACTTTGTTTTTCTTCTCTGAGCTTCGTGAAGATGTTCTAAAGCTCACTAGCAGTTTAAAATCTTCTAAAAACCTCACATTCACGATTGCATGAACAATGCTCAATTCGGAGATTATGGTTTCTCGGGGTTTTCGAGGTTTTCACGTCCAACTATCACCACCATTCGACTCCTAAGCTTGCAAGGAGTCCAAAAACATCGATCACAACCTCAATCTGCAACGAAATGATTTGGTTTGAGGTTTGTCCGTACGTTGTACGGAAAAATGGAGAAAAACTGAGAGGGAAGAGAGAGAAAGGGAGTCAACGGGAGAGAGAGAATGTGTGTGGTCCAAATTTTCTTACAACTAACCAAAACAATTAGAACCTTTAGTTCTAATTGGGTCCAAAAGGTTACGAAGAAAATAAGTAAACTCAATTGTTTAATTTCTTAGCTTATTTACACAACCACAACTCACTCTCAAGGGTAGAATCGACATTTCACACCATCAAAACAAATATCCCGGGACGGGCTGTCACAATATAAACCTGAAAGAAAAGAAAGATTACATAAGAATATAATGACTTCACGAGACCCAGTTATATTTGCAATTAGCAACAGATGGCAAGAAGGAGGAGCTTGCTAAAAAAAAAAAAAACTGGACCCAAATTGCATGACAAACTCAAACGACCCAAATCATCAACAAAAAAAAAAATTTCACGATAAATATGAGAATTTCACAAGATCAACTTTGATGCACAAGGACATAACAATTCAGTACTAAATTTTTAAAAAGATAATATTCACGCATTTATTTTTTTTGACTTTTCACAACTCAATCGTCAAGGCAACGAATTTAGATTTTGTTTCCTTTAAATCTCATTACGAATTGGTAAACTAACTAACATTTTTTCAAGACGACCGAGTAGCCAAAATTCAAAATATTGAAAGGTGACAGAAAAACTGCAAACGCCGCCAGCTGTTTTTTTATTTAGTAATCGGTTGTGTTTCCCAGAATACCCTCCTCTGCGGACCTGGATCGCCAATTGTATTACAGTGCCCTCGCGCCTAAGCAGGGGCATTACCGCCATTACAGTCTACACCGGTCAAAGCAGAGAGACGCTTTACGACTTTCAGTCCAAGAAAAAACATTTTCTCAAACAGTTTTGAATCACATCCCTGTCCACTAAATTCAATTAAAATAATAATTAATTCAGACTCCACTGTTTTAGTGACTTAATGATGAGCGTTAAGCATAATTAATTAAGCATCATAAACCACAAAAGCAAAAGTTCTTACTTCATAACAAAGAAACAAAGACCAACCAGAGCCTTCGATTTTGTCTGCTACCGCTGCTTCCAGACCTCCGAGCGAGCTCACTCGCCAACTCGACAATGACTCAGGAATCGTTCATCTACAGCTTCGTGGCCCGAGGTACGATGATCTTGTCGGAGTACACCCAGTTCACCGGCAACTTCCCCGCGATTGCGGCGCAGTGTCTCCAGAAGCTTCCTTCCTCCAACAACAAGTTCACCTACAACTGCGATCACCACACCTTCAATTTCCTCGTGGAGGATGGATACGGTGCGTAGTTCTATTCGATTCCAGCTGGCTGATCTCTTTACTTTCTGTTTCTGTATGATTTTCTTTTGTTTTCCTGGAAAACAGACAGTCCGGGAGCTTGAATTGCTTGCCGGAGTAGCTGGATCTAATGTGAAAGAGAGAAATGTGAGGATTTATGATCTGGGATTTGATTGGTTTGTAGTGGGAAGTTGGAAATTAGTGAGCTTTTTGAACTAGGGTTTGCTTGGTTTTCGGAGCCTTTGGTAAAGTTTGAGTCTTTTAAACTGTTTGTATTGAGTATGAATCCCACGTCGGGGAAAGAAGGGACCTTGCATGTGCTTATATCTATAAGTTATCGGGCTACTTCCTATATTGTATGGTAAAACCTCAACTTTCTTCAGTTTGGTTGCTGAGAAAATTTTTGAATTTTTGAGTCTCGTTTTGTTTTGTTTTTTTTTTTTTGGCTTTCGACAATTAGAAGACTTGGCATTTAGCTCAATTCACTAGGCATTTAGCTAATATTGACTAGGCTTGGAAATCAGGTGAATTTTGGTGAGTAGATTTGGTTGAATTGTTGAAAATGAAGGAACTTGATGAAATAATTTACATAATTATGAGATGAAGAAGAAGGAAGCACTTTAAATACCATTTGAATAATAGTAAATGTGATCAACGCTTTTCCGCGTTTAGATGCTGAAAATTCAAATGGCGTTTTGAATTCTCTAGTTCACTATGAAGAGAAAAAAACAAACTTTTTAGTCTCCATGGATTGGTATCACATTTCTTAGATTGCGTTCATTTAATAGTAGAGCCTGTACTTACACCATGCATTCTTTAGGATGCAACCCATAATTTAATTGACTGCCCCGTATTTTGGATCCCTTACTTTATGGAAATAGATAGCTATTATATGACTCAAATCAAATTTAGCATCAGTTCGTGGATGCTCATAGCGTAGTTGTTAAGAGCTGTTACGGCACACGCACACCCACACTGAGAGTTCGACTCTCAGCTCTAGGCTTTTGGCCTTCTTTAACTAAAAAGGCAAAAAAATTGTCTATTCTAGCCTTGTGCCTATCAGTTGGCCACAGAGACGACCTGTGAGTTCATCTAAGCTTGGGGTTGAACCATTTCAATAGCTATATGTTTATTTTATTATGTTTCATGCTAGTACTATTTGCATACAAATGTCCATTTCAATAAATGTTGTATATAGCTTTAAAAGTTTATCGGTTTTAACCTGGACAATAAGGTTGAGATAGTCTTAGTTTCTGTATGAACTGGATGTTAACGAATTAGTAGTACAATCTGTTATTTTCTGTAGTCTGTTGATGCATCTATGTGTGTGCCCAAATCAAAGTACTTTGAATCTGAGAGTTTTTTTAGGGGGAAGTTTTTTGGTGTCAGACCTCTTATCCGTGTTTTATGGAATTTGCAGCATACTGTGTTGTTGCCAAAGACTCTGTCGGCAAGCAGATATCTATTGCATTTTTAGAACGAGTGAGAGCTGACTTCAGAAAAAGATATGGGGGTGGTAAAGCAGATACGGCTGTTGCCAAAAGTCTTAACAAGGAATTCGGGTATGTTCATTCATGAATCATGATAGATTATGTTCAAGTAACTCTATTCTTTTGAGAACAAATTTCTGTCCAAATGGAAACTGAGATGATTTTGAAGATTACAGACCAGTTATGAAAGAGCACATGAAGTATATAATTGATCATGCAGAAGAGATTGAAAAACTTTTGAAAGTGAAGGCGCAAGTTTCAGAAGTTAAAAGTATAATGTTAGAGAATATTGATAAGGTATGGTTTCTTTTCTCAGATATAGTGCATCTGTTCACTGTCAAAGTAGGAATGCTTTTAGTTATTGATATACCATCTGCTCACACAGGTCTAATTAGTGCTGTTTCTACCAGAAGTTTGTTATTTGTCTTCCTGTTTTTTTTTTCTTCTGTTTTTCTTATAGCAAACACATACATCCCCCGTCTTTCCAAAGTCTATTTAGACCTCCCTCATCATTTCTACATGAGAGACACATTGGTCCTCACTAAGTGGGACTAAAAAAATTTCTAAGTTGCCCTTAATCAAGTAAGTTGTTGAACTTAGCCTTTCAAAAATTTATGAAAATCTAACGATGGATAAAATCTAACAACTAGCAGTTATTAGTAATAGGAAGAGATGTGACCTCATAGTGGATGTGTCAAATGGCTTCATCATGAATGTGAGTGACTTATTCATGGTGGTGGTGTGGTAATGTTGGTGCTGGGGTTTGCCGAGGCGTGTGGTGGTCATCGAAAATGGCAAATCTATAGCTTTAGAGAGTAAAAATGCATGGAGAATCTGTTTGAAGAGTATTTTTTCTTAATTCTTTTGGCAAGGGAATGATTTGCGTTTCAATCAAGGTGGCAAGCTTTTCCTTAGAGGAAGTAAAAAAAAATTCAGATATAGTTCCTAATCCCTAAAGCAGAGGAATCCCAAACTAAGAAGGATCAGAAAGATATAAAGAAGCAAGGAGACCTTGTTTGTTTGTCACTCTCTGATTGTGATTTTGTAATTCACTGGTGTTATGGACTGTTAGAATGGGGTATAGGGGCTTCTGTCGTGATTTACATTTCTGGCTGTGGTGCTATATGTATTATTACTCTGTTATGTCAGCTTTTAAAGTTTACTCGAGTATATATAATTATTAGAATCGTATGGGAGGTCCCTGTATTTGTACTGTACTGTATTGGTGGTTGGAGTACTTTACTTGTTTGCAAACAAGGTAGCCCCATGCAACTAGCATTAAGTACGAATTCATAGTTCTGTCTACTAGGCATATGGTTTCTCATTGTACAAATTACCACAATTGAGTAAAGTGACTCTTGGTCGTCAATCCCAATAAACACTTGAACAGAAAGAGCTTCTCGTTACAACTTTGGTTATTCATTCTAGTGAGATTAGTCCAGTACGTCTTCTTTTTTCGCAGTCACCATCTGGGATGTATAAACCTTGCATTATATGATTCGTTACACCAATTAACCAGGCCGTAGATATTGCATTTCATGCTTATTCCACCTACACATGCTTTTCAGGCTATCGATAGAGGGGAAAACCTGACTGTTCTTGTTGACAAGACTGAAGATCTTCGTTCTCAGGTAAGTGGAGGCAAGATCAACCCTGCCCTTTTATCTGTCATCTGTATTAACCCCATAGTTAAGTGCTGAATAAGTTTGCTTGTTGCATTTTTCAGGCCCAAGATTACAAAAATAAGGGAACACAAATAAGAAGGAAAATGTGGTATCAAAACATGAAGATAAAGTTGGTCGTTTTCGGAATCCTCGTACTTCTGGTCCTGGTAATCTGGCTTTCTATTTGCCATGGATTTGACTGCACGAACTAGTAGTATTTAGGCACAAAGCAATGCTTTCAAATTATGCGATACATGAGCTTCATTTCAACAGATTGTGTTGAACATGGAGGGAGAAGGAGAGGGAGAGGAAGGACGGGGGCAGGCGAGGGGATAGCGTGAGAGAGAGAATTCTTACATTTGGCTTTATCAAATTGTTCATTATATATGTTTCTAGATTTTTATTTTGATATGGCGACAATGCAGACAAGGTTTTGGTGATTAATTTTTTCGTTTCTGAATCTTACATGATTGATTAGATCAGGAGATTCCTAATATGTTCCAAAAGAAACTTAAACAGAACTGACTAATCCTTAGGCAAAGGGTCGAGAAGCTCAACGCTACTATTCAGAATACTAGATGTTCATCATATGCTGTCAAATGATGTCTTCTTTCTGCGTGTGTCGGATATTATCGGAACTAGGCAAAGACAAATACTCTTCAGCTAGTTCTTTTATGTATTTAGACACAAACAAATATTTGGGCTAGGGGAATGGAACATAGAGCTCGAGTACACGAGTAAATGTTGTAAACCATTTTAGCTACAAATTCCTTGCCTTTTTTCAGCTAATGTCGAATGATCCTCTAACGAGTAACGATATTATGTGTGGCCCTAAGTTGACAGTTTAAATGTGAACTTGTCATACTCTACTCTATACGACATGCAAACCAAAAGAATTTACATGAGCAGTCTTGTTCTCCTATATACCAGGGTAATTATAGTCACTCACCTTTTCAAATCTTATTTAACAGTAATTAATTATTTAACTTTTGTTGTTTTATTTTTTTCCTTTGCTGTTAGATTAAAATCGAATAGCGGGTGATCATAATTTTCTTAAACCTTGATTTTCTAGGAGAACGTGAACGGTCTAAACTATGTGCTTAGGCCACTTGTGGTAATTTTCTTCCGAAAACTGAAGGATATGTTTTTCCTCATACTCTCTCTCTCTATGCAGAAAAATATAAAAAAATAAAAGCGAGCTGGAGCCCTAACTTAGTCATCTTTTGGTGCACTTCCGACACATTATTCCCTGAAGTTTTAATAATCATTTAGAAGCATCATAAGTCATGGCCTGCCAAACTTGCTGAACAACTTTAATATTTTTTTGCCTTAATGCACCGACCTTTAAGTGCTGCGTGAGAGTCCAAGTCCAACTAGTTCCATGAAATTATTTCCCAAAAGACTAGTCCCATGAAATTAAGGTAGGCGCAGCAGAAGCAAAACAGTTACATAGTTTGAAAAACGTAACGCTGAGCATAATTTCAAACCCTAGAACAGAACTTTGAGAAAAGTAACAAATAAATTATAATCGTCCCAATGGTCTTCCCAATCAATTGGAAATTAGAGCTGGCTAGGGTTCCTTTTTGGTGGATTAGGGTTTAGGGTTCCCCTAGAAAATCATAGAATTTGTATATATTAATATTATCATGTGACTGATAACATACATTTGTCATTACATTATTTAATCATGTTTGGCTCACCAATAATGGAGTTATTTGGTCTTCTTTTTGAATTTTTTTTTGTCACATGGCCAAGAAACGAGTTAGAATTAAACTAGATTAAGTATTCCACTTTTTTTTTTGTAAGTAATTAATTAATATGACTCTTACACTATGTTTGGATGAAAGAAATAAACTTGGAATTTGGATAAAAGTCAGAATTTATAAATTAACATGCACCAATTCCCTTATTTGGATTTATGAACATAGAAATTTAGAATTTCCGCGTAAAAAAAAACTTGGAATTTGAGGCCTCCAATTCCCAAGTTTAAATTCCATGTAAATATGTGTCATTTCCCAATTTCTATAATTGAGAGTTTAAAATTAACAAATTCCATTCTCAATTAAGATTACTAAGGAATTTTAAAATGATGAAAATTGAAATGGCGGGATTTTATTTTCTAGAATTTGTGAATTTTCTTATTTGGTTAACCTAAAAGAACAATAGAATTTGTTAATGTTAAACTCTCAATCATAGAAATTGGGAAATGACCCCTATTTACATGGAATTTAAACTTGGGAATTAGAGGCCTCAAATTCCAAGTTTTTTTTTCACGCGGAAATTCTAAATTTCTATGTTTATAAATCCAAACAAAGGAATTGATGCATGTCAATTTATAAATTCTAACTTTTATCCAAATTCCAAGTTTATTTCCTTCATCCAAACATAATCAAACAAGAAAATTCACAAATTCTAGAAAATAAAATCCCGTCATTTCAATTTTCATCATTTTAAAATTCCTTAATAATCTTAAATTTCTTCATCCAAACATAGGTCTTCCTCTTTAATTGATTGCGTCCTCGATTCAAATTCTTTCTTTAGGGTATATTAATGTAGAATATTACTTGTATTCGATAAAAAGTATTTAACTCCCTTACAAAGTAGCAAAAAAGAAAACATTTCTTAGAACTGGGGGAACATTTCGGCTTGATTTAGTTAGGATCAAAATCGTGAATATAATTGAACAATGTCAGTAATGATTTGGCCAAACAATAATCAAGGTTGAATTTCAATACAATTTCAGACTCTCACTTCTTTTTTTTTCTTTCTTCACCCCTACTTTTCTGGCCAAAAGGATAATATATTCAATACCGATACGTATAGTCCCGAGTGGGCATGGAATTACATATGACTGTAAATTCATTGATAATATCTTCTAACAAATATTTGACAATTCATATGAAACTGGTTTGCATGGCATTGACATGACAAAAGCTCTGATCTTGCCGTCAAAATCAAACTCATAAAAGACAAATAGGATCTCTCTTGCTCCATCATTTGTGGATAATCAGTGGATATATAATATATGTAGTATAAAAAGAGAAACAAAGAGCTCCAATATTGCTGGCTCTTCTCCATCATATATGTCTATATATATATTATATATATCGATCTTTATTCTCAGTTGGTTTTTGGTTTGTTCGATTATTATTGCCCTTTGAAACTGTTGAGAAGGCCATTAATTTGAAGGAAACTGACCACTCGACGAAAAGTGATTGTACCCCATTCAAACAAGGGATGGGCATATATACGTACAATATTATGATGAATTATGAGTTTTTATATAGACACATGATGATATATTCTTATCCACATGAGTTTTTAGCGCCTCAGTCCTTTCCTTTTAGAGCAACTCTACCCCTCCCAATTGCCAGAAAAAATTGGATGATGCAATTCACCAAAACCAACAAAATAAGCTCCAGTCCATGCGCAATCAGTAGGGCTACAGAGAAAAAAAGAAGGCCCGATTGCTAGATCGGGCCACAATCGCCCAACCCATCGTCTGAGGCAGTCTGACGTTAGGATGATGTCACTGCAAATGTAATTTCGGGTAATAACATGTGGCATGACGTGATTGGTTACAAGTCCTATTCGAAATTAAGGGTAATATTATTTTTTTAATGACAAATGTTTGAGCAATTTATTTACAGGGTGAAGATGCACTCGGCCAAATACTGTTGACTAAGATAATAATTACCAATTGTCCAGTAGCCCGAACAATTATCGCCCTAAACCTAAAGGATGGAGTTTCCTTAGGATACTTATCAGGAGATCTCTTTCCTCCATAGCTTTTCTTTATAGCACATGTTGCTTGGACATGCTCCATGCATGGCAGCTTGATGATGGCTGCAAAATCTTTGAATTCATTCATGCATGCATGGGGCTTCATATTTCTCGGGAAACTATTTAGAATACCCTAAAGAGGAAAAAATAATAATGCCAAACCCTAATCTACACTTTGGACGTGCTGATCATAATGCCGAACCCTAAAATTTGATCCTAAATGACATGTGCATTGTACATTAGTATCTTGTATGTACATTATAAATAATGAAGTTTTGATTATATTAACCGAGATTTAAATAGATAAAAAACTGTTATGTGATTAGTCAATGAACAAAATTAGTGAATGAAACAATTCAAACTTGGTTATGAAAAAAATTAGTGAATGAAACAATTCTAACTTGGTGATTAATGAAGATATAGGCGTATATACTTATCGCTATATTTACGAGATGAACGGTCATTAGGGTAAACTTCAATATAAATCTAGCGTTTCAGTGTTACTGTCTTTGATCAAAAGACATTCAGATTGAATAATTAACAATATGATGCCTCAAAGAAATTCAAACTAATAACATATCTGCTTATATATTTGGGAGTTTTAACGAAACATTTCCGGTACTGTTCACTTTTAACGAAAAATCATATTTTTACCTTCCTATGATACTATTCACTACACATTTATTTGTCATTTTTCATTAAAACTAAATTTTTTTTGAACTTTTCGTTATTTCTCTTTATATATTTCCCAAGTCAAAATTCAAAACAATTTTTTTTGGTATTTGACAAAGTTGTATATTTCCATATTTGGCAAAATTTTCGGTTTCGAGTAAAAGTTGATTTTACTATTTATCCAGATAAAGTCTGAATATTTCAAGAAAAATCGTAGTTTTGTCACCCAAAATATGCGACTTGCTAGCTTGCATGCCTGCCTGGCTATATTATTCCATTTTTGGGCTAGGAAAACCCCATAATTTGCCTTCACTTGTTCGGTTTGCATAGGGGCAGTTTCGGCATTTTGAATGCATTTTACTGAAAGGATAGACCCCGCCACTTGTATATGAACACGTGGCGGAACTACGTTGTTGGTAAGCAAAGCAAATGATTGGCCTAGCGAAATGATATTGGGTTTTCATCGATTCATGATAAACCACTAGTCGTACATCGAGATTAATAAAATTATATTTAGTTACACCAAACTTTGTCATGATGAAACTCCCATGTGTATTTTAGGTACTGTTTAGTACGTTGGACGAGACGGAATGGAGTGAGACGAGATATTACGTCCCACGTTTGGTGCGTCTAAAACGGGTGGAACACGCTGTTTCACGAGACGAGTTTTGGGTAAATTTTCGTTCCACCTCACCTCCCTGGACGACTTGTTCCACATCCGTGGAACACAAAATTATAACCTATCTGTCTCCTTCTTCTTCCTCTTTGTTTCCATCCGAGGGCATCTTTGCTCCCTCCCTCTTCCTTCCCGTCCCGTCTGCATACCAAACGATACCTTATAAAACCCATGCATCTAAAATCTTGACACATGTGCCGTTTAAACTTAGGGCATTATTATTGGCATTATAAAAATTTCATTGCTCATCATTTATATGTGTATTTTTCCTTTTAAACTATAGAAAACTTGAAGTACAGATTTTGTAGTGCCAAATAGTTCCTTAATATTATAGCTATTGATGTTTTTCTTATAAGTTATAAGTTTTAAATTTGATTCTCTTTGAAGGCGAATTCTAAATAAATTTGTTTGTACCATACTTAGGGCCTCCGTATTTAGATCTCGTACAAATACTCGGGGGACTTAAATGTAACTATGTAATAAAGGAATGGGCAAATATGTAATAAGTGAGGAGCCCTTATTGTATAAAAGGATTCCTCACCGTCACAATTAGAGGAGGCCAATTCTTAGGCCATACCCTCACCCTCGCAAAGCTCTCACATCACAGAGAAGCTCTCTCTCTCTCTCCCTCTTCAACATCTCAGAGAAATACAATATCAGTGTGGACGTAGCCCAAACCTTGGGGTGAACCACGATACATCTTGTGTTATTTACATTTCATGCATATTCACGGTCGGATTTACGTTGTTCCAAGACCTCTGGTTTTGTGCATCAACATTTGACGCCGTCTGTGGGAATCGATACGAAAAGTCATGTCGGTTCTCTTTCATTCTTTCACCTCCACCGTGAATCTGCAAAATCTGCAAAAACCCACAAACCTCACTGGGCTTTTCCAGAAAAAGCATTCACTAAGCTCCAAAACTCATCCCTTAAACACCATCACTTCTCAATCTCTTTGAAAAAATACATAGAAACTAAACAAAAAATCCATTCCAAACACTCCCACTCCAAAACCCGTGCACCAACATTATCATCGCCAGCTACCTAGCGGCAAGTCCGACTTGTTCGCTGTATCTTTCAGGCGCCATGGACTCCCAGATCTATGGTCGCTGCTTATTCTTCTTTCTTGGACTCCTAGAACCTCCCCCATTTACACAACCGCCATGGGCCCAGATGTCGTGACCGTGGACCAATCTTCGCCGTCGCAGATGGAGTCTGACGCCCTCAAAGCCCTGACCAAAGGCCCTTTCTCCTTCTTAATTTCCAAGCTCTCCGACTTCTCGCGATTCTTGCTTAATAGCAAGGACTTCCACGAATTTAGAGTCCCGATCGAGCAAATCACCAAGGAATTGCAGACGATGCATCAAGATCGCTTCTCCCTCCATCTCTTTTGTCTCTTCCTCTCTGCTCTCTCCTGTAAGGCTCTAGGTTGGATTTGCATGGAGTCTCTCTGCCTCTTGGTTTTCTAGGTTTTCTTGATGCTCCGGTGCTGTGCGACAGCTGATTTGCCTCCGCCACTTCCTTGAAATAAAAAAAAAATTTCAACCAGGAGTCGTGAATTTGGTGTTTTGGAGGTAATCGAGAGGCAATTTCTAGGGTTTTGTGAAGAAATCAACCGTCAATTTCAAAAATGCCGGGCAACCGATCGAAATCGGAGAAGCAGGAAGCTGAGAAGCAGCTTCGGCGAGACCCTTATGCGGTCCTCGGCCTCAATAGGAATTCCACCGACCAGGAAATCAAAAGTGCTTACCGGAAAATGGCTCTCAAGTACCATCCTGACAAAAATGCTAATGACCCTAAAGCAGCTGATATCTTCAAAGAGGTCACGTTTTCTTATAATATATTATCTGATCCAGACAAACGGCGTCGGTATGACATTGCCGGCTTTCAGGCTGTTGAAATAGAAAGCCATGAGTTGGGGCTAGATCTTTCAAGTTTGGGTGCTGTAAATACTATTTTTGTTGCCCTTTTTAGTAAGCTTGGAGTGCCAATAAAGACCACCGTATCAGTTACTGTCTTGGATGAGGCACTAAATGGCATGGTCACTGCCCGTCCACTTCCATTGGGGCACTCTATAACGAAAAATTTTTTAGAGAGAGAGAAAACAGAGATTCGGTGCTTTTCATCTTCCATGGAGAAGCAGAAAATCTGCAAGATCTGCAACAGGTATGGTACATGTTTACCCCTGCCAGAAATGATCTTTCGACCAAGCCCAAACCCACCATCGGGATTATGAAGCCGATTTTGATCCCTCAAGCTCTGGGAAGCTTCCTCAGTGTTAAGGAATCCTCCCGCGCCGAAGCTGTCAAGCAGATCTGGGGCCACATCAAGCTTCACAACTTGCATTTTATCCAGTTTCATCTGGAATTCAAAGATCATCGCAGTCAAAGATCCTTTGCTTCTCCTCCTAGAAGTTCATCAACGTCACAATTCATTTCTTGCTCAGATCGAAGGTGCAGTCTTAGATCTCAATCAGATTCTATTTGTTCCACGCAGAATAACCAGTGTTCGTACACTTTCCAGTATGGAGATGGCAGTGGGACATCAGGCTATTACGTATCAAGGCAAGGTGTTGGGGTAGTCGCCGACCCCCAGATCCCATCTCCTGCGAATACCACGAGCACTAGTAATGATTACCTGCAGTGATGATCTTACTTTAAGGATTTGGAGATTATAAAAAATTGTGCCTAAAGGATTGCATCAGACAGGGATGGGGAACATGGGTGGGCAAAGAAATGAGCTGGGATCGCAGCAGAAAAAAAGGACAGAGAGAAAGCAAAAGGAAAAGAGAAAAAGAAAAAGAAAAAGTGGTGCAGTCATGGAGAGGTCATGTGCTCACAAAGAAGAAAAGTAAAGCACTGACAGAAGCAATGCTATTGGCAGATTTAGATCAAAATCCACTGTGCCTACACAAAAAAAAAAGAAAAGAAACAGAAAGTGAAAAGAGAAAGCAAAAAGGAAGCATATGGGGACACTGCAAAATCAAGGAATAAACACCCCATCAGAATGATGTAATTTATTTTTCTTATCTTTCGAAGACATCTGTATAACCTCATCAAAGGGTAATAATAATAAAAAAAAAACGGCCAAGCCAAAAATAAATGGGCTGGAATGTTGTGTAGAGGGCGAAGGCCGATAAGCCCAAAATAGCTTCAACCAGGCAATCAAAAGTATGCCCAGTACTCCATAATTATTTGGCAACCTGCCGCTATTATCATCAACTAGGTGATCAAAAGTATGCCCAGTACTCCACAATTATTTGGCAACTTGCCGCTATTACCACCAACCAGGTGATCAAAAGTACGCCTAGTACTCCAAAATTATTCTGTAACCTGCCGCTATTAACACCAACCAGGTGATCAAAAGTACGTCTAGTACTCCCAAATTATACATAAGCATTACTTATGTCAATCATACATAAACATTCATGAGCATCACTCATGTCAACATTCATGAGCATCACTCATGTCAATCGGCTTCAAAAGCTTCATTTACAAAAGCTCTAGCTTCAAAAGCTTCATTTACAGAGCTCTAGCTTCAAAAACTTCATTTACAAAAGCTATAGCTTCAAAAGCTTCATTTACAGAGCTCCAGCTTCAAAAGCTCTAGCTTCAAAAGCTTCATTTACAGAGCTCCAGCTTCAAAAGCTTCATTTACAAAAGCTCTAGCTTCAAAAGCTTCATTTACAGAGCTTTAGCTTCAAAAGCTTCATTTACAAAAGCTTTAGCTTTAAAAGCTTCATTTACAAAAGCTTTAGCTTCAAAAGCTTCATTTACAAAGCTCTAGCTTCAAAAGCTTAACTTGCAAAGCTTCACCTACAAAGCTTCAGTGCAGGGTATACAAATACCGCATCCGACCAACCGCCACTTCGGCCCATACATAAATTCAATTTGAAGTCTCCAGCCAACAGACTCTATTGACCGAAGACTTGGGGGACTACATTATATACCATTTATTGGGCCTTAACTGGGCCTTATGAAAAATACTTAGGGGACTTAGCTCATTATTTATGTATTGAGGAGCGAACCCTTATTTTATAAAAGGGACTCCCTCACTTTCATTAGAGAGCACCCATTATTCATGTATTGAGGAGCGAGCCCTTATTCTATAAAAAGGACTCATTCACCTTCATTAGAGAGCATCGCCGCCAGCTGAGCAACTGCCTCATCTCGAGCATCATTCCTAACCCCATTATTCATGTACTGAGGAGCGAGCCTTTATTTTAAAAAAGGGACTCCCTCACCTTCATTAGAGAGCATCGCCGCCTACTGAGCAATCGCCTCGCTGCGAGCATCAACTCTAGCCCATCATTTATGTATTGAGGAGCGAACCCTTAATCTATAAAAAGGGACTCACTCACCTTCGATGCCACAAGCCGAGCCAACCAAGGCAACATAAGCCACAAGTCGAGCAGCCTCGCAACATGTGCTACTTCTAGTTGAACATCATTTCAGATTGAGCACCGCCTCATATCGAGTATCAGTCCTGGACGACATCTGGTTACTTCGGCCCACACATGGATTGAATTTCAAGTCTCCAACCAAAAGACTCTCTTGACTGAAGACTTGGGGGACTACTGTTTGTACCATACTTAGGGCTTCCGTATTTAGATCTCGTACAAATACTTGTGGGACTTAAATGTAATTATGTAATAAAGGAATGGGAAAATATGTAATAAGTGAGGAGCCCTTATTATATAAAAGGACTCCTGACCCTCACAATTAGAGGAGACCAATTCTTAGGCCATACCCTCACCCTCTCAAAGCTATCACATCACAGAGAAGCGCTCCCTCTCTCTCCCTCTTCAACATCTCAGAGAAATACAATATCAGTGTGGACGTAGCCCAAACCTTGGGGTGAACCACGATACATCTTGTGTTATTTACATTTCATGCAGATTCACGATCGGATTTACGTTGTTCCAAGACCTCCGGTTTTATGCATCAACAAAATTATTATAGCTGACTCATGTGTGGGTTAGTTTAAGTCTCTTAGGTATTAATTGATATGAAGCTTTTACCTATAGGGACAAAAATATAAAATATATTTCATAAAACTCCACTAGTTTTGAATCATTTCAAGAAGAGACAAAAGCCCAAATGTCACATCCAGGCCCGAGCCCCCACCATATCCCAGGCTTGATTCCGCCGTTACACGATATTGTCATCTTTGGACCTCGACCACGCCTTCATAGTTTTTTTTTGGGAACTCACACGAGAACGTCCTAGTGGGTCACCCATCATGGGATTGCTCTCGCGTGAACTTGCTTAACTTCGGAGTTCTGATGGAACCCGAATCCAGTGAGCTCCCAAAAGGCCTCGTGCTACGTAGAGATGAGAATATACATATAAGGCTTACATGATCCACTCCTCTGGATGATGTGGGATGTCACACCAAACCTTAACAAACCTAGACTAAAAAAAGCAAACCAAATATTCAAAATTTTAATCATGCCCCCAATAGATTTGTCCTAAACTACACCATCTATAGAAACTTCAAACTGATTTTAGATCCATAAAAACTAACTCATACAAGATCAGTTTCACAATTCATACACTTGTGTAAGATTGGTTTCACAATTTATGCACTTCTGCAATATCAGTTTCACAATTCACGCACTTCTAGAAATTAGTTTCACAATCATGCACTTGTGCAAGATTAGTTTCAAGATTCATGCACTTTAGCAAGATTAGTTTCAAAATTCAGCAATTAATTAAGATCATTCAAAATTCCTACACTTCTACAGGACCAGTATCAAAATTTCATCACTTCTATAAGAATAGTTTCAAAATTCCAACAATTCTACAAATTTAGTTTCAAAATTTCAGCATTTATGCAATATCAGTTTCAAAATTCAGGCTTCCAAATCATCAAAACCTCAAAATCAAATACTTAAAAAACAAAATACTAGAATAAAATTAAAAATCTCTATGGTTCTCATAAATCTAGGGAATATTACGAGAGAGAAGAGTAGGAGCAAGAGAAGTATGAAGAAGTAGGAGAGAGGGGTTGCAAGGAGGGAATAAAATAGAGAGTACCGAAGAAAAAAGAGGAGAGATATAAGGAGACAAAAATCCATCTTTAAACGTAAAGAGGTAAAATTGAAAATGCAAAGACAATTAAAATAAACAATTATGACATCACATGTCATATGAATAAGTTTTGTTCCTCTATAAAATAAATAAAAAACTTTGTTTCTCTTTAAAATATAGTCTTATAATTTAGCTTTATGTGTTTTATCCTAATTAATATAAATATATGAGTAATGCTATTCTTATCACAAATTTATACCACATTTTTTTACCATCTTAGATGGCAGAAAAGTTGGACAAGCTACATCATTTAATTTCAATCTAATCTTAGGTGGCAGAAGAAGACTCCTCGTATATCACAATAATCATTTAATTAACAATTTTTTATTAATTATTGATTAACATTTTGAAAATAAATGCTAATTAATTTAGATGATGTGGTTATCCACATTAGATGTCAACTAAGGTGATATACAATTGTGGTACAAAACTATGGTAAGAATAACATTATTGTAAATATATTGTTGTATTAATGTTATTCTTACCACAATTTTATACCACATTTCTTTACCATCTTAAGTGGCACATGAGTTGGACAAGCTACATAATTTAATTTCAATCTTTTTATTAATTAAAACACTTAAATAATCTTAGGTGGAAGAAGGAGACTCCTCATATACCACAATCATTATTTAATTAACAATCTTTTTATTAATATTGATTAACATTTTGAAATTAAATACTAATTAATTTAGATGATGTGGTTGTCCACATTAGATGCTACCTAAGATGGTATGCAATTGTGATACAAAAATATGGTAAGAATATCATTATTGATGAATAAATAAAAAATCTTAACACACCCAACATACATGAAAGCATACAAAGCAAATTAAGAGACGTGTCATTTCCCCTTCCTCTCATAGTCCACGTCAACAATACACCATCAAAAGCCAAGAATGCTACACATGTATGCCATATGGAAATTCCACATCACTTGTGACTTCAAAATTCCACTCACTTCCAATCATTTAGATCAATCTTTTTCATCCACAAGATATTTGTGAAACCTATAATTAATCATTTCGAATATTTTGGATTGAAATGGATCTCTTTTATGTACGATCAATATTATGGGAAGGATAAATGCTATTAATCTACAAGCTCCTTGAACATTACAATTTATTAGGGTTTAGGTAAGAAAAGAGAAAATTACAACCCAAACCTCCTGCCATAACCAGAACCAGAACGATCAAGAGAGACCGAAAATCATAATTCCATGCAAACTTGGAAAGATTGCAGGGAGTGACCAAGGCAGGCCAAAACTTCTGTGGAATTTACCTCTCTAAAAACATTACGTAATTCGCCTCTCTTTTTGGTAGAGATTTAATGTAAAGGGAGTGAAACTGCTGTCTTTTGATCTTCTCGAAGAAAACAAGAGGCTGTGGAACAAAGAACACAACGCAAGAGTCGAGACCCAATTTTCATTGCACAACGATACATAATAAAAATTTGTACAAATTGTAATATTACCCAACGTAACAATCAACCACCAAACACACCCTTAAACTACTATACTTAATTAGCTTTCCCTAAACCCTAAACCATGCCAAACTAAACCAAAATTCAAAAGTAAGCTCCAAACCAAAAACTTACAAACACACACAAATTAGCACAGAATCAAAGTCATCACAAATACATCCAGCACGCTGCACAAACTAGTCCAAGGACTACGTATCCCTCACTTCAAACACATTGCGATTTTTAACAACGATGTCATACATGTGCATGGACTTGAACTTGTTGAAATCCTTGGGGAGAGAGATGAGATGGACGGTGGATCGTTTGTGGAACTGAAGAAGGTCTGGATCGTCATAGTATCTCTCCCAACCGAGTGAGTACAGCTTGCGTTCGAGCACGGCATAAGAGCTGATGACCTCGTCAGTTGGAGTGTGGACAAGCACCTTGCGCGGCCGAGAGTTGGAGCCTTGCAAGGAATCCGCCCCGTCCACCAACCGGACGACGCCATTCTTGAAAACCCAAACCCCAGACATGTTTTGTGATGAGAAGGTTAAACAACTGCAGGCAAAAGCTCGTAGGGAGGAGTGAGAATGTGTTGTTTGTATGATGTTGGGTATGTAGGAGGGTATGTGTATTTATAGGTAAAATGAAATGTCGTGAGGTTATATTTTGGAGAAATGAAATTATGGGCATGTTTGGATGCGGGTATAGTAGGGTAAGGTGGGGTCCACTTGATTGCGGGGTAGTCTTAGTAAGGATACAACAAGGGTCATGGTGTTTGGGACATGCAGCCATGGACCAGTAGCAATCACCTATGGGCATATCATATATCCGATAGGAGAATCATTGTTTTTATTTTCCTTAATTTTTTTTTCTTCCTAAGGCTTTAACCCCACATTGGGAATCTTTGTTTTGTTTGTGAAAAAATATAATTAGGATGGAGACTTATTCTCGAGAAAGCTTATTAGCTAGCTAGACCAAATGACTAATAGAAAATGATCATGATTTAAACTTTGTGGTTTTGATGGCATAAATTATTATATGGATATATATATATATATATATATATATATTTGTATGCTGCTGCCAATTTTATAAGGTAGATTATTAAATATCAAGTTGAACATAAGTTTTAAGGAAAAATACTATATTTAAGGAAAAATATCAAAGGCCAATTAAATATTTAAGGATAAGCCACAAACTTTATTGCAAGTGAACCTATGACTAAATAAAAGACATGGGCAATTACCATTTTTTCTCAAGTTTATTTCTTTTAGAATTTCATAAGGTCCCTTAAAGTCCGAGGTTGACTTTGAGGGTTTAGGGTTTTAGAAGGTCCATTAAGTTTTGGGGTTGATCATTTACGGTTTAGGGTTATAGAATGTCCTTGGGCGCCCAAAATCTTAGAACTAAACCGTATGCCCTAAAGCGGCTAACGTCGTGAAAAATTTTCCTTCTTAAAAAAGTCTTACATATGCACGTTTGTCACAATTCATTGGGAAGGTTAATGACTATGAATTATGATTGTAGGGTTGGACGTTATTGTCATTTTCACTAACAAATTAATTTGACTTTTCAACTAGTACCTAAACTAACTAAAAATAGAGAACATTAATGAAAAGCTCGCGGTACTGTTTACTTTAACGAAAAACCATATTTTTACATTAAAAATATGATATTTTAGCTTTAACTAAAAGTCACTTAGGTATGTACGCTACCTTATATACCTTTAAGTGGAATGTTTTGAGTTTTAGGTGAAATTTTCATTGTAACACTTATACTCCATTTTTAAAGACATTGAATGTGACACAATTTATTTGATGCTCTCTCAAGACCCCCGTGTAGCCACCTGATTGGTGATTTTGGATTATTGCATATTGATCGATCAATTTATATAGTCCAACACAATATAAACAACTAATTAATGTCGTTAGATAATACAACGAGACAAGAGTATAAATATTCATAGTTGAATTGATTGTCACATTCATATACATGAAAGGTATAATTTTATATGTTTTTGAAATATCATCTCAAGTAGAATATAGAGGGAAGTGTCGCTCGGTTTCAATATTGTAGTTGGATGACCGTGGAATAAAATTTCTGAGAGGAAAATTTTGAGATGCTCAAGGCCTTGTACAATTATAAAATGTTTAATGTCTTTTTCAAAGAATGTGAATGGTTGTGGCAAAAGATATGAGCTGTGAATGATGGGACCAAAATGAAAAGGATTCTAAAGTCTAGTTGTTGGAGTCTTGGAGAGCAGGATATTTGGGAGTACCATGCTAATTCACTATCTGTAGAAAGATGACCAATGTGAATCCCCCCAGCTCCCACTAGCCAATGCATGCGGATTGCAGTAGTGTTATCTGCCTAACTGTTGACTACTTGCCTCATCAATTTGCCTCCAATTTTTATATTATTTCTTATTGAAAAACATTACTTAAAGTCCTTATATTTATGATCTTATGCATTGCCAGCACACTTAGGTGAAATGTATTAGTTATTACTAGGTTAGCATTGTGTGTTATACGAGCCCCTTTTAGTAGGAATTCAGTTTTATTGTAGCAATAGTATTTCTGTATGTAGAAAACTATATATTTATCAAATAAGACTCGTATTATGGAGAAACTCAATAAAGTACATAAGAGGTCATATGGTAAATTTGTACATGTTCCCCATGATAGTTTCATCTCTTTTTTGTCATTGTACACAATAAACAAAATTCATGTTCAAAAATTGCTATAGAGTTAGCATTCTAGATATGAACAAGTACAATGAGACTCCCTATAGTTTTCGCATCTTCTATTTTGGCTAGCTACGTACGTACCTAGCTAGGGTTATTTTGTCTTAAGACTCTTAGGGGGAGTAACCAACAACTTCGAACTTGGAAATTTCCAAAAAGACCGGCAGCCATGGATTCCAGCAGAATCCAGTCCCACCCAACCAAACCAATGGAGATGGTGTGATATATGCATATAGCATGCTGGCCTTTAGGACACACATTCTCTTTTCCCACAGTGCTATGATCATGCCCTTGTTAGATTTTGCTTCTTCCTCCTCCAGCCACTTGGCCCTCTGAAACAGACCTCCCAACCCGACCTAACCCAGCATTTCTCTTCTCATGACAATGAACTTTGCCAATTGGGTTTCCACTTTTGTCACATCTCTCTCATGAAATTCCTCTCAACAATCTCATAAGTTTGGACCACCGCCCCGGCCCTGGTTTTCTCAAGTATTTTTTCTTTAATTCCTTCCACAACTATACAACTCGATCATTCTTGAAATATTCCAGAACAATCACTTTTATTTGATGGAAGTGTTTGTCTTACCATATGCATTTATTATGTTGTCAAATTGTTATCTCTAAATCGTTGATCACGTTCATTTTGCTAGGATATGTAGTTTATTTTCACAAACGGGCAACATGCATGCGTTTTATCAAGACTTTTGCTAGAAACTTCAAGAAAATGTTACCTTCACCATCCTTTTCTGTTTTTTTCAGAGAAAAGCAAGGCAACCAAATCGAATTTTCAGTGCATCAAGATCATGACGTGTACAAAGAAATTTTCCACCTCAGATATCAATGATTCTCTCAAATCTAAATCCCCATCTTTTTCTTCAAACCATTTTTTTTTCCTGGAAATTCCAAGTTACTTTTAGGGAATATTTTGATATATCCTCGACCAGCTTTTTTCATCATCATGCATGGTTGTTTTGCTTTAACCCTAGCTCTCTATGTCGTCACAGCAAGTATATGTCTCCATAAAGTAAGGAAAGCTCTATTACTTGTGACATGTATACAACATGCCCATGTGATTGTCCCTCAAGAACAGCCAATTTTTAAGTACTCGATTTAACTAATTAAGCAAGATATTTGTATATCATCCTTTAATGTAACCTCTTCTTTAAAAGAATAAAGGAATGACCTATCTCAATCACTAAAAGAAATGTAGGTTCTCCCCTAAATATATAGTAATATATTTGGGCAAGCCCCTATGCTTATATATTCTCTCGTTATTCACGTGAATGCATTATGTACGGATGGCAAGGGGATTGTGGTTATGGTTAAGAGGGTTTTACTTATGCACCTAATGTCCTAGTTCGAATTTTATCCCTATTTCTTGTATTAAAAAAAAAAATTATGTATGGATCGAATTTAAAGCACAACTTAATTTATTCGATTCGCTTGAATCTTTATTTTGGCCAAATTTCCCATTGAACTATTATTATTAGTCATTTTACCTCCTACCATCATATATGTTCATCACATTTCATGTAAGTTTTCATTTTCTTTTCTACAGCTCTCTCCTTGTTTCAATCTCTTGATTTTCTTTTGATGTATTCGATCTAATGACTGAACAAAATTAGGAATGCTGTGGAACAAAAGTAAAGTGCGAAAATGCCATAATATATTTTGATAAACTCCTTGCCCATGTATTTAGACGCTTTGACGGTATAACCATATCTTTCCAAAGTTGTTAAAGAGTGCTTGAGAGGAAGATCCGTTTAATTTTCAAAATGGAGAGGCAACTGGATTCCATGCATATAATCTAAAAGAAAATGGAGCACCTTGTAATCTTTGGTTACATCTTAAAAGGGGGGTTTTCCCCTTGCAATGAGTAAATCCCAAATGTTTATCCTTCTTAATTTAAGTAGTAGTTTCTTAAATAACCAATGCCCTCTCTCATGCCTGTGTGGCCGAACTTATTCTCCATCATACTTGTATTATAATACAGCAAAACTCATTGGATATTTGGGTTTATTAAAATTTGAGTGTCTTAAGGTTCTTCTAAGATATAAAAATGGGAATTTTTCTTCGAGAGAGAATTTTTCTATCAAGAGAACAAAATAAAATAAAGCAACTAGCTAGAGAGAATGATGTGCTTATCTAGCATTAGATCATGCCTAACTTTGTTTTAAAAAGATGGATTTAGGCCATTTTACCATGATTTTGAGAATAAAGTACTAAACATGAGGAATGTAGGATCAATCCTTTCATAAGAACAAAAATTAATTAAGGGATGAATTCTTATATTAATCATATTCCAAAATAATTAACAATGACAAGATCGATCATTTTTATTCTTCGTACTAATTTGTAAAGGTTAGATTTCGCTTCTTATTAAATTAACTGTATATATTATGTAAGTATGAGATGTACGCAAATGGTGGATTGTCCTAATGGATAAACCTTAATCTACATCCTACTATATTTCGGATTCAAAACCTACCCCCTTCTCTTAATCTAACTTAAAGTAGAAATATCAGTTATAATAAAAATAAAAACATGGAAGGTGATGTTACGCTTGATGATATTCCCTGCTTATTGTTAAATAATTGGTGGACATTCAGTAGCCTAAGGTACTTATAGGAGCTGTTTGTTAAAAGGACTGTGGGCTATAGACCTAAAGTGAACAAGGTAGAATTGAGCTTCCATGGTCCAAGAGCCGAAAACTAACCAAGAATGCTTCTGGGCCTCGAGTGTAGTTTTTGTGGCTCGAGTCATATAGTTCCATTCATAAAAGAACAAACCTGATGGCCAATTTCTTGATCCTCACGCCAACATAGAGTTCTAGACTCTTCGAAACCCTTTAGCCTATGATTATACAATCCAACACAACTTAGGAAGCCACCGGTTTTAATCCAATCCAATCCCTAAATACTAATTAAGTTTTGTTGTCTCACAATGACTATGAAACCAAACCCTAAATGGAAACATGTATCTAGACAAACTATAACATCTCTCCCCTTATATTTCATGTGCTCTCCTTTCACTCCCAGCCGTTCAAAACATTTTCAAGCTGATTCAAAGCTCAAGGTTATGCCATGTAAGCAACAACAGCCTTACATTTGTTGATCAAATGTGTAGCCTCATCGCCAGATACACCCAAGCATGCATACAGAAAGGCAACCACCATCAAGCAGAAATCCGTTTATATATAAGCAAGTAATGAGTTCAACTCTACTAGACGAAACCCCTACTAAAAACATTTAGATTGAGATATAATTTGGAAACAAAACATGCAGAAGTGACTAACTCCTGCATATCATAACAAAGTTGAACCAATTAGTAAGAGCCTAATTACTAATTAACTTTTTTTAGCTTCAAACACAAACCCCATTTTATTAATTTCAAATTCACATATAGGTAAAAAAATTAAGAACCATCAACAACCATCACATTAACCGCGTATTTATTGAAGAAAGTTGAGACTTCACCATAAAATTTATCAGCAATATATGGAGAGTAGTCTAATTTACTTATAAGCTCATATAAGATTCTTTCTCCCATAGGTTCCACCATAAGCCCATACAAGATTCTTTCTCTCATAGGTTCCACCATAAAACCAATTTGACAATATGTGGAGTCCCACGAACCAGCTGCCTAGGGGGCATAGTTGCTGCACCTACGGAGACCTGTAACCTGGCACTGCCGCTGGCATGGGTACTCTTGGTAGGAGACGGTTATCCATACAGTGGCGGTGCTGATGCAGTGTACTGATATCGGGGTGCCGGGGACGTGTATACGAATAGTGGCGGTGCAGATGGAGTATACTTATATCGGGGTTGTGGGGGAGGAAATGGCGGTGCCGTTGCAGTATACTCATATTGGGTTTGAGGCAGAACATAAGGCGGTGCCAGTGCAGTATCCTCATATTGAGGTTGCCTTGGAACATACGGTGGCCCCCGTGCGGTATGTTCATGTTGGAATTGCGGCCAAGCAAACGGCGGTTCCGCCGGTGAAACCGCCACTTTATCGCAGAACTTGTAAGAGAAGCGGAGTTCACCTTTGGGGTTACTTGAGGGGTTTGTAATAACATGGTAAGCCACGAACGTCATGGTGGAGTTGGGGTTGGCCATGGTGTCAAAGAGCTCTTTAATGGGAGCAACCACTTGGCCAATGTACTTGTCGCCGAGGCGGCGCTTGCAGATGAGCTTGAAGACGAGGGCGAGGCGGCTCTGCTGGGCAAGACACTCGTCAACGGTGAAGTCCATGTGAAAGTTATTCCAGGTGGGATGAGTGCCGCAGTTTTGGGATACGAAGGATTTGGTTTTCTGCTGTTCTTGGGAGTCGCCGTCGAGGACGGAGACGACGGCGTATACGGACATCTTGGTAAAGAAGTTGACATCTTTGAGGTCTTTGGCTGAGATGAGCTCCACTTCTAGTGTCATATGCCCCATTAATCTAGAGAGAGAGAAAGAGAGAGAGAGAGAGAGAGGGTTAATTAAAGAGAGGTTAGAATATTCGAGTATATAGGTGCTCAGAGGGGATCGAATAATTCAAATCCAAATTTTGGGCTATAACTAAGAAAGGAGAGAGATATATAAGAAAATTGGAGTTATACTCCTATATGAATTCTAAGAGAGTACAGATTGCATGATACAACTAATGTGTAGACATCTTCAAAACGATTTCTTTTACAAAACAGATTCATTACTAAGAACATATATATAGTACCTTTCTTCATCTTAAAAATGCATATATATACGATTCTAATACTCATTGAGTTTTGCAGTAGTACTTTATTCTACAGGAGAAAGTGAGTTTTGTAGTGACAAAATAGGAAAGGGAGTACCATCCAAAGTAGAAAAGAATTCGGCAAGGATAAATCTAATTTCATCTATATGTTATACTTCTTCTCCAAGAGTCCAACTTAACCAGTGAAAATATATTCCTACGAAATACTAGTGAAAAATAAATTGGTAGAACCTTTGTTTTACAAAAAAAAATACGAAAATCCAGTTTGGCATGTGTTGTCGTTCCCACTTCCATTGAGAAAGATGATGAGTCGATTTGATACTATATATATATAGTATGCTTTGGTAATTATTTAAGTGAAATTTTGATACTTTGATTTATATTTTTTAATGTAGGACATGCAAATTCATTTTGAGCAAAAAGTGATCAAACAGTTGAATTTTGGAGTGATTCAAATCAGAGGATATTTGTAAATCTCTCAGATTGTTAGTGTCAAAGTTTCAAAATTTTCTACTGAGCAGTTTATTTATGACAATAAAATAAGGGACAAGTGCACGAAGCTGTCAAAATGACGTTTTGGGCTTATTTGGACTTTGTGGCATCCAAGATGGCATTTTATGGGTTTGGACCCTTCTGGAGATATGTTCAGAACATCTTAATCTTTAAAATAAGTTGTCTTGGGCCTTTTTTTGAGCTGTTTTGAGCCCAGAACGTGGCTGATCAGTTTGCTGGTAGATTTCTCCATGTTTGACTAGGAAATTGTTTCCATATTTGAGTAGGAAATTGTTTCTCTAGTTTCTCTTAATTTATTTTGTTTCCTAGTTTTATTGGAAGACATTTTCTAGGAATAATTTTATTTTGTAGTAGTATAAATAAGGTTAATTAGCCATTAGGGTTCTCGATGCACTACTTTGGAGAATTCGGCTTAGAGAGCTTTTGACGATTCAAATTTATTTACAAGGTGTTTTATATCCATGTTCTTAACAACATTTGTGTGTAACTAATTTCTTTTGCTAGGATGAGACCATGAGCCTTAGCATGAATATGTAGTCTTTATTTAATTGCTTATGATATTATGCATGCATACTTTGAATTATTAATCAGTGTGTTTAAACTGTCTCTATATCTTAATGCTTAACTACCATTAAGATGTTTAAATAAGTAATCGGATACAATTTGGTCTGAATATCACTGGAGGATTGAGTAGGGCTTCTTATGTTTGATAAGTGAAATTTCACTTAAGGTGAATATCACATTCTTAAGGGATGCATGGTTTTTCAAAAGGATTTCAAAAAACTTAATGAGTCCTGCAAGTTTACATTTGATCCGAATATCACAAATGAATTGAATGTTAGATATACGTTCTTACTTAAATATCACGAGGAGAATATGCATAAGGAAAACCTAACCTTCAAAGTTGCATGTAAAATTCATAAATAATTCCTAAAACTACATAGGATTGTTAAGGTGACGACAAAATTTGTCATTGTTTTCTAAAATTGGTTACTTTCAAATTGGTTTCTTTAATGTTTTTAGTAATTTTTTTACTAAAATTCGTTGTTATTATTTTAAGTCCAAAAAGAACCTTTTCTAAACTTTGTTTTAAATAATTAGTTAAGATTTGGTTTTTACATAAATTGTTTTAAATAATCCATGTGAGATGTGGGAACGATCTTACATGAGCATTTTTACTACAACTACCTCATTCTCTTGTAAATATTTTAAGTGTTTTTATCCTTACATTTGTATGTGGTAAAAATCCTATCAAAAAATTAATTTGAGGGTGAGATACATTTATGAGGTCCTACTTTAGATTTTATTTCAAGGATATGAGTTGTTTATGTTTTAATTTTTATTGCAAGATCATTAATCTTATAGAAAATTAGATACACATGAAACTAATAAGATATTATTAGCCATTTAGTATTACGGTCTAGTGGTATTCATCTTCACTTGTAAGTAAGATGTCTTAGGTTTGATTCTTGCCAAAGACGAATTTGAACTACATTATTTTGCTTTGCCCATTGTGAGGTTTAACCCACTCCCCCACCCCTTAGTGTAGATAATATTTTTAGTTCAAAAAAAAAAAAAAATAGACGAACACGATATTTCAAGAATAATACTAAAATGGCAACTCCAGTTGAGGAGGATTTGAATGATTTTAGTATTGGCCTGAGTCTATATTTTAGGAGAAAAGGAATGTAAATATTTTGTAATTATTAGAGTTATGTTTTAGAAAGGATATTGTGTCCTTTTGTAACAAGGATTGTATGTACTTTTATTCAAGATTATGGAATACAGAAAAGTTAGGTTGTAAAGTTCTATTTGGTATCAGAGTCTAGTTTGCTGTAACCCTATAAACTGTAAAACAATATTTTCTTCCGCTGCTGTGTTCGGTCGACTTGTTCCTACGCTGCTTGTTGCAGGAATCGATCAGGCTATGTATATTGGATTTGCAGCAATCTGATCTTGCTGCTGCCGTGTATGGTGCTGTGCTTATGCAATTGTGCACCGTGTATAATTTCTACTGGTGGTGTCGTGAATTGGTCTTTGTCGTGCAGTGGGTATTGTTGGTCCTGCTGGATTGCAGCATATGGGTGGTCTGTTTTTTGCATATAAGATTTGTTTTTGGACTGCTAATTGTTGATACACTGTCTTTTGGTGAAGTTAGTTTTGCTGTGTTGTGTGTATTACCTGCCATTGTTGCAACTGATTATCGCAAAAGTTGACTGGAATTGTTGTTCTACAAGTGATGTGGATTGCTGTCTGTATTTGTGGGTTGCCGTTGCTACGGTCATTTAAAAAAAAGAAAAAAAAAGAAAAGGTTGTTTCTTGTTTGTTCTTGTAGCTTGTGGTTCCGTAATTGGTGGGGTGCTGTGATTATCGTGTACCTGTGATTGTCTTTTTTGGTTGTTATTACAATGATCAATACCGGTTGGATTTTACATTCCGGTGCAACGGATCATATGACATATGATAGAATTTTGTTTTAGTCCATGAAAGATCTTTATAGAAAGTGTGTGGCAACTGCCAATGGTACACTGCTACTGTTGTTGGAGCGGGAACAATGTCTCTTGCACCCTATCTTCCCTTACATAATTGTTTATTGGTTTCATCATTGTCCCATCATTTATTGTCTGTACCTTAAGTCACTGAACAATTGGATTGTGTTGTATTAATGTATCCTTCATTTTGCTTGCTTACGGATATTCAGACAAATAAGATCATTGTGCGTGGCACTAAGAGAGATAGGCTATATTATGTGGATGGCGTGGTTCCTAGAAGAGCTAATTTGGTTCATGCATCACGTAATAGTAATCTACAGAAGGTATTGTTATTGCATCGTTGTTTGGGGCATGCATCGTTTGGTTATTTAAAACATATATTACCTAATTTGTTAAGTGGTATTGAAGACTCATAATTGAAATGTGAGGTATGTATTTTAGCCAAAAGTCATCGTGCTTCATTCCCTCTAGGTATGAATAGAAGATCTTCTCCATTTGCTCTAGTACAATCTGATGTGTGAGGGTCTTCCCCTGTTAGTACTATTTCAGGTATTAGGTGGTTTGTTACTTTCGTGGATGATTGCACTTGTATGACTTGGTTGTAAGTGTTGAAAAATAAAAGTGAGGTTTGTGGAGTGTTTTGTCTGTTTGAACAGATGATTAAAACTCAGTATTCATCTGATATTAAAGTTTTGTGTTTTGACAATAGTGGAGAGTACATAAATTTTGAGTTATCCAAGTTTCTACAAGATCGTGGAATTATTCATCAAACTACATGTCCGCATACTCCGCAAAAAAATGGGGATTATTCATCAAACTATATGTCCGCATACTCTGCAACAAAATGGGGTTGTTGAGAGAAAGAATCATCATATCTTGGAAACTGCTCGTGCCTTGCTTATTGGTGCGACCGTGACTAAACAGTTTTGGCTTGAAGTCGTTACCTATGTCGTGTATGTGATTAACCGTATGCCATCCCGGGTTGTGGACTTTCGTACACCTCTTCAAGCGTTGACAAAATTTGTTCCCGTAGTGTCCACTAATACTCTCACTCTTCGTGTGTTTGGATGTGTAGTCTATGTTCATATTCACAAGATTCATCGTAGTAAATTAGATCCATGTGCTATCCGGTGTGTCTTTCTTGGGTTTGCTCCCCAACAGAAAGGGTACAAGTACTACCATCCTAAAACTCGCCACATGTATGTGACCATGGATGTTACTTTCTCGACGAGTATTTTTATGTTTTGATTCCATCACATTCGGATCACCAGGGGGAGAATACTAGTGGTGATCTTGGGTGGTTGGAGATACTATACAATGTAATATGTAGCTCAGGGGGAGCGTGTGTTGAAAAAGAAAATTGTGAAGGCTCTCGGCAAGACACTGCTGAGAATGAAGATAGTGAGGGCTATCGGCAACAGCCTGCTGAAAATTCAAATATTGTTCAGTTGCCGGCCACCGAGACAGTTGAAGCTTCTCTGCAACAATCTGCCAAGTATGATGCAGAGTATCGACATGAGTCTACTGAACCAACAACTACCGAACTCATACCCCCTCTCTCTTGAGCTCAATAGTGCCACCCAATGTGTCTTCTTTGAATATTCTTGAGGTAAATACAACTGATGCTCATGTAACTAATCTGGATAATATTATGAGTACGTATAAGTTGCCACCAAGGAAAAATTATGGTGTTCTTCCTGACATGTTTTCTCTTGAAGGAAAAGTGAAGTTTCTAATAGCTAATTATGTGTCATGCTCGAACCTTACACCGAAACGTCAAGCCTGGGTAAATAATGTGGAAGCAATCCAAGCACCAACCCGAGTTGAGAAGGTCTTGAATGATCCTAAATGGGTTATTGCAATGGATGAAGAAATGATGGCACTACATAACAATGATACGTGGGAGGTAACAGATCTACCAAAAGAAAAAAACCAATTGGGTGTAGATGGGTCTTTACAATCAAATACAAGGCAGACATATCAGTGGACAGGTATAAAACAAGGTTAGTAGCAAAAGGTTATACACAAACGTATGGTGTTGATTATCATGAAACATTTTCTCCAGTATTGAAGATGAATACAGTACGAGTTCTTATTTCTTTAGCTATGTTTGTACCATACTTGACCAATCCCGAAACTATTGAGCACTGGTCAACGTTATACCATCAAGGACCTAGAATAGTTTCCCTCCAACTAGGAGGCCAATCACAGCGCGACACGTGTCAACATCAGAAGCCAATCATAGCGTAACACGTGTCAACATCAGAAGCCAATCACAACCCGACACGTGTCAATGTCAAAACAAAGCTAGAAAATCTCCTCTATAAAAGGAGATCATTCTCCCACAATATTTCCTAATGTCATTTGTACAAAATCATTCACTAGTACTCACTAAAGGAGAGCTTGAACCTATGTACTTGTGTAGACCCTTCACAATTAATGAGAACTCCTCTATTCCGTGGACATAGCCAATCTGGGTGAACCGCGTACATCTTGTGTTTGCTTCATTGTCTCTATCCATTTACATACTTATCCACACTAGTGACAGGAGCAATTTAGCGAAGGTCACAAACTTGACACTTTCTATTGTACCAAAGTCCTCACTGATTTTGTGCATCAATATTTGGCGCCTTCTGTGGGAACGACACTTATTCCCACTCTCTTTAGCTTTGTTAAGCTGGTTTCCACCATTCGTACACTTTCTTTTGACCAGGCATTCCTTTCCAACATGGGGAGCGAAGAAAGCCACATCACACAAAATGACACCCCTCTTGCACCTAGTGCCAAACAATGAAAGAATGAACAAAATAAGTTTACTTTTCAGGCTAAAGTCGATGAGCTGGAGGCTCAGAACAACAAGATAGCAATGAAGAATGAGATCCTCTAAGAGCAGTATGAGAAGGTCTTCGAGATGCTCCACGAGACTAGATATACTAAAACACACGAGCTCATCACCTCTGTGGAAGTCAACCATCAACTGGGTGCCCCCAACACGGAGGGTCATTTGCCCTCGACATGGGTATTCCTATTGAGGAATGAGCTACTCATCGAAATGGCGACCAATATGAGACTTCTCTCAACCCAGCTGCTTCGATCCGAAGCAGGAGGAGTGGAGGAAGACACCTCCTTACAGAAGGAGTGGAAGGATCGAAAGTCGTCTTTCGCGACTATCGAGACTTCCTAAAGCAATGTCGAGACAATTTCATCCATGTAAGCTCGAAGATCAATGACCTAAGGGTCTTTGAAAGACTCGATCCCCTTCCATATCCCAGGCCGACTACCAATTTGGGGAAGGGGCAATAAGTCCTAGAGAAACACGAAGGTATAGGGGACTTAGAGATGTTCCGATAGACATACCTTGGAAGTCAGTACGGCGAGTCCAGGGAAAAATCACATGCTCTTGATCAAACCTTCATACTTCTAAGAGGAGATGGAGATTTACGAAAGAAAGTTCCAGTGGTACATGACTCCATTAAGGACCTTCTTGTCCTACAGCTCTTTAAGGAAGTAAACAAGTTGAAGGCCGAATGACAAGCTGAGATACCTGATTGGAACCAACCTAGGCCTAGCCCTCTTACAAGGAGGATCATCGACACCTCTCCAAGCAAAGACAAAGCAGAAACTTGGCTTGCAACTCTATACTAGAAATGAGGACCCGATTGAACACCTTAACCTCTTTGAGTCCACCATGGGATACCAGATGCACACCGACGAAGAGTGATGTCTTCTCTTCCCCTCCACCCTCTCAGGCGGAGCTCTAAACTGGTATTGTCATCTTCCACCTGAGACGGTAGACTCATTTGAAACATTGAGGAAACTGTTTGTTTCTCAACACATTTTCCAGACCGATCACTTGCACTCTGCGGATGACTTGTACACTCTGTGGATGACTTGTACACTATCGCAATAACCAAGGGTATCGCCATGATAATGCCTGCCCTTAGGCAGTCAACACAGTGGGCCAAGCGCATGTCAGGACATGCCCTACCCCGAGGTATGAGACATACACGCCTTTAAACACCACATGCGTGGCTATTTACCCCAGCATAGCACACCTGATACTGAAGCCAATGCTGAGGTAGTCGAGTTACAAGCCCACGAAGAACACGGGCACGTTTTGCTGCTACCATGAACATAATGGCCATGATGGCGAGAAGTGTATCACCCTTCGTGATCATATTGAAGCTTTGGCGCGTGAAGGAAAAATTGATTGATTCCTCCTTCACCCTTTAAGGGATAACCGTAACCAACGCTAAGTGAATGTGATATATTCCATAAGCGGCGGCACACCCATATCTAAATCTTCCAATAGGGCCATGAAAAATAACGAACGGGTTTTAAGGCCTGGCCACAAAGTGTTTCAAATGGAAGACATCAGGGGAGGCAAGTATCAAAAGCCTAATTGGGATCCAATATGTTTCTACCATGAGGAAGAAAGAGGTATCATTTACCCTCACAACGACCTACTGATTGTGGAGGCTTACATACCCAACATGGGTAGCAAATGTGGTCTTTGTTAAGAAAAATTCGACCAAAGAAAGTCTCTTGCTCCATAAGGTCTTGTGGAGAATGTGTGTCGACTACATCGACCTAAACAAAGGATGCCCAAATGATAACTTTCATATTCCTCTCATTGACAGACTTATAGACTCTACGGCAAGGTGTGAACTTCTGAGCTTCATGAATGCTTACTCAAGATACAATCAAATCCTTATGAACCCTCCGGACCAAGAACACACAGCCTTCACTACTAACAAGGGACTATATTGCTATAAAGTCATGCTTTTCGGCCTAAAAAATGCAGGAGGGACTTATCAGAGACTAGTCAATTCAATGTTCGCCGAACAGATTGGGAAGAGCATGGAAGTTTACGTTGATGATATGCTAGTTAAGAGCAAACATGTTGACCAACACATCGCTAAGCTATCTGAAACTTTCACCATTCTGAAAACGTATCGAATGAGGTTGAATCCCAACAAATGTGCCTTCGGCATAGGCTCTGGCAAATTCTTAGGCTTCATGATAAGCCAACGAGGCATTAAGGCTAATCCCGAGAAGATCAAAGCAATCTTCGACATGAAGGAACCGGTTATTTCAAAAGACATCCAGAGCCTTACTGGCAAGGTGGCAGCCTTAACTAGGTTCATCTCTAAGGCCACATACAGATGTGCTCATTTCTTCAAAGCACTTAAGGGAAGTAAGAAGTACATTACATGGACTGATGAATGTGCCGAGGCATTTAAGAACCTAAAAAACTACATGAGTAAAGCCTCTCTGCTGTCCAAAACTAATGTTGGTGACACTCTTATTATCTAGTTGTCGGTATCGGCTTCAGCAGTAAGTTCTGTTCTCATTCGAAATGATGGTAATGTCGAACGGCCTGTCTACTACGCTAGCAAGGCCTTACAAGATGTAGAGACACGATACTCCAACATTGAGAAATTGGCTCTAGCATTGGTCATGTATGCTAAAAAACTTCGCCATTACTTCCAAGCATATTCTATCATCGTGCTTACCAATCATCATCTTCGACAGATACTCCAAAGTCTTGACACTTCAGGGCGAATGATCAAATGAGCGATAACATTGGGTGAGTTTGACATCTCCTAACAAACAAAGCCAGTTGAGAAGGACCAAGCAGTGGCATACTTCATCGCCGACTTCACATATCCTGTTGACATTGTTTCTACTCCTAAAGAAGTGGTTTCATTACCCTCGGAAGCTCAGAAAATAAAGCCAACAGCCCCATCATGGAGTCTATATGTTGATGGCTCGTCTAACCAACAGGGCTGTGGAGCAGGGCTAGTCCTAACGACCCCTGACAAAGTGGTGATTGAGTATGCTCTTCGTTTCAAATTCAAGGCGTTGAATAATGAGGCCGAAAATGAAGCCCTCATAGCAGGCTTACATTTGGCTAAACACCTTAGGGTTAAACGAATTGATATCTTCAGTAACTCCCAATTGGTGGTTAACCAGGTCACCAACAACTTTGACGCTGAGGATAGCTCTATGGCAGCATATCTGGCACAAACACAATTGTTGCTCAAGCACTTCCACTACCAGATCACCCAAATTCCTCGAGCGACAAACAGTCATGCAGATGCTTTGGCTTGCCTCGCCTCAGCAGTAGAAGACAAGATTGGGAGAAAAATTCAAATCGAATTGTTGGCAGCACCAAGCACCATGGCTGCGGAAGTATGCAACTCATAACAGGGGGATAGTTGGATTACCCCGATTTATAGATTCCTTGCTCATGGCACCCTTCCAAATGACAAAGTCCAAGCTAAGCAGATTTGATACAAAGCTACCCGTTACTTGATCATTAATGACCAACTCTACAAGCGGGGTTTTAACCTACCATACCTAAGTTGCCTTACGCCGGTGGAGGCGGAAATTGTCCTTCGGGAAATACATGAAGGAGTCTGCGAATATCATATTGGATCTCGATTCCTAGCACATAAGGCTTTTCACCAAGGATATTACTGGCCAACACTCCACCAAGTTGCCATCAGAATATCTAGCTCATGTGATAAGTGTCAACGCTACGTAACTATTCCTCACTCCCTTCCCGAACCATTCACTCCTATGATCAACCCTTGGCCCTTGGCCCAATGGGGACTTGATTTAATCGGCCCAATGCCTACAAAGAAGGGTAAGGTCCGCTATGCAATCGTTGCAGTTGACTACTTCACAAAGTGGGCTGAAGTAGAACCATTGGCAACCATTACTGAGGCAAAAACAGAAGGCTTCGTATGGAAGAACATCCTTTGTAGATTCGGCATTCCCAATGCGATAGTCATTGACAACGGGCAACAGTTCGACAACAATAAGTTCAGGATGTTCTGCTATAAGTTCAACATCAACTTATGTTTTACCCCCCCAGCTCATCCCCAGTCTAATGAACAAGTTGAAGCCATCAACAAAATAATCAAGTGAACTTTGAAAACCAGCTTGGACAAGGCTAAAGGTTGTTGGCTAGAATTTGTACCCCAAGTTCTTTGGTCATACCGCACTTCGTATTGGATATCAATAGGAGAAACCCCATTCTCACTTGCCTTTGGTACAGAGGCAGTTGTCCCAGTTGAGCTTGAGCAAGCAACGTTCCGAGTCCAGAACTACGTGCAAAGCGAAAATGACAAACAACTTACCCTTAAATTAGTTCTAGTCGAGGAACACAGAAACCAGGCTCACTTGGGGAATGTCACCTACAAGCAGCGTATCTCCAACTACAATGACTCAAGGGTCAAACCTCGTTCTTTCAAAGTGAGGGACTGGGTATTGAAGAAAAGATTACTCTGCGACAGAGTCTCGAGTGAATGAACACTTAGTCCAAACTGGGATGGACCGTTTGAAGTTGTTGGCATCAGTTGCCCTGGCTCCTACAAGCTTAGAAGCTCCGATGGCAAGACCTTTGGCCATCCATGGAACGCTGATCACTTGAAGTACTATTACAAGTAAACTCACATTGTACAAGTGTTAAGCTTCAGCCGTTCAGCATTCTATGTAACGAAGACTATTTGGCATGAATTCAATAAAGAGGTGATTTAGATAACTCGGTTCTAATCCTTTTGCATTCCTAGCAATGAAACACTCGGGTTCAAAGCTTCAACATGAATGTTTCCAACATGAAACAAAGTCTAAGTATATGTCAACAAGACTATACAAATAAACGAACAGCTTCACAGTAAATTCGTTCAATCATACATTCCAACACATTTATACATAAGCCAATTGTGCTTCAAAAAGGTTCAACATACTTTGTGTCATTCGATACTTGCTACAATGTGCCTCGACACCTTTCCTTTATTCTCACCAACCAAGTGATGAAATGTGAAGAAGGAACTCATCTTCATGCCACCAACTAGGTGATGAAATGTACAACCTGTACTCTCATTCATGCCACCAACCAGGTGATGAAGTGTACAACCCGTACTCTAATATCATTTGGTAACTTGCCATTCATGCCACCAACCAGGTGATGAAATGTACAACCTGTACTCTAATATCATTTGGCAACTTGCCACTCATGCCACCAACCAGGTGAAGAAGGAACTCATCTTCATGCCATCAACCAGGTGATGAAATGTAAAACACGTACTCTCCTTCATGCCACTAGCCAGGTGATGAAATGTACAACCCGTACTCTAATATCATTTGGCAACTTACCATTCATGCCACCAACCAGGTGAAGAAGGAACTCACCTTCGTGCCACCAACCAGGTGATGAAATGTGATTAAAGGTGATGAAAGAACTCACCTTCATACCACCAACCAAGTGATGAAAGCAACTCACCATTCATTCCACCTACCAGAAGACGAGTGGTACAACTTGTACATGTGAACTCTTAACATTCACAAATAATCAAAAACCCTCAAGCTTGACAACTTAACTAGGGGGCATTTATGCCTAACAAGAGCTTCATCAATGGAGAGCAACCACAATTCTCAAAAGCTTCACACACTCTTGATCAAGACAGTGTGAAGCAAAACCATTTATGGTGCCAATAAGAGCTTCATCAAAGGAGTTCAACCACAATTCTCAAAAGCTTTACACACTCTTGATCAAGACAATGTGAAGCAAAACCAATTTATGGTACCAACATGAGCTTCATCAATGGAGGGCAACCATAATTCTCAAAAGCTTCACACACTCTTGATCAAGACAGTGTGAAGCAAAACCAATATATGGTGCCAACAAGAGCTTCATCAATGGAGGGCAACCACAATCCTCAAAAGCTTCACACACTCTTGATCAAGACAGTGTGAAGCAAAACCAATTTATGGTGCCAACAAAAGCTTCATCAATGGAGGGCAACCACAATCCTGAAAAGCTTCACACACTCTTGATCAAGACAGTGTGAAGCAAAACCAATTTATGGTGCCAATAAGAGCTTCATCAATGGAGGGCAACCACAACTCTCAAAAGCTTCACACACTCTTGATCAAGACAGTGTGAAGCAAAACCAATTTATGGTGTCAACAAAAGCTTCATTAAAGGAGTTCAACCACAATTCTCAAAAGCTTCACACACTCTTAATCAAGACAGTGTGAAGCAAAACCAATTTATGGTGCTAACAAGAGCTTCATCAATGAAGGGCAACTACAACTCGTAGAAAGCTTCACACACTCTTGATCAAGACTGTTCGAAGCAAATTTAATTTATATGGTTCATCCAAACCTTCGACTACTCCAAGGTATGGCTTGCATCACAATCTCTTGCTCAACAGTGTGGAAGCAAAATTTGTATATGTTGTCTCTCCCACATTTTCAAATTTCTAGTTTCCCAAAAAAAAAAAATTTGGGAAATTCAACAAATTTCTAATTTTCCAAAAAAAAAAGGGAAATTAAACAAAGATTCATCAATGGAGGACAACTACAAATTCTCAAAAGCTTCACACTATCTTGATCAAGATAGTGTGAAGCAAAATCAATTCATAGTACCCAACAAAGCTTCACCACAAAAGCTTCACCAACAAAAGCTTCATCAATTGAGGATAACTACAAATTCTCAAAAGTTTAACACTATCTTGATTAAGATAGTGTGAAGCAAAATCAATTCATGGTACCCAACAAAAGCTTCAACTCCAAAGCTTCATGTACAAAGCTTCAACTCCAAAACTTCACCTACAAAAGCTTCACCTACAAAGCTTCAACTCCAAAGTTTCAACACAAAAACTTCACCCACAAAAGCTTCATGCTTCACCTACAAAAGCTTCACCCATAAAAGCTTCACCAACAAAAGTTTCACCCACCACCAAAGTTTCTTCACCCACCACAAAAGCTTCACCTACAAAAGCTTCACCCATAAAAGCTTCACCAACAAAAGCTTCACGCACAAAAGCTCCACCTACAAAAGCTTCACCCACAAAAGCTTCACCAACAAAAGCTTCACCCACCACAAAAGCTTCACCCACAAAAGCTTCACCTACAAAGCTTCAACACAAAAGCTTAACCTACAAAAGCTTCACATTATCATGATCAAGATAGTGTGAAGCAAAATCAATTCATAGTACCCAACAAAGCTTCAACCTCAAAGCTTCACCTACAAAGCTTCAACACCAAAGCTTCACCCACAAAGCTTAAAATATATATATATATATATATATATTTTTTTTTTCTTTAGAAATTCAAAAATTCAAAAAATCGAAAATTCAAAAAAAAAATTTGAAAAAAAAAATTGGCTAGGCCTCCTCTTCTTTGGGCCTAATAAATTTCATAACAAATATATATGAAGGAAGAGTTTTGGGCTACCACTTAGAAAGGAAATGCCTCATTCGTCAACTTCATCGACCGGAGACTTGGGGGACTTCTACAATATGCTACTGCACCTTGATACTCGGAAGTCTCACGACCACTCAGTGACTTGGATTTTTCAAGTCACCAACCGAGAAGTTTTCCTCACTCGGGAAATTAAGGGAGCACTAGCTCAATATACATGCTTCACTCACAAAGCTTCAACATACAAGCTTCAACAACAACAACAAAGCCTTTTCCCACTAAGTGGGGTCGGCTATATGAATCCTAGAACGCCATTGCGCTCGGTTTTGTGTCATGTCCTCCGTTAGATCCAAGTACTCTAAGTCTTTTCTTAAGGTCTCTTCCAAAGTTTTCCTAGGTTTTCCTCTACCCCTTCGACCCTGAACCTCTGTCCCGTGGTCACATCTTCGAACCGGAGCGTCAGTAGGCCTTCTTTGCACATGTCCAGACCACCGTAACCGATTTTCTCTCCTCTTCAATTTCGGCTACTCCTACTTTACCTCGGATATCCTCATTCCTAATCTTATCCTTTCTCGTGTGCCCACACATCCAACGAAGCATCCTCATCTCCACTACACCTACTTGTTGATCCTTCACCGCCCAACATTCTATGCCATACAGCATTGCCGGCCTTATTGCCGTCCTATAAAATTTTCCCTTGAGTTTCAATGGCCTACGACGGTCACACAACACGCCGGATGCACTCTTCCACTTCATCCATCCAGCTTGTATTCTATGGGTGAGATCTCCATCAAATTCTTCGTTCTTTTGCAAGATAGATCATAGGTAGCGAAAACGGTCGCTCTTTGGTATTTCCTGATCTCCGATCCTCACCCCTAACTCATTTTGGCCTCCGTTTGCACTGAACTTGCACTCTATATATTCTGTCTTTGATCGGCTTAGGCGAAGACTTTTAGATTCCAACACTTCTCTCCAAAGGTTAAACTTCGCGTTTACCCCTTCATGCGTTTCATCTATCAACACTATATCGTTTGCGAAAAGTATACACCAAAGAATATCATCTTAAATATTAAGTTTGTGATCTTCGCTAGATTGCTCCGGTCATTAGTGTGGATAAGTATGTAAATGGATAGAGACAAGAAGAAAACACAAGATGTACGTGGTTCACCCAGATTGGCTACGTCCACGGAGTAAAGGAGTTCTCATTAATTATGATGGGTTTACACAGTATATAGGTTCAAGCTCTCCTTTAGTGAGTACAAGTGAATGCTTTAGTACAAATGACATTAGGAAATATTGTGGAAGAATGATCTCGTAATCACGAAACTTTTAAGTACCGAAGTGTGGTATCGTCTTCACTTGCCTTATCTGTCTCATAGGTAGATGTGGCATTTTCTTTGGAAGTACTCTTCCTCCCTCCAGGGGTGGTATCTTTAATTGGTGGAGATGCACAAGGTAATGTATCAATTTCACTTGACCCTTACTTGTAGTTTCAGGCTTGGTCAAGCGCGATACAAACCATGTAGTAGGAGTCCCCCAAGTCGCCGAGCTAGGGGATCTGCTGAAAGAGGTGACAGACAAGGTAAGCAATCAGAGCTCCAAGCAATCAGTCCTAGATCAGAAGTTTGATTTCGAGTTCCGGCTGATTGTTATCCTTCTCCTTATCTTGCAGGTAGCATGAAGGATAAAGAGAAGAAAAAGAGAAAATGTGATATGAGATACTTTTGCTTTTGAAGAAGTAACTTTCTACAGGCTTATAAGGTCGACTGAAGGGTTTTCTTGTTTCCGCCAGAGTATAAGGCCGACTGAAGAATTTGAGGGTCAAAACAAGTCCATCAAATCTAGAGTACGTTCGACCCTGCTGATATGGGATACTTTTGCTGTTGACAAAGTAGTGGATGTATCGGCACGTGTTCTGTTGCGCTTGTCTCCACATGCTTCCTTGTATCCTTCTCACTTGCCCTATTTGTTCCTCAGGCAGATGTGGTATCTTCTCGGGAAGCATAAGATGTTGAAGATGAGTACTCGAGAGTAATGGGGTTCCAGGCAGTCAGTTCTGGACTGGAAACTTGATTCCAAGTGCTGACTGATTGCTCTCTTTCTCCTTGTCTTGCAGGTAAGAACAAGGCCAAAGGAAAAGACAGGGAAAAAGCATGATATGGGATACTCTTGCTTTTAACCCTGATGATATGAGATATTCTTGCTCTGGTGTAGCTTGTTTGCAGAGGTATTCTCGGGGGGAAAGAAAGCTGAGTATTTCGAGAGGCTTCGTTGGGAGTGCCCTCTCAGATATGAGGAAGGGTTGAGCATTTTTGCAGGTCTGCCTGTCCGTTGAGGATGGAGGTCGACATATATAGGAGTCTCCCTAACAAGAAGAAGTAATACTATTCTTTTACCCTGCTTGGTCATAGCACGGTAGTGGGAGCTGCCAGCTTCACGTGTTTTAACTCTGTCAGAGCACTTTGAAAAAGTGGTCTGTGGTATCTGGAAAGCTGATGTTACGTGTGAAGATTACAGACAAGCTTTATCCAAGGAGATCTGGCTCTCGAAGTTGAGAAAGCGGTGCCTCTTCGGTTTTCAAACAAGCAATCCTGTCAGGGATCTGTCTTTCGAGATTCGGAGAACGGTGCCTCTTCGATTTTTGAGAAAGCAATCCTGCTAGGAGTCTGGCTCTCGAGATTCGGAGAGCGGTGTCTCGTCGCTTTTTGAGAAAGTAATCATGTTGGGAGTCTGGCTCTCGAGATTCGGAGGACGGTGCCTCTTCGATCTTGAAGCAAGCAATCTTGTTGGGAGTGTTTTCTCGAAAGTGAGTATAGGTTAGGCCTGTTTGCTAGTCTACCTTGCCACGGAGCACAGAGGTTGACACATAGGGACTTTCCAATTATCTAGCAGTGGTCCTGTTCCTTTACCTTTGTGGGTAATAATATGGTAGCTAGACCTTCAAAATTTATGTGTCTAAACTTTGTTAGTGCTGTTTATTTGCTATTCTTTTACCCTTCTTGGTCATAGCGATGTAATGGGAGCTGCAAGCTTCACGTGTCTAAACTTTGTCAGAGATTTTTGGCAAAGTTATCTGTGGTACCCGTGAGCTGATGTTGTGTGTGGAAAGTGGATGATTGAACAGTAACATTCACGTGCTTTCTACTTCACCAGAAATCTTCGACAGAATGCCCGTAATTTCCACAAAGTTGAGTATGCATGTGACAGGTGCTGACAAGGCTGAAAAAGCAGGTGCCTCTTCGATTTCTGAGATCAGCCCTCGTGGTTTCTGAGCAGCCCAGCTTTTGAGAAAGCAAGCGCCTCTTCGATTTCTGCGATCGACCTTCGTGGTCTTTGAGCAGCCCAGCTTTTGAGAAAGCAAACACCTCTTCGATTCCCGAGATCGGCCCTCGTGGTCTCTGAGCAGCCCAACTTTTGAGAAAGTAAACGCCTTTTCGATTTCTGAGCAGGCACCTCTTCGATTTCTGAAGCTCCATCGAGTGCAGATTTTTATAGAGGCTGGTATTAAGTTCCAAAGCACACTTGAATCTCTACCAGTAGAAGCTCCCTTATTGCATTTCTAAGATTTTGATTTGTCCGACCTCTTTTCTCTTCAACACCTTTGAAAATGTCTGGCCCCATCGACCGTCGTTTTGACTTGAATCTTGTTGAAGAGGCAACCACGCCTTCTCCAGACAACATATGGCGCCTATCCTTCTTATCCCCTACTGGTCCTCTTACCGTTGGGGATTCCGTGATGAAGAATGATATGACCGCTGCGGTGGTGGCCAGGAACCTTCTCACTCCCAAAGATAATAGACTATTTTCCAAACGGTCTGATGAGTTAGCTGTTAAGGATTCTCTGGCTCTCAGTGTTCAGTGTGCAGGTTCTGTGTCTAATATGACCCAACGCCTATTTGCTCGAACCCGCCAAGTTGAATCATTGGCGGCTGAAGTGATGAGTCTCAAACAGGAGATTAGAGGGCTCAAGCATGAGAATAAATAGTTGCACCGGCTCGCACATGACTATGCTACAAACATGAAGAGGAAGCTTGACCAGATGAAGGAATCTGATGGTCAGATTTTACATGATCATCAGAGGTTTGTGGGTTTGTTCCAAAGGCATTTATTGCCTTCGTCTTCTGGGGCTGTACCGCGTAATGAAGCTCCAAATGATCAACCTCTGATGCCTCCTCCTTCTAGGGTGCTGTCCAGTACTGAGGCTCCGAATGATCCCCCTCCGGTGCCTTCTATTTCTGGGGCTCTGCCGACTGCTGAGACCTCTTCTAAGCAACCTTTGTGAAGGCTCCCTCTTGTTTGTTTATTTTGACTCGTGTATATGTACATATTTGTAACTTCTTAGAGATATCAATAAATAAGCTTTGTTTCATTTCAACGTATTGTGTTAAATACACCAAAGCCTTCTTCACTAAGTTCTTTGAATTTTTCTTTTGTTGAAGCTTGTATGTTGAAGCTTTGTGAGTGGAGCATGTAGGTTGAGGTAGTGTTCCCTTAATTTCCCGAGTGGGGAAAACTTCTCGATTGGAGACTTGAAAAATTCAAGTCACTGAGTCGGGTCGGCTATATGAATCTTAGAACGCCATTGTGCTCGATCCTGTGTCATGTCCTCCGTTAGATCCAAGTACTCTAAGTCTTTTCTTATAGTCTCTTCCAAAGTTTTCCTAGGTCTTCCTCTACCCCTTCAGCCCTGAACCTCTGTCCCGTAGTCGCATGTTCTAACCGGAGCGTCAGTAGGCCTTCTTTGCATATGTCCAAACCACCGTAACCGATTTTCTCTCAGTTTTCCTTCAATTTCGGCTACTCCTACTTTACCTCGGATATTGATGCGAAAACTACTTGACACACAAATTAAACCCTCTTTTTGACAATTGTAGTATAGATGTAAATAGGGTATCGTTCTAGGCCGGGGATTAGGAGGGATTGCTAATCTATTCTAAATTAATTTAAAAATATTAAACAAGACTCAAGGACACAAAACTAGGCTAAAAACTCTAATAACTCGAAACACACTTAGGATGACTCAAAATAATGAAAACAATCAAATTAGACACTAGGAACTGCAATGGACGGAAATTGAATTAAAAGACTAACAACAATGAAAACTAACTAAATAAAATAATTTAATAATGGGGGGTTTGGTTTTGACGAGAAGTAAATTAAACTTAAATAAATTACAGAATTGACAAAAACATGAAATTAAGGTGAAAGGATAGGTGATGGATTAGCTAGAGGGTTCTTCTCTACACATGACACATATGCAACCTAAATTGATTTTCAGTTGTTCTTTCAATAAGTTGTGAATCTCAACACTTCAGATTAACCGTGAACAACACTTTTTTAATCTTCAAGTTTTCCTTAAGTTATTGAATTGGACGGGAAAACGCATACAACAATTCAAAACATTCTTCAAAAGTCCCCTACGTGAAAAGCACAATAGAGATACAATCAAAGATCATTAAACTTTGTGAAAACTATAAGCATTGACGAGGCATTCGTAACTATGAAAAGCATGATACTCTTGCCAAGAATTCACTTAACGTGATTGTGACTAGCAACCTTCACTACTTGTGAATATAAGTTCATAACGATTAGGTGAAATTCACTTATATTCTAGCATCGAATTCATGCATGTAAATTAAGTATGCATCCTTAATCGACATACAAAAATAAGTTATCAATCAAGCAGTTAAGCAAATTAAATCACAACTCAGAAATCACAACTGAAGGTAATCAATTCATATTACAAATATATTCATGGCTTTGAATTAACCTCTAGCCAAAATAAATTTAGTTACACATTTTTATCAAATTAAATCAAAAGTAAAACATAAGTTTGGAAAGATTTAACCGAGAGAAATGGAGTGAAGCCTCTAATTTTTCTTGCTGCCTTGCTCTCTCCTATATTTCTGCGCTGCCAAGGGCAGCCTTGGTTTCTGGTCACCTCGGCACCGCCAAGACAACAGCCCTCCACTCGGTGCTGTTTTATTCCTCCGAGTTGCTGCCCCGTGGTCTCTGACCTTGCTGCCAAGAGGCAGATTTTTGCTCTCTGTCCTCGAGGCTAATGCCTCCTCTCGGTTTCTTTTCTGCCCTTTTATATCTTTTTTGCCAGGCTTCTCACCTGCCTTCCAATCCCATTTCCTGCACGCTGTTTTTTTTCTTTCCGCTTCCCCCACCCAGCTGCAAAGGCAGCTTTCTTTTATTGCCCAGTGCTTTCCACTTTCGTCCCCATTATGCCGTGTCCCTCTCTTCTTCTTTTTATATATTTTTTTTTCTTTTTCTTTCTTGTTTCTGACCTCCCGTGTTTCTCGCGTCTACCCCAGCTGCCAAGGGCAGCTGTTTTCTTTTTATTTTATTCTTTTCTTCACCCTCCCACGATGTAAACCAGCTGTTCCGTCTGTTGCCTTAAACAAAAGGCAATGATTTCTTTTCAAAGCCCCCAAGGCCACCAGTGGAAACCCCATCATTGTTGTCCCCCGTGCTCTCCACTTTCTTCTCTGTTTTCTTTGCTATTTTCTGCAAATTAAGTGGAATCCCCACTTTTCTGGCAAAGCCACGCACCTTTATTTTCATTTAGTTTCTAGCAGCCTCACATAGCAGAAAAATAAGTTCTTTCGATCATGTTACTCCTACAAACACAATATATCAAAAGTATCATAAATACTTAAAGCTTCCAACTAAATTAGACAAGAGAAGAAATATAAAAGGATGAAATATAAAGTTTAAATATTGGTTTATCATTTAGCGTCACAATGGGTTAGCAATAATGTAATTTAAATTTTCTTTTGACGAATTTATTACATAAAATTTAACTTGTTCTATTTTTATTTTCTTTGCATAACAAATCCTATAAACACAAAAATAACGTAAATAGCTCAAAAATATAAGGAACTAACTAAGAAAAGACGAGTGAATTCGAAGTAAAAATATATATAAATATGATCCGATCAGATATCCTCATTCCTAATCTCATCCTTTCTTGTGTGCCCACACATCCAATGAAGCATCCTCATCTCCATTACACCCATTTTGTGTACGTGTTGATGCTTCACCGCCCAACATTTTGTGCCATACAGCATCGCCGGCCTTATTGCCGTCCTATAAAATTTTCCCTTAAGCTTAAGTGGCATACGACGATCATACAACACGCCGGATGCACTATTCCACTTCATCCATCCAGCTTGTATTCTATGGTTGAGATCTCCATCTAATTCTCCGTTCTTTTGCAAGATAGATCCTAGGTAGCGAAAACGGTGGCTCTTTGGTATTTCCTGATCTCCGATCCTCACCCCTAACTCATTTTGGCATCCATTTGCACTGAACTTGCACTCCATATATTCTGTCTTTGATCGGCTTAGGTGAAGACCTTTAGATTCCAACACTTATCTCCAAAGGTTAAGCTTCGCATTTACCCCTTCCTGAGTTTCATCTATCAACACTATATCGTCTGTGAAAAGCATACACCAAGGAATATCATATTGAATATGTCATGTTAACTCATCCATTACCAACGCAAAAAGGTAAGGACTTAAGGATGAGCCTTGATGTAATCCTACAGTTATGGGGAAGCTTTCGGTTTGTCCTTCATGAGTTCTTACGGCAATCTTTACTCCTTCATACATATCCTTTATAACTTGGATATATGCTACTCGTACTCCTTTCTTCTCTAAAATCCTCCAAAGAATGTCTCTTGGGACCCTATCATACGCTTTTTCCAAATCTATAAAGACCATGTATAAATCCTTTTTCCCATCTCTATATCTTTCCATCAATCTTCGTAAGAGATAGATTGTCTCCATGGTTGAGCGCCCTGGCATGAACCCAAATTGGTTGTCCGAAACCCGTGTCTCTTGCCTCAATCTATGCTTAATGACTCTCTCCCAGAGCTTCATTGTATGACTCATTAGCTTAATACCCCTATAGTTCATGCAATTTTGTACGTCGCCCTTATTCGTGTAAATAGGCACCAAGGTGCTCTTTCGCCACTCGTTTGGCATCTTCTTCGTTTTCAAAATCCTATTGAAAAGGTCAGTGAGCCATGCTATACCTGTCTCTCCCAAGGCTTTCCACACTACAATCGGTATATCGTCTGGGTCCACTGCTTTTCTATGCTTCATCTTCTTCAAAGCTACAACCACTTATTCCTTCCTGATTCGACGATAAAATGAGTAGTTTCTACACTCTTCTGAGTTACTCAACTCCCCTAAATGAGTACTCCTTTCATGTCCTTCATTGAAAAGATTATGAAAATAACCTCTCAATCTGTCTTTGACCGCATTCTCTGTAGCAAGAACATTTCCATCCTCATCCTTGATACACCTCACTTGGTTTAGGTCCCTTGTCTTCTTTTCCCTTGCTCTAGCTAGTTTATAGATATCCAACTCTCTTTCTTTGGTATCTAGTCGTTTATACATATTGTCATAAGCCGCTAACTTAGCTTCTCTCACAGCTTTCTTCGCCTCTTGCTTCGCTCTTCTATACCTTTCACCATTTTCATCGGTCCTATCCTTGTATAAGGCTTTACAACATTCCTTCTTAGCCTTCACCTTTGTTTGTACCTCCTCATTCCACCACCAAGATTCCTTTTGGTGTGGAGCAAAGCCCTTAGACTCTCCTAATACCTCTTTTGCTACTTTTCGGATACAGCTAGCCATGGAATCCCACCTTTGGCTAGCTTCCCCCTCTCTATCCCACACACACTGGGTGATTACTTGCTCTTTGAAAATGACTTGTTTTTCTCCTTTTAGATTCCACCATCTAGTCTTTGGGCACTTCCAAGTCTTGTTCTTTTTTCTCACTCTTTTGATATGTACATCCATCACCAACAAGCGATGTTGATTAGCCAAGCTCTCCCCCGGTATAACTTTGCAATCCTTACAAGTTATACGATCCCCTTTCCTCATTAGAAGAAAATCTATTTGTGTTTTTGACGACCCACTCTTGTAGGTGATCACATGTTCTTCTCTCTTCTTAAAGAAGGTGTTGGCTAAGAAGAGATCATATGCCATTGCAATATCCAAGATAGCTTCCCCATCCTCATTTCTCTCCCCAAAACCATGGCCACCATGAAAACCTCCATAGTTGCCTGTCTCCCTGCCCACGTGTCCATTTAAATCTCCTCCTATAAATAACTTCTTCGTCTGAGCAATTCCTTGCACTAAGTCTCCAAGGTCTTCCCAAAATTTCTCCTTCGAACTCGTATCCAACCCTACTTGAGGTGCGTACGCACTAATCACATTGATGAGTTCTTGTCCTATTACAATCTTGATTGCCATGATTCTATCTCCTACCCTCTTGACATTTACAACATCTTGTGTCAAGGTCTTGTCCACAATGATGCCAACACCGTTTCTCGTTCTATTTGTGCCCGAATACCAAAGCTTAAACCCTGAGTTTTCTAGATCCTTTGCCTTAAGACCAACCCACTTAGTTTCTTGTAGGCACATAATATTTATCCTTCTCCTCACCATAACTTCCACTACTTCCATAGATTTTCCCGTTAAGGTTCCTATATTCCACGTTCCTAAACGCATTCTACTCTCTTGAACTCTACCCTTCTGTCCTAGCTTCTTCACCATCCCCCGTCTAATAAGATCAAAGTACTTCTTTTGTGTGTCCTGTGTAAAGTTGATAAGAGCATATGCTCCCAAACAACTTTGAGTGGAGTCGTTCGAAAAGAAGTTTCTATGGCCCCCTTGCTCATTTAACACTGCATCCGGGTGCCGATGGAGATACAGCGACCCTTGCTCACTTATCACTGTGCTCGGGCCACACAACGCGCCACTTACGGGTGACGTCCTAGCTTTAGCGCGATTTCGTTCTGGATTCATTGTCATAAGGATTCGACGTAACTGTGTAGTGCCGGCTGTCGACTACCTGACGCCCTCCCCCTCCTCCTTTACAAAAGAAAAAAATTCAAGGAACTTAATGAAGAAGGCCTTGGTGTATTTAACACAATAAGTTGAAATGAAGCAAAGCTTATTTATTGATATCTCCGATAAGTTACAAATATGTACATATACATGAATCAAAATAAACAAACAAGGGGGAACCTTCATAAATGTTGCTCAGGAGAAGTCTCAGCAGTGGTAGAGCCCCAGAAAGAGGAGGCACAGAAGGGTGATTATTCGAAGCCTCAGTACTAGGCAGAACCCCAGAAGGAGGAGGCACTGAAGGTTGATCATTTGGAGCTTCATTACGCAGTACAGCCCCAGATGACGAAGGCAATAAATGCCTTTGGAACAAACCCACAAACCTCTGATGATCAGTAAAATCTAACAATCAGATTCCTGCAGCTGGTCGAGCTTCCTCTTCATGTTTGTAGCATAGTTATGTGCAAGCCTGTGCAACTATTTATTCTCATGCTTAGGCCCTCTGATCTCCTATTTGAGACTTATCACTTCAGCCGCTAATGATTCAACTTGGCAGGTTCGAGCAAATAGGCGTTGGGCCATATTAGACATAGAACCTGCACACTGAACACTGAAAGCCAGAGAATCCTTAACAGCCAACTCATCAGACCATTTGGAAAGTAGTCTATTATCTTTAGAAGTGAGAAGATTCATGGCCACCACCGCAGCGGTCATACCATTCTTCATCACAGAGTCCCCAACGGTAAGATGACTAGTAGGGGATAAAAATGATGGGCGCCATATGTTGTCTTGAGAATGCATGGCTACCTCTTCACCAAAGTTCAAGTCAAAACAACGATCGGATGGGCCATACATTCTCATAATGATGAAGGAGAAATGAGATGCAATAAATCTCTGAAGTACAAAAATAAGTGGAAAATTCTTGCAAGCAATAACTCTTTGAACGTACTTTTTGCACACAATTGGTGCCCCTATAGAAGAAAAGGCAATAGGGCCGTTGGTTCAAAGATCGAAGAGGCACCACTCTCCGAATTTCAAGAAGCAGATTTTCCTGAGTAAAATATGTTGACAATCCCCATACGTAACATCAGCTCATCGGGTACCAGAGATAACTTTGCCAAAGATCTTTGACAAAGTTTAGACACATAAAATTTGAAGGTCCAGCTACCCTACCATTACCCACAAGGGTAAAGGAACAGCACCACTGCTTGATAACTGGAAAGTCCCTGTGTGTGTTAACCTCTGTGCTCCATGGCAAGGCAGATTGACAAAAATGCCCAACCTTTACTCACATCGAGAAAACACTCCCAACAGGATTCCTTGCTCAAAAATTGAAAAGGCACCGCTCCCCAAATCTCGAGAGCCAAACTCCCACCAAGATTGCTTTCTCAAAAAATCGAAGAGGCGCCACTATTCGACTCTCGAGAGCCAGACTCACAATAGGATTGCTTTCTAAAAAATCGAAGAGAAACTGCTCCCCGAATCTCGAAAGCCAGACTCCCAATAGGATTGCTTTCTCAAAAATCAAAGAAGCACCGTTCTCTGAATCTCGAGAGCCAGGTCCCAGACAGGATTGCTTGTTCGAAAATCGAAGAGGTACCGCTCTCTGAACTTCGAAAGCCAGATTTCCTTAGATAAAGCTTATCTGCAATCTTCACACGCAACATCAACTTTCCAGATACCACAGACCACTTTTTCAAAGTGCTCTGACAAAGTTAAAACATGTGAATCTTGCAGCTCCCACTACATTGCTATGACCGAGAAGGGTAAAGGAATAGCATTACTACTCGATGTTGGGACAATTCCTATATATGTCGACCTTCATCCTCCATAGCCAGGCAAACCTGCAAATAAAAAAAATGCTCAACTTTTCTTCACATCCGAGAGGGCACTCTCAGTAGAATCTCTTGAAATACTCAACTTATTTTCCCCACGATAATACCTCTGCAAACAAGCCACACCAGAGCCAGAGTATCTCATATCATCAGGGTTAAAAGCAAGAGTATCCTATATCATTCTTTTTCCTTGTCTTTTCTTTTGGCATTATTCTTACCTGCAAGACAAAGAGAAAGAAGCAATCAGTCAGCACTTGGAATCAAGCTTCCAGTCAGGAACTGACTGCCTGGAACCTCTTGCCTGATTACTTACCTGGCATTGCTCTCGAGTACTCATCTTCAACATTTTATGCTTTCAGAAAAGATACCACATCTGCCCGAGGAACAGATAGGGCAAGTGAGAAGGATACAAGGAAGTATGTGGAGATAAACGTAATAGAACACGTGCCGATTCATCTATTACTTTGTCAACAGCAAAAGTATCTCATATCACCAAGGTCGAACACACTCTTGATTTAATGGACTTGTTTTGACCCTCAAATTCTTAAGTCGACCTTATACTCTAGAGGAAACCAGAAAACCCTCCAGCCCAGTTCAAGAATAAGCCTTTGAAAAGTTACTTCTTCAAAATCAAAAGTATCTCATATCATCTCTTCTCCTTTTTCTTCTCTTTATCCTTCCTGCTGCCTGCATGATAGGAAGAATGAGAACAATCAGCCGGAACTCGAAATCAAACTTCTGATCTGGGACTGATTGCTTACCTTGTCTGTCACCTCTTTCAGCTAGGGGTGGGCAAACGGGTAGAGGAACCGCGGGTAGGGGCGGGTAATGTAGGTTCGTGGTGGGTACGGGCCGAGTCCTCTTTTTTTTGGGAACAAACGGGGCGGGGCGAGGCGGGCCATGGTTATTTACGGGGCGGGCCGGTTCTTAAACTTTAGAAAAACGGGACCCCGAACCGGCCCGTTTCTAATTATAATCAACGATCGAGATTGAATGATAACCTATCATTCAATCTGAACCGTTAATTTGTAACCTAGGTTTCCAAAATCCAAATCAGTTTCAGACTCTCAGTAACTCTCGAATCTCGATCTCTCCAACACTCCCTAACCCTCTCAGCTCTCTCGAATCCACGGCGCCACTCCTCCGTCCACCTTCTCCGACACGACTCCGGCTAGCCACAAGCAAGCCACACACACAGACAAGCACACACACCCTGCTACTCACTCTCTCACTCCCACGCCCCACCTCTCCAGTCTCCACCGTCACTCCCTTGAGCCTCGACTCCCTCGACGGCTACTGTCTACCATCGGCGTAACCAAGACTTTCTGGGGTGGGAAAGTCGAACCTGCTTTCCAGGTTCACCAGGAAGGAGTTTAATTTGGAGTCCAAGTCTACCATTGGCGTTGAGTTCGCCACCAGGAACGAGTTTATATTTTTAGTTTTTCTGATTTGGGTTTGATTTGATTATCTAGCTGATTACTTGGAAATATTTTATATATATAATATCTTGGTTTGAGTTTTGATTGAATTGTATTCGCAGCTCAATTGTTCATTGCTGTTGGTTTTGAGTTTTTTAGGATTCGGTGGAGATTTCATTCCATGAGGATCTGCTGCTCTGCATGTTCAGGGTAATTTTGTGGGCATACTGTTTTCTATGTAATGCTAATTACTAATGCCAGGTGATATTATTGATTGCAATGAAAACTTTGATAATGCCATATCGATTTTGATTCTTAATACGAGTGTTATTTCAGTTTGTGTTTTCTGCATTCGGTTTTGTATGTCAAGTGTTATGATTATTTCAAAGAACACCGATTCTATCACTTGCAATTGAAGGTAACTTTTGATAAGTTTGATAATTTGTAAACCATCTGCGCCACAAGCCGTCGTCCACAAAGCATCACCAGCTGCGACTTTGTCTCTGATCTGTTTAAATTTTCAGGTAACTATTTAAATTTTTAGGGTTTATCGATTAACTCTCACTCTTTCCAAACGCCTTTGTCTCTGATCTGTGTGTGAGTGGGTTGATGTTTTCTCTATTGTTTTCGGCCAGCCGCTCATTTGCAGAAAAACCCCCTTTGTCTCTGATATGTGTCACTGTGATTGTGCAGTTGCAAATTGCAATCTGTGCAGTTTAAAAAAAAAAAAAAAGGGTACCCGTGGACCCGGCCCGAACCGGCCCGTTTTAACCGGGCCGGGTAATGTCCGGTTCCTATACAAGAAAATCCAATCCCCGTCCCGTCCCGGCCCGTTTCGGGTAATGTCAGGTTCTTACAAACTTAGGTTCGGCCCGGCTCGCCCCGGCCCGTGCCCAGCCCTACTTTCAACGGATCTCTTAACTCGGTGACTTGGGGGACTCCTACTACATGGTTTGTATCGCGCTTGACCAAGCCTGAAACTACAAGTAAGCTTCAAGTGAAATTGATACATTACCTTGTGCATCTCTACCGGTTAAAGATACCACCCTTGGATGGAGGAAAAGTATTTCCAGAGAAGATGCCACATCAACCTATGAGACAGATAAGGCAAGTGAAAACGATACCACACTTCGGTACTTAGAAGTTTCGTGATTACTCAGCGGCTTGGATCTTGCAAGTCCCCAACCGAGGAGATTCCCTCACTCGGGAACTTAGAGGAGCACTGTTTGTACCATACTTGACCAATCCTGAAACTATTGAGCACCGGTCAACGTTATACCATCAAGGACCCAGAAGAGTTTCCCTCAAACCAGGAGGACAATCACAGTGCGACACGTGTCAAAATCAGAAGTCAATCATAGCACAACATGTGTCAACATCAGAAGTCAATCACAACACGACACGTGTCAATGTCAAAACAAAGCTAGAAACTCTCCTCTATAAAAGGAGATCATTCTCCCACAATATTTTCTAATGTCATTTGTACTAAATCATTCACTAGTACTCACTAAATGAGAGCTTGAACCTATGTACTTGTGTAGACCCTTCACAATTAATGAGAACTCATCTACTCCGTGGACGTAGCCAATCTGGGCGAATCACATACATCTTGTGTTTGCTTTCCTGTCTCTATCCATTTACATACTTTCCACATTAGTGACCGGAGCAATCTAGCGAAGGTCACAAACTTGACACTTTCTGTTGTACCAAAGTTCTCACTGATTTTGTGCATCAACAAGCTACAAATTTGAATTGGCCACTGAAATAGTTTGATGTAAAAAATGCTTTTCTTCATGGGCACCTGGAAGAAAAAGTATATATGGATTTTCCTCCGGGGTATAATGTCCGAGGGAAAACCGGAGTATGTAGGTTGCGAAAGTCACTTTACAGGCTTAAACAATCAAATCGTGCATGGTTTGGTAGATTCACTCAAGTTATGGGGAGGATTTGGTATTATCAAAGTCACTCTGATCAAACGTTATTTGTGAAATGGAGAAGTGGTAAAGTGACAGCCTTAATTATTTATGTGGATGAAATAACAAGTGATGATTCGGATGAGATGATGAAATTAGAACAAAGTCTTGCTGCTGAATTTGAGATGAAGAATTTGGGAGATTTGAAGTATTTCCTCGAAGTGGAAGTCGCCCGGTCATCTAGAGGTATTTTCTTGTCTCAACGTAAATATGTTCTGGATTTATTAAAGGAAACAGGCATGCTGGGATGTAAACATATGGACACTCCCATCACAAAGAAACATTATTTGGGGATTTATCTAGATCAGGAATCGGTTGACAAAGGTAGATATGAAAGGCTAGTAGGGAGGCTAATTTATTTGTCTCAAACTCGTCCGGATATTGCCTATGTCGTAAGTGTGGTTAGTCAGTTTATGCACTCACCAAGTGTGGATCATATGGCGGCAGTAATGAGAATCTTGGCATATTTGAAGTATGCCTTGGGAAAGGGAATTTTGTATGAACATCATGGACATATGAGGATTGAGGGATTTATTGATGTTGATTGGGCAGGTGATGTGACTGATAGACAGTTTACATTTGGGTAGTTCATATTTGTTGGAGGTAATTTGGTTACATGGCGAAGCAAGAAGCAGAATGTGGTATCACGGTCCTCTGCCGAAGCCGAGTATAAGGGTATGGCACATGGGGTGTGTGAGATCCTTTGGCTATGAAAGTTGCTTTGGGGTCTTGGTTTTAAACAGAAGGAGGTGATGAAATTGTATTGTGACAATAAGTCTGCTAGAGAAATAGTTGATAATCCGGTACAGTATGACATGACTAAGCATGTTGAGGTTGATACACATTTTATCAAAGAAAAGTCGGAAAAGAAGATTATGTCAATACCGTTCATGAACTCAGAGGAACAACTTGCGGATATCCTTACTCATGCCGTGTGTAGTAGGAGGTTCAATGATTCACTTATCAAGTTGGGCATGTGTAACATCTATGCTCCAACTTGAGGGGGAGTATTGGCATGAATCTATATCTTAGGAGAAAAGGAATGTAAATATTTTGTAATTATTAGAGTCATGTTTTAGGAAGGATATTGTGTCCTTTATTTTTGTTTCCTTTCGTAACAATGATTGTATGTACTTTTATTCAGGATTATGGAATACAGAAAAGTTAAGCCATAAAATTCTATTTTTAGCAGCAATGCTCTTTTGAGGCAAAACCTAAAACTTAACAATTTGAATCATTAAAATTTAATATGAAACTTAATAGTTCAAATCGTTGAAAGTTAATGTGAAGTGAGTCTCACTTGAATAAGTTTATTACCTGAATTGAAGGGATATATACCCATGATCGTCAAGGATATCTTAAGTGTCAATTGGATATACACGCATATGAGAATGTTCTAATTTTTTGCAGTTTCATTCCATTAATCAAATAAAATGAACACCATCATCGAAATTGATTTCACACGGAAAGATAACGCTTCCGAGAACAAGATCTTACATCAAAACCCTAATACGAGTCATGACAAAGAGGTCTTCATAGTCCTTTGTCTGGGGGACAGATGACAAAACCACAAACCAAAAAAAAAAAAAAAAAAAATTAATAAATAAATACAAAACACAAAACCTAACTGTATAAATCCCATTACGCTATCGCAACAACGCCATGAGAAAAAAAACTGCACCAACTTTTGATGATTTTGTAATTGTTGACAAAAAAAAATCCTACTATGGGTTTATTATAAAAGAAAATCCTACGATGGGTTTTTCTTTGTTTTTTTCCCTAATAACTAGGGTTTTTACACAAGGGTCCTGATAAACCAAGTAGAAATACTGTTGGAATATGATCAAGATGATGTTGGCTTGTAATCCATCATATTCTAATCTCGATTACTTGTTCCCGTGGCAAAAACTTTATGTTAGAATAAAAGTATTATTGATCCATCTTTGCAGTCCATGATATGGGACGAAGTCTCATCAATTTAAATAGTTGTTTGACAAAAAAAAAAAATTATTGTTGGTCAATCTCATGCCATGTAAATTATTTAATTTAGTCTTAATTAAGATGAGTTTTCTCCAAATTGAGCATATTTTGTAATGGGTTTTGGAAATTTGGTTGAGGTGGTAGTATCTATCAGCAGCTTTCGTGCTGGAATTCTCTGTGTGTTTTGGATACTTGGACCTTTTAACCCTCCACCAACAGTCCACCAGATTAAGGATATGATTTGTACACTTATAATTTCTCCTTTGGCGATTTCTCATTGTATTTCTTCATTAATTAGCTTTTAATTTGCATGCGAATGTGGTGAAATAAAACAGTAAAGTGTCTTATAAAATATATTATAAAAATAACTTTAGCAAAAAAAAAAAACATTGTTACAGTGTTTCGTAAACTTTTATATAATAAATATGATTGTGTTTTAATAGATTGTATTAATTTAATTATTTGACAAATAAAATTCAATTATTAAACATAATTTTAAAAGAAAATGTATTTATTTCTAATTTATACATATCTCAAATACTAATTACTACAACATAGTACTTCAAAATATTGAAATATTTCAAACTAAATAGCTAAAATTCATTAGTACAAGTGCTCAACATTGTTGATGCACTTAAAATACCATAATCAACTGATACATACTTTAAATAGAATAACAAACCAAAAGTTGTTCAATGTGAAAGTAGTCTAACCAAATGCTTTCATCAAACTTGCGGCTATACTATTTCTTAATATTTCTATCTCATGTGATCCTTGAACATGATAATTATGAGATTATTCATCATCACTCTCAATTAATGGGCAATATACCTGTGTTTCGGAATAAATAAGCCGGTTTTTTTAAGTTTGCTTTTGCTGCTTCAGCTTTTTGGTTTTTTTCCCACTCATAATTGAAAAAAAAAAAAAAAAACTGATTATAGATATTTCCTAAATACATTTTAGACCCCAACTTCTTTTTACCCAATTTTTTAAAAATTCCAGTTGGACCAAACTGCTATTTACCTATATCAAACATGAAATATCATGTCACATTTTGCAAGAAAATTTGCTAGCAATTCATCAGATTCACAAAAAGTCAATACCGAACTTTACAATGATACCATCAAACAAAGAAAACAATTCAAAAAGAAATTTCAGTACTCTAACAAAAAGTTGAAAGGCATACATCCAAAAAACTAAAAACCGCCACCACATCCACCGCCATCAGATACCATATCTCCAATTAGCATCCCACCTAGTAACCCTCCTAACACTCCAGCTCCCAGCCCCATCCCAAAGTTCTTCTTCTTTGCTTCCGGCTGGGGTTGCTGCATCGGTGGGTATCCATACCCGGCAGATGGCGGCCCAGGGTACCCATACCCTGGTGGCGGTGGCGGGTACCCATACCCTGGTGGCGGTGGTGGGTACCCATACCCTGGTGGCGGCGGCGGCGGCGGGTACCCGTATCCCTGCGGTGGCGCTGGGTACTCGTATCCAGGTGGCGGAGGCCCAGCAGAGCTGCCAACTGGAGGTGGGTATCCACCATACCCCACCACCGGCTGGACTGACGGTCCAACCACCGGATAGGCCGTTACCGGCTCATTACCCTTTGACGAAGCCGCCGTCAGCGTCGCCTCTGAAGCCGCCACTTTGTCACCAAATTTGTATGAGAACTCGAGCTCACCTTTCGGCTTCCCTGAGGGCTTTCTGACTTGGTAAGCGACAAACTTCATGGAGGCGGCGTCAGCCTTTACGGAATCCAAGAGCTCCTTAACGGGGACGACGACCTGGCCGATGTCTTTGTCGCCGAGGCTGCGCTGGCAGACGAGCTTGAAGACGAGGGAGATGCGGTTCTGCTGAATTAGGTACTCGTCGAGAACGAACTTCATGTGGAAGTTCCAGGTGGGATGGGTCCCGCATCCCTGGGAGACTTTGGTCTTGGTTTTCTGCTTGCCGGCGCGAGATACGTCGTCGCCCTGGAGGGATACGACGGCGTAAACGTCCATCTTGGATAAGAGGTTGACGTCTTTGATGTCTTTGGCTGAGATGAGTTCGAGTTCTAGGATCCTCTGCTCCATTTTTGAGTGAGAGAGAGAGAGAGAACGGGATTTGGGAAATGGGATTTGGGTTGGGAAAGAGAAAAGCTCATAAGCTTTATTATATATCGGTGACAGTCTGAAACAGCAAACACTAAATTTTTATTTTTTTTTCTAGACAAGCAATATTTTATGCTAAATTAAATATTAAGGGGGAAAAGAGTTCGAATCCGAATATTAGTTGGTTGAAGATGAGTTGCTAAGAAATGTTCTCTTCACTAGATTAAGTTTTAAGTTCGAAGTTTCTGACGTCTTGGTAAACGATCGGTAAAAACAAAAATTAAAAAAATAATCGAGACTGTCTATATAAAAAGGTCGTACCCAGTGCACAAGACTCCCGCGTTACACAGGGTCTGGGAGAGGTGAATGTCGGCTAGCCTTACCCCCATTTATGAAGAGGCTGCTCCCAAGTCTCGAACCCGAGACCTACCGCTTATTGACGAAGGCACTTGCCATCGCACCAAGTGCGACCTCTCGAGACTATCTATATAAATCCTAAAAAAAAAAAAAAGGACTAATTATGAGTGATTCGGTAAGATTTGGCTACTAGCAATCTTTTTTAGAATTGTTTAACTTTAACAACGAAAACAATTCACCACTTGTGAAACAGTAAACACTAATTAATCAACACAGAGAGATTAGGTCAGCGCTTGGTGAAGGGTGAATCACATCTGGGAACATTTGGTGCAATAGCTTAATCAGATGCTTAATATAATATCTTCACAATTAATAATTGTTTCAAAAATAATAGATCGCCTTCATTAGAAGCAAGCCGAAATCTTCCACACCACATATCATCTTTAAATGATACTTGCATTCCCTCTTTGAAGATATGCTCATTCTTTCACTTGCAAATAACGTAGTTTCATTATAGAAATTTTACAATTGGAATCGTTCAATTTCTTAATCTTCATTTCAAGATCATTCATATAAAAGAATATTATCCATGCAAAAAATTATTTCAATTGGAGATTATATTTAGTCATCCAAAATATATCAAAAAAATCAATGGTGTAACAACCAAGTAACATATTATTGGTTACTCGTTCATTTATTTGATACATTTGAATGACTAAACAATCTCTCATTCTAATGATTTTTTACGGATGATTGTCAATGAAAATTGAGAAATTAAAGGATTCTGATTATGAAATCTCTACAATGAAGCTGCGTTATTTGCAAGTGGGAATGAGTCTATCCCTAAAAGGGAATACAAGTATTATTCATGATCTTTTTCTAGTAAACACTTAAGGCTTGTTTGTAAATACTTCTCTAAAAAAAATACTCTTATTCAAAAGTGGTACATCTATTGAAATTTAGAAGCACAAGTGCTTTGTGGAAAACTCGGAATTGAAGTGTTTCATGAAGAAGCATAAAGGACTTTTAACCTTTTACGTCAAACATTATTGGAATCGCTTTTGGTGATCTAAAAGTGCCTTTTAGTTATATTTTTACAAGTAAATTAAAAAAAATAATTAGGGTTTAGTGTAAATTACTAGTTATTGTAAGTCAAGGAGACAAGGAGGGTGGCTAAATATTTTTTAGCAAAATTATTACTGGTTAGTGGTTACAGATGTAAAAGGGGGTTCAAGTTTACTCAAAGGGATGGTAGTGCTCCACATATGTTGACTTCTGGGTACGTTTAATTTGTATATCTTTAAAGTAAAACTATTTCTAGTTGTGATTAATTTAAGTATTATGTGATATATTTTTGTCTAATTTTGTTTATATCTCATTCATTATTAAATTAAGTATTGATATAATAACACGAATAGAATGAGTGATGGTTGTTAAAAGTAGCGACCAACGGATGACCTAATAGAAATGTTTAGGGTTGACTGGTCTTTGTTTTGAGCACCAGAAGAAGGGAAATGGAAACTGCATTTCTAGAGCAGATCGAGTTGAGAAAAAGAAGTCATTGACCAGAAAAGAAAAAAAAAAGCACTCGCATCCCAAAGCAGATCGAGTTCAGAAAAAGAAAAAAGTCATTGACCAGGAAAAAAAAAACAGAAAAAGAAGAAGCACTTGCATCCCAAAGATGAATGTTTTATGCATCACTGACGTCCATCGTCTTAAATTGACTCGTTCTTCCTAGTTATTTGTAAAACTTATCTTCCAATACAATAGAATAGTGTTAAAGAAAGACTTTGAAATGTAAATGCAACGGGGAAGGAAAAAAAAAGAAGCTATATAGAACACTTTGAAAAGTAAGCCAAACTGCAACACCTACCTCGAAGCAGGCTATATTTTATTTTTTTAAAGAATTTTATCATAAATAATTTTTGAAATTGACCCATCCCATTAAAATTGGCTGTAGTGTAATCATATTTAGGCTATTACCTAAATTAACATATGTACGCAAAATATGCGTTACCTACCTTAACATATGTATAATATTTTATATTTAGTCATGATGGTGGTAACTATAGTAAAATCTCTTCTAAGTCATAAAAAATTTCGGTAAGCATCTGGTTCTATTTCTATTATTTTCTTTTTTGTGTTTTCAACTAAATATTTGAATTTTTCAATCTCATGAGGGGATGATTTCCGTCAGTTTCGGAAATCAATATATATTTGTTTTGGTTGAAAATATTTGTCATGAGGTCTCACAAGGACATGAACCACATTGGCTAGTTTTTCAGGGGCTTGTAGTTCAAGTAGTTAACATTATTAACCGTAGTATTTGAGATCCTGAATTCGATTCTTCCTTCCCCGCTCTTATAAAAATAACCTGACATGTTTAGATATTTGAATTGAAATAATCAATGAAAAGGGCCACGCACCCAGAAAAGAGCAAGATCTTTTGCTGAAAGTAACTGGATACAACAATTGTCCGTATCTTCCAATTTTCCCAAGAATACAAAGGAAGAAAATTGTGCATGAAAATGCTTCCATGTTAATGCAATGATGGTTGGTCATATGAATTCTGTTTAATGGGGCCTTGTAGATTGAAGGACTAGAGAGGCACCCAAGTTGTCGGAAACCGGTAGAGCACCGTGCTTACAGAAACATGTACATCCTCTTACATATTTTTCGGGTCGAAGACTCGAAGTACCAGTACATTCGCCTTTCGCACTCGCGGAAACATGTCTACAAAGAGAATTAAAACCCGTAACAAGCAAACGCGAATTTTTCCCTTGCATTTGCAGCAATCTCAGACATGAAGTTTAGGTAAACAGATTCTCAATTCGTGTTGCAATCGAAATGCCTCAAACACGAGGTACAAAATTTCCTACATGTTACAGAAATTGTCCAATGTATAGATTCCCCGAATCACAAAGATTTCACATGATTTCTCATAACATTTTCAAACTTGTATGCGAGCCACCCTTATTCAACAGAAAATCCAACTAGAAGTGACAGTGTTGCGAAGGAGAATGGTCGACGGAGCTATCTATCTGTGCCTTCTTCACCGATTGTTCTTCTGATTGCCGCTGCTATCCTCCGGAGGCAGTGATGTAAGGTTGTGAATGACAATTAATGATGTATTGGATTACTTATGTTGTAGGCCACTTGTTTATTGAGTTGTTAACAACTTAAGTAATATGATAGTCCTAATGAAATAAGGATTATGAAGTCTTATTCTTTGCAATTGACCTAAAGAAATCTGATGGATTTCACTACAAAGATGTAGTATCATGATGGGACTTAAACACTTAAGTGATAGGGTTTGACTTTCACAACCAATAATAGGCTGGCTGTGATTAAACCCTAATGATATAAATACTATGGTTAAGTCTCTGCTTCCATACGCCTAATCTCTCATATACGTTGAACCCTATTCATATAGCAGAGAGATATTATTGAAGTACTGGAAGTAGAAGACAACCTATAAATGTCTTCCGTATTTCACAAATAAGTTTAATATAATTAGTTAATCTCTATTTTATATTGATTTGATTTATTCGTGATCTTAATGTCTTATTGTTATGATTTCAGAATATGTCTTACATGTGTTATCAGAGCCACACAACAAGCTTAGGGTTCGATTAACAGGTAATTTGATTAAATGTAGATGATTGACACAAGTGAAGCATAATTTGAGTTCATCGTTTGGTTGACTATTTTGACTAATCGATCCTGTGAGACTTCATAAAGATGCTTCCGCGATTTTGTATCACTGTTTTCTGCAATTTTTTTAATCACGTTTACCTGGCCATCAAGATAAACTGAAATTGGTATACAACTCTAACAAGGCTTGTTGTATGCAACTTTATGGACTCCTATTTGATAATTATGAATTGATAAGTCATAAATATATATATATATATATATGCAAGGTCACTATTGTTTTCGGTGAACGATGACCTAATCTTATCTTGGGTAATATTTTGATTTATTATATAATTTTCTAATTATTAATTTAGTTGATAAATATTACCGGTTCCTATTTGATTAAAAAAAAAAAGAGAAAGGGTTAAAACATGCGAACACTAAAGATTTCTCCCCCGTTTGAGGATTGCTGTTCATCAATGCCCAGCTTACACCAGCCTCCTTCAATGTAATGCTCGAATTAAAGCTTGAAATTTCAGGGTTTTCCCGCGAAGGTATGAAATTGCTTTTCATACATTAATCCTTCTTGCTTTGCAATTTGGTTGAATTGAAATTAAGCTCTTGGTTTCAACTGAATTGATTTTGTGATATCATAATTGGGAAATTGGAAACTATCTTGTTGTTTCTGGGCAATTAGGTCTCTTTATAATTGAGAACTTCTTGCTTTGCAATCATGCAATTTGCATTTGGTTTGATCCTCCACAACTCGACTACTTCCATGATGAATCTTGCAGAATCGATAATGAGTAGTTAAATTTGTCAATCTTTTGTCTTAATTTTCTTTAAGTTCTAAATTGGATTAAAATTATTGTTGAAAAATTGATGTTATTGAGATATCTAAGTGTTTATTTTAATCGACTTTGTTTTAGAATTAAAACATAAATTTTAAGTTTGGATTCTCTTATTAGGTTTCATTTTAATTTATAACGTAATCTTTAACACATATGTGTCTTCTCTCATACACTAAAATAAATTTTGTAGCCATTGGTTTATCTAATCACTTGTCACGTTTATCGATTAATGATGTTGAGATATTGTTCCTTATATAATCCTAATTTTGATACATATAGATTGGTTTATTATGTCCAAATCAACTATTTTGTGACTCGGCAAATTATGGTTTTATTTAAATTATGATTAAATCTAAAATTTTGGTGGAGCTTGGGAACCTTGCAACGTGTCCTATTTGATGACAATTTTGATAGATTTTTCTAACTTCAAACTTTGTAAAAATTTGCCATGTTATATTATATAATAGATTGTGTACACTATCTTTATTGATTCAACTAGCCTATATTTTGTTATATGAAAACCACTTTCTCTAATGTTTAATCTTGCAATTTTGAGTGTTTGCCCAAGTGGGAGAAATAATGTATTATGGGCTTCACACTCATCAATTTTGCATGTTTTTAATGGTCATAGTTTTGGTAGATAAAACATACATTATCATACTAGTTTATATTTTATATATGCAACTAATCTTGTAGGAAATTCAAGAAGGGTTAATGAGTATATTCTGCTCAAAAGTGTTTTGCTTATTAATTCTTGTTTATTGTTCAAGAAATTGGACTTGTGATTTATATGTTATTGATGAATAATTAATCTGCTCAAAAGTGTTTTCTTATTCAATACAACTATAAATCAATGTATAGTGAAACATGAAATTGACAAGATTGCATATACTTCATCTGCTCAAAAGTGTTGAAGCTATATACGTTTGCCCTTGTATTTTATGTTTTAGTTATGCAAACCTAATATAATTAGTTTCTGTCTAAAGATGATTATAGAATTATATGTTTTTGATGCAGTAAGAAAACATTTAGTTAAAATTTTCTATTTCTGTCAAATGTTAGATGAACAAAACTGACCAAATGATTTTGTATAGTTTTTCAGTCATAAGAGTCACTTCCCTACAGATATCTAGAATAAAGATGTTGAGCTCACAAATTTTATGTTTTAGATCCCATGACTAAAGTTTTGCTAATTGGAGTATTTGAAAGGTATCTGTTTCATTCTGTAGACTTTTACAAAGTTTTTTTTTACTTTCTTAATCAGTGGGAGTAATAATAATTTATATAATTTTGTCTCTTTTAATCAATGGGAGTAAGAGATTACCTTTTGTGTTAAAATTTTGAAGTGTTAGTGGCTCATATTTTAAGAGTTTTTTGTTTAAGTTTTGTTCATAAGTTTTAATAAGAGATCCTGATTTTGTAAATATTATGTTGTATTTTACTTATTCTAAATTGACAGAAAAGTTGGATGTTGTTACCAACGTTGTTGAGTTCTTTTGTAAACTAATTTGGTACTGAAATATACTTTCATATTTTCAGTTCGACTATTGTGAGCTAATGTTTTGACTATTAGCTCTTGACACCATGACTTTGTTAGCAACAAAGTGCTTTAAGTTGAATGTGTATGTGATCTTGGAGTGCAAGGAACATACCAAGTTGTTCTTTGTATTCTTTGGTTCTACATTCGATTCAAAGTAACATGTTGTTAGGAAAGGTTGTTGCATAGTTATGAAGACTCAGTGATCACCATGAGTTCTTATTTGTTAGGATAAATCATTGACATTCAAGTGAGAGAATGTAAGGTTGTGAATGACAATGAATGATGTATTGGATTACTTATGTTGTAGGCCACTTGTTTATTGAGTTGTTAACAACGTCAGTAATCTGATAGTCCTAATGAAATAAAGATTATGGAGTCTTATCCTTTGCAATTGAACTAAAGAAATATGATGGATTTCACTACAAAGATATAGAATCATGGCGGGACTTAAACACTTAAGTAATAGGATTTGACTTTCACAACCAATAATAGGCTGGCTGTGATTAAACCATAATGATATAAATACTATAGTTAAGTTCCTGCTTCCATACGCCTAATCTCTCATATACGCTGAACCCTATTCATATAGCAGAGAGATATTATTGAAGTATTGGAAGTAGAAGACAACCTAGAAATCTGTAATGTCTTCCGTATTCCACATATAAGTTTAATATAATTAGTTAATCTCTATTTTATATTGATTTGATTTATTCGTGATTCTAATATCTTGTTGTTATGATTTCAGAATATGTCTTACAAGTAATACAAACAGCAAGGTCCTCCGAACCTCGGCAACATCAACCCGGAACTTTTCAGCAATTCGGTCCGGCTCCATGCGGCCATTGCGATCCTCAGCCTTGCCCCGATGAAGCAGGATGATGTGGCGCAGCTGTGCTACATTCAAAGTCCAGCGGCGGCGTAGGCCTCTCCTCATAACTGCGGGAATCTGACTTCCCATCCCTCAGTTTCGGGAGAGGCCTCTTATACTTTTCCACCACAAATGCCTGTAAAATAATCCCAAAATCACACATTTACAACAATACAACACAATGTCTCAAATTCGAAGTGGGGCTAGCTAGTTTATGCTGAAAGCGCTTATGAGCGGAAGTGCTTTCTACGTTGTTCCAAACGGACGGAACGAAATGAAAAAAATCAAAAATTGAAAAACTGACCTCACCCATTTCCAATTTGCCTCCGGGCTTTGATTTGATCCTACCCACCATTTGATTGAGCATGGCGTCGTAATTTGGATCTCGCTCTTCAAGCACATTTTCGACTGCTCCTCCTGTTCCTGCATTGCTATCTGAAACCAACAAAACACATTCGAAACGACGCCGTCAATTAACTAAACTGAGCTGAGGAAAAATGTTAAGCGAAGTGACAAAAGAAAGGCGGTAGCTTTTATATACCAGAATCAATAGCGCCGCCGACCTTGGAGATCTCGGGCCGTTCAGGGGGAACCGGAGGAGGCCGCTGATCGGCGACGACGGTCTTTGGTTTTGACGACGTCGTCTCGACGGTCGAAGTGGGTCGCGTTCTTCCAGCTGCTCGGCGAAGCGCCTGATCCATTGTGTCGGCTGTGCTTTCTATTTTCTAATTTTTCCCAAATCAAATAAAAATCCGATAAAATAGATTAGAACAGGTTAAAATGCAAAAACCCCTTTTAATTTTGAGGAATAGGGTTTGGTCGGAATACTGCAAGTCTGGAAGAGGAGGAAGAAGATGATCGGAGCTACACACGCTGAAGTGGCGCGTGGTGCTCTCGTGTCCTACACGAAATGGCTAATACCCAGGAGGCGCCTATTTCTTTTATTTTTGTTAATTGTGACGGTTTTATTTTATTTTAATGAGGGTTTTGTTTCCTAATTTGGATTATATGATACAATAAGTTTTTTTTTTTTTTTCCCAACCAACGATAGCATCTACCCTAAAAAAAACGGATGAATTAAGTCTCATAATGAGTTAACAATAATGTAGTTTAAATTCATCTTTAGTTCGAGTTAAAGGGCTCCAAGTTTATGAAACAATGAGCATGCAAGCAAACCGTTCTAAGGAAACTTAAACGCTCAACTTATCTTTTGCTTTCGGCAGTCAACAAACAATGCTTAACACAAATATCTCCACATTACGAAAATTTCAGATGTAAACCGATGAGAAACTGTCGACGCCATTCTAAATCCAATTGCAATTTTTGTTTCACTTTGGCTACATTTGATCAGAATGCAACAGTCACTGTTTGCTCCCTAAATCCGCCATGGTGCCTTGCGGGCAAGTCGGGGATTTACTGCACATACGAGATTGGTGGGTGCGGGCGTGCCACTACTAGATGCCGCTAGTAGACGGGTTTTGAATGATTGAGGTTGCGCCTGAGTTTGACTTCGAACCAAGAGATTGTGCCATTGAGTGGGAGTTGCTCAAATTAAGGTTCTTTGTTTGCCTTGAAAATAAGGACTTTACTTATATGGAGAGATAGAACAATATGTAAATGACAAGGTTGCTTGGAAATATAAATGACAGGAGGAAAGTGACTAATATTGCAGATTGCTTGTAATTTATATGACTGGAAATGAGTACATAAAAGCTACAAATGAAATCGATACTGCAAGTGAGCAGCAGAGCTAATAAACTAGATAAAAGAAGGCTTTTGGCAAATCTGGTTTGAGCAGAGTTTGTGCTTTTGTTTGTTTGTTTGAGTGTCCATAATCCTTGTGCATCTGCTCCTTTTTATAGAGGTCTGGAGGAAACCCTCCTGCTGAGGTTTTGTATTTGCCCGAAAGAAGCTTAGGCAGCTTGCATCTCCTTACTTGGGTAGCTTGCATTTCACTTGCCAACTTGCATGGAGAAATAATATTAAAAGGGGAACTTGTATTTCCACCACATGCTTTCATCACATGTTTTCCCACTTGTAATAAACTAACATTAAAGAGAAGCAAGTTGGCTTCTTTCATATGTTCCTTGCCCGAAACCTTGCTGATGCCTTTCCATCTACTTGCAATACATGCATGTATCTTGATTAAACAAAGGCTAGACAAACCTCCACCACCCAAACAAATAGGAGAAACAATATTATAGTGTCAAACCCATCCACTTGCAACCAAATATCTTTCCAAGTTAGCTTCCTTGCATATTAATCCTTCAAATACCATATTTTACCCAAATTGCCCAAATAAGTAAAAATGGGTATATTTTGAGTGCAAACAGTGCCCCCCAAGTTTTACACATTTGAGCAAAGTTTGTGAAACTTACAACCACAATGCTGCCAGGATTGATGTCGAAGGAAGAGGCACGTCTACCCCTTCGGTTCTTTTGTCGTTGATAAACTTGGCAAAATGAGTAAGACAATTTGGTAGTACAACTAGCATTGGAAAGAATGTTGCATGGCTTGTGCTTCTTCTTGTTGATACCAAAAAACATAGGAGCATCCTCACTGGTTACCGAGATAGTAAACTAGAAAAATACCCGAAGGCTAACTGGAAAACATAAAAAAACGAAATGGGAAGAGGGAGATGAGACTTTGGGCAATTTTTTACTTTTCTTTTCTTGTCTTTTCTTTTTTGCCTCTTTTCATATAAGATAATATAATATAAATATAATAATATATAGATATGTATATTTATTTATAGGGTATAGCCCTTTCGGGCCAAGTGACAAACAAGGCATAGGAAAAAGAGAAAGAAAGGAAGAAGTTACAAAGGAAGAAAGAGAAAGAACTAATAAAAAAAGAAAGAAAAAGGGAGAAACCCTCTTCTGGGAAAATGGAATGGAAGTGATAAGGAAAAATGGGAACGAGAGAAAAATAATAATAAAAGAAAGAAAGAGAAGTACCTTCTGGCCAAAAAAAAGGGTACAGAGGTGATAAGAGAGAAAGACAAGGAAACAACACAACACAAAGAGAAATAATGAAAAAGTAAAAAAGAAAGGAAGAGAGAGAGAACTACTTCTGGCCACAGGAAGAAAAAGGCAGTCGGGCAGCCATGCTTTCCCACCTTACTCATGCGGCTGAGGAATAAAAGCAGAAAAACAGACGACCACCACAAGTCCACAACCCATTTTTATGTCTGAGAGAAACAACTCACAAGGCATTGGCTCTAAACAGCATAATCCCTCACACCACAACTTTAAGCTCAAGCATTTCTCTGCCCTCTCCCATAAAGACCTTGAGCACTAGACTTCTCACAATTGCCGCCAGAAAGGTCAGATTGTCCAGAGTGCTGCCTCTTCCTTGCCAACACAGGTGCGTCATATGTTAAGCTGCAGCTTTAGGAAGAAGACCCCGGCAATGGCTTCAATTCCATTTCCACTCTTGCTTTTGCGTGGTCCGAATTTGCCAGGAATATGTCCGGTGAATAGGATGGCCATGGAGGCTTGGAGCAGACTTTACAAGGAAAGGGTACTCAATAGAACTTTTCGAGAATATTGTACGTTTGCATATCAGTCTAATGGATATGCTATCCGTGATTCTGCCTTTGCTTCTACGGCTGCGTTGGAAGCTTCGGACAATGTTGGACCTTGGTGAGACCTTCCTCAGCTTCTTTTTCAGTCATTTGCCAAAATGGAGAGTGGAAGATTTGTTCAAGAACGCTCTCGTCCATTCCTTTGTGTGATTGTACGTTGGGCTTTCACTGGACAAATGTAAACAAAGTACCGTCGAGCATTCGGGCGAGCTGCAAGAGCAACTTTTGCATACTTTCTTCAACCAGTGGTGAGTTGTAAATGAAGGCTGAAGTGTAGTGGCTGGCTTTGAAGCTGCAGCTACTATGTTGTTGGTGTGGAGGCATCAAATTTACTGCCATGAGCTATTGAGACATCTGTAAGAATCTTGGAGATATTTTTGGTAGAAACCATTAAATAAAATTCTCATTGTCTGCTCCCCAAGATCCTAAAGGATTTCCAAGCGTGCTTGCTTCTTGCTTGTTCACCATAACCTTATCAACCTACTCGCCCGAGCTCACGTCTCATCCTCACAGTTCTGGATAGAACGATCAACTGGGGGCCAGTGAGATAAATTCCCTTAATAGCTCATCAAGATCAAAGCTTGTCTTTTTGTCCTCGAAGAAGATCAAACATGGGGCCCCACGTCTGATTGATGATATTTAAGCAAACTACAACAGAGAAGATGTCATGCCCATCGGGCAAGATTGGAGCTCCTTCGGGCAACAACAACATACCTTTATGCCCCTCTTGTAGTAAATGTTGAGACTTGGGAGGCCATATTTGAGTGAAAGATTGTTGGGCAGATGCCAAGGAAACCCAGTCGGGCAAACTACAACATCCATTTTCTGCTATCTTCTTCGAGCTTTCTTGTAGCCGCCAATGGTAACTGCCGAATTAGCCCGAGCTTTAGTCGTAGGTGCTGGTGAGAGTTGGGGAAACATGTAGAATCTGTTGGCGACGATGTAAGAGTCAGCAAGGAAGATGCCATGCCCGTCGGGCATGACTATAGTTCCAACGGGCACCACCAGTTGGGCAAGACAACCCCATGCTTTCTTGCAACGGCCATTGAGAAACAGATGACATACTTTTCAGCAGGAAAGCCATAGTTTCGGTTTTTTATGAAACTCCTCATTCCATGAATTTGGGTACAGCCACTGGATGATTTCCTAATTTCAATTTTTGGGTTCGGGCTAAATACACCCATTGGATAAGAGAAAAGTGGAAAGAAGGGTAAAAATGGCTACTCACAAACTGCCCAACTCTTTGATATTTTCTGTAAAGGTCCCCAGTAATGAAAACAAAAAGGAAAAGAAAACAAAAAAAAAAACAAAAGCATGAAAGCAAAATGTTTTTGTAATTTTTGGAATTTTTAATTTTTATATATTTTTCTTCGTAACAGCACAAGAAACACACAAAGAAAACAGAGCCATTTCGGGCAAACAGAAAAAAAAGAAATGAAAGGCCATGTTGGGCAAGGGGTGGAAAAAAGGAAATAAAAAGAAAGACTTGTCAGGCTTTCTTTAAAAAGTAAAACATAAAAAGGACAAAAGCCCTTTCGGGCAAACCAACACCAAAGGAAGAAAGCCCTTAGTTAAGCAACAGAAATGCCCACTCGGGCAAATTACAAAAGCAAGCCATATATTTTTTTATATTTTTCTTTATTGTCCTTTTTAAAAGCTATACATATAATATAATATAATATACACATACAAAATGCCTTCAGGCAACACACTTTTATTATATAAAATATATATATCAAAAAACTATATATATAGCCCTTTCGGGCAACATTTTATAAAATATATTATAATACTATATATATATATATATATATTCTCCATCCCCCTACTATAACATATATGTACATACAGCCCCTGTCGGGCAAAACACTTTTATCATATAATATAATATAATAAATATAGATACATAGATATAAAAGTGTTTTGGGCAGCAGAAAGACAGGTGAGAGAGAGACAGGAAGGAAAAGAAAGGAAGAAAGAAAGAAAGAAAAAGAGAAAGGAAGGAAAAGGAAAATGAGGAGAAAGGTACTGGAGAAAATACACAAAAGAATAACACAAAAGAAAGCCATTCGGGCAGATTGGATGAAGCCCCTTGGCTGCTCAAGTGTTATTTTTCTCTCAACACTCAAATCTTTTTCTCTTTTTAAAATTAAGTGTAGAGAGATCATACCCACCATTTAAATTGGCCATGCCATATAGCTTGGGAACCATAGGAGGTGGCCATTCATGTTTGATCCCAAGCTTTGTCCTCATTGAGATCTTGATGCGGACAATATGCTTGTGTTGGCGGGGAAGAGTGTATGAGCTTTTTTCTTCTTCTTCGGGCTCGACATAAGGTGTGGGCTCATGCCCCCCGAGCGTTGGTGTTTGGCCTACAATAGCCATAAGCTCCATCTTAGCCGTTATCGGTTTTGATATGTCGGCTTGGTCTTCTACAACCATATCTATTTTCATAGATTTTTCATTGGGTGGGGCCATAGTTTGGCCTTCATCAACGTGTATGATATGTTCTTCCTTGGTTGTAGTAGGGTGAGTGCTTTGTAGGGGGATTTGACACATTTGATCTATCAACTTTCTCAAAGTTTCTCCAAAAGTTGTATAGCTTTCCTCCACCCTTTTAAAACACTTAGTCACCTCTTCACCATATTCGATGCTTGCCATATGGAGTTTGGACACCTTCTCTAATTTGCCCACATCCTCTTTGTAGAGCTCTTCATCCGGATGATCATGAGTTGGCATCTCATATATTGGCTCTATGTACTCATTGGAAGCATTTTGATACTCAAAGCCATTTGTTGGCCTACTATAGTATTCATGAATATGATTGTCTTCAAAAGAATAATAACCTTCATCATAGCCATAAGTTGGCCAATCTTCAAGATTATTATTTATTTGATGGCCATTAGTTGGCCAACAATCATGTTCCATGGGACTTGAGTACTCTCCCGCCATGTACCCATTGGTGGGCAACTCATAGGTTGGCTCTATGTGATAGTCATGGCTTGGGCGCTCTTCCACACCGTCATCCTCCAAAAAATCATGAACATAAGGATTGTTCATGATCTAACTTCATATAAGGGTCCCACCGAGCGTGCCAAAATATGTTTGCTCCCTAAATCCGCCATGGTGCCTTGCGGGCAAGTCGGGGATTTACTGCACATACGAGATTGGTGGGTGCGGGCGTGCCACTACTAGATGCCGCTAGTAGACGGGTTTTGAATGATTGAGGTTGCGCCTGAGTTTGACTTCGAACCAAGAGATTGTGCCATTGAGTGGGAGTTGCTCAAATTAAGGTTCTTTGTTTGCCTTGAAAATAAGGACTTTACTTATATGGAGAGATAGAACAATATGTAAATGACAAGGTTGCTTGGAAATATAAATGACAGAGGAAAGTAACTAATATTGCAGATTGCTTGTAATTTATATGACTGGAAATGAGTACATAAAAGCTACAAATGAAATCGATACTGCAAGTGAGCAGCAGAGCTAATAAACTAGATAAAAGAAGGCTTTTGGCAAATCTGGTTTGAGCAGAGTTTGTGCTTTTGTTTGTTTGTTTGAGTGTCCATAATCCTTGTGCATCTGCTCCTTTTTATAGAGGTCTGGAGGAAACCCTCCTGCTGAGGTTTTGTATTTGCCCGAAAGAAGCTTAGGCAGCTTGCATCTCCTTACTTGGGTAGCTTGCCTTTCACTTGCCAACTTGCATGGAGAAATAATATTAAAAGGGGAACTTGCATTTCCATCACATGCTTTCATCACATGTTTTTCCACTTGTAATAAACTAACATTAAAGAGAAGCAAGTTGGCTTCTTTCATATGTTCCTTGCTCGAAAGCTTGCTGATGCCTTTCCATCTACTTGCAATACATGCATGTATCTTGATTAAACAAAGGCTAGACAAACCTCCACCACCCAAACAAATAGGAGAAACAATATTATAGTGTCAAACCCATCCACTTGCAACCAAATATCTTTCCAAGTTAGCTTCCTTGCATATTAATCCTTCAAATACCATATTTTACCCAAATTGCCCAAATAAGTAAAAATTGGTATATTTTGAGTGCAAACAGTCACCCTATAAGTTGGTCTTGCAACTCACATAATTAAGGAAAGGAAAAAAAAATAGACAACCACTTATAAAGTAAATTGTACGTAAGAGAGAAAGTAAACGATTTTATCAAATGCTGTTGAACTTCAACTACGATTTGAATGGAGGAGGGTAACTTTATCTCTCATCATTGGTTTTCCGGTTATTAGTGCCGCTTTCTCTGATGTAATGGCCTCGGGAGATGACGCTAATACTCGGACTTTCCTATGAACTTTGTATGTAACACCATGTACAATGCAGAAGAATCAAGAGACAGCGACGTTTGCTGTGTATCATGGGTTATACTAAGCACAGCCGAAAGCGGCAGTCTCCGTTATATGCAGAAGCTCTTTGTTCAAGTTGTTTGTTGGATTTTCAGCACCTAACTGACTTGGGAGACCATGTCAAGCTCGCTGTACCCGTCAGCGTTGTTATTGGGGGTAGCACTCCCGGTTTCCTGCATGCTGAAATCCGGGAGACTAGTATCAAAACTGTCCGGAGCTCTCACCTTCGTGCGAGCACGCTTGGATGGCCTTAATATGGAGTTGTCTTGGGGAAATTCATCCCTACTCTTCCGCTTCTGCTTGGTGTCGAAAAATCCATAAGCAAAAGATTCCAGTACCTTAGTGGTCAGTGGTCGGTTTCTTGTGCTCTGTCTCCGAGAGTTCATTGCAGACTGCAATTCAGAAATATCCCCACATTCAGAGGGCTGAGTTGAATGGGAAGCGGTATCCGGTTCCTGTTTTGTTTGATCATCTTGTCTTTCTGTCATTGTGAAAGGTTCATCAGTTTCAGCATCTAGAGAGGGGGGCATGTTCAAGTCAAAAAATGTACGGCACTGAGGATTCTCATGAAATGTTTCCACGCGCAAACTATCGCCACGTTTGCCTTCACCATTATTAACTGGACTGGCTCCTCTAGACAAAGTACTGGTGGATGATAACTTCTCTTCGGATAGATCCACTTGAGAGGGAGTTTTCTCACTAAGTTCAGGGTGGTCTTCAGAGCTGCATGCATCTTGCTGTAACAAGGGACCTTGCAAGAAGTGGTTCCTGCTGGGGATGGTATATGTGAGATTACAAGCAACTAACTGTTGACGTCTTTTTAAAACAGGGGCCACATGATTTTCCTTTTCAGAAACCATTTTCTGGATCTTTTGGCACTTCGTAGCTTTCCTGTGCCGCATGTCATTGCATATACCAATGTTCTCATTCTTAGAGAGATCTGCAGTCACAGTGGTCAAACCTTGACCAGAAGCTTGATGCTCCCACTCTGAAGTATCATATTCAAAATATTTGTCATCGCTTATTTTGAATTCGCTTCTACCCAAACAGATGGACTTCGAAACATGGATCCTCTGTGAACACAAGGAATCAGCAGAATTAGATTTATCTGTTGAATCTTCAGAAGCATCCTCATCGTCATCATCAGAATCACTTCTGGAGGTGGAGGCATCCAATTCAAATGGTAAGCTTCTCAGTTCCCTCACCTTGGATGTTTTCCGATTAGACAGACTTGTATCCACAACTGTAAACTTCACGACATCTGCACTACTACGATTTGGAGTACGAGGCTGCAGATAACAGTGGCGTTGCTGATTTGGGAAGTCATGTTCGTCCAGCTTTGTTTCATCTGTCCACCCATTTTCTTTATTTGCTCCTGTTTCAAGCTCAAGAAGCTTGGGGTCTGAAGCAACTTTATTCAGGACATCACTTACAGAATCAAAGTAGTGGCTTCCCTTCACCAGTTTCCTTTTTGAAAACTTCTTAATACCAGGGATAAGAAAGACCAATGAATTCTTGGAACCAGTGGAGAAACCCGGATAAGGCTGCTCAGAATGCCACCCTCTTGCAAGCAAACGAGGCCAAACAGCTTCCCAAAAGAGATCGCTTGAGCGGGCTTTGCTTAGCCGGAAGCCCCCAGTTAGAAAGTTGACTATTTCTAGTGGTGTAAGGGAGGAGCATGCTTTGCCAGTTGGTATTTCTGGGCGAACGGGAGCAACATGATTGGACTTTAAAGTCTCTGTCGCAATGCCTGTGAGATCTTTCTTTCCCGTACCAATTCCCACTGCCTCTACAAGTGCATTCAATCCAACTCTAGCCTTTAAAATGAATACATATTCTTCTAGTAAAATTTTTCCTTCCCCAAATGTCTTCGAGACCTGGAATTGGACAATCAAAATTATAGGAACCATATCCTGATACAAACAAATAAATGGACAAACAAGCATAGCAAAATCCAAAACACATCCCTCCAGTCCTATAACTGATTATCTGCACAAACAGTTTTCATTTTGCGTAATCAACTTTATATTTTACTGTTGGTGAATCACAAGTTACACATTAGCTAATTTGAGATACATCAGTCTTCATCAGAAAATAAAAATTTCTCATTTAGATCAGTACATACTCATCTATAATTCGTTTGTACAGTATTTGTGTAATCCATAACCATACAAGCTAAAACACGGCTAAATTCAATGAGTAGGCAGTAATCTCTAGAAGTGGAACTAATCGCTACAGTACCAAACACATAAATTCGAGTTTAACAATCAAGTCCACATATAGGCTACAGGAAAGCAATATTACAGGTGTGTAGGAAAGTTAGTAGTTTTCCAAGGGAAAGCAAACTTACAGAAGGCATATAGGGGCTCTTTGTGAGAAACATGTACGAAGTGTTAAAACAATTAAAGCGACACTAATCTGCCTAGAATTTTGGTAATCAAATAATAACTTAAACAATGTTGGCAGAGTGCCTATGCAGAATCTGAATTGAAGTATTCAAGAAAACAAAATAACTAGTTTAGCACATTTTTTTTTGTTTGCAGATTGATGTGTATGTGCAGACAGGCTGATATAATTCAATCCACAGTACAGATCAATATTAGCATTAAAGATTCGAGAGATGTAATTACCTCGAGCAAAGAATTTTGACACTCCTCTGACACGTGAGAAAACAAACGAGAAAACAACTCATGTTGCCTTGGCCCCATAAAAATTCTTTGCCCAAATATACATTTTCTGCTTCTCATTTTTTTGCATTCTTTCCATCTTTTGTATCTGTCAGACTTGTAAAACTTCCCATGGTAGAATGACAATACATCGCCCATCTGTTTACTCCCGACAAACTTCTTCACCAGAACCAGTTTCTTTCCAAAGATATATAAACCAAGAAGAAAACTGGCTTCTTCTATGCCACTCCAGCTGTCACCTCCAGAACCAGGAACCGGACAATACACACCTCCAGGCTTTTTATACATTTGAGCCATCAGTTCTTGTTTCAATACTAACTTTTCTGACTCACCTGATGTTGTCCCATTCTTGAATTTAACATCCATTGGCTGAGCTTTGCATTTTATGTTGTCACTTTCTGAAACAATCAGGGTCTCTTTGACATGTTCATATTTGTTGCTCTCAAATTCCTCATTGATCCACATTACTGGTATGGGTAACCCCATTCCTAAACCATGGGGACTACCGCCAGCAATTTCTGCATCAATTGGGTTCTTTAAAAGTCGTACATAGTCAGAAACAGCTATTAGACAGGGAATTTCAGCCTGGTAGTCATCTCCAACTCTAGGACCTAGCTCAGGGTCACCAGAGACACCACATGGATCAGAAGCTTCTGGAGGAAATGAATGCTCCGCTGATTCATCGTCATTGATATCCCCATGGCTATCTCCTTCAACTGAATCCATCTGTCATACGAGAAGGAGAGGGGGAGGGGGAACTGGTATTGTTAAAAGGGATTTCTGAGACAGCAAAAGGATCAAAGTATTTCCTTTTGTTCAACAAACAATACAAAAGACATATACTTTGTAAAAAATTCATAAATTATGAATGCCATATGCCAATATGAAATCGTGCATTGTGATCCTGATCACATTTTGATACCATTATAAAAATATGATACCAACTGAAAAAGATAGAAACCGAGGAGGAAGAGTATTGCATGCTAAAAAAATGCTACTACTCTAACAAAATCCATTCCAATTTTACACTTTCAAATACCCTTTCTAAATTTCTCGTTCTGTTGAGTCTGTACAATGTATCCAATCTTAAAAGTTCATGTTTCCAGGATCAAAAAGACTAACCAAGAAATGACGGTTCCGGTTATGAAAGCAGTCCAAAACCAATTGAGCTGCTACTATTGCAGCAGACTGGTCTTAAACACGCCAAAGGTTAAACATTGATTTCTAACAGCAATAAATTCTAGTCAACCAATAATCCCAGAGGGAAAGAGAAAAGAAATTTCCACAACACAAATTGACACCAATGTCAAAATTTGACAAAGACCAACTTTATGTTCCAAATAAACAACAGGTTAATAGGAAATAAAAGCAAACAAAAAAAAAAATTCTTGCATTTATAATATTAAAAAGTTTATTCATGAACCTCAACTGACCGTAAATAATTTTTGTTTTTGGGTAACAATTATGGTAATTTTCCGAAAAACAAATAAAAACCCAGCACTAATGTTTTTTAAGCATAAACGAGAAGAAATACAAGCAAACAAAGCATTAAGCAGCAAACCCACAACAAAATAAATCAATCCAGATCCCTTTTCGAATCCAGACTAAAATCGACGAAACTACAAAAACGCAGAAACTTTATGATAATTATCCCAAAACCCATTAAGCACATTCATATCAAAACAACAAACAATCACAACCAAAACCAAAACAAAAAAACAAAAAAATAAAACCAAAAAGTTATAAACTTCAACAAAAATAAATAAAACCCAACATAGAAAGAAACAACAGCAAGAACAGGAAAGCATTCCGGCAAGCAAAAACCACCGGAACCAGTGAGAATTCCAAAACGATCCCATCAAATTCAACTTATTTACCAAACAATGACCCTCAAAAAACACTTAGAGAACTGCATTGAATCGTAAAATAAATAAAAACAGAAACCCAGAAAACAAAAGATTTGGTTTTTTAATATCTCCATACCTCCATGGAGAAGGAGACGAAATTTGAAGCCGAACCCACGTGAGAGAGCAAACCTGAGAAAAATGGGTCTTGGAGTTTTAGCACCAATTTGCAAGCTTTGGATTGAAAAAAAACAAAAAAAAACAAAGCGTGATGCGCACACTCTCTCTCACACATAGAGACAGCCGCTGCCTCCGAGTCTCTCTGTTTTTAGAGAGAAAAACTCGCACGCACGCAGTTGAACATGAAAACTAGAGAGAGAGAGAGAGAGAGTTGTACCTGGGTTTTATAGAAGCTAAGGTTTCATGACCACGAAGGCTGATTTCGAAGGAGGCCAAAACCCAAGAAAAATATACTTGAGAAAGCAAAGTCGTTGTGTCCTTGGAGAGAGAAAATAATACGATTTTATAGGGGGGGGGAGAGAGAGGGTCTGAGTGTTTTCTCTGGACCGTTTAATGAGGTACGAAAGCGAAATATCCACGCGCCACCATCGCGCGTGAGCCTGAAATGATTGACACGAGGCACTAAAGATTCCTGCTATACGATAGACCCGACGAGATTTGCTACATTGCCAAGGCATCGGCCAATGATATGCTGCCACGTACGTGGAAGTTACGGGGGTTTTATTACTAGTGCGTTAAACGACAGGTCGTAGTGGTGTAGTTACGAACTTCTTAGCTAGAATGGCATAGGGATTGTTTATTGGTACGGTACTACGCGCTCTGTGGCGCGTGTTGGAAAGTGAGGGTTGTTTTGGGTGGATTTATTTGTTAAGTTTTTTATATTTTCTGCAAATAATCATTTGGAGGGATTCTCTTAAATATTTGTTTGCGGAATTTCTCAATGAGGAAAGGCTCGACTTCCAAGTCACGTGAGGTTCGGTGTCAACCGAATCAAGCTATGCTGACTCGGAGATAAGCTCTTAAACATGGAGTTTGGTGAAGGGTTCAACTTAGGGCTCAAACTCAGTTCAGAGATCTTAGCAAAAATGCCGCACACAATGTTGTCAATTAACAAAGGATAAGAGGTGATTAGCGGCCTAAAAAATATAGCACATAATGCATCGCTAACCGATAACATGAATGGAAAAAATAGATTGTGTGAATGCAGTAACTGACTATCTGAGTGGAAAACGTTTTGCATGTGTCTACTTTGCGCTATGCATAGGTTAGGTGTTGAGACATGAGATAATATTATGTTGTAAAACTATCAATCAATAAGATTAGTAAGGTGAAAATACATTTGAATTAATATATGTAATTGTCACTCGTGAGATATATGATTGTCTAGTAAGGCCTTTTACAATGAGCTAGAAATTTTGAGTCCAATAAGAGTTAGTCCAATTGTTAAGTGTATTATACATGTTTCATGAGTTTGATTCCTATAAATTTATTACTAGGTCACATCTACTAGCTCACACAACTAGAGCAAATTATAAAACTCAAAACTTATGAAGCATGCTTTTTAACAAACAATATTGTATATAAGTTATGGCAAAATCTCACATCGGTAGCCAAATCACTTCATCATTTATAAAATTTAAGTTGCTTGGTGTAGAATGACAACTGTCGTTAGGTCAAATTAACAGCTAAGATAAGATTTTATCCACTTTCACTTGCAAAAAAAAAAAATATATATTCATGCCAACCTAAAGCCCCGAACCCTTTCCTATTAGTTGCTTTGAGACCGGACGAGATTTGCTACATTAGCCAAGGGGTCGGCCAATGATATGCTGCCACGTACGTAAAAGTTACAGGGGTTTTGTTACTAGTGGGTTAAACGACAAGTCGTATTGGTGTCGTTACGAACTTCCGAGCACGGCGAAGCCATAGGGATTGTTGCATGGTACGGTCCTACGCGCTCTGTGGCGCGTGTTGGAAAGTGAGGGTTGTTTTGGGTGGATTTATTTGTAAAGTTTTTTATATTTTCTGTAAATAATCATTTGGAGGGATTTTCTTAAATATTTGTTTGCGGAACTTCGTAATGAGGAAAGGCTCGACTTTGAAGTCACGTGAGGTTCCGTTGTCAACTGAGTCAAGCTTGGCTAACTCGGAGATAAGCTCTTAAACATGGAGTTTGGTGAAGGGTTCAACTTAGGGCTCAAACTCAGTTCAGAAATCTTAGCAAAAATGTTACACACAATGTTGTCAATTAACAAAGGATAAGAGGTGATTAGCGGCCTAATAATATAGTACATAATGCATTGCTAACTGACAACATGAATGAAAAAAACAGACTTTGTGAATGTAGTAACTGACTATCTGAGCGGAAAACGTTTTGCATGTGTCTACTTCTACTATCTTTTAACTTTTCGTTTCTATTTTTTTATTTGTTCACATAAAAAAACGGAACTTTTGTCGCATATCATTTATGAAATTTAAATACGTAATATGGTTTTTGAATTCAATTTTAAGACACTAAATAGTGCACTTTACAAGTATACATCCAAGATAAGATAAAATTGTACTATATGTGGTAATGTTTTCTTACTAGATATCTCGACAAATTAGCTAGATTATCAACCTTTGCGCTATGCATAGGTTAGATGTTGAGACATGAGATACTATTATGTTGTAAAACTATCAATCAATAAGATTAGTAAGGTGAAAATACATTTGAATTAATATATGTAATTGTCGTTCATGAGATATATGATTGTGTAGTAAGGCATTCTACAATGAACTAGAAATTTTGAGTCCAATAAGAGTTAGTCCAATTGTTAAGTGTATTATACATGTTTCATGAGTTTGATTCCTATAAATTACTAGGTCAAATCTACTAGCTCACACAACTATAGCAAATTATAAAAAAATCATAACTTATGAAGCATGCTTTCTATATATGGGAATCAAATTCATATGAACCATTGTGGATACGTATCCTCTTTTATGTTCTACATTTATTTCATTTTTAACAAACAATATTGTATTACAGGCCCTTGGAAGGGATGGATAACTGTGGTTTGCCACCAGTTGTCCCTCTAATTTTTTTTTTTATAAAAAAAACAAACAATATTGTATATAAGTTATGACAAAATCTCACATCGGTAGCCAAATCACTTTATCATTTATAAAATTGAAGTTGTTCGGTGTAGAATGACAACTGTCGTTAAGTCAAATTAACAGCTAAGATAAGATTTTACCCACTTTTAATTGCAAAAATAAAAAATAAAAAATAAAGAAAATATATTAATGCCAACCTAAAGCCCCCGAACCCTTTCCTATTAGTTGTTTTGAGAGTATTTTTTATCTATGAAGTTTTTATTTTCTGATTTAATGATTTGGATATTGTTTGAGGAAATTTTTCCTAATAAGGAAAGCTCAACTTTCAATTGACGTCTGGTTGGGTCATAAACTGAGTCAAGCTATGGCTAATTAACTCGGACATGAGTTCTTAAACATGGAGTTAGGTAAACCCTTCAACTTCAGTAATGTTCATAAATCATAGCACAAATACCACACAAAGTTGTCAATTAACAAGGAAAATATTAGAGGTGATTAGCGCCCTAACAATATAACACATAGCACACCACTAACTAACAACATAAACAGAATAAACAGACTATGTGAACGTAGTAATTAACTATTTAAGCATAAAACAGTACCCATGCGTCTAATTATATTGTCTTTTTAACTTTTTCTTTAGGAATTGTTATTGTCACTCTAAAAATCTCATTCTACACTCCAAACTTTTTATATTTGGAAAGAAAAATACACTTATGAGGAGTGTAGAATGAGATTTTTGGAGTGCAAATAATACTTTCCTTTTCTTTGTGTATTTTTATTTGTTCACTTAAAATATGAAAGTTTTGTTTGCGTATCACTTAGAGAATTTGAAGATGTAATATGATTTTTGGATTATGAAATAATGGGATCTTATTTATTAAACTCACATCACTACAACAATAGTATTTTAGATTTCAAACTCAAGCAACATGCTTTTTATACATGCGAATCAAATTTACCTGAACCACTCCATTACTGGTTTAAATGTGTCATCCTTTGTATTCGATACATTCGTTTCATTTTTAATAGACAATATTGTACATAATTTATGACAAAATCTCACATCGGTAGTTGAATCACTTCATTTATGAAGTTGAAGAAGTTTGCTTTGAAACAACAATTGTCATTAGATCGATTAAATTAAGGAATTTTAACGAAAAGCTTCCGGTACTGTTCACTTTAACAAAAAATCATATTTTTACACTAAAAAGTCAATCATGGTACTATGATTTTGAGTTTTATCTGCATATTTTTTTCCCTTTATTTTATCATTATCGTTAAAACTCAAAATTTTCAAACTCTTTTAATTAGTTTTCCTATCAAATTAACAATTGAGATAAGACTTTACCCGCTTTTAATTGCAGATAAAATTGCAAGGAAAAAAAAGGTATGTTCATGCTAACCTAAAGCCCACAAACTTGGGCTAAAAGCCAAATTACTCCCCCAAACACTCTCCAACCCATGTTAAAATTTTAGGCTAAATGCCAAATGTTATTTCTAGGCCAAATACCCCCCAACTTCCCCCCCGGGCTAAATGTCAAATGTTTATCGGAATTTAAATTTTTTTAGATTAAAATGTTCATAAAATTAATTTACAATAATCTACATATTTATTTAAAAAAATTGATTTAAGAAAAAAATTAGTCTAAGTTCATTCTTTAATAATTCCGGGCTAAAATTTTAGGGCAGAAGGGTTGGAGCAAAAAAGATGTTTCTAGTCTAAAAGCCAAATTTTCCGGATTAAAAAATTTGGCTTTTAGCCCAAGGGTTGGAGATGATCTGAGAGAGTATTTTGAGTTGTTGGCAATCATTTTATATTGTTGGCCTATCTTTAATTTATTTGGGAGGAAAACATAAAAATATTACCAAAGCCCGGTTTTGTCAGCCAACTCAAGTCAATCTATTGGCACGCCAAAAGTGAAGGCACTGATCAACGCTCCTCCTTATAATTTGAGTCTACTCGTTGACCACAACATCAACTCAACTCAATCCTCTGTTTTTTAAAACTTGTTAAGCAGTCATTTAGTTCTATGGTTTAGTGGTATTTCTTTTTATTTATAAATTAGAGGTTTTTAGGTTTAATTATTGTCAAATGCAAGTTTAAATCATATTATTGTTAGTAACTTACGTACCCAAAAACAACTTATTTACAAACTAATTAAAGCAAAATGGCTTGCAACTAGTGTTTAAAATATCTACAAAATTATGATATATTTGTCGAAATATTTGAAAAATTAAAGATCGATATGAAAGGGGCGAAGTGCAAACTTCATCTTATATCGGCGAGATATATGAAAATAAATGAATATCAATAATATTTTACGGATTCACTACATAAATTTTGTCGAAATCCATTACAGATTCGAATTTTTAATTTTTTTGAGAAATTTTTCTCTAGTTTCGCTAAATCTAAATGAGTTGATTTACCCCTCTCGTTGCAAATTTTCATAATTTCCGTGAAGACAATCCATATTGATATCAATTTATCTATTGATATTTCTATACGCATGTTGATATTTTCATAAATTTGTATGTCGTTATTTCCACTTATATCAGTATTTTAAACACTACTTATAGCTCAGTTAGTTAAAAATATTAACCCTTACACTAAAGTCTTGTAGTCGAATCTATTATCCCCTCCCTGTAATTTAATGTAAATTTACCAATCTTTTGTAAAAGCAAACAAAAAGCTAATTAACAATTGATTATGACGATAGAATCATGTCATGCTACTTATGACACCAATCTCGTTGTATTTGTTTGATAACGTTTTGCACTACTGTCGGTGAAATATTTGATCGACTGCTATTGAATAAATTGCAGCTGTCCATCAATTATTGTTAGATCCATTTATAAAATAAAACTCCATGCACCTTTTAGCATCACAATTTTTCCAAGTGGCTTGATTTGTGATTTCAGCATTTTTCTTTCGGCTTTTGAGTGTCATAATTATTATCGTTTCATTAATCAAGTAGCATTAATTAACTGGAATCATTAGTAAGAGAAAATGAGAGTTAATTACATTTGCAAGTGCGTGTTGGTTTTGAAAATGTAGTTTTAAAAAGGGTAATATTATTCACACAATCATTTTTACTTTTCATATTTTCTTCTCAATTTTTAGTTGTCGGGATCGAATGAATTGAAGAAGAACAATGACCAAAAATCAACAAGAGTGTGTAAGATATAAAAATAAGTATGTAAATAGCACTTTCCTTTCAGAAATTGTCACACAAATAGGACTAACTTTGGTTACGTAAAAACAACGTTTAATTTATAGTTAATTAATATCTATTAATAAGAAATAACATTCCAAATAATCTCAAACTTAAAAAATAAAATTCTAACTCAACAAAATTTGCCTAATCAAATTGAAGTCTAGGCACCTTGCGACGTCAAACTAGCCTCAACCCAAACCTTGGGGAGCATGAGACCCACTTAAAATTTAGAATTATAACCTTTAGGCCTTCGCCATCAGAACTAAAAATATATTAATAGGCTATATCATCGTTTTGAGGAGATAGATTTTGCCTATAGCGCCCAACACATTACATATGCTCTTAAGGATTGCATCATGGTCCCTGAGCGTGGGAGTTTTGATATGTAAACCCAGGTTGTAGAGTGGCCATTTCGAGGCCTACCAAAAGGAAAAGCCCAAGCCAATCACAAAACTGGAAGCCCATATGGAAAGCCCAAAAATGCAACCACAAAGAAAGAGTAAAAAACACAAGAAATAGGCACGTCTTTGATCCTTTAGGCAGTTGCACAAATGCTGCACTAATATTGTCAACTCACAAACGATGAGCGGTGATTAGCAGCCTAGTAATGTAACATACCAACAACGGATAGTTTTAACACAATAAATAGGATGTGGACATAACGTAACTTACTATCTGAACAGATAAGGTTACGCATGCGTCTGATTTTATTCGTTTTAACTCTTTTTGTTCTTTTTTTTATGTCTTCACTAGATATATATTAATTTTGTCATCTATAATCTGTGGCATCCGAGGATGTGATATGACTTTTGGATTTTGATTTATGACACTGAAAAGTGAACTTTTCAACGCAACCAACTGACAAAAAATGAATATATCAGGATGGTGCTTGCTAATTCTAGCTCGACATTTTTCAGATCCTTGGATGTAAGCTGACTCCATTGCATTTAAGTACTCGGTCCAGCTTTTGAATGCCGAAACAGCTGCCACCTCCCGCTTCACAGTGTCACTTTTCCATGGCTGCTGAACAATTCTACCCATCAAAGCTTTTATGGTGGCATCTTTGTCTTGCAAAGTACTCTTATTTTTGGCATCCAACTCCTCCTCTAAAGACAAAAACTTTTAACGACATTGGTTAAGAAGTTTTGCTAACTTGAGATTCTCGTAACGAAGTCTGTCTAGACAGAAGCTGCACGTAGACATTCAACTTTCAGCCTTCCTGCTTGCCTCATTCAAAATGTTGTGCATTTTCCTCTCTCCCTCCAACGCTAAGTAGGCCGTCTGCCGAAGAAAAGTACTAATGGAAAGTTGAAACCTTGGAAGAAAATTAATATGGAAATAAAGATGTAGATTGTTGGTTGTTACTAGTTATGCATAATACATACAAACCAAGGTCATGTTATCTCCAAGATTTTCTGAAATCTGGGGAAGACAAGATTCCTGTGTGCAAGCAACAAGCGCAGAAGTAATACACTTGCAAGTTCTATTTAACATCCTCGTCAGGGGATCATTTCCATCTCCATCTCCAAGGCCTTGTTGTTCAGTTTGCTGATTCTCCGAGCCCACAATTAATTGATCAGACTGTTGCATGAAAGCAGTTGCAATTTCATTGTCAGTTGATGAAGTGGGCTCGTTGAGAAGCATGTCCTTTGCTGAAGCCCAGCTATTTGCAGCAGCTTTGGAAGCTTTAAGAGGATTGTTTAGGGTAGACAGATCATCAACGTTCACGCGAGCTCGTTTCACGCTTAATCTCTTGGTTTCAGGAGTGCTACCAACGCATGCAATACTTTAAAAGCACTGCAATATAAAGCAGAGTAGGTCAGCATCAAGTAGCAAAAAAACCAACAGGAAAAACCTTATTTGAGGCCTCTATGGCAGTGTCTGTTCGATCTTGCTTCCCGTTACCAATTCCCACAGGGCCACAGCTAGTACAAGTGCATTCAATCCAACTGTAGCCTTTAGAGCGAATGAGTATTCCGCTAGTGACACATTTCCTTCCTCAAATGTCTTTAAAACCTGGCAAATGATCAAACGAAGTAAAAGGAGCCATATCCCGATACGAACACGTAAAATGATGAATCTATAAGCATCACATACTTGGGTTTACTTCCCTTTTTTCATTACAAAATTACAATTCTATCTTGCAGTACATTTCGCCTCTCATATGGTTCTTTTATAAAATACAGATAAGGACGTTTGCTATGATTCACATAAAATAAGCACTACAGGCAGGGCCGGTCCAGAGATTTTTGAGGCCCGGGGCGACGCCAAAAAAAGTGCCCTAACTTCATATAAGAAAATTATTTATTTTCACACATAAGACATTGATAAAATTATACTTTGAAAAGCATCTCAAACTCAATAATTTAGAAACACAAAAAGACTAATTTATTTTGTATTGAGAGAAGAAAACCAGACAACTCTGGGCTTATAAGTAGATATATGATGAGTTTTGTTTTCCATTTGAACTTTGAAAGTGTTTTTGTATAAATCATGAGGTGTTTTTTCTTATTTACTAACCATGTCAATATGGGACTAAAAAAATAATGATGTTTTTGAGTCTTTAATTGATATGTATTAGTAATGAATGGGCATTAAATTAAATATTTTGATAACACGTCATATAATTTACAAATTTGCACGAAAAATTTGGTCTACGTATTACTCATTGTTGAAGATTAGATTTGAATTGAAACGAATATTTAAAAATAACAACCCACATAGCTACTAGCTAGTAACTAAAAATAAATTAACAACCAAACAAAAATTTGTAAAAATTGAAAAAAATAAACATGCACATAGCGTTTCGAACTTAGGACTTCCTGTTAATTTTAAACAACAAAAACCATTGCTTCTAATTAAACTTCTTGATCCTTTAACCAAATTTTATAAATTTATACTCTTATGAAAAGAAATTTGTAAAAATTAGAAAGTAAATAAGCACTTGTGGTGTTTTGAACCCAAGACCTCTCATTATTTTCAAATGACCAAACCACCACTTCTACTTAAATTTCTGTGTCATTGAACCAAGTTTAATAAATTTATACTCTTATGAAAACATATATAAATATACCACCCTAATAATTTTGGTGCCCCCAATATTTTTGGGCCCCGGACGATTGCCCTGCTTGCACTGGGCCTGGGCCGGCCCTGACTACAGGCAATTGTGAAGTTATCAGTTATATTTTCGGTTTTGAGCAGGCCATAATGGATATCTGAAGTTATCAGTCATATTTTCGGTTTTGTCCAGATTTATATTGATATTTCCATCCTTGAATACACAAATACAACGACATCGCAAAGTGAATTACAGCACAAAATTTTCAGTAAGATTTAATTACCTCAAAAACATATGAGGAACCAACCCCTTGCCTTCATCCTGTAAACATTCTTTGTACAATTTGACCATAGTAGATTTCTTCACTCGAACGAGGTTGTTCCCAGGCCAAAGGTACATGAACCAAAAAGAAAACTAGCTTCTTGACTGATGTAAAACTTTACTTTCATTGCTTACTAACAATAGTGCGCGCGTCGTCAATTTTTTTTTTTCTTCAGTTTTTTCGGCGAGGCATTTCGTCAAGCACTTAACTGATCCATACCATTGTGTGGTTAGAGTAAATCCTTGCTCTTTAGTGCTCTTTTAATTGTGAATATTGTTATAGTCAATAAAACAAAGTGTTAAATCGAATACGTGTAGGCCCGGGAGCTCCAATTTATAAGACAATTGGGAGGAAGAAGGATGGACCTTTTATTATTTAAAAAAAAATAACTAACTTTAAACTTTTCTAAAAATCGATGTCATATATCTAAACACGCATAGGTTTTTCCCTCGTTCTTCTTCGTGAGTTGTCATAATCAACTTTGATATCTGCCTCCTGTATGGTCTTAGACGAGAATCGAGTGATATATTTGCACCGGAGAGATGTCGATGTTGTTTAGTGTTTTTTGAACTTGTCTTTTTCACAGAGAAAAAAAATGAAGAAGGTATATTTTGAGATAGTTTTGTCAAATTGTTTAAAACTAATTTTTTTTAAGACCAAAAAATTGAGGGCGGCACGTGCCCTATTGGCCCTTCATCAGATTCGACATGAGTAAAATTGTCTGATCACATAACTGTAAAACTATTTTGTGAATGTCAATTAATTATGCCGAGAATAATTGAGGGAATAGTTGACTTGACAATCAAGTTAATGAAATCTTTAGGACTCTCGGTGCCTTAAGGAAATAAACATATTGGAGTCCTAATTACATGCAATCAATTATGGACCTTTATTAAGTAAATACAAGGAATAATAGTCATGATGAGACTTTAATTGATTATATATGATTTGGGTTGATATCCTTTCCGATAATAGGGAGGAATTGGTTGAAACCCTAGCTATATAACTTAATAGCAGTCCCTGCTTCTATACCAACTGAAACTCACGAAAACTACAAGCCTATTTTGATAGTAAAGTTCATTGAGAGGTACTGGAAGTAGAAGACTACTTCTACTTTGTTCGCAAGGATCAATGGGTTCATCTTCATAACCATGTGTTCCGTATTTTACAGATAAGTCTATTATAATGAGTCAATCTCTATTTTATATTGATTTGATTTATTTGTGATCCTAATGTCATGTTGTTGTGATTTCAGAATATGTCTTACATGTGGTATCAGAGCCACACAACAAACTTAGGGTCCGATTCAAATTGCGTACTAGCTTTAAAAGCTGGTATGAAGAATAATAAGATACATTGGAATGCCGTTCATCACATCACTTCTGCGCAAATGGAGTATTCTCTCTGGACTTAGGAAATTGAAAATGCGATAATCTCATTTTGCAGGTGTTCGGGCAAAGATTTCTCTGGAGAAGGGTCCTCGAACCTTAGCACAGCTCCCAAGGGATTGACACCTTGGATGTGTAGTCGGGCTCTTGCTTGTTGATGTGCTACAAAAAGAGGACAAAGTTAGTTATGAAAGGTGCCTTTGTGGGGCCTTAGGTATAGGCCTTGAGGCTCACAATCAAAACTAATTGAGTGCTAGGCGTGCCACTGCTATCTCAGTATAACAGATGTAGAATAAGAGTGTGTTTAGTCGATTACTTGCGCCCCAAGTTACTCAGACTTTTTGTTATCAAAGGATTGTCGTGGATGGGTTAAGTCCACATTAAGTTCTTTTCCTTGCCTTGTAAACAAGGACTTTTAGTTCATAGTCTTGTATGTTTGAATGAAATAAGTCCAGATCCCCTTAAGTCATTTGTTTGGTCCTAGATTGCTTTTAATGAAGACATATTCATTAAACTAACCAGATCCAGATGCAAATAAGACTCTTAAAGTAGGAAAATTGGTGGATATGACTTGAATACATACTAGAGAATTCATTAAGTAATAGATCTACAAATTTAGAAGACAATCAAAGAGCTTGGGGTAAGATTTCACCTTGTCTGTCAAGGTTGAACCTTATGTAGTTACTTCTCCTTGAATTAACAGGGGTTTATATGCTAAAAATGGATGGATGGTAAACAAGTTTACACAAGGGAATCGATACTACGCCACTAAGGGAGATAGCAGAGCTTTTAAACTAGAGAAATATAGGCTTTCTAAGGAAATCTAGACAAGAGATAGCTTATCTCTAAAAATGACTGAATGGGTTAATTTCAGCTTTTGGATGCAAATCTGGCTTGAAAGCAGAATTTGTATGTTTGTTTGTTTGATTGGTTGAGTGTCTTTGTTTCTAGGGCTTCTTCCTCTTTTTATAGGCAGATTAGCCCAATTGCTGCAACCTTGTTCTTGCCCAAAAGCACTTGAAGGGTAGTGAGTCATCAACTTTTTACTTTGAATGCCACTAGAAAGTGTTCTTTGGTTGGTAGTAGGTTAGCCTCCATCACCATCACTTGTCACTTCAATAGTAAGCATGTGGCTTGTATTTGGCTGAGAAGGCTTCCGGGCTTGGTGTTGGGCTTCAGGCAATCCCCTTTAATTTGGCACCCTTGGGCTTTCCTTCAATTAAGTCCAATGTTCAAATATTAACCCAAACAATGCCTCCTTTAATCGTTGTTGAGTTGGCAACCCGAGACGCTAATAATGATTAAATAGCAGCCACACGTCTTTACTCGTGACTTGTGCTATTCAAAACAGTTGTTGTGAACTAAACCTTTGCACTAACCCATGAATTCCATCATTAATTAATTGCTCACTATATAATTTTCACTTAAACTCCTCGGTAAAATACCTTAGTCATTTCGAGCCTTCAAATTTCCTGAACTTCCTAGAATTCTCATAGCCTTCAGACTTTCCAAAAATCTTTCTCGTTCTTTAATTCTTGCCTTTTAATTCTGATTTCCTTCTCATATTCTCCTCAAAATCATCTAATGGCACCCAAAGTTTCTCAAACTCAATCTCCCTGCAAGACTGGTGAGAGAATTTCCACCATGCGCTGCTTATTCATTGGCCTGCATTGCCCTCGGGCAGGCCTACATACTGAACTCTTCTTTGAGAAGGGAGGAGTGCACTCCTTGGGGCCTGCACGAACTTCTCGGGTCCCAATTGCGGTTGAGACCAACATGCCCAAGAAGAAATGGTTTACCCCGAACCCATTTTTGGCTAAGTCATGCATTTTTCCTCTAAATGGTCAAACCACTGCCATGGCTTCCCTTATAGCTTCTGCTTTCTTGATCACTTCATCATCATAGGTGTATGCTTTGGGATCAACTATCACGACCTTGTCGGTTTTAGGATCAATGTCAAAGACTTTGGTAAGACTACTATCAACCTAAGCCTTCTTCTCCTCAAGTGTCGAATGTCGGGTTTATACATGAAAGTGACAGTAGCCGTCAGTGACCACTTAGCATGATCTTTGCCAATCAGCATAATCTTTGCCAATCAGCTTCACCAGAAGATCGAAGAGGTCAAGAAAGTAAATGTTGAAGTTATGAGATGCTGAAACACAATTGGCTAATAGTAACATTGCTTTAGAGGAGCTAGGCAGAATATTCTCTATCATGCAGACATATCATTCTAGAATAGCTGCCCTCACTAAGGATGTAAAACTATTTGACTGATTCTCATGTAACTTCAACATTTAATGAAATGAAAATGAACTATTTAATCCACTTTAGCTTGCATTTCCTTCTTGAAACTCAACTATAATGAGCATATAAGCTGACTTTTGGATCTCTTACAATGTCTAAACTTCTTCAATGTAACAATCCCTAACATCCCACAAGGTTGGGTGATATTTCTTAAAAAATTTAGCATTAATTGGATGATTCTGTAAACTTCCTTCCACATCTGCCAAGTAATATCCTTCTTTGTCCAGCACTTGGTTGATAACGAAATGACCTTCCCAATTCGGACTCCACTTCCTAAAGCCTCTGATTTGAGCTCCTAAAGGCAGAATTGTTTTACATACTAACTCTTATTCTTTGAAGGCGTTTACTTTACCTTTTTGTTGTATGCTCGGGCAACAACTCTCTTTCTTTCTTGAATCTTATTGAAAGATTCAATTCATGCTACATCCAAATCCTTGACTTCTTGACATATAGCCTGAATGTATTCCTCACTGTGTAGCATGAATTAGTTCTGAATTCTAACAGAACTCACATTTATCTTCATGGGGAGCACAACGTCTTGCCCGAAGGTTAGAGCATAAGGAGTAGTTCCAGTTGCTGTCCTCTTGAAAGTTCTGTGAGCTCACAAAGTCTCTCCTAATTTCTCATGCCATTTTTCTGGACTCTCGGCCACCATTCTTTTAATAATGTTCACCTAGATCTTATTACTGGCATCTGCTTGACCATTTGATTGAGGATAGTAAAGACTAGACTGAATCATCTTTATCTTGAACTTACTTTCAAACTCCTCTACTTCCCTTGAAATAAAAGATGGCCCGCAGTCTGTGAAAATTGTCTCGGGCACCCCAAATCTGTGTAAGATATGGGTTTCAATGAACTTCTTGACTGCAGCTAAAGTAATGGTTTTCATAGCTGAATCTTCTACCCACTTAGTGAAGTAATCTGTTGCAACAATTATGAATGTATGTCCTCTGCTAGAAGTTGGGTAGATCTGCCCAATGAAGTCCATTGCCCATCATTTGAAGGGCCAAGGCTTGACCACATGGTTCAATGGTACTAAGGGCAGATGTTGGAGAGGTCCATGCTTTTGACATTCTTCACACCCTCGGGCATAAGCTTTGCAACTTTTCTCCATCTCGAGCCAGAAATAGCCATATCTTCTAAGCAACCATCTCATCTTAGTTCCAGCTTGATGTGCCCCACAGATTCCTTCATGTGATTCGGCCATTACCCTTATTGATTCTTTCTAGCCTACGCATTTCAGCAGCAGTCCATCTAGAGTCTTTCTTAGTAGATTTTCCTCCCACAAAACATACTTAGTTGCTTATCTTCTATTTTCCTTACTTGTGGGGAAAAATGGATCTTTCAAATACTGAACAATAAGTGTATTCCAATCTTATATCTCCATTTCTTCAGTCATTACATCTAGGCTGAATCCTTTTTCAAAGATAGACGAGAGATTTCTTTTCTGAACTTCTATATCCCCTTCAAACTTCCTTTCTTGGATATGTGCTCCAGAAGCCAATTGTGCCATCTCATTGGCAATTGTATTTGACTCTCTGGTGATATAGCTGACTGATAGTGCCCTAATAAATTAACAATTAAGTGGCCGCTAAGTAATAACCAGCCATGGTGATGTGTTTGCACATGTACTCTCAATTTAGCTGATTGATCACTAACTCTGAATCACCAAACACCTTGACTTTAGTTGCCCCTAACTCCATTAGGATTTCCAGGCCAATTATCAATGCTTCATACTCTGCTCGATTGTTGGTAGTCTTTTGATAATCTAGGAGGAATGAATAACAATGGTGAGTACCTTTTAGGATCAATGATGACAATCCCTGCTCCAGCAGCATTTTGAATGCAAGAACCATCAAAATATAGTCTCCAATGAGTGATCCAGAGGCTAGTTATTCTTTTTGTCTCTTGTTGGATCCATTCTTCTTTGAATGAGAAAACTTTGATTGATGGGATCCACACACTAGCTACCTCCAGAGTTCCTAGGATGTTGATAATCTCCTCTTGAGACTCTTGGTGCTCAGCCAAGAAGTTGGCAATTGCTTGTCCTTTGATCGCTCTTTGAGGCACATATTGAAAGTTGAACTTTGATAATGCTAGAATCCACTTTCCAATTCTCCCCGTTGTCATTGGTTTTGACAACATGTATTTGATCACATCAGTCTTGGCGATGATGTGGATGTGGCAAGGCAACATGTAATGCCTTAGCTTGCAAGCAGTGAAGTATAGAGCCAAACACAACCTATCTACTGGCGTGTATCTTGTTTCTACCTCAGTAAGGATTCTACTGAGGTAGTATATTGCTTGTTCCTTCCCACCTTCATTGTTTTGGGCTAGCAAGTTTCCTATTGACTTTTCAGAGGCAGAAATATAAAGTTTTAAAGGCTTCACTCTTTGAGGTGGCATGAGCACTGGTGGAGAGGCCAAGTAAGCCTTTATTCTGTCAAAAACCTCTTAATGTGGTGGTCCCCACTCAAACTTTTCTTTGTCTTTCAATCTTAGCAGCAACCTTTGCAGTTATACTTTGTTGGTAGGAAGAGGTGATTCCATTATTGCCCGAGCTTTGTTCTTGTTAACCTCTACACCCATTTGATGAACAAGGAATCCCAAAAAGTTGTCTGACCTTACCCCAAAAACACTTTTCTTTGGATTCATTTTCAACTTATGGATCTTTATTCTTGTTAAGGCTTATCTGAGGTCTACTACGTGCTGTTCTTCAGTTTTAGACTTCACAACGATGTCATTAATGTATACTTCTATGCTATGACCGATCAAGTTATGAAAAATGACATTCATTGCTCTTTGATAGGTTGCTCAATCATTTTTTAGCCCGAATGACATCACCAAGTATTCATATTCTCCAACATGACATGGGCATCTAAAAGCTGCTTTGTGTATGTCGTCTTTAGTCATTTTTATTTGATTATAACCGGCATTCCCATCCATGAAATATAAGACTTTGTGTTTGGCAACTGCATCTATGGATAAGTCAGTCATGGGCATGGGATATTCATCCTTAGGCGTGGCTCCATTAATGTTTCTATAGTCAACATAATATCGAACTACATTAGTTATAGCTTTTAATATAGGTACAATGTTGGCCAACCACTTGACATATTTGGCAGGTCTAATAAATCCAGCCTTTACCAGCCTCTCAATTTCTTCTTTGACTTTCTCCTCGATCTCATTTGACATCCTTCGTGGTGTTTGCTTCACATGTTTATATCCCTCCTTAATAGGCATTCTGTGCTCTACTAAGGTTGAATCTAAACCTGGCATCTCGGTGTAATGCCAAGCAAAACAATTTTTAAATTCACGCAGAAGGCTGACTACCTTTGTCCGATCGTCAGCTTCCAACAGGCCACTAATTTGTATAGGTCTTGGATCTTCTTTAGTCCCCAAATCAATGGTTTCTAAGGGGTATTGTACTTCTGGTGGTGGCTTGTCAGGTTCTGCACATAAAAATTTGACCAACTCTGGATTGTCGGGCAAGTCTTCTGGCCTATCTATATCATATATACATTTAGCCATTTGGATAGCTGCTTCCAACTCTTGTCCAAAAAACTCTTTTTCACTTTTGTTCTGGTTGCTTGAAGCTTCTTCCACTCGTTCATCGGCTAAACTCTCACTTTCTTGCTTCTTCTCTCTTCCATACACCAATAGTCTTTTGATTAATGACCTAACTGCAACTACTTGGTCATTCATTCTTTATTCTGACATTACTGGTGTTGAGGAGTTGGGACAATATGAGGTCTATCCCATTCTTCCCTTGTGAGGAACAATCCTTGCTCCAAAAGCTTTTGGGCCGTCACCTTAGTCGGGCGGCTGTTCTCATCAACTCTTAAGCACTAGAGAATCCCAATACTAGGCTTATAAAAGCTGGCTTCTGCCACATTAGCAATGGGGAGGAATGGTTGTGACTCGGCCTCCACCATCTCCCAAAATCCTGGTTCCATGGCTCATTCCTCATGGTAAACTGCTACTTGTTGATGTAGGGTGGAAGGCATAGAGAGACTCTGATGAATCCAATCTTGGCCTAGTAAAGCTTCATAGGTGGAAGTACTATCCACCACGAAGAAGGCTAACATGATTTGCTTGGAGCCCAGGTCAACTTCTAGGGGCAATATCCCATGAGTTCTAATGATGGCTAAAAAAAAACTGGAAACTGTTAGATTCGTGGGGATGAGATCCTCCTCACATTTACACATCTTTTTCATCTGCTTATATGGCAACACATTAACCGCAGCTCATCCATCAATCAAAACCCTCTTGAAAGGTATTCCATCCAGATGAGCGGTTACATAAATGGGCTTGAGATGGTTGGCTAGGGTCAAACTCGGGTGACTGAAGACCATTATGTCTGAGTATACCCACTCAGGCTCTTTTTGTGGGCTTGGGCAAGCCTGTTCTGCCCAACTTCTCTTTTATTGATTCTTTAACACTAAAATGTGCCATTATAGGTTATGTTGCCAAGTAATCATCCTTCATTGTGGCAGGTTGATCAAGCTCGGCGCAAAACATGGTAGATAAAACAATGTCATGTTTATGTGGAAGTTGCTAGGTTCAGGTAAGTCTTCTTTCTTGCCCCCCCAATGTGTCTCATGAATTCATTTAACCAGGCATGTGCCTCTATTGGCAGCATATGCTCGGGTAGCGCTTCTTCTTGAGTTATGCCAAAGTTTGGCATTTGTCCTAGAACTTCACAAAGAGTATCAACCAACAATGGTGCGGACAACCCCCTTTCAAGTGAAATAGTTCCAAAGCATATTGGTTCTGGGCTCCATCTTAGGGTTGGCATCATCATCATCACCATGTCCTTTTGAGCTATCCTCAAGATTTTGTACTTCCCAAGATAAGGGTTTTGTGGCACATAATCTCCTTCATCTTTTGTTTTTCTATTAGCCTTTTCTACCTCTTTTTTTGTTCTCCAATGAAGTTGATTTCTTCCCCCATGAGGCATTTTCTCAAACTTCATATTTTCAGAAGTTTCTGATGCATCATGGACTTTTAATGAGTTCATGTGGGCTTTGTGCTACCTCTGAACTCTCATGATCATAGAGGCTCCCATTTCTTTGACGGGTCTCTCATCCTTTCCAACCACGTACAATTTCTTCCCGAGTCGGGTAGGATTTTTCTTCATGATTGGGTTCACTATCCTCTCTTTTATTCTGACATCTCCACCGACATAGCTTGGCTTGGGTGGCCTCACCTCCACCTATTTTGGTATTTTGGCTTCTTTGTCTTCCCCTTCTTCAGAGGCTTCATAATTTATGAATACCTCTGATAAACCCTTTGGTTAAGAATCTCCTCCCAACCTTTGGAAAACATCTCTGAATGTCTCTTTCTCAGCTGCTCGCATGATACTTCTGTGGGTTTCTTGTTCTTCTTTCTCATTTCTCCTGATCAACTCTTGATCAATAATAGTTCCTGATGCTGGCACTTCTAACTCACATTCACACTGGCACTTGCTACACAACATTAACCCTTTAATTATGGCTGCTTTGGGTCTCTCGGGCAACTTGATAGTTCCTTTAGTAGGCCTATCATTTTGTTGCCTTTCAACCTTTACTTCCCATATGGCTTTTCATATTCCTTTCTCAACCCAAGTCAAGTTGATCATGTTAATTAGGGCCTTTGGGAAATGATCCATGTCAATCATTATATTGTCCTGGGGTTTCTCCAACAGCAAATTTCCCTTGACTATGAGGTCTTGTATCCAATCCCTAAACTGGACACAGTTGGTTATAGAGTGGTTAAAAGTGTAGTGCAGCTTGCAATACTTATTCTCTCTCAATTCCTCGGGCTTAGGCAGTTTTTAGTGCTGTCGGGCACAATAACTCTTGCCCGTACCAACTCTTCATAGATTTTCGAAGCCTTGGTTAAATCAAAAGAATAACTTTAGTATTTAGGGGCTTCATAAGGACAAATCCACCATCATTCATCACCACTTTTTGATCCTTGACTAGTTGGACTAAACCCTTCATTATTAAAGGTTTAAAGCGGGTAGTCATCTCTGTCGCACACATGTCCACCCCTTATCTTCCATGGTCATTACTTTCTTTTGGCTCTGCCTCTTCAAACTCTACGTGGTGAATTGCAGCTTTACTTTTGTAGAAATGAGGCATCTTCAATGAGTGTTTCGCTTATTGTTCTTCAAGCAACAACTTTTCATACTTTGTGGTAGTAATCACTATCTCTTGCAACTCATTGAACTGTACATCATAAAACTTCTTCGTCAAAGGCAACCTCAAAGCCTTCTGAGCAATGGATATGAGTTGGGCATGATTGATAAGGAATTGACACCTCATTCTTGTCCTTCTGAACCTCATCATGAAGTCTTCTATAGACTCATGTTTGTATTGCTTCACTTCCACTAAATCATTGATAGACATATCGGGCTCCATCCTATAGAACTGCTCATGGAAAGCCATCTCCATTTGCCCCCATTTAGGAATAAAATTTTTAGGGGGGGGGAGGGGCAGCAGAGAATACCATTGAGATGCTAGGCTAACCAACGAGTTTCCAAACAATCTTAACTTATAATTAGGATTATCTTCAAATGCCATGCAATGATTAGAGAACTTGAAGATGTGATCTCTAGAGGATACACTACCATTCTCCCTACTAAAAGTTGGAAATGTGAGCATCTTGAAGTTGAGTGGAAAACGATTCTGCTCATCAATATACTCCGGGTATGGCTTCTGGTAAGTGACTTTGAACAGCGGGTGAGCTTGGGGTTGAGCATTCTGGGCTATCATCCTTCTTAACTCGGCCAATTCATCTCTGAGCTGCTGGTTAGCTGTATTGTTAGAAGGGGTATAAGGAAGTTCCCACTTCGGGCTACGATCATTGCCCGAGAAAGTCTATTTTCTTGGTTTGGGTTTCCTCCACTTGGCATCCCCTCCCTTACTGGCCAATGGTGGAGGCCTATAAGGAGGAGGCTTGTTTGCATTGGTAGGCTCGCCTTTTCCGCTGGATTCTCTGAATAACTGGGGCATCCCATACTTCTTTCTTTCTTGCCCGCATTGCCCCCTACTATCTAGTGAAAATAATAGAGGGTCGGGCAACTCCGCTTCTAAGATCTCCTCCAACACTGGCTGACTGGCTCCAGATCCTTCCTTGTTTTTTCCTTTATCCTTCTTTTCCTTAAGCAAAGGAAATAAGGGGATAACTGGTTCTTTTTCAGGACTAACCTCTCTCATCACTTCCCTAGCATAACCATTCTTTGGAGTAAAATACTCCAGATTTAATCTTCTTTGTAGACTCATTGTTAAGGAACATAGTCTGCTTACTTCTCCTCTGGTTTCCAGAGTGATATTCTCCATACTTTTCAACAGTTGTACCATGATGGCTAGCAAATCTTCATTGGTTACCTTCCATCCTGACTTCTCAGATGATGTCGGGCTTTCTAGAATAGGAAAATCCTTTGGATGATTTGTCATGCTTGATCTTGGTAGACATTGGGGTGGCCCGTATTCCGTGTTCCACCTGAAGGTTTTCTCATTCCTTCTTCTTCTTAGCATACAAGACTTTGAATGTCCCACTGAGAGTGCCAAAACTATGTTCATGAGAAGATTTCTCTGGAGAAGGGTCCTTGGACTTCAGCACAGCTTCCCAAGGGATTGGCACTTTGGATATATAGTCGGGCTTTTGCTTGTTGATGTGCTACAAGAAGAAGACAAAGCTAGTTCTGAAATGTGCCTTTGTGGGGCCTTAGGTATAGGCCTTGAGGCTTGCAATCAAAACTAACTAAGTGCTAGGCGTGCCACTGCTATCTCAGTATATCATTTGAATTTTATGTAGGATGATAAAAGAGAGAGGAATTGCATTCATAAGAGCTTTGCCCTTATCCTCCCATTAGTCACGTGACTATATAATAAAATGAGAAGGAAAACCCTATTCTTTCCAGCGCAGCTAATACAAATATTAGTCATGCCTTTCTCTCCCAAAGACCAGGAAAGAAGCTAACGACATACTGCAGTGTGTAAACTGAAGAGGCATAAGACCGAGAATACGTTGGTGCTAAGCTTTCGTCGGTTACAGCAAAGGAAAAGAAAGAGGAACGGCTGGAGTGCTTGGAATTAATTCATCAATAGTGGGGCTGATCATTATTGATCATTAAAGAAAGGAAATAAAGGGGAGAAGCAAGCATATAAAAATAAGATGAAGAGGGAACAATGTTGCGGCAGGTAGAGATCAAGGGGAAGAAGGCATCGGCAAGCAAGAGATTTTTAGGCTTTTCTAAACTTATTTTTCTTTTAATTTTATGAATTCAATAATATTTCCGATTATGTTCTGGAACTAATTTCTTTTCACTAAGGCTACGATGTAGCCTAACTATGAATTCTTAATTTCTTAATTTAATTATTTATGAATTTTCATTCAAGTTGAGTATCATTTTGCTGTGCTTATGAGCTTGATTTTAATCTTGGTGATTGGCCACCACTTTGGTTTGAGTTGAGTGTATTTGATGCGAGTTAACACAGATGCCATGTTGTTAATTCGGTTTTAGCGTCTTGCAAATGGTACCATGAATTCCTTGATGTAGATATCATACACTAGGTTTCATGCGGTCTCTTAAGTAGTTCTCAAATCGTTAATGAATTCGTGTGTGTTTAGTAATCTAGATGCCATAGATTGTTAGCACATATGAGTATACATAATAATCTAGATGCCATGTATACTATATGAATTAGAGGAACTAAACCGTTAATTTGGATGATTACTCATTAATACTTAACTATAGGAATTGAGTTGGATTGGTTACGGTGAATCGGATGCTCTAGTGTCTTTCGCAATTGATTTATAATTTGATTTCTTTGTTGTTCTTGTCATTTATTTAAGCTCATTTGATTTTTGTTTACGTTTACAATTTCAAAGTTCTTTCTCAAATCATCAATTTTTCCATTTCAATTCAAGTGCAATACAAATTAAGTTAGATAATTAGAATTATTTCAATCTTAGTTGGAACGATCTTGTGCTTGCCTACTATACTACTTAACGATTCGTCCACTTGCGAGCATTAAAATTTGGACTTAATTGAGTTAATTTTGGTTAGTCTAATTTTGGCAACAACTAACTAGATCCAGATGCAAATATGACTCTTAAAGTAGGAAAACAGATAGATATGACTTGAATACATACGGGAAAATGCATTAAGTTGTAGATCTACAAATTTAGAAAACAAACAAAAAGCTTCGGCCAAGATTTCACCTTGTCTGTCAAGGTTTAACCTCTTGCAGTTACTTCTGTTTGAATTAACAGGGGTTTATATGCTAAAAAAGGATGGATGGTGTTGATGCACAAAACCGGAGGGGTCTTGGAACAACGTAAATCCGACTGTAAATCTGCAAGAAAGTAAAGAACACAAGATGTATCGTGGTTCACCCCGATGTTTGGGTTACGTCCACACTGATGTTGATTATATTTCTCTGTAACTGTATGTATGGATTACAAGTGTGAGGGGGAGTCCCCCAGAGAAAGAGAGAGTTTGAGAGAGCTTTGCTCTGAATATCCGAGCCTCTGTTTGGGGATATAAGGCCTTTTATTGTGAGGGTGAGGAATCCCTTTTATAGACTAAGGGCTCCTCCTCTTTTACATATATCATAGGCTCAATGTCTGGAAGCCTAAGTAACGAGGCCCAATATAATATAGTACTAACAGTAGTCCCCCAAGTCTTCAGTCAAAAGATTCTTTTGGATGGAGACTTGAAATTCAGTCCATGTGTGGACCGAAGTAACTAGATGTCGTCTAGAATTGATACTCGATATGAGGTGGTGCTCAATGTGAAATGATGCTCAACTAGAAATAGCACATGTTGTGAGGCTGCTCAATTTGTGGCTTATGTTGCCTTGGTTGGCTCAGTTTGTGGCGTTGAAGGTGAGAGAGTCTCTTTTATAGAATAAGGGCTCGCTCCTCAATACATAAATGATGGGCTAGAGTTGATGCTCGCGGCGAGGCAGTTGCTTAGTAGGCGGCGATGCTTTTTAATGATGGTGAGGGGGTCCTTTTTATAGAATAAAGGCTCACTCCTCAATACATAAGTGATGGGCTAAAGTTGATACTCTCTAATGAAGGTGAGGGAGTCCCTTTTATAAAATAAGGGTTCGCTCCTCAATACATGAATATGGGTGCCCTATAATGAAAGTGAGGGAGTCCCTTTTATAGAATAAGGGTTCGCTCCTCAGTACATAAATAACGGGCTAAGTCCCTCAAGTATTTTTCATAAGGCCCAGTTGCGAAAGCCCATTATATGGTACATCCCCCAAGTCTTCAGTCAATAGAGTTTGTTGGATGGAGACTTCAAATTTAATCCATGTATGGGCCGAAGTGGCGGTTGTTCGGAGGCGGTCTTTGTAGACCATGCACTGAAGCTTTGTAGGTGAAGCTTTGAAAGTGAAGCTTTGAAGCTGGAGCTTTTGTAAATGAAGCTGGAGCTTTTGTAAATGAAGCTTTCTAAGCTGATTGACATGAGTGATGCTTATGAATGTTTATGTTGATTGACATGAGTGATGCTCATGGATGTTGACATGAGTGATACTCATGAATGTTGTGAAGAGGGATGCTCATGAATGTTTATGTATGATTAACATGAGTGATGCTCATGAATGTTTATATATGATTGACATGAATGATGCTCATGTATGATTTTTTGGAGTACTGGACGTACTCTTGATCACCTAGTTGGTGATAATAGCGGCAGACTACCGAATATTTTTGGAGTATTGAACATACTTTTGATCACCTGGTTGGTGATAATAGCAGCAAACTGCCGAATAATTTTGGAGTACTGAACGTACTTTTGATCGCCTGGTTGGTGATAATAGAGGGTGAAACTTAAGTGGAGGGATGGAGGTTGGAGTTTGAAGCCATAGGGCCTGGCTCTTTTGGGTATATGGGCCTTCGCCCTCCACATAACATTCCAGCCCACTATTTTGGGCTTGTGGGCTTGCCGACATTTTGCCCTTTTTTTTTGTGGCATGTTGCCTTCTTTACACATCAGTATAACTATACAATAATTGCTCCAGTTTGCAGAAAACAACTTAATAAAATATTCATCAATGACAATGGGTATGGGCTGTAAAGATAAGAGTCTTATCTTTGTGGTTGTTTTCCATAAGTGCGAATGGATGATTGAGTGTGGCAGATGAGAGACATGGGCATGGTGGGAATGATGCTCAATGTCTTATCTTTGAAGATTTGCATGTTTGCTTTACAGCAAACACATCCATAGCTTTTCCATACCCTCCACCTTCAACTCATGCAGCAAATTAGTCTCTTTAAATACACCCACTTGCTCATTTTCCTGTAGCTTTTTCAGAATATTTAGAGCATGATCATTTGCAAATTTGCATGCCTGCTTTACAGCAAACACATCCATAGCTTTTCCATGTGGGTGGTCGACAAAAGGAATAATAATAGACTTATTATTGAGAAAGCTTATCTTATTCCTAGTAACGTCGGTGAGGTTTGTTCCGAAGACGAGACTGCTGAACTTTTAACCAGGGGCATCTCTGATGTCGGTTTGGTCTTCTTGTTCCAGTCCACAACCTTTTTAGTTCGGATCTGTAAAGGAAAAAAGACTTTGGGCAATCTGTGAAAGAAAAGAGAGAGCTTTTCTGGATTTGTAAACGACGATGCAGAGGTTAGATCTGATGGTGAAGGCGTAGTCGACGTTGGCGATGTGTGGGAGGAAGGCGGCTTCGAGTTGGATGCCCATTACATGGCTCATGGACCTGGGAATCCCAATAATCTCCATGGTTTTTTTCACCCAAAAGGCCCATGAAATCCCAGGAATGTGTGGTGTGCAATTTTCTTTTCGAATTGGGGAAAACTGAAACAACTCCCGGTATCTTGGAAATTTGGAAAGCTTGGAGGTCAGTTAACTTGGCCGCAAAGCCTCTAAAGCCATGTCTGTAACTGTAAAGGTGAGATGCCCGAGCTTCCTCCATTCTTCCAGTATGCACAAAAGCAAGCATTTCATGGTTTTGTGTCAAAATTTCATCTGGGTCCTCACCATTTTTGCTTCCCATATAAACTACATACACCAACATACGGTTAAGACAGAGGGTTGGGGCGTTGTACAGAGATTTGAACCGGAAGTGGCCGACTCATACTCGACCCATCACAGTTGCTATAAAACGTACGACCCGAGCCGACACAGCTCTTACACCCGACATCACCATCGGACTAGCGTGAGCAGAAACAGGTGACCCGACCCGTTCTGTTGCACCTGGGACATCGCAGGAAGAGGCCGACCATTGACTTTTGGTCCATGATCGATTTGACGAAAACCGCACCCACCAAGACGTCGAGACCGGTGGCGAGCTAAGTCAGCACAATCAGACCTCCTATTTGTTTGGTGATGCGTCGGATAATAAAGAGGGAGAGAGTAGAAAGGGAGTAAAAAAAGCGAAAGATGTAGAGAGATTACAAGAACAGAGAATGAGGGAAGAGCGTATGTGTTGGGATCAGATCAGTTGTGATTTTATCAGCTTCGCCGATCAACGAGACAGAGCGAAGAACTCGATTCGGTAATTGCAATTTGGATGTTGCTTTTGTCTCTGTCGTTTTCTTTTTCTTCAAAATAGAGAGATGGGCTTTTATGGGTATTTAGAGAGAGAATCTTAGGATTTTTAGAGAGAGAATCTTAGGATTTTTAGAGAGAGAGGGTGGTGTTCTTGGTTTTTTTATGATTTTGCAGATTCACGGTGAAGGTGAAAAAATGAAAGAGAACCGACATAACTTTTCGTATCGTTCCCACAGACAGCGCCACATGTTAATGCACAAAACCAGAAGGGTCTTGGAACAACGTAAATCCAACCGTGAATTTGCAAGAAAGTAAAGAACACAAGATGTATCATGGTTCACCCCAATGTTTGGGCTACGTCCACACTGATGTTGATTGTATTTCTCTATAACTGTATGTATGGATTACAAGTGTGAGGGGGAGTCCCCCAGAGAAAGAGAGAGTTTGAGAGGGCTTTACTCTGAATATCAGAGCCTCTATTTGGGGATGTGAGGCCTTTTATTGTGAGGGTGAAGAGTCCCTTTTATAGACTAAGGGCTCCTCCCCTTTTACATATATCATGGGCTCAATGTCTGGAAGCCTAAGTAATGGGGCCCAATATAATATGGTACTAATAGATGGTGAACAAGTTTACACAAGGGAATCGATACTACGCCACTAAGGGAGATATCAGAGCTTTTAAACTAGAGAAAGATAGGCATTCTAAGGAAATCTAGACAAGAGATAGCTTGTTGCTAAAAATGACTGAATCTGGGTTGATTTCAGCTTTTGGATGCAAATATGGCTTGAGAGCAGAGTTTGTATGTTTGTTTGTTTGATTGGTTGAGTGTCATTGTCTCTAGGGCCTCTTCCTCCTTTTATAGGCAAATTAGCTCGACTGCTGCAACCTTGTTCTTACTCAAAAGCACTTGGAGGGTAGTGAGTCATCAACTTTTTACTTGGAATGCCACTAGAAAGTGTTCTTTGGCTGATAATAGGTTAGTCTTCATCACTTGTCACTTCAATAGTAAGCACGTGATTTGTATTTGGCTGAGAAGGCTCATGGGCTTGGTGATGGGCTTCGGGCAAGTCCCCTTTAATTTGGCACCCTTGGGCTTTCTTTCATTTAAGCCAAATGTTCAAATATTAACCCAAACAGCAGGTTCTTATTTTCTCCTTTGAATTCTACATAGTCAAGTTTGTAGAACTAGATTTTGGTTTTACAAGTCCATAATTTGTAGAACTACATTTATTTGCACCTAAATGATTTGATTTAATTATTTTTTATTTTTATATATGATTAATATCAAGATTGGCTTGAGTATATTGTTGTTGTTGCTCGACATTGTTTAGGGTTTCCTTGATTTGGAATTCTATTTAATTAATAATAATAAAGGGGGCTGTTTTGTTACACAAATATAATTATTAATAATAATTTCATTATGTTGCATGGGTTTTTGCCCTCTCGGCATTTTTCAGTCATTCGCCGTCATGAGTAAAGTTGGATTTGGTTTATAATTGTTTCGAATATGAATTCTTATACAGTTTAATATGAAATTTTGTTATGAGTTCGTGAGGTTTGTCTTCTTGCTTCCGCTCATGTTTTCCATGTATAGATGGCTCCTTATATATGGTGTTTTCTTATGAGTTCTTGTGATTTCATGCTTCCACTCACTCTTAATCTTAATATGAATAATTCTAATGATATTTTATTGAATGGAAGAATTGCATTAGGCATGTTGCAATTTTTTCTGATTATATAAGCATATGCTCATGATTAAGAAAATTATATGAAAGAACCTTTTATAATTGAGGGAAAATAAAAGGAGCTGCAAGTTTTGGTTTTATGTTCTCATGGTTTATATTTAGTTTTGAATACAATATAATATTTGCAATTTTACACTTGCTTTATAAAAAAATGAGATGCATTTGTAAACATCATGACACTAATGTCTTATGCATGCTCTCTTTTGTCATGTTTTATGGGTCTTCAAATGTCAATTCCACGATAAAGGTTTTGGGATCTTTCGACTACTTTTAATTTCATTTTATTCCATTTCAATCCATAATTTTGAGTAATAGATTAAAAGGATAGTAATGTGACCCGTGTATTGAAAATTGATATGGTTAATAAATTTTAATATTTGATTATGTAGACTTTAAGTGAAGTTGTCTAAATGACTAATGGTGAAAAAGAGATGACTTGCTTGTTGTAATCGCCAAAAGAATGAAATTTTTTTTGTTACCTATTTGCATTTTGTATAGCAAATATATAGTGAATGGTCATTGTTTAGCCAAATTCTCATCAATGCATATTTATCTCATTTTATTATGATCGGATTAGAAGGTTTTGTCAATTTCACTCACCACTCCAGAACAATAATTTGATAAATTTTCCGAACGCCAATTTTGATGAAATTATGTCATGTTATATTCTGCACATGGAAAAAATTTCACATCTTTTGGACAAGAAATGGATTTATGGTAAAATTTTAAGTGTTACATATTGTTGTTGGAAATTTGCACCATAGTCTGTTTGTGACAGTATTTTGATATATCTATGTAACTCATAAATTCATGAACTTTTAGTATGATATACATTGAGATGTTTATTTCAGGTTTGGAAATTTTCTCGCACATTGGTTTGAAAATGACTTATTGGTGAATTTTTAACCTCGGGACTATACTGCAGAATTTACGCAGCTTCTGCAGCACATTCCATTTCGATTTTATTTTTAGCCCACTTTTAACATTGCAAAAATTATTGAACTTTGGGTGACAGTAAATTTATATGTCTACTTCATTTCTGAAAATTTTCATGCATATTGGAGAACAATTGAATTTTTGGTGAATTACTTAGTCTCTAGTATGTACTGCAGAATTTTTGTCGTTTCCGAAAATTTTCATGCATATCAGATGAACAATGAATATTTGGAGAATTTGTAATCCTAGGTCTGTACTGAACATTTTCTGCAGTTTCTACAACACCTATTTTTTCGAATTCATTTTTTGCTCGCTTATAAAATTTTAAAAATCATGAATTTTTCCGAAATAGTAGCCATATATGTCTAGTGCATATCTAAATTTTTTTTTATGACAATCTAAAGAGAATTGAGTTTTTAGTGAATTTGCAAACTAAAGTAGTACTGCTGAATTTTGGTACTTCAAAACTAGTTTTGTTATGTGATATTGTTTCACTGATTTGTGCATATCTATTGGTACCGATTATTATACAAATTTATGGTTCCAATATGTCCTTATTTTATGCAAATTCTCAATATTAATGAGTTTTATTAGACAACACTGATTAAGTTTTGATTTAAAGATGTATTGATTTGTTTTGCCTAAACCAATGTTTTGTTTGGTCATCAATTTTGATTATAATGATAATTGTCTTTTGAGAGAAAATTGGAAAGTGGCTTCAGTTTACTAATTGATCATTTTCTTCCCTATTGAATAACTGAATAACCATGTTTCCTCTTTCAATAACTCTATTGTTCCATCTCAATAACGACATACTTTTGTGTCTGATTTAATCTTTGGAGAATCATTGAATATCCAACAAAACAGTTATTTAATATTGTTTTAAAGGATTATTTGGAAAAATCAAAATTTTAATTTATATGCTGAATACTTTTGTCCCAAAGGGAATTTCAGGAAATCATTTACCAACTATAAATTAATATTATAGCAACATAAACTACTTCTAACATATTTTCATCTGGCCAAAGCTGTTGAAGTTATATGTATTTTGTGTAATTTACGTTTTGGCTAGCTGTGCATGTATTTTCTTTGCATGATTAGTTTCAGCCCAAAGGTGTAACAATCATGCAATTTGCAGTTGGTTCGATCCTCCACAACTCGACTACTTCCATGATGAATCTTGCAGAATCGAGAATGAGTAGGTAAATTTGCCAATCTTTTGCCTTAATTTTCTCTGAGTTCTAAATAAAATTATTGCTTAAAAATTGATGTTATTGAGATATCTAAGTGTTTATTTTAATCGACTTTGTTTTAGAATTAAAACATAAATTTTGAGTTTGGATTCTCTTATTAGGTTTCATTTTAATTTATGACATAACTTTAGCACATATGTGAGTCTTCTCTCATACACTAAAATAAAATAAAATTGTAGTCATTGCATAAGTTTTATTTATGGAACTTTTTAATTCTAACCTAATTTAAAAAAAAATTATGTATTTGATCTTTATTGATTCAACTAGCCTATATTTTGTTATATGAAAACCACTTTCTCTAGTGTTTAATCTTGCAATTTTGAGTGTTTGCCCAAGTGGGAGAAATACTGTATTATGGGCTTTACACTCATCAATTTTGCATGCTTTTAATGGTCATAGTTTTGGAAGATAAAACGTACATTATCATACTTGTTTATATTTTATATATACAGCTAATATTGCAGGAAATTCAAGAAGGGTTAATGAGTATATTTTGCTCAAAAGTGTTTTGCTTATTATTCTTGTTTGTTGTTCAAGAAATTGGACTTGTGATTTATATGTTATTGATGGATAATTAATCTACTCAAAAGTGTTTTCTTATTCAGTACAACTATAAATCAATGTAAGTGAAGCATGGAATTGACAAGATTGTATATACTTCATCTGCTTAAAAGTGTTGAAGCTATATACGTTTACCCTTGTATTTTATGTTTTAGCTATGCAATCCTAATATAATAGTTTCTGTCCAAAGATGATTCTAGAATTATATGCTTTTGATGCAATAAGAAAACATTTGGTTAAAGTTTTCTATTTCTGTCAAATGTTAGATGAACAAAACTGACCAAAGGAGTTTGTATAGTTTTTCAGTCACAAGAGTCACTTCCCGACAGATATCTAGAATAAAGATGTTAAGTTAAGCTCATAAATTTTATGTTTAGATCCCATGACTAATGTTTTGCTAATAGGAGCATTTGAAAGGTATATGTTTCATTTTGTAGACATCTATAAAGTTTTTTTTTTTACTCTTTTAATCAGTGGGAGTAAAAGATTACCTTTTGTATTGAAAATTTGAAGTCTTAGTGGCTGATACTTTAAGAGTAAATTTGGTTTAAATTTTGTTGATAAGTTTTAATAAGAGGTCTTGATTTTGTAAACAGTATATCGTATTTTACTTGTTCTCTTATTATATTCTAAATTGACAGAAAAGTTGGATTTCGCTACCAACGTTGTTAAGTTCTTTTGTAAACTACTTTTCAACTATTGTGAGCTAATGTTTTGACTATTAGCTCTTGATATCATGACTTTGTTAAGTGTGCATGTAATCATGGCGTGCAAGGAAATGTCCAATGTGTGCCTTGTTTTCTTTGGTTCTGCACTTAGTCTCAAAGTGACAAGTTACTTGAAAGGTATAATTGCATACTTTAGTGGACTCAAGTGATCACCATATATATTTATCTCGTTGAGGTATTCTCATTGACATTCAAGTGGGAGAATGTAAAACTATTTTGTGAATTTCAATGAATTATGCCGAGAATAATTGAGGGATTAGTTGACTTGGCAATCAAGTTAATGAAATCTCTAAGACTCTCGGTGCCTTAAGGAAACAAACATATTAGAGTCCTAATTACATGCAATCAATCATGGACCTTTATTAAGTAAATATAAGGAATAAGAGTCATGATAGGACTCTAATTGATTAGATATGATTTGGGTTGATATCCTTTCCAATAATAGGGGGAATTGGTTGAAACCCTAGCTATATAACTTAAGAGCAGTCCCTGCTTTCATACCAATTGAAACTCATGAAAACTACAAGCCTATTTTGATAGTAGAGTTCATTGAGAGGTACTGGAAGTAGAAGACTACTTCTACTTTGTTCGCAAGGATCAATGGCTTCATCTTCATAACCATGTGTTCCGTATTTTATAGCTAAGTTTAATATAATTAGTCAATCTCTATTTTATATTGATTTGATTTATTCGTGATATTAATGTCTTGTTGTTGTGATTTTAGAATATGTCTTACAGTAACATGTGTGACTCTTAAATATGGACAATTATAAGATAGATATATTAACACCCAAGCAGCAGGTGAGACGTCGGGTTAGCAATATTTATCGGCACAATCATCAGATCATTCATCTCCACCTTAAAAACAAGACAAGTAAAAATGTCAACATCAGATTTACGGTCGACAAAAACAGACAAACGTAATGTGAAATTAAAATAGCTATTGGCAATTACTATATAAACAGTTGATTAATTTTAGGGGTGTGCTATCCACACACTCCTTTTTACTTCTCACACACCCTTGTTAATTTCTGTCCATTGATCTTCTTCAATTCATCCGATCCGACGGCAGAAAACCAAAAAGGTGTGGAAGAAGTAAAAAAAGGTGTGTGGATATCACATCCCTAATTTTATAGGCAAATATAGATGCAACTTCCTATTAAGATAACCTACCACATAAGGAGATATGTATGCTGTCGCATTAAGTGATGTAATAAACTTAATTAACTTAATTTCAGTACACAATAATACACTAAAACCTCTTTAAAATTAGAGGAATAACCTCCTTAAAGTTATAAAAAAATTCAGTCCAAACTTGGGACCTGTTAAGTATACGAATAAAATCTGTGTTGTAATAAGTTATAATTTTTCTTAGTCCCATCTTACAGAAACATACCTTCACATAGTAATAATTATCAATTAGTACAAAAATATGCTATATCGCAAATAAAAGTTTAAGATAAACTAAAATGTTTCTCTAAAGTTGTTTGGGACAATACTTTAGTTTTTAGAATTGATATTACATCTTTGAATTTACGAATACGTGTATTCAACATTGACACATTGACATTGACACATATTGTTGACACTTTTCAAAAGTTGAGGATCAACATGGTTGAATCCACGCGACGACATTATGCTTTTAGATGATATTTATTTAATCTGTATTTACATTCCAAACGCTTTTAATTAATATTTCGAACACATGCTCCTGATGAGCTGATTGGTTTAATCAGTACGTACCACTCTACAGCAAATTGTAATGGATGAGGAGGCAGCAGCTAAAAGCAATCAAATATCATCAGCTTCCATTAACAATTTGCTGCTGCATGTGTTAATTTAATTAATCGTACGAAATATTTTAAATAAATCAGGAACTAATTGCCATCGAGCACGTCAAAGTCGTTGACGTGGTCCATTAATTTGCAGAACATCAAACTGGTGTTTTATATATTAATTCTGCTCCAATAGATTGAGCTCGATCGAATCCGAGGGTGGCAAAACAGTAGTAATGCTGACCAAGTCGATCGGCATCACAACAAATGCATGCCCTACAACAAGGTATAAGTCACAACACGTTATTAAGGTGGAAGATTCTCCCACCAACAATTTGGCAAATTATATATGCATGTCTATTTGCTCATTATATTTAATATATCAAATGAAAATTAAGATGGCGTTGGGTGCGGGTGCAATATTCAGATACGTTTTTTTTTTTCATTTTATATATGGTAAAAAAATCATTAAATTGAGTGTTAGATAGGAATTTTAATTCATTTTGATTTTAGTCTCGTTTAGAGGAAGGGGATTTGAACTTCTTTTTCTCTCGATCGACAATCATGAGAAATTTGAGTTCATGTAAAGTTTTAATAAAGTAAAGACTCGGTGCTTCTAGACAATAATTAGATGGTGATTTTGGTCCATTTTAGGTATTAATATGAGGCTAGCTAGTTACAAGTATGTTGATTACTTATAATAATATTAATAATGTTAATTATACTCGTTTTTTTTTAGTAGATCGATATTTTTACGTTAAGGTGAATGAGAGTTCGGCTAAGCCACATAATGAGAAGCCTAATTTGGTATCAAATTCATCATCTACGAGATTTGAACCTAGCATATAGTGCACCTAGCTAATCTTTTGTTTGTTAGTAGAGGTCTTAAGTTCAAAACTCATTATGATAATTGTTGAATAAAAGAAAATCAGTCGAGTTAAAAACTTATCATATATAACAATATAATTAGCCATATAGGGTGCGTATTAGTACGTACAAGTATTTGCTATCGAGTGCGTATTAATACATATATAAACACCCGTGCCTCCATTTGTATATAAATAGAAATGATGGGAGTGTTGACTCCCCCACAAGTACTAGCTCGTATCAAGACATGGTCGACAATAATAATCCTGGAGCAAGCGGAGCTGCAAAGGATGATGATATTGATGGAGGCATCAAGGAGCAAGACCAGCTGCTGCCAATAGCCAACGTCGGGCGGATCATGAAGCAAATATTGCCACCCAACGCCAAGATCTCAAAGGAGGCCAAGGAAACCATGCAAGAATGCGCGTCGGAGTTCATCAGCTTTGTCACCGGCGAGGCCTCGGAGAAGTGCCGCAAAGAGAGGCGGAAGACCGTGAATGGTGACGATGTCTGCTGGGCGCTAAGAGCGCTGGGTTTCGATGACTACACCGGTCCGTTGCGAAGGTACTTACACAGGTATAGAGAGCAAGAAAGGGATGGAATATCATCGGAGGCTAACAACAATATTAATGAAGATCATCAAAGGATATCGATCAACAATATTCCTCATACAAAAGGATCTAATTATTTCAAAGGATCAAGTACTTCTGGTTGTAAGTAATTTCGATCAGTATGTGTGCGGGCCTGCGCTTGTTGGCTAAGTGAATTGATCATATATTGTATCTACTTTTTTTCAAATATAAGGGAAAATTATTTAGTGTCATTGAGAAGGTAATTATTGTTAGACGAGGTCCACATGCAGTTTTATCCACCGTCTCCATCGTTATCTGAGGAGTTCAGTTTTGTTTGAAAGTGTTACATGATTAGGTTTCCTTGTTTGTAGGATATGATTTCAAATATGTAATCTGTTGATTTTCTGATTTGTTTGTTTTTCAAAATTCCTTGTAAATAGGGATTTCAAATCCTTAGATGTAATCGTGAAGTTCTTATAAATACAAGCATCCCATAGTTGAATGAGTATGCAATCATAGTGAAAGAATCTGAGTTCTTAAAGTTTTATATGGTTTCTAGAGCTTTTTTTGTCTAACGATAAAGATCCTACTTCTCATTCTTCTCCATCCACGCTTCCATGGCTGACAACAATATTTCCGCTGTTAACTCCAACCCTCAAAACACCTTCCAACCCTTCTCCACTGTCATCAATATCAAACTTGATAGAACCAACTACCCACTGTGGTTGGCTCAAATGCTCCCTATTCTGAAAAGTAGAGACCTGATGGGGTATGTTGATGGCACGTTGTTGTGTCCCCCAAAACATGTTGCGAACTCCACCACTGTCAATCCTGCGTACACGGCTTGGGTTCAACAGGACCAAATGATCCTAAGCTGGATAAATGGATCCTTAATTGCGTCCGTCCTGTCCGTGGTGGCGAGTAAAGAACAGCTCGAGCTACATGGGAAGCTCTTGAGTAAAGGTATGCATCTACCTATCAAAATCGAATTTTGTTTCTGAGAACTGAATTGTTGCAGACCAAGAAAGGTGAACTATCTGTTGATTACCTGGATCGCATGAATGCGATAGCTGATAACCTCGCTTTTGCCGGGCAACCTGTGTTTGATGAGGAACTTGTTCAGATTGTGTTGAACAATCTGAGACCAACGTTTGAGATGACTGTGAGTGCTGCACAAGCTCGAGATACCCCTATCGCGTATCCAACACTTGAATCACTCCTGCTGACTACAGAACGTAGAATGACTGAACAAAATGTGCCTTTGGAGGAAGGTGCTACTGTAAACGCCTTTATTGCTTCCAGAGGCCGTGGTGGTTGTCCTCGTGGTGGTAGGCGAGGCCATGCTTCCAACCGTGGTGGGAATCAAAGAGCCTATAATAATCGCAACAACACCAACATTCCGAATAACCAAGGTAATGGTGAAAGGATGGCTTCTTGTGGTGATCGAATTATTTGTCAAATTTGTGGTAAACTAGGTCATCCCGCACTGGACTGCTACCAGCGAATGAATGCTGCCTTTGAAGGAAGGATTCCTACCAAACGTCTTTCGGCCATGACGTCTTCTCCTATCACTCTTAATAAGCAGCAGAATGGCTCTTGGCTACTCGACACCGGTGCCAACGCACATATAACACCAGATATTCAAAATCTGGCCCATCTTAAAGAGTACAATGGTAATGATGGTAAGGGAGGTGTAGGTAATAATTCTGGTATCTCTATTGCACATTTTGGCTCAAATCATCTTCAAACTAATGCTTGCTCATTTGCTTTACGTGATATTCTTCACTGTCATTCTGCATCAACCAATATTATTTCTGCCCATAAATTCACCTTAGATAATGATTGTTACCTACTAATATTTCCACATTTCTTTCTTGTTAAGGACCTCAAGACACGGAAAACGCTTTTCCGATGGAGATGTGAGAATGGGTTGTACCCATTTCCAAATGGCTGTGGACATCTCAAGCATATTGTTTCTGCATTTGTAGGGGTTAGGGTCTTAGTTCAAAGGTGGCATGCACGTCTTGGCCATCTTGCGAAACCAATAATAATTTTTTTAGTTTCCAATAAGTTGGTACCCATTCATGGTACCTCTAATGTAAGTTTTTATGAGTCTTGTCCTTTAGGTAAAAGCACTAAGCTTCCTTTCAATGTGTCAGAGTCCATGTCTCAATTTTCTTTGCAACTTATCCACTCTGATGTGTGGTGTTCTCCAATTCAATCCAATGAAGGTTTTCGTTATTATTTGTTATTTGTCGATGAGTATTCACGATATTCTTGGGTTTTTCCAATGAAAAACAAATATGAAGTGTTTGAGATATTTGTGAAATTTAAAACTCAAGTTGAGAACATGTTTAATTGCTCCATTAAAACTATACAATGTCATGAAGGTGGTGAATACAAAAGTAATGCTTTCCAACGATTTTTGGATGTTCATGGTATTTCACAACGTTTTTCTTGCCCTAAACAACCTGAACAAAATGGTTTAGCCGAACGCAAACATCGTCACATTGTTGAAACTGCAATTGTCATGCTTTCTCAGTCTTTCATGCCAACTAGGTTCTGGTTTGATGCCTGCTTAACTGCTACTTATTTAATAAACCGGTTACCAACTCGAGTTTTGTCTAACATCTCACCTTTCGAAAAAAATTTAAAAAAAACACCAAAGTAAGAGATGTTAAAAGTTTTTGGTTGTCGTTGTCTTCCTTGGTTAACACCATACACCCAAAATAAATTGCAACAAAAATCAAAGTCATGTGTTTTTCTTAGGTTCATTGGACCATCAAGGATACAGGTGCTTGGATATGTCCACACGACGAGTTTATTTGTCTCACCATGTTCTATTCGATGATGACTTCTTCCCTTTTAAAGGGCTCACATCTCCTTCTGAAAGTGTCGCATCACTAGTTACCAATCTTTTACCCGACCTACTTTTTACGTTCCCATTATCCACCGCTTCACCTGAGAGTCCTATTTTGAATCGTCCACCTCCACAAATATCTCCTAACTCTAATCTCTATGCTTCCATACCATCCTATCCTGACCCCACTACTTCTCAACCTAACACATTGCCTACTAAAGTTATCTCTTAACTTGTCCCAGCTTTACAACCTAACCTGCCCCTAGCACCTAACTTGCCCCTAGCACCCTCACCGTCATCAAATGAGCAAGTTTTAGTCGATACTCAACCTCTGCAAGCCACTGTGTTTAGTGATACTGGCCATTCTATGACTACACAAGCCAAATCGGGGGTTTCAAAACCAAATCCAAAATATGTTATGCATGTTGCAGTTGACAAATTTCCTGTTGAGCCTACGTGTTTCAATCAGGCAGTCAAGCATCAGGAGTGGCGGGATGATATGGTGCAGGAATTCAATGCCCTACAACGGTGTTGAACCTAGAGTTTAGTTCCATATTGTCCTAATATGAACGTATTGCCAAACAAATGGGTGTTCAAGCTTAAACGATGAGCAAATGGTACTATTGAATGTCATAAAGCTCGATCAGTAACAAATGGATATCACCAGATGGCTGGCGTCGATTACACTGAGACTTTCAGTCCCATTATGAAACATAGCACCATTCGACTTGTCTTGAGTCTTGATGTGTCAAAGAAGTGGCATGTACGTCAACTTGATGTTCAGAATGCATTTCTGCATGGTTACTTGACTGAACAGGTTTACATGCGTCAACCATCGGGGTTCACAGACAAAGAGTTTCCAAATCATGTTTGTAAGTTGCAACGTTCTCTGTACGGTCTCAAACAAACACCTAGAGCTTGGTTCCAACGTTTCTCTGATTATTTGCTTCAACTCGGGTTTGAAGAGTCTACATGTGATTGTAGTTTATTTATGTTCAATAAACGAGGTGTTTCTTTAATTCTCCTCATCTATGTAGACGACATTCTAATCACAGGGAATAGTCCTCGTCAAATGGATCATTTGATCAAGAAACTTGGTAGTTTGTTTTCCATGAAGGATTTGGGAAACATGAGTTATTTCTTGGGTATTGAGGTAAAATATGAAGGTGATTCCATGCATTTATGCCAATCTAAATATGACATGGACCTCCTCTCTCGCACTAAATTCACATAAGCAAAACCTATCCCTACTCCGGTGTCATCTGGTCAGAAGTTAAGTGCTTATGTTGGTGATCCTTGTGCTGATCATGTGCTATATCGTAGTGTTGTGGGGGCGCTCCAATACCTCACAATCACTCGACCTTATTTGTCCTATGCTGCGAATCAAGTGTTCCAGTTTATGCACTCTCTAAAGAACACGCACTGGATGGCAGTCAAGCGGATCATTCGGTACTTAAAGGCTACTTATGATCATAGGTTATTGTATAAACCAGGCACTGCTAGGTTAACAGTTTTTTCAGATGCCGATTATGTTGGCAACCTAGACACTCGTCACTCCATAGGTGGTTTCTGTGTTTACTTGGGTTCTAACCTTGTATCCTGGAGTTCAAAGAAGCAGAAGACGGTATCTCGATCAAGTGCAGAGGCGGAGTATAGGTAATTAGCTTATAATGCTGCTGAGTTATCTTGGTTAAGGTCTTTTTATAAAGATCTTCATATGCATCTTGTTCAACCGACCATTTGGTGCGCCAATATCTCATCAATTGCTCTTGCATCCAATCCGGTTTTTCACTCGCAGACCAAGCACTTGGAGGTCGATTACCATTATGTTCGTGAGAAGGTTGTTCGTGGTCAGCTACTAGTTAATTATGTGTGTTCCCAGGACCAACTTGCTGATATTTTCACTAAAGGACTCTCGTCGTCCCGTTTTAAGTTTCTTGTCTCCAAGCTTCCAGTGGTTCTTCCCCCTCTTAGCTTGCGGGGAGCTGTTAGACGAGGTCCACATGCAGTTTCATCCACCGTGCTTTGAGGAGTTCAGTTTTGTTTAAAAGTGTTACATGATTAGGTTTCCTTGTTTGTAGGATAAGATTTCAAATATGTAATCTGTTGATTTTCTGATTTGTTTGTTTTTCAAAATTCCTTGTAAATAGGGATTTCAAATCCTCAGATGTAATCGTGAAGTTCTTATAAATACAAGCATCCCACAGTTGAATGGGTATGCAATCACAGTGAAAGAATCTGAGTTCTTAAAGTTTTATAATTATATGCATCTCCCACCTAATTAAGGGATTATTATTTGAGTTTTTTCATCATGTGGTTTGGAGGTTCTGCTGGTTCTAATGGAATTTATTTCATGTGAAAGAACACATGCAACTGCAAACAAATTTAACTGAACCCTCTCATAAGATTAGTAAGGTAAAGAAGTTGAATAAATTTGTTTTCTGAATTTTAATCCATGATTAATTATGGTAACACTGGTATAAGGTCGCTGTCAGTGTCTCTGTGATATGATAATTACACCTATATGATATACTAAATGTGCAGACTTTTTTTTTTGTCAAAGCTGAATATGCAGATGTTGACTAGATAAAGATAATGGCCAGGTTAAAGTTTTAATTAATTAAGGTTTTGAGTTTGTTTAACCCAAAATTTGTTTGTTGCCGGTGGTTGGGGAATCGAGGACCACCATTAATTCAGTGGCTAAGAGACAACCCTACATATTAAAAAGCCAAAACCAATTTAGAGTCCATGTTCAATTACGTGGTTTCATTGTATCTTTCTAAACTACGTACACATATAAGTACAATTTAAGGAAGAGCTAAAGAGAGAATTAGGGTTTCTAAGGTATTTTTACATTTAATTATTACCTTTTGATGAATATACATGGTTGATATATAAGTTCTATTGAGTTTTTGAAATTAGGGTTTCTAGGCCATAACTCCGATATATGACTGTTCATCAAGTGCGGAAGTTTGTTCTTGATCCGGCATATGTATACCATACATATTCTTCGAGGTGTTTAAATCTCTTCAAGGTTTTATCTGTTCAACTACTGTGCGTATACGGTTTACAACTAGTTGCTCTTTAGTTTCTTTTGTCCTTTTAAACAGCAGGAAGTACAAGAAGAATTATTTAGGGATGATGGATGTTAACATATATACACAATCATCGGGCTTGTATCTTGCAATAGAATTAGAGAATCGTGAAAATCAAATACAAATTACAATGATGCTCAAGTTCAACCAAATACTTTACAAAAATTTGCTCTCTCCAAAAAGTATATACATGTTATATCAAATGATACACTAATATGATTTAAAATGTAATCTCGTTAACATTTTAATACTGAAATAGACCATTGTCACTGTGTAGCAGCAAACATCATGAGTTTTGCCACGTGTAGCAACATGTTGGTTGCTCTTTGAGCGCATGCAAATTAGACAATACTTATGCACATATATACTGGTGGATAGGCGAGTCCACCAAATAAATTGCAACCTTAGAGAAATTTTTTATTGTGACCGAAATACAGATGGTACATCACGTGTTTTTATATAAGTGGTAGTAAATTATAATTTTTAAGTTATTAACTTTTTAACACATATATCACACTGTTTGTATAGTGACACATGCAACCTTGGGCTTGGATGATAATGTAACTACCGGCGTTGGCTTCTTATTGGTTTTCTTTTTGACAAGAAACGATAGTGTGGTATTTCATTAATCAATGCAGACAATTACAAGGGTGTCATTGGGTACATAGCTCAAGTGACCAATAAGAAGCCAACACCAGTAGTAACCAATAAATTGATCTGAAGTGAATTTGCACAAACAGACAAATAAGAGTAAACCCCTAGTAGACTACCACAAGCACAAAACACACAATCGCCAAGCACACAAGTGCCACCAGTATAGATTGGTCACAATAAACGATAGACGCAACATAGAAATACAAGCAGCCACAATGGTCATTGCTGAATAGCGAGGCCATATACAATCATCGCGGTAAAGCGACCACATCAAGTCATTGTTGACAAACGAGACTACATAACGCATCGCACAAAGGCGAAGACCAATCTAGCCAAAACAACAGCGCCACCACAGTTCATATAAGGCGAGTGAAACATAACTACATTACTTCGAGAAGGGATCTACTGGTCAACTTATCACAGTGGGGGACGAGGCACTCAGGCCATGGCCACTTACAAATTCACCGGATAGTGAGGTATCGGCATCCATATATCAAACATCATAAGAGTTAGCCGTAACAGGCAGCGGAGCCGCCAAGTCCGAGACTCACAAGCCGAGCCACCAGATCAAGTCGAACTGCACCGAGACGTACAAGCTGAGCCACCAGATCAAGCTAAGTTGCACAAACTTACCAGATCTGAGTGCACATGTGAGTGCAGTCATAGAAACCAAGTAAGGAATGTGACACCACTATGGAAATGAGTTGATGAAGGTGGATTAAACCCACCTGCAGCATGAATCCAACCCCACACCAAGAAAAACGAGCGCCAAATCAAAGAAAATCTTGAAAGGGCATGGCCCGGATCAGGGTATAAGGCATAAATATATGGAAAATTGCTCATAAAATGGTGGGAGAGAAGCACGGGAGGGGAGATAAGGTAGATAAAGGTTGGGAATGAGTGGTTGGCATGAGGTCAGGGGGAAAGAAAGTCGTGTATGGCCAAAAGAGAGAAGGCTGGGATGGGGAAGATGGGGGAAGATAAAGGGATGAAGAGCTAGGAAGAGAAATTGAGAAGCTGCCACCGACCCCTAGCTATAGCCAAAGGTCGTCGATGATAGAGGTAGCCAGCTAGGGTCTTGTTGAGAGAGAAGGCTTTTAGAGAAAGAATGGATGTAGTGAATGAATATAAAATTTTGACCTCGACCTATTGGTTTTCTTTTGATTAGTAGTAGGCATGCAATGTGTTTAACAACCATGGCATGAGCATTGGTGATTTTGTCCTATTTTTCACTTTGGAATTTTACCTAAAAAGTTAGTTACATGAACTATAAGAAATTGCTTGCCCATGAAATTTGGAAACTTGTGATGAAAATAATCATAAGTTTCTCAACTTTTACGTTTTAAGCATGTATTTAATTTAGGGTGGTTCTATCTACACCCCTTTTTTTACCTCGTACACATTCCCTGTTAATTTTTGTTATTTGATTTTCTTCAATTCATTTGTTCCGACGGTCAAAAATTAAGATTTGTGCGTGGAAAGTAAAAAAAGTTGTGTGAATAGCACCACCATTAATTTCTTCGGAGCTAATAACTCCTTCCTTGATAAGGATGGCAACATTTTGGTTTTAAGACGGAAATGCCATATTCATCCCCATAATAATGAAAATTAACCATATCTCTAAACGTAAATGAACCATCGGAGATTATCCATAACAATACTCACCGGGTAACGGATTCCCCATTGGTTATAGGTTATATCCATATTTGTCAATGCAAAAAAATTATTCATTTAACTAACACATTTTAATTTAATAGATATTAATTCTGTCATTAAATATCTACATCCAAATCATTAAAAACATAATAAAACTTTATGGAGGTATTTATGACAAGCCAAATATGATAGCAAATTAAGGCAAATTGGTCCAATGAAAAAAAAAATGGGATAACAAAAGAAAAATACAACAGCCAACTACTAGGGGAGAAAGACAATACAAAATTATGAAAACAATTTCAATACGGCACAACACATAATATATATTCGGGGCAGATTCGGGGATGGATATAGATCGGGGACCCCTATTGACACGTCCCAATCCTGATATCCCCAAATACCAGGATAAGCATGTGCTGGCTAACACCCGAGAGTGACGAAACCATTTTGAACGTGCACGCAACATATAAAGAAAGAACGAACGTAAACAAAATTTGTAAATTTGATTATAATGAAGTATGCAATTGTAAGAACGTGTTCAGAGCATACAACTAATTAAGAATAATGTGAAAGAATTAATATAAAATGATACGAACAAAGGAGTAGGTTCTACTCTGAAAAGACTCGAGGATACTATGCTTCGGTGTCTTGACGCTGAGATTAGATGCCTCGATTCTAACTCATAAAGGGGCGCAAAACAAAGGGTGAGTGAACCAAAGTTTATAATAATAATACTAATAATAAGAAAACTATTTTCTTTCTGAACATACTAACCTCCTGTTTTGAAAACACATATATAGTACTACATAGTAAGTTTTTTGAAAACTCTAGCATGCCATGAAAAACATTCGTAAAACAAGTACGTGTAAACCAGTGCTCAGTAATGGTAATAGTCGCCCGAAGGTAAATCCGTAAAACATTTGTAAATCATATCAATAATGTACTCAACTAGGGGTATCATAATGGCTCGAAGGTGAAGCTGTACGACTTTAAGTTATGCCAGAGAAGAAACATATATATATGTATATAGTGGGTCCATCACTTGAAGGTGAAGATGTACGACTCTGGGTTACGCCAGAGAAGAAAATAGGGGTCCATCATCCGAAGGTGAAGTTGTACGACTTTGGGGTACACTAGAGAAGAAATATACACACACATACACACACACACACACACACACACACACACACACACATAACACACTGACACTAGCCTCGGGCTAGTGAAGCTGGGAGTATGTCATAAATCTCATCAACTGTGTCCTATGGTCATGGACATCTACATACTCGGTTGTGTGTATGTGTTGTATGATAATCCACTAGATAAGCATCGAAAACGTATCTCAAAAACTCATATTAGATCATCGGAGCTCGAAAGCTCAAAGTCTCATCTCATAAATCCATAATAATTCATACTCATAAATCCATAGAATTTCATATATGAAAATTCAATAATTCATAACCTTTTGTAAAACGTAAACTCGACAAATCATAAATATTTAATAAAAGCAATTTAAAAAAATCACAAATTCTCCGTAAACCATAAATATAGAAATCCGTCAAACATAATATAAAACATGCTCAATTCATGAAATGCATGCAAGCCTAATATTTTATAAAAACATGCAATTTAAGAAGGGGTTCACTCACAGTTTCCATTGTCGAGGAGCCATTCGAACTAGAGAGGACGGGATCACTTTCCACCAACGCACCAAAACACAAATAGAGCCCATTTAATAACCATATACTAAAACGATCGAATTTGGGAAAACATACATCAGATTAGGATTCAGCACGTCGAAAAACTTAAGGAGGGACTGGGGGTTCCCCCAAGCGCCACCGCAGGCGCCAAGATGGGTGGCCGGAAAATTCATCGACGCCGTCGTGGGATGAGATGATAGAAAAAATAGAACAAAAATAAAAAGGGGAAAACAAAAGAGCAGCGGACAGAAAGCAATATAGGAGGAAGGAGGAAATCTTGGCATTCTCTTCTTTCGGTTTTATCTTCTCAAACTCATATCTTTCTTTTGGTTTTATATAAGGATTATGTGTAAGTGTAACTAATTTTTAGTAGTTAGGGGCTGTTTTGAAGCCCCAAATATGATTGCAAGTTTGTTATGACATTTCGTTTGAATTACTTTTGTAAAAGGATGAAAATTGGTTCACTACTTGTCTGATGAATTCTTTATGTGTTTTCTACGGATGCATACTTAGTAAGCATATCTAGGATTCTAATGTTATGAATATGTGTGTGTCTACCCTTGTTGAATGAGGACCTACATATGTTCTAGAGTAGTACTTGTTAATTGCAATTAACATGTGAACCAATTTCTAGGATAAGTAAGACAATGCTAGTACTTACGATGCCTTGTGATGACTCAAACTCTTTCGTTCTTAATGATTTCTACTTGTTAAATCTATGAACACGCCATTCTAGATTGCATGCTAGGGACTAAGTTAAGTTGAAAACACCATTCTTTTAACATACTACATAAGAAAGAGTAATAGGTTGAGTTCTAACATTGAGCCAACTTGAGCATCTTCATCTGGAAATAAAAGGAATTTGAATGAAACATAACATGTTTGTATGATTATTTGGTGGTGGATAGCAATTCCCCTAACTCGTTTTTCTTAATTTGTGAACTACTTAAAATATGTTTCTATCCTGTTTTTGTTCGATTTAATTTAAATAGCAAATCAACTCTAAAAATCCCAAAAATTTGTGTGAGTGTAGCTTTGTGTGTCTAGTGTCTTCATATAAAATTTCGTAAACTTTAGATAAGTGTAAGTCGATCTAATAATTATTTTTCGATGGTTGGTCAGTAGGGACAGCAACTCAGTTTTTGTGACATTTTAAGTAGTTACATAAAACAATCTTCTGCGGGAAAGATCCTTATTTTCATATGCTATAATTAACAAATCTTAGTGTTAATAAGGAAAATCAATAGGACTTTTGTGTGCTACTTTGTGGTGTGCTTTTAATCCTATCAGTTTTTTAGGCTTACCCAAGGGAAAATAACGAGAACTCGCGGGAAAACTTAATGAACATTGACGGTGTAACAATGCAGTGAGAAAGAGAGAGGAGGAGGAGCCTCAACTAGTTTGAATCGCGATAGGAAGGTCTCAAGGGAGGTGGGGTCGCTGGAGTGTAAGCTACTGTGGTGGTGATCCAATCTTCGTTGTGGTGTTTATGTGTGTGTGTGTCTGTGCTTGGAGAGAAAGAGAGAGTAATAAGATGGAGAGTTTGAGAGAAGAGAGGTGAGAGAGTTTGTAGAGATGGGGGGGAGAGACAAGGAAAGAGAGAGAGTGTTCAAGAGGGTCCGAGAGATCGGGGGAGAAAAAAGAACACCCCAGAAATGGGGTAGCCACCCTAATGGTCCATGATGGAGAAATATCTCTAATTGAAAAATTATCAAAATGCCTTTATCGTTTCGAATCCCATAAAATCTTTGTTTTAGCTCCAAATTCAATTTCGATTGTGCCAACGCATTTGTAACGACGGGTACTACAAAGATACGCCAAGGAAATGAATCTCACGTGACACGACAAGGTGGTCAACAAAAGTCAACGTTTTTGCCTTGAAGGGCATTTTCATAATTTCATGTTTTAAAATTATAAAAACCAAAATATGTAGGGACGGGTCGTTACACCTATAACCATGTCCAAAACCTAACCGAATAATATTCATGGTTTTTCCCCATAACCGAAAAGTACCCGAATTTTCATCTTCAAACCTGTCCCATTTAGAAAGTTTTCTACAGTTATTGAGTTTAACGAGTTGAATTTTTATTGTTGTACTTGAGCATGCATGCATGTATTTTATGATAATAAGCTCATTCATCAGTTTATTATTATTTTTAGGCTAAAGTACACAAAATTACATCAACTATGGGTTGAACCACAATCTCATACATCATGTTTTAAATATTGCAATGTCATACCTCGTCTTACGAATTCATTGCAATGACAGGTCTCCGTCAATTTGTCTGTTAAATGCTGGCGTGGCTTCAATTGGGTTCCACGTGAAATTCCAACTAAGGAAAGACCGAGACTCAGTTGAAGCCACGTCAGTGTTTAATATTTTATTTAAAGAATTAAGAAGAAAAAAAACAAAAAATTTTGGCCCAACGCTCCCATCCCAAAAACCAAACCTTCTCTCTCAACATCTCATAGAGCCTCTCTCTCTCTCTAACCTATGTGAATTTCGGTTACCCATTATCTCTCATTTCTCGAGTAAAGCTTCCCTGAGGTTGGTCCAATTCCATTAAGTTAATTATGAATCGCTTCTCTTCGAGCAAAGCTTCCATGAGATTAGTGAATTCGATCGACATTTTGTTGTCATCGTGGCAATATGTTTGGAAGATAAAGGGGTAACGTTGTAGGGATCAGGCAACTTTTCGGCGATGAGGGAAGCCGAATTCCCTGTAGAGGTTGCCAACATCATCGAGGCGGAGGACGTGGTGGGACTTCTTGGAGAGGAATACTTTGGGTTTGGTGAGGAATCAAAAGTAGGCGTCATACGATGTGTTCGAAGTGGGGGATGATGTTAGGTTAGGTTTGGACAAGCTTGGTTCGAGGGCTTTCGTCCTTTTTGCGTTTTTCTTTTCTGAATTTTTTTTGTGGGTTTTAGTGATGAGGAAGGACGTGGAAAACGAATTGTAATTCCAATTCACTACTCAACTAGCTTCCCCCAAACCAAAACCCGCTCACAAAACCATAATCCCCAATTGGGCAAACATTGATTGGACTTCCGTACTGTCCAACAAAATCTTCCTCAAGATCCTCGCTAAGCTACCGGGTCGTAACAGAAGCCTAGCTTCATCATTTGCAAGCGGTGGCTCAACCTCCACGGCAATAATTGAAATTTCACAAGTGCAGCGACAATGTGCTGGGTGGGTTTGCAACATTTGAGAATTTATAGGTGTTGAAGTTGGTTGCAAATGTAGACGGTTTAGGTTTGGTGCTTCAATTCTTCTAGTTCATTATGGGGAGAAGAGAAGCGAGGAAAGAGAAGAGGGGGAGTGATTACTTTTTTTCATTCATTTTAATTTTGTTGAGACAAGAAATTTACCTAATTTGGTAGAGGAGTGTTCTCACATTTACTTAAGGGAAATTTTATTTGGATCCAATAAACTTATTTCTACACCCATTAAATTTTTGTTAAATTTTATATTCCAATTATGCCCTAAAGAAAATATGGGTGTAGAAAGATATTATCAACTAGCGAAAAATCTAGCCATAATTGGCTGCCGGAAATTGGAAAATGGATTGCCAGAGGGTGGAGAAGAACATCAAAAACATAGTGGAGGGCGGTTGTGGTCTTCGACGACATCAAGAGAATGTGTCGCCAGAGAAGCTAATAAAATCTCATCAAACCCTAATTTATCTCGTTCATCAACTCTATGGCCAAGGTTAAAGGATCCAAGGATTGTGCGTGCGTCCCGAGCTTTTGGAGGAAAGGACAGGCATAGCAAGGTTTGCACCATAAGAGGGCTTCGAGATCGGCGGGTAAGGCTATCGGTACCCACTGCAATCCAATTGTATGATCTTCAAGAAAGGCTTGGTCTTAACCAGCCTAGCAAGGTTGTCGATTGGTTGCTTGATGACGACCATAATCAAGTCCGGCTATTGCCAGGGTAGGTGGTTGGGTGGGTTTATGTGTTTGTGTAATTTTTTTCAAGTTTGTAAATTTTGTATTTGAGGGTAAAATGGTAAGTTTGTGGGACAAAATTTCTAAGTTGGGTATGGAAGGAGGATTAATGGGTTTAAATAAAATTTCCCTTTACTTAATAGAAAATTAAACAGAGGTTTAACATTGCAATAAATTTGTCACATAAGGTATGACATTGCAATATTTAAAACATGAGGTATGAGATTGTGGTTCGACCTATAGTTGATATAGTGTTGTGTAATTTACACATTTTTATTGGATAATGCTAGGGAAACCATATTTTGTAAATCAAATGATGTAGTTGTTGATGATTGAATTATTAATTAAAAGTATCGTTTAACATGCTTATTTCATGTTGGTTACACATGATTTGATTTGCAAATTTATTTTAAAAATTTAATCTCCCTAAGACCATCTCCAAACCTGGGCTAAAAGCCAAATTTCCCCCCAAATTACCCCCCAAACACTCTCCAACCCATGTTAAAATTTTAGGCTAAATGCCAAATGTTATTTCTGGGCCAAATACCCCTCAGCTTTCCCCCCGGGCTAAATACCAAATGTTTATCGGAATTTAAATTTTTTTAGATTAAAATGTTCATAAAATTAATTTACAATAATCTACATATTTATTTAAAAAAATTGATTTAAGAAAAAAAAATTAGCCTAAGTTCATTCTTTAATAATTCTGGGCTAAAATTTTAGGGCAGAAGTGTTGGAGCAGAAAAGATGTTTCTGAGCTAAAAGCCAAATTTTCCGAGCTAAAAAATTTGGTTTTTAGCCCAAGGGTTGGATGGTCTAAGGCCATCTCCAAATCTGGGCTAAAAGCCAAATTACCCCTCCAAACACTTTCCAACCCATGTTAAAATTTTAGGCTAAATGCCAATTGTTATATGTGGGCCAAATACCCCCCAGCTTTCCCCCAGACTAAATGCCAAATGTTTATCGGAATTTAAATTTTTTTTAGATTAAAATGTTCATAAAATTAATTTACAATAATCTACATATTTATTTTTTTTAAAAATTTGATTTAAGAAAAAAATTAGTCTAAGTTCATTCTTTAATAATTCCGGGCTAAAATTTTAGGACAGCAGGGTTGGAGCAGAAAAGATGTTTCTGGGCTAAAAGCCAAATTTTCCGAGCTAAAAAATTTGGCTTTTAACCCAAGCGTTGGAGATGGTACATTATCTTTATTTTTATTTTTATTACAAGTTCTATTAGACGACTTCAAATTAAATTGAAAGATGATGGATCATTTAAACTCGAGACTTTCATAAGAAAATTACCTTCTAATATGGAATCATTTTACAGTGAAACATAAACCCGTATGCATCAAGTGGCTGTCTGCTGTGTTCATAATGTCCAAGATCGAAAAGTGCTTACATCTGAGATTATTAGAATCTAGATAGACTACTTTAACCCCAAACTCCTTTTTTCCACCCTTTTCTCTCCCTCTCTCTATGCTCTGTCGGACTTCGTCATCTTCGTCTGCCGTCCTCCTCCTCCTCCAGACCCCTCTCTCTTTTTCCTCCGATTAGGGTTTCTCCGGCTCCCAGCTCAAGTGAATCTCTCTGCTAACTTTTACATATCGCGACCTTGATCTCTCTTCTGATCACGGATTGATTTTACACCAGTTTCTTTAACTTATTACTGTCTGTTACGAACTGTTGCTTTTCAACATTGATTGGGGCTGTAATTTTGGTAAATTTTCACATTTGGAGTTCGATTTCGGAAAGTTTGAGTCTTGAGGTTTGATTGCTGGGAAATTCTGGGAATTTCACTGTTTGGGGGATCTTTAATTGGCTGTCAAACAGATTAGGGTTTTATGATTCTTTGACTTTGAATTTAGGGGAAGTTGATTGAACTAGTTGATTTAGGGTTTCTGATGTGTCTGTGGTTTTCGCATTTGGGAATTTGGGTTTGGCTCAGTTTGTTGATCTTTCGGTGATTGACTTTTGCAGATTTTGGCTTCACGGTTGCGAGTTAGAGTCTGGCAGGATGGCGATGAACGAGCGGAAGACCATTGATTTAGAACAAGGATGGGAGTTCATGCAGAAGGGGATCACAAAGCTGAAGAACATTCTAGAAGGGTTGCCCGAGCCGCAGTTCAGTTCTGAGGACTACATGATGCTCTACACGTATCTGTTTCTAACTTCTTTTTTCTTTCTGTTGTGGTCATTTTTATTTGCTGTCGTTGTATGCCTCAAAGGTAAACATTGCTGATTGCTGATTGCGTTTCGTTGTTCGTAATTTTATTCACAGAACCATATACAATATGTGTACTCAAAAGCCACCACATGACTATTCACAGCAGCTATATGACAAGTACAGGGAATCTTTTGAAGAGTACATTACTTCGACGGTGAGGAAGCAGTTAGCTAATATTTTTCCTAGTCCCAGTACTTATGGTAAATTAGATTGCATAGTGTTTACAGTGTCACAAACTGTTTTTTCTTAAGCCAAAGTTATATTCTTAATGCTCTGCACTATCTAACATCACCTAACCTGTTAGAATTCAATGCACATTGATATGATATTCATTTGGCATGTGTAGTCAGGGCTAATTAAGCGCTCCCAATCCCCAAGTGTTGTTTGAGATGTTATATATATATATATATATATATTTTTTTTTTTTTTCTCTTACAAATGCTTTTTCTGTTGCTTAGTTTAATTTTATATGCTTATGTCAGGTTTTGCCATCTTTGCGAGAGAAGCACGATGAGTTCATGTTGAGAGAGCTTGTGAAAAGGTGGACCAACCATAAAATTATGGTCAGGTGGCTTTCTCGTTTCTTTCATTATCTTGATCGCTATTTTATAGCTCGGCGATCACTTCCACCCCTAAATGAAGTTGGACTTGCTTGCTTCCGAGATCTGGTAAGTTGCACTGGAACCCTTACATGCCATCTTAAATCAAGTTGTTTGGAGAATTCTTTTGATTGCCTCCTGAACCATAGCTCAAGCTGACTTTCATACCTTTTTTTTTCTTTTATATACATTCGCTTCTCCTCCCTCACCCCCAACCCATTTCTTGGTAAAATTTATATGAACGATGTTTTCTGTCACGATCCCTTCACATCTTCAGCTGATTTTTGTGAGGTAACAGATTGTAATATGATGGGTAATATATCATTGTGATTTTCAGGTCTACCAAGAATTGAAACCAAAAGTAAGAAGTGCTGTAATATCTCTGGTACGTTTCTGTTTTACCTGAACCACATGTTCTAATGTTTAAGTTGAATAAATTTACTTGACATTTTACTAATCAGATTGATCAAGAACGTGAAGGAGAGCAGATTGACCGAGCTCTCTTGAAGAATGTTCTGGATATATTTGTTGAGATTGGAATGGGACAAATGGATCACTATGAAAATGACTTTGAAGCAGACATGCTTAAAGACACTGCTGCCTATTACTCTCGAAAAGCTTCCAACTGGATCTTAGAAGACTCTTGTCCAGATTATATGCTGAAAGTAAACTCCATTACGCTAGTCTTATCAGTTTTAACTCTATATAGTATATACACATATATGAACTATTTCGATGAACTTAATTTTTGTGTGAAAATCCAGGCAGAGGAGTGTTTGAAACGGGAGAAAGATAGAGTTTCTAACTACTTGCACTCTAGTAGTGAGCCAAAGCTGCTTGAGGTTTGAATTTGATTATTTCTATGAATTTACCATATATGCATAGATATTCCTATGGAATGTTAAGTCTTGGTAAGTCCGGATGCAAGTATCTGTAGATTTTGAAATCTGGCTGTTAATGTTATTATTTACTTAATGTAGAAAGTTCAACATGAGCTGTTGTCTGTTTATGCAACCCAACTACTTGAGAAAGAGCACTCAGGATGCCATGCATTGCTTCGAGATGACAAGGTACCTTCGGAGAAATGTTAAAATCTACATCTTTGTTCATTAGATTGAAGGAATTCTGAAAAAAACTAGGCGAATGTTGTTTCTTATCATTTTTTCTTCTTTCTGTTTAAGGTGGATGATCTGTCTAGAATGTTCAGGCTATTTTCTAAGATACCTCGAGGTTTGGATCCTGTTTCTCAAATATTCAAGCAGGTTAGGAGTCTTCCTTTATTTTTTTGTGGGTTAAAGGTGATCTGGTATGTAGCATAAGCATATATTTTTCCATTTCTGTTTTTTTTTTTTTCATGCTCTTATTGTTTCATGGTGTTCCATGATGCAGCATGTTACTGCTGAAGGAACAGCCTTAGTCAAACAGGCAGAAGATGCAGCAAGCAACAAGAAGGTATATGCCTTGACCATCTTTTCTTTTATGTTTATACATTCATGGCTGCTGAGAAGGTTTTCTACTGAATACCGTCTACTGGTCAGACTTTGTTTGAAATTCTAAATTAGAGACACCCATAGTCCCATGGGGGAAAGTAATATAGCCATAGAAAGTAGATTCAAATGAAAACCAAACTCTTGACACGGGGGAAATAATATAGCTGTAGAAAATAGGTTCAAATGAAAACCAAACTCTTGACCGAAATTTTAGATCTTTACAATCTTCCTTAAAATATTGCTTTGGCTTTTTTTTTTTTAGGTAATTTAAAAAATTTCCTATCCATGAGGATTAAAAGCTCCTTTGCACCATTAATAGATTCAGTAAATCTGCATAGAGGGCATGATATGATATGTTATACACTGTAAAGATGAAAGGACTGTTCATATATTTCCAAAGAGTCCTGTTTGTCGACTTTTCTTGTTTCATATATTGAACTAGACAGCTATTTTATAATGTCAGTTTTGATTTATCAGTAGTCCAGCGATTTTTTCGTTTGATTCAGATTGTTTGTTCATGTCGACAATTAATTGTACATGAATGCTGACTTTTTTTGTTCCCCCACAGGCAGAGAAAAAGGATGTGGTTGGTTTGCAGGAACAGGTAATTTCAGGAACATTGCACATGTGGAACTTTTGATTTGCTTGAGTGACACTAATATGATTGTGCTTTTCAGGTTTTTGTTAGAAAAGTGATTGAGCTGCATGATAAGTACATAGCATACGTCAATGAATGTTTCCAAAACCATACTCTTTTCCATAAGGTTTGTATTTTAACAGGGCTTTAAGATTCTTATTTCTGCCACCAATTGTTTCTGCATAACTGAAAGTTTTTTGTGCATCTGTAGGCCTTAAAGGAGGCTTTTGAGATCTTTTGCAACAAGGGTGTTGCTGGAAGCTCTAGTGCGGAACTACTTGCCACGTTTTGTGATAACATTCTTAAGAAAGGTGGGAGTGAAAAGTTGAGTGATGAAGCCATTGAGGAGACACTTGAGAAGGTCTGGACTCTTGATGTGCCATTCGATTTATTTACCTTCCATGGACATATTACTTTTTTCTTATTCTGGTAGGCAAAGTTCAGTAACAAAGGCCCATCAAACTGCAGGTAGTAAAGCTGCTGGCTTATATTAGTGACAAAGACCTGTTCGCGGAGTTCTATAGGTATCACTTTTATTGCTCAACTTGCTTCCTTTCAATCTAATGTGTTTTTGGGAAAGGTTATAGATGATTATGTATAGTTTAAAACTAGAAGGCATTACATAAACTATACATGTTTAATTTCTGGCAGGAAAAAGCTTGCTCGACGTCTTCTTTTTGACAAGAGTGCTAATGATGACCATGAGAGATGTATTTTGACAAAACTAAAGCAACAATGTGGTGGTCAGTTTACCTCAAAGATGGATGGAATGGTCAGTTGTCTTAAAAAATCCTTCAAGAAATGTTGTTTTTAATGTTTTGTACTTGTGTGCATGCATTTCAGGGTTACTGCTGGAGATATGACTAAGAAAGAAAAAATGGTTCTTTTTTGCAGGTTACTGATTTGACATTGGCCAAGGACAACCAAGTTGGCTTTGAGGAGTATCTGAGAAATAATCCACAGGCAAATCCTGGTATTGATTTGACAGTTACTGTCTTGACCACTGGCTTCTGGCCAAGCTACAAGACTTTTGACCTCAACCTACCCCCAGAGATGGTATACCGATTCTGCTGAGAAAATTCCCTTGCAAAATTTACTATCTGCTGGGTTAAGAATTTCGGGGATGTTTCTAACTTCTTTATATTTCACTCTTGCTTTAGGTTAAGTGCGTAGAACTTTTCAGGGAATTCTATCAAACGAAGACAAAACACAGAAAGCTTACGTGGATGTACTCACTGGGTACTTGTAACATCATTGGGAAATTTGATCCAAAAACCATAGAGCTTATTGTGACGACTTATCAGGTAATATATTTAAGATATTAATTGAACTCTCTCTAATATGTGATCTATTTCTTATATTTTTCTTCTGGGTTGTGAGATGCCGATCTATTAGAGTTTTATTTATTTCTAAGACTGATTTTCCTTTATCTTACTTTAGGCTTCAGCCCTGCTGTTATTCAATACCTCAGATAGACTGAGTTACTCGGAGATTATGACTCAGTTAAACTTGACTGATGATGATGTTGTCAGACTACTCCATTCATTGTCATGTGCCAAGTATAAGATCCTTAACAAGGAACCAAACACAAAAACTATCTCTCCCACTGATTACTTTGAGTTTAACGATAAGTTTACTGACAAAATGAGGAGGATCAAGGTACTTGGATCCTTACGTGGTATCTTGTCATTTTGTCTTCTAATTATGTGTTTATCTGAGTGATCAGTTAACTTATCACTGTGATCACTGATCACCATGCAGATCCCACTTCCACCGGTGGATGAGAAGAAGAAAGTAATTGAAGATGTTGACAAGGACAGAAGGTATGCCATCGATGCATCAATTGTGCGTATTATGAAGAGCCGTAAAGTTTTGGGTCATCAGCAGTTGGTTATGGAGTGTGTAGAGCAGCTAGGTCGCATGTTCAAGGTTAGTGTAGTGCTTATTTTTTCTGGTTTGATACTATTTAAACCCCTTTTCCTTGGTTCTAAATGAGTGGTGTTTGTTCCCCTCCCTCCCTTGTCTCTTCTTCAGCCCGATTTCAAAGCAATAAAAAAGAGGATCGAAGATCTAATCACAAGAGACTACTTAGAACGGGACAAAGACAACCCCAATTTGTTTAGGTACTTGGCATGATGCGGTCTAAGTTGATCATCCTTCAAATGGCGTGGTATCTCTTGCTGCTATAATTAGCACAAGAAGTTGGTTCAAGCAGTGGACGAGGTGGCACAATCACTTGTAAATGCCAATGCATCGGTGACCAATAGTGATTGCTTAAAAAGCACGAGCGGAGAATACTTTGTACATTTTGCCCTTGGAGCAAGGTATGGATGGCTAATATGGGTAGTGCACTCTTGCTGGGGAAATCTGTAACTGACTTCATAATATGGTCCCGGTGCAACATGGGACCGTATCGTATCTTTGTTTAATTATTGCATTATCTTCCATCGCATGACTATACCAATCCATCTTTGTTAGCTGTTTCTCTGCCCCACTGGAAGGAGGCGTACTTTCGGTCCCAGTGTGTCCACTTGAAATTGCATGTCGACGATAGGATATCAAATTTATCAGGTGGGTGCTTTGTCTTGATTGCAAAACACATGGCTTGTCAACTCAGAATTTGTCGATACGATTACAAAATGCTTATGCTCTTCTGCTTCATGATTTGTGTTATTAGTTTGGTCTTTGGTGCCTGTCTATTTATTTACGTTGACGGATTTGAACTATGCCTACTTATGAATTATTTTCCTTACTGTACATGGGCCTCGCCGCGCACGGCTTGTTGTCCAGAGATGTTAGATTTCACTTGTTGCACTCTCCTCTCTGCTAGCCATTGGGTTGAACAAATAAACAAGAATCGAGGGCCAAAATAAAGAGGGATGGTGTGCAAAAATCAGTTTGTTATGCTTGTGGGACAAGCAATGAGTTTCGGCTCCTCCGGAATCCCAAATTACACGTAATCTTGGTCTGCCGTCAAATTTGCACCTTTAAACGGTTCGCTTGTGCTAACCCCTTGCCAATTGCTTGGGCAATTATGCAATCCAATCCCCCAAAACTCAAAAGAGTTTGCAGACACACAGCCCAGCCCGAGGAGGGGCGATGTGGCACATTATGGGCCGTTGATTTTCCTCATCAAAGCTCAAGATTTTTCCTACTTTAAAAAAAGAAAAATTCCTGAGAAAATTCTCATCAAAGCCCAAGGTTTTTGTGGCACATTATGAGAAAATTCCTGAGAAAAACTTGCTGCTTTCATCCCCATTTCGTAGGTGAAGTCATGCGAGATCGACTTCGTCCCCATTTCAATCCCCGATTCCACCGCGATATCACCCTATTCGACGAAAGCGGCGACGTCGGCGGCACCTGGGAGTTCGACTTCCAGGGTTTTGACGAGGAAGCCAACCCCCATGTCGCAGAATCCATCGCCCTCCTTAAGGCCAACGGCTTCGATCTCGATAAACTTTGGAAATTCGGCATCGATTCGGAGATTTTTGTAGAAGGTTTCGTTGGCTCCAGCTCCTCCACCGAGTTCGCAAATTGATTAAAGTCATCATACAAAAACGAGAGGCTCAGAAGAATTGGGTATGAGAAATTTGTGAGCACAAATTGATTAAAATCAAATCATCAGAGTGGTGCATGACTTCTTCAGGGGTGGGAGAGGATGAACCTACTGCGTTAGATGGGTTGAGAAAGATGAAGTTTTTTTTTTAGTTTTTTTTTTAATTTTTAATTTAATTATTTTAATTTTTTATTAAGGGTTTAGCCACGTGTGGTACAAATGTGGCAGGGCACGTCAGCTTTTAACGGATCAATAAATGGAAAAATATAATGAAAGTATTATATTGAAATAAAATTGTAAGTGAAGTATAAAAATGAAATATTTTGAAGATATTATATGAGGTGGTAACATGTAATTTACCCAAAATTATAATTTTTAACAATAACATGTGACGTGACCAAAATGGTTAAAAATCATATCTGAATTTTTTTTAAATAATTTTTTAATACCAATTTCCCAAGCAAGTCATTTACAAACGAAGATGCACTCAGACAATTACCATTCGTTAAGGTAGTATTTGCCTTTGCCTAGTCGCCTAGACATTTAGTATCTTAGTGGGATGGACATGCTCTAAGGTCAAGCCATGGGCAATTTCTGATCGTTGGTGGGCGAGATATGTACGTCACATGCATCAACCGTTAGAAATTGTCCACGAAAGTAAGTGACTGATGATGGTAGCTTATCACTAAAAAGTTTGGTATGATATAAGCCCTGACATTGGGAGGTGGAAGTAGCTTTCAGTGAGAAGTTTGTGCTGTCGCTGGTAATAATATTGTCGAAAATGTGAGTAGTGTTTGTTACCAAGTTGCTGCGGAATCAAATCTTAATATAATAAGCAGTCGTGTGAATGCCATATAATCAAAATCAAGTGATGATTAATTATCATTCCAATGTGAAACAACGGATCAAGCCAAAACTAATTTAACACATCTCAATGTACAAGTGATTACTCTGAATTACTTGAGCTATAAACTATATAGTCGTTTAGATTCATATACTAGAATGTGGGATTTCAATGGGAATCGCAAACAAAACTTGCTTAAACAATAAGCAAAAAGAATGAGAATAAATTTGTTAATTTTTCTCATTCTAATAAGAAAGCGGAAGGGGACAAAGTGAGAATTTTTAGGTTGGCCATGGTCATCAAAACTAGAGGTGACAAATTAATTCATTGAATTATTAATGGGTACCCGTTAAAACGCGTTTAATTTGATTTTATCGTAATACTGTAATATAGAGATGAGATCGATAGTGATGACGATAATGTAATGTGAAATCAGACTAAATGAGTCATAATTGTTACTCATTAACAACTTAATGAGCTGATTTGCCACCTCTAGTCAAAACCATATAACTTTGATATTATATAATACAAGAAAACGGAAAGGTGGTATTTTTCTAGGAAGTTCAACTCAATGAATTGCCAAATGTCAAATGCCAAATGCAATACCAACAAGATGCCAAATTGCAGAAAATGGTAATGGTAATGGTAATGGAAGTGATGGAAGCAAACTTAACGGTTCTCTCTTAATTCAATAAATCAAAGAAATTCCCAACTCACAAAGTGAAAGGCCAACAGAATTGCAAAGATGTCTCTCCCTCCTCTACTACTAGCTTCCTTCCAAATCCATGGTACTTTGCTCACTTTTTCTAAACAAATAATCACTTCTTGTTTAATCATGTTTGGCATTTCCAACTCAAAGTTTGTCAAACTTGAGATTTTGGGACCCATTTGCTGAGATCACCACCCCTCTCTTGAATTTTATATTCTAACCAAACAAAGGGGAAGGTAAAAGTAGGGTTTCCATGTTGGAAATGATGCATAATTAGCCTTTGGAGGATTGGGGTGGAGACACCCTCTCCTCTCGTGTCACTTTTTTATCACGTGACAATCGTTCATTTGTTAGTAATATATTTTTTAATACGTGAAATGTTTATTAAATAACAACACTACTAAAATTAAAATTTGATTGCATAAGAAAATTTCTCGTGCTCTTGTTGCGTAGGAAAAGAAAAGAAAAGAGGTGGTGAAGTTCCCACAATTGCACTTTTTTATTACGTGACAATCATTCATTTGACTGGTAATATATTTTTTTAATACGTGACAGATGTTTATTAAACAATAACGCTACTAAAATTAAAATTTGATTGCGTGAGAGAATCTCTCGTGCTCTTGTTGCGTAGGAAAAGAAAAGAAAAGAGGTGGTGAAGTTCCCACAATTGCTGATGGTAATTGCGAGTTAGGAAACAGCACATACCTGCCGTGAGCACTTGGTTTTTAGTTAGTGGGAAGGATTCGCATTGTCAAAAAGTCATGAATGGGTTCAAGCATTTGCTTTTGTTTTTGTTTTTTGCTTCTCTCATGCATGAGGCAATTCCCCATGTCCCAAACTCAAAGATTTTATTGTGAAATTATATATGGAACTTCAACGTTCTTTCACGTTATCAGAGCATATTAACATACGGTTGAAGTTTAAAATTACTTGTACTTCATATTATTCGCCATTTGGTGTCCACACATTTCGCTTCAATGTCCCACCTTGAAAAGTTAAGTACCTTGCATGAGTTTATAAGGAGTTGGACTCCTTCCATTATTAACTGGTTTGAGATAACAGGAGCTCTCAAACGCTAACCAGCTAGGAAGTGAATTATATGACGCTAATCGCTTGTTTGGACCCACTCCACAACAAAATATTATCACGCGAACCATTCATTTTAAAGATCATCATTCGAATATCACTCTTGCAAAAAATTAGTTCAGCTTTCATCTCTCTAACTAGGAGCAGTTTTCTCTCTAGCTATGAGCATTTTTTGTTTTGACATTCCCCAAAATAATTTTACAAAGGCGAATTCAGAACAAAGTTATTCTCGTACAATGATGCTAGCCATTATTAAATATTGAACTCATCACAAATATATATTACTTTTATATCCATTTAAGTCGGAAATGAGACTTCCTCCAACCAAGTAGCGACTACTACTCTTAAACCCGAGTTGGTCTAACTATTAGCATTTTACCATATTATTTATTGAAAATATTAACTCTAATTCTGAATCGCATGTGGATTGCCTTTAAGCATTAAATTGTGATACTCTTACAGAAAGATTAGCCAACAGATTCATGAATCTGTGGACTGGAGCACTAATGTGTTACTTTTGGATAGTTAATTAGTTAAATTTATTCCACTAAACAAATTGCATCACCAAATCAATTGCTTTGTTTTTTCTAGTGACCTTGTTCCAAGTTGCATAGGTCATGCTCCATTTGTTGGGCCAAAGTTTCTCCCACACGTTCCCTAAAGCTGATTAATTGCATCATCCCTTGCCCCCAAGTAGGTCCCTTGCTTTGTTGAACTTTTGCATTATTATGTTATTTCATGGTGAACCTTGTGGTGAGCATGACAATACCAAAGCTCATAAAATGAAACCTTGTTTTCCTAATTTACATATGCTCCAAATATCTTAATTTTGTCGAAAAAATCGAAAAAAATTAAGTCATTGCTCTTGAATTACAAAACTGTGGAAATTAAAACTATATGAACCAAATTAAAAGCTCGCACAAATTACATAAATTGAAATTGTAACTGATCTCATTTTATAAAAATTCTATTATGTTCTGATGTATCTTAAAACCGAAGTTTTTGGTTGTTATAACTTTGGTCATTTGATGCTGAAAGATACTAGCTAAAAGATTCCCTCATACCTCAGCTCTCATGTCATGAATAACGTATATTACTAGAGCTTCATATCACTTTGTGCTCTAGTTGTTGTTAACACTCACATGTAATTGGGGAAATTTGGAAAAATAACCAAAATTTGGACCCCATATAGAATTATAGCCATCCTTTTAATGTTATTATAATTAGAACCAAAAGTTGATATAAAAATACTGATATACCCTTTTAACAATGAGGGACGCAATTATGCCCACCATTGCAAAGATTAGAGCTGTTGTGGAGCAAAAAATAATCCAGAAAAATATGGAGGCGACACGTGGATTCTAGGGTAAAAAGAACAAAATTACCCTCGAGACACATCGGAATTCCTACGCGCGAGCAGTAGACAATCATCCCTCAATCAAGTCAAAAGTGCCCAAATAGGTATTTATTATAACCTATTTCATCTGTCCCTCATCATATCTTCTCCACAAGGTAACCCCTAAATCATTCATTTTTTATTATATTAATTAGCTAAATTAATTGATTAATTATTCAATTAATTAGCCAATTAAACACAAATCATGAACCTAGCCCACAAAACCATCCAAGTGGCCGGTCCATCTCTTCCCAAGGTGGCCGGCCACTCCCCTATATAAACCCCCTCATTCTCTCCAAAACTCAATTCCAATTCTCTTGCTAAATTCTCAAAATTTTAACTTTGACAACGGAGATTCTTCGGTCAAAGCCCCCCTCATTCATCGTTGGAGCATGAGGTTCTTGGCCTTAACCTAAGGTGTTATTTGTTTTATAAGTGCAAATTTGTCTAAGAACAAGGAGAAAGAAATTTGCATTCACAGTTGTAACCACAAAACTCGTTTGGGTGTTATCTTATTCCAACACCTTTTCTTCTGGAAATCAACTCCGCAAACAGTTGATCTACAAAAAGCACAATCCTTTTTCTATAAATCTTGTTACAGATCAGAGCCCAATTTGATTTTAACATGTACTTCAATCCAATTTGATCTTCAACAAAGAGAAATGCAAGAGGGACAGAAAGGGGGAGAGCTTACTGCTTAGTGGTTACCTAAAATAAATGATATGATTGTCTTCGAAAAACAAATTGTAATGTTGCGTGAGGCTCAAACCTCTGGGTTTTGCTAGGATGGGAAGAAGATGACAAAGATTGAGATTTTTGAAAAATTTAGAAAAGTAATTGTTAATATCAGATGGAAAAATAACCAAGAACTTAATAAAACTTCTCATCAGAAATTGGCTGAGCTTTTGAGCTTTTTGAGAGGGTTAGAATTGTCTAGGTTGCTGAAGTGAGGCTTTGAATTTCTTTGGATTTGTTTTGTAAAAAGTTTTAATCATAAGAGTGTATAAGTACTTTTATATTAGATTTTAGTTATAATTATCATAAATTTAAAATAGTGGCTATAATTCTATGTAGACGTCTAATTTTAGTTATTTTTCTAAATTTTCCATGTCATTTCAGCTAATATTGAATCACCAAAAAACACATCACAACTTGCTCAGTGCTGCTTCCTTCACCCCAATCCTCAATAATGCGAACAACAAAATCTTACAGACATATTTGCATGATTTCAATGGTTCCAACCACTCATAAAATAAAAATAAAAAATAAATAAAATAAAAAAGAGCTCTCTCTTTCTCTCTCTCTCTCTCTCCCCATTTCCCTCAACAACGGGACACCTAGGGATGAGTTCGGTTAGGTACCGTTTGATATGCAGAAAAGACAAAACGAAATGGGACAGGACGGAACAGGACGGACCGAATGATGTAAATATTGAAAAAGATAAGGAGAAATTTTGTCATAAAATGTTATAAATTTGTGTTCCACAGATGTGGAACGGGTCGTTCCAGAGAAAGAGGTGAAACGAAAAATTAGCCAAATTTCAATTCGTTCCACAGTTTTTAGACGCAACAAACGTGGGACGGACACGTACCAACGCTACATTAGGTAACCGAACCGAAACACATGTACCGACTACCAAACCGAAGTTTTCGAAATGGCTATTTTCAGAACTGTTTGTGGTGTTGAGGTGGCTTGGAGGTCGTGATGCGAGAGCGAGATGGAGATGGACGGCGGATATGGAGGTCGTGCATGAGGCCACGGTGGTGGCTTGGTCGGAGAGAGAGACTCGATCTACAAGTGGGGTTGCATGAGAATTTAGAGGAGATGAGAATCCTAAAGAGAGGTTTGAATATTAATATGGGAGGAGAAAATAATTGTGGTGGCTGAAATGCAATGGTGGTGATAACTAAATTGCGGTGGCGGTGGCGATAAGGGGGTGGGAGGAGGAATCTTGGTGGTGGCGGTTGGGGGCGAGAGAGAGAGAGAGAAAAAAGATATGGTGATGCGGCGGCCGGAGAAGTTGCTGAGAAGACCAAAGTGAGGGCGTCAGAGTCGAGGGAGGAGGAAGTGATATGTGGTGGCTGAGCGAAGACCTAGGAGAGAGGGTTAATTTTAACGAAAGGCTGACATTAAATCTTAGGGAAATCCAACGGCTAATATTTACTTAATTCAATAAATAAAAAATAAAAAATATTTTCATTTTGGATCGATTTTACTGAACAAACCCTTCGTAGAAACCGAATACCATACTTACCCAACTGTTCAAGATTGTCGGATTAGCTTTTTTTTTTTTTGAAGTTTTAACGAAAAGTCTACGGTACTGTTTACTTTAACGAAAAATCATATTTTTACACTAAAAAGTCAAACTTGGTACTATTCACTTTACCCTTTATTTTGTTCTTATCATTAAAACTCAAAGTTTTCAAGTCATTTTCATTAATTTTTCTTATTTTTTTCAACCCTAGGAACACCGATGCTTTTTTCCATCTTCTTTTCGATTATAAAGAAGGAAAGTGTTATTCACACTTTTTTTTACTTCACACATATTTGTTAATTTATTGTTTTTAATTTTTTTTTTCAATTTATTCGATTCGACGATAAAAAATGAAGAGATGTATGTGAAAAGTAAAAATAATGTATAGATAACACTATCCTATAAAGAATTATAATGGTTGGTGGGAGGAGGATTCTTTACCCTCCTAATCTCTCTACCCTTCCATGTCTTCTTATTTGAACGGTCACGGTTAAGTCATGTCAACATCTTATATTAATTTTTTTTTATAAAGATAATAAGACAAAAAATAATGTGTAAGAAGAGGGGATGAAAAGAGATGAGAATAGGAGGGTAGAGAATTCTCTTCCTTCCTGCATATGATTGCATAATTTTGCATGCTATTCTTTCTGTATTAAGAATCAAAGAGAGAGAGAGAGAGAAAGAACATTGAAAAGTGATATTTTCTGTTTGATATATAGTTAGGAGAGGGATTGTCTGCCCTCCTATTTCCATACTCTTTTCATCCTCTCCTGTTTTGTGTAATCACGGTTAAGCCACGTCAACATTTTATATTCCTATTAATTTTTGTTTTATTATTTTTATAGAAAAATCAATATAAAATATTAATATATCTTAACCATGACCACACAAACAGAATGAGATGAGAAGAGTACGGAAATTGAAGGCCAAACAATCTACTCCATTCTTGTTTACTTATGCTGGCGTGTACTGCTAGTTAAATATATAAACAAACGCAATTTGACAAGAAAAGCTTGTGAGCACAAAGACCCCACGGGATTGATTGGTGGAGATCGTACAAAATGAGTTACATATGAACAGTGCATCCCAATAATTTACACTTACTTGACATCACAGTACAGAAGTTCTTTGTACAAGACATCTGTTGAATTTTATGTTAGTAACATGGTGGTACATTAAGTTCCAACATGTTACCAATAACATTTCACAACTATTTTCGTATTTTGACAGTAATGAAGGGTTGGGGACTAAATGGGGTCTTGTCAATTAATTTGAGATTTAGGTTTGAATCTTAGCAAACTCCAAGGTTTTCTTGCCTTGCAACTTGTTTGTTACATAGTGTTTACTGTATTCTCCATGATTGTATCTTCTATACTTGCATGGGTTGTTTTTATCCACCAATTCTGCCATTGGTCCAACCTCTATCTCATAGCTAGGAGCATAAAATGTCACAATTGAAAGCCTGTCTTCCTCCTTGTGTGTCACTGCTCTATGCTCCACACTCTTGTATTTCCCATTTGTAAGAACCTGCATTTCATTTTTCATGTTAGAAAAATAACAACAATCAAAATGCCACTTTTTAATAATCAATATCAAGAATTACGCAAGATTAGCTCATCAGTCCAAAGGCGCAAAGCACCCACCCTTCAATTCCGAAAAAGAGGGTGCCAATCCTTTCAGGAGCTTCCCGCTTGTCCTTAAAATTACGAGACATTTCTTATGCAACTATATTTTTACTCACTTCTATGGTGTCTCCAATGTTGATCACAAGTGCATTGGGAATGGGCTTAACAGGGACCCATCTGTCATCTTTGAGGATTTGAAGCCCCACTGAGTTGCCCTTCCCTTGCTGCAAAACTGTGAGGGCACTCCCATCTGAGTGTGGACTTAGTCCCAAAACTAGGTCAGGTCTTGAACATGGAGGGTAGTAGTTCATCCTTAGGGCTTGCACAGCCTCCCCAAACATCTTCTCAAACACATCACCTTTCAATCCAAGGCTCATGGCTATGTATTTCAGCAGATTCTGGCACAGCTTCCTCACTTCCTTTGAATAGACCTCTACACTTTCACTTGAGTGGGGGAAAACAAAAGAAGGAAAAAGTTTTAGACTTTAGATTTTAATAATAAGAAAAAGAAATACTTGGCCCTTCCCAATAGATGGACACAGTTGACCCATGAATATAAATTTTTTGCTTTGGGTTCTTACAACTATTATTGTCATTCTAAAAAATCATTATTCAGTCTAACTTTATAAAAACACAAAGCAAACTTTTATGCCTAGAGGAGAGCAGTCTAACTTTATAAAAACACAAAGCAAACTTTTATGCCTAGAGGAGAGCACGATGAACTTTTTCGAGTGTTAATAACAGTTTTCTTGAGTTTTTGATTAATTATATATGTATATGTCAAACTGTGATTTGCATGACAATCAATATGCCTAAAAAGAGAACATATTTTGAAGCGTGGAAGAAACTTTTACCTGAAATTTTCTGGGTTTGTTGGCCATAACATGGGGTTTCTTATAAAGTTTGGTACAACCCCAAGAGCAAACATGTTGCACCAGTCCAATTTCTGGTCTTCTGATAAAACAAAAGCCTGGCCATATCCCTGAACTGTCCCAGGAGCCATCGCATACTTCTTCTTCTCCTCCAAAGGCAGCATGAAAAATTCCTTGGCCACCTTCTCTATGCTCTCGAGTATACTCAGATCAATCCCATGATTAACCACCTGTCATAAAATAGCCACAACAGACCAGTAGTTAGCTTCCATGATTTGCCATGTTTTTCTGATGCAAGCATTATTTCTACACTAATTCATCTAAATCGCGGAAATGGAGTATGAGAGATTCAAACTTTGGTGTAGAGAGGAGAGCACATTGCTCTAACCAACTTGGCTACACCCAGATCTGTATTATCATGTTTTCCTTACAAGTAAACAGAAAAAGAGAGTTGTGTGGAATTTTTACCTGGAAAAATCCCCAGTTCTCACAGGCATTTACAAGCTGGGAAATCTCACTTTTGATTTCATCTTTGGTCCCTTTTGCAAGCTTTGAGAAATTGATGGTGGGAATGTCAGTGGAGAATGGCATGGGAGTGGCAAGTGCTGGCCTCTCAGTCATGTCCCTCACAAATCTCTCAGGAATAATAGAAGGCTTGGATTTTCTGAGTTCTTGGACATCGTCAATGTGACCAACCTTGATGGGATAAATGGGTACAGGGGCCATTGGGGAGGAAGCACAATTTGGAGGTAACAAACTAAATTCTCTTGATTTGGTTAGTTTGTATTTGATAGCTCTCAAGTCTTGTAGAAGCCTGTATTTATAGGGAGAGAATCATTGATGTTAGGCACCTTGTTTTGGTCTTTGTAACTTAATTTTGTGTTGTTACGTCAAACATTGGGTGTGTGAGCTTGTGGGGACCTAGATTCATGCACTTTCTAAAGTTAAGTCATACATGTAGCCCCTTGGACTAAGGACCAATCAAATAATTGGCTAGTATTGTATAAATTTTTCGGTGTCTGTCACACTGCTAAATGTTGTTCTTGATTTACTCTTCTATAATACTTGTCTACTTATAACAGTATGTCGATATCTTTTTTTTTAGAAGGGGATTAGCTGTGGCAAGTCCATATTTTTAAGGGCCGAGAGAAGACTCACATAGGTATTTCAGCCTTTCTCTTGTTACCATTGTGCAATTCACTAGCACCAGGTAACCGTGTGTTAGTGTCTACTTATTACTACCATATCATAACTACATAAAATATTAGCCATATCGTTTACATAAATTATATATAATTCATGAATTGATAACATCAAGTAACCGTGTGATTGTTAAACCTGATAATTTTCCCAAAGCATCCTTTATTTATTTTTATGGTATGGCACATGATGCAATAATTGTTGTTCTTGTAACCTGTAAGAGAAAGGAATCTAAGTTCCAACAGTGTGGTGTGGTGGTGGTAGTACAAGCAATTGTCTATTGTGGCAGACTTATATGGGTGATAGTAGTAGGGGCCATTCTCATTTTTGCAGACCAAATCTAGTGTTGTCATCATGTCTTTGTCCACCCTCATCATCCTCCGGTCACCGTACTCTTTTGCATCCCTAACAGCAATGTTAGAAAGATTAAATTTGTAAATAAAATTTTATAAATTAAATGACATAAAAATTAATGATTGGAATCATAATTATTATTTAAGCGTTGATAAACATGATCATTTCTAATTTATGACACATAATTTGGTTTGCAAATTTTGTCCACAAATTTAGGTTTCTTAGCATTACTCCACCCAAAATGAATGTGCCCTCTCTTTGGTTTTTATAATTTAGTGACAATGTCCACCCATTTAACAGTGTTAAATTGTTGTCATCTCCTTAAATTTCTTGATAAAAAAAAACACGTGTCCAAAATGCGAGTGTCCCCCCTCCTCTCGAGAATCACATGCTCTCTCTCCTCTAATCAGAGTGGGATTTTCATACTTTTTTTGTTGTACTTTTTATGTTTATTTTAGAAAATTGTTATTAACACTTTAAAATTCTCATTTGGCACTTCAAACTTTCTATAATTAGAAGAAAAAATACACTTATGAAGAGTGTAAAATGAAATTTTTAAAGTGCTAATAACAATTTTTTTTTTTATCATTTAGTTTATTGATTAGACTGAATGAGTTAAAAAGAAATTAACTGACAAACTTAAAACGAAAGTGCATGGGATTAAAAGGGAGTGGGGAAATCCAGAATCACTCCCTTTATATCAACTACAAGGGCAATCGTTTTTTTACAATTTAAAAGGCTAACTAGTTTATAAAAGTTCATAATATACTTGGTTAATTAAATTTTGGTGAATGTAAAGAAAAATTTGGACACAAAACTGTAAACAAGTCTTTGTAATCAAATGTTTTTGTGAGTTGTCAATGAATGAATTCGGACTACGGCTTCTACAATTCAACTTACCTGTTACAGGTTTTTTACATGGTATCATCCTTTTTGCAGACCCAATCTCAATTGGTATTCAGATGCCTTCATTTTTGCAGACCAAATCTAGTGTTGTCATCATGTCTTTGTCCACCCTCATCATCCTCCGGTCACCGTACTCTTTTGCATCCCTAACAGCAATGCTAGAGGGATTAAACTTGTAGATAAAATTTTATAAATTAAATGACATAAAAGTTAATAATTGGAATCATGAACTATTACTTAAGCGTTGATAAACATGATCATTTCTTATTTGTGACACATCATTTGGTTTACAAATTTTATCTACAAATTTAGGTTTCTTAGCATTACTCCACCCAAAATGAATGTGCCCTCTCTTTGGTTTTTATAAGTTAGTGACATTTGTCCACCCATTTAACAGTGTTAAATTGTTGTCATCTCCTTAAATTTCTTGATAAAAAAAAAACACGTGTCCAAAATGCGAGTGTCCCCCCTCCTCCCAAGAATCACACGCTCTCTCTCCTCTAATCAGAGTGGGATTTTCATACTTTTTATGTTTTTTTTAGAAAATTATTATTAGCATTTTAAAAATCTCATTTGGCACTTCAAACTTTTTATAATTAGAAGGAAAAATACACTTATAAAGAGTGTAAAATGAGACTTTTAGAGTGCTAATAACAATTCTTTTTTTTTATCATTTAGTTTATTGATTAGACTGAACGAGTTAAAAAGAAATTATCTGACAAACTTAAAACGAAAGTGCATGGGATTAAAAGGGAGTGCGAAAATCCGGAATCACTCCCTTTATATCAACTACAAGGGCAATCGTTGTTTTACAATTTAAAAGGCTAACTAGTTTATAAAAGGTCATAATATACTTGGTTAATTAAATTTTGGTGAATGTAAAGAAAAATATGGACACAAAACTGTAAACAAGAGTCTTTGTAATCAAATGTTTTTGTGCGTTGTAAATGAATGAATTCGGACTATGACTTCTACAATTCAACTTACCTGTTGCAGGTTTTTTACATGGTATCATCCCTCTCTCGATCCTGACCTCCTTCCCACCATGTCAACGTCGGCCTCCTCTCTTCCTGGCCCCAAGGTGGCACAATTTCTTAAACTTTCCGAATGCGACCAAGATGAAGTCCAAAAACACAATGAATTGAATTCTACAACTTGGAAACACCCGCCCCCCTATCGTTATCTTTTGGAGGAAACTCTACCCCCATAAAATTGCTTCACTCCATCACGACACTTGTCACAAGTTTCATTTACACACACACACACACACACACACACACACACACATAAATACAGACATTTGTTTTCATCAATCCATGTATGACCGAAGCTAGGGCACACCATGTCATGCAATAATATAGTTCTGTAAACTTTTATAATACATACATACATACATATATATATATATATATTGTTGTAAAATAAAAACTGAAAATATAATTTCTTTGCAAAAGACTACCAATTAGCTAAACTAACTGTCTCCATTTAATCGGGGGAGGAGGATTTGAGTTTGACTAACACAACTGTAAGTTTGAATCCGTTTATAGCGAGTTTGATATATCACGATAACTTGACTTATACTATTTTTGTAAATAGCTCTTCATTTGTATAGAGAAAAGAAAAACAAAATTATCATGGAAAAACAAGGTCAAAACAAAAGAAAATATTTTCTTAAAATAATCTGAGGAAGGTGACGATGAATATGCTAAAGGTAGACAAAGAGATATTCCAAAGCAAATAGTAGAAAGTAAATAGTAATGTATAGTTTGAATTTGCCATGCAATTTGGTTCCCTTTATTTAGCTAGCTTCTATTTCTTGTGGTCGATTGCTAGTTGTAGATATAATTAGGATTTTGCGATCTCGTAATTTTTTTATGTAATTTTTGTTTCTTTCAGATTTATGTCTCGTTGTCAACTAAAAAACATTTATATGAATGGGTGCTTTTTAATTATGGACGGCAACCTACATAACACCATTGAGAATTGAGATTGGGAGATGGTGGTGCATGATATGTTTGATTGTTTCTTTCTGAAAAGATAGAAGACTTAGGCACCGTCAATCTCAATTTATATGATTGATCTTGTTGTTTGCGCAAGCAATATCAACCGACTAAATATCAAGCCAGTTTTTCAAGGGCTAGAAAGAATCGTGCACCGATGCAGTCCATCAATTTTTAGGAGCTAGAAAGTGATGTGCACATGTGCAAAAACTTCAGATTGCTAAACGAGATTCTCTTCAAATTGAGATTTTTTATAAATTCTTTGCAATCTCATGTTTTTTGTATTATGTTTTATCATGTATGTGTGAAAAGTAAAGTTAAATTGTGAGGTGACACATAATCCATATAGAATTCTACTTTGAAAGAATTTCGTAAAATTTTCTACAAGTCAATGTTACCACTCCTTAGTTTATGTCACGCGTACTACACTTACATTTAAATATAGGTAGTTAATATTTTTAAAATTTGTTTCTCTTCTTTCCACATATGTCCCTAATTTAATATTCCAAATCTTAACCATACCATACTGTTCATTTTCTTCATTAATATTAAACATTTCCAATTCGTTAAGGACTCCCTTGCTTTTATTTGTATTTTTTATTTTTTTATACAAACGATACTGGCTAGACTAATGGGACATGGGTGAGAGGTCTTAAGTTTGAATTTCGTGAATAACGAATTTGATACCAAATTAGATTGTCCATTGTGTGGCTTAGTCGAACTCTCCATTCCTTAGTGTAAAAATATTGGTGTACTAAAAAAATGGCGGGTAAGTCGGTTAAGCCTCACAAAAGACTAGTAAAAATGTGGTTCAAATTCGACTTTGATAAGAATCGAACCACATCTTACTTGCAAGTGAAGAGAAATAACATTAGATCGTAATAAAAAAAAGAAATTAAATTAAAAAAAAAAGAACAAATTGTAATGTTTAATATTAATGAAAAAATTAGAAGTATTGGTGCGATTAACATTTGGGTTATTAAGTAGGGGCATATGTGAAAAGAGGATAAACAATTGAGTGGAAAATGCAAAAAGGAAAGGTAAGAGGGAAGGTAGTTAGAAATTATTATTGGTTACCAAACGTCGTCGTTTGACCGTTCATGTTATAAACCAGAAAGATCCCTCGTGTGTGAGAGCGCGCGAGACAGATGAGAAACCCGTTGAACCAAAATCTCATTTTTGCCTTCACCGCCTCAAACCTTTCCCGCCAAAATAAACCGTCAAATTTTCATCTCGTTGAACAGCTCCGGCACTGTAAAGATTCCGGCTCCGCAGAGTCACTGCATTCCGCCGCTATAAAATCCGGTTATTTATATGACACTTTCACCACAAACCATGTCATCAACTGTTATGTTAGGCTCCGAAGAATCGACCTTGCAGGCCAACTGTTTGATGAAATGCCGGAACCAAACGTTGTGTCGTGGACCTCGCTCATGGCCGGTTATGTCGACACGGGTCAGCCCGGAATGGCTCTCTGGCTCTTTGGGAAGATGCCCGAGTGTTCGGTTATTCCCAATGAGTTCACATTCGCGACTGTGATTAATGCGTGTTCGATCCTTGCTCATCTCAGAACTGGGAAGAAAGTTCATGGGCTTGTTGAAGTTTTGGGTTTTCAATCTAACCTTGTTGTTTGCTCTTCGCTGGTTGATATGTACGGGAAGTGCAACGATGTCGATAATGCTCAACGGGTTTTTGATTCGATGAGTTGTAGGAATGTTGTTTCTTGGACTTCAATTATTTGTGCTTATGCACAAAACGCGCAGGGGCAGGAAGCACTTCAACTTTTTCGAGAATTTAATCGATTGATGTCGGAGCGCCCGAATCATTTTATGTTGGCTAGTGTTGTCAATGCTTGTGCAAGCTTGGGTAGATTAGTTTCTGGGAAAGTTGCACATGGATCAGTAATTCGGGGTAGCCATGATTCAAATGATGTGATTGCAAGTGCACTGGTGGACATGTATGCTAAATGTGGGTGTGTTGAATATTCTGATAAGGTTTTCCGGAGGATTCGGAATCCTACTGTAATACCCTACACTTCAATGATTGTGGCTGCAGCAAAGTACGGACTTGGGAGAATGTCTCTTCAACTCTTTCAAGAAATGATCGATAGAGGAATAAAACCAAACAATGTCACCTTTGTTGGGGTTTTGCATGCTTGTAGCCATTCAGGGCTTGTAGATGAAGGCCTCCAACACTTGGAATCTATGTTTGAGAAGCATGGAATATTACCGAATGCAAAGCATCATACGTGCGTCGTTGATATGCTTGGTAGAACTGGCCGGCTCAACGAGGCTTACGAACTAGCCAAATCTATCCAAGCAGAACCAAACCAAGAGGCCTTGTTGTGGGGCACACTTCTTTCGGCGAGTAGGCTTCACGGAAGGGTAGACATCGCTGTTGAAGCTAGCAGACGGCTAATAGACTCTAACCAACAAGTAGCGGGTGCATACGTCACATTATCAAATGCTTACGCATTGAACGGAGAGTGGGAGAACTCTCATGATCTTAGGTCAGAAATGAGGCGTACTGGAGTGCAAAAAGAACCCGGGTGCAGCTGGATTGAGGTCAAGGACTCAACTTACGTATTCTACGCCGGAGATGTGTCATCCTGTGCGCGAGGGAGCGAGGTGGTGGCTTTGTTGAGGGATTTAGAAGGGAAAATGAAACAAAGAGGGTATGTAGGAGGGAGTTTGGGACTGGTCTTTGTCGATGTGGAGGAGGAGGCCAAGGAGGAAATTGTAGGTTTGCACAGTGAGAGATTAGCGTTGGGATTTGCGTTGATAAGCATACCGAAAGGAGTGATCATTAGAATAATGAAGAACTTGAGAATGTGTAGGGATTGTCATGAAGCTTTCAAGTTAATTAGTGAGATTGTTGAGAGGGAATTTGTTGTTAGAGATGTTAATAGATTTCATCACTTCAAAAGTGGTTCCTGCACGTGTACGGATTTTTGGTAATTAGTATCCAGTTTGTGTTTATATACTTAATGATTACGGATATTTAATAAGGAAAACTAATGAAAATGGCTTGAAAACTTTGAGTTTTAATGATAAGGACAAAATAAAGGGTAAAGTGAATAGTACCAGGATTGACTTTTTAGTGTAAAAATATGATTTTTCGTTAAAGTAAACAGTACCGGGAGCTTTTTGTTAAAGTTCCCTATTTAATATTGATCCCCGGAAGGCAATTTTTCTCTATGCAGGATGTCCAGTCTTTCTTAAAGACATTGCGCACTGAAGAAACCTCGCTTCTCAATTTTTCGTTGAATACGATCTCATTTATTGACATGGTTGCTTAAACACTTAAAACCTAAATAATAAACGACACCAAAGTTGAAGAAAATTGAGAAGATTTTTTCAAGACGTCCCAAATAGAGAATCTCTTTCTCCCAGAGGACATGAAAAACCCATGAATTCTCCAAAAGTAGCAAAAGACGTCTGACCCTTGCATTGCCTTATACAAACAACGTTTCCAATCTCCAAGTTCGGATTAAACTTCTGCCAAATTCACAAGCAGCCATCTTTCCATTAACAGTCTAATGCTCATCATGTCGGAAAGTTTTCAAACAGAGATCTCCTACTCCGGCAGTCCATGAGAGCTGTTCAACCATACGGGGCTGACGCCTCGAGAAAATCTTCAAGAAAGAAAATAAATTCCACAACTCAAAAGAATTAAAATGATGATTAGAACAGATAACTCCGATGATGCAAAAATGCTGATAGCTGTATTATTACTTTAATCGTTATTGTTTATGTACGATAAATAGTGCACAAATCCTGGAGGCAACACTGAAAAGAATACTCAATGTTGGAGTAAAAAGAAAAACAAGAGAAACAGAAAATACATGTAAATAACCAGCACCTGCTGCTGCCAGCGACCAAAGTCAGCACCCAATCAAAACCGGTAGAGTAACACTGATTCGATAAAACCTGTATACTGTGGAAAGTATCCGGCTTCCTCATCATAAAAGAACAAAACTAGATATTAATTCAAATCTACATATTTAACGTTTCAAGGCAAGAATCAAATCAAGAAAAAGCTTGCCTATCTAGCACGACTGATGTACTACACCTACATCACAGAAGAAAGACTGTTATCTTACTACGTTTAAAAATAACAGAAAGAACTATTCGTATATAAGCTGCCAGAATAACAATCAACTGAGAGAGAGAGAGAGAGAGCAACACCACCATGGAATTATGGGAGAGTGGTTACTGAAAGTGGTGTACACAGGTATGAACACCCTTAAGCATGGCTGCCTCTACAAAACTTTATCGCTAAACATATCAAAACGGAACTCAGCCATTTAAATTTGTTGTGCACTGAAATTCAATATAAAGCAGCCATATCAATCACCAACATGGATAGATCTACAATTTTGCGAAACGTAATTGGTAGAACCTCATTCGCTCATTGTAAATCTAACGCTGATAACTCAACAATCAATGGCGACATTGGCAAAATACAAGCTTGCAAAACAATGAATGACACCACATGGAATACAAGTGAAAGTAGCATGAAAACCAACAAGTTGAGTGCCACGGAAAAAATGAGTATGTTCACTCAGTTGATGCAATAAGCAAACCAGTCTGACCAACACCAGGACCATTTGAACTGAAACTACAGTCACGGCTCATGAACCACAGCATAAGATATTATTACTGATAATAGAATAGCAAACTGCAAGCTTAACATAAACCAAAAACAACAACAACAAAGCCTTTTCCCACAGAAAGGAAAATTATATTTCTAAGTTACTCGTGAGCAACAACTCCAACCGAGAAAAAAGAACCCCTTGTAAATTTTTGAAACTAGATATAGAACTTCAACTCTTAAATCTCAGTGTATCACAAGTAGATAGCATGAATTGCGAAAACAATTTCATGTGTACACATCAAAGCACAAGTTATTGATGCAGAAGTAAACTGACACATCCTACCGCATACAAGGAAAAATTTATTATTAGAACAACACATGAATAATATAGGGTAATTCTTGCAATAGAAAAACATTTGAAAACCTGCTTTTCTTACACTTGGAAGTCTTGAACTCACATGCAGCGATGGTCCTAGAGTGTACTCCACCACGTAGGTCACAAGTCTGAACTTCTCAGGGGTTGCTCAACCAAAGTTCTTTGATTATCACCTACACCAACATAAAAAAGTTCCAAGGTAACTTCAACATATTGATAAATACATTACTCGAACGACTCCTCCCTTGTTGCCATTAAAGTGAAGTAAAATATTACATACCTGAAGATTTCATTCATGCGTCGGTCCTTGGAAAGCTGGCACAATCAACAAAAGCTTAAGCTTTTTTTCTACAAGTATAAGGGGAACCTTGCCCAAGAATTTGGTTTGCATTCCATCAAAATTTTAATAAAACAAAATAAATGCTTGATAGAGCATTGACCAGTCACCACAATATCAGTATTCAACCTTCTCAAAATGGTTGCCTAAGAATATTCTTCAAATCCCTATAGACATTTTTTAAACCCTCAAGCTCCAAACTACAGGAGCCCAAAAAAACATATATAACTGAACTATTACAATATCTCCGAGCTGTGCTCCCGAACAATTAATTCCTCTTTTCCCAACCCATGAAAACTTATGGCTGAGCATGATGTGCCCTTGTCGGTGTCAAAAATAGACTTAACTTGCAAAAAAATACATTACAAAAATTGGTAATCAATCTCACTTTGTACACATGTACAGAAGAGTAATGAACTGTCAGAAACCAGCCTTCTATGAAAATTTTCAAGTGAAGGTCCAGGCGGGCATCCTTTCTCCTTTTTTTTCCTGATGCCTGCCTTCTTAGGAGAGAAATCATGAAAACGTTCAATATATACAGGGTTGACTTAATCTCTGGCACCACCAAATTTGGATCGACTTATGGCCTCCATTGCAAGCTTAACCAGACGGATAAGCTCCTCTAAATCTTGGAAGCTGAAATCCATGACCCTCCTAATAGAAGAAATAGAACCATTCTTATGTGCATCTCCCAGTTTTGTGCAAGCAGCTGCAAAAGCATTCTGGGATTTCCTTGAGGCTTCCATTGCAAAATTTACATCCTGTGTCTGCAAAATAATACATACTCATCTTAAAACCATTACCATATACTTAAATCTGTGCGAAAATATCTTACTGGTCTTAAATGAGATGGGATGACCTACGAATTTATAATCCAACTAAGTACTTTAAAAAACAGAAGCGAAAAAGAAACTAGAATGAGCCTACTGTCAAAACCCTGCCAACTAAAAGTCCTATATATGCACTGAGTTAGCTGTCAATTAAGAAATAATCAACTTTCAAGATAATCACAAGTCACTCAAGATGCTTATAGGAAAAAAATAGGCTTGCTTGGAAGCTTTCATACAATAGTTTTTTTTTTCTTTTTCTTCGCTGAAACTCCAATAACAATTGGCTAATCTAGGAAAACATGCAATACCCAGTGGCTGGAAATTTTAATTCAGCTTCCTAACACTTTTATCCAGTATACATCCATGATTCATAGTACTGAATCTTTGGTCCTGAATAAGTGAGTATCAAAATACCTTGAAAGAACAATTCTTAGCAAGTTCATAAAATTCATATTGAGACCGAGTGACTGAATCAACTTACAAAGTCAAGCAGCCTGACAAAATTAGAGCGGTTACGAGCAGCAACAACATGGTTTCCAAAAACATGAGAACCAGCTCCGTTGGACAATATAGACTTTTCTGCCATCAATTGGTTGTTCAAGTTATCTAAATCTGATGCAGAAGACGATGGAGACTCACCTGAACAGAGAGTTTAAAGACAGGAAAAAAAAAAAGTTGAGTTGTTTGATATTCTTTCTCAGTAGAAAGGTCAGAAGACACCAGATTTGGACCTCCTGCTGTTTTTATCAACAGAAGCTATCAGGTACATTTTTATCAGAAATGACAGATAGATAATGGTAGATATTTTATTATTAGTTATATGATAAATATGTTTCTGCAAATAACAATAACAGACAGTATCTCTAAAGACTTGACATTTTCAAGTAAACATGTAGTGAATTGTAAGTGATACAAGCAAGGGGACCACATGATTGTTCAGTAACATAAACGTTCAAACTAGAATAAATAACCTATAACTTGAAATCGCAACCATCTCCTAGTGGAAGAACAAAACTGAAACTTGACATGAAATCCAAAGATTATCGCATAAATCATTCATAACCTCCTTACCTAGAGGAGCCATATTGAAAGTCGCTTGCAACTCACGCCGATCTCTGTTTGTACTAGAATGTTTACAGTAAACCACCCTCATGTATGCCACCTCCATGCATTTATAGGCCAAGGCAGCAGAAGCCACTTCTTTGCGGCTTTCATATTCATGGGCACATAATCTGTGAATTCAAAAGGTTCAGCACAGAGCCAAAACCGGCTATAGGAATGCAGAAACAAAAGCTTCAAAACTGTATGGTACATTACGTATTTTATTAAAATTAAAATGGGCCATCTCTGCATTAAATAATAGCTAATTGAATCTATTAGCTGAGAAATAAGTCATCTGGTCGAGAAACATCTATTTCTCTTAAAACTGAGAGCATTTAACTTACTCGCAAAGTTTAGCTGTAGTACTGTACACTTGCAACGTAGTTATGTCTCCATGTTTGCCATTCTCACTACTGCAACTTTCTAAAAGCACAGCTCCTTGGAGATACTTCAGGGCAGCTTGAAAATAAGCCTCACTACTTTCAAAATCAAACCCAGAGTTCTAAAACATAGTAAAAACACAGTATGAGTTAAGAGAACAGAAAAACAAATTTGTATCCATTATGTTATGTACTAAAGATAAGCTAAAAGTCAAATGAGAACAGGAAACCTTAAGATAATCAGCATAGTCTCTAAGCCTCTTGGCTTCTATCAAGGTATTAGTAGTAGTTTGGCCTGAGGAGTTTCTCACAGGACTTGGCGCACTGACATCTAATGCTCTCTGTTGATCAGGCATGAGATGTACTAAATTGAAATTAACTCCATTCTTGTTAGCAGCAGTCCCAGCCTGCTTTAGTGACTTTGGCACATCACCACTGACAACGGTATCAACTGGAAGCCCTTGAAACACTTCTACTCTCTCAGATGCTGCAATAGGTTGGGGGCAAAGAGATGGTGTTTCTTCTTTCCTTTCATCTTGGCAATGTGAAAACAATTGTGGTTTCCCACATCTTGACTCATGTTGCATCTGACCGCCCTCATGATTCTGAATCAGGTTCTGTTGCAGGGCGCCCTTCCTATTAGGGCCCTGTGTAGAACTAAACTTCACATCTGACACATCATAGTCCTTTCGTTTTAGTTGAGTTTCCACTCCACTGTCACTTGACCCATGTCCTGCATTATCCCCCCTACCAATATGATAGTTTTCATCCTTGACCTCAACCCACTTAGTGCTACACTTATCAGGAAGATCGTGTCTAATATTATTCCCTTTTTCATGAACATAATTGGGTTCCATCTCAGACACATATCTTTGACTCTTCTTCAAGTAATCATTCACTGGATCAGAAACCTTCATCCTGTTCCTATCCAAATTAGAAGTGCCACTTCTAACAATGTCCTTAGACTGCAAACAGGAACCCTTGCCAGATTTTTGCACACAAACAGCATCTCCAGAGTGGTTCTTGTTCTCTCTATCATCTTCATGTGAATGATTCATGACATGCTGATTACTGAGGCACTGACCATTTTCCAAACCATCATCATTACCACTGAGCAAATGGCTATTCCAAACTTCACAAGAAGGTTTGGCAGTGACATTGAATTCACCATTGGCATCTCCATCCTGGTAGCCTACTAATGAAAATTTATGGGATTCAGTATGACTACTACACAAAATTGATTCCTTCTTGGTTGTCCCCAATCTATCAATGTTACCAGTTCCATCCCCGCCCCAGCATCTTTCGGAATTATTTGTTAAAGGAAAACCACCATAAGCGGAATCATCTATCCCCAAAGCATCTCCCCTTGCTGAAGTAAGCCTGTCTGCATTGGAGGTCCTCAAAGGAGATGAAGAAACTGATTCTACAGGTGAGCCTTTTACTTCTTCAAAGTTAACTCTAGTTTTATAGGAACCTGAAACCTTTGAAGAGCTTGAAGTGGCAGCCAAAGAAACATGCCCGGATCCCAAATCCCTTCCCAATAAATTTACACCATTGAATGTTTGTTGAGATGCGTTCTTTTTACTATGTTTCTTGGGTTGCTGGTCTTTTACAATACCCCTATCCTTTTCCGCAAGATGAATTGAATGAACTTTGGTGCCTGACATGACAATCTGGGTTGCTCTGCTTTTTCTATTTGATCTATCATCTCCATTGCTAGTACTAGACTCTTTACGATCAGACTTCAGAATCCTGGACTTCTTCTCCTTCCGATATCCGCTTTCACCATTTTCCTCCTTGGTACATACCTTCCCTTCATGCCCAAAATCTTGAAATGTCTCCACATTATTCTGAGAATCCTGCCACTCTCTCATCTTTCTTTTCTTCATGGAACTATCTCTAGTACCTGTTCTCACGTCCAAAGCCCCACCATGCAAGGAGACCTGAATTTGGTCTTTCAATTTCTTTGCAGAAACTTGTAATTTGTACTTGGCAGGCTTGGCTACATCCTTTGTGTCTTCAGAATGACAGAGGTCATTGTATTTGGCGTCCTGACCACGTGCCTGGGTTAACAAACCAGCACTTGAACCGACACAAACCTTTCCAACGTCAACATTAGAATTCGGGTTCTTATCAGCTTGCCCCATATCTCCTCTCTTCGGTTTCTTAGAAGTTCCAAATGTATGCTGATCATCCTCCTTGTTTTTCAATCTTACTACCTTGGCATTACCTGCAGATATAGAACAACCCAAATAAATACAGGCACTGGTTACTACTTTTGCATAAACATGTTATGGCAGTAGGAAAGGGAAACTTTACAGATAATCGCATACCTCCACTTGTTTGCTTCTCCTTCTGCTTAGGTATGCTTTTTTCAATTCCCAAGTTTTGCAGCTTGCTCATATGTCGAGAACTAGATTTCTTTATCAGATTTGATTCTAAAGGAGGCTGGTTTATGTCATTTGAGCTTATTCTTTTTACAGCTACTTGCAGGTGGTTCTTTGTAGAGTTCAAGAGACCACTTCCATTACCTGCATTTGGTATTTCCCTTGAACCATGTATCTTCTTCCCTTGATTAGACATGGCATGAGAACTGAGATTCTGATCATAATGTAGGGCATCAACTGCAAGTACTGCAGATGCTGTTCCATTAGCATGAGTCTGCAGCTTATTTATACCTTCTGAAGATGGCATCTGGTATAATGCATAGAGTGCTTTGGTTGTTTCCTCTTCACTTATGTCACATTGATTCATCCCGGGCCTACAAAATCATTTCAATACCACATTGAAAAGGCAGCAAAACAGGCACACATATGCTCATGTGATTACTCGAATATCTGCGTGTGTGTGTGTGTGTGTGTGAGAGAGAGAGAGAGAGAGAATGAAAAAGAAAAGGTGTGCAAATGTTATTGTCAACCCCAACAATGAGAAGGAAGCTTACAGCCAATTAAGCATGCTACACAACCACTTCTCAGGGAGTTGCTCCGGCTTAGTACCGTAGGGTAGAAGCCGCCACGTATGACAACTATCACAGCACACCCAATCTTCTGCTATAATGACAGGAGCTGCAGCTGCAGGTACGAGCTCCAAAGCCAGTCCATTTTCCTTTGTTCGTTGGCACAGAATGGGAGCATCTTTTGACAGTAACCTATTCTCGGACTTTTTGCCACTCAATTTTTCCTTTGGTTTATCCAAACATGCCCTCCCTTTTATATCAATATCAGCAGCAGGTCTTTCTGCTAGATCCACTTTATCCCTTTGTTCCAATCTTTTGCCCCACACTGAGACTCTTTGATTACCACTGACCTTATCCTTCTTTGACTTTGACTTCTGAATTTTTATATCAGATGGACAAACACCATGACCTCCACTCAATTTATCTGTTGGTAATACACCTATTTCAAACTCCATGCGTTCCTTTGTTGAAATATTAGGTGGCTTTTCATTGGTTTGATTTTCCTTTGACTTGATCTTGCCCTCAGAAGATAGCTTTGCTCTCTTGCTATGCACATTAGTTTTTGCTTGTTCACATGATGGACCTTTCTTACCAGCATTGCGTTTGGGCAGGTCATGCTCTTCCTTGCATTTGTATACATCAGAATCATCTTTTGCGGCTGAAATCTTGTAACCCTTGCACTTGACATCATCCCTGAGATCAACTGGAAAATCCTGATTAGATATCAACTCAAATGACTCTTCCTTCACTAATTCAGAGGAAGATAATTTTCCTTTCACCTCATTCTCATTGGCCTCCCTGGAAGCTTCAGGTGTCTTACCAATCACTTTCAAACAATTACCAACAAATACTGAATTGGACAAAGGTGTCGCTTTCAAGTCATTGGGCACATGCTCCTTGTCTTCTCGACTCCCAGCTTCTGATTTCTTTTTCATGATAATTTTCGTGTTATTCTTGATACCATTCTCAAGCTTCAGTGCTACCGGACTTTCACCCTTCCTGGATACTTTCATTTTTATCTCCTCTGACACTTTGGCGTTCCCCTGTGTGAAAACAGTGTCATCTACAGACAAAGATGAATGTTCTTGATGACCCTTAGATGAAGGCACTGGTTTTTGTTGATAAAGCCTTGTCTTTCTTGCTAAGCAAAGCAAACTGTCATGGAGTGGTGATAACAATGCATCACCAAGAACAGGGAAGGAAGTCATAACCTGTTACAAAACATAAACAACGCCCATCAATGCAACAGATCATTTTAGGTCCATCCACAGCTATAGAAACTGCACTAAAACATCTGAGCTTACCTGAATAATGTTAGTGGTAGTGTCATCCACAATCACTTGAGATGGAGGTATCATCTCCTTACATTCCTCAGGGCTGTTCTCCGAAGATGAAGATGGAGAGCTAAGTCCAAGACCACTATATATTGCTACATTCTTCCGAACCGTGTTATCAGGGTTCATTTTGATTCGAACCTTCAGTGTCCTTTGATCAGTTGGATTCCCCTGTCTGTTTGAAGTTTCATCTTTCAAGGAACATCCCTCAGCTACTTGTGCAAAAGGCAGGCATGAATTCCGTTTAACTGAAATATCTCCAGGGAGGACCCTTGAATTATGTGACAAATGAGCATTGTTAGCAGTTCCAAGCCTCACATTTGGGGCTGCTTTTGAATAAGATTTCAGATTCTGAGGGGCACCCTGTATGTTAACATAACCCACAAATGCTCAACTAAAATAGAACTTTCCAATCTGACAAGATCTCAGCCATAAATAAATCCTTCCTACCAAAAAACAAATAAGAAGAATTTTATCATATACCTCTGTTAAACTTTTAGGAGATCTTGATGCGTTGTAGTTTATCTGTGGGGTCCTTGGATGAGACAAAATGGACGAAGACCTTTCATGGGATGGTAAAAAAGAGCCATACCCACCGTATTTTGCCCCTGACAGAACAGTAAAGTCCATCCACCTGATGAGTCACTAAATTTACAAGGACAAATATGCAGCACTGTCTACTACTTTCATGTATGTCACTTACCCAAAGTCTCAACAGAATTCCCGCCCTCAAAATCCTTCTGGAAATGGCCCAGAGCATTCTGAATTCTCTCATCCTTGACAAAATCAAAAGATAGTGCCGTTACATAAAAAAAAAATTTATTGAAGTGTCATTACATAGATAAGATCAGAAAAAAAAAAAAAAAAAAAAAAAAGACTAAAACCACAATGTCTGTACAGAAACACAAAGGGTAATTACAGAACGTTGCAGAAGAAAATCCTACTTTACTTTCATTCTTTATTTTCTAAAGACGCTGATTGTCTAAACTTGTCTTACTGTTACCTAAAACCAGCTTAGCCCATCATGGGATTTGTTCACCTATCTGGCAATCAATAACGCTTTTCAAAGTTATTTTGATAGCCAAGACGACAAAATCGAGGAAGTGAAAACTAAATGTTAGTTTCAGAGACAAACATTTGGCCTACTAAACTCAACTCAGCTACTCAGCATTTGGAAATTTATAGGGGGTTTAAATATTTTGTTATCTTGGACACTGAACAAACAAGTATTGAGTTCAAATTCACTAATGCTTTCCTTGGATCAATAACCATATAAGTAATCTATGAAGCATCAAAATGAAAAAAAGAAAACTTCGGCTCATTTAAAAACTCTATATACCACAACTCATAGTCAATAAATGGTACCTATGAATAACCCCAAGAGTTCACTAAAATAATGCTGTTGCACAATCAAATATTCAGCAATCAGCCATGAATGTACTTTTTCTATACTTGAACAGAAAATAATCTACATTGTATCTAAAGCCAGCAGAAAACACCCAGAAACTTCACTGGCAGTTTCCGAAGCATTTGTATATCACAATGCGTTGGAATACAGCGCAACTTAAAGACAACTAATTATTGCATTACGTTTTACTATCCAAGGGATAAAAATTTCTACTTCACCCTGCAAACAGTTGTCTGCAAGTCTAAAATTCCATTTCAAACTCAATTTCCTTCCATTCTTATTTTTTCTTGGAAACCAAACAAGCAGTTAAAATTACAATCCACCATTGTAATACAACAGACATACATCAAAGACAGCATAGAAACTCAGTCTTAAGAACAAATTCAACACCCTATTATCTTCTTAAGATGTTCATATATTGTTAATCAACTCCAAAGCTTTCAGTAAAGATTCTAAGGAGAAATTCGAACACGAATGAATCAATGAGACAAAGATGCCCTTACAATGTAAGAGAGATCGTTGTCCGGGTCAAGGTTTCCCTCGTCATCATCCTTGTAATTGCAAGGAGCCTCGCCTTCTTCAAGCTCAGTATTATTCCCCTCCATCACAACCAACCTTACCAAACCCTAACCCTAACCTACCTCTACCCCCAAAACCCCAACCTTTTCACCCCTTCACGCACCGACCTTCCCTAAAGTCCAGCATCAGTCCAATCCCCAAAATACCCTCTCCGACCCACCAATGCTCTCGGAAAACCCAACACAACCCAGAACCAGATTCTCCGATAACCGAACTTTCACAGTAGGAATTTCAAAACCCCCCTATGAAAAAAATCCCCAAAAATATTAAATAAAAATTCACTGAATTCATATTATGTTAAAGCTCTTCCGGTGGAAGTCTCCGATCACCGGGTTCCAGGATCGACGGCGGAGATTGGTCGGGGCCGATCAGTGCTGATTATTGATTGGCTGCAACGGGTTTCGACGGCGGAGCAATCGTATCTGATTGATTCAATTTTACGCACACTCTCTCTTCTTCTTCTTCTCTTTGTTGGTGCACAATTTTATTAATTTATTAATTTATTTTATTTCTGCCTTGCTTTCCTTATTTTTGCCCCTTTTTCTATTTATTTATTTATTTTTATTTCTGATTTGTTTCTCTCTTTGGTTTGCGATTTATTATTTAATAGGTAAATTACATTTTATTCCTCAGATTTGGGATCGATTTTAATTCCTTACAATATCCTTAAAATATTTTAATTTCATACATTTACTTATCATTTTATTTCAATTTCATACATCCGTTAGAAAATTCGTTAAGTAAACCGTTAAGTGATAACGTGATGATGACATGGTTGCCAAATTTGTGTCGCATGGTAAAAAAAAATTTATACATTTAAAATATTATAATAATTTATCCTATAATAAAAAATAAAAGAAACCCATCTCCTTCCCGAGCACATCCATCCCACCCCACCCCATCCAAAACCCACCCTCAGGCATCGAAACGCCATGTCCTGAGAGGACGAAATCGTTATGCGCGATGTCACCCATGCAAGCCTCGTCGTCGCCGACTGCATTGGCCATGAAGTCACATTGTAGCTCAATCTTGAAGAAGCCCTGAAAGCTTCCCGATACGCTAGTGTGCACGTGTTTGTGGGTGGGGTTTTGATTTGGCTTCAAATTTTTTAATTCAATGTGCAGGTGTTTGTGGGTGGGGTGGGAGATGGGTTTCTAGATGGTTTGTGGGGTGGGATGGGTGTGCTTGGGGAAGAAGATAGGTTTTTTTTTTAATAGGATAAATTATTATAATATTTTAAATGCATAAAAAATTAATTTTTTGCCATGTGGCACAAATTTGGCAACCACGTCATCACTTAACGGTTTACTTAACGGATTTTCTAACGGATGCATGAAATTGAAATAAAATGATAAGTAAATGTATGAAATTGAAATGTTTTAAAGATGTTGTAAGGAATTGAAATCGACTTCAAACCTAAGGGAGTAAAATGTATTTTACACTTATTTAATTTATTTTTTCACGTATAATTTTGGCGTATGAAAGAAAGAGTGCATTTATTACAATAGCTTCAAATTCTGGGAAATCGGAGGCATCGGTTTCTGAGGAAACGACGATGTTTGCCACGTGTTTTGAGTTAGGCGAGATATGCTGCCGCATACTTGTCACGCAGAATGTGGACCTTAGTTTTTTTATGGTTTCGAAATGTTGGATTGGGACATGATTACTTAAGCAACGTAGTATAACAATAACAAAATCGAAAATAACTCTCTTTTAATAAATAAGCATGTTAATCAACACTTAAGTAACAATCCAATCATCAATAACCATTTCATTTGGTTTACAAAATTTGGTTTCTCTAGCTTACTCATTTCTTAGTTAATTGTTGTCTTGTTCATCTTTGAGATTGCCCACTTAGATTTTGCAAATCCTCACTTTGGTCGTCCTACAAGGCTGCAACCAAGTTAAAACATCTTCCGCCATCCTATACTCCGAGATTTTTAAACGTAGAACTATTGAATGCATTTCTCAACTTTTATGTTTTTTATAGTACTTACTATCCTAAACATATGAACGAGTTAAAAGTATAAGTTAGTAAACTTAATAAATGGGTTAATTACACAAACACCCCCTAAGGTTTTTTGTGTTTTTACAAAACCCCCTCAGGTTCTCAACATATCACAAACACCCCTTGATGTTTTAAAATCATTTCATCAACCTCCCTCCATGACAAAAAAAAATCTAGCAGTCATGACATAAGTTATGAAAATATAAAAATACCCTTACGAAGTTAAACTAGTGTTTGGCTACAAGTTTTAGTTAGACCTATCATTATTTAAAAGAATTTTTTTTTTTAAAAAAAAACCTAATAGTTCTACCATATAAAAACCTTTGTTCACAATAGCGTGAACACAAATATCCTTCGTTGGTTGGTTTCTCCAACCCTTGTTGCTCTAGTTGCTTGGACTAAATCTAATTAAGCTTCATTAATCAAGGTTGCTGAAATAAAGCAAAGAGCTACATTTGCCATGCAATTGAAGGTTGGTTTCATTAGAACATGTTTTTATTCGTTATTTTTCCATAATCTTGTTATAGTGTGGTTTCATTATTCTATTCTTCCCTCACCCAATGAAATCAGAAATGTCCTTTTATAATTTTCATGTCATTGTATCAAAGTTTTGTGTGGTGTAATTTTTAACGTCTTGTAGTTCATGCTTTTGTGATGATGTAATTTTGTATTTGACGTTGTGTTTATTCTACTTTTTACAGTGAGATTAGTTTAACAATATGGTAATGTTTGATATTGAGCTTCACTTTCAAAGCAACCCTACTAGAAAAAGCGTTAACATTGACAGCGATAAGTATTCCCTTATTGATTTGTATGATCATGTTTTCTCATTGTGCATTAATAAAGAAGATGCCCGTATATGGAATTTTTGGTTGAGTTTAGGCACCCAAGTACTGGTATGCTACAAGCTATAAAATCAAATGATGATATTAAAAGTAAGTTTCAGTTATTTGAATTGCACATGAAGTTTGTAGTTGATTTGTATTTTGACATAGTTAATGAGAATGAGAATGAGGGTAGCAGTGGTGACGAGGGTTGAGTACCTGAAGATATTGGTGAAGGAGAAAACGAGTTGTTCCCATTCACGGATGATGAGGACAACGATTTGAAACCTAATATAAATAGTGAAGATGTGGTTAATGGTAACGAATATGAGGATTACACATCCAATGCTACTAGTGATTATAGTATTGATGGTTATGGACAAGATTTGGACAATGATGATGGGCTTTCTGATTATAATTCGGACTCCAATCACGACAAGGTAGTTAGTTCTGAAGATGAGGAAGAGGTTGACTATATGAAGGGTTTGAGTAAGAGGCTATACAAGGATTACCTGTCAGGAAATGTGGAGTTGAAGGATGGTCAAATATTTAATGATATTAAGCATTTTCGGAATACACTTTAAGACTATGTTATACAAAAGGGATTCGAAATTCATCGAAAAAAGAATGAAAGAACTCGAGTTACTACTGTTTGTAAGGTATGATTCATTTCATACTATTTATAGTATACATGTTTAATATTATTGCTTTGCTCATGTTTTATTTTTTTATTTTATTTTTTATTTTTTTTAAACTCAGGCTATTGGTTGTACATGGTGTATTCATGCCTCTCCTACACCCACAATGTCCTTAATAACTTATATGATTAAGTCATACAACAATGAGCATATTTGTACTAAAGGTAAGAAGAACTCTAATGCAACTTCGACCTGAATAGCTAGAAAATTGGGTAATAGGTTAAAGAGCAAGACATAAGGCTAAAGAGGTCGTGGAAGGGAAGCATGTTGCATGTTATGGTAAGTTAAGAAGATATGAGAATAAGGTTCTCAAATCAAATTCAGGGAGCATTGTGAAGATTCAGGTTGATAGAAACTTGGGGTATCCTATCTTAAAGCGTTTCTTCATTTGCTTTGCATCAATGAGAGATGGTTTTGTAAATGGATGCAGGCCTTTTATTGGAGTTTATGGGTGCTTCTTGAAAAGGTCTTTTGAAGGCCAACTATTAACCGTAATTAGTCTAGACAGTAGTTCTGAGGTGTATAGCTATGGCAATAGTTGAATTAGAGTGCACAGAAAGCTGGACATTCTTCATGACTCACTTGGAAACAATAATTGGTAGTCACAACTCAGACAACATTCCATGGACCTTCATGTCAGATAGACAAAAATGTAGCATTATTCTTATTTTGTGTTTTTAACATACTTTGACTAAATGAATTTTGTTAACAATGTTGCGTATTTCAAGCGTGTTATTGACGCAATATCAAACATATGGAACATTCTCCGCATAGACATTGTTGTAGACATATCTATAGCAATATGAGAAAAAATGAACCTTGGGTTACTTCTTCGAAGTAACTTATGAAAAGCAGCTAGAACATGTGATGTTGCGAGTTTTACAAAGGCAATGGAAGAAATAAAGAAACTTGATGAAGACGTATGGAATAGGCTAAATAAAATTTACCCTTTGCAATGGAGCAAGCATGTCTTTGATCGTCTTGTAAAGAATGATCATATTACTAACAATATGTCAGAATCATTTAATTCAGTGGTGAACAAGTGGAGAGGAAAACCAATATTAATGTTCATTGATACAATTAGGGAAACAATGATGAGACAATATCCAAATAGATGTACAAGAGGGATGGAATGGCCTACTAGGCTAACTGAAGGCGCAAGAATGAAGTTAAATACAAATGTGCAAGAATGTAGGAACATTACAGTAGCTCATGCAGGTAATAATTATCAAATTGTTTTTATTTATTCCATAGTATATCTTTTTCTTTTTTTTTTTCTGAAACACTTAGTATGACTTTTTTTTTATTGGACCAGGTGAAGACGAGTTTGAAGTGCATGACATTTCCCAAAAGCACATTGTGCAATTGCCTACAAGCCACTGCAGTTGTATGGAATAACAAATTAGCGGGATTCCATGTAAGCATGTGTGTGCATGCATTATATGGAAGAGAGCCAACCCAGAAGACTACTATCATGAATTCTTCACCAAAGAGAAGTAAGTGGCATCATACTTATATCATATTCACCATGTTCCAGATGAGAGATATTGGGCAGACGACCCTTATGTTGCCATTCATCCCCCACCCTTAAGGAAACCCCGTGGGAGGCCCACAAAAAATAGGAGAAAAGAGGCGGATGAACGGGGGAAAGAGAAAGAGATCTTATGCATTATCATGCAAAAATTATGGTACATTGGGTCATAATAGAAGAAGATGCCCAAATGGAAATCTTGAAATGTTTCAAAGAAGAGGTGTGAATGATGCAAGGGGAACGGGAAGAGCGAGTAGATGAGTCGATGCACGAAGGAGAACTGGTAACATTAGGAGAGGAGGTCAGAATCTATATTTTCATATTTACTGGCTACTACAATTTGATATTTTGTTTTTGTTTTTACATATGAATTCATTCTTCACAATTTCATTTAATTTTTGTATTTATGTTAATAGTGCCAAACGAGGGAATTCAAATTGGTGGCACTCATGTAGTAAGCCAAGAAATATAGAAGTCAAGTTCCTGAACCAAGTCAAAAGATTAATTAGAAGCCAAGCCAATGCAACAAACCAAGTTGTTGGCAATCAACCATTTTGAAGAAGTTGCTGCAATTGGATTATGACTTTTGTTTTATATTTTGGGTATAATATGATAATATTATGTTTGGTTGTGCATTGTTTTTAAATTTATCGTGTTAAGTTTTATTTTGAATTGTTGCAACCTGTTGAAAATATTAGATTGTTGAATGTTGAATTGTTCTTAAATCTATCGTGTTAAGTCTTATTTTGATTGTATATTGCTTTAATGCTTGAAGCGCGTAGTCATAGGGTTGGCTGCACTCAATGAATTGGTTGTTAGTAGAGGGGAATAATATTTTGAACAAGAAAAAGATGATCAAGAAACATAGAGGGGAATTTTTTGTATCATGAAACACAAAAGCCACTAGGCTAGTTTAATTGGAATAATATGATAAATATTATGTTTGAGGTGTTTGGCTGCAAGTGTATCATCTTCCTAACTGGAATATCATATTTCTAATTGGAATATAAACAAGGTTAATTTTGTCATTTAATTTTTTTTTTGTTGATGTCAGCATAAAACTAACAACACTTTAACTAAATGGGTTTTGTGAAATGACTTTAAAACGTCAGGGGGTGTTTGTGATATGTTGAGAACCTGAGGGGGTTTTGTGAAAACACAAAAAACCTCAAGGGGTGTTTGTGTAATTAACCCCTAATAAACTATAGTAACTAATGCTGTCACCAATAATTCACCCATGTCGTGGTTGCAACATAATTAAAACAACGTAAGTTCACGATCCCTTCAATCCACCAGTAAATCACCCATGTCGCGGTTGCAATATAGTTGAAACAACGTCTACCATTGCTGAGCGCAAACATCGACACCCATACTATAAAGAGAAAACGATCGATTACAAAGACCAAAGATACGCCTAGTATATAAGTGTAGACATCAAAATTTTGGTAAATAAATGTTGACCGATAAATCAAAGTTTCAACGCTCATGTATTACATAAATTTTACACATAGCGTGTAACTCGACGAAAAATTGAAATGAGTCGAAAAAGTCATCAAACAGGACACGTGTCAACACCTGGCAGAAACGACTTATTTCATCTGAAATATTATATTCAAAATTAGGCCTTGGAAAATTCTATAAATAGAAGCCAATTTTATTCATTTGGGGGGAGGAATTCATATTACACCAAAACCTTGAAGCTTTGAAACTCTGAAACTCCGAAGCTCTCAAGCATCCAGGTTCCCGAAGAATCAAGAAAGCCCTCTTCGTTCTTCGTTCATCGTTCTTCCCATATCAAGCCCCGACGGCCCTTGGATCAACAATCATCCACCTTTAAGATCAAGCCCCGACGACCCTTTGAAGAACTTCCACCAATTCAAGATCAAGCCCCAAAGGCCTTTGAAGAACTTCCATCAATTCAAGATCAAGCCCCGACGGCCCTTGAAGAAAGTGTTCATCGTTCATCATCCGTTCATCCTAAGATCAAGCCCCAACGGCCCTTTGGATCAACAACGTCGACAAATCTATACATCCAACCGTTCTTCAAGATCAAGCCCAAAAGCCCTTGAAGATCCGTTCATCACTGTTCTTCAAAATCAAGCCCAAAAACCCTTGAAGATTCGTTCATCACCATTATTCAAGATCAAGCCTCACCGCCCCTTGAAGAAACACTCATCCTCAAAATCAAGGCCCAACGGCTCCTTGAATATCCGCTCAAATCCACCTTCAAAGATCAAGCCCACGGCCCTTAAAGAACGTTCATCCTTAGATCAAGCCCAACTGCCATTTGGATCAATCGCACATCCACAAATCAACACCTTACAGAGATCAAATCAGAGGATCAAATTTGAGAGAGATTGTAACCCAAAATCATCAAATACAAATATTATTTTGTGCACGTTGTTCTTGTCTCATTCGTTTCAGGAAATTTTAGTGTTTACAAATTTGGCACGCCCGGTGGGACAATCTCTACCTCTCATCTCTTTCTCCGTTCAAGAAATTCAAGCACACTTTCAAAATCAATGGCATCAGGTAAAGGACAAGCCGTTCTCATGAAGGGAAGAAGCCTGAGCACTTCCGCCATAAACGGAGCATCCATTGGCGCCACAACCGCTCCTCAACATGCCACTTCAAAGTTGGTGCCTTTAAAGGAGCAAGGGGAGCATCAAAGGCGCGAGTCCATCATCAACCTGACCTCGCTGGAGGCACCGAAGCATGATGCTGAGGCACACAAGATGACATCCCAAAGCAGCCAACGACGTTCTTTGTCTGCATCCTGGATGTCTAAAGGAAAGTCACGTCTATTGGTTGCACAAGTCATGACCATCGGCATTACCTCCATCAAAGAACAACTGGCTCAAATGAATGAAGCGATTGCAAGGCTAACACAGATTGTGGAAGAAAAAGACTTGCAAATCGCTGCACTTGTCAGCCGACTGGAGCCACAGGACGGCAAGAACCCCGACCCAGAAGATGATCCACTAAAAAGATGAGCTGGCAAAGAAGAAGAGCCTCCGGTGGAGAGAATCGATGTGAAGCCGGAGCCAGACCAAGCAGCAGCACTTATGGGATCTCTTTTTATCCAGCAACTGTAGGAGATGATCACCAACACCATCAAGGCACAGTACGAAGGGAGCTCAAATACCTTCGGGTTGTACTCGAAGTCGTATTCAAAGAAGATTGACGCCTTAAGGATGCCGATGGGTTATCAACCGCCAAAATTTATGCAATTTGATGGAAAGGGAAACCCGAAACAGCACGTTGCCCACTTTATTGAAACTTGCAACAACGCAGGGACCGAAGGGGACTATCTCGCCAAGCAGTTTGTGCGCTCGCTGAAAGGAAACGCCTTTGAGTGGTACACGAACCTAGAGCCTGAGTCCATCAACAGCTGGGAGCAATTGGAGCGGGAATTCCTCAACCGCTTCTACAGCACCCGCCGCACTGTGAGCATGCTAGAGCTAACGAGCACAAAGCAGTGGAAGGACGAGCCAGTCATTGACTACATCAACAGATGGCGCACTCTAAGCCTCGACTGTAAAGACAGGCTCTCGGAAACCTCTTCAATCGAGATGTGCATCCAAGGCATGCAATGGGGTTTGCAATACATCCTTCAAGGCATTAAACCACGGACCTTCGAGGAATTGACCACTCGCACCCATGACATGGAGTTAAGCATCGCCCATCATGGGAAGAAAGAATCAATCGCCGACTACAAGAATGACAAAGTTGTTGGGCCAAAGGTGGAGAAGACTGCGTGGAAACCCACCAAGAAAACAATGACGGTCAACACAGCTCCCGTCAAAAACCCTACATGAGGCAAGGCGATTCAAGCTGAAGCTTTTCGTGATCAAGAGATGCGTAGACGCACTTTGAAGGAGCTCGAAGAGAAGACTTATCCATTCCCCGACTCTGATGTAGTTGCCATGTTGAAAGACTTGCTTGACAAAAAGGTGATCGACCTACCTGAGTGCAGACGGCCGGAAGAGATGAATCGTACTGATAGTCTAAGGTACTGTAAATTCCACCGTTTCATCAGTCATCCAACGAAAAAGTGCTTCGTACTGAAAGATCTCATCCTTAAGCTAGCATAACGAGGGAAAATCGAGCTTGACCTTGAAGACACGGTTGCGACACACACTACTACTATCATGTTTGGATCACTCGATCATGTGCATCTCTGAAGCATGCATGACTATTCCCGTCAATGTTCAAGTCACACGGCACCTCCTACATAACCATCACCGGGGGCAAGTAACCAAGATGTATCTACTGGTGATAAGAAATGGTGGACATCGGTGACCTACAAAAAAATGAGGAAGCCAAGACTACAAGCCATAAGGCCAAAAGAGGAGCCTAAACCAGCCCCTCGAACTTCAATATTCGACAGGCTGAATCATTCAAAACCTAGAATTTCGGTGCTTGATAGCATCAGTGAACTTCCGTCTTCAAAAGGCTTAAGACGCCAACACCGTAAAGATCTGTCTTTGAAAGGTTATCAAAACCCAAGAAACAAAGCGGCACAGCTAGATCTCCTTCACAACTATCGGCTTCGGACAGACTTGAAGAAACTAAGAAGCCTTCTAGAAACAGGAAGACAACGCCAAAGGAAGAAAAGCTCGACAGTCTAGCAGGAAAAGACGATGTTCAAAGCTTGATTCCTTCAAGGATGAAGCGCCAAACAACTTTGGAAGTCGACACAAAATGACCACTAAAGGTAAGGAGGCGCACCATCATCTACACCGGCTAATCTTCACGCCAACAAACCCAAGAAGACCGCACTGAAGAGGAGGCCCAAGAAGACAAAGAAGACGAAATCCCAGAAAAAGACGTCACTTCCGGACCTGTCAACTCAAAATCTTCACCTTAATCGCTGAGGGCATGCTCCAAAACCATGCCAGTCAAGCCGAGTAAAGTTGAAGGATGGACTCGTGTCACTCCGAAGAAACTGCACAAGAAGCATATGTCTTCTCCACAAGTGCACCAATCAGAAAGGGGGCAAAGCAGCTTTCGCCAACCTTCAAAGCGATGTGAAAGTGTTGAAGATGAGGAAATTTCGACACAAAGATCGACCATGAGCGATCTCTTCTTCATCAGAAAATTATTCAGCTACTCGGTCAAGGCTCCTTGCTATAAAGATTGCAAGGAACGCCTCTCCAAGCAGCAACCATCTCTTCCACAAGTTCACCAATGGGAAATGGGGCAAAGCAGCTCCTGTCAACCTCCAGAATAATGTGAAAGTGTTGGAGATAATGAAACTTTGACACGAAGATCATCCATCCCCATCACGATGCGTGACATCTTCCTAGAAAACTTCTTCAACTACTCAAACAAGGCTCATTGCTATGAAGATTACAAGGAACGACTCTCTCGGATCGCTTGACGAACCAACAATGCTCCTCGTTCGCACGAGCCTAAAAGGTGACACCAATGCTCCTTGTTCGCACGAGCCTAAACTGCACGAGCCAAAGCTCCTTGTCCGCACGAGCATAAAAGGGGACAACAAAAGCTCCTCGCCTGCATGAGCCTAAACTATACATGGCAACAAACGCTCATGGTCTGCACGAGCATAAAAGGCGGCACCAAGAGCTCCTGGCTCGCAAGAGCATAAACTGCGTACAGCACAAAAAAAAATGTATTTGAACTACGTTTTGACTTGATCTCTTTGGAAGGGTACGTAGGCAGCTTGAATATTCAATTTCAAGTTCAGTCACATCAAATAAAAATAATAATAATAAAAATGTTTTATTAAAAAAAATATACATATGTTTTATGTATTTAAAAAAATAAAAAATAATAAAATAATAAAATAAAAAAAGGATTTCTTTCACATACATATACATATACATATATATATATATATATATGTATGTCCATCAGCAACAAGTTTCTCAAAAGGAGGCCATCCAGGCCCAAGCTCCAGCTTGTCGTCCCTCTCCCTCTAAGCCCAATCCGTCATCCTCAGCAGCTCGCTTCCTCTTCAGCCCACAAACTCCCAAAAGCCCAGGCCCAGTTCTTGGACCTGCATCCTTCATTTCCTGCAACGTCCAGGCCCAACGACTCATTCGACTTCACAGTCTTCCTTTCCCTTCGAGACCCCATTGTCTCTCTCGTACATAAAGAATGGCGAGTCGACTTGGTTACCTGTAAGGGCCCGCACTCGACCAACGATGAAAACGAGGATTTCAGCTTCTTAGAAGAGTGCACTGACCACGACGACAATATGCCGCGCTATCCAGATTTGGATCACTACGACGAGGACAATCTCTACTTCCACTTCGACGAGGCTGGCAATCATAAGAACTCGAACAAAAAAACCGGAGCTGGACAGGAAGAACGACGTCGTTTTGAATGCGGTAAACTTCGGCGATGCAATGGAGAATAACAGATTCATCATGGTCGAGTTCTCAGCACCCGAGTTGACCCAGCGCTTGTCTCTGCACCCGTGGTTGCTCCCCGCCATCTCTCATAGACACAAAGCACATAGTTGCAACCACCACAAATGATGTTGAAGTTCTGGATATGGAAGCGAAACTGCCTCTCCTTTCACCCGCGCCTACACCACCGCCCACATTTCGTTCCTATGCCAAATTTTGAGCGAAGTTGTTTCCACAAGATTGGGATCCCATTGGCATGGGAGAGAGCCGTCGTCGCAACGAACAGGGAGCAGCCATCATCCCAGCAAGCAGTGGATAGCAGTCATCCCAGCCGGCAGTGGTCGTCAAAGAAGCAGCAAGCACTCAACGACTTAAAGCCCAAAACCATGAGTTACTTTTCAAACAGAATGAGCCCATCTTCAACCACTCATTCGTCATCAACATCCTCGCCCAAGAAGATCCATCTTCACTGCCGGTCATACCCACCGCCTGCAGCGAAACGCTGGGCAGTTACCTAGCTCGGCTACTCGTTGAAATCGGAGTCCATGACGTCTTTTTCGTTCCTGGCGACTTCAACTTAATGCTTCTCGACCACCTGATCGTCGAGCTCAGCCTCAACCTTGATCGAAAAATGCACTGAAGTTTGTCGAAAAATTGAGCAAGTTGAAAAGTGAGTTTGAAGCAAGGAAGACAAAGACTTTTTGCAGATTGAAGCTTTATAAAAACAAAGCTTTCTGCAAAATTATCAAAATTCTTCACCATCTTCTCTGATTTGAAAAGCAGAGAGAAATGGTAGTAAAAGTTACTTCGACCTGCTTGCATTGGGCGTAGCCGATCATTCCTCGCTCGACGTCGCCACCTCAAATTCCCAGTTCTCCCACATCTTCTCCTTGCTTTTGAAGTAAACCAAGCCACCATCTCCTCCATCACCGAGATGTCATTGAATTCAACCCACAACGTGATACTGTGGTCCGTGGATGGGATGACTGCAATGGTTGCCGCGAAACTGGCCAAAGGAAGGAATTTTCCAATGGGGTCGCAGCACCGAAGAGGTCAGAACTTGAATTTGGCGCCGAAGAACTTCGATGAAGGCGGCCTGGATCTCTTCTCGAAGAACCGCCAGACTCTCTTTGTAGCCTTCTCCTTATAGCCATGCACAAACGGCAGCCTCCAATAGCTACAAAGATTTGAGAAGCTATTCGGATAATCACAAGCAGCAGCAAGCGGTGTCCCTTGTAGCAAACAGTGACAACAGTCTCAACAGCTCTCTCCGGCGACGGCAAGCAGTGCAACGGGTGTACAGTGGTTGTGGTTAGTGGTGGTGCTCAGTGACAGTGCAACGGGTGTGCGATGGCTCTACGCTAGGTGGTTGCGCTCAGTGGTGGTAATGGTGGAGCTTCTCCCTTTGTCTCCTCACATTCCTTCTGCCCATCAGTTTCAGCAGCACGTGTAGCCTCTCCTCCTTCGTCTTCTCTCAAACTCGGCCTGGGTTTTTCACCCACAAACCCAACCTTGCAGAGCACCATATATATATAAAAAAATGGTAGAATCATGGTGGACATCACCATACAAAAAAAAAGTTATAAAGGTTTCGGTGCATCGGCACCATACAAAAGAAACAATAAATAATAATAATAATAATAATAAAATGTAAAAAAAAAAATTATGATTAAAGGGCAGCAATGTTGATTATGGAAATCATCTTTCAAAGGCAACGCCAGCTACCAATTTGTTAAAGTAGCAGATTGGAGAGACGAAAGTGGAGCTGGCACTTCATTTCTGGAGATCACCCATTATTAGTGCTACTTTTATAAAAGAAAGCATAAAGAAGCATCCAAGGAGAGGGCATTCGGTTCTGACATGAAAAAAACACCCACTAACAAATTTCATACTCATTTAGCATAGTTGTACCAAAAGTTAGAAACCATCTGAATGAAGCAAAACTCATTTATTAATTTCTTTGAAAATTTACAGAAATGTACATTTTACATCGGTAAAAAAAAAAAAGGAGCAAACAGGAGGGAGCCTTCACGAAGGTTGCTCGTGTGAAGCCTCACCACTCGGCGAAGCTCCAGGAAGAAGAGGCACCGGAGGTTGACTGTTTGAAGCCTCACCACTCAGCGAAGCTCCAGGAAGAAGAAGCACCGGAGGTTGACTGTTTGGAGCCTCAACACTCGGTAAAACTCTAGAGGACGATGGTCACTCTGAATCCGACCTTCAGATTTCTGCAACTGGTCGAGCTTTCTCTTCATGCTCGTTGAGTAACTATTGGCAAACATGTGCAACTCTCTGTTTTCACGCTTAAGCTCTCTAATATCTTGTTTGAGGCTCATCACTTAAGCCGCCAATGATTTAACTTGATGGGTTCGAGCAAATAGACGTTGGGCCAAATTAGACACAGAACCTGCACACTAAACACTGAGAGCAAGAGAATCCTTAACTGTCAACTCATCGGACTGTTTGGAAAATAGCCTATTATCTTTGGGAGTGACAAGGTTCCAGGCCACCACCGCAGCGGTCATATCATTCTTCATCACCGAATCCCCAACGGTAAGATGACCAGTATGGGATATGAAAGATGGGCGCCATATGTTGTCTGAAGAAGGCGGGACTGCCTCTTCACCAAGGTTCAAGTTAAAACGACGGTCGAAGGGTCCAGACATTTTCAAAGGTGTTAAAGAAAGAAGAGGTCGGACAAATCAAGATCTTAGAAGTGCAAGAAGGGAATTTCTACAAGCGAAAATTCAAGTATGCTTTGAAACGAACTGCATGCCTCTATAAAAATCAGCACTCGACAGGATTTTAGAGATCGAAGAGGCGAGCTCAGAATTCGAAGAAGCCAATTCAAAAATCGAAGAGGCAAGCTCAGAAATCGGAGAGGCATCTTGCTTTTCCAGACGCGTCAGCACCCATCACACGCAAACTCAGCTTTGCGAAAATCACGGGCAATTTGTCGAAGCGCCGATCCCAGATATCGAAGAGGCGCCAGGTTTTTTCAGCCTCGTCAACATCTGTCACATGCACACTCAGCTTAGAGGAAATTACGGATAATTTGTCTAAGATTTCTCATGAAAAAAAGCACGTGAAGCCATACTGATCAATTACTCAATGGTTGCCGACACGAGTGAAAGAACAGTACCTCTACAGGTATTAAAGAACTTCCTATAACTGTCCACATTCACCCTCCATAGCAAGGCAAACATACAGAACCTTTCTTCATCTCCGAGAATGCCTTCCCAACGAAGCCTCTCGAGTCATTCAGTGTTCCTTATTCCTTGGGGTACCTCTGCAAACAAATGACACCAAAGCAAAAGTACCTCATATCACCAGGGTAGAAAGCAAGAGTATCTCATATCATGCGTTCTCCCTGTCCTTTCCTTTATCTTTGTTCTTACCTGCAAAGACAAGGATAAAGAAAGCAATATGTCAGAACCTCCACTCAAACTCGGGTAAGGAATTGACTACCTGGAACCTTTGCCTGGTTACTTACCTAACATTGCTCTTGAGTACTCGTCTTCAGCTGCTGATGTACTTCCAAAGAAAATGCCATATTTGCCTGGAGAACAGACAAGACAAGTGAAAATGATACCTTGCAGCATGTGGAGACAACGTGCAGAAGAAACAAGCAGAGAAGAATGCAGCCTGCACAGTCAACTCAGCAGAAGGAGTTTGAGTTGAGGAACTCAAGAAGCTCCCACATCTACCTGGAGAACAAATAAGGAAATGCGGCATGCACAATCAACTCAGCAGAAGAAGTCCGAGTTGAAGAATTAGAGAGAAGAAGGGGTCTGAGTTGAATCCAAGAGCTCGAGAAGCTTCAACAACATATTGACGACACCATCGCCGAAGAGCAAAGCCTCGTTGTGCAACGCTGTCAAATCGCCACCACTTCTTCGAAAGCAAGAGCATTTGATATCATGTTTTCTTCCTGTCCTTTTCTTTGTCCTTGTTCTTACCTGCGAGACAAGGAGAAAGAAAGTAATCAGCCAACACTTGGTATCAATCTTCCAATCTGGAACCAACTGCCTGGAACCCCTTCCTGATTACTTACCTAGTCGTGCTCTCGAATACTCATCTTCAACATCTTATGCTTCCTCTTCGTCTACCACATCTGCCTGGGGAACAGACAAGGGAAGTGAAAATGATACATTGAAGCATGTGGAGACAAGCACAACAAAGCACGTGCCAATTCATCCGCTACTTCTTCAAAATCAAAAGTATCTCATATCATCAGGGTTGCAATCACTCTAGGTGGATGACTCATTTTGACCCTCAAATTCTTGGGTCGACTCGCTAGGCGTTGTGGGCTACACGTGCCGATTCACCACCATTGAATCAAATCCTTAAAGATCAAGTCACCAACTGGAAGAAGAGCCCATCAATCTTGAAGATCATACCGTTGACCAAACTGCTCAGGTGTGAATTAGAAAGATTGAACAAAGCAACAAGTCGTCACCTTCACCTCGTGCCTGCTTGCTATATGTTCGAGTCAACCTTCAAGAATCAAGCCTTAACGGCCCTTGAAGAAGTTTCCAGCCAAATTCAAAGATCAAGCCTCGACGGCCCGTGAGGAAATCACAAGTCCGATTCAAGATCAAGTGTCTACCACCCTTGAATCAAATCCAGTTCAAGAATAAGCTGTGGAAAGTCAACAATTGGAGGAAACCGGAAAATCCTCCAACCTAGTTCAAGAATAAGCCTGTGGAAAGTTAACAATTGGAGGAATCCAGACAATCCTCCAACCCAGTTCAAGATCAAAGCTGTGGAAAGTCAACATGCGCAACAAAATACGTGTCGATTCATCCACTACCAAAGCTAAAAATCATCTACCACATAAAGCTCCTTGTGGTCCGATTTCAACCTTCTAGATCAAGCCTCGATGGCCCTTGAAGACATTTTCAGCCCAATTCAAGATCAAGCATCAACGACCCTTGAAGAAATCTCAAGCCCAATTCAAGATCAAGCATCAACGACCCTTGAAGAAATCTCAAGCCCAATTCAAGATCAAGCCTCAACGGCCCTTGAAGAAATCTCCAACCCAATTCAAAAATCAAGCCTCGGTGGCCCTTGGATCGACATCTACAATAAGGGACTTCAAAACGCATCTCCTACACGTGACAAACACATGTATATGACGCGCCTTGAAGTGAGGGCATTTGTAGACATCGAAATTTTGGTAAATAAATGTTGACCGATAAATCAAAGTTTCAACGCTCATGTATTACATAAATTTTACACGTCGCGTGTAACTCGACGAAAAATTGAAATGAGTCGGAAAAGTCATCAAACAGGACATGTGTCAACACCTGGCAGAAACGACTTATTTCATCTGAAATATTATATTCAAAATTAGGCCTTGAAATTTTTTATAAATAGAAGCCAATTTCATTCATTTGGGGGGAGGAATTCATATTACACCAAAACCTTGAAGCTTTGAAACTCTGAAACTCCGAAGCTCTCAAGCATCCAGGTTCCCGAAGAATCAAGAAAGCCCTCTTCGTTCTTCGTTCTTCGTTCATCGTTCTTCCCAGATCAAGCATCGACGACCCTTGGATCAACAATCATCCACCTTCAAGATCAAGCCCCGACGGCCCTTTAAAGAACTTCCACCAATTCAAGATCAAGCCCCAAAGGCCCTTGAAGAACTTCCACCAATTCAAGATCAAGCCCCGACGGCCCTTGAAGAAAGTGTTCATTGTTCATCATCCGTTCATCCTAAGATCAAGCCCCAACGGCCATTTGGATCAACAACGTCGACAAATCTATACATCCAACCGTTCTTCAAGATCAAGCCCAAAAGCCCTTGAAGATCCGTTCATCACTGTTCTTTAAAATCAAGCTTAAAAGCCCTTGAATATCCGTTCATCACCATTATTCAAGATCAAGCCTCAACGCCCCTTCAAGAAACACTCATCCTCAAGATCAAGCCCCAACGGCTCCTTGAAGATCTGCTCAAATCCACCTTCAAAGATCAAGCCCACGGCCCTTAAAGAATGTTCATCCTTAGATCAAGCCCAACGGCCATTTGGATCAATCGCACATCCACAAATCAACACCTTATGGAGATCGAATCAGATGATCAAATTTGAGAGATATTGTAACCCAAAATCATCAAATACAAATATTATTTTGTGCACGTTGTTCTTGTCTCGTTCGTTTCAGGAAATTTTCGTGTTTACAATAAGAAGGAGCATAACTTCACATAATTGTAGATTCATAACTTCTGTTGCTTTGACTACCTCTAGAAACCCTTCACTGCTTGAAATTTTCTTATTACTAGAGGTCAGAAAGACATTATTTCCCTTGAACCATGTTTCTTCTTCCCTTGAGATTCTGATCAAGATGTAAGACATCAACTACAAGTACTACATATCTTGTCCCATTAGCATGATTCTACAACTTATTTATACCTTCTGAAGACTGCATCTGGTATAATCCATGAAGTGTTTTAGTTGTTTTGTCTTCACTGATGTTGCATTGATTCATCCCAGGCCTACAAACCAATTTCAATACCACTATGAAAAGGCAACAAAACACGCACACATACTCTTCATGCAAATTTTATAATGTGAAACCAAACAACCTAACAAGAAGCTTACAGCCAAACAACCGAGTAGAAAGTTCATAACTTTTTAACCGAAGTTCCAAGTAGAAATTCAAACACTAATCAATGAGACAAAGATGGCCTTACTTACAGCATAAGAGAGATCGTTGTAGATCAACATTTTCCTCATCAATGTTAATAGCAAGAAGTTTTGCGGCTTGTTCCAACAATCATTATTATTTGCCTTGTTCCCTCATGGCTATTTCCGTTGCCATTGTTGTCTCTTATCCTAATGTTGGCAACTTTCTTTCCATTAATTTGGATTGCAATAACTATCCATTGTGGACGGCTTAGTTTATCCCCTTTCTTCATAGTAGGGGACTTCTTTCACTTGTGGATAGCATTTCTCGATGTCTTCCAACGTTTATCACTAATGCTGAAGGACGGTTGATTGACGAAATCAATCCTGTTTATAAAGCATGGATTCAACTGAACCAATTGGTCTTGTCTTGGTCATCGAGTACATCCCCTACTCCCAACGTCCTCTTTGTGATTGTGAACAAGATATGTTCTCCTGATGCCTGGAAAACCCTTTAGGAACGTTATGCCTTTTCTTGGCATAATCATGTTGTTAAGCTTCGAGGTGAGTTCATGAACTTTTGATCGGTGATCTTTTTGTCATTGACATTCTAGATTGGATTAACTTTTTGGCTTACCAACTTGCTTTCTCTGGCTCACCTATTACTAATGATGGTTTGGTGGATACTATCATGAACAACGTTGGCTGCCACACCCTGATCGGAGTCGAGATGTGCTGGCCGACACGTGAGAGTGACGTAGCCATGAACGCAAAGCGGAAACGATAAAGAATAAGGAAAAACGAACAATTTAAAACCAAGCAACTAGCAATTCCAATTAAGAAAGGATACTAGTGAGAGTTTAAGTGTATAAATACACTATCAGAGCAATAAGAAAGTCTAGTTGCAATCAAGTAGGATAATTACTAAGATACAACACCAGAGGGTGAATCCTACTTTTTCAGGATTTGTCAGAACACCATTGAATTCCTCGTGGCCACCAAACTCTGCTAACTAAAACCTAGAGGGGCGAAAAATAAAGTTGAGTGGGTCAGTAAAACACATTTACATGAAAACCTTATTTTCCTTTGAATATACTAACCCCTCGCCGTAAAACAAGCATAATTTTTCCCATAATTAATATATAAGAATATACATAAATATATATATATATGTAATTATATCATTTCAATCATGCTTCACATAATCATAAATATATGTATGCCATGCCACGATATAATAAAGTAAGCAAATCAGGTAAGAATAATTTCATAGAAATATAACATGTTAGTAGTCTATACGGCTGAATATATAGCTCAAACGTCAATCTAGCCGAAGTCACTACAATGACCTATACAGCAACATACTGCACAATAGTCGGAACCAAATGCAAGGTCTGTACAACGATAATGGGTGTAATATAATTATGCTCAATACTCATCTCACATAATAGTCAGGCGATAAATCGCTAGTCACCTACGAGTCGGAACCATAAATAAGGTCTGTACGACAAGACTGTGCATCTAAATTGGATCCAATGTGAGCATATGGTGCGGGAGGTGACATAATAAACAGGCCTGTATCATATCTCTAGCTAAATCACAATCACAGATTTAAATATCGATATTATCGGCGAAATATCGCCGATAATATCGATTTTTCCGGTCGGCGATATTTTAACTGGTTTCCGTGGGGTTTTCGGCCAAATATCGCGATATTATCGATAATATCGATAATATCGCGATATTTGGAAATTATCGGCGAAATATCCATGGACGGTGGAATCGGAATCCGAGGCGACGTCGGAGAAGAACGCCGGAGACAGTGGGGCGATTCCCGGGCCGGTTTCGTCCCAAAAACCTTGCAAAAACACGAATCTTAACATTAATTTCACAAATATACATCAGATTTCACAAATATACAAACGATTCAAGGCAGGGTGAAGTCGGAGAGATTAGGGTTTAGGGTTTCATGGAATCTCACCTGACGAAGCGGAATACGAACGATCCTTGCTCCGCGGCGCACCTCTGACTTCGCCTGAGCCACGATCAACGGTGATCTCTGTGTGTGTGTGTGTTTGGGAGAAGAGAGATCGGAGATCTCTCTTTGTATGTGGGTGTTTGGGAGAAGAGAGATCGGAGAAGGGAGAAGAGAGATCGGAGAATGGAGATGAGAGATCGAGAGATCTCTGTGTGCATGTGTGTGTTTGGCAGAAGAGAGATCGGAGATCTCTGTGAGTCCGATCTCTGTGTGTGCGTGTGTTGGACTTGGATCCGATGTCAACCTGTGGAGCTCTCTGTGTGAGTGTGTGTGTGGGAGAAGAGAAGGGAGAAGAGAGATGGAGAAGGATGATCGAGAGAGAGAGAGACTGAGGAGCTCTCTGTGTGTGTGTGTGTTTGGAAGAAGAGAAGGGAGAAGAGAGAACGAGAAGGATCGAGAGAGAGAGACTGAGGTGTGGTCTGCGTGCGTGCATTGTGTGTGCGTGCGATGTGTTTTTGACAGTGATGATGTGTGTGGGTTCCTCCTGTCAGGAGGATAAACTCACTCAATATTTTTACAATTATTTAGACAATTTCATGCAGCTTTTACAATTATCAATTGTATTCTTTTCAGACCATGAATGGTGGTCATTTGTGTGTGTGTGTGTGGGTTCCTCCTGTCAGGAGGACACATGACTCACTCCATATTCTCGACAACACGAACAATTATTTGGACAATTTCATGCATCTTTTACCATTATCATCAGTAGTCTTTTGAAAAGACTCTTTTCAAACCGGTGGTTTCATTCAAAACCGTGTGCCAATATTGTTTTAAAAGGTGGAGTTTCAGAGTTATTGTGTGAACTCGTTCAAAGTTGTCATTGTGAAAAAATTTCAAGAGGTGGAGTATCAGTATCAGATGAGCATTTTCGATTATTTTATTTCCCTTACCCGTTTCAAAGTCATTCCAGATCCAGAGCTTAAACACAAAGGGTTCCATATTTAAAGTAAGTTTACAAACTTATATTTATATTCTTATAATTTATACAACAACAAAAAAATTTGTGTGAACTCGTATGTAAATTTTTTTAAGTAATTAATACTTGCATGTTAGTTTTTGTAAGTAATTAAGTAATGTTAACAATTGCATGTTAATTTTTTTTAAGTAATTATTACTTGCATGTTAGTTTTTGTAAGTAATTAAGTATTGTTAACAATTACATGTTAATTTTTTTTAAGTAATTAATACTTGCATGTTAGTTTTTGTAAGTAATTAAGTAATGTTAATACTTGCATGTTAGTTTTTGTAAGTAATTAAGTAATGTTAACAATTGCATGTTAATTTTTTTTAAGTAATTATTACTTGCATGTTAGTTTTTGTAAGTAATTAAGTATTGTTAACAATTACATGTTAATTTTTTTTAAGTAATTAATACTTGCATGTTAGTTTTTGTAAGTAATTAAGTAATGTTAATACTTGCATGTTAGTTTTTGTAAGTAATTAAGTAATGTTAACAATTGCATGTTAATTTTTTTTAAGTAATTATTACTTGCATGTTAATTTTTGTAAGTAATTAAGTATTGTTAACAATTACATGTTAATTTTTTTTAAGTAATTAAGTAATGTTGTATAATTATTCCCTAGGATAATTTTAATATGTTTAATGTTATTTATTATTTTATTTCCCTTACCATTTTCAAAGCCATTCCATATCCATTCCAAAGCTTGAACACAAAGGGTTCCATATTTAAGGTAAGTTATTTATATTATTGTAATTTATACAACAACAAATAAATTTGTGTGGACTCGTATGTTAATTTTTTTAAGTAATTAATACTTGCATGTTAATTTTTGTAAGTAGTTAAGTAATGTTAACAATTACTTGTTAATTTTTTGTAAGTAATTAAGTAACGTTGTATAATTATTCCCTACGATAATTTTAAAATGTTTAATGTTATTTATTATTTTATTAATATTAGGTTTTATTATCAAATAGGATTATTAATATTGGATTATTCATTAAATTGAATTATTATTAAAGTGGATTATTATTAAATTGGATTATTATCAAAAAGGAATATTATTCTTCACTATGTTTTATATTAGGATTATTTTCATGAAACATAATTATCATCATTTATAGTAGGATTATTTATATTAGGATTATTATCAAAAAGGAATATTATTCATCATTTATATTAGGATTATTTTTTTATCAAATTGGATTATTCTTCATTAATATTAGGTTTTTTTATTATCAAATTGGATTATTATTCATTAAATTAGATTATTATAAAATTGAATTATTATTCATTAAATTGGATTATTCATTAAATTGGCTTATTATCAAATTGGACTATTCATTAAAGCCCACTTAATGTAGTCTCCAAACTTGACCTTAGGCCCAAATCTCAAACATAACCACACTTGGGTTGGGTTAGGTTGAACCAAAAGGTCCAAAACTTAGGAAAAAAAAAACGAATTATTCATTTTTATTCATTAATATTAGGTTTTTTTATTATCAAATTGGATTATTGATTAAATTGGATTATTATTAAAGTGGATTATTATTAAATTGGATTATTATCAAAAAGGAATATTATTCTTCACTATGTTTTATATTAGGATTATTTTCATGAAACATAATTATCATCATTTATAGTAGGATTATTTATATTAGGATTATTATCAAAAAGGAATATTATTCATCATTTATATTAGGATTATTTTTTTATCAAATTGGATTATTATTCATTAATATTAGGTTTTTTTATTCCATATTAATTTTTTAATTACTTAAATTTTTACAATCATTTTCTTTACTTCATATTGTATTCTTCTGTAGAATAACTTTATTATTTAGGTTCTGTAGAATAACTTTATTATTTAATTCTTTTGTCTAATTTTCATGAAAAATAAATGTAGGTACGTTTAAGATGTCTAGTGGAGCTAGTAAACGTGATCCAGCTTGGGAACATGGCGACCCAATAGACGGAAACAAACATGGCACAATTTGCAAATATTGTGGTCGGGTAATGAAGAGTGGTGGAGTGACACGACTTAAGTACCATCTTAGTGGATTAGATCCAGCAAAAAATGTCCAACGATGCGATAATGTCCCCCCAGAAGTGAAGGCATTCATCAGCACATTATTAAAAAATAAAAAACAGCAGAAGGAAAAGATGACACAAGGAATGGAAAATATTCGAGCTGGGCTACGGGGAGAAGTCTATGGCCAAGCGGTTGACAGTGATGATGATGACGATGAGGACGAATGTGATGATGACATGGGACCTGAAGAACGACGCAGTTTGAAACAAGCATTACGTGCCTCCAAACAGTCAGCATGGGAAAGAGAACACCTTCATAAAATTCCTAATAGGGGACAAGGTTCCGGGACAAGTGGTGGTGCACAAATGAGACGGGGATGCAGTCTTAGAGAATCACAACCAACACCACCAATAGCCCCAAGTTTATATAAGTCATCCAACGCACGTCAAAAGAGTGTTTGGAGTTATTTCAAGGGAGGTAATGTGAAGGAGGGAATGGGGCGTCTAATTAGCAAGTTCTTTATCTATGAAAATGTCCCTGCTGCGAAGGCTTCATCACATCATTTCAAAAATATGGTAGTGGGATGTCAACAGGCCGGTGTTGGAGTACAACCTCCCACTCCCTATGAGATAAGAAACAAATATTTGGATATGGAGTATAAAGACATTGGCGAGTATGTTAACAAGTTGAGGTCAAAATGGGAAACTAATGGTTGCACAATCATGTGTGACGGATGGACCGGCCCGACCAGATTATCTATCATCAACTTCATGGTATACTCCAAGGGCAAGACAATTTTTTTGAAGTCTGTTGATGCTTCAGACCATATAAAGAATTACAAGTATATTTACAAATTATTGAGGGATGTAATCATGGAGGTGGGAGAGCATAATGTTGTCCAAGTCGTGACCGACAACGGTTCTGCATTTGTCAAAGCTGGAAAAAAGTTAATGAAGCATCATAATGTGTTTTGGACATCATGTGCAGCACATTGTATTGATCTTATGTTTGAGGCAATGGGGAAGAGAGAGAATGTTGCTGCTGTGGTCAAAAGAGCCAGAACGATCACTAATTATATTTACAATCACGGTTGGTTGTTGGCAAAGATGCGTGAATTTTGCAGAGGAGAAATTATTCGTCCAGCTACCACTCGATTCGCCACCAACTATATTGCATTAAACAGCCTACTCAAGAAGAAAGCAGGGTTGAAGCAACTATTCACTAGTGACGATTGGGCCAACCACAATTTCAGCCGCTCAAATACAGGTCGTATGGTGGAAAGTATAGTGCTTGATCATGCTTTTTGGAGTCAAACAGAACATGTGTGTCAAGTGTTTGAACCTCTTTACAAAGTTTTACGCATCGTTGACACAGAAGTGTATCCTACTATGGGGGCTGTATATGAGTTGATGCGTGTAGTGAAGGATGAATTGGAAAGAAAACATGGTGCAAGGTGGGTCGTAAAAATAATTGAAGACCGATGGTATAAAACATTATACCACGATTTGCATTCAGCAGGTATAAATTATGTCATAATTTGCAATTCATTTCTTTAGTTGCATAAGTATTATTTATCTTATTAGAGTATGTGTTTCTTTGAACAGCATATTATTTGAATCCCCGATACCAATACAGACCCGGTGTTGGAGATGATGGTAACCTTATACGTGCTGTACATAATGTATACAATAAATTAGACCATGCATCACCAGCAGTTGGCCAATTTGGAAATGAGGTACACAATTACTTAAATTATAATAATTACTTTGTTGGATTAAACTAACACAATTTATTGTATTCAGCTAACATGGTTTAAAGATGCAAGAAGAACATTTGGAGAACCAACATCAGTTGCTGCTCGAACAAATATGTCTCCTAGTGAGTATAAACATATTTCACTATAAGTTTATAATAGAATTTGTTGGAGTTATTAGGCTTATCAACATTATTTTTCATTGTAGCTGAATGGTGGATCATGTATGGGACCGATGCACCAACTGTGAGAAAGTTAGCAATAAAAGTATTATCACAAACGGCTTCCTCATCTGCTTGTGAAAGAAATTTGAGCACATTTGCACTCATCCACACAAAGCAAAGAAATAAGTTGGCTCATAGTAGCTTGGAAAAATTAGTTTATTACTACTACAACATGAAGCTTCAAATTCGAGATAAGGAAGCAGAAATCGATCATGTCGACCGTGGTGACCCACTAGATGTGTTTGATATTGTTGGTGAAGATGATGATACGGAGGGTAACCAACTTTTTCAATGGATTAGACCTCTTCATTTAGATGATGATGAAGGCAACCCAGCTCCTAGAGTTGCTGAAGAAGCACGTAATGAAGGGATAAATGTAGAAAGAGTATTAGAGGAGGAGGTGGGATCTAGCAGCGCTGACTCTTTCGAAGAACTTTTGCAGCCAAGACCAAGCAACACTGGAATTCCACCTTTTTCCAATCCTACACAACCACAACATCGTGCTGATACTAATGATAGCTCTAGTACAAGATCAGGAGACTCACCTACCACCGGAGGTGGGAATGATGAAGGACATAGTGGAGCTGGAGGTAGTGGTGGTGGATATGGAAACTATTATGGACCACCACATCCCGGATATATGAGCCCCTTCACTGGTGAGGCAAACTTCACGCATGCAACCCAGGATGATGACCATGGCAGTAGGCGGGCAGGACCAGGAATTGGTGCCATAGGGAAGGACTATACTCGCAGAGAAAGAGGCAAAAAGATTTTGTCAAGTCAAGAAGATGACTCGTTATCTAGAACTTCAGACTCTGTTGGATTGGAAAGTAGTAACTATGGTTATCCTCATAACCAACCATTTCCCTACCCTTCATATCCCATTCCTGTTGGGATGGAATCGAGCGACTCATGGAATCAATCCCAGCCTCAATCTTCAAATGATTTTTCTTATGGACAACCTCAACCAATCTCGGATCCATATGGGTGGCATATTAACAATTACATGCAAAACTATTTTGGGGATTTATCATTTGATAACTACTCTTCACAATACACTCATTCTACACATAGAGATGATGAAGATAGTGACAAATTTGAACCTCATAGGAACTCTATGTGGTTCTAAAGTGTAAAATATTGTACTAATTCATTATATATAAATGATTATGGTGTGTTTAGACTTCTTTCATTAATTACTACATATTTTCTACACTCATAATGTTTGTCAGATCGCTATATAATCAACTTGATAATGTTAAATCCATCATGCAATGCATTTCCTTCCAATTTTTTGTGATAAACTAATAGATAATTGACTAAATAAACATCCTACAAAGTTTCAATAAAAATTTCCAAGTTTTTCTTACAATTTCCGTGGTTTCCATGTAATTTTTATCGATATCGATATTTTACCGATATTTCCATCGATATTTCCGTGTTTTCGGACTACCGATATTTCCGATATCACCGATATTTTCTTCCTTGATCACAATCACCCTAAGTGCAGTTTTATGAGCTCAACAATATTCAATCACATATCACATCATCGACAATTCACATAGCCAAACATAACTTACTTGAGTTTACCTGAGCCTCCACAGCACCATGCAACAATATGCATAATTATGATAATGCATATACTAAAATAAAATATAGGCATAGCATGACATTTCAATCACATTTCCTTAAATACGTTTTCTGGGAAAACGTCAATTATATATATATATATATATATTGAAAATAACTGCCCACTCACAGATATGTCGATGGGTTGTAACCCCCGAGCCTCAATTGATTACGCACGTCCTGATAATAGGTCTCACCTATAGGTGTAATAACCGAATAAACGCTATTTAACGCACATAACCAATAATAGGTAATAACTTCTCATATATTACCCAATTTGGGTATATGAATATACCACAGTGACCTACACAATCTCAGGATCATCCCCAAATTTTTAGAATATTTTTCTTAGCTCCCATGCGTCGCCACGCGCCGGCCAAGGCACGGCCAAACGCTCCCCCTACGCGCGGCCATGTGCCAGGCACACTGACAGTGTCAACTGACGCCGTCAGGTATATTTCGGAATATTCCGTTTATTCCTTAACAAAACTTAACGGCGTGACCTAACACCATTAGAATATTCCGTTAAACTAAACGGAATATCCTCTCATCTTCTACCTTCAGCTCCAGCGACCGTCGCCGTTGCTGGAAACTGGGAAATTTTCATTTCCTTATATCTTCTTCGTTTTTAACCCAAAATTTATGAAACTTGAACCATTTTAAAGATCTCACAACGACGAACAAAACCATACCTAATTCGAGCTTTGAAACCACCGGAATCCCGTCGAAAAAAGCTTCGATAATCCGGCAAATCTCAAAACTTGTCGTTCTCCCGATTCCGACGTCCAATTTCTTCAAATGAGGTACTCTGCGCTTCGTAAGGACCTCCTTAAGCTCCCTATGTCCTTTAAATTCCCTAAAAATCAATATTTTACGTGAGCATGAATAGTACCTTAAATCGGGTTTTGTGGTTCGACGTGAAATCGAATGTAATCTTACCTGTAATTGGTACCTTTGAACCCGTGAGGACCTTAGGAATACAATGGTACCATTTTTCTTCTTCGATCTATCACGTTTACAAGGGTTTCTGGTTGTGTCCGTACAAGAGAGGAAGAGATGGAGACTGTGAGTCTGAGAAAGAGAGAGCACGAGAGTGAGAGAGAGGAAGTGAGGTGTAGTGTGTGGACCAAATCTCTCCAACCAATCAAAAATTAGTCTTTCTTAGTTCCTAAGTGGTTCCAAAAACTTAGGAAATCATAATTAAATCCAACTTAAATACAAGTTATACACCACACAACTTAACGTCCAAGGGTACACTAGTAATTTCACGTCAACGGAAATTATTTTCCGGAACGGGCTGTCACATTGGCCCTTTATATGAAAACACAGTAGCCTCTATAATCCTGCGAGTCTCCCATAACCTATGCTGCCACATGTGGTCTTTGGGTCATTGTATAAATTACCATTCTATGAGAATATTTTTTAATTTTTTTGGTACACTTTTATCTATGCTCTGATACTGTATGCATTGTAATAAGATTCATCCATATTGTGCACTCTTATATATTTTAAATTTAGACTTTGGTTTTAATTTATTCCTACTTTTACACACCACTTTCACATTATGACTTCGTCATCCTTCGGATGTCGGTCAACATGCCTCGATTTTAGTATTCACGTGGATATTCGAGTTGGGATGTGTCAATTTTTATCCTCTCACATCATATTCCTTCTTTTTATATATACTAGCTTCTTACCAAACGTTGATGCGTGTGGTAATATTTTTTTTAATTTTTTAGTTTAAACTTTATATTATTTTGAATATTAATTTATTTGAAAGTTAATTTACAATGTATAATTTTAAAAAATGGTTAGTAACTCCATGTATGTGGGGTTTTTTTTTAATAATTTGTCCTTATTTAATTAAATTGTCTCTTTAAAAAGTAGTAAAAAGAAGGGGCATTTTTAGTACTATGAATATTTCATCAAATTTACCTTCTTCTTTTATATATAGAGATAGATTAACAAACGTAAGGAAATTTATTTATTTTTCTAATTTTTTAACGTGCCACATGGTTGTAGTTTAGCAGAATAAATAAACTTTAAAGTTTTGGGTGGAATAATCACGTTTCGTTTAATATTTTCACTCTAAACTGTTACATACAAGTCTATCTTACGTGTACTTGTAAGATGAACCAAATCCTCCCTCGTAATGACATGGAAAAAGAAACTTGAATGACATCTCACGCCGTCCAAAATTTTTTTGCAGCTTAACTTTTACCATTTATATTTTCATGATTACATCACAGCAGTAGTTACTTTGCACACCACCGTTCATTTTCCAGAGTTTTGGTAAATTTTCGAAGCACCTTGGTGGTAGTTGCTTTGCTTATGTACACTTTTTTAGTGCTAATATGCCCATCCATGGTTTTATTTCCCCCACCCAAATCAACTCCATGTAAAAAAAACTTCAAAAATTATGTTAAAAATTACTCCTTTTATATATTCTCTGTAGTTAAAAAAAGCAGTAGAAAAAAGAGTAAAATAATGAAAATGAGAAATGAATTAAACCTCTCCATTTTCTTTCCTCATCCCTCACCCTTTTTAACTCTTTCGTCCCACCCACCCCAAATTCTATCTCTTCTTTTCTTCCTACACAAGCAACTGAGCCCCCTCCCCCCCCCGCGCGATGTCGCGGGTCTTAAAACTGTGTTCAACGTACCGGATAGAATAAAGTCTATTTACATCTTTATATTCAATAAGGAACAAAAGATACTTGTTTGTACAATGTATTACATAGCCAAAATTGTGAATTGCTGGGATGGTAATGTTCACGGTAGAACTTGTGTAGTTTTATTACCTAATATCAGAAAGAAGTGCTCTGTAGTGATTAATAAAAAAATATTTAAGAAACAATTCATATGCATAGAAAAAGGAGAGAGAAAGAGACAGAGAGAGAGAGAGAGTAAAATGCTAATCAGAATATAAGAGATAAAAAAGAAGTTGCAAAGCTGTTCTACAACCAAATAGCACTGGTCGGAATGAGCCCCTTAAATGGTTGAGAAGTTCGGATGATGGTTATACGATGCCCACATTGAGGGTAACATCAGGAGAATTTTTGGGGTAGTATTGTTCGAAAAATTATCATCAACAATGTACATTCTCCAAGAAATTATATTTCATGCCTAAAATAAACAGTTAGCCTTCATGAAGTGAAACCACCTAAATTTAGTATGAACCAAACTCCATGGAGATGATGATGATGTGAAATTCAACATGCAAAGGATGAAGGAGAGGAATTTCAACTGGATTTAGAGCAAAGTGGCTGCTGAAATATAGTAACCAGTTAGAACCTTGATTCTAAGTTCCAAATGCAGAATATCAAAGTCCTTCATAAGAATTAGAAACAAAGAGAAGAATTCAGAGAGTTTGATCTTCACTGGTTTTCTCCAACTCCCATTAATTCCACATCAAATTGGAAAAAATCTTGTTTTCCAAACGAAGATGTTGAACATCAACGTCATTCCACTGTTTTCTCTCTGCATCAATGAAGCGGAAAATACGTTAGTCCCATCATGTTGTCTTGGCTGATAGCATATTTGAAATAACACTGTTAAAAATCAAACAAAAATTAGAATGAAATACATAATAACTGTACTGGATTTCTATAAATACATGCGGGTCTTTTAACTGATATTTAATAGATAGAATTCAAACATTTTGAGAACGAAAACATTTAATAGATAGAACTGAAAAACTTTGAGAACAAAAACAAAAGGTTCAAAATTTAATCAAACCCAACAATGACAGCCGAAATCAAAATTAATTAGAGCAAAGGGAACAAATTCGAAATTCCAAAAAACCCATATTGAACGCAAAATATCAGAATTCATAACGCAAAGACTCAAATTAACACAAAATCAATGTGCTTTCAATAGAACCTGAAAAACTGTAACCCATAAAAGGTCGGAAAGGCCTGAAATTGGCCATAATAAAATCGGATTCTTGTCGGAAAAAAAGCTGCAAGCTGTGCTTATGGAACTCTTCAATCAATGGGTAAGTTCGAGCATGCAAAGCTCGAATGATGTTGTTGGGACTATCCTGAACTGAATAGTTGGGGTTGCGGGCCGGCCGCCACCATAAAACATGTGAAAGTTGGGTTTTTCATTTGAAGGCTAGTCGAAGACGGGGAGAACGGCGAGAGGGAAGAGAGAAGGAGGAAGAAAAAAAATATAAAGCGTATATATATTTTTTGAGGCAGTGGCAAGAGAAGTAATAACATAAAATTGACAGGGGCAAAATGGAAAACACACTGTGCTTATCAACAGTAACATAGTTGATTTTGAGTTTTAGTATAGATTGAATTTCAACCTTTAATTTTGAATTGGAATTCGGGAATAAATATAGAGATTAATCTTAAAATCATATTTGACAGAAAAAAAAAAAAGATAGAAAGGAACAGAGAAAGGAGAATAAAAAGAAAGGAATGTAACTCAGAGAAAGGAGAATAAAAAGAAAGGAATGTAACTTTCCGAATGGCAAAGAGAAAAGAAGTTGCTGCGGTCATATGTGGTGCTTGGTTGTGATTGCTTTGGGTCGGGTTGGAAGGACTTTCATGACTGTTTCATTTTCCAAAAATCTCCAAGATTCAGTCATTCTTTATATTTATTTTATTTATAACTTAAACTATTACGGATATTTTAGAAATATGAAGGGGTGGAAAGAGAGTGTTTGGTATTTTTATTTTTGAAGTGAAAGAAAATATAATGTAGTTAAAAGAAATAAGATCATAAAGTGGGCGTAGTTGCAGTTTTATAAGAAAAAAACAAAAAGAAAAATGGAAAAACATATCGTTTTATGATTTTTTAACATCACTATCAGAGTTTTCTGTCTTTTAGGGTTCGAAAATTAGATTCGATCGTGTCGCAACCCCTTTCTCGATTTTCTCACCCAATTTTTTAAATTTTCCGTCTTTAATTATTTCCGCTAGGGTTTCCATTCCCCCAATTTAATTTCATTTGCTTTTTCATCGATTTCTCGAAATGGAGGGCATTTCGCTGCTGTAATTGGTAGGTTTTCTGCCCCCAATTTCCACGTGCTTCAGGGTTTTTCTGGTTCAATTTTAGCTTCGGGAAGTAAAATGATATTTTTGGTTGGTTTTCTTGTGGGAGTGTGTTGAATCAGCTCAATTTTTGTTTCTTTGCTCTGATTTTGGGATTTTTACCGTAATTTGGTTGAATTTTTGTTTTTGCAGTAAATAGATTGAGCGGGCATGTCATTGCGAGTTTATAGCTTGGAGGGTTGAATTTTTTCTGAGAATATTTGTATGAATTTGGGGACAAATGTTTGCTACCAACATGGATTCAGCGCGGGATGTTGTTGGAGTTCCGAGCACGGTGTTGATCCCAATGCGCTTTGTGTGGCCTTATGGGGGCAGAAGTGTGTTTTTCAGTGGTTCATTTGTCCGGTGAGACTCTGAGTTTTCGGTCTTGAATTTTGTTTATATATAAATGGAAATTAAGTATATCTGATTTTTTGGGCTGTTGTTATATTTGTGTGTGTTTCAAATGGTATGTTCTTTGTGCAGCAGGTGGTCTGAACTTATTCCTATGACCCCGGTTGAGGGTTGCCCCACTGTGTTTCAAGCTGTTTACAGTGTAACGCCGGGATACCACCAAGTAAGTTTTTTCGTTTCAGAATTGAAGTATTTGAATTGTTGTTGTTGCGTAAATTCACAAGCTTTCACTTTTGAGGGGAATATGAGTAGCAGCAGTCAACTACGATTGATTCAGTGATCATAGATGATGGATTCATTGATAAAGCTTGTAATGAATCATATCAATCTTTACATTTTATAGGAGCAAAGTTGAGAAAGTTGATTGCAGGCCATGGAAAAGAGTGTTATGTAGTTGAGTTTTGTTAATAATCGATTGAAATGTAGGTGAATTTAGTTGGTAGAATCAAGTCATAGTCTTCATACACTCAAACTTGATATTGATGAGAAGAAATATGAAGGGTTAATATCTGGTATTACCATTATGAAGTTTATTTTGATGAGAAGAAATATGAAGGGTAATACCAAGTCATAGTCTTCGTTTGAATTATACTATATTAATGTAGTACTGTAATGGTTAAAGAAGTTTATTTTGGTTTGAATGTCTTTTCGGAATTGGAATATTTTGGTCGCCCACCATAGTTGAATTTTGAAGCACTCAGTGATCATAGTCATAGGATGATGAACTAAGTATATGGTATATAAGAACTAAGAGTTTGGAGACCTGTATCACAATATGAGCTTATGGAAGACAAAATTGTTGTTAATGAGCCTTGGCTTAAGTGGCATTGGATGGGTAGGGTGGGACGTGAGGGTAGACACCCATGGTTCGAATCTGCATGTGAAAAAGCTGTGAGTTGTTTGAGGCAGTGAAGTTAGTGTTGTCATCTTTTGTATCTTTCTTGCCGTGTTCCTCATGGGATTTCTGTTTATGAATATTGCTCATTTTAATCTTCCATATGGTGATACTATGTGATTGTAGTATGGAAATCCCTATTGGGTGCTTCATTAAGCTGAATTAGTAGTAATATATCAAGTAATAGAGTCAGTGCTGAGAAATTTTAGTCTAGGAGGTGATGTGGTGGTTGGTATGAATTCTGGATAATTGGCTTGGCTCACAGATGGATAGAGGAATATATTACGAATAATCTATGGATATCTTATAATTACTATCGGGCTTTTTTATTCTTTTGAAATTTGAAAATCACATGTTCATCTCAAGTGGATCACCAGTTTCGTACTTTTTTGGTTGAAGTGATTGAATGTGTGAATTTTTATCAAGCCTGCATGCAGTTTGATGTTAGAATGCTAGTACTGGGGTGTTCTGTGTTTACATTGATAGGACTTTAAACACATCATCAAAGTCTTACTTTGTATGTGTTTCTCATACTACAGTACAAATTTTTTGTTGATGGCGAATGGCGACATGATGAGCACCAATCTTACGTGAGTGGTGAATATGGGTTAGTGAACATTCTCTTGGCCACAGATCCTAATCTCTTTCATCCGAATGTAACCTCAGAGATGACTTCTGGACCTAATTATATGGAAGAGGATACTGAGGCCTTTAAGCGTTTGGTAAGAGTCATTCATTCCTTATCATTTAAGATTATGTATGTTTTTTCCCTGGGGCAGCATTTAAGATCATATCATTGTTACCTCGAAATGTAATTCTCTTTCTATTAACCTTTCCTATAAGATTTTACTGAATTCAGGGTGCTTCAACATTATCCCATCCATGTGATGTGTTTATGATTTGAGTTAATAGGTTGCTCATGGAATTCATGGTCTGAATCACCTTTTTTTCCCAAATAAAAAAAAATCTTCCTTGCATTTTAACACTCATTTTATGCTCCTGTAAGCTGTATTTACTTTCTGTTATTTTTCTCCAATGAGTTATTGGTAAGAGTAGATTGTGATCTTTTTACAACACAGGTCCGGATTACAGATGGTACTTTAACTGATGTAGTACTAAGGATATCAGAGGCTGATTTGCAAAGCTCTCGTCATTGTATTTCTGTCTTCCTGTCTACACACACCACATATGAACTACTCCCGGAGTCAGGCAAGGTTTGGATGATTTGTTGTTGCCCTCCTTTATGCATTCTACATTTGGTTGGTGTATATGAATTTGACTCATTATGCATTAGTCTCTTTTTTTCTTTTTTTAATCACATCAAGTTAACAGGTTGTTGCATTGGATGTTGATTTACCTGTAAAGCAAGCATTTCATATATTGCATGAGCAGGTATGTACAACGAAAAATACATTTCTCATTGTTGGTTGAATCATGCTCTGCGTATTTGATTTGTGGAAGAGGAAATGAATACATTCTAGCTTGATCTCTATTAGTATCAGTTTTAGTGGGCATTGTGGTAGTTCTAAACTCATATTAAGTTCTATGTTATAACTGGAGGATCACCCCCATATATCTTTATGGGTCCCTTTGTTCACATGATTACACCCTTTATATAATTGTTTCAATTTGATATTTTCACATCATTTTTATAAACCCAATTCAATTAAGGAATTTATCTAAGCTTTGCTAGTTGCCGAAATTTGAACGGTACCTTGGTTCTTCATTTTTTGTTGGCGTGCTTACTTGATGCTGATAATGAGCCAGCATATGCATCTTTCTGAGCCAATTTTTTTTTCCAGGGAATCCCTTTGGCGCCTCTTTGGGACTTCAGCAATGGACATTTTGTTGGAGTTCTCAGTGCATTGGATTTTATTTTAATATTGAGAGAGGTATGTTTGAATCTGAAATGATTTTTTTCCTTTGGTGAGTTCTTCAAGATGCAGTTATATCATTGTTATTTTGAATTCTTGGATAGTAATTTGATGCAAAAGTTCAAATATATTAGTTTGAGACTTCCATCTCCTGTTTGTTATTTCTGTCGTTCTTCACTAACATATACATTCTTAGGGAATTGTGAATCAGACTTTGGTAAAATTTTATCAGCTTACTTTATTGACCAAATACTTTTTAAGTAGGATCTTGCTATTAGTTGTGTGCAATGCTCGCACCCACATTTGAGTGATGTATGATAATTTCTTAAAGTAGCTAACTTTATTTTTATCTTTTAGCTTGGGAACCATGGATCTAATTTGACAGAGGAAGAGCTTGAAACACATACTATAGCAGCATGGAAAGAGGGAAAAGCATATCTAAATGGACAGATTGATGAACATGGGAGAGCAGTGCCGAGACAGTTAGTCCATGTGAGTGTTTTATGCGACTCTTTGTATTTCTGTCTTGTAAATGTAATATTTACCGTTGATCAGGTGGGTTTTTATTTTAATCTGTGGTGCTACATTCATAATTTGACAACATAACACAGCAGGTATCTGGCAAAGAACATCACCTGCTATACACAAATATGTGCATCTTGCATATAATACACACAATTTTATATCCTAGGGATTCATGCAATAATAAGGTCTTTATGTGTCTGCGTGGTTTGGAATTATTTTGGAATCTTATTTAAAAGACACAAGAAGAAACTTATAATTTGATGCCTTTAAGAATCACTTCTTGGGTACAGAAGCAGCCTTCCTTGTGAAGCTGTTTCAATGACTCTTCTGTTGCGTATGATGCGAACTCATTAATGATCATTAGGAAGCGTTCAAAACATTGTCACAACTTAAATCAGTAATAGTTTGTCTCCAAACAAGTAAAACAAATGTCAACGTTAACTTGAATTCTGTGGTAGTATGACAGACCCACAAATGGGCCATCGCATGCAACCACTGTCAAACTGATGCTCATGTAATCTTAGTCCTCGTTAGCATAAATGTGAATGTTTACATGGTAAACTGTCTGTGTGGTCATATGGTAGTTTTTGTAGCATGCTAGGGTTAATAATTTTGCTTTGACTGGTTCATTATTGATTTTTCAGGCTGGACCATATGATAATATGAAAGATGTTGTGTTGAAAATTTTACAAAATGGGGTTGCTACGGTTCCAATTATCCATTCATCTTCAGAAGATGGCTCATTTCCGCAGCTATTGCATCTTGCTTCACTGTCTGGTATTTTAAAATGTAAGCTCTTTGGAAACTTATTGAATAATACCGTAGGTTCAGTTCGTAATTGGTACTGATAAATGTCAATTTGCAGGTGTTTGCAGGTACTTTAGGCATTCATCTAGCTCATTACCCATACTTCAAGCACCAATATGTGCAATTAATGTGGGTACTTGGGTTCCGGAAATTGGAGAGACGAATTGTCGGCCATTAGCAACGTTGAGACCAAGTGCTTCGCTTAGTGCAGCTCTAAACTTGCTAGTTCAAGGTAAGCCTTGTGGTTGAGCTGTAGAATTTTTGAGTGTGCAGCAATTGTCATGAAGTGGGATGCCTTCTCGAATGCACACATATCCATGCATTGTGCTGGCTTCTGCTAGCCTGCTACTGTAGGAAGTGGATCAAATTATCTGAATTTAAATTGTGTTTAAGGATTTGTTACAATTAATTTTTAGGTTATGAATGGATGACCTTGTATTGTAGCACCAAAGTTTTAGGGTTAGCGAGTATTTTAGATATGCATCCCATCATGCTAACTCAAATGCGTTTTTGTGTTTGCTTTGCAGCTCAAGTAAGTTCAATACCTATAGTTGATGATAATAACTCTTTACTGGATATATATTGTCGAAGGTTAGTTGTAATTCTATTTGGGTATAATTCCTAGTTGTTGTCTTGATTGAGTGAAATAAATAATCAGCTGTTTTTTATTTTAACAAACCATTACTGATATTTTTCCATTCACATTTTCTTGACAGTGACATAACAGCTTTGGCTAAAGATAGAGCATATGCACATATTAATCTCAATGAAATGACTATTCAACAGGTAACTGGTGTAATTCCTGAACATAGTTGTTTTCCGGTTTCCATACAAATTTTCTTCACTCTTTTGTGCATCTTAAATGTCATATGGAATGAGAGTTCTTCAGATGCATTAGAGACAGATTTCCAATCATTTATTTATTTTGGAGGTCAGGAGATTTAGGGGCCTTATGGTTTTGTGAATTTAAAGTTGTGGTTTAGTTAGGGGGCTCCTCTTTCAGTTTGAAGGAATATTTTCTTTGACATTTTCACTACATATTTACACATTCTGGTGGAAGAGACAGTCCGGGTTGCTTTTGGCTTTTGGAGAAGCTTCAAGGGATGTAGTCTTAGTTCTTATCTTTGTTTTTGTAGGCATTGCAGTTGGGACAAGACTCATTTTCTCCCTTTGAACCAAGAGGTCAAAGATGCCAGATGTGTTTGCGCAGTGATTCTCTGCATAAAGTGATGGAGCGATTGGCCAATCCAGGTATTTCTCTATTCACTTTTGTATTTAGAAATGTTAAAGACTTAATGTTTCGATGCTGTTACGTAAAGGTGCAGAGTCGTGATCATGTAGAGAACGATATGTCCAGCCAATCTTCCCACTTAACTTCCCTCAAATCTTGGATTTCAGGTGTCAGACGACTGGTGATTGTAGAAGCTGGCAGTAAGCGGGTGGAAGGCATTGTTTCACTTAGTGACGTTTTCAAGTTCTTGCTTGGTTAGCTCCAAAAAACAATGGTTGAAAAAGCTAGAAGGAGTTCGATCAGTGGTTCTCGATGTCACACATGTGTAGATGGGCGCCATCTCCTCCTACCCCAACTGTTGATTAGAGAATCCAGTACCTTACACGGTGACTTGTTCTCATTTCATTCAAATATACAATTGGATTGGCTTCTTTGCTTCGCCTGGTTTTTTTAGGATTTTGAAGAAAGAGGCCTGTAAATTGAGAGGAATTCATTTCCTCAGAAATTTGTTGGCCTTCTCCCTCCCCTGTTATTTACATTGTGCTGCCGATGTAGATTTGATGTAGCCGAATACAGCGGGGCTCCTGCATTAGTTTTCTGTTGAAAAATTAGGGGGACAATGATGGAACAAAACGATGGGGGGGTGGAGGAATGCTGAACAATTGAAGCCATTGGGTACCTACTGCTATATGCTTACCTGTAGTTGTTGACATGTAATTTGCTTTTTTTCCGATTTCGTTTCGTATTTTTCGTCTTGTGGTTTGATCTTCAAACGTATTGTAAGTAGCAGGCAAATGGAGAACTCAATGAACAGAACCATGTATTGCTGTGTATTGGTTACAAAGCTTATCTTTTGTAAAAAGATAATTAAAATAAGTTCTCTAAAATCACCCAAATGTGGGTGGGACATGGATTATTTGATGCCAACTTTCTTGTAAGAAATCTGATTTTAATTATTGTTTTTTTACACCCAAATTAGTCCTTGAGATTGTTATAACTATTCACTTTGGTCATTGAGATTTGAAATCGATAGAAGTGGTCTATGGTTTGCCTAAAGTCAATTACTTTGGTCATTTCGTGAAAATTGTTGTTATATAAGGATCAAAAGGACAAAAATACAATCATCTTAATAAATCTGGGCTAAAATGATTTAACAAAAATTGAAGGTATTTTTATCCTTTTATTCTTATTTAACGAAGATTCTTCGCAGAAAGACTGAAATTGATCGTGGACAAATTCAGGAGTTAGTTTTATCGATTTTAAATTTCAGGTATCAAAATGAGGATTTATGACAATTTTATAGACTATTTTGACTAAAAAAATGGATAAAAGATTATAGATTCGCGGTTGATTGATTCAGTCTTGTAGCTATGAATAAGAGCGGGAGTGCAGAAGAAAAAAAAAAGGAGCGAAAGTTTACTTCACAGAATGATCAGAGTGCGATGAAAATGGAAAAGTCAGGTTTGTAGGAAATCTTTGTTTTTAATATTAGTTTTATCTTTATAAAATATCCAAATACCAAATTCCACCTCTATAAAACTTCTTCAAAGTATAAGAAGCTCTTGAGAATATTAAAGAATCTGTTATTCTTCCATGAAGAATTCGTCTAATAATTTATAAATCTAACTTTTAAAAAAAGTTTGTATTGCACTTTTATGTTTACAAGCCAAAAATTTAACACAAGAAAGTTGAAGTATATATTATATGAACTAAATCATAATAATTAAGTATCAAATGAATCCAACCTAAAATGACTAATTATATCACTTTCTCCAAGTGTTTGGAGTGAATTTCAAAATAGTCTATAAATTTTTAATTTTTCAATTTGCACTATTGGGTCTAGTTTTAACATACACATTTTGATCAAATTGATTGATCATTCATTTATTTGATGACATGTGAGTTATTTTGCAAAGAACTCATCAATTTAACATAGATTTAGATGCGCTCAAGATAAAAGGTATAACTACATTATTGCTGACCCATTGTAGGCTAAATCCACCAATTTTCTCTTAGTGTAAATAATATCGTTTGTTAAAAAAAAAGTTATTGTTGCAATCATATTTAGAATAAGAATGTGATTGTGTAAATCCTAGTGTATCTAGTGATATTTTTTAATATTCCCATCTTATTAAAGTTGTAATTCTAAAAAGGTAAGGATTTAACATATTCTACTACTATAAATAAAGGCACAATGGGTAATACAACAGACACCTCACAGTTAAATCTCTCTCTTTTCACTCTTATTGCCACCCACCTCCCCCTCTTTATCCCCTTAGAATAGTTCAGTCAAATAGGCCTACAACATTTATAAATTGTAAATTTTATTTAAACCCAACTATCTTACCTTCAAACCCAACTTAAATATTTTTGCCATTAAATTCTCCATTTTGCCCCGACGTTAATTAGAAAGTAAAAATAAATTAAAAGAACATGAACCCACATATATGCCCACCACTTTTCAGCATCTTCTTCACTGATGCTGGCGTGAATCTCTTGTCGCCGGCGTCTCTTAACCACCTCCTCTTCCGTATTATCTCTCTCCTCATTTGTCCCTCTCCTTCCTCTATTTCTCACGCTCTTCAATCATAACGCCGGCATCGGAGGCCTACAAGCATATTTGAAGCAACGTGAGGGCGAGGAGTGGCAGCCGCCCTTCCCTTAGCCGGAAAACATGCCTAGGACCGCTTCGATTGAAACTTGCACAAGTGGTGTGTCGTGGTAGTCCTTGGCTGAAAAAGAGCTCCTTCCTACAACTTTCATGTCAGGGCGTTTGGCATACATCGTTGAGTCTGTAGAAATGGAGACCAAAAGTCGTACGTCAACTAGTGTGGTGCTTTTGCTGCTGTTCAACTACTTGAAGCTACTTTTGCCGCAACTCATTCAAACAGTCGGAGACGTGAAGATCAAGAGCAAGAAGCTGAAGCATAGTGCTTGATAATGCATAGGATACTCAAATTGAGACAATCCAAGGGTAGAACTTCCTCTCTAGTTACAAGTTTACGAGTGGTACAGAGCCAACAGTGCGGAGAACCACAAATGTCTATGGCCGAGAAGGGATGGCGGAGTCGTCGACGAGGAAGGCGTTGAGCCGAAGAGGGATCATTTATCTTGTATGGACAATTCGAAGTCAAAACTTGTGGAAACTAAATGGTGTGCCATATAAGGCAGTTGTGACGCTAAAAGAATTTGAATTGAAGTTGCCATGAAGAATCGCCGGTGAGTCTTCCGTGGGGTTTGAGGTGGAAGAGAACCATGGGCGTGAAAAGAGATTTCAGTTTTGTTTATTTCTTTTTTTCAATTTTAATCAAAGGATGAATTAGGAATTTTAAGAAAATATTTTTTGTATTGGGTGTAGAAAGAAGTTGAATGGGTTCCAATAAAATTACCCAATTTTAAATCTCTTAAGTCTTAATACAATTTTGAAATTTAAATGTTCTTCTTATTGAAAACAAAAAAAAAAAAAAAATCCCTCTGATTTAATGGTTTTTGAGGAGCGACCCAAACAAAAGGCGCAGGAAAATATATTTTAAAGTTTTTCGGATACAAAATTAGTCGGAGTCGTACCGTCGTCTTCCCGATCTGAAGCGTAGGTGTGATCAGTCGCGTCAACCACCGCCGGCGGAGGAGAAAATGGTGAAACAAAGAGGAGAAGAGTTGACCGAAGACGAAAAGAAGGCCTTAAGAGGCAGCAAATTCGCGCCTCTCCCATCCTTGCCCCCTCCTCGTTGCCAACCCAGGTTTCTTTTCCATCCTTCTTCTTCCTCATCTCTTAATTTAGGGTTTTCTTTGTTCCCGTGAGTGATTACATACAACTATATGTATGGATATATGTATGTGTATCTATAGGTTGGCTCATCCTGGAGGTCCGTTGACAACGAACAAAGCGGCGGCGTTGGCGAAATTTCTCGAGAGAAAGCTACAGAATCCCGATGGATTGGAATCCATCAACCCGCATCTTCTCGAACGCGCTGTTCAGAACGCTAAACGCACCGTTTTTGCAAGTAATTACACTCTGTTCAATTGAGCATCTTGTTAATCACAGGCATTTTACTCCAATCAAATGTGATTAAGTTAAAATTGGGATTTTTTTGAGTTAATCAGGTGGCGCATCGAATTCTGGAATCCGAATACGGCATGTTGACTCCTTTGATGACTCTGAGACTGAGGTAATTATGTGTTTTGCTTTCAAGTTTTGGCTCCATTTAGTCTTCGATTACCATGGTACTTGTAGCTCAAGTGATTAAGTTAAGCGTAGGTAGTAGTTACCGTTGCACCCGAGGTACTCCGTTTGATTTCCTCGCCCTCGATATTGGTTGTATGGAAAGAAAATGAGATTACTTCCTCGAGTGTTTTTATGAAATTTGGGTGAAAAATGCAGGACCCTCAACAGGAAGAAAATGTGGAGATTTCAGAGCTCAAGAAGCTGAAGAAGAATAAGAAGAAGAAGAAGATGATGAAAAGTGAGAAGAAAAAGAGACAACAAAAGGTTGTTAACTTATCACAGGCAATTGTCTCATTGACGGGGGTTTGTCTCTCGTTTTTCACTCGTTTTCTTTACGGGTTTAGGGAAGTGAATTTCCGCACACCCCTTACTCACACTACCTACCGATGTTTATCTTTGGATTTTGGATTGAATAAACCAAAGGCGGATGATCTTATGCGGAAATCATTTCTTATACGTTTAGGGGGCGTATGTTTGCCCTCACTAAGTGGGACTGGACTGGACTGGACTAGCTGTTAGTCCAATACTGTGTTTGTTCCATGCTAGGACTAACATTAATGAGACTAAAGGGGACTAGCATGGACAAAACCTTTCACTAAGAGGTCTTAGTGAGACCCCCCAATAACCATGGGACTAGCTAAGACTATCCTCTCTCGTCCTCGTCATGCTCAACAACCACTCCCAATAGACTCCTCGTCATCTCCGGTCACCTAGATCATAATAAAATATTAATAATTTATATATTAAATAATATAATATTAGAATTTGTTATTATCCAGTTTTGTAGTCTAACACTGCATCAAACGCTTCATTAAGTTAGTCCAGCTTAGTCTAGTCTAAGCCAGTCCAGCTTAGTCCTTGAAGCTAGTCCAGTCCGAGATAGTCCGGCACAACAAACGCCCCCTTAAGGTAGCCTCGTTTCTTATGATAGTAACTTGTAACTTGTGATGTGCTGCAGGTTATGGAAGACTCGGGGGGCGGTGTGGTAAAAAGGCCTAAAAAGAAGAAAGTAAAGTTGTGATGGGGGTGAAATTAGGGTTCAACTTTTGTGCCTGCAAGTAGAGGCTTCAGAAGCAAAAGCTAGGTGGAAGTTGTGAATTGTTCACTTTTGTACCAAATGTAAGGGGCATCATTCTTTGAATTATACACTGATTTTCTTGTCTCTTTTTACATGACAGGTGTTCTGATATTTGTTATGATACGTTTTTTAATTGTGAAATCCATAGATCTCTAACTACTTGCTACAATTATTCGTTAAGGAGATTTTCTATGATGCCTTTGATATCGGATATTCCAAAATTTTCAACCATTAGATCTTTAGTTAAGAACGCAAAAATTGAGATATAACCATATTATCTGTCCAATTAACCGATTAGATTAACAGTTTAACTATAATAGGCAGCTTTTATTGACATTCTAAAAAATTCATTTTGCAGTTCATTCTTAACAATACGAGAGATTTTGTAAAGAGTGCATAATGATCTTCTTGAAGTGTCAATGACATTTCTCGTATAATATGAAAGGATTTACACCCATCATTTCTTTGGGATTATTTTTTTTGAAATACAAATGATATTATAAATATAATTTACACTGGAGGGAGGGGGAGTGTTTGAAACGGAGAGAATTTTATTCAACAATACGCACAGCACCTACGTGATGTACGATGATATTATAAATATCATTTGAAATGCAAGTGATATTATAAATATAATTTACACTAGCTGCATGATGTACGATGAACGAATGTGATTAGAGGATCCTCGGAATCCTCACTCCACAAAATACGCACAGCACCTACATTTAGGGTGTCAAGTGGAACCATGTAAGCACCAACGCCAGTGTCTGATTCCTAACAATGCCCATGCACTTGTGTATTTCTCCGTAAACCGAAGGGTTCTGCGGACAGAATGGCTGCAAGCTAGTCACGGCTTCGTCTAATACTTGGGCGACCTCGGCCGGTGGAAACTGCCGTGCTGTACAAGTCTGCATTTCGGGTGAGAAAAACCAAAAGCAAAGGTTATAAACAGGTGAATCCCTCATTTTATAAACTTGATTGCTTGAAGAAAATGGGGAATTTCAGATACGCGAGAGAAAAGCGTTGATTGTAATCCCTCATTTTCTTAATTACTCAAGTTTATGAATGGATTGAACTAACATAAGAAATTAACCAATTACCTGAATCATCAAATTTATGTTGTCAGAGTAGCAATGGACATTTACTCACTGCAATCATACTTCTGCATAGCTGCATCAACCATTTTGCGGGCTTTTGCTCTTGAACTTTCAACAATATCACACACATGACCTGCCGATTCTTGGGCATGACAAGAATACCCAGAAGAGCTTGAATTGCCACCAGGGTCTCCTAAACTTTCCACGGGCTTCGCCAAGCTAACTGCTAACTGCGGGACTCACTCTGTATGTGTTGCATTGTCTTAAGCAAAAAAGAGCAGAAGAAACCTGCGCATGAAAGGCAATCAGCTTGCTTATAGTTGCAATCAAATACCAACATGATTAGATGCTGATACCTGGTCATTGACTTGACTCCAACTGTAATTTCAAGGCCCTGAATGTATCAGATACTCCAAGAAGTGCACTCATTGTTTTGGCAGCTGGAAACCACAACTAACCTGTGTCTGCTTTGATGATTTGATGCTATGATGAGTCGATGGCTGGATATAACAGGGAACAGCGCTCTCCACATGGTCTCAAGAGGCAACCTTATACCCTTCAGTCTTTCCTTCTTTCAGGTGTTCATTAATCTTGAGCTCCTTTAGGTTCTCAATATATTTGTTGACATTGACATTGTGCTTTGTGAAAGAAGCAGGTAAATTCTCCACTGGATTCAATGGCATGCAATCGATATCTTGTCATGAAATATGTTACACCATACCATTAAAAGGAACGGGAACTGAAAAGGTGTACGTTATCATACACATGACATTGAAGACATCATTCAATCATTATAAATATGTAATATTTCCAAAGATATGTGAGGGGGGTACTTACCATCATATGTTCAACACCTAGTTCAGGCTGGTCAAACTGAACACTGACACCTACAATGGTCGACGGTTAGTACAATTCCGTTGTGGATCTCTCTTGTCCTGGGATGAAAGGCAATGACATGCTGTTCTACTGATAAAGGACGAGCTAAGTCAGTTGGAAGTTCTTCCCTCGTTCCAGCATTAAGTTCAGCATAATGTGTTCTAACAGATTCCCGGTACTGATTAAGCTTCTCTTTTTCTTCCTTCAGAAACTGCTCAGAAAATCTCCGCGGTCTGCCAAGGGAACTGCATCAACGAGCACCAGCAAAAATTTGGCAGAACTTTATTAAAAAATTCTCCAAAAGGCAATGTCATTTTCGATTCAAAAGTAGCCCCTAAAAAAGAGAAGTTCCAATCAAAGAGGAAGGTCAGGGACATTTACCTCCGTATGACACCCCATTCAACACGAGTTAATCTTGGAACATGACCTAATCCAACATGATTCAAGTACTCCACAAACTCCCTTGTAGCAAGCCATGGGTAATCAATTGCACTGTAAAACCATTCAAAAGCACACCATCTTTGCACTTGATACCGAGACAAGCAATTAGAAGGTTTTTCCTGAAAATGTAAACATACACCTATAAATGAAACAAAATAGAATGAAAAATATCTAGGTGGCAATATAAATGACACGCCACACCGTAACCTTAATATTTAGTTCTCTGTTACGAAATGAAGGAACCAGTTTGTCAGGCTGTTCATCTACAATACCCTCAGTAGACCTTCTATCCTTCTCCATTGATGATTTTTGCATGTCTAGCTCAGCAGAAGAAAATGCATTCCGTGGAGGATTCACCAATTTCCCTTGCCTTGGGTGTGTAATATAATGAGAAGGCTGTTTACCTTTATTCATAGACTTATTCACCTCAACTGTAGCCTGAAATCAAGTGTAAATACCAAAATTTAATAGAAATTAAAGGCACGTGAAAATTAAAAAGACTAATCCACATTGTAACTAGCATAAGAAATGACATGATAAAATGGAAATTATATTTTTGATCTTAAAGTCTTCTGAACTTCCAAAATAGCAATCTAAGAAGAAAAGGGGGAGAGAGAGAGTCCGAATGAAAAGGCAGCACGCCTCAATCTGTTGATTGTCACTCCAATGACAGTCTGTTTGAGCGTCATTATATACCTGCCATTAATGTCACAAATGTTCATCAATTTAAGCCAAAACAAGATGGACCATATTAAGCACGTCGAGTAAAGAAAAACTAAGCGAATTTTTAGGGGAAGTGATACTTGTCCTTACTTTAAACGGAAACAGTTGTTTTCTTCTTTGCAGTCCGGTGTTAGACTGATGACCTCCCTCTTTAAGGTTACCCGGTTTAGATGTTTTCAAAGCAGTGTGTTCAACCCCAGGAATTGAGCGACTCCTTTTTGTTTTAGACTCGTTAGCAATACAAATATCTTCTTCCCAGACATATGCAGAAGACTCTAAACACAGAACCAACAAAAAATGATTGTCGAGTCAAATACAATCAGTTAGCAGTTTAAGAGTGTTTATACCATATTTAGGGCCTCGTATTTAGACCTTGTATAAATACTCGGGGGACTTAAATATAATTATGTAATAAAGAAGAGGCAAATATGTAATTAGGGGAGGAGCCCTTATTCTATAAAAGGGCCTCCTCACCCTCACAAACCCTAAGTCTCTCCTCACCCCTCTCAAAGCTTTCACTCTCAGAGCTCTCTCTTCCTCACTTCTCAGAGAAATATAATACAATCAGTGTGGACGTAGCCCAAACCTTGGGGTGAACCACGATACATCTTGTGTTATTTACATTTCATGCAGATTCACGGTCGGATTTACGTTGTTCCAAGACCTCCGATTTTGTGCATCAACATTTGGCGCCGTCTGTGGGAATCGATACGAAAAGTTGTGTCGGTTCTCTTTTTATTTTTTCACCTCCGCCGTGAATATGCAGAAACTCAATAACCATGCAATCAGAGAACCAAATCATGAAGCCACCACTAAGATTGAAACTGTTGCTAGTGTTCTCATCAATAGTTTTGATGTCGTACAAGTGTCAGGCATGAGCTACCAACCTCCAAGAATCGGGCAGGAGCTACCATGTCAGGCAGGAGCTACCAATCTCTCTCTAGACTCTTTCTCTCTAACCAACAAGAGATCCGACAGACAGAGGCCCATGTTCAAGGTGATCAACATTCCAGCCCACGCTATGAGACCCACAAAAACCTGAGCACCGGTCCATCGCACCAGCTCCGCGGCTCAGGCCCCTTCAACGGGAAGTCCTCATTCGCCTTCCCTGTGACCCGCAAGGCCAACAACGACGCCAAAGAATATCACATACCATTTTTTGGTGAGTCAATGAGATACACTGGAAAGTTCAGCTCCACCACTCTAATCTTGTAAAGCCGCCACCTTTGCCGCTCATCACCACCTCATCGACAACCCAAACCGAACCGTTACTGAAGAGGTCCACACCATATTCATCACTGGTTTTCCAGAGGATGTGAAAGAGAGAGACCAGAATCTGCAGATGCACAGGAATTTCAGAGATGGGAGTTCAGCGACGTTATTTCCCACACGCTACCGCCTTCAACCTCCACACGACGCCACTAGTCAGCAATCATGTGCGTCTGTCGCGCTTTTGTGTCTATGACTGTTTAAGGCGAGATCAGTCCAGGGGTGTGCGTTGGGGGCCTCTGATATGTCGGTTGCCATCTGGCGTCTGTGATGGGAAGGACACATACCTCGCGAGAAGACAGTGCCTTCTCAAACCATACTTTCCTCGTCAGTCTTACAGACCCCCCGCGTGAACGATACAGACGATCTCGCATCCATCGTATCCCTTGTTTTCTCCCACCATCCTCATTTGACCACTGGTCCAACCTCTGTCACACACTCTTTCTCTCTCTCTTTCTCTCTCAATGGATGCTGATTCTTCGGAAAAGTCATCATCCTTGAGCTTACCTCTAATCCTTGGTAAGGAGCAACATGAGCAAGCTGGAAGCAAGGGACTTTTAAGCACCTAGCAGTGGCGCATTTGGGCATTCAGTAGCAAGGATGAGTTGGGTCGGACGAGAGAACCCCCTTGATGTCGTATAAGTGTCAGGCAGGAGCTACCAACCTCCAAGAATCGGGCAGGAGCTACCATGTCAGGCAGGAGCTACCAATCTCTCTCTAGACTCTTTCTCTCTCTAACCAACAAGAGATCCGACAGACAGAGGCCCATGTTCAAATACTGAGGCCTATGTTCAAGGTGATCAACATTCCAGCCCACGTTATAAGACCCACAAAAACCTGAGCACCGGTCCACCGCACCAACTCCACGGCTCAGGCCCCTTCAACGGGAAGTCCTCCTTAGCCTTCCCTATAACCCGCAAGGCCAACAACGACGCCAAAGAATATCACATACCGTTTTTTGGCGGGTCAATGAGATACATTGGAAAGTTCAGCTCCACCACTCTAATCTTGTAAAGCCGCCACCTTTGCCGCTCATCACCACCTCATCGACAACCCAAACCGAACCGTTACTGAAGAGGTCCACACCATATTCATCACTGGTTTTCCAGAGGATGTGAAAGAGAGAGACCAGAATCTGCAGATGCACAGGAATTTCAGAGATGGGAGTTCAGCGACGTGATTTCCCACACGCTACCGCCTTCAACCTCCACACGGCGCCGCTAGTCAGCAATCATGTGCGTCTGTCGTGCTTTTGTGTCTATGACTGTTTGAGGCGAGATCAGTCCAGGGGTGTGCGTTGGGGGCCTCTGATGTCGGTTGCCATTTGGCGTCTGTGATGGGAAGGACACATACCTCACAAGAAGACAATGCCGTCTCAAACCCTACTTTCCTCGTCAGTCTTGCAGACCCCCCGCGTGAACGATACAGACGATCTCGCATCCATCGTATCCCTCGTTTTCTCCCACCATCCTCATTTGACCACTGGTCCAACCTCTGTCACACACTCTTTCTCTCTCTCTTTCTCTCTCAATGGATGCTGATTCTTCGGAAAAGTCATCATCCTTGAGCTTACCTCTAATCCTTGGTAAGGAGCAACATGAGCAAGCTGGAAGCAAGGGACTTTTAAGCACCTGGCAGTGGCTCATTTGGGCATTTAGTAGCAAGGATGAGTTGGGTCGGACGAGAGAACCCCCTTGGTGGCTTCGGTGTCTCCCACACACGCTGGGGACACAGATTTTTCTAACATTTGCAAGTGGAGCAATCATGTGCTCACATGTTAAAAGAAAAAAAAAAGGCAGTGAAAAGAGAAAAAGAAAAAGGGATCAGGCCTGTTTTCATCCACTGCGCCTACAAAAATTAAAAAAAAAAAAAAGAGTGAGAATGGACCGGTTCATATACTGATAATGATGAGTATTTAGATCAATACAGGTGGTTGAAGGAGGAGCAGTGGAGTAAAGTGGGGTTTTCAAAAATGTAAAGTGGAAGATAATATGCTCGATGCTCAGATTGATGTAGCCTATGCAGCATTGGAAGATGCTGGGTTTTCAAAAAGATGGAAATTATTATACAGGGTGGGCTTCACGTGGGGGTGACGATGAAGCTGCAACTTTTGGTGCGATGGGGTCTATGATCTGACTCCATTGTTTCTACTCATCCCTCTCGTCGCAGAGACACTGTAAAGATTAATTAGGTGCACATGCATGACATCAACGCACAGACAGACAGAAAAAGAACGCAGTGGGAAACAGAAACAAAAGCAGAAAGCAAAAGAGAAAGCAAAAGTAAGGAATAAACACCCCACCAGAATGATGTGATTTACTTTTGTTATTTCTGAATGATGTAATTTATTTTCCTTATCTTTCGGACACATTTGTATAAACCTCATCAGAGGGTTAAAAAAAAAAAAAAGCAAAGCCCAAAATAAATGGGCTGGAATGTTGTGTGGAGGTCGAAGGCCCATAAGCCTAAAATAGCTCCAACTAGGCGATCAAAAGTACGCCCAGTACTCCACAATTATTCGACAACCTGCCGTTATTACCACCAACCAGGTGATCAAAAGTATGTTCAGTACTCCAAAATTATCCGGCAACCTGCCGCTATTACCACCAACCAGGTGATCAAATGTACAATCCGTACTCTAATATCATTTGGCAACTAGCCATTCATGCCACCAACCAGGTGATGAAAAGTACAACCCGTACTCTAAATATTATTTGGCAACCAGCCATTCATGCCACCAACCAGGTGATGAAATGTAAAACCCGTACTTTCCTTCATGCCACCAACCAGGTGATCAAAAGTACGCCCAGTACTCCAAATTATACATGAGCATTACTTATGTCATTCATACATAAACATTCATGAGCATCACTCATGACAATCATACATAAACATTCACGACCATCATTCATGTCAACATTCATGAGCATCACTCATGTTAACATTCATGAGCATCACTCATGACAACATCCATGAGCATCACTCATGTCAATCAACATAAACATTCATGAGCATCACTCATGTCAAACAGCTTCAAAAACTTCATTTACAGAGCTCTAGCTTTAAAAGCTTCATTTACAGAGCTCTAGTTTAAAAGCTTCACTTGCAAAGCTTCACCTACAAAGCTTTAGTGCAGGGTATATTAATACCGCCTTCGAACAACCCCCACTTCGGCCCATACATGGATCCAATTTGAAGTCTCCAGCCAACAGACTTTATTGACCGAAGACTTGGGGGACTACATTATGTACCATATATTGGGCCTCAACTGGGCCTCATGAAAAATACTTGGGGGACTTAGCCCATTACTTATGTATTGAGGAGCGAGCCCTTATTCTATAAAAGGGACTCCCTTACTTTCACTAGAGAGCACCCATCATTTATGTATTGAGGAACGAGCCCTTATTCTATAAAAGGGACTCCCTCACCATCATTAGAGAGCATCAACTCTAGCCCATCATTCATGTATTGAGGAGCGAACCCTTATTTTATAAAATGGACTCCCTCACCTTCAAACGCCGTAAGCCGAGCTAACCAAGGCAACATAAGCCACGAGCTGAACAACCTCGCAGCGTGTGCTACTTCTAGTTGAGCGTCATTTTAGATTGAGCACTGCCTTAGAGAGCATCGCCACCTACTGAGCAACCGCCTCGCCGCGAGCATCAACTCTAGCCCATCATTTATGTATTGGGGAATGAGCCCTTATTCTATAAAAGGGACTCCCTTACCATCATTAGAGAGCATCAACTCTAGCCCATCATTCATGTATTGAGGAGCGAGCTTTTATTCTATAAAAGGGACTCCCTCACCTTCAAACGCCGCAAGCCGAGCCAACCAAGGCAACATAAGCCACGAGCCAAGCAACCTCGCAGCATGTGCTACTTCTAGTTTAGTATCATTTCAGATTGAGCACTGCCTCATATCGAGCATCAGTTCAAGACAGCATCTAGTTACTTCGGCCCACACATGGACTGAATTTCAAGTCTCCAGCCAAAAGACTCTCTTGACTGAAGACTTGGGGAACTACTTTTTATACCATATTTAGGGCCTCGTATTTAGACCTCGTATAAATACTCGGGGGACTTAAATATAATTATGTAATAAATGAAGGAGCAAATATGTAATTAGGGGAGGAGCCCTTATTCTATAAAAGGGCCTCCTCACCCTCACAAACCCTAAGTCTCTCCTCACCCCTCTTAAAGCTCTCACTCTCAGAGCTCTCTCTCCCTCACTTCTCAGAGAAATATAATACAATCAGTGTGGACGTAGCCCAAACCTTGGGGTGAACCACGATACATCTTGTGTTATTTACATTTCATGCAGATTCACGGTCGGATTTACATTGTTCCAAGACCTCCGGTTTTGTGCATCAACAAAGAGGATCTATAATGTAAACTGCAATAACATTAAAATCAGCCTATTTAGCTGATTTTGTAAATCCTTCAGACATCCAAAAGCATACTTAAGGAAAACTGACACAAAAGACTTCTCAAACTATTGATAAGAAGTACAGATAAAACAAAGACAAACATAATGTTAAACTTTTTCAAGCATGCAAAGTCTAATTCCAATTAATATCTACATGAACTACAAATAAACACTTTTTAATTTATTTTATTTTATTTTTATAAAAGAGATAAGAAGAAAGATTGATGGGAAGTTGATAATTCAAGCAAAAACATTGTATTTGATCAAAACCTCTTGATAAGGTACCAGATAAGCTACTAAGAATTTTTTAATTTTGAAATTGAATGCTAGCATTAGAAGGAGAAAATGAAAAACACAAACTAAACATTAATAAATTAAATACATACACCTCTTAAAAGAAGGACATGATAAGAGATCAAACCCAAAGTTCCTAGCAAAAGAGGGTTATAAAAGCTACTTTTCAAAGCATAATGTGTTGCCTATATAAGCAGTTTTGGGCATCATCAAGGATAGATCTGCCAAAGTTTGTAGTGCATCAAAGGGAGAGCTGCATGGAGAAAAGAGTTAAAATGAATGTTATCTGGACATGCTTCAACTGTTTAGAAGACAGCAATCGAATTCAAAGGTGCTATCGAAAACCATACATACAAAAACAAAAGCCAAATCTGACAGAGTTCAATGCAAGAAACTAGCAACACAAAATAAACCTACTTCAACTATACCTGTCCTACACATCAAAAGTATGCAGCTCGAAATTGCAAAGGAAACATGTTGTACAAAGCGTACCTAAATATTAGCTATAGAGGAAAGGAGAGGTTAAGAATGGGGAGGGAGCCTGGCTCAAATGTTTTCTAACATACCTTCTGCAACCAGAGCTTTTTTACTTTTGTTTCTTTGTTCCTTGTAGAAGGATCTTGCACTTTTCGCAACTTTAGTTTCAAGTTTTCCCTTGATAGTACCTTTTTTCTCTCCTTCCTCTGTTCCACTACCAGCTTCTTTAATGTCTTCAAAATGATTGCTTTTACTTTCAACCTTTTGCTTCTTTACAGGGTATCTTTTCCCATTGCATACCTTTGATCTCTATCAAAGTATTCATTGTCAGGTTCTGTGCTTCCAAAGCTCAATTCATAACCACCTTCATCCATTACACTAGCACGGCGCTTGGTTGTAGTCATTTCCGGCTCTGCACACTATATGTCAGAAACAACCATGAATTTCAAACTATTATAGTGAAAGAACTGTTAGGAGAGCAATTAACCTTTCTTTCAAATAATTTTACCATCATTTCACGATTCGTAACAGTTGGTGGTGTGCCTTTGGCTTTTCTCTTAGATTTCCAAGAAACCAAGGGAGAATCACCTCTATGTGAGGCCTCAGTCAATGCCAATGCTATCTCATGAGCAACATCATCGTTTTTAGTGTCTGCACTGGGTTTTAAACCTAGCCTGGCTGGTGAAATATACTTTCTACTGTTATCCTTATCACTAGAATATGCAACAGGGACTCGAGGAGTTCTTTTTTTAACAGCATGAGGCCTAATTCCTGAAACAGATTCCAAGCACATCAATGGCATTAACATCTTTGAAGCCAATATATGATTAAGACGAAAAGGCAAAGAGAACTTTGAAGAGAACCAAGAAGAAAAGAAGAGGAAAAGAAAACAAATGAGAGAGAAGAAATAAAAAGCAAGTAGAATAATTGCAGGAAAAGTAGGTCAAATGAGTAGAATAATTAAAGGAAAAACAAAGAAATAAATAACGAAAATCATACACACGCGAAGATCATATCATTTCCCACCTGAGCGCCTATTGTTTAACAATGACAAGCAGTCATTACTTTATGCCATTGGAGGGGATTGTGAAGAATCTGGGATATGTCCTAATCCTTTTGCGACCTCAGTCTGAAATTTTACCCTTGCATGCATGCTTTTGAGGTTTCCTAGGGGTTCTTACACCCTCAATGCTTTCTCGTTCACTGTCACTTCCTCCCTGCAAGGCCAGAGTCCTCTAAATGAGTGCCATATGGACCATTCTCAAAGGACAAGGATTGTCTGCCCTCCACTTCCGGTGCCCTCCTATTTGTGCGGTCACGGTTAAGCCACGTCAACATTTTATATTACTATTCATTTTTGTCTTATTATATCTATAAAAAAACAATATAAAATGTTGACGTGACTTAACCGTGACCACACAAAACAGGAGAGCACAGGGAGGACACTAGAAGTGGAGGGCAGACAATCCTTGTCCATTCTCAAACCACTAGCTGAATTTATACCAACAATAAAAGATCATTAAACTCATTTACGGATTAATACACATGCACATGGTCACCATAATGGAGGCAAATAATTTTCACACCCTTCTCCATTTCGGGGCTTTGTCCTAAATAAATTCAACAAGAATCGGAGGAAACACATTAAAAGGGGGTGTGCAGAAAGTGAAAAGGCGTGTCCGGAAATCATTTCCCTAAACGGATAGAAAAATCGCCAAATATTACATAACATGACAATGACAAGTAACTCGAACAGAAAAAAAAGACATTGAAAAAAAAACAACTTTTAATCCTAAGGAAGCAATAATTAGCATTTCATTTTAAGGGTAAATAAGAAACAAACTTTTGCTCACATGCTAGTTACCCCTTAGATCATCTCCAACCCTTGGACTAAAACCTAAAAATTTTAGCCCAGAAAATTTAGGTTTTAACCTAGAAATCGTTTTTTTGCTCCAATCCTTTTGAGTTAAAATTTTAACCCCAGATCATTAAAGAATGAATTTAGATTAATTTGTTTTCTTAAAGTAACTTTTTAAACGAAAATATTATGTAGACTATACTAATTTAATTTTATGAACATTATAACCTAAAAGTAACTTTTTAACCATGAAAATCGTGAAACACTATGAAAGAATATGAACACATAAAAGATTTTTTTTTAATTACTTTAGCCGTTGGATTTAAATTTGAACTGTTAGATTTTTTTTTTTTTTTACTGTTGGATTTCATCAAATTAGATCTTAACCATTGAACTAATGAATTTATAAATATAAAATTAAAAAAAAAATAGATATATATATATATATATATATATATATATATATAGTGGACCAACCCCACTAACCCAGGGAAATCCTGGGCTAAATTTGGCCCAAAAATGAGTTTTGAGTTTTAACTCATATTTGCCCTAAGGGTTTGAGTAAGTTGGAGTAAGTTTAGAACTTAAAATTTGAGTTTTACTTCAAGGGTTAAAGTAGTTCTTAACATGTAAACGAAAAAAAAAGACGTCTTAAGGCAGTAACTAGCTTGTAAGCAAGAAATTAAACATGTTTCCAACACGGTTAATGGAAGAACTTCATTACTGTTTCCTTTAGAAATAAACCAATGCCAGGTTTTGGTTATTCATTTATTCCTTTCTCTCTCTGTGAGAGACCTTCCCTCTTCCCTCTGTTTGAGGGTTATTCTCACCGATATGTGTGAGTGGTTTCCAATCGAGTCCAATTTCTGTGCCGTTGATCTTATCTCCGGCTAGAATCGATAGGTTTTCTTTTGTCTCTCTCTCTCTCTCTCTCTCTTCTTCCATCCGCTATTTTTTTTCCTTGGTTTTATTGGCCGATTTGCCTTCTTCTCTCCCCTCTGCTGTCTTTCATCCATATTCATCCAATTTCCGAGCTTCAGTCACCCTTTGCCGCGATTTGTTGCGGTGTTTCGAGTTGGTGTGTATTGATCTGGTGCTTCCACTAGGTTGGGTGTTCCTTGCACCACCACCTTCTGTTTGCTGTTTGCCCTTGTTGGCAGTGTTGCTCGTGGACTGCCATGAGCTTCTCTCACTTGGCTGCAGATTCTCTGTTGTTTGTAGTTGTGCTAGGAGTGAAGCTTGGGATTGGCTATTGGTATCGATGAGGTGAGGCTTAGTTTGGGGTACGAATTTGGTTGGATCAACATGCACAGCTGTTGTTTTGGTGGTTGCAGCGACGGTTTTGGCGAAAGACGCAACGGATCCAATTGTTTCTGCGTTTTCTTTTGTTTTGGTCTCAACTTTTGGTTGGGCCACTGTTGTTTGATTGTGTTTTTTGTTTTTGGGCCTCTGTGTTGTAAATTTTGGACCTTTGTATTGTAATGTTTGTTGTTGATAATGAATGACGCCTTTGATCCAAAAAAATTAAAAAATGCACTATGAACACTTTCCTTTTGTCTTCTTCTTATGAGGTACGGTTTCCTTTTTGGTGGATATAAAAAAACAGCCAAACTTGAACATTACCAGAGGTTAAGTGCATATAGTAATCTGAAAAACTCGGTTCAAATTTTAATTAATTTTACCAGTAGAAAATAGTGGTCCGTCATCATTGCTGTCAGGCCAATAACAGAAGCAACACCTTCAGGAAGAGATAAATAGGCCTGAAAACAGGAAAGACATCCTCACCAAAGTTCACGGATCAAGTGATTCAGGCCCTTAAAATTTGATCAAATGGTTAAAAACAAAGAGCAATTTTAAAAGTTATAATAATTTTAGCTATTAAGCAAATTTCAAGAGCTCGAATCACTTAATCTGTGGACTTTGGTGGAACTGAAAATATAGCACAATCTTGAGTGACATGCTACATATAATGCTTATCATTAAAACATAAAAAGCATACACATTTATTTTCTGCAGGAAAAAACAAAGTTAACTCAAGATCATGGCATCAACGAAGTTTGTAAAACTATGAACACAAGACATAAATGTGTTGACTCCCGCTATGCCTAGTCAAATTCTATTATATACTTTCATATTGGCTTAAAAAAATCAAGCAACGAAACTTCATTGATTATTAACTGAATTCCGTTCCACTAATCTGTACGTAGCCAGATTTTTGTTTTTAATTTTTAAAGTATCTAATTTGTAGAGCTCAACAAACTAAAATGATGTCAAATCTTATTTTCTGATGCAAAATAAGTCAGAATATACACTTGAAAATTTCTCAAACTGCAGAAATGAGTTGCCACAACATCGATTGTGCATGACATACCGATGCGGTTCGAGAACAATCTCACTTAAACTATTTAATGTTACAATTTAATTAGGAAATTATTATTGACACTCCAAACTTCGTCTTAATTGTTTGTCTAATGCGAAATACATAAGAATCTATACTACATTGGCATTGTCCATATCATATTGGCCCATTTTGTTTTTTGTTTTTGTTTTGAGTACATCAATATTTTTACACTAAGAAGAGGGGGAGTTCGACAAAGCCATACAATGGGCAATCTAATTTGGTATGGAATTCACCTTCCAAGATATTCGAACCTAAAACCTCTCACTTTCAAGTGAAAATTAATACCCAGATTATAGTATTAAGTGCTTGACCCATTTTGTTTTGTTTATAAAGTTTCACTGGTTAGAAACAAAACATTACATTAGGCCCGAAAAGAAAAACACATAAAAAAACCAACAGAACCAAGCCCACTAAAATGAACAAAAGAAGGCCCAAATCGGAACAAACCCTAACACAACTACAACTAAAATACCTTGTGGTGCAATATAAGAAAATAAAACTTTTTTTTTTGTTGAAGAAAATTAAAACTTTGTAACCCATTTTAAAAATCGCCCCAAACCTAAAAGGTATAGAATGTAATTTACCCAAAAACTAAATAGATTAAAAATACTTTAGTGAATATAAATGAGTGAGGATCATCTTTGTGAGGATCTTGGGGATCCTCAAATCACATCCGTTCATGGTACATCGTGTAATCAGAAATCATTGTAAATTTTTTTATTTAAAATTGAATATAAATAGTATATGGCAAAAACAAGAATCTCCATAATCCTCACAAAGAGGATTTTGATCCGGATCCGGATCCGGCGAGGAACCTCTCTCATATATAAATATAAGTAAAATACAATTTTTCAAAAGAAAAAGGGAAAAAATGGATTTTAAATATAAAGCAAAACCAACTAGTTGTAACTTGTGGGAGATGAACACCTTTTTTTACCATTTTTGGTAAGAAAATGAAACCCACTAGTGGAAAGGAAAGCTAGATATTTTGTTGACAGCCCAATATTCTCACATGCAACACAACACAACAACTCATGGATCATTAAAAGCCCACCACACAAATTCACAACAAAACCAAATCCTTTGGACCAACCAACAAAATTACAAAATTACAAAATTAAATTAAAAAAAAAATTAGAAAAGAAAAAAAAAAAAAGAAAAATCACAGAGATACACACAGCTCGCCGACATTTGATGACATACGATTGCTACAGTCCAAATCAGAGCCATTGCCACCAAATCTTTAAAAGTGCCACTTGTGGCCAAATCTCGTCCAAGTCAAACAAACCCACTTTTCCACCTGGTCACCGCCCTTTCCGGTTCCTCCTCCTCCCAGTCCATCCTTGCCCAACCGGGTGCACCCGGTCACACGTCTCACCTGCTTGCACTGAATAATTTACATTTATGGACTTCTCACCAACCACGCATGTACGCATGTCTTTCTAGTTCAACACCAGGCGCCGACGTCCCGGAAGATCTCAGCCGTACATTTCACAGCAAGGGAGGTGATCCGTTGATTTTATCCGACTAACCTCGTCTTATACAACCAAATGGGTGGGGTAGTTCCAACTGAATAAAGTCTGGAGAACCACGCGCATTAACAGTGCGTGGACAGCACACTGAACAAGTTAGGCAACTAAAGCTGAAAAAACAGGCTCGGGTTTCCAAGCAACGACTGAGCGTCCGTACATGACGTACGGCCCGTTGACGTCACTGTTACACGCTCTGTGCGGGAGCGTGGTTTTCGATGCAGTTGAGATCGTTAATGCATTCGTGTCGGCTTGTGGTTGGTTGATCGAGAAAGTTGCTTTTCCCCCTGTCTGGCTGCGTCGGTTCTGCTTGTATGGGCGAAACCCCATACTCCTGCTGTGCTCTTACACTCTCGGTTGAGGAGAAGGAAAATCCAACTTAGAACATTATTACAAGTCTCATACGAAAATATATATTTGGATAGGGATGTGCTATTCACACATCCCAAATTAATTCCCACACATCCCTTGCTATTTATGTCCGTTGATCTTCTTCAATTCATCCGATCCGACTGCCGAAAATTAGAAGGGTGTGTGAGAAGTAAAATGAAGTGTGTGGATATCACACCCCTTTGGATACTCACTATTGTATTATGTGAGCGTGACGCTAATATGATTAGATTAATAGGAAAAATAAAATTTTGAGCTTTAATCAAAAGAATAAAAATATGTTGTAAGTAAGTAGTACCATGAGTGACTTTTTAGAGTAAAAATGTTTTTTTTCATTAAAAATGAATAATACCGAAAGTGTTTCATTAAAACTCCATAGATTAATCTTAGTGCAACGTTGCTGACAAATGCGCTGCAGTGTGCAACGTGCCTAATTGGTTATGCTATATTTGGTTTGTTTTCTTTGTTGACGAGATGCCAACAACCATTATGTTGTGATGGTAGAAAGAAGGTAATTGCTATGTTTATATATATCATTTCAAGTAATTTCACAACAGTGAAACGAAATTAGTGAATTTTTTAGTGGATAAATTTTTTTGTATAAAGTTATTGTATCAGACTCTTAATAAATTAATATAGTGTATTTATTATGTCTGATTCAGTAAGTGTCATCTGCAGCATGCTCATGAAATTCTTTTGCTCTTTTTTTAATAGTGGATTGAAGTGTATTACGTGAGTACGGCGTTAATATGGTTAGATTAAACAAAGCATTATCTCTACACTCATATGGTTAGATTACAAGTGGACAGTGCCACCAAACAAGCTAGTTCATCGGTTTTGAAAGAGGATGCAAGTGCACCACGTAAGCATGACGTTAATATGGTCAATTTCAATGAACCGTTATCTACGCGCTCATAAAATCTTTTTTCCATTTTAAATAATTTTACAATAACAAAAATGTAATTAGTATGATTTGGTGGTCATTTTGCAACTGACGCATGTAGTTGTGATTTGGAACGCTAAATTTTGGGTTTGTAAAAGTTTCTTAGTTTTGTTTATGGGTTGAGCTAGTTCATCAGTTTTGAAAGAGGATGCAAGTGTACTATGTAAGCATGACATTAATATGGTCAATTTCAATGAACTGTTATCTATGCGCTCATAAAATCTTTTTTCCATTTTAAATAATTTTACAATAACAAAAATGTAATTAGTATGATTTGGTGGTCATTTTGCAACTGACGCATGTAGTTGTGATTTGGAACGCTAACTTTTGGGTTTGTAAAAGTTTCATAGTTTTGTTTATGGGTTGAGCTCTTGTCACACTTCTCTTGTTTTTTTGTTTTGTTTTAGTATAACGATATATTTACATTAAGGGGGTAGGAGAATAAATTGGTTGCGACCTCGTTATTCCCGAGATTCGAACTTAAGACATCTCACTTACAAGTGAAAAAGAATATAACTAGACTGTAGTACTAACTAAGTGGCCACATCTCTTACTTTGTTATTCTATTTTTTGTTATTTTGGTGCAACGTTAACTATGTTATTTTTTTCTTCCAACTGTTATTGTAATATACTATTATTGAACCATAATTGAGGAGTTTCTTTCTTCCTCTAGTTTGAATTTTAGTTGTTTCTCACTAAAATGAATATAAATTATTATAAGTTCTAAACTAATTAAGTACTTTAAAAATATTCTTTGTATGCTTGAGTAACTGATATTCACATTCTAAAAATTTTAGGGATCAAACTTTAATAAAACAATTAAAAATCGTTGTGCACTCATCCCTTATTAAAGAGGGAATATGCATGATTTCGATGTTACCACTAACAAAATGCAAGAACAACAGTTTCAAATATATCATTTCAGGCAATTTAACAACAAAAAGAAAATTTGTTAATGAGGATTTTACCTAAAGTGAATAATGGTGACAATTTATTGAAGACAGTTGTATCTGACGCTTATTCGATTGACATGATGTATTACGTGAGCATGATGTCAATATGGTATGATTAAGTGATCGTTATCTACACTCTTGTAAAATGTTATTTCACTTTTTTGATGCGTATAAGTGAATGCAAGTTCACAATGAAAAATGCCACTAAACAAGTTGGTTTGTGATATTTTGCAAGAGGATCCAAGTGGCGGTTTTGCTTTATAACATTGGTGTGATATAACCTGGGGGAAATCTTACTCAGAAGCAACCTGAGTTCAACACAGGGAGCTCATGCGGCACCACCAATACATCCAACAGTCTCAAACTCATGATCGATGGTGACCGCACTTTTACGATCATAGGCTGGGGGTGTCTATGTAGTGGTCGGCCTTAATTTGGTGTCGGCGTAATGACTGTTTTCGGAGCCTTACGAGTGCTGCAAGTGAATGTTCCATAGCTTTGTTCTCTCATTCAATCTCGAGTTGCAGGTTAGAGGGAAAGAGAACTCCCCAAAGCAGTGCATGATAATATGAAGTTGGCTACTTAGGTAAATAAGTTCCTTCTCTAAGACCTAATTGCGCTGTCAAGGGAGATCTTGAAGGAGCACGTCTCGGATAGGGAGGGACTGGAATTCCCCTTTTTGAAAGAGCCGCTTGTACTAAAGCTTCAAGGTGAAGATCTTATAAAGCTTATTGCTCAACTCTCTAGCTTGATTTCACTAGAAGACATATCTGAATCTCACGATACACGTAAAAGTACAACGGTAAGTCTGAACTAAAACGTTATGATGGATATGTGCAACGTGTGTTGAATTAGAGCATAACGCTTCATGCCCATTACTTTTCTGTTACATTTATTTTTTAGGTGGCTCCACTATAACTACCAAGCTTAGTTACTAGTCATTTTTATCACTTTTACATTTTGTCATTTTAACCTCTCTTGCTTTATTTTATTCTATTTTTTAATTTCAGTTTTAATGTTATTTTCTTACTAGTGTTTTTTAATAAATAAGCTACTTAAAATTTACTTTTAAAAAACACTTCTCTAGTTTGAAGGGAAAAAAAATCATTAATCCAATTGTTATTGCACTAGATTGTTATTGCTCATTAATTAAGAAATATTTTCTCTAGTTTGAATTTTAAGTGTGCCAGTATGTCTAAAATAATTAATATATATTATCATGAGGTCTAAACATAACAATTAGGGGTGAACAGTATAGTGGGTCAATTGACCAATCCACCCAAAATATGTCGAGTTGGGTTGAGTTCTAAACTCAAAAAAATAAAATAAAATAAAATTCAGTCAAAACCCGATCACTCTGTTTAATAGAAGGGTTGGGTTGGGTTATAATACTTTTATCCAATTGAAATTGATTTACTTAGTTAACAATTCCTAAACATACATGTACATCAGATAGACGTTAACTTGTGCATTTATACTTGAATTGAATGATTAAATATGATGAAATTTCGATGTTAAGTAACATATAAAGATTCTAACACCAAATCTACATGTTTTGTGCCTAACACGACCCTTGAATATTTGTCATGCATACTCACATAAACTTGTAGAACCTGCACAACCCAACCCACTTAAACTAATTTGTTGTTAAATAATTTTACGAAAAGCAAATTTGTTGTTAAGGTTTTAATAAATATTAGATTACGAGAATAATCTAGTAGCTGACAATTGCTACACTCTTATTTAAACTAATATGATGTTTTACATGGACATAATGTCAATACATAAAAGTTCAAGAATTGTTAACACCAGTTACTGTCTCTTAAAAATTAGTTGAGAGAAATTAATACATACAATGAACGTTTTGGCATATGAGAATAACATAACTCTTATTAGGCTGTCACTTCATACTACGGTCTAGTGGTATTCATCTTCACCTGTAAGTGAGAGATCTTAGATTTGATTCTCGCCAAAGACAAATCTAAACCACATTTTTATTAGCCCATTATAAGGTTAATCTCATCCCCTCTTACTTAATATAGATAATATCGTTTGTTAAAAAAAAAAAAAAACTCTGTCACGCCTTATTTCCTATGCATGTATTCGAGTGATAAACTTCAACCTGTAATTTTCTATCATCAAACTATTTTCCATATTACAGAAATGTCATTATATATAAAGTGAGATTATGTATAATTATGCATTTTGTTTGAAAAATTTAAAGTTAGATCTTTTGATCCTTCGACCAATGCCACGTTGGGCAGACAGCATGACCATCAGTCTCAATATAAAATTTTACAAACTTAATTTTTTTTGTTTTGATTTGATGAGAAATACTAAAAAGACTTTAAAAAATAATTTTTTTTTCATGAATTTTTTGTCAACTCATGTTTTTTATACAATATTTTATAATGTTGATATGAAAATTGATGTTAAACTGTAAAATGATAGAAAATCATTTTAGAGTCTCACCTTGAAAGAATCTTCTTAGCACTTCTCATTAATTTATATAATTTGGATTCCTATTACCATTGCATGTATTTTGCAGTTAACGAATTCGGATCCTCTTTGTAAGGATCTCGAGAATCGTGAATCATATTCGTTTATCGTACATCGTGCGGTCAAAAATTATTTTAAATATTTTTATTTAAAATTATATACAAACAGTATCTAACAAAAACTAACTACATGATATGCGATGAACAGAAACGATTTACAAATCTTCAGAATTCTCACAAAAAAAATTGGAAAAAGATCTTGTTGGGCAGTAAACCTGCAGAGGATTAGTTTAATCACATCATTACATGTCTCAGAGGACACTAATAAAATCTTGCCAGCATGGACCTCTTTTAGTCACATGTCGAAAATACAGGGGTATTACAGTCATTTTAACATTCCACCACCACTAACTGTCATGGTTTACCTGTTATGGGCAGTGCTGGTTTCTTCTTTTTGGGTTCTCGCTTCTTTTTGATTTATTATGATTTATTTAAATTAATTATATATATAAATAATTTAATTAAGGAAAAATAATGGATGGTAATGTTGTTGTATGTTTGGCGCGTATATAAACCACCAACGGACCGCAGACTCAGAGGGGAGAGAGAGAGAGAGAGAGAGAGAGAGAGAGGAGAGAGGAGAGATTGAATAAATAAAAGAAGAAGAAAAAGTAACCTCTCAAATTAAGGAGGATAGAAAAGTAAGAGGACAAAACCAAAAAAGGGTTTGAAAACTCAGAGAGAAACTCAAAACCAAAAACCAAAACCAAAACAGAGAGAGACACACATACAGTGTTTGTGTGTGTGTGTGCGTGTGAGGGGAGAGAGAGAGAGAGAGAGAGAGAGAAGCCCTGAAAATCCAAACCCTATTCAGAATTCCATCTCACTGATAACCCCATTTGATCATAATCTCGCATTCTCCCTGTACAGAGAGAGATTGAGGAGAGAGAGAGAGAGAGAGAGAGAGAGAGATTGTGGAAAAAGTCGAGATATTTAAGTGAAGAATCGAAGTGATTTCAGTGTGACCGTACAATGGAGCGGTACGGTCGGGCCGCAGAAGGGTCACAGTCCGATCCACCGCCGGAGTGGAACATTCCGGGACCCGAAACAGGGCTGGAAGGTGAGACCTTTCTAACCCCAAAACACTCTGCATTTCAATTTCATTCGAATTCGGCTTCGGATTCGATTTCGGGTTTTGGGGATTGCGATTTGGTGGGTTTTGGGGCGAATGCGGCTCCGTTTTTCCGAATTGGGTTTTGATCCTTTGGTTTTTGTGATAATGCAGAGTCCATGTGGCAGTTGGGGCTCCGTCCCGGGGAATCGTACCCTGAGCGACCCGACGAGGCCGATTGCAGTTATTACTTGAGGACTGGGATTTGTGGGTACGGCTCACGGTGTCGGTACAATCATCCCCGTGATCGCAGCACGGTAATTTTATTGAATTACCAATTTTTTTCTAATTCAATTGGTTGAATTTGGGGCTCAATTGGATCGTGATTGATTGATTCCAGTGTGGTGATTTCGTTTTCGGGTCGAATTTTGTTTGATCTTGTGTGTTAGTAGAGATATCGTGGCTTTCGTCTGTAGATTTGATGATCAAGTTTACGGTATTTATGCAAATTGATTAGTGGGATTGTTCTGAATTTGTTGAATTTCAAGTCCTTGTGTAGAAATTTGTAACTTTTTTATTTATTAAGATCTATGTGGTTAATGCTCATATGATTACCTATTTAGTAGTAAAGTTTGAGTGATACATGTTTCTCAGGTTACCGTAGCGGCAAGACCCGGAGGATTAGAGTACCCTGAGCGAGCGAGCCAGCCTGTGTGCCAGGTACTTAACCTTTTTTGGGGTTTAGGCCAAAATGTTGCCTTGTTATCGTATATATTTACGTGATTCCAGCAGATCACATATTCAGCTTCCAGTCTTATGTGTTCCGCTTGGAGTAACGTCCTCTATTGATGATTGCATGCTTTGTCTGTTTTGAAAATATGTGAATTCCCTTTGTTTGATTGTACCGTGATTTTTCAATGGCAGTATTATATGAGGACGGGGACTTGCAAATTCGGTGCTTCGTGTAAGTTCCACCATCCTAAGCAGGGAGGAAGCTCTGGTAGCCCTGTTTCGCTAAACTATTATGGATATCCATTGCGGCCGGTCTGTATTTCTCAAATTTGAACTTCTAATTCTTCAAAATTTTGTCATATTGTAAATCCCATTTCACGACTGTGAGGTAAAGTATTGCAACCATGGATTTTTTTGCAAATAAAACAGGGTGAGAGAGAGTGTTCCTACTATGTGAAAACTGGACAGTGTAAGTTCAGTGCAACTTGTAAATTCCATCATCCACAGCCGGCTGGCATACAGCTTCCAGTGCCGTCACCAGCACCTCGAGTTTCACCTGTACCTGCTACACACACATTGTATCAAACTGTGCAATCGCCATCTGTTTCATCACAACAGTATGAAGTAGTATTTGCAAGGCCTCCTTTGCTACAGGGGTCGTATGTTCCAAGCCCCTATGGTCAAGTGCTACTTTCCCCGGGCACAATTCCTTTTCCAGGTTGGAATCCGTATCAGGTAAATAACATTTCCTGCTCCATTATCTTTTTAGTTACATGAATTTCCCTTAAGCTGTTAGTCATGTGGTGCAGGCACCTGCAAGCCAATTGCCTTCGAGTACTCAACCTGGTGTTGGTTCTGGGACACTTTATACTCAACTATCACCTTCAGCACCTGCATATACCGGAGTGTATCAGCCTATACCTTTACCTTCCTCTTTTGGTCTTCCAACTACTAGCCAGAAGGAGCTTTCATTTCCAGAAAGACCTGGTCAACCAGAATGCCAGTATTACATGAGAACAGGGGATTGTAAATTTGGTTCCTCATGTAGATATCATCATCCACCTGAAGCTGTTCAACCAAAAGCAACTGTTGTCCTTAGCTCCAGTGGTCTTCCTTCGCGCCCGGTTAGCCGCCCTTACAAATCCTTTGCATTATGATTGTTTTAATAGACATCGGCCATCAGCTTGCTTACATAGCAACACTTAATTTTTGTGGGAAATATGTGCTGAAACAAATACGTTTTCTGCTGCTGGAGAGTTGGTAATTATTTGGTTTGAAGTTATCTAAGTCAGCCGTCAGGGCTATCCGTATCATGCTAATTTTTGGACCCAGGGTCTATTTTGGGGAGTGTCACTTAATTATGGGTCCTTTTCGGTTTCTTATTTTCCTTGCATTTATGTTACTTTTTTATTCTTATTTCTAGGTGGTAGTGTCTTTAAAGTCTGCTTGCGCATTATACAACTTGTATATGTTGGTTGTCACGATCTTTATTTTTATTACTTAACATGCTCGCCTTCTTTCTCAACATGAAGTCTGTTCAGTTTTCTTTCTTGTACGTTCTTATACTGTGAATGCCTTCTTGGTAAGTTATGCACCTTTCTTCTTACGCATGCTAATTTTTCTGCTGTGAATTTGAAATTCCATGTGATAATCAGGGTGCACCCCTTTGCACTCACTATCAACAACGTGGAGCATGCAAGTTTGGACCCGCATGCAAATTTGACCACCCAATTGGAACACTGAGTTACAGCTCATCAACGTCTTCTCTTGCTGATATGCCAGTTGCACCCTACCCAGTGGGATCATCAATTGGTACACTAGCCCCGTCATCCTCGTCCTCAGAGTTGCGGCCTGAGCTTAGTTCAAGCTCTGGAAAGGAATTAGTTTCAGCCAGAATGTCTTCGTCACTGAGCACTTCGAGTGGATCAGTAGGTTCAACTGTTTCTAAGGGTGGTGTTACCCCTGTGGGTGTCCAACAGTCTTCTCAGGGTTCCGGTCCTTCGGTTGGCAGTGGCAACAATACAGAGTCTCAATAGTTCAAGCTAAGCAAATGTCAAGCAATTTTCCATTCTTCCTTTTTTATCAACTTTCTCCCAAAGCATCATTTTTTCCCCTTTCAAGTCCTCCAACAGAGGGCTTCATATCTCAATGCCTTAGCATACATCAGTCATGTTCATCTCTGTGTTTATATCATCTTTATACGGCCATCCCTTTTATCCCAAATAAGCCATGGCCGACCTCCAAAAGTTTAGCAAAAACCCCATATAGCTTTCCCAGCTTTCTCTTCAATAACCTCGAAAGAATCTGCGGTTCCTTCAGGCAAATCCGTGTCCATCTCCAATTTTGGAGCTCGTTATCCTCATTTGTGCTCCATCATTTTTCAGAACGAATACATTAGTTCCACAGCATTCTTGCCTTTCAAATGACCGTGTATTCATGTCTATCCTTTTCTGAATTTTCCTTTTTAAACTGGGGAACGAGCTTTCAGTTAAAACATGGGAGTTCGATTTCATGTTCCCCCACCTTTTGTCCAAGGTCTATTTTCGAAAACAGAAGCAAAGTAAAGACCCAAAGAAGAAGGCATCACAGTGGTTGCTACTCTATGTGGGATCATCATATACATAGTTATATGCTGTTGTGCCAATTGAAATGCTTGACCATGTTATTCATAAATTTTATGTTTATGAAATACAAAATATATGAAGAAGCACTCTTGACTCTGTAATAATCTTTCTCTTCCAATTTATCCTTCGTTGAGCGAGGAGAAAATGATCTTTGTTACTTTCTTTACACTGCTTATATATATACATACATGCCAAATTACTGTTGGAACTTATTTGCAGGTTGGTCAATCTTGGTTGAAGGTTTATGAAAATGAATGTGATCAACTATGGTCAAACTAAAAGAATAGGATGATATGTTCATGATGTTATTTTATTTTTTCACATCAAGTTGCTTCTTGATACAGTTTGACCATTTCAGACATGGATTGCATGAGGGTCAGACCAGTTGGGTAAGAGAAGTGTGTCTTTCCCTTTGTATGTTAGAGTAATTTAATATATGTATTGTCTTGTTAATATATATATATATGAGCATGCACTACCCTTTGTTTTGGGTACTTGTTGACTACTCTTCCAGTTTGATATATGGCAGCATGGCCCTTAGATGAACGGAATTAGCAAGTTGGAAATCCTTTTTCATCCCCTTTTCTACCTTACACTAAATAATCTACGAGAAAAGTGATTTGAACTCTAGTGCATTACAGAGAATACATTCGCTTTAATCAATGTGACTGTGCCCACGTTTGCAATCTAGTTCATCAAAGGGTACAAGTTTTGCCTTAAAACTTCTTCCATTCTAAATGTGGACTCAGATTGAAACTGATGGGATGTGCGAGAGGAACATTTGCTTTGGTCATGTCTTCACACCCCTCCCAAAGATTTGCCCAACTACCATATGATTGAGCTCAAGATATTCCCAAGGAAAAAAGATTTCATTGACATGGGGTTTATATATGCAGGAATTTGCCAAGCATTCCAAACAGCTATATAATGTTTACCAAAAAAAAAAAAAAAAAAAAAAAAAACAGCTATATAATGAGTCACATTTTCCACAGCCTAATTCATTTGATGGAGTGACCGACAAAGAGACAAGACGAATCCAGGTTTGAAGGCAATGAACTGTGTTGGCCAAAATTAATGGATCTCGTTTCATTATCTTCTAAACCATTAGCTTGATGAGCATCCCTTAAGAGAAAAACAAAGGGACAAAAAGCACTAAAATGTAGTGTGCTTATGTATCCTACTTTAATCTTGGAGTGGACAAGAACTCTTGAGATATATTTAGGAGGGGCCTTGTATGTTACCCTTACTTCCATAAATTTAGGTGCATAAATATATAGATTCTAGGGAACTTTAACGAAAAACTCCATGTTCACTTTAAAGAAAAACCACATTTTTACACTTAAAAAGTTAATTCTGGTACTATTCACTTTACCATTTATTTTGTCATTTTCGTTAAAACTCAAAGTTTTCAAGCTCTTTTCATTACTTTTTCCTAGATTCTATGCATTATTCCCTATATATGGTCACCTTATAATATAAGTCGACGGTCGAGTTTTAATCATTGTAATACGTCACTTTCTGATACGAGCGATATTGAGAGAAAAAAAATCGACCAAAAGAATATATGAGCGAATGATAATAACCATTTAATCTACAAGCTCGTTGAAGAGTACCCATATGAACTACAACTTTGCGTAGCATAGAAACTAGAAAGAAAAACAAAAGAGCTAGAACCGTTATTGCGAAAGCACTAATACTTTGCACTTGTGTGGCTGAGTAGCTTAGGGTATGTTTGGTACTCTACTCAAATCCAACTTTTTAAACTCAAAAACAATTTTCAAATATTAGGCCTTAAAAACTTGTTTGGTATGACTATTTTAAAAAACTGAACTCAACACTAACTAAAAAATATAATATATTCTCTAAAAATATAAAAAGTGAGTTTTTAGAGTTTTTAAACTTAGATTCACTCCTTTCTTTTTTCTCCTTCCTCTCCTCTCACTCCAAATCTCTCTCTCTTTTCTTCTTTCTCTCTCCTCTTTTATTTTTTTTTTATTTTTTTTACCATTTTTGTCTCTCCTCCAATCCGCTCTCTTCATTCTCTCAATTCTTTCTCTCACTCCTCTTCCTCTCTATCTTGTCCGATCCTCTCTCTTCTTTCTCTTTCCTTCAATCATCTCTTACTTTCTTTCCTCCTCTCTCCTCTTTCTCCCCTCTCATGCGACCCTCTCTTTTTAGATCTCTTTATCTAGTTTAAGTCGTAAGATTTAAAATTTTTAAATCGCAAACCAATCAAGTTTTTTAGTCTTAAAGAAAATTGTTTTCAAGAAATGTTCTTAAAAAATATTTTAAGAAATGATAAAAAATTTCAAATAGGATACCAGGCCTTAGTGGTGGATGTCTCTTTCTACATCCAAATTAAGTTGCATGCATCTTTTTGTTAGGCTACGTTGTCAGTTAAAGGCCAGGCAGATAGCCGTAAAGATAGACACATAATGCAGCTATTATATTATGCAATAAAGCCATTAAAATAGTAGCTAATATTATCAAATACAAAAATATATATGTGACGAAAGACGTAGAAATTACAATGAAAGAAAAAGCGTTGCAAGAAAAGCTCAAGACACAAGAAAAGTAAGTGCACATAGTTAAATTAAATGACTAATTGATAAATCCATAGGTGCACGTACGCGCCAAAAGTTTATCAAAAGAGTGAGTGTCCAAAGCAAGAGAATGAAGAAGAAGATCCATAAGCACTCGAATTTTCGACGATTGGATACAACGCTCCCATGCATCCATCTTCAGTCATCATAGGATTGAACTCCCATGGCTGCTGGTTATCCCAGAATCCATGACTGAATCCATCAAAGCAAGAAATCTGATGATCTCCATTGTTGTTATTAGGAGCTTCTAATGCAGCTTGCACATTCATAACATCTAGAGGAAGTGTAGCACTAGTGGAGTTATTAGGGTTTGCAAAGCTACAATTTTGATCAATGTTCAAAGCTTTTGAGTTTGTGTAATTTGGGGGGTCGTCATTGTCCGAAGGAGGCCGCAGGCAACTATCAGGAACAATGCAAGCCAAATAGCCCGAGTTAGAATTACTCGAATTGCCAGAGAAAAAGAAACACTCATCATCCTTATGATGTGCCGATGATGATGACCTAATATTATTAGGGTTTTGAAATTGGGTTTGATCAGACTGAAACATGTTAGAATGATGAGGTGGACTGTTTTGATTGGTGAGTTGTTGTTTAGCAGTCTGAGTGGTGAAAAACTGTGATTGCTGTGGTAAAAGGGTTTGGACATCAAAGGGTGAGAGGAGAGAGTGGAAAGTTGTGTTGTCAGAGTAAATGAAGTTGGTTCTTGCTTGTGAGCCTTTCATGGAGAGGGCAGCTCTGTCATAAGCCAAAGCTGCTTCTTCAGCAGTGTCAAATGTGCCAAGCCAGTGCCTTTCTTTAGTGCTAGGGTCTCTGATTTCAGCAGCATATCTCCCCCAAGGCCTTCTTCTCACACCGAGAAACCTCCCAGGCTCGGCCTGCTTTCGCCTTCCTCTTCTCTCACCGGATTGAGAGGACGGAGTAAGTGTGCTTCTCTGCAGCACAGCAGCAATATCCACCTGTACCTGACCTTGCTCAAAAGCTTCGAAGGGTTTTTCTAGGGCTTGGGAGGTGGACATTGACATGGTAGAGGAAATAATTTCTAAAGAAAATGTGAGTGAGTGCAGAAGGATATGAGAACTGAAGGTCTTGGTTTTGGTTTCTGGATTTTGGGTGGTGAAGTTAAGTATGTGGAAGTTGTGAGAAGGGTTTTAAAGACTAAGATATATAATCTTGGAGGAGGAGAGATAATCTCGTGTAAGTAAAGATACGTACGCAAGTATGTATTAAACGGACGGTATTTTGGTTGCAAGAAATAATGCTTAACGAGATCGGAGAGGGGGCAAGGAAAAGGACACTCCAGATGTCATCCTGTGTACTGTGGACGACCATCCTTCCCTTTCCACCTACTTTTTAAAAATCTTTCTTTTTCTGATTTCTATTTAATCCTACATCTCTTCAACTGAAAATAATAATAAGCTAGCACTTGTAGGTGAAAAAAATGTGTAGATTCCAGCAGTACTTGTCAAAAACTCGAAATGGTCTTCTAGCTAGTAACTGCTCTGGGGTTTTTCATTTTCTAGCTACAGTCACTTTCTTCCAAGTCCCAGTGAAACCCTAGAATATAAATTCTCTATCTATATATAACTTACAATTCACAGGGGTTTGGGAATCAACTCATTTATCCCACTGTAGATTTCACACATGTTATTATTTAATGAGTAATTATTACATCATGTCTGTGTAACTATTGGGATTTGTTTTAAGAATATAGGGTTTTGAATCTTAATGGGATCTACTCACGTGGGGAGCTGCCGTCCAATCTAGATAAAAATATTAGAACTTTGTAGAGCAAACCAAGTTGAAATTAATGTCAATGTTTGAGGACTAAGAGGGACTTGAATCAATGATGACTGGTAGATTAAGATAAAGTTGATGATGTAGACACTTTCTTTTTTACTTCATTACACCCGTTAATTTATGTTATTTGATCTTATTCAATTCATTGAATCGAATAACAAAAAATTGAGAGAAGCGTGTGGAAGATAAAAAGAAGTGTGTGGATAGTACCACTCAGAAAAATATATACACTGTACTTGGCTCCTACAATTTCAGTCATTCCTTTAAACTTGCGAATAACAATTTGATACATTAAAATCATAAAATGAAAAGTTTCTACATACATATCAAAACATGAGTTGTTTGCACACAAAAAAAGTAACTTCTTACACATAAGGAGCTAAGTATTTTCTATTAAAACTTTCTCAATCCTGCAGGTATAAAACCAGGAAACGAAACCTACTGCGTGGTTTTTGAGTACCTACTCCAAGAAATGAAGTTTTAAAATCTTTTGAATTCATAATGTACCAACAAAAATTATCTCCAATATTCACATGTAAATCGGCATTTTGTGCAACCAAATTCTTCGTAACAATTCGCATTTTCAAAAGGAGCAGTTAAGATTTTTCTCAACTAAATCGAAATTATCAGAGAACCAAACATATTCTATTGAGTTTTTTGGTCTGCATCACGGAAACAACCCCACACCAGACTATTAAAACAATAGGCTCCCTCATAAGGAAAGGCCCATATCATTCAAGGTTTTATGCTTCTTGTGTTTTGTTGATCTCTATGTATATATATGCTTCATCTTATAGGATTTTATTTTCGTAGCAGAAGAAAACTTAAATCATGCAAATTTCACTAACCATATATTTGGATTTTTTTAATGTTATTAATTGGGAGCGGGAATTCGAACTTAAAATTTATTTTAACATTGAAGGAGATTTACTGCTAGATAATGAACTAGTTTGTTGTCGTTATTATTCAAGCTAGTTCAATAATAAAGGATGTTTTAAAGTCCTGAAAATCTCCCAATTAAGTTGTCTAATTTTTTTTTTCGTCCTCCAAAGTTATGCACTTGGTCACGTATTTCCTAAAACTCGTATAATTTATTTTAAGAAAAAAAAAATCTCTTTTCATACTATAAACTTGGACATATGCCACATCGAAATTCATAGCACGGTAACATAAGTTGGTTTGACTAACAACACAAGTATTTATATAGTAACATAACTTTGGCAAGAAAACATCATTTATGTTTTAACTTTGAACTTAGTATACATTTGATTTTATATCCTGAATTATACTATAAAATAGTTCGGGATATTAGACTATCTTTTGCCACTATTGATCAATGTAACTTTTGCTCCAATGCTATTTTTTTTCCAGTATCGAAGAAGAGATTTTGAGTCTAAATCGAGCAGATTCTTAAATTTCAAACAGAGGATAAACTAATAACAAATTTCAGTCATTACCAAAACCTTAATGGTGAAGTTTGGAGACAAAGGACTAATGTATACAGTTGGACAATCTAAATTTACTATTAATTACTCACAAACTACCTTCTTAAGTAACATCTTTCAAGTAAAATATAGCAAAGTTGGATTGAGACACTGGTCATTGTTTCCCAACTCCGAAAGTAATTGAAAAAAGGGCTAGGTCAAAAGGCAATCAAGAGCTTAAAAAAACACTTGCAGAGCAAGGTAGAGTGAATTGCCCAAACAAAAATTTATAAGTGGGGCAAGTGTATTAACAACTTTGATTAATTAGCAATTCCAATAGGAAAAGTAGTCTTTATTCCCCTTGATTAAACCTCACATTGCCCAAACGGCATCGGGAATGGCATAAACTAATCACCATACCAAATGGGTCAACCTACTTTCAGTTCATTTAGCATTTCCAAATGTTGCAATGCTTTGCCACTGGTCACTGTCATGGTTATTGTATAATGAACCTAACAAATGCAAATGATAATAATAAAAATAAAGGCGTAATTGGATTATTAGTCTCCGTGGTGATAAGGTAGTTAGAAGATAGACATGTGGTAAAAAAAATCTAGGATTTAAGCCTCTGTGGTGAAGTCTGTTAGGATTTAAGTCCAAAATTGAAAATTCCGTCAACTCTCCGTTAATTATTAGCACGTGAGCCACACATATTAGGCTAAAACAGAACTTTCCGTTAATTGTTAGCATGTGGGGGTACATGTGAAGAATTTTTCATTGTGACCGGAACATGGATGATATACCACATGTTTTTATATAAGTGGTGGAAAATTTTATTTTTTAAGTTATTAATTTTTTAACACACATATCCCATAATTTATATAGTGACACGTGGTGTAACATCCCGTGTTCTGATCACATTGAAAAATCTCTCATACAAGTGAGGCTACCTTTATCTTCTTAGTCTCACATGTGAGCCTTATGTGCTAACAATTAAAGAAGAATTGACGAAATTTTAAATTTTGGGCTTAAATACTAACAGACTTCACCACACGAGCTTAAATCCTAATTTTTTATTACCACATGAGCTATCATTCAACTACCATATCATCATGTGATCAATAATCCAATTAGCCTAAAAGTATATTGTTTGTCTCATTACATGTAAAATGCTATTTTCATTACATTCAAATCGTAGTCTCATACATAACTTACTAAATTACAGAAAGGAAGAAGAAAAATTGTGTACACATGTCAAACAGTAATTTATGTATGATCATGAATGACTCTTTATATATAAAGGACCAAATATTTTTTTTATAGAAAATGAGAAAAGGAGGGCCATATTTTCAAATAATATAAAAAAAGATAGAGCCTTACAAGGGAAAATAGTATGATTATTTACAATAAATTGGTTCTTTTAAGAATGAGATGGACTCAATTGGAATCTATGACCCTTGACTCCTCCACTAAGGATTTGAAGAAACCCAATAAGATAGGATTGTTTCATGAAACCCCATCTTAATAAATTGTGAAAAAATGAGGGATCTTTTAAGAATTTAACAATAGAAGAGCAGAAAGGTTTGGTCTTTAGTCAAGCCCCATCTCTAAAAAGTGTTCAGCTAGTTGGAAAGGATGGAGTGTGCTATACATCAACATGACTAAGTACTTAATAGATTTGCTTAAAATGAAACTATAAAAATAGTTTGCTTAAAATGGATGGGGTTGTAATAACAATTTGGTATTAAAATTGGCTAAAAAATAGTAAGAGATGGGGTAGGGGTCTCTTTGTGAGGCGGGTCCGGATTCTCTCTTTCCTATTTTCTCTCCCTTTTAATTTTTTTTCTATTTGAACGCTCATAATTAAATTACGTTAACATCTTATATTAGTTTTTTGTATAAAACGAGAAAGATAAAAAAAAAATAAAAATTGAGACCGCTCATTTCCTTGTTCCAATTTTTTTTCTTTGACATGGGTCTGTTTTTTAGTCAAATGAGAATTTCGCACATTCCCCAAAACAAGCACGACACGCTTTTTATTAAGGTTAAAGGTTCCCCCGGGATTTAGGGAAAGATGGATGTGTCTTTTGTTTTTAGGACTTGGACTTTGATGAGACAGAGAGAGAGAGAGAGAGAGAAGTTTTGGGGTTTTGGAGTTTTGAGATTAGTGGTGGTCTTCCTTATAATATTCAAGAAATGTTTTTGCACTTTGATTGAAAATGTCCCAATCCCATGTTAGATTTTAGCCTTTCGTGGTTCAGCTACTTTCTACTTTCTAGTAAAATACAACACTCTTGTGTCTTTCCACTAAGATGCAGTCACACTATGTATATAATAACGATATTCATTTTTTCATTTAGCGTTTCAAAAATGATGAAGTGTTAATTTAATCTTTAAATTATCACTTCAGGAAAATTAGGTTTCTGAATTATTTTTTTGATAAATCCCTAAATTCATCAAAAATTGCTAATTTAATCCCTATTATTATATTTAAAGCTTTTTTTTTATTTCAATTTTTCGTTAACTTAATTCACTTGACATATTTTAGAGTGTAATACCGTCATTTTCTCGCCTATAAGCCCTTAACATGTCATATAGGTTGTGAATCTAACATCTAATTTACTCTCCAAAGTTAACTCATGCACTATTTCTTTATGAAAAATTACCAATTTACCCTCCAATGTGTATCATATGCAAGTAACGTGACTTAAATTGACGAAGAATTGAATATAGTAGTTTCGAATATAATATTAGGGATGTAATTGACAGATTTTTATAATTCAAGGACTGATTTTTCTGAAGAAAAAAAAATAGTTTAGGACCTAATTTTCACTGGTGATTATTCAAGGACTAAATTGACGATTCACCCTTTTAAAAAATACTTGGCATTCACGAATGACTGCATTATTTTGTCCACCTACTTACGATTAATATATTTTAATTGAGTAAAACTTCCTAATTGAAACGGTGATTTCTTAATCATTGTTTAAAGATCATTTATGCGAAAAATAAATTAAATGATAAATTGTTTACTCATTTGTATGTGTAGAAAAGATCAACCATTTTGGAAACAATTTGAATTATAAAATGACCTATAAATGATCATTATAAAAATGAATGATTTCGATTATCAAACAAGTACGATGAGTCATTTAGTAGAATGGTCTAGCGATATTCATCTTCACTTACAAGTAAGAGGTCTTAGATTTGATTCTTACCAAAAACGAATTTGAACCAAAATATTATAACGAAACTACATTAATCACTAGTGGATAGACATGTTGGTGTATAAGGTGGATGTAAGTTTGTCCTTTTGTTTGTTTTGGTTTTTTGACCAATTTTTTTTATCTTGGGAATGTCACTCTATTAGTGGTTGTATAGCTTGTGGGTGTAATGCTATTTGCCTGCCTAAATGATGATTATGTTAAATTTTCCGTAGAGTGATTCGGCGACGTGTAATTTGTTCCTATAAACCCCACAGTGCAGCAGACCACTTCTTTAGCTATGATTGTTTGTTTTATTACCAATTCATCATGCAATGATGACTGGCCTCATGAGTTTGGCAAATCCACGCTTTCATGTCCAAAACCCATCTGTCGTGTATCCCCGATTAATGCAGCCTCAGATGCTTCAATTGTCGATTCTAGAGTATTGAGCGGGAGGTTACACCTATGGGTTAGGTCTCCACCAATAGAGGGCATAGGGGAAGAAGCACTACTCCTAGGAATCAACACACGAAAACTTTGTTATAAATTATCCCTTTTCCTTATCAGGATCGGGACTAACAAGAATGGTTGGGACAACAAACATCCATCTCGTTCGTGAGCTTGATGGCATCTAACTATAACACTCATATTTTACAGATATATTAAGGAGGCTTTTCAAAGTTAGATTCTTCAGGAGTTAATTGTCACATCACAGTTTAACGTTAATTTCGTGTGAACATTATAAAACATTGTGCAAAAAACATGAGGTAACAAAGAGTTGATGAAAAATCTCACTTTTCAGAGAGTTTCCTAAGCATTTCTCTGTTTTACTAGGTATTGATATACTAAATTAACAAATGAATACTTAAGGATACCATCAAATATCACAAATCGAATCTAACACCAAGTTAAATTATTTTGAGTGGATTACTAAACATGTCAAGTTAGTATTAATCTTTGTTTAATAATCTTAAACAAGATGCTCTGATTTTTAATTACATGAAGAAAAATGACTAATATTCTCCATTTATCCATACACACGCATTACGTGAGAATAGAGGATTTTTTTAATAGTTTTCTAGAGTTAGGATGAGTGTATTTTATTTGTTAGGAATGTAATGGGAGATAGACGCTGGTGATTTTCTATGATGCTTCAGAGTATAAGATGTTTTGAATTTTATAAAATTACGGTAGAATATTTGTAGATTTGGTTTAGAAACAATATCATATTTGGCTCATAAGATACAACACAATGTAGAGGTCTACTAGTACATACGGTAGAGTGTACTGGCTACTGTTTGAAGTAGAGGCCTACTCTGCAATGCAGTAGCCAATATGGACAATTGATCATCCATCTATTTATGGATCTCTTCCACCAAATCCACACAATCAATAAATATGGGCCCTTGAAATTTGATCCAACGGCTACAAACAGGCGACCTCTTTAAAAGTTATAATAATTTTAGCCGCTAGATCAAATTTCAAGGGCCCTAATTTAATGATTGTGTGGATTTGGTGGAAAAGATCATGAGAGGATCTCTCCATTTATTTATGAAGTTAATTGGAAACATGGCGACCTCTCAAAGCGTTTGCTGGTGTGAGGATAACGTTGCAGGGAAGAACAAGATCTTAGCCGTACACATGCAAGTACCAATGAGATACGTAAATCACGGAACATCCAACACCGTAAATGATACGAGGTTGGGGAACGTGAATGAACGAAGGCTGTAGCAGGCAGGTGCATCTTCATGCGGAGAGAGACTAAGGCCATCTCCAATCGAACGATGGCTGATGGACTATGTTTAGCCCTATAGCATTGCAAGAAATTATATTTAAATGAACAGTGCCATGCCATATTTTACACCATCTCCAACCGAGGGTGCCAAATGGCGATATGCCAAACATAGCCCTTTGACAAAAAACTTATCTCTAATCGAGGGGGCCAAAGGGCCATAGGATGGGCCATAGGCCAAACATAATTAATATATATTTTATTATTTTAATTGAGTTAATATGGTTAATTAAATTAAACTACCATATTAAAATAAGGTTTTCGGATATATTTTGAGTATCACTTGTAGCTAAATGAATAAGTCTCCGAATTTTTTATCTTTATATAATCTCAATCATTTTTTGGATAGGATTTTGAGTGACATGTATCGTTAACGTGAGTAACTATCCAAATTTCTATCTTTATGTAATCTCAATAATTTTTTGGATAGAATTTTGTTGAAGTTCATTTCGAGTGCAAATATAAGGATAATATAGTGACACAAGTAAGAGTGTCGAACCACAGGGAATGATAAACAACTTAGTAAAACCTTTGACTCTTACATATTAGCATCAGTTAATGACTCCTATGATTTAAAATTGGGGGGAGGGGGGTTTAAGTAATTTTGGAAAAGAAATAAAGACATAAAGAAAAGGGAAAAATTAGAACTATCTAAAAATAAACCTAATACATGAAATAAGTTAGAAACGTTTTTAGTACATAAATCTGACTTAAAATGAGCTAAGGCCTTCCCCTAAACATTCATGAATCAATGAGATGATCTTTTAACTTATCCATTTCAAATGCATAACTAAGATGTTCACATATCTAGCATGGCATATAACTAGACTGTATGAATCCTCACTTTCCTTGCATGTTAGATGCATGGCATATACATCAAACTTATATTTGTAGGTGCAACCTAGCATGGCATATGATAGGATTTTTACTAGGGGTGGGCACGGGCCTGGCCGGGCCCAATTTTGAAGGAACCGGACCGAACCTAGGTGCAAAGGAAACGGGTCGGGGATAGCAGTTTCTAATATTGGAATTGGACCTAACCCAGCCTTGTTAAAACGGGCCGGGTCCACAGGTCTTTGGTTTTTTTTTTTTGTTATATATATATATATTTAAAAATTAAAAAAAAAACCTAACGTTTGCATAGATTCATCCCCCAGCAGATTTAAAGTTTTAGTGCAGTGCAGATTTTGCACTACTCCCTGCACAGATCTCTGAGTATGAAGTCATTCAATTTGAAATTGATTAAGAAATGCCAGTTCAAGCTCAGAATTCAAAGTAAATAGGCCAACATGTATAGCAAAACTATATCTTTACACAGCTAGATGAGAAGATAAACTAGAAGTCAACTAATGGTACTCCCATAAACACATAGTGAACTAAGATGTTTTAATATACAATAATTCATCAGAAACAAAAATACGCAAACTACGAAAATCAAGAATTTTGCAGCTTTCAAGTAAAGTCTAAGTCAAACAGATCATGACACATAATTAAGAACAAATAATGAGTATACTGACTTCGGATTCTTCATGTTCTTCTTCTGATTCCTCTTCAGACTCTACTTCTTCCTCCTCTTCGGCTTCTTCCTAACAATATCAAAGAAGTATACCTTTAATACGCATCAACGCACAAAACTTAAATTCATCCATATGTGAGAGAAAGAGGGAGACATAGTAACAGATGGGGCATGGTGGATATAATCAACAGAGCCACTTTATAGCTCAATTGTACGTTGCAAACAATGATATCAATGACACAAGAAACTTCTCTTTCTTAAAATGGTATTTAAGCAAAATTACTACATGAAACTATCAATAACTGTGTTCCTGTAGCTAATATCCAACCATATTATACTGATTTGCTTCTTTCAAAATACTCTTACATGAATTGTTGGAAAGTAATCTCATAAATGGAAACCAAACACTTAATAGTTTCCTACATTCATGGCTTGCCCATGTCATTCTTACTTTAAGTTTAATGTGTGTGTTTCATTCATGGGATCTAAGACTCAAAGTCCTACTCCCAATGGCAGCCTACAATATGAGCAAATCAATAGAACTTACTGACTGTTTAGAGCTTGACCCCAAAAGGAGGAAAACTATAACATGCTTGTTCCAGAAATGAAGAAGGGCTGCATGCTTGTTCCAGAAATGTGCATCAGTGACTGGGATTAGATAAGGAAGCTTCAACCCCATTTCCACATGCATTGAAAAAGAATACAAGAATCCTAATTTGAAAAGGATAATATAGAAATATGAGGCACCTCTGCATTTCCACTTTCATTTAACACTTCCAAATACCAATATTTACAGAACAATTATCACATATTTACAGAACAATTAAACGTCCATAACCGGAATAGTTTCTTAGGGTTTTTACTGAGATACGAATCACTCAGTCCACAAACTAATAATACGAATCAAATAAAAGAGAGAAGCAAGATCGAATTGTTTATTAAGGTTTTTACCTGAGAACGAAGAGGCTGCGACGAGAAAGAGAGATTGCGAATTCGAAGATGAGAGAATCAAGGTTCTGGGACCTGGGTTCTCTGGGTCTTGGGATGTCGTCGAGGAGGATGGCTGGTGGGTGATGCCATTGTGTTGGTCGCGGCGGCGGTGATAGGCTGGGTTCTCTGGGATGTCGTCGGAGTCCAGGGATAGGGAGTGACGGACGGTTGTGGAGAGGTGGGAGTGAGTGAGAGACAGATCAGATTCTAGAAAATGGAAACCTGGACGATTAAGGGTAGGGTTGAAACTAACGATTCAGATTGAATGATAAGTATTATTCAATCTCGACCATTCATTATAATTAGAAACGGGTCGGTCCGGGGCCCCATTTTTCTAGGGTTTAGGACTCGGCCCGCCCCGTAAATGACAAGGGCCCAGCCCGGCCTAGCCCGTTTAGTTTCTAAAACATTTGGAACCGGCCCGTACCCGCCCCGACCCGGGGTTCCCGTACCCGTTTGCCCACCCCTAATTTTTACCACCTGCATAAGTAGGGATAAAAACACTTAAAAACACTTGCAAGAGAATAAGGTAGTTGTAGTATAAACGGCTCAAGTAAGGTCGTTTTCCACAGGGATTGAATTAATAATTTGTGTTCAAATCCAACTCTTAATTAATTATTTAAAACAAAGTTTGGAAAATATTGATTTTAGAATTTAATATAATAAAAATGAATTTTATAATAAAAACATTAAAGTTGTGAAAGCCTAGGGTTCCGCCGTCACCATTACCAATCCTACACAATTTTACCAATTACTTATGAATTTCTACATACATGCTTTGAAGGGTTTTCCTAATGCATATTTTCCTCGTGATGTTCAAATGTATATCTAACATGCAACCTGTCTGTAATGTTCATATCAAATATAAACATGCAAGACTCATTAAGCTTTGTGAAAACCCTTTGAAAAACCATGCAACCCTTAAGAGCGTGATGTTCGCCTTAAGTGAACTTACAATTACTAATCACAAGAAGCCCTCCTCAATTTCAGGGTGATGTCCAACATAAATTGCATCAAATTATTTGTCTAAAAACCCTAATGGTCTCGAATCACTAAGACAATTAGATAGTTTAATCGCGGTGATTAATAATTCAAAGCAAGTATGCATCCATTCATAAGCAAATTAATAAAATCACATATTCATGCTAAGGCTTGTGGCTTCGTCCTAGCAAACGGAAATTAGTTACGAACAACTATAAAAACTAAAAGAAAATATATTAACTAGGAAAAGGATTGAAAACAGATTGTAGGTAAAATGTTTGAAGTTCTCCAAAATAATGTGTGCCTTCTCCCCCCCAAGCCCTAATGGCTAAAAAGCCTTATTTATACTACTCCAAATTAAAACCCTCATAGAAAAGGTTTTCTAAAAACTAGGAAATAAAATCATAAAAGGATAACTAGGAATTACATTCCTATTATAACTAGGAAATCTGCCCAACACAGAGATAGCCACGTTTCTGGACCTTCAGGACTCCAAAACAGGCCCAAAATGACTCAATTTAAAGATTAGGACCTCCTCTTCAAGTTCCAAGAAGAGCCCAAGTCCAAAATCTATCAACTTCCAGCCCAAAAGTTATAAATAAGCTCTGTAGCCCAATCTGCCAACACTGCACGCTAGGCATAAATTAATTCGCCACGATTAGAAACTTTAGGATAAAATTATGAAATTTTGAGACAACCTTCTTGACAGATTCACAAACCTGCTTCAATTGGAATCACTCAAAAATTTCACCGTTTGATTATTTTACACTTAGAACAAGTTCGCATGTCCTACATGAAAAACATATAACAAAGCATCAAAATCTCACCAAAATAATAACCAAAATATACCAAGAATAGGGAATAATATATAATATAAAATTGACTCATCAGCAAATACTCAGATTTAGCACTTAGAAACTCATTAAGAACGAAGAGGATTATGAACATCACATGAATCCTAGAACATGGCATTTATCCTAGATTTTCATGGAATCAGTTTACATGATTAGTTTGGAACCTAACCACATGTTGCTAAGGAATGAAAGAAGATATGGTAGTCATCCTTATCATTCTCAATAGAAAGCAAATATAAACAAGGTAGCTAAGTTTAAAAATATGTGCTTGAAACAATTGAGATAGAAAATTGGTTCTAGCTTGCAAATGAAATTGATAAACTAAAATTGCATCATAACATTAATTCAATCATGTCTAGGGTTTCAAAGCAGCCCTAAGTATCCATGACCTAAATTAAAAAAAATAACAAAATACATAAAAAGTTAGGAAAGCTAGAACCTAGAAACGGCTCAAGGTGAAGGACTCCTCATCCTCTTTGATGTTGTGTATCTCCTCATTTTCCTCCTTCAGATTATGTGTATTTTTTTCCTATTAAAAAGCTTAGGAGTTTTCTAATATCTGACACATTTACATCCTTAAATTGACTCTCATTTATAGCTCATTACAAAAAGCTTGTAGTATAGGAGTAACTGAAAACTAACTGTTATCAGAATTTGTAACTGAACAGCTCCTCTTTATTCTGTCATAATTTCTTGTCGAAACCTCCGAATCACAAGTTGTAAAGACCATTAGAAAGAAGACTTCCAGGGCTTTCCAACCATATATGACCCATTTTCTAATTCGTTCTGAGCACTTTAGGGCAAAGCTATCAAGTTGGCTGTTTTGCAAGGGCCTTTTTTGGCGGATCTAGGGCCACTTATGGGCTATGGTCTGGTCTTGAGATAAGATGATTTCTTCAAGCCCTTACTTTCATCCCCTTAAGATATTCAAAATACCCTTACTTTCATCCTGAAATACAATACAAACAACAAAATACCTTGTGATGCATAGAGATTTTAAGTCAAAAACCTAAGTAAAAGAGGGCATAAAAGTATAATTTATGCACTCAACAGATTTCAAGTGGCACATGTCACTAAAGTGAGTAACTTTCTAGATTTCTTATCTTTATGTAATCATAATAATTTTTCGAATATGATTTCAAGTGCCACGTGCCGAGATGTAATTGGTTGTGCAAATTTTAGATAAGATTTTTATCTACGTGACACTTCTTATCTTCAGCTTCCAATGTTAATAAATTGGCTGGATATTGGGGTAGAATTCACATACCTTCATCTTTGCCCTCTCCAATATCTCTTTCAATTCAAGTTTGCAATGAATTCCAACTTTGGATCCTCTTCGCATTCCAACTCGGGGTCTTTATCTAATTCTAAATTGGAAGGTAAATGGGAGCAGATGAGACAAGAGGATGAGGAGTCCGATGAAGAAGATGAAGCATGGCGCAACACAACATATATAGCATCAATGGCTGGGGTCATGTCGTGTGAGGAAATTGAAGAACAACCTCAATGGGGTGGCTTTGTTGCTAGTCGATTTTACAAACCACGAAATAGAGAGATTGTACATAAGATTTTGATGAATAACTACTTTAACTCCAACTTGGTGTACATAGAAGAGGATTGCAAACGTCATTTCCTGATGAGGCGTCATGTCTTCGAGCATTTGCTTCATGATGTCCAATCTGTCAATCTATACTTTCGACAGAAGATGGATAGAGTAGGCTGCATAGATTTCTCACATCACCAAAAGGTTACTATTGCACTTCGAATGCTTGCTTATACCTTCTCAGTTGATGCGATGGATGATACATATGGTATGTCTAAGTCTACATGCCTTGATAATCTTGTTGAATTCTGTCACACAGTTGTTCAAATTTACAAAGAAGAGTACTTCCGTGAACTAAATCAAGTAGATCTGGCTTGGCTCATTCGCAAATCTGAAGACCGTGGCTTTTCGGGCATGATAGGGTCATTAGATTGCATGCATTAGCAGTGGTAGAATTGTCCCACCGGATGGCAAGGATGATTTAGCAGATGAACAAGAAAGGCAACTATCATGTTAGAGGCGGTTGCCTCATTTGACACATGACAAGCTTTCTTTGGAGTTCCAAATCCCAAAATGATATTACAGCACTCAGGCATTCACCCATCTTTATTAACCTGACGGAGGGTAATTCACCTCAACTTGACATTAACGGGCGTCAGTATAATATGGGGTATTACCTGGCAGATGGCATCTACCCAAAGTGGGCAACACTTCTCCAAGCAATTGCAAGCCCTATGGATGATGCCCAAAGGTGGTTTACCTTACACTAAGAGGCATATCGGAAAGGTGTTAAGAGAGTTTTAGGTATTCTACAAGTACAATGAAAGACCATTAAGGAACTGGCAATATGGAGGAATCAAGATAAATTGAACTCCATCATGATGTCATGCATCATATTACACAACATGATTGTGAAAGATGAGTGAGATTGCTATATTGACGGAGAGTCTAATGACGACCTATAGGATCCAAATAGGTCAATGAGAGCTCGTGCGAAAATATATGATGGGTCTAATTTGCCTTTGGATCCAAGAACTGGTAATATATCTTTAAATGAGTACATGAGGCATTATAGGATCATATGTTTGCATGCTACAAATAAGTACCTACAACAGGATCTTGTTGCACATCTTTGGGCCAAAAGAACAATGGAGTAGATGTTTAAATTTTATGTTGTTAACTGTTTTGTTTAATGTTGTTTAAGTTTGAATAACTCTCCTAAGTAGTACTAGGGTGGAGATTGTGTTGTTTAATGTTGTTTAAGTTTCATATTGTTAAATGTTGATTAACTTCAAATTCCAACGACTCAACAACGTAAATATTAAAGAGTACAACAACTTAAATATTAAAGAGTATAACAACTTAAATTTTAAGATTCAACAACTTCAATTTAAAAACTACAACTTAAATTTAAAGACTACAACTTCAATTTAAGGACTGCAACAACTTAAATTTAAAAACTACAACTTAAATATTAAAGACTACAAAAACTTAAATTTAAAGACCATAATCATCATCTTCATCCGCCATTGTAGGTGTATAGTCAGATGTAAACAATTCCCATCGTGCCATAATTTCCCTCTTTTTCCTATCAAAATATGCCTTACTCATTGGAGTGTACTCCAAAGTGTTATTTTGCATGTTCCTATCATCCATCTCTTCTTGTATTTGTTTTGCTCATTTTTTTCGTGCCTATGCTTCCTTTCTTCCACGGCAATGGCATTTTGCTTTGCCATTAATTGCAATGAGGACGCCATTTCCTCTTGAAAGGCTAAATCCTCCTTTGCCTTGCCCTTTTCTTTCAATTTTTGGGCCTTGTTTCATCCCGTAGCCCTAGGTGTGGAAGATTGACCCGGAGACGGATTTTCTACCCTTATATCTTGAATGATAGGAGATTCTTGTTCATCCCCAACTATATTTGAGGAAACATTTCCGAACATCGGCATAGGACCAAATCTCTCTTGAGGTCGATCTTGAAATAACACCCACCATTTACAAATTTCCCAATAACCGTGATGAGTAAAGGGTTTTTTCATGTCCTTCATATACAATTCTTCCGCTTGGCGTACCTAGAAAATATAATTACAAAAAATAAAGGAAATTCATTTATGAAATTAAATGTAATTTAATTAAATAGTTAAAATAACTTGTGAAAACACTTACTTCATCATAGTAATTGATCCCGTTTTCATGTTTGCTTTCGGCCCTTACCACGGCTTGATGCCATTTATTCAAACTTGGTTCTTTTTTACATCTTGAAGAACAACTCTTGTGGTTTCGGGGATTCGGTGGAGTGCTGCCTTTGTAGAACTCATAGTACTTTTCGGGTGTACAAGCTAAACACCTTCACTTGTTTGAGAACTACCCTTGACACTATCTTCCGAGACCCATCTATAAGTCTTGCAAAAAGGTTCATCTTCTTTTCGGGTCTAAGCCCTTCCTTTCATTGCAGATGTGGCCATTTGAGAATTATTGAAAAAAAAAATTAAAGGAAAGATTATTGGAAAAAGTAAGAGAATAGAATGTGAAGACAATGACCCATCCCAAGAATGCTTTCGTGTGAGTTCCTAGAAACAAAACGGTGAGGGAGTGGCCGGGGCCCAAAGCGGACAATATCGTGTTACGGCGAGTCGAGATTGGGATGTGACAGAATGGTATCAGAGACACTCTGCCGTTTGGTGCGAGTGTGCCGATGAGGACTTCGGGCTCCTAAGGGGGGTGGATTGTAACATCTCACATCGACCAACGGAGAGGGGGTGATGTGCCTTATATGTACATGCTCACCTCCATATAGCACGAGGCCTTTTGGGAACTCACTGGCTGCGGGTTCCATTGGAACTCCAAAGTTAAGCAAGTTCGGGTAAGAGCATTCTCAGGATGGGTGACCCATTGGGAAGTTCTTGTGTGAGTTCTCATAAACAAAACCTTGAGGGCGTGGCCGGAGCCCAAAGTGGACAATATCGTGCTACGGCGGAGTCGAGACTGGGATGTGACAAGACCTTTGGCTAGTTACTTTGGAGAATTGACGGAGATTTTTCAGGAATTAGACCACTTTAACAAAGTGGCCATGGTATATCGAAAATATGTTCTGATTTTCCAAAAGATAACCGAGCGACAAAAGTTGTATTTGTTTCTTGGTTGGCTTGATGATGGGTTTGATCAGGTTTGTGGAGTAATACTGCGAAAAGTGTCATGCCCCGATCCTAACATACGTCCAGGATCGACACATGACGTCACCAAGTATCCGTATCTCTAACATACCCCGCCTCCGAGATATGGACAACCACAATTCATGATCCAACTACGTAGTAATTTTTTTGTACACTTTATGGCTGCATCTAACCCCCTCGTTAGACTGCCTACCCTACACAAGGATCAAGTCATTCATAGTTCATCATTCACTACCTATCTACATTTACCACAATACGTTCAAGCCAAAAGATATAACACTCCTCAATCAATCATTAGAACTTGACAAGTATGAAAGTACTAGATTCAGGGTTACATAACAATCCAATATGACAATCAACATTTCCACTTCATCCATCATATAAATCACTATGTTTTCAACATGAAACCTTAATCCACAACATGTAACATATCCAAGAACCAACAAAACACAATATTATTCTCAAGCCACATTGAACAACGAGACTAATAATAATAATAATAATAATCATATCCCACATCATTCTGCAATCATTCTAATTAATCAATCCTAAAAATCAAAGAAGCATGATATCAACATTTACTATGTTATTCAATCAATAAGGTCCCATATCAATTCACAAATTTTAATAAAGGATCCCTACATAATTCCCCACCTAGATTCCAAGTACTAATATGATAAGTCTAATTTATACACAATGTCTACTATGAACAATTCATATTCACTCGATTCTAAGGTCGGACTACCTTTGTGGAGAATGAGCAAGAGTAGGGATTCCAGACTACTCAACGGAATCCAACCAAAATACCAAACGACTTCTAGTACTCTATTCAGACTTGACATCTGTACACTCAGTGCCTACACCATAGGAATGATGCATCGGCATCAAGAACTCGGATAGGTTGCGAAGCTCGTGTGAGTGATAATAATACAAGTATGTGATAATAATAATAATAAAATCAGCCATCAATTACAGTTTATAAACATCGAATATGAATCATTCGTAAGGAATCAATACCAAACCTGTGAAAACTCTAAAAGAGTTACCCAGACATCCAACGGTTCGTCTAAAACAAATCACAACACCTCACAACCATAATCTCATACAACACAATGAAAAATAGGGCTAGAGCGACACAGTTCGGCCGAAGCCTACATCTTTGAAGCTATCTCAATCCAAATTCAATGAAACCCAAGGTGGATATGATCCCGGACCATCACTTAACGGAATTGCGGAGTATGAGGGATTCCGGACTATCTCTCAACGAAATCCGAGTGGATACGATTCCGGACCATCACTCAATGGAATCGCAGAATAGGAGGGATTCCGAACCATCTCTCAACAGAATCCAAGTGGATACGATTCCGGACCATCAGTCAACGGAATCGCGGAGTAGGGGGGATTTTGAAGCATCACTCAACGAAATCCGAGTGGATACGATTCCAGACCATCACTCAACGGAATCACGGAAGGTCAACAACCATATGTACAATGGCTTAAGGAAATGAGACAAGCACAAGTTACTTAATTTACCAAAGCTCAACCAAGGGAAGTAAGGCACATATACTAAATTTAGAACGATTCAACGAAGTGGGAAATGAAACAATATCGAAGCAACAAATCCCCATCCCAATGGTTTAACATGCCAATCAAACAAATCAAACCATATTTCAATATATACCCGTCGAATCTCATTTCATAAACTTAAATCAATGGCTAAGTATTAAAAATAACAATTCAATAGAAAACATATTTATAAAATCAAGCCATATCCACATAGGATAACAATTACGAAAACAGGGTAATCACCAATATCACAAAAATTAAAATCACTCACCGAGATAAGTTGCAACGCTTCACTGAGCCTCTATTAATACTAATTTTAACTTTATACACAATTCGAGACATGCGTCAAACGAGAAAGACATGTCACCACAATGAGCCCATCAAGTTCTATGAAATCTCAACCACACTATACGATAGCTAACACACTAGAAGAACTCGAACTAGTTGACTAAAGAGCCAATCGTCGATCAAGGTCGATTGTAGAGTCCACAACCCTAGAAATCTAAACTGGAAGATCCGCCTATCATATTTCTTATCCGTAACTTCTCAAAATACACATTACACTTCTAGAACCACATACTAAAATTTCATTATGATCCAACGGACGGATCTCTGCCAATTGCCAACTCAAGAGGCGGTCAATAATTAATTTTACTAACTTAGAAATCCAATTCGGAAAGATTCGTATATCAGATTCCCAATCTGTCAGTTCTAGTTGTGCTCAAATATTATGTTCTATAACGCATTAAAGTTTGGTGGCGATCCAACGGTCGAATCGTCGATTCAAATTTTGACCAAGTAAGGTATCGTAATGAAACTAAGTCCAAAAAATCAAATTACGTCATATGGATATCAATTATGAAATCAAGGCATCTATTTGAACTTAAAAGGACATCGTCGGCCCACTGGCCAGGCCGCCGCCGCTGGTGGCGGTTAGCCGCCCTGACTTGCCGAAAAAATTCAACTATTTTTAAAACTTACCAAAATTTAAAAAAATGAAGATCTCAATGAGTAGAGAAAGTTTTATACCTGTGGCCAAGTCCAATTTGGCCGGGAAAAGCCCCAAATTCACTTAAACCCGCCGGAAACCCTAAGATGGGTGTTCTTCGATTCGACTTCCTCAATGTTCCAACGCCCCTACAACTGATTGGGTCTTATTCCTAGGTCCAAGGGGAGTTGATTATGGGTGGTGGTGGGTGGTGAAACTCGCCGGAGTGACGAAACACCGACGAAAACCCCCAGTTTCTCCGACGGAGTTTTACCCGAAATATGCCTTAATACCTTTGATTTTTGGGCACAAAAGGTAGATGGAAGGTGGTGGAAGTAGTTACAAGTGAAGGAGGGATGAAACTCACCTGAAAAAATGGTGGATTTGTCCGGCGTTCACCAGGGTCGAAACCGGTTGGTGGTGCACGGGTGGATGAAAATGGAAGGGGAAAGATCCATTTTTTTTCTTTTTTTCTTGTTTTCTTTTTTTCTTGATTTGCTGCTGCCTAACCTCTCCAAAATCTGATTGGTCCCCCTTTAACTTAACCAATTTAACCTTTAACTCACATGTGAGAATTAATTAATTCCCACAATTTATAGTTCACAACTTCAAACGTCCGTAACTATATCGTTATAATTCAGACTTGCAAATGGCTTTCGCCAATGCGTTCGTGATCTCGAAATCTATTCAACAATATAAATTGTGACCTCGAAAGGTTCATGGATTTTAACTAATTAATTCCCAAACTTCAAACTTCGTAACTAATTTAATTAAGAAAAATCTAAATTCAAACAATTTAAAATAAATTCTCGAAAAATAATATAAAATATCAATAATACAAATATGTAGGTGATAACAGTGAAATCTAGGAACAGGATTCCACACAAAGAGCCACCACTTGGACTTCAGACTGCTTATACGTATGTCCATCGTGAAGTAGATCGCAAGGAAGCTATGAAGATGGAGGGCCAAAGCTTAGAACCGGCTGCAATGGCAACCAAGGCTTGAGGCCCCTTCAACCACATCGACTGAGATGGGTCCGGGAATAAAACTGGGCAGCCAAGAACTGGCCAAATTAGTCGTGATCGTCCTTAGGGTAAATGTCCCTATTGTGGTATGACGAGACACTCCAAAAGCTAGTGCTTTGAGCTTATTAGGTATCTCGATAATTGGGATAAGACACATGACCCTCACTTCAACAAACCTCGAGCTTCTGTTCTTGAAACCAAGGATGATTCAGCAGATGTAGCAAGCAAAGCATCAGATCTAATTGCCGCGGCAGGTACCGATGGTAAGGCACTTAATGTCTCCACTTCTGTTATGAATAATTGATTATGGAGCTACTAAACATATGACTTGTGATTCTAGATAGGTTTCCTCACTAAAAAACTCTACCCACACCGAGGTTAATGTGGCTAACGGTGATGACACCCCAGTTCTTGGGGAAGGCACGGTTTCCTTTTATGATACCATGAAACTTGATACTGTTCTTGTGGTTCCCTCATTGAATTATAATTTATTATTAGTTGCCCAAATAACCCTTGCCTTACATTGTTTGGTGGTCTTTTGGCCATATTTTTGTGTATATAAGGACATCTGGATGCGGAAGACAATTGGTTATGGTATTAGACGAGGGAAGATGTACTTCTCGAGTTGAATTCCAGTAGCTCAAGATTGCTCACTCAAGCACTGTCAGTGAATGAGACTGCAGCCGAGAATAATAAAGGGTCTGATGTGTGGATGTGGTACCGTCTTTTTAGCCATGCTTCGTTTGGTTATTTGCATAAATTATTTCTTAGTCTATTTGTGAAAAACGATGTTTCTCAGTTTAAGTGTGATGTGTTTGAAATGGCTAAGAGCCATTAGACTTCTTTTCCTCCAGGTTTAAATAAAAGTTTTGTTCCTTTTATGATTGTGTACTCGATGTTTGAGGCCCTTCCAAAATTGCCTCTCTTGGTGGAGCTCATTGGTTTGTCACATTTATTGATGATTGTACGAGAATGACTTGGGTTACTTTGTTAAAAGTGAAAAATGATGTTAGTATGGCCTTTCAAAAATTTCCCAAAATGGTTTCGATACAATACAATATGAAAATTCAGGTGGTTTGAAGTGATAATGAAGGCAAGTATGTTAATACTGAGCTCCGCTCTTTCTTTGATACACAAGGTATTGTTCATCAGACCACATGTCCGTATACTCCTTAGCAGAATGGGGTGACTGAACAGAAGAATCGACACTTGTTAGAAATGGTTCGTGCTTCTCTGATTGAGGCACGTCTTCCCTTGTATTATTGGGGTGAGGTCGTCACGTCGGCTGCCTACCTTATTAATCAGCTTCCCTCTCGTACTCTCGAGTTTCAGACACCATTTCAGACTCTTATGTTTCTACTCAGCTGCCCGCCGATCCCTAACCTTTCCTCTCGAGTTCTCAACTGCGTGGCTTTTGTCCACGTGCATCCTTCACAATGGCAAAACAAATTTGAACTCGAGCTTTTCAATGTGTGTTTATGGGGTATGCTACTACTCAAAAAGGCTATTTGTAGCATCCCGACCCGAAAATTTATTTCGGAAAATAATTACTATGATAGGCCCAAATTAAACTCTTGTTTATTTTCTACTATGTATCACAATTCTTGTATTTAATTGTTAGTTATTCACAAAATTTATAACCAGATTTGTTTACCAAAAACATAAGGTAAATTTTTAAATTTATCACCCAATTCCTTTTCTTTGACAAAATTTTCATCCAAAGATTAATCTCGGTTATTTTTAAGGCTGCATCTAACTCCCGTTAGATTGCCTACGTAACCTTGAATGAGATCCAGTCTTTCGTAGTTCACATTCATTCTTTTATCCATTTCCGAAATATTCTAGTAATGGAAATATTCAACATTAGCTTTCATAATCAAATCACATCAAATGGGTACCAATTACGAATTTAAAATATCAAAATTTGCATTAAAAGGTAGCGTCGGCTCACTGACCACGCGCCGTTGTGCGTGGCGGTTTCATGTGATTGGAAACCCAATTTTCTGATGAACTCCAAAAGTTACCAAATTTTACAGGCAAGTAGTTCTCAATGAAGGGATCAATTTTCATACTTAGGCTGAAGTCCAATTCGGCCAAGAAACACCTGAAATATCCTTGATCCGCCGGAACCCTAGAATTGGGTGTTCCTTGATTTGTCCTCAAATTGTCTTCGACACTCCAACCAATGATTGGGCATTGTTCCTGAGCTCAAATGATGTATTTTGATGATGAGGATCGATGGAAATCATTTCATAAATGGTGGATTCTGCCACTGTGCACCCATGAACCCGCTGGTGTTATCTCACAAATTCGAGGTCAATTCGTGTTAATTTTTAATGAATATGGAAAAGAAGATGATGTTGAGTTGGTTCCAGGTAGTGGGTGGCTGCAATTCGTCAGAAAAATCACCTGAAAAGGTGTCAGAAATCATGGAGGAGTCGAGTTCGGGTCGAAGGGGAACCCGGTTTCCCCTCTCTTTTTCTCATTCCTTCCTTTCCCTCCTTTCCCACATTTCTTCTCTTCCCATTGGCCTATCCTCTCTCTCTCCTGTCCCTATTCGGCCAACCTTCCCTCATTTCTACTTCCGAAGCTATTTTCTCCTCTTTTCCTCCTACTGCCATCTGGCAGCTTCTAGACTCCTTGTTTTATTTTATTTTTTTATATTTTTTAAGCCTCTAATTTCTTCGTTTAAACTCCGATTCACAAACAGTTTCTGCCCATGCTTTTGTAGGGTCGAGCTCTATCCAATTATATCAAGAATTTTGATAAAATATATGAGGATAAAATACATCCTTGTATAATTATGTTAAACCAACTAGGGCCATTTTCATATTTTTCACTTATCGATACATTTTACAACGTAACTTATAATAATTTCCGGTAATAAAATTTTAAAATTTCTCATTTAAATTTTTCATAAGCATAAATCGATTTATCTTCAATTTTCTTCACATATTCATAATTATGAATATCTAATTCATGTATTTAAATTTTCAGGGTATTACACTATCGGTGCTATTACCCTCGAACTAAGAAAATGTTTATCACTACAGATGTCATTTTTCATGAAACGGAGATGTATTTTGGTTCCTCATAGTCCTTACTTCAGGGGGAGTTTCAAGGTGAAGTTTGTATGTTTGATTATGGAACCAAGCAACAAACTATAGTGCAGACACATAACATCGAACGACAAGCCACTACATAACAGCTTGTTGTCGAGCAGCCAACTACGGTGCAGCAGCTAACTGTCGAGCCGCAGGCCACTACACATCAGCCTACCATCGAACATGTGTCAACTACATAGTGGCCAAGTTCAGAGTAGGTTGTTGCTGCACAACAACTTCCTGCTGAGTTTGAGATAGCAGGAGACATGGCCCCATCGACCCTCTTGCAGTTGGAACATGTGATTGTAAAAGAAACGGTACATGCCGACTCATCTCTCAGTGATTCTCATGACCAATCGTCTCATGCGCTAGATGAACCACCGCTCCGTATTGTCTCGGAAAAAATTAATCGAGGTATTCCTAAACCCACTTATGAGGTAGACCCTAAGTGTAAAGCTAAGTATTCGGTGAGTGAACCAACCCATAACTCAAGAGTGAGGTTCCTATTAAACAACTATATGTCCACCTGTCACTTGTCTGAATCAAATAAGTCATTTGTGAATCAATTATCTACTGTATATATTCCTAACAGTGTGTAGGAAGCCTTAGCCTATCCTAGATGGAAATAAGCAATGAATAAAGAACTAAGATTGCTAAAGAAGAATGTTACCTGGGAACTATCGGACTTGCCAGTGGGCAAGAAACCTGTGGCATGTAAATGAGTCTATACAGAGAAATACAAAGCAGATGGAACAGTTGATTGGTTTCAAAGCAAGACTAGTGGCAAAGGGGTACACTCAGAAGTATGGCATAGATTACATGGACACCTTTGTGCCAGTAGACAAGATCAATAATGTCCAAGTTCTCTTGTCCATAACAGCGAACCTAGACCGGCCACTTCAACAGTTTGATGTAAAAAATGCATTCCTACATGGAGATTTAACTGAAGAAATTTATATGGAGCTTCCACCGGGATGTACCGGAACATACATGAACAAGGGTAAGGCATGTAAGCTAAAGAAGTCGCTATATAAATTAAAGAAGTCACCAAGGGCATGGTTTGGCAGGTTCACTAAATCAATGAAGGCAGTTGGGTATAGCTAGAGCAATTGGGATCACACCTTGTTCTTGAAACGAAAGAATAAAAAGATTACAACACTCATTGTATATGTGGATGGCATGGTGGTTACCGGGAATGACTCAATTGAACAATCGGGTCTAAAGAAGTATTTGTCTACGGAGTTCAAAATGAAAGATCTAGGATCTCTGAAATACTTTCTTGGGATTGAGGTATCAAGAGGCAAGTCTGGGATATTCTTGTCCCAAAGAAAGTATATCATTGATTTATTAAAGGAGACCAGAATGTCAGCCTGTAAACCTGTAGCAACTCCGTTGGCTGAATGAGCTAAGTTGAGCCTCGACAAGAATCAAGTACCGGTAGAAAAATGAAGATAACAAAGGTTAGTTGGGAGATTGATGCATTTGGCACATACAAGACCTGATCTTGCTCATGCCTTGAGTGTAGTTAGTCAATTTATGCATGATCCGAGAGAACAACATATGAGTGTGGTGATGAGGATATTGTGTTACTTGAAGGGAAGTCCAGGTAAAAAAAAATTTGTTTAAGAAAAATGAGCATTTCAGAATTAAAGGGTGTACCGATGCCGATTGGGTAGGTTTGGTAGATAACCAATGCTTAACATCAAGATATTTCACTTTTGTTGGTGGTAATCTAGTAACATGGAAAAGTAAAAAGCATAATGTAGTAGCTTGTTCATGTGTTGAAGCGGAATATAGAGGTATGGCTCTTGATTGTGAACTCTTGTGGCTTAATTTTCTATTACAAGATTTGGGGGTCAACCATAGTCTGCCAATGAAGTTATTTTGTGACACCAAAGCTACTAGGGATATTGCTTATAATCCAGTTCAATATGATCGAACGAAGCATGTAAAGGTTGATAGGTTCTTCATTAAAGAAAAATTGGAAAAAAAAGTAATTGAATTGCCCCCGATTAGGATCGAGGATCAAGTGGCTAATATACTCACAAAGGCCGGTTCTAGTGACAAGTTCTCAAGTTTCTTGGACAAGTTGGGCATGCGTGACATATATGCACCAACTTGAAGGGGGGTGTTGACTTGTATAATATTTCCCTTTAATTCTGGGATTCCTATAATATTGGGTTTCCTAGTTTAGGTTGTAGATTGCTGGTAATTATTCTTTCCTTATTCTTTCTTGTACAGTTTCAACATCTTTATTGAGCTTCTACCTCTTGCTACACAAAGAAACTTCACATCATTGCAAGATCAACTGCAAGCAGTTGAAGGCAAACTGGTACATAATGTCAGTTCAAGTCCTCTTATATCGAGGGATCCCTTAGTTAACATCATACGAGGGACACTTTGTCGGGTCCACTCCTAATTTTGTTTCAATAATTTAAATCGTCATTTATCCTTCATTCACAAATTGTCATTGCCAAAAATTTAGACAAAAGAAAAACCATTAAGACATCTAATTGTAGCAAAAAACATAGACGGACATTGTATTTCAAGAATGGAATGAAACGACAACCATTTGATTGAGAATGGTTTTGCATTTGAGAGATTTTTTTTTTGCATTGATAATTTTTTAGGGTAGGCTTAAGGAAATGGTTAGGATTATTGAACTACATTGCAGTGTGGGCTGTACAAGGGCATCCCTTAATTGAAACTCCCTCTATGTGTGCATTCGTTGTGTGGGTGCAAATAGGTATAGATATGAATGCGCGAACATTTGCGCTCGAGTATGTTCATAGGTGTGCAAATGTGCAAGTATTATAAAAAATGAAAGGATAACCAAAGCTTTGATATAAAGACATCAATGCCTTTTTCATTCTTTCAACATCTGTTACCAAATTTCATGAGTTGTGTGAAGATCATAAACTCCGCCTATGTATCTTACATTGCCGGTCCCAAGCCCGGATAAAGGAGGAGGGGGAGGGCGTCAGGTAGTCGACAGCCGGCACTCCATGATCACGTCGAATCCTTATGAAAATGAATCCAGAACAAAATCGCGCTAAAGCTAGGGCGTCACCCGTAAGTGGCGCGCTGTGTGGCCCGAGCACAGTGATAAATGAGCAAGGGTCGCTGTATCTCCATCGGTACCCGGATGCAGTGTTAAATGAGCAAGGGGGCCATAGAAACTTCTTTTCGAACGACTCCACTCAAAGTTGTTTGGGAGCATATGCTCCTATCAACTTTACACGGGACACACAAAAGAAGTACTTTGATCCTATTAGACGGGGGAGGGTGAAGAAGCTAGGACAGAAGGGTAGAGTTCAAGAGAGCCAAATGCGTTTAGGAACGTGGAATATAGGAACCTTAACGGGAAAATCTATGGAAGTAGTGGAAGTTATGGTGAGGAGAAGGATAAATATTATGTGCCTACAAGAAACTAAGTGGGTTGGTAGTAAGGCAAAGGATCTAGAAAACTCAGGGTTTAAACTTTGGTATTCGGGCACAAATAGAACGAGAAACGGTGTTGGCATCATCGTGGACAAGACCTTGACACAAGATGTTGTAGATGTCAAGAGGGTAGGAGATAGAATCATGGCAATCAAGATTGTAATAGGACAAGAACTTATCAATGTGATTAGTGCGTACGCACCTCAAGTAGGGTTGGATAAGAGTTCGAAGGAGAAATTTTGGGAAGACCTTGGAGACTTGGTGCAAGGAATTGCTCAGACGGAGAAGTTATTTATAGGAGGAGATTTAAATGGACACGTGGGCAGGGAGACAGGCAACTATGGAGGTTTCCATGGTGGCCATGGTTTTGGGGAGAGAAACGAGGATGGGGAAGCTATCTTGGATTTTGCAATGGCATATGATCTCTTCTTAGCCAACACCTTCTTTAAGAAGAGAGAAGAACATGTGATCACCTACAAGAGTGGGTCGTCAAAAACACAAATAGATTTTCTCCTAATGAGGAAAGGAGATCGTATAACTTGTAAGGATTGCAAAGTTATACCAGGAGAGAGCGTGGCTAATCAACATCGCTTGTTGGTGATGGATGTACATATCAAAAGAGTGAGACAAAAGAACAAGACTTGGAAGTGCCCAAGGACTAGATGGTGGAATCTAAAAGAAGAAAAACAAGTCATTTTCAAAGAGAAAGTAATCACCCAGTGTGTGTGGGATAGAGAGAGGGAAGCTAGCCAAATGTGGGATTCCATGGCTAGTTGTATTCGAAAAGTAGCAAAAGAGGTATTAGGAGAGTCCAAAGGTTTTGCCCCACACCAAAAGGAATCTTGGTGGTGGAATGAGGAGGTACAAACAAAGGTGAAGGCTAAGAAGGAATGTTGTAAAGCCTTATACAAGGATAGGACCGATGAAAATGGTGAAAGGTATAGAAAAGCGAAGCAAGAAGCGAAGAAAGCTGTGAGAGAAGCTAAGTTAGCGGCTTATGACGATATGTATAAGCGACTAGATACCAAAGAAGGAGAGTTGGATATCTATAAATTAGCTAGAGCAAGGGAAAAGAAGACAAAGGACCTAAACCAAGTGAGGTGCATCAAGGATGAGGATGGAAAGGTTCTTGCTACAGAGAACGCGGTTAAAGACAGATGGAAAGGTTATTTTCATAATCTTTTCAATGAAGGACATGAAAGGAGTGCTTCTTTAGGGGAGTTGAGTAACTCAGAAGAGTGTAGAAACTACTCTTTTTATCGTAGAATCCGGAAGGAAGAAGTGGTTGTAGCTTTGAAGAAGATGAAGCATAGAAAAGCAGTAGGCCCAGACGATATACCAATCGAAGTGTGGAAAGTTTTGGGAGAGACAGGTATAACATGGCTCACTGACCTTTTCAATAGGATTTTGAAAACGAAGAAGATGCCAAATGAGTGGCGAACGAGCACTTTGGTGCCGATCTACAAGAATAAGGGTGACGTACAAAATTGCATGAACTATAGGGGTATTAAGCTAATGAGTCATACAATGAAGCTCTGGGAGAGAGTCATTGAGCATAGATTGAGGCAAGAGACACGGGTTTCGGACAACCAATTCGGGTTCATGCCAGGGCGCTCAACCATGGAGGCAATCTATCTCTTACGAAGATTGATGGAAAGATATAGAGATGGGAAAAAGGATTTACACATGGTCTTTATAGATTTGGAAAAAGCGTATGATAGGGTCCCAAGAGACATTCTTTGGAGGATTTTAGAGAAGAAATGAGTACGAGTAGCATATATCCAAGCTATAAAGGATATGTATGAAGGAGCAAAGACTGCAGTAAGAACTCATGAAGGACAAACCGAAAGCTTTCCCATAACTGTAGGATTACATCAAGGCTCATCCTTAAGTCCTTACCTTTTTGCGTTGGTAATGGATGAGTTAACAGGACATATTCAAGATGATATTCCTTGGTGTATGCTTTTCGCAGACGATATAGTGTTGATAGATGAAACTCAGGAAGGGGTAAATGCAAAGCTTAACCTTTGGAGAGAAGTGTTGGAATCTAAAGGTCTTCGCCTAAGCCGATCAAAGACAGAATATATGGAGTGCAAGTTCAGTGCAAATGGAGGCCAAAACGAGTTAGGGGTGAGGATCGGAGATCAAGAAATACCAAAGAGCGACCGTTTTCGTTACCTAGGATCTATCTTGCAAAAGAACGGAGAATTAGATGGAGATCTCAACCATAGAATACAAGCTGGATGGATGAAGTGGAAGAGTGCATCCGGCGTGTTGTGTGACCGCCGTATGCCACTGAAGCTCAAGGGAAAATTTTATAGGACGGCAATAAGGCCAGCGATGCTGTATGGCACAGAATGTTGGGCGGTGAAGCATCAACACATACACAAAATGGGTGTAGCGGAGATGAGGATGCTTCGTTGGATGTGTGGGCACACGAGAAAGGATAAGATTAAGAATGAGGATATCCGGGGTAAAGTAGGAGTAGCCGAAATTGAAGGCAAGATGAGAGAAAATCGGTTACGGTGGTTTGGACATGTGCAACGAAGGCCTACTGACGCTCCGATTAGAAGATGCGACTATGGGACAGAGGTTCAGGGCCGAAGGGGTAGAGGAAGACCTAGGAAAACTTTGGAAGAGACTCTAAGAAAAGACTTAGAGTACTTGGATCTAACGAAGGACATGACACAGGACCGAGCACAATGGCGTTCTAAGATTCATATAGCCGATCCCACTCAGTGACTTGGATTTTCCAAGTCTCCAATCGAGAAGTTTTCCTCACTCGGGAAATTAAGGGAACACTACCCCAACCTACATGCTCCACTCAGAAAGCTTCAACAAAAGAAAATTCAAAGAACTTAGCGAAGAAGGTTTTGGTGTATTTAACACAATACGTTGAAATGAAGGAAAACTTATTTATTGATATCCCCGATAAGCTACAAATGTGTACATATACATGAGTCAAAATAAACAAACAAGAGGGAGCCTTCACAAGGGTTGCTTAGGAGAAGTCTCAGCAGTCGGTAGAGCTCCAGAAAGAGAAGGCACCGGAGGGGGATCATTCGGAACCTCAGTACTGGACAGAACCCTAGAAGGAGGAGGCATCAGAGGTTGATTATTTGGAGCTTCATTACGCGGTACAGCCCCAGAAGACGAAGGCAATAAATGCCTTTGGAACAAACCCACAAATCTCTGATGATCAAGTAAAACCTGACCATCAGTTTCCTTCATCTGGTCAAGCTTCCTCTTCATGTTTGTAGCATAGTCATGTGCGAGCCGGTGCAACTGTTTATTCTCATGCTTGAGCCCTCTAATCTCCTGTTTGAGACTCATCACCTCAGCCGCCAATGATTCAACTTGGCGGGTTCGAGCAAATAGGCGTTGGGCCATATTAGACACAGAACCTGCACACTGAACACTGAGAGCCAGCGAATCCTTAACAGCTAACTCATCAGACCGTTTGGAAAGTAGTCTGTTATCTTTGGGAGTGAGAAGGTTCCTGGCCACCACTGCAGCAGTCATATCATTCTTCATCACGGAATCCCCAACGGTAAGAGGACCAGTAGGGGAGACGAAGGATGGGCGCCATATGTTGTCTGGAGAAGGCGGGGCTGCCTCTTCAACAAGGTTCAAGTCAAAACGACGGTCGGAGGGGCCAGACATTTTCAAAGGTGTTGAAGAGAGAAGAGGTTGGACAAATCAAGATCTTAGAAGTGCAAGAATGGAGCTTCTACTGGTGGAGATTCAAGTGTGCTTTGGAACTTAATGCCAGCCCCTATAAAAATCTGCACTCAACGGATCTTCAGAAATCGAAGAGGCGCCTGCTCAGAAATCGAAGAGGCGTTTGCTTTCTCAAAAGCTGGGCTGCTTAGAGACCACGAGGGTTGATCTCAGAAATCGAAGAGGCGTTTGCTTTCTCAAAAGTTAGGCTGCTCAAAGACCACGAAGGCCGATCTCAGAAATCGAAGAGGCGCTCGCTTTCTCAAAAGCTGGGCTCCTCAGAGACCACGAGGGCCGATCTCAGAAATCGAAGAGGCACCTACTTTTCCAGCCTTGTCAGCACCTGTCACACGCACACTCAGCTTTGCGGAAATTATGGGCATTCTGTCGAAGACTTCTGAGGAAGTAGAAAACACATGAATCTTACTGTTCAATCACCCACTTCCCACACGCAACACTAGCTCATGGGTACCACAGATAACTTTGCCAAAGTTCTCTGCCAAAATTGAGCACGTAAAGCTTGCAGCTCCCACTACATCGCTCTGACCAAGAAAGGTAAAAGAATAGCAAAGAAACAGCACTAACAAAGTTTAGACCCATAAATTTTGAAGGTCTAGCTACCATATTATTACCCACAAGGGTAAAGGAACAGTACCACTGCTGGATAATTGGAAAGTCCCTGTGTGTCAACCTCTGTGCTTCGTGGCAAGGTAGACTAGTAAACATGCCCAACCTTTACTCACACTCGAGAAAACACTACCAATAAGATTGCTTGCTCCAAAATCGAAGAGGCACCGTCCTCCGAATCTCGAGAGCCAGACTCCCAACATGACTACTTTCTCAAAAATCGAAGAGAGGGTAAAGGAACAGTACCATTGCTGGATAATTGGAAAATCCTTGTGTGTCAACCTCTGTGCTTCGTGGCAAGGTAGACTAGCAAACATGCCCAACCTTTACTCACATTCGAGAAAACACTCCCAACAAGATTGCTTGCTCCAAAATCGAAGAGGCACCGCCCTCCGAATCTCGAGAGCCAGACTCCCAACATGATTACTTTCTCAAAAATCGAAGTGACACTGCTCCCCGAATCTCGAGAGCCAGACCCCCATCATGATTGCTTTCTTAAAAATCGAAGATGCATCGTTCTCCGAATCAATCGAAGAGACGCTCGCTTTCTCAAAAGCTGGGCTGCTCAGAGACCACGAGGGCCGATCTCAGAAATCGAAGAGGCACCTACTTTTCTAGCCTTGTCAGCACCTGTCACACGCACACTCAGCTTTGCGGAAATTATGGGCATTCTGTCGAAGACTTCTCGAGAGCACAGACCACTTTTTCAAAGTGCTCTGACAGAGTTAAAACATGTGAAGCTGGCAGCTCCCACTACCGTGCTATGACCAAGCAGGGTAAAGGAATAGCATTACTACTTGTTGTTAGGGAGACTCCTATATATGTCGACCTCCATCCCCAACGGACAGGCAGACCTGCAAAAATGTTCAACCCCTCCTCATATTTGAGAGGGCACTCTCAACGAAGCCTTTCGAAATATTCAGCTTTCTTTCCCCCCGATAATACCTTTGCAAACAAGCTATACTAGAGCAAGAATATCTCATATCATCAGGGTTAAAAGCAAGAGTATCCCATATCATGCTTTTTCCCTGTCTTTTCCTTTGGCCTTGTTGTTACCTGCAAGACAAGGAGAAAGAGAGCAATCAGTCAGCACTTGGAATCAAGCTTCCAGCCAGGAACTGACTGCCTGGAACCCCTTACCTGATTACTTACCTGGCATTGCTCTCGAGTACTCATCTTCAACATCTTATGTTTCCAGGGAAGATACCGCATCTGCTTGAGGAACAGATAGGGCAAGTGCGAAGGATACAAGGAAGCATGTGGAGACAAGCGTAACAGCACACGTGCCGATACATCCATTACTCTGTCAAAAGCAAAAGTATCCCATATCAGCAGGGTCGAACGTACTCTAGATTTGATGGACTTGTTTTGACCCTCAAATTCTTCAGTCGGCTCTGGAGGAAACCAGAAAACCCTCCAGCTCAGTTCAAGAATAAGCCTGTGGAAAGTTACTTCTTCAAAAGCAAAAGTATCCCATATCATCTCTTCTCATCTTTCTTCTCTTTATCCTTCATGCTGCTGCAAGATGGGGAGAAGGTGAACAATCAGCCGGAGCTCTGATTGCTTACCTTGTCTGTCACCTCTTTCAGCAGATCCCCTAGCTCGGCGACTTGGGAGACTCCTACTACATGGTTTGTATCGCGCTTGACCAAGCCTGAAACTACAAGTAAGCTTCAAGTGAAATTGATACATTACCTTGTGCATCTCCACCAGTTAAAGATACCACCCCTGGATGGAGGAAGAGTACTTCCAGAGAAGATGCCACATCTACCTATGAGACAGATAAGGCAAGTCAAGACGATACCACACTCCGATACTTAGAAGTTTCGTGATTACGAGATCATTCTCGCACAATTTTTCCTAATGTCATTTGTACTAAATCATTCACTTGTACTCACTAAAGGAGAGCTTGAACCTATGTACTTGTGTAAACCCTTCACAATTAATGAGAACTCTTCTATTCCGTGGACGTAGCCAATCTGGGTGAACCACGTACATCTTGTGTTTGCTTTCCTATCTCTATTCATTTATATACTTATCCACACTAATGACCGGAGCAATCTAGCGAAGATCACAAAAAGCGACCGTTTTTGCTGCCTAGGATCTATCTTGCAAGAGAACGGAGAATTAGATGGAGATCTCAACCATAGAATACGACCTGGACGGATGAAGTGTAAGAGTGCATCCGGCGTGTTATGTGACCGTCGTAGGCCACTGAAGCTCAAGGAAAAATTTTATAGGACGACAATAAGGCCAACGATGTTGTATGGCACAGAATGTTGGACGGTGAAGCATCAACACGTACACAAAATGGGTGTAGCGGAGATGAGGATGCTTCGTGGGATGTGTGGGCACACGAGAAAGGATAAGATTGGGCATGAGGATATCCGAGGTAAAGTAGGAGTAGCCGAAATTGAAGGAAAGATGAGAGAAAATCGGTTCCGGTGATTTGGACATGGGCAAAGAAGGCCGACTGACGCTCCGGTTCGAAGATGTGACTACGGGACAGAGGTTCAGGGCCGAAGGGGTAGAGGAAGACCTAGGAAAACTTTAGAAGAGACTCTAAGAAAAGACTTAGAGTACTTGGATCGAACGGAGGACATGACACAAAACCGAGCGCAATGGCGTTCTAGGATTCATATAGCCGACCCCACTTAGTGGGAAAAGGCTTTGTTGTTGTTGTTGTTGTTGTTGTTGTGTGAAGATCATATATGGAAAGGGAAAAGAAACAATTACTTCGGTGTTATACTGAAAGATATGATTTCTGACTCTCAACTCTATAATAGAGTGAGCCAATTATCATTGATATATATAGGGTTACAAATCAATTGTGTAGTAGGAAACAGAAAACATAAAATACAATCAGTATAGAACTAGAAATCCTTCGTGGACTAGGACTGCGCTGCTGCTCGTATGTCTTTGTTGGAGATGGAGTGAAGAATTGTATCCTTGCTGGAATGGGAATATGTCGCAGTAACAAGAGAGGACTCTGGTTTATCACCTCTCTTCCCCGCAAACTAACAGGGAGATCACGCACGCACTAGAAGTTTGGACAGTAAGAAGGTAAACCGTGCTGTGGAAAAACTTTTGGTAAGAAGATCGGCCAACTGATCCATGGAGGAGACATACCTAACAATGATCTCGTGATGAGTGACTTTTTCACGAACGTAATGATAGTCAACTTCAACATGCCGCATGCGCTGTTGATAGACTGGATTAGAGGTAACAGAAATGGCACTAATGTTGTCACACCAGATACGTGGAGGTGCAAGAGGAAGGCGAAGCTCGCGAAACAAAGTGTGATACCAAGAGAGTGCGGCGGCTGTGTAGGCAAGCTGACGACATTCAGCTTCAATACTAGAGTGAGATACACCACGTTGCTTCTTAGAGCTCCAGGAGATGAGATTATCGCCAAGGAAAATACAATAGCCACCAGTGGATCGAAGATCATCAAGGTCGCCAGCATAGTCCACATCAACATAGGCATTGAGTTGAAGAGAGCTAGGTTGGTAAACAATACCATGGTGCGGAGTGGCTTTGAGATAACGAATGATGTGTTTGACCGCAACCCAATGAACCGTAGTGGGTTGATGCATAAACTGACAAACCTGATTAACAGTAAATGCAATATCAAGACGGGTAAAAAGCAGATACTGCAAGGCACCCACAACACGACAAAACTCTGTGATATCAGTAAATGGTTTGCCATCAGACAAGCTGAAGTGCCAACCACTAATGGTGGGAGTCGAAATGGGCTTGCAGTCCAGCATGTTGGTGCGTTTCAGAAGATTAGTAATATACTTGGTCTGAGTGAGATGCAAACCTGTGGTAGTACGTTGAACTTCCATACCTAAGAAATAATGTAGTGGTCCAAGATCTTTCATGTAAAATAAAGTACCCAATTGATGTATTAAACAATTGATGTCATACGAAGGAACCCGGCCTTCTTATGGCATGTTGAGGCGGTTGAAGCAATCAATAGTCGAGTGACCATAACGTTTACAAATCTGACACTGAATACGTCCAGATGAGAAAAAGGCCAATGGTGTGGAGTTAGAGCCATTAGAACCTAGAGGAAGGCCAAGGATCCTAATGGAAGTGGAGAGTGGGTCGCGGGATGGAGGTGCAACAGAAAATGAGGGGCCAAAAGTAGAGTCACTGGTATAATTACGAGAAAGGCCACCACCACAAGGGTAGCCTCTACTGCGACCGCCACGGAAAGAGTCACCATGACCACGGGAAGCACCACCACCACCACTCACAGCAGCAAAAGCAGAGGTGCCGACATCAAAGGGAAGAAAGAAAGCATTGTGACATTGGTCTGCACTCAAGAGTAAGGCTTCCAAAGCATTGTAGGTAATGGAAGTATCATGGGCCTGTGCAAAAGTAACGGTGGTCTCATACTGAGGACCTACCTTGCTTATAATAATGGCAACTAAATCTGATTCAGAAACAAGGGCTCTAAAGAGGGTGAGATTGTCAGCAAGTACATTAACTTTGTCAAGATAGTCAGCAATAGAAAGATCACCACGGGAGGTATTCATCAATTCAGTCCGCATATGAATAATACGGTTCTATGAGGTAGAGGCATATCGTTCTTGAAGTGACGTCCAAGCAGAGGCCGAATCAATCTTATTGACAATAGTAGCAAGAACCCTAGGAGTAAGAGATCTAGTAATCCAGGAAAGAATCATCTGATCAGTTTGTATCCATTCACCATACAACGGATTGACTTTGTCTATAAAGTTGCCGGTGTCATCAAGAAGGAAGGCAGACGGGCATTTATTTTCACTGGTAACAAAGGATGGCAGGTTGCGGCTACACATCAAGGGAAGAAACTGAGCACGCTAGAAAGGATAGTTGTTGCGGTTGAGTTTGATGGTAAGAAAGTTTGTAATTGAGGGAGTAGCAACAGCAAATGAGGAAAAAGAAGCCATGACTATGAAGAACTGAAGAAAAAAAAAAATTTAAACTATGAACCTTTGTCGTGAGACGTTGGCTCTTGATACCATGAACGATATGATTTCTGAATCTCAACTCTATAATAGAGTGAGCCAATTATCATTGATATATGTAGGGTTACAAATCAATCATGTAGTAGGAAATAGAAAACATAAAATACAATAAGTATAGAACTAGAAATCCTTATTGGACTAGGACTGCGCTACTGCTCGTGTGTCTTTGTTGGAGATGGAGTGAAGAACCGTATCCTTGCTGGAATGGGAATATGTCGCAGCAACCAGAGAGGACTCTGGTTTATCATATGCTACATTCTGAAGAGAAAGAAATTGCAAGAGCTGATACCTTTCTATTTCTATCTGTTAGCAGTGAAATAAATCACGAGACACGAGATCACTTCCATTGAGGCCGCTTGGTTGTTTCTGTAGATCATTTCCTAAAACTTGAAAAACCAGAATTATATGCAGCATCGTGCCAGACCATTTCCATTTGAAGGAAGCAAATGAGAATATATCAGAAGAAACAACGCTATAAGTTGGACACTTCAATAAAGGAACACAAAGTAATGAAGAGCAAAGCAACATACATCTCCAGTGATCACCGTGTCGCCTTCTTTCACACCAAGTTTTATAAGAGACTTGTTCATGCCACAAGCATCCAGAACATGTCAGAACCTTCTCTCAGAATCCACATACCTGTTTGAAAACATTCATGACAAATTTTCCATGAGGATTGGAACAGCTAAAACAAGATGCAAATTACACCAAACAGCAACACTGAGGCATCGTAATCAATTTGGAGAACATTGAATTATGCATGATCTGACTACAGATTATAGACGTAATTTGATGAGCACCATGTGACGGTGTGAGACAAAAGAAAACCAATTAATACCTAAAACAAGGGTGCTATTTAGAGCCATGTTACATGCACATGGTTATTTTTTTCTTATTTTTTTATGAAACACATAATTTTATAAAAAAAAATGTATTGAACAATGGACTAGCTGTGTCCTTTAAAACAATACAGCAATAAGAACAAACTGCTAACTATCATACAGAAATCTTTGCAAGCTATTATTCACTCCAGAACTTAAACAATAGCTCTCCAATATGAAAAAAAATAGAGGAAAAAGGAATTTCCTAAAACTCAAAAGAGACTTGAGCCCTCATTGATGTCCAAAACCAAACTTTATCCCGTAAAACCTTCACTTCACCTCCCCACCCCCCCTCCCCCTCCCCTATTTTCCCCTTACCCCCTTCTTTATATCTAAAGACATTATGTGCTCATAAGCTATTCAAATTTGGGAAAATCTGTAGTGCTAGAGCACCAAACGGAACAAATAAAATGAAAGAAATAACTCTCAATTTATTAACTGATTGAGATAACAAATGTATAAAGAGAATCTCACAAATTGGCTCACCCAAATTATTTCTATGTGAGCTCCTTTTATTTCAAAACGAATAGTTTCCCTTCTAATACGTAAAGCCATAAACCAGTTTGTGATGGAGAGAAAAAAAAAAGGATAACCAATACAAAGTAATTGACCAAGATGTATGTCGAGCCACATGTCAACAATCTCTACCTTGGCGAGATTCATAATCACATATTCAGGCACACAGTATATGAGCAATGTAAACAATGCTCAAACTTGGCAGGTCTGACCACTTTTGTTAACATATCAGCTGGGTTATCCATATTTGGAACTTTTTGAAAAATAATCTTTCTTTTGGACAAAATCTCACGAATAAAATGAAACCGAACATCGATCTGCTTTGTCCTCGAATGATAAACTTGGTATTTAGACAAGTGAATAGCACTTTGACTATCACAATGTAGCTCCACCTGCTTTTGATAAATTCCTAGATTTTTTATCAGTCCATGTATCCAAATGGCCTCCTTTACAGCTTCTGCAATAGCCATATATTCGGCCTCCGTTGTTGACAAAGCGACTGTGGACTGTAGTGTGGACTTCCAACTAATTGGCCATTTGGCCATAGTAAATAAGTAGCCAGTAGTTGATCTTCTTTTATCCAAATCTCCAGCATGGTCATAATCAACATATGTAACCACAAAATTCTCAAAACTACTATCACTTCGCTGAAAACATAAGCAGACATCTCTAGTCCCTTGTAGGAATCTTAAAATCCACTTAGTTGCTTGCCAATGTTCTTTTCCTGGATTATGCACATAGCGATTAACCAAATCAACGGCATGAGCAATATCTGGTCGAGAACATACCATAGTATACATCAAGCCACCAACCAAATTAGAATATGAAATATTCTTCTTCTGCAACTTCTCTTCATTGTTTTTTGGAGCTAACAAAGCACTCAACTTAAAGTGAAGAGCCATTGGAGTACTTACAGGTTTGGTGGCATCATTAATACCAAAACGTTGAAGCAATTTACACAAATATTGCTTTTGTTCTCGGTTACGGGTAATTTCCATACCGAGTATCTTTTTTGCTTCACCAAGATCTTTCATCTCAAACTTGTTCTTCATTTGTGCTTTCAACTTTTCAATCTCCTTAATATTCTTCAATGCAATTAACATATCATCAACATACAATAATAAATAAATAAAAGACCCATCTTGCAAGTTTTTGAAATAAACGCAATGATCATATTGACTTCTTAAATAGTGTTGACCTCTCATGAATTTGTCAAACTTCAAATACCATGGTCTTGGAGATTGCTTCAATCCATACAAAGACTTCTTCAATTTACAAATCCATTTCTCTTTTCCAGTTACCTAATACCCATCAGGTTGAGACATGTAAATTTCTTCATCAAGATCTCCATGTAAGAAAGTTGCCTTAACATCAAGTTGCACTAGTTCAAGATCAAATTGTGCAACAAAGGCTAACATAATACGTGTTGATGCACAAAATCAGTGAGGACTTTGGTACAACAGAAAGTGTTAAGTCTGTGACCTTTGTTAGATTGCTCCGGTCACTAGTGTGGATAAGTATGCAAATGGATAGAGACAAGGAAGCAAACACAAGATGTACGTGGTTCACCCAGATTGGCTACATCCACGAAGTAGAGGAGTTCTCATTAATTGTGAAGGGTTTACATAAGTACATAGGTTCAAGCTCTCCTTTACTGAGTACTAGTGAATGATTTAGTACAAATGACATTAGGAAATATTGTGGGAGAATGATCTTATTTTATAGAAGAGAGTTTCTCGCTTTGTTTTGACATTGACATGTGTTGTGATTGGCTTCTGATGTTGACACGTATCGCGCTATGATTAGCTTCTGATGTCGACACGTGTCGTGCTGTGATTGGCCTTCTGGTTAGAGGGAAAATTTTCTGGGTCCTTGACGGTATAACGTTGACCGGTGCTCAGTAGTTTCAGATTGGTCAAGTATGGTAGAAACAATGCTCCCCTAAGTTCCCGAGTGAGGGAAGCTCCTCGATTGGGGACTTGCAAGATTCAAGCCGCTGAGTAATCACGAAACTTTTAAGTACCAAAGTATGGTATCGTTTTCACTTGCTTTATCTATCTCATAGATAGATGTGGCATCTTCTCTGGAAGTACTTTTCCTCCATCCAGGGGTGGTATCTTTAACCAGTGGAGATGCACAAGGTAATGTATCAATTTGGCTTGAAGCTTACTTGTAGTTTCAGGCTTGGTCATGCGTGATACAAACCAGTAGGAGTCCCCCAAGTCGTCAAGCTAGAAGATTTGCCGAAAGAGGTGACAGACAAGGTAAGCAATCAGAGTTCGAAACAATCAATCCCAGATCAAAAGTTTGATTTCGAGTTTCGGTTGATTGTTCTCATTCTTCCTATCTTACAGGCAGCAAGAAGGATAAAGAGAAGAAAAATGAGAAGATATGATATGAGATACTTTTGCTTTTGAAGAAGTAACTTTTCACAGGCTTATTCTTGAACTGGGCTGGAGGGTTTTCTGGTTTCCTCTAAAGTATAAGGCCGACTCAAGAATTTGAGGGTCAAAACAAATCCATTAAATCTAGAGTACGTTCAACCCTGATGATATGGGATACTTTTGCTGTTGACAAAGTAGTGGATGTATCGGCACGTGTTCTGTTACACTTGTCTCCACATGCTTCCTTATATCCTTCTCACTTGCCCTATCTGTTCTTCGGGCATATGTGGTATCTTCTCTAGAAGCATAAGATGTTGAATATGAGTACTCGAGAGCAATGCCAGGTAAGTAATCAGGCAAGGGGTTCCAGGTAATCAGTTCCTGACTGGAAGCTTGATTCCAAGTGCTAAATGATTGCTCTCTTTGTCCTTGTCTTGCAGGTAAGAACAAGGCCAAAGGAAAAGACAGGGAAAAAACATGATATGAGATACTCTTGCTTTTAACCTGATGATATGAGATACTCTTGCTTTGGTGTGGCTTGTTTGCAGAGGTATTATCGGGGGAAAAGAAGCTGAGTATTTCAAGAGACTCTGCTGAGAGTGCCCTCTCGGATGTGAAGAAAAGTTGAGCATTTTTTTTATTTGCAGGTTTACCTGGCTGTGGAGGATGAAGGTCGACATATATAGGCATTGTCCCAACAGTGAGTAGTAACGTTGTTCCTTTACCCTTCTCGGTCATAGTAATGTAGTGGAAGCTGCAAGATTCACGTGTTTTAACTTGTTAGAGCATTTTGAAAAAGTGGTCTATGGTATTTGGAAAGCTAATGTTGCGTGTGAAGATTGCAGATAAGCTTTATCCAAGGAAATCTGGCTCTCGAAGTTTAGAGAGCGGTGCCTCTTCAATTTTCGAATAAGCAATCATGTCGATGACCTGGCTTTTGAGATTCGGATAACGGTGCCTCTTCGATTTTTTGAGAAAACAATCATGTTGGGAGTCTGGCTTTCGAGATTCGGAGAGCAGTGCCTCTTCAATTTTTTAGAAAGCAATCCTGTTGGAAGTCTGGCTCTCGAGATTTGGAGAGTGGTGCCTTTTCGATTTTTGAGAAAGCAATCATATTGTGAGTTTGGTTCTCGAGAGTCGGATAGCGGTGTCTCTTCGATTTTTAAGAAAGCAATCCTATTGTGAATCAGGTTGGGAGTGTTTTCTCGATGTGAATAAAGGTTGGGCATTTTTGCCAGTCTGCCTTGTCACGGAGCACAGAGGTTGACACATATAGGAACTTTCCGGTTATCAAGCAGTGGTGTTGTTCCTGTACCCTTGTGGGTAATGTTAGGGTAGCTAGACCTTCAAAATTTATGTTTTTAAACTTTGTCAGAGATCTTTGGCAAAGTTATCTGTGGTACCGAGGAGCTGATGTTGCGTGTGGGGATTGTCGACATATTTTACTCAGGAAAATCTGCTTCTCGAAATCCGAAGAGTGGTGTATCTTCAATTTTTGAACCAATGGCCATGTTGCCATTTCTTTTATAAGGGCACCAATTGTGTGCAAGAAGTACGTTCAGAGAGTTATTGCTTGTATGAATTTTCTCCTTATTTTTGTACTTCAGAGATTTATTGCACCTCATTTCTCCTTCATCATTTCTGAGAATGTCTGGCCCATCCGACCGTCGTTTTGACTTGAACTTTGGTAAAGAGGCATCCATGCCTTCTTAAGACAACATATGTCGCCCATCCTTCTTATCCCTTACTGGTCCTCTTACCGTTGAGGACTCTGTGATGAAGTATAATATGACCGCTGCGGTGGTGGCCAGGAACCTTCTCACTCCTAAAGATAACAGACTACTTTCCAAACGGTCTGATGAGTTGGCTACTAAGGATTCTCTGGCTTTCAGTGTTCAGTGTGTAGGTTCAGTGTCTAATATCGCCCAACGCCTATTTGCTCGAACTTTCCAAGTTGAATCATTGGTGGTTGAAGTGATAAGTCTCAAACATGAAATCAAAGGGCTCAAGCATGAGAATAAACAGTTGCACAGGCTCGCATATGACTATGCTACAAACATGAAGAGGAAGCTCGACCAGCTGCAGGAATCTGATGGTTAGATTTTACTTGATCATCAGAGGTTTGTGGTTTTGTTCTAAAGGCATTTATTGCCTTTGTCTTCTAGGGCTGTACAGTGTAATGAAGCTCCAAATGATCAACCTTCGGTGCCTCCTTCTTCTAGGCTTCTGCCCAGTGCTGAGGCTCTGAATAATCACCCTCCGGTGCCTCCTCTTTTTGGGGCTCTGCCGACTGCTGAGACTTCTCCTGAGCAACCTTTGTGAAGGCTCCCTCTTGTTTGTTTATTTTGATTAATGTATATGTACATATTTGTGACTTATCGAAGATATTAATAAACAAGCTTTGCTTCATTTCAACGTATTGTGTTAAATAAATACACCAAGGTCTTCTTCACTAAGTCCTTTGAATTTTTTCTTTTGTTGAAGCTTGTATGTTGAAGCTTTGAGAATGAAGCTTGTATGTTGAGGTAGTGCTCCCTTAATTTCTGAGTGAGGAAAACGTCTCGGTTGGAGACTTGAAAAATCCAAGTCACTAAGTGGTCGTGAGACTTCCAAGTATTAAGGTGCAGTAGCATATGGTAGAAGTCCCCCAAGTTTCCGATCAAGGGAGTTGACAAATGAGGCATTTCCTTTCTAAGTGGTAGCCCACAACTCCTCCTTCATATATATTTGTTATGAAAGTTGTTAGGCCCAAAGAAGATGAGGCCTAGGCAATTTTTTTTTTTGAATTTTGATTTTTTTTTTTTTGAATTTTTGAATTTCCGAATTTCTGAATTTTCAAATTTTCGAAATATATATATTTTAAGCTTTATAGGTGAAGCTTTGAGGTTGAACCTTTGTTGGGTACCATGAATTGATTTTGCTTCACACTAGCATTTGTAGGTGAAGCTTTGTAGGTGAACCTTTTGTAGGTGAAGCTTTTGTGGGTGAAGTTTTTGTAGTGGGTGAAGCTTTTGTGGGTGAAGCTTTTGTTGGTGAAGCTTTTGTTGGTGAAGCTTTTATGGGTGAAACTTTTGTGGTTGGTGGAGCTTTTGTGAGTGAAGCTTTTATGGGTGAAGCTTTTGTGGGTGAAGCTTTTGTAGTGGGTGAAGCTTTTGTGGGTGAAGCTTTTGTTGATGAAGCTTTTATGGGTGAAGCTTTTGTTGGTGAAGCTTTTATGGGTGAAGCTTTTGTTGGTGAAGCTATTGTGGGTGAAGCTTTTATGGATGAAGCTTTTGTGTTGAAGCTTTGTAGGTGAAGCTTTGGAGTTGAAGCTTTGTAGGTGAAGCTTTTGTGTTGAAGCTTTTGTAGGTGAAGCTTTAGAGTTGAAGCTTTTGTTGGGTACCATGAATTGATTTTGCTTCACACTATCTTGATCAAGATAGTGTGAAGCTTTTGAGAATTTGTAGTTGTCCTCCATTGATGAAGTTTTTGTTGAATTTCCCTTTTTTTTTTTTTTTTTGGAAAACTAGAAATTTGTTGAATTTCCTAATTTCCTTTTTTTTATTTTTTTTTGGGAAACTAGAAATTTGAAAATGTGGGAGAGACAACATATAAAAATTTTGCTTCTACACTGTTGAGCAAGAGATTGTTATGCAAGCTACACCTTGTAGTAGTCGAAGGTTTGGATGAACTATTTAAATTGAATTTGCTTCGAACAGTCTTGATCAAGAGTGTGTGAAGCTTTCAACGAGTTATAGTTGCCCTTCATTAATGAAGCTTTTGTTGGCACCATAAATTGGTCACACTGTCTTGATCAATAGTGTGTGAAGCTTTTGAGAATTATGGTTGAACTCCTTTAATAAAGCTCTTGTTGGCACCATAAATTGGTTTTGCTTCACACTGTCTTGATCAAGAGTGTGTGAAGCTTTTGAGAATTGTGGTTGCCCTCCATTGATGATGCTCTTGTTAGCACCATAAATTGGTTATGCTTCACACTGTCTTGATCAAGAGTGTGTGAATCTTTTAAGAATTGTGGTTGAATTCCTTTGATGAAGCTCTTGTTGGCATCATAAATTGGTTTTGCTTCACAATGTCTTGATCAAGAGTGTGTGAAGCTTTTGAGAATTGTGGTTGAACTCCTTTAATGAAGCTCTTGTTGGCATCATAAATTGGTTTTGCTTCACAATGTCTTGATCAAGAGTGTGTGAAGCTTTTGAGAATTATGGTTGAACTCCTTTAATGAAGCTCTTGTTGGCACCATAAATTGGTTTTACTTCACACTGTCTTGATCAAGAGTGTGTGACGTTTTTGAGAATTGTGGTTGCCCTCCATTGATGAAGCTTTTGTTGGCACCATAAATTGGTTTTGCTTCACATTATCTTGATCAAGAGTGTGTGAAGCTTTTGATAATTATGGTTGAACTCCTTTGATGAAGCTCTTGTTAGCACCATAAATTGGTTTTACTTCACACTGTCTTGATCAAGAGTGTGTGAAGCTTTTGAGAATTGTGGTTGCCCTCCATTGATGAAGCTCTTGTTGGCACCATAAATTGGTTTTGCTTCACACTGTCTTGATCAAAAGTGTGTGAAGCTTTCTACGAGTTGTAGTGTTTGCATTGTTACAGAGGAGAAATGTCTGAAGCATATGCAAGAGGGTTGAATAGCTTGATCTTCGTATCCCATGCACTGAAGTTGTTGTTGGCTTGCAATAAGACTTTGTAGGTGACTATAACTCTTGTTAGGCATAAGTGCTTCCCTAGTTGAGTTGTCAAGCTTGAGGGTTTTTTATTATTTGTGAATGCTAAGAGTTCGCATGTACAAGTTATACCACTCATCTTCTGGTAGGTGGAATGAATGGTGAGTTGCTTTCATCACTTGGTTGGTGGTACGAAGGTGAATTCCTTCATCACCTTTCATCACATTTCATCACCTGGTTGGTGGCACAAAGATGAGTTCCTTCTTCACCTAGTTGGTGGCATGAATGGCAAGTTGCCAAATGATATTAGAGTGCGGGTTGTACATTTCATCACCTGGTTAGTGGCATGAAGATGAGTTCCTTCTTCACCTGGTTGGTGGCATGAGTGGCAAGCTGCCAAATGATATTAGAGTACGGGTTGTACATTTCATCACCTAGTTGGTGGCATTAAGAAGAGTACGGGTTGTACATTTCATCACTTGGTTGGTGGCATGAAGATGAGTTCCTTCTTCACATTTCATCACCTGGTTGGTGAGAATAAGGGCAAGGTGTCAAGGCACATTGTAGCAAGTGTCGAATGACATAAAGTATGTTGAACCCTTTCGAAGCACAGTTGGCTTATGTATGAATGTGTTGGAATGTATGATTGAATGAATATATTGTGAAGCTGTTCGTTTATTTGTATAGTCTTGTTAACATATACTTAAACTTTGTTTCATGTTGGAAACATTCATGTTGAAGCTTTGAACCCAAGTGTTTCAATTCTAGGAATGAAAAAGGATTTGGACCGAGTTGTCTAAATCACCTCTTTATTGAATTCATGCCAAATAGTCTTCGTTACATAGGATGCCGAACGACACAAGCTTAACGCTTGTACAAAGTAAGTTTATTTGTAATAGTACTTCAAGTGATCAGCGTTTCATGGATGGCCAAGGGTCTTGCCATCGGAGCTTCTAAGCTTGTAAGAGCCAAGACGACTGATGCCAATAACTTCAAACGGTTCATCCCAGTTTAGATTAAGTGTTCCTTCACTCGAGACTCTGTCGCAGAGTAATTTTTCTTCAATACCTAGTCCCTCACTTCGAAAGAACGAGGTTTGACCCTTGAGTCATAATAGTTGGAGATGCGCTGCTTGTAGGTGACATTCCTCAAGTGAGCCTTATGTGTTCCTCAACTAAATCTAAGTTGAGGGTAAGTTGTTTGTCATTTTTCTTTTGCACGTAGTTCTGGACTCGGAATGTTGCTTGCTCAAGCTCAACTAGGACAACTGCCTCTGTACTAAAGGTAAGTGAGAATGGGGTTTCTCCTGTTGATGTTCGATACGAAGTGTGGTATGACCAAAGAACTTGGGGTACAAATTCTGGCCAACAACCTTTAGCATTGTCCAAGCTGGTTTTCAAAGTTCGCTTGATTATTTTGTTGATGGCTTCGACTTGTCCATTAGACTGGGGATGAGCCGGGGAGGCAAAACATAAGTTGATGTTGAACTTAGAGCAGAACATCCTGAACTTATTGTTGTCGAACTGTCGCCCATTATCAGTGACTATGGCATTGGGAATGCCGAATCTACAAAGGATGTTCATCCATACGAAGTCTTCTATTTTTGCCTTAGTAATGGTTACCAAGGGTTCTACTTCAGCCCACTTTGTGAAGTAGTCAACTACAACGATTACATAGCGGACCTTACCCTTCCCTGCAGGCATTGGACTGATCAAATCAAGTCCCCATTGGGCGAAGGGCCAAGGGCTGATCATAGGAGTGAGCGGCTCAAGAGGGGAGTGAGGAATAGTTGCGTAGCATTGACACTTATCACATGAGCGAGATATTCTGATGGCATCTTGGTGGAGTGTTGGCCAGTAATATCCTTGGCGAAAAGCCTTGTGTGCTGAGGATCGAGATCCAGCATGATCTCCGCAGACTCCTTCATGTATTTCCCAAATGACAATTTTTGCCTCTGCAGGCGTAAAGCATCTTAGGTATGGTAGGTTAAAGCACCGCTTGTAGAGTTGGTTATTAATGATCAAGTAACGGGTAACCTTGTATCGAATCTGCTTAGCTTGGACTTTGTCATTTGGAAGGGTGCCATGAGCAAGGAATCTATAAATCGGGGTAATCCAACTATCCCCCTATTATAAGTTGCACACTTCCGCAGTCATGGTGCTTGGTCTGCCAACAATTCGACCTAAATTTTTCTCCCAATCTTGTCTTTCACTGCTGAGGCGAGGCGAGCCAAAGCATTTGCATGACTGTTTGTCACTGGAGGAATTTGGGTGATCTGGTAGTGGAAGCGCTTGAGCAACAATTGTGTTTGTGCTAGATATGCTGCCATGGAGCTATCTTTAGTGTCAAAGTTGTTGGTGACCTGGTTAACCACCAAATGGAAGTCACTGAATATATCAATTCGTTTAACCCCAAAGTGTTTGGCCAAATGGAAGCCTGCTATGAGGGCTTCATATTCGACCTCATTGTTCGATGCCTTGAATTTGAAACAAAGAGCATACTCCATCGCCACTTTGTAAGGGGTCATAAGGACTAGTCCTGCTCCACAACCCTGTTGGCTGGACGAGCCATCAACATATAGACTCCATGCTAGGGCTGTTGGTTCTATTTTTTGAGCTTCCGAGGGTAATGAAACCATTTCTTTAGGCGTATAAACAATGTCAACAGGATATGTGAAGTCGGCGATAAAGTCTGCCACTACTTGGCCCTTCTTAGCTGGCTTTGGTTGTTAGGAGATGTCAAACTCACCCAATGTTATTGCCCATTTTATCATTCACCCCGAAGTGTCAGGACTTTGGAGTATCTGTCGAAGAGGATGATTTGTAAGCACGATGATGGAGTGTGCTTGGAAGTAAGGGCGAAGTTTTCGAGCAGACATAACCAATGCTAGAGCCAATTTCTCAATGTTGGAATATCGTGTCTTTGCATTTTGTAAGGCCTTGCTAGCGTAGTAGACTGGCCGTTCGACATTACCATCATTTTGAATGAGAATGGAACTTACTGCTGAAGCCAATACTGACAGATAGATAATGAGAGTGTCACCAACCTTAGGTTTGGAGAGCATAGGGGCTTTACTCATGTTGTCTTTGAGGTTCTTGAATGCCTCGGCACATTCATCAGTCTATGTAATGTACTTCTTACTTCCCTTAAGTGCTTTGAAGAAATGAGCACATCTGTCTGTGGCCTTAGAGATGAACCTAGTTAAGGCTGCCACCTTGCCAGTAAAGCTCTGGATGTCTTTTGAAGTTACCAGTTCCTTCATGTCAAGGATTGCTTTGATCTTCTCAGGATTAGCCTCAATACCTTGTTGGCTTATCATGAAGCCTAAGAATTTGCCAAAGCCTACGCCGAAGGCACATTTATTAAGGTTCAACCTCATTCGATACCTCTTTAGAATGGTGAAAGTTTCAGATAGGTTAACGATGTGTTGGTCAGCATGTTTGCTCTTGACTAGCATATCATCAACGTAAACTTCCATGCTTTTCCCAATCTGTTCGGCAAACATTGAATTGACTAGTCTCTGATAAGTCGCTCCTGTATTCTTTAGGCTGAAGGGCATGACTTTATAACAATATAGTCCCCTGTCAGTAGTGAAGGCTGTGTGTTCTTTGTCCGGAAGGTTCATGAGGATTTGGTTGTATCCTGAGTAAGCATCCATGAAGCTCAGGAGTTCACACCCCTGCCATAGAGTCTATAAGTCTGTCAATGAGAGGAAGAGGAAAGCTAACCTTCGGGCATCCTTTGTTTAGGTCGGTGTAGTCGACACACATTCTCCACAAGACCTTTTAGAGCAAGAGACTTTCTTTGGTCGGATTTTTCTTAACAAGGACCACACTTACTACCCATGTTAGGTAATTGACTTCGCGGACGAAGCCTATGCCTTTGAGTTTTTCAACTTCTGCCTTCATTGCTTCGTATTGTTCAACATCATAAGATCTTCGCTTCTATCTCACCGGCTTGGTCTTAGGGTCAATACTCAAGCAATGACATATGATATCGGGAAAGATGCCTGGCATGTCCTCATATGACTAGGTGAAGACCTCAGTGTTCTCTTGCAAAAAAGAGATCAATGTCAACCGAATGAGTGGTGACAAGGTGGTGCCAATCTTCACCATGCGATTTGGATAATCTTTTGATATAGAAACCTTCTCTAGCTCTTCAGCAGGTTGTGTTTGCTGGGTGAAAGAGTCGTCTCGAAGATCATCGGGTTGACTGTTGCCACAATGAAGATCCAAGTTGGCTTCGTCCGGGTTGGTCTTTATGACTTAGTCATGTATAGAAAAGGTTTCCTTGGGCACAGGCAGGTGTTTTTGCTTGACCGAAGTGTTGTAACATGACCGTTCACTAAGTTGATTTCCTCTGATGTAACCATTGCCATAAAAGGTTGGAAATTTCATCAACAACATATGTGTGGATATCATGGCCTCGAGATCATTGATGCATGTGCGTCCAAAGATGACATTGTATGCCGTTGGGTAATCAACTACCAGGAAGTTAGTGGTAATGGTAGCTATGTAAGGGCTTGTACCAATGATGAAAGGTAAGTGTATGCTCCCTATAGGTTGCACGATATCACCGGAGAAGCTTATCAGAGGAGAAATCGAGCGATCGAGCAAGTGTTTAGCTACATTAAGTGCCATGAAAGCTTCAACAAACATGATATTGACGGAAGCCCCCGTGTCTACCAGGATTCGTCTTACTTCAAAGTTGGCTATATGAGCCTCCACGATCATTGGGTCATTGTGAGGGTAGTTGATACCTCTTTCTTGCTTAGGGTAGAAACATATTGGATCCCAGTTAGGCTTTTGATACTTGCCTCCCCTGATGTCTTCCACGTGAAGATTCAGATATGGGTGTGCTACCGTTTATGGAATATATCACATTCACTTAGCATTGGTTACGGTTATCCCTTGAAGGGTGAAGGAGGAATCGATCAATTTTTCCTTCACGCACCAAAGCTTCAATATGATCACGAAGAGTGATACATTTCTCACTGTCATGGCCGTTATGTTCGTGGTAGCAGCAAAACATGCCCGTCTTCTTCGTAGGCTTGTAACCCAACTGCATTGGCATTGGCTTCGGTATCAGGTGTGCTATGTTAGGGTAAATAGCCACGTATGTGGCTTTCAAAGGTGTGTATGTCTCATACCTCAGGGTAGGGCCTGTCCTGACACGTGTTTGGCTCACTGTGTTAACTGCCTGAGGGCGAGCATTATCGTGGCGATACCCTTGGTTATCGCGATAATGTCCCTTACTCCTTTTACTATAATGAGACTAGTGAGGATGGAAATCTTTCCTTTTGCCCTGAGATTGATATGTTTGTTGACTTAGCGAAGTATTAAGTAAGGTAGGGGGAGGCACCGATGCCGTTTGGACGGCTGAGGTCTTCTTATTTGGTTGGATCTGGCTTCCACTCCCTACTTGCTAATAAGGGGTGGCTGTGAAGGGTTTCCCTTGATATGTCATTGCCTCAGCGAAGGCATGGTTGTAAGCCTATGCCATCACCTCAGAGTAAGTCTTCCAAGTGTTGGCATTGATCATGTACTTGAAGAAACAATCACATAGGCTTGCCGTGAAAGCTTTGAGGGCAGTCTTGTCGTCTGCCTCGGCACAACGAGAATACTCATGGCTGAAGCGGCCAGCATACATACGTAATGACTTGTCTGACTTCTAGCGAATAGTGTACAAGTCATCCGTAGAGTGCAAGCGATCGGTCTGGAAAATGTGTTGAGAAATAAATAGTTTCCTTAATTCCTCAAATGAGTGTACGGTCTCAGGTGGAAGACGGCAATATCGGTTTAGAGCTCCGCCAGAAAGGGTGGAGGGGAAGAGAAGACATCGCTCTTCGTCGATGTGCATCCGGTATGCCATGGTGGACTCAAAGAGGTTAAGGTGTTCAATCGGGTCCTCCCTTCCAGTATAGAGTTGCAAGTCAAGCTTCTGCTTTGTTTTTGCTTGGAGGGGGTGTCGAGGATCATCCTTGTAAGAGGACCAGGCCTAGGTTGGTTACAATCAGGTATCTCAGCTTATCGTTTGGCCTTCAACTTGTTTACTTCTTTAAGGAGTTGTAGGACAAGAGGGTCCCGAGTGGAGTCATGTACCACTGGAGCTTTCTTTCGTAAATCCCCATCTCCTCTTGGAAGTAGAAATGTTTGATCAAGAGCATGTGATTTTTCCCTGGACTCGCCGTATTGACTTCCACGGTATGTCTGTCATAACATCTCTGAGTCCCTTATACTTTCGTGTTCCTCTAGGACTTGTTTCCCTTTCCCCTAATTGGTTGTCCCCCTGGGACATGGGAGGGGACCAAATCTTTCAGAGACCCTTGGGTCATTGATCTTCGAGCTTACATGGATAAGATTGTCTCAACGTTGCTTTATGAAGTCTCGACAGTCACGAAAGACAGCTTTCGATCCTTCCACTCCTTCTATAAGGAAGTGTCTTCCTCCACTCCTCCTGCTTTGGATCGAAGCAGCTGGGTTGAGAGAAGTCTCATGTTGGTCGCCATTTTGATGAGTAACTCACTCCTCAACAGGAATACCCATGTCGAGGGCAAATGACCCTTCGTGTTAGGAGGCACCCAGTTGATGGTTGACTTCCATAGGGGTGATGAGCTCGTGTGTTTTAGTATATCTAGCCTTGTGGAGCATCTCGAAGACCTTCTCATACTGCTTTTAGAGGATCTCATTCTTCATCGCTATCTTATTATTCTGAGCCTCCAGCTCATCGACTTTAGCCTGAAAGGTAAACTTTTTTTGTTCTTTTTTTTGTTGCTTCGCACCAGGTGCAAAAAGGGTGTCATTCTGTGTGTTGTGGCTTCCTTCGCTCCCCATGTTGGAAAGGGATGCCAGGTCAAAAAAGAGTGTACGAATGGTGAAAACCAACTTAACAAAGCTGAAAAGAGTGGGAATAAGTGTCGTTCCCACATACGGCGCCAAATGTTGATGCACAAAATCAGTGAGGACTTTGGTACAACAGAAAATGTTAAGTTTGTGACCTTCGCTAGATTGCTTCGGTCACTAGTGTGGATAAGTATGCAAATGGATAGAGACAGGGAAACAAACACAAGATGTACGTGGTTCACCCAGATTGACTACGTCCACGGAGTAGATGAGTTCTCATTAATTGTGAAGGGTTTACACAAGTATATAGGTTCAAGTTCTCCTTTAGTGAGTACTAGTGAATGATTTAGTACAAATGACATTAGGAAATATTGTGGGAGAATGATCTTTTTTTATAGAAAAGAGTTTCTAGCTTTGTTTTGACATTGACACGTGTCATGTTATGATTGGCTTCTGATGTTGACACGTGTCGCGCTATGATTGGCTTCTGATGTCAACACGTGTCGTGCTGTGATTGGCCTCCTGGTTGGAGGGAAACTCTTCTGGGTCCTTGACGGTATAACGTTGACCGGTGCTCAGTAGTTTCGGGATTGGTCAAGTATGGTACAAATAATACGAATATATGAATGCTTCACAACAGGAGAAAATACTTCATTATAATCAATACCTTCCTTTTGTGCATATCCTTTTGCTACCACTCGTGCTTTGAATCTCACATTGTCTTCTCATGGATGACCTTCTTTTTTAATATACACTCACTTGCAGCCAATAGCTCTCTTGCTGGGAGGCAATTGAATTAACTCCCAAGTGTTGTTCTTCACAAGAGAATTCATCTCTTCATCCATAGCCTTACCCCACTCTGTATTTTTAGAACTGTTCATGGCTACCTTATAACTTTTGGGATTTCTGCATTAATAATAGGAAGAGCATTAGCAACATAATCATTATATCTTGTTGGTCTCTTTGTGTTTCTCTTGCCTTTACTTGCAGCAATGCACTCTATAACTAGAGGTTGTTAGGTACGAGCCTCTTCTTCATCCTAGGAAGAGACATCTTCATCTTTTTTACCTTCATTTACTTCTGGTTCAATCAAAACAAGTAGTGGACCTCTTGAAAACTTCTTGTATGAACTTGAGTTGTATCAACGCTTGTCTTTGAGTTGCTTTGTAACATAAAAGTTTTGTCCAAAGTCACATCTCTGCTTATTACAAGTTTCTTCAAATCTGGACACCACAAATGGTAACCTTTGACACCGCTGTTAAAGCCCACAAAAATAGCCTTCTTGGCTGTCAAATCAAGCTTACTTTGAGTCACATGGAAATAAATAGGACAACCAAAAATATAAAGAAAATCATAATCAGAAGCTCGTTTTCTATCCACTTCTCAATAGGTGTTTTACCCTCAATTGCAGATGAAGGTAAACGATTGATAATGTGGCAAGCATATGTAATTGCCTATGCCCAAAATGCCTTACTTAAACTAGATTGAGCCAACATACATCTAACCTTTTCGAGTAACGTTCTGTTTAACCTTTCAGCAACTCCATTTTGTTGGGGGGTTCCACGAACAGTGAAATGCCTTATTAGACCTTCTTCTCTACAAACTCTGCAAAATGGATCAGAGGTGTATTCACCACCATTATCTGACCTCAAAACTTTAATTTTCTTACCAGTTTGGTTTTCAACCATTTTCTTCTAGTTTAAGAAAATATTTAACACATCGTCTTTGTGCTTCATTGTATAAACCCAAGCTCTTCTAGAATAGTCATCAACAAAAGTTACAAACTAGTTCTTACTACTCGATGATGCAATCTTGGTAGGACCCTAAACATCTAAATGCACATAATCTAGGATTCCTTTAGTTTGATGCATAGCAGTACCAAATTTAACTCTGGTTTTGCTTACCCAAGACACCATGCTCGCAGAAGTCGAGCTTGCAAGTTTTGGCTTCTTTCAGCAGTCCCTATTTCACAAGGGCTTGAAAAGCTTTTTCACCAACATGTCCAAGTCTCATATGCCATAACCTGGTGTTGTCAGTATCTGGTTTTTAAGAAATTATGGATGCACCACCTAAAACTGTTTTCTCCTGCAGGAAATATATATGCTACTTTTGGATTCCCTTCATCGTAACCAAAGCACCTTTAGTAGCTTTCAGAACACCATTTGACATATTTACATTAAACCCATTGCTTTCCAAGGCATCCAAAGAAATTAAATTTTTCTTCAAAGCAGGAACATACCACACATTAGACAACTCTTTAACGATGCCATCATGGTGTTTCAACTTAATTGTTCCTACTCCCTTTTTATCACATGCATAATCATTACCCAATAAAATAGTTCTCGCCTTTATAACTTCTAGATTAGTAAACCAATCTCGATTTGGACACATATGATGAGAACTACCAAAATCCAAAATCCATACATCAGAATCACAAGCAGAAGTAACAGCCAAGCATAATCTGATTCATCATCACTAAGTACAACATTAGCATTGGTGTTTCTGTTATTCTTCTGCAACTTAGGGCAATCCTTTATCCAATGTCCCTTTGTATGATAAAATGCACATTCATCTTTGTCTAATATTTTTCTATTTTGTGAAGTACCTCGTGGTCGAGACTGAGAACTTCTTCTATTATTGATTCTCCGTCTTTCATTCATTTTGCCTCTAGCAAACAAAGCATCTGATGATGTATTTTGGACTTGCTTATCTTTATGTCTAACTTCATGGTTCATCAATGCATTAGGCACATCTTCAAAATTTATGGTGTCTTTATCATAAATTAAAGTAGTAGCTAAATGATCATATGCCTCAGGTAATGAATTTAACAAAATCAAGGTTTTATTTTCATCCTTGACATCTTCATCTAAATTTAACAAATCAGTGATTAATTTGTTAAATGAATCGAGGTGTGTAATCATTTTCATACCTTCTTTGCACTAGAATCAGTACAACTGCTTTTTCAAATGGAGGCGATTTTTGATGCTCTTTGTCATGTAGTTGTCCTCCAATTTTTGCCATAGCGACTTAGCTGATGTTTCTCGCATGACAAATTACTTTTGAGGTTTTGCAAGACATAAGCAAATCGTAGAGCAAGCCATTCGATTTAACTTATTCCACTCAGCTTCTTCCATATCCTCCAGCTTGTCTTCTAACGTCAGGTCCAAATCTTGTTGAGCCAACACATCTTTAACTTCACATTGCCACATACCAAAGTTATTTGTTCCATCGACTTTTCAACTTCAAACTTTGCACTTTGAACTGTCGTTTTTGCCAAACGCGAAGCATTTGATTCCAGCCAAGGATGCGCGCCTCCCAATTCCGATTGATCACCCATCTTCGTCAAGCAGGTTTCAAATACAAACTTTGATACGGATGAGCCTAGTGGCTTTGATACCAATTGTTGTGCTAGAGCACCAAACGGAACAAATAAAATGAAAGAAATAACTCTCAATTTATTAACTGATTGAGATAACAAATGTATAAAGAGAATCTCATAAATTGGCTCACCCAAATTATTTCTATGTGAGCTCCTTTTATTACAAAACAAATGGTTTCCCCTAATACGTAAAGCCATAAACAAGTATGTGATGCAGAGAAAAAAAAGGATAACCAATACAAAGTAACTGACCAAGATTTATGTCGAGCCACAAGTCAACAAAATCTTCATCTTCAAGTGCTGCATTAGCACAAAGCAATTGAAGATGAAAGAGGTGGCTGTTGTCTGTTGATCTGATCTTCATTAATGTATCAAACCTCATTATATATTTTCTAACATACTACATCATAAAAACTGGTGGTTGTTCCTTCACTCTATTTACTTGTGAGATTGTCAGACTCACACCACTGATCTCTCCCCCTTAACATGCTCTATTCTTTTAAGAAGAAAGAGGAAACCAAACGAAAAGACTTCTATTAGTCATAATTTCATGATATGAATCCACAATGCAGGTCACCCATTATACTGCAACTTGAACTTTCCACTATAACCAATGGATAACGAAACAAATTTGATATCATAACAGATCAGACTTGTGATATCAAGAAAGCATACGATAAAAAATTATCACAGTGACACAGACATTAAAGAGTGTCTAACTTACCTCCAATTTGTCATATGAGCAAAGCGTTGCAATCCAGATCCCACAACTTGCCAAGTATTGGTACTGCTGTCATGAGTGATCTCAAACTCATTAACAGATGCAATTTGCTGCTTATGCACCATCTCAGCCACATGATTCAGATTGACCGGGTCTTCCATATGAAAACAAAGGAGACTTGTCAACACAGTGAACGAGTAACCTTAAAGCTTATTTATCCTATAAATACAAGCAGGTATGGATGTTAAAACATTAGTTAGCTGAAAATAAAAACTTTTAAGCTCTGTAGTGCATCATAAAATAATTTCTCTTTCCTTCCCCTTATCTTCTTTTAGAACATATACAGAATTTTGTTTCTTACAACATGTGATAACATTTACAATAATGCACTCATGCCATTTCTCTTACGTTTTTAATCAATTCCAGCATCGCTTACACATCTCTATAGTAAAGCTTACTTCCAAATTAATCAGTGACATATATATTTGTTAACCCGTCATCAAATCATCTATATAATAACATGTATAATCTAAACTATCCTATAGTCTGTGTGATAATGTGAGTATAAAACAAAATCCACAAGATAATATATGTATGCATTTAGATTCAGAAACCTTTTTAATACAGAAAAAAATAAAGTAAATAGACTTGGGAACTCCTCCTCGGCCACTTTATTTTCTCGTAGAAGCTCATAAGAGCTCACTTCATGAGTACCCTCTCTTTTCACTGCACTCATGCAAAAACACGAATCCCACGAGCTTCTAAATTCTCTTTGAATGATGACCAGTTTTCATATGCATCTGGAAGGTCCATTTTGTTAAATGCAACTACATAAGGCTTTTCAGCAATTTCAGGGCTAAACAGTTCCAACTCCAGACGAACTGCATCAAACTCAAATTCTGGCTTGTGAAGAGCCATCTACAACATGTATCTGACATTTCCAAAAAGATGAAGATCTTTTCAATAACAATGGTCTTGATAAAGAATAAAACAACCATGAGGATTCAACCACATGACTCCGCATGCAAGGATGAACGCAACTACAAGCCCTTTACAAGTGTATTCTTCATACACGAAGGAACTTTAAAGGGCGATGGGAGAGAGAGAGGAAAAAATAAAGAAGAATGAAATAAATTCTTGAAAGTAAAAACAACTAAATATCATTCTTTATTTTTAGTTTCTATTGTGCGTGCCCTTCCTTATTCGTTTTTTTTTTTACATCTCTCCGACCACCCTTCATCTACTTTTATTCATCTGTCATTTCTCTTTTATATTTTCCTCTATCACTAACACAAAATCTAAAACCAAAATGGTTGTCAACAACGTTCCCTTTATTTTGCTCATTCACTTTCTCACTCTTAACACCCTATTATTCTCCTCTCTTCTTATATACAACGGTTGAATATATGTCTTATATACAACGGCACACTTAACAATAAATGGTTAAATTAGAACAATATCAGTGTGGTTAGGAGTGGTCAATGACCCGTCTCTCTAAAAATTTGACAACAACTCCTAATCACACACGTGTGTGTAATGTGTGAGAAAGTGGTAGTTGAAATGATAAAGGGAAGGAAATTTTGGGTAGGGCAAACCCAAAATCTTGATGGACCCTTTTGCCCAAATTATGGCGGGAGACAGGGTGTTTTGTGGGTCGTGGCAGCTAAGGAAATCTACTATGGTCATGTGTTTGGCTTCATATGAGTTTGTCATGCATTCACTCAGTGAGCAGTCCCAATCAGAGAAAATATGTACAACTCAGTGATTTATTGGACGATGAAGAAGTGGGTGAATAAGGCAATGTGGTTATGGTAAGTGGTACGGGAGCTCATGAAAACAATACTACTTGGAAGTGAAAGCCTATCCTAGTTATTTACTCTTCTTTTATGTGCTCTAAAAAGTCAGTGGGTTCACGTGAGTGAGATATCGGGTTACGCTTACATGTTTTATTTATGTCATGTCATCTCGTATTTGTGTAATATAAAAAAAATAGTTAACCTTAAGTTGATTTAGTAATAGGTGCTTAGATTCGAGTTCAAATAGTAGCTAACGTTGATAGTCAATGAGTTTATGTTGAGGAAAAATATGTAGATTAATCCTAATAAACCCTAACATGTGGATGTGTAGTAATGTCATCACCTCTTTCACTCGTTTTACCATTCGAATTTAGAAGTATTTCATGTTTGTATTAAGTTATGATCATTCCATGTTCTCTAAATTTGGTGTCATTTGGAGCCTTATTATCTAGTTGTGTCAAAACCCTAGTGAAATGTGAATGATCCACAAGGTTATAGGACAAAATTTTGAACCAGGTACCTAATGGGGATCACCAATGCTAGATATTATGAGGTGTCAAAATTAAAGTGCGAAGCGGGTTTGGTAAAATTGTACAGTTGGTGTACCTAGATAGTCCGTGTGTTGGGTATTATTGAACTGACATTTGCTGAACGGAATCTCACCAGGACCAACTTTAATGTTTATATTAAGGTATGAGACAAGCATCTTTAAGAACCAAGTATAGCCGGTATACATCAAATTTATTTCGCTCGTATATTTTTGGTGTCGGTAGTTTTGGATCTAACTTACCTTCAAATGAATCTAAATTACAAAGAGGAGAATTCAAATTTAAGTACATAAGAGAAAATACATATCCGCTCTAACCAATGTGGCTTCGCACACATCTGCATGTCTAGCTTAACTTTATGCTAAAGAACTAGACAAGTCCTCCTAACGTTAAAACTCATGATTTTTTATTTGTTGTGAACAAAGTGGGCAGTTCTTAATTATGCAACAATGTATAATGTATAATACATAGTATTTTTAATGGATCACATTCATGGGTTAATTTATATTTGATTTCTTAAACGCATACCGCAATTTATTAAATTCAACAATGCATGTAATATATTGGTCTATTTAGAAATTACGCAAAATTTTGTGACGTAAAACAGCTTTGGTACACTAGTACATGAGTTAGGTGTAACCCAATATGAGATATTTGAAAGAAAAAAAAACTAGAACAAGATATGTTACCCTCACTTTTTGTAGTTCCCATTGCTTATATATTGAAAATATTGTTCAAGAAAATAAGCAAGAGTGGAAGTGATCATTCTAGTAATAGTTTCGAATTCTCTCCCTCCTCCTAATAATAGTAAAAATATTTAAAAAAATTATTCAAGTAAATAGTACACTCCCAAGAGTGATTGTATCAGTTCCCTCACCCATGACTATTGTCATTGACATTTCTTTCTCTTGAATCCTCTCAAGCTCCATCACAACCATCTCCATCCTTGGCCGCCTTTTTGCCGGAAAACTCATGCATTGCAGTGTCAGCCTGATCAAGTCCCTCATTCCCTCTGCTGTGAAGCTTCCAGTTAGCCGGCGGTCCACTAGGTTATTCGAACTCAGCCGTGATTCCAACTTCACAATGTTCAAAATATTATTGAGAAGACAAATAGTAGCCTTTAACTAGCATATGTATAGAGACATTGCAAAGTTATGTGACCACATCTCTTAGAGAGCGGAGATTCACTCCCACAGGTGAGTCTACGTTTAAAAGAGATGTGATCAACAATGTAGTCGATAAATGGGGTGCAAAAATAGTTTCATTTTATCGACAATTAAAGTGCATGCTTATTCATACCCATTGAAATAAGCTTTCATTTGATCCCAAGGAGCCAATATGCAAAGCCTCCTGTCCAGTTAGAAGCTCCAAAGCGAAAACCCCGAAGCTGTACACATCACTCATTTCGGAGGTAACCCCGGATGATCCAGCCCTATCACATGCATTGTTAGCTTCTGAATATGAATGAAAGCGCCAAAACGAAAACCGAGTTCATTCAGAAGGCATCGAATTACCCTGGATCTTCGAAAAATTTGACACTAGGCGTGTGTGAAGGACCTGCTTCTTCAATCTTCTCTAGCAGTTTTGAGATCCCTGCATCTGCAACCTTAGCAGTGAAGTTCTCGTCAACCAATACATTGGCTGTTTTGAAGTTTTTGTGTACTATGGGAGGCTTTAGGCCGTGCAAGTGGGATAAACCTGGAAAATTAGAGGCTTAAAATCTTCAAACATGGTTCTTAATCTCTTCGTTTGTTATGGAGTTCCCATTCGATCTTACCTTTCGCGGCGCCTAAAGCTATTGATAGCCTTTGCTTAAACTCGAGTTTAGTTGATGGCTCCGATCTAGTATCTGCCACAAATTGAATAGCATCTGAAACATCCTTGTAAAACCCGTACTACGCACGCGCACACACATATGATTAGTGAAAAGAGGTAAAAAGAATTACCATATAGGTGATTGCAGATGCTGCCACTTGGTAAATACTCATAAACCAGTACTTGAAATCCACTTTCCTGGCAGTAACCGAGAATTGTAACTAAATGTCGATGATGAATCTCCGACAAGTATGTCACCTGTTGCCACATTGCCACGTAATAACTTGTCACTATGAACCCCTGACACTATCTTCATTTTCCGCTTAGCAAACGATTGGTTAAGCAACTATGTACGAGCTGCATTATGTAATGCACATAAATATAGAGCAATATACTTCTTATTCTTTCATGATCAGTTATACCTCTGAGACAAAATCTCGTCTAGGAGCACCAGACCTCCGTTTGATAGCCACAACAGTCCCATCACGCAGCAATCCTTTATAAACCAGGCCAAAGCTTCCATATCCCAGCAGACTGCTTTCATCAAAATGCTTGGTTGCCTGGTTTAACTCCTCCAATGTGAAAAGCCTCGGCCCATGTCTTGCTCCCGAGTCGGGCCCACCCCTATTCAATTCCACTGACAATGGCGGGGAGCAAGGTTTCAGAGTGATTAAGAAACACTACACCCCTCGATTAGCCAATGTAGCATAATTTTCTTTTCACAAATGCAATATTCAGAACTACTCTAATAAAGAGAAGCGGGATTCAAATGTGGGTGCAAAGAGGCACACGCTGCCATGGCTAACTAACGTACATTTGCAGCTCATGTGAAAAAAGAAGAAGACAAGAGTCTTACCTATTGCAGATGGATTTGAGGAACCCGTTTCGGAGTTCTTGTTCGAAAAACTCTTGCAATGGTTCCTGCAGAACCACACGAATGCGATGACGACTGCGAGAAAGGCAAGTGCCCCAGCGGCACCTCCTCCAACTATAGCAGCAGATGACTTTGGCATTTCAGCAAGTTGGAATCAAGCAACTAGTCATATATGTGGCAGCACAATAACTTATAAGACTTAAATATTATACTGTCACAGTCTTTGGCACCAGGAAAAAGACATGGAAATTTGAATTTATATTGCTTGTGGGGTTTTGGTGCAGACAAAGAGCTGAGAAATGCTAACTGGCTGATCTCAAGAATCTACTTAGAAAACAAGAACTTTGGGAAGAATCAATGCTGCTAAAATCTAAACAAACAGATCATAAAGACAACTACTTGCTTGTTCCTTTTTTTTTATTACGTTGTGCCCCACTTTGTTTCAGCATCTCATCACAATGACATTGAAGAAAGCCCCATCACTGAAGAACATTTGTCCTTTCAAAAACCCCCTCCCATTCCATCCCCCACTCCCTTTTACTAAAGTCACAACTTTTCACGCTCTCGTTTTCTTTGCACTTCAAATCTTTGTTTTATACGACGGTGAGAGAATAAAAGTGTGGAAATCACTTTGCTTAAATATGATGAGGTAAAGGGGTGATTTATGAAACCATGTAGGGAAAAAAGGACTAAAGCAGAAATTATTATTACCCTTTTCTCTTACTGATGCTACAGTTGATGTTAGTTTATATTTGGCATTGCTGATGACAACAGAAAAACTTCACTTTACGTCACTGTAAATTTCAAGTTTAATAAAACGTTAGAAAATTGATGCATGGCAGACTTTTGTCAAGTAAAAGAGATGATTCAGCTTAAGTTCATACAAAAAAAAAAAAAAGAAAGTAAAAATAAATTGCAAAATCTTTATGGGGCTAGTTCTGGGTTGTTACCTACTGTAAAATAGTTTGATTTTTACTATGAAGATGTGGACAGGTTTGAGAGTGACTTTAAATTGTTGGACAGTGGAAGACATAATAATTAATGAAAAAGGTTCAAAACTTAAGAAATTTTTTAATATGCTTCCGAATATCTTATACATTGAAATTTTGATGGTTAGATATCAGATATTGGATCCTTAATCAAGAATCTAACAATCAAAATCTCAATGTATAAATCTCTGGAACATACTAAAATATTCGCAAATTCAAAAGAAAGATAAAAAGGTAGGTACATCAATCACTCACTGTATCAATTCCAACTCCCTCTCTCTCTCTTCCCTGAATTCACTCCCATGAACATCCTTTTTGCCTCATTTTCTGTCATCTGATCTGGAAAGAGAGGGAGGGCAGTCCCTATATTTGTATAAAGATGAAGTCTTCCTTCAGATGGGGTCATTTGACAGCTGATCCAACAGCACATTATATATCACACTGCAAGTTTTGCAGCAAGAAAAAGAAAATGCTATCAAGTTTCCACAGCTACATGTCCTTGGTTTTTTATTGTTACACATTTGTGTGTGTGTGTATCATTTCTGTTTTGGAAAAATGGGGTAGTCTTAAAATTTCTTTCTTTTTGCCTGCTTTTGAAAATATTTATATTTAGAGCAATTTGGTTGAGCTGTACGGATTGTTGGTCGCGAAGGCTACTGAGCTGTAAGTCTCCTTCCATTCTATTAATTCAATTTGTTTGTTTTCCTGAAATTTATGTTTGTGTTGTTGGTTTGGCTGGAAAGGGAGAGGAGGGATTGGAAAGAGGGTTGTCATGTTGTGCAGGTCCATATCACACACTGTAATAATAAAAGGGTTTTTGTCGGGAAGGCTGGATTTTCTCAAATTTGGCTTCTTGGTAGTCGGTGGCGGATTCAGTAATTTTTCCTCCTAAGAGTAAGTTGCCGCACTTTATTTTGGTCGGTTGTTTCTACAAGATATTATGTCAGACATCTTACTCTCGTGACATTCATGCTTAAGAGAAACATTTGATGGACGTTGGACAATTTCGTGTATAACAATAGTGGAGTGGGGAGATTACATGCACTGGACCCTAATTGGATCCGTCACTAGTAATGGGTATCTACGAACTTTAAAACAAGGCAATCACATTTGTAACACATGGGTTTACGAACCTATTGTGTCTTTGTCTCTCGTCGCGTGAACCTGGTACACCAAAGTTTTACTCCTTGGACTCCTGCTTAAATGTTATTCAGTGTCTGTGCTGCTGCTGCTAGGCATTAGGTCAAGGATAGTCAAAGTGGTACCATAAAAGCCAGACCATATATGCTTGCGTGGGAGGATTGAAATCGAGAAATGTGTGCGTGGGGAGAGGGGGAAATAAGGACCATCCATTTTGGTAGGGAGGAATAACCTTGCAGTCGTGGACTTGATTCACAACCAGTGAAAACTGACTGCTGAATCACCGATGCAGGACCGTGAGCAAAGACTCTATTACTCATTTTAAGCCTTCTTTCTTTTTCTTCTTCTTCTTCTTCTTCTCCTTTGTTTTATTTTTCTCATAAATCAAGATACATAGACCACATTTCTAAAAAGAATTTGACACATTATGTTATTAGATGGAAAACTGAAAGTGACATATTATCCTGTTACATTATGCAATGATTTCATTATTGACTTGTAAAATTGCGAGAAATTATTTAATAATAAAATATGTAAAATACTACCTTGTATCGAAGGAGAAGAACTTGTTTAGGAGCATTCAGAGTCCGACATGTCATGTGCGATGCGTAGCAAAGCTTTTTCAATAGTATGTTTGTTTTATCCAGCTTACGATAGGTTCACTCAGTGTAAAAAATATTCTATTTGAAGTCGACATGATGCAACTTCGACAAATCCAACTTGGTAGTTGGTAGGTTTAAGAACTAATTGTGAATTCTATTTGAAGTCGACATGATGCAACTTCGACAAATCCCACTTGGTAGTTGGTAGGTTTAAGAACCAATTGTTACATTTGCCCATGTGAAATTACAAATAACAATCACGTTGATTTGGATGTGTCTCTTAGGCCCCGCAAAGGTTTGTGAGTCCACAGTCACGATGTGAACCAACCACGGTCTCAACGTGGACTATTTGGACAAAGAAATGTTGAATATTACATGGAAAATAATTAGGCTTGTGTAAAAGTATTTTTAAAATGATTGAAAAAACTTTTAGTGAAAATTGTTTTGGTTTCTAAAAGCACTTAATGTGCTCTTTTTTGCATTTACATTTTTATTAAAGATTGGTTCAAGAAATATTTTCCCAATAAGCGATTGCAGTCATTTTAGAATTGCTTTCAACAAAGTTCATTGTCTTTCTTAGTACAATGAAAAAGGGAATAAATTTAAATAAAAATATGAATAAAAAAGAAAGAAATGGATCAATATTAATGAAAACAAGTTGTTTCGATTTTATCGGATGTCTCTAATTGGGCGAGAAAAATATAATGTTTGTTCTATGTGATGCGAGCATGCGAGATTTATCATTTTCAGTATGTTTCACAAGTTATATATGTTGATGGGCTTTGATACAACGTAAAATGTTAAGTTTGTGACATTCGCAAGATTGCTCTAGTCACTAAATGTAGGTGAATATGTAGAGAAATAGAGATAATGAAATAAACACAAGATATACGTTGTTCATCCTAAGTTGGGCTACGTCCATGAGAGTAGATGAGTTCTCATTAATAGTGAAAAGTTTACACAATACATAGGTTCAAGCATAATCATCATTAGTGAGTTCTAATGATGAGTTTAAGTACAATAATGGCATTAGGACTATTTGTAGGAGAATGATTTCCTTTTATGGTTGAGGGGAGGCTCTAGCTTCCGTCTGCGATTGATGTGGAACTCTAGAAGTTTTATTTTGATGTTAACACGTGTCGTGTTGTGATTGACCTCCTGGTTAGAGAGAAACTCTTGTGCTTTGGCAGAGGGTGCCTCAACACGAATCTTTCAGTAGGTTCTTGAAGGTATAAAGTTAACTAGTGCTTAGTGGAATTGATGAAGTATGGTACAAACAGTGCTCTCTCAAGTTCTCGGTTGAGGACTTGCAAAACCGAAGTCACTGAATAATTACAAAATTTATAAATACCGAAATGCAGTATCATATAATGAGAGTTCCTCTAAGTCTTTGAGTGAGGAGGGTTACTGAAGAAGGTGCTTTAACTGTCGTCGAGTCACCAGAGATCAAAACGTCGATAGTGCTCACTTTTCGTTTATGTTTCAGCCCAAGGCCATCTTTCTAAATGTTAAGCCTTGCAAGCCCACGGCCTTATAAGCCCAGGACATGAATTCATAAATCATGATGAGTTAGATTTGACTGCACTCACTACGTTATAACTTGAGTCTTGGACAATACTTGAGATTTAATCTCTATTTCTTACTTCAGTGTATATATATATATGTGTATTATTTTTTGGACAAACAATATTATCTGCATTAAGGGAATAAGAGAGTGGGTTAAGCCTCACAATAAGCTAGAAATAATGTAGTTCAAATTCTCCTTTGATGAAAATCGAATATAAAACCTCTTATTTACAAGTGAAGATGAATACTACTAGATCGTAGTAAGTGAAAATACATCTTTAGTTTAGTGTTAATATATCCAATCAAATTTTAAGCACCAAATGTGACCTTTCAGGTTTCAATCCTAAAGCTTAGTAAATAGTGATTGACCGGCCGGAAGAAAAAAATTGTGTTTCCGGACAAGTTTTGTGACCCCCAATTCACTGAGACAAATTTTCGGCAAAAAAAAAATTCACTGGGACAAATTTGCGAATTGATAAAACTTAATTTTCTCAACTAATTTCTCCACCCTTTTCGTGTAAATAATATGTTGTTTAAAAAGAGAAAAATTGAAATCACTTATGTTTTTTATTTGATTCAAACAAAGTTAGGAAGGTTTTTTCTATTAGCACTCAACATAATGTTGAATACACCCCACATTAAACTTTTAATATTAAATAACTTATATATATAATATGTAATGACAAGTTCGACCTTATAGGGTTTAGAAAAGTTATAAAAAAAATCAATATATCTTAAATCAGTTTTAACGTGTATATCTCAAAATTATTTATCCTTTTCACGACTTCAACTCTCAAAAGCACTTTCACCTTCCCTTGGGTACCATTTGGTACGTGGGACGGGACGGAACGGAGTGGGACGAGGCGTTCCGTCCCACGTTTGGTGCGCCTAAAACAAGTGGAATGTGCTGTTCCACGAAACGAATTTTGGATGAATTTTCGTTCCGCCTCACCCCTTGGAACTAGGGCTGGGCACGGGCCGGGCCGGGCCCAATTTTGAAGGGACCGGACCGGACCTAGGTTCAAAGGAAACGGGCCGGGCCGGGCCGGGGATTACATTTTCTAATATAGAAACCGGACATTACCCGGCCCGGTTGAAACGGGCCGATTCGGGCCGGGTCCATGGGTCCCTTTTTTTTTTTTTTTTTTTGTTGTTTGAAAAAAAAAATTGTACAGATTGCACAGATTTGCAAATGGGCATAAAGAGTGAACAATTAAACAGATTGAAAACAAGCAGGCAACACAATTAAACAGAGTGAACACACAACACACAGATTGTTGACCGACAAAAGACCAAAAAGGCTGAGAAGTTTTCATTGCTGTTGGCAAGTCAATGACATCGTCTGAAACTTTATCACTACCCTGAGGGGGTTCCCAGGACCAAAAATCAGGACCTGGAGTCCTGGTTCCTGAAATTTCCGATTGAGGCACTGGCACAACTACACTCCTAATCTGTGCTCCTGTTGAAATTAAAATTTTTTGATAACGAAATGCTCAAATTACTGACATGCAAGTTATAAGAAACAAAAACAAAAAGTATTCAATTCAATTTGATCACAAAATTCAGATGCTCATCCACTACCTTCTAAAAAAATACCAAATCAGCATGCCATTACTTACCACCCCACCATAACTTAAAGTTCTACCCCGTCGATTGCAGGGTGTATATCCTCGTATTATCAAATGCCAACATATGTTACAAATTCACAACTCTAACTTTTACAAAGCCATTTACAATTTGATATAATGCGATCTCCGTGAAACAATTAAGCCATTTACATTTTACAATTTGATATAATGCGATCGCCGTGAAACAATAATCCCATCAGCATCCAAAACATATGCAGGATATCAAACTCTAACTTTTTTGTTCTTGGAAATTATGGACTTCTATTAACAAATAAAACAGTGATCAATATTTCTCGATAGCATCAAATGTACCTCAAAACTATACCTATCTTTATCTTCATTATCCCAAATCAAAATCCCATATTTAAACAAACAATCAGAAATTCAAATTGCCTAATTAAAAATCAAACACAATGTCCAAATCTTTACCTTCTTGACGAGCCCCAATTGTTCCGTCACCACCCCCGCCACTCCCACCACCGGAACCTCCGCGATCCCCCGCCTCAGTCCTCAACTCCTTATTCTTGTCCTCCAAAATGGCGCGAGCAGCCGCGATCGCGGCCGCAGCTCGATCAACAACCTGCATTCGCTGAACCCAGTCCCTTTCCTCATTCGAAACCTTCAGAATCTTTTGGAACTCCTCGCTCTTCTTCTCCAATTCCTCAACAGGTTCCACACTCTGATCATCAACATCGATTTTTGCAGAGTCGAGGGAAGGTAACTGTCGAGGGACTGAGGTCTGACCGTCTGAGAGTTTGAGAGACAGTGAGAGTGAGAGTCGGGAATCGGGATGAGAGGGATATAGAACGTACGGTAAAACTAAACCAACGGTTCAGATTACATACGTAGCTTATTCATCAATCTGGTCCATTCATTTTAATTACAAACGGGCCGGTCCGGGTACCCGCGGTTCCTATACTCCAGGAACTGGCCCGAACCGAAAATCACAAAGGCCTGCCCCGGCCCGCCCCGTTTCTTTTTTTTTTAAAGTAGGAACCGGCCCGTACCCGCCCCGAACCGTCATTACCCGCCCCTACCCGCGGTTCCTGTACCCGTTTGCCCAGCCCTACTTGGAACGACTTGTTCCACATCCGTGGAACACAAAATTATAACATCTCCTTCTCCTTCTTCTTCCTTTTTGTTTCTATCCGAGGGCATCTTTGCTCTCTTTATGTTCCATCTCGTCTCGTTTGCATACCAAACAATACCTTGTAGAACACATCCACTGATGACTGATTCATCAGGGCCATTGTTGACCTTTATCGTCAAACGTCTCTTAATTGGTTGTCGGCAAATAGGGCAGCGGTTTGTTTGGAATCTCAAGAGCTTGTCACACACATGCATTGCAGCAAGAAAAGAAGTCCAACTAAAAATCAATCAAGGCAAAAATCCACCATAAATTACACTCAAGTTGATTCAAGTAGATTAGTTTTGCGAATATAGGATAGTTATCTAAGTCATGGGTGGGATGGGATGCCTCGACCTTCACAGCTATAAGAGGGATATACAAATCAACTACTTTCAGTAACTCTGTATCCTCAAACATTGAGAAGTTAATCCCAATTCCGGGGGGCTACCTGAACTTTTGGCCCAGACCGTATTCAAAATGTACCGTCACAAGTGGATGAAGGTTAAAATGTATTGTCATTTTTTGGACACACACCTTCACTGATCAATGTTCATTGGTTAGAAAAAAGTTGAGCAAATCCTTCATGACATGAATGATTTTGTATCAAACGGCATAAGAAGAAAGAAACCATTATGAAGAGAGTGGAGTGTATGTAAAAAATGTAGATTGTATGTAGAAGATGTAAGGTGTATGTTGGGAGTGCGGGGTATGTGAAAAAGTTGAGCAAATCCTTCATGACATGAATGATTTTGTATCAAACAGCATTTTGAACTAAACTCATTTAAGCAGATGGTGTTTTACAATATTAGCGAAAAGTAAAGATGTTCTTCATACATCTTTGTGGGAGTTTGATTCCCACCAATCTCGTTCTCCTTAATAACGAACAAGTTAAGTAATGCTATCGTTTGTGAATAAAAATAATTTTGTTTAAATTATAAGGATGAAAATTTGAATAAAGAAAAAGAATTATATCCTAATTTCTAAACTATAAAACATGATTTGGATGGACAAAGCTTTTAGTAATGATCTTATTTCATTCAAAAAGAAAGAAAAAGTCAGAAAATTAAACCCAAGTGACCAAGTCTTCTTTCTCAGTTTCTCTATATCTCCACTTCCTCGGCAGATCAGAGCTCAGAGCTCAAAGCTCAAAGGCTCAAGGCTCAAGGCTAAGATTTTTATATATGCCCGTGGCAGCTAGGGCTTTGTTCTGCGAGTATAACTGCGCGCGGACTCCGAGTTGGTCCGATTTTAGCAATGTACAGTGTGTCCAGCGACGGCGAAGGCCATGAGGCCTCGCAGAGGAAGATCCCTCCGGCCTCCTCCATGCTTTGGGTCCGTAACCTCCGCCGCTTCATCGGATCCGGTGCCGGACTCGGATCCGAAGCCCTCATGGGTATTTTCCCTCTCACCTCTCTCTCTCTCTCTCATTTCCGTGATTTCTTTCAAATTTCCTTTTTTTCTCGTCGAATTTAAAGTTTTTGAATTAGGGTTTAGATTAGAACCATGTGTTACGCATTTGGGATTTTGGGTGCAGTTGGTTATTTATGTCCCCCTCTTTGTTTTAGAGATAATCAACTGTTATTAAGCTGTTTTCGTAGTGATTAGAACTTGCTTTAGGACTAATAAATCAAGTGTTAGCTAGATAAGATAATCGAAACAGCACAAATATGAAGGAAAAAAGTTTCTGCTTCCTTCAAGTTTCAATTTTTTTGAAGTTGGGAGAATGATGTCAATTTATCACAATTGTTCGAACGGTTTTATTTAGGTATGCATTACACATTCTACTGAGCCAATGATTCATGTGTGCTAACGAATTTCGAAGAGTTCAGCTTCGTTTTCTATCTTTGGTCTTTAATATGCAAGTGTGAGGCACCTGTTCATTGACCACTTGAGTCCTTCCCCGAGTTTTTAGTAGGTACTGGGTCGCTGTAATTTGCTTTTATGAGCCCATCTGTGGGTGTGCAGGCTCGAGATAGAAACCAAGTTTTTAGTTTCTAAACTTGCCAGTTGCTATTTAAATTGCCAAGACATGCTCTGATGATACTGAGGCGGATTTAGTTCATACATATGCCAATATTCTCTGCCTGAGATTTAATCAAGTGTTTTGTATTCTTTTATTCTGTGCAGAGCTTGAAACAAAGAGAATCTTGCTTGATATTTTCAAAGAGAAGCAACAAAAAAGTGCTGAAGCTGGCACAATCCCGAGTTTTTACAAGAAGGCATGTAGTAGGATTTTTGTTGTATTTCAATGATTCTGTTCGTGGTTGGGAATCTGAGGAGGAAGGGATTAATTTTTCGTGATGGAAAATTGACAATCTTTAATACATTTTTGTTTTGAACCCTTCTAGTTTTCTCTCTCCTTGGTCCCTTTTGACTTTGCACTGGCTTTCCATTCTTTCAGAAACCTGAAGAAGGATCTATTAGTCAGAGGGTCCAGAGGCTGGCAAAATATCGGTTTTTAAAGGTAATCATCTGGATTTTCATTCCTGATGATTATTGTTTTATTGTGTTGCGTAAGCATCTGACTTTATCGGTGGCATTTACGTTTGTTTTGCAGAAGCAATCAGATCTTTTGCTGAATGCGGATGATCTAGATGCTATGTGGGTGTGCTTAAGGGAAAATTGTGTGATTGATGATGCAACTGGTGCAGAAAAGGTCTGTGGTAACTGCGACATTTTTTTTATTATCTGCACTTCAATATATGGCTTTGATTAATTATAAATTTTTGGTTGCATAGTTACTTATCTGCCTAATGCTAATAAGTTCCCTTATTTATCATCTTGTAGATGAACTATGAGGACTTTTGCCACATTGCCTCTGTCTGTACGGAGCAGATAGGGCCTAAATGCCGGCGCTTTTTCAGCCCTTCAAATTTCATGAAATTTGAGAAAGATGAACAAGGAAGAATTGCCATTCTGCCCTTTTACCTTTATGTGATGAGAACGGTGGGTATAATTGATAATTAACTCCACCAGGCTTTTTCTTGCATCCTTTTGAAGACTTGAAAGTATGCAATAAATGACTACTGAATTGTGTGAGTCTCGAAATGCTACTTACTATTTGTTGAGTCCAGGTGTCACTTACTCAAGCTAGAATTGACATGAGCGAACTTGATGAGGATTCTGATGGTTTTCTTCAGCCTCATGTATGAACTTGTTGCAAATTTGAGCATAAGTGTTATATTTGAAAGTTGAGCTTTTTTCTTTAGCTACCTCATTTTTCCGTTTGATATTTGATAGATTTTTTTATACATTATCTTTTTCCATCTTTTCTTATTATTGTAATGATTTTGCTCTTTCTTCAGGAAATGGAAGCCTATATACGAGGCCTTATACCTAATCTAGCGCAATTACGGGACATGCCTTCAGGCTTTAGTGCAATGTATTGCCGCATAGCTGCACAAAAGTTCTTCTTCTTTTGTGACCCTCATAGACGAGGTTTGCCAAAGTTACACATCAATACCTATTCATTTATTGTTGTTATGTTTTGCATTACAGTCAAGGTTCTAAAAGATGCTAGGCCCTAGTCGGACGGTGGATTGGGGCCTAGCGCCTAGGTAGCTAGGTGGACTAGGCTGATTTAAGTAAACTTATTATATATTCTATAAATAAGTGCATGCTTATACTTAAAAAATACATAACTGCATTGAGATACAAAGTTGAAAAATAGAATGATATATAGATTAGAAAGTATTATTAGAACATATTGAAAACATGGGGAACCAGAAAATAATAAGTGTTCATCCAAGTATTCAACAAGTCTATTACAATTTATTAAAAATAAAATAAAATGCAAAATGAAATTTATCTATTTTCTGTCCAAGTGAAAGTCGCGACCTAAGTGGGTGCCTAGACGGGCGGGTGCCTAAGAAGGTCTAGGCGGGGCCCGGGCGGAGATTTTTAGAATAGTGATGACAATATATAAAATCACAAGCCTCTCCACTCATTGCCAATTGGTTTTGGGTTGGATGCTTTAACTTTAGAAGATACCAGATTTTAAATTCTTTATGTAATACAACAACAACAACAACAAAGCCTTTTCCCACTAAGTGGGGTCGGCTATATGAATCCTAGAACGCCATTGCGCTCGGTTTTGTGTCATGTCATCCGTTAGATCCAAGTACTCTAAGTCTTTTCTTAGAGTCTCTTCCAAAGTTTTCCTAGGTCTTCCTCTACCCCTTCGGCCCTGAACCTCTGTCCCGTAGTCACATCTTCGAACCGGAGTGTCAGTCGGCCTTCTTTGCACATGTCCAAATCACCGGAGCCGATTTTCTCTCATCTTTCCTACAATTTCGGCTACTCCTACTTTACCTCGGATATCCTCATTCCCAATCTTATCCTTTCTCGTGTGCCCACACATCCCACGAAGCATCCTCATCTCCGCTACACCCATTTTGTGTACGTGTTGATGCTTCACCGCCCAACATTCTGTGCCATACAACATCGCTGGCCTTATTGCCATCCTATAAAATTTTCCCTTGAGCTTCAGTGGCCTACGACGGTCACACAACACGCCGGATGCGCTCTTACACTTCATCCATCCAGCTCGTATTCTATGGTTGAGATTTCCATCTAATTCTCCGTTCTCTTGCAAGATAGATCTTGAAAAAAAAAATTATATTTTATTTTTTCATACAGGAAAAGCCTGCATAAAGAAGGTGTTATTGAGTAATTGTCTCCAGGAACTAATGGAACTGCACCAGGTAGGTCGTGAAAGAATTTGTGAAAACTTGCTATGTTATAAATTGCATCATCTTCATTAGGTATATATGCCTGCAAAGCAATTGATTATGTCATAAAACATCCGTTAAATTCTGATATTCTGCTAACTATATGTCCTGAACTTTATTCTATATTAGGAAAGTGAGGAAGAAGTCACTGACAATGAGCAAGCTGAAAACTGGTTCTCTTTGACATCCGCCCAGCGCATATGTGGTGAGTAGTTTTCACATTTAAACTTTCATTCCATGTCTCCGGGTTCCATTGTCATTCCTCTTTTGCTGTTGTTAAATGGATTGTCTTACACATGTGGCATATTTATGCTGCTGTTAAAGTGTTTCATTCCATGTCTCCGGGTTCCATTGTCATTCCTCTTTTGCTGTTGTTAAATGGCTTGTCTTGCACATGTGGCATATTTATGCTGCTGTTAAAGTGTAGTATGAGGATTCCATTCTAGAGTGAGATGATTACCTGCAGTCTTGGCTTTGGCTTGATTGCCATTAACTTGTGATTTCGTTTCACATTCTTGAGTCTTGAAGTCATTATTGTGTTCTAGATATATTCCCAATACAAGAATTTGCCAATGTTAAAATCCTAGGCTCAGTATGGTAATCTGTACACTCAAGCTCAAGATAAATGTGGTGATTATAATTGAAAACTTTAACACTACTGTAATTCAATTGCTGATTGCAACCCGTGCTTTCTGTAGACATGTTCATTGCTCTTGATAAAGATTCGAGTCAATCATTGAGCAAGCAGGAACTTCGAGAATATGCGGATGGGACATTGACTGAAATTATCATTGAAAGAGGTAAGCCTAGAAAACTTGAATCCAGTGTTTGTACTATGTACATGTTCATTTACTTAAAAATGCTAAGGAATCAATATGGAATTCTATTTCTGGGGATGACCCCTTCTGATATATTATAATGCATTTTGTATTTACATTTTAAGATTCGTTTATTCATGCTTTGCATTTGATATGACCTCAACAGTGTTTGATGAGCACGTTCAGCGTGGAAAAAGTGGAGGAAGCTCTAGGGAAATGGACTTTGATAGTTTTCTGGACTTTGTCCTGGCCTTAGAAAACAAAGACACCCCAGAGGGTTTAACATATTTGTTTCGATGTCTTGATCTTCAAGGAAGGGGTTACCTTACAACAGCTGATATACACTCTCTTTTCAGGTAAATATTCTTCTGTTTTTGACTTGTTTGTGGGGGACACTTATCAGAAACCCAGAAGAACTTTATCTGGTGGTACAACTTCTGTTGTCAAAAGTTTGTTGCTTTGCTTGGCTGCTGGTGCAAAATGTAAGTATTGCCTTTTGCCATGATCTGTGTAACCAAGCAGAGCCAAATATGGAAGTAAAGAAGAGGAGCATCCGAAAGTCGGGATGTTAACTGATAGAAACTTCCTTCAGAAAAACCTCTGTAGTATTTTCCTGCTTGCAGTATTTGAGCAATATCTGCAAGTCTCAGATTATCAGAGACTTGAATATTCTAACGAGTTTAACTACTATAAATATTTTAATGCTATTTGCTTCAGCACTGATTCCTTAGTATGTTTTGTCAGCTGAAAGATCTTATCTTGAGGTTTTGTGAAACAGGGATGTACATCAGAAATGGATCGAGGGTGGAAACTACGAATTGTGTATTGAGGATGTAAGGGATGAAATCTGGGACATGGTTAAACCAGCCGATCCACTGCGGATTACCTTGGCTGATTTACTAGCTTGCAAACAAGGCGGCACTGTTGCCAGCATGCTCATAGATGTGCGCGGTTTCTGGGCACATGACAATAGAGAAAATCTTCTCCAAGAAGAGGAGGAACCAGAAGAAGAATCGTAAATACACTCGGAGGACTCGAAAGGTTGCCCCTTTGGCTGCACTAACAAATTTAGATGGATTTTCTGTGTGTTTGGTTTCTGGTTTCTTGAGTTTTGTTTGTTGAGAAGATGATTTGCCTTGAACGGTAGCTATCATTGTAATATTGTGTTAGTCAATGTGAAATGTAAAATAACAACTATAGCTAATTGTTGCAAAATGCAGACATCAGTAGCTTAGGGTTTAGGGTATTATGGCGGCCTGGGTGATTCTGAACTTGCTATGTACGTCATAGAGTGCTGTTGCACCCGAAAAGTGCGTTGTTCATCGTGTCAAAGGCTGGTACCGTCAGGATGGAGGAGATTGAAGCATTGAAGCAATGGAGGAAAGTAGAGCCGAGAAAAAAATGCTTGAAGAGAGTGCCTTCGACTGCAGAATTGACAATGTCCTAGATCAAACTTGAAGCAGCGAGTTGCAATTAAGTTGCAAAAACTGAGGCTGCATATGTTCTAATATGAGGGAGCGGGGCTCTATGACGCGACGACGTGAACGTTGATTAGTTGTAATGGATGTTTTGCTTTCGTTGTAGGTACTGCGAGCTTAGAAAGTTTGGCTGTTGTCAACCTTTCTTCTGTGCCTTGCTTGGCTGCTGATGCAAAACGCGAGTATTGCTTTTCGCCATGATCTGTGCAACCCAGCAGAGCCAAATATGGAAGTAAAGAAGAGGATCATCCGAAAGCCAGCATGTTACCTGATACAAACTTCCTCCAGAACCATGTGTTGTATGGAGGATGTAAACGACGAAATCTGGGACATCTGCAGGCGGAAGCATTCTCATTCTATCAAAGCTTCACTCCGACAATTTAACTATGGTAATTTACAAATTTAGCATAACTAAAAAGAGGTCTTAGTCCTCCAAGACCGAAATTGTCCCCTAAAATTCAATTACAAGGATCACAATGCAGCAGTAGGCTTAATACAAATTTTTGTGACTTCAAAGCGTTAGGCACTTTACCCGTTTCGTTGCCTGCCATGGCGTTTGCTTGATATGGCAGACTGTTGCATTTGGAGATTTTTAACTTGCTGAGGACACAAGGTGTTGCAGGAGAAAGACCCAGGAACATCCAACCACTGATGATAGCCGGATTCGTGGGCTGCTCTTGATGATCTGTATTGTGGAACCCATGATTGTCAGTTGGTTATACGAGAAAATAAGAAACACCAGTGCAATTAGCATAGGATATTTGTCGCGTTCTTTCGCAACTGCAGATCAGGGCCTTATAATTTGCTCTCAAGCTTCAGTCATAAGCAGGATATCCCAATGCCGACTGTCTGTCCTCTTCACACTATCCCATAGACACAAACATCTCACGAATCTCATGACGACAAGGACCATGTAACTCAAATCCCTTTCCTTTTACGTAACCTTGTTGCTTGTATAAAGAAGGCAGAAGCGAATCATTGTGCCAACAAGGATCCACTAAGCAACTACAGCAGCTTGCATGAGATTGTGAGCTCATAAGTAAATCAGGCCCGCTTCTTGAATCCTTACGCTAGCTTGTGGCATAAAAGAAACTTCAAATTTTGTTGCAGTTAAACATTAAACCCCTTGTAAACCAGTGCTCTTTACATTCTCTAAACGACCCAGCAGATGCATCACATGACTTAGCTGAGCAAGCGGTTGGCCACTCTAACTTCCCCGTTGAGGAGTCCCCCAATATTCACACAGGTGTTCCAATGTATAGGCAAGATCAGAAATTAGTATCAAGTTTCTCGCCAACATTCAACGCAAGCTTTTATACTCAACCACTGCGTCATAGGTTTCCATGTTGAATGCACTCTCTGCAAAACATCTGAAGGGTAATTGTTTCCAGTTAGAAAGCATTTACAAGTGAAGAAACTAACTTACACCTCTAGGAGTCTATAGAGAGATCTATTTAAGAGAAATAAAAAAAAAGAGTTTCGGTATAGACCTACTAAGGTATGCTGCTGCATCTCACATGATAAAGATAGCCTAAGACACCAATGTAATATGGAGCTCGCACCAAACACAAATGACATTGAACAAAACAAGCTGATGCAAAACCTTGATTCCAAAATGGCATTAAACAATTGAAAAACTACGAAGCTTTTAAAGTCACTAAATACCTTAACTCGTGCAAAAACATGTCAGTTCGATCAACTAGAAAAGGGCGCAACGATGCAAGGGGGTCACCTCGGACATCACACTGTCCTGGAAGGACCTGATCCTTATTTTCAAGGTTTGCAATGAAGAGTGAGGTGGCCACATGAACAATAATAGATGGATCTCCGTCTCCAAGAAGAGCCTGCAACTCCCTCCGAATCCATGGCTCTATTCTTTGCAAAATTCTCTCTTTTACACCATCGGTTATGGGTACACTCTGGAATTTCAAAATCAAAATACTCAATTCAATCAGTTTACAATTTCTTCACTAATTAGTCATTCAAATTTCAGGATATAAATTCGAACAAAGAGCGAGTAACAGCGATACACTAACCACTTGAAGACGATTTCTTGAAGCTGAAGGAACAGCTTGCAATCGTCTGTCATATACACTGCTTACAGAAAATAAAAGTTCAAACAAAATCAAAATAAACCAAGTTCGAAAAATTAGCAAACAATAAAATTCAGTGTCAAGTGTTACCTAGCTCGCCATTGGAGCTTTCTCTCCGCAACCGTATCAGGACCGACCGATCCTGGCCGTCCAAACGATCGCCGCCACGGCAACGGCCTTGATCGCCGCCGTTCACTACTTCTCACATGCCTAATTATACACAAAATAGCAAAATTTGAGCTCGGAATTGCAAATTTAACGAAACCGGTGGATCAAAAACTAAAATGTCACAAAATTCAGACCTTGGAGGATGCTCTTCGTGTTGAAGGCCGAAGCTTCTAGCACTAGAAGTGCGATTCAGAGGAGGTAAAAGTTCTTTGTGGAAGCTTCGGGAAGAGAGGCTGATTTGCGAGAACCAGGAGTCGAAGTCGGCGTTGCAGAGAGGGCATTTTCGTCTCAAATTGCTCCACTTCCGGATGCAACGGACGCAGTACGCGTGGTTACAGGACGAGAGCACCGCTGCGCTGCGAGCTTCCACGGCAACCAAGCATATTGGACAGTTTTGCCCTCGGATTGCCGGCAATATTACCCTCCGCAGCCGCTTCTCCCGGCTGCTTATCCTCGTCGGTTCTCTTAACAACGAGTCCATCACGCCTCTCTGAAAGAGGAGAGAGAAAGAGAGAGACACAGCCGCGATTTTGCCGACAATCCTCCGGGGGATAGAAGTTGGAAAGGTGGTTGTTTTCGATGCGTGGGGTGGAGTGGCAGGAATGGCGAGCAGAGCTCGGGGATTGATGTTGGTATGCCTTTGGAGGTATGGCGGGCGGGGAGGGGAAGAGGCCGGAAAGAATGACAAATTGTTCAACGGAGATCTGAAGTAATGGCTGTAGTCAAACTCGGATTTGAGACCTTAAAATCCTGTGCAGCCAATTTTAGATTCCATTCAAATCTAGATGATTTATAATCTTTTATAATCTAGGTATCGTCAATTAAAAGATTTTAAAGGATTTTAAAATTTATTCAAATATAAGTGTATTAAAAAAATTAAGATTTTGAAGGATTTCAATAAGTTATGGATTTTATAGATTTTGAGAGCCAAAAGTATATATAACCAAGATTAAAAGAATAAAACCTCACCCCCTAAGATTTCAAATCCTTCCACCACAATCAATTCAAATTCAAAAATCCATATGAATTTGGTAGGAATCTTTAATCCTCTTAAATCCTATCAAATCTATCACTATTAAAATCCTTTAAAATCCTTGAAAATCTTAATTTGACTACACCCCTTATATTCGATATGCGTGGGTCTTCGGCTTTGAAATCCGTACCTATGTGATGTGATTCAATTGTGGAACCATAATGGTGAATATTTCATTTCTAGAATATTTTCGAAAATAGATAAAAGATTGAATGATTAATTATGAAGGGCTTGATCCTGCTCAAGGGTATGTAGGCAGTCTAACAAGGGTTAGATGCAACCCTAAATGATCGAGAATTAAATTTTTTTTTTAGAAGTTGTTTTAATAGAAGGAATTTAGGGGTTTAATTGATAATCTAATCGTATTTTTGATAATTGAAATATGGATATAGTTTTGTGAGGAATTAAGGAATTGAAGTAAGGAATTATGATTAATGGTAGTTAACTAAATAAGAGTTTAGTTTGAGCCTATCACCGATATTATTTCCCGAAACAAATATTTCAGGGCGGGGTGTTACACGAGTACTACACTATTTATGAAACTAAACACTAGTACTATACTATTTATGAAACTGAACACGGTACTACACTATTTATGTAACAAACTATTTCTGAAACTAAACATGGATACTATATTATTTATGACACTAAACACAAGTACTGCACTATTTTTGAAATTAAGCACAGCTAGTGCACTAAATCTGAAAATAAACATGGCTACTACACTATTTCTGAAACTGAATATTGATATTATGACTATTTCTTAAACTGGACATTGATGCAAATTTCCCTTAATAATATGATTCTTTTGAATTATAATTAACTGTTTTTTCAATTACAAACGCAACGTGATCATATGCTAGACATATAAGTAAATAATCTTTACCCTAATGTTGAAGTATAGGATGTGTATCCTTTACCAATTTGTTTGAATGCTCTATTAATTTATGGTTTTTATATAGGGGCTTTCAATTTTGCAAATTGCAAAGACACATAATTTGCATAACTAGGGGCATTTGATTCTAAATATGACAATTTGTAAAGCAATTCTTATAGGATGAATCGGTCCAAGTTACATTGCAGTGAGGGGCATGCAATCTCCTTCAGGTTGCTGCCAATTTGCTAAACTAAGATCGCTTACACCAAATGAGGACATTTTAATTCCTTCAAACCGCTTTAAAAAAAAAATTACAGTATCCTTACCAATAGAACAACGGAAAAACAAAGAGGAAGACACTTCGTATTCCGAAGAAAATTAAAGACTAATTTACTGATCAATTGGAATCAACATATCTATTGAGATTCAAAAGTCAAATCATAGCCACAACAGAGAAATTGCAAAGAAAATAATATAAAATAGATTGATGGTGGGTTTTACAAATTTCAAGACAAATGGTTTTAGAACTTTAAAAAAAAAAGAAAATTAAAAAAAACCTTCAAATTGATGAGCTTGATTCTCTGTGTGCCATAAACAAATAAAGGGTTTTGTGGGGAAATTTACACACCTCTGACTCTTCTACTTTGCTCAAATCGAGCTCGGCAACGACAAGCCATGGCTTAATCTCACATACTTGCTCATCTGCTTCTTCTCCACGATGTCGGGGCAAACTCTCCTTTCCTAGGTCTCGTTTCTCTCTCCTCCTTCTATGAAATCTATTAATTCCATATAAAATGTATAATTTGATTACACCTATTACTTGGTATTGGCCATCAATTGCATTTTTAGTAATTGGAATGACATTTGGTGCAGATGAAGGATGATGGCGATGTTGCCGATCGATTTCGAGCAATTCGAAAAATTTGTGATGTTGAGGAGTTTTATGAAGCTTAAGAGGAGAAACCCAAGATAACCTTATCAAGCCACCCTGCATTCAACATCTCCATCAAACATAAGATCAAGCAACAAAAAAATAATAAAAAATTGAGATATAAGAAAAAACCATGGACTTGAAAAGCAAGGTTTTCGTGGTTTTCTTGTTGTGAGTTGAAAAAAGCCATGGAGTTGAAAACCATAGAGCTGAAGCAAACACCAGCGACGTTTGAGGAGAGGTAGAGCCAACAATGAGGGTTTGACGTTAGGGGTCAAAACTGATGTTAAGGGTAAAATTGGAAGTTTGATAAATTACTTTGTCTGGGCTAGTTTTATTGGGCTTATTTGATAGTGGGTTTTGGTCTTAACCATTAAATAAAGTTAGTATATGATTTTTTTTGTTAAAATTCAAAGTATTGAACCCTTTTTCATTAGTTTTCATTTTAATCATCAACTTTGAGTGAGGATCCTCGCCGGGTCCTCAAATCACAACCGTTTATCGTATATCGTGCAGTAAAAAATCATTGTAAATTTTTTTATTTAAAATTGAATATAAATAGTACCTGTCGAAAACTAACTGCACGATGTAGAATGAACAGATGTGATTCGATGATCTCTAAAATTCTCACAAAGAGAATTCAACAAGGATCCTTTCTCATCAACTTTTATGTCATTTAATAAAAGAATTTAGTTTAAAAATAAGAAGAAAAAAGAACTACTAAATTTAATCAGCTAGCATTACTCTTCTCATTGTACAATAGGGGAAATGATCTTTGCCGAATCTTTCTTAGGGATCCTGGGGATCTTGTGATCTCACCCATTCATCGTATATCATGTAGTCATAAATCATTTCAAATTTTAAAATTTAAAATTAACTATAAATAGTACCAAATGAAAACTAACAGTACGATATACGATGAACGGCTGAGATCACAGATCCCTAGGAAAGGGATTCGGCGAGGATCCTTTTCTGTACAAGAGAGCGGGTTTTAGCCAAGGTATTAAATATTGATGATATCGGAAATATCGGTAATCCAAAAACATGGAAATTTCGATGGAAATATCGGGATATTATCGATATCGATAAAAATTGAATAAAAACCACGAAAATTGTAAGAAAAACTTGGAATTTTTTATTGAAACTTTGCATAATGTTTATTTGGTCAATTATCTATTAGTTTATCACAAAAAATTGGAAGGAAATGCATTGCATGATGGATTTAACTGATTTAAGTTGATTATATAGCGAGCTGGCAAACATTGTGAATGTAGAAAATATGTAGTAATTAATGAAATAAGTTTAAACACACCATAATCATTTATATATAATGAATTAGTACTGTTGATGCACAAAATCAGTGAGGACTTTGGTACAACAGAAAGTGTTAAGTTTGTCACTTTCGTTAGATTGCTCCGGTCACTAGTGTGGATAAGTATGTAAATGGATAGAGACAGGGAAGCAAACACAAAATGTACGTGGTTCACCCAGATTGGCTATGTCCACGGAGTAGAGGAGTTCTCATTAATTGTGAAGGGTTTACACAAGTACATAGGTTCAAGTTCTCCTTTAGTGAGTACTAGTGAATGATTTAGTACAAATGACATTAGGAAATATTGTGAGAGAATGATCTCTATTTATAGAAGAGAGTTTCTAGTTTCATTCTGACATTGACACATGTAGTGTTGTGATTGACTTCTGATGTTGACACATATCGCGCTATGATTGGCTTCTGATGTCGACACATGTCGCGCTATGATTGGTCTTCTAGTTTGAGGGAAACTCTTCTGGGTCATTGACGGTATAATGTTGACCGGTGCTCAGTAGTTTCGGGATTGGTCAAGTATGGTACAATTAGTGCTCCCCTAAGTTCCCGAGTGAGGGAAGCTTCTCGATTAGGGATTTGCAAGATCCAAGCCATTGAGTAATCACGAAACTTCTAAGTACCGAAATGTGGTATCATTTTCACTTGCCTTATCTGTCTCATATGTAGATGTGACATCTTCTCTGGAAGTACTTTTCCTCCATCCAGGGGTGGTATCTTTAACCAATGAAGATGCACAAGGTAATGTATCAATTTCACTTGAAGCTTACTTGTAGTTTCGGGCTTGGTCAAGTGCAATACAAACCTTATAGTAGGAGTTCCCCAAATCGCCAAGCTAGGAGATTTGCAGAAAGAGGTAACAGACAAGGTAAGCAATCAGACTTCCAAGCAAGCAACCTAGATCAGAGATTCGACTTCGGCTTCCGGTTGATTGTTCTCATTCTCCTTGTGTCGTAAACAGCAACAAGGATAAGAAGAAGCAAATGGAGAAGAGATGATATGAGATACTTTTGTTTTTGAAGAAGTAACTTTCCACAAGCTTATTCTTGAACTGGGTTGGAGGGTTTTCTGGTTTCCTCTAGAGTATAAGGCCGACTCAAGAATTTGAGGGTCAAAGCAAGTCCATCAAATCTAGAGTACGTTTGACCCTGATGATATGTGATACTTTTGCTGTTGACAAAGTAGTGGATGTATGGGCACGTGTTCTGTTACGCTTGTCTCCACATGCTTCCTTGTATCATTCTCACTTGCCCTATATGTTCCTCAGGCCGATGTGGTATCTTCTTTAGAAGCATAAAATGTTGAAGATGAGTACTCGAGAGCAATGCTAGGTAATTAATCAGGCAAAAGGTACCAAGCAGTCAGTTCCTAACTGGAAGCTTGATTCCAAGTGCTGACTAATGCTCTCTTTCTCATTGTCTTGCAGGTAAGAACAAGGCCAAAGGAAAAGACAGGAAAAAGCATGATATGGGATACTCTTGCTTTTAACCCTGATGATATGAGATACTCTTGCTCTGGTGTGGCTTGTTTGCAGAGGTATTATCGGGAGGAAAAGAAGCTGAGTATTTCGAGATACTCTGCTGAGAGTGCCCTCTTGGATGTGAAGAAAAATTGATCATTTTTTTTATTTGCAGGTCTGCCTGGCTGTGGAAGATGGAGGTCGACATATATAGGAGTCTCCCTAACAACAAGTAGTAGTGCTATTCCTTTACCCTTCTTGGTCATAGCAATGTAGTGGGAGCTGCAAGCTTCACGTGTTATAACTTTGTCAGAGCACTTTGAAAAAGTGGTCTGTGGTATCTGGAAAGTTGATGTTGCGTGTTAAGATTGCAGACAAGCTTTATCCAAGGAAATCTGGCTCTCGATGTTCGGAGAGAAATGCCTCTTCGATTTTCGAACAAGCAATCCTGTCGGGGATCTGACTCTCGAGATTCAAAGAACAGTGCCTCTTCGATTTTTGAGAAAGCAATCATGTTGGGAGTCTGACTCTTAAGATTCGGATAGCAGTGTCTCTTCGATTTTTTAGAAAGTAATCATGTTGGGAGTCTGGCTCTCGAGATTCGGAGGGCGGCGCCTCTTCGATTTTTGAGCACATAATCCTATTGGGAGTCTGGCTCTCGAGATTCGGAGAGCAGTGCCTCTTCGATTTTTGAGAAAACAATCCTGTTGGGAGTCTGACTCTTGAGATTCAGAGAGCAGTGTCTTTTCGATTTTTGAGAAAGTAATCATGTTGAGAGTCGGAGTCTGGCTCTCGAGATTCGAAGGGCGGTGCCTCTTCGATTTTTGAGCACGTAATCTTGTTGGGAGTCTGGCTCTCGAGATTTGAAAAGTTGTGCCTCTTCGATTTTTTAGCAAGCAATCTTGTTGGGAGTGTTTTCTCGAATGTGAGTAACGGTTAGGCATTTTTGCCAGTCTGCCTTGCCAGGGAGCACGGAGGTTGACACACATTGAGACTTTCTAGTTATCAAGTAGTGATGCTGTCCCTTTACACTTGTGGGTAATAGTATGGTAACTAGACCTTCAAAATTTATGTGTCTAAACTTTGTCAGAGATCTTTGGCAAAGTTATCTGTGGTACCCGAGGAGCTGATGTTACGTGTGGAGAGTGATGCCTCTTCAAAATCCAAAGAGTGGTGCCTTTTTTATTTTTGAACCAACGGCCTTGTTACCCTTTCTTTTATAAGGGCACCAATTATGTGCAAGAAGTACATTCAGAAAGTTATTGCTTAGAAATTTTCCCCTTATTTTTGAGCTTAAGAGATTTATTGCTTCTTATTTCTCCTTCATCATTTCTGAGAATGTTTGGCCCATCCGATCATCATTTTGACTTGAACTTTGGTGAAGAGGCAGCTATACCTTCTCAAGACAACATATGGTGCCCATCTTTCTTATCCCCTACTAGTCCTCTTACCATTGGGGACTCTGTGATGAAGAATAATATGACCGCTGCGGTAGTGGCTAGGAACCTTCTCACTCCTAAAAATAACAGACTACTTTCCAAACGGTCTGATGAGTTGGCTGTTAAGGATTCTCTAGCTCTCAATGTTCAGTGTGCAGGTTTTGTGTCTAATATGGCCCAACGCCTATTTGCTCGAACCCGCCAAGTTGAATCATTGGCGGCTGAAGTGATAAGTCTCAAACAGGAGATCAGAGGGCTCAAGCATGAGAATAAACAGTTGCACAGGCTCGCACATGATTATGCTACAAACATGAAGATGATGCTTGACCAGCTACAGGAATCTGATGGTCAAATTTTACTTGATCATCAGAGCTTTGTGGGTTTGTTCCAAAGGCATTTATTGCCTTCGTTTTCTATGGCTGTACCGTGTAATGAAGCTCCAAATGATCAACTTTCGGTGCCTCATCCTTCTGGAGTTCTGCCCAGTACTGAGGCTTTGAATGATCACCCTCCAATGCCTACTCTTTCTGGGGCTCTGCCGACTGCTGAGACTTCTCATGAGCAACCTTTGTGAAGGCTCCCTCTTGTTTGTTTATTTTGATTCATGTATATGTACATATTTGTAACTTATTGGAGATATCAATAAACAAGCTTTACTTCATTTCAACGTATTGTGTTAAATACACCAATGCCTTATTCACTAAGTTCTTTGAATTTTTTCTTTTGTTGAAGCTTGTATGTTGAAGCTTTGAGAGTGAAGCATATATGTTGAGGTAATGTTCCCTTAATTTCCCGAGTGAGGAAAACTTCTCGGTTGGAGACTTGAAAAATCCAAGCCCTTGAGTGGTCGTGAGACTTTTGAGTATCAAGGTGCAGTAGCATATGGTAGGAGTTCCCCAAGTTTCCGGTCGAGGGAGTTGACGAATAAGGCATTTCCTTTCTAAGTGGTAGCCCAAAACTCTTCCTTCATATATATTTGTTATGAAAGTTGTTAGGCCTAATGAAGAGGATGTGGGTGAAGCTTTTATGGGTCAAGCTTTTGTGGGTGAAGCTTTTGTAGGTGAAGCTTTTGTGGGTCAATCTTTTGTAGGTGAAGCTTTTGTGGGTGAAGCTTTTGTGGGTGAAGCTTTTGTAGGTGAAGCTTTTGTAGGTAATGCTTTTGTGGGTGAAGCTTTTGTGTTGAAGCATTTGTGGGTGAAGCTTTTGTGTTGAAGCTTTTGTGGGTGAAGCTTTTGTGGGTGAAGCTTTTGTGTTGAAGCTTTTGTGGGTGAAGCTTTTATGTTGAAGCTTTGTAGGTGAAGCTTTGGTAGGGAAAGCTTTGGAGTTGAAGTTTTGTAGGTGAAGCTTTGGAGTTGAAGCTTTGGAGGTGAAGCTTTTGTAGGTGAAGCTTTGGAGTTGAAGCTTTTGTTGGGTATCATGAATTGATTTTGCTTCACAATCAAGATAGTGTGGAACTTTTGAGAATTTGTAGTTGTCCTTGATTGATGAAACTTTTGTTGGTGAAGCTTTTGTGGGTGAAACTTTTGTTGGTGAAGCTTTTGTGGGTGAAACTTTTGTGTTGAAACTTTTGTAGGTGAAACTTTTGTGGGTGAAGCTTTTGTGTTAAAGCTTTTATAGGTGAAGCTTTGAAGTTGAAGCTTTGTAGGTGAAGCTTTGAAGTTGAAGCTTTGTAGGTGAAGCTTTGGAGTTGAAGCTTTTGTTGGGTACCATGAATTGATTTTGCTTTATACTATCTTGATCAAGATAGTGGGAAGCTTTTGTAAATTGTGGTTGCCCTCCATTGATGAAGCTCTTGTTGGCACCATAAATTGGTTTTGCTTCACACTGTCTTGATAAAAAATGTGTGAAGCTTTTGAGAATTGTGGTTGAACTCCTTTGATGAAGTTTTTGTTAGCACCATAAATTGGTTTTGCTTCACATTGTCTTGATCAAAAGTGTGTAAAGCTTTTGAGAATTGTGGTTGCTTTGCATTGATTAAGCTCTTGTTGGCACCATAAATTGGTTTTGCTTCACACTGTCTTGATTAAGAGTGTGTGAAGCTTTTGAGAATTGTGGTTGAACTCCTTTAATGAAGCTTTTGTTGACACCATAAATTGGTTTTGCTTCACACTGTCTTGATCAAGAGTGTGTGAAGCTTTTGAGAATTGTGATTACCCTCTATTGATGAAGCTCTTGTTGGCATCATAAATTGGTTGTGCTTCACACTATCTTGATCAAAAGTGTGTGAAGCTTTTGAGAATTGTGGTTGCCTTCCATTGATGAAGCTCTTGTTGGCACCATAAATTGGTTTTGCTTCACACTGTCTTGATCAAGAGTGTGTGAAGCTTATGAGAATTGTGGTTGCCCTCCATTGATGAAGCTCTTGTTGGCACCATAAATTGGTTTTGCTTCACACTATTTTGATCAAAAGTGTGTGAAACTTTGTACGAGTTGAATTGTTTGCATTGTTACATAAGGGAAATGTCTAAAGCAGATGCAATAGGGCTGAATAGCTTGATCTTCGTATGCCATGCACTGAAGTTGTTGTTGGCTTGCAATAAGACTTTGTTGGTGACTATAACTCTTGTTGGGCATAAGTGCTCCCCTAGTTGAGTTGTCAAGCTTGAGGGTTTTTGATTATTTGTGAATGCTAGGAGTTCACATGTACAAGTTGTACCACTCGTCTTCTGGTAGGTGGAATGAATGGTGAGTTGCTTTCATCACTTGGTTGGTGGTACGAAGGTGAGTTCCTTCATCACCTTTCATCACATTTGATTACCTGGTTGGTGGCACGATGATGAGTTCCTTCTTCACCTGATTGGTGGCATGAATGGCAAGTTGCCAAATGATATTAGAGTACGGGTTGTACATTTCATCACCTAGTTGGTGGTATGAATGAGGGTACGGGTTGTACATTTCATCACCTGGTTGGTGGCATGAAGATGAGTTCCTTCTTCACTTGGTTGGTGGCATAAGTGGTAAGTTACCAAATGATATTAGAGTATTGGTTATACATTTCATCACCTGGTTGGTGGCATGAAGATGAGTTCCTTCTTCACCTGGTTGGTGGCATGAGTGGCAAGTTGCCAAATGATATTAGAGTACAAGTTGTACATTTCATCACCTAGTTAGTGGCATGAAGGAGAGTACGGGTTGTACATTTCATCACCTGGTTGGTGGCACGAAAATGAGTTCTTTCTTCACCTGGTTGGTGGCATGAATGACAAATTGCCAAATGATATTAGAGTACGGGTTGTACATTTCATCACTTGGTTGGTGACATGAAGGAGAGTACGGGTTGTACATTTCATCACCTGGTTGGTGGCATGAAGATGAGTTCATTCTTCACCTGGTTGGTGGCATGAATGACAAGTTGCCAAATGATATTAGAGTACGGGTTGTACATTTCATCACCTGGTTGGTGGCATGAAGGAGAGTACGGGTTGTACATTTCATCACCTGGTTAGTGGCATGAAGATGAGTTCCTTCTTTACATTTCATCACTTGGTTGGTGAGAATAAGGGCAAGGTGTCGAGGCATATTGTAGCAAGTGTCGAAGACACAAAGTATGTTGAACCCTGTCGAAGCACAGTTGGCTTATGTATGGATGTGTTGGAATGTATGATATTTATGTATGAATGTGTTGGAATGTATGATGTTTATGTATAAATGTGTTGGAATGTATAATGTTTATGTTGATTGATATGAGTGATGCTTATGAATGTTTTGCTATGCATGAAGCGATCCATGGTTTTGATATGTGAACCATGTTGGTTGTAACACTTAGTATCACATACTTTGTGTCAAAGTACACACGTTGAAGCTCTATAGTTGGAGTATAAGGGTAGGTTAGCGTAGACCAAGTATTCCAGTGCTAGGAACGCAAAAGACTCAGAAGAAGTTGTCTGAATTCCCTCTATTTTAAATATTTGCTGAATAGCTTGTGTGACAAAAGATCGCAAGCGGTTAAGAGTCAAAACATTTTTAATGTGTATGCCTTCTTATAATAGCATTTCATTCAGTACCTAGTCTTCTACTTTAAAAGAGTGAGGCTTGGCCCCATAGTCATAATAGTCGATGGTACGTTCACCCCTAGTTATCTTGATACGAACTTTTATCCCTCTTGTTGTAATGGGCTTGCTAAGATTAAAAATCCTTCATCTTACCAAGAGAAAGATACGTTTGGTGATTTAGCGAGTAGCTAAATGAGGCAGGAGATGATGCAATGGGTGTGTCTGAATGGCCAATATCTCTTCACTTGGTAGAACTTGACTTCTACTTCCCATTTGTTGATAGGGGTTAACCATATGGGGGTTCCCTTGGTATGTCATTGCTTCGGCGGAGTGTGGTTGTAAGCATGTGCCATTACCTCAAAGTAAGTCTTCCAAGTGTTGGCATTGATCATGTACTTGAAGAAACAATCATGTAGGCATGCCGTGAAGGCCTTGAGGGCGGTCTTGTCATCTGCCTCAGCGCATTGAGAATACTCATGGTTGAAGCGACCGGCATACTCTCGTAGTGACTCGTCTGGCTTCTGGAGAATAGTGTATAAGTCATCTGCAGAATGTAAGTGATCGGTCTGGAAGATGTGTTGAGAGACAAACAGTTTCCGCAATTCCTCAAACGAGTCCACTATCTCAGATGGAAGACGGCAATACCAGTTTAGAGCTCCACCAGAGAGGGTGGAGGGGAAGAGAAGACATCGCTCTTCGTCAGTGTGCATCCGATATGCCATAGTGGACTCAAAGAGGTTAAGGTGTTCAATTGGGTCCTCCATTCCAGTATAGAGTTGTAAACCAAATTTTTGTTTTGTTTTCGCTTGAAGGGGTGTCGATGATCATTCTTATGAGAGGGCTAGACCTTGGTTGGTTCCAGTCAGGTATCTCAGTCTGACGTTCGGCCTTCAACTTGTTTACTTCCTCAAGGAGCTGTAGGACAAGAGGGTCTTGAGTAGAGTTATGTACCACTGAAATTTTCTTTCGTAAGTCTCCATCGCCTCTTGGAAGTAGGAAAATTTGAGTAAGGGCGTGTGGTTTTTTCTTGGACTTGCCGTACTGACTTCTAGGGCGAATCGTCGAAATACCTCAGAGTTCCCCGTACCTTCATGTTCCTCTGGGACCTGTCGTTCCTTCCCTAGATTGGCAGCTGGCCTGGGTCGTGGGAGAGGACCGAGTCTTTCAGAAACCCTTGGGTCATTGTTCTTCGAGCATATATGGAGGGGATTCTCTCGACATTGTTTTAGAAAGTCTCGGCAGTCACGATAAACGACTTTCGATCCTTCCAACCCTTCTGCAATGAGGTGTCTTCCTCCACTTCTTTTACTTCAAGTCGAAACATCTGGGTTGAGAGAAGTTTCATGTTGATCAATGTTTTGATGATTAGCTCGCTCCTCATCAGGGATACCCATGTCGAAGGGAGGTGACCCTCCGTGTTGGGGGGCACCCAGATGATGGTTGATGTCCATAGAGGCAACGAGCTCGCGTGTTTGAGTACGCCTAGTTTCGTGGAGCGTCTCAAAGAGCTTCTTTTACTACTCCTGGAGGACCTCATTCTTCATTGCTATCTTGTTGTTCTGAGCTTCTAACTCATCGACTTTAGCTTGAAGAGCAACCTTCTTTCATTCCTTTTTCCGTTGCTTCGCACTAGGTGCAAGAGGGGTGTCATTCTGTGTGTTGTGGCTTCTTTCGCTCCCCATGTTGGAGAGGGATGCCTGGTCAAAAGAGAGTGTACGAATGGTGGAAACCAGCTTGGCAAAGCTGAAGAAAGTGGGAATGAGTGTCGTTCCCACAGACGGCGCCAAATGTTGATGCACAAAATCAGTGAAGACTTTGGTATACCAGAAAGTGTTAAGTTTGTGACCTTCGCTAAATTGCAATGGTCACTAGTGTGGATAAGTATGTAAATGGATAGAGACAGGGAAGCAAACACAAGATGTATGTGGTTCACCCAGATTGGCTACGTCCACAGAGTAGAGGAGTTCTCATTAATTGTGAAGGCTTTACACAAGTACATAGGTTCAAGCTCTCCTTTAGTGAGTACTAGTTAATGATTTAGTACAAATGACATTAGGAAATATTGTGAGAGAATGATCTCTATTTATAGAAGAAAGTTTCTAGTTTCATTCTGACATTGACACGTGTCGTGTTGTGATTGACTTCTGATGTTGACACGTGTCGTGCTATGATTGGCTTCTGATGTCGACACGTGTTGCGCTATGATTGGCCTCCTGGTTGGAGGGAAACTCTTCTGGGTCCTTGACTGTATAACGTTGACTGGTGCTCAGTAATTTCGAGATTGGTCAAGTATGGTACAAACAAGTATAATATTTTACACTTTATACATTGCATGGTAAGCTACATGAATGACTTAGTACCATATAGAGTTCCTATGAGGTTCAAAAAGCAGGGTGAATATATTGAAGACCAAACCTCACGATCACTGACACGTGGGCTGGATATTTTGAAAGCAGGTTTGGAATTTTTTTTTTTCTTCTCTCGGAGAACACACACATACACATACCACTTCCACACACACACACGCATAGACACACACGCACAGACCACTTCCTTTTCCCTCATTCCTCTCCTCATTCATCTTCGGTTCTCCCCCCATCTCTTCTCTGCAAGTCTTCTTCCCAGAGCAGACAGACACACACACACCCCACTTCCCCGTGTTTCCCCCTTCCCCAATCTTTCGAACCTTCTCCCTCATTCATGTCCTTATTTCTTCTCCCCCATAACACAGACCACCACACCCACACCCGCCGAGCACCACAGTAGCGCACACTCCAGCGAGCACCATCACCAACTGTGGACGGTTCTTCCTCCCTTTCTTACCTCCCGACGACCACCATCAGGCAAGGGGATCCATCAAACAGTTTGATTCAAACCCGAGCGGGTTTTGGGATCCGGAGAAAATGAATTTTTTCATTTCTGATGACGGAGTCGCAGATCTTGGGTCTGAGCCTGGATTACAGAGAGAGATCTGGGCAGCTGCGACAATGCAGCCTCAGCTACCTTTCCGACGACGGAGCCACGATGATTGTTTCGATAATATCGAATATATCGCGATATTATTAATAATATCACGATATTTTAACAACAATTAAGAGGATACGTGAGAAAATATCTCTTTGAAAAACGATAATATCGACAATTCATTTTAGTCATTGGTTTTAGCCTTCGTTCACGGACACTGACGCCAATCGTTCAATAAATCTAATCGGAAGCAAAAACTTTCAAATTTTACTACTTTCGCTCGCAGAAATGGAGGTCCCCAAGGATCAAATCACCACTCTCATGGAGCACGGCCTCTACAACTCAGCTCAAATGCTCGTAATCTCTCTTCTCCCCTCCTGCTCCTCCAATTTCAAATTTTCTCTCCAGTTTCATAATTTTCCGGCGATTGAGATGTTGTTTGTGCTTGGTTTTAGGGTTGTTTTCTTGTTTCGTCTCCGGCCGCTAATGCCGAAATCAATCCACACCTTAAAGCTGAAGGCTTGGTCAGAATCTTCAACTCCATGAGTCCATGTATTTCTCCCTTTTTTTATTTCTTGTAATTGAATTGTGTATGTTTGCTTGCAGGTGCTTCTTGGTGATTCGTTGTATCGCGAAGGGGAGTTTCGCAGAGCAATTGTAAGAAAAAAATCACACATTTTCCGCTTATTTCGTATTGTAATGTACAAAGTAGTGATCTTGCACAAATGTAGTGGACTTAACACTCTTAGTGATTGCAACAAAGTTGGAAGGATTGTATAGCTTTTTACCGAGTTAGCTTAACCCATTAGGTGAAAATGTCAATTTAATACTTTCTCGTTATCTAACCAAAGCTGGATTTCTTTACTTTACGATTAATATGCTCCCGTGTTATTGATTTTTGGATGATTCTATATATTTGTTTTCTTTTTTGTTGACAGCATATTTATAAGCAAGCGTTGCAGCTTTGCAAGATGATTTCCAAGACAAATGCACCAGCTACTAGAAGCTCATTGTCGTCAACTAGGTCGTCTTCTCCAAATTTGTTTAATATTTCAGGAATTAATGAGAATGAGGTAGGCCGCTTTCACTTTCCGTATAGCTGTTTCTGTTTTCAGCTTATACCAAAGCATGATAGTGGTTCTTTTTTTTTGTTTGGCGCTATTTATACAAAGTTCCCTTCTTTGCTAAATGACAGGTGAAGTTCAAAATTGCATCCATTCACTTTGCGCTCGGTGAGAATGGAACAGCCCTTTCCGAGGTACGGACATGCATGCTCAAATGTTTATGGGCAGGGAAATTTGCATATTATCTGTGTTAGTAACTTAGTTGGAGGTCTGAGTATAAAGATCCTGACACATCCATGTTAATTTTGTTGGTTTTACTTGCCTCCTTGTCTTTCTTTTTATCTTTTTTTTTTCTATCTATTTCTCGTTAGTCCTATATATATTGTTAATTTGTTAACATAGTCACACGTCAGCTGGGTACCTTGGTAATATGTAGCATATAAGCACAGGGCACCCTTTCTTTGTAAGCTGGTTTTGCAAGAAAAAATACTACCCATTGGTTTCTCATCAATATCAATATGCACTTATATTTCTTATGTCACTTTCTGAACATTCTTCCTGGGGTCTGATGCACATATAAACTTTACAGATGGACAACATCCCAAGCAAATTCAGAAACTTGCGGATGAATCTCTTGATGGGAAAGCTGTATCGGTTTTCTAGACAGAATCGTTCTGCTGTTTCTTGTTTCAAAGAATGTCTAAGGTTTGTCAATCAAATTGTGATTCTCATGTTTCAGTTTGTATTTTTATTAATGCAGATAATTTGAGTCTTTTACTTGTTTAGGTAATAAAATCTTGTGATCGTTATGCTGCACTACTCTGAAGCTCAAGAATTTGGCAGTTCTTTGTTTCTCTGATGTTAGCAATTTCATTTTCTCATGGAAATTAATTTTTTAAGACTTGGATACTGTGATTGAAGTAATTAAAGGGTGGGATGGTTGAGGTCAATTGCAAGATTATAAGTGTTTTGTTCTGCAACCCTACCTTGTTATATGCTTTCTTTTTCTGGTAGGTCCTATATTATAAAAGAAGGTTGCACCTTGACTTTAGAAATAGTCTTTGGATCCCTTGTTATATTGTTATGGATGTAAAAGTCTTTGGATTTCCACCTTCTGCTCCCCTAAGTTTAATTGGGCTATAGTGTATCCATCTCCATATGTTTTTTATTCTCATGGAGATTGTTCCAAGTGAATTCCCTTCCTGTTGCAACTCAGTTCATATATGTCTTCAAATGTATTAACGATTTCTGGTCTGCTAGCAATCTTGACTTCATCTTGTTATATACATGCTGCTTCATTTTTGGCGCTTTCAACAGGCACTGCCCTTATGTCATGGAGGCTATTGTAGCTTTAGCAGAATTAGGAGTTGCTGCCAAAGACATTATTTCCTTGATTCCTCAGGTTTGTCCTGTAAAGTTTTTTCACAGTGAAGCTGTCTTTGTCTTATGCTGTGTGTAGAAAAACAGAAATTATAAGGGGCCATATGAGACATAGAGCTCATGGGCCTATTGTTATCTGATTACGTATGTAGTGACACTTTATAATTAGATGTCTATCCCAATGTTTCTTCAATTCTGCTTCTTGACCCTCAATTTCAGACTCCAAATAGAAGCGGGAGGGCTCCATTTGATCATTTTGACTCAAGCCGTTGGCTGCATGTAAGTAACAATTGGGAAAGCAGAGGTCGTTTATCATTAGCTATCATTTGGTCTATGTTTATTTATTTTATGCTATGTGCAGATGGCTTCATATCCACATTGAGCCGTGACACTCATCGTGACAAATATTGTAATGTTGTTTGGATAGACTGATATGGCCAGAAGAGAGTAGTTGTCATAGTACCTAGGATGAAGTTTTTTGTTAGTCAGCCTATGTAGTTGGTTTGTCATGCATTAGAAAGAATGCATGTGCATTTTGCAATTTAGCTTGCATAATTTTGTTCTTTCACAAGTTACAACTGAGCAGTTCTATGATAGGATGTACATAATGGATTGAAAGGGGGAAAGCCCGATTACTCCAACAAAGTTGTTACATTTGTTTTTTTCTGTGCAGCGCTACGTTGAGGCTCAGTGTTGTGTTGCTTTGAATGATTACAGAGGTAATGGGAGTATTTCTTCTCTACTCTTGGGTTTTTATTTGTATGTGTGTTTGTGGAAACTTGAGAACATATTCAATAAGTCTTTTGTCGTGATAAGGCTTGCTTCATCGTCAACATTGCATGCATTGACACTTCATTTTGTAAATTTATACAACTAATGGATGGTAATCATATTGCTCTGTCAACAACCCCTGTGCAAATGCCCCTTTTTCGGGCAAAGAAGTAAGGGGGATTTTGCATAGATAAAAATGGGGATTATTATGGTTAATGTCTTTGTTGTATATAGATTAGTTGTATTATGAAGAAAGTTGAGGTTCCACCATAATACCAATTGGCAATATGGGGAGTGGCCCAACTTACTTATAAGCCCATGCAAGTTCTCTCCTCCCATCAATGTAGGACTCATTCTCAACACGCCTCCTCACGTGTGGTGAATTTTCAAGCCTAATATGTGGACAACAAAACGAGGTGACATGGAGCGTGAGTGGCCGTTTTGCTTCACACGTTGGACAACCTACTCTGATACCATGAAAAAGTTGAGGTTCCACCATAAAACCAATTGGCAATATAAGGAGTAGCCCAACTTACTTATAAGCCCATGCAAGGTCCCTCCTCCCTTCAATGTGGGACTTATTCTCAACATATTACTTCTAGAATTCATATTGGATGATATCCTATAAGGAAGTAGAAAGTTGTTAGAAACAGATATTTGTTGCAGTTCGCATTATTTTATTTTACATCTTTTCCCGATCCTAGATGTAGTTTCATTATGTTATTAGTGGAAATTCTGCTTGCATTTACAGTCTATATATTTAACTTTGGCGTTGCAGGTGGTCTGGAACTCTTTATGGATCTTTTACAACGTTTTCCTAATAATTTACACCTCTTACTTGAAGTTGCAAAGGTTAGAACTAATTGTATGTGTGGCTATTTGCAGTTTTTGCAATGACAATAATGGTATAGTGTTGTCTACCAATTTTGCTTGATAATAAGCCAATATATGCACTGATTGCTTATGATGGGAGGAGTAGGTTTCTGACAACAAAATCTCATCTGTATGTACCATGAGTATCTAGGTTCCTTGTTTACTTCTTTTAAGTTCTCATTCCAACTAGATATTTGCAGCTGCTCTTTGTTAGGTATAATTTACAATGTATGGCACTATTTATCAACCACCAAAATGCTCACCTCACTGCTAAAACAAAAAAGATAATTACAGTTTCATCCTTCTATAGAATTATCTATGAAAATCTTGCTGCTAATTTTTGGCTTGTGTTATGGGCATAAGTAACTTACAGAATTGTAATTACCCATCTATTTACTTTTATTTATTTCTGAAAATATAATGTTTGGCCTTATTAAGAAATACCTCCAATTTACGCTGAATGAATGCAAAGAGCACTTTGATTCTGATTACAACAACAATAACAAAGCCTTTTCCCACTAAGTGGGGTCGGCTATGTGAATACTAGAACACCATTGCGCTCGGTTTTGTGTCATGTCCTCTGTTAGATCCAAGTACTCTAAGTCTTTTCTTAGGGTCTCTTCTAAAGTTTTCCTAGGTCTTCATCTACCCCTTCGGCTCTGAACCTCTGTCCCGTAGTCACATCTTCGAACTGAAGCGTCAGTAGGCTTTCTTTGCACATGTCCAACCCACTCATTCCTAATCTTATCCTTTCTCGTGAGCCCACACCTCCAACGAAGCATCCTCATCTCCGCTACACCCATTTTGTGTACGTGTTGATGCTTCACTGCCCAACATTCTGTGCCATACAGCATCGCCGACCTTATTGCCGTCCTATAAAATTTTTCCTTGAGCTTCAGTGGCATACAACGGTCACACAACACGCCGGATGCACTCTTCCACTTCATCCATCCCGCTTGTATTCCATATATTCTATCTTTGATCGGCTTAGGCAAAGACCTTTAGATTCCAACACTTCTCTTCAAAGGTTAAGCTTCGCATTTACCCCTTCCTGAGTTTCATCTATCAACCCTATATCGTTTGCGTAAAGCATACACCGAGGAATAACATCTTGAATATGTCCTGTTAACTCATCCATTACCAATGCAAAAAGGTAAGGACTTAAGGATTGTTGATGCACAAAATCAGTGAGGACTTTGGTACAACAGAAAGTATTAAGTTTGTGACCTTCGTTAGATTGCTCTGGTCATTAGTGTGGATAAATATGTAAAAGGATAGAGATAGGAGAGCAAACACAAGATGTACGTGGTTCACCCAGATTGGCTACGTCCACGAAGTAGATGAGTTCTCATTAATTGTGAAGGGTTTACACAAGTACAGAGGTTCAAACTCTCCTTTAGTGGGTACAAGTGAATGATTTAGTACAAATGGCATTAGGAAATATTTTGGGAATGATCTCCTTTTATAGAAGAGAGTTTCTAGCCTTGTTCTGACATTGACACGTGTCGTGTTGTGATTGGCTTCCGATGTTGACACATGTCGCGCTATGATTGGCTTCTGATGTCGACACGTGTCGCTCTGTGATTGGCCTCCTGGTTGGAGGGGAAACTCCTCGGTTGGGGACTTGCAAGATCCAAGCCGTTGAGTAATCATGAAACTTCTAAGTACCGAAGTGTGGTATCGTCTTCACTTGCCTTATCTGTCTCATAGGTAGATGTGGCATCTTCTCTGGAAGTACTCTTCCTCCGTCCAGGGGTGGTATCTTTAACTGGTGGAGATGCACAAGGTAATGTATCAATTTCACTTGAAGCTTACTTGTAGTTTCAGGCGTGGTCAAGCGCGATACAAACCATGTAGTAGGAGTCATCCAAGTCGCCGAGCTAGGGGATCTGCTGAAAGAGGTGACAGACAAGGTAAGCAATCATAGCTCCAAGCAATCAGTCCCAGATCAGAAGTTTAATTTCGAGTTTCGGCTGATTGTTCTCATTCTCCTTATCTTACAGGCAACATGAAGGATAAAGAGAAGAAAAGGAAAAGAGATGATATGATATACTTTTGCTTTTGAAGAAGTAACTTTCCACAGGCTTATTCTTGAACTGGGCTAGAGGATTTTCTGGTTACCTCCAGAGTATAAGGCCGACTGAAGAATTTGAGGGTCAAAACAAGTCCATCAAATCTACAGTACGTTCGACCCTGCTGATATGTGATACTTTTGCTGTTGACAAAGTAGTGGAAGTATCGGCACGTGTTCTGTTACGCTTGTCTCCACATGCTTCCTTGTATCCTTCTCACTGGCCCTATCTGTTCCTCAGGCAGATGTGGTATCTTCTCTGGAAGCATAAGATGTTGAAGATGAGTACTCGAGAGCAATGCCAGGTAAGTAATCAGGTAAGGGGTTCCAAGCAGTCAGTTCCTGACTAGAAGCTTGATTCCAAGTGCTGACTGATTGCTCTCTTTCTCCTTGTCTTGCAAGTAAGAACAAAGCCAAAGGAAAAGACAGGGAAAAAGCATGATATGGGACTCTTGCTTTTAACCTTGATGATATGAGATATTCTTACTCTGGTGTAGCTTGTTTGCAGAGGTATTATCGGGGGGAAAGAAAGCTGAGTATTTCGAGAGGTTTCGTTGGGAGTGCCCTCTCAGATATGAGGAAGGATTGAGCATTTTTGCAGGTCTACCTATCCGTTGAGGATGAAGGTCGACATATATAGGAGTCTCCCTAACAAGTAGTAATGCTATTCCTTTACCTTTCTTGGTCATTGCATTGTAGTGAAAGCTGCCTGCTTCACGTGTTTTAACTCTGTCAGAGCACTTTGAAAAAGTGGTCTGTGGTATCTGGAAAGCTGATGTTGTGTGTGAAGATTACAGACAAGTTTTATCCAAGGAGATCTGGCTCTCGAAGTTGAGAAAGCGATGCCTCTTTGGTTTTCGAACAAGCGATCCTGTCGGGGATCTGGCTCTCGAGATTCGAAGAACGGTGCCTCTTCGATTTTTGAGAAAGCAATCCTATTGGGAGTCTGGCTCTTGAAATTCGGAGAGCGGTGTCTCTTCGATTTTTGAGAAAGTAATCCTGTTGAGAGTCTGGCTCTCGAGATTTGAAGGGCGGTGCCTCCTCGAATTTGGAGCAAGCAATCTTGTTGGCAGTGTTTTATCGAATGTGAGTAAAGGTTGAGCATTTTTGCTAGTCTACCTTGCCACGGAGCACATAGGTTGACACACACAGGGACTTTCCAATTATCCAGCAGTGGTGCTGTTCCTTTACCCTTGTGGGTAATAATATGGTAACTAAACCTTCAAAATTTATGTCTAAACTTTGTTAGTGCTGTTTCTTTGCTATTCTTTTACCCTTCTTGGTCATAGCGATGTAGTGGGAGCTGCAAGCTTCACGTGTCTAAACTTTGTCAGAGATCTTTGGCAAAGTTATCTGTGGTACCCATGAGCTGATGTTGCGTGTGGAAAGTGGATGATTGAACAGTAAAACTCACGTGCTTTCTACTTCACCAGAAATCTTTGACAGATTACCCGTAATTTTCGCAAAACTGAGTGTGCATGTGACAGGTGCTGACAAGGCTGAGAAAGTAGGTGCCTCTTCGATTTCTGAGATCGGCCCTCGTGGTCTCTGAGCAGCCCAGCTTTTGAGAAAGCAAGCGCCTCTTCGATTTTTGAGATCGGCCCTCGTGGTCTTTGAGCAGCCCAGCTTTTGAGAAATCAAACGCCTCTTCGATCTCTGAGATCGGCCCTCGTGGTCCCTGAGCAGCCAAGCTTTTGAGAAAGCAAACGCCTCTTCGATTTCTGAGCAGGCGCCCCTTCGATTTCTGAAGCTCCGTCGAGTGCAGATTTTTATAGAGGCTGGCATTAAGTTCCAAAGCACACTTGAATCTCCACCAGTAGAAGCTCCCTTCTTACACTTCTAAGATCTTGATTTGTCCGACCTCTTCTCTCTTCAACATCTTTGAAAATGTCTGGTCCTTCCGATCGTCGTTTTGACTTGAACCTTGGTGAAGAGGCAGTCGTGCCTTCTCTAGACAACATATGGCGCCCATCCTTCTTATCCCCTACTGGTCCTCTTACCGTTGGGGATTCCGTGATGAAGAATGATATGACCGTTGTGGTGATGGCCAGGAACATTCTCACTTCCAAAGATAACAGACTTCTTTCCAAACAGTCTGATGAGTTGGATGTTAAGGATTCTCTGGCTCTCAGTGTTCAATGTGCAGGTTCTGTGTAAAATATGGCCCAACGCCTATTTGCTCGAACCCGCCAGTTGAATCATTGGCGGCTGAAGTGATGAGTCTCAAGCAGGAGATTAGAGGGCTCAAGCATGAGAATAAACAGTTGCACATGCTCGCACATGACTATGCTACAAACATGAAGAGGAAGCTTGACCAGGTGAAGGAATCTGATGGTCAGATTTTACTTGATCATCAGAGGTTTGTGGGTTTGTTCCAAAGGCATTTATTGCCTTCGTCTTCTAGGGCTGTACCGCGTAATGAAGCTCCAAATGATCAGCCTCCGATGCCTGTTCCTTCTAGGGTTTTGTCCAGTACTGAGGCTTCGAGTGATCACCCTCCAGTGCCTTCTCTTTCTGGGGCTCTACCGACTGCTGAGACTTCTCCTAAGCAACCTTTGTGAAGGCCCCCTCTTGTTTGTTTATTTTGACTCATGTATATGTACATATTTGTAACTTATCGGAGATATTAATAAATAAGCTTTGCTTCATTTCAAAGTATTGTGTTAAATACACCAAAGCCTTCTTCACTAAGTTCTTTGAATTTTTCTTTTGTTGAAGCTTGTATGTTGAAGCTTTGTGAGTGAAGCATGTAGGTTGAGGTAGTGTTCCCTTAATTTCTCGAGTGAGGGAAACTTTTCAGTTGGAGACTTGAAAAATCCAAGTCACTGAGTAGGGTCGGCTATATGAATCTTAGAACGCCATTATGCTCGGTCCTGTGTCATGTCCTCCGTTAGATCCAAGTACTCTAAGTTTTTTCTTAGAGTCTCTTCCAAAGTTTTCCTAGGTCTTCCTTTACCCCTTCGGCCCTGGACCTCTATCCTGTAGTCGCATCTTCTAACTGGAGTGTCAGTAGGCCTTCTTTGCACATGTCCAAACCACTGTAACTGATTTTCTCTCAGCTTTCCTACAATTTCGGCTACTTCTACTTTACCTCGGATATCCTCATTCCTAATCTTATCATTTCTCGTGTGCCCACACATCCAACGAAGCATCCTCATCTCCGCTACACCCATTTTATGTACGTATTGATGCTTTACCGCCCAACATTTTGTGCCATACAACATCGCTGGCCTTATTGCCGTCCTATAAAATTTTCCCTTGAGCTTTACTGGCATACGACGGTCACACAACACGCTGGATGCATTCTTCCACTTCATCCATCCAGCTTGTATTCTATGGTTGAGATCTCCATCTAATTCTCTGTTCTTTTGCAAGATAGATCCTAGGTAGCGAAAGCAGTTGCTCTTTGGTATTTCCTGATCTCCGATCCTCACCCCTAACTCATTTTGCCCTCCATTTGCACTTGAACTTGCACTCCATATATTCTGTCTTTGATCGGCTTAGGTGAAGACCTTTAGATTCCAACACTTCTCTCCAAAGGTTAAGCTTCACATTTACCCCTTCTTGAGTTTCATCTATCAACACTATATCGTATGCGAAAAGCATACACCAAGGAATATCATCTTGAATATGTCCTGTTAACTCATCCATTACCAACGCAAAAAGGTAAGGACTTAAGGATTAGCTTTGATGTAATCCTACAGTTATGGGGAAGCTTTCGGTTTGTCTTTCATGAGTTCTTACGGCAGTCTTTGCTCCTTCATACATATCCTTTATGGCTTGGATATATGCTACTCGTACTCCTTTCTTCTCCAAAATCCTCTAGAGAATGTCTCTTGGGATCCTATCATACGCTTTTTCCAAATCTATAAAGACCATGTGTAAATCCTTTTTCCCCTCTCTATATCTTTCCATCAATCTTCGTAAGAGATAGATTGCCTCCATGGTTGAGCGTCCTGGCATGAACCCGAATTGGTTGTCCGAAACCTGTGTCTCTTGCCTCAATCTATGCTCAATGACTCTCTCCTAGAGCTTCATTGTATGACTCATTAACTTAATACCCCTATAGTTCATGCAATTTTGTACGTCGCCCTTATTCTTGTAGATAGGCACCAAAGTGCTCTTTCGCCACTCATTTGGCATCTTCTTCGTTTTCAAAATCCTATTGAAAAGGTCAGTGAGCCATGCTATACCTGTCTCTCCCAAGACTTTCCACACTTCGATCGGTATATCATCTGGGCCCATTGCTTTTATATGCTTCATCTTCTTCAAAGCTACAACCACTTCTTCCTTCCTGATTCAACGATAAAAGGAGTAGTTTCTACACTCTTCTGAGTTACTCAACTCCCCTAAAGAAGTACTCCTTTCATGTCCTTCATTGAAAAGATTATGAAAATAACCTCTCCATTTGTTTTTGACCGCGTTCTCTGTAGCAAGAACCTTTCCATCCTCATCCTTAATGCACCTCACTTGGTTTAGGTCCCTTGTCTTCTTTTCCCTTGCTCTAGCTAGTTTATAGACATCCAACTCTCATTCTTTGGTATCTAGTCGCTTATACATATCGTCATAAGCCACTAACTTAGCTTCTCTCACAGCTTTCTTCGCCTCTTGTTTCGCTCTTCTATACCTTTCACCATTTTCATCGGTCCTATCCTTGTATAAGGCTTTACAACATTCCTTCTTAGCCTTCACCTTTGTTTGTACCTCCTCATTCCACCACCAAGATTCCTTTTGGTGTGGAGTCAAGCCCTTGGACTCTCCTAATACCTCTTTTGCTACTTTTCGGATACAACTAGCCATGGAATCCCACCTTTGGCTAGCTTCCCCCTCACTATCCCACACACATTGGGTGATTACTTTCTCTTTGAAAATGACTTGTTTTTCTCCTTTTAGATTCCACCATCTAGTCCTTGGGCACTTCCAAGTCTTGTTCTTTTTTCACTCTTTTGATATGTACATCCATCACCAACAAGCGATGTTGATTAGCCAAGCTCTCTCTCCGGTATAACTTTGCAATCCTTACAAGTTATATGATCCCCTTTCCTCATTAGAAGAAAATCTATTTGTGTTTTGACGACCCATTCTTGTAGGTGATCACATGTTCTTCTCTCTTCTTAAAGAAGGTGTTGGCTAAGAAGAGATCATATGCCATTGCAAAATCCAAGATAGCTTCTCCATCCTCATTTCTCTCCCCAAAACCATGGCCACCATGAAAACCTCCATAGTTGCCTGTCTCCTTGCCTACATGTCCATTTAAATCTCCTCCTATAAATAACTTCTCCGTTTGAGCAATTCCTTGCACCAAGTCTCCAAGGTCTTCCCAAAATTTCTCCTTCGAACTTGTATCCAACCCTACTTGAGGTGCGTACGCACTAATCACATTGATGAGTTCTTGTCCTATTACAATCTTGATTTCCATGATTCTATCTCCTACCTTCTTGACATCTACAACATCTTGTGTCAAGGTCTTGTCCATGATGATGCCAACACCGTTTCTCGTTCTATTTCTGCCCGAATACCAGAGTTTAAACCCCGAGTTTTCTAGATCCTTTGCCTTAAGACTAACCCACTTAGTTTCTTGTAGGCACATAATATTTATCCTTCTCCTCACCATAACTTCCACTACTTCCATAGATTTTCCCGTTAGGGTTCCTATATTCCACGTTCCTAAACGCATTCTACTCTCTTGAACTCTACCCTTCTGTCCTAGCTTCTTCAACCTCCCCCGTCTAATAGGATCAAAGTACTTTTTTTGTGTGTCCTGTGTAAAGTTGATAGGAGCATATGCTCCCAAACAACTTTGAGTGAAGTCGTTCGAAAAGATGTTTCTATGGCCCCCTTGCTCATTTAACACTGCATCCGGGTGCTGATGGAGATACAGCGACCCTTGCTCACTTATCACTGTGCTCGGGCCACACAGCGCGCCACTTACTGGTGACGCCCTAGCTTTAGCGCGATTTCGTTCTGGATTCACTGTCGACTACCTGACGCCCTCCCCCTCCTCCTTTATCCGGGCTTGGGACCGGCAATGTAAGATAAACTTACACAGGCGGAGTTACTTTGATTCTGATGACTCGGGTTAAATTTGCTTTAATAGACTTAAATGTTGTCCTATGTTGTTTCTAATAAGGTTTTTATTTCTGCTTTTGTATATGTAAAAACTTGCATGGAAAGGTTGAAGCTATTATTGGGAAAAACGATGAGGCTATATTGAATTTTGAAAAGGTAATTTCTGGTCATTATGGTGATGCAAGTGTCCATCTCTCTCTCTCTCTCTCTCTCTCTCTCTCTCTCAGACACGCACATGCCCATGAGCATGCTTGCTCATATGCCCTTAAATGAATGCGTGTCATGCAAATACGAACTCACGTTTTGATGCTTCTATTCTTTGCAGGCTCGATCAATTGATCCATGTGTTGTAACATATATGGATGAGTATGCAATGCTTCTAAATACAAAGTCTGACTTTCCGAAGCTCAATAAATTAGTTCATGATTTGCTTATTGCTGATTCTACAAGGCCAGAAGTATTTGTGGCCTTATCTGTACTTTGGGAAAGGAAAGATGAGAGAGGATCTTTATCCTATGTTGAGAAGGTCTGTACTTTATGTTTGCTGGTTTTTAATTTACCTTATTTATATATCTCATAAGTTTCTTATTTATTTGCATCAGAGTATACGAATCGATGAGAGGCACATCCCAGGTTATATAATGAAGGTACTGATATGATCTTATATATGATAAGCTGCAGCATCTATGTTAAAAAATATCACCGTATCTTTCTTCTTACCCTGTTCTTAATGAGGAAACATGAATTTTTCCAAGCTCAGGGTAACCTTTTGTTATCAATGAAGCGAGCAGAAGCAGCTGTAGTTGCCTTCAGGGCAGCTCAAGAGTTGAGACCTGATATTCGTTCATATCAAGGTGGGACTTGTAAAGGAAAATACTCATCAGCATGACATGCATCTTATGTCGGCATTGAGTTTTTTATATTCGATTCAACCATTTTTTAAAAGAGAGAAATATGAAATAATTGCAGACACTTTATGATTGGTAACTCAAATATGTTTTCAGGTTTGGTTCATTCATATTTAGCTCTCTCTAAAATCAAAGAGGCTTTATATGCTTCCAGGGAGGCTATGAAGGCTATGCCTCAATCTGCGAAGGCTTTAAAATTGGTCGGGGATGTACATGCGAGTAACCCTGGTGGTAGGGAGAAGGTAAACCCATAACAGATTATTTCAGCATGAGTTCAGAAGTCAAGTTGATGTACTTGTGAATTCAACCTAATCTTGAAACAGGCAAAAAAGTTCTATGAGTCAGCCCTTAGGCTGGAATCTGGTTACCTTGGAGCTGCATTAGCTCTAGCTGAGCTCCATGTTAACGAAGGCCGCAATGGGGATGCTGTGTCACTGCTAGAGCGATATCTGAAGGACTGGGCAGATGACTCTCTGCATGTGAAACTTGCTCAAGTATTTGCTGCAACAAATATGCTCCAAGAGGCATTGTCGCATTATCAAGCTGCATTGAGGTTAAGTGTTATTTTGGATATCCAGAATCACTTTCTCACTGTTAGGACTTAAAATGTGCATTCTCATTAATTATTTGCTTGCGTGTGCTTGTGTGTGGTGTGGAAATTTTAGGGATCCCATAAATAGCAATTTAAGGAAGTCGTCCTGAAAAATAATTGAGGCCGTTAAAGAAATTAAATCCCAACTATTAGTGGCATGGGATTATAACACACTTTTGATCTGTTGTGCAATTCTGTATGATCTTATGACTATAAAGTGCTCAATTTTATTTTCTGACATGAATTGCAGGATAAACCAACAGAATGAAGCTGCAAAAAAAGGTTTAGAGCGCTTAGAGAAACAGATGAAGGTCTGTCATCCTGTGTATATAGCTTAAATGAGTGATTGGGTGTTTGGTTTAGATTGTTTAATATAATGATTTGCTCAACAATGGTGAGGCAATTGAGCAAGATGTAGTTTGAAAGTTGTACTTTCTGTAGGGGGTGGATCCAGATGCACCTGAAGAAGATGATGAAGAAAATGAGATCGATGATGCTGATGCAGACCAAGAAGAGACTGAGCTTCTTTGAATTATGCTAACCACAAGTATTCTCACAGCTTCCATGACGAGACTCTAGTTGCAAAGAATGCCATCGTTGGAAGTAGAGTGGGGAATTTTGCAATTCTGCAAGCAAACTGACCCACCGGAAATGAAATTCTTATCTTTCCGTGTCACAACAGGCCACCAACGGAAGGCGTAAGGTCATGCAGCATATATTGGGAGAAGGTGAGAATATTCACCAGTTGCTGCGTAGTTACGATCTTTGGGACCAAGGCAATCCTCCTAATGGTGGCAACCCTGTCATCTCCAATTCTTTACCAATTTTGTTGTCATATAAGTGTAATTCATTATGATCTCATGTTACAATGCAACTTGTATAAAGTGGAGTCTATATTCTCGCCCTTTGTACTTACTGGATTTAGATGTTCTTGCGAACCTTCGTGCTTACGGCTGCCCTAGTACTATGTCGTCTGTACATAATTGTGTCATCTGTCGTGAAAGTTGATTTTGACAAAGAACAAAAATTAGCTTCAGTAGTCATGAAACATCAGAATCAATGTTTTCTTCATGTGAACGTGGAAAAAGGCCACAAATGTTTCATATCAAAACACATTTGAAGGTTCGGACCAAAAACAAAAAGCACATGTTAAGGTGACGGATTCACTTATGTACACGGTAGAGCAAGTCGGATTCTCCATACCGAGCTCCACAAGGCGCCCGACTGGTCTCATAACCAAGCAAAAGCGTTGTGGAAGCTTGACGTCTAGTATGGGTTTGGTTCGGTGCCATTGGAGGGCAGTTGGGATTTGTTTAGCAGCTCCCTGCTCTCCGTTCATAAGATATTCAAGTCTGTTCTTTGTTTCTACAGACTAGAAAGGTTTCCTAGGAGTAGGTGCTCGGTTCTCCATAGACTGCAATCTTTGTTTGAGATGGAAAACTTCAACCTGCACGGCGACAAGTAGAGGATGTCGTTTGTGGCTTACAAAATAAAGAACTAAACCGTTGACATATAGATTTTGTAAGGTTTAGAGGCAACTTAATTCAGTAGTTAGCGAAAATTTCATACCTGTAGTTGGAATGACCTTGCTCGTTCTCCGGCAAGGACTCCTCTAGTTGAATGGAGCTCCTGCATTATATATTTAATCACCCCGAGTAGTTTGTCAGCAGCTTCCCGGCTGGCCAACGCAGCAGCTAACTGCCCTTGTAAAATTTCATTCTTTCTTATTAGTGCGGCCATCTTCGATTCATCATACTTGAAGGAGTTGATAGGGCCCCTAGTTTACTATCATTTTGTGGGAACGGCATCGTCGTTATCAGTTGAAAGCATTGTCCTGAAAATCCCTGCCTAGCACCGCCGAAGCTCCGTCTAAGCGCTAGGCGGTTGGCCATCGTTCCGATTAATGCTTAAGTGTTTGAAAATTAAGAAAGGGCGCCTATACCTACTGAGGCGGCCACCTAGACCGCCTAGGCACCCGCCTAGCCCGCCTAGATCCGCCTAAACACCTGCATAGGTTGCGACTCACTTAGATAGAAAATAGATAACTTTCATTTTGCATTTTATTTTTCCAATAAATTGCAAGAGACTTGTTGAATACTTAAAGGAACACACATTATATACTTGTTCTCCATGTTTTCATTATGTTCCAGTAGCTCATAATATATATGTCATTCAATTTTGTAATTTATGATGAAATCATATATATTTTAAGTATAAACAAACACTTATTTACAAGAAATATAATAGATTTAATTAAATCCGCTTAGTAGGCCTAGGCGCCCACTTAAACCCCGTCTGGCTGCCTAGGCGCTAGGCTCTAGCCTGCCGCCTGACTAACGTCTAGAGTCTTTTAGAACCTTGGTTGAAAGGTTTCCAGTTCCATGATGGTGAGGTTTTGAATTTTCAAAATCATATTCAGAAAGCATCTCCTTCGAAAAGTGTCTACCTCCAAATATGTTAGTCTGGACTCCTGAATCAGATTGACTGGTTTTCTTTTTCTGGTGGCTGAAATCAACATAATATAATGTCATTAATCCTCAAACTATGTTACGTTAAATGACAAATGACTGGGCACGGGGAAACAGATTTTAAGGCGGGCGGTTCCCAGCAGCCATGCGACATCCAAGGAACACCAAAGAAGAACTTCTGAAGTTTACCTGCAAGAAAGAACTTTCATCTTCGGAACTCTTTGCCACCTTAACAGTTGTGTGGTATTCTTCTTCGTCGTGGAATTGTTTCCCGAGGGAAACATTGCCAGAAACGGGATTTGGATCAACAAGCAAGGACTCTGACAAAGATTTTCTTCCAGAACCATCTTGTTCAATTTCAGATGCAAGATTTTGTCTGGTAACCGAATTAACTGAACGCTGGGAAGAACCATTACTCAGTTGACCGGCCAAGCCAGTGGATGATGAGCGTTTCCTGGGTAGCAAAGTCGCAGGGCCTTTGCTGGGAAAAGATCGACGACTCATGGATGATTCATTTTTTTCCATGGTCAGTACTTCAACCTGTAACATAAAAGTTGAGGTAATGAGGTTAGGTTTCATCAGAATTCAACTGAAGTCTAAAACAGAAGGACGAGTTTCTAATAACCTGATTTGTTGGTTCCTTTCTGCATCCCCTAAAAGAAACAAGAAAATTCTTTTCCTTGTGTTGCACGAGCTCTAGGCTGAAACCCTGAAAATATAACATAAGATTAGTGTTTAAAGTACCAGCCATGCTGCGTTATTTTAAAGGAAACCCTTTGCTAAAACTACGCTATTCAAAGGAAAATAAGAAATCAACACCAATGAAAATTATGCCGCAGGTAAAAATCACTGTTGCAAACCTTATTGGCGGTGATTGAAGGAGGCGATGCAGTGGCCACTGACCACTCAAGCTTCAAAATATCAAAGATAAGAGTCTCAGCATGTCCTGGAAGGATGAAATTTTTTTTCTTGGGACCGGAATATGAATGATAGACCACGTGTTTTTATCCAAGTGGTGGGAAATTGTATTTTTTAAGTTATTAACTTTTTAATACACATATCCTACCATTTGTATAATGACACTTGGTGTACCACCTTGTGTTCCCATCACACTGAAAAATCTCTTCTGGAAAGATTAAGGGAAAAACTGCCTTAAGGGTAAAATGCTTAGATATCAATGTTAACCAACAAGGTTCCAAGATTTTCAATTTTTATATTCGGTAAGTCAATACAAGGTGCTGGTGTTGCATCCTTTTTCAATGTTTCAAGCACTTACGAGGCATACGTTTTTTTCTTGCTTCCACCCCCAACAATATACCATTTGGTTCCACATAGGACGCCACAGCAACCAGCTCTTTGAGATGGACGGAAACCTCGTTTCTTTATTCTTGATCATTCCATCTGAGAAAAAAAGCCATGCCATTGGTAAACTTTACATTCTCATCCATAAAGAGATGAAATATCTGGCTGCATAATCCGGCAGTTTAAAAGATACAAGAATGAGAAAGAATTCACTCGCAGTTTCAAATTCCATCGAACACAAATGATTCAAAGTCTTGGATTTTGATGTGCCTCCAAATATAAAAAGAGTTTTATCATCATAAAGAGCTGCTACGTGGTTGGACCTCGCAGATGCTCCTGTTCCGCTGCACGTATATTAAGCTATAACAGAGTTGAGACAAAATCTCTGTCGAAAAGACAACGGCGTCTACCAAACAAAAATGGAGAAAGGTTCATTAGCAAGCATGTGACACGCAATATTTGTTGTAGGTGGTTCCATCAAAGAACAATATCATCAAAATCCCACAACTTGAGAAAAACCCACTCACGTGCAATGAGGGGGTAGCCAGGTCAACGACTTCAGATCACACGTATGCAAATCGTTCAATTTCCTCCCTTTAGTATCTTCACCCCCAAATAGGATTAATGAAGAGCTTGCCGTAACTACAGTGTGACCAGTGCGAGCAACCTGCCACGCGTGAGATATGTGGGGTGAGACTGTTTACCATTAACTTATCACTCCATTAAACAAAGGTAACTTTAATGAAAATCTTCTGATACTGTTCACTTTAACGAAAAACCACATTTTTACACTAAAAAGTCAATTATGGTACTATTCATTGTATCCTTTATTTGATCATTATCGTTAAAACTCAAAATTTTCGAGTCATTTTTATTAGTTTTCCTTTAAACGGAATATTAGGCAACTAATTCACAATTCCTAAGCAAGACATAACTTACACACATGGTAAGAAAGGTGTACATAGTTCTAACAATCTAGCAATTAGTTACACTTATTGGTTCTCTATAGTTTTATTCAGATATGGAACCACCGGATACATGTCCGTTTAGCATCTTCACCTAAAAATTTGCTCTTCTAGTCCTATTCAAGTGTTTATGTTTTGTGTCTTGATGTTTTTCAGCAATTGTTTACTATAATAAACTATATTTGTCTCCTACTTGTACGCCGTGAAACATACATACAAATACAACCAACAAAGAAAGATATCCTATCTGTGCATCATCTAGCAATTCATCCCCAGATTCACCACCAACCACTATCATCTTGTTCCCAAATACAGCAGCCGCATGCTGTTTGAGAAAAATTATAATAAAGCTTTAGCTTTCACCAACATCATCCCGCATTAACCAGATCAATGCACCATATGAACACAATCACAAGAATAAATAATAACAATGTACATTGAAGCTGGGTGTAGGCTTGTCCTGTTAGACTATAGGTTTTGTGCTGTGATTCAATGGAGTTTGTATGAATTTCTGGAAGAAAGAAGAATGAAAGTTGCAGAGAGCATTTACAGTGATGAGTGCAAAACTAATTTCATTGCTTCCATTATTCTCTCTACACTGCAATCAGATATTACCATTGTAACTGAACCACTCTCTCTCCTCTAACAGAAAGAAATGATCTCAACCCTCCATGTCATCTATCCTATGAGATAGTTACATGTGGCACACAATATCACTTTCAACTTAATCTAGAGCATCCATTTAGAATATGATCCAAGGGCTCTGATTAAAACAAGCAAAATGGCTAAACCTATTTCTACTAATACACTTACACACTAACACTCCCTTCTAAGTGTTTAGCAGAAATCACCTCCAAAGCTTTCCTCAAGTACTCAAATCGATCTCGATCCCTTGCCAAGGCCTTTGTAAATATATTTGCAATTTGCTCCTTAATGTTGCAATACACCATATCAATCTCACCATTATGCAATGCATCTTTGATGAAATGAAACCTTTTGTTGATATGCCTTGTCTTATGATGTGCCACTGGATTCTTCGAAATTGCTATGGCATTATCACATAAAATCTGAGTTGGCTTCACTTGTTCCTCACCAAAGTCTGAGAGAACAAACCTTAACCAGATGGCTTGTGCAGTTGCTTCTGCAGCACTTACATACTCTGCCTCTGTAATGGACAATGCTACACTACTTTGTTTGATTGAGGCCCAAGAAAATGCTCCATAACCAAAACTAAAAGCATAACCCGAAGTACTCTTCATGTTATCTTCACTCCCTGCCTAGTCACTTTCACAATAGCCAATAAGCACAACATCTTTTCTTTTCTCATATGCAATTCCATAGTCCAGTGTTCCTTGGATATACCTCAACACCCTATTTGCAATTCCTATGTGCTTTTTGGTTGGATTATGCAAGAATCTTGCTAGCAAACTTGCAGCAAACATAATATCAGGTCTAGTAGCTTATAAGTATAACAGACTACCAACAATATTTCAATAAAGACTTTCATCAGCCATCTCACTCCCTATTTGTACCATACTTGACCAATCCCGAAACTACTGAGTACCGATCAACGTTATATTGTCAATGACCCAGAAGAGTTTCCCTCCAACTAGGAGGCCAATCACAGCACGACACGTGTCGACATCAGAAGCCAATCATAGCACGACACGTGTCAACATCAGAAGCCAATCACAACACGACACGTGTCAATGTCAGAATGAAACTAGAAACTCTCTTCTATAAATAGAGATCATTCTCTCACAATATTTTCTAATGTCATTTGTACTAAATCATTCACTAGTACTCACTAAAGGAGAGCTTGAACCTATGTACTTGTGTAAACCCTTCACAATTAATGAGAACTCCTCTACTCCGTGGACGTAGCTAATCTGGGTGAACCACGTACATCTTGTGTTTGCTTCCATGTCCCTATCCCTTTACATACTTATCCACACTAGTGACCGGAGCAATCTAGCGAAGGTCACAAACTTAACACTCTATGTTGTACCAAAGTCCTCACTGATTTTGTGCATCAACATTTGGCGCCGTCTGTGGGAAAGACACTTATTCCCAATCTCTTCAGCTTTGTCAAACTGGTTTCCACCATTCGTACACTCACTTTTGACCAGGCATCCCTCTCCAACATGGGGAGCGAAGGAAGCCACAGCACACAGAATGAGACCCCTCTTGCACCTAGTGCGAAGCAACGAAAGAAGGATGGAAATAGGGTTGCTCTTCAAGCTAAAGTCGATGAGCTAGAAGCTCAAAACAACAAGATAGCAATGAAGAATGAGGTCCTCCATGAGCAGTATGAGAAGCTATTTGAGACGTTCCACGAAACTATGCGTACTCAAACACGTAAGCTTGTTGCCCCTGTGGATATCAACCATCATCTGGGTGCCCCCTCCAGCACGGAGGGTCACCTTCCTTCGACATGGGTGTCCCTGATGAGGAGCAAGCTAATCATCAAAACATTGATCAACATGAGACTTCTCTTGACCCAGCTGCTTCGACCCAAAGCAGTAGAAGTGGATGAAGACACTTCCTTGCAGAAAGGTTGGAAGGATTGAAAGCCGTTTATCGTGACTGCCGAGACTTCCTAAAGCAACATCGAGAGAATCCTCTCCACATATGCTCGAAGATCAATGACCCAAGGGTTTATGAAAGACTTGGTCCCCTCCCACAACCCAGGCCAACTGCCAATCTAGGGAAGGAACGACATGTACTAGAGGAACATGAAGGTACATGGGACTCTGAGGTATTCCGACAGACTCGCCCTAGAAGTCAGTACGGTGAGTCCAAGGAAAAATCACACACCTTTGCTCAAACTTTCCTACTTCCAAGAGGCGATGAAGACTTACGAAAGAAAATACCAATGGTACATGACTCCACTTAAGACCCCCTTATCCTACAGTTTCTTGAGGAAGTAAACAAGTTGAAAGCTGAACGTCAGGCCGAGATACCTGACTGGAACCAACCCAGGCCTGGCCTTCTCACAAGGAGGATCCTCGACACCCCCCTTCAAGCAAAGACAAAACAAAAGCTTGGTTTACAACTCTATACTGGAAGGGAAGACCCAATTGAACACATTAACCTCTTTGAGTCCACCATGGCATATCGGATGCACATCGACGAAGAGTGATGTCTTCTCTTCCCCTCCACCCTCTTTGGCGGAGCTCTAAACTGGTATTGCCGTCTTCCACCTAAGATAGTAGACTCATTTGAGGAACTGAGGAAACTATTTGTCTCTCAACACATCTTCCATACTGATCACTTACATTTTACAGATGACTTGTACACTATTTGCCAGAAGCTGGACAAGTCACTACGAGAGTATGCTGGTCGTTTTAGCCATGAGTATTCTCGCTGCGCTGAGGCAGATGACAATACCGCCCTCAAGGCCTTCACGGAAGGCCTACGTGATTGTTTCTTCAAGTACATGATCAATGCCAACACTTGGAAGACTTACTCTGAGGTGATGGCACAAGCTTACAACCATGCCTCCGTCGAGGTAAGGACATATCAAGGGAAACCCCCCACAACCACCCCTTATCAGCAAGTAGGGAGTGGAAGCCAGATCCAACCAAATGAGAAGACCTCGACCTTCCAAACGACAGTGGTGCCTCCCCCTACCTTACTTAATACTTTGCCAAGTCAATAGACATATCAATCTCAAGGCAAAATGAAAGATTTTCATCCTCACCAGTCTCATTTTAGCAAAAAGAGTAAAGGATACTACTGCGATAACCAAGGGTATCGCCATGATAATCCCCAAACCCAGGCAGTCAACACAATGGGTCAAGCACGTGTCAGGACAGCCCATACCCCGAGGTATGAGGCATACACATCTTTGAATGCCACATGCGTGGCCATTTACCCCACGTCGAGGTATGAGGCATAGCACACCTGATACCGAAGCCAAAGTCGAGGCACCCGGATTATAAGCCCATGAAGAACACGGGCACGTTTTGCTGCTACTACGAGCATAACGGCCATAACGGCGAGAAGTGTATCACCCTTCGTGATCATATTAAAGCTTTGGCACGTGAATGAAAAATTAATCAATTCCTCATTCACCTTCCAATGGGTAACCGTAACCAATGCCAGGTGAATGTGATATATTCCATAAGTGGTGGCACACCCATATCTAAATCTTCCAACAGGGCCATGAAAAATAGTGAACATGTTTTAATGTCTAACCACCAAGTGTTTCACGTGGAAGACGTCAGGGGAGGTAAGTATCAAAAGCCTAACTAGGAGCCAATATGTTTCTACCATGAGGAAGAAAGAGGTGTCATTTACCCTCACAACGACACACTGATTGTGGAAGCTCACATAGCCAACTTTGAAGTACGACGAATCCTGGTAGACACGGGGGTTTTGGTTAATATCATGTTTGCTGAAGCTTTCAGGGCACTTAATGTAGCTGAACACTTGCTCGATCGCTCGATTTCCCCTCTAATAAGCTTCTCCGGTGATATCGTGCAACCTTTGGGGAGCATACACTTACCTTTCACCATTGGTACAAGCCTTTATGTAGCTATCATTACCACTAACTTCCTGGTGGTTGATTGCCCAACGGCATACAATGTCATATTCGGACGCACATGCATCAATGATCTCAAGGCCATGATATCCACACATATGTTGTTGATGAAATTTCCAACCCCCTATGACAATGGTTACATCAGAGGAGATCAACTTAGTGCACGATCATGTTACAACACTTCGGTCAAACAACAGCACCTGCCTGTGCATAAGGAAACCCTTTCTATACATGACCAAGTCATAAATACCAGCCCAAACGAAGCCAACTTGGATCTTCACGGTGGCAATAGTCAACCCGACGATCCTCGAGATGACTCTTTCACCCAGCAAGCACAACCCGCTGAAGAGTTGGAGAAGGTCTCTATCTCAAAAGATTATCCAGATCGCATGGTAAAGATTGGCACCACTTTGTCACTACCCATTCGGTTGGCATTGATCTCATTTTTGCAAGAGAACACTGAGGTCTTTGCATGGTCATACGAGGACATGCCAGACATCTTTCCCGATATCATCTATCATCACATAAGTATTGACCCCAAGACCAAGCCAGTGAGATAGAAGCGAAGATTTTATGACGCTGAACGGTACGAGGCAATGAAGGCAGAAGTTGAAAAACTCAAAGGTATAAGCTTCGTCCGCGAAGTCAATTATCCAACGTGGGTAGCAAATGTTGTCCTTGTTAAGAAGAATTCGACCAAGGATCTCCTACTCCAAAAGGTCTTGTGAAGAATGTGCGTCGATTACACCGACCTAAACAAATGATGCCCGAAGGATAGCTTTCCTCTTCCTCTCATAGATAGACTTATAGACTCTACGACAGGGTGTGGACTCCTAAGCTTCATGGATGCTTACTCAGGATACAACCAAATCCTTATGAACCCTCCAACCAGGTGAAGAATGAACTCATCTTCATGCCACCAACCAGGTGATGAAATGTACAACCCGTACTCTCCTTCATGCCACCAACTAGGTGATGAAATGTACAACCCGTACTCTAATATCATTTGGCAACTTACCATTTATGCCACCAACCAGGTGAAGAAGGAACTCATCCTCGTGCCACTAACTAGGTGATGAAATGTGATGAAAGGTGATGAAGGAACTCACCTTCGTACCACCAACCAAGTGATGAAAACAATTCACCATTCATTACACCTACTAGAAGACGAGTGGTACAACTTGTATATGTGAACTCCTAGCATTCACAAATAATCAAAAGCCCTCAAGCTTGACAACTCAACTAGGGGAGCACTTATGCCCAACAAGAGTTATAGTCACCAACAAAGTCTTATTGCAAGCCAACAACAACTTCAGTGCATGGCATACGAAGATCAAGCTATTCAGCCCTCTTGCATCTGCTTCAAACATTTCCCCTCTGTAAGAATGCAAACATTACAACTCGTAGAAAGCTTCACACACTCTTGATAAAGACAGTGTGAAGCAAAAGCAATTTATGGTGCCAACAAGAGCTTCATCAAAGGAGTTCAACCACAATTCTCAAAAGCTTCACACACTCTTGATAAAGACAGTGTGAAGCAAAAGCAATTTATGGTGCCAACAAGAGCTTCATCAAAGGAGTTCAACCACAATTCTCAAAAGCTTCACACACTCTTGATAAAGACAGTGTGAAGCAAAACCAATTTATGGTGCCAACAAGAGCTTCATCAATGGAGGGCAACCACAATTCTCAAAAGCTTCACACACTCTTGATAAAGACAGTGTGAAGCAAAAGCAATTTATGGTGCCAACAAGAGCTTCATCAAAGGAGTTCATCCATAATTCTCAAAAGCTTCACACACTCTTGATCAAGACAGTGTGAAGCAAAACCAATTTATGGTGTCAACAAGAGCTTCATCAATGGAGGGCAACCACAATTCTCAAAAGCTTCACACACTCTTGATCAACACAATGTGAAGCAAAACCAATTTATGGTGCCAACAAAAGCTTCATCAAAGGAGTTCAACCACAATTCTCAAAAGCTTCACACACTCTTGATCAAGACAATGTGAAGCAAAACCAATTTATGGTGCGAATAAAAGCTTCATCAATTGAGGGCAACTACAATTCTCAAACCTTTGAAGCAAATTCAAGACTGTTCGAAGCAAATTCAATTTATATGGTTTATCCAAACCTTCGACTACTACAAGGTGTGGCTTGCATCACAATCTCTTGCTCAACAATGTGGAAGAAAAATTTGTATATGTTGTCTCTCCCACATTTTCAAATTTCTAGTTTCCCAAAAAAAAGAAAAAAAAGAAAGAAAGGGAAATTCAACAAAGCTTCATCAATGGAGGACAACTACAAATTCTCAAAAGCTTCACACTATCTTGATCAAGATAGTGTGAAGCAAAATCAATTCATGGTACCCAAAAAAAGCTTCAACTCCAAAGCTTCACCTACAAAGCTTCAACACAAAAGCTTCACCAATAAAAGCTTCATCAATAAAGGACAACTACAAATTCTCAAAAGCTTCACACTATCTTGATCAAGATAGTGTGAAGCAAAATCAATTCATGGTACCCAACAAAAGCTTCAACTCCAAAGATTCACCTACAAAGCTTCAACTCCGGAGCTTCACCTACAAAAGCTTCAACACAAAAGCTTCACCCAAAAAAGCTTCAACACAAAAGCTTCACCAATAAAAGCTTCATCAATGGAGGACAACTACAAATTCTCAAAAGCTTCACACTATCTTGATCAAGATAGTGTGAAGCAAAATCAATTCATGGTACCCAACAAAAGCTTCAACTCTAAAGCTTCACCTACAAAGCTTCAACTCCAAAGCTTCACCTACAAAAGCTTGACCCACAAAAGCTTGACCTACAAAAGCTTGACCCACAAAACTTCACCCACAAAAGCTTCACCTACAAAACTTTAACACAAAAGCTTCACCTACAAAAGCTTCACACTATCTTGATCAAGATAGTGTGAAGCAAAATCAATTCATGATGCCCAACAAAGCTTGACCTACAAAAGCTTGACCCACAAAAGCTTGACCCATAAAAGCTTGACCCACAAAAGCTTCACCTACAAAAGCATGACCCACAAAAGCTTGGTCCACAAAAGCTTCATCCACAAAAGCTTCACCTACAAAACTTCAACACAAAAGCTTCACCTACAAAAGCTTCACACTATCTTGATCAAGATAATGTGAAGCAAAATCAATTCATGGTGCCCAACAAAGCTTCAACCTCAAAGCTTCAACACCAAAGCTTCACCTACAAAGCTTTAAAAATATATATATATATATATATATATTTTTTAATCAAAAATTCAAAAATTCAAAAATTCGGAAATTCGAAAATTCAAAAATTCGGAAATTCAAAAATTCGAAAATTCGAAAAAATAAAATCGAAAAAAAAAATTGCCTAGGCCTCCTCTTCTTTGGGCCTAACAACTTTCATAACAAATATATATAAAGAAGGAGTTTTGGGCTACCACTTAGAAAGGAAATGCCTCATTCGTCAACTCCCTCGACCAGAGACTTGGGGGACTCCTACCATATGCTACTGCACCTTGATACTCAGAAGTCTCACAACCACTCAGTGACTTGGATTTTTCAAGTCTCCAACTGAGAAGTTTTCCTTACTCGGGAAATTAAGGGAGCATTACCTCAACATACATGCTTCACTCTCAAAGCTTCAACATACAAGCTTCAACAAAAGAAAAAACTCAAAGAACTTAGTGAAGAAGGCCTTGGTGCATTTAACACAATACGTTGAAATGAAGCAAAACTTGTTTATTGATATCTCCAATAAGTTAAAAATATGTACATATACATGAATCAAAATAAACAAACAAGAGGGAGCCTTCACAAAGGTTGCTCATGAGAAGTCTCAGCAGTCAGCAGAGCCCCAAAAAGAGTAGGCACTGGAGGGTGATCATTCGGAGCCACAGTACTGGGCAGAATCCCAGAAGGATGAGGCACCGAAGGTTGATCATTTGGAGCTTCATTACGCGGTACAGCCCCAGAAGACGAAGACAATAAATGCCTTTGGAACAAACCCACAAACCTCTGATGATCAAGCAAAATCTGACCATCAGATTCTTGCAACTGGTCAAGCTTCCTCTTCATGTTTGTAGCATAGTCATGTGCGAGCATGTGCAACTGTTTATTCTTATGCTTGAGCCCTCTGATCTCCTATTTGATACTTATCACTTCAGATGCCAATGATTCAACCTGGCAAGTTTGAGCAAATAGGTAATGAGCCATATTAGACACATAACCTGCACATTGAACACTGAGAGCCAGAGAATCCTTAACAGCCAACTTATTAGACTGTTTGGAAAGTAGTCTGTTATCTTTAGGAGTGAGAAGGTTCCTAGCCACCACCGTAGCTGTCATATCATTCTTCATCACAGAGTCCCCAACGGTAAGAGGACCAGTAGGGGATAAGAAAGATGGGCGCCATATGTTGTCTTGAGAAGGCATAGCTGCCTCTTCACCAAAGTTCAAGTCAAAACGACAGTCGGATGGGCCAGACATTCTCAGAAATGATGAAGGAGAAATGAGGTGCAATAAATCTCTGAAGTAAGGGGAAAATTCCTACAAGCAATAACTCTCCGAATGTACTTCTTGCAGACAATTGGTGCCCTTATAAAAGAAAGGGCAACAGGGCCGTTAGTTCAAGAATCAAAGATGCACCACTCTCCGGATTCCGAAGAGGCACCACTTCTCACACGCAACATCAGCTCATCGGGTACCACAGATAACTTTGCCAAAGATCTCTGACAAAGTTTAGACACATAAATTTTGAAGGTCCAGCTACCCTACTATTACCCACAGGGGTAAAGGAACAGCACCACTGCTCCCAATGTGTGTCAACCTCTATGCTCCGTGGCAAGGCAGACTGGCAAAAATGCCCAACCTTTACTCACATTCGAGAAAACACTCCCAACAAGATTGCTTGCTCAAAAATCGAAGAGGAACCACTCTCCGAATCTCGAGAGCCAGACTCCCAACGGGATTACTTTATCAAAAATCAAAGAGACACTGCTATCCGAATCTCAAGAGTCAGACTCCCAACAGGATTGCTTTCTCAAGAATTGAAGAGGCACCGTTATCAGAATCTCGAGAGTCAGATCCCCGACAGGATTGCTTGTTCGAAAACCAAAGAGGCACCACTATTTAAACTTCGAGAGCCAGATTTCCTTGGATAATGTTTGTTTGCAATCTTTACACGCAACATCAGCTTTTCAGATACCACAGACCACTTTTTCAAAGTGCTCTGACAAAGTTAAAACATGTGAAGCTTGCAGCTCCCACTACATTGCTATGACCAAGAAGGGTAAAGGAATAACATTATTACTTGCTTAAAAATCGAAAAGGCACCGCCCTCCGAATCTCGAGAGCTAGACTCCCAATAGGATTACTTTCTCAAAAATCAAAGAGGCACCGCTCTTCGAATCTCAAGAGCCAGACTTCTAACAGGATTGCTTTCTCAAAAATCGAAGAGGCACCGTTCTCCGAATCTCGAGAGCAAGATCCCCGACAGGATTGCTTGTTCGAAAACCAAAGAGGCATCACTCTCCGAACTTCGAGAATCAGATTTCCTTGGATAAAGTTTATCTACAATCTTCACACGCAACATCAGCTTTCCAGATACAACATACCACTTTTTCAAAGTGCTCTGACAAAGTTAAAACACGTGAAGCTTGCAGCTCCCACTACATTATTACGACCAAGAAGGGTAAATGAACAGCATTACTACTTGTTGTTAGGGAAACTCCTATATATGTTGACCTCCATCCTCCACTGACAGGCAAACCTGCAAAAATGCTCAACCTTTCCTCATATCTGAGAAGGCACTCCCAATGAAGCCTCTCGAAATACTCAGCTTTCTTCCCCCCAATAATACCTATGCAAACTAGCCACACCAGAGCAAGAGAATCTCATATCATCAGGGTCAAAAGCAAAAGTATCTCATATCATGCTTTTTCCTTATCTTTTCCTTTGCCCTTGTTTTTACCAGCAAGACAAGGTGAAAGAGAACAATCAGTCAGCACTTGGAATCAAGCTTCCAGTCAGGAACTGACTGCCTGGAACCCCTTACCTGACTACTTACCCGGCATTGCTCTTAAGTATTCATCTTCAACATCTTATGCTTCCAAAAAAGATACCACATTTGTCTGAAAAACAGATAGGGCAAGTGAGAAGGATACAAGGAAGCATGTGGAGACAAGCGCAATAGAACACGTGCTGATTTATCCACCACTTCGTCAACAGTAAAAGTATCCCATATCATCAAGGTCGAACGCACTCTTGATTTGATGAACTGTTTTGACCCTCAAATTCTTGAGTCGGCCTTATACTCTAAAGGAAACCAGAAAACCCTCCAGCCCAGTTCAAGAATAAGCCTGTGGAAAGTTACTTCTTTAAAAGCAAAAGTATCTCATATCATCTCTTCTCCATTTGCTTCTCCTTATCCTTGTTGCTGTTTACGACACAAGGAGAAGGAGAACAATCAATCGAAAGCTGAAGTTGAACCTCCGATCCAGGTTGTTTGCTTGGAAGTCTGATTGCTTACCTTGTCTGTTACCTCTTTCGGCAAATCTCTTAGCTCGGCGACTTGGGGGACTCCTACTATAGGGTTTTGTAACGCACTTGACCAAACCCGAAACTAAAAGTAAGCTTCAAGTGAAATTGATATATTACCTTGTGCATCTTTATCGGTTAAGGATACCACCCCTGGATGGAGGAAAAATACTTCCAAAGAAGATGCCACATCTACGTATGAGACAGATAAGGCAAGTGAAAATGATACCACACTTCGGTACTTAGAAGTTTTGTGATTACTCAATGGCTTGGATCTTATAAGTCCCCAACTGAGGAGCTTCCCTCGCTCAGGAACTTAGAGGAGCACTGTTTGTACAATACTTGACCAATCTCGAAACTACTGAGCACTAGTCAACGTTATACTGTCAAGGACCCAGAAGAGTTTCCCTCCAACCAGGAGGCCAATCACAGCATGACACGTGTCGACATCAGAAACCAATCATAGCGCGACACGTGTTAACATCAGAAGCCAATCACAACACGACACGTGTCAATGTCAAAATGAAACTAGAAACTCTCTTCTATAAATAGAGATCATTCTTTCACAATATTTCCTTATGTCATTTGTACTAAATAATTCACTAGTACTCACTAAAGAAGAGCTTGAACCTATGTACTTGTGTAAACCCTTCACAATTAATGAGAACTCATCTACTTCGTGGACGTAGCTAATATGGGTGAACCACGTACATCTTGTGTTAGCTTCCCTGTCCCTATCTATTTACATACTTATCCACATTAGTGACTGGAGCAATCTAGCGAAGGTCACAAACTTAACACTTTCTGTTGTACCAAAGTCCTCACTGATTTTATGCATCAACATTCCCATTAACTTTGGTTAACTTTTCATTTGCTGCAAGTGGAGTTGCAACATGTTTGCAATCCTTCAATCCAAGCTTCTCCAGCAGAGTCTTTACATATTCCTTTTGATGTAGGAAGATGCAATCTTTTGTTTGAATTACTCTAAGACCCAAGAAGTGATGCAACAGACCCAGATCCGACATCTCATATTTTCTCATCATTTCTGCTTTAACATCCATCAATACACTAGAACTCCTTGTGTATATGATGTCATCCACATACAAGGAAACAATAAGAATTTCTACCTCAGTTGCCTTGATGTAAAAAGAGTTACCTCACTTAGACTTTTATGAAAGCTAACATTATAAAAATAAGAGTCCATCTCTTTATACTAGAACCTTGGTGCCTGTTTCAAACCATATAAGCCTTTTTTTAGCTTGTAAACCTTATCCTCTTTACATGCAATCATAAATCCAAGTGGTTGGTCCATACACACTTCTTAATTTAGAACCATATTCAAGAATGCAGATTTCATATCAAGTTGGAACAACTTCCACCCTTTCTGTGCAGCTAAACCAATTAGAGTTATAATGGTATCAAGCCTTGCCACAGGGGCAAATGTCTCATTGAAATCAGCCTCAGGCTTTTGAGGGTACCCATTTGCGACCAGTCTTTCTTTATTCTTTTGTATGGATCAATTTAGGTTCAATTTTGTCTTGTAGATCAACTTGACACCAACTACTGGTTTATCAAATGGTCTGTCAACAAGTTTCAAAGTGCAATTATTCTTTATCATAGCAATTTTTTCCTCCATTGCCTTCTACATGAGTCATCTTTGGCTGTCTCCTCAAAACTCCCAGGCTCAACTATACACAGATTTCATTTGCATACACTTTTATCAAACTCTTGAATTTTAGTAAAGTGTGATCATATTGTTGGGGGCCTGTGCTATTTTGCATTGAGACCAATCTTGAACCATTTTCAATTAATTCACAAGTTTTAGATGCTGGTATCAGAGACTCATCATTTACATTACTTATGTCACTTGAACTTCATTCTTCCCTTTGTTCACAAAGATCTACATCAGTTATTGGTACACTGATATTCTTCTCACATTGACATTTCCAATCCCATCAAGCATTTTCATCAAATATAGCATCCCTTGATACAATCATCTTCTTTGAATCAAGGTCATAAAGTCTATAACCTTTCTCACATGTACCATACAAAAAAAAAATGCATTTAACACTGGTTTCATCCAACTCCTGTCTGAGATGACTTGGAATGTGAGCAATAACATATTGAACCAAAGACTTTTAAGTGCTTAATTTCATGCTTCCACTATAAGCCTTAAAATGAGTCTTTTTGTCAAGAGACTTAGTGGGACACCTATTCAAGATGTACACTGCTATGTTGAAAGCTTCAGCCTAAAATTCAAATGGAACCCTATTTTCAAACAGTATGCATTTTGCCATTTCTACATGGTTCTGTTCTTCCTTTGAATTACACCATTTTGCTGAGGTGTATAAGCAATTGTAAGCTATCTTTTCATGCCCATTTCTTCACAAAACTCACTGAATTCAACAGATGTGTACTCCACTCCTCTATCACTCCTCAACCTTTTCAACTGATATCCACTTTGTAACTCAACTATGGCCTTAAACTTCCTAAATATACCAAACACTTCTGACTTGTATCTTAAGAAATAGACCCATCACATTCTTGTGCAATCATCTATAAAAGTAAGGAAATACCTATTCCCAGCCTTTGTAGGAGTTTGCATAGGTTCACATATGTTAGAATGAAAAAGTTATAAAGGGAGAGATGCCCTCTATGGTGCTTCCTTTGGAAATGCATATCTACAATGCTTCATAAACGCATCCTTCACATATCTCATCTGTCACTTTGACTTCAGGTAATCCCAGCACTATATCTTGTTCTTTGAGTTGTCTCAGATTGCCCATATTCAAGTGTCCTAGGCTCACACCAGCTTTTAGAGCAATCTGCATCTCAAGTTGGAGTTTCAAGGGAAAACTTCTATTTCCTTTCATTGGTATCTTGGCTACCAAGTTTGACAGAGAGCAATTGTGGAACCAAAAACAAAAAAATCAATGGAGGTGACACGTGGACTTCTTGGGTTAAAAAGACAAATTACCCTCGAGGCACACCGGGATTCCCACGCACAAGCAGCAGACAATAACGACTCAATCAAGGAAGAGTCAAAGGTGATCAAAATGGTATTTATTCAAAACCCTTTCATCATTCCTCATCAAATCCCCACTCAAAAGGTAACTCCCAATTTTCCTATTCTAATTGTGATTAATTACCAAATTAATTGCAAGATATTATTTGACATAATATCTTGCAATTATATTAAAAACAAAAACCACCATAAGTGGCCGGTCCATATTTCTCCAAATAGGGCCGGCCACACCCCTACATATAGTCCCATTTTTTTTCTTTAAAAAGCTAAGTTCATTCTCTCCCAAAAAATTCCTAAACACTTTTTCTTTCAAATTCTAACCTTGGCGTCAGAGATTCTTCGGCCAAAGCCCCTCATTCATAGTAGGCATAGGTGACTTTTGGCCTTAATCTTAGGTGTTATTATTTTGCAGGTGCATTTTTGTCAAAGGTGAAGATGGCAGAAATTTGCATCCACAAATTGGTGCTTTCATTGAGAGCTTGATTCACATGCTCGAAGAAGACTTTCGCATTCAAAGTTTCTCTCATTTGTAAATTTTTCATACTTTCTTATTCTTAGAATTTTTTAAGTTTTTTGAATAAACGTGAGAAAAAAATACAATGATGGGAAATTTAGAAACCACGACAAACGGAACTTCCTACGTTCAAAGATTCAGATCAAATGATGGAGGACGAGACGTAGCCCTACCACGACGATCCATGAGGCTCAATATAATGGCAAGATGAGCAACTTTGCCACCAAGGAACACCACCACCATGGCAGCCATGAGGACCACCGTGGCAGTGGGGAGTGGGCCAGCTCCATGGCAACAAACCTATGGTGAGTAAGGAGTAGTAAGGCAGCCAATAGCCTAGACCCACGCCACTTTGAAGCAACAAGCCTAGGCGCTAGAAGCAGCACAAGCTACCGCTCTAGCAACGTAGGCCCAAGCCTCGTCCACTTGGCGTATGGCCCAATTTACAGCCCACGCTGCAAGGCAGCCAAGCCAGGCCTAGCTCGAGCTAGCCCAAGCCACAACCTTAATAGCATAAGCCTAAGCAGCTGCAAAAGAAGAAGTAGCCCACTCCAACGGTCAAACCCACGACCCTCCTAGCAGCCCAAACCGATCCAAGATCGGTTTAACTGTCCCAACTTCATATTTCTGGACCGACAGTTGAACCATGAGGTATTTTCACCCCATTTCTCTACAGATTTGACATATCCTAACTTAAATCTCGCGTCTGGAGTCCATTACACTTCCACTACCCAATGAGATGCATACCGTCCAAGCTCTTCCAACCCAAATGGTGAACAACACTTGTCTCGACAAGTCATAGAGTTGACAAGAACCCTCACGCAGCAGACTATCTTGGTGAATCAGCTCTTACAGTGTATCGAGATCGAGCGTTCCCCAAACGAGGTGTCCCAAAGTAGGACAAAGGCAGACGACGAACCTATCCAGTAGTGTCCCAGTAAGCAGTTACTCAACCAATCACGAACTGAGCATTCTAGTAGTGTACACTCCCAACTGGACCCCCAAGGTAGCATATACCCTCGTCTTAGCGTGCAGAGGAGTGTGCATTCTCAGTTAGGCCTACGAACGAGCATACATTCATGGTTAGGCTCACACTTTGATAATCAACATGAGCAACCTTCCAGACGAAGTGTTCATTCATGGCTAGGCTCGCAATGAGCATCATCCACCTTACATCGAAGTAGGCAGCACGAATGAGGGAAAAAAGATCTGGCTCAAGTTCAACCGGCAACTTGCGAGAAATTCGCTCGCCTACTAAGAATGTACCACATGCATCGCAACCATGGCATAGTAAGTTGAACATATGGAAGAGCAGCCTAAACCAGTAGGTCATGATCGGGGGTAGCCAAAAGTTCCACTACCTAATAAAGCAAATTCAGACAGAAGTAGAAAGACTTATTATCGAGCGATTATGCGATTTCCAATGTAACAAAGCTATTAATAAAGCGTTCCGACAAGACATGACCAACATAAATAGGTTACCCTTCATTGACAAGATCGAACAGATAAAACTATCCCACATACATTGTCAAATACAAAGATTACTTATGTTATGACAAACGAGCCGTTTAGCTTAATGGCGCGCCAGGGGCAAACAAGTATCAAAAGGACACATCAGCTTAACCACCAAGAACCGAGGGCAGTCCTTATTCTCAACACTCCAGATTGTTCAATATTGAAGCAACACATCACCAATAGCCGAGCATCATAGACCTAGTAGTCTAATTCTTCTTGCTATGCACAACCTGGCCTAAGCCAACCCCAACTCTAAGCTCAAAGTAGTGCCTACCTGCTTCAAGGTTCTCGGTATCCCTTGATCTAGCACCATAGCTCCTAACTGTGCCTACTTGCATCACTGCTCCCGTCAGTCGTTAATCTATCACCATGGCTTCTAACAGTGCTGATCTTGCACCACGACTCTCAGCCCTGTCGATCTCGCCTTGTGGCTCCTAATCGTGCCAACCAAACCCATAACACTCCAAACTTTAAAGCATCCAACGATAGAGCAGAATACAAGGTTTTATTAGCAGCCCCTACTAGTGAAAGACTTAGTAGAGAAGAATTTTTCAATCTGTTGATGCACAAAACTGGAGGTCTTGGAACAACGTAAATCCGACCGTGAATCTGCAAGAAATGTAAATAACACAAGATGTATCGTGGTTCACCCCAAGGTTTGGGCTATGTCCACATTGATATTGTATTTATCTGAGAGGTGAGGGAGAGAATGTGAGAGCCTCTGTAATGAGAGTGAGGCTTTGAGAGGGGTGAGAGGGCCTAAGAATTAGCCTCCCCTAATTGTGAAGGTGAGGGGTCCTTTTATAGAATAATGACTCCTCACTTATTACATATTTGCCCCTTCCTTTATCACATAATTACATTTAAGTCATCCGAGTATTTATATGAGGTCTAAATACAGAGGCCCTAAGTATGGTATAAACAGTAGTCCCCAAGTCTTCAGTCAAGAGAGTCTTTTGGCTGGAGACTTGAAATTCAGTCCATGTGCGGGCCGAAGTAACTAGATGTTGTCTTAAACTGATGCTCGATATGAGGCAGTGCTCAATTAGAAGTAGCACACGCTGCAAGGCTGCTCGGCTCGTGGCTTATGTTGCCTTGGTAAGCTTGGCTTTGTGGTGTTTAAAGGTGATGGAGTCCATTTTATAGAATAAAGGCTCACTCCTCAATACATGAATAATGAGCTAGAGTTGATGCTCTCTAATGATAGTAAGGGAGTCCCTTTTATAGAATAAGGGCTCGTTCCTCAATACATAAATGATTGGTTAGGAGTGATGCTCGCGGCGAGTCGATTGCTCAACTAACAGCAATGCTGTCTAATGAATGTGAGGGAGTCCCTTTTATAAAATAAGGGCTCGTTCCTCAGTACATGAATAATGGGTTAGGAGTGATACTCGTGGCGAGGCGGTTGCTCAGCTGGCGGCGATGCTCTCTAACGAAGGTGAAAAAGTCCCTTTTATAAAATAAGGGATCGCTCATGAATACATAAGTGATGGGCTAAGTCCCCCAAGTATTTTTCATGAGTGCTCTCTAATGAAAGTGAGGGAGTCCCTTTTATAAAATAAGGGCTCGCTCCTCAGTACATAGATAATGGGCTAAGTCCCCCAAGTATTTTCATGAGGCCTAGTTAAGGCTCAATATATGGTAGATAATGTAGTCCCCCAAGTCTTCGGTCAATAGAATCTATTGGCTGGAGACTTCAAATTGAATCCATGTATAGGCCGAAGTGGCGGTTGTTCGGATGCGGTATTTGTATACCCTGCACTGAAGCTTTGTAGGTGAAGCTTTGAAGCTAGAGCTCTATAAATGAAACTTTCGAAGCTGGAGCTTTTGCAAATGAAGCTTTCGAAGCTGGAGCTTTTGTAAATGAAGCTTTCGAAGTTAGAGCTCTGTAAATGAAGCTTTTGAAGTTAGAGCTCTGTAAATGAAGCTTTTGAAACTGATTGGCATGAGTGATGCTCAATAATGTTTATGTTGATTGACATGAGTGATGCTCATGGATGTTGTCATGAGTGATGCTAATGAATGTTAACATGAGTGATACTCATGAATGTTGACATGAATGATGGTCATGAATGTTTATGTATGATTGTCATGAGTGATGCTCATGAATGTTTATGTATGAATGACATGAGTAATGCTCATGTATAATTTGGAGTACTGGGCGTACTTTTGATCACCTGGTTGGTGGCATGAAGGAGAGTATGGGTTGTACATTTCATCACCTGGTTGGTGGCATGAATAACTAGTTGCCAAATGATATTAGAGTACGGGTTGTACATTTCATCACCTGGTTGGTGGTAATAGCGGCAGGTTGCCGAATAATTTTGGAGTAATGGGCATACTTTTGATCACCTGGTTGGTGGTAATAACGGCAGGTTGCCGAATAATTTTAGAGTACTGGATGTACTTTTGGTCACCTGGTTGGTGATAATAGAGGCAGGTTGCTGAATAATTGAGGAGTACTGAGCGTACTTTTGATGACCTGGTTGGTGCTATTTTGGGCTTATGGGCCTTTGCCCTCCACACAACATTCCAGCCCATTTATTTTGAGCTTTGCCGTTTTTTTTACCCTCTGATGAGGGGTTTATACAGATGTCTCCAAGAGGTAAGAAAAATAAATTACATCATTTAAAGTAAGGAAAGTAAATCACATCATTCTGGTGAGGTGTTTATTCCTTACTTTTGCAGTGTCCCCATGTGCCTCCCTTTTGCTTTCTGGTTTTGCTTTCTATTTTTCTTTCTGCTTTTCTTGATCTCCCCGCTCCAATAGAACTCATTGGTGGCAGCTTTCACCTCCCTCTTTTGCCTTTTATCGATCCCTTTTTCCACCGCACCTTTCTCTTTTACTTTTGCTTTCTGCTTTAATTATTCTGTTTTTTGCTTTTGTTTCCTTTTCTTTTCATATAGTCTGTGCCTTGCTTTAACATAAGTGCAGGTGTCTTGCTTTAACATAAGTGCAGGTGCCTTGCTTTAACATAAGTGCAGCTGCCTTGCTTTAACATAAAGTCTGACCAGAAATAGTCCTAGAGATACCTGCAATAGCATCCTGCAAAGGACTGAGAGTTTGCTGGACGGGCGATAAACCGACTTTATGCCCAAATACATCCACTTCTTGCGGGAGATCAATGCTTGACTTAATCTCTGGAGGCTGAAAGTTGCCTTCCTTGAATTCAATCTGGATTCTTGAAGGACTTCTAACTTCAAAACTTCAAAAAAGGTGTACTACCTGTTGCTAGAAGCGGCAACAGTTAGGAAGATGCAGTGTACAGCAAAACCCAGTTGCCATAAAAAAGGCCCAAATTCTCCGTCGGAGTCGGGTTCGGATTTGCCGCCTCAAACTGACTTATGAACTTCATAACCTAGATGCCACATTATTGTCTATTCCAGTGCCACTCCAGGTGGGGCTTATTCCGAACACTGATGCCGGAGAGCCTGGAGTTGTGATGCCGGTGCCGATGGTTGGTGTGCCCGTGGTTGGAGTTGTGCCCGCGTTGATAGGATTAAAAGCACACCACAAAGTAGCACACAAATGTCCTATTTATTTTCCTTATTAAAACTAAGATTTGTCAATTGTAGCATATGAAAATAAGGGTCTTTCCCGTAGAAGATTGATCTAACTACTTAAAATGTCACAAAAACTGGTTGTTGTCCCTACTGACCAGCCACCGAAAAATAATTATTAGACCGACTTACACTTATCTACATTCTACGAAATTTTATATGAAGATACTAGACACACAGAGCTACAATCCTACAAATTTTTGGGATTTTTGGAGTTGATTTTCTATTTAAAGTAAATTGAACAAAAACAGGACAGAAACAAATTTTAAGTAGTTCACAAATTAAGAAAAACGAGTTAGGGGAATTGCTATCCACCACCAAATAATCATGCAAACATGTTATGTTTCATTCAAATTCCTTTTATTTCTGAATAAAGATGCTCAAGTTGGCTCAATGTTAGAACTCAACCTATTACTCTTTCTTACGTAGTATGTTAAGAGAATGGTGTTTTCAACTTAACTTGGTCCCTAGCATGCAATCTAGAATGGCGTGTTCATAGATTTAACAAGTAGAAATCATTAAGAATGAAAAGAGTTTGAGTCATCACAAGGCATCGTAAGTACTGTCGTTGTCTTACTTATCCTAGAAATTGGTTCACATGTTAATCGCAATTAACAAGTAGTACTCTAGAACATATGTAGGTCCTCATTCGACAAGGGCAGGGACACACATATTCATAACATTAGAATCCTAGATATGCTTACTAAGTATGCATCCATAGAAAACAAATAAAGAATTCATCAATGAGACAAGTGGTGAACCAATTTTCATCCATTCATAGAAGTAATTCAAACGAAATGTCATAACAAACTTGCAATCATATTCGGGGCTTCAAAACAGCCCCTAACTTCTAAAAATTTAGTTACACATAGTTCTCAAATTAAACCAAAAGAAATACATGAGTTTGAGAAGATAAAATCGAAAGAAGAGAATGCCAAGATTTCCTCCTTCCTTTCCTTCCTTTCTCAACGCAGCAGCCTTGCCTTTTTTTTCTTCCTTTCCTTCTTTTTTTTTTCTATCTTTTTTTCCTCAAAAAAAACTCCTCTTTTGCCGCTGCAACCTCAGCCTTTATTCCCATGCTTGCTGCCCCATTTCTGCTCCATAACTCACCCCACTAACAGCCATTTAGCAATGACAATAAGTGAAAGGAAATGGTAAAACAAGTGTAACTCTTTGGGTAGCCTTTATGCCAATTACTCCCACTTAATCCTCATCTTTATTTTCATTTCCTCTGATATTGAATAGGTATCAGCTGGCTTGTTCTTGACTGCATCAGTTTTGGCTGCTAGATTTATTGGGTTTATTGCTTTCATTGCAGTTACAAACTGCTCAATCTCTTGTGAACCTTTCAGTGTTAAAATGGCCATAACTTCTTCTACAAAAATGATATTAACAATCCGCGAAATGCTCCAGAAATTAGACATCCGTAGCTTTCCAAGCATATAAGGCTCATTCTCTAATTCATTTTGATCTGTTCACAACCTGCTTCCAAAGTCAGATGACCTGCACATGCAGTTTTGACGAATTTGTTACTTAATATCCAACTTGTGCTATTTTTCTTTTCTTTGCTTGACAAATTCTAGAAAACACAAAAACAAAGTAAATAGCTCAAAAATATAAGGAACTAACTAAGAAGAGACAAGTGAATATGATGTAAAATATATATAAATATGAGCTTATCAAATACCCCCACACTTAGCTTTTGCTAGTCCTCGAGCAAAACAAAGAAAACATGAAAAATATTAGCTTCCCCCTATGTGACCCTCATAGAATTTCATTCAAGAAAACAAATCATCGAGAACCTTAGCTAGCACCAAACAAGCTAATCGAAGCTCATCTTCCTTATTCAAATGTTAGCAGTAACCTTTTAATCATCCTTAAGTGTAGTGTGTGTAATAACCATGCTAATGCAATTTCAATTTTTTTTTTTTTTAAAAACACCACATGCAAACTAGTGACCTTCTCATGGGATATACACTCAATCACACATATGTTTAGTTTAACATGTTTCGCTCAAAGAATCAAATGTGAAAGATCTACCATAAGCTTGCATAAAGATCTCATCTCCACAATCATAATTGCAAAACTTAAATCAAGAGGACTTTTATTGGAAGTAATGAGGCTTAGGAAGAGGGTTATAGAAATGAAAGGATAGGTAAACACAAGTTCCAAGGTACATTACAAGCAATTCCCTTGTTGAGATTTATAAGAACTCAAGCTCTCTAGCCACTCTACTAATATGTCAACCACACCCCTAAATTGAAACTAAAAAAAAACTTTTTATTTGCTTTGTATACAATTATTTTTTCTTTCTTTTTCTTCTTTTTTTTTGTTTTTTTTTTGTTTTTTTGTTTTGGAACTAATTTTGCACATAACTAAATACAAACATGAAATACCCCCACACTTATTCTTTTTCCAAACTCCTTCAAAGTACTTCACAAACATTTCTCATAAAACAATCTCACATTGCTCACTAGCTAGCTTGGAAAGGGTAAGGAAAAATGTTTAAGGTATAAGGGTAGACATATCTGGTGATAAGAAATAAAAGGCTCAACATATAAGGCTCAAATTGGCAATCTAATGATATCATTTTTCTTTAGGAAATATGCTTATTTGGGCCATGGTGATAAACCTAATGCCTCTATCCTTTTTAAGTTCATGCAATCAAATGACAAACATTTCGAAAAATCGTTACGCAAGTTCTAGAGATGTAAGTCACATAAGTTCATCACACATGAAAGAATATGAGTGTATGAAAAATGCACACACTTTCAATAGGCTCAAAAACTCACATAGGTTGTATATGGTCACTATATTCACATGCGAAGTTTTAAGTCATACTTTAGTTTCACATCAACAAGGCTATGTGCATTTGATTTTTCAAATATGATTAAACATGTACAAGGCTAACAAGAGAATAAGGAATTTCACACAGCACATGCTTACTAAATTCTTGATCCCTGTAGTTCAAATTCAATCTAATTATATCATTGGGTCGGGAAACTAACAAAAATCTAATTCAAAGCGATAAAGAAAATAAGACAATATTTTTTGGATTTTCACATTTTTTGAATTTTTATTTTTGGTTTATTTTTTAGAGTAAACAAAACCAATTAAGAAAACAAAAAGCAACAACAAGGAAACAAATCAAACCAATTCTTAGTCAAAGGGATGAACATTTTCAATTTGGTCATTTTTTTTATCCTTACCCCCAAACCTAAACTGGACATTGTTCTCAATGTCAGAAAATGAAAATAAAAATAAAAATAAAATAAATAATAATAAACAAAATAAATCATTTGGACTGAAAACTTCCCCAATTTGCAGTAAAATCAAGCAGTGACCCCCAAACTCCAATTCTGCAATCAACTCCAATGGTGGGCACGATCAAATTTTCCTACAAAGAAAAGAAATAATTCAGTTTAGCATGCAAGAAAATTCAGAAAACAAACGGAAAATTGAAAATGAAATAAAAAGACAATAAATAGAAATATTGGGTTGCCTTCCAATAAGCGCTTGCTTTTACATCCGCAGCCGGACGGTACCAAGAGTAATCATCCAAGGGGAGATGGTTCTTGGAGGGGTACAACTTCCACATCATGCTCCGCAAAAGACTCATAATATGGCTTGAGTCTATGGCCATTCACTTTGAACATGTTTCCGGTCTTTGCACTTTGGATTTCCACTGCACCATGAGAAAAAATATTAGTTATAACAAATGGACCAACCCATCGAGAACGAAGTTTACCTAGAAATAACCAAAGGCGAGAATTAAATAGAAGAACTTTTTGTCCAATGGAAAAGCTCTTCCTTGATATCATCTTGTCATGAAATGCCTTTGATTTCTCCTTGTATATTCGACTAGACTCGTATGCATCATTCCAGATTTCATCTAACTCATTCAATTGAAGCTTTCTATGCTGTCCGGCAACACTCATGTCCATGTTGTAGGCTTTGATTGCCCAATAAGCTTTGTGTTCTAACTCTACTGGAAGACGGCATGGTTTCCCATAAACTAACCGAAGTGGGGACATTCCAATAGGAGTCTTATAAGCAGTCCTATAAGCCCACAATGCATCGTTTAAGCGCATGCTCAAATCCTTCATACTAGGACTCACGGTTTAATACTTTTGCTTGACCACTAGTTTGCAGATGATAAGGTGTAGACACCTTATGTGTGACATTGTACTTCCTAAGCAACGCTTCAAATGTTCGATTGCAAAAGTGACTCCCTCCATCGCTGATGATTGCTCTAGGTGTTCCAAATCTTGCAAAGATGTTAGTCTTAATAAAATCTAAAACAACTTTTGAATCATTAGTTTTGGTGGCTTTCGCTTCCACCCATTTAGAAACATAATCCACAACCAATAAAATGTAAAGAAAACCATTTGAAGATGGAAAAGGTCCCATGAAATCAATGCCCCACACATCAAAGATCTCAACAACCAAAATAGGGGTTTGTGGCATTTGATTTCTTGGGCCCAAGTTACCTGTTTGTTGACAACGATCACATGTTGCACAAAACTCATACGCATCCTTAAACAAATTAGGCCAATAAAAACCACTCTCTAACACCTTAAGAGTTGTCCTCTTTGCTCCAAAATGGCCGCCACATGCATAAGAATGACAAAAAGTAAGAATAAATTTAAACTCAGATTCGGGGACACACCTTCTAATCAATTGATCAGGGCAATATTTCCACAAATATGGATCATCCCACTCATAGTATTTGGCGATTTTGACAAGCTTATCTTTCTGAGCACATGTAAAATCATCCGGAATCTTTTTGATGACCTTGTAATTGATAATATTTGCATACCAAGGGTCAGTAATCTTTAATGAAAACAATTGCTCATCCGGATAACTCTCACGTAAAGGGATGAGATCTTCCTCTGTGTTTGAATGCACAAGTCGGCTAAGATGATCCGCTACAACATTCTCACTCCCTTTCTTATCCTTGATCTCCAAGTCAAACTCTTGAAGCAGAAGTATCCATCGAATGAGTCGCGGTTTTGCATCTTTTTTTTGTGAGTAGATACTTCAAAGCTGCATGGTCAGAAAATACAATAACTTTAGTCCCAATCAGATAAGATCTAAATTTTTCTAAAGCAAATACAACAGCTAGAAGCTCATTCTCTGTTGTTCAATTGTGCATCATTGAGTGTTCGAGATGCATAATAGGTGACATGTGGCACTTTGTTGACACGCTGCCCTAGAACTGCACCAACAGCATAGTCTGAAGCATTGCACATCAACTCAAAAGGTAAACTCCAATCTGGTGGCATGATCACAGGAGCCGTGGATAACAACTCCTTAAGCTTGTTGAATGCTACCACACACTCTTCATTCATATCAAATGTTACATCCTTTTAAAGCAAACGACACAAGGGTTTAGAAATCATTGAAAAATCCTTCATAAACCTACGGTAGAAACCTGCATATCCAAGAAAAGAACGAACCTCCCTGACAGTAGTAGGGATGGGTAAAGAACTAACAAGTTCTACTTTAGATTTATCAACTTCAATTCCATTTTCAGATACGATATGCCCTAGAACTAATCCATGTGAAACCATGAAATGACATTTTTCCCAATTTAAGACTAGATTAGTTTCTTGGCAACGTTTTAAAACTAGAGACAAATTATGTAAACATGTATCAAAAGAATCACCATAAACTGAAAAATCATCCATGAACACTTCAATTATTTTCTCAATCATATCAAAAAAGATACTTACCATACACCTTTGAAATGTGGCGGGAGCGTTGCAAAGTCCAAACGGTATCATCCGGTATGCAAATATGCCAAATGGACATGTGAAAGTCGTCTTTTCTTGATCCTCCGGAGCAACTGCAATTTGATTATATCCAGAATAGTCATCAAGAAAGCAATAATGAGAATGACCAGTTAACCTTTCTAACATTTGATCAATGAATGGGACTGGAAAGTGATCCTTACGTGTGGTGTTATTTATCTTCCGATAATCTGTACAGACTCTCCAACTATTTTTCACACGTGTAGGCACTAGCTCACTACCTTCATTCTTAACAATTGTGACTCCGGATCGCTTCGGAACTACTTGAACGGGGCTCACCCACTTGCTGTCCGAGATAGGATATGTGATACCAACATCAAGAAGTTTGATAACCTCTTTCTTGACAACCTCCATCATAAGTGGGTTCAAATGACGTTGAGCTTCCCTTGTTGGTTTTGCACCTTGCTCCAACAGAATTCTATGCATACATGTAGCTAGATTTATACCTTTGATATTTGCAATACTCCAAGCTATGGCAGTTTTGTGATCCTTCAGTACCCAAATCAGTTTCTCCCTCTCTTCTGCTGTGAGTTGTGATGATATGATAATCGGTAATGTTTCATCCTCTCCCAAAAATGCATACTTCAAATGTTCAGGAATCGGTTTAAGCTCCAATTTAGGTGCCTGAATCATAGAATGAAGAGTTTTCTCATTATAAGTAGGAAGAGAAATAAAATAGGAAGAACACTTACCATGAATTGGTGAAAGAGACTCAAGAACGGCCACTGTTTGGATTAATTCTTCTTCAATGTGCTCAGAATAATTAAGCTTTTCATGTGTAATGCTATGCACTAATGCCTTCTCTAAATTATCTTGTCCCACTCCTTCATTAAAGCAATCCTGCACAAAATAGTCAAACACATCAATAGAAAAACAAGATTCAAAATCACTAGGGTACCTCATAGCATTGAAGATTTTGAACTTGACTCTTTCCCCATCAATTTCCATGGTTAAGGTACCATCGTAGACATCAATCTTCGTACGTGCCGTTCTAAGGAATGGTCTTCCCAATATAAGAGGAAGTGCAGTAGGCATAGGGTCATGTTCCATCTCAAGAACAAAAAAGTCAGCGGGAAAAATGAGCTTATTTACTTGCACAAGTATATCCTCCAATAGGCCTTTGGGATATCTATTTGAACGATCTGCCAACTGGATTACTACCTTTGTTTCCTTCAAGTCTCCAAGGTTCAATGATTCATACACTGAATATGGCATCAAATTGATGGATGCACCCAAATCACACAATGCTCTCCCAAACTCTTTCCCTCCAATTACACATGGAATGGTAAAGCTACCGGCATCTTTCAACTTCGGTGGTAGCTTCCTCTGCAAAACAGCTGACACTTCCTCGCTTAATGCCATAGTTTCTTGATCATTGAATCTCCTCTTGTTCGTACAAAGCTCTTTAAGGAACTTTGCATACTTGGGCACTTGTTTTATGGCATCTAAAAAAGGTAAGTTCACTTGGACTTTCCGGAAAGTATCCAAGATTTCCTTATCAGTTTGTTCTTTCTTAGACTTCATAAACCTACGAGGAAAAGGAACAGGGACACATGAGTTAAATGAATTTTGAACTTCTTTACTTACCTTATCAGAATCTTTTGTGTTCAATTTTGTAGCTTTAAGAGATTTTTCAGTTTATGTTGAAGCCTCATCTTGCTCAAGATTCTTGGTTTGTAGCTCCCCTTGCTCATTTGTGTCTTTTCTAGTCCTTTTGCATCCTCGGCTGCTCAAAAACTTCATTTCCACTCCTTAAAGTCACAACATTCATCTGCTCCGCATTTGGATTCACCACGGTTTGGCTAGGCAACCTTTCCGGTTGGTGTTGTTGCCTCATCAAACTTGCTAACTAACTCATTTGGCGCTCAAGGTTTTCAATTGCTTTATCTGTTTTCTGTTGATGAGATTGAGTAGAGTTAGCTAAAGAAGCAATTAAATCCTGAAGAGACTTACTTGGAGCCTGTTGTTGTTGAGGCTGAAATGGTGTTTGCGGTCTTGCTTGAAAGAAGCAAGGTGGACGGTTATAGTTGTTGGGAACAGATTGTTGTCCGTTGTCTTGATTGTTCCACTTTAAGTGTGGATGATCGCACCATCCCGCGTTATAGTTGTTGGAGTATGGATCATACTTTTTCCTTTGTTGCCCCTGAAACCCTCATAACGCATTAGCTTGCTCAAGACTACCTTGATCCATTAATGAAGGGCACATGTCCGTGGCATGTCCCATCATTGAACATACACCGCACACCTGTTTTAGAGCCACCATAACCTGTTGCACAAGATTAGTCAAGTTAGCTAATTGTAATTAAATACTAGTGTTTGTACCATACTTGACCAATCCCAAAACTACTGAGCACCGGTCAACGTTATACCGTCAAGAACCCAAAAGAGTTTCCCTACAACCAGGAGGCTAATCACAGCGCGACACATGTTGACATCAGAAGCCAATCATAGCGCGACACATGTCAACATCAGAAGCTAATCACAACACGACACGCGTCAATGTCAGAATGAAACTAGAAACTCTTTTCTATAAATAGAGATCATACTCTCACAATATTTCTTAATGTCATTTGTACTACATCATTCACTAGTACTCACTAAAGGAGAGCTTGAACTTATGTACTTATGTAACCCTTCACAATTAATGAGAACTCTTCTACTCCGTGGACGTAGCCAATCTGGGTGAACCACGTACATCTTGTATTTGCTTCTCTGTCCCTATCCATTTACTTACTTATCCACATTAGTGACCAGAGCAATCTAGCGAAGGTCACAAACTTAACACTTTCTGTTGTACCAAAGTCCTCACTGATTTTGTGCATCAATATTTGGCGCCGTTTGTGGGAACCACACTTATTCCCACTTTCTTCAGCTTTGTCAAGCTGGGTTCCACTATTCGTACACTCTCTTTTGACCAAGCATCCCTCTCCAACATGGGGAGCGAAGGAAGCCACAACACACAGAATGACACCCCTCTTGCACCTAGTGCGAAACAACAAAAGAAGGAAGGAAAGAGGGTTGCTCTTCAAGCTAAAGTCGATGAGCTAGAAGCTCAAAACAACAAAATGGCAATGAAGAATGAGGTCCTCCAGAAGCAATATGAGAAGCATTTTGAGACGCTCCACGAAACTATGCATACTCAAACATGCGAGCTTGTTGCCCCTATGGACATCAACCATCATCTGGGTACCCCGCAACACGGAGGGTCATCTTTCTTCGACATGGGTATCCCTGATGAGGAGCGAGCTAATCATCAAAACATTGATCAACATGATATTTCTCTCAACCCAGCTGCTTCGACCTGAAGCAGGAAAAGTGGAGGAAGACACCTCCTTGCATAAGGGTTGGAAGGATCGAAAGTCGTTTATCGTGACTGCCGAGACTTCCTAAAGCAACGTCGAGAAAATCCCCTCCACATATGCTCGAAGATCAATGACCCAAGGGTTTCTGAAAGACTCGGTCCCCTCCCACGACCCAGGCCAGCTGCCAATCTAGGGAAGGAACGACATGTCCTAGAGGAACATGAAGGTACAGGGGACTCTGAGGTATTCCGACAGACTCACCCTAGAAGTCAATACGGCGAGTCCAAGGAAAAATCACACGCCCTTGCTCAAACTTTCCTACTTCAAAGAGGCGATGGAGACTTACGAAAGAAAATCCTAGTGGTACATGACTCCACTCAAGACCCCCCTTGTCTTACAGCTCCATGATGAAGTAAACAAGTTGAAGACCGAACGTCAGGCCGAGATACTTGACTGGAACCAACCCAGGCCTGGCCCTTTCACAAGAAGGATCCTTAACACCCCCCTTCAAGCGAAGACAAAACAAAAGCTTAGTTTACAACTCTATACTGGAAGGAATGATCCAATTGAACACCTTAACCTCTTTGAGTCCACCATGGTATATCGGATGCACACCGACGAAGAAGGATGTCTTCTCTTCCCCTCCACCCTCTCTGGCAGAGCTCTAAACTAGTATTACCATCTTCCATCTGAGACAGTAGACTCATTTGAGGAACTGAGGAAACTGTTTATCTTTCAACACATCTTTTAGACCAATCGCTTGCATTCTGCAGATGACTTGTACATTATTCGCCAGAAGCCAGACGAGTCATTACAAGAGTATACTAGTCGTTTCAGCCATGAGTATTCTCGCTGCGCTAAGGTAGATGACAAGACCGCCCTCAAGGCCTTCACGGCAGGGCTACGTGATCGTTTCTTCAAGTACATGATAAATGCCAACACTTGGAAGACTTACTCTAAGGTGATGGCACAGGCTTACAACCATGCATCCGCCGAGGTAAGGACATATCAAGGGAAACCCCCCACAACCACCCCTTATTAGCAAGTAGGGAGTGGAAGCTAGATCCAACCAAATGAGAAGACCTCGACCTTCCAAACGGCAGCGGTGCCTCCCCCTACCTTACTTAATACTTCGCCAAGTCAACAAACATATCAATCTCAGGGCAAAAGGAAAGATTTCCATCCTCACTAGTCTCATTTTAGTAAAAATAGTAACGGACACTACCGTGATAACCAAGGGTATCGCCATGATAATCCAGACCCCAGGCAGTCAACACAGTGGGTCAAGCACGTGTCAAGACAGCCCCTACCCCGAGGTATGAGGTATACACACCTTTGAACGCCACATGTGTGACCATTTACCTCAGCATAGCATACTTGATACTAAAGCCAAAGCCGAGGCACCCGAATTACAAGCCCATGAAGAACACGGACACGTTTTGTTGCTACCACGAGCATAACAGCCATGACGGCGAGAAGTGTATCACCCTTCATGATCATATTGAAGCTTTGGCACGTGAAGGAAAAATTGATCAATTCCTTCTTCACCCTCCAAGGGGTAACCGTAACCAACGCCAGGTAAATGTGATATACTCCATAAGTGGTGGCACACCCATATCTAAATCTTCCAACAAGGCCATGAAAAATAGTGAACGAGTTTTAAGATCTGGCCACCAAGTGTTTCATGTGGAAGACATCAGGGGAGGTAAGTATCAAAAGCCTAACTGGGATCCAATATGTTTCTACCCTAAGGAAGAAAGATGTATCATCTACCCTCACAACGACCCACTGATCATGGAAGCTCACATAGCCAACTTTGAAGTACGACGAATCTTGGTAGACACGGGGGCTTCGATCAATATCATGTTTGCTAAAGCTTTTAGGGCACTTAATGTAGCTGAACACTTGCTCGACCGCTCGATTTCCCCTCTGATAAGCTTATCCGGTGATATCGTGCAACCTTTGGGAAGCATACACTTACCTTTCATCATTGGTACACGCCCTTACACAGCTACCATTACCACTAACTTCTTGGTGGTTGATTGCCCAACGGCATACAATGTCATCTTCGGACGCACAGGCATCAATGATCTCAAGGCCATGGTATCCACACATATGTTGTTGATGAAATTTCCAACCCTCTATGGCAATGGTTACATCAGAGGAGATCAACTTAGTGCACGATCATGTTACAACACTTCGGTCAAGCAACAGCACTTGCATGTGCCCAAGGAAACCCTTTCTATACATGACCAAGTCATAATGACCAGCCCAGACGAAGCCAACTTGGATATTCACGGTGGCAACAGTCAACCTGACGATCCTCGAGATGACTCTTTCACCCAGCAAGCACAACCCGCTGAAGAGTTGAAGAAGGTCTCTATCTCAAAAGATTATCCGGATCGTATGGTAAAGATTGGTACCACCTTGTCACCACCGATTCAGTTAGCATTGATCTCTTTTTTGCAAGAGAACACTGAGGTCTTCGTTTGGTCATACGAGGACATGTCAGGCATCTCTACCGATATAATCTGTCATCGCTTAAGTATTGACCCCAAGACTAAGCCAATGAGACAGAAGCGAATATCTTATGATGCTGAACGGTATGAGGCAATGAAGGCAGAAGTTGAAAAACTCAAAAGCATAGGTTTCGTCCGCGAAGTCAATTATCTAACGTGGGTAGCAAATGTTGTCCTTGTTAAGAAGAATCCAACCAAGGAAAGTCTCATGCTCCAAAAGGTCTTGTGGAGAAAGAGAGCAATCAGTCAGCATTTGGAATTAAGCTTCCAGTCAAAAACTGACTGCCTAGAACCCCTTGCCTGATTACTTACCTGGCATTGCTCTCGAGTACTCGTCTTCAACATCTTATACTTCCAGAAAAGATACCACATCTGCCTGAGGAACAGATAGGGCAAGTAAGAAGGATACAAGGAAGCATGTAGAGACAAGCGCAACATAACATATGCCGATTCATCTATTACTTCGTCAATAGCAAAAGTATCTCATATCATCAAGGTCGAACGCACTCTTGATTTGATAGACTTGTTTTGACCCTCAAATTCTTAAGTTAGCCTTATACTCTGGAGGAAACCAGAAAACCCTCCAGCCAAGTTCAAGAATAAGCCTATGGAAAGTTACTTCTCAAAAGCAAAAGTATCTCATATCATCTCTTCTCCATTTGCTTCTCCTTATCCTTGTTGCTGTTTACGACACAATGAGAATGAGAACAATCAACCGGAAGCTGAAGCCGAACCTCCGATCCAGGTTGCTTGCTTGGAAGTCTGATTGCTTACCTTGTCTGTTACCTCTTTCGGCAAATCTCCTAGCTCGGCGACTTGGGGGACTCCTACTATAGGGTTTTGTATCGCACTTGACCAAGCCCGAAACTACAAGTAAGCTTCAAGTGAAATTGATAAATTACCTTGTGCATCTTCATCGGTTAAAGATACCACCCATGGATGGAGGAAAAGTACTTCCAGAGAAGATGCCACATCTATGTATGAGACAGATAAGGCAAGTGAAAATGATACCACACTTCGGTACTTAGAAGTTTCGTGATTACTCAATGGCTTGGATCTTCAAAGTCCCTAACCAATGAGCTTTCCTTACTCGGGAACTTAGGGGAGCACTGTTTGTACCATACTTGACCAATCCCGAAACTACTGAGCACCGGTCAACATTATACCATCAAGGATCCATAAGAGTTTCCCTACAACCAGGAGGCTAATCACAGCGTGACACGTGTCGACATCAGAAGCCAATCATAGCCCGACACATGTCAACATCAGAAGCCAATCACAACACGACACGTGTCAATGTCAGAATGAAACTAGAAACTATCTTCTATAAATAGAGATCATTCTCTCACAATATTTCCTAATGTCATTTGTACTACATCATTCACTAGTACTCACTAAATGAGAGCTTGAACCTTTGTACTTGTGTAACCCTTCACAATTAATGAGAACTCCTCTACTCCGTGGACATAGCCAATCTGGGTGAACCACGTACATCTTGTGTTTGCTTCCCTGTCCCTATCCATTTACTTACTTATCCACACTAGTGACCAGAGCAATCTAGCGAAGGTCACAAACTTAACACTTTCTATTGTACCAAAGTCCTCACTGATTTTGTGTATCAACAACTAGAATTAGCACTTACCTCATTAACTTTCTTAAGAGGTAGCTCATCTCTCCCTCCAAATTGTCGTGTATTGCCAGCTATGTTCTTTAATAATGCCTTAGAATTTGTTGGTGTCTTGTCCATGAATGCTCCTCCACTTGCTGCATCAAGCATTACACGATCAGTACCACACAATCTTTCATAAAAATACTGTATGAAAAGATGCTCTAAAATTTGATGATTAGGACAAGATGCAACCAAATGTGTGAATCGCTCATAGTAATCTCCAAAGGGTTCTCCATGTTGTTGTCGGATTGCACATATGTCTTTCCTTATGCTTGCAGCTTTTGTGGCCGGAAAATATTGCTCTAAGAATGCTTGCTTCACCTGGTTCCATGTGTTCATTGATCCCGGAGGTAAAATGTAAAGCCACTCCTTTGCCTTGGCTTATAATGTAAATGGGAATGCCCTCAACTTGACTTACTCTTCATCAACATTTGCTGGTCCCATTCCCGAGCATACCACGTGAAACTCCATGAGATGCTTGTTGGCATCCTCTGTTGAGAAGCCATGGAACTTAGGCAAGTAGTGAATCATGCCGGACTTGAGCTCAAATCCTCCGTCTGCATTTGGATAGGTGATGCACAATGGTTGTTGATCTGTATTCAGCGTTACCAACTCCCTCAAAGTACGGTTATCAGCCATGCCTTCTTGTGGTTCTTCCTCCTCTTCCGAACTCAAATGTAGTGGAGAAAATGGTGGTAAGGACACCAATGCACATTTCTGCTTGATTTTTCTCTGAAGCTTTCGAAGTGTTCGTTCAAGCTTAGGATCGTACGAAGCTAGATCAATGCTCTTGGACCTTCAAGTATGCATATACTACGAAGAGTACCTGAAATAAAAACAAAAACAAAAACACTAATGAGACAAGAAAAGAAAACAACAGAGAAATAAGTAATTAGAAATAACAATCCCCGACAACGGCGCCAAAAATTTGATAGGATTAAAAGCACACCACAAAGTAGCACACAAATGTCCTATTTATTTTCCTTATTAACACTAAGATTTATCAATTGTAGCATATGAAAATAAGGGTCTTTCCTACAGAAGATTGATTTATCTAACTACTTAAAATGTCACAAAAAATGGTTGCTGTCCCTACTGACCAGCCACCGAAAAATAATTATTAGACCGACTTACACTTATCTAAATTCTACGAAAGTTTATGTGAAGATACTAGACACACAGAGCTACACTCCTACAAATTTTTGGGATTTTTGGAGTTGAATTTATATTTAAATTAAATTGAACAAAAACAGGACAGAAACAACTTTTTAGTAGTTCACAAATTAAGAAAAACGAGTTAGGGGAATTGCTATCCACCACCAAATAATCATGCAAACATGTTATGTTTCATTCAAATTCCTTTTATTTCCGGATGAAGATGCTCAAGTTGGCTCAATGTTAGAACTTAACCTATTACTCTTTCTTACGTAGTATGTTAAGAGAATGGCATTTTCAACTTAACTTAGTCCCTAGCATGCAATCTAGAATGGCGTGTTCATAGATTTAACAAGTAGAAATCATTAAGAACGAAAAGAGTTTGAGTAATCATAAGGCATCGTAAGACCTGGCATTGTCTTACTTATCCTAGAAATTGGTTCACATGTTAATCGCAATTAACAAGTACTACTCTAGAACAAATGTAGGTCCTCATTCGACAAGGGCAGGCATACACATATTCATAGCATTAGAATCCTAGATATGCTTACTAAGTATGCATCCATAGAAAACAAATAAAGAATTCATCAATGAGACAAGTAGTGAACCAATTTTCATCCATTCATAAAAGTAATTCAAATGAAATGTCATAACAAACTTGCAATCATATTCGAGGCTTCAAAACAGCCCCTAACTTCTAAAAATTTAGTTACACATAGTTCTCAAATTAAACCAAAAGAAAGACATGAGTTTGAGAAGATAAAACCGAAAGAAGAGAATGTCAAGATTTCCTCCTTCCTTTCCTTCCTTTCTCAACACAGCAACCTTGCCTTTTTTTTCTTCCTTTCCTTCTTTTTTTTTCTCTTTTTTTTTCCTCAAAAAAAAAACTCCTCTTTTGCCGCTGCAACCTCAGCCTTTATGCCCATGCTTGCTGCCCCATTTCTGCTCCATAACTCACCCCACTAACAGCCATTTAGTGATAACAATAAGTGAGAGGAAATGGTAAAACAATTGTAACTCTTTGGGTAGCCTTTATGCCAATTACTCCCACTTAATCCTCATCTTTATTTTCATTTCCTCTGATATTTGAATAGGTATCAGCTGGCTTGTTCTTGACTGCATCAGTTTTGGATGCTAGATTTATTGGGTTTATTGCTTTCATTGTAGTTACAAACTGCCCAGTCACTTGTGAACCTTTCAGTGTTAAAATGGCCATAATGTCTTCTAAAAAAATGATATTAACAATCTGCGAAATGCTCCAAAAAATAGACATCCGTAGCTTTCCAAGCATATAAGGCTCATTCTCTAATTCATTTTAATTTGTTCACAACTTGCTTCCAAAGTCAGCTGACCTGCACAGGCAGTTTTGACGAATTTGTTACTTAATATCCAACTTGTGCTATTTTTCTTTTCTTTGCTTGACAAATCCTAGAAAACACAAAAACAAAGTAAATAGCTCAAAAATATAAGGAACTAACTAAGAAAAGACAAGTGAATATGATGTAAAATATATATAAATATGAGCTTATCACATGGTTCGGGTGGTGGGTGTGCTGTTGGTGGGTGTACCCGTTGGCGTGCCTGTGGTTGGCGTGTAGTTCCTGCTTGACTGGAACTTGCAGGATAAACACAAGTCGAACTTGCAGTACTAGGAGTAATTTGACTCCTAGGAGTAATTTGACTCTGAGTAGCAACACCTGCAAAATCACAACTCTGCACAGTTTGACCTTTCCTCTGGAATAACTGTTGAGAGCATAGCTGCAGTGATCTTTGACGGTGTTGGGCTAGTAACACGCACCATTTTGGTTGATTGGACTGCAGTTAGCTCTAGCTCCACAGGCATAGTCCAGTGCCTTCTGAAGTGTTGCATCACCGACTTCATCTTTGCATACGCAATAAGTAGCACTCGAGTGGCCAGTGAGGGCTAATAAGGTCACAATATACAGTAAAACAGCCATGATTGATGCAGGATTGTAGAGAGAGCTGGTTGAACAACAGAAGAAATAGAGAGGGTGGGGGAAGAGAGACAGTGTGTCTTTTGGTTTTGCAGATCCACGGTGGACGGTGGTGAGGTTGTCACGGTGGTAAGATGAAAAATTAAGAGAGAACCGACACAGCTTTTCGTGTCAATTCCCACAGACGGCGCTAAATGTTGATGCACAAAATTGGAAGTCTTGGAACAACGTAAATCCGACCGTGAATCTGCAAGAAATGTAAATAACACAAGATGTATCATGGTTCACCCCAAGGTTTGGGCTACGTCCACACTGATATTGTATTTATCTAAGAGGTGAGGGAGAGAATGTGAAAGCCTCTGTAATGAGAGTGAGGCTTTGAGAGGGTGAGAGGGCCTAGGAATTGGCCTTCCCCAATTGTGAGGGTAAGGGGTCCTTTTATAGAATAAGGACTCCTCACTTATTACATATTTTCCCCTTCCTTTATCACATAATTACATTTAAGTCCCCCGAGTATTTATACGAGGTCTAAATACGGAGGCCCTAAGTATGATATAAACACAATCCATTCAAATTCTCAGTTGATCACTAACCAAGCCTCATAATGGCACACAACAGAACATCTAACGATGGCATAATGCTTGAAGAAAGTCCAAGAGAAGCTCGATACACTTCCCATTTACACCCTTACGCAGGTTCCATAAGTAGTTCGAAGTCTCAAGAAGATAGCCAAACAAGACCTCGCACGCTGAGGAATGTTTCAGTTATCCAATAGTCCAGCTTTCCTCAGTTACACTCACGACAACGACTTCCATGCTCTCTAGTGTGAAAGGGTAAACCAATCCCCCAACAACCATCTGGGTAAGCTCTAGAGTGCGAAAGGATAAGGTAATTGCTCTTCAGTGTAAGAGGGTAAAGTAATTTCCCGACACTCATCTAGGTATGCTCTCTAGTGCGAAAGGATAAGGTAATTTCTCTTCAGTGTGAGAGGGTAAACTAATTTCCCGACACTCATCTAGGTATGCTCTCCAGTGCGAGAGGATAAACTAAGTGATCTCTAATGCGATAGGGTAAACTAATTCCCCAACACCAATTTGGGTCTACTTTCTAGTGCGAGAGGATAAACTAATTTCCCGACGTCCATATAGGTCTGCTCTCTAGTGCGAGAGGATAAACCAATTGCTCTTCAATGTGATAAGGCAACACAGCTCAAAAGATTGAATACTCGAAGACTAGCTAAGCAGCAAATGGTCAGTGGGCAATAACCACTTCGCGTTCAATAGTTCGCTCATCCGACACTTCATCTTCAGCAGCTTCATCATTGATTGCTTTATCTACGGTAGCTGAGAAATCAAACTCAAGCAGTTTCCTCATTCTTGGTAAGCAGCCTAGACGTGACAGCCCAAACCGTGGCCCATGCCACACCATTTCCTCGGTCCATGCCTAGCCAGCTCTTGGCTTCAGTCAAGCTGAGCAGCACAAGCTATGGCCCCTGCCACACCAGTTTCTCGGCCTATGCCAAGCTGAATTCTGGCCCCTATCAACTGACGTGTCACACCACCTTTACGGCTGCCCTATGGCAGCACCACTCAAGAAGAAGATAAAGAAAATTAAATTTTTCTTACATTGGTGTGGTGCGTAAAAGACAAAGAAATCAACGGAAGACGATTCTTTGCATAAGCAAGCAAAGAAGAATGCAAAGGGAAGGGGAACAAATATCTTCTAGCTTTCTCTCTTTCTTGTAGGGATAAATAATTGCCCTTCGAAGTTGATTTAATCCCATACTTAAGGTAGGATTAAATAGGCTTTGGAGGCAATATAGTTCCATTTCCTAAAAGAATCTAATTCCAAGTCCAAGTGGGAATCTGTGTCAAAGTTGGAGATCTCACACCTGTTGCCCTTTCCTACAAGTAGCCCAATAGGTGTGGGGACATTTGTGGAGCCAAAAATAATCCAAAAAATTATGGAGGTGACACGTGGATTTTTAGGTAAAAAAAATAAAATTACCCTCGAGGCACACCGGGATTCCCATGCGCAAGCAACAGATAATAACGGCTCAATCAATGAAGAGTCAAAGGTGATCAAAATGGTATTTATTCAAAACCCTCTCATCACTCCTCATCAAATCCCTACTCAAAAGGTAACTCCTAATTTTCCTATTCTAATTGGGATTAATTACCAAATTATATTTAAAAAAAAACCACCATAAGTGGCCGGTCCCTATTTCTCCAAACAGGGCCGGCCACACCCCTATATATAGCCCTATTTTTCTCTAAAAAAACTAAGTTCATTCTCTCCCCAAAAATTCCTAAACACTTTTTTCTCTCAAATCCTAACTTTGACATCAGAGATTCTTCTGCCAAAGCCCCCCCTCCCATCCATCGCGGGTGTGTGTTGCTTTTGGCCTTAATCTTAGGTGTTATTATTTTGCAAGTGCATTTTCGTCAAAGGAAAATATGGTGAAAATTTGCATCCACAGCAATCATCATATATCTCAGCATTTGTACCACTAAACACCATAAAGTAGCCATGTTCCATCATCTGCCCTATATTGAGCAAAATTTCTTTCAATCCTGGAACCAACATTACCTCCTTGATATATCTCATCCCCATCTTGGTTTCAATTACCAAGTTTCCCTTGCCTGTGACATCAATAAGCTGACCAATGGCCATTTTAACTTTAGTAGTCATTGTTCTATCAATGTCAACCAACAAATCCTCCCTTACAGTCATGTGATTGCTACATCCACTATCTACATACCATATGTCTTCACATTTCTTCAAAATGGCATTCTTGGAGGCATAAAACATTGTAAGGGTGTCATTGACTTGATTAACAAAGTTTACATATTGATTAGCCTTTTTCCTTCTTGCCATGACAATCTTCTACAACATGCCCCAACTTATTGCAGTTATGGAATCTAGGCTTATCCTTGAACCAACACTATCCAAAATGCAACTTATCACAATGTATACAAGGATTCTTAGCTCCCTCAGTGGTACCTACAGCTTTACCAACTTGATTTGTAGGTCTATTATCCTTTTTATTTCCTTTTGACTTCTAATTTTTCTGTGGCTTGAACCTTGATTCCCATTATACTTATTTTGTTTTGGAGCAACATTAAAACTAGCAAATGCCTTCTCAGTTTCAGTTTCAGCATGCCTATCAATCCTTTGTTGATACTTCTTTAGGATAGCAACAACATCTTGAGCATCAACAATCTCTATATCCTTAGTGTTTTCTATCATAGAGGCAATATTAGCATAAGATCTAGGTAGTCTTATCAGCAACTTTTGAACAATTCTTTTATTACTAATATCTTCACCATAACTCTTTATTTGACTAATTAAATCAAACAGTCTAACTAGATAAGCAGAGAAAGCTTCATTTTCAACCATTCTAGTATACTCAAAATCTCAGCGTGAACCTTGAAGTTTCACAGCTCTTACCTATTTGTCTCCCACAAATTCTTGCTTCAAGACATTCCAAGCAGAGTTTGCAGTCTCTTAGATGGCGATTCTAAGGAAGATCTGATCGGAAACTGCCCTTGGATGATTCCAAGTGCCTTTGTATCTTTGATGATGTTCTCCTTCAACAGCTTGCTCTCTGTTTCGATGAGTTCTTCCTCCTTCTTCGCAAGAGTAGCAAAGCCATTCTCGACTATATCCCAGAGTTCATGAGACTGGAATATCGTCTTCATTCAAATCTGCCAAAAATCGAAGTTGTCTCCATTGAACAATGGTGCTCAAAGATCAACACCACTTGATCTAGCCATATGAGACTCGATATCAAGGTCACTAAGATTTCTTCTTTGAATTTCCTTCAGCAACAAAGCTCGACGATCAATTTGAGTTCTTTCCTGTCGGAGTCACAGATTCACTCTTCGTTGCAGATGATGCAACCTAGCTTTGATACCATGTTAGAATATGGATTATAGGTTTTGTGATGTGATTCAATGGAGTTTGTATTAATTTCTAGAAGAAGGAAGAATGAAAGTTGCAGAGAGCATTCACAGTGATGAGTGCAAAACTGATTTCATTGCTTCCATTATTCTCTCTACAATGCAATTGGATATTATCGTTGCAACTGAACCATTATCTCTCCTCTAATAGAAAGAAATGATCTCAGCCCTCCATGTCATCTATCCTATGAGATAGTTACATATGGCACACAATATCACTTACTCTAACTTATTCTAGAGCATCCATTTGGAATATGATCCAAAGGCTCTGATTAAAACAAGCAAAATGGCTAAACTTATTTTTGCTAATACATTTACACACTAACATGTCCCCAAAGATCGACAACAACATCCAATTCTCAAAGCTCCTTCTCATTGAATTACTAACCTTCGACACAACAAATGTGTACTAGTGATCAAGCTCATCGGAATTACTCCTTACCCGCACATCACATTCACCCTGAAAAATGTAAACAAGCTTTAGTGTACTGAGGATTCAGTATCCCGAAAACCTAAACGCAAAAACAAAGCTAAAAAAAGGCTTACATTGGAGTTGTTATTTTGTTTCGGTTGTCTTCTAGGCTTCTAGTTCCCTGAGCAGAATTTGAAAGTTGGACTTTCAATTTGAAAACATGGTATCACACGTCTCTGTCTAGCGACTAGATCCTCTCTACCTTCGCTGCTAAGCTTTCTTGCAATTCTTCATCTCTAAGCTTCATCTTTCTTGAAGCTTTTTGCACCTGTAAACCTTAATTTCTTCTACAAATTTCAATGGCGACTTCGGCTTCTCCCTTTTCTAACTCTAGTTCTCACATTCATCCTCATCTGATCATTGATTCAAGCCCTAATTTCTCTAGCATCTCTCAAACTGCTTCAATTATGATTCAGAACATTGGATCTTTGGTGCCGATCAAGCTGACCACGATGAATTACTTGATCTGGAATGCCTTTGCTCTAATTTTTTGTCACTACAACCTTACTAGCATCACTGATGCCTCAGTTACTCCACCGCTTCAATTTCTCACTGATGCAAATGGAAATCGCACTCTGAATCTAGCCTATGTTACCTAGTTTAAGAATGATCAGAACATTCTCATATGGATCAACTCCATACTTTCTGATTCGTTGATTCGTTGATCCATTATATTATTAGAGTCAATTCTTTCAAAGAAATGTGGGCTAAATTGGAATCGAGACTTGTGACTGCCTCTCAATCGCATATTCATGAGTTTCAATCTCATATTCGAAGCCTAACTAAGGGAGATTCCTCTGCTGCATAATTCCTTTAACAAATTGAAAAGATCAATAATGCTTTTGGAACTCCTTCACACAAATGTTTGGGGGCCATCATCTGTTTCTTTTGTACATCACCATAAGTACTATGTCATCTTTGTAAATGATTTTACAAAATATTATTGGTTCCTTCCTATGCAACACAAATTTGATATCTTCAGTACTTTTGTAAAATTCAAAGATCATGTTGAGAATATGCTATGTACCAAAATTATCACCATAACTACTGCAATTTATCTGATCAATAAAATGCATAATACATCCAAGGCTTCTCCATGAGAATTGTTGTTCAACATATCACCTTCTTATTAGACTCTAAAAATATTTTTCTGCAGTTGTTTTCCTTGGTTGCAACCCTATTCTCAATCCAAGTTGGATCCTAAAAGTAAACAGTGTGTTTTTCTGGGTTACAGTCCTAATCACAAGGGTTACAAATGTCTAGATCTCAGCTCACACAAGATATATGTTTCCAAACATGTTATCTTTGATGAATCAAGCTTTCCTTTTCACAAGCAAGTTCCTACATCAAGTTCAGCATCAACATCATCCAATGTCTCTCTGAGTCATTCTATTCTATCTCAATTGACATTTTCTACAAGCAAATTCACACATGTTCATGTATCATCAAGTGTCTTCACTCAAGGGAATACTCAAGTCTCTCCATATGAGCATATTCAAGTATCTCCAGCCCTTCTAACCAGTGGATATCCACCACCTCAAAATCCTACCATCAACATTCATCCAGTGCAAACCATATCAAAATCTGGTATCTACAAGCCTAAAACTTTAACTACAACCAAGCACCATTTACCTTTTCACCTATCCCATGATTATGTTCCCACTACTTATCTTCAAGCCTCCAAATATCCATACTGGGTTAAAGCTATGCAACATGAGTTCCTTTTACTGAAACAAACTGGCACCTGGTCTTTGGTTCCCAAATCTCATTTTACAAATATAGTAGGCTACAAGTGGGTCTTCAGGATCAAGAGGAAACCTGGTGGTACTATTGACAAGTACAAGGCACGTCTAATTACCAAAGGTTTTCACCATTAAGAAGGTTTAGATTACACTGAGACATTTAGTTCAGTTGCTAAACCTATCACAATTCAAATTCTTCTCACTTTGGCAGCATAATATGATTGGTTTCTCAATCAACTAGATGTAAGCAATGCATTTTTGCATGGTAATCTCACTGAACATGTGTTTATGCAATAGCCACCTGGCTTTAAAGATCCTATTCATCCTACTCATATCTGTTATCTCCATAAGTCACTCTATGGCCTAAAACAAGCTCCCAAAGTTTGGTATGAGAAACTTCATAGAGCCTTGACATCTCTGGGTTCACTGGTTCTTAATATGATCATTATTTATTTGTCAAAACAAATCCAATGGTGTTTATCTTGGTTTATGTTGATGACATCATTGTCACTGGACCATCACCTCCAACTTGCAAACAAGTAATAGCTCAGCTCGGTTCTATGTTTCCCATCAAGGATTTAGGTGCTTTACATTACTTTCTTGGTATTGAGGTTAAAAGATTATCCAAGGGCATTTACATTTCTCAAACTAAATACATACTGGATCTGTTAAAGAAAGCACAAATGGATGGAGCAAAACCTTATGTCACTCCTCTGAGTACTTCTAAATTGGACCACACATCTCCCTTATTGGAGAATCCTACATAATATAGATCTCTAGTAAAAGCTCTTCAATACTTAACCTAGACAAGACCCGATCATTCCTTTGTTGTGAATCTTGTTTATCAATTCATGCATAGTCCTCGGCAATCTCACTATCAAGCAGTGAAAAGAATCTTCAAGTATCTTAAGGGCTCTATTGATATGGGATTGTGGTTTTCAAAAAGTTCATCCACTTCATCAATTACAGCATTCTTCGATGCTGATTGGGCAAGCTGCTCAATTGACAGAAAGTCCACTGGAGGTTTCTGCATCTTTCTAGGCTCATCCATTATTAGTTGGAAAGCCAAAAAGAAACCCACTAATGCTCATTCATCCACTGAGGCTGAGTATCAATCACTTGCCAACACAGCTGCATAAATCACTTGGATCTGTAAATTGTTAGTTGATATTGGCTACAAAACTCATTCTATTCCTCAACTCAGGTGTGACAAAGTTTCAGCTATCTCTTTGGCCAATAATCTGTTGTTTCATGCAGCACATTGAGATTGACTACCACAACATTCGAGAAAAGGTTTTGGCTAAAGAAATCTATGTTCATTATGTTTGCACACAGGATCAGCTAGCAGATATTTGTACTAAAGCTCTCTCTAAGGATAGATTTCAACTTCTACGATCCAAACTCTCACTTAGCAGTCCTCGGCTTAGTTTGAGGGGGGGGATATTGAGGGTAATTGTGTAAATGATTAAGTTGGATTATACTTAGAGTTAGTTGGATATTTGTTTGTTTGTTGAGGCGTGTAGTTTGTTAGTTAAAGAGTAATTGGTAGTGGCATGTGTAAATGAGTTGTATATATACAACAATCTTGTAATCTTATCATTCATTGAATGAAAAGATATTCTTACCAAACAGTCATGTTGTGCATATTTCGTCTTGTTTTTCTTTGAAAAATGAAAATCACAGGAAGTATTTAAAGATTGTTGTCACTGTAGAAAAACTTAAAATTAAATTACGAAATTATGCATATTTTTTCTGCTCGTGTGCATGTCCTGGGGGTTGTCGTGGGACTTGCAAACGTCAGCTCGTCAGCTCAAAAGATCAAATCTCTGTTTTACCTCCACGTTTCGATTCGTAGTGTGCTACATCTGTGGTTTGATCAAATATATAATCTCTCAAATTTTTATATTGAGGTATTTGTTGGTTTACTCTGAACTTGTATAGAACTGCTTATTTTCTTTTGAACTTTAATTTTAGTCAATTACTTTCCTGAACTTTTATAATTGGTTAATTTCCTCCCTTAGCTTTAACTTTAGCCAATTATCCCCTTAGACTTTTATAAATAGCCAATTTTCCCTTAGTGACGTGCCCACCTAAGAGAGTGGCACGATAGAAACTGACGCTTGGGGCCCATCACAATGGTCGATTGGGCTTCCAACGGTTACTTCAACGGTCACTAGTAGCATGGCCACATCGCGGACATCCATTTCAAACTCTCACTTTAATCCTATGGTTCTTACTATTTTCCATCATAATAATTTTTAAAAATCCAGAAAAAAATTAGAAAAAATGAGAAAATCAAATAAAAAAATAAAAAGTATTCTAACAGTTACTTGTAAATTTTGTATGTAAATACTAAAAAAAAAAATTTCTCTTCCCACACCAAATTCTATACAATCTTTTATTTTCTACATTCTTATTTCATTGTCTATTCCTATTTTACTTGTGCTTACAAAAATGACATTTCCCGTCGAAGGTGGAGTCGAAGTTGAAATCGCATGGTCACTGCCGAAGATGTTTTCTTGTGTGAGCGTTGGAAATCCGTTACCCATTGTCCAGTTACGGACAATGAGCAGAGGTGTCCTAATATGTGGAAGAAAATTTATGAGATTATGTCGATAAGTAGGACACTAATCACGGGGAACAGTAATAGTCATGTCAGTTACTATTCATAATGAGTGGAAGGGAATAGTAACAACCATGAAAATTTACTATTTAAGTAAATAGTGACTGATATAAGTCTAGTTCTCGATGTAAATCAACTAGATGGAAATGCTTTTAATAGGTAGTATAGATATGTTGTATTGCAAAAATAATTAAAAATAGCATGAGGGCTGAGGGCTGCAGAAGCCCAAATCATATAATCCTCAGTAGAGAGGAGAGTAAAGAGGAACCATGGCGAGTTCCCAGTTCAATTGAGCTGAGAATTCTGCTGTAATTCGCTCCGTCCAAACTTATTTTCTCACCCATATATGATGCATTTCATTCTCCACATATATATCAAATTTACTTACTAATCATCTCTCACGCGTAAAAGTAAAACTTGCATAGATCAGATATTTCTCACATGCTATGCATATATCGAGCATGCATAACTAGGAATCTCAAGTCTTACCAACAGTACGATACGAGGATTAATGAAAGTAAGATTTTATTATTATAATAACCAGAACAAGAAACATAGCGTATTACAAAAAAGCTAGAGTACATCATAAGTTAATAACCTTATTGAAAACTCTTACATGCTCTATATATGCTATATATTTATTATATAATCCGACTCCGATATTTCTTTTTGTTTAGTAATATATCAAGCATGCATAACTAGGAATCTTAAGCTCCTGTTATGTAAGTTAATTAGCTAAATCAAACCCATAATGCTCCGACGCGCTTAAGCATGGGGATTAAGGAGCGCTTAAGATGAAGACTCATGACCTCATTGGCTCCACCCACAAGTTCACCGCCAATGAACACAGCAGGCACAGTAGGGTTGCATCCCAGCCTAGAGAGAGCTTGCTCTATCTCTCTCCCTCTTTGCATCTCATCAAGCTCATACACTGCTGGGTTCACCCCAAAGTCACAAAGCAGGGTTTTGATCGAGTGAGACATGCAGCACGAGCTCTTGCTGAAGATTACCACTGGTCTCTCGGACGCCATCTTTGTTACCGCCTCCATTGCTGATCAAAATGCAGATAGTAGTAGTTTTCAAAAGTATAATTTTGAAGTTGGGAAAAGGGTAAGGAGAGCAATGCGAATAGTTGAGACTCGAGACGATTGAAGTTTGATGTTGTGAGTATTTGGGGAGGGATGGAAGGGTTTATATAGGGTAGGGACATGGGAGACGAGTGGATTGGCATTGTTGGCTTTAGATAGCTAGAAATTAAAGGGCTCTTTCATCTGATAGTGAAGGAAAATAGGAATGTTCCTATAGATATTTAATTAGGCCATGCGATTCAAATGTTGCAAATTATAGCTAAGAGGATGAAAGTTGCATGCACAAAAATTAACCGAATCTTTTTGCATACGGAAATTCTAGAGACGTGTCCTTAATTTGTACGGCTTCACATTCTTAACTTGTTCCATATATATGCCTATTGCCTAAACACGCACCTTTGCTGTATCCATTTTTCATTTCTTTCTCTTGTTCTAGATTGATTATTTACATATTTGTTGTTAGGGTTTTCTTTTTGGGACGGTAACACCATGTGACATGTTAACACGAAGACGCACTCATTTCTGTATGCTCTACTTTTTCTGCCCATAGAAAGGGCTATGGTACTCGGTGAGTTGATGATCAACAGCACACTACAACAAAGGGTTTGTTGTATTTGATCTGCCGTATCTATCCTTGAGAGCATCTGCTGAGTTGGAGAAACGAGTTGGTTTTATCCATTTGGGACCTCCTTTTTTGCATTTGGATTCGCATCCAATTCATGAAAATGACACAGAAAGCCAAGTGAAAGAGAAAATACACGCCGACAAGAATTATACATTTGCAGTGTTCATACATGTCAAAACTACGTACAACTCAAAAAACTTATCAAGTACTAATGCATAATTAGGTCCCCCACAAGAAGCCTAATACATAGTGGCCTCGTTTGGCATCTCGGACTATACTGACTATTTCAGTCGGATAGGATAAATATTCGTCGGATAGTACTGACTAAATTAGTCGGGTGCTTAGTGCAATATTGGACTAATGACCGTATTAATAGGATCGGTCATTTATTTTTTATTACTTGTTAATAATATTTTTGGAATGATAATTCAAATTTAAAAAAAAAAATCACAAAACAAAAGAAACCCAAATAAAGACGAACGGGGAAGACGAAGTGCTCAAGGGTTCGGGATCCTTTTGAAACCCATACCAAAATGATAATCACAAACTGATCCATCAAATAGAAAAAATAACAAATTATCGAGAATCACAGATCCATCAAATAGAAAGAAAAAAATCACAAATTAAAGGATACAAGACATGAAGAGAAAAAGACAGAAAAAAATGGAAAATTGCAGGAAGAGGAAGACAAATGAAGATGAAATGAGAAAACATCCATGAGGAAGATGATGCAATCAGGTGTGAGTGGGAGTGGTTCTGCTGATTTAGGTCTAAATCTCCAGCAACAGAGGTGAGACGACGGAGCAAATGCGAGAGGGGTGCGAAGCGTGTTTTTTAGTTTTGAGACTGACTAATTATACTGAGCTTTTTGAGCTTACTAACTAGCGAGTATGAGGCGTACTAATCAATTTGGACCGTATTCGTTAATCCGGCGACTATTTAGTGTATAAATCTTGCCTCCGTATTATTCATTCTATCCAATACTTAAACCAATGTGCCAAACGAGGCCATTGGGTTTCATTGCATTTTGAAATGTCAAAATAAATTTGCGACGTAAACTAAAATTTTAGTTAACTAATCATTCTCCTCTCTCTTTCGACCGACGATACGGTGGGGCACGTCCTAAATCCAAAAACACGATGCCGTACATGGAAGAAGACAAAGCGATATGCCATTAGGTCCTACCTTGGTCCCAAATGTTATCTTCTATATATATCTTTCCATGTCAAAGTGATGTAGTTAACTGCTTTTTTCTTACCCTATTTGTTATTTTCTTGCCTATGTTCCAAGAAATTAATAATATCCAGTCTGGACCGCCCATGCATAAACAAACGTTTTTGAAAGGTCGATCGACATGATGATATATTGATCAATCATCTCTAGAAGAATGATTCCCATCAATTGGAAAGGTCCGGATCTTTCACTTTCTTTTGATCGACTTTCCATCACTACTTCGAATCTTGATCATGCAAATTGATGGTAACGTCTATTAGCTATACGTGATTTATACTACTCATTTCATATATATGTATATAAATAGGTATTATAATTCTTTATTGCATATGTAGATCATATCTGTCACATATATATAGGTATTATAATTCTTTATGCCATATGTATATCATATCTGTGATTTCAGGTCTCATTTCATATTCTCATGTGTGTGTCGCAACCTGTATAAAGCCTGTGACAGAATACTTTATTAAGGAACAATGGCCTATTTGCCTTATCTACATGGCGCAATATTGGCCAATTGGGAGCTAGCCAAGGGTCATCTTTGCCAAGAGTCATATTGTAGGTTTCCTTGACCGTACTCTCTCGTACTTATTACAGCATGTATATGCAATCATGCATGCATGCATGGCTATTTATGATCTCGTACATATGCATGCATGTCTTTCATATAATCATATACAACATATATCAATCATTCTACTGCGGATAAAATATTGACACGTAAGTTTGCAGTATTCAAACGATATATTAACTTCATGTCAACGATATGTGCACATTTAAATATGTTGTTAACCACAATATAGAAAAACTTTTATATATATATATATATATATATTTAAGCACACGTTAACTGCAATCTAGAGTAAGAGGTCTTATATATACAAAAGTATTCAAAAACTAACTAGTTAGTAACTTAATTCAGCGTTAGTCATGACAAAATAATTAACCTTATTATTCAAGTGTTTGTTCAAATGTTCATGTTCTCATTCATGGATCATTGTTTGACTATTCAATATTATTCATGTATCATGAACCTTCACACTTTAACATATATGATATGTGTACCTTTCTTGAGTATTCTTTTCACGGTAGTTAATATGTGAGAGAATGTGTGTGGGGATAAGGTCATACGTGTGTGGGTGGCGTAAGTTGGAATAAGAATGTCAACTTTTTAAGCGAAAAGTTATTGAAGATAAAGAAGTAATTACGCGAGGACGGATCGTGGCATCACACAAATTAGGGTTTTGGTTGATGAGGTCAGGTACAGTTACATATTCTCTCGATTGTTTTATTCCTTCTCAAAAGAGAGAGAAAGTGGGCTTCATGAGGCCCCCTATTTGGATAGTTTAGTTGTGGTTCCTGGTTCTTAACTGTTATAAACTCAAACTTTATGCATTTTAAGGAAAATATAAAATATCGATGATATCGAAAATATCGGTAGTCCAAAAACATGGAAATTTCGATGGAAATATTGGGATATTATCGATATCGATAAAAATTGAATAAAAACCACGGAAATTGTAAGAAAAACTTGAAAATTTTTATTGAAACTTTGCAAGATGTTTATTTAGTCAATTATCTATTAGTTAATCACAAAAATTGGAAAGAAATGCATTGCATAATAGATATAACTGATTTAAGTTGATTATATAGCGAGCTGGCAAACATTGTGAGTGTAGAAAATATGTAATAATTAATAAAAGAAGTTTAAACACACCATAATCATTTATATATAATGAATTAGTACAATATTTTACACTTTATACATTGCATAGTAAGATACATGAGTGACTTAGCAAGGTCTAAAATATCGATTATATCGGAAATATTGGTAGTCCAAAAACACAGAAATTTTGATGGAAATATCGGGATATTATGGATATTTTAAACCATGATTTTAAGTTTTAGATTGAGGTCCCTCTCTACATAAATAACATAGTAACAAAAGATATGTAATAATATCAATAAAGACTCAAACCGTTATTTTGCTTTTATTTACACCACCAATTAATTATTGAAATTTGCTTATGGGGTTTCAACAACAACAAAATTGCTTATGGGTGCATTTTAGATTTTTATTTTTATAATATGAGTACGTTTATATAATAAAATTTGGGTACATTGCACTTACAAAAAATTGGTACATTTTATATATGCAAAAATATGGGCACGTTGCATATAAATTAAATTGGTACATTTTATATAAAAAAACAAGAGGTATATTTTATATAAAAAAACAATGGGTACATCTTATATTAAAAAATAAATAGATTTTACATTAAAAAAATTGGTACATTTTACATAAAATGAATGGTACTTACAAAACAAAAAATTGGTACATTTTGCATGTAACAAAGTGGTACATTTTTAAATAAAAATGGGTACATTGTAAATAAATTACAGTACAAATAAAAGGTTAAAAAGTTATGATTTTAAATAAAAGTTTTTAAAATATGGGCACAATAAGAAATTAATATATGGGTACAAATTGAAACTGAAAAGAAAATTGGTATAATTTAAAAAAAAAAAAAAAAGCTTGCAAATTAAAAATGGGTACAAACTAAAAATAGAAATATATGATACAAAGTTTAGCCTAAATATAAATGTAGCAAATGTAAAGTTTCTAACGCTAAATGAATATATTTAGAAATACAATTTAATTAAAAATAAATAAATTTAATTATCTTGACATGTAATATTTTATTATTGAAATAATTAATGAGGTTCATAAAACCTAAAGACCTTGATTAAAAATTGAAAATGAATAAGGTCTTAATTAATGAAGTAGAAAAAATAGAGATGATAACCTAATTTTTCCTATATATAATGAATAAATAATATATATATATATATATATATATATTATGTGTGTGTGTGTGTATATATAAGTTAATGAATATCCGGAGACACATTTTTTTGTCATATATTTTGACACATGTTTTTTTAGAGTTTGATCTGTAACGTATTTTAATGATCTAGACCGTCTATCTTTTAGGTTATTCTCAAAGATCATGTCTACAAAAAATCACTAAATTTGAAACAATATGACTGTTGGATTAAATTTGGTGTTTTCTTGTATAACCGTATTCGTCTATTTTCTTAATTACAAATGAATGCCTTAATGATTTTGGATTTATTTGAATTTTTACAAGGATGACCTATGAATGATTACTAAAATATAAATTATTCAGATTGTCAAAATGCATTACGAAGTGATTCTTGCAAAATAAATGTTAAAATATGTGTCAAAACACAAAAGCGTGTGTCCCACATCGTAACTATATATATATTAATGCATGCTTTTGTGGATGCGAAACAGCCAGAATAATACTTCTCCGTCCAAAATCTTAAAGCAGAAATAAAAAAAAGAACAAAATCTCTCTCCAACTCATGTTGTGCATAAACATGTCATTTCCACATATTATCGAACAATATATTCTTTATATGATCTACTTCAATAGCTTGCTAAAGGATCATATTATGATCATCCATTTATTATCCACCCACTTAGAACCTTCATGGTACGTATTATTTGTTCTATAAAATATCAAAATATTGTACCAAAATCTTGTTAAGATTGGCTGCCATTTGTGCTCTGTTGTTGGTGGTGGCATATTCCTAGTTCTGATTAGGGAAGTTGCTAATTTTGACATCGATGTTTTCTTTTGTTCTGTAAATATCAGCGTTAAACACGTTGACAGATTAAGCATGTGTTTGATTTATCTCTATGACCTTGACAAAGGAATTTAAGCTGTATATTGATGATTAAGGGATACCAATATTTTTCAAATAATTATGGGGGTATATATAAAAGAAATTAGATGATATAGTACCACCATGTGACACTGACAACGGGTAGTATCCACCAACAAAAACATGACACGTGGCAAAGTCGTTGCTAAGGGAAAAAACTCATGCCTGGGTATTATTAACTGTTAGGAGTATAAGAATAAGATCAATGGTTGATCTTGGTTTACATTAATTAACATCTCACATCCCTTTCTCCACGCCATCTGAGTACTAACAAAAATCCCATTAGAAGTTGTCTTTCAATCTTGCAATCTCCATCCAATGACATGTTACTGAAAGGATATGTAGCATTTCCTGGAGTTTCATCAGACCTTGATAGACATTCTTCTAGTTCCTGGTACATATCAGAATTGCGCTTAATCAAATGAAACGAACTAGTAAACAATAGAGGCTCACACCAGATTTTGGAACCTGCATAAGAAAAGCCAAACTAGGAAAAAACAAATTCTCAAAAGAAAAAAACAATTAAAACAAATTCAAGTTAAAGATAAGGTCAAAATTAATAAAATGGGAAAAAAAAAAAAAAAAAAAAAGGAGGCAAAGAGAAGAATCCCAATGGGTGCTTGTAAATTGAAACAAAAAAATTTAAAAGAAAAAAATCTCACGACATGAAGGAACGCCCTGATTTCAAACATGGAGAAGAGTTAATTGTATCAGTGGCTTCTTGGAAGAAATTACCCGACCACATTCGTACTCCGAAACGCTCAAAGGCTTCCACAGGAGAAAGATTTGTTCTGCTAGGGTTCTACCAATTAAGAAAAGAGGATTGGGCTATGAAAAGCATGAAACTCCGTTAACTTATGTTTAACACGACGTTAGCTTTTTTGCTCCACCACATGTCATATTTATGTTGATGAGTATTACAAACTGTTAGTGTCACGTGGTAGTACTGTACTATTTAATATTTCTCTGTAGATATATCGAGCTAGCTTTAAAATATCAAGTCTTGAGTGATGTATTTGTGACAAGTTAGTTAGCTTGACTAGCACTTTTATATTTCTGTATGGTAATTCGAGAGAGTTCTGATAAAAACTAACAAAATCTTGTCCAAATTTTCAATCCTGATTTGTACTTACGAATTTTGTAATGGTAAAAGTAACATTTGTATATTATCTAAAAAAATAAAAAGTAACGCTTGTATATACAAAGCTTGAAACCAAATAATATGCAGAGTGCGTACCTCTTAAGACTTAGATGGTGGAGGGAATACGTAAATAAGAATCTTAAGATTTCTTCAAATAAACAATCTTACTAATTGATTTAACAGCATCAGGTTACCTACTTTGTTAAAGAAAATCCTAAATTTAAATCTCATAAACAACAATTTGTTGAATAATATGACAAAAGATATTTCTCCATATCATTGTTCTTCACTTCTTCTACTAGAGTTTTGTAGTTTCGGAAAAGATAAGAGACTGTTGGGGACTCATCTCAAAGGACCATCACTATGCATTTAAAGAGGGCTTGTATCTGCCCGAAGGGCTTTGTTCAACTTAAGGCAACCTTCAAGGTGTTAACAAACCAAAAAGGCGAAAAGAAGAGAGAATTGCAAAATCCTGAATCTTAATTTTAAACACAAAGGAAAAAAAATCAATAAAATTGTCAAAAAGACTACATAACACAAAATGAAACATCTTGCCAGAAACTAATTCTGGAAAAACAGGAAACCAATCCAACATTAATTAGTAGAAAATATAAATTAGAACAATCTTCGTTGAACAAGCAAAACTAAAGTCACAAGGACGTGCTAACTCATAACTTATTACCGCTAAAGGCTAACTTAGAAAAACAAAACACAAACTCCAGACTTATTATTTTTCAACACTTTCCGTCAAACTCACGGTGATGATACACCACATCTTGAGTTTGCTTACAGAAAGCCGATGAGTATGCCCTTCTTGATGCCCATGCATGCCAATGCTGATGTAAAGTTTCATTGCCCGTATCAATTCCAATGCCTAGTGTCAGTGTCAATGAAAGATTCCAATACCAATGCGAACATCCATTGCCAGTACTAATGTTAATACCAAATAACAAAAAATCACAAAGTGGTGCCAAGTGAAGATAAAACGGATCTACATCCATCCTAAACAAGCATAAGCAATAAATGTATGTCCTGTTAAAGGAGTATTTTTAAAGATTAATTTTGTAATCTGATTCTGATTGTATTCCTGATTTTGTAGAGATCCTTCTTTGTATGTCAAGTACACACACTTGTATATATAGGCCTTTGTGCTAGGTTTATATTTTCTATATGTTACTCCTCTTTCTGATCCCACTTCTCCTTGGCTCATTGCAGTATCTCATTATGACTGGTTCTAATATTGCATTTCCGATAAACCAATTGCTCAGCTTATGGCTCGTCCGACTATGACGCATTTAATTGTTGCCAAACGTGTTCTATGTTATGTTAAAGGTTCTTAGGACTTCGGTTTAATTTTTTGGCCTCACCTTGGTCCCCTTACTCTAGAGTTACTCTAATGCCAATTGGGCCGCTTGTTCTGAAACTCGTCGACCGACATCCGACTATCTCTTATTTCTAGGCCTGAATCTCATATCATGGAAAACAGGCTACTGTTTCTCTCTCTAGTGCGGAGTCTGAATATCAGGCTCTTGCTCACACCTGTGCCTGATCTCTTTGGGTGTCCTATTTACTTCATGAACTTCGGTTTCAGGCCTCTTTGCTCACCTATCTGTTTTGTGATAATCTCAGTACTACATAAATGGCAGCCAACCCGGTGTTTATATTAAGTTAGATTATCATTTTGTTCGTGAACATTTAAGCTTGGCACTCATAGAGTTCAGTTCATTCCATCCCCGGATCAACATGCGGATATCTTGACAAGGGGTCTCTATAAAACATTGTTTCTTCTTCTACGGTTCAAACTTGTTGTATCTTGACCGCACGGTTTTTTTTTGTTTTTTTTTTTTGGGGGGGGGGGGGGGGGGGTGGGGTGGTGTGTTAGAGAAAGAGTCTTGAAAATATATCTCCTATGATATAGAATTAATATTGTAATGTGATTCTGATTGTACTCATGATTTGTAGAGATCCTTACTTAATTATATGTCAAGTATACACACTTGTATATAGGCCTTTGTGTTGTGAATATAATTGTCAAAGTATATATTTTTATTGTCCAAATTAAGCACCACCTTCATTTTCGCGATCAACGATCATCCCAGACTAAACATGATCACGTTTCACTTTTATATTTTCCAACAGGACAAACAGAAAAACAATCTTTGTTGAACAAGTAAACCAAATCCACAAGGACAAGCTAGCTAACTTAGAACTTATACCTCTAAATACTAGCTAAGGAAACAAAACACAACCTCCTACTTTCCTAACTTTATATTCCCATACAAGATCCTTGACAAATTAATAACTATCAGGATAAGACGACAGTCAACACCAAATTTCGATGGTAATTTTTTTATGATTATTTTGAGTGTAATAGCTGCATGATCATTGATGTTATAAACTCACATGTTATAATATAAATAGTCGACAAATATGTATTTAAAATTCTTGAAAAAATTGTTCCGACTTAAGACATACACAGAAGTGGCGTGGCCAGTTCCATCTCTCTCACTCTCCTTTTGAAATTCTTGTTTAGTTCGGATTGATATTCTAGCTATGCATGCACACATCATCTGTAAATTTGCCAACTTAAAATTCTTAAAGTCCGATGCATGCATCACAGCATCATCTTCTGTGTGATGCAACTATTCGTGCGCGTCTTCATCTGACACCTAATTATATCTAAAGTTGACATTCGTTATCATGCTCAAGTCCCTCAAAAAAAAAATTGCGAAAGAGACTCTCTTAAGAATGAGACTTTTTATAAGCTCTTTACCATCTCATGTTCTTAGTATAATATTTTATAATATTGGCACGATAATCGACATTAAACTGTAAGATGACGGAGAATCCATAAAGAATCTCACTTTGAAAGAGTCCCTTAGCATTTCTAAAAAGAAAACCATAGTCCCATAACTTCATTTTTATTCCACTTTCGGCCACGTTTGGCTTATCTCTATAGTATCTTATATTCTTGGCACACAAGGTTAGTGTATTAAGCCACACAAGTGCCTTTCATATCAAGGGCAGTTTGGGCATCAATCCAAATATCTGAAGGAACCTTCTGCTTTTGCATTCCCTTTTTCATATTGGATTAAAAAAATGCATATAATATGTAATCCCACCTTGCTAGCTTTCCATTTGGCTAGCCTATATATACATGCTCATAAGATATCCAATTCCATCAACGCCAAACCAATCTTCTACTACTACTTCTTCTAAGTTGCATACCCACAAGCTGATCATTACCTACATTTGCTCCATTTCCACAATTTTTCCTCACCTACCCATCTAGTTTTCTTGGCTTCCACAAAAACTCCATTAAGTCTTTAAACCCTAATCTGATCGTAGTCATCCTTACCAATTAATTTTCATATTAGCCACATACATTTCATTTTTTGTGGTACATTTGAATTTCTTCTTGCTATTTGAGGTTGATAGTATATAAATCAAATGGATCGTGTAGCAAAATTAGCATCACAAAAGGCCGTAGTCATATTCAGCAAGAGCTCGTGCTGCATGTCCCATGCAATCAAGAGATTGTTTTACGAACAAGGAGTGAGTCCTGCAATCTATGAGCTCGATGAGGAGTCAAGAGGGAAGGAGATGGAGTGGGCTTTGATAAGGCTAGGGTGCCAACCCTCAGTTCCTGCTGTCTTCATTGGTGGCAAACTTGTGGGATCAGCCAATACAGTCATGACACTTCATCTCAATGGTTCGCTAAAGAAATTGCTAAAAGATGCAGGAGCATTGTGGCTCTAATTAGCATCATTAACATTAATTGGAGCATATATATTATATGCGCACCAATCTATAACTGTCCCAAATAATTAAGGGTTAACTCAGTTGTATTTTCCTTTTAATCTTCCGGCGGCTTAAAGTACAATGTAACTACACATATCACTTTTGAATGTATTCCTAAATATACTATGTTAATCAAATAGAACATGATGAGTGATCGATTGTCACACTTTCTTTCAAATTATAAGTACATATTTCCTTGATTTAATAATCGAAAGAACATAATTAATGTCCTATCAAAGAAAAAGAACACGATTCAATTTCTTCTGATGTAACCCAAAAAACAATTCTTATTTCAAGTTGATAATAATCTAGTTGGTTTAATTATTTAAGAAAGTGAACAAATGGAAAACGAAAGAAGATAGTTAGCATATATGGTCACCATTACATAAATAATAAGAGTCCGTTGTTGTTCACCCCTTAACCCAAGGTAATTGTTACCTATGAGTAAATTAATTAGCATAGGTCGGTGCCATGCAAAAGCATTAATCGAATGTGATATAGTAGGCTGAAGATTATGAGGTGCGCGAATTTGCGTTATATTCTATGATGCTTAATCTAAATTTTAATTGGATTATCGACTTTATTGCAGCTATATGTAAATATATATTCTTGATAGTGTTGTTCCATCACGCATAAATATATATGGTCTTTCCGGTTCTCGTGGGGTTCATCCAGACAGCCTCAAAGCTTTACATAAACACATTTAGTTAGCAATCAACTAAATGCTTATTCCTATTACACTTTAATTATCATCATGATAGTCATTTGGAATCGGTATGGTGTGTGCTAGTAGAATCTATGAAGTTGAAAAGGAAGGAAGTATCATATTAAGTTATGTTCCTCTTTTGTTGTTCTAGCTCATTGCATGGCGCTTGTTATGCGCTTAGTGATAGATTTAGAAACTTTTCCGTTGACAGAGAATTTAGATTGTTTTGAATTCCTACTTCTCAGTCTCTTTGGGATATTTTGTCAAACGTCTTGCTTAAGTAAAAATCAAGCAATTAAGGAAAACTACAAGTCCATGTACTTAGTTGTCGTTATAATCTTTTGCGTTATAATCTCATTCTTAAGTGGAGGAACTCCCAAGGAATGAGCTAGCTAGGAATTAATGTACATGAGTGAAGCTAAAAGTTTCATTATATTTGTTGTCAAATCTTTGCAAAAGAGAGTTACTTTTGAAGTTAACCATTGCTTTTTTGCTGAATTATTCCAAAATATTGTAGTAAAATACGCTAGCAGCTATTTCCCAATCCCAAATCTCTTTCCTAATTACATCTTCCATCGTACAAAGTTATTATCTTTATTTTATTTTATTTTTGAAAGCAACGGCATAGATTCATTAGATAAAGAGAAGCAGTAGCACTATACAAAAAGAGCTGGAAAAGAAAACCAGCAAATTTAACAGCTACAATCCGATAACAAAACATCAAGATGAATATTAGGAGGTTCCTCGAACCAATAGCACTCATGGAATTTAACTATATATTAGTATATGTAATGTCGCACTTTGTAGGTTCTAATGATAGACTTTTGTGGCGAGAAAAATGATACTTCATCTATATTATATATAATATGGCAATTTGTAATTTGTATTCTCCCATTTTTGAAAAGCGAGCTAGATAGGCAATATATTCACCTTATCTATGTTTTGTGATGGAATTGATTCCTAGTTATCTTATAAAAATATATATGAAAAGAGGCTCAACAATTGCCAAGTTGAAAACGAGAATGATCATGAACAATGTGTACCGCAAATATCAACAATTACGAGTTGCAGTTGTAGAAGTTAGATTAGTTAATTACAACAGTGTATTTGCTTTTAGCACTCAAGTTGAAATCTTCTTTTTACGTATTGGTCAGGAGGTTAAGTAGTATTGTGCTATGCCAGCAAAAACTCAACCACGATAGAAATGTACCTTAGGACAGTATTTTAGGTTTATATAGTACTTTACGTACGGACGGTCAGAATAAAGAAGATTCCAACTCTTGAAGTGATATGGGCTTGTGAAGTATGGGAATGGATCAAATTTTAATAGAATCCATGACATAGAAGCCCATTCAGAGCAACTCCACCTATGGAGTCCTCCCCCATGGCAATTCACTATTGTATCCATCCTATTGAATAGTAATTGCCTTTAATGAATAGTAACTGTCATTAATGAACAGTAATTGTCATTTGCATCTCCACTCTTGGAGCCCTCCCCTGGCAATAGGCAATAAAATATTATTTTTTTTGTTTGTTTAAATAATACAAAATAAAATTATTTATAATTTCGGATAAGATTTTTTAAATTGTTCTCGTTGCGCCACGTGTCATTTTATAAAAAAAAACAATTATTTAGCGATGGAGTTCGATAAGATTTTTATCCAATGTCATCGTGTCACGTGTCATTATCTTTTGAGAATCTTTGACGATAGATTTCGATCAGATTTTAACTCGTTCAAAATTGCGCCACGTGTCATTATCCGAAAATATAATTATTGGAGATCGATTTCGATAAGATTTTTATCCAATACGATCGTGCCACGTGTCATTATCTTTTCAGAATCTTTGCGGATAGATTTCAATCAGATTTTTAACGAATGACGGCATGCCACGTGGCCTCATCTACAATCCGATCCTTTCTGAATCGTCCATATAATCCACCATCCATCCTCACAAATCTCACACCAATTTTCTCAACATCTCTATCTCATTATTCATAGTTTCAGCTTCTTCTTCACCATCCATCCTTACAATGTCTGCTTCTTTATCAAGGATGATGTGGGAAATCGATCAGCAAGAGGAAGAATTGTTTAACCAATCTGAAGGAATGTTCAACCTTCAGATAGCTGAAAATGAGATGGAAGAGGATGAGGAGCGTTGAAGGAGAGATGACGAAACAAGAATAGCCAGAGCCTCACATTCCCGTCGAGTCATCCAGACTGTTGCTCAGATATGCAAGCCCAACTGTTCAAGAAACCTTGATAGAAGCAGGCAACGACGGGGTGAAGAGCTGTTGGACAATTACTTTGTCCATAACAGTGCATTTCCTGATACGTACTTTAGACGCCGTTTTAGAATGGAACGACATTTGTTCAACAGAATCATGACTGATGTTTGCAACCATGATTCTTACTTTGTGCAAAAGAATGATGTTTGTGGTGTTATGGGTCTCCTGCCTCAGCAAAAAATCACTGTTGCGTTGCGGATGCTTACGTATAGAGCATCTACAGACCAAGTGGATGAGATAACGAGGATGGGGAAATCAACCATTCTTGAGGCCCTGATGAGGTTTTGCGGATCAGTCGAATCTTTGTACACAGCAGAGTACCTCCGAAAACCTACTCGCATGGACTTGCAAAGGCTTCTGAAGAAGAGCGAGATGCGAGGTTTTCCTGGGATGATAGGAAGCATCGATTGTATGCACTGAATGTGGAAAAACTATCCAAGTGCATGGCAAGGTGCATATGGGGACAGAAAAGGAGCAAAATCTATCATTTTGGAGGCAGTGGCATCTTTTGATACATGGATATGGCACGCTTTTTTCGGGGTTCCGAGGGCTCAAAATGATCTCAACGTCCTTGCCCAATCCCCAGTGTTCAACGACGTCCTGCAAGGAAAGGCACCAAAAGTCACGTACGTCGTCAACGGACGTAGGTACGACGGGCCATAGTACCTAGCTGACGGCATTTACCCACGGTGGGAAACATTTGTCAAAACAGTGCCACGTCCGTGAAGTGCAAAGGAAAAACACTTTGCAAGTTGTCAAGAGGGGTGCAGGAAAGATGTGGAGCGTTGTTTTGGTATCCTTCAAGCTCGTTGGGCGATCGTCAGGGTGGCTGCCAGAATGTTCGATGTAGAGTCACTTCGATCCATCATGATGACGTGCGTCATTCTTCACAACATGATTGTGGAAGATGAGTTCGATTATGATGCGGTTGATGAATATGAGCCAGAGCCAGACACGATGAACAATTCAAGAACACGGATATATTATGCGCATGATGCCATCGAAGAACCCGTGCAACACGAGCCATTAGAAAGGGATGGACGTTACAATGAAAGGGTCATTCAACGATATACTGCACTTCAAATGTTATCTATGCACAATGATCGGCAATTGACTTGATAGAGTACCAGTGGGTATTGAAACAAGCTGAAGATACTTAAGTTTATTAAGTATGTTTGTTTGTATTTGGTGTGTTTATGTAATTTTATTTGGTGTGTTTTTTGTAGTGAGTTTTTTATTATTTCGTATGTTTATGTAATTTTATTTGGTGTGTTTATGTAATTCCAATTGGTGAGTTTTTTAGTTTTATTTGGTGTGTTTTATAATTTCATTATACGTGAACAATTTGATGAATAAAGATTCTATTATTAGGATAAATATATTACGAAATTAAATACATGTACTCTCACTTTAAATAAAGTACTAACTTCAATAAAATGGAAACAACATAAATAATAAATTACAACCCAAAGTGATTGGACCATCTTGTCTTGTTGTGCTAGGACCATCTTGTCTTGTTGTGGTGCTAGGATCATCACTTAACCAATATGTGGTGCTAGGATCATCTTGTCTTGTTATGCTAGGACCATCTTGTCTTGATCTCGCTTCTCTTGCACGCCTCCTTTGCACCACATCGGCTTTCTCTGACTGCCAAAAATATTTAGAATTTGGAGACATCCCTTCTAAACGCGTGTTCATAATGTCACGATCTCGTTGTGCAATTCTTTCTTCTCTAAGCAACTCCCTTTCTTGCCTAAGTAGCTCTTTTTCCCTCTGTTCAGCTTGAAATGCTTGTTGAATAGCTGCAGCTTTTGCCTCATCTCTAGCCTTTTCAGCTTCATATTTCGCTAATTCCCGCGCCAACGTCAATTCACCTTGACGAACAAGTTCTTGCATGTACTTTCCATAATCATTCTTGGAAGAACTCCATTTCCTCTTTGAAGCCTTCTTACCTTGAGGCCTAATTGGATAACGGGTCGACCCCGACGCTTGTTCAGGAATGGGCGTTTCAGGCACTTCTTCTCCATCTTCTTCATCAACATGGGAGCCATGATCGGGTGTAGAGTGTGGAGGGGTGCTGTGTACAAAGGTGTTGTGTAGAGGGATGCTGCTCATGCATACTTCTGGACCAACAGGCACAACTTTGAATTTAGGACAATCTTTAACAATATTTCAACATTCCCACCGGTTGAATGATTTATTTCTTGATTTGATTTTGGCAGCATACCATGCTTGTGCTTGAAGTTGCTATAAATAATAATAATGAAATTATTAGGTAACAAATAAATAATACAAACAAATAATAATAATGAAATTATTAGGTAACAAATTAATAATTCAAACAAATAATAATAATGAAATTAGGTCACAAATAAATAATACAAACAAATAATAATAATGAAATTAGGTCACATATAAATAATGCAAACAAATAATAATAATGAAATTAGGTCACAAATAATAATAATGAAATTAGGTCACAAATAAATAATGCAAACAAATAATAATAATAATGAAATTAGGTAACAAATAAATAATACAAATAAATAATAATAATGAAATTATTAGGTAACAAATAAATAATACAAACAAATAATAATAATGAAATTAGGTCACAAATAAATAATGCAAACAAATAATAATAATAATGAAATTAGGTAACAAATAAATAATACAAACAAATAATTATAATCAAATTAGGTAACAAAATAATAATACAAACAAATAATTATAATATATTCTTACCTCATCCGCATAATTTGCCCCACTTCGAACATTACTACTAGCTTGTGTCAAGGCATCTCTCCACGTACTAAAGGAATGGCTAAGTATTTTCCAACGACTGGACATCGATTCTTTGGTTATTTTCCCACTCATTTGCTCAAGAAATTTGGTTTGAATTAAACTCCACATTTCTCGCAACTGCATCTCATTACCCGTAAGGGAATTATGAGTAACTTCAACCCAGCTAGTGCACAACGCAACATCTTCAAGAAGCGACCAATTCGTACCTGCATCAATAGTCATTTTGTGGAAAAAAAATTGGATTAAAACTTTGAGAGAAAGATATGAATTTGATTGAAAGTAGTTGAGAAAATATGAATTTGTGGTGTAAGGTAGATGGAGAAGAAGTGGTATTTATAAAAAAGTAAAAACAAATTTTTACAAATTTTTTTCAGATTTTTTACAATTTTTTCGGATTTTTTCCATTTTTATTCAAATAATTAATCTCTGCCGTTGGATTTTAAAAATTTTGAATTCCAACACTTCAGATTATGCCACGTGTCACAACGGTAATTTTTCTTAATTTTAAAACTATTTTTTCTTTATTTCTAAAGCATATTAATATCGACCGTTGATCTCAGATTGAATGGTTGATATTAAATAAGATTTTTTTTTTTTTTTACCGTTGAGATCCAACGGTCCAAATTAAGGAGCCGTTGAAATCGAATGGACCGTGGGAAGCCACGTGGCTTCCCAACGGTAACTGAGACCACTGCAAAAGTGACTGCTTTTCTGAAAAGTTGTCGGGCTACGCGCCCCCACGCGGGAGTGGGGTGCACGCGCTTGACAGAAAAAAATAAAAAAAGGGTTTGGAGCTTGGGCTCACAGGCTGTCAAAAATTGACAGGCCTTCTGCTCAGTCCTTCTCCACCAGCTCGGGCTCTTCAAGGCTAGAGTTGATTCACAGGGCCTCGGGCCCTTTCCTCTCCCCTGTCCCCCAGCCTACATGCATGGCTGGAGCTGCTCTCATAGTGACACATAAGCCCATTCATCAACTCTTGAAGCTTGTAAGTAAAGTATAAACCATCCTATTTGGCTTTTTACCAAAATGAACTTCGTAATCTTAAAACTTGATTAACCAGAAAAGCTTTTTATTTATGCTCAATGTATGTTACTATGTATAGATATAGGGGTTTTTTTTTCTTTCAAACAACTAATTTCACTAAAATTAAAACACATTAATACAAAGTGAGGCAAATTCAAAAATAATTCACAAGACTAAAGTAAAAGTGCAGCCCATTACAAAAAAAAAAAATAATAATAAAACAATCCTAAAAAATGAGCCCATAACAATGCTTAAGCTGACATCTCTAGATCTGGAAACGAGAGCCAGTGTCCTCCACCAAAATAGTAGCACCACCATCACCAAGCCTCCGCCACCGGAAAGAAGAACCAACTAATCGAAAGGATGAACAGAAAATGGGGGTAGGTAAGCCACCCACCCTAAAAGCAATCCCATAATCCTACAAAATAGTGCAAGTTTCACTTTAGAGGCCACCAAAACCCAAAGCACGCGTCCAATTGAAGTCCAAAGAGGAAGAACTCGAGAAGACGAATAGCCGAAATAGGTGGGGCAGTAACTCGTGGCTAGGAACAACAATTTGGAAAGAAAAATGCTTGAAGCTTTAATCCGGGACAAGGTCTTCCATCAATTGAGACAAAGCCCTTGTAAATTGAAAAAAGTTCAAGGAAAATGAGAGAAGCTCAAAGAAAAACTACCAAAAATCAAGGGCCACAGATAAAAAAAAAAAAGAAAAAGAAAGAGATGGAGAATAGGGAAGAAGGAGAAGGGGATTAAGGAAGAGGGAGATGAGGTTGCCACTGACCCCACTCGAAAGGAGAGGTCGACTGCTGAAGGTAAGATTGGGTTTGGGGGTTCTTTACTTTGTGTGAGAGAGAGCGGCACTGTGGTATCAACAAACTTCTGTGCATATAGGGTCTCTATGTTGACAAATTGTTTATCTCAACGACATATATCATACCTGAAAATATTAATTAACATGATATGTCATACTTTGCATGTCTGTTTGCATGTCTGTTAATATTTTAGAGAAAACGATATTTTTGTGTATAATATATGCTCTGAGCCAGACGTGTATATAGTTGTTGATGAGTTTCACGTGCTTTAAACCTAGTAAGTAATTGTTCTATATGTTAAGTAGCAAATCACATAAAGAAAAACAACCACCCATGCGTGCATGTTATCTATAGCTACAGTCAAATTGTTGACACTCGCTTTTGCTTTATTTACACCACTGCTATCATATATGTGGCTGGGTTGGAGGGTAATTACCAAACCCAGCTATGCAGAAATCAAATAGCAGGTCTCCGACACCCTGTCATTCTCTTTTTTAGAACATACGCAGAGGGTTCCATGTCTAATGTCTTTGTGGGTTTTCAGAAGATATTCAAGATGTAGGGATTCACGGATCCCTATATCTTAAATTTGTATAATATGCTCATGGGTGTGCTCTGTTTGTTTTCATGTACAAATTGGTGAATGTTGAACAAAATGCCTGCATGTTCGATCTGTGATATGGGCTTGAACAAAAGTACCTCTGAGCTGCTTGGATCCTCCACCCCCAAACTTAGAATGAAAGGTTAGCAATAGCTTTCTTTTTACTTACTTTCAAAATTATTTTATAAGTAACTTTTGTATCTTTGAATCGCTTGATTCATCGTTGCAATTTTATATATTACATAATCGCAAGGCTTTTGATATCATTAACTGTTGGTTTTGGTACTGGCAATGGAAACCTCATCAGATTTTGTCTGCATTGATTTGGGTATTTTTACAGGAACAAATATTTATTTTTTGTTGTATTTAGATCAGAATTATTAATTTATTTATGACATTCAAACTCTCTGAGATTTCGATCTATATTTGGTGGTTTTGTGATTCATGGTTGTATTCCATTTTTTGGATTGTTGGCATGTGAATCCTAAGTTTAGCAAGCAGTACAATATAGATTAGGCATTAAAACAGATGCAACTACATTCATGTTTTTTTTTTTACCTACTGTTGCCTATATTTTTTTTGTTCTTTTGAGAAGTGCACAGAAAATGTAGTATTAACGAAAAGACGTATGAATATGATAATTGTATAACAAAGGTGTGCATAATGGATAGTACAGACATTGCATAGCTTTAACATGTGTTTGCACTTTCATGATGTGGTTTAGATTTCTGTTCCATATTAATTTCGTATTTCATATCATATTATGCTTAAAGAATGTTGTGTTAATTAAAATAGGAGAAAACATTTAGAGCTCTAGCGGTTCTGATGATATGGTGTTCTGGATGTTCCAGTGGATGTTGAGGAGTTTTAAGTAAAAGAAAAGCCTTATGCAGAAGAGTTAGAATATAATTGCTATATATGGAAGAGTTGGAATATAATTACTAGGACAGAATTACAAACAATTTTGTAGTGCACCTGGAAGACGAGTTTTCATTCCTTTTTGGCTGTTCGTTATTGGTATATAAATTTTAACTACTATTTTTCCCCTTACCCAATATATTATGTTCAATTCTGGCATTCCCCTCAAAACATTGTTTCTGTGTCATTTTTCTCTTTTTTCTGTGTTCAGCTCACACACCTTACGTATATATTGGAGACTATGATACAGTCAGAGAATCGCAACCTACATTGCTTGCTTCCTCAGGTGCGTACTTCCATTTTAAGAGTAAAATCTGTTTGGGTTAAAACTTGAACTTTGGGCTCAAGAAGGAGTTGGCCCAAAAGAAAGAAGTCTAGAAGGAGAAAAGCCCGAAGCCCAGCCAAAGCCCAGAAAGCAGGAGAGGCCCTTTTCTGACTAGGTGCAGACCATTTGAACCACTTACTCACCTATTTAGAGGTCAAGTGGTATAGACCAGCCAGCTAATCAGCCTAAAAGCATTTTACAGTGGCAATACAAGTAAAAAGCTGATGAGTCATTGCCCTTCAAGTTGCATTCGGGCAAGATTACTACTACAGGAGGCCAAGCCAAAATGTCTATAAAAGAAGAAAGAGAAAACAGAGATAAGGACACTCAATCAAACAAACAAATACAAGCACAAACTCTACTCAAACCAAATTTGCTTTCAACGAAGTTGTAGTCAGCCCAAGCCTTCATCCATTTTGGGATCAACCCTCACCCAAAGTCTTTGTAATAGCTCTGCTACCTTGTCTAAAACTTGTTGTAGTATCGATTTCCTTCGGTAAACCCATCTCCCTACCCCTCTTTCTAAAGTTCTCAAACCCCTTGATAAACCACAAAGATAAGAAGTTGCAAGACGATCAACCTTGCCCAACCCTCTTTGTTTTTGTCTTTTCATTCAGTAGTCTAGCAATATGTTGTATACTTCCAGTTGTATCCAAGTTATTTATGGCAAGTTGATGATTAAAAAGGCTCATCAGTTCTTGAATCCGATTTAAATATGTCTTCACATATTAAATCAGATCTAAGTTCTAAGCCTTCGGGCATGTAACATTGATCATTTAAAAGTCCTTGGTCTCAAGGCATAAAAAGAACCTTATGTGGACTTAACCCATCCACGACAGTCTTTGATAAACAAGAAGTCCGAAGTTACTTGGGGCGCAAGTAATCGACCTATCCCTTAGTGTTATTTCTATTATATTATGATTATCGAAGAGCGTTTGAGCATAGAAGGAATTCTGATGGGAAGCCTCAAAGCCTACACCTAAGGCCTTACAAAGGCAATTATTTGGATTCTTTCTGCTTGTCGGGCTCGGGTAATCAGAAGTATAATAGTCATAATACTTATGTAATCAATGCAAGAAAACATTATATATTCAAGTACTGGGTTAGTTCCTGATTGAAAGCCTCAAGGCCTACACCTAAGGCCCCACAAAGGAACCTTTCATAACTAAAACAGCCTCTCGGGTATATATACAACTAAAACTCAACATCCGTTTTACATCTGCCATGCTGAAGATGGCAGTGGCACGCTTGAGCACTTAAAAGTTAATCTTGATTGTGAGCCTCAAAGCCTATACCTAAGGCCCCACAAAAGCACCTTTCAAAGTTAACTTTGTCCTTCTCTTTCAACCTTGCCCGACAAGCCCGCCAGTGAAGCAGAAGCCCGACAAAAAGCATCAACCGGCGCCAACCTCTGGGGGAGCTGTGTGCTCGTCAGCTAGGAAACATCCCCAACGGAAATTCTAGCCACGAACATAGTTTTGGCACGCCCGGTGGGATTCACTTGATCAAAAGAAATATGTCAAAACGACCAGAAGATTTGCAAACTGCTTTGTTACAAATGCTGCAAAGACTGGAGAACACCTCCGCAGGTTTCAGACGGGAAGCCGACCTGGTTATAAGACCGACTATTCCTATATCTTTACCTCAACTTGGGGAAAAAGATGATAGGGAAAAAGAGAGACTTAAAACCAACCAGCCAAACGAAGCAGTGATGAACAAACATGCGGATCCCTTCTCAGAGGCCCCAATAAATATGATCAGTATGGCATGGGCTGAGAAAGGGAAAGAAAAGGTCACAAAGGAAGAAGAAAGAAGATTGGTTGACAACTCCACAAAAGGGGTGATCAAATTGCCCGAACATCCAAGAGCAGCCATAATCAAAAGGATGGTTATGTGCAGTAAATGCCAATGCGAGTGTGAGCTCGAAATACCACCTGCAAGAGTCCTCATGGATCATGAATTGATCAGGAGGAATGAAGAAAAAAAAAAGGCCCATGAGAAAGTTAGGCGGACTACAGGAAGGGATACCTCCCGAAGTGTTTTTCAGCGGTTAGGAGGCGATTCCTAACCTAGAGCTTTATCAGAGATATTTCGCAATCATGAAGTTTCTGAGGAGGCAGAAGATAAAGATGCCAAAAAGCCAAAAGAGAGAGGTGTAGAGCATTCTTACTAGGGCCATATGGGAAGAGAAGTCAAGAGGAATGATAAGATAACAAATCCTGTCAAAAAAGATAACCTTGCCCGCCTCGGGCGAAAATGGTACGTGGTTTAGAAAAATGGACAGCCTGTTAAACAAATGGGAGCCTTCATGGTCAGAAAGGTCTAAAGGCAACACAAAGCCTACATGAACTCCTTAAAAATTCCTGCGACGTTTGAAGCATCCAAGAATCAAAAGTTGGAGAAAACGTCATCTGGGGGGAGTAGTCAGTTCCGCTGGAGAAGTAAAAAAGAGGTGGAAAAGGCTAATAGCAAGACAGAAGGTGAGGGAAACCATGTGCCGCAAAGCCTACACCCTGGGAAATATAGGATCTTGAGGAAAGCTCAAGAAGATATAATCATGGTACTAACTCCCGGATGGAAGACAGAGCCTATTTGTTTTGGAACTGTTTCGCCTGAAAGAAAACCACCTTCTCTATCATTAGTGGATCCTTTCGATAAAGTTCCAAAGCAAACACCGTATTCGGGCATGAATCAACATGAGGGGGCACCAGAACCACTACTTCCAGCAGATGCGATGGCTTGGTTAGATGAGTTCATGGACCAGATCGGGAGCAAGAAAGAAGAACTGCCAGAGCCTAGCAATTTTCATATCAACATGGCGTATGTGTTATCCGCCATGTTTGGTGCCAAACCTAATCAGCCCTCCACTATGGAAGGTGACTATGTGACAACTGAGCCAATGATGGCCCATGTTAGTGTTGAGGTAGCTGAAGAGGGAGAGTCGGGAAGAGCTGAATCATCCGAAGCATCCAATGATGGTCCTTTAAGGATCTACATAGATAAGATGGTGTTCAACCGCCCAAACATTTCGATTGCCAATCATCTTAAGCCAATATACGTTATAGCCCATTTGGAAGGGATGCCTTTCAAAAGAATTTTAATTGATGGAAGATCGGCGGTTAACGTACTACCAGCCAAACAAATGAAAAAGTTGGGGAGAGGCACAAAAGATCTTATTCCTACAGACCTCACGGTTTCAAGCTTCTCGGGCGCTATCACCAAGACTCATGGGATATTGCCTTTAGAAGTGGATTTGGGGTCTAAACAGATCATGCTGGCATTCTTTGTGGTGGATTGCACTTCCACCTATGGAGCCTTACTTGGAAGAGATTGGATCCATCAAACTCTTGCCATACCCTCCACTCTACATCCACAAGTGGCTGTTTATCATGAGGCAGGCACAGAGGAACTAGGTTTTTAGGAGATGATAGAGGCCGAATCACGGCCATTTCTCCCTACAACCAGTGTTGCAGAAGCAAGTTTCTACAATCCCAACGTAGGAATTTTGAAGTGTTCAGAAGCAGATGAAAACGGCCGCCCTACCAAGGTGACGACCCAAAAGCTTCTAGAACAAGGAATGCTCCTTACTAGAGAGGAGTGGGATAGACCTTGTATTATCCCAACGCCCCTACACCATCAATGACAAAACAAAAAAGGAATGATCAGGTAATGGCAGTCAGATCCCTGATTAAAAGGCTGTTGGTGTATGGGAAAGGAATAAGGCAAGAAAGGGAGCTCTTAGACAAAGAAGAGCAGGAATGGCAGGTAGGAGCTTCGACCAGCCAGGATGAAAGCAGGGAGGAATCTTGTAGATAAGAATTGGAAAGGGTCATACAAATGGTCGAGTGCATATATGGCCTAGATGGGCCAGATGACTTGCCCGAGAGCCTAGAGTTAGTCAAATTTTTTTGTGCTGAACCTGATAAGCCACCACTAGAGGTTCAGGATCCTTTGGAAGTTATTGATCTAGGGACAGAGGAAGATCCAAGACCAATACAAATTAGTGGTTTATTGGAGATTGATGATCGGGCAAAGATTATCTCTCTTTTGCAAGAATTTAAAGATTGTTTTGCTTAGCATTATACTGAGATGTCAGGTTTAGAATCAACCTTGGTAGAACACATAATGCCCATCAAGGAGGGATATAAACTTGTTAAGCAAGCACCGCGAATGATGTTAAAGGAGATAGAAGAGAAGGTCAAAGAAGAGATTGAGAGGCTAGTAAAAGCTGGATTCATTAGACCAGCCAAATATGTAGAGTGGTTAGCCAACATTGTACCCGTTTTAAAGGCCATAACAAAAGCAGTACAATGTTGCGTTGATTACAAAAATATCAATGGCGCTACACCAAAAGATGAGTATCTCATGCCCATGGCAGATCTATCCATAGATGCAGTAGTAAAACACAAAGTCTTATCTTTTATGGATGGAAATGCCGGGTATAATCAGATAAAGATGGCCCAGGAAGATATACATAAAACAGCTTTTAGGTGTCCCGGGCATGTGGGGGCATATGAATATCTGGTCATGCCATTCAGGCTCAAGAATGCTGGTGCAACCTACCAAAGGGCAATGAATGCCATCTTTCATGATCTGATTGGCCATAACATAGAGGTGTATATTGATGACATCGTGGTGAAATCCAAGACATAAGAGCAGCATCTGATAGACCTCAAGCAAGCATTGACAAGAATGAGGATCCACAAATTGAAGATGAATCCAAAGAAGCGTGCGTTTGGAGTAAGAGCAGGCAACTTCTTGGGATTCCTGGTTCATCAAAAAGGTGTAGAAGTGGACAAGAACAAATCGCGGGCAATAATGGAGTCGCCTTCACCTACCAACAAAGTGCAACTCTAGAGGTTGCTAGGCAAAATTAATTTCTTGAGAATATTCATTGCCAATTTAGCAGGCAAGATCTAGCCGCTGACTCATTTGCTAAGACTAAAGGATAAAGAGAATTTCGAATGTGGACTACCACACCAAAGGGCTTTCGATAGTATCAAAGCTTATTTGACTTCTCCACCAGTGTTGGTACCACCTCAAAGGGGAAAACCCTTAAAGCTATATATCTCTGCTTCAGAGAAATCAATCGGGAGTTTGCTAGCTCAAAACAATGAAGGCGGGAAAGAGCAGGCAGTGTACTACCTCAGTAGAATTCTGACCAAGGTAGAAACAAGATATTCTCCAGTGGAAAGATTGTGCCTAGCTTTGTATTTTACTGCCAGTAAGCTGAGGCATTACATGTTACCTTGTCACGTGCATATCATTGCCAAGACAGATGTGATAAAGTACATGTTATCAAAACCAATGCTAACAGAAAGGATTGGGAAGTGGATTCTAGCATTATCAGAGTTCAGCTTTCAATATGTACCCCAAAGGGCAGTCAAAGGCCAAGCAATTGCTGACTTCTTGACGAAGCATCAAGAGTCTCCAGATGAGATAATCAATATCCCGGGAACCCTGGAAGTTACTAGTGTTTGGATCCCGCCAAGCAAAGATATTTCGGGCAAAGAGGAGTGGATCCAACAAGAGATAAGAAGAGTGACTGGCTGATAGAAACATATTTATGCGACTGAGTTAGCTTGTTCTCATGCATTTATGTTGTTATTTCTTAGTTAATTATGTATTTTAAGCTATTTTCGTGTGTTTGTAGGTCCAAAGGGTTAATGTGGCAAAGAAGTGCATTTTGGAGCATTTTGGAGCATTTTTGGGCATGGAATGGATAACTTATGCTTGGAGCAAAAGGAATGGATGAAATTTGAAGTTTGTGCATCATCCTCTCCCTATAAATAACCATTTTAGCACACTCATTTTACACAACACATTCACTTACCACTACTTCCACTCATTTCACCCAACACATCCACTCCTTTCAACCACCCAACACATTTACCTACCACTACATCCACTCATTACCACCACCCACTACATCATCTTCCTAGTCTATAAATACATTCATCCACCCTTCATCAAAGAGAGATCAATCAAAACACATCCATTCATCTTCACATCCATTCCTTCATACAAACAAACCTTTAAACACTTACCAACATCTTGTGTCGTAGCAAAAAAAGGGAAGGAAAGTGCTTAAATGTGCTTTCTATCCAACTTAGATCGTTGGAGCGTTTAGGTGTTTTCTTTCTTTTGTTTCCAATGTTTAAATTCATTTTACTTTGTTTTGTTGTGAAGATGAGTGGTTAAACCCCTCTTGGCTATGGGTGATTTCAAAGCCATGATTATGTGTGTAATATGATTTGATAAATTCCAGTTATGAACTCTTGAATCGTAAATGCAATTGGCTTAACTATTTGATTGATAACTTATTTGTATTTGTTGATTAAGGGTCGACACTTAATTGGCATGCATAAATCCGTTGCTAGAATACAAGGAAGTTTCACATAATCGTTACAAACTTATATTCACATGTAGTGAAGGTCGCTTATAAACGATCGCGTTAAGTTCAATTCCTAGTATGAGTGACATGATGTCATAGTTGCAAGTGCTTTGTCAATGCTTATGATTTTCATTAAACGTAATGATCTTAGATTGTATCTCTATTATGATGTCATGTAGGGAACTTTAGAAGAATGTTTTGGGTTGTCGAATGATGTCATCCAATCCAATAAAACAAGGAAAATCTGAGAGTTAATTAGTGATGTCACGGTTAATTTGGAGCATTGTCACTCATAATTCAATGAAGTAGTAACTGGAAATCAAGTTATTTGCATGCATGTCATGTGTGGAGAAAAAGCCTCTAGCTATCCCATCCATCATCTTATTTCTCAAATTTATTTTACAATCTGTCTAATTTTTCATACTTGTTTATTTGTTTCAACTTCATCCAAATCAAAACCCCCCTTTTAGTTTCTTGTTTCAAAGTGTTTCAAATATGTTTTAGTTTGTGTTTTTAAGTGTTTTGATTCAAGTAAAAGTCAATTTTCGTCTAAACTCATTCCCAGTGTCTAGTTTAAGTTTATTTGGTTGTTTTAAGCTGTTTTGAGTATTTTAAGTTTGCTTTGAGTCTTGAGAGTCTTATTAAGTGTTTTTAAGTTTAATTTTATGTTTTTGAGTCAATTTAGAGGTTATTAGCAAGCCCTCCTAATCCCCAGTCCAGAACGATTCCTACTTATACTTGTACTACAATTGTCAAAAGAGGGTTAAATTTATGTGCTTATATATTTCGCATCAAGTTTTTGGCGCCGTTGCCGGGGATTAGCAACTTTGCTAATCCCTTATTATTTCTTTTTATTTATTTTCATGTGTTTTTGTTCCTAGTTGCTGATTTTACTTGTTTTCTTGTTTTAGGTGGTTTATGACTCGAAGTTCTCAACCTGTTCATAAGCACATCTTTGACTTTGACGACGATTTTGAACGAACTTTGAGACGAGCAAGGAATCAACAAGAACCCCAATCATCTCAACTTGCACCAGATCCTAAAGAAAACAAAGTAGAAGAGCAAGAGGAGGCCACAGCAAGGACTTTTGAAGAAGTCCAAGATATGGCAGTAAACAATAGAACAATCAAGGAGCTTTCCGCTTCGGGATTGGACAATGCTCTGCCTTTATGCATTCAATATCCAATGGCGGCCCAAAACAAGACCGACGAGTTCGAATTAAAGTCCAGTTTATTGCACCATATTCCTAAGTTCCATGGGTTGTCCATGGAAGATCCTAATAAACATTTAAAGGAGTTTGAGGTTGTTTGTTTGAGCATGACCCCTGTGAATGTTGATGGGAGCATTATGAAAGTGAAGGCTTTTCCCTTTTCTCTCTTGGAAAAGGCTAAAGATTAGTTGTATGAGCTAGCCCTCGGAACTGTCACATCATGGGAGAGTATGAAACGGGCATTTTTGGAGAAGTTTTTCCCAACTTCTCGAGTCATTCTACTACTCAAAAGGATTAGTGGCATTCAGCAAAACCAAGGTGAATCTTTTCCCATTTACTATGAGCGTTTTAAAACCTTTATTGCTTCATGTCCACAGCACCAAATGAAGGAGGAGCTTCTTCTTCAATATTTCTACGAAGGGCTTCTACCAATTGAACGCCAAATGTTGGACGCCTCAGCGGGAGGAGCTTTGGTGGACAAAACATCTATGGCTGCCAAGACCTTAACTGCTAATCGAGCATTGAATGCTCAACAATATGAAGGCGTTGGTCAAAGAGACAACCCACGGCAGCAACAAGTTAATGAGGTAAGTGCTATTTCTGAACTTCAAAATCAAATGGCTAATCTTACTACTCTTCTTTCACAGGTGGTTGAAAAACCAAAAGAACAAAGTGTAGCTACTTGTGGCGTGTGCTCAATGAATGGACATCTCACAGATAAGTGCCCTCAATTGATCGAGAACGGAGGGTGGGAATCTACCAACGTCGTGGGTTTTGGGAGTCAAAACCAACCAATGAATGATCCGTTCTCGAATACATACAATCCAGGTTGGAGAGATCATCCAAATTTCAAATTGAGGGAGCCCCAACAAACCCAACAACAAAGTGCATTCAGACAGCAACCTCCGGGATTCTATCAAAGGTCGTATGCACCCACACAACCTGCCCAAAATAACTCAGGTTCGTTTTTTGATAATGCTCAAGTTATTCAGTTACTAACTACGTTGGCGAAGGGTCAAGAAAATCAAGCCAAAGATATGCACAATTACGCCAAGGAAGTGCAAAATCAAGCTCGAGAGGTGACTGAATTGAAGAGACAGATGGGACAAATGGCTGAGTTCATAGACCAATTTAGTAGAGAGCCAGGTAAGTTACCTAGTTCGACGGATGTGAATCCAAATGGAGGCTTCGAATCTGCCAAAGCCATCACCTTGCGAAGTGGACAAGAAGTTGGATCTGATCTCAGCCCATCTAAATCCAATCAAACGGAGGACGAAAAGATGCAATCTGAGGAGAAAGAGCAAGGCCTGCCCTCGGCAAGGATTGAGCAATCTTTGCCGTAACCACCTACACACCCTAATTCGACCACCAAAGGTAAGTTGGGTTCAAATTCCATGACTTCTAATTCCATTCCAACCAATGCACCATTTCCTCGCAGGTTTATGCAATCAAAGAAGGATGAGAGTGACAAAGACATCCTTGACACATTCAGAAAGGTGTAAATCAACATTCCACTTCTAGATGCAATTAAACAAGTCCCCAAGTATGCTAAGTTCCTGAATGAGCTGTGCACTACAAGGAAGAGGGCTTCGAACAAATAGGTGGTAAGGGTAAGTGAGAATGTCTCAGCTGTGTTACAACGAAAATTACCTCCTAAGTGCAAAGATCCAGGCAGTTTTACAATTCCTTGTGTTATAGGAAATACTCGCTTTGAATCTGCCATGTTAGATCTAGGTGAATCAATAAATGTCATGCCTTATTCAATATATGCATCTATGAACTTGGGAGAATTAAAAAATGATGGAGTGATCATTCAACTGGCCGATAGATCTAATGCGTATCCAAAAGGTGGTTTGGAGGATGTTTTAGTGCAGGTGAATCACCTAGTCTTTCCGGCGGACTTCTACGTGCTTGAAATGGAAGACTCGAACCATTCCTCTCAATTACCAATATTACTTGGCCGACCATTCATGAAGACTGCCTGTACAAAGATAGATGTATTCAAGGGAACATTGACCATGGAATTTGATAGGGAAGTTATTGATTTCATTATTTCTGATGCTATGAGATATCCTCATGATAGTCACTATTGTTTCTCTATTGATGTGATTGACTTTTGGGTGCAGGAATTCCTTGATGATTTGAGTGAGGATGCACTTGAAAAGACTCTCACATAAAGCATTGGACTCAAAAACGAAGGGTTAGCACTTAGGCATGCACACGGCAACAACAAGGAACATCTTGCCGTGCCTATTCAATAAGAATTGGTGGAGATGGTTGCTACCCTAGAGTCAAATCCAAGGCATATTAGTAAGTTTCCTAACCTAATTTCAATTCCCAATTCGACTAACAAGTTGCTTCCTTCTGTAATCCAGCATCTTCCTTAGAGCTTAAACCATTGCCGAGCCATTTGAAATATGTGTTTTTGAGAGAACAAGAGACGCTGCCCGTCATCATCTCTTCTTCACTCACTGCACAAGAGGATGACAAGTTGGTGAGGGTGCTTCGGGAATACAGAACTGCCATTGGGTGGACATTGGCCGATATCAAGGGAATTAGCCCTACCACTTGCATGCATCGAATACTCTTGGAAGAAGGAGCCAAACCATCTAAAGAAGCACAACGTCGACTCAATCCACCCATGATGGACGTTGTGAAGAAGGAAATCATCAAGCTACTAGATTGTAGAGTGATTTACCCAATTTCTTATAGTCATTGGGTCTCGCCGGTCCAAGTTGTTCCTAAGAAGTCCGGAGTCACTGTGGTAAAAAATGAAGATAATGAGCTTGTTCCCACCCGAATCCAAACCGGATGGAGAGTTTGTATTGACTATCGGAAGCTTAACGCTACGACAAGAAAAGATCACTTCCCGCTGCCCTTTATTGATCAAATGCTGGAAAGGTTAACCGGTCATTCATTTTATTGTTTTCTTGATGGCTATTCGGGTTATAATCAGATTGTGTAGCTCTCGATGACCAAGAAAAGACTACCTTCACATGTCCCTTTGGTACCTTTGCTTATCGACGCATGCCATTTGGGCTATGCAACACACCAGCCATATTCCAAAGGTGTATGGTAAGTATTTTCTCAGATTTTGTGGAAAAGATCATTGAAGTGTTTATGGATGACTTTAGTGTCTTTGGTGACTCATTTGATGCATGCTTGAATAATCTTACTCTGATCTTACAACGATGCATCGAAACTAATCTTGTCTTGAATTGGGAAAAGTGCCATTTTATGGTAAAACAAGGTATAGTTTTGGGGCATATCATATCAGAAAAAGGGATTGAGGTTGATAAATCTAAAATAGATCTTGTACGTCCCTTACCCTCTCCCACTTCGGTGAGGGAGGTTCGTTCTTTTCTTGTCCATGCAGGATTTTATAGGAGATTCATCAAGGATTTCTCAAAAATTGCCCAACCCCTTTGCTGTTTACTCCAAAAGGAAGTTGCATTCGAGTTCAACAAGGAGTGTGAGACCGCTTTCAAAACCCTCAAGAACATGTTGACTTCGGCCCCCATCATCATGCCACCAGATTGGAGTGTGTGATGCATCTGATTATGCCATTGGTGCTGTTTTAGGCCAAAGAATGAACAAACAGCCCCACGTCATCCACTACGCTTCCCAAACCCTAAACGATGCTCAATTGAATTATTCTACCACTGAGAAAGAACTTCTTGCAGTTGTATTTGCTTTAGATAAATTTCGTTCATACTTACTAGGCACTAAAGTGATTGTATATTTTGACCATGCAGCGTTGAAGTATCTTCTCACCAAGAAGGAGGCCAAACCAAGGCTGATTTGTTGGATGCTCCTACTTCAAGAGTTCACATTGAAATAAGAGATAAAAAATTAGTGAAAATGTGGTGGCTGACCACCTCAGCCATTTGGTGCACGAGGAAGACTCCTTACCCATTCTAGAAACCTTCCCTGACGAGCAATTGCTGTCCTTAGAGGTAAGTGAGCCCTGGTATGCTGATTTGGTCAATTATTTGGTCACAAAACAAGTTCCTAGCACTCTAGATAAGTACAAGCGTGATAAACTTAGAAATGATGCACGATTTTATGTGTGGGATGATCCATATTTATGGAAGTATTGGCCTGATCAGATTATTCGTAGATGTGTGCACAATTCTGAGTTTAATTTAATTCTTGCATTTTGCCATAGTTATACATATGGGGGTCATTTTGGCACCCAAAGGACAGCCTTTAAGGTTTTAGATAGTGGTTTCTATTGGCCTAGATTATTTAAGGATGCTAAAACATTTTGTATAACTTGTGATAGATGCCAAAAAACAGGTACAATAGGTGCTAAGGACCAAATGCCGCAAACACCCATCTTTAATGTGGAGATCTTTGATGTATGGGGTATGGATTTCATGGGACCTTTTTCGCCCTCATATGGTTTTACTTATGTTCTGCTAGCCGTTGATTATGTGTCGAAATGGGTGGAAGCCAAAGCCACTCGTACTAACGATTCTAAAGTGGTGGCAGATTTTATCAAGGCTAACATCTTTTCCAGATTTGGCATGCCAAGGGTGTTCATAAGCGATGGAGCCTCCCACTTTTGCAATTGCACCATTGAGGGGCTGTTTAAAAAGTACAATGTGAAGCATCGGGTTTCCACGCCATACCACCCTCAAACAAGTGGCCAAGCCGAAGTCTCAAATAGAGAAATCAAGCAAATCTTGGAGAAGATTGTTGGGCCAAACAGGAAGGATTAGAGCTTACGTTTAGAAGATGCACTGTGGGCATATCGCACTGCCTACAAAAAACCTCTAGAGATGTCTCCATTTCGACTAATCTACGGCAAGCCGTGTCACCTACCTGTGGAACTGGAGCACAAAGCGCACTGGGTTGTGAAAACATTCAATTTGGACTTAAATGCTGCTGGAATGAATATGAAGTTCCAACTGAATGAACTTGAGGAGATACGAAACGAAGCCTATGAGAATGCGTGAATTTACAAGGAGAAAACAAAGGCGTTTTAAGACAAAATGATTCGGGGAAAAACATTCTCAATTGGACAGAAAGTGCTACTATTCAATTCCCGTCTACAATTGTTCCCTGGTAAGTTACGGTCTAAGTGGATTGGGCCATTTGTTGTCACTAATGTTTTTCCCCATGGTGCAGTCCAAGTTAAAAGCTTAAGGAACGGCGATGAATTCAAAGTGAACGGGCATCGTCTGAAGCTATACTATGAGAGTGATTTGGGGCAGATTGTGGAAGAAATCCCACTCAGTGTCGTGGGCCTTATCCAAGCTTGGAAGGAAGTTTCGTCCGGCTGCAAGACGTTAAAGCAAGCGCTTCTTGGGAGGCAACCCATGTTTGGCATTCCGAAAAACCTTCCCTTTTCTGCAATTTTATTTTGCCATAATTGTCATTTTTATTTATTGCTTGTTTAATTGTTTTTTGTGTGAGTTTATTTTTGAAACATTGACAGATATGCAAGGTATTTTACATTAAAATTCGTTGAAAATGAACAGGAGGCAGAAAAATACAAGAGGGAGCCTTCACAAAGGCTGCTTGGGAGAAGTCTCAGTAGTCGGCGGAGCATCAGCAGTCGGCAGAGCCATAGAAAGAGGAGGTATCAGAGGTTGATCATTTGGAGCTTCACTACGTGGTACAGCCCCAGAAGACGAAGGTAAATGCTATTGGAATAAACCCACAAACCTCTGATGATCAAGTAAAATCTGACCATCAGATTCTTGCATCTGGTCAATCTTCCGTTTCATATTTGTAGCATAGTTATGTGCAACTGTTTATTCTTATGCTTGAGCCCTCTAATCTCCTGTTTGAGACTCATCACTTCAGCGGCCAATAATTCAACTTGACGGGTTCGAGCAAATAGACGTTGGGCCATATTGGACACAGAACCTGCACACTGCACACTAAGAGCCAGCGAATCCTTAACAGCCAATTCATCAGATCGTTTGGAAAGAAGTCTGTTATCTTTGGGAGTGACAAGGTTCCGGACGACCACCGCGGCGGTCATATCATTTTTTATCACCAAATTCCCAACGGTAAGAGAACCAGTAGGGGATATGAAGGATGGGCGCCATATGTTGTCTGGAGAAGGCGGGACTGCCTCTTCACCAAGGTTCAAGTCAAAACGACGATCGGAGGGGCGAGACATTTTTAGAGGTGTTAAAGAAATAAGAGGTCGGACAAGTCAAGATCGTAGAAGTGCAAGAAGGGAGTTTCTACAGGCAGAAATTCAAGTGTGCTTTGAACGTCCTGCATACCTCTATAAAAATCAGCACTCGACGGGATTTTAGAGATCGAAAAGGCGAGCTCAGAAATCGAAGAGGTGCTAGCTTTCTTAAAAACTGGGCTTGCTCAGAAACCACGGCCAATCTTCTTTTCCATATTTGTCCGCACTTGTCACATGCACCCTCTGCACTCGACGAGATTTCAGAGATCGAAAAGGCAAGCTCAGATATCGGAGAGGCATCTGCTTTTCCAGACGTGTCAGCATCTGTCACATGCAGAGTTAGCTTTGCGGAAATCACGGGCAGTTTGTCGAAGCGTTAATTCCAAATATCGAAAAGGCACTTGCTTTTCCAGACATGTCAGCGCCTGTCACATGCACACTCAGCCTTGCAAAAATTACGGGCAATCTGTTGAAGATTTCTGGTGACGTAGAAAGCACGTGAAGAATTACTATTCAATCATCCAACAGTTGCCGACAAGAGTGAAAGAATAATACCGGTTATTAATTCATATAAATGTCGAGCTTCACCCTCCCTTGCAATGCAGACATACATAACCCTTCTTCTCCGAGAATGCCTTCCCAACAAAGCCTCTCGAGTCACTCAGTGTTCCTTATTCCCTAGGATACCTCTGCAAACAACTCATCCAAAGCAAAAGTATTTCATATCATGAAGGTTGAAAGCAAGAGTATCTCATATCATGCTTTCTCCATGTCCTTCTCCTTGTCGTTGTTTTGGGACAAGGAGAAAGAGATCAATCAGCCAGCACTTGGTATCAATCTTCCGATCTGGAACCGACTGCCTGGAACCCCTTCCTGATTGCTTACCTAGCCTTGCTCTCGAGTACTCATCTTCATCATTTTATGCTTCCTCTTCATCTACCGCATCTGCCTGGGGAACAGATAAGGGAAGTCAAAATGATACCTCGAAGCATGTGGAGACAATTTGCCAATTCATCCTCAGCTAGGGACAAGGAGAAAGAAAGCAAGAGGTGGGCACTTGGAAAGATTGAAGAAAGAAACAGACCATCACCTCTACCTCGTGCCTACCTGTCGTGCAGAAGAAACAGCAGAGAAGAATGCAGACTGCACAACCAAGGAACTCTAATATTCCTCGCTCAGAATTCCAAACCAGTTCAAGATCAACGCTGTGGAGAGTCAACAAGATCATCTATCTCCAAAACCAGATTTGCGTTCTTAAACTCTACTCTGTTTGGTTTTTACTTTGCTATACTTGTCATGTTTATTCGTTGTTTGTTTGTTTGCTTGTTTTTGTGTGAGTTTATGCTTAAAACATTGAGGACAATGTTTGATTTAAGTGTGGGGGGTAACTATTGTTTTGCATGAAATTCGTAGGAGTTTATCACCCATTACTTCTAGTGTTGTTCCTTGCTATTTTTAAAGTGTTTTTAAGCTGTTTTGGAGTGTTTTAGTGTGTTTTAACATAAAAATCCGAAAATCTCATAAAAATTTGAAAAATTGTTTTGAAAAACCCAAAAAGAGTTGTTTTTGTGTGTCTATTTGTGTCTTAGGGTACCTTCCAACACAATAATGATGATTTGGTTTTTAATTACATGACTGTTAAAGAGAATTATAAACATGGATAAAAATTTGATTTACTCTTTGGTGTATGCTTGGTTGTGATTATAATTTATGAATTCACATGCAATCATAAAGGAAAATCAATTTTTGTAACATGCTTGAAGGAAGGAACTCAAATGAACGTTACAACCTTGTGAGACTTAAGCCTAAACGTTTATTTGGAGAGTTAATAATCTGTGCATCATTGTTTTCTAAAGTCATTGCATGATCTCATTATTCTTTGCTTGGTTGCTACTTAGAAGGTGATTCATCATTTAGTTACAAATGCTAGAACTCATGCCTATTTCATTCAAAGCATGCTATTGATTTGCATAACACATATTCAAGATGAAGTTGTGTAGTGACCACCAAAGCCAAATTACCGTGCCCTTATTTCTTTATGTGTTTAAGTTTAACCCCGTTGAGCCTTGTTAAGCCTATGTTCTTTGTTAATCCACACTATCCTTACCTAGCCTAGTTTTAGGACCATCCATACCCTTGTTCTTGAAGCATAGTAAAGCATGACTTAAAATGAACTCTTTTTTTTAATCAATGTATTGCAGAAAGCAAGTATGGGGGAAGTTATTCTTGTGTGTGTGTGTGCCAAAGTCCTTAATAAGGCACGGGTAAATAAAAAAAATAAAAAAAAATAAAAAAAGAGTGAAAAGAAAGAAAAAAAGTTTGTTAAAAAAAAAAGGGTCCAAAACATTGAATTCGGCCCTAAGTGTTGCATGAATCTTCCCTTTGCATTTAAAAGTTGATTTCTGCATTCTAAAGTGAATTCTAAGTTTCAATTTCATTACTTTGCTTGCTATTGCTCTAAGAACGTTTGTTATCCCTATCTTTTCTTTGTTAGCCATTACTTTTAGCCCCGTTACAACCTTTGACTTCTATCTTGAGTGTTATGTGTTTTAATTTGTGGAGTTTGAAGTTGGTATGAGCATATGGTGTCACTGGTTCTCGCATCTAAGTAGTAGCATTCCATTCATGAGATCATTACTAAACATGCTTAATAACTCCAGAAAATTGCTTTCTTTGTTATGACACATGTGAGTCCTAGTCTTTCATGTTTACATTAATCTTCTCACATATACTAGTGTAGGGTGTGTAGTCAAAAAATGTGTGTGAAAATAGAGAGTATCTTGTAAGAAATTGAGCAAATTCTCTAAGGCATGTTACTACATTCAAAATCTGTGGGAATGATGATTTTTAACATGTCATGTTTCATTAAAAATCCCTGAGGCAAATGTTGGAAAGTCTAGGTTGTGTTTTGTTTGTTTCGTTTGTTTTGTTTTGCTCGAGGACTAGCAAAAGCTAAGTGTGGGGGAATTTGATAGAAGCATATTTATGCGACTGAGTTAGCTTGTTCTCATGCATTTATGTTGTTATTTCTTAGTTAATTATGTATTTTAAGCTATTTTCATGTGTTTGTAGGTCCAAAGGGTTAATGTGGCAAAGAAGTGCATTTTGGAGCATTTTGGAGCATTTTTGGGCATGGAATGGATAACTTATGCTTGGAGCAAAAGGAATGGATGAAATTTGAAGTTTGTGCATCATCCTCTCCCTATAAATAACCATTTTAGCACACTCATTTCACCCAACACATTCACCTACCACTACATCCACTTATTTCACCCAACACATCCACTCCTTTCAACCACCCAACACATTCACCTACCACTACATCCACTCCTTTCAACAACCCAACACATTCACCTACCACTACATCCACTCATTACCACCACCCACTACATCCTCTTCCTAATCTATAAATACATTCATCCACCCTTCATCAAAGAGAGATCAATCAAAACATATCCATTCATCTTCACATCCATTCCTTCATACAAACAAACCTTCAAACACTTGCCAGCACCTTGTGCCGTAGCAAAAGAAGGGAAGGAAAGTGCTTGGATGTGCTTGCTATCCAACTTGGATCGTTGGAGCGTTTAGGTGTTTTCTTTCTTTTGTTTCCAATGTTTAAATTCATTTTACTTTGTTTTGTTGTGAAGATGAGTGGTTAAACCCCTCTTGGCTATGGGTGATTTCAAAGCCATGATTATGTGTGTAATATGATTTGATAAATTCCAATTATGAACTCTTGAATCGTAAATGCAATTGGCTTAACTATTTGATTGATAACTTATTTGTATTTGTTGATTAAGGATCGACACTTAATTGGCATGCATAAATCCGTTGCTAGAATATAAAGAAGTTTCACATAATCGTTACAAACTTATATTCACATAAGGTCGCTTATAAACGATCGCGTTAAGTTCAATTCCTAGCATGAGTGACATGATGTCATAGTTGCAAGTGCTTTGTCAATGCTTATGATTTTCATTAAACGTAATGATCTTTGATTGTATCTCTATTATGATGTCATGTAGGGAACTTTAGAAGAATGTTTTGGGTTGTCGAATGATGTCATCCAATCCAATAAAATAAGGAAAATCTGAGAGTTAATTAGTGATGTCACGGTTAATTTGGAGCATTGTCCTTCATAATTCAATGAAGTAGTAATTGGAAATCAAGTTATTTGCATGCATATCATGTGTGGAGAAAAAGCCTCTAGCTATCCCATCCATCATCTTATTTCTCAAATTTATTTTACAATCTGTCTAATTTTTCATACTTGTTTGTTTGTTTCAACTTCATCAAAATCAAAACCCCCCTTTTAGTTTCTTGTTTCAAAGTGTTTCAAATATGTTTTAGTTTGTGTTTTTAAGTGTTTTGATTCAAGTAAAAGTCAATTTTTGTCCAAAGTCATTCCTAGTGTTTAGTTTAAGTTTATTTGGTTATTTTAAGCTGTTTTGAGTATTTTAAGTTTGCTTTGAGTCTTGAGAGTCTTATTAAGTGTTTTTAAGTTTAATTTTATGTTTTTGAGTCAGTTTAGAGGTTATTAGCAAGCCCTCCTAATCCCCGGTCCAGAACGATCCCTACTAATACTTGTACTACAATTGTCAAAAGAGGGTTAAATTTGTGTGCTTATATATTTCGCATCACTGGCCTCTGGGTTACTCCTTAGAAGTTGTATTTTGATGGTTCCTACACTCAGAAGGCTTCAGAAGCTGGGATTGTAATTATCAACCCTCAAGGGGTTTATCATTATTACTCATTTCTCCTAGATTACCAAGGGAACACCAATAATCGGGCAGGGTATGAGGCCTTAATAATTGGTTTGGAAATCTTGATGGATCTGGGGGCAGTGGAGGTAGAGGTGTTTGGTGATTCAGAGTTGGTAATAAACCAGCTAAATAGGGAGTTCAAGTGCAGACATATCACCATGGCAAGGTATTACTTGGTAGCCACGCAATTGCTGAGTTATTGGGATTCTGAGATATCGGTTAATCATGTTCCCAAAGAATCCAACCTAGCGGCCAACGAGATAGCGCAAATAGCCTCAGGCATGCCAATACAGGAAAGGAAATATGGGGTAGATGTCGAGATTCAAATAAGAAACCTTCATTCTATCCTGGAAAGAGGATTTAGTCTGGATGTAATGGTTCTAGAAACGGAGATGGAAGATTGGAGGTCGCCCATCATTCAGCATTTAAAGGATCCCTCTTCACCCATAAGCAAGAAGAATAGACAGCAAGCAACCAAGTATGTTTTATGGGCGAAGAACCTGTTAAGGAAAACTCCAGACAGGTTACTATTGAAATGCTTAGGCCAAGAGGAATCCATGAGAATGATGGCTGAAGTACATGAAGGAATATGCGGAGCACACTAGGCTAGAACGAAGAGAGATGGTTGCTTAGAAGGTATGGGTATTTCTGGCCTGACATGGAAAAAGATTGCAAGTCTTATGCTCGAGGCTGTGAAGAATGTTAAAGGCACGGACCCTTCCAACATGTGCCCTCAGTGCCTTTAAATCCAATGGTCAAGCCTTGGCCCTTCAAATGATGGGTAATGGACTTCATCGGGCAGATCTATCCAACTTCTAGCAAGGGGCACACTTTCATAATTGTAGCAACGGATTACTTCACCAAATGGGTAAAAGCCTCGGCCGTAAAATCCATAACCTCAACTACAGTCAAGAATTTTATTAAGACCAAGATTCTGTGCAGATTTGGTGTGCCCGAAACCATAATAACGGATCGTGGGCCATCTTTTATTTCAAAAGAAGTTGAAGAGTTTGCAAGCAAATACAAAATAAAGATGATCCAGTCCAGTCCTTACTATCCACAGTCAAATGGCTAGGCAGAATCCAGCAACAAGATTTTGGTAAACATTATCAAAAGAATGGTGACAGATAGTCCGGAAAAGTGGCATGAAAAGCTGGGAAATACTCTGTGGGCATACAGAACTTCTAAGAGGGCAGGAACAGGGACAACTCCTTATGCTTTAACTTTCGGGCAAGATGCAGTGCTTCCCATGGAGATCAATGTAAGTTCTGTCAGAATTCAAAATCAGTTTGGGTTACACAATGAAGAGTACATCGAAGCCATGTGTCAAGGGATTGAAGACTTAGATGTAGCCCGAATTGAAGCCTTGAAACCAGATTCAGGATGGAAAGAAAGCTGTTGCCCGAGCTTATAACAAAAGGGTAAAGATAAAGTCTTTCAAGGAAGGAGATTTAGTGTGGAATATAGTCCTTCCTCTAGGAGCTCAGCTCAGGGGCTTTGGAAAATGGAGCCCGACATGGGAAGGTCCTTTCATGATTAGTCGAGTATTAGACAAAGGAGTATTACTTGGTGGACATCGAAGGAAATTGGCAGAAACATCTCATTAATGTTAAATTCTTGAAAAAGTATTGTCCTACATTATGGGATGTTAGAGATTGTTATATTGAAGAGGATGCAAGGTAAAGTAGGCTTCGGGATACAAAAGTGCAGTGTATGTTCATCAATCACTCAAGAAGACAGAAAGACACAAAGCTGCTAAAATAATGTTTATTTCATTTCGAAAAATTGGTGAAATTTACAACCAGATTCAATTCCGATGTACTACGTTCTGGATGCAATGGTGTCTCAGCTGGTTTTCCAATGTCTTCATGGATAGAATCCGATCAGGTGATCGGATTGTGCAGCCAAGATGAGCTTGGTAGAGGATCCTCAGACAGAGCCATTACCATACATGATGGTGAAGCCTGACTTATCATGGCAACGAGCAGGAAGGCAAGCCTTCATGAGGAAACCACCTGACCAAAGGTGTTGGGGATAGCGGGGTGTTTGACCAAAGGTGTTGGAGATAGTAGTTATCTGATGAAAACTCTTTTTCTCACTAAAATGAAGTTTTAAGAAACCCCACTTGAATCCTGAAGAACTTATTTCACAGTTTTGGGAAGAAAACTAAGGAGGCAGAAACGCTCAAGGTTGATAACAGAGAAGGTTGAAGATGATTTGAGCAGGAATTTATAGGAATATCATAAGGTAGTTCAAGAGTCATGAGAAGATCAAGAGACTCCGGGTTGTGTTGATCTCAACCAGAAGATACAAGTTCCAAGAACAAGGGTACAGACGCATGCAGCTATTCAATCAATATTGGTGCCTGGAGTTCCAGTCTAAATATTAATTGAATGGGGCACTATTTAGGTTAAAACTTGAACTTTGGGCTCAAGAAGGAGTTGGCCCAAAAGAAAGATGTCTAGAAGGAGAAAAGCCCAAAGCCCAGCCAAAGCACAGAAAGCAGGAGAGGTCATTTTCTAACTAGGTGTAGACCATTTGAACCACTTGCTCACCTACTTAGAGGTCAAGTGGTGTAGACCAGCCAACTAATCAGCCCAAAAGCACTTTACAGTGGCAGTACAAGTAAAAAACTGATGAGTCATTACCCTTCAAGTTGCATTCAGGCAAGATTACTGCTACAGGAGGCCAAGCCAAAGTGTTTATAAAAGAAGAAAGAGAAATCAGAGATAAGGACACTCAATCAAACAAACAAATACCAGCACAAACTCTGCTCAAACCAGATTTGCTTTCAACGAAGCTGTAGTCAGCCCAAGCCTTCATCCCTTTCGGGATCAACCCTCACCCAAAGCCTTTGTAATAGCTCTGCTACCTTGTCTAAAACTTGTTGTAGTATCGATTTCCTTCGGTAAACCCATCTCCCTACCTCTCTTTCTAAAGCTCTCAAACCCCTTGATAAACCACAAAGATAGGAAGTTGCAAGACGATCAACCTTGCCCGACCCTCTTTGTTTTTGTCTTTTCATTCAGTAGTCTAGCAATATGTTGTATACTTCCAGTTGTATCCAAGTTATTTCTGGCAAGTTGATGATTAAAAAGGCTCCTCAGTTCTTGAATCCGATTTAAATATGTCTTCATAGATTAAATCAGATCTAAGTTCTAAGCCCTCGGGCATGTAAGATTGATCATTTAAAAGTCTTTGGTCTCAAGGCATAAAAAGAACCTTATGTGGACTTAACCCATCCACGACAGTCTTTGATAAACAAGAAGTCCGAAGTTACTTGGGGCGCAGTAATCGACCTATCCCTTAGTGTTATTTCTATTATATTATGATTATCGAAGAGCGTTTGAGCATAGAAGGAATTCTGATGGGAAGCCTCAAGGCCTACACCTAAGGCCCTACAAAGGCACCTATTTGGATTCTTTCTGCTTGTCGGGCTCGGGTAATCAGAATTATAATAGTTATAATACTTCTGTAATCAATGAAAGAAAACATTATATATTCAAGTACTGGGTTAGTTCCTGATTGGAAGCCTCAAGGTCTACACCTAAGGCCCCACAAAGGCACATTTCATAACTAAAACAGCCATCGGGTATATATACAACTAAAACTCAACATCCGTTTTACATCTGCCATGCTAAAGATGGCAGTGGCACACCTGAGCACTTAAAAGTTAATCTTGATTGTGAGCCTCAAGGCCTATACCTAAGGCCCCACAAAGGCATCTTTCAAAGTTAACTTTGTCCTTCTCTTTCAGCCTTGCCCGATAAGCCTTGCCCAACAAGCTTTGCCCGACAAGCCCGCCAGTGAAGCAGAAGCCCGACAGAAAGCATCAACTGGCGCCAACCTCTCGGGGAGCTGTGTGCTCGTCGGCTAGGAAACATCCCCAACGGAAATTCTAGCCACGAACAAAATCAAAACTCTTATTTGCTTTCAATAAGTAATAGTTATCACTAACTTTTCTTTTTCTGTCTTATTGTATTTCCCATGTAGAGAGCTAGAACTAGAAGGACGGTAAAATGCTCGAATAATGGAACAGAACTGAGATTATGCCCGAGATATGGTAATCTTTCTGCTTTACCAAAGCCAAATCACAATTTGTTTTAACACAAAGAAAGATGCTCTGTAAATCCAGGGATATGGCACCCTTCTTTGTTTTTTGGATTGGATTTGGTGCATTATCGAGTAAGTGTTTTTTTTTTTTTGGGAGAATTATCAAATAAGTGCTTATGTATGCTATCTGCAGATATTACAGTAATAACTGCAAATACAAGTTGAGAGGAAGACTATATACCTTTTGTGATGCAGCTGGAGTTCGTTATCGTCTGCGGTAATCTTCAACTCAAGTTGCATGAAAATGCTTGGGTGCTTTTGAAGTGTCGACAATAGAATCCTTTCCTTCTTTTAACTTAATTAATCTAATTTTCTTTCGATTAAATGATGGAGTAGCTGATCAGAGCCCATTTGAAACTCAAGAAGAGATTGAAATTGGGGAATGCTCATTGAAGCAGGTAAGGAATTGAAATTGGAAATTAGGAGTTTGATCTGAGTGCAAAGTCATTGGATGGAACTTTTGCTGCAGTATATAGTTATAAGGTCAAGTGCTCATTGAGGCTTTCTTTTTACTGTAGGTAAGTCAAAGAAAGCTAAGAAATAGAAAAAGAAGGATGGTAATTCATTTGAAACTCGAGAAGAGATTGAAATTGGTGAAATGCTCACTAAGGTTGGTAAGGAATTGAAATTGGAAATTGTGAAGCGGATCAGGATCCTCTCCTGAGCTTAGGAGGCCTCATGAGTAAACCCACCCCCTAAGCAAATTCATCGGACCGTTGAAATTTAATTCAACGGCTACATACAGGGGGCCCTTTTAAAAGTTATAATAAGTGTAGCCGTTGGATCAAATTTTAACAGTCCGCCATTTTGGACTCAATTTTGGATATATGTGCAAGTGCATTTTAGCCACATCACCATCATTCTCAAATTCATGCAAAATGTATATAGCTTGGATTTAGAAATCCGCCATTTTGGTTGTACATAGAATGCAAATTGAAAGACTTATTTTACCATGTGGATTCAGCTGTTTTGATTGGTTTATGAATTATTTAGATATAGATGAGTTGAACTGTAGTTACAATTTCAAATCCCGTAGCGGAGCACGGATATTCTTGCTGGTATAGACTACTCCGCATGCAACTAAAGATGTATATTCTGTTTGTGTGTTTCATTGGCGTGGCTTTGGTTGCTTCATCCCCACTTCAAGTTAATTAGCTTTTGTCAGGATAAAAAGCTATACAACGGAGAGAAAGCTATCGCAAGCATGTACATTTCATCAGACAAGTACTTGTCCTGCTTTTCATCCATGTCATCGATATATATCGATATAGATATATCGATCTAAACTCTGGAGAGTTCGATGCATGTATGCATATATATTCAAGAACTTGAAAAAGGTTGATAAAAAGATGATTAGAAGGGTCACTAATTCATGACTTGATGTAAGCGGCCAATTACTGTTTGTAATAAAGAGGTAAATTCCCAATTTACAAGCTCCAAAACTACCTCTAAACCCTTGTATTAATACAAAGATTAGCCGATATAATCGGCATTAACGCACCAAAAGCAAAAGAATTCTCTCGTTGCCGAAATCGTACAAGTAATAGTGAAGATTCCAATCCCATCTACTTTCACTTTGTATTATTAGATTGATTTTCCCAAGGCTAACAAATAAAATTAGGACGTGATGACGCTAAAACCTATATAATTGTGCTGGCTTCTATTGTCCTTGAGAATTATCATTGGCCTATTATTTTTATTTAAGAAATGCCAAGAAATTTTTTTAAGAAGTGAGATTCTTTGTGAATTCTGTATCACCTCAGGATTAACGTTAATTTTCGTAACAATATTATAAAATATTATGCAAAAAATATAAGGTGGCTAAGAGTCCATGGAGAGTCTCATAAGCATTTCTCTTTTCTTTTTTTTAATTAATTTTTTTAGCCAAAATAGTTCTTAAGATTGTCATAACTTCTCACTTTGGTCCATGAGATTTAAGATCGATAGAAGTGGTCCCTGAGATTGTCATAACTTCTCACTTTTGTCCACCATCAAATCATTTTAGTTCTTTTGTGAAAAATCTTCATTTAATTGAAGAAATCACTACTTCAATTAGAGGGATTGATTTGACAAAATACCCTCGGTTTAACAGAGATTTTTCACGGGATGACCAAAATGAATTGACGGTGGATAATCTTAGGAAGCACTTTTACTAATTTTAAATCTTAAGAGGGACCAAAGTGAGGAATTATGTAAATCTCAAGAACCATTTTGGTTAAAAAGCTTATTTTATTTTAACAAAAGTGGCCTACGATGCATGCCCTCGCATCGTGGCATGCCAAAACATCGTTGTTGGCCTCGACATGACAAGTTTCGCAAATTGTTGGCAGAATGCATGTCATGACACGCCATGCATTATGTCGACAATTCGCAATGCTTGTTATGGTGTGCCACAATATGAGGGTTAGCGTGTCAAGACAAGTCATGGCTTGTCAAGACATGTGATGCCCTGCATTATGGCAACAACTCGCAAGGCTTGTTATGACATGCATTTTTCTAACACTTTGCGTACTATTTCGAAATAATTTTAAAAAATGATAGGAAAAAGTAGACCTTGGGGTCTAAAATTATTTTTTTAGAAATTAGTACAAAACAAAACGCTATCATATATGAACATACCAGTAAGAACATGTTCATTAGTAAAGCTGAAAATTTATATGTGTTTTTACCGATAAGAACATGTTCATTAGTGAAGCTGCAAATTACAAGTTTTCTTACCAGTAATAACCTTTGTAAATTTTTAGCTCAAGAATGTATTCTTACTGGTAAGAACGCTTCATATATAATTGTCTACTATATTGTAGTAATTTTCAAAAGAAAAATTTAAGGCTCCAGAGTCTACTCAGAGTTTTTCATAACATACTCTATGCCAATCTAATCGTCCAACATTGCAACCCATACATTAGTGCATATGAAGTTTTGTATTATCAGTAGAAGTCTGGAAAGGTACCTAGATTGGTCGGTACTCATTGGGGCAAATCGTGTAGTGTATTTGACATTAGCAGTGTGACTCTGTATGATTGTTGGGTGATCAACTAAGCTTCTTGGTTATTGCTGAACATCAGCACATGCAGTTTGGTGCGTCCTTGTTAAGTCTGCAGAGGCTCACACCCTCACAGCCGTAGGTAGTGCCAATACATTCAGCTTTTAGCTAATGGCTACGAGGATTGAGGTCTATGGGTGCATATTGGGTTAGGTGGGATATTTATATGAGTTGAATTGAACTTGAAGTAGAGAAAGAACGAAGCAAACATTTTGTCTACATGTTCAAAAACTATTTTTTGTATACCCTAATTTAGCAGATTATGAAGCGTGCTTGTTCGATCGGTGGAGGAATTTTTATTGTATTTATATCTTTGGCAACGTGGTATTTTCATTCCACTCAAATTATAATATGTAACATTTAATATCACGTGACCGTATTATCTACACAAACAAAAATTTATCCATTTTGTATCATGGGAATTGCTAAATGCTCAAAAGTTAGGTTAGTGGGCTAGACAATTTTTTTTTTTAATTTTATTTTTTAGATTAAACTATATATAATAGAGGATGGATTTGTGGCACCATTTTTTTTCACAACTTTTGACACATGTTTTTATGGGACCCACTTCGTAATGTATTTCCATGATACGAACTGACTATTTTAAAGGTATTTTCTCAAAGATCATGTCTACCCACTAAAATCTAAAACCATATGACCATTGGGTTATATAATCGTATTTGTTCGTTTTTTTCACTATAAATGAATGTCTTTATGATTTCAGATTTGTCTAATTTTTTGTAGAATGATCTGTAAATAATGCTCTAAAATGCAAACGATATGAATCGTTAAAATATATTACGAAGTAAATTCTATAAAAACATGTACAAAAAATTGTGTAATAAAATGACGTTACCAATCAGCGTCTATATAATATCATGAAATGACAATTTAATTAAATGGTAAACAATTCAAATTCCAGCTCCTAAAAGCAATAGACAAAATGTCTTCCTTTTGACCTTTTTACTCACATTTGAATTCGTCACCCTCAATTTGTGAACTCATAATTTTTCTTCTCTTACCAAATAATTTTATTAATTTTGAGTCAGACTAATTGGGTTGCGGCAGGGATGTTAGGCAATAGTTGTTGGTTTATTTGACCAGAAAAAAAAAATTAAAAAAGACATTAATAATTTTACTGGGCCATTCCAAGTTACAGCAGACACTAATCAGTTCATCTTTATTAAATAAAAGGGCCAATTACATTTTATCCTCCTAAGTTTGGATACAGTTGCAATTTCATACAATATCTTTATAATATTTTAATTTCATACATTTACTTTTATTTCTCTACAATTTAATACTTTCGTTAGTTAAACTGTCAATTTGACTGTTAAGTAATGATGCGATAAACGTGGATCACACATTCCATTCCGCGCAAGGCCGCCACCACTGCAAACCCCACGCGCCGACACTCTCTGCCTGCAACCCAACAAACCAGGCGCACTGCAAACCACCACCTAAAACTGCGAGCCCAATTCCCACAATTTTTGTTTTTGGTTTGGTAGGTCTCCCTCTATCTCTTTTGGCTTTCCTATTTTGTATCTTCTTGGCAGAGCCGATCTGAGGGTGTGCAACAGGTGCCACAGTAAGGAACCCCCGATTCGGAAGAGCCCATAAATTTTCATTACATGTATACAAATACATATAAAATAATTAGATGCAAAAAACAATCTTATTTGTGGTTCTAGCACAAGCGGTTTAACTCTTCTTTCTTATAGCCCATGTACTGGGTTTGAATCCCAGTGATATTATTTTGTTATATTTTAAGCTTTTGCAAATGTGTAAATAGAAGATAACAAAAAGGCATTCAACGTGTATCAAACTCAGGACTTTTGAAGGTAAGGAAAAACACAAACAACTTATTTTTGTTGCAATAACTTATAATATTTTAGTTTTATAGATGAAAAAATTAAAAAATAAATAATAATAAATAAATATAACATTAAAAAAAATGAAGGGCCTTCATCTAAGTTTTGCACAAGGCCCCTCAATACTCAGGGCCAACCCTGCTTATTGGAGCGGCGTCGATCAGAATCCGATTTCGCAGTAAAAAATTGTTGAAGCGAGAGCACGCCAAGACTTAGGCCATCAACTCAGAGTTAATGGAGAGCCTTACTTTCCAAAAAGTTTCTTTAACATTTCTCATAACTTATACAGTAATATTATTCATACCATGTTTTTATACTATATTTATATATCACCTTAGGTGGCATCTGATGTTGACACCCACATTATTTGAAAAATTTGCAAAACCCAAGGAAATGAAGGAGCAAGACTCATCGTATATTACAATCATAATTTAACTAACTAGTTTTTCTTAATTATTAGTTTATTAAATAATGAACTAAATTTAAAATTTTGATTAATTCAAATGATGTGGCTGTTCACATCAAATACCACCTAAGGTGATATAAAATGTGGTACAAAAACATATGAATAACATTAATTATATTTGGTTTTTCAAATTTTAAAAATTGTCAGAAATGTACTGCTACTGTGATCTCTCCCCCATAAGGTTGGATCAGACACCATGACGGCACACCTTTTATCCACTAGAGAGGAGTAGCCCATTGACCCATCTCTCCATCCAAAGGCTCAAACCCCAACATCACGAACAATCAGATAGTCCCTACCGCACCGGATAGCAGCCCTCTTGGAGGCAGATTGTCTGCCCTACTTTTGTCATACATTTCGCATCATCTCCTGTGTTGTGCGGTCACGGTTAAATCACGTCAATATTTTATATTAATTTTTTTATAGATATAATAAAATAAAATACAATAAGAATATAAAATATTCACGTGATTTAATTGTAACAGCACAAATAAAAATGAATGAGAAAGATATGATATTGGGAAGGCAGGCAATCTGCCTCCAGTCCAGCTCTCTTCCCTACTCAAAGTCTCTGCGTAACTAATTATAATACATGTGTTAAGAATCGTGTGGATGCACATCCATCGGGAAGGTGGGTCCCACTTTCCCGACCGTGATTATGATTATTATTAGTACATTGGTTAATTTTGACGTCCGTCCAAGTACCGTTTTTCAATGCAGTCGGAATTCGATGAAGTATTATTATTATTTTATTTAAATTATAATATATTTATTGACAAGAATATATAATAATATATTGTATTTACATATTTTTAATTAATTTTTAAAAAAGTTAGGCATGTAAAAAATTATATATTATATGAATATTAGTGTGTATATATTTGACTGAGAATAGTTATTGGTATTTCAAAAATCTCATTCTACACTCTTGATAAGTGTATTTTTTTTCTTCCAAATATAGAAAGTTTAGAATGTAAAATGAGATTTTTGAAGTGTCAATAACAATTCCATATTTGACCATAAAAAATTATCATATATGAATTTAAATTTATCAAGTTCACTCTCAAAGGAGGCCAGGGCAGAGCTCAAAATTTTCCTTAGTTAAAGGGCATTAATCTCCACTTATATTTGAGAGACAAAAAAAAAGTTATGATTAGAATTTCTTCTATAGTTTCATGGTTTTTTTTTTTTTACTCAAATTTGTTAAGCCAATTTCTACATATTTTTTCTTGATAAAAGCTTATTATATTATTTAAAATTTTCAACTAATCAATTAAAGTACTGTAAGCATCGTGAATTTTTTCTCTAAACAGAATTTCAGTCAGAGCAACAGCTCTATAGGCACCCTTGAGAGAGGCATATTAATTTTCATCAAGCTTTATTATATACATTAAATAAAATAATATGTTACATGAGTTCTTAGTATTTATTAAAATTATCTATACCAAAAAATCACAAAGTAAATAAAAAAATAAAAAATAAAAAAATAAAAAAGCAGAGCAAAAAGGTTAATTTCTTTTTTCTTGGTGGCATCAGGGCATCTTCTTATTCTTCCATGAGATTAACATTACGTATGAGTATTTAGCTCCAGATGACTACATAATTTCATAATTAATTAAAAAGTTAATCACCCCTCTTATTATTTATTATTGTTTGTTTTGAGATATATTATTTCATTATTGTTGGTCCGCTTATTTAACATATATTTTTAACTTGTATTATATTTTTCGTGGGGGTCTTCTTTTTCTTTACCTTCTCTTCTTACACCACAGGACCACACCAGCTTTTTTTCTTCGATTTGTTGATCTGCTTCTTCAGATATGTTGGTCTCGATCTTCCCCTTAAATGGCCACTTGGAATCCTAGAGAGAGAGAGAGAGAGGGAGAGGGAGAGAGAGAGGTAGAAAGTGGGTGAATTTTGAAATTTTGATTGGAATTGTGAGATGGGATTGTGTGTGTGGACTGTGGGGAAGAAGGTAGGTGATGACTGATAAGTGATTGTTGAAAAAGTTTTGAACTTTTTGTTGGGGGGCTTTTGATTTTTTGCTTGGAGTTTTGATATGGGTGGGTGCTTTCCTTGTTTTGGGTCATCCAAAAACAAAGAGGGCAGTGGTGGTGGTGGTGGTGTCAAGGAAGTGACCAAGAAGGACTCATCAGTTAAAGAAGGCTCAGCTGCTCAGTCTCACCGTGTTACAAGAGTTAGCTCTGGTGAAATTTTCTCTCCAATTTTTTATTTTTTCTGGGTTTCTTTGGTTTTTGATTGGTGGATTGTGGTTGTGCTGAATTTTGTGATTTTTTTTTTTTTGGGTTTTATGGTGTTTTGTAATCATGGGTTGCTGGTAGAATTTGTAATTGGGTTGATCTGATGCATCTGTGGTTGTTGTTGGATGGTTTTGGTTGGTTTGGTAATTGGGGTTTTTATGGTTTCTCTGTTGGAGTAATTCCTTGTTTGTTGATTTTCTCGTATGTGTTGTTTGAATTTGAACTTGATGGAGATCTACGATTAGTTCCTGAAGTTTCGAGCATTTTTCTTTCGGTTTATAGCGTTTTGTGTTCATTCTTTAACCTTCAAATGTGAGTGAGAGAGAGATTCTGATAAGTTAAAGTAACAAAAATTTAGATTTCATGTTTTAAGCTTTAAGTTGACATGTTCATGGAATAACTGTTATGACATTTTATGTGTGCAACAGCATGGAGTAATTGTCATTGTTAGTAATTTGATTCTGAGGTGTTTGCTTCTGCATTTGCATTGAAGTAACATATAGGCCGGTTCAACCATTATCCTTCCTCGTTTTTCTTTCTTTCTTCCCATATTTATGAATGACCGTTAGGCTACTAAATAGTTTCTATAACTTCAGGAAGATGTTATCTTGGCTCTGTGTATCGTAGTTTCATTGTTAACCAAAGGCCTTTCTAACTTCTTTGCTCCTTTTGCAGACAAAAAGTCTCGGAATGGTTCTGATCCCAAGAAGGAACCACCTATTCCAAAAGATGGCTCGACAGCACACATTGCTGCACAGACATTTACCTTCCGAGAGCTCGCAGCTGCAACGAAGAATTTTAGGCCAGAATGTTTGTTGGGTGAAGGTGGTTTTGGACATGTCTACAAAGGTCGCTTGGAGAGCACAGGACAGGTAGGTTGATTGGTTTGGAATTAAATGAAGAAACATCATCAAAGCATGTTTTAAGTGTTTTTCTGAGTCATTTATACAATCTGTATAATTTAGGAACTTATTAAGCATTTTAGCACATTTTCCATTTTCCAAAGATGATGTGCAGAGTTTATTTGTAACATCAATTGCTGATTTTATATCTAGTCCATGATGTGCAGAGTTTATTTGTAACATCAATTGCTGATTTTATATCTAGTCCATGATAGATGTCCCCTATGGAATTATTTGTTGCCAGGTAGTTGCCGTGAAACAACTTGACCGGAATGGCCTTCAAGGAAATCGAGAGTTTTTGGTGGAGGTTCTTATGCTCAGCCTTCTGCATCACCCAAACCTTGTCAACTTGATAGGCTATTGCGCTGATGGGGATCAACGCCTCCTTGTTTATGAGTTTATGCCTTTGGGATCCTTGGAGGATCATTTACACGGTCAGATTGATTTTCTCTTTTTACCATAGAAAAAGATAATGACTCTTCATTTTTTAGTGGCGATGCATCTTATATTAATTACCTATTCTTGATAACTTGTTCTGCCTGTGTTAGTCCTCGAATGTTAGTTTCCTTAAGGTGATCTTATGATCTTGCACTAGGATTTTAGGGATTCTTTTATGGCAACATTTCTCACATGAAACAAGAGTTAATCAGGGATTCAGCTATAATAGATTACCGTCACTGAAGTAGATGGGAATGCTGGTGAGTGATGATTAATTACTTAATTAGTCATTCCTGCTATTTATTTTACCATTCTGTCTTCGGGTCTGCACTCAACTGCTAGCATAATCCCTTGGTTACACTGCATGAGTTCCTTTTTTGGTCAAAGTCATAGTGTTGTGCACTTCTTTCATATTTGATTATGCTTTCCATAGTGAGTTGTGGGATTCAAATCAGAAAAGCTTTGATAAAAAAATTTATTGAAGAAGATATGGTAATGCTTTATAATTCTAAGTTCTGTAATCTAGCCATCTAGCTCCTCATTGGCTTATGACTTCTGGAATAGCTCTTTGGGTTTATTGCGTTGGCGTGGCGTTGTGTTTCTGTTGTAGTTCTAGGCTTGTTTTGAGTAGTGAAAGTTCCAAATTTCATATTTTTCATATTTGTCAGTCCATGGAATGTGTACATTTAGGATACTAGTAGGCTAAGAAAGGCGCACTGTGATGCACATGGGATATGTACAGAATCCTATACGTAAGGCTGACATGGTAGTGAATGTGGATTCAACATAGAGGAAACCTTTAATCTGATCACCACTTTGTCGTAGAAGACATAAGGGATATTTTTACTGTATATTTAGTGGCTGATGCCAGAAGCGTCTTATTTACTGAATGTATGAAACCAAAATAAGGTCAGTAAGATAAATGCATGGAAATAAAGGAATAGACAATTTGGATTATTAGGATTGTTTGCTTTTCTGATAAGTTGAGGGTTATACCTGTCAAAGTTACAGTTGAGGGTAATTTTCCAAAATGGTTTTCCCATTGTTGATTGGATTCAAGGTCAAGGTATCAAAAAAGGACCTTCAAAAAATTGTTGGAACAGAAAAAAAAAAAAAGTGTGTAAAAGGTCCTAAGTGAAGCTATGTAGCAAAAAGGTTTTCGTCAAGTTAATAGCTCCAATGATATGAACTGCTTTTCTGATGGTCAACTATGAAGACCCGGGTTCAAGTTTACCAAGGATCCCTAGGAAACCTTTCACGGTACAAACAAGTGAACGACTAAATACTTCTATGTTAAAGAAAGAATATGTTAATTGACGGTTATTGGCCTTTTCTGCAAACTGAGTACTTTTCTAACATCTAACATTCGAAGAGAGTATATGATTCAACGATGCATGGAAGAATGTGCATACATATGCCGCTATTCCTACATTTCACATGTACAAATCACTTCATTGACACATGTGTCAGGTCATTATTATTTGATTCTACTACAAGTCAACCATTCATTACCTGTCTCTTGTACAACCGCTAGGGTTCTAGAAATAGAGGGAAGTTTTTGTGTTTGATGCCATACCCTGAATATCTGGAGATCTAAGTACTACTTAATTAAGTGCACCGAGAAGCAAATATTGTGCTCAGTCATATCACCAAAACCCTAAACCCTAATTTTGCAGTATCATTATCCCTTTTTTTCTTCAACAATTTCTTCTCCCTTCAAATCTCTTTATTACTTACAAATCTGAAGTTTGTTTTCTGTGCGTAAAATTTCTTTAAATCATCCAGATTGCTTCTCTTTTACTTGTTCAGATCTTCCATCAGACAAGGAGCCCCTGGACTGGAATACAAGAATGAAGATTGCAGCTGGTGCAGCTAAGGGTTTGGAATACTTGCATGATAGAGCAAACCCTCCCGTCATATACAGAGACTTGAAGTCGTCAAACATCCTTCTTGACGAGGGCTTTCACCCAAAGTTATCTGATTTTGGGCTTGCAAAACTAGGTCCCGTTGGTGACAAGACGCACGTGTCCACCCGTGTGATGGGAACATATGGCTACTGTGCTCCAGAATATGCTATGACTGGCCAACTCACTCTGAAGTCTGATGTCTACAGTTTTGGAGTCGTCTTCCTTGAACTTATTACAGGGAGAAAAGCCATTGATAATACCCGAGGTCCTGGAGAGCATAATCTTGTTGCATGGGTAAGTATGCATTTGTCATTATTAGAATTTTAGTTGGCAATATTTCTTTAGTATGACTCCACGAATTCACTTGAAGCGCTTTCCTTTTGTTTTCGCCTTTTCATTTTGTGGATCTTCGGTTTACAGGCACGGCCACTTTTCAAGGATCGTAGGAAGTTCCCGAAAATGGCCGATCCACTATTGCAAGGCCGTTACCCAATGCGAGGGCTTTACCAAGCTCTTGCTGTTGCAGCCATGTGTTTGCAGGAACAAGCGGCTACAAGGCCTCTAATAGGGGATGTTGTGACTGCTCTCACGTACTTAGCCTCCCAAACATATGATCCAAATGCAGCCACTACTCCTAGCAACAGAGGTGGTTCATCTACTCCTAGGCACAGGGATGAACGAAGGAACATGGGAGATGGGCTAGATAGCCCAGATGAGTATGTACGTGGTGGGCGACATGGTTCTCCGGCTACGCATAAAAACTCACCTGATTTCAGAAGAAGAGACCCCAATAGGGACTTGAATACCGGCGTAGAATTAGGGAGGATTGAAACTGGCACTGGGTCTGGGAGAAGATGGGGTTTAGATGGGTTGGAACGACAAGAGTCTCAGAGAGACAGCCCACAAAGTGCTGGGAGAGCACGGGAAACTCCAAGAAACCGTGATCTAGATAGAGAACGTGCAGTTGCTGAGGCAAAGGTTTGGGGCGAAAATTGGAGAGAAAAGAAGCGAGCAAATGCGATGGGTAGCTTTGACGGAACAAATGAGTGAATGCAGCAACAAGGCAAGTAAAATTTTCTTCCGAGGAAAAATGTGTTGAAAGTTACTGGGGGAACATTGCGATGAAAGAGAAATTGCGAGAGCTACATTCATCCTTTACATATTGGTGTCCATGCTCACTGAGGGAATACGTGCTGTGTCATCCTCCGGCTTTGGCTATTGTTTGCTTGTGATATCATTCTTGTAGTTGAGTATGGAAACTGAATGCTCGGGTATTGCGATAAAGGAAGAAACACGGTAAGAGAAAGGGATTGGAGGAAGGGGGGTAGTTTAATGATTTTCGGGTAGCGCCCGACAACAGAATGGTTGTATGCAACATTTTGGTCTTTGTATTAATTTTCCGATGCTCGTATTACAGGACAGGAGGGAAATTTGTCGGAATGATGTGTAATTTTTGCCCCTTATGATGTGTAGCCTGTAGATTTTGGGGAATTAGTGAGTTTGGTTTTGATGATGCTGTTACATGTTTGTACTCTCATACAATCTCATGTATGAATGGATTTCTGAGTCATGTTTTCAGCCTATACAGAAACGTCTGATCCCATGTAAAATTCCTCCTTTTGTGAAGTTATCTTCCCTTCGTGTTTCTTCATCGTCTTCATCGTTCAATTTACAAAAATGCTACTGCAGAATATTGGTTTTCATGCTCTGCTTTTGGTGAAGTTATCGCAACCTCTATGGTTACTACTTGACAACATTCTAATTAGACCACCAAACCCTTGCTAGAAAACCATCGACGAGAGAGGTCCTCAAGGTCAGCAGCCAACTTGACTAAACTCATGTCTGCTAGTATTATCAAACAATTGAGGTTTTGTCCCCTTAAAAGCCTACGCCATTAAAAACTAGGGTAAAGATAAGTTGCATAATAATATTGTAAACTACGGCAAAAACTCAAACTTGAGTGCAAGACAGCAATCACACGATAATAGTAATAAATCAAATTTCCGGCCCTCTGGAAAAGAAATATTTACTGCAAGTGCAAACGGAAAGGAATTAACCAAAGATACATCTCATTGAATGACATCCATGGCGTTCAAAACATTGTGTAAATCAGAACTAGTCTACTTGTTTATACATCTTTATAATTCAGCCAACCCTTCCGTAACAATATCACGGGCGCTACCAAGACACAGGTTATGTTGAAGCCTGCCCGTGATCCCAAAAACATCGGGTGAAAATGAAACTAAAACAGCCTAAACTCAATGCTCCATGCTTTTCGATGTCGAATTATCTGGATGTCCCAGCACCCAAGAACATCCAGGATCTTAATGTATGATCATTTCCTCCTTTTTCCCTGCAAAAATTAGTAATTTCAATTATTTAAGCCATCAGCCAACATTTAAAAGGAGATTACACATCAACAAATTCTGCAACTCGACAAAAGAAACATACCGAGCTGACATAATCATCCATGGTTAATTGCTTCCTCTTCTTTCCAGTATTTGGGCTCTCAGTTGGCTGTCTACCCAAGGCCCGCTTTGATGGTGTCATGCTCTGAAACAAAACACGATACATGATAACGCATTCGCTAATTTGGGACATTTGCTTTAGAACAAGCTTGGCACTAGACCAGGAACGAAAAACAAAAAATAAAGCACAGAACAAATGTGTGCATTTGGTGCCTTCAAACCTTAGCAAGCTTCTTCTCTTTGCGGGCCTGTCTCTCCCTCTCATCGTATTCTTGGTTCTCTTTCTCCACCAATCTAATTAATGTATCACACCTCCTAGCAAGTTCCTGAGTTGTGCGAGACTTCACAAACCAATCAAAACGAAACAAGGGTGATGTGCGGAATTCTGCCTTCAATTCGTCCCAATTCCCATACCCAAGTTTGTGAACCATGCATATCTGTAGTATAATAGACACGAAAAACCACTAGAGATGAAACATCAAAAATCAGAAGTTTGCATAGAACAGAAGCTATAGAGTCTCAAACTGTACCATGAAACGATCGCATTCTTCATTGTACAACTTCCCCTTGTTTTGACCATACTGGATTTTCAATTCCAGCCATGGATTCTTGTAACGATCCAACTTCTTCCCAATGGCTTTCATGATCTCATCTTTGCGGGAAATTCTGGCCTCACCTCTTTCAATGTTCTTAATGATCCTGTCATAATCTGAAAGCACCAATAGAGTCAACAATTTGGAATCTAAGGTTCCAAAATCATAACAGCTCACTAAACAAAACCAAAGGACATTGTATGTATAATGTACGTATATAAACATAAGCGTCCCAAGTCAGCTCAATTACAAAGTATGGTTTTTTTTCTGATTTGCCAGTCAAATGATATGAAATTCATACCTGGACGACCGGGAATAAAATCATGTTTTTTGGTAAATTATTTAGATTTAAAACCAATTCATGTTGCATGTAGATAGTGTGTTTTAAGGATACCAATTCCAAATCCTGCCTTTCAACATTTCCAAATAGAGCCTTAGACCTTAACCAACGACATTGTCTACCTAACCCTACAACACACAACTGTTGGATACCACTTACCATTTAACTCCTTGTATCTTTCTTTAAAAACCTTTGCGTATCTTTCAACTTCCTCCTCTGTTTTCCCTTCCATCTCAGCAGCAATGCTTTTTATGTCATTACGGCCATACTTCTCACAGCCCCTAATGAAGGTATTAAAATCTCTTCTACTCCAAGTAGAGAAACCCTGAAATTGACCAATTAAAAAGCTCAATAAATAAAACCTATACGAGAACCTCATTTGCAGCATACATTATACTTGCCTCTTCTAACAGGCTTTCCTTTTCTTCCACCTCCTCAGCAGTCAAAGGATCTCCAACTTCTAAACATTTGTACATGCAGTTAGCAGATGGAATAGCAGAAAACACAAAAGCACATGGACTCGATTCTTATGAAAAACAATAAATACCTTCTGGTTCCTCCACCTCTATTGTATCTTTCAACTGATTCTTCTGATGAGTTTGCTGTGAATTTTTCAATAGAATTAAGATAGATAAATAGGGTGCAAAGGCATACATCTCAAGCCATAAAAAATAAGAGTTCACTTATACATACCATGAGGAACCGTACTTCCTTCTCATACAGCTCATTCAACCTCTGTGTGTTGAAAAATTGGAAATCATGTCTGGAGACAAAAAGGCAGAATAGACCATAAATATTATTGAGCATTTTAAAAGGTCAAAGAACACAACACAGATGAGAATCAGTCAACAGCTAGGATAAGGAGGCACTTACAATTGAGGCATGCGTGGAATTCGAGGCTCTTTCGGTTTTGCTGGAGCACCTTGGCGCATTGTTTGCTTAAAGTATTCGGACTCTGAGTAACTAATAACGAAAGCACAAAAATTCAGATTTAGAAACTAGGAGCAAGTAAATGCAAAGTAAAGAGGCAGACAGGTAAATTCCATACTTGCGCTTCCGCTCTCTTTTTGGTGGTTCAATCCAGTTATCGCTAACAATTTTCTTGAAATCAAGCTTGTCATCCTTCATCAGGTAAAAAGATACACATAAAATGAGTTATAAATCACAAAGATGAAGGTAAGCCAAATGAAATATACCATATCAATAAAAACTTGATAGAAAAAGAAAATTAAAAGAATAATGCCAACCTTTTCATCATCAAAGTCATACAATTCAGCAGCTGCAGAAACAGCACCAACATTAGAAAATTGCAATTTCCATTTTAACATCGATTGCAATAACAAAAATATAATCAAATGGATAAAGGACAATAACAATAAGTTGACAAACATACTATCATCCATCTTAAATTTGATAGCATCTTCAGTAAATTTCTTCATCTTTGCATCAAGCTCAGCAGTTGTCTCTTCTCCTTTAGCAATAATCCTATCTATGTCCTCATCTGTAATGGTGCTATCCTTGGAACTGAAGACCATTTCAGCACCAAACCTCACCATTTGAAGTAACTCATCTTTATTAACAGCTGCATACAATAACAAAATTAAAGGGAATAAATTTGTGTATACGCTTATTTTAAAGATCTTAGAAAAAATTGTGTTGCTTACTTTTTTGCTCTGCTAAGCGCCCTTGTTGAATCACCAAAGCATCAAGAGCAAGCTTTTTATAAGCCCTCTCAATAACTTTTTCTTCAATAGTATACTGTTTCAAATGTAAACGATTCACAGTGAGGAACTACCCATATACCAAAATTACTTGGTTTGAAATGTTTCAGATCAGAACACATTCATACCTCGGTGCAGAACCGGAACACTTGAACTTCTTTCTTTTGACCAATCCTGTGAGCACGATCTTGTGCTTGCAAATCAACTTGAGGGTTCCTACAACACATCACATATTAAAGCATATCAAACAGCTGAGGCATAGACATGCAGACAGAACAACAATGACTATCAGTATAAAGAAAATGATAAAGATGCTCACCAATCACTGTCATAAAGGATGACAACATCTGCAGTGGCAAGATTAATACCAAGTCCTCCAGCTCTGGTTGATAGCAAAAATACAAATTTCTCACTTCCAGGCTTGTTGAAGGCATCAATAGAAGCATCACGATCTTCTCCACCAGTATTGCCATCAATCCGACAATACAGGTACCCCCGTAACATTAAATAATCTTCCAGGATATCTAGCAGCCTAGTCATCTGACATTTAAACCAAGGACCATATAACACAATTGAGATACATCTCTGGGCATGCATTGCAACTTGCAACGTATTTGCTTACACTCAAATGAAAGTATAATGATTTCACAGAACAGAACTAACCTGTGAAAATATTAGGACCCTAGAATCACGCTCCTTTAACTTTGGAAGCAACTTATCCAAAAGAACCATTTTACCTACAATTGAAAATTTAACAAGGATGAGTTCGATGATCAAACAAACAATATGCATCAACGAAGTCAGTGAATTTTAAAATGTCAAGCTTACCAGCATTTGTGATGAGATGGTCTCCAGTCGTATAAGGAGGCCCGGGCTCAGCACCTTGAAAAAGATAAGGATGATTACAGCACTTACGAAGCTGCATTGCTATGTTCAGAAGGCGCTTACGTTCTCCACCAGCATTAACAACTTCAAGATCTTTTTGTAATAAAGCCCTGTAGTACTGTTTCTGCATTTGTGACATGCCTACTTTGAGTATTGTTTCTTTTTTCGGAGGCAAACCTTTCTCAACATCTGACTTCAACCTTCTAAGAAGAAATGGCCGGAGGACCTTAAAGAAGAATAAATCAAAGTGAGATATTGCAATCATAAAGCAGGGAGGACCAAATACTGTACTCAACAGTTGAGATGCCGTTAAGCCTACCTTGTGAAGCTGTTGAACAACCTCTTGCTGGTCGTTCTCACCAGATATTTGAAACCATTCATCAAAAGTTTCAGCAGAACTAAATATCTCTGGCAGGAGAAAGTTAAGCAGAGACCATAGTTCGTGAAGATTATTCTGCAAGTAAACCGCGGAAAAAAAAAATCAAGCATGCTTAAAAGGAATATTCTTGCTACTTTAAAATTAAATTTAACATAGGTTACCCTCCAAAAATTACATCCAGGCAGAAAAGATTGTAAACTTTCAAGTGTCATGCTAGATAAGCATAAATAAAACATCATCAAACAAAATTAATCCAGCATGTAGCATGTCCCAAAAATCAAAGAAAGATCAGAATTCATACCTGAAGTGGTGTACCCGTAATTAGGAGGCGGAAGTTAGTATTATACAGCCTCATTGTTTTTGAAAGCAGTGAATTCTCATTCTTGATACGATGAGCTTCATCAATTATTATATAACGCCAGCTAAAACGGCGTAAGCAGGTCTTCTCTTTGATGGCCATTTCAAAACTTGTAACACATACATCAAAATTCCCGGCAACCAGCAGGTCCTCACGTATATGCTTCTGCAAGATATAGAAAGTAATGAAATCTTGAACAGAGTATCCAAAACATAAATAACTCACCCATACAAATCACACCAGAATGACTTACTCTTTCATCAGGATTACCAAGAAACTTCACAGCACGCAAGATGGGGCAGAAACGCCGAATCTCATTCATCCAGTTTCCAAGAGTAGACTTTGGAGCAACTACCATATGAGGGCCAGTTATTCCTCTAAACTCATGCAGGTATCCCAATAAGGAGATGGTTTGCAATGTTTTACCAAGCCCCTGATGGAAGAGAACAAAACATATTCATCATTAAGACAGCTCACACAAAGTAAATACACAATTCAATATATGGAAGAAAGGAAAGATTTAACCCTATTAGCCGCAAATCGATGCTTACCATTTCATCTGCAAGGATTCCATTTATACCATTTTCATAGAGTCGTATGAGCCAGTTCAATCCAGCCAGTTGGTAATCCCTCATCTTCCCCTGAATACCTGCACAAAGGGAAAAAGGAAAGGCAAGTCTTAAACTTTAAACTGTGAAGTACATCATTTGAATACAGCCTTCTAAAAGTTAGAGAAAATCAACTAGATTGAAGAAAAATCTCTCACAAGAAGGTTGTGTCAAAAGCCGTGTGGTTCCAGCCCCAGCCAAACCATCTTCTTCCTCCTTAAGGCATTCTTCATCCTCTTCCTCTTCAGTTATTTTGGAAGCATGGCGACCTCTAAATTTGTGATTAAACATGTAAGCACCAGTAAGAACTTTAAAAATCTTACTTCACTATTGCAAATATCATAACCAATCATAGGCATTCATCCTACTTTTTTAAACAAAAGAAATTCTAGCTCAAAAATTCAATTCCTATTTATCTCTTCAAGGCAAATAAATTTCCGAAGACAATAATCAATGACATGATAGTTTAGATTGAATACGCAAGACTCTTCAATGATTATTGAACTTACTTTCCCTTCACTTTCTTCTGAGATGCAGATGGGTCACCTTTAGCAAAATGGGCAAATAACTCTGTTTGCTGCAGAAGATACTTCAACCGTCCCTTCCCCTTATTGTTCTGCAATTAAACCAACACCAAAAAAAATCAGCTACCTTATAAAAAGGACTATATATCCAATAACAAGTACAAACGCAGCACTGTATTAACCTTTCCAATGCACTCACCATGTCAGCCTCAATGGCTGCATTTTGTGCATCCAATATTTCCTGAACCTTTTGTCTCTTCATATTTTGCATGTCTCTGAGCCTCGCCTTCTCACGTTTTCCAATTTCAGCATTACTTAAATTAGCTTCATCATCCTGCATGAAAAACAGAACCTTTGGTCAGAAAAGGTGTGCCGAAATGCTTTGGCACTTAAACCAGCAAATCTTAAAGGCTCAAACCCAAGTACAATATGCAATTGACAACTATTATCCACCAAAAAATAAATAATTTTGAGAAGTTATGATTCTTCTATCCCAAAAAAGAGTAGGAGTAACCGATCCCTAGACCGCCAAAACCCTAGCTCAACAAATTCCCAAATTTCAATTTGCAACAACCCAAGCGCAGTAACACCTCACAGCTCAGATCCGGTGAAAAGAACGAACAAAGCAAAACCGTAGACACTACCGCGATGGCAAAATCATAAATGTTATACCTCTTCTCCATCCAAACCATCATCGTTCTCATCGACCGGCACGTCATCGTCGGAGCCAGGGGAGTTCTCGTCGGCGGCGACCTCGTCGTCGTCGGAGTCAGCGGGGCGAGCCACGGCTTCGAGCTCCTCCTCATCGACCTCGTCCTCCTCCTGGTCGTTGATCGGCTCTTCGTCGGACGAATTGGAGCCGTTGGATAGGGCTTCGTCGGACGAAACCTGAGGCTTCGAAGCTCTCGCCATGGCGGTTGTTAATTTCTCAGATCGAGGGTTTCGTAATGAAAGAGGAGAAGAGTGAGAGATAAAAAGAGAAGAGAGAGAGAGGGGGGTGGCTTTAAATTTTGGATTTTTGAAGCCCCTGGGCGAAAATAATGAAAACTTGAAAACTTTGAAAATTTAGCGAGAGTGGGGGTGCTTCGGGGCGGAGGAGGTTATTAAATAGATGCGTTTACAGCCGTCCGATTTGGAAACTGAGATGTGCGGTTTAGAAAAGCGTTCGGTGGGAAACATCAGAATTTCCCGCCAATTGGAAAGTGTGATTTCCCGCTCCTGTGTAATTGGGTCGTTGGTTCTGTTCCTCATGGAACGGGTTCCCGGATCATCTGCTCAAAAAACTTCTTTTTTTTTTTGTTTGGGTGCCCTTTTGGGTTTACGGGCTCAATATTTTCTAGGATTAACTCAATTTATTACTTTAAAGTTTTTTTATTTTCATCATCTGATACATGAATTTTTTTCCATCTCAGAGTGGTATATAAAGTTCTAATTTTGGGACACTTTTATATATCCGTTATGATTGCTGTTAAATTTGCCGTTAACTGATGACGTGGCATCCACGTAGACAATGATTGGGCGTCACATGAATATTAAAAAATAAAAACTAAAAAAATTTAAAATAAAATAAAAATAAAAAAACTTCCCTTCTCTCCTCTACACCCACCCTTCCCCCTTCCCGCTTCGACTCCACCCACTCCATTTCTCTCTTTCTCTCCCTTCCACATCTCTCTCCGTCAATGGCCTCCTCCAAGTCTACTTTACTAATCACCACCTAATTCCTCCTCTTTTTTTTTTCTCTTCCACAACCACCACCATCCAATTAAGCTCGGCCCAAGTCCCCAAAAACAATCTCAACCATCGTCGGATTTCAAATGCACTAATCATTGGATCCACATCCGACAATTCCTGTCAGCCTTCAACTTTAATCTTTTCTCCAACTGCTTCGGCTACCCTCTATTCGACGACTCTCGCTAACGTCGTCTACCTCCTCTACTACACCAGCATCGATTCCCTCCGCTACCTTTACGACCTCGATTAGAATTCCTGCTCTGAGCATGGCCTCAATTTGTTTGAGTTTTTGACTCAAGACGACCCAAATTCATGGAATCAAAATATCAGTATCTCCACCGTCATCAAATATGGTAAATAGGGTTCAGAGGTTCAAGCTCATGGGGCCGTCGAAAAGGATAGTGGGGTTGGGTGGGTGGAGTCAAAGATGAAGGGGGAGGGTGGGTGCAAATGAGAGAAGGGAGAAAGGGTATGGGGACTTGGGCCGAGCTTAATCAAATGGTGGTGGTTGTGGGAGAGAAGAAGAAGAAGAAGAAGAAGAATGAGGTGGTGATTAGTAAAGTGGACTTGGAGGCCATTGACGGAGAGAGATGTGGGAGGGAGAGAGAGAGATAAATGGAGTGGGTGGAGTCAAAGATGGAGGGGGAAGGATAGGTGCAGAAGAGAGAAGGGAGGGGGGTTGGAAGGGGTGAGGGAGAAGGCGCCCAAATTTTATTTTATTTTTTTAATTTTATTTTTAGTTTTTATTATTTTATTAATTTATTTTTTTACTTTTTAATATCCACGTGCCGCCCAGTCATTGTCCAAGTGGATGCCACGTCGTCAGTTAATGGCAAATTTAACAGCAACCTTAACGGATGTATGAAAGTATCCCAAAATTATAACTTTACGTACCACTCTGAGATGAAAAAAAACTTCATGTACCAAATGTTGAAAACTAAGAAACTTTATGATAGTAAACTAAGATTAACCATTTTTTTAATACTAGGAAGCGACGATCTGTCAACTCAAAATTTAGAGTTTATTCTTCTTATTAGAAACGTTATTCTATTTTAGGAGGCAGTGATTTGTCGATTCAAATTATTGAGTTTACTTTCTTATAACATCTAAACAATTGTCTACAAAAATTAATTAGTGTTGACAATTCAAATGCTAAACATATACATCACAGGTGCGTAATTGCTTTGATACCAAGTTAACAAATTATACAAATTCTCAGTCATGTCTTATTCTTCATATGAAAGCAATATATATGATTTATATATGGTTTTTAAAATAATATAAAAAAGAAAAAAAATATAGGAGGTATTCCATTACCCATAGATAATACACCAATGTCCTTTCTATACAGTTCTAATACCACATCAGAAGGTAATATATTTTGTCCCCGAGGCAAATGATACATCAAAACAGAGTTCGTAATCCTGAAAAAATGCATTCGTAAGGATTGAAACTTGGATTGGAGTTCCAAATCGTTACTCGTTTTCCACTATACCAACTCCATTAAGTTGGTTAAAATAGACTACAATAGAAAACTAAGTAGAAACGGAGAAAGAAAACCAATCCTAATTAGAAGAGACAACAAAAGGGGAGAATGATGAAATAAAAGTTATAAAACCAATACTGAACACACAGCCCACACCTTGAGCATCGAAATTATATAGGCTTTATTTCCTTTCCCTCATCAGCCGATTTGGGATCGATCAATCGAAGTGGACATGCATCTGTAATTAATTAGCAAAGTGATGCCCCGAACCATTTCCCAACTGCGGTACCATAAGAAATTTTGCACATTCACACCAACACCTAAAACTTGTATCGCGTTGTGAGTCAAACGTGCATCTATACCTTCCATTGTTACATTTACAAGTTACAACAACAGTCGACGGTAATCGATCAACTTTATTTGATGTTACAGCTTCCTTGTGATCAAGTGAGGTATTAGTGCACTGAATTCTTGATACAGCGGAAGTGATAGGTTAAGGAATCATGAACAGTCACCTTGTAAAATTCTGGAATGCTAGAGTACAGAGAGAAACTCTCTTTTTTTAATGAGATTTTTATTTTGTAATATCTGATGAAATTGAGGTTCCACCATAAAACCAATTGGGAATATGGGGAGTAGCCCAAGATCATATAAGCACATAGCAAACTCTGTCCCTCACCGATGTGAGACAACTTTCAACATGCCCTCACACTTGTGGCGAATTTTCAAGCCTACACGTGGACAACAACTGGGTGACGTGGAGCGCGTGTGGCCATTGAGCTTCACACGTGGACAACCTTGCTCTGATACCATGATGAAATTGAGGTTCCACCATAAAATCAATTGGCAATATGGGGAGTAGCCCAAGACCATATAAGTACATAGCAAACTTTGTCCCTCACCGATGTGGGATATGATTTGTTACGTGTTTATATGATTTTGGGCTATTCCTCATATTGCCAATTAGTTTTCTGGTGGAACCTCAATTTCATCATGGTATCAAAGCGGGTTGTCCTCGTGTGAAGCCAAACGGCCACACGTGCTCCACGTCACCCAATTGTTGTCCACGAGTAGGCTTGAAAATCCGCAACATGTGTGGGGGCGTGTTGAGAGTTGTCCCACATCGGTGAGGGACAAGGTTTGCTATGTGCTTATATGGTATTGGGCTACTCCCCATATTGCCAATTGGTTTTATGGTGGAACCTCAATTTCATCAATATCGAATGAACTTATACACCATTTTTCAATTTGTCATATGAACTTAAGTTTAAGCGATTTGTCATATTAATTTTTTGAAATCATTAATTTGTTCAAAGTTCTTTCAGACTTTCTTTTCATAAATTCTTGACTTCTTTATATTCTAAACCCTTAAATTTTGACTAATTAAAAAACATGTTGTATTTGTTTGAAAAACTTATTGTGAACTACCAAAAATATACATTATGTTGCGGTCCTATTAAATTAGGAATGTGATTGTGTAAATTCTAACATATCTAGGATATCCTTATGAGATTCTATCATATCTCTTAGACTATATATTATCCTTTTAGAGTTGTAATCCTATTAGAGTAAGGAATTAACCTTCCCTACTACTATAAATAAAGGCACAATGGGGTGGAATAGAACACACCTCACAATTACACACCTCTCTCTCTTTCTCTCTACTATTGTTGCACCCCTCACTCTATGACCTCCATAATTGTCCAAGTAAATTATGCTTACAATACGTTACAGCACGCTATTGACGTTGCACTAAAGAGAGTTTGTTTTTTAATCAATGGAGTTGACCTACAGTCAGGTTGGGTTGCTTTGCAACCATGTTTTCGAGGCCCAATAACTGTAGGGACTTGACCCATGACTTTGCAGCCAACCCAACTATGTTGGGCTGTGTCGTTTTATGTTTTTTTTTTCTTTGACCCGACGCCAAGTATTGGCACCTCCCGCTTTTTAACCATACCCAAATATTTTTGGGACATTATTGGTTAATGCTAATTAAGCTATAATTCACTTGTCACTTAGCTCGCTACCAATTGAAGCTAATAAGACCCAAATGCCATTATTTTGCTTCCACGATTGACTCCGTATGGTCCCGATCTATTGAATTATTTAAAAGTGCCCAACATTCCATTAATCTGACAAGAAATCTAAAATTATTGACCTAAAGATCACTTTTGGACATTAAAGATTCAATAATTTATTTCTCTTCTTTAAACCATTGACATCATTTCATAGTCCCGAAACTCTCACACTTGAGTTCCTGAAGCAACTCAAATCCACTACACTTAAATTAGCATATTACATTCTTTGTTCTTTCAGGAACCTCTCTTTTATGAACTAAACATTCATAAACTAAATTGAACATGTAGTTTCAAATTTAGTGCATTTGAAACCTAAAGTTTTCATAAAACAAATACACCCATGAAAACTCAACATTTTTCATGAAAACCATGTCTTAGAACTCGAATGTTCTAACTTTGATGCTTATGAATGATTCATTCTCATAGCACCAATCACAATCTTGTTCCCTTCATTCAATGGTTTATCGAACCATCACAAGTTCGATCTCATTGATTTGGACGTTTCTAAGAGAAACCACTTTATGTGTGGTACAAGACGTGAATCTTCACTTAACTATTAAGAAGCTGAGAAACCATTGAATAAGCCTTCACCATGATCTTCATTCGAAGACTTATGCCCGAAGCATTACAAATGAAAATACCTCCCGAACGAGGATTCCATGGCTTTTTGGCTTACTACTACGGACCGTCTAATCATGAAAGATATTGCCTGAAGCACACCATGATTCCATCCATAAATGAGTACGATTCTAAAATTTATAAATCCGATAGAATTTCGACTAGAGAATATTTTTTCTTGTCATTCGCTCCTGAGGCAGCTGTGTAAAGAACGGAAGTTTACCAAATTCTCGGATCTGATTACTACCATAAACACGAGAGAAAGATATAAACCCAGCTTCGGCTCGAGTCTACTGAACGGTATAGACCCAGTTCGGCTGGAGTTTACCGAATGGCTGAACCCATTTCGGTCAAAGCCTATTGAATGGTGTGCCTTGCTTTAGTAGGGATGCATCGAATGGCATGCTCTGCTTTGGCAGAGATGTACCAAACGATACTACTCTGTTTCGGTAGAGGCCTACCGAACAGACCCCTCTAACTTTGGCTAGAGCCTACCGAATCCAATTTTGAGTATGTCTCTCTCACAATCCAATTTCGAGTTTGTTTTTACAACCTATGGTAGAATCAGGGCCTACCAAGGTGTGGCATCATGCCCGAAGCATGATACTCGGCATCTAAGACCTAAAACTTGAAGAATAAGGGATAATATTTCCAAACCTTAACCCTACAGAATCTACTTCCGTCTCGATGAAATATATCATTAGTTATGTACCTGTTTATGCCCCTACCAATGTCGTTAAGGAGTACCATTCTCGTAGTCAATATGTGAGACTAATTTGGCTTCACCGAACACTGTTGGAAGAGCAAAATTTTGACATGGATGACCTTGTTGGCCGAATCCCTTTAGTAAACCATTTACTTTGTGAACATTTTTCCATATTCTTGGATTCAAGTTTGGTGTTTGTTTTTCGTTATGGATAATCTTAGTGATATTGCCCTCGAATACGAGTTAATTGAATCGTGTTTCTTGTATACATGTGACCGAATTCAATTAAACACGTGATTATGTAGGAATGTGGGAAAGTTAGTTGTTTAGATGAATGCGATACTACGCACACTAACTTTACACCTAAATCACATCTTTAACAATGACTTCAGGTCCATCCAACCTGGTTAAGAGCATTAGCACGCTCCTCGTTATATGAATGATACTGAATTACCATGTCAGAGACCTTATATTCTTCCCGTTCCGGAAGAACGTCATTGAGTTTTAAAGGATATTCGAGATGACAATGATCATAAATGAAACCACTGAAGAAATTAGAGTAAAATATCTTTGCACCACATCCAAAAATGAGCCTAAAGCTTTGATTTAGGGCTAATAGGCTACCTCCCAACTGGGAACACACCACATGTGGCCGGCCTGGAGCCAGGTGATTTGAGTAGTTTACTTGTTTTGGCACAACATTTTGGGACACTTATGTCGAACAATGATGATACAACGCATCTCCTTACTTGAAATAAAGATCTCGTGCCTACAAGCACACTTTACCAAGCTTGCTCATTAGGGAAATTGATTTTCTAAATCATCCATCGCAAAGATACGAAACGACCCTTTTTCACAGTGGATTCAAGGGAATATATGTGGACTAATCCAACCAAAATGCAGACCATATAAATACTTATGATTTTGGTTGATGAATCAACAAACTGGTCACATGCTTGTCCACACACATTGCTGCTAAACCTCCAGGCCGATTTTAAGGGTTCACCACCCTACTTATCCCTTAAAGTGTAGGAGATTGGATAATATTGGAGAGTTTATATTGATGGTTTTTTATAAAGTATTACATGTCTTTTGGGTTTGTAATTGAATATCGAATTCCCATGTTCACCCTAAATAACCTCGCATAATGATCATAAAGCGTAATTTAAATGATCGCCTGGACCTTGGTGAACATACCAAGTTTTCGGTTTCTGCCTAGGGTTATGCAATCTTGTACGCAGCTATGTTGGTTTGCCTTGAAGCCATTGCCACCCAACCTATTCAACATTACAGTTGGTTATTGGTTACGAACTTGATGCTTCATATTTATGCGTTTTGGGTGTGCATTCCACATGTCAAGTTGTGCCGCCGCAATGTACCAATATGAGTCATCAAAAGAAGGATGTGAATCTTTGTTAATTAAGATTCTCCTTCACACTAGCTCTCTCAGAGCCTTTGCATGTGATCTCTTTACAGTTCATTTGCGGATTGTCACTTCAATGAGACATTTTTCCAGCTGTTAGGAGGATATAAGAACGTCAACGTTCCTATAGAACGGCGCGAATTTGTGTGGATGTTGTCCACTATGTCTCATCTCGATCCCCATACCGCACAAGTGGGATAAGCAAGTACGATGAATTTTAACTTTCAGAATGTTGATCCAGATGCATTCCTCTGATCTAGCTAAAGTGATGAAATCATATACCAGCTGCAAACATGTATGGAAGGATAGATGTACTTAACGGACGTCGAGTCAACATCACAGGAAGGTATGCCGCATCTGTTGTACGGTTTGGACGCCCTTATTGGATTGTCTGGTACACCGACGGATAGCCAATCAATATGTCATGGCCTGAAGCACGACATATCACTCAGTTCATAGGATTCACTTCTTTAGAAGAGGAAGACACTACACAAAATGAATCTATAATTGATCAATGTCTCAAATCATTTCCATCTTATGAGATTAATTCGGATTACTCCCGAGACTTGAAGTTCTTGGTCTAGTATACTAGTTTGGATGAGTTAATGGAATTGAAATGAGATTACCACTGATGATGTTTTCACTTATATGGTAGCTACCAACATAAATGAAAAACGACGATATTGAACCGTGTTCCGTTGATTAAGTGACAATGTAGAACTGATTGGACAATCGAAATTACAATCCATATCAAATTCTTTACCAAAGTGTGTTTTTGACTTATCGTTCCTACACTGCCCAAGGTAACCATGTTGTGTTACAAGTGGGAAATGAAGCATAATGAGATGAATGAAATAATGTGATATGATGCACACCTTACGACGTAAGGTTTCTCTCAAATGCCAGTGATTGATAGCAGCATTATGAATGTGGTTAGTGTTTTCTCCATGGGGATATAGATATAGAGATTTACATGTAAGTTCCCGAATAATTACATGGACTAGTTCAAATAGTTCCAAACCACGGAACATAACTTGTTTGAGGCGTTCACTTACAGATTGAAACAATCTGACGGATGTCGTATACCCGTCTAAATGATTATTTAATCAGTAAGGGATATGAATGAATACCCTTGTGTGTTAAACTATGAAGTCTTATTTTAAATTGCTAGAGTTTCAGTTTATGTCGTCGACACGAATATCATTAAGACTCTAGAAGAGCTTGAGAAAACTGCCTCGCACCTGAAGATGAAATTTAAGATGAAGGATCTTGGGAAAACTTGTTTATACCTTGACTTGAAGTTCAAGTATTGTTCTGATGGTACTTTGGTCTACCAGTCAAACTACACTCTGAAGGTGTTACTTTTGAGTATACATGTGATCGTCCATACGTTATATGCAAATGAGACCCTTGAAGAGGTTATGGAATCCGAAATTCCATGTATGAGTTCAACTTTGTGCTTTGTTGTACTTAGCTCATTGTAATAGACAAGACATCTATTTCGCTGTTGATCTATTGGTAAAGATGCAGCACCGCGCCTACACGTAACCACTGAATTGGTATTAAAGACGTACCCTGAAGGTACAACGAATTTGGGCAAATCTCAACGCATCTTAAACGGATCCAACCCCCCTGATCATCGAAATGATGCTTGCCTTGTTTGTTATGCTAACGCTGGTTACTTATCAAACATGCACAAGGCAAAATCCCCAAATGGTTATGTCTTTACCATTAAGGGATATCGCAATATCTTGGAGGTCTATGATATGACCTTAGTTGCGAAATCTTCGAATCGTTCCAAGACTCACCTCACTTCACTATGCCACACGTGAGACATGTTTAGGAGTTCTTGTTGAGCATATTCGAAGTACTTGTTGTTTTTCATCCATCGTTGAGTCCCAACGACGATCCATAAAGACTATGTCACATGTATCCACCCGACCAAGACATGATATATCAATGAAATCTACATCACATCAGTAAAGCATCATGATATTGAAGTCATGCAAGTCGATCCTAGACAACCTTGCTGACCTCTACACTACGTCACTGATGAAGTCAACCTTCCAGAAGCTTGTCCGATGAATTGGTATGCCTAATTATTCATATGCAATGCTTGTAGTTGTCATTTGGAAGTTCTGTCAAACTCAGGAGGGGTATCCAGAAGTATACTCACTTGATCTTAATGTACTTTTTTTCCCTACAATTAGGAGCATTTTTCACACTAGGTTTTTGCTATCTATCTAGGTTTTGACGAGGCATCCATCCTAGGCTAATCATACCTTTGTGAACTCTTCTACTTGTGTCCAGAAGACGTATAGTTTTAACTTAATGCAACTTCTCACTTTTCTCATTAGTCTATGAGTTTTTCTCCCACATTGGGTTTTACCATAGCGAGGTTTTGTGAGTTATACATTTTATGCATTATTCTGTTGTTTTGAGACTCGCATTCGCTCATTGTGCGGACGACTTCATCAACTGTACTTACTTCATCACTTAAGACTTAATGCGCCATTGTTTGAATATTTACACACTCAAGGGGGAGTGTTGCAGTCCTATTAGATTAGGAATGTGATTGTGTAAATCCTAACATATATAGGATATCCTTATGGGATTCTACCATATCTCTTAGACTATATATTATCCTATTAAAGTTGTAATCCTATTAGGGTAAGGAATTAACCTTCTCTACTACTATAAATAAATGCACAATGGGGTGGAATAGAACACACCTCATAATTACACCTCTCTCTTTCTCTCTACTATTGTCGCACCCTTCTCTCTATGCCCTCTATAATTGTTCAAATAAATTATGCCTACAACACATTAGACTTACTAATGTGGAGTTGTGGTTAATTGAAAGATTTGCGAATTCAACGTGGTCCATGATGTCCATAAAATGGTCATAATCAATCATGGCAATCTCTTTTATTTCATTGCGACGATAATAAAAAAAATATTAGTCCACAAGCAGAAGAATCAAAATCTCATTGTCACAAACAAAGGCAACATGAAAAATTTCATCCAACTTTACCATAGATTGGATGGTCCTTAATGACTATTTTTTAGCCATCTTCAATTCGAAACACATAAAAAAGTGTGCATATTGTTCCCTTTTTTGAACAAAAAACCATCAAATCATCACATCCCAACCCCTTTTTGTGTTAGATGGAAAGCTTAACGAAGTTAAGGTAAGATATAAAATTAAATATTTTAGAATGTTGATATGACGGATCATTTAAAATTTTAATTCATATGACAAATTGAAAAAAGTGTATAAATTCATTTGACATTTCAAAAAATTCCCTTTCTCCAAAGTATCCATACAAAATTTATTCCTTTAATAAAATAGTACCGCTACGCTTCTCAATTTGATTTAGATACAATTGAGTTTCATTTATCAAAATCTTGACTTAACTATTTCCTTATTTAATAAAATGAGGAATCGAATTAAAGAGATGTTTTTCAATATTGGGAAGTTAAGAATCGTAAGGCCAATAGGTAGTCTGTACAATCTAGACTTATTTTGGACGTCGTTTGCTTCTAATTGATTTAAATGGATTTGGATCATCTCTCGAGCTTAGTCTGAGCAAATTACACGGGTCGTTGGATTTTGATCAAACGGCTACAATTATTATAACTTTTAAAGGAACTCCATATTTGTAGCTGTTGAATCAAAATTCAACGGCCCTTATGATGTACTCAGGAGGCTCAACAAGTTGAGCTCAGGAGAGGATCCAAATCCGATTTACATATGGAGGCGTAAACATAAATACATTACTTAGAGCAAGTGTGTTTTCCCCGTTCAAAACTTCATTTCTGTATTTTAAAATAAAATATCGATTCGATCGAAGAACAAAATAATTTCACGATCAAAAGATATGTTGAAATGATCAAATTGGTCAACAAATTAAAAGATATAATAATTAGCAAGGGTGAAAATTCATGTGATCCAAACCCAATCCTATACGAAATTAAATTACACATCAGCACGTGCAATTCCACACGCTTCAAATACCGGCAACTTACCGTAATTACCCTCCAATCGTGGCCCTCAAAGACACATAGAGACAAGATCAACGGCTAAAGAACAGATAAGTAAAGGATAATTTCGGAAGTCTACACAAAAAAAACAAACTAGTTTTCTCTTTTGCCTCGTCAACTGCTTTTCTTCGGTCTCCCTCTACAATCTTACCGCGTTGCCAACCACCACCGCAAGAGCTTCGAAACGGTGCGTCGCGATCATAGCACGCCACGGTTGCACGGTCGCAAAATCCGCCTATATTCGATAGTCTTCGGAGCTCCGAAGCCGCCGCCGGGTTGGGGTGAGTGGAGTGGGACGTCGTGGCGTTGGTCGGTTTCTCTAATTTTCGGATTGCTTGAAACTAATAATTGCTGAATTGTGCCCTAATTTGTTTTTCTTTGCTGTGAAATTATCAGGCCATGGAGAAAAGAAGATGGCTGGTATTGGTAATATTAACGTGGATGTTTGTTTTCTCTGCTGGGAGAGGTAATATTTCAATTTTTGCATCAAAAGTTTTATCTTTTATGTTTTATTAAACAGGTTTAAGTTCATGGCGGTTGATTAGAGGCTTTTTCGTTGCGTATATCGAAATTGTAAATTGGGTTTGAAGGGAATTTGATGGTTGGAGAAGAATTAGTTCAGGGGATTCAATGGGTCATTAGAGTCATTATTCTAGTTTGGAAGTGCTTTTAGAATAGCTAAGCAAACCAAAAACCCTTATGACAAGGTTTGGTAGAGAAAGTTAAAAGTGCTTCGCAGTTTTGAAAGTGAAAGTGCTTCCTGGAGTGGTGATTTATGAAATCCATTTAATAGAAGCACTTTCAGTAAAAGCGCTTATGAATAGAAGTGCTATTTAGAAAAGAATTTGCAAACTGTCTATGAATGCCTTTGCAACAATGTGGTGCTTGTTGGTTTTACCTTCTCATAGATTACTAAAGGATGATTTGGTATCAGTCTGTTAGGGACTAAAGAGGTTCTATATTCACTTAGGAGAAGATAATATGTGATGAGAACTGTACCATTATAAACTGGTGGTGTACTGCAGATTCTTTGTGTATTTTTGTTTTGTTTTTGGTGTGCAGAATTATAGATCAAAATAGTTGGAAGCAGAATTTAGTTGTTTTGAACTTCTCGGACCCATTTTAACGGGAGTAATTTCTTCTTACAAATGCAGAACTGAAAATTAAGCACAACGATTGTGGCCCCATATACAATCATACGCTTGCCACTATACTAGTGCGATATGCTTCTACAGTAAGTTTCATCAGATTTTTGCTTGTGTCACCATTTATGGGGATTTGGTTTGTAAAAATATATGTTACAGAAACATTTAGAAATTTATGTTACAGAAACATTTAGAAATTTATGTTACAGAAACATTTAGCCTCACCATTTCCCTTGCAAATCTTTACCATATGCGTTGTCACTTGTCAGTCATGGTATGTTGTAATTGTGACATAGAAAAAGGTTGGTTTATGGGAAGTATTGAATCCGTCTAAACAATGAGGAAACCAAATGGAGATTTTCTGGATTATATGTCAAGATTTGAATTATTAGTATGTACCTGCTATAAGGTCCTTAACAATTGAAATCAATTTCTGCTCTTGTAGGTTTATTTGTCAGATTTGTCAGAGCTGTTTACTTGGACATGCTCATGCTGTAATGATTTGATTAAGGTACTGAGGCGTTTCTGATTAATTTGAAATTCTTAGGCTTGAAAATCGTTGCCCTTATTCCTCATTTCAATGGAACAGGGGTTTGAAATGATAGAGATTATTGTTGATGTCCAGCATTGCTTACAGGTGCGATTTCATAGTTCAGCCTGGTTTTATGTGTTAAAGTTATTTCTTTGTTGCCTCTGTATGACATAGTCATTACTTTTTCTAGGCTTTTGTTGGAGTGGCACAAGATCCCAATGCTATTATAATTGCATTTAGAGGGACTCAGGAACACAGGTGCGGTGCTAGAGTATTTATCATTCTCAATTAAAGTTTCTGCTGAATTATTTATTGAGCCTAAACTATGACATAGGTGAAGAGAAAATTGAAAAATACATGAATAAGGATGTGGATTCAGAACGTAATGGAAAATTATATCTACATTCGTTTGCTTTTCCTTTAAATATAACTATATGTATCTCTATGGGCAATCTGATTTGCCCTTTTCCCAGAATTTGTTGATTAGTGGATTTACTTTATGTGTACAGCATACAGAATTGGATTGAAGACTTATTTTGGAAACAACTTGATCTAGATTACCCTGGCATGCCTGATGCAATGGTAATATGGTATTGCAGTAAAGTTTCTCTACTTTGTTGCTTGCTGGAATGTAAAGTATCAGTTCTCATTCTTTTTCTGTTTTAGGTGCACCACGGGTTTTATAGTGCTTACCACAACACAACCATACGCCCTGGAATTCTAAATGCTGTGGAAAGAGCCAGGGAATATTATGGAGATATCGGCATCATAGTTACAGGACATTCAATGGGAGGGGCAATGGCTTCATTTTGTGCTCTTGATCTAAGGGTAATCATAATTAAGCCAGTCTCCATTTTGCAAGATATGTTTGAGTTTTTCTTTCACCATTGTTCATCTTGTTTTCGGTTTTCAGTATACCTGTCAGAGCCTGATTCATGTGTTTTATAAACTTGGTTATTGCCAATTGAGCTTTGATTGGTTTTTTTTCCCTTTCATTTTAACTGATCAAGATATGGTAGTATGCCAACAACATTTCTTGAATGGCATAAAATGTTGAACTTGTTCCAGAAGGGTGTTTGAATAGTTTAATTGCATTCACTGCTTGCTGAAATTATAGTCTATTCTGGAAGCATGTTCTTCAAACCTGCAACATTTAATGTTTTTTTTTTTAATTCCCAGGTCAATCAGAAAGAGAAAAATGTTCAAGTTATGACATTTGGACAACCTCGTATCGGTAATGCAGCTTTTGCATCATACTATAGTACACTTGTACCAAATAGTATTCGAGTAACAAATGCACATGATATGGTGCCTCATTTACCTCCATACTATACTTATTTTCCTCAGAAGACATACCACCACTTTCCACGAGAGGTATTCTCTTAGCTGGCATTGCTGGATTACTTATTCCTTGACTTTGAAACCTATAAGATCTATTAGAAAATAAACTGATTCATTAGTTTCTTCTAACAAATCTATCTGTGGCAAATTTTCAGTATTTTATGTTTTTCTAGCCCACAGAGGTGGATTAGTTACACATTCAATTCAAAGCCTTTAAGATCAATCAGAAAATAAACTGATTAAGTAGTTTCTTGTAAAATGTCTGTTTGTGGCTAAGGTTTCAATTTTTATGCTCTTTATATACAACCAATTATTTCTGAATAGCTTAAGATTATATGAAATATTTGTAAGTCATGAGAATATTGTCAGACGATATCCAAATTGTTCTGGTCATATTTTGAATAGGTGGATGAATATTATCGAATACGACTACTTGATATACACTTGCACACGGCACTTGGATCATAATTTCGTATATTTAGGACTTTTTTTTGGGAGTTTCTTTCTCTTCAGACCAATGAAAGCCTTATTCTGATTCTAGGTGTGGCTTTATAACCTTGAAGTTGAAAGTCTTGTTTATGAAGTTGAGAAAATCTGTGATGATTCAGGCGAGGACCCAACGTGCAGCAGGTAATCCAATTTTTCGTTGTGATAGCATTGAGAGTTGTCTCTTTGATTCTGTTCTTTCATCATGTTTCAGCACATAGTAGCTCGCTGGTGCAGTCTTCTATGGTTAGAATAATAATAAAATAACGAAGTAAAAAAGAATATTCTGATCCCAAAAATATGATACAAGTTCTTGGGACGCTTTTGCAGGTCAGTGAGTGGGAACAGCATTTCGGACCATTTAGTTTATTATGGTGTTGACTTAATGGCCAAGACATGGAGACGGTGCAAAATTGTGATGGGTACTGGTGTAGCAGAGTACAGCAGAACAGATCTTGGAGGAAATTTTATACTGTCCAGAGATCCTGCAACTTCTGTTCTCAAGTTGAACGTAGCGCCAGACACTGGGGCAAAACCTCTGTAGATTGCTGGTCATGTTTTTGCTTGGAAAAATCTAAGAGAGGTCAGTTGTAGCCTAGGTATATGTCCTGGGAAAGCTGTTTCGTTGTATGCCTAAAAGCTCTTGCTTTTCAGAAGCCATAGCTGATGAATATCGTGGGTTGCGATGGGGCTGCGGATGACTTGTGTATATATGAATGTGCTCATCTTCATTCTTTGGGATTTGAATGCTGACATTGTGTTGTGTATATAATGGTTGTTCCCTACGCAGAAATGCTATACTTTGCCCCTTCTCCTGGTAATAATAAGCATACCAATTACTTATTAGATCAAATACTTTTGGATCTTTGGGCTCACCGGTTTAGCTCGGTTGTCAACCCAGGAGAAGATCTTAGGTGCAACCGGGTTTTATAACGAGACCACATTGACGTAACGCTGCTCAAATGACGCTACATTACCTGATCATTTCCAGTGGGTTTAATCAATTAACCTACCGAGCATCCCTTATAATTCAAGCGGCTTAATCAATTAACCAAGTAAGATGGTCCAAAATTCAAATGTCATTTCTGGTTCAAGCATAGGAAACCACCAGGAAATGCCTTCCCGTCAAATTTTCTTCATTTTTACTGTAAGACGATTTTATAAATTACTCTAATTTACATGGAGGCAGATTCAAGTATATAGGTGCAAGGAGGTTGACATACTGTCATGGCTAACCGGTCTAATTCATGTCTACCTATTACATTAATTAATAGTGGTTGAATTTGGTCAAATTTGGTCTATAAAAGCGAAATTGAACAAATTTTGAAACAGAAAGTAATTCCAAGAATACAACAGACCGTACTACTACATATTCTCTGTTCAAGTAACATGTTATATGCATATTAGCAAGATCAGCTTTGTAGGACAGCAGAAAACCTATAGAAACTAGGTGATTGATCAATTACAAACGCAAAAGCTAAGTGAGAAGCTTTAGATTTCCTAATTTAACTGCCCTTCGCACTTAGCTTGTCTTCTCATCCTTGGCTGGGGAATCACACACATATTGTTCCTGCACTCATGCATTTGTAGATTCAGATTAATTCTTCACTTCTTCAGCAGGGATTGAAACTTCAGGTTCAGCGGCTTCAGCCACTTCGGCTTCAACAGTGATTGTAACTGCCACTTCTGTTTCCTTCACCGAATTCTCCTCCGGTTTGTTTACAGGCTCTTCTGTACCTACACAATAAACAAATTAAATTAGCAGACATTACATTAGATGGTAATATACACGTTTCCAAACGTATGTTTATATTGTCAGACTAGGCATATTTGCTTGATACGTTTGTAGCTAAATTGGACACAATCAATAGGTCAGATTCACAGTTCGGCAAGAGAATGATTCCTTTCAGAAATAAGACCTACTCGACGTGTTCATGTATGCATGCAAATATGTATAGTTTTTTTTTAAAATGTTGAAATAAAGCAACATTGAGGTTTACAAACCCTTATTTTGTGTCTCCACCACTGGAGCTTTTGTTTCTGCAGCCGGCAGATCTAATTCGTTATCGTCCTCTGCAATATCATCATCTACCTTGAAGTGCAAGTTTCCCTTACTTCCATGGCGTGGAGTATAATAGTCCGACGTCCCAGACCGTCCCTCAGAAATAATCGCGTCAATTCCCTCCTCATCCAATTTCCTCGACGAAAAGAAACGATTCGGAGAACCATGCGAAATCAATCTCCCCGCGGCCCCGTCGTGCTCTTCTTTGTCACCTTTTTCCAATACTTCCTTACCACCATCTTCTCCGTCCTTGTTATTTACCTTTATGTCCTTTACATTCACATTCACATCATCGGCCACCGCAGACGTCTCGCCACCACCAACATTATTGGCAATCGCATTGTCCTCCTTGACTTGTTCTTCTTGTTGGTCATGTTGTTGTTGGTGTTGCACCGATGAGTTTGCGGCGCTGTCATTGTTTTCAAGGACGATTTCTATGTCTTTGCTCTTCTTGGAAGGATCGGCAACACTCGATTTCTTGCGGCGGAGGATGGTGTTGGTGGTGGCAACCGCCAGCTTTGATTCCCCGCAACCCATTTTTCTATATTTTGTGTGTTGTTAGGTCTCGGAGATGTAAAGATTGGCAGATCAAGAGAGACCGAGACAGAATAATTAATGTCTCGAGCTCCCTTTAATAATATGAGGCGGAGAGAGATGTGACAAATGGAAGAAATGGAAGCTGTTTAAAAAAAAAAAAAATTGTTATTTGTTTGTGTTGGAGCTGTGGTTTGCACGGGTGTAATTTGGTGGCGTGCATATGTGATGTGTACGTAGCTTATATATACAACCGTTTTAGTCGTTGTGTTTTGAAGGTGGAGATGGGTTTATATCTTGGCAGCTCATCATCATTAACACAACAATGTGGCTTAGTGTATTTTTAGATATATACTAGATAGTAATGCCCGCGTTGCTGCGGGATTAGAAATCGGCTGCAATATATGAATTTGAGCTAATAATATATGTTAGAATAACATTAATTAATCTAAATAAAAATATCTCATGATAGGAAAGATTTTTATTTGCTGCAAAAAAATTCTTATTTTGTTACTTTACAAAGGTAATTCACTCCAATTACCTTGGTATCATTGCTCATCTCTGCGACAACTCTTGGACATTCCAAAGAACTAAAAACAAATGCAAAATTACCTAATCAAAATTCTAAGCAAACCGATTGAACAATGAAAACATTTGCAGACATGCCGTATAAGTATTAAATGCGAAAGGGGAACAAACCTTTTCCACGGTGATCTTGAAGCAAGTATGCATTAACAAAATCATCAATGTGATCCTTCAAATCCTCCAAGAAAGTGGCTTGCTCGTTCTTCTTTCGGCATGAAGCGTGCACAGAAAAATGCATACAAAAAAGAGGCAACAACATGGTGCAAGTTAATTATTTGGGTTGAAAATAAAAAACAAAGTAGCTGAAAAACTCAAAAACATCGTAAACTGGATATCTTTTAAACACAAAATTGTAATATGTTGTTCATGCATTTGTATAACTCTGACATATCCAATAAAACACATCAAAACAAAGAATGCAATTTCACACAACACAACAGAACACATTAATCAAACAAACCCCAATACATAATGAAACAAAAATCAAATATCCAAAATTCAAATAATTTGTAAAACATGAAAAATTACAGTAATAAATGAAGGATAAGGAGAAGCAACAAAACTTAACAGTGTGGGGGAAGCTGAGACAAAGGTAGGGCAATGGAAGTGTCTCTGAAAGTCTATAAATAAAATTGACCTTTTGGGTGGGGATTTGGTTTCAGTTTAGCTACAGTCTCTGATGCAGTTTCCATGTTCCTTCTTGGGATCTCTAAACTCTTCCTCTTTCTCCAATGACCCAAAATTCCAAAAATTCCAACAGAAAAAAAAGGGTAAATTTATTAGAGATTTTGAGGTAATTGCTAAGATATTTAAAATCCAAGCATGAAAACTTTACAAAGATAAATTTATAAATTAACTAATTAGGCTTTGAATAAATGAAGCTAATACCTTTATAGTAACAAATTGTTGGTTTAAACACTACAATTTGATCAAATATTTAATAAAAGAAAAATAGGAAAATGATGCTTACCAATATGGACATATGGATTGCTTCGAAAGAATGTAAATGCAAGGTTATTATCTCAATGGTTTTGTCTGCAATAAGAAGAGTAACTAACTTAAAAAGAAGCATCATTGCTACTTGCTAGTCTTCCTACATGATCTAATTACATTGAGCATAAACTATTACATGCAACTTAAAAAATAAAATGAAGATAGAAAATTCACCGAAAAACTCGAAAACACTTGCCGGAAAAACTCACTGATAAGCATTTAGATATCTTTTAATAATTGCACAGTTAAAGCATGATAGCTACGATATTCCTCTAGCCATCAGAACCTGGAACACATAACTAATGAGTGTTATAGAAACTTACCACGAAATTGTCAAAAGAGAATATACGACCATAAGCTTCATCCAGTTTCATGGCATATCGTATCAGTTTATGAAAATCTCCTTGCAGTTTGTCGTTCAAAAAATCCAACTCAAGAGTAAAAATCAACAACAGTAATTCATAACAACATAAAGTATAACCATTAAATTAAATTCAACATAACAAAGAAACAATTTCACTACCATACATAAAACTCCATAAATTCCTTACCACATAAACCTTGAGAGGTCCAATAGGTCTAGAAGTCTCAAAACCTTCTCCATATTCAGCTCCAGCCACCTGAAAACATCGAAAAATAGAGGGAAAAAAAACATAAATTCATCAAAATTCCCTACCCAAACTAAGCTAAAAATGGAAAATATTCAAACCTCATAAACTCTAGTTTCCTAAACGCCACATGGATCTACATTAGAAAATATTGGAGTAATGGTATAAAAGTGAAAGATTAAAGACATTTCAGTACAATGCAAGTGGCAGACATTTCAAATTTAAGTTTTATTAGATAATTATCAAGGAATATCATCTATAAATGACAAAACCAAATTATAGTTGTAGCAATGATTTCACCCTTGTTTATTTTTCTTTTACAATAGGTCCTACATGTGTGTTATCTCTTATAAACGGTTATTTGATTGAGTCTAAAAGCTTTAGTCAAACATTTCAACAATAAAAAATCTTTGATCCATTCAAATTATGTATTAAATTTTATTATCAAATATAGGTGCACTGGGCAATTGAGACTCATGCAAAATAGAGGAAATACATGCATACTCTTTCACTCTTTCCCTAGGTTCTGTCTATTGACTGTGAATTGTAAACAACAACATTATAAACAATGTTTACCCTCGGTACGCAAAAAAAATTAAAAGAAAGAGGCCCAAAATTTTAGCATGACAGATGAGATTATAAATGTTATTAGAATGAGTAGTGATAGAATGAAGCAAACTATATGCATTGGTTAATTGAGACTCACCCAAAACAGAGGAAATACCTGCATACTCTTTCACTATTTCCCTAGGTTCTGTCCATTGACTGTGAATTGTAAACAACGACATTATCAACAATGTTTACACTCGGTACGCATAAAATTTTAAAAGAAAAAGGCCCAAAATTTTAGCATGACAAATGAGATTATAAATGTTATTAAAATGAGTTGTGATAGAATGCAGTGCAGATTTTTAGATGGTCACATTAATCTACTGCATTTATCTATGTCAATATCTCCTTATGAGATGTGAATGTGGTAACCTATAAATTGTTTGAATTCCACAAACAACTACACACCAATTCTCAAACTGCACAACTATTAAATTACAACAGTACTATATTGATGACTGAAATGATCTTTAGAGCATCTAGGTACCCATGTTTTCGATTAAAAAACGTTATCCAATTGAATTCAATTTAAAAAATGATCTCTCGGGCATCTAGGTACACATGCATGCATTCAAGTGCACAAACACACTCAATTGAGTTATGAATTAATAGAAAACATACCAAAGGCAGTGGGAAGCTATACGTCGATGTCAGACATGAAACTTAGCTGATTCAACTAAGTGGGCTTGCTAACCAGAGTGCTCAGACCTGGATCATATTTAAAAATACCCATAAATCATCATGACCTCAATCAAATATAATCAAGATAAGAAAAACATAACAGGCACATATCACATAATAGAAAAGAAGTTTTACAACTCATCCACAATAATCAACAGCTAAATTAAACCCAAAAATTAATCATGATCATCCATTTGTATATCAAACCATGACAAAGATTTAAAATTTATTCCTAATCCATCAAACTTTTGAAATTTTTACAAACCAGGTTCAATTTACTACACAGAAAAATCCATACCTTTAATGCCAAGAAAACCTTGACAATATAAGAGGTTAAGTCAATCTACCACACAAAACCCAGATGCAGATTTACATCAAGCATTAAACTTTTCAAAAAATCGAATCAAATTTCATAGCAAAAGACAAAATTCATCCACAATGAGGCAAAACCCAGATGAAAAAACTCACCATTGATCGTCATATCCCACCACCACAGAAGCCAAATAGAAGTGGAGGAAGGGAGAGAGAGAGAGAGAGAGAGAGAGAGAGAGAGAGAGAGAGAGAGAGAGAGAGAGAGAGAGAGAGAGAGAGAGGAGAACGTGCGAGCTTGCGAGGTCCAAACGGTGTCAAGAACCATATTTAAGCTTTGGTCTCTGACGTTTCAGTGGAGGATAAGAATCAGAGGAAGAGTGACAGATGAGGAAAGGAGAAAAGAGAAGACCATAGAGAGAAAAATGGAAACGGAAGGAAAAGTCGGGAAGAAAGTCCCAGGGAACCTTCGACAATGATCGACGCGTGGCCAAGAAAGAAAGAAAGAAACGAAAACTGAAAGAAGGATCGTGAAAAGGAACAAAAACAGAGGGTTAAATGATGAGTGACCCGTGGCCAAAATGGGTAAAACTGGAATTTTGTTGTACCAAGACAACAGAACATGGGAGTGAGAAGAAAGAAAGGGTATTTCCGCCATTTCACTGTTCACGAACAATGAAAAACAGTGCCGACCGAACTGAGTTTTAGTGTATAGATAATGTAAAGTGGTAGCTAGGCTAGCTATAGGTTAGTGATTATAAGGAAACATTTTACTGATAAGTTTTACATATAATTATTGTGTTGGTCCATTGTGTGACTTATCTCAAATCTCTAAAGGATTAGAATATTTTCGTATCAAGAAAAAAAAAGAGTAAACTTGGATTAAGGTGAGACAAACTACAATTAGTTTGGATTGGTTTAGTTTGACCTATTTGGGAAACACCTACATTGCGCCAAATAGCATGCATCATTTATACTGTTTTTGTTGGAATATATGCAAATAATATAAAGGAATTCGATATAGGACATACCAAGCATAATGAAGAATTTTGGATCACCGTCTCGTTTTTACGAACCGTTGCTCGAAGCACAAATAAGGACGTCACTAGAGGAGGATTTAGTTGTATCTACCCTAACTAGATTGCCTACGTACCTTGTGCCAATGCACAAGGACCAAACACAATAGTAATCCACCCAACATAGGGTGTGGTATTGATATGTGTTCTTTGTCCCACATCAACCGCTTTATTTTCTCTTGCCCTCCTAGCCACTATATGTAGAGGGCTTTGGGGAAGAGAGAAGACATACTAAGAGAGACAATTCTCTATTCTCTAGAGAGGAGAGGAAATCTCTCCACTCTTCTAGTAATCTTTTTCTCTCTTAGTTCCAATCGTAACATATGAGAATTAGATGAGCTAATTGAGATGATGCCAATACTCTATGTGGATGAATGCGAGATGTAAGATTTATAATAGCTAGATGAGGAGGAGAAAATGAAACGGTCTATGTAGGACAAATAACATATATCAATACCACATCTTATATTAGGTGGATTAATATTTTGTTTTATATAAAACAATTAATATAATCACCATTTACTGTTGTATTTCATCTTATATATTGACAACATGTCCTTATTATTAGATGGGTATAGTTAGCTATTTGATATGGTGTTGAAGGTATTGTACGGAAATTCTCCAATAACATTAGTGGAAAATTGCTTGTTGTCGATGAATTAAGATGACAGCACACACTCAACGCAACTGCAGCACTATAAGAAAAAAATTAGTGAGCAACAACTACCCCAATTAGTAACTAGCCTTCATACGTGTGTATTTTTTGAATCATGGCGTGCTACAACTTACACGTTTTAAATGCATTTATATGCGAAAATTGACAAAATGAAAGTCAAATATTTGAAGTAAATGAATAATCTTAGATCATGTTAGAAGAAACCCCTCATAAACCAATTAAAGCAGTTGAATTCACATAATAAAATCGGTCTCTATAGAATTTACAATAAGAATAGAGAAAATAATATTTAATGAACAATTGATTGAATTACATTATTACTAGCCCATTGTGAGGCTAAGCCAACCCCCTTCCCCTTAGTGTATATAATATCGTTTGTTAAAAAAAAAATCATTTGACAACTAATTTAATCACATTATTATCCACATGTGAAAGACCTTTTTTATAACCGGCATTATACACCTCTTAAGATGTTTTGAATGTGTTTAAAAATAGAAAATAATATTGAACGAACAACTGATTGAATCACATTATTGCTAGCTCATTGTGTGCTAAGCCCACCCCCTCCCTCTTAGTGTAGATAATATCATTTGTTAAAAAAAAATCATTTGACAACTAATTTAATCACATTATTGGTAGCCCATTGTGAGGTTAAGCTCACCCCCTCTCCCTTAGTGTAGATAATATTGTTTGTTAAAAAAAAAATCATTTGACAACTAATTTAATCACATTATTGCTAGCCCATTGTGAGGTTAAGCTCACCCCCTCTCCCTTAGTGTAGATAATATCGTTTGTTAAAAAAAATTTATTTGACAACTAATTTTGTCACATCCCCGCTCGGGAGCTCCACCACCGTAACACGATATTGTTCGCTTTGGGCCCCTACCACGCCCTCACGGTTTTGTTTCTGGGAACTCACGGGCAACTTCCCAGTGGGTCACCCATCATGAGAGTGCTCTGGCCACCTTCTCGCTTAACTTCAGAGTTTTGACGGAACCCGAAGCCAGTGAGCTCCCAAAAAGCCTCGTGCTAGGTAAAGATGAGAATACACATTTAAGGATCACTCCCCTAGGCGATGTGGGATCTTACAATCCACCCCCCTTAGGGGCCCGACGTCCTCGTCGGCACACTTCCGGCTAAGGATTGGCTCTGATACCATTTGTCACATCCCGGCCCAGGGTGGACCACTTCCCGGGCCCGCTCCACCACCGTATCACGATATTGTCCGCTTTGGGACCCGACCATGCCCTCACGGTTTTGTTTCTGGGAACTCACGAACAACTTCTCAGTGGGTCACTCATCATGAGAGTCCTTTGGCCACCTTATCGCTTAACTTCAGAGTTCCGAAGGAACCCGAAGCTAGTGAGCTCCCAAAAGGCCTTGTGTTAGGTAGGGATGAGAATATACATTTAAGTATCACTCCCCTCGGCGATGTGGTATGTTACAATAATTGTCACAGCCCGTCCAGAAATGAATTATCGATGGTGTAGAAATTACTGAATTACCCTTATATGTTGAGATATAATCGAGTTATGTGGTGGTATGGTCTAAGTTTAAAATTGAAACATCTCACATCGCCCAGGGGAGTGATCTTTAAATGTTATATTCCCATCCCTACCTAGCATGAGGCATTTTGGGAGCTCACTGGCTTTACGTTTCGTCGAAACTCTGAAGTTAAGCAAGAAGGTGGCCAGAGCACTCCTATGATGGGTGACCCACTAGGAAGTTGCTCGTGAGTTCCTAGAAACAAAATTGTGAGGGCGTGGTCGGGGCCCAAAGTGGATAATATCGTCCTACGGTGGTAGGGCGGGCTCGGGAAGTGGTCCGCCCCGGGCCAGGATGTGACATTTGGTACTAGAGCCAATCCTTGGCCGGAAGTGTGCCGACGAGGACATCGGGCCCCTAAGAAGGGTGGATTTTAAGATCCCACATCGCCTAGGGGAGTGGATCATGTAAGCCTTATATGTATATTCCCATCTCTACCTAGCACAAGGCCTTTTGGGAGCTCATTGGCTTCAGGTTCTGTCGGAACTTCGAAGTTAAGCGAGAAGGTGGCCAGAGCACTCATATGATGGGTGACCCACTAGGAAGTTGCTCGTGAGTTCCCAGAAACAAAATCATGAGGGCATGGTCGGAGCCCAAAGCGAACAATATCGTGCTACGGTGGTGGAGCGGGCCCGGGAAGTGGTCCACCCCGGGTCAGGATGTGACAAATGGTACCAGAGCTAATCTCTTGTCGGAAGTGTGTCGACGAGGATGTCGAGCCCCTAAGGGGGGTGGATTGTAGCATCTCACATCGCCCATGGGAGTGATCCTTAAATGTATATTCCCATCCTTACTTAGCACGAGGCCTTTTGGGGGCTCATTGGCTTTGGGTTCCGTCGGAACTCCGAAGTTAAGCGAGAAGGTGGCCAGAGCATTCCCATGATGGGTGACCCATTGGAAATTTGCTTGTGAGTTCTTAGAAACAAAACTGTGAGGGCGTGGTCGGGGCCCAAAACGGACAATATTGTGCTACGGTGGTGGAGCGGGCTTGGGAAGTGGTATGCCCCAGGCCTGGATGTGACATTTGGTATCAGAGCCAATCCTTGGCTGGAAGTGTGCCGATGAGGACGTCGGGCCCTTAAGGGGGGTGGATTGTAAGATCCCATGTCGCCTAAGGAAGTGGATCTTGTAAGCCTTATATGTATATTCCCATCACTATCTAGCACAAGGCCTTTTGGGAGCTCACTGCTTCGGGTTCTGTCGGAACTCCGAAGTTAAGCGAGAAGGTGGCCAGAGCACTCCCATAATGGGTGACCCACTAGGAAGTTACTTGTGAGTTCCCAGAAACAAAACCGTGAGGGCGTCGTTGGGGCCCAAAGTGGACAATATCGTGCTACGGTGGTGGAGTGGGCCCGGAAAGTGGTCCGTCCCTGGCCGGGATGTGACAAATTTAATCACAATATTATCTGCGAAAGACCTTTTTTTTATAACCGACATTACACGCCTCTAAAGATGTTTTGAACGTATTTAAAAATAAAGAAATTGAATTACATTATTGCTAGCCTATTACGAGGCACAAATTAAAAATAAATAAAAAAGCACAAAAAAAATTAATTATTAAAAAAAATACTGTTAAAATGATGAAAATGCTCATGGCTTATTTGATGCATTATTTTAGGATGCCTTTGAAGTTTTTTGTCTTGGGGGCATTTTTCTCCAAGTGTTTTTGTTGAAGCTTGGTGATACCAAAATCACTATTCACCTTTTCCATTGGCTTTATATAGATTATATTGGAAACTGTTGTTGGGATGACGATGACGTTGTCCATAAATGGAGTTAAAAAATTAAAAATATATAGAACAATTTTAGGCACATCAAATTTGTGCATCAAATGACTGGCACCACAATTAAATTTGTCCTTTAATTCCCAACAGGTTATCTCCAGATCATTTTGGTGAGGATCCTGGGGATCCGTGAATCATGTTCGTTCATCGTACATCATGCGATCAGTTTTTGTCAAGTAATGTTTGTGTTTAATTTTAAATAAAAATATTTAAAATATTTTTTTACTGCATGATGTACGATGAATGGACAAAATTGATGGATTCCTGGGATCATTACAAAGAGGATCCGGATTCCTTTAATCCTAGTTGGAATTTGATTAATATGGTGATAAAAATTTATATGATGTAGAATGTGGCCTCACCCTTTGTTGTTATTTACATACTTATTTTTACCTTTTACACACTTCTTATTAATTTATGGTGTTTAATCATTCCCAATTCATTCGATCTGACGCCTGAAAATTGAGAAGAAGTGTGCGAAAGGTAAAAGAGATATGTGGATAGCATCACCTTTTAACATTTGCTAAATATTAAAACTCCACCGTTCAACTCTTTCTCACTCTCTTGGAAAATTCATAAAATATTAAATTTATTAAAATAGAGATTGTTGTTGAAGATGTAAAGTTAAACTCACTAACTATAAGGGCACGTTTGTTTGGCCTTTTAAGTCTCACTGGATTACATTGCCTTAGATTGGAGTCCTAGCCCGTATTTGGCCCAAACAAAGACTGCCTTTAATGAGACTAAGTTGAACTCGCTCTGACTAAAAGTTTCACTAGCTGTTCTTAGCGAGTCCCTTGGAAAACTGGTGGATTGCTAATTTCGTTTCTAGTGCCCGCATCATCTGCAAGCATGCATTTCTGATCTCCTTCTTCCCACGAACCCAGTCACCAAATCATGCCTTCCGCCCCTTTCTCCAGTCTCCAAATTTGAAACGGCTCTTGCCAATCTCCGTCCTGCGAACTCAACCGCTTCTTGCTTTAGCGATGAATTCATTCAGTTAAGCTTCCAATAAGCTTAATCCACACCATAAACAACATTTCAATTAGAAGATTAAACCTTATAAATCCCAAATATAGAAAATATCAGAATCTGCAATAAATCCAAAAATATATTACCTTGGGTTGCTATGCTCTTCTCCAAAAATCCCAGGCAAAAAACGAAAAACCTCCAGAAATCTGCAGTGCTCTTCTCCAGAAACCAAGAAATCTATTACTTTGATTTGGGATTTTTGTGAAAAAAGAGAGCTATTTCTGCTTTGAGGAACAAGAAGAAATTCCTATTGGTCTTTTGATCCAAATTAGGTGTGTTGATGTACAAAACTGGAGGTCTTGGAACAACGTAAATCCGATCGTGAATCTGCAAGAAATGTAAATAACACAAGATGTATCGTGGTTCACCCCAAGGTTTGGGCTACGTCCACACTGATTATGTATTTATCTAAGAAGTGAGGGAGAGAGATTCAGAGCCTCTGAGGGAGAGAGTGAGGTCTCTGATGGCCTAGGAATTGGCCTCCCCTAATGAGGAGGGTGAAGAGTCATTTTATAGAAGAAGGGTTCATTACTTATTACATATTTGCCCATTCCTTTATTACATAATTACATTTAAGTCCCCCGAGTATTTGTACAAGATCTAAATACGAGGCCTTGAATATGGTATAAATAGTAGTCCCCCAAGTCTTCAGTCAAGAAAGTCTTTTGGCTGGAGACTTGAAATTCAGTCCATGTGTGGGCCGAAATAACTAGATGTTATCTTGAACTGATGTTCAATATGAGGCGATGCTCAATCTGAAATGAGGCTCAACTAGATGTAGCACATGTTGCGAGGCTGCTCGGTTTGTGACTTATGTTGCCTTGGTTAGCTCGGTTTGTGGCGTTTGAAGGTAAATGAGTCCCTTTTATAGAATAAGGGCTCACTCCTTAATACATAAATGATGGGCTAGAGTTGATACTCGCGGCGATGCGGTTGCTCAGTTGGCGGCAATGTTCTCTAATGATGGTAAGACAGTTCCTTTATAGAATAAGGGTTCGCTCCTCAATACATAAATATGGGCTAGAGTTGATGATAACGGCGATGCGGTTGCTCAGTAGGCGGCGATGTTCTCTAATGATGGTGAGGGAGTCCCTTTTATAGAATAAGGGTTTGCTCATCAATACATAAATATGGGCTAGAGTTGCTGCTCTCTAATGGTGGTGAGGGAGTCCCTTTTATAAAATAAGGGCTTGCTCCTCAATACATGAATGATGGGCTAGAGTCCTCCAAGTATTTTTTATGAGGCCCAGTTGAGGCCCAATATATGGTACATAATGTAGTCCTACAAGTCTTCGGTCAATAGAGTCTGTTGGCTGGAGACTTCAAATTGAATCCATGTATAGGCCGAAGTGGCGGTTGTTCGGATGCGGTATTTGTATACCCTGCACTGAAGCTTTATAGTTGAAGCTTTGCAAGTGAAGCTTTGAAGCTAGAGCTCTGTAAATGAGGCTTTCGAAGCTAAAACTTTTGTAAATGAAGCTTTTGAAGCTAGAGCTCTGCAAATGAAGCTTTTGAAGCTGATTGACATGAGTGATGCTCATGAATGTTTATGTTGATTGATATGAGTGATGCTCATGGATGTTGTCATGAGTGATGATCATGAATGTTAGCATGAGTGATGCTTATGAATGTTGACATGAATGATGGTCATGAATGTTTATGTATGATTGTCATGAGTGATGCTCATGAATGTTTATGTATGAATGACATGAGTAATGCTCATGTATGATTTGGAGTATTGGGCGTACTTTTGATCACCTGGTTGGTGGCATGAAGGAGAGTACGGGTTGTACATTTCATCACCTGGTTGGTGGTAATAGCGGCAGGTTGCCGAATAATTTTGGAGTACTGGGCGTACTTTTGGTCACCTGGTTGGAGCTATTTTGGGCTTATGGGCCTTCGCCATTTACACAACATTCCAGCCCATTTATTTTGGGCTTTGCCGTTTTTTTTATTTTATTTTTTTTATTATTACCCTCTGATGGGGTTTATACAGATGTCTCCGAAAGATAAGAAAAATAATTTACATCAGTCTGAAACAAGAAAAGTAAATCACATCATTCTGGTGGGGTGTTTATTCCTCACTTTTGCTTTCTCTTTTGCTTTCTGCTTTCTCTTTTCCACCGCACATCTTTCTGTCTCTGTCTCTGCGCTGCTGTCCATTTTGTAAAGAGCATCTTTTGGATGTCATCACTCATGAGCTCCGCGACCACTTTCTTTGGAGGTCATCAACCTATATGTGCTTGCCTGCACCCCTCTTCAAGAAATTCATATTCAATGGTTGCTTTGTCTGTCTCTATCTCACATATTATATCACCCACTTCTATCTTATCTCCTTCTTTCTTTCTCCACTTAAAAATGTTTCCCTGGCTCATTGTCGGTGATAGAGCTGGCATTTCAACGACAATGTGAGAAGGAAGTTCTGATGTGTTTATGCCCACATAACTTGTATCTTGTACCCCCTTTTCATTCTTGACATTCTGAGGTGCTGGTATATTCTCTTTGACCTCAGAGCCACTTACCACATTAGCAGGGAGGTTTTGGATATCATCTGCATCTTCAACCGTTATTGCAATAGGCTGTCCCACCGGCATATCTTTTGAACCTTCAAGTACCAGTATCTTGGCTAGAAACCCTTCTTCAAGACTCTCTAGCAATAATGCCTCAACCAGTAATAATAAACAGGCGCCGCGACCGCAAACAAATGCTTGAAGCACAATAGCACAGCAAAAATAAGCCCACCCTTCCTCCAAACATGAAAGCGAGATCAATAAAATCCCAAGCAAAAACCCATTGTATTGGAAATGCAAATGGTCCACAATCACAAGCATTGGCGACCAAATCACCAATACCCAGATCATCTTTTGCTTCATCGAATTCGAATTCCTAATCAATCGAAAAACCTATACAAAAGGCACAAATCCGATAAGATTACAGAGATTCTTTGGAAGTAAAGAACTGTGTTTGAGCTGTAGTTCAAGCCCTTTTGGAGGTGAATGATTTGTGGGTCAATGAGATTGCGAAAACGGAAAGGAATCGCTCGAAGTAGGTAAAGAATGGCGGGTAGTCGAGGGTCCAAATGCTCGTCTCGTCGGAGTACCTTTGGGAGAGAGGGAGAGAGTGAGTTTGGCTAACCAGTGGCAGTGGACCTTAAAGTCTGTGCTTTTGTAGGCTGGGATCAGAAGTAGCTTTACGCAGGCAGAGATGGCGAAGAACCACCATAGCTCTATGATGGGGTTACAGGGTTTCGAAGGGTTTTGAAGTTTTAGGGCAGTTTGAGCTTCGCAGTACTCAGAGATTTGAGGAACATGGGCATGGCGGTACAGCCCAGTTCCAGTATAGCAAAGATATCCTTCTTCGAACGGTTTTGGTATCTCTGAAGAGGCACCAAATTGAGTAGATCATGGTAATTTAGGGGTAGCTTAGATTTCCAAGCCGAATCAGACGACGCCGCACCGCGAAACGCCATGTTGAGGCTAGGAAGATTGCAAATCTCAGGAGGAGTCAGGTACGTGAACATGCAGGCCACACAGCTCTCGGGTATGTCGCCAAGACCCGGTTCATGACCGGACCCATTGGTCCCCTCCGTCAGGTTCGAGAGCGATGCTTCCATATCTTCTTCTCCTATATTTCAGTGTCATGGCTGAGGGACTGCAAAGTTCTTCTTCCGCTATCAACAACTGTCACTTTACGGGAGGATGTTGTCGACGGCGAGCACATGAGCTTCTTCTGAAGTCAACGGGGGTGAGAGGTGGAACCTCTCCGATCTCTTTCGCCATGAGACGACGCCGCACCGTGAAACATGATAAGTTACTAATGTAGTAAGAGGACCGAGAGCTGAGGAGAAAGAGATTTGATTATCTGGTTTCCTGAATACGAACCCAAAACCCAAAAAGCAAAGACCTTTATCTTTCCTGTGGGCTTGTGAGGAGTGTTTGAGATTTGAATCTTTTATGCTTCTGGGTTTTTGTGATTTTGCAGATTCACGGCGGAGGTGAAAAATTGAGAGAGAACCGACATAACTTTTCTTGTCGATTCCCACAGACGGCGCCAAATGTTGATGCACAAAGCCGGAGGTCTTGGAACAACGTAAATTCGACCGTGAATCTGCAAGAAAGGTAGAAGGAGATGTTTAATTCTTTCTTTACATAAAACAATGTTCAGATCATCTTCAAGAGTTTAAATTTTTGCTAAATTAGCTAGTGAATAGCATTGAAAAACTATTAGGGTGCGTTTGTTGTACCGGACTATCTCTACGAAGCTCGGAGAAGAAAAACCAAGATATCAAGGTTTTAAGTTTTACCCAGTTTCTGACGCCGATGACGGTTGCCAAAGGTTTGAGGTTAGGGATGACAAAATATTCTGTTAACTTTGACGGAATATTCCAACGGCGTTAGTTAACTTTAACGGATTCCGTTACTATTTAACAAAATATTCCTAACGGCGTCACTGTTGCCGTTGGTGTGCCAGGCACGTGCCCGCGCGTGGGTGGCGCGTGAGTGGTCATAAAGTTTTTCTAAAAATATGGGGATGTTCGTGGAGTTGTGTAGATCACATTGGTATATTCAAACACCCCATTTGAGCATTGCGAGAAGTTATTAGCTAGTTTTGTCTATGTGCTTTAAATAACGTTTTTATAGTTAATTTGCATATAGGTGAGACTTATCCCAAGGACAAGCGCGTTCAAGGGCGACTCGGGGGCTACGATCATTCGACATACTAGTGAGTGGGATTTTGGTTTTCAGTATATATTTATATACTTGATATTTTCCCAGAAAAAATGTTTAAATGAGATTATGCCTTGAATGCCATGCATATAAGTTTATAATTCGTATATGAATTGGTATATGATGCATTATATATAATTGTGGTGCTGTGGACGCTCAGGTAAGCTCAGGTGAGTTATGTTTGGTTATGTGAATTATCGATGATGTGATAAGTGATTGAATAACATTGAGCTCATAAAACTGCACCTAGGGTGATTGTGATTTAGCCAGAGATATGGCACATGCCTGTTTATAATGTCACCTCCCGCACCATATGCTCATATTGGATCCAATTTAGGTGCACAGTCTTGTCGTACAGACCTTTACTATGGTTCCGACTTGTAGGTGACTAGCGATTTATCGCCCAGCTATTATGTGAGAGTAGTATAGTGCCGTATATGTCATTGTAGTGACTCCGGTATTCGTATAGACCTTTCATCACCTGGTTAATGGCATGAAGATGAGTTCATTCTTCACCTGGTTGGTGGTATGAGTGGCAAGTTGCCAAATGATATTAGAGTACGGGTTGTACATTTTATCACCTGGTTGGTGGCACGAAGATGAGTTCCTTTTTCACCTGGTTGGTGGAATGAGTGGCAAGTTGCCAAATGATATTAGAGTACGGATTGTACATTTCATTACATGGTTGGTGGCATGAAGAAGAGTACGGGTTATACATTTCATCACCTGGTTTGTGGCATGAAGATGAGTTCATTCTTCACCTGGTTGGTGACATGAGTGACAAATTGCCAAATGATATTAGAGTATGGGTTGTACATTTCATCACCTGGTTGGTGGCATGAAGATGAGTTCATTCTTCACATTTCATCACTTGGTTGGTGAGAATAAGGGCAAGCTGTCGATGCACATTGTAGCAAGTGTCGAAGACACAAAGTATGTTGAACCCTTTCGAAGCATAGTTGGCTTATGTATGGATGTGTTGGAAGGTATAATGTTTATGTATGAATGTGTTGGAATGTATGATGTTTATGTATGAATGTGTTGGAATATATGATGTTTATGTATGAATGTGTTGGAATGTATAATGTTTATGTTGATTGATATGAGTGATGCTTATATGTTGATTGATATGAGTGATGCTTATGAATGTTTTGCTATGCATGAAGGGATACATGCTTTTGATATGTGAACCATGTTGGTTGTAACACTTAGTATCACATATTTTATGTCAAAGTACGCATGTTGAAGCTCTGAGTTGGAGTATAAGGGTAGGTCAACGTAGACCAAGTGTTCCAGTGCTAGGAACGCAAAAGACTCAGAAGAAGTTGTCTGAATTCCCTCTTCTTTAAATATTTGCCGAATGGCTTGTGTGACAAAAGATCTCAAACGGTTGAGAGTCAAAACATTTGTAATGTGTATGCCTTCTTATAATAGCCTTTCCTTCAGTACCTAGTCTTTCACTTTGAAAGAGTGAGGCTTGGCCCTATAGTCATAATAGTCGACGGTACGTTCACCCCTGGTTGTCTTGATACGAACTTTTATCCCTCTTGTTGTAATGGGCTTGCTGAGAGTAAAAATCCTTCCTCTTACCAAGAGACAGATATGTTTGGTGACTTAGTGTGTAGTTAAATGAGGCAGGAGATGATGCAATGGGTGTCTGAATGGCCAATATCTCCTCACTTGGTAAAACTTGACTTCCACTTCCCATTTGTTGATAGGGGTTAACCATATGGGGGTTCCCTTGGTATGTCCTTGTTTCGGCAGAGGCGTGGTTGTAAGCCTGTGCCATCACTTCAGAGTAAGTCTTCCAAGTGTTGGCATTGATCATGTACTTGAAGAAACAATTATGTAGGCCTGCCGTTAAGGCCTTGAGGACGGTCTTGTCATCTGCCTCAGTGCAGCGAGAATACTCCTGGCTGAAGCAACCGGCATACTCTCATAGTGACTCGCCCGGCTTCTGGAAAATAGTGTATAAGTCATCTGCAGAATGCAAGTGATCGGTCTGGAAGATGTGTTGAGAGACAAACAGTTTCTTCAATTCCTCAAATGAGTCTACTGTCTCAGGTGGAAGACGGCAATACCAGTTTATAGCTCCACCAGAGAGGGTGGAGGGGAAGAGAAGACATCGCTCTTCGTCGGTGTGCATCTGATATGCCATGGTGGACTCAAAGAGGTTAAGGTGTTCAATTGGGTCATCCCTTCCAGTATAGAGTTGTAAACCAAGCTTTTGTTTTGTCTTCGCTTGAATGGGGTGTCGAAAATCCTTATTGTGAGAGGGCCAGGCCTGGATTAGTTCCAATCAGGTATCTCGGCTTGACGTTCGGCCTTCAACTTGTTTACTTCCTTAAGGAGCTATAGGACAAGGGGGTCTTGAGTGAAGTCATGTACCACTGAAATTTTCTTTCCTAAGTCTCCATCGCCTCTTGGAAGTAGGAAAGTTTGAGCAAGGGCGTGTGGTTTTTTCTTGGACTCGCCGTACTGATTTCTAAGGTGAGTTTGTCGGAATACCTCAGAGTCCCCCGTACCTTCATGTTCCTCTGGGACCTATCGTTCCTTCCCTAGATTGGCAGTTGGCCTGGGTCATGGGAGGCGATTGAGTCTTTCAGAAACCCTTGGGTCATTGATCTTCGAGCATATGTGAAGGGGATTCTCTCGACGTTGTTTTAGGAAGTCTCGGTAGTCACGATAAACGGCTTTCGATCCTTCCAACCTTTCTGCAAGGAGGTGTCTTCCTCCACTTTTTCTACTTCGGGTCGAAGCATCTGGGTTGAGAGAAGTCTCCTGTTGATCAATGTTTTGATGATTAGTTCGCTCCTCATCAGGGATACCCATGTCAAAGGGAGGTGACCCTCCGTGTTGGGGGGCATCCAGATGATGGTTGATGTCCATAAGGGCAACGAGCTCGCATGTTTGAGTACGCCTAGTTTCGTGGAGCGTTTCAAAGAGCTTCTCATACTGCTCCTGGAGGGCCTCATTCTTCATTGCTATCTTGTTGTTCTGAGCTTCTAGCTCATCAACTTTAGCTTGAAGAACAACCCTTTTTCCTTCATTCTTTTGTTCCTTTGCACTAGGTACAAGATGGGTGTTATTCTGTGTGTTGTGGCTTCATTTGCTCCCCATGTTGGAGAGGGATGCCTGGTCAAAAGAGAGTGTACGAATGGTGGAAACCAGCTTGGCAAAGCTGAAGAGAGTGGGAATAAGTGTCGTTCCCACAGACGGCGCCAAATGTTGATCACAAAATCAGCGAGGACTTTGATACAACAGAAAATGTCAAGTTTGTGACCTTCGCTAGATTGCTCCAGTCACTAGTGTGGATAAGTAAGTAAATGGATAGGGACAAGGAAGCAAACACAAGATGTACGTGGTTCACCCATATTGGCTACGTCCACGAAGTAGAGGAGTTCTCATTAATTGTGAAGGGTTTACATAAGTACATAGGTTCAAGCTCTCCTTTAGTGAGTACTAGTGAATGATTTAGTACAAATAACATTAGGAAATATTGTGAGAGAATGATATTTATTTATAGAAGAGGTTTCTAGTTTCATTCTGACATTGACACGTGTCGTGTTGTGATTGGCTTCTGATGTTGACACGTGTCGTGCTATGATTGGCTTCTGATGTCGACACGTGTCGCGCTGTGATTGGCCTCCTGGTTGGAGGGAAACTCTTCTGGATCCTTGACGGTATAACGTTGACCGATACTCAGTAGTTTCGGGATTGGTCAAGTATGGTACAAACAGGATGTATTATATTGAAATAAAATAGAACGTGTGGTATAAAAGTAAAATGTTTTGAAGATGTTATATGAGGTTATAATAGACCTCAAACCTGAGGTGGTAAAGTGTAATTTACCCAATATTTAAACTCCAACCATTCAACTCTTTCTCACTAGGCCTGGCAAACGGGTCGTGTATGTCGTGTTCGTGTCGTTTTCGTGTAACACCTGTTATCTTAACGGGTCGTGTCGTGTCACACCTGTTATCTTAACGTGTCCTTAACAGGTTATGACCCGTTATGACCCGTTAAGAAAAATATATTTTTTTCTTAAATTTGCATATACCACACATTACCACATAAATATTACTTCAAAACATTAAAATATATTTGTCATTTAAGTACTACATCTACACTTGAAAATAAGAGCCTAATAAAAAAACATTCATACACTAGTCTATTACAAAATATTAAATGTGCAAGGATATGCAAAATGAAAGAGTTTTTGTTTTCAAGGTTGTGAAGTCTTTCTCAAAAGTTTAAACCTTGCCAATAGAACTCAAAGTTTGAATGTTATTTCTTTTACAAAATCCTCAATTTTCATCGACCATCATAGGGAAATCGTATTGGAACTTTGGCTTGATCAATTGCCTTCAAGAGTTATGTTCGGTAAGGTTTTCCACGTCAGAACTCTCTTCCGCATAAACTAAGTATAGAAAAACCAAACATTAAAAACCATTCAAATTATACAAACAAGATTGACGGTTGGATCATTGAAATTAGTTTCATAGAATTCGTATCTCATCCAAACCATAGATACTTAGACTTTATTTATACTTTCATTAAGTATAACATAAGATTTTGTGGTATCTACTTGTGTAAATATTTTAAATTGACGATCGAATTCATTCATTGTATTCGTATAGGGTCAACAAGTGTAGTTGTAAAAAATCATCAAAATCGGAGTTAAAATAACCGTTAAATCGTGATTTTTTGTTTTATAACCGTCGAAAAACTTTGTCTCATTATTTGATCTCTGAATGTTTGTTTTTTGTGATTTTTGGCGTATGCGATCTCGAAGCATATACAAATAAGTTTGACGGTTGGATCGTTGAAATTAGTTTCATAGAATTCGTATCACATCAAAACGATAAATTCACTAACACTTAGAGTTTATTTATACTTTCATTAAGTATAACATAAGATTTAGTGGTATCCACTTGTGTAAATATTTTAAATTGACGATCGAATTCATTCATTGTATTCGTATAAGGTCAACAAGTGTAGTTGTAAAAAATCATCAAAATCGGAATTAAAATAACCGTTAAATCGTGATTTTTTGTTTTATCACCGTCGAAAAGTTTTGTCTCATTACTTGATCTCTGAATGTTTGTTTTTTGTGATTTTTGGCATATGCGATCTCGAAGCATATACAAACAAGTTTGACGGTTGGATCGTTGAAATTAGTTTCATAGAATTCGTATCCCATCCAAACGATAGATACTTAAACTTTATTTATACTTTCATTAAGTATAACATAAGATTTTGTGGTATCCACTTGTGTAAATATTTTAAATTGACGATCGAATTCATTCATTGTATTCGTATAGGGTCAAAAAGTGTACTTGTAAAAAATCATCAAAATCGAAGTTAAAATAACCGTTAAATCGTGATTTTTTGTTTTATAACCGTCGAAACGTTTTGTCTCATTACTTGATCTCTGAATGTTTTTTTTTGTGATTTTTGGCGTATGCGATCTCGAAGCATATACAAACAAGTTTGACGGTTTGATCGTTGAAATTAGTTTCATAGAATTTGTATCCATCAAAACGATAGATTCACTAACACTTAGAGTTTATTTATACTTTCATTAAGTATAAAATAAGATTTTGTGGTATCCACTTGTGTAAATATTTTAAATTGACGATCGAATTCATTCATTGTATTCGTATAGGGTCAACAAGTGTAGTTGTAAAAAATCATCAAAATCGGAGTTAAAATAACCGTTAAATCGTGATTTTTTGTTTTATAACCGTCGAAAAACTTTGTCTCATTACTTTATCTCTGAATGTTTGTTTTTTGTGATTTTTGGCGTATGCGATCTCGAAGCATATACAAATAAGTTTGACGGTTGGATCGTTGAAATTAGTTTCATAGAATTCGTATCCCATCAAAACGATAGATTTACTAACACTTATAGTTTATTTATACTTTCATTAAGTATAACATAAGATTTAGTGGTATCCACTTGTGTAAATATTTTAAATTGACGATCGAATTCATTCATTGTATTCGTATAAGGTCAACAAGTGTAGTTGTAAAAAATCATCAAAATCGGAATTAAAATAACCGTTAAATCGTGATTTTTTGTTTTATAACCGTCGAAAAGTTTTGTTTCATTAATTGATCTCTGAATGTTTGTTTTTTGTGATTTTTGGCGTATGCGATCTCGAAGCATATACAAACAAGTTTGACGGTTGGATCATTGAAATTAGTTTCATAGAATTCGTATCCCATCAAAACGATAGATTCACTAACACTTAGAGTTTATTTATACTTTCATCAAGTATAACATAAGATTTTGTGGTATCCACTTGTGTAAATATTTTAAATTGACGATCGAATTCATTCATTGTATTCGTATAGGGTCAAAAAGTGTACTTGTAAAAAATAATCAAAATCGAAGTTAAAATAACCGTTAAATAGTGATTTTTTGTTTTATAACCGTCGAAAAGTTTCGTCTCATTACTTGATCTCTAAATGTTTGTTTTTTGTGATTTTTGGTGTATGCGATCTCGAAGCATATACAAACAAGTTTGACGGTTTGATCGTTGAAATTAGTTTCATAGAATTTGTATCCCATCAAAACGATAGATTCACTAACACTTTATTTATACTTTTATTAAGTATAAAATAAGATTTTGTGGTATCCACTTGTGTAAATATTTTAAATTGACGATCGAATTCATTCATTGTATTCGTATAGGGTCAACAAGTGTAGTTGTAAAAAATTATCAAAATCGAAGTTAAAATAACCGTTAAATCGTGATTTTTTGTTTTATAACCGTCGAAAAGTTTTGTCTCATTACTTGATCTCTGAATGTTTGTTTTTTGTGATTTTTGGCGTATGCGATCTCGAAGCATATACAAACAAGATTGATGGTTGGATCGTTGAAATTAGTTTAATAGAATTCGTATCCCATCAAAACGATAGATTCACTAACACTTAGAGTTTATTTATACTTTCATTAAGTATAACATAAGATTTTGTGGTATCCACTTGTGTAAATATTTTAAATTGACGATCGAATTCATTCATTGTATTCGTATAGGGTCAAAAAGTGTACTTGTAAAAAATAATCAAAATCGAAGTTAAAATAACCGTTAAATAGTGATTTTTTGTTTTATAACCGTCGAAAAGTTTCGTCTCATTATTTGATCTCTAAATGTTTGTTTTTTGTGATTTTTGGTGTATGCGATCTCGAAGCATATACAAACAAGTTTGACGGTTTGATCGTTGAAATTAGTTTCATAGAATTTGTATCCCATCAAAACGATAGATTCACTAACACTTTATTTATACTTTTATTAAGTATAAAATAAGATTTTGTGGTATCCACTTGTGTAAATATTTTAAATTGACGATCGAATTCATTCATTGTATTCGTATAGGGTCAACAAGTGTAGTTGTAAAAAATTATCAAAATCGAAGTTAAAATAACCGTTAAATCGTGATTTTTTGTTTTATAACCGTCGAAAAGTTTTGTCTCATTACTTGATCTCTGAATGTTTGTTTTTTGTGATTTTTGGCGTATGCGATCTCGAAGCATATACAAACAAGATTGATGGTTGGATCGTTGAAATTAGTTTAATAGAATTCGTATCCCATCAAAACGATAGATTCACTAACACTTAGAGTTTATTTATACTTTCATTAAGTATAACATAAGATTTTGTGGTATCCACTTGTGTAAATATTTTAAATTGACGATCGAATTCATTCATTGTATTCGTATAGGGTCAAAAAGTGTACTTGTAAAAAATAATCAAAATCGAAGTTAAAATAACCGTTAAATAGTGATTTTTTGTTTTATAACCGTCGAAAAGTTTCGTCTCATTATTTGATCTCTAAATGTTTGTTTTTTGTGATTTTTGGTGTATGCGATCTCGAAGCATATACAAACAAGTTTGACGGTTTGATCGTTGAAATTAGTTTCATAGAATTTGTATCCCATCAAAACGATAGATTCACTAACACTTTATTTATACTTTTATTAAGTATAAAATAAGATTTTGTGGTATCCACTTGTGTAAATATTTTAAATTGACGATCGAATTCATTCATTGTATTCGTATAGGGTCAACAAGTGTAGTTGTAAAAAATTATCAAAATCGAAGTTAAAATAACCGTTAAATCGTGATTTTTTGTTTTATAACCGTCGAAAAGTTTTGTCTCATTACTTGATCTCTGAATGTTTGTTTTTTGTGATTTTTGGCGTATGCGATCTCAAAGCATATACAAACAAGATTGATGGTTGGATCGTTGAAATTAGTTTAATAGAATTCGTATCCCATCAAAACGATAGATTCACTAACACTTAGAGTTTATTTATACTTTCATTAAGTATAACATAAGATTTTGTGGTATCCACTTATGTAAATATTTTAAATTGACGATCGAATTCATTCATTGTATTCGTATACGGTCAAAAAGTGTACTTGTAAAAAATCATCAAAATCGAAGTTAAAATAACCGTTAAATCGTGATTTTTTGTTTTATCACCGTCGAAAAGTTTTGTGTCATTACTTGATCTCTGAATGTTTGTTTTTTGTGATTTTTGGCATATGCGATATCGAACCATATACAAACAAGATTGACGGTTTGATCGTTGAAATTAGTTTCGTGTATCCCATCAAGTTCATTGGTGTGTGTATATATATATATTTATTTATTTGTTATGTAGATTTAAATATATTTATTTTGTACGTATAATTATTATAGTTTTTTTAGGGGTATAATATTTAATTTAAAATTTAATATATATATATATATAATTATTATAGTTAATATTTTGGGGGTATAAATATTATAGTATATATAATTATTAAAGTTAATTTAATATATATATATATATATATATATAATTATAGTTTTAAACTTTTTAGGGGTATAAAATTGTTAAATTATTATATATAATTATTACAGTATTTTTTAGGGTTATAAAATTATTAAATTAATATTCTGCTTATCGTGTATCGTGTTACCCACGTGTATACCCGAACCAACCCGTTATTTTAACAGGTGCTTATCGGGTTACCCGATAATACCCGATTCGTTATCGTGTCGACTCAAACACCTGTTAATTTTGGGTCGTGTCGTGTCGGGTTATCGGGTCGTGTCAGGAATTGCCAGGCCTTCTCACTCTCTTGGAAAATTCATAAAATATTAAATTTATTAAAATAGAGATTGTTGTTGAAGATGAAAGTTAAACTGACTAACGCTCTACTAGCTAATTTAGCAAAAATTTAAAGTAACTCTTGAAGATGCTCGGACTGTTGTTTTATGTAAAGAAAGAACTCAAATGTTAAACAGCAAGTAACTTGATACAACGCTAGTCACTTATTCAAGCTTGCTTTATAATATTTTGTTATAACCTAAATTGATCATTTTATGGTTATAACTGAAAAGTCATCCCTGCAAAGTTTCATTAGAATCATAAGACGTTTAGGTATTTGATTGTGTCCTAATAAATAGACAAACACAATATCCTCAATAAACCATGAATATTCACAATAACAACTAAAGGGCTAAATCCTTTCCAATTCAAGTGAACTTGCGCAAAAATAATCTATAAATGAAAACCTTAAAAATAAACAGTATGAATCATGATATTACTTTATATTTGTATATAAATACACATATTTGAAGTGAGACGGCCATCAGTACCCCCAATCCCCACTCCCATCTCCCACACATTTGAACTGAAGAGAGATGCTGACCGTGATCGCAGACTGTAATGACATACAACTGGTTACATTTGCTGCCTACGATCTATTAGATGAAACTTCAAAGACTACAAGTCTCAGTGTAGGTTGTACACTTGTACATACACTACAAAATTTCCCACTTTCCACTGTCCTTCCTTACGAGAGATTTTTCAATGAACTTAAAACATAAAACAATATACTATTTATCATAATATAAATGAAGGAACACAAAAAATATATGCTCTCTTTGCTTATATTATAACACGTAAGGTATCTGATTTGTATCCAGGATCGAAAAAAATCTCTCCACTGCACACATTTGAAAAGGAGCTGCAATCTTTTGGGGACCGTAATGCCATAAATCCAGCTTGAATGTTGCATGCATCTCAGGTTTCGCTGACATCCATTGCACAGACCCCTGTATATCATCATTAAACAAGATAAAATACATGGGCAAAATACAACAAGTAGGGCAACAAGAACTCGGAAATGTACAAGAAATAAGCAGTTTCGATTTCCCATAAATCTCAAGATGCATGTGAATGTGATGTCATGTCATCTCCACCTCATATATATAAAATAACGAACATACGTTGAGAAAAGAAGGCGAAAAGATAAAACCTATCGGGTTGAGGGTTTTTTTTCCTCTTCATTTTCTCATCATTAATTACAGTGTTCTTTTTTAAGTCTGAACTTACCAAACATTGGAAATTAAGTAACTTCTCATTTCCAAGTCTCTTTTGCCGCCAACCAAACGCAACCTAAAGTTTTTAGTTTTCTTTTTCATAACTAAACGAACCTTTCATACGGTGAATATGAAGCTCTGATAAGTTCGTTGATTCAGAATAATTGATTAAGTTAGGAGATGTTTATTTGATGGACGTGAATTATTATTCTAATGTATGGCGCTAGATTGATAATTTGATAGCATAATATAATAAAGTCCTACGAATTGGATAAGAAATAAATATAGTGACTCAAGCAGCATGGGAGTCAAACAAGCATGGGGAGGAAGGCTACATAAAATGATAACTTATTTCTTGCGTCTATATCAAGGCAATTGAGAAAGAGTGAGAGGGATCCTTTTCTGTTATCAAACTCTCCAATCTATGATGTCTTTTGTAAATTTTATTTATTGTGTATTGGCGTGTGACATGCACAGATGTTATAGACGTTGAATATAGTCAAACATTTAGTGAATGAATCAAACAAATCTTTTGCAACAACGAGAATCCTTTTGATTTTAGACGTTAGTGTATACTATATATCGGTGCATATTAGAAAATTTTATCTATTAACAAGTGATATTATTTACACAAAAGAGAGGAGGTAGGTTTAACCTCATAATAGACTAGTAATAATGTGGTTCAAATTTACTTTTGACGGGAATCGAGCCTAAAAATCTCATATATTAACAAACGATATTATTTATACTAATGAGAGGGGATAAACTTAGCTTCATAATAGATTAACAATAATATGATTCAAATTTATTTTTGACAATAATCGAACTTAAAACTTCATCTATTAGTATTGAAGATTTATTCAGCTGCAACTGGACTTTGAAAAAAGAAGAAGAAGAAGAGCTGCCCGAGTTTCATTTAAGATTTCTTGATTTCTTGATTTCTTGATTTCTTCATTCAAGGGGCTTCATTCTCTCTCTCCATGAAAAAGAGAAAAAGGGGAAACAGGAAGGCTGGGGGTGATATAATTATGCCTGGCAGGTGTTCGTTAAAATGCCCACAGGAGAGGACTAGGAGGAGGACAGGATTGCTCTTGTTTTGGTAAGCCTGCTGCCTCTCGTTCTCTGCAATCCGATTCGCTAATCTCGCGGCGCCTGTCCTCTTCCCTATCAACGGCCACCAGCAACTGCCAAGTTGCCAACCCCACCTTATCCTCTCTCTCTCTGTCATATCTGTCTGTCCAAGTGGGTAGCCGCAAAAGCAACCATGGCCGTTACCAAAAACAATAAAAACAATATTAAATCTTTTCCATCAAAACTCTATTATTTTCCATTATTTTACAGCTTAATCCTTCAAAAACCAGAAAATATTGACTATTTTAATGGAAAGGGGACCCCTTTACTCTACGTGATGGCTCGGGCTGTTTTCAAATTGAGCCAACCCATCCTTCCCAAATCAGGAAACTTTCATTCATTCTTTAAGCCTTCCCCTCTGCAATTCCTCCTCTTCCAACTCTCATGGAAGGCTCAGCCGATGAACGTCTCGAGTTTGGGAAGATGGGTTACGGGTAATTTGCCATTCCGCCCTTCCCCTTCTTCCTCGAATTTCTGCGAGAAATATGAATTGGGTTTTCGTTTTTATGGCTGATTGTTTCTGGGGTTTTGTTTTTGTTTCTGCAGATGCAAGCATTACCGAAGAAGATGCCAGATTCGAGCTCCGTGCTGCAACGAGATCTATCCTTGTCGCCATTGTCACAACGAAGCCACGGTATTGGTCACGTTTAACTGTGAAAAAGCATGTCAAATTTCAAATCGTGACATTGGTGATTGGTCTGTAATATATATCTAGCTGTTGATTCATCTGGGTTTGTTTGATTTTCTCAGAGTATGTTGAGCAACCCCTTTGATCGGCATGAGCTCGTTCGCTACGATGTGAAACAAGTACGTGACATTATATCATACTCTCTGTTTGTAATTTATGTATTTTTTGGTTTGACAAAGTGATGTTCTAAACTACTCTAATTTATGAGGAGGGAGGTTCGAACTTTGTATGTGACGGTATTCGTTTATAATTTCTGTCTTTACTTTCCTAAGTGTTCTCATTGTGCTTATTTGTGTTGCTGTTTCAGGTTGTTTGTTCGGTTTGTGACACAGAGCAGCCGGTTTGTGTTCTTACTTCTTACTGTGTTGGTTCTAATCAAAATTAAAAGATGGAACAAAGAAAAATGTTGTCTTGGTTCTGATCTTCTTGAATATCTAATTATCTATGTCGGTTTTAGGTTGCACGAGTTTGTACAAACTGCGGCGTCAGTATGGGGGAATATTTCTGTGACATTTGCAAATTCTATGATGATGATGTAAGCTAACTTCAATCTCAAATTCAATTATCGTACCTGGATTTTTGAAGAGCAAATATTTAGTTGAAAGTCTGTTATTTTGGCTTCATTGATTTATCAAACTTTATCTCGAAAATAACTAGATTCAGATTCGATAGTTGGTTTTTGATCTGTATATAATGTTGTTGGTTTCCTCCTTTTTGAAGTAAGCTTTCCTTTTATGTGTTGCAGACCACGAAAGAACAATTTCATTGTAATGATTGTGGGATCTGCAGGTTAGTACAATGTCAGAGTTTATTTCCTTCTTCTATATGGCTCATTTTTGTCATATAATTTCGTGTATCTGACTTTTCATATCTAAAACAGAATCGGGGGTCGTGACAAATTTTATCACTGCAAGAAATGTGGTATGTGCTTACAACCATTATGGCAATTTTGTTTCTGAAATTGGAAACTTCCCTTCTTTAATGAACTTCTTGCTATCAGTTATTCTTTGGATCAATTAAATCTATACTTTTTAGTTTCACCTTTTGGTTTACTGAGATCTGTCCATTGCGATCGAGTTCTGGTGCTAATTTAAGTTTTGGAAATCCAATGTTGGGTTTACATACCACCAATCTTCGATTAAACATCGTTCTGATTCTACGACAGATTCTCATTTTTAGGAATTAAATTGTGGAACCGAATGCACATTGTTGCCCTGCACTTAACCTTGTATTTGTACCCCGCATTTGGTTTGAACTGTGCTCTCATTTATAGCATCTTATGCATAGATTGAGTGCTAGAGAAAAAATTTAGGTCGTCTATTCATCGAATGTGAGCTGTTTTCTTGCATTAAAGATGGGTCCTAGCTGTTCCTAAAATTGTCATATGTGTGCACTTCCCATCATCTTCCGTGAACTACAACTTAAGTGATTGCTTTGTTTTAATTTGTCGATATATTATAACTACTATACCATATTAGATTTTATTTTCGATGAGAAGTTTCTCCTTTCTATTAGGGTGAGTTCTTTGTGCATAAAAATCAGCTATTCATCTTGCTTCACGAAAAATCTTTTCCAGTTCAATGGGAATTTCGCTTTTGAGTTTTGGAAACTGGGGTGGATGGTGAAATTTTTTTTACTTTGTAACATTAATGTTCTGGTAAAAGTTCAGAATATAATGATGCTTTATATTTTTTCAGGGTCTTGCTATTCAAATGGCTTACGTGATAATCACTTGTGTGTGGAGAACTCCATGCGGCATCACTGCCCTATTTGTTACGAGGTTTGTGTTGAAATGTCAGTTGTAGTTATACAATAATAGGAAACCTTTGCTGTGCCCTAACTAACAGTAAATATTCAATCATATTGTGTTCTGTAGTTCCTTTTTGACTCACTGAAAGAAACTACTGTAATGAAATGCGGGCACACAATGCACTGCGAATGTTATAATGAAATGATGAAGCGTGACAAGTAAGTGGCATGACTTTAATTTCATTAGTTTACTATTCAAAAGACGATTACTTGATTCCTAACTCAATCTGGTTAAACGATTCAGATATTGTTGTCCGATATGCTCCAAGTCGGTGATTGACATGTCCAAAACCTGGAAGAGAATAGACGAGGAGGTAGGCTTCTCAAGTTCGAGTGTAAAGTGTTTTGCAGTTAATTCACATTTTGCGTTAGTTCTTTAGTTATCTGGGTTATGTGATGAAAATGAAGAGTTCATACTAATTAGTTGACATTTGCACACTGCCAGATAGAAGCAACTGTTATGCCTGAGGATTACCGGTATAAGAAGGTGCGTACTTCTGTCCATGTTCAGGCCTGTTTTTTTTTTTTTTTAAAAAGGCCTCTCTGGTGTAAACTCCTGAATATCCATTCCCATGTAACATTATGCCTCACGAATTCGGAACTATTTACCAGTACAAGTCTAAGAAGCAATGTTAATTCACAGGTATGGATCCTGTGCAATGACTGCAACGACACTACCGAAGCCTACTTCCACATTATTGGGCAGAAATGCAACCACTGCAACTCATACAACACACGCACGATTGCCCCACCAGTTCTTCCTCAATGATATCATCGAGTCTGGTAGTCGCAGTGAAAGCTTGTATCGTTAATGGGAACTTGATTGTTATCCTCCAATTGATTCTGTACCATTACTTTGTGATTCAAATGATTGTAATGTTGAAACGCGCCCATCGAACGCTTTCCAGGCCATTCTTCTTCTTCTTCCGATTTATATGGTTAAAAGTTCAAACCCAGGTGTGGTGACTGTTGAGTATTGGGTTGATGTAAACATTATATGTACTGTAATTCAAGGGAATGATTTATGGACCAATGAAATGTTTGCCACATGATAATAACCATGCCCATCTTGCTTTCATCTCTTCACATTGCCTTACTTTGTGTAGCAACTGTTCAATTTTTACACAAGCGATACTCGGGAATGGGGAGTCGGATCTAAACATCTTGAACAAGAGTGAATGATCTTAACGAACTTGCGACCGTGCAATATGTGCAACATTAGAGAGGCCAATATAAGGGTCAACTTTACTTTTGATAGTCTTAAATAATGGAGAAAATGTGAGCATTGGATCAGCTCTCTCTGTATTCTTTATAGTTTTTGGGGTGTTGGCTTGCAAGTGGCAGGTCAAGGCTAATAGTACTGAGTCGTTTTCTCTCACATTGTGTGTGTCCCGTTATTTTAGATCCTATTGTTCAACAAAAGTTAAATTGCTAAGTATCGTTACATTACAACCGAACAATGGATGATTACAATTTTCTTAGATCACGGGTCTAAGAAAACACGACTGTACATTACATTACACATTGCAGTTTATTATGAGATTAATCTCTCTTATGAGAAAATGATAATTTACATGAAATAAGTTCATTTAATAATAATAATAAGTCTCTATACGTGCATTCTTTGTATCGTTTCAATTTTATCGAATGTCCCCGTCTCCTATACGTATACCTGTTTTGAAAATTACAGTCTCAGAAGATGTATTTTTAATTAACACCTGTGTGTTGGGTGCGATGATTAAAATTACGGGTGTATATAGCAAGTAGCAACATGCGAAGCTCCACAGAAACAACTAAGCACCGCCGTTGCACATATACAAGCTCCTCTCTCTACCGCCCTCTTCCCTCTAAACCCTGATCGTTCAGTGTCTGGGCTTTAGCGCGCGCGATCTCTCTCTCTCTCTCTCTCTCTCTCTCTCTCTCTCTCTCTCTCTCTTAAAACTCGCCGAGTTGAATCAGAGCCTCCAACTCGGCGTCGACTCGGTCCTCCAACGCCATGCAAGTGATCTCCAACACTCGCAGGCTCTCCAGAGCTTTCAAATCTCCCATTTGTATCAAATCCGCCGACCAATTTCTCTCTCCCGATGCCCGAGTCGTCGAAGCTCCTCTCACTTCTCTCCAATGGCGGAACCTCGGCGCCGGCTCTTCCCAAACGGCCTTGTTCTCTGGTAATCTCAGCATTTGCTCATCTAATTCTCACTTGAAAATTCAATTCTTTTCTGTTTTTGTTGAAATTTTAGTGCATTATCTTCTGTTTGGTAGCCGAGAAAATATCTGGAAAATCAAAGATGAACCTTTTTTCTGGAACTGAGGAAATCTGAGCTTAAAAGGAGTAAATTTTTTTTTTTTTTTTTGTGACCATTTTTGTTAATTTCTTGTATTTGGATTTTGTTTCAATAGTTTATATTCTGTTTGGTTGCTAAGAAATATGAGGAATGAAAAGAACAGAAAAGCTCAAGTTATGAAATAATAGTTTTTTGTTGGGTCATTTTTCTTAGTGAACTAAGCAAACAAACTAATTCTACATGATGAAATCGATAGTTTCGTAACTTGAGATGCTGAATTATGTAGGCAGTACTCGTGGTCATCTTTTGCCGATGGAACAACATTCAACTTGTGCAGTGATGACATTGAGAGCGCCCTTTTCTTCTCAAGCGAGTACCATCGAAGGTGGTTCCACAGGTTGTAGTTTTGCTTGGGCAGGAGTTGGTTAAGATTGTTATTTAAGTTCATTTGTTGATATTTGCTTTGCTCGTTGGGTGCAGAGGCTGTGAAGGAGCTGTATGATAAAATGTTGCAGTCTGTTAATATAAAACGATCGATGCCCCCTAATGCTTGGTTATGGTCATTGATTGAAAATTGCAAAAAGGAAGGAGATATTAAGCTTCTATTTGACATCTTGCAGAACCTTCGAAGATTTGTTAGTTCCTAAATTTTTAGCTCGAATCTTCTGAGCGAAGTGTAATTTGTTTCTGTTGACAGTTGTATGATTTGGTTCTGATTGCAGAGACTGTCAAATCTTCGCATCCATTCCGATTTTAATTGCAATCTTTGCCGAGAGGTTACTAAGGCGTGTGTTCATGTGGGAGCTCTTGACTATGGTATGCTATTAATCTGATTCTTAGACCTCAAGTTAGAGTTATTGATAGGTCTACACTTTTGGGAAACCCATGCATGTATCTTACATTGCAGGAAAGAAGGCCTTGTGGAAACATAACGTGTATGGATTGGCTCCTAGCATCGGATCTGCGCACCATTTACTGGTACCAATGAAATTGCGCTTTGACTGTTTGGGTTTCTCTTGTACTTCATCTTTGTATGCAATCATTTCTAGCTGTAAATTGGATGCAGTTGTATGCTAAAGAACGCAATGATTCTAAACTTATGGTGGAAGTAATGAAACTTTTGAAGAGGAATGGCCTACCATTGCAACCTGGTACAGCAGATATTGTTTTCAGGTATCTAGGTTATAAACTAGGATTGCCTCAGTAATGCTCTTCTTTCTTTATAAACAATTGCTGTGAAATAAGATAATCATTACAAAAGGTTATAGCTTTCAGTAGGGTTTTGTTTTTAGTTTTTTAATTGTTCTTAATAAGATCCTAAATCTGTTTTGGGTTGACCGTTTGCAGCATTTGTTACAATACTGATAATTGGCAGTTGATGTCTAAGTACTCAAAAAGGTTTGTCAAAGCTGGAGTAAAGCTACGTCAAACTGCTTTTGATCTATGGATGGAATTTGCTGCTAAAATAGGTCTCCACAAAATCACAGTTCTCTTATATTGTATTACACCAAATAATGTTCTTTTTCTATTGTCATCCTCAGCCATGCCAGTACTTTAGGTTATGCTTTCTTTTACTTCACATGAATATTCTCCTGTTTCCTGGTATTTAATTTATTATTTAAAGAATTTCTAGTTTCTCATTTGCAGGAGATGTTGAATCATTGTGGAAAGCAGAGAAGCTAAGATCTGAATTGATGAAGCAGCATACTGTTGCAAGTGGACTTTCATGTGCTAAGGTATTGAATTTGAACCTTACATACACACACGCCCCAACGCAAAAGTTTGATACCTATTTGTTAAAACAACTTATAGATGGGTCCAGTTAAGCAATGGACTGAAGATGGAGGATTCTACAACCACATATGGAAGAGAACCACTCAAACCTGGTTATAGCCGTTTAATTTAGTCTTGCACTGGTTAAATGGATTCTAAGAAACTAGAATCAACTAGCTCTTGGTCTAAGTGGTATTCCTTTTCCAATGTTGGAGGAAGCCTTAAGTTCGAAACCCCTCTTTTCTTAATAAGAAAATAAAATAAAATAAAGAGAACTGAAGGTAGAGCTTTGACTCAGCATCTCCAGTTAGAGCTTTGTCTGGGTTGAGTCGTTTGAGTAATTAGTTTCAAGTTTCAACCAACTACCCTATGCTTTTTAATTTTAATTTTTTCAATTCATTGCAGGGTTTTCTGTTAGAACGTAAGCCCGAGGAAGCTGCTTCCATCATTCAAGTTCTAAATCAGGTTTGGTTCCTGAACATACTCATACTTTATACTTATCATAGGGAGAAAAAAGAACTTTCTAGGTTTTGATACCTAATTTAAATTTGACCCTTTTGGGGAACTGCAACATATTTACACAATACTAAGAATTCCCTATGTTGAATTGAAAAGCATAGGTTGAATTGAATTGAACTTTTATATATCTGTCCACCCACTGATACATGTTTGACATACAAAGAGGGAATAGTTCCTACACTGGTTTTTCATGAAGTTTGAGTTCCATTGTTAGCTACAGGGGACACAAATTTTGGTCAAACATGTTGCCAATGATCTAATATTATGTTTTCCTATTTGCTGGCCATTGGGATTTCTCTATGCCAGATTTTACCTGATACAAAGAAGTCCAGTATCGTGGTTGGGCTTGAAAAGTTAGTTAGTGAGTGGCCCTTAGAGGTTATTAGGCGCCAGAAGGAAGAGGACAGAAAGGTATGCCATTTATGCAGTTGTCTTTGAAAAAAAAAGAAAATTAAATACCTATGCAGCTATGGTTGTTCAATTGTCCGTTTGAGAACTCAAGTTTACTTGGTTGTTCCCATGTCCAGGCATTAGCTACATCTTTGATCTCTGATATCCCTACAATGGTTAGTTCCCTATCAAACACGGGCTTACAAGTGAGCATAAACATTGATGACCTAACCAGCAAAGAAGGTATTCTTTATTGAACTCCGGCCTGTAAAAGAGAGAGAACCATGTTTTTCTGCCATGGTTGATGAGCATTCCAGAAACCCGCCCTCCTTACAAAGGCACTCCCAGCTTTCTCAATGGTTCGTTAGATTATAACAAATTTTGTTATGCTGGTCATTTGATTGGATTTGATTATACTAGTGCTTTTGTATCATTTCTAATGTTTTCATGTTGAAACATGGTTTTGGTTGTGATATGGAGGGATATTTTCCGAATGTTAGTTTAATTTTATACTATCTCTAGCACTCTAGCTAGATCTTTCTAGCAAGAGGATAGTTCGAAATTTCTTAGTAATATTTTCAGAATTTAAACATGCTATTAGAACATCTTAGAAACGTGAAGACCATCTCCCTGTTTTCCAGTTTAAAGCGATTCTCTTCTTTTCTTCGGTCTGAACTCAATGTGCGTGAATCTGACTTATACACTCTTCTTCCCAACGGAGGGAGTGGAGAGTATACTTTCCCATGTTTTACACACCGGAGTACTGACTGCTACAATTTCGATAGTTGCAGTCATTAGCCCTTGTGCGTGAGATCTGACTGTTGATGCTAAATTCGGAAATATTGCCCACACGAGTGGGCGACTGGATGTAGCGTACATCTTACATGAAAAGGGAGAGTTTACAAGCAGCTGCCTATCGTTCTTTCTTGCGCCTTAATCGCATGCACTCCTTGACCACCGCCTTTCCATCCTCAGACCGGGATCAGGAGACGCCTTCTAGATTATTGCACGGAGGAGAATACATAGTGACTTTCTCTATAGGCACTCCCCCCTACCCAAGTACATGCCTTCCATGGACACAAGAAAGTTAAGTACTTTCCTACTGAAATACTCAGTACAATCCGAATTTAGCATGTCTGTTCAATGTGAAGTTGTTGACCTGTGCGCTTCCGGACCCGCATCAGCTGTTGTCAGTTGTCAACGTGTTTGCTTCCGGATGGATCAACAAGGGGATTTTTTTAACATGACAAATTTGCATTTAAAGAAACTGAGAGGAACCTTGCAGATGTCGGTAACTTGGATTTCGGTTGTCCTGATCAGTCTTGTCCCACTTTGTTGGGAACCAAGCAGGTGCTCTCGGTTTGAGCAGGCAACCCATCTCCTTCATTTCTCAACTCGCCAAAATTAAGTTCTCGTACTTCGACTCAAATGCTTCTCATATTTCAATTAACCTACTCCCATTAATGTTTCAAATTGAAATTAGTCTTCAAATTAAGTGTCGCATTCTTGTTTGATTTTTTGGTTAGAATGGAAGGGAGTCGAACTTATTCTGGGTTTTTACAAAACTTCGCCCTAATCAACAAATAAAATTGAATTAATGAAATATTAAAAAAAAAAGGATAATTTGTATATAGCCTTGTATAACCTTTTTGTTTCCTTGCTATCTCCTCTTTTGTTCCAAATATCAGAAGTCTATGGAAAACAACTCTTAGCAATAGTACTTCCAGAAATATTGGTAAAGATCATTTGGACAGGATATAAATTACATGGAGTAGTAAAGATGGAATCGAATTCCATTATTATGCGCGCGCGCGTACACACACACCCCAAATTGGCTAGTACGTACTTGACAACATGAGCAATAAAAATTACGTTCTACCTCTACAGGCATTGTAAATTAGAGGGTTCCGAGCAGACTATTATTCTACATAGACCTCCTGCTAAGGCCTAGAACAGCAAGCACAACTAGGAAGAAGAATGCCAGAGATCCAAGGAAGGACAGGGCGGTGGAGGCTGCGACTAGGTGGCAGAATTTTCCGAAAACGTTGCAGACCTTGTTCCACTGCACACGTGTATTCCCTTGATACCCCATTAGGCCAATTGCCCCGGCAGATCCAATGGCGGAAAAGAGCAACGCCACCATTGACAGATCGAGCACGATGATCACCAGCCCTAACTTATTCTTCGTGCCCCGATTCGCAAAAGAAAGGACTAGGGAAAATGCTGCATATGCGCATGCTATGGCGTCTGCTGCCACAAGGTACCTAGCACATATTCAATCTTGGTAAAATTAGTTGCTTAAACAATTACTGCAGAATTAGCAAAATAATTATAAAAAAAATTTAGTCAAGAAATAACACGCGTAGGTAATTTAGGATACAAGTATACTAGTCTAGACTGAGGTATCCAGGACCATGCTAGCTAGCTGATTGAATTTTTGCGAGCGAAAGTGGTTGAGGTTATTAATTAAGTGATTAAACTTTTTCTTCAACTTAATTTTCCTGTCACAACAATACAGATGGAGTACTGATGACAAGGGACCAGGGAGGATTCCGTACTTACGAGGGACTTGTAAAGTCTTGTCCTGACTTGATACCTCCATGTACATGTGGAGAGGAATACTACCAGATTGTAGTTTTACTAGCATCTTGCATAGGTGAAAAACTTATATGACACATGTACACTACTACGGTGACATCGAAAAAAAGATATATATGAGTGTTTGTTATATCCTTATTTTATTAACAAGAGACGTCATATGATGATATACCGGTATCATATAAGTTGTTCGCCTTGCATAGAGAATTATACGTACTCAAATTCAGGAAAAATGTAGCGGAGAATTTTATTGAGATAAGGCATGGCAACGGACTGAGTGAGTGAGCCATATGAGTTGGGTATAACTTTGAAGCAAAGATTATCTTCCACTACATCAATCTTCATCTATGACTCGTGTTCTGTTTGATCTGAGAAAAGACCTCGTTTATGACAAAAATTATATTCTTACCATCTATTTATTTCATCTCTTTAATAGAGATGAAATCCACACATGTTAATGAGTCTATCTTTATTAAAAAGATCACACAAATAGACGGTAAATCTAGCATCACTCTGTTTACAATTTCCACATAAGCCTCAATTTGTATGGAATGAACTCTTGTTTTACGCAAAATAAATATATAAATAAATGCATGTGTTCACTGCATTAGTAACACCACGTGGAAAAGTAACCATATCAATTTGAATAATGTATGGTATTGCTTTCTTGCTCTACGTTGATAGATATCTCGTACATTATGTTTGACGCTGTTAATTTGGATCACACAAATACATAAAATTTCACATAGTTAAAGATGGAAATTTCAATTTGTTGCCAAGCATAACGTATACTGCTAATTACATATACAAAGAAGATTTTACCTTAGTTTACACATAACATACTAGATTGTCTAACATAACATAAGCTTTTACTTTTGACCACCTATTTAAACAAAACTTCACCTAATTAAGGTCTACCCGATTAACAGTTTGGCAACATAAATGTCTGACATAACTTGAAGGTTGATGAAAGAATACAAGTGATGCATCAAAGGATTTTCCTACCCGTTATATTGAACTCAAAGACTATGACACACATATGTTATCCACAAAATCCATAGATTGCTTGGTAATGTATTTATATATCTGGACATTCACATGTAAGTTTCCCATAACATTACACTTTTAGAGGAAAAGTTTGACAACAAGAATTTATTTATTTATCTCTTCAATTAAGCTTTTGAAGTAATTTTGTATAAAACTTAGAGTTGTCGGAGTGTTTTTAAGTTTAATTTACTATTAAAACTTGTCGAAAGAGAGAGAGAGAGAGCGCTCACACAAAAGCAGATAAGTAATGCCACTTAGCCGTAGCAGGAACATCAATAGGAGGCAAGGTTGGGATGAGCTTCAACGATACAATTTCGGTTTGCTTACCGACTCCAAGGACAATAGAAGCCGTAAGAGTTAGCACCAAGGCCAAAATCCTCAGAATCGACTCACGTGTCCCACCTCCTCTTTGGTTTGCTATCTTCACTTCCTTCTGCTGTTCCATCCCACTATTGCTCCCAATGTACTGGCTCTCCATATCAAAAATCCAAAATACAAACCCAACTCAGAGGTCTTCCAGAGACTCAGAAACTCAAGAGAGAGATAAGAGAGATGAGGAGAGGGGATAGAGAAAGAAGAAGATAGCCTTTAAATAGAAAGAGAGGAGGGGAGAGAGAATAATAAAGAGAAAATTGGATATTGGTCTTTGGATTTTGGATTTTGGTTTAATGGGGTTTTGGTTTCTGAATTAAAAATTTAGGAGTATTGATTTTTGAACTTATCATAATGTGAGAAATGATCATTTTGAGTAACAACCTTCGAAATTTCGTTAAAATTATAGGGTTTTTAGGAGAAAATAAGAGACATAAGTTCTAATAATTACCCCAAAGATTATTACTCCATATTTTGACAAATTCAAGAATCAAAATACTCATGAATTTTTAATTCAGAAATCAAAATTTAAAAATTTAGAAACTAATGCTCCAACTATCTAAATAACAAATATTGGCCTCTGTATGAAAGGAAAGTTAGCGGTGGGAAAATTAAGCAGGGTTGGGTCTGTTTGAGGTGGTTAGGGAGGAGAGGAGTGAATAAAAGGGGTGGGGGCCATGTGAATGAATGCAAATGACAACTAGTGTCCGTACACACACACACGTCTACGTGTGCATGCTCGAGCTATATTGCTACGCATATTTTTCCAATATGTATGTGGTCAGAAATCCCGGCGCCATGTTTATCGAGCAGCTTTTTTCCGGTAGTCAAATTATGTGTATAGGACCAGCGCAGATCCAGAGAAGTTCAAGATAACTTTTGAATTTTGATTGGTTGGCCAAGTGGCAAGAACGAACAGTGTTGCGTGATCTTTAAGAATCTAAACTCAATCATACCAGCTATGTTCGATTTCTCTCATGTGTGATGCCTTAATTTTTTAGAATTAGTGATTGTTTATAAATAAGTAGACGATTTGATTTGATACAGATGATTTACGGGTAATTACATGTTTGATTTTAAGGAGGCTTGTTGTGTTTTAAGTTCTTATTAAGAATTATTCATGCAAAAAAATATACCAAATCAAAAGTTGTCTAATTCTTTGATTTGTAGTAATTTTATTTTAACTTTATTTCAAAAAGATTGTTGTTTTACGCTTTTAAAACGATTAAAGAAACTTATATATGTTGAGAGTTGTCCCACATCAGTGAAGGACAAGGTTTGCTATGTGCTTATGTGATCTTAAGTTATTCCTCATATTGCTAATTGGTTTTATGGTGGAACCTCAATTTCATCATGGTATCAGAGAGGGTTGTCCTCTATGAAGCCGAACGGCCACACGCGTTCCACGTCACCCAGTTGTTGTCCACGTGTAGGCTTGAAAATCCGCTACATGTGCGGGGGTGTGTTGAGAGTTGTCCCACATCGGTGAGGGACAAGGTTTGATATGTGCTTATATGATCTTGGGCTACTCCACATATTGCCAATTGGTTTTGTTTGTACCATACTTGACCAATTCTGAAACTACTGAGCACTGGTCAACGTTATACAGTCAAGGACCCAGAAGAGTTTCCCTCTAACCAGGAGGCCAATCATAGTGCGACACGTGTCGACATCAGAAGCCAATCATAGCGCCACACGTGTCAACATTAGAAGCCAATCACAACACGACACGTGTCAATGTCAGAATGAAACTAGAAACTTTCTTCTATAATTTCACAATATTTCCTAATGTCATTTGTACTAAATCATTCACTTGTACTCACTAAAGGAGAGCTTGAACCTATGTACTTGTGTAAATCCTTCACAATTAATGAGAACTCCTCTACTCCGTGGATGTAGCCAATCTGGGTGAACCACGTACATCTTGTGTTTGCTTCCCTGTCTCTATCCATTTACATACTTATCCACACTAGTTATCGGAACAATTTAGCGAAGGTCACAAACTTAACACTTTATGTTATACCAAAGTCCTCATTGATTTTGTGCATCAACATTTGGCGCCGTCTGTGGGAACGACACTTATTCCCACTCTCTGCAGCTTTGTTAAGCTGGTTTCTACCATTCGTACACTTTCTTTTAACCAGGCATCCCTTTCCAACATGGAAAGCAAAGGAAGCCACAATACACAAAATGACACCCCTTTTGCACCTTGTGTGAAGCAACGAAAGAAAGAACAAAAGAAGTTTGCTCTTCAGGCTAAAGTCAATGAGCTGGAGGCTCAAAACAACAAGATAGCGATGAAGAATGAGATCCTTTAAGAGCAGTATGAGAAGGTCTTCGAGATGCTCCACGAGGCTAGATATACTAAAACACACGAGCTCATCACCCCTGTGGAAGTCAACCATCAATGGGTGCCCCCAACACGGAGGGTCATTTGCCCTCGACATGGGTATTCTTGTTAAGGAGCGAGTTGCTCATCGAAATGGCGACCAACATGAGACTTCTCTCAACCCAGCTACTTCGACCCGAAGCAGGAGTAATGAAGGAAGACACATCCTTACAGAAGGAGTGGAAAGATCGAAAGCCATCTTTCGCAACTGTCGAGACTTCCTAAAGAAATATCGAGACAATCCCATCCATGTAAGCTCGAAAATCAATGATCCAAGGGTCTCTGAAAGACTCGATCCCCTCCTATGTCCCATGATGGCTACCAATTTGGGGAAAGGGCAACAAGTCCTAGAGAAACACGAAGGTATAGGTGACTCAAAGATCTTCCAACAGACATACCTTGGAAGTCAGTACGGTGAGTCTAGGGAAAAATCACATGCTCTTGATCAAACATTCCTACTTCCAAGATGAGATGGAGATTTACAAAAGAAAGCTCTAGTGGTACATGACTCCACTCAGGACCCTCTTGTCCTACAGCTCCTTAAGAAAGTAACAAGTTGAAAGCCGAACGACAAGCCGAGATACCTAATTGGAACCAACCTAGGCCTGGCCCTCTTACAAGGAGGATCCTCGACACCCCCTCCAAGCAAAGACAAAGCAGAAGCTTGGCTTGCAACTCTATACTGGAAAGAAGGACTCGATTGAACACCTTAACCTCTTTGAGTCCACCATGGCATACCGGATGCATATCGACGAAGAGCGATGTCTTCGCTTCCCCTCCACCCTCTCTAGTGGAGCTCTAAACTGGTATTGCCGTCTTTCACCTGAGACGGTAGACTCATTTGAGGAATTGAGGAAACTGTTTATTTCTCAAGACATTTTCAAGATCGATCGCTTGCACTCTGCGAATGATTTGTACACCATTCTGATGTGTAAAATAAGTTAACACACAAAATTAAACCCTCTTTTTATCAATTGTAGTAAAGTATGTAAGTAGGGATCGTTCTAGGCCGGGGATTAGGAGGGATTGCTAAACACTTGAAAACTGACTTAAAAACATAAAAACAAAATTTAAAACACTAAACTAGACTCAAAGAATGCAAAACTATACTTTAAAATACTTAAACAAACATAAAACTCAAAACAGCAACCTAATGACTCAAAACTGCCTACAAACCACTTTCTGGGCAGTTTTGAGAACCTAACAAGAACTTGGACGAAGTTGGATGAAAACTTGAATCAAAACACTTAGAAACACAAATCAAAACACTTTCTAACTAATCTAAGACTTCAAAATAAAGGGGGATTTGTTTTGGACGAAAATTGAAAACAAAACAGAAACTTTAAAACAAAACAGATTGTAAAACGTTTTTGGATGAAAAGGATGGATAAAAGGCTAGTTAGGAGGTTCTTCTCCACACATGACACACTTGCAAACAAAATGATTTTCAGTTGTTCTTTCAATAAATTATGAAACTCAACACCCCAAGTTAATTAGATACGCTTAAATTAACCTTCAAGTTCTCCTTAAGTTAATGAATTGGATGGAAAAGCGCATACAACAATTCAAAGCATTCCTCAAAGGTTCCTTACGTGATGAGCACAATAAAGATACAATCAAGAATCATGAAGCACAATGAGAACTATAAGTGTTGACGAGGCATTCGTTACTATGATGAGCATGAAACTAGTGCCAAGAATTCATTCAACGCGATCGTTTTCAAGCGATCTTCACTACTTGTGATTATAAGATTGTAACTAAGCGTGCACTCTCAATCAACATACACAAATAAGTTATCAATCAAGTAGATGAACGAATTGAATCCGCAACTTATGAAATAACAACTGAATGTAATCAAATCATATTGCAAGCATGTACATGGTTTCGAATCACCCCCCAACTAAGGGGGTTTAGTTCCTCATTCTTGCAATACAAAGATACATAAAATTAGACATTAAAATCAAAGGAAAGAAAACACCTAAAATGCTCCAACTTGGTAGCAAGTGCATCCAAGATTCCTCCTTTCCCTTGCTTGCGGCATGAAGCTTGTGGACAGATTTTTGGGTGGATTTATGGTGTAGAATGGATGGGGAATTTTGTGGAAGGGTTTAGGGTGAGAGTGGAAGAGTGTTTGATGGTTGGGGAGTGGTAGAGAACTAGGCAAAGAGGGTGGAAGAAGGTGGAGTGGCTGTTATGTTTTCTAGGCACTAGAATGGTGTTTTTGGGGTGTTTTGCTTCCTAGGGTGTGTATGGACGAATTTCTGTGATAAAATGATGAATATGGGGGATTGTTCTTTGGCCAAGGGGTGTAAACATGTATTTATAGGCCCCCAAAAACCTTAGAAAATCAGGTTAGGTTAAGGATGAAATGCATGGTAATTTGTGTGTGTGGTGTGCAATGGTCCAAGGGTGAAAATGAAGTGATGATGCAAAGTGTGAAGGGTAAAATGGAGTGGTCTTGAAGCTAGGGAGCATGAATGATTGTGTACATTGCATAGAGATGGAAAGGGAGGTGAAAATGTGTCAATAAATGGGTCAAAGGTGCAGCAACATGTGGTACACAAGGCATGGGATTCCAAATGTGAATGATGAAGCATCAATTGGTGCATGTAATGGATGTAAATGTTGTCTAAAATCTAATGAGTGAAGGGAACAAGAGGTATCAAGCAATTGAGTGTAATAATTAAATGAATTGAAGCATGAAATTAGAAATTATGTAGGGGACAAGAGTGATCAAGCATGGCATGGAATCCAAAGGGAATTCTATGTGGTTTGCATGGCAAGGAATGCAAGTTGGGGTGACAGATTTTTGGGCTGTTTTCTTCATCTTTTGGACCATAATTCTTCATATTCTTGGCCTCTTTAGTTCTCAAATTCGTCCATCCACTTGGCCCATGCATTTGCTATCCATTCCAAGCCCGAAACATGCTCCAAAGGCCTCCAAAATGCATCTTCTTGCATACTTTGTACTTAGAGTCTGAAAACACACGAAAATGACTTTAAACATTAAAATAACTAAGGAAACACGACATAAATGCACAAGAACAAGCCAACTAAGTCGCATAAATATGCTCCTATCAAATTCCCCCACACTTAGCTTTTGCTAGTCCTCGAGCAAAACAAAGAGATAAAACGAAACAAAACAAATAAAACACAACCTAAACCTTCCAACATTTGCCTCAGGGAATTCCAATGCACATGACATGTTAAAAATCATTATCCCCACAGATTTGAGTCATCTTTACACTTAAGCACATACTTAATCATAGTCACCACTTACTAGTTCACAATTAATCAATTAAAACAATGTTTTTGATGTAGTAACATGCCTTAGAGAAATCACTCAATTCCTTACAAGATATGCACTCAATTTTCACTCAGATTTTCTAACTACACACCCTATACTAGTTATATGTGAGAAGATTGATGTAGATATGAAAACGAACGCTCACATATATGTATCACAAAGAAAGCAATTTCTGGAGTTAATAAGCATGTTTAGATATGATCTCATGAATGGAATGCTACTACTTAAATGCGAGAACCAGTGACACCATATGCTCATACCAAATTCAAACTCCACATATTGAAACGCATGACACTCAAGATGAAGTTAAGGGTTGTAGCGGGGCTTGGGGTGATGGCTAACAAATGAAGGATAAGGATAACAATCGTTCTTAAAGCAATAGCAAGTAAAGTAATGAAATTGAAACTTAGAATTCACTTAGATTGCAGAAATCAGCTTTTAGACACGAAGGGAAAATTCAAGCAATAATTAGGGCCGAATTCTATGTTTTGGACCCTTTCTTCAACAAGCAGCACTTTAAAACTCTTTTTTTTTTTTTTTTTTTTTTTTTTTTTTTTTTTTTTTTTTTTTTTTAACTCTTCTTTTCTTTTCAACAAGCATAATAACTCACACTTCCCCCACACTTGTTTTCTGCCATACATTAATCAAAAGAAATTCAATTTGAATCATGTTTTACTATGCTTCAAGAACAAGGGTATGGATGGTCCTAAACTAGGCTAGGTAAGGATAATGTGGTTTAACAAAGAATGTAGCCTATCAAGGCTCAATGGGGTTAACTTAAACATATAACGATATGGGATACATGGCAGTTTGGCTTTGGTGGTGGTAACTACACAACTTCATCTTGAATATGTTTTATGCAAATCAATAGCATGCTTTGAATGAAATAGGCATGAGTTCTAGCATTTGGAACTAAATGATGAAACGCCTTCTAAGTAATAGCCAAGCAAAGAATAATGAGATCATGCAACGACTTTAGAAAACAAGAATGCACAGATTTTAACTCTCCAAATAAACGTTTAAGCTCAAGTCTCACAAGGTTATAGCGTTAGTTTGAGTTCTTTCCTTCAAGCATGTTACAAAAACTAATTTTTTCTTTTATGATTACATGTGATTTCATAAGTTATAACCACAACCACGCATAAATAAAGAGTAAATCAAACTTTCATCCATGTTTATAACTCTCTTTAACAGTCATGTAATTACAAACCGAATCCTCATCATTGTGTTGGAAGGTACCCTAAGACACAGATAAGCGCACAAAAACAACTCTTTTTTTTTTTGAATTTTCAAAAACAATTTTTCAAATTTTTATGAATTTTCGGATTTTTTATGTCAAAACACACTGAAACACTCCAAAACAGCTTAAAAAAATACTTAAAACAACAAGGAACAACACAAGAAGTAATGGGTGATAAATTTCTACGAATTTCATGCAAAACAATGGTTACCCCCCCCACACTTAAATCAAACATTGTCCTCAATGTTTCAAGCATATACTCACACAAAAAACAAGCAAATAATAAACGACAAATAAACATGACAAATATGGCAAAGTAAAAACCAGACAGAGTAGAGTTTAAGAACGCAAATCTGGTTTTGGAGATAGTTGATCTTGTTGACTTTCCACAGCTTTGATCTTGAACTGGATTGGAATTGTACGGCGAAGCTTTTCTCTTTGGCGATGTTCCAATTCCTTATTTATTCTCCAAGCAGATGTGGCAGCTTCTCTAGTTCTTCATTTCAGACTCATTCCGTGGCCCCACCGACTGCTGAGACTCCGCCGACTACTGCAATCTCTCCCAAGCAGCCTTTGTGAAGGCTCCCTCTTGTATTATGCTATGTTTCTTTATTTCCCAGTTTGCTGTTCATTTCCACGAAGTTTAATGTTAAAATCCTTTGCATATTTGTTAATGTTTCAAAATAGAAAGTCACAACCAAAAATAATTAAACAAGTAAGAAAATTGACAATCAAGCAGAATAAATGGGTTGCCTCCCTTAAAGCGCTTGCTTTAACGTCTTCCAGCCGGACGATGAACACCTTCACTTCTCCTTGGAACCCACGGCATGCAGTGGGATCTCCTCCACAACATGCTCCACAAAGTTCTCGTAGTATGGCTTCAAGCGATGTCCATTCACTTTGAATTCTTGCCCGGTTCTCAAGCTCTTAATTTGGACTGCACCATGCACAAAAAGATTAGTAACAACAAACGGGCCAACCCATTTGGAACGTAACTTACCAGGGAATAGACGAAGGCGGGAGTTGAACAACAACACTTTCTGCCCAATTTCGAAAGTCTTGCCTCGAAGCATCTTATCATGGAATGCCGTGGTCTTCTCTTTGTAAATTCTAGCATTCTCATAAGCTTCATGCCTTATCTCATCAAGTTCACTCAATTGAAGCTTTCGATGAATTCCAGCTTGGTCCACATTCAAATTGAAGGTCTTGATGGCCCAATGAGCTCTATGTTCTAATTCCACGGGAAGATGGCAAGGCTTGCCATACACAAGTCGAAAAGGAGACATACCAATGGGGGTTTTGTAAGCCGTTCGATACGCCCATAGTGCATCATCCAGCCGTAAGCTCCAATCTTTTCTATTTGGCCCAACGGTCTTCTCCAAAATCTGTTTGATCTCACGATTAGATACCTCGGCTTGGCCATTGGTTTGGGGGTGGTAAGGTGTGGAAACCTTATGCGTCACATGATACTTCTTGAGTAATGCCCCAATGGTACGGTTGCAAAAATGAGACCCTCCATCACTGATTAGCACCCTAGGCATCCCAAATCTAGAAAAGATATTAGTTTTCACAAAATCTGCCACAACTTTAGAATCGTTAGTTCGAGTGGCTTTCGCTTCCACCCACTTTGAAACATAATCAACGGCAAGTAATATGTAGGTGAAACCAAAAGATGAAGGAAAAGGACCCATAAAATCGATACCCCAAACATCAAAGATTTCAACAACAAAGATGGGTACCTGCGGCATTTGATCTTTTTGGCTAATATTACCTGTCCTTTGGCAGCGATCACATGTTAAACAGAAGGTTCTAGCATCTTTAAACAAAGTAGGCCAATAAAAACCACATTCAAGAACCTTAAAAGCTGTCCTTTGGGTGCCAAAGTGACCCCCACATGCATATGTGTGACAAAAACTTAAAATTGAGTGAAAATCTGATTCATGCACACATCTTCTTATAACCTGATCTGAACAATATTTCCACAAGTATGGGTCATCCCAAACATAAAATCTAGCATCCTTTTTAAGTTTATCACGTTGGAATTTGTTTAGGGTGCTAGGAACTTGTTTAGTCACCAAATAATTCACCAAATCCGCGTACCAAGGCTCACTTACCTGGATAGACATTAGTTGCTCATCGGGGAAGGTTTCAGAAATTGGCGATGCTTCCTTATGCACCATTCGACTTAGGTGGTCAGCCACCACATTCTCCACGCCCTTCTTATCCCGAATCTCAATGTCAAACTCTTGTAGAAGCAACATCCATCGAATTAGTCTAGGCTTGGCCTCTTTTTTTGTGAGTAAATACTTGAGAGCTGCATGATCAGTAAAAATAATAACTTTAGTACCAAGTAAGTATGATCGGAACTTATCTAATGCAAATACCACAGCAAGTAATTCTTTTTCAGTGGTGGAGTAATTTAATTGAGCATCATTTAATGTCCTAGAGGCATAATAAATAACATGAGGTTGTTTGTTCTTTCGTTGCCCCAAAACAGCACCAATCGCATAATCCGAAGCATCGCACATCAACTCGAATGGAAGGCTCCAATCTGGAGGTGTGATAATGGGAGCCGAAGTAAGAGCTTCTTTTAATTGCTTGAATGCCGTGGAGCATGCATCATCAAACTCGAAAGCCACTTCTTTTTGAAGCAATCGGCATAGTGGTTGTGAAATCTTGGAGAAATCCTTTATGAAACGCCTATAAAAACCTGCGTGACCAAGAAACGAACGAACCTCTCTAACCGAAGTTGGAGAGGGTAAGTGACGAACAAGGTCTACCTTAGATTTATCCACTTCAATGCCTTCTTCAGAAATAATATGTCCTAGAACAATACCTTGCTTAACCATGAAGTGACATTTTTCCCAATTAAGCACAAGATTCGTTTCAACACAACGTTTCAAAATTAAGGTCAGATTACTCAAGCAATGATCGAATGAATTACCAAACACGCTGAAATCATCCATGAATATCTCAATAATTTTCTCCACATAATCAGAAAAGATACTCACCATGCATCGTTGAAATGTCGCAGGGGCATTGCACAAACCAAATGGCATGCGCCTGTATGCAAAGGTGCCAAAGGGGCACGTGAACGTTGTCTTTTCTTGGTCCTCCGGAGCTATCACAATTTGGTTATATCCGGAATATCCATCAAGAAAGCAATAAAATTTATAACCGGCTAACCTTTCTAACATTTGGTCCAGGAATGGCAACGGAAAGTGATCCTTCCTTGTCATGGCATTTAACTTCCTGTAATCAATACAAACACGCCAACCAGTCACCACACGAGTGGGTACAAGCTCTTGTTCTTCATTCTTCACCACCGTGATCCCGGACTTCTTTGGAACAACCTGCACGGGAGACACCCAACGACTATCAGAAATAGGGTATATAACACCACAGTCAAGCAATTTTATAACCTCCTTCTTTACTACTTCCAACATGGGTGGATTAAGGCGACGTTGAGCCTCCCGAGATGGCTTAGCTCCCTCCTCCAAAAGGATGCGATGCATGCACGTGGTGGGACTAATGCCTTTGATATCCGCCAAGGTCCATCCAATGGCAGATTTGTGCTCCTTTAACACCCTTATCAACTTGTCTTCTTCTTGGGCCGTGAGTGAGCTAGATATGATGACGGGTAGTGTTTGATCTTCTCCCAAGAAAACATACTTCAAGTGACTAGGTAATGGCTTCAACTCAAGTGTAGGTGGCTGCACAATGGATGGAAGTAACTTGTTAGCCAAAACCGAATCTAAAATTGAGAGTGAAGACTTACCAGAATGTGATGGCAATGACTCGAGGGCCGCGACCATTTCAAACACTTCACCACAAGGAGGCACGGCAATATGGTCAGATTCCATGCTGTGGGTTGCTTGGATTCCCCCACACTTGTTTCTTGCTCCTATGCCGTGCACTAAGGCTATTTCAAGTGCATCGTCGTTCATTCGATCCAAATGTACCTGTGCCAAAGAATCAACAATGTCAATAGCGAAACAAGAATGGTCCTCCATTGGATATTTAATGGTTTCAGAAAGATTAAAACGAATAATGTCTCCATCAAACTCCATGGTTAATGTTCCCATAAACACATCTATTTTTGTTCTCGCTGTTTTCATGAATGGTCGGCCTAGCAAGATTGGCAATGATGGAGCATGGCTTGAATCCTCCATTTCTAAGACATAAAAATCTGCAGGAAAGATAAGATGATTGACCTGCACTAAAACATCCTCAAGGACTCCCTTGGGATAAGCGTTAGAACGATCGGCCAATTGAATTATCACGACATCCTGTTTTAATTCACCAAGGTTCATTGATGCATAAATGGAATATGGCATAACATTAATAGAAGCACCTAAATCTAACATGCATTTTTCAAATCTAGTGTTTCCAATTACACATGGGATAGTAAAGCTCCCTGGATCCTTACACTTTGGAGGTAACTTCCGTTGCAAAACCGCGGATACATTTTCACTTACCTTCACAACTTCTTTGTTTGAAATTCTTTTCCTAGTTGTGCATAATTCTTTTAAAAACTTTGCGTACCTGGGCACTTGCTTAATAGCATCAAGTAAAGGAATGTTCACTTGGACTTTTCGAAAGGTATCCAAAATGTCCTTTTCGCTTTCTTCTTTCTTCGATTGTGCAAATCTGCGAGGGAAAGGAACATTGGGCAGATTAGTGTTCGAAATCACAACATTTGGAACATTCTTACCTGAGGTGGACGGATGGGATGTCTTAGATGGCTGCGGCATGGGTGATGGTACCCTTGCCGTGGGGTAGGTGTTCTCATCTTCCTTGAGTTGTATCTTCTCATCTTCCTTGTTTCTCACCTCTTTTCCACTTCGTAATGTGATAGCCTTTGCAGATTCGAAGCCACCCTTTGGATTGACCACTGTAGTGCTTGGTAACTTACCATTTTCACGGAATTGCCCCAAAAATTCGGCCATTTGGCCCATTTGCTTCTTCAGCTCATTAACCTCCTTTGCTTGGTTCTGCATTCCCTGCGCCATGGTGGTTAGTAACTGATATGTTTTATCATCATTCATAGACGTACCTGGGTTAGTTTGGGAAGATTGTGCCTGAGGAGGTGGTTGTGGTTCCATTGGCCTTGGAAAGAAACCCGGGGGTTGTCGGAATCCACTTTGTTGGCCATATTGTGGTGCATCTCTCCATCTGAAATTGGGGTGGTCACGCCATCCCGGGTTGTATGTATTGGAGAAAGGATCATTCCTTGGTTGGTTTTGATTCCCATAACCTACAGCATTGGCCGATTCCCATCCTCCATTCTCAATTAATTGAGGGCATTGATCAGATTGGTGTCCTTGAATGGAGCATACACCACAGATTGTAGTTCCTTGCGTTTTGGGGCCTTCAACCAACTGCGATAACATAGACGTAAGGTTAGCCATTTGGGACTGTAACTCAGAAATAGAACTTACCTCATTGACATGATGTGGCCGTGGGGTGTCTCTTTGCCCAACACCTTCATATTGTTGTGCATTGAGTGCTCGATTCGCAATGAGGGTTTTGGCATCCCTAGGTGTCTTATCCACTAGAGCTCCTCCCGCGGAAGCATCCAACATTTGCCGTTCAAGTGGTAAAAGACCTTCGTAAAAGTATTGAAGAAGTAGCTCCTCCTTCATCTGATGCTGTGGACAAGAAGCAACAAGTGATTTAAATCGTTCATAATAAGATGGGAAAGATTCACCTTGGCTTTGCTGAATTCCACTTATTTTTTTACGAAGAAGAATGATGCGAGAAGTTGGGAAAAACTTCTCCAGAAACGCCCTCTTCATACTCTCCCAAGATGTAACTGTACCGGGAGCCAACTCGTATAACCAATCCTTGGCTTTGTCCATTAAAGAGAATGGAAAAGCCTTCATCTTTAAAATACTTCCGTCAACGGTAACCGGAGTCATACTTGAGCACACCACTTCAAATTCCTTCAAATGTTTGTTCGGATCCTCCATGGAAAGCCCATGGAACTTTGGAATGTGGTGGAGCAAACTTGACTTTAACTCGAACTCTTCGGTTTTACCTTGAGCAGCCATGGGATATTGGATACACAATGGTGCGACATTATCCAAACCTGAGGCGGCAAGCTCCTTGAGCGTACGGTTGTCCATGGCTATACCTTGCTCTTCTCCACCCACTTGTGCCGTGGCCTTCTCTTCAACCTCAACTTCTTGCTCTTCTAATTCAGGCTCGGGACTAGGAGGATTAGACTCTTGTAATTTCTTTTTCCTTCTCAAAGTCCTCTCAAAATCACCGTCAAAGTCGGAGATATGCTCACGAACAGGTTGTGAGCTACGGGTCATAAACTAGTACCTAAAAACAAAGAAAACAAAACAAATCAGCAACTTAAACAGAAACTTAAACAAAATACAATAATTCGAAAGAAAACAATCCAAGAGATTAGCAAAGTTGCTAATCCCCGGCAACGGCGCCAAAATTTGATGTGTAAAATAAGTTAACACACAAAATTAAACCCTCTTTTTATCAATTGTAGTAAAGTATGTAAGTAGGGATCGTTCTAGGCCGGGGATTAGGAGGGATTGCTAAACACTTGAAAACTGACTTAAAAACATAAAAACAAAATTTAAAACACTAAACTAGACTCAAAGAATGCAAAACTATACTTTAAAATACTTAAACAAACATAAAACTCAAAACAGCAACCTAATGACTCAAAACTGCCTACAAACCACTTTCTGGGCAGTTTTGAGAACCTAACAAGAACTTGGACGAAGTTGGATGAAAACTTGAATCAAAACACTTAGAAACACAAATCAAAACACTTTCTAACTAATCTAAGACTTCAAAATAAAGGGGGATTTGTTTTGGACGAAAATTGAAAACAAAACAGAAACTTTAAAACAAAACAGATTGTAAAACGTTTTTGGATGAAAATGATGGATAAAAGGCTAGTTAGGAGGTTCTTCTCCACACATGACACACTTGCAAACAAAATGATTTTCAGTTGTTCTTTCAATAAATTATGAAACTCAACACCCCAAGTTAATTAGATACGCTTAAATTAACCTTCAAGTTCTCCTTAAGTTAATGAATTGGATGGAAAAGCGCATACAACAATTCAAAGCATTCCTCAAAGGTTCCTTACGTGATGAGCACAATAAAGATACAATCAAGAATCATGAAGCACAATGAGAACTATAAGTGTTGACGAGGCATTCGTTACTATGATGAGCATGAAACTAGTGCCAAGAATTCATTCAACGCGATCGTTTTCAAGCGATCTTCACTACTTGTGATTATAAGATTGTAACTATTAGGTGAAACTCCCTCATAATCTAGCATTATATTCATGCATGAAAACTAAGCGTGCACTCTCAATCAACATACACAAATAAGTTATCAATCAAGTAGATGAACGAATTGAATCCGCAACTTATGAAATAACAACTGAATGTAATCAAATCATATTGCAAGCATGTACATGGTTTCGAATCACCCCCCAACTAAGGGGGTTTAGTTCCTCATTCTTGCAATACAAAGATACATAAAATTAGACATTAAAATCAAAGGAAAGAAAACACCTAAAATGCTCCAACTTGGTAGCAAGTGCATCCAAGATTCCTCCTTTCCCTTGCTTGCGGCATGAAGCTTGTGGACAGATTTTTGGGTGGATTTATGGTGTAGAATGGATGGGGAATTTTGTGGAAGGGTTTAGGGTGAGAGTGGAAGAGTGTTTGATGGTTGGGGAGTGGTAGAGAACTAGGCAAAGAGGGTGGAAGAAGGTGGAGTGGCTGTTATGTTTTCTAGGCACTAGAATGGTGTTTTTGGGGTGTTTTGCTTCCTAGGGTGTGTATGGACGAATTTCTGTGATAAAATGATGAATATGGGGGATTGTTCTTTGGCCAAGGGGTGTAAACATGTATTTATAGGCCCCCAAAAACCTTAGAAAATCAGGTTAGGTTAAGGATGAAATGCATGGTAATTTGTGTGTGTGGTGTGCAATGGTCCAAGGGTGAAAATGAAGTGATGATGCAAAGTGTGAAGGGTAAAATGGAGTGGTCTTGAAGCTAGGGAGCATGAATGATTGTGTACATTGCATAGAGATGGAAAGGGAGGTGAAAATGTGTCAATAAATGGGTCAAAGGGGCAGCAACATGTGGTACACAAGGCATGGGATTCCAAATGTGAATGATGAAGCATCAATTGGTGCATGTAATGGATGTAAATGTTGTCTAAAATCTAATGAGTGAAGGGAACAAGAGGTATCAAGCAATTGAGTGTAATAATTAAATGAATTGAAGCATGAAATTAGAAATTATGTAGGGGACAAGAGTGATCAAGCATGGCATGGAATCCAAAGGGAATTCTATGTGGTTTGCATGGCAAGGAATGCAAGTTGGGGTGACAGATTTTTGGGCTGTTTTCTTCATCTTTTGGACCATAATTCTTCATATTCTTGGCCTCTTTAGTTCTCAAATTCGTCCATCCACTTGGCCCATGCATTTGCTATCCATTCCAAGCCCGAAACATGCTCCAAAGGCCTCCAAAATGCATCTTCTTGCATACTTTGTACTTAGAGTCTGAAAACACACGAAAATGACTTTAAACATTAAAATAACTAAGGAAACACGACATAAATGCACAAGAACAAGCCAACTAAGTCGCATAAATATGCTCCTATCACATTCGCCAGAAGCCAGACGAGTCATTACGTATGTATGCTAGCCGCTTTAGCCATGAGTATTCCTGTTGTGTTGAGGCAGACGACAAGACTGCCCTCAAAGCCTTCACGGCAGGCCTACGAAACTGTTTCTTTAAGTACATAATCAATGCCAACACTTGGAAGACTTACTCTGAGGTGATGGCGCATACTTATAACCATGCCTCCGCCGAGGCAAGGACATACTAAGAGAAACCCTCAACAACCATCCCCTATAAGCAAGTGGGAAGTGGAAGCCAGACCCACCCAAATGAGAAGACCTCAACTTTCCAAACGACAACGGTGCCTCTCCCTGCCTTACTTAATACTTCACCAAGTCAACAGACATATTAATCTCAGGGCAAAAGGAAATATTTCCATCCTTACCATTCCCATTTTAGTAAAAGGAGTAAGGGACACTATCGCGATAACCAAGGGTATCGCCACGATAATGCCCGTCCCCACGCAGTCAACACAGTGGGCCAAGTACGTGTCAGGACATGCCCTACCCCGAGGTATGAGACATACACACCTTTGAACGCCACATGCATGGCCATTTACCCCAGCATAGCACACCTGATACCGAAGCCAATGCCGAGGCAGTCTGGTTACAAGCCCACTAAGAACACGGGCACGTTTTGTTGTTACCACAAACATAATGGCCATGACGGCGAAAAGTGTATCACCCTTCGTGATCATATTGAAGCTTTGGTGCGTGAAGGAAAAATTGATCGATTCCTCATTCACCATTCAAAGGATAACCGTAACCAATGCCAAGTGAATGTGATATATTCCATAAGCGGCGGCACACCCATATCTAAATCTTCTAATAGGGGTATGAAAAACAGCGAACGAGCTTTAAGGCTTGGCCACCAAGTGTTTCACGTGGAAGACATCAGGGGAGACAAGTATCAAAAGCCTAACTGGGATCCAATATGTTTCTACCCTGAGGAAGAAAGAGGTATCATCTACCCTTACAACGACCCACTGATCATGGAGGCTCACATAGCCAACTTTGAAGTAAGACGAATCCTGGTAGACACGGGGGCTTCAGTTAATATCATGTTTGCTGAAGCTTTCAGGGCACTTAATGTAGCTGAACATTTGCTCGATCACTCGATTTCTCCTCTGATAAGCTTCTCCGGTGATATCGTGCAACCTATAGGGAGCATACACTTACCTTTCACCATTGGTACAAGCCCTTACACATATACCATTACCACTAACTTCCTGGTAGTTGATTGCCCAATGGCATACAATGTCATTTTTGAACGCACAGGCATCAATGATCTCAAGGCCATGGTATCCACACATATGTTGTTAATGAAATTTCCAACCCCCTATGGCAATGGTTACATTAAAGGAGATCAACTTAGTGCACGGTCATGTTACAACACTTCGATCAAGCAACAACACCTGCTTGTGCCCAAGGAAATCTTTTCTATACATGACCAAGTCATAAAGACCAGCCTGGACGAAGCCAACTGGGATCTTCACAGTGGCAACAGTCATCCCGACGATCCTCGAGATGACTCTTTCACCCAGCAAGCACAACCCGCTAAAGAGCTGGATAAGGTTTCTATATAAAAACATTATCCAGATCGCATGGTAAAGATTGGCACCACCTTGTCACCACCCATTCGGTTGGCATTGATCTCTTTTTGGCAAAAGAAAACTGAGGTCTTCGCCTGGTCATACAAAGACATGCCAGACATCTCTCCAGATATCATATGTCATCGCTTGAGTATTGACCCCAAGACCAAGCCGGTGAGACAAAAGCAAAGATCTTATGACGCTAAACGATACGAAGCAATGAAGGCAGATGTTGAAAAACTCAAAGGCATAAGCTTTGTCCGCGAAGTCAATTACCCAAATGGGTAGCAAATGTGGTCTTTGTTAAGAAAAATCCGACCAAAGAAAGTCTCATACTCCAAAAGATCTTGTGGAGAATGTGTGTCGACTACACCGACCTAAACAAAGGATGCCCAAATGATAGGTTTCCTCTTCCTCTCATTGACATACTTATAGACTATACGGCAGGGTGTGAACTCCTGAGCTTCATGGATGCTTACTTAGGATACAACCAAATCCTCATGAACCCTTCGGACCAAGAGCACACAGCCTTCACTACTGATGAGGGACTATATTGTTATAAAGTCATGCCTTTTGGCCTAAAGAATGTAGGAGCGACTTATCAGATACTAGTCAATTCAATGTCCGCCGAACAGATTGGGAAGAGCATGGAAGTTTACGTTGATGATATGCTAGTCAAGAGTAAACATATTGACCAACACATCACCAACCTATCTGAAACTTTCACCATTCTGAAGAGGTATCGAATGAGGTTGAACCCCAACAAATGTTCCTTCGGTGTAGACTCTGGCAAATTCTTAGGTTTCATCATAAGCCAACGAGGCATTGAGGCTCGTCCATAGTCTAATGGACAAGTCGAAGCCATCAACAAAATAATCAAGCGAACTTTGAAAACCAGCTTGGACAAGGCTAAAGGTTGTTGGCCAGAATTTGTACCCCAAGTTCTTTGGTCATACCGCACTTCGTATCAGACATCAACACGAGAAACCCCATTCAAACTTGCCTTTGGTACAGAGGCAGTTGTCCTAGTTGAGCTTGAGCAAGCAACGTTCCGAGTCCAGAACTACGTACAAAGTGAAAATGACGAACAACTTACCCTCAACTTAGATCTAGTCAAGGAACACAGAAATCAAGCTCACTTGAGGAATGTCGCCTACAAGCAGCGCATCTTCAACTACTATCACTTAAGGGTCAAACTTCGTTCTTTCAAAGTGGGGAACTGGGTATTGAAGAAAAGATTACTCTACGACAAAGTCCCGAGTGAAGGAACACTTAGTCTAAACTGGGATGGACCGTTTGAAGTTGTTGGCATCAGTCGCCCTGGCTCCTACAAGCTTAGAAGCTTTGATGGCAAGACCCTTGGCCATCCATGGAACGCTGATCACTTAAAGTACTATTACAAGTAAACTCACATTGTACAATTGTTTAGCTTCAGCCGTTCGGCATCCTATGTAACGAATACTATTTGACATGAATTCAATAAAGAGGTGATTTAGACAACTCGGTCCTAATCCTCTTACATTCTTAGCAATGAAACACTAAGGTTCAAACCTTCAACATGAATGCTTCCAACATGAAACAAAGTATAAGTATATGTCAACAAGACTATACAAATAAACGAATAGCTTCACAGTATATTCGTTCAATCATACATTCCAACACATTCATACATAAGCCAACTGTGTTTCAAAAGAGTTCAACATACTTTGTGTTATTCGACACTTGCTACAATGTGCCTCGACACCTTGCCCTTATTCTCACTAACCAGGTGATGAAATGTGAAGAAGGAACTCATCTTCATGCCACCAATCAGGTGATGAAATTTACAACCCGTACTCTCCTTCATGTCACCAACCAGGTGATGAAATGTACAACCTGTACTCTAATATCATTTGGCAACTTGCCACTCATGTCATCAACCAGGTAAAGAAGGAACTCATTTTCAAGCCACCAACCAGGTGATGAAATGTACAACCCGTACTCTCCTTCATGCCACCAACCAGGTGATGAAATGTACAACCCATACTCTAATATTATTTGGCAACTTGTCATTCATGCCACCAACTGGGTGAAGAATGACTCATCCTCTTGCCACCAACCAGGTGATGAAATGTGATGAAAGGTGATGAAGGAACTCACTTTCGTACCATCAACCAAGTGATGAAAGCAACTCATCATTCATTCCACCTACGAAAACACGAGTGGTACAACTTGTAACATGTGAACTCCTAGCATTCACAAATAATAAAAAACCCTCAAGCTTGACAACTCAACTAGGGGAGCACTTATGCCCAATAAGAGTTATAGTCACTAACAAAGTCTAATTGCAAGCCAACAACAACTTCAGTGCATGGCATACGAAGATCAAGCTATTAAGCCCTTTTGCATCTGCTTCAGACATTTCTCCTCTGTAACAATGCAAACACTACAACTTGTACAAAGCTTCACACACTCTTGATCAAGACAGTGTGAAGCAAAACCAATTTATGGTGCCAACAAGAGCTTCATCAAAGGATTTTAACGACAATTCTCAAAAGCTTCACACACTCTTGATCAAGAAAGTGTGAAGCAAAACCAATTTATGGTGCCAACAAGAGCTTCATCAATGGATGGCAACCACAATTCTCAAAAGCTTCACACACTTTTAATCAAGACAGTGTGAAGCAAAACCAATTTATGGTGCCAATAAGAGCTTCATCAAATGAGTTCAACCACAATCCTTAAAAGCTTCACACACTCTTGGTCAAGACAATGTGAAGCAAAACCAATTTATGGTGCCAACAAAAGCCTCATCAAATGAGTTTAACCACAATTCTCAAAAGCTTCACACACTCTTGATCAAGACAGTGTGAAGCATGACTAATTTATGGTGCCAACAAGAACTTCATCAAAGGAGTTCAACCACAATTCTCAAAAGTTTCACACACTTTTGATCAAGACAGTGTGAATCAAAACCAATTTATGGTGTCAACAAAAGCCTCATCAAAGGAGTTCAACCACAATTCTCAAAAGCTTCACACATTCTTGATCAAGACAGTGTGAAGCAAAACCAATTTATGGTGCCAACAAAAGCTTCATCAATGAAGGGCAACTACAATTCGTAGAAAGCTTCACACACTCTTGATCAAGAATGTTCGAAGCAAATTCAATTTATATGGTTCATCCAAACCTTCGACTACTACAAGGTGTGGCTTGCATCATAACCTCTTGCTCAACAGTGTGGAAGCAAAATTTGTATATGTTGTCTCTCCCACATTTTCAAATTTCAAATTTTCCCAGGAAAAAAAAAAGGAATTGGGAAATTCAACAAATTTCTAGTTTTCCCAAAAAAAAAAAGAAAAAAAAAGGAAATTGGGAAATTCAACAAAGCTTCACCACAAAAGCTTCACCAACAAAAGCTTCATCAATGGAGGACAACTACAAATTCTCAAAAGCTTCACACTATCTTGATCAAGATAGTGTGAAGCAAAATCAATTCATGGTACCCAACAAAGCTTCACCACAAAAGCTTCACCAACAAAAGCTTCATCAATGGAGGACAACTACAAATTATCAAAAGCTTCACACTATCTTGATCAAGATAGTGTGAAGCAAAATCAATTCATGGTACCCAACACAAGGTTTAACTCCAAAGCTTCACCTACAAAAGCTTCAACTCCAAAGCTTCACCGACAAAGCTTCAACTCCAAAGCTTCACTTACAAAAGCTTCAACTCCAAAGCTTCACTTACAAAGCTTCAACACAAAAGCCTCACCCACAAAAGCTTCACCCACAAAAAGCTTCACCTACAAAAGCTTCACCCACAAAAGCTTCACCCACTACAAAAGCTTCACTCATTATAAAAGCTTCACTCACTACAAAAGCTTCACTTACAAAAGCTTAACCCACAAAAGCTTCATCCACCACAAAAACTTCACCTACAAAAGCTTCACCCACTACAAAAGCTTCACCCACTACAAAAGCTTCACCCACTACAAAAGCTTCACGCATTATAAAAGCTTCACCCACTACAAAAACTTCACCCACAAAAGCTTCACCCACAAAAGCTTCATCCACCACAAAAACCTCACCTACAAAAGCTTCACACACTGTCGATCAAGATAGTGTGAAGCAAAATCAATTCATGGTACCCAACAAAGCTTCAACACCAAAGCTTCACCTACAAAGCTTAATATATATATATATATATATATATATATTTGGAAATTCGAAAATTCAGAAATTTGGAAAGTCGAAAATTCGAAAATTTGAAAAAAAAATTAAAAAAAAAATTGCCTAGCCTTCATAACAAATATATATGAATGAGGTGTTTTGGGCTATCACTTAGAAAGGAAATGCCTCATTCGTCAACTCTCTCGACCGAAGACTTGGGGGACTCCTACCATATGCTACTGCACCTTGATACTCGGAAGTCTCATGACCACTCAGTGACTTGTATTTTTCAAGTCTCCAAACGAGAATTTTTCCTCACTCGGGAAATTAAGGGAGCACTACCTCAACATACATGTTTCACTCACAAAGCTTCAACATACAAGCTTCAACAAAAGAAAAATTCAAAGAACTTGTGAAGAAGGATTTGGTGTATTTAACACAATACGTTGAAATGAAGCAAAACTTATTTATTGATATCTCCGATAAGTTACAAATATGTACTTATACATGAATCAAAATAAACAAACAAGAGGGAGCCTTCACAAAGGTTGCTCATGAGAAGTCTCAGTAGTCGGTAGAGCCCCAAAAATAGTAGGCACCAGAGGGTGATCATTCGGAGCCTCAGTACTGGGCAGAACCCCAGAATGAGGAGGCACCGAAGGTTGATCATTTGGAGCTTCATTACACGGTACAGCCCTAGAAGACGAAGGCAATAAATGCCTTTGGAACAAACCCACAAACTTCTGATGATCAAGTGACCATCAGATTTCTGCAGCTGGTCAAGCTTCCTCTTCATGTTTGTATCATAGTCATGTGCGAGTCTGTGCAACTGTTTATTCTCATGCTTGAGCCCTCTAATCTCTTGTTTGAGACTTATCACTTCAGCCGTCAATGATTCAACTTGGCGAGTTTGAGCAAATAGGTGTTGGGCCATATTAGACACAGAATCTACACATTGAACACTGAGAGCCAGAGAATCTTTAACAGCCAACTCATCAGACCGTTTGGACAGTAGTCTGTTATCTTTGAAAGTGAGTAGGTTCCTGGCCACCACCGCAACGGTCATATCATTCTTTATCACAGAATCCCCAACGGTAAGAGGACCAGTATGGGATAAGAAGAATGGGCGCCATATGTTGTCTTGAGGAGACATGGCTACCTCTTCACCAAAGTTCAAGTCAAAACGACGGTCGGATGGGTAAGACATTTTCAAAAATGATGAAAGAGAAATGAGGTCCAATAAATCTCTGAAGTACAAAAGCAAGGGAAAAATTCCTACAAGCAATAACTCTCTGAACGTACTTCTTGCACACAAATGGTGCCCCTATAAAAGAAAGGGCATCATGGCCGTTTGTTCAAAAATCGAAGAGGCACCACTCTCTGGATTTCGACAATCCCCACATGCAACATCAGCTCCTCAGGTACCACAGATAACTTTGCCAAAGATCTCTGACAAAATTTAGACACATAAATTTTGAAGGTCCAGCTACCCTACCATTACCCACAAGGGTAAAGGAACATCACCACTGCTTGATAACTGGCAAGTCCTTATGTGTGTCAACCTCCGTGCTCCGTGGCAAGGCAGGCTGACAAAAATGCCGAACCTTTACTCACATCGAGAAAACACTCCCAACAGAATTACTTTCTCAAAAATCGAAGAGGCACCGCTCCCCGAATCTCGATTGCCAGACTCTCACTAGGATTGCTTTCTCAAAAATCGAAGAGGCACCGCTACCTGAATCTCAAGAGCCAGACTCCCACCAGGATTACTTTCTCAAAAATTGAAGAGGCACCGCTATTCGAATCTCGAGAGCCAGACTCCTACCAAAATCGTTTTCTCAAAATTTGAAAAGGCACCGCTCTCTAAACCTTGAGAGCCAGATCCCCAATAAGATTGCTTGTTCAAAAATCGAAGAGGCAACGTTCTCCGAATCTCGAGAGCTAGACTCCCACCAGGATTACTTTCTCAAAAATTGAAGAGGCACCGCTATTCGAATCTCGAAAGCCAGACTCCTACCAGGATCGTTTTCTCAAAAATCGAAGAGGCACCGCTTTCTAAACCTTGAGAGCCAAATCCCCAATAAGATTGCTTGTTCAAAAATCGAAGAGGCAACGCTCTCCGAATCTCGAGAGCCAGACTCTCACCAGGATTACTTTCTCAAAAATTGAAGAGGCACCGCTATTGGAATCTAGAGAGCCAGACTCCTACCAGGATTGTTTTCTCAAAAATCGAAGAGGCACCGCTCTCTAAACCTTGAGAGCCAGATCCCTAATAAGATTGCTTGTTCAAAAATCGAAGAGGCAACGCTCTCCGAATCTCTAGAGCCAGATCCCCAACAGGATTACTTGTTTGAAAACCGAAAAGGCACCGCTCTCCAAACTTCGAGAGCCAGATTTCCTTGGATAAAGCTTGTCTACAATCTTCACACGCAACATCAGCTTTCCAGATACCACAGACCATTTTTTCAAAGTGCTCTGACAAAGTTAAAACACATGAATCTTGCAGCTCACACTACATTGCTATGAACGAGAAGGGTAAAGGAACAACGTTACCACTCGCTGTTTGGACAATTCTTCCATATGCCGACCTTCATCCTCTACAGCCAGGAAGACCTGCAAATAAAAAAAAAATTCTCAACTTTTCTTCACATCTGAGAGGGCACTCTCAGCAGAGTCTTTCGAAATACTCAGCTTCTTTTCCCCTGATAATGCCTTTGCAAATAAGCCACACTAGAGCAAGAGTATCTTATATCATCAGGGTTAAAAGTAAGAGTATCTTATATCATGCTTTTTCCCTGTCTTTTCCTTTGGCTTTGTTCTTACCTGTAAGACAATGAGAAGGAAAGCAATCAGTCAGGACTTGGAATCAAGCTTCCAGTCAGGAACCCCTTGCCTGATTACTTACTTGGCATTGCTCTCGAGTACTCATCTTCAATATCTTATACTTCCAGAGAAGATACCACATCTGTCTAAGGAACAGATAGGGCAAGTGAGAAGGATACAAGGAAGCATGTGGAGACAAGCGTAACAAAAAACGTGCTGATACATCCACTACTTTGTCAACAGAAAAAGTATCCCATATCATCAGGGTCGAACGTACTCTAGATTTGATGGACTTGTTTTGACCCTCAAATTCTTGAGTCAGCCTTATACTCTTGAGGAAACCAGAAAACCCTCCAGCCCAGTTCAAGAATACGTCTGTGGAAAGTTACTTCTTCAAAAGCAAAAGTATCTCATATCATCTCTTCTCCATTTGCTTCTCCTTATCCTTGTTGCTGTTTACGACACAAGGAGAATGAGAACAATCAACCAGAAGCCGAAGTCGAACCTCCGATCCAGGTTGCTTGCTTGGAAGTCTGATTGCTTACCTTGTATGTTACCTCCTTCAGTAAATCTCCTAGCTCGGCGACTTGGGGGACTTCTACTATAGGGTTTGTATCGCACTTGACCAAGCCCGAAACTACAAGTAAGCATAAAGTGAAATTGATACATTACCTTGTGCATCTTCATTGGTTAAAGATACCATCCCTGGATGGAGGAAAAGTACTTCCAGAGAAGATGTCACATCTACATATGAGACAGATAAAGCAAGTGAAAATGATACCACAGTTCGGTACTTAGAAGTTTCGTGATTACTCAATGGCTTGGATCTTGCAAGTCCCCAACCGAGGAGCTTCCCTCACTTGGGAACTTAGAGCTTCCCTCACTAGGGAACTTAGGGGAGCACTGTTTGTACCATACTTGACCAATCCTGAAACTACTGAGCACTGGTCAACGTTATACCGTCAAGGACCCAGAAGAGTTTCCCTTCAACCAGGAGGCCAATCACAGCATGACACGCGTCGACATCAGAAGCCAATCATAGCGCGACACGTGTCAACATTAGAAGCCAATCACAACACGACACGTGTCAATGTCAGAATGAAACTAGAAACTCTCTTCTATAATTTCACAATATTTCCTAATGTCATTTGTACTAAATCATTCACTTGTACTCACTAAAGGAGAGCTTGAACCTATGTACTTGTGTAAACCCTTCACAATTAATGAGAACTCCTCTACTCCGTGGACGTAACCAATTTGGGTGAACCACGTACATCTTGTGTTTGCTTCCCTGTCTCTATCCATTTACATACTTATCCACACTAGTGACCGGAGCAATCTAGTGAAGGTCACAAACTTAACACTTTCTATTGTACTAAAGTCCTCATTGATTTTGTGCATCAACAGATTTTATGGTGGAACCTCAATTTCATCAATATATACATATGCTTTGTTTGATCTATTTACCTTTCAGAACAAGGGATTAAAATATTTAAGCTACTAGGGTTAGCTCAGTAGTGAGGATTACCAGAGATTTAGAGTAAGCTTTGAAATATATAATTGCTGGGTATACGTACTTGTCCTCCTTTTCAATGATTTTCTTATAATTTGAGAGGAAAACTAATAAAAATGGCTTGAAAACTTTGAGTTTTAATGATAATGACAAAATAAAATGTAAAGTGAATAGTACCAGGATTGACTTTTTAGTGTAAAAATGTGGTTTTTCGTTAAAGTGAACAGTACCGAATGCTTTTCGTTAAAGTTCCCTAATTTGAGTGCATGTGTGGACACTGGACACAGATGGCAGCAACTGCGATTTGTCAGAAGAGAAGAATCTGCTCCCAAGTTGTTTTTATGGCAAATGTGAAAGTTTGAGATTGCGTTTATATACTTCCAACGCAGCTCGACAGCCTCCTTTGGTGAAGCCTTGGATTTTACACTAGATACCACCCAATATTTTTTCAATTCTATCCATGGCTAAGCTATGACCCATATTTTGGCATTTATAAATAAATTCCCCACCCATTGTCAACCGCTTTAAACTGAAAATAAAATAATTCAACGTAAATAAAGTCTGTGTGAAAGAACAAGGCTTTTTGTTATTATTATTATTATTATTATTATTTTAAAAAATGACAGTAGGTTATATATTTCAATCTCTCAACTTCCCTAATCTTTTATTGATTAGCATGGATGAATGTAGATGTTAGGAATAAGTCAATTTCATCTCCACTTTAGGAGCTATATATGAATTAAATGGTTAGTCAAGAAATTAGATATAAGATCCTTTTAAGTTGACACAATCTCGAAAGTGAAATCTACATCGGGGAAAAAGAGACTTTGCATATGCTTAAGGAGTTGAATTACTTCTCATATTGTCAATTAGTTTTATGATAGAACCTAGAGTTTGGCAACTCTTATATTGACAATTAATTTTATAGTGAAGCATCAATTAAGGTACTACTAAGATAAATCCCATATCGCAGTGAATTAAGAGAAAAAAAAATATGGAGAAGAGAGATATATTGAGTAACTTCTCCACTTGGAGTTACACTCGGGGCCTTACTAGATGCGGACTGTTTTCCTCTCAATGATAAAGATGATCCCCCACTTTTATTAGGCACTTCTATGACTGCTAATGTCACATGATGCGTAAGATGCCATAGTATGTTGATATCTAAGGTTTACCAATTACCCTAATAGTAATATACTAGAAGATGTGACGATCGAAAGTTGACAATATTATATCGATATAACTAACCCTACTTCTAACAAACATTTCAGAGTTGAAAGATCACCAAACATTAATTCCAGCCTGAATTTGTCTGGAGACTTTTAATTATCAGCTCTGGCTCCAATAGTATTCATAACATTAGTGAAGTAGTTGATTGAAATTCAATAAACCAACCTACTTGAACTAAAAAAGTTTGACGCATTAATAAAGCAATAATGTTTGGGTACTAAAAAATGAGTAAGGATTCGTATTCAAAATTCTTCGTGTTCAAAACACAGAACTTTGTGCTTATGATCAGAACCGTTCATATTATGAATCATTTTGTAAAAATTATCTCCGCAAAAATGAATTAAAACTAAGGTCGTTTAGTTAATCTATTGCAAATATATATAGACCGTTCGTAATGCTTTTACAAATTTTGTTAATCTATTTTTATATAATTAGATGACTCAACGACTTTAGTTTTAATAGATTTTTTGCAGAGACGATTTTTATAGAGTGATTTATAATATGAAAAGATTCGATCATAAGTACGAAGTTCTATGAATAGATAACGAATAGTTTTAAGTAGAAACTTCTACTCATCTTTTGATAGCCAAATATTATTCCATATAGATATGTCAAATTATAATATACAGTTACTGACTAGTTAGTGTTCAATTTTACTTGTTTCGTACCTGTGGTCCAATAATATTAAAAAAACCTGTCATTTTAATTTGAGAAGTGTTATGACACTCCAAATCTCATTTTACACTTCAAATTTTCTATAATTAGAAAGAAAAATACACTTGTGATGAGTGTATAATGAATTTTTTTGATAGCTAATAACAATTCCCTTTAATTTTCTTAAAAAAACTTTGCTATCATTGTAACCAAACATCCAAATTTTTCCTTCAAACCCGTTGTGACAACCCGTCCCTAATTTTACGTTTTTATTAACTTTAAAGCGTGAATTTACGAAAATACCCAAGAGGCAAGGACTTTGACTTCCGTTGACCATTGGTTTAAGAGATGTAGGACTTATTCTTTTAAAGTATTTAAGTAATACTCGTCACTACGAACACATAGGTGAAAACCGTTTACGAGTCCGGATTATAACGGTATAGTTACAAACGTTTGAAATTGGTTACTTATTTTTTTTGTTAAGTAATTTTGAACTCCCACCATGTGGGAATGGTAACCAATCTGAGGTGAGGAAGGGATATAAGTGACCAATCAGAATTTAGGTGGAGGAGCCCAATCTGAAATCAGGAAAAAAAACAAAGAAAGAAAAAAAAAGTAGCCTTCCCGTCAACCCACCCCACCGCGAGCTCCCATTTTCCAAGGCCGATTCCAGCCAACTCCGGTGGAGTTTTTCGACGCCACCACCACCATCTTGAAGCTCTCATTCCCCTCTACAAAACCCAACCAAGAACCACCTTTATAAACCACCATATGTGGTGGGGCGAAGCCATGAAATATGACGCGTCAAAACCGTGTCTTGCCACTCTTTTCAAATTTTCAGCGAATCGGCAAAGCAATGGCCGATGCCACCACTTGGTCTTTGTAGCCCATCATCCCATGAGAAAATCTCAACCAACCTTGACCTCGTTGGACCACTGTAGACGACGAATCGACGCCGGAAAGCTTTAGGCACCCGCCGGCTTTGTGGGAAAAAATTGACCATCTTCCGTCCACTTTTGGACTTCATGGCAGGTATAAAAGTTGTTCCACTTAATGAGATCTTCATTTCTGTGAAGTTTGAGAAGAAATAGTTGGTTTTTCCGGCGAGTTGGGGCGGCCGACCGCCACCCACGGTGCCGCGTGGCCAAGGGGCCGTCGATGCTATTTTTAGGCTAAATTAGATGTCTTGAGTTCAGTTTTGATGTTAGTATGACATTGGTTGATTGTTTGAACCTAAATTCTTTATGATATGTTACTTGGTAAAAATATGAATCGACGATCTGACCGTTGGATCATCACCAAACTTTAATACGTTATAGTATGTAATATTTGAGGACCATAGGAACTTACAGATCGGGAATCCGATATACAGATCTTCCCCAATTGAATTTGAAAGTTCATGAAATAAAAGGTTAACTGCCACTTAGTTTTGGCAAGTAGCGGAGATTCGACCATTGGATCGTAATGGGATTTTAGAATGTTGTTCTAGAGATATAATGTGGATCTTTGGAAGCAATGGATCGGAAATCCGTGATGCAGATCTTCCAAATTGAATTACGTAGGGATGTGTTTTATGTAAATTGTGTATTTTATCGGTACGAACTCTGAGATATGATTTGATAATTGGTTATAGGCAACAATGGTTCATGATGTCTCGATATGCGTGCTAGGGAGTCGTAGCGCGGACCTCAGGTAAACGGTCTTTTCCTTTTTATTGTATATTATATATATATATATATATATATATGATTGACTATTCCACAATGTTTATAAATTGCTTATTGCGTATAATTATTGTGAATGCTTTGAAGTACTATTGTGAACTACGAATGGCTTGATCCCTGTTTAGGGTACGTAGGCAGTCTAATGAGACGTTAGATGCAACCATACAATAATTGAAACAAAAACCTTGTTTGGGAATTGAGTAAAGTGAAGGAAATTGGTGAAAATATGAGATTTAACCTTATGTTTTTAGTGATTGGATGTTGGTCATAAATCAATGTGGAAGGAATCAAGAAATTGAAATAAGGAAACGTAAGTAATGATAGTTAATTAAACTAGTGTTTAGTTGGACTTATCCCATACAATTATTTTCGAAAATAAATAATTCAGTAGTAGGGCGTTATAGATTGTGCATTTTACGCCACATTATACATATATATATATATGTATATATTGGAAAAATGCTATAACATGGTTGAGTATTGGATTGTATCATGGTTTATCTATATGTATATTACCTGCACATAATTATTGTAAATGCTTTGAAGTGCAAAGGCGAATGCAGGACACTCAGGTAAGTTCAGGTGAGTTTATGGTATTAGTTGAAATGATCGAGTGATGGCATGACTATATTATGTTTTAGGCAACTCCGACATTGTCGTACAGGTTGCCTATGAGTTGTATATGTCATATAAGATGCATTTAGAGCTTATAAACCTGCACCTCGGTGTTAGTACTCCCGCCCGTGACCAGGGCACAATTCTTCACGTGATGTTCACCTCCCGCACCTCATGCTCACCTTGGATCCAAGGTAGGTGCACAGTCATGTCGTACAGACCATTATAGGTGGTTTCGACTCGTAGGTGACCGCGATTATTCGCACAGTCTTCATGTGATTGTAGCACTTGAGCGTATTTAATTACACCTAGTCATGTCGTACCGACCATTTTAGGTGGTTCTAACTCGTGTGCAGGTATACTTATTGAGCTATGGATAAGCCATACAGGTCACTAGAGTTGACTCCGACTTATGAGCTAGCATATATGATGAAATATTTGATGAGCTAGCATATGTGATGAAATATGTAATGAGCTAGCATATGTGATGAAATATTAGGCCTGACAAATGGGTCGTGTCAGTCGTGTTCGTGTCATTTTCGTGTAACACCTGTTATCTTAATGGGTCGTGTCGTGTCACACATGTTATCTTAATGGGTCCTTAACAGGTCGGGTCACTTTACCCAACGGGTAAAGTGACCCGACCCGTTATGACCCGTTAAAAAAAATATTTTTTTTTCTTAAATTTGCACATACCACACATTGTCACATAAATAATACTTCAAAACATTAAAACACATTTGTCGTTTAAGGACTACATCTACACTCGAAAATAAGAGCCTCATAAAAAATACATCCATACACTACTAATCTATTACAAATATTAAATGTGCAAGGATATGACAAATGAAACCGTTTTTGTTTTCAAGGTTGTGAAGCCTTTCTCAAAAGTTTAAACATTGCCAATGGAACTCAAAACTTAATGAAAGTGACCCACTAGAGTGTTTATTCGTACTCTCATTAAGTATAACATAAGATTTTGTGGTATCCACTAGTGTAAATATTTTAAATTGAAGATCGAATTCATTCATTGTATTCATATAGGGTCAAGGAGTGTAGTTGTAAAAAATCATCAAAATCGGAGTTAAAATAACCGTTAAATTGTGATTTTTCGTATATAACCGTCGAAAAGTTTTGTCCCGTTACTTAATCTTTAAATATTTGTTTTTTGAAATTTTTTGGCGTACAAACAAGTATGACGGTTAGATCGTTGAAACTAGTTTCGTAGAATGCGTATCTCATCAAAACAATAGATTCACTAATACTTAAGAGTTTATTCTTACTTTCATTAAGTATAACATAAGATTTTGTAGTATCCACTAATGTAAATATTTTAAATTGAAGATCGAATTCATTCATTGTATTCATATAGGGTCAAGGAGTGTAGATGTAAAAAATCATCAAAATCGGAGTTAAAATAACCGTTAAATCGTGATTTTTCGTTTTTAACCGTCGAAAAGTTTTGTCTCGTTACTTGATCTCTGAATGTTTGTTTTTTGCAATGTTTGGCATATGCAATCTCGAAGTATATACAAACATGTTTGACGGTTGGATCGTCGAAACTAGTTTCATAGAATGCGTATCCCATCAAAACAATAGATTCACTAACACTTAAAGATTTTATTTATACTTTCATCAAGTATAACATAAGATTTTGTGGTATCCACTAGTGTAAATATTTTAAATTGAAAATCGAATTCATTCACTGTATTTATATAGGGTCAAGGAGTGTAGCTGTAAAAAATCATCAAAATCGGAGTTAAAATAACCGTTAAATCGTGATTTTTTGTTTATAACCGTCGAAAAGTTTTGTCTCATTACTTGATCTGTGAATGTTTGTTTTTTGGAATTTTTGGCATATGCGATCTCGAAGCATATACAAATAAGTTTGACGGTTGGATCGTTGAAATTAGTTTCGCAAAATGCGTATCTCATCAAAACAATATATTCACTAACACTTAAAGAGTTTATTAATATTTTCATTAAGTATATCCACTAGTGTAAATATATTAAATTCAAGATCGAATTCATTCATTGTATTCATATAGGGTCAAGGAGTGTAGCTGTAAAAAATTATCAAAATCGGAGTTAAAATAACCGTTAAATCGTGATTTTTCGTTTTTAACCGTCGAAAAGTTTTGTCGCTTTACTTGATCTCTGAATGTTTATTTTTTACAATTTTTGGCATATACAATCTCGAAGTATATACAAACACGTTTGTCGGTTGGATCGTCGAAACTAGTTTCGTAGAATGCATATCCCATCAAAACAATAGATTCACTAACATTTAAAGATTTTATTCATACTTTCATCAAGTATAACATAAGATTTTGTGCTATCCACTAGTGTAAATATTTTAAATTGAAGATCGAATTCATTCATTGTATTCATATAGGGTCAAGGAGTGTAGCTGTAAAAAATTATCAAAATCGGAGTTAAAATAACCGTTAAATCGTGATTTTTCGTTTATAATCATCGAAAAGTTTGGTCTCCTTACTTGATCTCTGAATGTTTTTTTTTTTTTGCAATTTTTGGCATATACAATTTCGAAGTATATACAAACATGTTTGACGGTTGGATCGTCGAAACTAGTTTCGTAGAATATGTATCCCAACAAAACAATAGATTCACTAACATTTAAAGATTTTATTCATACTTTCATCAAGTATAACATAAGATTTTGTGCTATCCACTAGTGTAAATATTTTAAATTGAAGATCGAATTCATTCATTGTATTTATATAGGGTCAAGGAGTATAGCTGTAAAAAATAATCTAAATCGGAGTTAAAATAACCGTTAAATCGTGATTTTTCGTTTATAACCGTCGAAAAGTTTTGTCCCGTTACATGATCTCTGAATGTTTGTTTTTTGAAATTTTTGACATATGCGATCTCAAAGCATATACAAACAAGTTTGACGGTTGGATCGTCAAAACTAGTTTCGTAGAATGTGTATCCCATCAAAACAATAGATTCACTAACATTTAAAGATTTTATTTATACTTTCATCAAGTATAACATAAGATTTTGTGGTATCCACTAGTGTAAATATTTTAAATGGAAGATCGAATTCATTCATTGTATTTATATAGGGTCAAGGAGTGTAGCTGTAAAAAATCATCAAAATCAGAGTTAAAATAAGCGTTAAATCGTGATTTTTTGTTTATAACCGTCGAAAAGTTTTGTCCCGTTACTTGATCTCTGAATGTGTTTTTTTTGCAATTTTTGGTATATGCGATCTCAAAGCATATACAAACAAGTTTGACGGTTGGATTGTTGAAATTAGTTTTGCAAAATGCGTATCTCATCAAAACAATAAATTCACTAACACTTAAGAGTTTATTCATATTTCAATTAAATATAACATAAGATTTTGTGGTATCCACTAGTGTAAATATTTTAAATTGAAGATCGAATTCATTCATTGTATTTATATAGGGTCAAGGAGTGTAGCTGTAAAAAATTATGAAAATTGGAGTTAAAATAACCGTTAAATCGTGATTTTTCGTTTATAACCGTCGAAAAGTTTTGTCTCGTTACTTGATCTCTGAATGTTTGTTTTTTGTAATTTTTGGCGTATGCAATCTTGAAGTATATAAAAACATGTGTGACGGTTGGATCGTTGAAACTAGTTTCGTAGAATGCGTATTCCATCAAAACAATAGATTCACTAACACTTAAGAGTTTATTCATACTTTCATCAAGTATAACATAAGATTTTGTGGTATCCACTAGTGTAAATATTTTAAATTGAAGATCGAATTCATTCATTGTATTCATATAGGGTCAAGGAGTGTAGTTGTAAAAAATTATCAAAATCGGAGTTAAAATAACCGTTAAATCGTGATTTTTCGTTTTTAACCGTCGAAAAGTTTTGTCGCGTGACTTGATCTCTGAATGTTTATTTTTTGCAATTTTTGGCATATACAATCTCGAAGTATATACAAACATGTTTGACGGTTGGATCGTCGAAACTAGTTTCGTAGAATGCATATCCCATCAAAACAATAGATTCACTAACATTTAAAGATTTTATTCATACTTTCATCAGGTATAACATAAGATTTTTTGGTATCCACTAGTGTAAATATTTTAAATTGAAGATCGAATTCATTCATTGTATTCATATAGGGTCAAGGAGTGTAGCTGTAAAAAATTATCAAAATCGGAGTTAAAATAACCGTTAAATCGTGATTTTTCGTTTATAACCATCGAAAAGTTTTGTCTCCTTACTTGATCTCTGAATGTTTTTTTTTTGCAATTTTTGGCATATACAATCTCGAAGTATATACAAACATGTTTGACGGTTGGATCGTCGAAACTAGTTGTAGACATCGAAATTTCGTAAATAAATGTTGACCGATAAACCAAAGTGTCAACGCTCATGTATTACATAAATTTTACACGTAGCGTGTGACTCAACGAAAATTGAAATGAGTTGGAAAAGTCATCAAATAGGACACGTGTCAACACCTGGCAGAAACGACTTATTTCATCTGGGATATTATATTCAAAATTAGGCATTGGAAAATTCTATAAATACAAGCCCATTTCATTCATTTAAGGGACCAATTCATATTACACCTTGAAGCTCTAAAGCTCTGAAACTCCGAAGCTCTCAAGCATCCAGGTTCCCGAAGAATCAAGAAAGCCTTCTTCGTTCTTCGTTCATCGTTCATCGTTCTTCCAAGATCAAGCCCCAACGGCCCTTTGGATCAACAATCATCCACCAATTCAAGATCAAGCCCCGACGGCCCTTGAAGAAAGTGTTCTTCGTTCTTCGTTCATCGTTCTTCTAAGATCAAGCCCCGACGGCCCCTTGGATCAACAACATCAACAAATCCACACGTCCAACCGTTCTTCAAGATCAAGCCCAAAAGCCCTTGGAGATCCGTTCATCACTATTCTTCAAAGATCAAGCCCAAAAGCCCATTTGAAGATCCGCTCAAATCCACCTTCAAGATCAAGTCCACGGCCCTTGAAGAACGTTCATCCTTAGATCAAGCCCAACGGCCCTTTGGATCAATCACACATCCACAAATACACACCTTACGGAGATCGAATCAGAGGATCAAAATAGAGAGAGATTGTAACCCAAAATCATCAAATACAAATATTTGTTTGTGCACGTTGTTCTTGTCTCTTTCGTTTCAGGAATTTTCCGTGTTCACACTAGTTTCGTAGAATATGTATCCCAACAAAACAATAGATTCACTAACATTTAAAAATTTTATTCATACTTTCATCAAGTATAACATAAGATTTTGTGGTATCCACTAGTGTAAATATTTTAAATTGAAGATCGAATTCATTCATTGTATTTATATAGAGTCAAGGAGTATAGCTGTAAAAAATCATCAAAATCGGAGTTAAAATAACCGTTAAATCGTGATTTTTCGTTTATAACCGTCGAAAAGTTTTGTCCCGTTACATTATCTCTAAATGTTTGTTTTTTGCAATTTTTGGCATATGCGATCTCAAAACATATACAAACAAGTTTGATGGTTGGATCGTCGAAACTAGTTTCGTAGAATGTGTATCCCATCAAAACAATAGATTCACTAACATTTAAAGATTTTATTTATACTTTCATCAAGTATAACATAAGATTTTGTGGTATCCACTAGTGTAAATATTTTAAATTGAAGATCGAATTCATTCATTGTATTTATATAGGGTCAAGGAGTGTAGCTGTAAAAAATCATCAAAATCGGAGTTAAAATAACCGTTAAATCGTGGTTTTTTGTTTATAACCGTCGAAAAGTTTTGTCCCGTTACTTGATTTCTGAATGTTTGTTTTTTGCAATTTTTGGCATATGCGATCTCAAAGCATATACAAACAAGTTTGACGGTTGGATCGTTGAAACTAGTTTCGCAAAATGCCTATCTCATCAAAACAATATATTCACTAACACTTAAGAGTTTATTAATATTTTCATTACGTATAACATAAGATTTTGTGGTATCCACTTGTGTAAATATTTTAAATTGAAGATCGAATTCTTTCATTGTATTTATATAGGTTCAAGAAGTGTAGCTGTAATAAATCATCAAAATCGGAGTTAAAATAACCGTTAAATCGTGATTTTTCATTTATAACCGTCGAAAAGTTTTGTCCCTTTACTTGATCCCTGAATGTTTGTTTTTTGCAATTTTTGGCATACGCGATCTCGAAGCATATACAAAGAAGTTTGACGGTTGGATCGTTGAAACTAGTTTCAAAAAATGCGTATCTCATCAAAACAATATATTCACTAACACTTAAGAGTTTATTAATATTTTCATTAAGTATAACATAAGATTTTGTGGTATCCACTAGTGTAAATATTTTAAATTGAAGATCGAATTCATTCATTGTATTCATATAGGGTCAAGGAGTGTAGCTGTAAAAAATTATCAAAATCGGAGTTAAAGTAACCGTTAAATCGTGATTTTTCGTTTATAACCGTAAAAAAGTTTTGTCCTGTTACTCTATCTCTGAATGTTTGTTTTTTGCAATTTTTGGCGTATGCGATCTCGAAGTATATACAAACATGTTTGACGGTTGGATCGTTGAAACTAGTTTTGTAGAATGCGTATCCCATCAAAACAATAGATTCACTAACACTGAAGAGTTTATTCATAATTTCATCAAGTAGAACATAAGATTTTGTGGTATCCACTAGTGTAAATATTTTAAATTGAAGATCGAATTCATTCATTGTATTCATATAGGGTCAAGGAGTGTAAATGTAAAAATTCATCAAAATCGGAATTAAAATAACCGTTAAATCGTGATTTTTCGTTTATAACCGTCGAATTTTTTTGTCCCGTTACTTGATTTCTGAATGTTTGTTTTTTGCAATTTTTTGCGTATGCGATCTCGAAACATATACAAACAAGTTTGATGGTTGGATCGTTGAAACTAGTTTTGTAAAATGCGTATCTCATCAAAACAATAAATTCACTAACACTTAAGAGTTTATTCATATTTTCATTAAATATAACATAAGATTTTGTGGTATCCACTAGTGTAAATATTTTAAATTGAAGATCGAATTCATTCATTGTATTCATATAGGGTCAAGGAGTGTAGCTGTAACAAATTATCAAAATTGGAGTTAAAATAACCGTTAAATCGTGATTTTTCGTTTATAACCGTCGAAAGGTTTTGTCTCGTTACTTGATCTCTGAATGTTTGTTTTTTGCAATTTTTGGCGTATGCGATCTCGAAGTATATACAAACATGTGTGACGGTTGGATCGTTGAAATTAGTTTCGTAGAATGCGTATCCCATCAAAACAATAGATTCACTAACACTTAAGAGTTTATTTATACTTTCATCAAGTATAACATAAGATTTTGTGGTATCCACTAGTGTAAATATTTTAAATTGAAGATCGAATTCATTCATTGTATTCATATAGGGTGAAGGAGTGTAGCTGTAAAAAATCATCAAAATCAGAGTTAAAATAACCGTTAAATCGTGATTTTTCGTTTATAACCGTAAAAAAGTTTTGTCTCGTTACTTGATCTGTGAATGTTTGTTTTTTGTAATTTTTTGCTAATGCGATCTCGAAGCATATACAAACAAGTTTGACGGTTGAATCGTTGAAATTAGTTTCGTATAATTCGTATCCCATGAAGTTCAATGGTGTGTGTGTGTGTATATATATTTATTTATTTATTAAGTAGATTTAAATCTATTTATTTTGTATGTATAATTATTATAGTTTTTAGGGGTATAAAATTTAATTTAAAATTTAATATATATATATATATATAAATATAACTATTATAGTTAATATTTTGGGGGTATAATTATTATAGTATATATAATTATTATAATTATTATAGTTAATTTAATATATATATATATATAATTATTATAGTTTTTAGGTGTATAAAATTGTTAAATTAATATATATAGTAATTATAGTATTTTTTTTAGGGTTATAAAATTATTAAATTAATATTCTGCTTATCGTGTATCGTGTTACCCACGTGTATACCCGAAACAACCCGTTATTTTAACAGGTGCTTATCGAGTTACCCGATAACGACCCGTTTCGTTATCGTGTCGACCCGAACACCTGTTAATTTCGTGTCGTGTTGTGTCGGGTTATCGGGTCGTGTCAGGAATTGCCAGGCTATGCATATGTGATGGAATATCTAATAAGCTAGCATATGTGATGAAATATGGGATGAGCTAGCATATGTGATGAAATATGTGATGAGCTAGCATATGTATGAGATATATGATGAGCTAGCATATGTGATGAGATATGAATAGTCGTACAGGTCACTATAGGTGACTCCGACTTATGAGCTAGCATTAATTGATGAGATATAATTGTCGTCGTACAGATCACCATAGGTGACTCCGACTGGCATGCTAGTATGAGTTATTAAGCACTTGATTATTTATATTGCTAATGAGATGCTGTGATGTGGTATACTTCTGGATGTAATATTAGTATACTTTTGATTTCATGTTTATCCTTAGTATGATTTTCTAGAAGCTAAACAGGTGTTACGTTGAGGGATTATATTGTTGAGAAGACTTTTATTAAAGTTTTATTTTCTGACCTCATTCTTGTTTTATCCCTCCAAGTCTAGTAGTAGAGCTTTCGTATCTACGAGGATTTTTGGCAAGTCTTGGTATTGGAGATTACCTTCAATGGTATGATTTTCAATCTACTCTACTGTACTTTACTTATGCTCTGACGTCCCGTGTGAAATGGGTTCATTTCCACTCACGGCACACTCTTGTATTTAGACACTTTTAGGTTTAAATTTATCTACTTTTTCCACATCATCACACTTTATGGCTTCGTCACCTTCCAGGTGTCGGCCAGCACAGCTCGATTCGGAGTCCTAGTGGACATTCCGGATTGCGGTGTATCACCTGTGATCAAACAAAAACCTTCTTCCTCCATCTCCCTTTACAATTAGAGCCACATATTTAGACATATTTTTGCTTCCACAATTATTCTAATGGGTAGGCTGCTATAGATAGATATATGGGTATCATGCTTGTTTCTGACTACATATATTATAAAGTACAGCAGTATATATTGATTATTGTTATCTGACCAACACGTTTATACTTAGACTGTAACATCCCACATTGTCCAGAAGAGTGGATCCTGTAAGCCTTATATGTATATTTCCATCTCTACCTAGCACGATGCATTTTGGGAGCTTACTGGCTTCGGGTTTCATCAGAACTCTGAAGTTAAGTGAGTTCGCGCGAAAGCAATCTCATGATGGGTGACCCACTGAGAAGTTCTCATGTGAGTTCCCAGAAACAAAACCGTGAGGGTGTGGTCGAGGCCTAAAACGGACAATATCGTGCTACGGCGGAGTCGAGCTCGGGATGTGGTGGGGCCCGAACCGAGATGTGACAATTTGGTATCATAGCCAAAGTGTGCCGACGAGGACGTTGGGGCCCTAAGAGGGTGGATTGTAACATCCCACATCCCCAGGGGAGTGGATCATGTAAGCCTTATATATATATTCTCATCTTTACCTAGTACGAAGCATTTTGGGAGTTCATTGGCTTCGGGTTCCATAGGAACTCGTGAGAGCAATCTTATGATGGGTGACCCACTGAGAAGTTCTCGGGTGAGTTCCTAGAAACAAAACCGTGAGGGCATGGTGAGGCCCAAAGCGGACAATATCGTGCTATAGCGGAGTCGAGCCCGAGATGTGATGGGGCCCGGACCAGGATGTGACAGTGGGTGAAGTGTTGTGCATATCAAATGCATACTTTAATATGATTGTTTCTATACCACCGATATTAAAAGGGAGAAGTTGAACCCGAACTTTGATAGAGTACTTTAATCCATCTAAGCTAAAATCTTTTGCTAGGTAATCGTTTTTATGAAGGGGAAATTCAGTGATGAGAGTATATATGTATTTATGGCGCAGCTAGAAAGTTCGGTCGTGGGAGGCACAATTAGTAGTGGCGGATGCATATTCTTCTGGAATCCCAAAAACAACGTGCGTAGCGCACCAAAAAAATTTCGAACTTTTTAAGTGAGATATTTTGTCGAGCACATGACCAACACATACCTATTGTGTGTTTAGCGTAAATCCATTTCTGCCCGCCTTTGTGCCATTTTAATTGTACCCTTAGGTTAATGGGTAATGTTAAGAAGACTAAATTTCAAGATAAAGTTTTGAAACTAAAAAGAACATGGAAGTTGATGATTAGTTTATTACTTAAACATTGATAAATGTGCTTATTCATATTGATAACACATCATTTAGTTTCAAAATTTAATCTCCCTAACATTACTCTTTGGGTCAATACTATTATAGTAAACAAAGAGATAATCATATATGGATAGGGTTGAGAGGTCAAATTTTATTAGACCTATGGGAGGAGAGAGGGTTAATGGACCTTTTGTTAATTAGTTTTACAAAGCTTAATTTGAATTATAAAACGGTGCAGATTGTTGTAGCATTATCTATGGCAGGCATTTGTAACGTCGTTATTGAGTTGTTGTCTTGTTTGGTCATCTACTTAATTTGCGCATGCTTCCGCAACTATGCTGCTCCTTCTGCGTTTTTTGATGTGGTTAGTTCTCTCTCCCTCTCTCTATCTCCAAGTTAATGTTGCTCTAGGATCAGGCACGGACCCAGCCTTGTCTGGGGTGTGCTGCAGCCCACCCGAGACTTGAGATGCAGAAACATATATAGGTAGTTAATCCATTAAGCCATCTTGCTATACCCAGCTGAAGCTGATTCACTCTTACCAGTTCACCTCATACTTCTCTTCTACCATTGTTTTGTATACATAAACTTCATATACACCTGATGTATATTATATATGATTTTTTCATGAGTGTTATTGTACTTGAAGAAGTGGAAATAATGATATAAAAATAATTATACAAGGTTTGACAAGTTGTATAAAATTTCAAAAATATCATATAAAAACATATGAGACTTTGCCAAAAGTTTTAGGTGAGGAAAATTAGAGGTTAAGCCCACCCTAATTTTTAATTCTGGATCCGTGCCTGTCTAGGATGTTGTTAGCTTGCTCTCTTTTTGACCACGTCACATATTTTCAAACAATAATCACAATACACACCAAATTAACTTTACTTGCTAATTGTCCTTGCCATGTGACAGTATCAAATAACATAACAGTTGAGTGGCCTTCAAAAAATTACTATAACCTGCGCTACATCCACATAAATTTATGTTATTATTTCAAATGAGGTTGACTAAGCACAAAACTAATGTATAGGTGACAGTTTTTTGTTTTCTTTCCAACAACGTATATGTAGTTGACATTGGGGCCTCACACGAGAACTTTCCAGTGGGTCATCTATTTTGGGAATGCTCTCACGCAAACTCGCTTAATTTCGGAGTTCCGATGGAATCCGAAGCCAGTGAGCTCCCAAAAGGCCTCGTGTTAGGTAGAAATGAGAATATACATATAAGGCTTACATGATTCACTTCCCTGGGCAATGTGGGATGTTACAATCCACCCCCCTCAGGGGCCCGACGTCCTCGTCGGCACACATCCGGCCAGGGATTGGCTCTGATACCAAATTGTCACATCCTGGCCCAGGCCCCCACCACATCCCGGGTTCGACTCCATCGTAGCACGATATTGTCCACTTTGGGCCCCGACCACGTCCTCACTAACCAAGCAAGATCACCCCTAAAATACATATAGTCCCCTTATGCGTATTAACTAGGCATGATCATAAGCAAACACATAATAGTTCGGTCTCCCAATGTAGATTAACCAAGTATGACCATCCATGTACCACTTTGTTACATGGTGTAGTCACATCATCACACATCATACAACATACATCATTTCAATATGAATCACAATTGTAAGCATCGATTCCACATGATAGATAAATATCTAATCACACAGACGTACAAGTTCTATGTAATAATTCTAATATAATCCCTGATTTATCTCTTCATACTAGTGGTTGCACATTATCATTATTGTCAGCATGAAGCTTAAAAGCGTAAATTCCTGTAAAGTGCTACTTGCATGCAAACTGCAGTACATATGGTCTACTAACCAAGATAGACCCACTCAGCGCTATCGGGTCTTTAGTAATGCTAATTTTAGTACTTAAAAATGATGAGGTGCAAGGCCTGCCAAGGAAGATGCATCTGTCCAAAAATGTTTGCCTTCAAGTTCTTTTTGTATTAGAGAGAATATATGTAACATTACAATATACGTTTGTGAGATTCAGAAAGTGAAAGTTGGTTTCATGGTACCATGGGAAATGTCGGAGAAACAATGAACAACGAAAGGCTTGATCTTACCTTAGGTTACATAGGCAGTCTAACATAGAAGTTAGATGTAGTCATGAAGTAGAAAAGTTGCTACCCTATTGAACCGTTGGGTTGTTTTGGACATGTCTCGGAAGCGAAGCATGATAGTTGAATAAGTACTTTCTGACGTCACGTCTTGATCCTAAACATATCTCGAGATCGGGGTGTGGCAATCACAACAACCTAGAAAAAGAAATAATCATGTCATGTCCCATGAGATGATAAATAATTAAGTTTCAAATATAGCACTGGCAGGGCAGGATGTGCCCACTAAGGGCAGCTGCCCCCACTCAACTCTTTTTGCTAGGAAAAATGGTGTAATTAAAACTGTAAATTACCCATATACTCCTAAATGAAGTCTCAATTTAGCACTAAACTCAAAATACCCTCTCACGTTCTATATTTTTCCTACCCTCTTACCATTTCGAGCTATGTAATTTTCTCATTAGCTAATGGTTTACAAATTTACCCTTCTAAACACTAGTTACTCAAATCAGGTTGGACAATAAATTGATAGCATTCTTTCAAAATTTTAATTTAAATTCATCATTCGAAGTTGACTCACTAAAAATATTTTTGGCTCCATCCATGACATATAGTATGCAACTACTAGTAACCAACTCAGATTATAATTAATTAAATCCATTCGCACGGCAGAGAATGTCAACTTAAAATTCCAGGACAATCCTCCCTATCACCGAGGCCTATAAGACCAACTGAAAGCCTACAAAACATACTATGTCAACCATCCCATTAACAAATTTCACATAAATTAACTTCAAATATAAAAGAATAATTAAAAAAGGGTGAGCTGATTGGCACTTTTTTTTATTGTGTACTCATAAATGTATTTTCTCAAAACAAAAAAAATTTAGAGTGCAAAATGAATTTTTTAAAATAACAATTACAACAACCTTAAAAAATGAAATAATCATGTCAGCCAGGCCCCAAGAGATGATAAAGAAGTTTCACATACAGTACGCAACCAACAGTAAACAACTCAGATATATAACTAATTAATTTCATTAGCACGGCAGAGAATGTCAACTTAAAATTCCTCTGAACCCATTCTTCATAAATAGCTTGTATACATGTTCCTGACCATAATCTGGTACTTAAAAACCAACAACATTTTTAATTGAGGCAATTGCGCCAGTATTTGAAGCATATAGCATCGATCCACAGAAATCGACTGATCGCGATCACAGTGATGGGATCAAGTAACAAGCCTGTGATTTACTTCGGCTTCAGTTTGCTTCTCAGGAGCTTATTGATTGCAGCATCTGTGATTGGTGTTGTGTTCATGTTAAGTAGCAAGCAATCTGAAGATTGGTACACTGACAGCAGCCAAACTTACTACGAAACCCTTTCCTTTAAATTTACTCAATCACCGGCCTTCATGTAAGTTTGATGAATCATGTACTTACCTTTGAACTTTTGGTTGTTTCAGTTAAGCATTATCAAACACATTTTTGGCATTTCGGGTTTAGGGTTTTATTGATAGGCCCGAACCCGCCCAACCAAATTTTGCTTGTGTGATCGTTTGTCCTTGTCTTTTTAATTCGTTAACTCATTTTCTCATACACCCTCTTTTTTATTGGCTCATTTTCTCTTGGCCTAATTTGATCTGACTTTCACCCATCCTCAGTCTTGAAACATTTTATTTGGGTGATAACGATCTTAAACTTTTTGAGACTAACAGTGAGAATTTTCACACCAACTTAACATTCGTCCCAAAAAGTAGAGAGTTTCTATTTCCCCACCTATAAGGACGATTAGGGAGCATGATAACTTTACGTAAGACGTGCACTTTTGTGAGTAGCGACAATGTATTTTATTATCGAATTATTTTGTATCCTAGATCGATCAACCTGCGAAGTAACAAATGCGAGACCCGGCACAGATTTCAGTATGCATATTAGTTGAATATGCTTTTCCTTTTTTAGGTTTGAAGAATTGAGAGCAAGTTTAAGTAGCACCGAAACCTTAATTTGAAACTAATGAAACCGTACGTGCGTGCAGATACTATGTTGCAGCATTATCTCTTTCAGGGCTTTATGGTCTCATTACCATGTTCACATCCTTTTTAGTTATCTTAGCACCAGCTTCCTCAGCAGTCTTGGTCCTTTTTGCGATTTTTGATGTGGTTAGCTCGCTCGCTCTCTCTCTCTCTCTCTCTCTCTCTCTCTCTCTCTATGCTTATATGCTAATAATAGACTGAATTTAAATTATACATCCAAATCATTAATCAAATTTACCAACGATCCATATTCACGATCTGGCGAGTACTTTTGTATAGTAAGAACAAACATCTACATAAAAATAAAGGTATATGTATAACTAATCTTGGCAAAATATGTGACACAGTTGATATTGGGGATCATAGCGTCGGCCACAGGCACTACTGGAAGTGTTGCATATATCTTGCTAAGGGGCAATGAAGATTTTAGATGGTCGGATTCCTGCTATGCTTACAACAAATTCTGTCGACATCTCGGGGTCTCTTTCGGGGTTTCTTTAGTAGCCTCCATTTTGCTTGTCTTGCTTCTGTGGACCTCCGTCATCACTCTATCCAAAAGGATCTCCTCCAAACGGATCAGCCCACCACCACAGTTTCAATTAGTATCAGGGACACCTACTTAACGCTTTAGAAACATTTTCTGTACGCGCGTATGTATGTATATGCGTGTGTATGCGCGGACCTGAGTGTTGTGATCCAAACATCCCGTATTAATTGTACTTATAATGTATGCTAGCTCTCTCTTATTGTAATATAGCGTGAGTTTGTAATGGTTAATAATATATGATCATAAACATTTCTGGAATTTTGGAATTCATGAGGCTCTTTCTTCCTTCTTATCCAATATCCATCTTTAAGGAGATTTAAATTCATTACTTCCGCCAACAAAATTAATAGAGACAGTGTACTATTAAGTTAAGCACGGACTATCACAAAAGTGCGTAAAGGGTCGGTAACTACTGCCATACGTATCTCTACAATGACTAAATGAATACGTAAGACCTGTCAAACCATAGAGACACTCTAAGATCCATTTCCGTAGCTTCTCTCATATCAATTCAAGATTAGAAATAGATGAATGGACACGTTTTATTGAGCTTAAATTGGAGGCGTTTACAGTAACTAATTCCAAAACATGATCGAACAAGCCTATATGGGTATGCCTAAATTGTATACCCAAAAAGTGAAAAAGAAAAATTCATGAGATACATAATTACTTATTTAGTGAAAGCAGGAGTGACCCAAGTGATGGTTACGTAACTCATAATATATAAACACCCATTTCGTTCAACCAACACTACGTAGACTATTTTCACACACAAAAAGGATAAGATCCATATCTTATAATCCACCTATTTTCACACTCTGAAGTGTCCGTCTAGAGATGAACATTATTATTATTATAATGATTCCATCATCATCTTTCTGCACTGAATTTCTTGAAGGTTATGTGGAAGTAGTTAGCTGAAAAGCTTTCTTGAAGGTCTCTCGCTTGAACTTGAATGGTAGGTGATATATACAGATTACAGATCAAAAGAAAAGGTTGGCCACTTTCTTGGGAGAGAAGCAAAATACAATTGTGTGCACTATGATAATACCTATAGTTTAATTCGTAGTTAAAAGTCACATCAAACACATAATTTGCGTGTTGTTGTTCCAATCTCTAGAATCAGTATTCTTTCTCTTTATCATATTTTGTTTCTTCCACCCGGATAATAGATTATGCACTAATAATGATTAAGATATTGAATTAAGTTTAAGTTAATTCTGCTTTAATTTGTTTCCTTTTTCCCCCTTCGGATCAACCAAGCAGAATAAGAATAATATGGGTGCTGATCTCACGTAAAAACAAAGGCAAATGTCTCTTTCTTTTTTCTTTTAATTTTTTAATCAGACGCAAATGATTGGAAGAAAAACTATATGAAAAAAAATGTTAAGGAGATTCTTTCAGAAGTTAGACTTTTTATGAATTCTCTGTTACCTCACAGTTTAACGTTAATTTTCATGCCAACATTATCAAACATTGTTAAAAAATATGAGGTGACAGAGTCTACGAAAGGTCTCACTTTTGAGAGAGTTTCCTTAATATTTGTCATATAATTTTTCTTTCAATCATTTATGTTTGATTAAAAAATTAAAAGAAAAGAGAAAGAGACATTTGCCTTTGTTTTACGTCAGATCAGCGCCCATAGTATTTGTATTCTGTTTGGTTGATCCGAATGGGGAAAAAGAAACAAATTAAGCAGAATTAGCTTAAACTTAATTCAATTTCTTCATCATTATTAGTGCATAATCTAATATCCGGGTGGAAGAAAAAAATAGGATAAAGAGAAAGAATACTAATAATTAGCGGTTCTAAAGGTTGGAATAACACCACGCAAATTATGTGTTTGATGTGACTTTAAACTACAATTAAACCCTAGTGCACGCAATTGTAATTTGTCAAGATAACATGACGGATATGGGGTTTGGAAAGTACTTGAGTAAGAAATATTTGTCTTTTGTAACACCCACATCGACCAACGGAAAGGGGGTGGTGTGCCTTTTATGTACATGCTCACCTCCATATAGCACGAGGCCCTTTGGGAACTCACTGGCTTCGGATTCCGTAGGAACTCTGAAGTTAAGTGAGTTTGGGTGAGAGCAATCCCAGAATGGGTGACTCACTAGGAAGTTGTTCTCGTAAGTTACCAGAAACAAAACCGTGAGGGCGTGGCCGGGGTCCAAATCGGACAATATCGTGTTACGGCGGAGTCAAGCCTAGGATGTGACAGAAAGATATCAGAGCAACTCTGCCGTTCAATACGAATGTGCCGACGAGGACGTCGGACCCCTAAGGGGGGTGGATTGTAACATCTCACGTTGACCAATGGAGAGGGAATAAAACACAAAATCGTGTATGCAAAAATATATAAGTTCTTAATTAACCACTTTAAGCTGCAAAGAGTTTGTAACACAGTTTAAGAGCATTGAGCGTTGCACTCAAAGTCTTGAATTTACGTTTCCTCACCCTAGCTAATAGGCAGATTCCCAACTAAAAAAGTTGCAAACTAGGCTTTAAAGTTTTCAAAACTGGGGAAAATTGAGCAGGAAAAATGGGGAGATGGATGTTTCTCCTAGTTGTGTCATGAGCGATGAAATGGCAATTTTACCCTTCAAATTATGTCATGTGCAAGTCATATAACCTAAATTAATAGAAAATTACATGAAAAAGTTTGAAATCTAACGGCAAGAATGAAATTGGCTCTTTGTAATGAGTTGAGGGACTTGTTTTTCTAAAAAAATAATTCATAAATAATTCAAGGACTAAATCGACAATTCATCTTACAAAATATAACCATACAACAAATGCAATTTATTTATATTTTTTGGTTAATACAACAAGTTCAATTTAGTTTCCTATTACCCCAGTCCATTTCTGATCTTTTCCCTCTGAGATAGAGACTAAATGGTATAATTTTCTTTTAATTATAATTTTTATAAGAAAGCTATCATTTGCTCTGTACTATTCTAACCTAATCATTTATTTAGTGACATTTAGGAGAGAAAATAAAGCAAGGAAGTCTATGGTCTATCAGATAATGATCAAATGGTTCACACCCAACCAACTAAACCCTTTTTCATATCAATTCACTTGGCGTACAGGAAACTCCAACCAAATTTGGATTTGAACCATTTTAGTGTGCCCCAAACATCATATAAAAATACATGTTCATAGTCCAATATCTTCCATGTATCCACCACCACCATTTACTACTACAAGTACTACACTTGGACTTCTGCTTCAGCAACTTATTTGAGCACTAGATACCCGCAGCTTCCATGGGAACCACGGATAAGCCAGCTGACCCAGAAACCGCCACCAAGGTAGTCCCACCGCCATCAAAGGAGGAGTCCGAAGCCACGCCTCCTCCCCCTAAACCCGACTACCTCTTTCTAGCTGATGTGGCTATCAGGTTCTTAGTGTTCGCAGCATCACTGACAAGTGTGTTGGTCATGGTCACTAGCAAGCAAACAGTATTCCGAGGTCGTTTCCCAGTTAAGGCCAAGTTTAATCACTCTCCTGCTTTCATGTGAGTAACTTCAAGCACCCGAACATGCACATATAATTTAGTAAAATAACTTATATATATATATATATATATATATATATATATATATATATATATATATATATATATATATATAGTTGCAGGTAAAGGTTTCAAGGTGTTTGATTACTCTTCTTTGGCACAGAAAACACTCTTGGTGCCCTCTAATTAATTCTATTAAAAGTTGAACAAATATTCTCTCCAGGAGAATCGAATAAACGAAATTTCTTGATAGTCAAGGAATAACTAAAATTTTCTTTCTTGTTATATTCTTCTGATCGAATATGATACCTACTATTGTCCGACTTTTTTCTACAACTCTGAATAGTTTTACCCGATCTGTATATTGACAAATCCGGGTTTACTACGAATCGACTTTTATCTCCATGATTAATTTAATCAGTTTAATTAGCGGATGAGCTGGATTAACTTATGTCAGTAGAACAGTAAAATACTCATGATTGAATTTGTATTTGTGTGTGTATGTGTTTTTCTCCGTAGCTAGTAGCTAGGAACATGTATTTGTTTGTATATATAGGAAGTATTTCATGGTAGATCCTTTAGTGTTTAATCAATCTAATTAATCTTACTTTTCCTTCCTTTAACATGGTCATGGATTCCATCCAATCTTCTTTTTGTGTGCAAAAGAATTTTTTGTTTTTAAGAACGTAGAATCTGACTTTATCTTTAATCATGGTAGATCCTTTATTTTTTTTAATATACAATATATCTTCTTAGACTTAGAGCAAGAGATTTACACTTGTGAATATGGAACAGATGACTCCTATTCCAAACTTATCACGCGTAACTAAATATTTTAATTTTTTTAAATAATATCGCATGATTGGTTTGAGACGCTCACTGAGCTTTGTCCTAGAGGCAAAATAATTAAATGGCATCAAGTTGAAGTTGCAACCCCGTCCATGTCACTCACCCCAAAATACAATTTCATAATAATCTAGGGATAGCATGGACCAAAAACGCAACAATTTCTTCATAACAAAATTGGGTCATCTAATTTCTCAATCAGTAGTGGTTTCCACTAGGAGAAAACATTGCATTATTTGCATACAACCACAATCAATCATGTGGCAAACATAAACTATCATTATTCTAACACAGGTAGAGTCTACATGTATTACAAAGTGTGTCCAAATTATTTTATTGTATTCTAATTATTCACAAAAGATTACATGTGAATATCTAATCCCAAAACGTTTACCTAGGTTTAATGTTTCTTGTTTTAGATACTTTGTGGCAGCTTTATCGGTTGCAGGCCTCTATGCTCTTCTTACAACACTAGCATCCATTTCAGTCATCTGGAAGCCAATTTGCCCACCAAAGTTGTTGCTCCATTTTGCATTTCTTGATGTGGTAAGTTGTGTTTTGCTCTCTAATTTGTACCAACAGGTGCAATACAAACATCGGACATACAGGATTGACAAACTATATGTGTGAATGCCATATTATGCAGCTGATACTTGGTTTGGTTGCCTCAGCCACCGGCACAGCCGGGGGTGTTGCTTATATCGGATACAAGGGTAATGAACATGTGATGTGGCAGAAGGTGTGCTCAGCTTTTGACAAGTACTGTAAGCACATAGCAGGCTCCCTCGCTACCTCGCTGTTTGCCTCGGTCTTGCTGGTTCTTCTGGTCTGGCTCTCAACTTTCACCCTTCACAAAAAAATTCGCCAAGATTGAAGAAGATAACTAAATGTATTAGAATCCTACCCACAGTATGCCTTCAACTAGTGTGCGCGCGTGCCTTATCGAACCTTAGTGTTTGCATTTGTGTATGTTTAGAGGTTCTTTTATTTTGTAAATGTTGCCTACCTGTATGGTATATCTTGTCTCTGATTTGTCTTGTATTGTTTCTAAGACCTATGGTGGAAGTTTAGAATTTGGATTTCTTATTTTACAGCTTCTTTTAAATTGTAAATGTTATCTACTTGCAGTCTAAGGTATTGATTCATGTTGTATCGTTGCATTCACGTGTTCTATATGTGCAAACGAATGAGAATTATTTGCTGTTGCAAATGCAGACCAGTTACTAATGTATTAACATAACAAAATCACAAAGGAATTACGACATGTTTTCCGTCTTCTTCGATATGCAAAGAAAGCGAATGCAAAAGTATGTAGCGATCGTGGAGGATTGAACTGCATTGGATACGCTGTATTTGTGTGTGCGCTTTTCTCCCTAGCTAAGAACATGTATCGGAAGGATTTCATGGTAGATCTTTTAGTTTTTAATTAATCTTTACTTTTCCTTCCCTTAACATGGATTCCATCTAATCTTCTTTTCTTTTGCAAAAGAAACAATTTTTTAGAAAGTAGAATCTGACTTTATCTTCGATCACTGTACAACTGATCTCATCCTGGCGTTCTAATTTGATTTAATCTAAATTTAGTACTCTTTTTTTTTTTTTTTTTTTAATATATAATATATCTTCTTAGACTTAGAGCAAGGTGTACTTAAACTTGTGAAATGGACTTGAACAAAAGGAGACACATAGTTGATAATGTCTCAAACTTATCACACGTTGCTACGTATTCTAATTTTTTTTTTTATAAATAAAATCGCATGATTGGTTTGGAACGCTACCAGTGAGCCTTTCTAAAAGCATAATAATTGAATGGCATCAAGTTGAATTTGCAACCCCATGCATGTCACTCACCCCACAATACAATTTTCTAATAATCTTACGGGTAGCATGGATCAAACATGCAACAATTTCTTCATAACAAAATTGGGGTATCTAATTTATCAATTAGTTGTGGTCTCCACAAGGAGAGAACATTGCATTATTTGCGTACAACCACAATCAATCATGTGGCAAACATAAACTATCATTGTTTACCAGAAAAAAAAAAGAAAAAAAAAGAAAAACTACCATTATCCAGTTCACGTGTACTAGAAAGTGTGGCAGTGAGTGACAGTTGCAGGAAGTCTGTCCAAATAAATTTATCGTATTCTAGTTATTCACAAATATTGATGGGCAAATACTCATTGGTTATGTGTAACCGCGGTTACCCGTCTATTTAAATTAAACGGTTACGTTTATGGGTAACCATTTAGATAAATAAACGGTTATGGGTATAACCGTTTACCCACGAAATGTAAATGAGCGGTTATAGGTATTAACCACGGTTATAAACGGGTAACCATTTACCTATTTATTTTATATATATATAACTAACACAAATCATGTTCTCGATCCAATAATACTTAGCACTCAATAAATTAGCAAGGAATTCATCGGTCATTCTCTTAATAACACTGCTACAGGAATGATGATTCTCATCATTAAGAAATTGGCTAAATTAATTTAAATTTCTTGCGGGTAACCGTGAAATTGACAAAAATGTTTTGACAGAAATGTCTTTTAAACAATTTTTGTAACCCAATAATACTTAGCAAATATTATATTTACCTTCATTGGTAACAGTTAAAAATATCGTCTGTAAACTATTATTTCAATTATTGGAATGGTATAAGGACTTAAAAAAATTAAAATATGGAAATGTATGATGAAGTACCTATAATGGTGTTTAATTGTCAAAAAAAAGAAAATTATGACAATTTTTTTTTTTAATTTTCAAGTTGTTAAAAAACATATAGACGGGTGAAAAATGGGTAATGGTAAAAAAAAGAAAGATAAACGGGTTAAAAAGGATAAATGGGTAAACGGATATTAAACGATTACGATTAAATGAGTATACGGTTATGGATATGGTTAACCGTTTATAAACGGTTATGGGTATGAGTATAACCGTTTAGGCAATTACCCAACTGGTAAACAGTTATGCGGGTACGAGTATAAACGGTTATGGGTAAATAACTGCGGTTACTCGCCCGCCATAACCGTTGCCCATCCCTATTCACAAAGCATTACCAAGGTTTAATGTTTCTTGTTTTAGATAATTTGTGGTGGCTCTATCAGTTGCAGGCCTCTAAGCTCTTCTTACAACACTAGCATCCATTTCAGTCATCTGGAAGCCAATTTTCCCACCAAAGTTGTTGCTCCATTTTGCATTTCTTGATGTGGTAAGTCGTGTTTTGTTCCCTAATTTGTATCAACCGTTGCAATACAAACATCGGACCCACATGATTGACAAACTATATGAATGCCTTATTATGCAGCTGATACTCGGTTTGGTTGCCTAATTGCAGTCTAAGGTATTGATTCGTGTTGTATCGTTACATTCACGTGTTCTCTTCTCAGTGCAAATGAATGAGAATTAGTTGCTGTTGCAAATGCAGACCTGTTTCCTGGGTTTTTAATGATGTATTAACATAACCAAAATCACAAAGGAATTATGACATGGTTTCCATCTTCAATATGCGAAGAAAGCGAATGCAAATGTATGTAGCGATCGTGGAGATTTGAACTGCGTTGGATACGCTATATTGGGAAGGAACCCACACAACCAACTTAAGCAACCAATCTGATGATATATTGATGCAACTGAAGTATCAGTTAAGTATCTCACAACAATGCTAGAAAAATGAATAGCTTGTCACCGATATGAAACACAGTTGGTGTACAGATGAGAAACTGCATACCCGAAAGCAGACTATTGCACAAAACTTGTTCAACCAACTGAGAAACTGAATGTACAAATTTTCTAATCACGCCACAAATTCTTAGAAAATCGTTTGTTCGCCTAATTCCTGACCGGCCATCCCCTCCCTCAGCACAGTCTCAAAGAATTCTTCCAATGTGTCTTTGCCATAACTCGGCGTTTTCTCAGCATTGTATTCTCCGGTCTCAGGATCCAAAACCAACATACTCTCAGCTGCATAATACCTTCCAATCTTCCCGAACTCAGCAGTATCTTCCATTGAAGGAAATACCTTTACAAGGAAATCGAGAACCCCAATAGCAAAGTCCATAATTTCAATGGGCACCTTCAAGAACTTGGGATCCCTTCCCACAAGCCTAAACAGCAACTCCCCTTGCTCCAAGGGCGTCAATGCCTTACCTGGTCCTCCGATAGGCAAAATCTGGTTAATCTTGTTCTCACTCAACACACAATCCGCAATAAATGAAGCCAAATCTGCCTCGCTGATTGGCTTGCAAGCACACAACTTCCCATCTCCAAACATCACATAAGGCTTGCCATCTTTCACCAACTCAACCTGACCACCCAAGCTCTTAAAAAAGGCCGTCGGCCTTACAATGCTATAACTAAACCCATTATCCTCCTCTGCTTCTTTGATTAACTCTGACTCGAATTTCAGCTTTGCACGCTGGAACTCAAGGAGGGGCTTCTGCACACAAATTGCAGAAAGCAACACAAAATGTGAAGCCCCACGCTTCCTACTGGCGACAAGACTGTTTTTCGTAGCCTCGTAATCAATCTTCCAAGAGTCCTTCACACCCCCAGAACGGCTAGCAAGGCATGAAACAACAACATCAATCGAAATCCCCAAATCTTCCAAACATTTCTCGAAAACACCCAAATCGGTCACATCCGAAAAGCACACATTTGCACCTTTCAACTCTTTCAGAGTCTCATCCTTGCTAACTTTACCCCGAATTCCACTATTCTCCCTAGCAATGGCTATAACATTGAACTCTCTGTTAACCAACTCCTTAACTACAAATTTCCCAATGTACCCAGTTGCACCCACCACCAAAATGTTGATGTCTTTTGGGTTTTTGCCGCGGAACGATGGTGGATTGGTGATTTCAGCAACTGGGTTCGATGTAGCTGATATGGGTTTCAATATATCTGTTCTAAAATTCAAAACTTCAGATAAGTTTAACGGACAAGATGGTGAAAAAGCAGAAAGAACAGAGCTTACCTTGCTGGTTTGGTGGGTGAACTGAGAAGAGAAACGGGATATGAAGCTTTGGTTCTTTGCGGGATGGAGATTGAATACAAGGGAGGAGAAGCACAGTGACATTGTTTTTCTGGTTCAAGTTGAAGAAAGTTGAAGGGGGAGGAGGAGCTTGTGGTTTGATTTCAGTGGAATTCCATGGCTGTTTTGGAGGTTAAACTCTATCGGAGGAGGATCCAAATGGTAGGTGGATATAAAAGATGACGTGTAAAGTAATGAACTATTTGAGGGCTGGGCTGGGCTGGTTTGGTAACTGAACAGAAAGGCCCAAACCGGTTTCTGATCAATGGTAGGGGTGGGCAAACCGGTAGAGGAACCGCAGGTTGGGGCGGGTAATCTAGATTCGGGGCGGGTAGGGTCAGTTCCAAATGTTTTAAAAAATAAACGGGGCAGGGCGGGAATCAGTCTCGCACTCTCACTCCCACCTCTCCACCATTTGTCACTCCTTCAACTCCCTCGACTTCGACGACATCCCAGAAAACCCAACCCATCACCACCATCACGACCACCATCACCCCATCTTCGACGACATCTGAGGACCTAGAAAACCCAGGTCCTAGAACCTCGATTCTCTCATCTTCGACAACATCACCGCCATTGCGACCGTCATCACCTCATCACTGACGTCGAGGACACTGCTACCAACCTAGATTCTTTTACTTGGTCGGCTACCGTAAGTCTACTTCCCCGAAAATTGAATTGCTACCAGCCTCGACGATAATGCTACCATAATTCTGCCCAATATATTTTAAAATTTAATTTAATTTTTTCGAATTTAATTTTTGTTGATGTGGAGGATCAGTAGCATGAATAATGGGATTTGATTAGAGAATAAATCTTTAAGTGGGAATAATTTGATGAATGCATGAACATTTGGGTGAAGGATTTGTGGATCTGTTTTGATGGGAGTGGGATTTGGGATTTGGGATTTGAGATTTGGGATTTGTGCTGGGATTTGGAGTGTTTGGTTATTAATGATGAAACCCTAGAAACGAAAAGCTAGGTTAGTTGGTTAGGATTGGGATTGGGATTTCAATCTGAGTAGGCAATTTTGAATTTAATTGGATCAAGAACTGCGTTTTCAGATTTGGGTTTTTTTTTTTTTGGTCAAAGGGGAATATTTTATTGCAACCAAGCACAAACTTACAAACATACAAAGGCCCAACAACACCTAGAAACAACCAAAAAGGGCCTAAACAGAAACAGAAACAGAGCCCAAAAGCCCAAGAACAAAAAAAACAGCCGAGAAACATCCACAACATTCTCCACCATTGATCCAAGGAGCTTCTAGCCAACCAATTCGCCGACCACCGCCGATCATCTCCTTCACTGACGCATCTTGCGCACAACCATAATCAAGGGGTAATCGACATCAAAGCGAAATAGGCCAATCACCAAGTTGAAGCTCAGAAAAATTCCTGAGCAACATTGCCGAAATCGGCAAACACCAAGGAGAACGTGGTGGTGTTGGAGACACCCGAGCCGAAGACAGCGCCGAAACTCTACACATGAATTCCATAAAAGAACATGGCTGAAAACAAAGCAAGGACGAACCAGAAAGAGGATTACCCACGGAGGTTGAGGAATAAGATAAGTTGAATTGAAAATTGGGTAGGACCAACTGTGGATGTAGGGAGAAGAGAATGAGAAAAGGGAGAAGAGGACACAACAACCAACCCCAGTCGAAGCTAGGGCCGGTACCACATGAACTGCTTGAAACTAAAGGTCACACAGACACAGTGAGAAAGACTCTCACACCAGAGAGAAGAACTCTCACTTCAGAGAGAAAATGTTACTTTATATTTGGGGTTTTTTCCTCTTCTAGTTTTTATTAGGGTTTCATGTATGCTTATTCTACTAGGTTGTATATATGTAAATTATGCTTATTTGACTATGTGCTGTTTGGAAAACCAATTTATGCATTCTTCTTCTTTGGAACCCAACAAATGTAAGTACTTAATGCTTTCTTGATATTTTTCTATAGATTGCCTCTGAAAAATAGGGATGGCACTAGAAAAGTGTAGTGGCGAGTAATAACAGCCAAAACTTGTCTGTTACTAATGATTTGTTGTTATTAGTTATGGCCCTTATCCTATTCCATTAATATGTACAGGTACAACCTATTTTTAGAAATATGGGGTGTTAAATAACGTGATATATATGTCATCTATTTTTTGAAATATCTGCAAGTAAAGTGGGGCACTGAATTATAAATAGAACTATATATGTATGTATCGTTATGGTGGTGTTGGTGTAATCTTGGAGACAAGGAGGCATTAAGGCATTAGATATTTCTCCTATCCTTCTATATGTATACAACACTTTCCTGAATTTGAAAGAATAAGTTCATGGATTCTTGAGATGCTTAATATTTTGTGGTAATTTCATGAAATTGGCATGCATTTTTCTCTCTTTATATGATTAATGAATATACTTCTATTATTTAATTTTTACAGATTTCTACATTATGTCTCAAAGTCAAAGTACCCTCAGTACTAATGTAGCATCATCTACGGTCACGTCACCATGTCCTCCACAACCAACACAACCCACACAATCAAAATCATCAATGCCTCCCCCAAAACCCTCATCCTTCAGAAAAAGAAAAACACTAACTATTCCAAAGACAAAACAACCAACTATATTAGCTTCACTAGAGAAATCTTCTTATTAGAGATCTTGGGTTTGGGATCATGTCACTAAGTGTACCGTCTCGAAACTACAAGAAGTAGAAAATGATGGAAAGAAAGAGATGGTGGAGGTACAAGCATTGAAGGCTAAGTGTAACCATTGTAATGCCCTTTTTGCATGTGATACTAGTGGGGGTGGAACTAGTACTTACATTAAACATATCAACAAACATTCCAAGGTGTATAAACCAATCGATGAGTTGCAAAAGGTTCTAGGCAGTTCTAGGCAGTTTTGGACCTTCTGGGGTCATTAAAAACATGCTTGTTGCTAGAGGGTGGAGCCAAGAAGAAAGTGTGGATGGTATTGTTCAGTATATTGTGATTGATGAGGTACCTTTTAGTGTTGTGGAGAGGGAGGGGTTTGGGCGGATGATGTGCAAAGTCCAGCCTAGATTGCATGTTCCATCTCAGAGAACTATTGTGAGGGAGTTATTCAATATGTCTGATACCATGAAATATCACTTAAAAAAGGAGATACACAAGCATAGAGTGAGCTTGACTACTGATACATGGACAAGTGTGCAAAATTTGAACTACATGGTGTTAACCACTCATTTTGTGGATGATGAATGGAATATGCACAAAAGGATTCTAAACTTTTGTATAATTTCAAGTCATGAAGGCAAAGAAATAGGGAAGCTGATTGAGCAATGTTTGGTTGAGTGAGAGATTGAAAAGGTGATGTGTATCTCAGTTGATAATTCATCGGCTAATAAGGTGGCAATTGAGTATGTTGTTCGCAAAATGCAAAAAATTGCCTAATAGTAAAATTATTATGAATGGAAAGTTTATGCATGTGAGGTGCTTAGCTCATATTATCAACTTGGTAGTGAAAGATGGGTTGAAAAGATTAGATACAAGTGTGGATGCTTTTAGAAATGTTGTGCGGTCTGTCAAATCAAGTACCCGAAGGTTTAGTTATTTCAAGAAATGTGTGGAGAATGAGAAGTTGGATAGTAGGGGTTTAGTTGTTATGGATGTGCCTACTAGGTGGAATAGTACATACATGATGCTAGAATCTTTGCTTGAAGTTTAAAAAAGCATTTGAAAGGATGTTCGAAGATGATGAAGCCAATATATACTCCACCTATTTCAAGGAAAGGGTGCTTAATGATGAAGGAGAAGAAGTGGCGAGTAAAGGGAAGGTTGGACCACATAAGGAGGAAGATTGGGATGGTGCAGAAGTGTTTGTGGAATTTTTCAATGTCTTCTATCTTGTAACTTTGAAAGTCAGTGCAATTAAGTATCTCACATCTAATATAGCTGTTCATGATGTCATTGTTATGTAGAATGAGATTGAAAAGCTTTTTTTGCCTGAATATATGGAAACTAGAGGAACTGTAGAGTTGGTGCTATGTGATATGACAATGAGCATAAGAGGCAAATACCGAAAATATTTTGGTTCAATTGAGTCCCTTAATCAAATATTTGTATTGCCCTTGTCATAAACCCAGGGTTCAAATTGAGGCACTACATGCACTTGTGTAGAAAGCAATTATAGCTTCCTGAAGAAGAGATTCAACAGTAAAGTAATGAAGTGAAGACATTGTTGAAGGCGATGTGTGATGAATATGCTCAACAAGCTTTCAGTTCACAAACACAACAAAAAAGTAAAGAAGATTTAGTTGTTGACACTACTTGTTCAAGGGTAAAACAATCATCTTCTAGTGTACCAACAGAAAATCCAGATATTTAGTCAAATGATGGATGATTGGGAGAAGGAACTAGACGACATCGAGTTGCGCTTGCACATGAGGTGGATAGGTATCTCATTGATACTCTAGAGAAAGTACCACATGGTCAACCGTTTGACGTTTTGAAATGGTGGAATGTGGAAAGAATGAGCATATATCCCACACTAGCTTTGATAGCGAAAGATGTATTGCCAATTCAAGTGTCAACAGTTGCTAGTGAGAGTGCATTTAGTGTAGGAAAGAGAGTAATTGATCCCTTTAGATCATCTCTCCATCCTCAAACAGTGGAGTCATTGATATGCCTCCAAAACTGGTTAAGAAGTGAACAAATTAGCAACATTGAGTATGAAGCAAGTCTAGCGGAGCTTGAATTTTATCAAGAGTGTGAAGAAGGTAATTATTTTGTTTTGTATAGTTTGGTTTATAACTTTTGTGGTTCACCCCAATATTTGGGCTACGTCCACACTGATGTTGATATTGTTTCACTCTGAATGGTGAATATACAAGAAGGCTAGAGGCAGTGTGCTCTCTAGCCTATTTTCTGTGTGCTCTTTTCCCATAGCCTAAAACTTGGCCTCCCCTAATGAGGAGAGTGAGGAGTCATTTTATAGAATAAGGGCTCCTCACTTATTACATATTTGCCCCTTCATTTATTACATAATTACATTTGAGTCCCCCGAGTATTTATACGAGATCTAAATACGGAGGCTTTAAGTATGGTACAAACAACTTTATATTAATTGTTGTCTTCTTCTATTCATTTACAATTAACGTGCTTCTTTTGTTCTTTGTTGTAGAATATAAAAGAAGAAAAGCAAATACTATGTCTACAAGTTCAACCATCTCACCAAGTGTTTCTTTTGTTCTTTGCGGTAATATTTTAACTCAAATGAATAAACTTTAAATTTCAATGATTCAATGAGGATAATATGATATTGGACGTTAAACATATCATGTTTATATTCTATTTTTCCTTACAGATACAATGAGGAATGTTGTTGGAACTTGGAACTTGGAACTTGGACGTTGGATGTGGTGTCAGATGTTAATTTAGAATTTATTGTAGATGTCATGTTTATGTTATTTTGGATTATTTGATTTTGGATTTTGGAATTTGGATGTCTTGGACTCTTGGATATTTTGTATGTTGATTTGATCTTTAGATGTCTCTCGAATGTTATTTTGAATGTCTCGGATTTAATGTATCGAACAATGTAATGTTATTATTTTGGATGTATTGTTAATCTATGGACTTGGATGTTGGACTAGGGAGTGAATTTGTGAAAAATCTCCACTGGTAGTGAATCTGTGCAAATTTTAGTCTTTAAAAAAAAAAACAAATGACCTGTGGACCCGACCCGAACCAGCCCGTTTCAACCAGGCCGGGTTAGGTTCAGTTCCTATATTAGAATATGTTGTCCCTAGCCTGGCCCAGCCTATCTCTTTTAAACCCGGGTCTGGTCCAGTCCCTTCAAAATTGGGCCCGACTCGGCCTGTGCCCACCCCTAATCAACGAGCCTCATAATGGCCGGAGTTGGAATGGACATTGAACCGCTTGCTATCTGTCATCAAATTTTTTTTTTTTTACAAAAGCGATAGAAAATTTCATTGATAAGAACAAACAAATACAACCAATGTTAAATTGAGTTGCCAGATGGATATAATTCTCCAGTGACCAAATATCTTGATCTGGAGATAAATTTGCACAAATTCACTAATAAGGAAAACCCCTACACGACTACCATAACACACAAGAACCATAAGATACGAGTGTAGATCCGCCACAATTACGACATACGTAACAAATCTGGCACCAGAGCCACAAAAGCCATCGCAAGAATGAGGCCACAAACGACTCACCTAAGCGATACAATGCAGCCTAATATGCAGCACAGAACAACACAAAGTTATAAAAAAAAAAAAACTAACTAATTCAAGAATGGAAACATCAACCAGCAAGTTTTCATGGTAAGAACAAAACCACTTATAAAGAGATTTATAGCAGCCATAGGAAGACGAAACGCCATAGATCAGACCAGATAAGGCAGCTGAGTCACGGTCGGCGGAGCAGTGCACAACTATCGTGGAAAACGAGCAGTAGGATATGGCTCAAACCCACCATAACCATAAATCCTAACCTAAATCACAAAATAAAGCCAAAAATCAGAGGGCATATTGTGGATCTAGGAAGAAACTCCAACGAAACTTGGAGGGTTGTCAGAAAAAACGATGGGAAAAAGAGGCGAGTTGGGCGTCTCGGGTACTAGTGAAAAAGAGGAGATGTACGTATGGAATTAGACGAAGGCGCAAGAGAGATGAGGGGCAGAGGGAAAAAAAAGGTCACTGGTTATGGAGGAGAAAGAGAGGCAATAGAAATGTGTGGGTGTAGGGTGAAATTGAAGAAGGTGATGAGGGGAAGAGAAAAAGGTTGGAAGGGGTTGCCGCCGATCCTAAGCCGGAGCAAAGAGCCTACGATTGTAGTGAGAAAGCTAGGGTTTGGGTTTGAGGTTCATCGAATTTCGTTTGAACCGCTTGCACTAATAGTTCTTGTAATTTATTGGTAACACTTTCGTGTTTGTAATTTTTTTACCAAAATGTTAGTCAAATCTATTAAACAAGGAGAAAACTCCTTCCAAATTGAATTTTCAAAAGACAAGATGTGAATTAAAACAGATGAAAGTCGAACTTTGTTGACATATTAAACTCAAACACAACAACGAAATGCAACAAAGTACAAAAGGATCGTGAAAGTGAAATTCCAAATAAATTGTTGGCTTGTTTGAAAGTGCTTTTAAAATGATTAAAAGCGTTTTTGGTAAATGTTTTTAAAACCAATCCATAGTAAAAATTCAAATGGATCATGGAAAAGTACTTTAATTGCTTCGTGCAAGAAACCCAAAATCAATTTTATAAAAAGTGTTTTCAGTCATTTTAACTAGTGATGCAACTTGGCCATTAATATGAGAGAGAGAGAGAGAGAGAGAGAGAGAGAGAGAGAGAGAGTAAACATAGATTTATAGGATTATTATCTTTGGTTACAATTGGAAAAGAGCTCAAGAAATTTGGAAAACTAACCAAAATATGTACTTCATATAGAATTATAACCATCACCTTAAGTTTATATAATTATGATAAAAATTTGATATAAAAATACTAATATACACTTAATGACTAAAAACTTTCTTCACTGTGAAAAAACTAGCAGTGTTGCAACAGGCACTGTCAAGCTTCACTTTTCCATAATTCTTGCATCCCCAAATTCCAATTGTCCTTCTCTTCCCATCATACTTGCCACACAATTCATGTACAATTTGACCAATAATATTGAACACTAATGCATGAATAATTAGAAAACACACTTCATCTCTTCACTGCGATTTTGGATATGCTTTTCCAAATTTTATTGTTATTGGGTTTATTAATCTATTAATTTTACCATTTATTTTCTTATTAAAGTTTTAATCTTTCTGCGATTTCTAACAAATCCAACCCCTTCCACTTTCAAAAATCTCCGTCAAAACATGTCAACGAGGAAGCCTTCATAGACAAACCCAAAACCCTACAACTACCTCTCATCTTACAAGCTCAAACATGGCCGCAACGGCTACAAATCCTCCAAAATTCCCTGAAATCTGCCCCGAACAGAAGAACAAGCGTTCAAATTCACGAAACAAAGATACCCAAATGCAGTTTTTGTAATGGGTTCGAAGGTAGACTCTATATCTGCTTGATTTTCTCTTTAGTTTCGTGTTCGAATCATGCAGTTCTACATAGGAAAATTTTGAAAAAGAATCAAAATTTGGACCCTATATAGAGCCTACCTATACGCAAGTGGTGACTTCGTGTAACAGTATTTTGAGGCTCCATTTGACAACTCGGACTGTACTAATTATTTCAATCTAGATAGGATAAATAGTCATCATATACTATTGACTAAATGAGTCCGAATTTTGGTGCAATATCAAACTAATGACTATATTTTTTATAAGCATGTTTGTCGATTTGCCCCCTAAATTTATATAGAGCGGTCATTTCTCCCTTGAACTTTAATTGTAGCCAATTACCCTGTTGAACTTTTAGAATTAGCCAATTTTCCTCTTGAACTTTTAGAATTAGCCAATTTTCCTCTTGAACTTTAATTTTAGCCAATTACCCCCTGAACTTTTATAAATAGCCAATTTCCCCCTGACCCTAGATTTAAAAAAAAAATTATCCAATTTTTTTATCCATTTTGATCATGCGAACAACACATGACAATTGTATGGGAGCATAAAAAATGAAAAAATGGATGGATGAAAATTGGATGAAAAAAATTACAACCTAACACTAGCAGAGAATTGGCTATTTATAAAATTTTAAGGGTGTAATCGGTGATGCGAAAATTATCTTAACACGCAAATTTAACCCTCTTTTGACAATTGTAGTACAAGTATAAGTAGGAATCGTTATGGGACCAGGGATTAGGAAGACTTGCTAATAACCTCTAAACTGACTCAAAAACATAAAACTAAACTTAAAAATACTTAACAAGACTCACAAGACTCAAAGCAAACTTAAAATACTCAAAACAACTTAAAACAACTAAATAAACTTAAACTAGACACTATGAATGACTTTGGACGAAAATTGACTTTTACTTGAATCAAAACATTTAAAAACACAAATTAAAACAGATTCTAACTAATTAGACACACTAAAGTAAAGGGGGATTGAGTTTTGGATGAAGTTGAAACAAACAAACAAGTATGAAAAACTAGATAGATTGTAAAACAAATTTGAGAAATAAGATGATGGATGGGATAGCTAGAGGCTTTTACTCCACACATGACATGTATGCAAATAACTCGATTTCCAGTTACTACTTCATTGAATTATGAACGACAATGCTCCAAATTAACCATGACATCACTAGTTAACTCTTAGATTTTCCTTGTTTTATTGGATTGGATGACATCATTTGACAACCCAAAACATCCTTCTAAAGTTCCCTACATGACATCATAATAGAGATACAATCAAAGATCATTACGTTTAATGAAAATCATAAGCATTGACAAAGCACTTGCAACTATGACATCATGTCACTCATACTAGGAATTGAACTTAACGCGATCGTTTATAAGCGATCTTCACTACATGTAAATATAAGTTTGAAACGATTATGTGAAACTTCCTTATATTCTAGCAACGGATTTATGCATGCCAATTAAGTGTCGACCCTTAATTAACAAATAAAAATAAGTTATCAATCAAATAGTTAAGCCAATTGCATTCACGATTCAAGAGTTCATAACTGGAATTTATCAAATTATATTGCACACATAATCATGGCTTTGAAATCACCCCTAGCCAAGAGGGGTTTAGCCACTCATATTTACAACAAAACGAAAGGAAATGAATTTAAACATTAGAAACAAAAGAAAGAAAACACCTAAACGCTCCAACGATCCAAGTTGGACAGCAAGCACGTCCATGCACTTTCCTTCCCTTCCTTTGCTAGGGGACAAGGTGTTGGTGAGTGTTTGAAGGTTTGTTTGTATGGAGGAATGGATGTGAAGATGAATGGATGTGTTTGGATGAAGGTTGTGTTGAAATGAGAGTGAATGATCTAACTAAGTATGAACTAAATTTATGTTGCACACACTTTCTTTTATAAAGTAAGTGCATGGCAATGGAGGGGAACATGGAGTGGTGTAGCAATTGAGTGTAATGATTCAATGTAATGATGCATGAAATCTGAAATGATGGAGGGAACAAGGAATGGTGTAGCAATTGATGCAATGATTCAATGTAATGATGCATGAAATCTGAAATGATGGAGGGAACAAGGAATGGTGTAGCAATTGAGTGCAATGAGTGGTGTTTGAAATGATTCAAAGGTGAAAGTGAAGTGACGATGCAAAGCATGGGGGTAAAATGGAGTGGTGTTGCAGCTAGGGAACATGAATGATTGTGCACATGGTAGAGAAATGAAAGGGAGGTGGAATGATGCAACAAATGAGTCAATGGAGGGAACATGGATGATGATGCACGGCATAGGAATCCAAAGGGAGTGCAATGGTGGTGCACGGCAATGATGGAAAGGTGAATGGTGGAGTGACACCCTTTTGTGGCTGAGCTCTTTGTCCTTTTTACATTAATTCTTCTTTCTCTTTAACATATTCCTAGCCTCTTTAGTCTTCAATTTCGTCCATCCACCTTGCTCCATGCATGTGCTATTCATTCCAAGCCCAAAACTGCTCCAAAATGCATCTTATTGCTTCATAAGGCCTATAGACCTACAAACACACGAAAATAGCTTAAAATACATAATTAACTAAGAAATAACAACATAAATGCATGAGAACAAGCTAACTCAGTTGCATAAATATGCTCCTATCAAATTCCCCCATACTTAACTTTTGCTAGTCCTCGAGCAAAACAAAACAAACGAAACAAACAAAACATAACCTAGACCTTCCAACATTTGCCTCAGGAATTTTTTATGAAACATGACATGTTAAAAATCATCATTCCCACAGATTTTGGTCATCTTTACACTTGAGCACATACTTAATCACAGTCACCACTTACTAGTTCACAATTAACCAATTAAAACGATGTTTTGAATGTAGTAACATGCCTTAGAGAATTTGCTCAATTTCTTACAAGATACTCTCTATTTTCACACATATTTTCTGACTACACACCCTACACTAGTATATGTGAGAAGATTAATGTAAACATGAAAGACTAGGACTCACATATGTTATAACAAAGAAAGCAATTTTCTGGAGTTATTAAGCATATTTAGATATGATCTCATGAATGGAATGCTACTACTTAGATGCGAGAACCAGTGATACCATATGCTCATACCAATTTCGAACTCCACAAATTGAAACACACAACACTCAAGATTGAAGTCAAGGGTTGTAACAGGGCTTGGGGGTAATGGCTAATAAAGAAAGGATAGGAATAACAAACGTTCTTAAAGCGATAGCAAGCAAAGCAATGAAATAGACACTTGGAATTCACTTTAGAATGCAGAATCAACTTTTAAATACAAAGGGAAGATCTATGCAACACTTAGGGCCGAATTCAATGTTTTGGACCCTTTTTTAACAAACTTTTTTTCTTTTCACTTTTCTTCTCTCATAACTGTGCCTTATTAAGGACTTTGGCGCGCACACACACACACACAAGAATCACTTCCCCCACACTTGCTTTCTACAATACATTGATAAAAAAGGAGTTCATTTTAAGTCATGCTTTACTATGCTTCAAGAACAAGGGTATGGATGGTCCTAAAACTAGGCTAGGTAAGGATAGTGTGGATTAACAAAAAACATAGGCTTAACAAGGCTCAACGGGGTTAAACTTAAACACATAATGAAATAGGGGCACGGCAATTTAGCTTTGGAGGTCACTACACAACTTCTTCTTGAATATGTGTTTGCAAATCAATAGCATGCTTTGAATGAAATAGGCATGAGTTCTAGCATTTGGAACTAAATGAGGAAACGCCTTCTAAGTAGCAACCAAGCAAAGAATAATGAGATCATGCAACGACTTTAGGAAACAATGATGCACAGATTATTAACTCTCCAAATAAACATTTAGGCTCAAGTCTCACAAGGTTGTAACGTTCATTTGAGTCCCTTCCTTCAAGCATGTTACAAAAACTGATTTTTCCTTTATGATTGCATGTGAATTCATAAATTATAACCACAACCAAGCATACACCAAAGAGTAAATCAAATTTTCATCTATGTTTATAACTCTCTTTAACAGTCATGTAATTAAAAACCAAATCCTCATCATTGTGTTGGAAGGTACCTTAAGACACAAATAAACACACAAAAACAACTCTTTTTGGGTTTTTCAAAACAATTTTTCAAATTTTTATGTGATTTTCGGATTTTTATGTCAAAACACACTAAAACACTCCAAAACAGCTTAAAAACACTTAAAAACAGCAAGGAACAACACTAGAAGTAATGGGTGATAAACTCCTACGAATTTCATGCAAAACAATAGTTACCCCTCACACTTAAATCAAACATTGTCCTCAATGTTTTAAGCATAAACTCACACAAAAACAAGCAAACAAAGAAACAACGAATAAACATGACAAGTATAACAAAGTAAAAACCAGACAGAGTAGAGTTTAAGAACGCAAATCTGGTTTTGGAGATAGATGATCTTGTTGACTTTCCACAGCATTGATCTCGAACTGGTTTGGAATTCTGAGCGAGGAATATTAGAGTTCCTTGGTTGTGCAGTCTGCATTTTTCTCTGCTTGTTTCTTCTGCACGGCAGACAGGCACGAGGTAGAGGTGATGGTCTGTTTCTTTCTTCAATCTTTCCAAATGCCCACCTCTTGCTTTCTTTCTCCTTGTCCCCAGCTGAGGATGAATTGGCAAATTGTCTCCACATGCTTCGAGGTATCATTTTCACTTCCCTTATCTGTTCCCTAGGCAGATGTGGTAGATGAAGAGGAAGCATAAAATGATGAAGATGAGTACTCGAGAGCAAGGTTAGGTAAGCAATCAGGAAGGGGTTCCAGGCAGTCGGTTCCAGATCGGAAGATTGATACCAAGTGCTGGCTGATTTCTCTCTTTCTCCTTGTCCCAAAACAACGACAAGAAGAATGACAGGGAGAAAGCATGATATGAGATACTCTTGTTTTCAACCTTCATGATATGAAATACTTTTTCTTTGGATGAGTTGTTTGCAGAGGTATCCCAGGGAATAAGGAACACTGAGTGACTCGAGAGGCTTTATTGGGAAGGTATTCTCGGAGAAGAATGGTTATGTATGTTTGCCTTGCAATGGAGGGTGAAGGTCGACATTTATATGAATTAATAATCGGTATTATTCTTTCACTCTTGTCGGCAACCATTGGATGATTTAACAGTAAACTTCACGTGCTTTCTACTTCACAAAAAATCTTCGACAGATTGCCCGTAATTTCCGCAAGGCTGAGTGTGCATGTGACAGGCGCTGACACGACTGGAAAAGCAAGTGCCTCTTCGATATCTGGAATCGGCGCTTCGACAAACTGCCCGTGATTTCCGCAAAGCTGAGTGTGCATGTGACACGTGCTGACACGTTTGGAAAAGCAGATGCCTCTCCGATTTCTGAACTTGCCTCTTCGAGTTCTGAGCTCCGTCGAGTGCAGAGGTTGCATGTGACAAGTGCGGACAAATCTGGAAAAGAAGATTGGCCCGTGGTTTCTAATCAAGCCCAGCTTTTGAGAAAGCTAGCGCCTCTTCAATTTCTGAACTGGCCTCTTTGATTTCTGAGCTTGCCTATTCGATCTCTGAAATCCCGTCGAGTGCTGATTTTTATAGTGGCACGCAGGACGTTTCAAAGCACACTTGAATTTCTGCTTGTAGAAACTCCCTCTTTGCACTTCTAAGATCTTGACTTGTACGACCTCTTTTTTCTTCAACACCTTTGAAAATGTCTGGCCCATCTGACCGTTGTTTTGACTTGAACCTTGGTGAAGAGGCATCCATGCCTTCTCTATAGAACATATGGCGCCCATCCTTCATATCCTCTACTGGTCCTCTTACCATTGGGGATTCGGTGATAAAAAATGATATGACCGCTGCGGTGGTCGCCCGGAACCTTGTCATTCCCAAAGATAATAGACTTCTTTCCAAACGATCTGATGAGTTGGCTGTTAAGGATTCTCTGGCTCTCAGTGTGCAGTGTGCAGGTTCTGTGTCCAATATGGCCCAACGTCTATTTGCTCGAACCCATCAAGTTAAATCATTGGCGGCTAAAGTGATGAGTCTCAAACAGGATATTAGAATGCTCAAGCATGAGAATAAACAGTTGCACAAGCTTGCACATAACTATGCTACAAACATGAAGAGGAAGTTAACCAGATGCAGGAATCTGATGGTCAGATTTTACTTGATCATCAGAGGTTTGTGGGTTTGTTCCAACAATATTTGCCTTTGTCTTCTGGGGCTGTACCGCGTAGTGAACCTCCAAATGATCAACCTCCGATACCTCCTCCTTCTGTGGCTCCGCCGACTGCTGAGGCTCCACCGACTACTGAGACTTCTCCTAAGCAACCTTTGTGAAGGCTCCCTCTTGTATTTTTCTGCCTCCTGTTCATTTTCAACGAATTTTAATGTAAAACACCTTGCATATCTGTCAATGTTTTAAAAAATAAACCCACACCAAAACTAATTAAACAAGCAACAAATAAAAATGACAATCATGGCAAAATAAAATTGCAGAAAAGGGAAGGTTTTTAGGAATGCAAAACATGGGTTGCCTCCCAAGAAGCCCTTGCTTTAACGTCTTGCAGCCAGACGATTCCTTCTAAGCTTGATAGGGCCCACGACACTAAGTGGGATTTCTTCCACAATCTGCCCTAAATCACTCTCATAGTATAGCTTCAGACGATGCCCGTTCACTTTGAATTCGTCGCCATTCCTTAAGCTTTTAACTTGGACTGCACCATAGGGAAAAACATTAGTGACAAAAAATGGCCCAATCCACTTAGACTGTAACTTACCAAGGAACAATCGTAAATAGGAATTGAATAGTAGCACTTTCTGTCCAATTGAGAATGTTTTTCCCCGAATCATTTTGTCATGAAATGCCTTTGTTTTCTCCTTGTAAATTCGTACATTCTCATAGGCTTCATTCCGTATCTCTTCAAGTTCATTTAGTTGGAGCTTCCTTTTCATTCCAGCAGCATTTAAGTCCAAATTGAATGTTTTTATAGCCCAGTGCGCTTTGTGCTCCAGTTTCATAGGTAGGTGACACAGCTTGCTGTAGATTAGTCGAAATGGAGACATCCCTAGAGGTGTTTTGTAGGCAGTGCGATATGCCCACAGTGCATCATCTAAACGCAAGCTCCAATCCTTCCGATTTGGCCCAACAGTCTTCTCCAAGATTTGCTTGATTTCTCTATTCGAGACTTCGGCTTGGCCACTTGTTTGAGGGTGGTATGGCGTGGAAACCCGATGCTTCACATTGTACTTTTTAAACAGCGCCTTAATGGTGTGATTACAAAAGTGGGAGCCTCCATCGCTTATGAACACCCTCGGCATGCCAAATCTGGAAAAGATGTTAGCCTTGATAAAATCTACCACCACTTTAGAATCGTTAGTATGGGTGCTTTGGCTTCCACCCATTTCGACACATAATCAATGGCTAGCATAATATAAGTAAAACCATATGAGGGCAGAAAGGGTCCCATGAAATCCATACCCATACATCAAAGATCTCCACATTAAAGATGGGGGTTTGCGGCATTTAGTCCTTGGCACCTATTGTACCTGTTCTTTGGCATCTATCACAAGTTATACAAAATGTTCTAGCATCCTTAAGCAATGTAGACCAATATAAACCACTCTCTAAAACCTTAAGGGATGTCCTTTGGGTGCCAAAATGACCCCCACATGCATAATTATGGCAAAATGTAAGAATTGAATTAAACTTGGAATTGTGCACACATCTACTAATAATCTGGTCAGGACAATACTTCCGCAAATATGGATCATCCCACACATAAAATCGTGCATCATTTCTAAGTTTATCACGATTGTACATATCTAGAGTGCTAGGAACTTGTTTTGTGACCAAATAATTGACCAAATCAGCATACCAGGGCTCACTTACCTTTAGGGACAGCAATTGCTCGTCAGGGAAGGTCTCTAGAATGGGTAAAGAGTCATCCTCATGCACCAAACGGCTGAGGTGGTCAGCCACCACATTTTCACTCCCCTTTTTGTCTCTTATTTCACTGTTGAACTCTTGAAGTAGGAGCATCCAACGAATCAGCCTTGGTTTGGCCTCCTTCTTGGTGAGAAGATACTTCAACGTTGCATGGTCAGAATATACAATCACTTTAGTGCCAAGTAAGTATGAACGAAATTTATCTAAAGCAAATATAACTACAAGAAGTTCTTTTTCAGTGGTAGAATAATTCAATTGAGCATCGTTTAGGGTCCGGGAAGCGTAGTGGATGACGTGGGGCTGTTTGTTCCTCATTTGGCCTAAAACAGCACCAATGGCATAATCGGATGCATCACACATTAGCTCAAATGGAAGGCTCCAATCTGGTGGCATGATGATGGGGGCCGAAGTCAACATGTCCTTGAGGGTTTTGAAAGCGGTCTCACACTCCTTGTTGAACTCGAAGGCTACTTCCTTTTGGAGTAAACGGCAAAGGGGTTGGGCGATTTTTGAGAAATCCTTGATGAATCTCCTATAAAATCCTGCATGGCCAAGAAAAGAACAAACCTCCCTCACCGAAGTGGGAGAGGGTAAGTGACGTACAAGATCTATTTTAGATTTATCAACCTCAATCCCTTTTTCTGATATGATATGCCCCAAAACTATACCTTGTTTTACCATAAAATGGCACTTTTCTCAATTCAAGACAAGATTAGTTTCGATGCATCGTTGTAAGATCAGAGTAAGATTATTCAAGCATGCATCAAATGAGTCACCAAAGACACTAAAGTCATCCATAAACACTTCAATGATCTTTTCCACAAATTCTGAGAAAATACTTACCATACACCTTTGGAATGTGGCTGGTGCGTTGCATAGCCCAAATGGCATGCGTCGATAGGCAAAGGTACCAAAGGGACATGTGAAGGTAGTCTTTTCTTGGTCACCGGGAGCTATCACAATCTGATTATAACCCGAATAGCCATCAAGAAAACAATAAAATGAATGACCGGCTAACCTTTCCAGCATTTGATCAATAAAGGGCAGCGGGAAGTGATCTTTTCTTGTCGTAGCGTTGATCTTCCGATAGCCAATACAAACTCTCCATCTGGTTTGGATTCTGGTGGGCACAAGCTCATTATCTTCATTTTTTACCACAGTGACTATGGACTTCTTAGGAACAACTTGGACCGACGAGACCCAATGGCTATCAGAAATTGGGTAAATCACTCCACAATCTAGTAGCTTGATGATTTCCTTCTTCACAACGTCCATCATGGGTGGATTGAGCCGGCGTTGTGCTTCTCTAGATGGTTTGGCTTCTTCTTCCAAGAGTATTCGATGCATGCAAGTGGTAGGGCTAATTCCCTTAATGTCGGCCAATGTCCACCCAATGACAGTTTTATATTCCCGAAGCACCCTCACCAACTTGTCATCCTCTTGTGCAGTGAGTGAAGAAGAAATGATGACGGGCAACGTCTCTTGTTCTCCCAAAAACACATATTTCAAATAGTTCGGCAATGGTTTAAGCTCCAAGGAAGGGGACTGGATTACAGAAGGAAGCAACTTGTTAATTGAATTGGGAATTGAAATTAGGTTAGGAGACTTACCAATATGCCTTGGATTTGACTCTAGGGCAGCAACCATCTCTACCAATTCTTCTTGAATATGCACGGCAAGATGTTCCTTGTTGTTGCCGTGTGCATGCCTAAGTGCTAACCCTTCATTTTTTTAGTCCAATGCTTTGCGTGAGAGTCTTTTCAAGTGCATCCTCACTCAAATCATCAAGGAATTCCTGTGCCCAAGAGTCAATCAAATCAATAGAGAAACAAGAGTGACCATCATGAGGATATCTCATAGCATCAGAAATATTGAAATCAATAACTTCCCCATCAAATTCCATGGTCAATGTTCCCTTGAATACATCTATCTTTGTACGGGTAGTCTTCATGAATGGTCGGCCAAGTAATATTGGTAATTGAGGGGAATGGTTCGAGTCTTCCATTTCAAGCACATAAAAGTCCGCCAGAAAGACTAGGTGATTCACCTACACTAAAACATCCTCCAAAACACCTTTTGGATACGCATTAGATCTATCGGCCAGTTGAATGATCACTCCATCATTTTTTAATTCTCCCAAGTTCGTAGATGCATATATTGAATAAGGCATGACATTTATTGATGCACCTAGATCTAACATGACAGATTCAAAGCGAGTATTTCCTATAACACAAGGAATTGTAAAACTGCCTGGATCTTTGCACTTAAGAGGTAATTTTCGTTCCAACATAGCTGAGACATTCTCACTTACCCTTACCACCTCTTCGTTCGAAGCCCTCTTCCTTGTAGTGCACAGCTCATTCGAGAACTTAGCATACTTGAGGACTTGTTTAATTGCATCTAGAAGTGGAATGTTGACTTGCACCTTTCTGAATGTGTCAAGGATGTCTTTGTCACTCTCATCTTTCTTTGATTGCATAAACCTGCGAGGAAATGGTGCATTGGTTGGAATGGAATTAGAAGTCATGGAATTTGAACCCAACTTACCTTTGGTGGTCGAATTAGGGTGTGTAGGTGGCTGTGGCGAAGATTGCTCAATCCTTGCCGAGTGCAGGCCTTACTCTTTCTCCTCAGATTGCATCTTTTCGTCCTCCTTTTGATTGGATTTAGATGGGCTGGGATCAGATCCAACTTCTTGTCCACTTCGCAAGGTGATGGCTTTGGCAGATTCGAAGCCTCTCTTTGGATTCACATCCATCGAACTAGGTAACTTACTTGGCTCTCTACTAAATTGCCCCATGAACTTAGCCATTTGTCCCATTTGTCTCTTCAATTCAGTCACCTCTCGAGCTTGATTTTGCACTTCCTTGGCGTAATTGTGCATATCTTTGGCTTGATATTCCTGACCCTTCGCCAACGTAGTTAGTAACTGAATAACTTGAACATTATCAAAAGATGAACCTGAGTTATTTTGGGCAGGTTGTGTTTGGGGTTGTGCGGGTGCATACGGCCTTTGATAGAATCCCGGAGGTTGCTGTCTGAATGCACTTTGTTGTTGGGTTTGTTGGGTCTCCCTCCATTTGAAATTTGGATGATCTCTCCAACCTGGATTGTATGTATTCAAGAATGGATCATTCTTTGGTTGCTTTTGACTCCCAAAACCCACGGCGTTGGCAGATTCCCACTCTCCGTTCTCGATCAATTGAGGGCACTTATCCGTGAGATGTTCATTCATTGAGCACACGCCATAAGCAGCTACACTTTGTTCTTTTGGTTTTTCAATTACCTGTGAAAGAAGAGTAGTAAGATTAGCCATTTGATTTTGAAGTTCGAAAATATCACTTACCTCATTAACTTGTTGCTGCCGTGGGTTGTCTCTTTGACCAACGCCTTCATATTGTTGAGCATTCAATGCTCGGTTAGCAATTAAGGTATTGGCAGCCATGGGTGTTTTGTCCACCAAAGCTCCTCCCGCTGATGCGTCTAGCATTTGACGTTCAATTGGTAGAAGCCCTTCGTAGAAATATTGAAGAAGAAACTCCTCCTTCATCTGGTGCTGTGGATATGAAGCAACAAGGGTTTTAAAACGCTTATAGTAAGTGGGAAAGGATTCACCTTGGTTTTGCTGAATACCACTAATCCTTTTGCGTAGTAGAATGACTCGAGAAGTTGGGAAAAACTTCTCCAAAAATGCCCGTTTCATACTCTCCCATGATGTGACAGTTCCGGAGGCTAGCTCATACAACCAATCTTTAGCCTTTTCCAAGAGAGAAAAGGGAAAAGCCTTCATTTTCAGAATGCTCCCATCAACATTCACAAGGGTCATGCTCGAACAAACAACCTCGAACTCCTTCAAATGTTTATTAGGATCTTCCAAGGACAACCCATGGAACTTAGGAATATGGTGCAATAAACTGGACTTTAATTCGAACTTGTCGGTCTTATTTTGGGCCGCCCTTGGATATTGAATGCATAAAGGCAGAGCATTGTTCAATCCCGAAGCGGAAAGCTCCTTGATTGTGTTGATTTTCTACTGCCATATCTTGGACTTCTTCGAAAGTCCTTGTCGTGGCCTCCTCTTGCTCTTCTACTTTGTCTTCTTCAATATCTGGTGCAGGTTGAGATGATTGGTCGTCTCAAAGTGCGTTCAAAATCGTCATCAAAGTCAAAGATGTGCTTATGAACAGGTTGAAAACTTCGAGTCATAAACCATCTAAAACGAGAAAACAAGTAAAATCAGCAACTAGGAACAAAAACACATGAAAATAAACAAAAATAAATAATAAGGGATTAGCAAAGTTGCTAATCCCCGGCAACGGTGCCAAAAACTTGATGCGAAAATTATCTTAACACACAAATTTAACCCTCTTTTGACAATTGTAGTACAAGTATAAGTAGGGATCGTTCTGGGACCGGGAATTAGGAGGGCTTGCTAATAACCTCTAAACTGACTCAAAAATATAAAACTAAACTTAAAAATACTTAACAAGACTCACATGACTCAAAGCAAACTTAAAATACTCAAAACAGCTTAAAACAACTAAATAAACTTAAACTAGACACTAGGAATGACTTTGGACGAAAATTGACTTTTACTTGAATCAAAACATTTAAAAACACAAATTAAAACAGATTCTAACTAATTAGACACACTAAAGTAAAGGGGGATTGAGTTTTGGACGAAGTTGAAACAAACAAACAAGTATGAAAAACTAGACAGATTGTAAAACAAATTTGAGAAATAAGATGATGGATGGGATAGCTAGAGGCTTTTTCTCCACACATGACATGTATGCAAATAACTCGATTTCCAGTTACTACTTCATTGATTTTATGAACGACAATGCTCCATATTAACCGTGACATCACTAGTTAACTCTTAGATTTTCCTTGTTTTATTGGATTGGATGACATCATTCGACAACCTAAAACATTCTTCTAAAGTTCCCTACATGACATCATAATAGAGATACAATCAAAGATCATTACGTTTAATGAAAATCATAAGCATTGACAAAGCACTTGCAACAATGACATCATGTCACTCATGCTAGGAATTGAACTTAACGCGATTGTTTATAAGCGACCTTCACTACATGTGAATATAAGTTTGTAACGATTATGTGAAACTTCCTTATATTCTAGCAACGGATTTATGCATGCCAATTAAATGTCGACCCTTAATTAACAAATACAAATAAGTTATCAATCAAATAGTTAAGCCAATTGCATTCACGATTCAAGAGTTCATAACTGGAATTTATCAAATTATATTGCACACATAATCATGGCTTTGAAATCACACCTAGCCAAGAGGGGTTTAGCCACTCATATTTACAACAAAACAAAAGGAAATGAATTTAAGCATTAAAAACAAAAGAAAGAAAACACCTAAACGCTCCAACGATCCAAGTTGGACAGCAAGCACGTCCAAACACTTTCTTTCCCTTCCTTTGCTACGGCCCAAGGTGTTGGTGAGTGTTTGAAGGTTTGTTTGTATGGATGAATGGATGTGAAGATGAATGGATGTGTTTGGATGAAGGTTGTGTTGAAATGGGAGTGAATAATCTAACCAAGTATGAACTAAATTTATGTTACACACACTTCCTTTTGTAGAGTAAGTGCATGGCAATGGAGGGGAACATGGAGTGGTGTAGCAATTGAGTGCAATGATTCAATGTAATGATGCATGAAATCTGAAATGATGGAGGGAACAAGGAATGATGTAGCAATTGAGTGCAATGAGTGGTGTTTGAAATGATTCAAAGGTGAAAGTGAAGTGATGATGCAAAGCATGGGGGTAAAATGGAGTGGTGTTGCAGCTAGGGAACATGAATGATTGTGCACATGGTAGAGAAAGGAAAGGGAGGTGGAATGATGCAACAAATGAGTCAATGGAGGGAACATGGATGATGATGCACGGCATAGGAATCCAAAGGGAGTGCAATGGTGGTGCACGGCAATGATGGAAAGGTTAATGGTGGAGTGACACCCCTTTGTTGCTGAGCTCTTTGTCCTTTTTACATTAATTCTTCTTTCTCTTTAACACATTCCTAGCCTCTTTAGTCTTCAATTTCATCCATCCACTTTGCTCCATGCATGTGCTATTCATTCCAAGCCCAAAACTGCTCCAAAATGTATCAAAATGCATCTTATTGCTTCATAAGGCCTATGGACCTACAAACACACGAAAATAGCTTAAAATACATAATTAACTAAGAAATAACAACATAAATGCATGAGAACAAGCTAACTCAGTTGCATAAATATGCTCCTATCAATCGGCTAAAGTTAAAGTTCAGGGGGAAATTTGGCTAATTATAAAAGTTCAGGAGAGGTAATTGGCTAAAATTAAAGTTCAGAGAGAAATTGGCATCTCTATACAAGTTTAGGGGGCAAACCGACAAATACCTCTTTTTTATATTGTGTTTGATAATGTACCATATAAGAAAAGGGGTGTAATATCCACACATTCCTTTTTACTTTTCACACACCCCTTATTAATTATATCTCTTGATCTTCTTCAATTAATTTGATCTGATGATCGAAAATTAAGAGAGTATATGAAAAATAAAAAAGGGTGTGTAGATAACACACCCCTAAGAAAAAAAAGGAAAAAAATCAAAAATTTTATTGGTCATCGTTTGTTCATTGAATCTTCTCATGTTTATACCTATTGAAAACCACACAAATATATAATAATAATAATAATAAACCCATACCTTAAATTTAAAATATTTGCCAACAGCCTAAAAAAGGCGTACTTTGATTGAATGAAGTATCATAACAAAATCACACCAGGCCAATTTAATATTTTTGCTAATGAAAACTCTAGAAAGACAAGAGTCTAATCTAATTATTTTGCTATTTAATAAAACAATGGCGGCTGACTAATTTCCTCATGTTTAATAATCATTCTAGCAATCACTTAATAGTACGATCTAATCGGACTCATCTTCATTTATGTGTGATATGTCTTAGGTTCAATTATCGTCAAAGACAAATTTGAATCATATTATTGCTAGCCCATTGTAAGGCTAAGCCCACTTCCCTCCTCCTTAATGTAGATAATATATTTTATTTAAAATAATAATAATAATAATCATTCCAGCGTGCCATTTGGGATGTGAAAAATGCTAAGGAGACTCTTCTAAAGTGTGACTATTTATGGAATCTCCTCCACCTCATGCTTTTGGCACAATACTCGTGCCAACACAATAAATCAGTGTGCCAAAAACATGAGATGACAGAGAGTCCATGTTGAAAGAGTCTCCTTAGCATTAGAAAAGGGCATGCTATGAATTTCATCTGTGTTCAGCTCGGAAGGATTACAAAGATGTTTACAAAGTCTAGTAGCAACCCCATAAGTCAAATTATGAAAGAAAAAAACAACCGCATAGGTAAGGGTAAATTAAAGGATAATATTAAGGAGACCAAACTTTTAAATCAAATTTGCAAACTAAATGATGTGTCATCAATAAAAATAAGCACATTAATCAACAAATAAGTAATAATCCCATCAGAAACAACCACATCATTTTGTTTACAAAATTTAGTTTGAAAATTTAGTCTCTTTAGAATTACCCTAAATTGTGTCTCTACACAAAAAACAAAAAAAAATACAAATTCTAAAGTGGTGGACCGCATAATAATTCGGGTACTATAATTATATATAGGCACCAAACAACTCGGATTCATATTAATTAAAGTAGTACTATCCAGTGTGTGATTCAGCATGCCAAACAAGGCCTTAAGGGTATTAATACTTTCATATCAACTTTTGGTTATAATTATCATAAACTTAAAACCCCACTACGGATGAATAGTGGTTGGAAACGAATTTTAGGCTCGTTTTTCGCACAACACGTCTTGAGTTTTATTTTTAGCATTGGTGAATCACACGATGGTGATCAGGTGAAGGCTGAAATGCTTCTATGAGCCTTCTCGGCCCCTAAAAGGAAAATTGTTGTGGCTAAACCACCAACTAGCCATCTTCTAATGAATAAATAAATAAACAAGTGATTAGAATTCTATATAAGCTACAAATTTTCCAGAGAGCTCATAATTCCAAGGCCTTGTCACAAACACATATTACATAATTTTTACAACAAAATTTATTGTTATGATTCATTAAAAACATGATTATTAATTTATTACAAGCACCTCAATGCAGCAAAATCGAGAAATTACTGGGAGAGGAGAGGAGAGGAGAGGAGAGGTTCACATATTTGTGGCATGGCAAGAGGACTCGAAAGAAGTCGACTACTCAACAGCAGCGATAGACAGCAATAACAGCGCCACGCCGCGGCGGTGGAGCGAAAACGGTCATGACGAAAAGAGCTACAACAATCACCACCAGAACTGCCATGAGATTAAGATCGCCTACCGAGTAGCAAAGCTTCCTCATCGCTTTATATATATAATGTCACGAGTTTTTGAAAGCTTTTGGAAATGGAATACGAAATTAATTGAGAGGGAAGGGAATGAATTAATGAATAATTTGATGCGTGATTACTGGTTTATAAAAGTAGGAAGTCAGGTTGACTTGAATTATTTATCTGGAGTGTTCCTAGTCTTGCAAGTATAGTAACACACGGTTTGTTCTCCTCCATAACCTTACTCTTCTAGATAAGAATGACAACATTGACAAGTGCAGGAAAATTCCTCCTCTCTTGGAGCATCAAATATTAGGTAGATATGTCATTTGCGTGTTTAAAATTAAAAATTCTTTCAATTAAATTGTTATTTATTGAGTGGATTTGAAGTTTTTGTGATTATGCGTCAAATTTGACATTAACGTTAAAGTTAACTTTTATCAATTTAATGGCAGACGCTTTATTCCACTAACGTAAAAATTTGTTTCAACAATTTTTTTTAATAAACACAATTATTTACAGCTCTACACTAATAAGAAAATAATAATTGACAATTTGATTGGAGAAATAAGACTTCATATTCTCGCATTAGATATCAATTGTAATTCAATTTTATAATATGACATTTCCATTAGAGATACTCTTACCCATCTAATAAGTTAAGATCTGAACACAAGATTAAACTATTAATTAATTTTGAAATAATAATTTTTTTTTTTAAAAGAAGACGGTATCATTAACTTGGGAAATTTTACATTGTTTCTTGAATGAGGAGATCCTGAATAACAGTTGGAGGCTCCTCAATCCAAACTAGTTTTGAACCACTAGACAATGCTATCTTTGCCAAACGAGGGGCAATCCCATTATTATTCCTAGAAATAGAAATAAATTTCGAAGCAAAAAACAAAGTTGCACTACGCATAACATCCCCTGCTAACAAATCCATAGTGGAAGCACGATCCACACAAGTGTTGATAATGGATATTGCTTCAGAGGAGTCACTCACAATTTGTAGCTTTTGATATCCTAGTTGTAGAGCCAATTCAACCCCATGCATGATCACTAGCATCTCAGCATGAAGGGCCGACACTATTGTATACATGTAAATTTTGTTGCATACAAATGATGCATCACAAAACATTCCCAAAATTCGGCAAAAGGGAGAAAATCGCCCTTAAAATTGGCAAGGGGCCCAAAATCTCTCAAAATAGGAAAGAAAGCCAATGCATCTTCACAAAATAAGCAAGAATTGAAGATTGCTCACAAATAGGCAACAAGGCCTCTAAATTTCAGCCAATATGAGGAAGGTGGCTGAAATTAAGACACAAAACATGCCTAAATTCTCTCATATCAAGACACAAATCAAAGCCAAAGCCATCCAAAGGCATGGCTTTGGAAGTCTATAAAGACAAGGATCCAAGACACACAAAGGGGTCGAAAATTGCAGATTGAGAATAACATTTGCACAAATCTTTGAAGACTAATATGTTGCCAAAGCTCTCTTTGAATAACATACAACCAAAGCCGAAGCTTTCTTTCGACCAAAGTCAAAGCACTCCCCTTGAAAAATCCACAAGCACTCGTGTCAACTCCTTTAAGACTTTGTTGCAAGCTCAAAACTTGTAACGACGTTCGTTTCAAGATCAAGTTGTCAAGACCCCTGAATCATCAAAATCCTGCATTAACATCATCCTTTGCCGCAACTTTGTGGTGAAGATCATCCAAGCATTGTTTCAAGCTCAAAACTTAAAGTAATCGTTCAATCGTTCTTCCGAGATCAAGTCATCATGACCTTTTAATCAACAACCTACATATCTACATCAAATTTGAAAACTGAATCAGAGGAAAATTGTAAACAGAGATTGTAACCTACCTCTCATCCTCTCATCTCCGTCTTCAAATCCACAAGAAACACACATGGCATCAAGAAAGGATCAAGCTATTTTTGCAACCAAATCGAAGAATAAGAACACCTTTGCTACAAGTGGTGGCACTTTGGGCGTCATAACCCGAAGCAAGGCAAGAGTTCTCTTTACCGTGCCTTCCACCCCTACATCAACTCTGCCAAATGAGTAAGAGCACCCGAGGCACGAGCCCGTGATCACCCTGGCCTCACAAAGAGCGCCAAGGGAAGAAAGCCCGATAAGGTACTTCAAGTCGTTGACTTCTGATGCTGACTCAAGCAGCAACTCGTATCATATAGCCATACAAGTCATAACTACTGGTGAGACGTCCATCGATAAGTAGCTAGCCCAAATGAGCGAAGCAATCGCAAAATTGACAAGGACCATTGAGGAAAATGACTTGCAAATTGCCACACTCGTCAACCGACTAGAGGCATAGCATGATAAAAAGCTGACCATGACCCAAAGGTTAACCCACAAAAGAAGGAAATCGATAAGAGAGAAGAGCCTCTGGTGGAGAAAGCCGAGGAGAAACTGCACCAAGCAACAACGCTCATTGGATATTTCTCTATCCAGCAGCTGCAGGAGATGATCACTAACACCATCAAGGCATAGTACGAAAGGAGCTCACATAACTATGTGCTGTACTCAAAGCCATACTCCAAGAAGATTGACGCCTTGAGGATGCCAATAGGTTATCAGCCGCCAAAATTCATGCAATTCAATGAAAATGACAATCCCAAACAACATATTGCCCATTTTATAGAAACTTGCAACAATCCTGGGATGGAAGGAGACTACCTCGTCAAACAGTTTGTGTGCTCACTAAAAGGTAACGTCTTTGACTGGTACACTAACCTCGAGCCCGAATCTATCAATAGTTGGGATTAGCTTGAAAGGGAATTCCTCAACCGTTTCTACAATACTCGCCGCACCGTAAGCATGTTAGAGCGGACAAATACAAAGCAGTGGAAGGACGAACCTATCGTCGACTACATCAACAGATGGTGTTGATTAAGTCTGGATTGCAAAGATCGACTTTCTGAAACCTCTGCCATTGAGATGTGTGTGCAAGGCATGCACTGAGGGCTATATTACATCATCTAAGGCATAAAGCCGAGAACATTTGAGGAGTTGGCAACTTGATCCCATGACATGGAGCTGAGTATCGCCAATCATGGGAAAAATGAGCCAATCATCGACTTCAACAAGGACAAAGTGTCTGCTCTGAAGGTAGACAAGATTGGGAAGAAGCCCGCCAAAGAAGCTTTTACCATTAACATTACCCCCATCAAGACCTCATCAGCACCCGTTAAGATCTCCTCCAAAAACAAAGGGAATGAGATGAAGAGAGGTGAGTTTTCTCGCACCCAAGATAGGTAAAAAAACACCTTGAAGGAACTGAAGCAAAAGACGTACCCTTTCCTGAACTTTGACGTGGCCACAATGCTAGACGACCTGTTAGAGAAGAAAGTAATCAAGCTGCCTAAATGCAAGCGCCCCGAAGAGACGATCGCATTAACAATCTTAGGTACTGCAAATACCATCGTATCGTGAGTCATTCGGTTGGCAAATGCTTCATCCTCAATGAGCTCATCATGAAGCTGGCATAAGAAGGGCAAATTGAGCTTGACCATAAAGACACGGCCGTAACTCACACTACTACGATTGTGTTTGGATCCTTCGATCTCGTGCCTCTCTAAGTGACGCATGCCCACTCCCGTCCATGCTCAAGCTGCATGACACCTTCTACACAACCATCGTTGGGGGCAAACGACCAAGATGCACCTACAGACAATGAAAAAGGGTGGACGTTGGTGACCTACAAAAAGACAAGGAATCCAAGACCACAAGCCACATGGCCAAAGGTAGAGCAAGGGAGCAAGCACCGTTGTCGCAACAATAGGAAACCCAAAAGAAGCGTAAGAGCTGCTAAACCAACATACGCTGGGGAACCTATGGAGCAAGAGTCATATATTCCCGTCTCCTTACACGAGTAATTCCTGAAAGAATTCTTCTAACAGTGCACTGCCGCTGCCTGCCACATGGTTGAAATAGAGATAGAAAAGCCTTCAAAAGGCAAAGTTAGCACTGTCGAGGAAAAAAGAACCTTCATGCCCCAAAAAGACCTGATGACATACTTTAGCATCGATGAAGCATTACGGCTGCCCAAGGAGATGCGAAAAGCACTCGTAGTAGTCTTGGCGAGTCCCAACGACCATGAGGTGCAAGAAAGCAAGGATGAAGGCTTGAAGCTTCATCCACATGAATATGTTGCACGATGTGCCACCCATGACGTAATCAACTTCATAGACGAAGACTTGCTATTAAGGTCAAAGCCTCACAACCGTCATCTCTTCGTCTGTGGGTATGTGGGAAAGAACAAAATCAACCGCATACTTGTGGATGGTGAATCGACCATAAACATCATGCCAAAGTCAACAATGACCACAATCGGCATCAAGGTGGATGAATTATCCTGAAGTTGTCTTTTAATCCAAGGTTTTAACCAAGAATGACAAGGAGTAATAGGCATGATCCGAGTAGAGATGACCATTGGCGAACTTAAATCAAGCACGATATTCCACGTGATTGATGGAAGAACTTCCTACAGCTTACTCTTAGGAAGACCTTGGATCCACGACAATTGAGTAGTGTCGTCCACCCTTCATCAATGCTTAAAATTCTACCGAGCATGAGTAAAGGTGATACAAGGTGATACTAAGGCATTAACTGAAGCTGAATCACACTTCACGGATGCCAAGTTCTGCATGGATGAAGACATGGTACCCGAAGCTCTTCCAAATGAGATCAAATCCACTGTAAAAGCCACACTGAAAAAGAAAGAGTGGCAAGCTGTGCCTCAGAAGCAAGAAGGGAAAGCCACGCCATCTTCACACAAAGATAATGATGAGCCTGTCAAGCCTGCAACAATCAAAGAGAGTGTAACGCCCTCAAAAGGATCAAACACACCCATCTTTCGATACATCCCAATGTCAATAAGAAAAAATGGGCAATCTCCATTAGAAACTTGACCAAGCAAAGCCTACACACAGCCGCACAAGGATAATGTAAAGTTGCTCAAGACAAATGTAGTTTTACCTCGGACACAGCTAGGTAACGCTAAGGTTTCAAAACCACCACAAGGCTTCGTGAAACCCTTGCCAAAGGGGGCAGAACCAAGCTCTCTTCCAACCAAGAGGACCAAAGGAGGTTTCGACCCAAATGCATACAAACTCATGTCAAAAGCTGGGTATGATTTCACCTCATCTTCAAATCTTATAAAGAAGAATGCAAACATTGTCAAAGACAAAGAACATAACCTCATCGAGACTCAAAAGAAGTTGAAAGAGCATGGTTATGAAGTTGAAAACAACAAAGCTGGACTTGGCTTCACACCAAATACACCCTTGAAGATTTCAAGAAAAGAGAAAAATGGTAGTGCTTAACACATCAGTGTAAGTATTAAACAAGATCAAGAAGTACTTAAACCCGCCCCTCAAATGTCAGTCTTCGATAGGCTGAATAGTTCAAAACCCAAAATGTCAGCACTTGATCGCATTGGTGGTCAAGACCGAACCTCTGTCTTCAAAAAGCTTAACACACCAACATCCCAAGGTTTTTTTTCGAAAGGTTGTCAAAACCCAATAAACAAAGCAACATGGCTAGCTCTCCTCTATGACGATCGGCCTTGGATAGACTTGAAGAAACCAAGAAGTCTTCTACAAAGAGGAAGACGATGCCCAAGGAAGAAAAGCTCGACAATCTAGCAGAAAAAAAACAATGTTCGAAGCTTGATTCCTTCAAGGATGAAGGGCCAAGCCACATTGGAAGTTGACACAAAAAGGCAACTGAACGTAAGAAGACACACCATCATCCACACTGGCCAATCTTCATGCCAACAAGCCCAAGGGGACGGCATTGAATATGAGGTCTAAGACGTCTTCCACATCATGATCCAAGAAGACAAAGATGACGAAACCCCCGAGGAAGACGTCACTGCTGCACCACAACAACTCAAGGAGGGGCAAACCATGGTTGATAATCTCAAGGAGCTCACTTAGGCACAAGCGAGGAACCGAAACGTATCTTCGTAAGTACACTACTAAGTGCGGATGAGATCGAGGAGTACTACCAACTGCTATTAGAGTACAAAGACGTCTTTGCTTGGACTTACAAACAAATGCCTCATCATTAACCTTACCATCATCCTGCATCGCCTTGCAGTCAAGCCTGGAACGTGATCAATAAAGCAAACTCAAAGACTCTATCGATCCAAGCTCATCCCATTAATTGAGGCCGAGATTGACAAGCTGATCGAAGCGGCTTTATTCGAGAGGTGCAATAACCTAAATGGATCTCCAACATTGTCATTGTCCTTAAGAAATCTGGATAAAACGTGTTTGCCTAGACTTCCACGACCTCAATGATGCTTGCCTGAATGATGACTTTCCCTTGATCATTCATGGACAGCTCATCTGGGTACAATCAAATCTGCATGGCTCCCTAAGACAAGGAACTAATAGTCTTCCGCACTCTAAAGGGTATCTACTACTACAAGGTAATGTCTTTTGGCTTGAAGAACGCTAAGGCTACACATCAACGTGCAATGCAAAAGATCTTCAACGAATGCTACATAAAAACATAGAATGTTACTTAAACAATGTAGTTGTCAAGACCAAGAAGAGATCCGATCACTTGAAGGATTTATGAATGGTGTTTGACAAATTACAACACTACAACCTCAAAATGAACCCGTTAAAGTGTGTATTTCGCGTCACATTTGGGAAGTTCCTTGGCTTCATTGTCAAACATTGTGGCATTGAAGTGGACCAATCAAAGATCAAGGCCATTCAAAGTATTCCTAAGCCAAAGAACCTACACGAGTTGAAAAGTCTACAAGGACGACTTGCCTTTATCAGACGATTCATCTCAAACCTGGATGGACGTTGTCAACCCTTCAATCGACTAATGAAGAATGACGCTCCATTTATATGGGATGACGCCTGTTGCAATGCCTTTGAGAGCATAAAATGGTACTTGGCAAGCTCACTTGTTGTAGGAGCACCCATGCCTAGAAAGTCGCTCATCTTATACATTGATGCGTAAGAAGGTTCCATCGGAGCACTATTGGTACAAGAAAATGAATACCAAAATGAAAGAGCACTCTACTGCCTAAGTAGGACTCTCACTAGCTCTGAGCTTAACTATTCACCGATCGAAAAGATATGCCTTGCCCTAGTTTTTACCGTCCAAAAGCTTAGACACTACATACATGCTTACACCATCCACTTGGTTCCTAAAGCTGACCCAGTCAAATACGTTATGTCTAAACCCGTTTTGACATGGTAACTAGCTAAATAGGTGTTGCTTCTCAATCAATATGAGATCATCTACGTCCTAGCTAAAGTCGTCAAATGACAAGCACTAGCAAACTTCCTTGCCGATCATTCAATCCCAGCTGATAAAAAAATCTTAGACGACTTGCTTAACGAGGAGGTGTTCTACATCGACATCTTCCCGACATGAACAATGTTCTTCGATGGACCCGCACGAGCAGACGGAGTGGAGGCAGGAGTAGTATTCATGCCACCACAAAGACAAGTACTACCATATTCTTTCCGATTAAGCTAGCCGTGTTCCAACAACGTCACCGAGTACCAAGCACTGATTATTGGACTCCAAATGGCGATCGACATGGAAATCACAACGCTAGAAGTGTATGACGACTCCAAGCTTATAACCAATCAACTCTTGACTTTATATGAGGTGAGGAAAGATGATCTTGTCCCATACTTTCGGTTAGCAACTCAATTGCTACAAAAGTTTGAGGCTATGACGCTAGAACATGTGCTAAGAAAAGAAAATCAAATGGCGGACGCTTTCGCTAACTTAGCCTCAAGTATGGCACTAGGAGAAGACGAAGCTATAGACATGCCAGTTTGCCAAAGATAGGTAATCCCACTCGTCACTGAAATGCTACTAAATGACACAAACACCATCTCAATATTTCCAATCAACACTGAAGAGTGAAGACAGCTGCTGATCGACTACTTGGAACTTCGAAAGCTTTCAAATGATCCTAGACACTGCTCTGAAATACGTCAACGAGCACCTTGCTTCCTTTACTACAAATGAACACTCTACCGTCATTCTTTTGAAAAAGTACTTCTAAGATGCCTAGGTGAAGAAGAAGCTAATCAAGTCATGGAAGAAGCACACTCAGGTGTATGCAGAGCGTATCAGTCTGGACCAAAGCTACATTTCCAGCTCAAAAGAATGGGTTATTACTAGTCAAGCATGATGAGGGATTACCTGGAATACTCCAAAATGTGCCAAGCCTGCCAATTCAACGCCAACTTCATACATCAACCACTTGAGCCATTACATCATACAGTTGCTTCATGACTATTTAATGCATGGGGATTGGACATCTTGAGACCAATCACACCAAAATCATCTACCAGAGAAGCCTACATCCTAGTTGCAATGGATTACTTCTCTAAGTGGGCTGAAGTCATACCCCTAAGGGAAGTCAAGAAGGAAAATGTCATCCATTTCATCAAGGAGCATAACATCCACCGATATGGTATGCCTCGCTACATCATCACTGACAATGAAAAACGATTCTCTAACTAACTCATGGACGAGCTCTGCGAGAAATACAAGTTTAAGCAGCACAAGTCTTCCATGTATCATGCTCCGGCCAACAGTCTCGCAGAAGCATTCAACAAAACAATGTACAACCTCCTAAAGAAGGTAATCAGGCTGAACAAAGAGAAATTGGCACGAAAGAATAAGCAAAGCACTTTAGGCATGTAAGACGACACATAGGACCCCTACCCAAACTACGCCTTATTCTCTAGTATATGGTGTGGAAGCTGTTCTACCGCTCGAAAGTCAAATCCCTTAACTAAGGATGGCTATACAAGAAGGCTTGACCGAAAAGGAAAATGCAAAGCTACCACTTCATGAGTTGGAAGCACTCGACGAAATGAGGCTTGAAGCTCAACAACACTTGAAATGATACCAAGCAAGGTTATCTAAGATATTCAACAAGAAGGTCCGCCCAAAGTCTTTCCAAACTAGAGATCTTGTCTTGGCATTAAGAAGGCCTATCATCCCAACTCACAAGACAAAAAGCAAGTTCACGTCAAAGTGGGATGAACCTTACGTAATACAAGAGGTTTACACCAACGGTGCCTACTTAATCATGGCGGAAGACGGCTTAAAGATCAACCCCATCAACGACAGATTCTTGAAGCGCTACTACCCCTAAAACAAACACCCAAAGCTCCTCGCCTGCACTAGCCTAAATTGCACATAACAACAATGCTCTTTGTTTACATGAGCTTAAAAGGCGACACCCAATGCTCATTGTTCGCACGAGCTTAAAAAGCGACACCCAACGTTCCTGGCCTGCAAGAGCATAAACTGTGTACGGCAAAATCACCATCAAAACCGTCAAAACAATCAAAGCGATCCATCACTCTTATGAACTACGTCATGACTTGATCCTTCCTCAACCGAGGGCACGTAGGCAACTTGAAACTTCAAAACTTCAAGTACAGTCGCATCATCAATAAAAACACAAACACTTTGAAAAATAAAGTGCAAATTCAAAATGTGAATACTTTATTTCTTTAAAGGAAGAATTTGGCCACAAAGCCTTATTACAAAATGAGCAAAAATAAAGAAGGCTTAAAGTACAAAAAAGAAATGGAAGACACTACTTGAGAGCTATGTCCCTAAAACTACGGCGACGATCTTCAAGCAAGCCTTTCAAAGCCTTCAAAGTCTCTACATCGGTGGGAGACAAGGTGGGCATTTCCATGGCTGCACCTTTCTCTTGCTTTAGGCGTGAAACCTCATCTTGATACTGAGAAAGTGTAGCTTCCTGCTTTGAGAGAACACCTTGAAGTAGTGATGCTTCGGTTTCCAACTGCTCTCGCTCGCGCGCCAACGCTTCTAGACATGCTTAGACGGAAACCAAAAAAGTCCATGTATCTTAATAACCTTTAAAAACAACTTGATGAGAATACCGAACTTGGGTAATTGATAAGTCTATTGCCGCAAGTTGTTAAGCTCTAACATCTGGACTCAACTTCTTTGAGGAAATATGATGCAAGGAAGAATACTCAGTCGAGGCAGGCATAAGTTTTAAAAATGCTTATCAAAAAGCGTTTGTAACTAATCATGTTGGGGATTTTGGTTTATTATTAGGAATTTTGGGTTTTTATTGGATAACAGGTAGTTTCGACTTTCGGGATTTGTTTGAAATATTCAATAACTTAGTTTATAATAATGAAGTTAATTTTTTATTTGTTACTTTATGTGGTAGCAAATACAAGATTTAACAAGGGAAGCCAAACAAAAAAAACTAGTATTTAACAATCTCTCCCTTTGGCTTTCCTTGACAAAATAACCCCAAACCTATAACTAACTCACACATCGCCCTTACTCAAGAAGCCAAGCTACAACAACAACATTTCTCGATAAGAAACAAATGATGTTCATCATGGGTTATGAGATTAAAACAACATAGTAAGCTCAAGTAATACCAACAGGTGCATATTCCAAAACACAATTTAAAAAGATGCATTTTTTAAATTTAAAAAAAAGGGTTAATATTTTTCTCCCCCATTTTATCATGGTAAGACAAAGGAAGAAAGTGATAAACAGATAAGCACAAAAACTGGTAAGGAATAGCAATGAAGGGATAATGCAATTTGGAACACCAAAAGAACTTAAACAGGTACAATTCTTGGTACCAAATAAGTCAGATATTTAGCAATTTAAGCTCAGAAGTTCTAAGTAGGCATGAAAGAACAACAACAAAACAAATGTAGCAAGGTAGTTACATCAAAAGCCCAAACGAAATGAAGTTTCAACTTTAGCAACATTGTTTAAGCTTCAATAGATAAGAAACTCCCCCGACAACACTTGCATATTAAATCCCTACAGTGCTCCCCCATAAACCTATAACTCCTCTGATTGTGATGAGTCATCTGAGCCGACAAGAGATCCAGTAGCAGTGGCATCTTTAATAGGAACATCTCCAAGGCATGGACCATAACCAAGTCTATCTTCATATTCATCTTTATCAAAAGAATATGTGAACCTGATGTGCTTGCCCTTCGAGGTAGGAGTTGAAGAAAAGTGTTAATGAACATTGATAGACATTCATTTTCCTTTAGCGGTATAGATTGCAGCCATCTTGGCAGCAACGACACTTGAATGGCCAGAAGAAGTAGGGTGTGAAAGGATATAAAGGATGGATCCACTGGACGTTGAGGGACAAGTTTTGGAGGACGCAAAAAAGGCTCGGGGACAAATGAATGAGGATTCAGGGAGGTTTGGCTCAAAAATGGTGCGGAGAATGAGTTACTGACAAGTGGTGAAGATGCAGATTGACTAACCAAAGACTTAAAATCAACAAATTTCTTTCTCAGGGAATTGATTTCGGATTCAAGATATGTTATTTTTCTGTCCTGGGAGGCATTTATTAGAGGACCTAGTCTAGGGTTACCCTAAGCTACAGCACACATTACATTGCTTAGGTTCATCACACTTATGTCAAGATCCTTAGTGGCTCTAGAACAAAGATCATCAGGACGTTTTTGAACACCAGCACGCTCACATAGCTGAGCGATCAGACAAGGGTGAATGGTAGACGCTCTCTTGTGTGTTTCAACACATTTGGACTTTGACAAAATTGACTTAAAAATCAGAAAGCCAAAAGGCACATCACAGTGAGTTAACATGGCAAATAATACTTTGGCTGACACAAGGGTAAGGTTACCATTGTTTGATGTTCCTAGAACATATCTATGAATAAAGACAGACCAAATCCTATAGAAGGGTTTGAGGCGAGACTTTGAGACTTGACCTTTAACAAGAGGAATAGACGGATTAGCATAAACCTCACGATGGTAGGCACCTGGGTCATACTGACTAGTTGCACCATCATACTTTGATGACACGGAGGGAGATGACAGGTCAAGTTCAAGGACCGTATAAATGACAGACGGGTCAAAGGAAACCATGACACCACGAACATAAACAAAACCACTAGACTCAAGAAAATTTGACGGAATATTAGAGTAAAACTCTTAAACTATAGATAAATTGAAATTAGGAGGAGAAGAATTTACCCTATGAAGTCTGTACCATTTAACTAAATCATCAGAACGGATAGCGTCAGCCAAGGGAAGATCAACCCAGATGATTCGTCTTTCAGGCACGACTTTCTGAGTAGCCACCGTAGAGAAGAAATTCTTGGCTTGAGTGGACGAAAAGATGGGAGCTTGATCATCAGTTGCACCTCATGAGGAATTCCTCACAATCTGAGATCGAGTATAGCGACGAGAGGGCTGAGCACGGGCAGAAGCAGTGTTGCCGGTGATCGGTAAAGAAATTTTTCGGCAAGATGGATTGAGAGTTTAAGAACATAGGGAAAGAGATTTCAAAGCAAACGGCACAAAAAAAAAGGTATGGTAAAAACCTAGATGGGTTAGAAAAGGTTAAAACTTAGGACATTATGAAGAAAACTAAGTCGTGCAATGAAAACCAATGGATGAGATGCATCAGGTAAAAACAGACATGCAAAGACAAGAATACCCTTAATAAACCTTACCTTTCTAATTAAAATACTTGAATAGTCAGAATGTTGAAATTAACCACTACTAAACTAGTTTGGTGCAACAAGTTGTAACCAAGGGAGAAGACAACACATACACACAAAAGAAAACAAAGTACGGTTACAAACCTAGTACCATTCGAGATACAGCCAACTAAGAATCTCACAAAGAAAAACCCAGAATAAACAGATTTAATACCCAAACTTCCAAGACAACTTTGATAATAAATATTTGACAAAGCAAGTACATTTGAAAAGAAACATGCAATGTAATACTTCATAAACAAATCTTTATTGACACACAATGATAGCACAATACAGATTAACACTTATTCATACGACAACCATGATGTGTCCAGGTATGGGAAGGGATTGGTGACAGCCATTGAAAAAGCATAGTTTCATGTAACTAAGCAAAGATTTAATTCAAGGGCTAACCAAACTTTTAATAACCCATTGAGATTAAGAACCAACCCTTACACCATAAATTGAGCAACTATCTAGACCCAAAACTGAACACAATGAGGAACTCAGCCCAAAAGAACACTTAAGTTGGGTGTGATATAGAGCACATGACCAACAATAGGATTGGTGAGAATTGTATTTTAGCAATCCATGACACATTTTAAGCCCTTTTAGAGATAGAGAGAAAATAATTGAACTTTCATGACATTGCATGGGATAATATTTTTGAGAAATTTTGGAAATTTTCCTTTTCCCCTTTTTGAAATTTTGAGAACTTTGCTCATGAGTGAATAGATTGAAGCTCAGATACATAATTTTACTTTTGAGGAGATATGAGCACAATGAGAGATAAACTAGGTGGTGTTCTGCATTGGAAAAGACACTTAGCCCAATTTTTGGAAAAGAGTTAACACTACACCTCAATAAAGACCAAAGTAAGCATAACCCTTAAATCAACGAGTGCTTTTGTCAACTGATACAAAGATTTTTCACAAGCCAATAACCATAATAGGGAGAACATTTGACATCACAGAAAAAGAATTAGTCAAGGTTAATCTACAAAATGCTAACATGTGAGATAGTTAAGAAGTGCATAAAGTGACAAACAAACTTAACTGATGAGGTGATTGACAAAACAGATACAAGAACAGGAAAAATAAACATGTAGAAGAATAACAAAATAGAAGTAAGGTTACTCAACCTGTTCAATCAAAGGCACAGAAGTCAACAGACCATTGAAGATTTTTGTGTCTTCAATTTTCCAAGAGACTTATGAAATTCAAAGCTAGCTGTTTCTCACATGGCATCAAATTTATATCAAAGACATTTCTTTGCAAAAATCTCCTAAGAGCATGATATTTGTTCTTAAGACCTTTGGAGATTAAATATTTTACAACACTCAACCAAACAACTAGAGCATAATCTTGATCAGAATGTACATCAAGGGCCAAATCAAGGTTATCAAAATGAGGAACAATCCATGATGCAAAGATGTAAACAAACAAGGCATATGGAGAAATTACATTCATAAGTGAGAGAGAAGCATACCTTGGTGTTGTGATACATTCAGCGACCAAAATGAGGGGTAGCTCATCACGAAACAGAGTTAGAGTTTGAATATTTCGAATTTCATTCTTTGGATAATAGACTTTGGAAAAAAAATAGAGCAATACTCTCCATAATGAAATACAACAAGATGTCTTCCCAAGATGCAAGGTTCACACAAAAAGCATTCAGAGACGAAGACTTGTAACTTTCCACATTGGACCATTTGCTTAAAAGAATATGTGTTCCAGCATGAGCAATTATCACACTTAGAGGCAACAATTGTATAGTAATTTTCCTTTGATCTTGGAACCACTAACATGTCTTCCCACGTTTATCAACAATTTTGCAACTCGTCTTGAAAAAGCAAACTTCATTAGCAACGTCATCACAGAGCTACCAATACCAAGGAGACTAGTTGACAATCCAGCCACATATCAAACATCTTCAAGCATAGAAAGTCCAAGAATCTTCACCACTCATTTTCCAATAATCTCAACCTTGTCTCCTCCACCAAACTTAATCATACCAAGAGATAAAAAAGCATGGACGATGCTGAACTTTGAGCAATCAAACACTTCCCAAATCCACATTGAAAGCCACTTGAACTTGACTTGACATTTCTTAAGCTTGAAGAATTAACAATATTGGACATTCTGCTTACCTCTATGGTTAAACAATTCATTTGTTCATTTAGATCATTTTTCCTTTCCAGATGTAGTTTTCTACACTTAGGTCTAATGTGGCCAAGATCACCACAATGATGACATTAGGGGATGAATCTAGATCCTGAAGTAGAGTCAGCCAATAGAGATATAAGACGAAGTTCCTTAGAAGCATGCATGTTCACACCCATGGAACTTGAACTGCTTTCATAACCTTTAAACTGATTACAATAACGAATACACTTTCTAATGAGTCTGCACCCATAGACAGATAATTTAACTTGCATGTAGCCTCATTCAATTCAGAAGTCAACTCCAAATTATCTTCCCGATACAATTCATTGTTTTCTTGCAATATATGAGTTTATTAAAGTAGGCTTTCATGCGATATCATCAAACTCTTATCATGATCTTCAATAGAGGCTATTAAGTCATCAATTTCATCATCATCACCCTAGAATGAGCCTCTTTCATTCAACATGTGAAGTTCAGCTTCCAACCATGTGACCTTGTCACTCAATTTTGTTCTGACCAGACTGAAAAACTCAACCTCTTCTTGTCACACAAACAGCTTTTTGACAAGTTCTGGATTATCCAATATTGCAACACACATCTCATCAAATAAAGATTCATACAAGCTAGGCAACTCTTGAGATGATAACACATTGGTATCATCCAATACTTTGTATTTTCCTCTAAAGGATGTTTCATCAACAGATGCAACAAATGCAACAATCTCATCTTCATCATCTGATGACACAGAATCATGCTCATCACTGTCACTCCAAGTAGTCATTATAGCATTTTCACGTTTCTTACTAAAAAGTCTAGTGTTGGCACATTTAGCTGCATGGTGCCCACTTCCACCACACGCAAAACAAGGACCAGACACTTTGGATAGACTTTTGTCTTTCTTTTTTAAAGAATCACTATATTTCTCACCAGATAGTAGTTTTTCATGATTGTTTGATGACCCATCAGACCACTTAACATCTCTTATTTTGTTTTTGAGACATTTTCTGAATTGCTTGATAAATAGGGCAAGATCATCCTCAGAGAACAAATCACAAAAGTCACTTGTAATGTTGCCGTTATCTACACTTTGAAGAGCAACATCTTTTCCTTTTTTGGTGACACCATCATCCATCTCAAGCTTCATCTCATAATTAATGAGTTTCCCAACTAACTTTCCGAGCTTAATCTCATTTAAATCTTGAAACTCTTGGATGACAGCCTTCTTTGCTTGGAATCTCTTAGGCAAAGATCTCAAGATCTTTTGAACAATTGTTATTTCACATATAGGTTTCCCTAATTCCAAGGCTTCATTCGTCAACATTTCAACCTTTTCATAGAAGGCTAAGAAGATTTCGGACTCGAGCATTCTTAAATTTTAAACTTTGAGAGGGTCATTTGAAGCTTCAAATCTCTCACTTGTTTGTCACCTTCATAAAGGATTCAAAGTTTATCTCAAGCTTGCTTGGTAGTTGTGCAGTATCGAATATGAGTAAACCGAGTTGGCGATATAGCAAATACAATGGCATTTCTTGTCTAGAGTGAGCCCTTCACTCAAGAGTAAGATAATCAACCGCATGAAAATCATATGCCTTAAGGAATATTTGAAACTTCTCACTCTATGCTGCATAGTTCACGCCATCAAAGAATGGAAGAGAGTTACACGATCCAGCAACACAATCACGATCCATAATGTGAGACAACCCAATACCGGTAAAATCCCAAAGATTACTCTATACGTCTAGAGCAAGGCTCTGATACCAATTGAAATTGGTACCAAATGGAATATCCTACAATAAAAACTTAGAAGTAACTTTACTGACTAGTCAAACATACTAGTCAATTGAGTACAGATTGTTAGAATCCCACAAGCATATAAATCAAACATACTTATCTTTTGATCACCTGGTTGGTGCTATTTTGGGCTTATGGGCCTTTGCCCTCCACACAGCATTCCAGCCCATTTATTTGAGCTTTGCCATTTTTTTTTTTAATTACCCTCTGATGGGGTTTATACAGATGTCTCCGAAAGACAAGAAAAATAATTTACACCATTCAGAAATAAGAAAAGTAAATCATATCATTCTGGTTAGGTGTTTATTCCTTGCTTTTGCTTTCTGCTTTCTGTCTGCTTTTCTTGATCTCCCCGCTCCTTCTCTGTCCACCTTATTTTGTAAGGTCTTTTGCTTGCAAACCCATTTGCTTTGGTCGTGCCCATCCATTCTCACTTCTCTTTTTCTCTTTTTCTTTTTGCTTTTCCTGCTGTCTGAAATATTCTTTTTCACTGCGCCTCTATGTCTCTCCACCTCCACGGCAGGCTTGCTTTTGCTTTTGCAGATTTGCTTTACTTTTTCTTTTCATTTCCGTGGATCAGTTTCCAAGGCGATGGGGAGCGCTTGGTTGATGGCAGAGTAGAGGTTCAACGACTTGCTACCAGTGCCACGAGCAATCATTTCATTACCACCGGCGGCAGAGGGGGAGGAGGAGGAGGAGGAGGAGGAGGTTCCAATACTGAAAACTTTGATGAACTCTGAGCTTGAATTCCCAGCTGAAGAACCCTCAGAAATCGACGAAAACGAAAGGCCTCCATACTCAAAAGTACCAAGGGAAGTGAGTACAGTAAGAAAGAGAGAAGTGAGGCAAACTCCACACAGAAAAACCCACCACACAAATTTGACAAGGAAATGAACTCCCCATTTGCAAAGCCTTCTGGGAAACAGCTATCTCCAGAGACTTCTGATTTAATGGCTCCATTTTTTGTTTATTTTCTTCACCTCCAAGGATCAACGAAACCAATACAAAATCTGAAGCCTCTTCTTTTCACCAGAAATTCATGGGATGCCAACTAACTCTTATTACTCAAAACATTTGGTGGGTCCACCTCCATCTTCCTTCCAGCAGGTTGAGTTTCGCGAGAAGGAAACAGACAAATCATCCTCTCTGAACAACCGTAGACATCCACTCCATCTTGTTAAGATTTTTGTGCCATACTGTCAGCAGCTAGAGCGAACCAACCACCGCAATCGTCGATAAACTCTTGACCTCCACCAACCGTCGATACAACCAACCAATCCGATTAAAATACAAATTCACCATCTTTTGCTCATCACCAGTGTTCTTCCTTAAGAAATCCAAGTAAACAGGCTATGTCCAACTTGCACAGTCAAGTCCAAGCTTCTTAAATGCTGCATTGAAGGTTTGGCGGTTCCCCAACCGATAAGCATCCATAAGAACCCCGTCGACTTTGAGGGGAACAGTGAGTTCCTGATATGGGTTCTGGTCTTTAGCGCTGAATAGCAAGCTGAAATCGGGGAACCGATCGAAGTGCAGCCATTTTCCGGGAAAAGTTGAATTTCTTGGGAAAGTGGAGGAAAATGATGAAATAGCACAGCAGAAGCTTGACCTTCATCGATCCCATGGTCGAGATCAGCAGCTGCCGCAGGAGGCGAAGAAGGTCTAGAGACCGTACAGATCGAACGCCACAGTTACCATCATTCTGTATCTGAATAGAACCTCTGTACTGCCTCTCCCCTCTCACAGCGCTCAAATACTTCTCAAACACCACCACATCAAATCCCTTCTTTTTCGTCGCCAAAACAAACCTCCGAGAGCGAGCTTATTGCAGTGGCCACACCAAAGGGCGTAGGACTCGACAATGATGAAGTCGTGCTTGCTGCCAGTGTCATCGAAGTTGGGGCTGTCGAGAGTGAGGACGTACTCCTTCAATTTCGCCTAAGATTGCTCGCCCAACTGCTGCTGATGATGTTGATGCTTCTGTTTCTGCTGCACGGCCACTTCCTGGTCTCCAAATCCAGAGTAATGATACTAGTGGCGATGATGGTACTGGACAGGCGAGTGATGATGATGATGAACTGGGCCCAGCACCCCTTGAGGTGGAAGAGGATGGGGGACGACCTGGATCGGAACATGGAAAGGGCTCGAAGGCCACGGCAGAAGGTAAATGTGGACTTGACCCGCAGCCGTAGGAGACAATGCTGGTGCGAATGCTGGCGCGATGGGGGTGCGACTGGGGACGAACTCAACAGCCTGGTCGTTGAGGTGACTAAATGAAATGTTTTGGGATAGGGATGGATCTGATAGAGAATCAGACGACAGGGATTCACTATGTGCCATTTGATTTGGATTAGTAAGCGCAGCCCATGATTTTTGGGTTTTTGGGTTGTGCAGATTCACGGTGGTGAGATTTGATGAAAAAAAATGAAAAAAAACCGACATAGTTTTTTGTGTCGATTCCCACGGACGGCGCCAAATGTTGATGCACAAAACCGGAGGTTTTGGTACAACGTAAATCCGACCATGAATTTGCAAGAAATGTAAATCCGGCCATTTTATCCCTATTTAATGAAGATTTTTCACAGAATGATCAAAATGATTGATGGTAAAAATCATGTCATACAACAACAGAAAAACTGACAATACTACTGTTTTTAGTCCTTCTTACTTTTTCACTTTTGATTCACAGCTTTTACAACAATATATATATATATATATATGTATATATATTAGAGAGATTATATTCACACACTTTAAATTACTTCTCCCATACCTTTTTAATTTTTTAATATTTTCTACACACCACTAACACTTGATAGAAAAATATTAAAAAATTAAAAGAATATGAGAGAAGTAATTTGAGATGTGTGAATATAATCTCTGTTGGAAGTTTTGAGACTCTTGTCCCACATTGGTGAAAACAAGATTCCAAAGTACCTTTATATACTTTTTGTCTTCTACAATATTAGTTATGTGTTAGACCACTTGGAATGGGAATTGAGGCTTGGGCCACCATTTCTGTGGATTGGGCTTGATGATTATACCATAATATTAATATTAATTAATATTAATTAATATTAATTAATCAAGACAAGGGCCTTGGGCCTTGGGGCCTAAGAATTAAAATTAATCTGATCAATTAGTTTTAATTTCGAATTAAGTTTTTAATTAAATTAATTAAAAACATTTTGATTAAAGATACAACCTTTTGTAAAGAGTTGTAAAGCTTCAGATACATCCAAAATGTATTTGAAGAGGTATGAAAGAGCCTATATAACTGGAGTCCTCAGTTCATCATCAATAATCCTTTCTTCTTCCTTTTCTTCCGTACAAACTTTCCAGAGAGAGTAAACACACAAAGCAATTCGCTAGAATTCTATAATCCAGTGCGGGTTGTAGGATTAGGTAGTTGTATCCTGGTCGAGCAGACGTTGTAGAACCACAAGCACAAGAGTGGGACGAAATTACTGTTCGAAGGACATAGCTTTTATGCTAGCCTCTACCTTCTGTAATCAAGTTAGTACTTTTGATATTCTCATATTTAATTTTCTGTAGTCGTTGTGTATCATTCTGTATTGCAAGTACTTTTGAGTAATAAAGTATAAATATTTCAAGTTCTGTATTTCTGTTATTTCTGTTTCTAAATTGTTCTCCAACAATCTCCCTATATATTATTCCTTTTTTTCCGCCTCTCGTTTCTCTTTAGTCTTTATGTTAAAACCAAGATTTTAAAGAAAAAAAGTATCATTACCAAACAAACATAGCTCTATCCATGTCTATATCAAGCTTTTTGACTGGAATAAAAAGCCAATAGTGAAATTGGGGAGCTGAGAGATAAAAAGATGACGTGTAACTGTGAAGTAATGAAGTACTTGAGGGCTGGGCTGGGCTGGTTCAGTAACCGAACCGAAAGCCCAAATTGGTTTTCGATCAACGGGCCTTGGAATGGCCAGAGTAGAAATGGACATTGAACCGCTTGCTATCTGTCATCGAATTATGGTCGAATCAGGGTAAAGTTAGTCATGTGCATTTCTCGTGTTGAAATTAATAAAAATTTTACAAAACTAACAACTGAGGGGGTATGGGCATGAATTGAAAGTTGATGGGGAAAATTAGTACGAGGCGAAGAAATTTCCAAGACGAAAAAAAAAATGAAACTATTTCGTAAAAACTAAATAAGCCTTTTTGGGTACTCTAAAATAAATTTGCACTCATATTATTTCAGTTTTTTTTTTTTTTTTTTTTGGTTAATTTTATGGAGAACCACAATTTTTCTTTGTTGTATCAAAATAGGATTTCCATCATATGAAAGCTCAATAAACACATGTACTCACAGCACCTGATGAGTGTTATTTATGTGCACGACTTTAGTGTCACCATATGTGAGAGGGCACGTAAGGAGGTAGTGTTATTCCACATTAAAAAAACAAAGAACCTTGATATCTTTATAAACGGTTAGATTACTCACTTTATTGCCAATCAAATTCAGAACACAACCTCAATTTCTAGGACCAGTTTTATGCAGGCTTGCAAGCCAAGCGAGTTGTGCTGCTGATTGAGCTCTGATTTGGAAGGGTACATTTTTTCCACTTCAAATTGCTATCAGCAATCTCAATAAGGGTGCATAATAAGTGCAATATTCACCAAATACATACCCAAATTTTCTCTTCCAATTAAAATCAGTTTGGTTTGGGTCATTGCAAAGGAATAAATAAAGAAAGCTACCATGTCCACTCTATAGTTTTATTTCTCCTCCCACGATATATTTTCATCCACCATAAAAAGTTTAAAAAAATTAAACACTCTCTTCTTACCCAATTATATTCTTAAAATATCCTTAATACTTTTAAGTTCTAGATAAAATAAATATAAAGAATAATAAATCTTGGAGATTTTAAGAAAAGGGAACAGCCACAAGCATCCCCAACCCCCAACCCAGCCAAAAGCAACCACAACCAGGCACCATACGTGACGACGGCAACTCCTTTTCTCTTTTCCGCAAGAAAAGTCACCTTCCTTTCTTTTTCTTCTCCTTTCTTTATTCCTCTCTATCTCTTTTTCCCCCATACCAAAGCTGAATTTAAGATTCATATCCATATTTATTATTGAATTTCAATTCAGAAGCAAGGGTTGAAAAGTAGGAGAAAAGAAGAGAGAATTTGGGGTAGGTGAGGTGGACGGAAGATATAGAAGATGGAAGGGACAAAAGAGTTCGAAAGAGGTGAGGGGTGAAGAGACAAAATGAGGAGGTTTGATTCGTTTCTCATTTAAGTTTTTTTTTTTTTCCCATTCCTTTTTTTCTTTGACTACAATGAATATATAAGATGATTGATTTTTAGAAGAACTTTTTAATTTTTAAGAGAACATTTTAATTTGGTACGAAAAATTTTAAAATGAGTGGAGAAATAAGACTATGAGGTGAACATATTAACACTCTAAATAAAAGTGGGTTCTATTATAGTGTCAATGTCATACAATCAATGTATACCAACTGAATCCACTCACATTTCTGTGTTATGTGACTAACTTAACTTATGCATTCCATACATGGATCTTTTATTTTTGTTTAACATTCGAGTAATGCTAGGAATACTAAATTTGCAAACTAAATGATATGTCACCAATAAAAAAATAAACGTGTTAATCAATACTTAACTAATAATCCAATCATCAAAACTTCCATATCATTTAGTTTACAAAATTTAATCTACAAATGTAGTCTCCATAATCTTACCTAAAAATAAAAGACTTGAAGACACAAGTTTGTTAGTCAACTAAGGAAGTTTCTCTGGCAAAGGAAACCCAAGGAAAGTTTCAAACTTAGGACAACTTTGTGGGAAATCTTCCAACCATTAGAATTTTGAAACAACCACTTGAAATATTGAGACTTTAAATAGGGATTGTTTATCTTCCCCTCTTTCTCAAGAAATTCTTTTAAAAAAAGTTGTTATTAACACTATAAAAAGTCTTCATATACTTCTTTCTTTTTTAATTTTTTTTTATTAGAAAAGAGTGCATGCTAACTCGCTTAGAATGTCAATAACAATTCTATTTTTATAATATTATTTATAAATATCGATGTGTTTACTAATGTTCCTATTAGCTAATTTGTCATTCATTTGGTTAATATATATCTGATAAGTAGTTGTCCCAAGTTTTGTTTTTTAATAAAACCAAATTCAGCAAAACAAAAAAACCAAACTAAAAAAATTTATGTATCAAAAAAAAAAAAAAACTCTGAATATTGTGACGCTGGATGAACTGGCGCTAGGGATTGTACATATGTCCATGAAAGCATAAACAAAACAGTTCTTTTAATTTTTTAAAAAACTGAATTGCACTAGTAGTTCTTGTAATTTATTTGGATTTTTCACTTCCCCTCATTTTGTAAGTTTTATTGTAACACTTTGGTCCTTGTAATTTTATTACCAAAGTTGGCCAAATCTATTAAACAAGGAAAAAAAATTCCTTCCAACTTGAATTTTTCAAATGAGAAGATGTGAAAAAAAAAAGATGAAAATCGAACTTAGTTGACATAAAAATAGATGAAACTCGAACTTAGTTGACATATTAAAACTAAAGCAAAATACGAAATACAACAAAGTATAGAAAGACCACGAAAGTGAAATTCCAAGTAAACTACATCAACTAGTGATGCAACTTAATTGGCCTAAAACATGAAAGAGAGAGAGAGGAATAAACATAAATTTATAAGATTATTATCTGTGGTTACAATTGGAAAAGAGCTCATAATTCCAAGACCTTGTCACAATCACTTATCACATAATTTTTACAGCAAAATTTAAACAATTATTATGATTCACTAAAAACATGATTTTTGATTTATTACATGCACCTCAATGCAGCAAAAATGAGAAAATTTCTGAGAGAGGAGAGGAGAGGAGAGGTTGACATATGTGTGGCATGGCCCTCATTCAAAGAAGTCAACTACTCAATAGCAGCGGTAGACGGCAACCACGGCGCCACGCCGCTGTGGAGCTAAAACAGTCATGATGACAAGAGCTACCACAATCACCACCAGAACTGCCGTGAGATCAAGACCACCTTCATCGCATTCAAAGCAGCAAAACTTCCCCATCACTTTATATAAATATGTGCTATATATAATGCAAAAGTTCTTGAAAGCTTGAAAGCTTTTGGAAATGGAGTATGAGATTACTTGAGAGGGAGGGGAATGAATGAATGAATGAATAATTTGATGATTTATTTGGTGTCGCAACTTGTGCTCGTTTATAAAAGTAGGAAATCAAGTTGACATAAATTGTCTATTGAGAAATGCTAAAAAGAATCTTTCAAAGTGGGATTCTACACGACTCTTTGTCACTTCATAGATTAGCGTTAATTTTCGTACCACATTTTAAAACATTGTGCCAAAAACATGAAATGGCAGAACGTCCGTGAAAAGTCCACTTTTGATAGAGTCTCCGTCACATTTCTCTTGTATATTTGGAATATTCTAATCATGCGTTGCCTCGAAGGAGTAAGTTAAGACTCTTTGATAATTAATTTCCAAACTAAACCAATTGATGATACATTTTGCCAACTTCTGCACACTCATTACTTGTTATAAAAGTCATTACTTGTTATAAAAGTCAAGATTAATGTGAATTAGGTCAGCTAGTGGGTGCAAATGTGGAAGTTTCATTTACAAAAGGAAGTTGTTTTACTCACATTCGCTGTCAAGCTAATGGAGTTGTTCGTCGGTGAGCTCGATTTAATTTACATATTGGTAGCATTTACTATTTGCTCGAAGAACCACTTGATGTTCCTGTTGAGAGTTAAAATGGGGAGTTGAGAGATAAAAGTGTGATTATCATAAGGGGCAACGTTTTAATCCATGTAATTAGCCTAAGAATAAAATAATTAACGTAAAGCAATCTCAGAAAAACTGAAAAACACACTCAGAAGAAGGGATCGTGTCTCAATCAAAATCAGAGAAGCATATAACTTGCTTGTTACATGAATTGCAATAATTAAAAATTAGGGTTAAGTACGGATAACTAACAAATCTTTTGGGGTGATTTCAAATTAGTTCAACCTTTTAAAACATTTCAAATAATTACCTAACATTTTAAAAATTAGACATAAATTCGATCATTTGCATTAAGTGATGACTTTACAAAAATTAAGTGATGAAATGGACAAATACTAACGTTAGTTTTAACTAATCACCGTCTTTGGAGCTCTAATTTCTCAAATCAACCCCCTTAACCAAGTTAAACTGTAAATTTACTTGGCTAAAATGCGTCGATTTAGAAATTAAAAGCTCCATAGATGACTTAAGAGTTAACCCTAAAAATCATTATAAACGGTTTAGCATAATGTTATTGTATTATGCTGATGTAACCGCTGATGGTTCATGGTGCTAAGAAGCATGTAGAAAGTCACCTACGACATGAAACAAACACACATTGTAACGAGAGCAGTGCCTGGGACAGTCGTTCACGAGGGAGGGCATCAAGGGCCGGGACTCCGGGAGTCACCGCACGCAGGTGGGTGATTGCTACTTGCATTTATCATATCTGAGTCGCATTGCAATCGACCATCGAGTATTCGTGCAAAAATCAAGAAGAAACATGTTCTGTTCCAGTTCAACATGAGAAGATGAAATATTATGCAACAGCAAATTAAACACAGAAAAAATTTAGATAAATGGAGGGTGATGCATGTACTCAAGTCCCACGCAGAACTTGAGACCAATTGCATACATCGGCTACCTGTACAGAGATACATAAAGTTAAATGTTCAAACCCGTCGAACAGCTTCAATGGTTGGATAATTCAGATTGAAGACGTTAAGAATTGTACGTTATCTACATAAGCAATCCCACTGTACCAAGTATTTCCAGAATAGACAAAAAATGCAAGACCTTCTTTGGCAGCTCCATGGCGAATGTTCCTTGGGTTGCCTTAAACCAATGCTTCTCAACACTAAATCAGATCCCAACAATGCGGATAGATGCTGGCAGTAATTCAGATGCTCTCGAGGAAGTGTGCGAAACTGGGGTACTTTGGCTCCCACCCTATTTCCTGACGAGTTTTTGAGTTGTTTAATCTCTTACCCAAGGGATCACTGGTTCCTGCACAAACAGCATCGATTGGTGTGAGGTGTATTTCAAAATATCCTAAAACCGGAATCCCCTTTATATTCTTAATGGAATATTAGCAAGAAGCTTACCCGTAAAGGCCTCAAACGTGTTCGAGAATTTCCCACTTTTAGCAACCAAGTCCATCACTTCTTGCCTGCAAAGATATTGGCATGCCCACAAATGCTCGTGTCACTAGTTCACGTAGATAATTAAGAAGAAAATAACAAAATGACAGTATCTGGGTATCAACTGTGATCTAGCAGTCAGTGTGTGTGTGTTTGCGCGCACGCGTGTACGTACGTACAACTGGTGCAACTGGGTGCTTTGCAGGCAAGTGTAGGACAAGATCAACTGACATCAGTGCAAAACTTGCCAGTTTTAGGTTTGACTCAACCATTGGATTAGCAGTTTAATCATGCACATAATATGTACCGACTTCAAAAAGATACAATATAGAAAACCATTATATGGAAAAGATTTTGACTTAGGGGTTATTGTTTAAGCCCAAAAACAGAGTAATCCTTCAAAAAATTAAAAATAAAAGTGAATTGATCGTAGCCCTCACACACACACAGAGAAGACCAGCAACAGTTGATCCTGTTGACGATGTGATAAAGTCAATGCAACTGAACAATATTGAAAGATGCAATGTTCAGATTAGAACACCTGGACAATGGATGATTGTCACAACCCAAGAAGATCTGGTTACGTATTCTCTTCTTCAAGATTACAACAGAGAGGGAAGCTGCATCCTGGCAATGCAGTGAACCAGGAAATATATTACTGACAGTGACAAAGTGTAATCATCTAAAACATGATTTGAACTCCTACCAAATTTAAATAGAAAAGAAATTATACACAAATACAGTAGGATGATTCTATCACCTCATAATGTATAAGATTCAGGAAATGATCTGGACGAGCTTCTACGATCCCCTTCTTTAACCAATAAACATGTGCACCTCTATCTGATTTGTAGGCATAATTAAGGACACTTTCAAATATAAAAAATACCAAAATCCCCCAAATCCTGAAATGTTTTCCTTTTTGGTACAAGTAATCTTTCAGAGTTCAACTTTCATAAAGGATATGTAAAGCCCCGCCAATCTAAGAACAACACCGCCAAACTCCAGCACAACTTCTTCTGCTTTAAGTAGGACATCGGTCCTGGGGCTCCTCCCTATTGGCACTACTGGAGTGTCCTGCAAAAAGGAATACGACCACTATGACAAAAGAGAACACTCCAAATTCCAACTCCAACATGACTATGAAATCCAACAAGTTTAAAGAATATTGCTAAAGCAACTTGGCAGATTGAGTACAATAATGTAGACACGGAAACCTCTCTGTGCCAAAGAAGAAAGTAAAGAAATGGCAACACCACCAGAAATAAGTGTCTACCTCGTCACATGGACCATTGTCGTTGCAATCATAAGGTGCAGAGCTTGATGTAAACAGAAAAGAACCTTCACCGTTCCAGTTCAATGCAGCCATTCTGCTTATTAAAAAAAAAAGTCCAAACCAAATCTCTTACACTAAATAAACCATTTCCAGCATTACAAGCTATTCTACTACTTACTAATAATTAAAAAAAACCAATCTCTCACTACCCAGGTATCACTTCCACGAGCAATTGTTTAGTAAGACCGTCACACTGTCATGCGAGCTGATATGTCTTGTACTTAAGCAACAGGCTAGTACACATATATACTTAAAACGTGTCGATTGGTAATAAAACTTGACGGTGTGAGGCTTGAACTGGAAAAATTACTCACCTAACATCACCAGGGTAGTCTGAGGTTCTCGATGGTGGCGCACAAAAGATGACATAAGGAAACTTGTGGGTCATTTTAGTCCCCTTCAAACATGGATTAATACCCTCCTCACTCAGCTCCTCGTGGTGATCAACGGTCACTGTTTGCCCATATATTTCACACCCAGGATGCTCCTACAAACATTAATACTTAACCCACTAATTCATTACTAAATTAACTTAATCACTGAAATAATCACATACGGATAGGCTAAGATAATGAGATCAGTACCTCCCGCCATTTTTGTGCCACCAAGCGCCCAAGAACTCCCGGCCCCACAATCAGCAGGTCATCGGCTCCCACCTTCCCAGAAGAAGTTACCCCCTTCTCTTCACCTGGCTCCGACCCATCAAAAAATTACCATAAACAAATACAAAATTACTGAAAATTCACAAGCTTGGGAAGAAATTAGGGGAAAATGTAGAAAGTAAAGTGAGATTATACCAATGGCGGATGACGGCGACGATGCGGCGGCGGAGACATGGAAAGGCGCGGCCGCCATGGCTGTGTGGGGGGTGGTTCTGAATTGGGAAAATTTGAGGGAAGGGCAGTGAAGATTCGGGAAATTCCCGACGAGTCCTCGAGGTCTTGTCAACGGAGTTGTTGTGAGGATAATGCCAGCAATGGTGCCCATCGTCTTCCAGCTCGGAGGCTTCTCGGAGGATTTGATAATGCAAGCCGAGGTGTGGATGGGTTATCCGGCATTTCTCACCACCAATCACTGATCGCAACGTGGTGGAAGAGGAGGTGATCGTGGCCGTTGGTTTGGGAGATTTTTCATCGGACGGTATGGGAGGTATGGTTCTCTATCGTTTTGTTTTTTGGTAGGTGGGATGGGTTAGTCGACCGGGACCCACAAACGACGTCGTTTGATCTTTGTTTAATTGGGAACGTGGCACTTGGTTCTTGGTGTTAGTGTTTGCCGTCACGTTCAAAGCTCGATTAAGATGGAGTGCATGTCAAAACTTCAAACTTCCAAGCTAGAAATCAAATATTTTTTGCCTTAATTTTTTTAGCTTAACCTTCTAAATTTGAATTAACTCCTAGTTGTTCATTTACCAAATTTTTTAATCAAGACTATATAATAAAGTTTTTTTTAAATGTAATATATATATCATCACACATTGATGACATATTAATCTTGCTTCAGTTTATTACTCATTAAACAACAACGTACTTTTAACCTTAGGGTCAAATGGTAAACCAAAACAAAGTCGATCACCCCAAAAAATGTCTTCGTATGAGTTCAAACTTGAATGGAGGGTTTCAAACTTGAGGACCTAATAGGGACTTGAATGAAGATTTAAGTATTAGTTGACACAATGTTAAAGCTTATTTGAGCATATGTTGTTAGCTTAAGTGGTGAATATGAGCCCGAATAAAATAAGGATTAGTTAAGAGTTCATTGTCTTGCAATGATCCAAACCGTCACTTCTTGGGATCTTCTTTTGAGAAATAAATCAACCAATTCAATTGAGACACAGATGAGTGCTTGTGGTGAAAATTTCAAAAGGTGATTATGGAGGGAGACTTTGGTTCAAGATTTTTTGTTAATAAAAAAGTCTTTGTTTTACATAGCTCAAGAATAAATTCGGGCAAAGTTAACTGGAACCATGTGTGTGAATATTAATAAAAAAATAAATTCACGTTTATAATTTAAGTGGAATTGTAACGCTACATGATAATATTTTAGATACATCGAAAAATTACTCAAGTTCTTTTTGGCCGTAATGTTATATTAAGTAATTGATATGCATCTTTTCTTTACTAATATTGGAGGAAATTGTAGGAATGATTTTTTAACTTTAACTCAATTGGAGTAACCTCAACCAAAAATCTATGATCCTTGCTACCTTTACTCATCATAACGTGCAATTATGTTTTTTTTTGTCAACTCTGTTAGAACTTCCGTCAAAATGAATCATGTGTCACGATTGTGAGGTTGAATCAAGTGGCAAATATAGAAATACAAATGAAAAAAATTGTAGTTTCGTCTCTCAACTTTGACCCAATTGGGGAAATGGTTCATCAACTTTAACCCAATATGAGTAATAGTCTCTCAATTACCAAATTGTAGCAATGATTTTTTCTAACATAACTCATTTTCAGAAAATTATGATGGAGTTGACGAAAATGATTATAGCTACACTTTTTAACGAGTTAAGGAACCAATAGCCATGAATTTTAGTTGAGGGATCATTACTCTAATTATGTTAAAATTGAGAGACAATTTCTACAATTTTCTAGTGATTGTCCTATTTTTTGAGTAGGTCTATAAGCTGCTTCAAAGTCAAGATTTGATATCCTACACCTAGCTACCTTAACAACCTTCTTTCCATGTCTCTTGTACTCTCCTCTGCAAATAGAATTTAGTCCTCCCTTCAAAATACAAATTAGTAATCTGACTAGCGATGACCTCAATTTAATTAGGTGGAAAATTTCCAAAAAGTGATTTTGGGGTGTTGGGGGGGGAGACTTTGGCACGACTTGTGATGTTAATTTCGTAATCCTCAAGTTTACTAACGATAATTAACATCTAATCTCATTATTTTACGTAATAAACTCATGCTGTTGTTTTGGCTTTGGTGTTAAATGAGGTTTCTTCTTTGGTGTTAAATGAGGTTTCTTTGGCAACAATTAATCTCGTTATTGTCCTGTGTTTTGTTTACGTCTAACTTGCTTCAATGTTAACATCATTGAAAGGGATAATTATATGTTCACCTATTACCTACCTTAACAACCTTCTTTCCATGCACGTCCTTGTCTAACCCTCTTCCTTTTGAAACTAGAAGTTAGTTTTACTCCTTTGAAAATACAAATTACTTGTCCTCCCTTCGAAATAAGATAATCTTAATTACATAATTGCATATATAAACATTATCAATTTAATCACCACGTGGCGACTTCGTGGTTGGGGACGAATTCCAAGTCTGTCTTTCACACGGCACATCTTGAGTTCGATTACTAGCACTGGTGTATCGCACGATGGTGGTTAAGGGAGGTTGAATGCCTTTGTGAGTCTTTCCGACCTCAAAATGGTGGATTGCCGTGACCAAGCCACCAGCTAGTTTTTTTTTTTTTTAAAGGAAAAAAAAAAAACATGATCAATGCAAAAACTTGGGTTTGACGATCAAATTGTCACGTTCACATAAAATTATTAATTTACATTTTTTAATGTGAATCGTCGATTTTGTTGATATTAACAGATCACGTGAGATTATACAAATGTCTTAATGAAAAATGTATATATCATACCATATAACAAGAGTGACGTTAATGAAAATTGTTGTATTATCTACACTCTGTAAAAGGCTTGTAGTTGGTAAAATATATGAATGTGTTCGTCACACAATCACATGACTGTATTATTAATTTTATATTTTAGGTTGAATTGATTTACCTTAAAATTCCTCCTTGTAGCGGATACTTGTTCCTTAATTATAATTAATGATGGATCATAATATCATGCAGCGAGATTCCCATGCAATACGGTGGACTAAATAATTGTGTGTGTACGTCAAGTTCTTTTAGCTTTTAGTAAACTTCACTGTACAAAAAAAATCTAAAGATAAATTGTAAATTGGCAAGGAGTTTGCTAGGCAGACTGGCCTATAAAGCAAGTCTTGAGGACTCACCATACACGTGACTATTGGTGTAGAACAATTCATTTAGAATCGATTTCGGTGAAGTTGATTTTGGATTACACAAGCACATAATGTGTGTTTTTGAAAGAAGCATAGTATATGTGTTTCTTGCAAGATACACTTAAAATGTTTTTTCTGGGATCCACTTAGATTTTACTGAGGATAAGTTTAAAAAACTTTCACCAAAAACATTTTTCAATCGTTTTAAAAACACTTTTAACGAGCCCTGAATTCCCCGTTTGGACAAAAAAAATAACACAATAAAAGGGAGTACATTTTTACCTAATCAATCTCAAACAAATTAGATGAGCATTTTTATACGTATCTCCATGAAGAGCATTTGAATATTTGGCAAGAGAGTTCAATCAACATGGGACATTCATGTGGAACCCATCGCACCTTCTCACCAAACTACAACAAATGACATTTAGCTAACCTTGACATGAAACATGATTTGTTATATATAGATATTTATCAGATATTTTCGAAACTTGATCTTATGTTTAGACCATTCAGGTTAGGAGTTGTTTAATACGTCAAAATTTTGACATTAAGTGTGCAGGTCAAGTGATCAAATCTTTACCCTTACACAACGAATTCAACATGATGTCATATGTGTGAATTCCTTTCTCTAATATCGTTTGTATAAAAATAAATGTTTGCAATAAACCAGCAAAGAATATAGACTCCCTTAAAAAAAACCCATAAATTGGCTAGAATTTAGACATTTTGCTACCAAATACATCAGAAGGAGATATATATTGATCTGATAAATTGAGAGAGAGAGAGAGAGAGAGATGATAGAGACAGAGAGAGGGTCAAAAAACACAGAAAGAGAAAGTGCATAAAATTTGAAAGGAGGATCCACATGAATCCATGATCTTTTACTCTTTTCTAACATTCTCTTTTACTAAATCTTTGAAGTCCAACTTCACCAACAAATTAAATTAAACTATACTTTAATTTATGAAAAAAATATATACAAAAATTAAAGCAAAGTACAAAATTTTAATTAAAATATTTTTTTTTCAAAATTAAAATGAAAGTTAGAAATACTAATCATATGTAATAAGCCTTGATTAAACTACAATTTGACGTCAGTTTGTTATCAGTACCATATTTAGTGGAGTAATTTCTGCATTCCCTTTTCACCTTTAAGTAAAAAAAAAGTGTGAGAATCACTTCTCATCAATTCAAATACGAAGAAAATCCAATAAACAAAATCGTCATCTTTCTTAGCCCCACTCTATCATGAACATCTTCTTTGTAACATGCTCTACATACTCGACCACGGAATGCTCCTAATGAAATTTCTCTCTCCAAAAACACAAAAACAAAATCAACAAATTTTTGGTCTCAAAAACAAAATCAACAATAATTCTACTCTTTTTCTTCCTTTTGTTTTTCCTGCTTTTATTTCCTTTTTATGTAGTGTTTGTGTCCCCATAAATTGTGGGCAGCTCAGCTCTCTCTCTCTCCTCTCCTTCCAAATCATTGCTCACCTCCACTTTTGTCTCAAAAAAGCTAAGCCCTTCTCCTCAATTCCCACTCTCTTTAATCAAAACCCCTCTTTTCCCCTTCTCCTCTTCCTTCCTCCACACACCCCACATCCCACACCCCATTCCTCCCCCCAAGTCATTAGGGTTTTTTCCTCTCCCCTTCCCCTCCTCTGCTCTGTTCTGACTCCATAGCTGCAGAAGCAGAATGTGCAGAGAGGAAATGAGTCAATGACTGAGAGGAGATGGGGTGCGTCTTCAGCAGACATCCGTCCGCAAACCCTGTTGGGAATGACGGAGATGGTGAAATTAGGGTTTCCAGGAAAGCAGAGTCCACTGCCGCCGCCGCCGGCGAGGTCAGTGAGGTGAGGAATGGTGTGAATAATAGTATTAGTAACGATGATAGTAACAGTAATCGGAAGGAGAATGAGGAGGAGAGGAGTTCGAGGCCTAAAGGGGAGAAGAGACGCTCCTCCAAGCCCAATCCTAGGCTCAGCAATCCGCCCAAGCACCTCCTTGGCGAGCAGGTCGCCGCCGGTTGGCCCTCCTGGCTCTCCGCCGTCGCCGGCGAGGCCATCAATGGCTGGACGCCCCGCCGCGCCGATACATTCGAGAAGCTTGATAAGGTGAGAGCTTATATAGTGTTTGATGGTTTTTGGAGCTTCTTAATTACCGTTTGGTTGTAAAGAAAATGCAAGCAGACAAAAAGGGTTAATGTGAAATTATACGAAACAAAAGTTTGAATCTTTCTTTTTTTTTTTTCATGGAACATGTTTGGTTTCTAATAGTAGCAAGTAACTCAATTTGGTAAGTTTCATTAGCGAATGGATTACTTAAGCTTTAAATTAAGTATTTAGCGATTTACTTATTAAGTTCTTACCTTTCCCGGAAATGAATGGCTTAGTAGTTGTACTTATACATGTACTATCTTGATCAGATTGGGCAAGGGACGTATAGTAATGTGTACAAAGCTAGGGATGCTTTGTCGGGGAAAATTGTTGCGCTGAAGAAAGTTCGGTTTGATAATTTGGAGCCCGAGAGTGTAAAGTTCATGGCCAGGGAGATCCTCATTCTGCGCCGTCTTGATCATCCTAATGTTGTAAAATTGGAAGGTTTAGTGACCTCAAGGATGTCATGTAGTTTGTACCTTGTATTTGAATATATGGAGCATGATTTGGCAGGACTTGCTGCAAGCCCTGCAATCAAGTTCACAGAGCCTCAGGTTTTGCAAAAGTCTCTTGCTTTTATTTTATTTAGTTTAGTTGCCATATAAAGAAACCATTTTTTCCCTTGTGCTGGGAAAATGAGCAACTTCTCTCTTATCTGTTATATGTAACTATGGCAGGTTAAGTGTTATATGAACCAACTATTATCAGGGCTGGAACACTGTCACAACCGCTATGTGCTTCATCGTGATATCAAAGGGTCCAATCTTCTTATTGACAATGGTGGTGTCCTGAAGATTGCTGATTTTGGATTGGCTTCCTTCTTTGACCCTAATTATAAGCAACCAATGACTAGTAGAGTGGTCACTTTATGGTATCGACCACCAGAGCTTCTTCTAGGTGCCACTGATTATGGTGTAGGTGTGGACCTCTGGAGTGCTGGCTGCATTTTAGCTGAGCTGTTGGCCGGAAAACCGATCATGCCAGGTCGCACAGAAGTATGTTTTAAATGCTTCTGTTTATTCACTGAGTTCCTTCACTTCACTGTATTTGGCATCGGAAGATCCTTTGCTTAGGTTTTCTTTGATGCTTTTTTTATTTGATTCATGGAATTATTTAAATTGTTGGTGTTCTGACTATGTTTGTGCATAAAAGGGATGTTTCCACTCCACCTAATTTATCTTTTACTTTAAATAGGTGGAGCAGCTACACAAGATATTTAAGTTATGCGGTTCACCTTCTGATGATTACTGGAAAAAGTCAAAGTTGCCTCATGCAACCATTTTTAAGCCTCAGCAATCATATAAACGATGCATTGCCGAGACATTTAAAGATTTTCCACCATCATCATTGCCACTAATTGAGACACTCCTTGCAATTGACCCAGCTGAGCGTCGGACTGCCACTGCTGCATTGAGGAATGAAGTGAGATTTTATATTTCACTATTAAATTGATCTTGTTCAGTTTCCTTTCTTCTTTAGTGCCTTGTATGGGATCTTGAGTAGTTTCTCATCTTAATGTAGTAGTTTATCATCCTGAGCCTGTATCTGCTTACAATTTGTTATATGTTGAATATTTTCATGTGACGGTTGTCTGTCTTTTGCAGTTCTTCACAACCAAACCTTATGCCTGCGAACCTTCTAGCCTCCCAAAATATCCACCCAGCAAAGAGATGGATGCTAAGCTACGGGATGAAGAAGCTAGAAGGTTGAATTATTTTATTTTTCTTCTAACCAATTTTCTTTTAGTTAGATTAATGGCGCACAGCTCACATGAACCTTTACAGTATTATTTAGAACCATTGCAGAGTTTTAAACCACCAAATCTTAAAATGTACAGAATCATCCACACTAATATTTTGTTGAAGCGAATGTATTGCCTTGACCATTGAATTTCCATGTATGATTGTATGTTGGTTTCCACATTTGTCCCTTTGGATTATTGATTCGTTTTTATCTGGGTTAAATTTTGATATTTATCATCTCAATGATGCTATTATTTTCATGTTTCTTTATGAGGTAGTTGTTCTTTCATCATTTTTCTAATCGCTCTAATTCACCTCCATCCAAAAGGGAAAAATTGATTGTTATATGCAACCTGAAATGAGTTTCATGATTGTAGATTGAGAGCTGCTGGCAGAGCTAACGCAGATGGTGTGAGGAAATCTCGACCACGTGATCGCAAGGGAATTCCTGCTCCAGAAGCCAATGCTGAACTTCAAGCCAATCTTGATGTATGTCATCTAATCAGCTTCTTTAAGCTACAATATTTGCTTTTGTAGGTTTAATAATTAACATAGAATTAAGTTTGCGACGGTAAATTTATCAAATGGTATCTCATACGTTTCTCTCGACAAGTGAAAAATGTTATCTAAAATATCCTCTTGGCGTGCTTTCAGATTTCATACTTGAAACTAAAATCAATGAACTTGGTTCAATATTCAGTTACTGCAGCTGATGGTGACCTTTGACTGTGTATTCACTACTTGGGGAGTTAAACTGGTTTTTTACCTAAACTTGAGCACTTGCTAGTTGTCATTCTTTATGTTTCGTCTTATTGCAGAGGCGGCGTCTAATCACACATGCAAACGCAAAGAGCAAGAGTGAGAAGTTTCCTCCTCCACACCAAGACGGAACACTTGGCTATCCTTTGGGTTCATCAAATCACATTGATCCTGCTTTTGATCCTCCGGATGTTCCATTTAGTTCCACAAACTTTTCGTATTCAAAAGAATCCATCCAAACTTGGTCTGGCCCATTGGTAGACCCTGCTGCAGTAGGGGCTCCAAGGAGAAAGAAACACTCATCCGGACAAATTCATTCACTGTCGAAGCCCTCGAGGAAAGACTCAAAACGATGAGGGTTCAGCTCGGATCAGTTAGAAAAAATGGCATTTAGAACAACTTTCTGTCATTTGGTGAGACAATTTCATGAGGCTGCAAATGCTGCCGATTCGTCCGAGCCGGGAAAGCCATACAAATTGCATGGAGAGGTGATATACAATTATGTATCTTGTAATTCAGTTTCTCATTTGTTCTGTATTTTTTTTGTACGAGATGCTTATTTATATTGTATATTTTTTTTCCTCATATTTCTCTCTCTGCCTTCGAACACTTGTATTTTAGGATATAGTTGTAATTCCAATAAACTTGTCTTGGTAACTTAATTTTTTGTTTCATTTTCGTCCCCAATTTTGTTATATGTTGCAAGATGTGAACTACATTTTCTAGACTCGGCACAAAATCAAGTGTAGTGGCGTTTTAGGATTTGTACAGCCGACGTCATTTAGTGAGATAAAGTAATGTTATTGTTGGTAAAGAAATCTCAAGTTCAGCCTGTTAGACTAGCCAGATTTTGGTTCGTTTATGTGTAAGATGTCAAATTAATCTCGTGGTGAGGGAGGGGAGGGTAGGGTGAATGGGTCGGGATTAAATTTACACGAGATTCAATTAGAATTGATTTTTGCATTCTTGTATTCGTTTTTTGCGTTTCTTTATGTGTTTATATATATTTTTTTATTCTCTTTTGATTTATTCAATTAAACAACTAAAAAAATGCATGAACGTAGAAAAAGAGTGCGAAAATTATTTTTCTTATAATTTGCAGTTATGTTTATTGTGTATTTTAATTGTAGTGGCATTAAAAGTGAATGAGGTTTGAGAGGACAAAGTGTCGTACAAAGGGAAGAGGATCCTCTCTTGAGCTCAAGATGGGGATCCTCCGGATCACGAAATCCAGACCGTTCAAATTTAATCCAACGGTTGCAATTATTATAACTTTTAGAAGGTCCCTGTTTGGAGCCGTTGGATTAAATTTGAACGGCCCAGATTTCGTGGTCAGAAGGATCCCCATCCTAAGCTCAGGAGAGGATCCTCTTCCCATAGAAAGGAGGAAACATGTTGAGTGGTCATGCTTAACAAAGCAAGAACAATTTGTCAGGGTTTTGCCAAAGCAAAGCAAACACATTAAGAAAAGAATGAAGGTGATTTTCTAATTCATAATTGTCATCAACATGAAGGAAAGCTGACCGGACAACTAACTAGAGAGTAGTGTGTTCTTTTTTCTGCGCCTAACTTCGGTATTAATTTAGTATATACCGTCTCTTGTATCTGAAGAAAAAAACTGAGTCGCTTAAAGCATCTCCAATGGAAGTCCCTACTTAGGGACTCTGACCACCACCTTTGAGGACTCATTTATGAGCTTTAGAGGAATATTCGAGTCTCTAAAAGAATATTGTCTACAATAGAAATTCCTTATAGTATAATCCCTAAATATAGGGACTAAAATATTAAAGAATTATGATTCATTTCATTGAAATATTATAACCATCAATAAAAATAAAAAACTATTTTTACCATTGATTTTTCAAGAATTAGAAAAAAGGTAAATGAGAAGTTGCCCCACTTGTGTGGGGTCAAAAAACAAGGAAAAAAACATAAAGAGCATCGCCATTTTCACTCAAAATTAATATGAGTAAATTGTAGGAATGGTCCCTCAACTTTAATCAAATTGTAGTAATGGTCCCTCAACTAAAAATGAATTATCATTGGTCCCTCAACTTATCAAAATGTGTAGCTATAGTCTTTTTCATCAATTTCGTCAAAATTTTGTCAAAATAAGTTATGTTGGAATAACCATTTATATAATTAGGGTCCCTCAACTCATCAAAGTATGTAATTATGGTCTTTTTCGTCAACTACGTCAAAAATTTTGTCAAAATGAGTTATGTTGGAAGAACTATTGCTACAATTGGGTTAAAGTTAAGGGACCATTTCTCCAGTTGAATTCAAGTTGATGGACCAATGGTAATAGATTTTTAGTTGAGGGACCATAGCTGCACGTTTTGATGAGTTGAGGGACCAATGGTAATGGATTTTTAGTTGAGAGACCATTGCTCCAATTCAGTTAAAGTTAAGGGACCATAACTATAATTTACTCAAATTAATATGGAGTCCACTATTTGAGTCCTTATAGTCCTTTTATTTGAGAATTCTTTTGAAATATCCGACGAGTCCCTATGTATTGAAATACTTTGAGGACTTCAATTCTGGCCAATTAGAAGTCATTTGTCCTTATATTTAGATACTATATGGTTGTAGGGACTTTATTGGAGATGCTCTTGGTACTATCTCTAGTGATATTCTACGTTATTTGAAAGTGTGAGGTTGTGAGTTCGACGCTCACTTGTGGCAAGTTTACTACTAAATTATTATAGCATGCAGGTTGTGTGGCTTAGTCTAAATTTCTTAATTTTTCTTAGTAAATGTATTATTGGATAAAAATAAAATAGAGTAAATTACATAAAATTACTTCAACTATTGGGCCAGTCACAATTTTATACCCCATCTTTAAAAAAATTCAATGTCATACCTCATCTTACGAATTTGATACAATTTCCTACCTTCCGTCAGTTTGTCTGTTAATTCTTTCGTTAAATAATGACATGGCTTGATACGAGGCCCACTCTATTTAAAAATTAATTAGATATTAAAAACTAAAAAAATTAAATCATTTAATTTTTTTTTTGCATGGGGGACCCACCCCTTATCCCCCTCACCCTTTCTTCCCTGCTCCCGGCTTCCCCAAACCCAAAATTAGATCCCACCCCTCTCTCGTCTTCTCTGCGCTGATCACTACCGCCACTCTCCTTTAGACCTTCCCCGCCACATCTTTGGCTTTGTTGAGCACCTTCAGCTGTCACTCACCCACCTCACCTGTGCCACGCCTTATCCCACTCACCCACCCCTTATCCCCTCACCCTTTCTTCACCATTTCTTCCCCAATTTCACAACCTAGAATCTGATTGAAAACCCCCAATTTTCAAAATTCACATCGAATACAAGATGAACTGACGTCACCACTTACTGTGAAGTGAGCTTGCTTCATGTCTCTGGAAAGATCGATGATCTTCTTACGAAGATCGATGATCTTCTTACGAAGATCGAATAGGTTGAGGTCCTGAACCAGCGGCGTTGAGGAGGGCGAGCCAGTCGAAGATGGTGATTGTGTGGTCGCAGAGGGAGGAGCAGAGGGAGAGGCAGTTGATGAAGATGAAGATTTTGCCCTTGGTTTTGTAAAATGATAGAGTTTCAAGTGCAAAGGCGAGGTCGACTGCGATGCCCTTGAGGGTGGTGTGGACGAAGGAAGGGAGATAATCGAGCGATGGCGTGGCGTGGGTGAGTGGCAGTTGAAGGTGGTTAGCAAAGCCATAGAAGCAATGGGGGAGGTCGAAGGGATAGTGGCGGTAGTGGTCGACGCAAGATATTTCGGAAGCGGGGTGGGATTTGGTTTTGGGTTTGGGGAAGATGAGAGCTGGGAAGAAAGGGTGGGTCCCCCATGCAAAAAAAATTATTAAATGATTTTATTTTTTTAGTTTTTAATATTTAATTAACTTTTTAATAGAGAGTGGATCCTGTCTCAAGTTACGCCACTATTTAACGGAAGAATTGACAGACAAACTGATGAAAGATATAAAATTGTAACAAATTCGTAAGATGAGGTATGACATTGAAATTTTTTAAAGATGAGGTATGAAATTGTAACTGACCCAATAGTTGAGGTAGTTTTATGTAATTTATCCAATAATATAAAAAGAAAAAAAGCAGTGGTTACCTATCTCATCAATCATCATCCAGTTAGGGCTTTAGCCATCATCCTCAACTGACTGGCTGGCCCACTTGTCTCCCACTTCTGGCCTCACTTTTTGATTCCCTTGAGCCACCTGGCCCACCTACTCCTCCTTCTCTGTCTCATGGGTCGGGATCCTTCTTCATTGCTTTACTTGCAATAAATACAGAAAAATGATCACTCTCATGGAGGGAGAGAATGATTACACTTGCTCATTCTTTTTCTTGTTCCCCTAAAGTATTCTAAGTTAATTACTTAGCCCTATTTTCCAAATAGGTTAGTTTGATCATTGACTCATGATCGTTGATTGATGTGGATTTCATAGATATTAAACTTGGATGTGTGATTAATTGTTCACACGCATATGAATAATTGTCAACAGATGTACGTGAGATTTTAAAATAGTAATGAAGCTAATATTTGTCTAGAAAAGTACAAAACTAGCCACATAATGATATATTTTAAGCAAATCCAAAATCAATTGGTAATTGGTTGAGAGACTTAAGATCTTTTAAGAACTTAATTCTTTAAACAAAACGATGTTCTTATTAGAGCAGTTCCAGCATTGGCTGGTGCTCAGGGGAAAGGCTGAATAGGGCTGTAGAGCCCGAGTGAAGTGCTCCAGCATGTGGGAGCCTGAAGGACAGGACAGGCCAGGCCCGAGCAACAAGCATGTGAGGAATTGCCAGCCCGCGAGCCCGAGTGGATGTGACGTCAGAGCTGACGTCATCTTGGCGTCAACCCAATTTTATATATTTTTTTCTGTCAGGTGCGTGCACCTCATCCGCGCGTGGGGGCGCGTCAGCCGACACCTTTTCAGAAGTCGAGCCCGCGTCGCAGTCTGCCGATGTTACCGTTAGGAAGCCACGTGGCTTACCACGATCCGTTCGATCTCAACGGCTCTTTAAATTGGACCGTCCGATTTGCAACGGTAATAAAAATAAAAATAAACTTATTTAATATGAACCGTTGGATCTGAGATCAACGGTTGATATTATTTTGCTTTATAAATAAATAAATAAAAGAAAAAATAGTTTTAAAATTAAAAAAAGGTACCGTTGTGACACGTGGCACTATCTGAAGTGTTGGAATTCAATTTTTTTTAAAATCCAACGGCAGAGATTAATTAGTTCAATAAAAAATTTTAAAAAATTGTTTTTACTTTTCTATAAATACCTTCTCATTATCATCTACCTTACACCACAATTTCATATTTTCTCAACTACTTTCAATCAAATTCCTATCTTTCTCTCAAAGTTTCAATCCAATTTTTTTCAACAAAATGACTACTGCTACAGGTACGAATTGGTCGCTTCTTGAAGATGTTGCGTTGTGTACTAGCTGCGTTAAAGTTACTCATAGTTCACTTACGAGTAATGAGATGCAGTTGCGAGAAATGTGGAGTCTTATTCATACCAATTATCTTAAGAAAATGGGTGGGACAAGAACCAAAGAATCGATGTCCAATCGTTGGAAATTACTTAGCCAATCGTTTAGTACGTGGACGCCTTGGCACAAGCTAGTACTAATCTTCGAAGTGGGGAAAATTACACAGATCAGGTAACAATATATTATTTATTTGTTTGTACTATACCCAAATTTACATTATAATTATTTGTTTGTATTATTTATTTGTTACCTACTTTCATTTTAATTATTTGTTTGTATTATTTATTTGTTACCTACTTTCATTATAATTATTTTTTCTTCCGCATTGTGTAGCAACTTCAAGCACAAGCTTGGTATGGTGCCAAAACCAAAAGCAAAAATAAATCATTCAACCGGTGGGAATGTTGGAATATTGTCAAAGATTGTCTTAAATTCAGAGTTGTGTTTGTCAGTCCAGAAGTTTTCATGAACAACACCCCTCTACACTCTACACCCGATCATGGCTTGCATGTTCATGAAGATGATGCATAAGAAGTGCCCGAAACGCCCCTCCCTGAACAAGCGTCGAGTTCAACCCGTTATCCAATTAGGCCTGAAGGTAAGAAGGCTTCAAAGAGAAAAGGGAGTGCTTCCAAGAATGATTATGCAAAATACATGGAAGAACTTGCTTGCCAAGGTGAATTGACTTTGGCGCAGGAAATGACGAAGTTTGAGGCTGATAAGGCTAGAGAGGAAGCAAAAGCTGCAGCTATTGTGAGAGAATTTCAAGCTAATCATAGAGAAAGAGAGCTACTTAGGCAAGAAATGGAACATGCTAGAGAAGAAAGAATGGCTCAACGAGATCGTGAAATTATGAACACGCCTTTAGAAGGGAAGTCTCCAAATTCTAAATATTTTTGGAAGTCAAAGAAAGTGGATGTGGTGCGAATGAGGCGTGCAAGAGAAGCGAGAGCAAGAGAAGATGGTCCTAGCACGACAAGAGAAGATCATCCTAGCACCATAAATTGGTTAAGTGATGATGAATACAGTAGTTTTTGTAATCGGAGCCCATAATTTTCCAATCACTTTGGGTTGTAATTTATTATTTATTGAATAGAGTACTTTATGTTGTTTCCAATTTATTGAATTCAGTACTTTATTTAAAGTGAGATTAAATTTATTTAATTTGGTAAGTTATTTTTACTAAGAGAATATTTATTCAAATGACAACAACACACCAAATAAAATTACATAAACATACCAAATAATAAAAAAAATGAACTAAAAATGAACTAAAAAAACACACCAACTAAAATTAAATAAACACAACAAATAAAACCAAACACACTAAATGAACTTAATTATCTTCAGCTTGTTTCAATGCCTACTGGTGCTCTATCAAGTCATATAGCCGGGCATTGTGCATATATTGTGGAGCCAAAAATAATCACAAGGCGACACGTGGATTTTTGGACAAAAGAGGACAAAAATACCCTTGAGGTACAACAAGATTCCTACGCGCGAGCAGCGGGCAATCATCTCTCAGCCAAGTCAAAAGTGCCCAAAAAAGGTAACAATTCAAAAACCATCTCATCAAATCCCTCTTCAAGGTAATTCCCAAAACCTACCTCATTCCATATATATTTACCTCTTTCTTTCCTTCTTTTATCTAATTAATTAAGTTATCATTACATAACCTCCCAAAACCTCCCAAAACATTTCTTTTATTATGATAATTAGCCAATTAATATATTTATACCTAATTAATATATTAATTGCTAATTGAATCACCAAATAACACCCCAAAAAACACTCAAATGCCGGCCACCTTTTCTCCAAAGGGGATCGGCCACACTCCCCTATAAAAGCCATATTCTCTTCTCCAAAAGACACTTCCAACTCTTGCTAAAATTCTCTAGAATTCTCAAACACTTTTCTCTCTAAATTCTAACTTTGGCATCGAAGTTTCTTCAGCCAAAGCCCCCCTCATTCATCGTGGGCGCATGAGGTTCTTGACATTGACCGACGGTGTTAATCGTTTTGAAGGTGCAATTTTGTCCAAGATCAAAGAGGAAGAAATTTGCATCCACAAATTGGTGCTTTCATTGAAAGTTGAGATTCATACTCGTAGAAGACTCTCGCGCAAAAATGTTTTTTTCTCTATTTTCTAGTCCACTTGTATTTTTCGTACGTTCTTATTATTAGAATTTTTTCTTTGCAAAAATTCTTTGATAAAACGTAAAAGAGAAATACAATGGCTAGAAATGTAAAAAACTCCACAAGTGAAAATTCCAATATTCAAGAAACGGGACCACGGCAATCCACGAGACTAAATGCAATCTTAGGGGGAGCGGCACCACCACCACAAGGCTCCACCATGGCAACCACCACGATGGCCACCACGGCAATCACCCGCTGCGAGGTCTATGGCTCCACCACCACGGCCCAAGCCGTGCTATCCAAGGCCCACGCCACTAAAGCCATGACCGGAGCCATGTCACTCCATGCCTAACACGAGCCCAATGCGTTGCCAAGCCTCGCTCAAGCCTCGCATTCGCGAGCATCGTACGCCGAGCAGCCCACTCTCTTTGCCCAGCCTGCTCCCTCCGAGCATCTCATTTTCGTGGCCCAGCCTGCTCCCGCCAAGTAGCCCATTCTCGTGGCCCAGTCTGCTTTCGCGGCTTAACCTGCTCCTGTGGCATTCCAAGGAGCCCAAATCGGCCCAAGACTATCTCAACCATCCGAACCAACCATCGAACTGGGGGCATTTCCACCACGTTTCTTCGTAGATTTGACATTTCCCAATTCAAATCTCGCGCTCGGAGCCTACCACACTTCCACTGCTCAATGAGGCACATTCCTTCCAAGCTCTTCCAATCTAAATGGCGAACAACACTTGTCTCGACAAGTCATAGAGTTGGCGAGCGCCCTTACACAACAGACGACTTTGATGAATCAACTCTTGCAGCGCACCAAGATGCAACGTACCGCAAACGAGGTGTCCCAAAGTAGGACAATGGCAGATAAAGAACCTTTCCAGCAGCATCCCGGTAAATAGCCACTCGACCATTCATGAACCGAGCGTTTGGGCAGAGTACACTCCCGATTGGGCCCTCGAGATAACGTATTCTTTCATCTTAGCGCGCTAAGGAGTGTGCACTATCGATTAGGCCCATGGATAAGCATACATTCACGGTTGAGGACGCACTCCGATAATCAACATGAGCAGTCTTCCAAGTGAAGTATTCGTTCGCAGCTAGGCCCGCAAGGAGTATCCTTCACATCACATCGGAGCAGGCAGCACAACAGAATGAAAGAAACAGCCACTCAATCCGGCTTAAGTTCAACCAGCAACCTGTGAATTACACGCTTGGCTACTAAGAACATACCACACCCACCGCAGCCGTGGCATAGACGAACCGAACATATGGAAGAACAGCTTAGACCAGCACATCACGATCGGGGGCAGTCGAGAGCTCTGCCACCCCAACAAAGAAAAATTCAGGAAGAAGTAGAAAGGCTCCTAACCAAGCTATTACATAATTTCTCGCACCAACCAAGCCTAAAAAAGGCACAAGATGAAGCACCTAATGATGGTACAATAATTCAAGGAGCAGCTCACTGCGCTTATACCCTTACGTGGATTCCACAAACAGTTCGAAGTCTCAAGTAGTTCGCCAAACAAGACCTCGCAACATGAGGATTAATTCAGTTGTCCACCAGTCCAGCTTTCATCAGCTGCACTCACGACAACGACTTCCATGCTCTCTAGTGTGAAAGGATAAACTAATTGCTCTCAAGTGCGAAAAGGTAAACCAATTCCCTGACACCAAAAAGGGTCTATTCTCCAGTGCGAAAAGATAAACTAATTGCTTTTCAGTGCGAGAGGGTAAACCAATTCCCCGACACCCAAAAGGGTCTGCTCTCCAGTGCGAGAGGATAAACTAATTACTCTCCAGTGGGAGAGGGTAAACCGATTCCCCGACACCGATTCCCCGACACCCAAAAGGGTCTGCTCTCCAGTGCGAGAGGATAAACTAATTACTCTCCAGTGCGAGAGGGTAAACCAATTCCCCGACACCCATATAGGTTTGCTCTCCAGTGCGAGAGGATAAACTAATTGCTCTCCAGTGCAAGAGGGTAAACTAATTGCTCTCCAGTGCGAGAAGTTAAACTAATTGCTCTCCAGTGCGAGAGGGTAAATTAAATCCCTGACACCCATCTTGGTAAGCTCTCTAGTGCGAGAAGGCCACATAGTTTAAAAGATCGAATGCTTGAAGATCAACTAGGCAGCAAACGGTCAGGGGGCAGCATCCACTTTTGCACTTAACAGTTCACTCATCTGACACTTCATCTTCAGCAGCTCCGATCTTGGCAGCTTTATACTTGACTGCTCCATCTATGACAGCTGAGAAATCAAACTCAAGCAGTTTCCTCATTTTTAGCAAGTAGCCCATATGTGGCACCCCAAACCGTTACCCATGCCACGCCACTTTCTCGGCCCATGTAGAGCCAATCTTTAGCTTCAATCAAGCCGAGCAGCATAAGTAATGGCCCATGCCACACCACCTCATTGGCCCATGCCAAGCCGACTCCTGGCCCCTGCCAGCCGATGTGCCGCGCCACCCTGACGGCTGCCCCGTGGCAGCAGCTCCCAAGAAGAAGACAAGGAAAATTAAATTTTTCTTACGTTGGTGCGGCACGGAGAAGACAAAGCAAGCAATGAAAGACGATTCTTTGCACAGGCAAGATGTGAAAGATGGCTAGAGGAGGGGGAACAAATATCCTCTAAGCTTTTTCTCTCTTGTATGGTAGAATAAATCGCTCTTAAAAGTTGATTTAATAATCGACTTAAGGTAGACTTAAATAAGATTTGAGAGAAATTTATTTCCATTTCCTAGAAGGATCTAATTTCATATTAAAAAGGGAATCTACATCAAAACAAGAAGCAGTCATAAGTTTCCTAGAACAAGAAGATCTTTACACATGCTGCGCTTTCCTATGAGCAACCCAGCAGGTGTAGGGGCATTTGTGGAGCCAAAAATAATCACAAGGCGACACGTGGATTTTTGGACAAAACAGGACAAAAATACCCTTAAGATACAACGGGATTCCTATGCGCGAGCAACGAGCAATCATCTCTCAGCCAAGTCAAAAGTGCCCAAAAAAGGTAACAATTCAAAAACCATCTCATCAAATCCCTCTTATAAGGTAATTCCCAAAACTTACCTCATTCCATATATATTTACCTCTTTCTTTCCTTCTTTTATCTAATTAATTAAGTTATCATTACATAACCTCCCAAAACATTTCTTTTATTATGATAATTAGCCAATTAATATATATATACCTAATTAATATATTAACTGCTAATTGAATCACCAAATAACACCAAAAAAAACACTTAAAGGTCGGCCACCTTTTCTCTAAAGGGGACCAGCCACACTCCACTATAAAAGCCCTATTCTCTTCTCCAAAAGACACTTCCAACTCTTGCTAAAATTCTCTAGAATTCTCAAACACTTTTCTCTCTAAATTCTAACTTTGGCATCAGAGGTTCTTCAGCCAAAGCCCCCCCATTCATCGTGGGCGCATGAGGTTCTTAGCCTTGACCTAAGGTGTTAATTGTTTTGTAGGTGCAATTTTGTCCAAGATCAAGGAGGAAGAAATTTGATCCACATATATGGCCTTTAAAGTGCAGTATATTGTTGAATGACCAATTCATTGTAACGTCCATCCATTTCTAATGGCTCATGTTGCACGGGTTCTTCGGTGCCGTCATGAGCATAATATATATGTGTTCTTGAATTGTTCATCGTGTCTGGCTCATATTCATCAATAGGATCATAATCGTACTCATCTTCCACAATCATGTTGTGAAGAATGATGCACGTCATCATGATGGATCGGAGCGACTCTACATCAAACATTTTGGCAGCACCCTTGACAATCGCCCATCGAGCTTGGAGGATACCAAAACAAAGCTCCACATCCTTCCTGCACCCTTCCTAACAGCTCGCAAAGTGTTTTTCCTTTGCACTTCGTGGACGTGGCACTGTTTTGACAAACGATGTCCACCTTGGGTAAATGTCGTCTGCTAGGTAGTATGGCCCGTCGTAAATACGTATGTTGACCTAGTACGTGACTTTTGGTGCCTTTCCTTGCAGGACATCGTTGAACACTGAGGATTGGGCGAGGACGTTGAGGTCATTTTAAGCTCCTAGAACCCCGAAAAAGGTGTGCCAAATCCATGTATCAAAAGATGCCACCGCCTCCAAAATGATACTTTTTTATCATTTTCTGTCCCCAGAAGCGCCTTGCCATGCACTTGAACAATTTTTCCAAGTCCAGTGCATACAGTCAATGCTTCCAATCATCCCTGGAAAACCTCACATCTCTCCCTTCTTCATAAGCTTTTCCAAGTCCATATTAGTAGGTGTCCGGAGGTACTATGCGGTGTAGATAGATTCGATTGCCGAGCAAAACCTCATTAGGGACTCAAGAATGGTTGATTTTCCCATCCTTGCTATCTCATCCACTTGGTCTGCAGATGCTCCATATGCAAGCATCCGCAAGACAGCAGTAATTTTTTGCTCAGGTAGGAGACCCATAGCACCAAAAGCATCCAACTTTTGCACAAAGTAAGAATCATGGTTGCAAACAGCGCCCATGATTTTGTTGAACAAATGATGTTCCATTCTAAAACAACGTCTAAAGTACGGATCAGGGAATGCACTGTTACGGACAAAATAATCGTCCAAGAGAGTTGCCTATCTCTATGTTTACAGCACGGCTGGGCCTGCAGATCTGAGCCACAGCTTGGATGACTCAACGGGAATGTGAGGCTCTTGCCATTCTTGATTCGTCGTCTCTCCGTCTACACTCCTCATCCTTTTCCCTCTCATTTTGGGCCGCCTGACATTTGAACATTCCTTCTGATTGGTTAATCGATTCTTTCTCTTACTAATCGATTTCCCACATCATCCTTGAGGAAGAAGAAGACATTGTAAGAAGGAAGCAAAAACTATGAATAATGATAGAGATTTAGGTGAATAAGGAAGCATAAACTATGAATAATGATAGAGATCTTGAGAAAATTGGTGTGAGATTTGTGAGGATCGATGGTGGATTATATGGAGGATTCAGAAAGAATTAGGTTGTAGATAATGCCACGTGGCATTCCGTCATTCGTTAAAAATCTGATGGAAATCTATCCTCAAAGATTGTAAACATATTATGACATGTGGCGCGATGTGATTGGTTAATAATCTTATCGGAAATCCATCATCAATAATTGTATTTTTTGGATAATGACATGTGGTGCAACGAGAACGATTAAAAATCTTATCGGAAATCCATCACCAATAATTGTCTTTTTTGGATTATGACACGTGGCGTAACGAGAACGATTAAAAATCTTATCCGAAATTACAAATAAAATTATTTTGTATTATTTTATAACTTTTCGGATTATGACACAACGAGAACGATTAAAAATCTTATCCGAAATTACAAATAAAATTATTTTGTATTATTTTATAAATAAATAAAATACGAATATTTTATTACCTATTACCAGGGGAAGGGCTCCCACACTACTGTTCACTAGGTGGATTGAATAGTGAATTGCTTGGAGGGAGGGCTCCCACTCTGGAACTGCTCTTATATACATAGTAATTTGTATAAAAATGATTCGAACTTGAATACAAAGGATCACACACTGCCATAATCAACTGACTCAACTCATATTTATTATAATATTTTAAGCACTTAATGCAAGACTTTAATCTCTTAGTTCGATCGCTCTCACTACTAATTAGAACAAGAGAAATATGAAAGATGATACATGCTTTGCCATAATATGTGCATAGAAGAAGGAAAGCGATAGTTACATTGCATAGAAAAAGTACTAATGCAACATTTGCCGACAGTTTGCCAATCCCTTATCCAACGTAAAACTCGTGTCAAACGTCAGAGCTTACCTTTCTTGACGTTCTCGTTGTCACCATTGCAATTGGTGTTATATCATTTTCATCATGAAATTATTAGAAAGACGACTCACGTTTTGCATCACAATCAAAATTATAACGATAGAAATCAATCAGCAATATGCAAAGTAGCAATGCAAGTTTCCTTTGCCTCTCGCTATATGTGATTTAGCTCCCAACACATATAACCTTGCATTATTTGTACCAAGAAGTTATCATATATTGTAAGCAGAATAGAATCTCACATCTGGTATATGACAAAATAACATATAATTAATATATGGGAGATTCTACAACTGCTAACACCAAACCCTATTATGACAAACCTTACATGCAGCGATAGGTAATTAAGTAAAGACAATACCGATGATGCTGGTGATAATTGAACCCAGTAAGCTAGAGATGAGGAGATATGGTAATTAATACAACTTTTTGATCCTAATACTCGTGGGTTAGCTAGATTTATATATATGATCTCGAAGAAAGTTCAGATTTCATCGCATTGATAGTAAAAACAATGCACCAAACCTTCCACAAACACGTCGAAAACAAGTGGCTGATCGAGGCTGATATCATGTCGGAGTTTGCAAGTTAAGGCTAAAAATACATGTTCCAGAAGTTTCACTCAAAACTGCAGGCATCAGTTGGGCTAATTGCAAGCATTATTTGCTTTGTGATGACTGGATATGTGTAACCAAACAAAATCCAGATGCTCTCTCTTTTATTTATTCCTACTCCGATCCCAACTTTTCAAACCCACAACCACAACATCTCTGAGGGCTGGTGATGCTGTGGGTCATGTGAAAGTGAATTTTTCTTTTACAGATTTTCTTATGTGCGCATGATCTGAATTGATGACATATCACTACTATATATATTATTAATATGGTCAGAGGTGGAACCAGGATCGTTTTTTAATATGGTGGAGTTACGGTGTCAATACTTTATTTACATGGATCGTGCGCAAATTATGCACACAATTCATATGCACAAATGAGTAAATCATAAAAAACTTATATTTAACGCATTTCATTATTGAAACAAAGCATCATCATAACGATAGTATATCATACACGTTCTTATCACGGAGACGTGTGCGGTTGGCAATTAATCAAACTCATCCGAAAAAGAGAAGGAAAAAAACAAAAACAAAAACTGAGCATCAAAAATAGGAACTCAGTGTGTCCATGAAAATAAAATAGGAAGCAGTCTGGCTTGGAGCTGAGTCAGCACCGCAAAGAATTGCTTGGCTTCCTGAATTATTTACCAGTTGCGACGCCACGCCAATCCAAACATCCATTCCAATATCCCAAAACAAGATACAATGATTGAATAACTTCTGAATAAAAATAAAAAGAGAAGAGAAATGGGTTTTTTGTGGTTGATGGAATTTGGAATGAGGTGGCTGCCTAGTATTCCATGTAAACCAAGACCACCACCCAACTCAACTTAAAATCTATTATTACGCTGGATAAATGAGTCGTGTTTGTCGTGTTTATGTTGTTTTTGTGTCATATTTGTTATTTTAACGGATCTTGTCGTGTCAAACATGTTATCTTAACGGGTTCTTAACAAATGACCCCGTAACTACGCAATTTGTTAATGGGTCGCGTCAGGTTAACTGTCATGCAAGAAATTGATATGCTTAGTATCTAAATCAAGCAAACGATATCGTATCGGGTGAATCGGTAACAACCCGACTAGTTAACAGGTCTTAACGGGTGACCCGATAACAACCAGACTCCTTAACAGATTAATTCGAAACATATTATATTTGTGTCAAGTTAACGGTTCATTCAAGAAATTGCTCAATCTATATATGACTACTTGACTGAGCTCTCTGTCAGAGTGAGAGCCTTTACTAAAAACAGCGTCCTAATTTCAACCCATCCCGACTTCTCACTTTACTTGTTCTTTCTGAAAGAGCTCCAAACCCTAGCATCCATGGCGCCACTGGCCCTTGCTTCGGCTTAGGCTAGTGGCACCCTCTCCTCTCCTCCTCCTAGCCTCCTCCCCACCTTCCTACACCTTCCTCAGCCGTCTTTCTTGATGTCCTCTTCTTTTTTCTTCCTTTCCTCCACCGCTCCAAATCGGCTCCGCCGGTTTGTGGGTCCTTGGCATGCCTTTTCGTTTGTGATCACCACTCAAATCTCTGAGTTTTTGTCTTAGATCTCTACCCACTTCTCACCCAGAAGCTGCTCTCTGCCTCCCCATTTTCCCTCACCTTCGCACCCACTTTTTCGTCCTTCCTCTGGCTCCCACTCTTCTTTTCCAACTCTTAACCACGATTTAGATCATGGAGTTTTGGGCTCTTCTTTTACTCAAGACCAAGCCTTCCCATCCCACTGCCGAACAGGCTTGCAGGAAAATTTGGGCGAAGTGTGGAACGATTTTCTTCGGAACAAGGGTGTTTTACACACCCCCTTTGCCCTCCCCCTCCTCCTGTTACATTTTGTGACATTCCTTGCAGGTGTGGATGTGGAGGCTTTGTTTCTTGGTGGACAGATTCTGCACAACCCTCTCAGATCAAGTTTATGGTTCGGGTTTTCTTTTTCTTTTAGGGCGACGGATTTTATTGCAGTGGAAGCTGCGGTGGCGACAGCAGCGGTCTTTTAGATGTTGAAGATTAGGGTTTTTGTTGCTTTTCTGCTTTTACTGCCTACGAGCCTAATGATGTATGGGTCTCCCTTTGTGTTTTGGGTTGGTGCTCTACTTGGTTTGGGTTTGTTTTACCTTTTATGTCCTGCTTTGTTTTATGTAAGGCTTTGTATTTTGTTTGAACTTAGGTCCATCTCTCACAAATTGTATTTTCCCTTACATTAATGGAATGTTTTCTTTGTCCCAAAAAAAAATGACTACTTGACTATGACTACTCTCCCTCTAATCTTTGTCCATGTCCACAAATGATATCTCTCCACATATCTATGTATTCCACACCTCAACTCACAAAATTATTAATTAATTCGAATTCTAGTATGGGATGACAATTTCAGAATTTTTGGTTAAATATATTCAGTTTTTCTTACTGCTTAGTTGTATGAGAAATAAATTGTGAAAATTGACTTTAAAAGATCGAACAATGAAAAATATTTAAAAAGTCAGACTACTTGGTAGACTATATTATCAAAGACAATGGGTTCTTACGCATTACCTTTGCTTTCTCTTAGGCTGGCGATGTTAATCCTCATTCTTTAGCTTTGTCTATTCGTTCTATTTTTCTCACTCTATCATATATTTCCAATGTATCACAGACAAAATCTGTATAATATCTCTTTATATACCATGATTGACAGATGACAACGTGAATTCTTAATAATAGTATCAAGATCCATCAGATGTACACAAAATTTTGTTGAAAGGATATTATTTGTTTTTGGAATGACAGAAATGGATAAACCAGTTCTAAATCTTAAATGAGATAACACATAATCTCAATGCCACATATCAACACACCCACAACCACATGACTGTCCTATATTATTAGTAACCTAACAATACCATTAGGATTGGATAACCAAAATTTATGTGGAATATTTTTACTCGACACCTTCAGGTGACGATAATGCTCACCATAGGTGAATTTAAATTGGAAGATTATGGAGATATGTGTATTAAATAGAAATAAATAATAAAATTTAAACTCATCTAACGATGATAAATAAGGTGTGAGCAAAAATGCATCCAAGCACAAAATTTTGAAAGATAAAAAAAAGTAAAGATAAAAAAGAAATTTTCAAACCACCTATATGGCTTCCTGTGCGATCGACACGTGGAAGATTCTTTTGGCATTTCAATTTTTTTCTTTAAAAAAAAAAAAAAAAAAAAAAGACGCGTATACATTTGGGGTGTATATAAATATCAGCTTCCAGGTTGCCGTTACTTAACTTCTCAAAACTCGTCATCATCTGCATTCGGAAGCTCTCAAACTTTCTGGATTTTCAGAAGTTAAAGCCACAAAAACCAATCTTTCAATTGTTTCTTTTCTGGGTTGTGAAAAGTTTGAGTCTTTCGGATAGCCGGGTGTTTGGGAAATGGAGGTTTCGGTGTTTCGCGGCTCTCAGGCGGCAATCGGAAAGACCGAGTTGGAGCGAACGGAGCTTGGGTTTTGTGAATTGAACGGAAATTTGAAGACCAACGTCTGTTTTGGTCAGAGCACGAGCTGGAAAAATCCCCGGCTTCAGTTTACTGTGAGGGCCGTACAATCCGAAACGGTTCGGTCCGGTAAAGTTTCGGGACCTGCCAGAAAATCAAAACCGGTAAGTGGTTTCTTCTTCAATTTTGTTGTGTTAGATTTTCGTTTGGTTTCTGAGAAATTGGAGGAAAATGGAACAGGAATTTAAATTTCAAATAACTGCTTAGGTTGGAGTTGTTTTTGTGAGATTGTGGTTAAATTTAAAATTTTGATTCATATAATTGACCTTTTTTTATAAAATTATATATTTGATCTTAAATTATGAAATTATAAAAGGAATTTAAGGTCCTTAGTTCGTTTGAAGACTAGAATTTCAGTTGGAACATGTTTTCGAAGCAAACAAAACAATCCTTAATTTAACTTTAGTATATAGTTGTTCATGTTTGAGAAGTCTAATGTTTTATTTGTTGATTTTCCGGCATGATTTGTGTAACTTAATTGACTTGTTTTTCTGATGTGCTATACTATGCAGAACGATGGAGTGAGATTATTTGTTGGGCTACCTCTAGATACGGTTTCAGACTGCAACGCGGTGAACCATGCTAGAGCGATTGCGGCCGGATTGAAGGCTCTGAAGCTGTTGGGGGTGGACGGCGTTGAGCTCCCGGTCTGGTGGGGAATGGTTGAGAAAGAAGCCATGGGGAAGTATGAGTGGTCAGGCTATCTTGCCGTTGCGGAGATGGTTCAGAAAGCCGGCCTCGAGCTCCATGTCTCACTCTGCTTCCATGCTTCTAAACAACCCAAGATCCCACTCCCTGCGTGGGTATCTCGCCTTGGCGCGTCCCAGCCTAGTATCTTTTTCAAGGACCGGTCGGGGCAGCATTACAAAGAGTGCTTATCGCTTGCTGTGGATGAACTTCCTGTACTGAATGGAAAGACTCCAACCCAAGTTTACCAAGACTTCTGTGAAAGCTTTAAATCTTCGTTCGAGCCTTTCCTGGGTTCCACAATCGCGGTAAGAAGCCATGATGCTTAAGCTTTATAACGAAACATTAGTTGTCTCACGTTTTGTATGCGTACTAAACTGTCAATCTCTCCCGTTTTGTCAATTTCAGGGCATCTCAATGAGCTTAGGACCAGATGGCGAGCTTCAATATCCATCTCAGCGCCGGCTAGGCAAGAACAAGATTCCCGGGGTTGGAGAATTCCAATGTTATGATGAAAACATGCTTAGCATTCTTAAGCAACACGCTGAAGCAGCCGGAAACCCTTTGTGGGGTCTTGGTGGTCCTCATGATGTTCCTAGCTACGATCAGTCCCCAAACGCAAACAACTTCTTCAAGGATGATGGCGGTTCATGGGAGTCTCCATATGGTGATTTCTTCCTTTCCTGGTACTCAAACCAGCTTATTTCTCACGGAGACCGCCTCCTCGACCTTGTCTCTTCAACTTTCAGTGACACTGAAGTGGAAATTTGTGGCAAGGTCCCGCTAATGCACTCTTGGTACAAAACAAGGTCTCACCCTTCTGAGCTGACTTCTGGGTTCTATAACACATCCTCTAGAGATGGTTACCAAGCAGTTGCCCAGATGTTTGCAAGGAATTCGTGCAAAATTATATTGCCTGGAATGGACCTATCGGACGAACATCAGCCACAGGACTCCCTTTCGAGTCCCGAGTTATTACTATCACAAATTAAAACCGCTTGCAGAAAGCATGGGGTTGAGATTTCAGGCCAAAACTCATCAGTTTCGGGAGCTCGCGAAGGCTTTCAACAGATAAAGAAGAATTTGTTGGGAGAGAATGCAATCAACCTGTTCACTTATCAGAGAATGGGAGCTGATTTCTTCTCGCCCGATCATTTTCCTTCGTTTTCTGAGTTTGTTCGGAGCCTTAACCAACCGCAGCTGCAGTCAGACGATCTACCAATTGAAGAAGAAGCTGTTGAGTCCGTACCTACGAATTCGGAATCAGTCGTCCGCATGCAAACCGCTTAATACAAGTTAGAATTTGTGGTTGTATTTTTATATATAAAACTTGTCTCCTATACGTGTATCCGACTCAGAATTGTATATAATTCAAGGTCTTAAAAACACGCTAGGCGCTAGTCGGGCGGGGATTAGGGCCTAATGCCTAGGCTCCTAGGTGGACTAGACGGATTTAAGTAAATGTATTATATTTCGTGTAAATAATTGTGTGTCTATACTTAAAATATATATAATTTTATCGTAAACTACAAAATAGAATGACATATATTATGAAGTATTGGAACATAATGAAAACATGGAAAACAAGCATATAATGTGTGTTCATTTAAGTATTCAACAAGTCTCTTATAATTTATTGAAAAAATAAAATACAAAATGAAAGTTTTCCAATTTTGTCTAAGTGAGTTGCAACCGAGATGAGTTTGGATGCGCTAGGCAGGTGCCTAGGTGGTCAAGGTGGGCACCTCAGCAGGTCTAGGTGTCATTTCTTAATTTTTAAATGTTAATTTTTAAATGTTTAAGCATTAATCAAAACGGTGATTAACCGCTTAGCGCCTAAGTCGGGCCTAGGTGGCGCTAGTTGGGGATTTGTAGAACAGTGATATAATTCAAATCATAACAAGAACAGCAGCATATCACAGCATTACGTTGTACCAAAAACTATGGTCATATGAGCAAATTTAGGCTTTTATTCTCTCTGGTACAAGCTACTATTGGAATCCCACATTGGTGGGTGCAAAAGAAAATAATGGGTTTAAATATGATTACCCTACTCTAACTAATACCGAGATCTTTTGTGGTAAAACTCCACACCTGACAGATTAGGCAGGTAGTAAAGTTGGGAACAGTATCAATGTTATTAGAGTGAGGCTCTCCCGGGCCTGTCAATCTAAAATTTTTTAATATGGTATTAGAGCCAAGGTTCGGGCCCCACTCAAATCAATGAACTTGTCACCAAGAACAAGCCAGGACTATTAACAGAGAGCCACTCAAATCAATGAACTTGTCACCAAGAACAAGCCAGGACTATTAACAGAGAGCCACTCAAATCAATGAACTTGTCACCAAGAACAAGCCAGGACTATTAACAGAGAGCCAGCCTCTAAGTTTCATTGAAAACAAGTCTGGACTCTTAGCATAGAGCCGACCTGAGTTTCAATTGACGATGTGTGGATCTTCACGTGTGAACCACTAAATGGGATTACACGTGAGGATGAGTGTTGGAATCCCACATAAGTGGGTGCAAAAGAAAATAATGGATTTAAATATGATTACCCTACTCTAACCAAATGGCATGCAAACACTTCACAAATGCTGGAGTTTGATCAACAAGTATGCTGTGCCTCATCACTCCATACAACCCAACTCAGTGCTGTTCAGAAAACTCGCAAAATCGGTACCACTGTCAGAAACACACGTCGTTCCATTAACATAGCAAAGACTACAAGAAAAGACGGGCAAGGTTTGGGACAGCGGTGGAAGAGCCACAGTCCTTCATCGACGAAGCTTTGCAAAGCAAACTAGTTATAAGGAAGTCTGAATCCAACGGGGGATTGAACAGCCTATACTTGGACGAAACGAAATGTACATATAAAATCAAATGTGGTCAAATTTCAGGTAAACAGGGTTTTGTAAAAATAGGCTACTATGTACATTTAAGAAGTAAAATTTACAGCAAATGGTGGATGACAAAGGACCGAAGCTCTCCACCTTCAAATTCCGGGACTCCTCCGGGGTTTGGCAAAATCATGATCCAAGAAGGGCTGGGGCGTCTGAGCATGCTGCATGCCTGCCAATCCCAGCACTACGACACCTTCAGCGAACAGCCTCATTGAATCAACCCACTATAGCTGCTCCTGGACCGCAAGAAAAAGATAGGGTTAATCATGCTCGTTTAAACAGATATTGGCACCTAAAGATCAACCAACTCCATCAACATTACAAACACAAACAATCGTATGGACTCTGGAAGTGTTACGAGTGTCTAGGGTGAAAGAGTTGTGTTCAAGCATATAATAGTTGGTGAAGTTAGGTTCAAATTTAACTAATTACTATCACAGAAAATAGCTTTCAAATTAATAAATCAATACCTTTATTCACAAGCAATCTTGGTGTCAAAGCTACTGAGGCAGATTGAAAATGCCTGGAATGCTGATATTGGATACCGGTAATCCATGGTAAATAAATCCTTGCCAACTTTCCCAAATTGGAGGATGATCTTCTCGTGTTCTGGTCCTGCGGGTCCATTTTCTGGAGAAGCCACCAACTGAAAGTTTTTCACTGAAGCAACTGTTACTCGTCCATGAAAGTTCAAACACCAACACTGAAGTTGCTCATGCCACCGAGGAGACTTGTTTCTTAACACCAGCACCCCATCTTTCTGTCTGGCCAAAGGCCCTGACAGGAAACTCTCCACGCGGTTTGATTTCGATCGGAAAAATGGGAGGGATGGAAATAATTCTGCATTATTATGTGAAAACTCTGCCTGTGTGGTGGCCACTCCTCCAGGTTCAACTGAAGAGGATGGAATCGAATCCATGGTACACTGCATTCTCCTTGGACCCCTGCTTATAAATATTTTCTTTAGTATCCTCAGTTTGTAAAAAAGAAAATGCACCCTAAGTGTACCGAAAACATTATGATCACACACAATGTTGTTGTGAGTATTGCGAAGAATTATAGGAAAAAAAATGAAAGCATCACCTATGCAGATGGAATACTAGATCTAGATGTACTCTTATAATTTCATTTCTAAAGTATGGTTCAATAACTTGTCATAGAAGCATAAATTTTACCTGGAGCCCATCATATTTAGTTCATACTGGATTTGAGCCACTGGATAGTTGCCAGCAGGGACCCTAGGGGAAACTTGTTTCAAATTGACAAGCCTAGTGGAGCGGCTTTTTGCAATCTTGTCTCCCAAATGACTCGGCTGCCCATCAAAGATTGTGAACTTTGTTCCCAAAAAGTTTGATCTTCACAGAGAGAGGGGGGAAAGTGTGTCAACAATTATGTTCATGGGGAACAAGAAAAAAGTTAAATCATATACATCTTTCAGCACACCTCAGTTTCCCGATATAGTTACTGCTCCCCTTAGACATATTATCAACATGTAGTGAGACGACATAATCAGTGCAGGTGGGGCGTTTAAACTTTCGCGCAGCAAGTAAGAACTTTCCTTCGTCAGTTAGAGCTGCCATTGACACCAGACAAACAAAACAGTTAACAAAAACTTATAGCTGAATGAGGAAACCAGAAGAGGACAGGTCCACTATTTACAGAAAGCAAAATTGATTTCTTAAGAGAGGAATCAATACCTACAAGACCTAACAAAAAATTAGAGCAAATATGGAAAATCTACATCTTTGAAAGACAACCTAGAAAAGTTTCACGTAATTCAAAATGTACTCAAAACAATGGAACTTCCTTTTTCGGTTAGAAAATGCTCACCATGGGTCAAACCAAGAAAAAGATAATATGTTTGGGTGGAACGGTTCCGTTTGATAAAGCATCGGACGAGGTCATCCCTCGGACCAGGCTGCAACCAGAAAAGAAAAACATATACTGAGCATATGTACAACGGCGATTACGAAGGTAGTAAACAATAAATCAAAAAATTGGAAAACCCAAGATTTTCCAACCCGAAAATCCAACATAATTAGAATTCGGAACATGATTCACATGATCTTACACCCTTCCACTCGCCTATTAATCCATTTACACTACATGGTAACTAAAGACTAAAAATTGCAATTTTAGCCACTTAAAGCTAGAGGTGGCAAATAAACCCATATGGTTGTTAATGGGTAGCCGTTAAGACCCGTTTAATTTGATATCACCATGATATAGAGGTGAGATTGGTAGTGGTGATGATAGTCATTAACAACCCAATGGGTTGATTTGCCACCTCTACTTATTGGCTAGAAATTTGCTTTCCAAACATTACAACGACTGAAAATTTGGCTAAATTTGCATGTAAGGGCCAAGAATTATGCTAAAAGTTTCACTCCAAATTCCAATCACACTCCAGAAGCATCCCAAACAAATCAAGTAATGAAATTTCGACCGAAACCCAATTGTAATGCAGTCATAATCAATAAATCAATAAAATTTGCACCCTAAATGTAAATATTGGACACAGACTCAAACAATTAGAGAAGAAAAAGAACTCAATCAATATAAAGTTTTTCCTTTTTTTCCTAGAGAGAGGGGGGAGAGAGCGAGACCTGCTTGACGGAGATGGGGAAGGTCAGCTTCCCAGAGAGCTCTGGCGCCTTGACGATCTCCTTGGTAAGGTGCCTCCAACTCCGGCAGACACCGGCGCAGGCGACCACGCTCTTCCGCAGCGGCCAAGCGTCCTCGGAAGCCTCGATTCTAACCAGCACCTCTCTGAGCAACTCCTGAGGCATCTGAGCCCAGCATACCTGAATCAACGGCTCCCCCACCGCCTCGCCGGCCGGCCTCCCCGCCGAAACCTGCACCACCCGCTGCGACCGCGAGAACCTGATGTCCTGGATTAAACTCCTTATCGACATTTCCCAACTGATTCAAACTCCAGGACAAAGAAGAAGACGATGAGATGAGAAATTGGACTTGGATTTCAAATGGAGGATGTGGGAATTTTGAACAAGAATCCAGCGGGCAGAGCACCTTAGGCGTATTTTTTCATAATTTTTCTCAGTTATCTTATACTGTTTCTAATTTGTTGTTTGGTGAGTGGGAAAAGCTTTTGTTTTTCTTTTCTGGGGTCCATATTATTATACTCTCTAATTATTATTATTATTTTTTTTTGGGTGGTGGGGGGCGGGGGATTTTATAATTTAATTATTCAAAATTGTTCAACAAAAAATGAAATCTGTGAAATGGAAAACGTGATTTTGTTTTATATTCTTCCTGATGTGGGAAAAAAATGGATTAGGCAATGTCAACCATATTTTTATCATGTCACAAATAATTTTCTTTTATATAACATGCACCTTTCAATTTCTCTTTTTCTTTTATTTATCCAAGTATACGTATGTGAATTTTTGGTGTAACCGTCATAACCAACATGTTACAAACTACTTATGTTAGAATGCATATTTTATTTAGGGACAGTGGTACGTACACCAAATTCATGTACCAATTAATGTAGCACATTCGACATCATATAAATTTCAAATTCCAACTTAAATTGAAGTATCAATTGGCTTTGTGCCATACTATTTGATGCACAAATTTAAAGTGAAATTTTTTGTGACTCGCATTATTCTTTATTTATTAAAATCATACTCTTAAATATAAAATTTTGTTTACCATTATGTAATAAAGGAATTAGTAACATCAAATGATAGCACTTGTACTCTAATTTTATTCCAAAAATGAATGGATGTTTAATTAGGTTGGACTTCAGCGGTAGGTAAGATTATTGAAGTCCAATCAATTTAACCAAACTAATTCACCAAATTAAGTGCTATCTAATCTAATCTAATCGGATTTGGTTAACTTTGGTTTGGTGTTTGAATAAATAATCAGTATGTTTTAATTTGGGGAAATTTGTTTCAATGCAAATTAGTTGATTTCCTTCCTACTTTAATGTTAATGAAGAATATCTTCCCCCTAAAGAAAAAAATTAATTACATTTTCCCCGTTTGTAAGACCATCTCCAGTAATACTAATTAATTTTTTTATTATTGTAGCTAGCTAAATGAATTAAATGTTGTCACTTAATATTTACGGTTTAGTGATATTCCTCTTCATTTGTAAGTGAAGGGTCTTATGTTCGATTCTCGCTAAAGACGAATTTGAATCACATTATTGTTAGTCCATTGTGAAGTTATACCCAATCCCTCCCCTTAGTGTAAATACAATCGTTTATTCAAAAAAAATCAAATGTTAATTTGGGTTTCACCAATTTCAGCAATACTAGCTATTTTAGCTTAAGTTAATGTAGTATTATATTTTTTTCAAAACTTGACAACCAGACCCCATTTTCTTCTCTCGAAACCCACAAACAATCTAATTTTATAGTTTTTAGATATTTAGCAAAAAATTAACGATCTCTACTCATAACAAAGTCTAAAATATTGATGATATCAGAAATATCGATAGTCTAAAAATATGAAAATTTCGATAAAAATATCGGGATATTATTGATATCGATAAAAATTGAATAAAAACCACGGAAATTGTAAGAAAAACTTGGTAATTTTTATTGAAACTTTGTAGGATGTTTATTTAGTCAATTATCTATTAGTTTATCATAAAAAATTGGAAGGAAATGCATTGCATGATGAATTTAACTGATTTAAGTTGATTATATAGCGAGCTGGCAAACATTGTGAGTGTAGAAAATATGTAGTAATTAATGAAAGAAGTTTAAACACATCATAATCATTTATATATAATGAATTAGTACAATATTTTACACTTTATACATTGCATGATAAGATACATGAGTGACTTAATACCACATAGAGTTCCTATCAAAGTCTAAAATATCGATGATATTGGAAACATCGGTAGTCCAAAAACACGGAAATTTCGAAGGAAATATCGGGATAATATTGATATTTTAGACCTTGCTCCTAACTATATAAGATAGCTAGTCATTTACCTAGCCCGTTGGAGCTTGATTTTTCTGCATTTTTTTGTTAAAGCAGCCAAAAGGCCTCATTTAGCCAGGGTGTTGAAAATACTCTAAGCAAGACAAAGCCTAACCCATATTTCAACTAATAATTTGGTCTCCAACCAAATAATAATAATAATAATATGGTCTAATAGCCTCATTTAATTCAGTTGCTGCCTGGTGAAAATGCAATTCAAGAAGTCAGATGGAAATTTTCAAATTCAATTCGTACTTTATACATCTTGTTAAGTTCCTTGAAAATGAAATCCGCAAGCTCGGTCAGGCGATAAAATCTTAGGCAAGATTATCGTGAGAAAGTCGTAAGTAAGGTTGTCACATGGCGCGGAGAGACACAACGCCCAAAATGGATATATAATCACAGTCTAACTCGATGGGCGGAGCCGCGGATAGCACAAAGTTGCCGGCTGATCAAGTAGGTGGAATCTATGCAATATAAAACAATTTCTACAGACTAATCCACAAATTGGCTTTCCCTTGCTCTTTATACACACAAGAATTTTTGTTTTCTTGCAAAAGTAGCATCCGAAATTTACGTACTCTACGAGTGTGACAGCCCTTATTTTTGTTTTTCATATTACCTAGGACCCTAGTACAAATTCTGACGGGAATCTCTAACCTAAATTCCATATTTTATCTTATTGTTTAATTTCTTTTTATGAATTTTAAACTCGACCTTTGTTCTCACGGGAACAACTTACATAGAATGAATTCATCACATCTTTAGCACCTCGGTCCAATACGGATTGTCACGTAAGAAAAAACTTACGCACGGCAAAGCATATTGTTACGTCGAAATCTCATGAACCAGGGAACTAGTTCTATGTAAGTTCTCTCCACAAAAGACTTAAAACGGAAAACAGAGTTCGTAAAGATAAAGGGATGAAACAAAAGGAAACACATGAGGGGAAGAAAAAAAACATGTGTAAATGAAGACACTTGAATTGGAGAGGAACACGTAGTTTGTCGGTTGTTAAACGGAGACGCTTGAAATCAGAAACCACCAGACAAACAAACTGGCAAATGCTAATGCTTTGAGACACATATGAGATCCCCTTTGGGAGGAGCCAAACCTGATGTGAAGAGGAACAAAATTGACCTTTTTCTCCCATGAGAGGATTTAGGATTTAGGATTTACACAAAGGTTTGTATTTTACTCTTGTTTAAGAATATTACATTAGAGACATCTGCAAATCACAGTCAGATGCAAAAACAGGTCATTACGATCACAAAAAGAAAAAGTTACAAAAACAGGTCATTACAATCACAAAAAAAAAAAGTTTCTAACACGTCAAATTGTGATTTGTCCACAACATAAAGGGGTGTTGATACCCTCAAAAACCACCCACTCTTCATTTATTTGCTCACAAAAAAAAGTGAGAGCCCCACATAACAATTGGTAGGATTAGGAAAGTGACACTCCCCAACTTTTTAAATGGGGGCACTATTGCAAAAAGAGGATGCCAGTCTTATTAATCACATGACCAGCATGATATTCTCAAAGCATCCTTCACCTACACCTACATCAGCCTTAAATCATCTTTCAATCACTTGGTATAGAATTTAAGGAATTCTTATTGACACTCCAAAAAATTCACCATGCACTCTCTGAGACGCAACTTCTCCTGTGTGTTTTCCCAAGTGAAAAACACAGGATAAATTTTTTAGAATGTAAATAATTGCTCCTGCAAGTTGTACTGATAAAGATGTTGATTAACAATTTCTTGTTCCAATAAACAAATGAAAGCATCAAATTAAAGAGATCCAAGACATGATTAGCATTTCTAGGTAATTCTTTTATCTTGATATCTAGACATGCTTTTGGAAACAAGATCCATCACACACCTAAGAATAGGGACGGCCATAATTTAGCATTACTTTAACTGACATGCCATTATATCTAAAGAATCAAAATATCTAGAATATAATTATGGCATATTTGTCGATTTGTTCCCAAACTTATATATAGCTATCCATTTCCTCTTTGAACTTTAATTTTAACCGAGTAACCCCTAAACTTTTGTAAATAACCAAATCTTCCCTTGATGCTAGATTTTCAAAAAATTTCATCCAATTTTCCATTCATTTTGATCACGCAGACAACACATGACAATTGTATGAGGGCAAAAAGAATGAAAAATTGGATGAAATTGGTTATTTATAAAATTTTAGGGGCGTAATCGATGAAAGTTAAAGTTCAAGGGGAAAATTGGCCAATTATAAAAGTTCAGGAGCGTAATTAGCTAAAATTAAAATTCAAGGAGAAAATTGGCAGCTCCATACAAATTCATGGGGTGGGGGAAATTGACAAATACCTCTATAATTAAGCAAGATATTTAAAAATATCGTACCACAATAACAAGAAGCAGCCTAAATCTGTTGCTGTCACAGACGTCTTGTGCTGTCTGCTGTTATCACGGATTAGGCCTGTGCGTCTTTCATTGCATAAATGTCAAATGGAAACTTACCAGGGCCCCACCAACTGAGAATTCCCACTTAATTTCAGATTGAATTGGAGCAACATGTCTCCATCTCCACCAAACTTTCCATACCCACAGGCCCACGGGAGAGGAAAAAAAACCGATGAGGTGAAATGTTTCTCCATGTAACAGATCGAAGAGTGTACAGAAGAATTGTAGTAAAAGGAAGACGATATTAACGAAACTAATGTAACACAAAGAATATTGCATCAATTAAAACATTCCAAGCAGTCATATTTACAAATTCAAGAGTAGCATTTGTTCGACGGAAACTTAGGACAGCATGCACAGCAAGTGATATACAAACATGGTTCAGTGTTGACTATTATGTAGAGGCCTAGAATGAACATTTTAATGATGAGTTTAGTCAATTTCGAAATGAAACCTAAGTCCTAGCCTCAAGTATTAGGTCAAAATTAAACCTTAACCGAGGCAAAAATTCCTACCAGGACTCCTATATAACGGGAACGCTGCCAGTTTTCTGTTGCATGGTCCCCAATGATTGTCCTACAAAACCAATGAAACTGTCTGGGTGAAGGATTTATTTACCATTGTGGAAGTAGTTACAGAACAAACAAGTATGATCGAATCTAATGTACGCTTCTAACGAAACACTAGACTAAACATCTTACAAAGGATTCAAGAATACCTGAGTTACCCGCAAAAGAATAAGGTTTTGAAAGAATTTTGCTTCTTGCTAAACCAACGCCAGCCACCTGAGGCCTTGGAACATTATCCACAGGAAACTGATTTGAGAAATCACCATCAGGCAGGCAACCTATTGAGTTCTCCAAACAAACTTCTGAATTTTGTGCGAGAATTTGGTCAGGTTTCCGCAAAGAAGGCAAAGGTTGTGAGTCTCTCTGTTTTACAATAAGTAATTATATCTCAGAGTAGCTGCCTGTCACTAAAAAGTTTGATGGAAAAAGGAGAGGGGAGACAATTTTGCGTATCTTGTTTTGATACTCATTTAACACCTTAATACTAGTGACTCACCATGTCACCACAAAGCTCCTCAGTTGATGCCATTGCCTCATGGTATAGATGACTAAGATCTGATCGGAGCCGATTGCCTCTTTGAGAGTAATATACTTTAGTAGCCAGGGGAAGAGGACAATCTGATTAACACAAAACTCTTTGTCAAATAGTGTGAGCAGAGAGCACGTACAGTAGATTATTGGGAAAGAATGGTCATCAGGATAAACTTTCCCAAGAAGTTGATTGAAGTTCAAAATGTACATATGATGATCCATCTTTAATCCAAGACCTTATTGTTAATCTTTGCATCGAAAGTAAAAGAACTGACCAAACGGACACTATTATTAGCATACCTTTAATTGGCAGGCAGCAGTCAAGGGCTTGCCCGGACTTCTTATATTTAAGAGCAGAAATGGCTCCTTTTGGAGAATCCCTATCTGCACACATTCAAGAAATACATACCTAGTGAATACACCATAAATTTAGAAGCAACTAGAGAATCAATAAAGTTTTAGTTACGCCAGAGGTGATAGTTACCATATTTATGCATATATAAAATAATGAAACAATGAAATCCATTTGTAGTTTATTCCCTATTTCAGTTCTTCGTTTCCTCTAGGGTGTGGGGTGGAAATCAAAAAGTTCTTTGAATTAATGCGTAATGAGAATCAAACATCAAAATCAATTATATCCAACTTCTCATACTATGAAAAATGGTTGCGATATACTCATTCCCAAGTAATGAGGATAGCTATACATGAAAAGTTATAAATGCAAAGACCCTCTATTTTAAATTTTAAGAGTAGGGAGGATTTAAAAGTATAATATAAAATACAGTGATTGGATATTCGATAATTGACAAGCTACATAAAAATGTAATATAAAAATTCCAAGAATTAAAGATCCTCACAAGGATATGCATCCTCAGTACTTGCAAGTTTTGATACAGCAGATGCTGTTCCTATATCATCTGATAGTGGCAGCTGATGACCTGGTATCCTACAAGTGGGGAAAAAGGCATTTTGCATCATTTAATGGAAAAGAGAGACAAATATCTAACAGCATATAAAGGCTTCTTCTATAATAAATACAAAAATAAAAAATAAAAAGAAATAGATCAACTGAACATTTCCAATAAGCCATTGCATTTGACTTATATAAAGGATGCAAGAATGTATCCCACTTTTGAAACTTTGCAATGTCACCCTACCCACCATTGGTAGGTAGCTAATAAACAAAAATAAATAAAGATTAAAAAATTTGCAATTTAAGGCATCAACAAAAGTAGCAACTCGGCCCTTATCTCTAGAAGAAGCCAAAGGAAGCACAGGTTCAGGAACGATTAAAAGAAGAATTCACCTAGATCACATTCCTAAGCGCACATTGTCTAGACATTATTCTAACCCCACTACAGGAAATATGTCAAAAGCCACTAAAAGTCCATTTCTCTAAATTGCTCCAGAAACACAATGCACAAGTACTCAAAATCCTTAAAAGAGGGAAAGAAAATTGACTGTGGTTCTTGGCCGTGCATAAGATCAGAGGAACTAGGGAAGCAAAAGAAACTGACTAAAGGAAAACAGTGAGAACAGTAATGTGCAATATATGTTCAAAGTTCAAATAGAGACTTTTTAGGTACTTAAGATATGTATATATAATCATAATGCAAAGATGATTAATGGTTACAAGAATAAAAAACATACATTTTAAATCGTTTTGTCGGTGGAAGGGTCACAGATGTTGAGCCATTGGTATTTCCTGGACTAACTCCAGAACCATCCATCATGTACGTTGCGTCCGCATAAGCTGAATTCACTGTATGAAATGGTACATAATTGAACAAATCTTTATGCAGAATAGCTGTATAATAATTTATTTTATTGCTTTATTTGGGAGATCTTTTTTGCACTCTGAAAAAGTCATTATGCACTCCTCCCTAGTGAAGAAAATAAAGGAGGGAAGAGTGCAGATTTGAGCAAATCAACTTAAGAAAGTGACATTGCTAGATGATACCAAGAATAGAACTAAACTCCAGGGAGAATCTTATATATACACACAATCTGCAATACGCCAAATACTTCACATACCAGGCCCTAAGTTATAGCCTGATTAATTTGTTGAGGAACATGATTTAAATGCCAAATTGTACCCTAATGGTGAAAAAGTAACAAGTGGGGAAAGGAAAGGAAAAACGTGATAAAACAAAGCAGAATTTTGAAATGAGGAAAGTCAAGATATCAAATTGAAGACAAGAATAAGCGCAAGAAAGAGTTACTTTTTGCCTCCATAAAAGAGCCAGGATTCATTCCAATTTGCCCATCCAACTGGAATTGTGACACAGAGTTATCGTCTGCATCTACAGATTCAGATCGTTCTAGCTCTCCAACTAAAGCGGACTGGTCTAGAAAAGGTTAAGAACCATTGAATTGTTACGCAATTAGAAAACGGTATCCTCTGATTCAGAAAAAAAAAATACCACCAAGATGCTACTTGCAGAACACTCAGAAAATTGTGTTAACATAATAACTGCTATTAACTCTTCCATAACACTTTACTACACTTTGGTTCAAGTAGAAATGAATAAGAGAAATGAGATGAGGCATCAGTAAGAAATGTAAGAAAGAACAAGGAAACACTAAACTTTACTATTAAAATAAATAAAAAGAAGGAGTGAGCTAGGTCTAGAAATGGCTGCTGTAGCCAAATCCTATTGGGATTTTCCTTTCTAATATAGTTGGTGGACTTCTTATCCACTTATGTGTATTTCTCTATTCTTTAATAAAATTGTTTCTTCTCAAAAAGAAAATAAATAAATAAAAAGAAGGATACTAGCATGAGCAGTTGATGACTTTTTCCTCTCCTTCCTTGGAGGCTTCCTTTGCCCCATACTTCCATCAAGCTCCAAAGTAGTTTCCTGCGTAGAATTTAATAACCTGCAAAGTTCTGAAAATTTCGGGCTATTTCAGCACCAGGCTAAACCAGCAGACTTAAAGAGTTAGGAAGGAACCAATTAGCAAACACTACATGCAGTCCAATAAACATGGATAAGGTCTCTGCCACATTGAGAGATCCTAGATTGGAACGTGAATATTCATGCAACACATTTTTTCTCCATCAAGCATGCAACACATTTTTTTTCTCCATCAAGCATGCAACACACCACATACAAACATTTGAGCAATAAATATTGTGAAGAGAACTACTTCACATCCAAAGGTTTCCATTGGGTGCTAGCATCGAGTACTTTTTTACATGGTAGCATGCTTCAAATTATAACGCGCAAGAATACTGCGCTGACACACATACACATATAACAAGGGGGAAAAAACATGTGTGTCTGCATATAAAAGGTTTAAGTAACACAAAAAAAACTATTTGAAGGAAATAACAGAAAAAAGGACCTCCAAACCTGCATGAGCTGCATACTGACTGGCCTTGACCGGTTTTTTACAAGCATTGCAACATACCTTCACAGTATGTTAAATAATCAAATTGGATAGAGGTTATGCATAGAGATATAACCACACAAACACATAGATATAAACAATTACACAGATCAGTTAGGTAAAGTTAGGTACCTTTTTTTATTTTATTTTTACTTAAAGTAGATAAGTTATATAAAACGCAAAAGTATTCATATCTAACACAATCCATCTAGTAAAGGCACCTTGTGCATAATCAAAATATCATGTTTTTTTTTTTTTTTTTTTTTGAAGATTCTACCATGGCATTTTGATACTTAATAGACCATAGAGAGACAAAAGGCGCAACTTTAAGTACTTTTGTCCCTTCGGGATCAGATAAAGATTTTAGTCATTATATGCATTCACATAAATACTTGGAGTAACAGTGTCTTCAAATTATAGAAGCAGAGGTCTTATAGTTGCCACAAACACTCTCACAGGCTAAAGTAGTCACTAATCGGGTGATGATACTTGTTTGACTTATATAAATCTAAACCTGAGAGAAATGTCTTAATTTCTCAGTCCAGTCAAGGACGGTGGATGGTAGTCCTCTCCCATCCACAAGACCTCAAACCAAGGTAAAGGCCAGATTCAACCCCTGGTCCCTGGATATAAACCCCAAGGTACTTTACCTAAATTTCTGCTAACCACAAAATCATATTCCATATTAGTTACTGTATCCAAGAAGTCATAAGGTTCCTACAGCAATCACACAGAAAACTGTATAAAGTTCCACTCAGCCTCTCACTGCACCATAATTCATATCGACTTATTTATACATAAAACGAATTATTTTTTGTTACAGACAGAGACCATAGTAATTGCTGATCATCACACTGATCCAGTGTACTCAATTTGAATTTTGATGACTTCGCGATCATTTACTTTCTTCAATGTGTTACTGCAACTATCCACTACTTGAAGTTTATTCACCCCCAGAAAATAAATTCATGTTCATTTATTAGCAAAAGAAGTCACTAGAGACTTAGATGGTTAAGGTCTCCCTTATTTCCAGTTAAGAGGAAGTTATGAGTCTTATGACCGCTATTTTATTACAAGCACACAGGTAGTAAATATAAGTTTCTAATGTTTATGACTGGAGATATAAAGAAAGTGCCAGCTTGAACAGTATTACATACGTACATGATTAGGTACAAGTTTGTTCTGTGCAAAAGCAGAAATACTCAGAATACATGGGCAAATCCATGTAATCTAAGCCTTACCAAATGTAGAGGATCATCCATCGGCTTCAAACCAAACACATGCATATCTGCAGACCCATATGGAAATCATTAAACAAAATTGAACCAAGAACTGTGATGCATATGCATCTGGAAAACTAAATTTTTAGAAACAGAATGAAAATAATTAAAGTTGCACATTAATCTGCTAAAGTTGATCAAAATGGTCTTAATTATGTTTATGGATATATAGTATTTTAATGTCGAATAAAAGATGTTCCTAGTCGATTATCATTAACCTCGTGACCGTAGAACAAGTACACTTCTTTATTAAAGCCGTGTCCGAATTAATTAAAGATATCACCTTCTTCATCAAGTAAATTAGCTTCATTTGCCTCACTTAATTCTCTGCAGATTATTTGAGCAGCAAACTTGTGATGGCCAACTCCTTCTGTACGGAGCATACAGGGAATGAGGTTAATAACAAACCAAACAGGCAACGCAATGCCGTAGACTATAGTGAGGCAGAGTGTAGAAATCCCACATAATGAACAAGACTACATGCAAAGGTCATATAGTACCTGTTATGCTCTGTGAGACATTCACGCCCGCCAGAAGCCTTGCCATGACGGCCATCCTCCCATTTCCAAGTGGACAGACCATCGAGACTCGTATATTTTGGTAGGTAACAATCAGCACTACTCACTTCCACTGTCGAAAAAATGAGTCCATGTAAAACCGTACGAACATTATCCAGCCTTGCATTACCACAGAAGAACCGAAATCACTACGCGGATTGTGAGCCTGCGAGTAAAAATAAATTCATATAGCAAGCACATTTCAAAATGCATGGCCAATTCACAATTACAAGCACGAAAGAATCCATCTTTTTTCGCAATTCAAATTAACCCGTACTCTAAACCCAAATTTAGCTAAAAATAAATAAAAAAGGGATTCATTAATGTGCGACCGCAATCCAAAACCCTATCAAAACCTTCAACCTAAAGATCAATTCGAATAAATGCTTAATCAACCACTTCAAACAATCGAAATAAAAAATAAAGCAGCCGATGAGCCTCACCTACACCTCAGTCCGTGCTCGCAAGATTCCTCCGAACAAAAGCCCTCGCAATTATCGGAAACGACACCGAATCGGAGAATCCAAATCGGCAGCAATCGAAAGTCTCCGCGAGCTCGGAGCAGGCAATGCTCGCAGTGGCGGAGCAGGAAGAGAATGCGCGAATGCGGAAACCCTAGAACGAAAGGGGAGAGAGAATTTCACTTTTCTTTTTTGTTTCTTTTTTTGGAGTGAGATTTGAAACTGGAAAACGATGATTGAGTGTAGGTGGGTTTTCTGTATTTTCCGTTTTCTGCTCCTCCGACAGACAGGGGGAGAAGAAAGGAGGGAGAGAAGAAGAGGTGGCAAAGCTGGGGACGGCCGAGAGATGTTTGTCTTTTTCCTGAATTTGTTTGGCTGCGCGTTTGAAATTATAAGCCAACTGCCGACACGTGTACCTCGGCCCCCACGGCTTTCAAACAAATATCAGGAGAAGAACCACCAGGAACAGTGGTTAGAGATAAATTTGGAGAGTTTTAACGAAAAATCCACGGTCCTGTTCACTTTAATGAAAAATCATATTTTTACACTAAAAAATCAAACCTGTTATTATTCATTTTACCCTTTATTTTGTCCTTATCGTTGAGTAGTTTTCAAATCATTTTCATTAATTTTCCTATAAATTTTAGCCCATATTCTATACGGTGCATATTGAGTTTGATTCTTGGAGTTAGTAAATCATATGATGGTGGCCAGCAGAAGGCTAAAATGCTTCTGTGAGTCTTCCGGCTTTTGAAGAGGTGGATTGTCATGCCAAAATCACCGGCTAATCTTTTTTTTAGAAAAAATAAATAAATAAATTCAAGAGAAGTACCGATACACTATTACTAAACTTTGATTTTTAGCTAACCAAGCATCAATTTTTCCATATGTTTCTGGTTAGAAATATTCTTGATCCTATTGATAACGAGTAGGACCAAATAATTCAATCAAGATAGTTGTTGAACCATACCACATAATTTCAGCAACTACAAAAGTGGCAAAAAAAGATAGCAACAATCCTATTGGGTGATGTTTTGACTCTCATGCCAATACAATAAAATATTTATAAATATTTATTTTTTTATATGCCCTTGTTTCGTTGCAGGAGATGTATGACAGTGTATTTGTGACATGTAAATTGTTCTCATAGTAATAACATTTGGTAAGCTCTTTTTTATCGTCTCCGCATTATACACAGCGCTTTTGTACCCATAATTATGTTTTTGTTTTAAAATTTGCATTGATTTATTCAATTTAAAAATAATACTAATAATAAAATAGTGCAAAGAAACAATAAGGAAGCGCAACGATTACTTCTCGTAAAACCTTTTTATCCTAGCATTGTTTTGACACCATAATTGATTGTAACATTCTTCGCGATAAATTTTACCTTCACAAAAGACCAAACTTATGTAATTGCAAAACAAAACTATCTTCATATCTTTACATATTACTCTCACTAGGTGACTGGAGCAACCTATCGAATGTCACAATTTTAACATTTTACGTTGTTTCAAAGTCTACCCAGTTTTATACATCAACGCCAACTTTTCTTTTCTTTTTTTCTTACCTTCATTTCTCTTGGGTTGAAAACCAAATTGAGTTTATTGGAATTTGAAGATGGTGGTAAACCAACCCAACAAGTATCCATACAGGCTTATTAGACATGGAGTATGGGATCCAAGCCCATTGAAGATGGTGGTAAATCAACCTTCTGGGCTGGTTAAGGCCATGGTGACGAAGTTATGTTGAATTTGGTCTTCGTGATGTTCCTCTTAGGCCCATTATGATAAGATCTAGCTTTTGGGCAATCTTATTAGTGTCATATTACAATATGTTTATATGATTAGGAAGAGGATCCTCTCTGGATTCACGTTGTCCTCATATTCTAGCAGTTTATCATACATCGTGTGGTCATTTTTCGTCAGATACTATTTATATTTAATTTTAAATAAAAAAATTAAATGATTTCTAACCGCATGATACACGATGAATGACCCCACAAAGTGAATCCGGATAGGATCCAATTCCATATGTTTATGACACTGTTATTCTCACAGTCGTTTGATTTCAGCATTATACGTGAGAGGTATAGAATAATAAAATAGTGTATTTATAGTTGGTTGGAGCAGTCCAGATGATTGACGACTACAAACATGCTACATTCAAGTGAAATTATATTTTATTATGCGATGCAAGATTTTACTTTCATGATGTGAGATAACCCTCTCAACGTACACATTTTTTACGCCTTCAGAAGCTAAAGTTGAATTATCGAAGTCTTCTTTAGGTTTGGTCGAAGAGATCGAAGCACTGGATTTTAAAATTCTGACATCATGCACAAAAAGGGGAGATAACTTTTAATCTCACGCCCCAACAATGAAAAAATTAGGAGTGTTGTCAAAGACAAGATCAACACAATAATCATGGTTAGGCATATATCCATGCTAGAAGCATAATTGGGAAACAGAATCAGTGAGAAGGGTTTTGGTTGATATAGGGTACCCCTCATGGTATACCTTGGGTAGGAAGGAAACTCATGCAAACAATGGGTCCATGCATGATGCAATGTAGTATGTACTACTATTGGTCTATTAGAAGAGAGAGACTTATATGAAAGGAGTTCACCGTTACAGTGACATCATGAGTCAGCGGCGTCATGAGTCACTAATACAAGGTTATGGGTACAACTCTCTTATCTTTGTATTAGTGGTTTGTAACACTGTGACAATTGTGAGCCCATTCCACCTAAAGCCATTCTCCCCGTCAAAAATTTCTCCAATCGAATTTTCCTTTATGTGATCTTTACACATTTTTATGATGTATCACTATATTCTAATGTGAGTATTTCTATAGCACGTTATGTGATTAATTAGTAGCGGAGTTAGATTGAGGTCAATAGCTGCTCATAACCCCAACAGCTTCCTCATCCATGAATTCTTTTTTTTTTTTTTGGTATATTTATCTTTGACCCCAACCAATGAGAGTGAACAACGTTGAATTACAAACCTATTGTTGCTTCTTCATTCTTTCCCATGTCTTCCTTCTCCTTTTTCTTGTGTGCAACCTAGTGGTGCACACCACATTCTCCACATAAAGCTTCCCTAGAAAAGTCTTGGCAAACAGGTCTTGACAGTCTGCTATCTTGGGCACACCTTGACAGATGCAGATGTTAGAAGAACACAAGAGTTATTGATAGCTGTCATCACAAGCTTTTGACGAATGTTGGTAAATTTGGATAAGCGATCACCAAATGCTCGACGGAATAGTGCAATGAAATTTTTTTTCTTGGTTGAAATCATGACCTCATTGTTTTAAAATTATGACTCTGCCATTGCATGTGATAGTGTGATCGTCTGAAAATTTTTCTAACCCAATGACGTGCATACGTAACCACGTGTCAATTGAATGGTTATGATTGTGGACCATACGATTGATTGATCCAATATAATGATGATTCTTCTTCTTCCACTACTCGATCGGCCACTGTATATAAATATATTGATCGATCTTTAAAGGTTCCGGCATTAAGCTAAGCAGTTATCACAGCTTTGCACCCACAAATGGGGCATCAATGCATCATCAAGCAGCATGCACCACAAATTAATAAACATACAATTCTCATTTTAGGGTATCAGCTTCAATTTCTCATTTTTTACCGTCTTCTCTTACCTTAGAATATCAATGTCACGGCTCACAATTTATAAACAAATTATTTGAGTACACAAAATCGACACATTTTTTAATACAGATAAGCTTTATCATGGTCTGATATCTACGTAAATTCCACTATATTAGAGTCCGTGTTAATAAACGTACTAGTTTTGTGTGTTTAAATAATCTGACCGATTATTTAACCACCAAAGAATAAGTGGGAAATATTTTGATGAGACTGGTGTGGGTATTATGATTTCTATGATGGTGGCTGTACGAACCCTCCACCAGCATCGTGCCTTGTGAACGTGCGGAACCCGTTAAGTGGGGGAGCAAGGCTTGGCCCATACGTTAAGATTCTTCAATGGTTCTACTCAATATTTTCATACATACTTTGCAAATTAGGCATTAAAAAAAGCTATTAGTACCTTTATTAGTTTGTACTTGATAATTTAGTTTATAGTGATTGCCACATTGCCTACTCTATAATTTAGAGAGAAAAACCTACTTAGATTTTGTTAAGATTTTAGGTAGACGAGTCAGTTGTCTACTACTAAATACATTGATATTGTATTAAATTTACGTCTTATTACTTGCACAATATGATAAGCGAGAGAGCATTTAGCGTAATTAGAATTAGAACCACTCAAGACAAATCCTATTAAAATTTATCAATTATGATTGCTTTTGACATAAAACAAAAGCATATTACCATGCACAATGAAATGAATAAAATAAAAAAAAAAAAAAAAAACTTTTGAAGATCCCCATTTCATTCATTAGACTGCGCAGATGGCAAGCATGAAAACGAACTTTCTTAAAAAAATAATTTAATTTAATCTCTGTTTTGTCGACATGCAAAAACAAAAAAGTGACCTACCAAGAAAATAAAATAAATAAATAAAATGTAAAAAGATCCTTCGTTCAAGGGAACACAAACACAATGAATCAATGATGCACAACAGAACAAACAACTTGAAATATTTCCTGTTTGATTCCATCTCAATACCGCCTGCTGAATCAACGGTCACTTTTGCTCCAACTCCCCCTGGCGGTCTCTCCTCCTCATCTTAACACTCCTCCTTTTCCTGCTCTGCTCTTTCTCTCTCTAAAGCTTTGAAATTTGATAGCTTTTGCGATTGGAATTTCAGAATCCAGATCCAAATTTGGATCGTTTGTCTGCTCAATTTTCTTGTTCAAGATCAAAACTTTGAGCACCAAAAACTGGTGAGTGAATAAAAAAACTGAGTTTATCTGTTTTTTTAAGCTTTAATTGATTGTTTTTTATTCAATTTCCACAATTTAAGGTGAAATAGTTGTTCTCTGTTTGGCTGGCGAGAAAATGGAGGAAAATTTGACTTGGGGGTTATCAACAGTCACAAATGGAGATATTTTCCACTGATAAAATATCTGATTTCAGATTCTCTTCCTTTTTGGGTTGTTCAGATCAGCATTACTCAAGTTCGAATAATATAGATTAACTTAGCGTAGAATATCGCTCGAATAAAATTAAAAGTTTTAAGATTTTCTTACAAATTTCCACATTTCAGCTTCCCTGAAGCGGAGGCTTGACTTGGAGTGGAACTTGAATTGAATTGAGCTCTAGTACTGCCAGTAATGGCGGTCGATGCGAGCTCAATTGCAACGGAATCAATGGGAATTCTGATGTCCTCTGACCACAAATCGGTGGTTTCTATGAACCTTTTCGTGGCGCTTCTCTGCGCTTGTATTCTACTCGGTCATTTGCTGGAGGAAAGTCGATGGATGAATGAGTCCATCACAGCCCTTGCCATTGTGAGTCGGCCTTGGTTTTTCGATATCTGTATATGATTTTTTGATATATGTTCAGTACAACTGCCGGAAATAAAGAGGGTGAGCAAGGAGAATAAAGGGATGTGCGGAAATCACTTTGGTATCTTTATATGTATTATGTATTTGTGTGTGTGTGTGTGTGTGTTTTATGGAGCATTGGAAATCATACTGTTGGAATTTTTTATTTTGGTGGGCAGGGACTGTGCACTGGAGTTGTGATTTTGCTCACAACTGGAGGAAAAAGCTCACATTTATTAGTGTTTAGTGAAGATCTCTTCTTTATATATCTGCTTCCGCCTATCATTTTCAATGCCGGGTAAGTTAAATTCGGTTTTATGGATGTAATTGTTGGAATTACGGGTTTGTCTAATAGGTGTAATTAGTTTCACAAAGTATACAATTGGTATATGGTTTGCTAAACAACTAGACAACTTTCTAATTAACGTAAATGGTATGAAATGACCAGAGTTCTGTTCAAAAAACAGGAGCTTCCGGCTATAAGCTTAACATGTGGCATGATTGAGCCGCGAGCGATGAGTCAATGAGGGGTATCTATTTTTGGGAAAGAGGCTACCAATGATTTGTCATCATTTAATCATGCAAATTAGAAGTGCAAATTGACTGTTACTGCATAATGAATTGATCAGTATAAATCTTTCAAAGAATAAATTAATGGACTTTGTAAAAATCTAGTTTTGAACTGTTATTCAACAGGTGGTAGTAGATTATAATTGATATTTCTTTCCAATATGTCATCAGGTTCCAGGTAAAGAAGAAGCAATTTTTTCGTAACTTCATGACTATCATGACTTTTGGTGCTGCTGGCACTCTCATATCGTTTTCCATCATATCCTTAGGTAACTCAACAACCTGAGGATTTTAGATTTCGTAGTTAGGATATTCGTTAAAATATGAGTATATAACTATATATATATACACTTGTTTGAAACAATACATCATTTAAGGTTTGAGCAGGACTGCCTCTTCACTATAATTGGTTTCAAACAAGCTTCTTCGATTTCGATTGAACAGCGGATAATTTCAATCATGGTTTTACTTGTGGTCATGAATTCTTTTCTATTTTGAACCAGGTGCAATGCACTTTTTTCACAAGTTCAATATTGGTTCCCTCAAGATTGGAGATTATCTCGGTATACTTTATGACTTCAATTGGTTGCTGTTTGTTTTTCTTTCATTACTTTCTGCTTAAGTTGATCGGTCCCTTGGTTGCAGCACTTGGCGCAATATTTTCTGCAACCGATTCTGTTTGCACCTTACAGGTATGCATGGTCTTGTGTCATGTGAAGATGTGCTCCTGTTTTAGACTTAGTAACGACCACTGAATTGATCTAGACTGTCGAATGCAGGTGCTTAATCAGGATGAGACGCCTTTGTTGTACAGCCTGGTTTTTGGGGAGGGTGTCGTTAATGATGCTACATCAATAGTTCTTTTCAATGCAATCCAGAGCTTCGACCTCTCTAACATCAATACAAGCACTGCTTTGCAATTTTTTGGAAGCTTTTTGTATTTGTTTGCTGCAAGTACAATGCTAGGAGTCGCAGTAAGACTCTCCCTCTCCCTCTCCCTCTCCCTCTCTCTCTCTCTCTCTCTCTCTCTCTCTCCCCCTACACATGTCTTTTTTTCTTACGCCATTTTCCTGCAGGCTGGACTATTGAGTGCATATATCATCAAGAAGCTCTACTTCGGCAGGTTTGTAAAAATTAGTGTCTTACTGGTATTTTTCTTCTAATAGCATTTTCAATCAATGAGAGCAAAAATAACAAACTCAAGTTTGTATAATTTTACGCTGAAAGACTTAGTTTTCAATGTGACTTTGAGCAGTGCTCTTATACTTGTTTTTTCTAATTTACAATAATCAGGCACTCAACTGATCGCGAAGTCGCTCTTATGATACTCATGGCTTACTTTTCATACATACTATCTGAAGTAAGATTTCTGACAACTTGTATATCATCTAATTTATTTATTTATTTTTCTTATCGAAAAGGAGCTCTGACCATAAAATAAAATGTTGATCTATCTTGCAGCTATTTTATTTGAGTGCCATTCTCACTGTGTTCTTTTGTGGAATTGTTATGTCTCACTACACATGGCATAACGTGACTGAAAGTTCAAGAGTGACAACCAAGTACGTTAAATATCCAGAAACATCTTCCTGGACAATTGAGAGGCGTTCTCATTCGATCCGTCAACACCTATGGAAATCATTTCTGATGTTTCAATTCTCTGTACAAACTAATGCAGGCATACTTTTGCCACTCTGTCATTTGTGGCTGAGATCTTTATCTTTCTTTATGTCGGCATGGATGCCCTGGACATTGACAAGTGGAGATTTGTGAGTGATAGGTATGATTCATGCATAAAATGGAAACTGGCATCCTTCTAAACTCATTACGTCATGTACATCATGTTTACTTGTTCTCCGATATTAGGTTAATTTTGCTTTGCTTTGCTTTATTTCTTTGTTCAGCCCCGGAAAATCCATAGCAGTGAGTTCGATTCTGTTGGCGCTGGTTCTGGTTGGAAGAGCCGCCTTTGTTTTCCCCTTATCTTTCTTATCCAACTTGACTAAAAAATCTCCACAAGACAAGCTCAGTTTAAAGGAACAAGTAAGAGTTTATCTTATTTGATCTCTTTTGGTGTACATTCTTTGAATCAAATGAAATATTACAGATCTCCATGCATTTCCCGGTTTTCAGGTTACAGTTTGGTGGGCGGGGCTTATGCGTGGCTCTGTTTCTATGGCACTTGCTTATAATCAGGTAAAGGTTGAACGTTACGCAGTCCTTTCTGTTGCCTATGAAACTGATATTTATAGTCTTCGGGAGTTTTAAGACAGTTGGACGAAAGTGAGAATAAATTCATGACTGTGTACTTGTGATCTTTGTTCTATGCTGCTCTTACAATGTGGTTGAGCAGTTTTAGGCTTGGGAAAGTTTTGTCACACTAAAGTTGATATTTTGTTGTGAATGCGTACGCAGTTTAGAAGCTCTGGCCACACGGACCTGCGTGCGAATGCGACCATGATCACCAGTACCATCACAGTTGTTCTTTTCAGTACAGTGGTAAGACACCGGCGACTTAAAAACCAGACTCATTCGGGACACATTTTGTATATAAACCCGCAAATGACTGGTTTCGTATATTATCCTTTTGTTTATGCAGGTGTTTGGTTTGATGACTAAACCACTTGTGAGAATCTTGCTTCCTGTATCAAAACACGTCTCGAGTATGATATCTTCTGAACCATCTAGCCCTAAATCAATCACTGCGTCACTACTCAGCAATGGCCAAGATTCAGAAGTGAACCGCGGGGTGGAAGATTCAGAGGCAAACATAGGGCCCGTGGACATCCCCCGTCCAACTAGTTTACGAATGCTCCTAGGCGCTTCCTCTCACACTGTCCACCATTACTGGCGAAGATTTGACAATGCCTTCATGAGGCCTGTTTTTGGCGGGCGGGGTTTTGTGCCTGTCGTTCCAGGCTCACCTGTTGAAGAAATTGGTCATCATTGGCGTCGAGAAGGAACTAACACACGTGTATAACTATTTACACGCGTTCACAAATGAGCACTAATTTATGTAATTTATAGGTCGGGCTTGGGAGTGGCTGCGCTGTGCATTTGTTTATCGAGCTGCTGGTTTCGTGTGGTGGTTTTGAAATTTTCGTGTCTGCATAGGTTGCTGATTAGGTTAATTCCGTAACACAGCTGATGGCCTTGTAAGTTGTGCGATTGGTGTTGTACTGAATATTATTGTTATGATCTTTCAAATTTTCGATTTCGGAGATTGTATGTGCGTACTACTGAGTGATCTTAAAAATCAATGGCTAGATCGTGCATATAGGGATCTAATGTATCTTGACAACCGTTATATGACAAATAAGATAAGGCTTGCGGCTCGTCGCCATCATTTGCATCGTGTATAGAAGAGATTAATGTCGTTTGTACACATGAGTTGTCGTTTTCAGATATCGTGATATCAAACAAATTGCCCCTTAGTTGAATGCTTGAGACTTGTCGTTTTCGGACATTAGTTCTATGGTTGAATGCCAAGGCACTCTGTAGTCTGTACCAATCATCAATGGACGAAAATGCCCTTTTGGCCGAACGTCTTTGCCGAAAAGAGAGATTACCGACTAACTCTTAGTTTAGTGGTACTTCTCAACCCAATTTCGAATGTTTATCAACTTTTTTTTATTAACATTCAAAAAAGTAATCACACTCATCTGATCACTCGATTTCTTGCAGCATAAGCTTCAAATAAACTTGGCATCCACAGAAAGATATTTTTTACAAAACAAAACATTATTTAGGAGCAGTTCTTACATGGAGAATTCAGATGGATCCATATATTACACATCACATTGAAGAACATCTATGGCGTCAGAAACATGCACGCAGATCCTTCTAACTCAGTCACGGAAGGAGAAACAACTTTGTTTTACTGTCTAATATTCGGCACAGAAAATTTTCTCTACGGATGGATGTAGTATCCGAATGCTAGACTGATAAGGGCAACCATACAAACATGAAAGAGAGGGAAGCCAACCGTAACCCTTTTTAAATTGTTCTTCCTCCTCCTCAACGATTCCTACAAAGAGAAAAGGCGAACATCATATCTCCAGACCGGGGCACAAAAGAGCAGCAAGGTTCTGATTATGACAAAAAAGAAGACTGAAACAAAATAATGAATTGATTGGATGGAAAATGACTACTCATCCATATCTCTCCCATTCTTCATTCTATTTGATTCAAAGGCAGTTATGGGCGAGAGCGTACACTACATTTACAGCTTATGCAGCTATCCTCAGATTAAGATAATAGAAAAGCGAAGGATTCACGGAATAAATTACTCACCAATTCATGTTTAAGCATACTCTTCTCTCGAGAGGACCTGCTACTCTCTTCAGTTAACTTCGTGATGGTGAGTTCAGCCTGCAAAGAATACATGACAAATATGAAATCACTTCTCTTTACAGTTTCAAGGAGGGGTTATACGAATTTTAGCATTACAATGAGTACTAGAAAGTCGGCTCCACCCAATGGAAATTTGAGGAGCATGCACACCTGGAATTGGGCCCTGTATGGGATAAAATCATATGATCTTCCTACCCAGGAATGAGAAGAATTGATGCATTATAAGCCTAGTCCACCACAATGGGATATGGAATGCGGAAGAGGAAGGACGAGAGGGTGAGCGGGGTTGGGAGGCTGTGAGAAATCTTAATGTCGAATGTATCCTCAACACTTCGCATATCAGTTAACTACAGCACTTCAACGTGTTTAAATAGTAACCTCTTCCCACATTATTCCTGTCAGCTTTCTTAAATTCAGATCTTTTTCCAACTATCCTTTCATGAGAATTACAAGACCTTTTATCAAAAATAAGTTTTTCATGGTTACCATGCTATAAAGATATCTAGATGAGAAAAACAGACCTCTTTTAGCTTTGAATCCACCGTATTTAGCTTTGATTTCAGTTCCTCAAAATCCTTTGTTAAATTTAGTACTGCAGCACCCCTAGTTGGTTTCAATTCCTCCGTATCCTTGGCTGGTTTCGACTCGTCCATATCTTTCGTTGGATTTGGTTCCTCCATATTTTTCACTGGTTTCAGTTCCTCCATATGTTTAGCTGGTTTTGATTCCTCCACATCCTTATCTGGTTTCAATTCCTGCGCATCCTTAGCTGGTTTCGATGCCACCACATCCTTAACTGCTCTTGACTCATCCATGTCCTTACAAGTTTCAAACACGTCAACATCCTCAGCAACCTGGCACAAGGAAAACAGATTATGGTGCGAAGGTTATTACAATATGAGAACAACTCTTTTTTGACAAGTCTAATTTCAGAACTGATTACAATACAAACTGATCTTGCTAGAAAGCAGGGTTTGGATCTATTTTTCTGCCCACCACATCAAAATGTTACTGCAGATATCGTTTGGCGCTAACAGACACACGCACATAATCAAGATAAATGAATATTCGAACACATACACACAGAGCAAGTAAACTATAAATAAAAGAGGAATACCAAACAAATAAAGAAGTACAAGAGATCAGTCAAGAATTCAGTTCAACGAACAACGTTATTGCTTTTGCTCTTACCCCATGACTCGGAGGTATGTTTTCAACTTCAGTCAGAACTCTATCCTTTTTCACCGATGTTTCATAGCATGGATCTTGCTTCGACTCCCCATTAACTGGTACAAATACTGGGGATGGGGGCGGGCTAACGAGCACCACTTTTAGCTTCCTTTCTTCAATGTATCGTCCACTACCTTTTGAAAACTGCCAGAAAGGAGACATTAAAAGGAGAATTTTACCAAACAACTTGGACCAAGAGACACCCAATAATTTGTAACTTCTTACCATCTCGGATGTTATCTCCTGTTCAGTTGTCCCAAATGGAATAACGGTGCACTGGATTAGGAACTTGTCTTTGCACTGCAAATCAGGTGGAGCAACACGCTGAGCTTGCATAGTAACTGCATTGAATAAAAAGGTGAGAGTGAAAATCCATTTAGTTTCAACACTAGATTTTAGGTCAGCCATAACAGGCTACAAACAGTGAGGATGTAAGTTTCGGCTTGACATTATTTTCTACTAATTCAGTACAGCCCTTGATCATCTACTTTAATTATAAAAACAAACTCATTACAGTACATGTTGCACGGTGAAACGCTGCTAGGCCATCAATTCCAATCAAGTAAATTTGTGTTCCAACATTTGATCCGTGTTAACAATCAAACAACATAACGGATAATGCTTTTGCGTGAAGCAACATATCATCAATGTATGCATTGGGATTGAAACCACAGCGACAACAACACATTACAGAGAAACACAAAAACCCAAGATGAAGAGAGATGAACACAAGACCTGTAAAATCACACGTTGTCTTGGGCTTTACAATGCCTGCATTCGGCCGCACACAATATTTCTTTGGGGAAGTGGTTTTCACCTGCATATAGATTTTGCCAATTTTCAAACCAAAACATTAAGCACACCCAATTGATCTCCTAAATCTCAAATCAAACCCAAATTTATCTCAATTTTGGCCACATTTTCATGAAAAGTGACTAATCATATATGTTTCCATGCACACAAAACACAAGCTACAAAAAACAATAAATAATTCAAAAAATTGAAGCAAGTGCAATACCTTGAAAGCAACATAGTGGTCGGACTTGTTTCCGAGTTGAATCGAGCACGTACTCTGCTTCTTCACTTCAACTGCAATCGGGAAAGAAAATTAAGACACGATTAAATAACAATAATAGTAATAATTAAACAAGAAAGTGCAATCACTTGGTTCTTGGAGATTATACTAATTTACTAATTAAAGTTATGAACCCAGAAAATTAAAAGTGGGGGTGGAAATTACATGTGAATTTGAGCTCGCGGGGATGAACTTCCAGAAGCTCTGGCGCCGTCGTCATCGGCAGTTCTTGAGAGAATGCAGGCGGATGAGAAGAACCCAGATGAAGAAACTAGAGAGAGAGAGAGAGAGAGAGAGAGAGTGTGTGTGTGTGTGTGTGTGGGGGGGGGATTCTAGAGAGAGAAAGTGTTGGAGTGGAGGAATGGGTTTGGTGGGTTGGTGATGGCGAACGACTATTTGAAGAAGGTGAAGCAGAGCAGTGAAAGGCAAGTAAGGATTTGTGGGGGAGATGTTGATGGTGGTGCTGTTGCTGAAATATCACCACTGAACACTGCCACTCTCTCTCCTCTCTCTCTCTCTCTCTCCTCTCTCCTCTCTCCCAACTGTTGAAGTTGAACGGTTGTACCCGCTTTTCCCTCTTTCATTTTCTTTCTTAGCAAACGCCCAAGCAATCCAAATTGACCCAATTGCCCCCCCCCCCCCCCCCCCCCCCCCCAAATGGTGAGGTAAATGCTTGAGATTACGTTTTAATTGTAACCAATGCATATAGTTCAAGTAGCATCACTCGTCTATTGAATATTTGTTACTTGTTCGAAAATTACTTCAATCTTTTAATATATGTTCGTCATGTAGCGTCACTTGTTACGCAAGAGTATTTCTTTATATATAAGCGAATATAGTATGCTTATATAACTTATATAGACTTATGCACTTGATCGAGAGTTTTTCTACTCTCTTGATTTAGATGAGTTTAAAATAGAATATCGCTTGAATAAAAGATATTACTAAACCTGTTGGATCTTAAATTTAGACTTGCATCGACTTTTTACACTTAAAAGTGAAAGAACATATTGATCCGAATTGGAAATCATTTGAATGGAAAGTGAGACGAAGAAAAGAAGTTTACCACACGGACATTGTTAAGAAGTTTTTAACCACAAATCTTAACGTTGCCTTATTCAAGGGTAAAAGAAAAGTAGCAAGGCAAAGCCACCAAACTTAGACAGGACAGCTGGCCAGCGTGCACCACATGGACTTGTACAGCTCCCTTGCCCTTTTTACCCCACCGAAAGTAAAAAGCTTAAAAGGAGAAGCCATAAAAAAATAACAATGCTTTTCTTCTTCTTTTTCTGCCCTTTTTCCTCTCCTTTTTCTAAGGAAAAGGCTGGAAGTCAAAAATTATATAATTTCCTCCTTTTCATTTTCCTTATTTTTGTGAAAATGAGGGATAATTTAAACACAGGATCTCAAATGCAGAGATATACGTTCATAATTACTTGAGCTACAAATATTTTGTCATTTTTCTTTGTTTTGGAATGGATTGAAGTTGTGGCGGTACTCATTTGATGACGAAAGGGTCGCGAGGGAGGGTTGGATTCCAGACAGCAGTGACTACATCTTTTGTACAACCCCACATGGTAACTCAATGACTTGTATGTTCACAAATCGTCAAATCCTCCGTTGGGTTTGTCATATTGGCACACAGACGAATTTCGACCATTCTCTGATGATTTTCCCAGCTTTCCTAATGGCTCCATTATAATACTCTGCAGAAGGTCATCCAGTCATTAATTCTCCACCGTTAGATGAAATTCAACAGTCCATGGATTGGTGTCGTCTGGTGTCATGTAGCACCCAATAAAACTCGGTTCAAAAGATATTAATTCATTAAACTCATGCAAGGTGCTAGTTACACTCAATTTTACCTCCCACATACCCTTATTAATTTTTTATCATTAATTTTTGAGTAAATTGTAGTTATGGTCCATAACTTTAACTCAATTAGAGCAATGGTCCCTCAACTAAAAATCAATTACCATTAGTCCCTCAACTCATCAAAATGTACAGTTATGGTCCATCATCTAAAAATTCATTACCATTGGTCTCTCAACTTTAATCCAACTCCAGAAATTGTCTCTTAACTTTAACCCAATTGTAGCAATAGTCCTTCCAACATAACTCGTTTTGACAAAATTTTTGACGTAGTTAACGAAAATGATCGTAATTACACACTTTGATGAGTTGAGGGACCTTAATTATATAAATGGTTATCCCAACATAACTTATTTTGACAAAATTTTGACCAAATTGATGAAAATGACTATAACTACACATTTTGATAAGTTGAGGGACCAATGGTAATAAATTTTTAGTTGAGGGACCATTGCTACAATTTTCTCTTAATTTTTTTCTATTTTTTCGATTCGACGATTGAAAATTAAAAATGGTGCGCGTAAAAAATAAAAATGAGTATGTAGAAAACACTACCTAAACTCATATGTGTTTTTATCTCCACTTTGATGCTACTTCACATTCTATATGTGCAAATTGACTTGTAGATTACAAATCCAAGAATATTTAAATTTGTAAAAAAAAAAAAAAAAAAAAACTCAAATTATATATTTAATTAAGCAATGCTTTACCAAGAGGTACTTATGTGGACAAAAGAAGCAAATCAGTTTTGGATCCCTTGCAAAGAATAAAGTATGCAAAAGACAGCAAATGTAGCAGCGTCTCTAAATTTTTTTATTACATCCTTTCATTTAACTATATATTTTGTCTAATAACAAAAAACTATTTCCACACAAAAAAATAACACACTTACTAACACTCTTTGGTATATCTCACAACAAAAAGCATCACCCTTTATCGTGAAGATTGGAGAGTGAACAGAGTGAATTATGCAGCCATTTTATCGTGAAATTTGACGCATGAAAATTGATGTGCGCAAGGTTTTTTTTCATATGAATTTGCGATTCTCGTCATAATTAAAATTGTGAAATTTCACCTATCTAAACGAAAATTAAACTCAGAGATTCTTCGTCCCCAATTTTCACGTTCTTTTCCCCTTGAAATTAGCTTTTTATCTTACTACAAGTTCCCAAACGAGCCAAAATTGCTTTCCCATCATAACAGACTGTTGTGGAAGGAAGCGGTGGCAATGTATGTAGGCAAGTGTAGGCAAAGTTAGGCGTTCCTAACAACTAGACAATCTTCCTTAACATTTAAGCCATGGTTCAGTTGGTTAATTAGGAATTTTATAGCTAAAAGCAACCAAAAGCCAAAGGCTACACACCATATAATTCTTGTTTACCTAACTTCATTGTGCTCTAAAGCAACAAATTATATGCACCCACAATTTGAACTAGGCAAACAAAAGTATGTACATTTATTGAAGATTTTTAAACAATTTATGTGCCTAGTGTGAATATATCACCGACTTGAATCAAATTATGTACACATGAAGGATATATGACGAGGAGAGTGTTGATGGTGAAGTGCAAGAGGATAGCACAAATCATACTCACCTCGTGTGATTAATTTTTTTTCACTAGGTTTGTTTGTTTGCTCTCATACTGGAAGGTTAGGTTTGAAATCCTTCGGAAACTGAATCGCTAGAAAGATCACTTCTTTCGTTTAAACCAAGTAACCTTAAGCCAAAGCTAACATCGTTGCGCTCCTCCTCATTGATAGTCCTTTTACCATAGACCACTTTAAATGATTACTTCCCTTTATAGTTAGTACTTGGTGGTGCAAATAGGGAAGATGAAGGGAGCCAAACAGAAGATCATGATATCCATATAACCCTCCCTGAATCCTGAACCAGGAGCCAAACAGCAAGAAAGAAAATGAAAGACCAAGGGCCCAAACATCCCCCAATTTCGATGAAAACAGAGCGAGAAAAAGGCCCAACAAATCCCAACAAACACAAACAAACAACCAGTCCACTGCATTTATAAAACCCTGTTTAAAGACTCCCTTTTTCTTCCAAATCATAAACCCCCACTCTCTCTCTACAGTATACTCACACTCTTCGTGCTCTCCGCCCCTCTCCCCTCCATTTCTCACTTCTTTCGATATCAGATCTCTCCTCTGTCGACTCCAATGGCTTCCCTCGCCCGAGCTTCTACTGCCCTTTCCACCTCCTTCAAGCCCGCTCTGGTAATTAGATAAAGTTTCCGTCTTTCTTCCCCCCTCCTCTTTATTTTTATTGTTTTGTGTTTCGGATTTGGGTTTGGGTTTGGGTTTGTGGGTGTAGATTTGGATCCTCAGATTGTGGAATTTGTGAATCTGGGTGTTGGTTGTTTTTGGTCAACTGTAAATCTAGAAGCTTTTGCTTTCATTTCTGATTGACTGAAATTGATTTGATTTGAAATTTTACTTTTTCTGATCACAAAGTTTGAGCTTTGAATGATCTGAGAGTAGCTTGAGTATAACGTTTATGACTGAATTGATTTTTTAGAATAATTTGATCTGCTAATTTGAAGTTTGGAAATGGAAAATGTTTGCATGCTCCTAGTTGGGTTAGACATTTGATGGGTCCCGTTGGTGATTTGAAGCTATTTATCAGTCTTTGATATGATGGTGCAGCTTTTGAACTTCATGATTTTGTTTTAGTTCTAGCTCGGGCACAACAGTAAATAACTTTGTTTCGAAAATCGTTTATTGGATTGTGCTGGTTACTGTATGCATTGAGTTAGATTAACCAAAACATCATATTTGGTTTACACAATTCGCTCAGTTGGTTTACACAATTAGTTCAGATTAACCAATGCCAGTGATTGATTTATCGAAGCTAATGATATCGAAAGACAGTTGCATGCGTTTTACTTGGAGAAACTCATGGTACAAGTACTGCTGAACGGATATGTTGTGTTTCTCGTGTTTTTTTACTTTAATTAGTTCTAAAAGGACACTTGCGTGTATTGAACTTGGAGAATCTTATGGTACAATTACTACCGAAGGGATACATTGTGTTTCTCATGGTTTTATTACTTTAAAGAGTTCGAAGAGACAGGGAAGATGGTATTGAGTTGGTTTTCTTCCACTCCATGAGTTCTCTCCCTCTAGAACTTTGTTTGTAGTTAGTTTGCTGTTTTGTTTAATTCAGATTTGCAACATTTCTTAGATGCTGCTCTTTTTTCAAGTTCATACGTTACATTTCATTCGTGACATTTTGTTTTTATGGTTGAATGTTGAATCAGGCACCCAGCAGCAGGAGCTCTGGTTTGAAATCAGTTTCCTTTTCCATTACTGGAAAGCGCTTTCCATCCATCAGTTCTCGACCTGGGCGCTTCCAAGTTTCTTGTGCGGTAAGCTTAATTGATCATAAAGCTACTGTAACTTTTACTTTTGTTGTCATCTGTCTCGTGCATAAATTTCTGCATTCTAGATGTATCTTCATTTCCTGTGATGTGGCACTAGATTATAATTTATAAATGTACATTTTCTTTTGAATTGGTAAAATACAGTGCTGGTTCTACATGTTGGAAAATCCATTTTTTGCCATAACATTTCCGCTCCACATTTTAGAAGATTTCTGTAATTAAAGAAATTATCCATTGAGGTCCTCTTAAGACACAGAGTGCTGTTTCTTCTAACACAGACCTCAGATTGTCTTCTTTATTTTGCTAAAGGAGGGCCTGATAACAAATATTGGCATAGCCAGTGCTTTGTATCTATCTGCTCTTGGCTTGCTATGATTCCTACACTCTTCCATAGTTGTCTTTAACCTACGAAACAAATTATTGTTTGAATATCATAACCACGTGATATGATGCTTAGCCTTGTGTTGTCTAAGAAAGCTTCTGTGTTCTTTAGAGGTACTAACTCTGTCGAGTATAAGTTAGGTAACAATGATTAGCGGTCTATGATAATGAAATATCTCAGATGCCTATTGTGTAATAATTGTAATAATATGGTATAAAAACTTTTTGCAGGCCAAACCGGAGACTATCACCAAGGTGTGTGGCATAGTGAAGAAGCAGCTGGCCTTAGCTGAAGACATCGATGTGTCTGCTGGCTCAAAATTTACAGAACTTGGCGCCGATTCTCTTGACACAGTAATTACCAATTATCTTTTGTTGCTCTCATTTTCTACGATGTTAATTAATCCTTAGCTTTCTGTTCTTTTTCCTTTTCTAGAATGCAATTAGAATTATAGAATGATAGGGGTGTTATAGCGTGGATGGATACATCAGGCTATGGCATCCGATTTGCTCTAAACCCTCTCTAATTAGTTTTAGAGAGTAAATTTCCTTGCAACTTTCAGATTACAACGTCCTTTGACGTGTTTCTTTGTGCAAAACTGGTTGCAACTTGCTACAGATGTTTGTTTTTCTGTGTTTACTTGGTTATCCTGATTGAGATATTCCCACCCATTGATACAGGTTGAGATTGTGATGGGACTTGAGGAGGCGTTTGGCATCACCGTGGAGGAAGAAAACGCCCAGACCATCGCCACTGTTCAAGATGCAGCTGACCTGATCGAGGATCTCGTTGCGAAGAAGAGTGCTTAATGAATTTTAGAGAGAACCAACACAAACCTGTGGACCCTTTTTTAGTTTCTTTGTTTGAGTTTTATACTATGATTTTGGTACTTTTATTAATCTTTTGTTATGGATGTTTTAGTGCTCATAATTTGAAGGTTGATCGTTAGTGGCGTTTCTAATGTTCTGTATTTGTTTACTTTTATCTCGATAAAAACAATGAAAAATTGTTTGAGTTCAAATCTCATGGACGAGACAATTCTCAATGCGATAAGCACCAGCTTGTACGATTTAATAACAAACACTAATTTGTGCAAATTCAGAGTCCCTTCAACAAATCAAATTCTTATTTTAATTAATTACGGGGAAGGGGATCTGAGATTCAGACTTGGGTGCAGAATGACGAACAAATTACCATGTTGACTAATTGACCATGTTAATAGGAAAGGAGTTTGCGGAGTTCAGATTCGGGTGCATAATGACAAACACTCACCTTGTAAGTAACATGATTTTGAAAATTCAGACTTGGATGCAAAATCGTTGACTAACTAGCCTAACTCATATATGCACTTCAAATTTTACGCAAGAAAACTTTCTTAATCATTGGATGAATCAAGCCCCATGACCCACCAAGTTGGACATTTTCTTTGCTCAAATTTGTGCCCCCACCCACCCACTTTGATTGGCGTCTGACAATTCACTAGACATGCATTCATATTAAAATTCAGCCGTTACTTTTTGGATCAACAAATCTTATTGGTATTTAAGGATCAAGACAGCAAAAACAGACAGATTAGATTACCTAAAACACCAATATTATTTTTTCTTTTGATTAGGACAACATATGACTCGTTAGCTGTTGTACATCTTAAGATGTCACATGCACTTTCAAATAGATTTATTTTCAATTATCCGATTTCGATCTAGTTAAAATTATGTGTCACTTTACTTTTTGGTGTTGTAATTTTCTCACGTGTGAAAATATTTAAAATATTTTTGGCTATCACTTACGAGTGTTGTTGACTCATAGTCTTTGGGGAGTGGTGAGAGTACACCAGGACACAAAACATTTCTGTTTTATAGAATCGATGTCGAAGAATTGGATAATTGAATGCAACATCTCAAACACAAAAATAAATTCTCTTAATTATTCGAGCTACAAACTCTAAATATTACTCAACATCAATTAAAAATTCTTAACCTATACATGTATATATTGGATAATTTTTACTACAACCAATGACAATTGAATCATGTATCCCACAACAAATACTTACACCCTAAGAAACTAACTGCATGAACCAATACACATGCAGCTGAAAATGCAAAAGTAGCAACCTTTAGAGTCCAAACTAAATCTGCAGATGCTCCTGAAGAAGCTGGCAATGACCCAAATGGTGAAAGTGCAGGGTAAGGCGGGTCGTCGAGATTCAGAGGGCTCGGGTTGGAGGGAATGGTGGGTATGGAGGAATCAGTTGGAGTGGTAGGCACCTCAGGACCTGGAGATGGCAAAAGTGGAGCTATTTCTGGAGGTACGAGTCCTTGCAGATTAGAAGATGGAGGGGAATTGGTGAAGAATGCTGGGGAAGCTGAGATGCTTGACGCTTTTGAATTGAAGGAAAGAAGAGGTGAGGCCATGAGAGCCATCATGAGGGCTACATTTAACCAAAAAGAGGCCATTTCTAATGATGAAGATATCAATTCTCACAAAATTTAGTGGAGTGTGGTTTATATATTTGTGTAGTGAAAGTGCTTTTGGAGTTTAACCAAAGAAAAAAGTACTTTGGGTGGAAGTTATGATTGGATTTTTTAAAGGATGACTACAAGTTGTCTTAGTGGTTAGTACTAGCCATTTATTTATTTTCAATTATAAGTAAAAAGTCTTACGTTCGAATTTAATGCTTGACAAATTCTAACTAATTTATTCTTTCACCCCTTAGGTAAATATATCATTTGTATACAGAGAAAAAAAAAGATAATTCTCACTTTACTCTCTCAAGTATTGTGAAAATTCGCACTTTGCAATCCTTAGTTTTTTTCTTCTCAGTTTCATACCTAAACTTTTATTTTTCTGACACTTTAATATTTCTGTTAGGTTTTTTGTTAGTTTTCCATTAAATAATGACGTGACATAATTTTGGCCCACCATATTTGCCAAGAAGTGGTAGCCCAAAATTATACACATTATCACTTAATGGAAAACTTAATGAAAAGAAGATTAACTGAAGTATTAAAGTATCATAAAAATCAAAGTTTAGGTAAGAAACTAGGACAAAAAAAACTAAGAGTAGTAAATACGAATTTCACGACACTTAAGTATAGTAAAGTTAGGATTACCCTAGAGAAAATAATGATTATAAATATTACTTTTTATATTTATATACAAAACTATTTGTGAAAAAAAAAATAATTGAACTTAAGAACCCTGGTGCGGGTAAATGCACTTAACAATCGAGTAGCAAGTACCTTGTAGATGATTAGAAGTTTTAGGTGGGACCAATGTGCCACATGGGTAGAGTGGAGTTTCGATGGATTTGAGCAAAACAGGTTGGCATTTGTAGGGAAGAGACAAAGATCAAAGATCGGAGATCACTTGACCAGATTTTTTAATTGGAATTAGATGATTTTTTTTCTTTTTTCCCTTTTGGTCTGTGACCTTGCTGTCCCCTTGCTTTTCTGATAATCCGAAACCCTAAGTCCTAATCTACTTGATTACTTCAATGTTACAAAACAATCACTCACCCCATATTGCACGATCATCAAGTTGATTAACCTCTTGTTTGGAACTTTTAGATATGAGTAAATTGTTGATTGTTGTGCATCTCATAGATCAGAAAGATTTTGTTATGGTACAACCGATATAATGCGTATTATAAGCACAAATGTTATACAATCGTTATTAGGTGAGTTAATTTTACTCCATCTAATCATATTATAATTTACTCCACCAATCATATTATCATTTACTTGACGATTATAAGGCATGAGCATCGTAGGAAAGTACTAGGGAACGTTTGAAGGTAACACTTCATGGAAAAGTTGATTGATGTCATAATTTGTTAATCCATATAATCCATCTTAAAACAAGAATTGCAAAAGCGAAACAATTACCACACTTGTATTTTATTCATTTGCGCTTTTTCACTTGTTTCAAGCTACAAAATTAAATAAATTAACGATAAATAGGAGACAAAGACAAGCATTGGGAAAAGTGCAAGAGAATAAAAGGCGAGTGAGAAAATTATTTCCCTTATAAATTCAGATACAACAAAGAGCTAAACAATCACTAGATTTCCTTGAGACAGTTTATATTTTTTTAAACATAAGAAATTTGAGTAAATTGTAGTAATAATCCTTTGACTTTAATTCAATTGGAGCAATGATCCCTTAACTAAAGATTTATTACCATTGATCCCTTAACTCATCAAAATGTGCAGCTATGGTCTCTTAACTAAAAATTCATTACCATTGGTCCCTCAACTTTAATCAAACTGGAGAAATAATCCCTCAACTTTATCCTAATTGGAGCAATGGTCCTTCAACATTAAACCAATTGTAGAAATGATCATTCCAACATAACTCATTTTGACATAATTATTACGAAGTTGACAAATAGAGCCATAGCTACATGTTTTAACGATTGAGGGACCCCAATTGTAACAATGGTCATTCCAACATAACTTATTTTGACAAAATTCTAACAAAGTTGACAAAAAGGACCATAGCTACACATTTTGATGAGTTAAGAGACTAATGGTAATGGATTTTTAGTTGAGAGATCATTGCTACAATTTACTCTAAGAAATTTTAATGTATAAAATGAACATAAATCATGCCAATCACCCCAAACCCCCCCCCCCCAACAAAACCCCAACCCCAAAAAAAAGGAATAGGATCCTCTCCATATTCTTTTTGTGTGAATTCGGAAGATCAATTAATCGTGTTTATTTATTGTACATCGTGAGGTTAGAAATTATTTTAAATTTTAAATTGAATATAAATAATACTTAAAGAAAACTGACCACATGATATACGATGAACAGATACGATTAATTGATCCCCGGATCCCCACAAAGAGGATCCGGAGAGGATCCTTGTCCAAAAAAGATAAGATCAAAGGAACCATTTACTGACAACGGACGTTCCAATCAAAGGAATTTTCCCGGATGAAATCGAAACGTTGCATGAGCAGTGGATCTAAATTTTGTAGGTTGTCGATATCTAATTTGATTTGTATTGTTACAAGGGTAATGCTAAGGAAACTAAATTTGCAAACTAAATGATGTATCACCAATAAAAAAAAAGCACGTTAATCACCAATAAGTAATGATACGACTACGCAGTACAGGCACATTTGTGAGCAATTGCTAACCGTTGGTGCATTTGGGCCCAATATACGCGCAACAAAATCTTTGCGTGAAATACAATGAGCAGTGTATCAGTGGAATCAAGAAGGATTTAGAACAAGCGTTGTCACAAAGGCAAGGAATGCACAACCTTCGTGTACATGATTTCACTGATCACATAAATTTGATGGATTCACACCCCCTAGGTAAATTTGAATGGATTAATCGAACAGCTAAACAATTTCGTACCACAACTAACCAGCATTTATCCGATTAGCATACGAGGTTTTGATCAAATTGCAGTGAAGTAAATTCCAGAAAGAAAGAAAAAAGAGATATTCAAAAGAAACAGTATTCCAATGGAGATACAAAGTTTACAAAGATTGTATAATGGCAAGCCAACCAGAGCTGGATTGGCCTTAATATAATGCAGAACAAATAAACTCACCTTCATAAGTTGTCGATCCTTTATCAAGCGCTCAGGAGAAGCCGATTGATTTGCATAGCACTGCATGCGAAAAGAAGAAATCATTAAACTCGAGAGATTATAATTAAGATGATACGAAATAGGGGAAAGAAACGAGCATGTTACCGCTAGTGCTTTACAGGCAGCGAGGCAGCCGTTGCAACTCCACAGCCACATGGAAAGCAGCAGTGGCTAAAACATGTACACCTGAACTTTTAATCTCAGAAACTATGCCTTCAATTCTTGAGATCTCGGGTATAGATATCGACAGTATCATTGCGTGTAACAAATATTGCCTACAGGAATAACCAAGGGCATGCAGCACGCGCAGCACCAATAAGTGAGATGCGCCCCTACGCCAAGACTCGAGGACTGCAGTAACTTTTGGAAGATTAGTTAGCAGACCAGCAGTGGCTTCCCTTGGAGCTGCCTTGAGCAACAAGACAACGCATTCTGAGGCCAGATCTACCACATTTCCTCCATATGATCTACTCAACTCTAGTAAGACGCCAACATTGCTGCCGAAGTCCATGATATCTCTAATGCCTTGTTGCTGATCAGCACCACTTGCCTCAGAAGACGCATCACCCAGAAGATCAGGTTCTTTTGAATAGATGAAGCCTTTTCTACCACTCACTGACCGTACAAGGAAAGCCCTACATAGGCCAAGGGTTGGTTCCAGAAAATCTTCCATATCCTTTGCATATACAAACTCTAGAAGGTTTCCTATTTTCCTAACTACCTTCAGTTGAGAAAGTAACTTGGTTTCCATCTCAGGTGCCGATGTCAGAGCCAGACATAGCATGACATTGTTCACATTTGCACTTGAAAGATCGCCGAGCAAAAACTCAAAGCATTGTGAGACTATCTTAAGATTTAGAATGTCTGCAATTTTGATGTAATTAAATTCAATAAGCATCACAAGAAGCTTCTGTGCGTACAAGGGAATCGGATCTTCATCTTCAATCAAGGAAGGGTAGAGAGGAAGAAAATTCTTATTGGATATGGATTCCAGTTCTTTGGACCTTTGTTGATCTTCAGATTGTTCATTCAAAAAAATTACCATCACGTCAAACAAAATTTTCAAGCACAGAAACCTGGCATCACCATCCTTGTTACCCTTATAAAGAACAGCCAAACTGGGGAGAACCTCACGAATAAAAATGTCAGGGCTTTCAAGAATCACATGCGACTCCTCTGAGACAGACTCAAGAATTCGGAGAAGGGTAATCTGAAAGTCATCCCTGCCCTGTGAATCAATAACAAATTATTTATCAGTATCAATGTTACCGTATTACGTTCTCTTTTCATTAATCTGTTACTTTTTCTCGTCATAAGTTGGGACTAAACTACCTTTCACCCCACATAGTAGAAATTTAGCATAAGTCCAGACTCCACGCTAATGGACTTTTATGCTGTAGCCTTCCACATGCCAACTTAAAAGCTAATGACATGGTTTTACTAGTGATTTATTAAGAAGAAAAAGGGGACTGTTAAATAGTGGAAATGATCAGGTTGTCACCTGCCCAGGCATTTACCAACCTATAACAACCTCGGATCACTTGCCGAGACACTGTACCTAAGCACTGGGAAAGTTACATAACATCCCAAGTTCCAGTAACTAACAGTTAGTTGATCTAATCAGCCAAAAGTATTTTAGTACTACTGTTTTTTACACCATAATTATAAGCATTGTGATAGCAACAACAAGATTAGCAATGACTTAAACACAGACTGGTTAGGCTGCTACCAACCTGAAATGGTGTCTCCACGAGTTTCATTAGATTTGCCAACTGCTGCAGGACCTGTTCATTAACCACTTTGCGCTTAAATGACAAGCTTCGAAGAAGATGGAGAACTACGGGAAACGTATAAACATTGGTCTTTGGAGCAGCTCTACTGTTAAGGGGAGATTGATACCCATGGCGCCTACCTCCCATCATTTTCTGAATATCTCCAGTAATAGTATCCAGTAAACTGGGTATAGCAGACGCCACAACACACACAGATGCCTCTAAACACTGCTGCACATAACGGTCCTTCTCTTTCACCAACCTGTCCACTGCAGAAAGCAACTTGGCGTGGCAAAAAAAATGTGGCAGCCACCTCCTACTGCTCTTACAAAGAAGAGCAACAAAAACAAGTGCCTTTCCCTTCAAAACCTCACTTCCCTGATCAATAAGAGACACAAGACTTGGGACAAGATTCTTATCCTCCATCAATGGGAGGAGGTACCTGCCAACATTCGTGAACACATGACTTCCAAGCATGGCCATGTTTAAGAGGTTTAAGCTTATTTGCTGCTCACGCAGGCTGCCCTTCACAAGTGCCGATGCTATGTCCTTTAAGGAGAGCTTCTCTATTACTGGTTGAATGCTAGGTGGGTTAAAACGAACCAGACGGACCAAGCATGATCCTGCTGTGAGCCTCATGCTCTCCTGCTTTCCAGCAGCCCTATATAAATAACACAGGTTATTAATCATGTCCTGGCTAGTCAAACGAGCTGCCCACGGCCCTGCTTGACTGCAAATATTTTCTATTGTCCTCAATGCATATAACTGAGTTAAGTCATCCTCTCCTTTTCGTAAAATTGATGACACCAATGAAAGCAATGCATTTGAAACCTGCCCCAAGGAGGATAACTTATCAGTGACAAAATTGAGTAGAAGTGAAGGGAAAAAAAGGGAAAGTACTCAAGGACATCCAGTAATAACAGTTCTCTTGGTAGAACATACTCTTTAGCTCCAATTGATGAGGAAACAAAAAATGAGGGTTTACTAGAGCATATACAACTCCAGATTTCACTCGGTTAAGAATAAAAGTACAGGCTATTTAGAGTATAACAGTCAATCTTTATATGATCAGGAGCAATGGTACAAGTTGCAATAGTTACGACACTAACCTGCCACCCAGATGTGGACCGGCTTTCCTTTGACGGAGACTCTGCTGGATTGCTGTCTGCCTGCTCACTTTGAGTGGATATATAGAATAGCAACTCACCCAAGGCAGCCATTGAAAACCTCCTCACCTTTTCCTGCTTGTCTCTGAGGCCATCAGCAAGTGAACCCAAAATTCCTGAATCTGCCAAATCATCTTGAATAAAAGTAGAATGTCTAATCAACAAACCAACCAGTGAAGCAAGTTGGACACGCAAAGCCAAAGCCTTGGACAACCGGAGCATTTTAACAAGCAGAAGCATGATAGGTCCATTGGTCAAGATATTTGCAGCATCAGCATTATTGCTTAACATCTCAAGGTATCTAATTACATTCTGCTTCTCGCCAATGCTACTGTTCCCATTAAAAATGGCTATAATCTTACTGTTGAGTGCATCCAACTGCTCTTTAGAGATCTTCACAAAGTCAGAGGCTTGCAGTGCCTCAAAGGGAAGAGAAGGAATTACCTCCGAATTTTTGTCAGATTTTCTGCTGGGCATCACAGGTCTGACTGAGAGATCTGATGGATGCCAAAGAACTTGTGAAAGGTTATTTGGAGATTTTGAAGAATCATAGTCAACTGCAGATCCTGAACCTTCTTTAAATCTCTGATTTTTAATTTGAGGACTAGCACTGGGTGGAATTGCAGCCATTTCAATACTCTGGGGAGATGGTTCCTGATCATGAACTCCGGATTCATCTGAGGCAGGTGTACTAACCACAGGCAGGGCATCTGATTGGTTCAAGTTGTTTTCCATCTCTTCCATTTTACCCTGGTGCTGACTTGAAAATTTGTTGTCGGGTGGACAAGCTTGGATATCAGACCCATCAGATTCATCATGTGTGTCATCTTCCGTGTTCTCATTAAAGTCAAGTTCCATGTCCGTGTTCTCAATTTTGACTTCAGAATCATTCTCAGTATTAGTAGACACTGGCCTGCGGTAGTTTTCCTTCTCATTTTCCCTCTGCAGGTTCTGTTTTGCAATTCTTGAGAGCCTCAAAAGATTCACACCCCTCGTGGCACCAGAAGGATCCTTTTGCTTTTCACCAACCCCTCTGCCAGAAACCTTTGCTTGAGTTCTGCGGCTTCCAGGTGTACCCTTGACTGGAGTCTCATGACCGTTTGCTCCTAAAATAGTATTCTCATCCTGCTTAAAAGTTCCTTTAACATCCTTTTGGCAAGATTTAGGAGTTCTGATTTGGGAAGATTTATCACCATTGCGCTCTGACAGACACGGCCGAGCATATTGCTCAAGCATATTATCAAAAGCAGGCTGAGGAGGTAGAGGCACTAAAGTTAACTTAGTCCTCCAGAAAGCATGACCACAAAGTTCAGGCCACTGTATTCTTTCTGCTGGATCCTTTATGAGTAAAAAATTTATTAGATTGACAAAAGAACGGCTAGGAGTTCCAGGTAGAGCCGGAGTTGGATCTGAGATAATGGATTTTACTAGCTGAGTAAATTCCCTACCCACAAAAGGAGGCCTCCCAGCATAGCACTCATACAGTACACACCCAAGGGCCCAGAAATCAGATGCATATGAATGGACACCCCCTTCTTCAAAAAGCTCAGGAGCCATATAACAAGGTGTCCCGCGTTTCGCTTGTGGCAACTAAACATATACAAGAAGGGAAAGCTACATTAATATTCTCATATTTTCTAATTTCAGATTACTTTATCCAAAAAAAAAAAATCACATGTTGTGGCAAGAAAACCTACTGAAGAAGAAGGTATTTGTGATATATCACTCAATTTTCTCGCCAATCCAAAATCACAGAGCTGCATTGTGCAAACATACTAGTTCAGATGAAGAGAAAAAAAAACATATAAAAAAATTGAGAGAAATATGCAAGGACAATAGCATGCCTTATACCTTTGTACGGCCATTCTCGTCTAACAAGATATTTGATGGTTTCAAGTCACAGTATATGATTCCCTTTGAGTGTAAAAACCTAACCGGAAGTGAACATTTCGAGAACATGAATTAAATGAAGTAAAGAAATAGAGACTCGTAACAAGGACAAAAAAATGAAGCAATTCAAGGTCCTTACAGCAAAGCTCTAACAAGGTCACACCCAAGGTCATGAATTGACTCTTCAGGTAGCTGCTTATCCTGCATTTCCATACATTATCAGTATCACAGTTCTAAAAACACAGAATCATCTCGATAAAAACATTATCACCGGTACCAAATTAGCAATGATTCCGTCTGTACAAAATAATATATCCACAAACTCTACACATAACTTTGATGCGAGGCTCAGATTAAGTGATTAATTACCTGGTTTAATAGTGTCATCAAATTGCCCCCAACGCAATACTCCAAAACCAACCACAAGTGAGCAGAAGTTTCATACCTGCATTTTATAGCGGCACACAAAATAGGAAATTCGCAAATAAACAATTCAATTCTTATCTCGAATCAAAGATAAACAGGTATTGATATTTCGCAAGCAATTATCCGACGAAGAATTCTCACCACCAGTAAAACTTGAGGATATTTTGATGATCTAGAGTGTGAAGAATCTTCACCTGCATCAAATGGAAAACTCTATAACCTAAATCGTCTTCGAATTTGAATTATCCAAACTAAATTAAAGCCCATACATTGCTAAATCCGAATTTTGTTTCATAGTTTGCTTACTAAACTTAATTACTTACTTCTTGGAGAAGCTTGCTCTTCTGTGACTTCTCGACGCTCTTAATCGCGAAGTACTCAATCGTCTTCTTCTTCCTCCCTTTGTACACAGTCTGCAAATCCAACGCCAATCGGATTAATTAAGCAACAAATTGAACTAAAAGTCGCTGAATCGGCAAGTTCGGAGAAACGCAAAAGAGCTTGCGAAGCAAATCCTACCGAGCATTTTCCGTGGCCAATGGCTTCGTAGATGTGGTACTGGTTCATCTCTGAGCTTTGCTTCCTAGGGTTTGCAGATTTCAAATTTGAGAGAGAGAGAGAGAGAGAGAGAGAGAGAGAAAGGGATTAGGCTTCTGGATTTGGGACGAAAGGTCAAATGTTTGGCACAAGGGAATGAGCGGGAATGTGGATTCCCATTGAATTGAAATGTTAAACGAGGAACTTTTAGAGAGAGAAAACCCGCTTTTTGAGCTGTATCCGAACACTCAAACAGTATCTTTCCACCCGTTTCAATTTTAAATTTTGAAAGATGGGGTGCAGTAATGACTGCCACGTGGCACAAACACATTATTATTTTTTTGTTGGAATATGCATAAAATATGTTATGAGTGTGCATGAAATTGTCACGTGTTCCTAGATTTTTAAAGCCTAAAAAAACCTGGCAGGGAATCTGGCGAACCCGCAAACCAGATTCGGCTCAAGTTGAACCATATTCTGTCTAAATCCGGTAGAGACCCGACACCCGGACCCATTTCTGAATTCGGGTCAAAATATTCCAGGTATATTCTATAACTATTTTTGTTAACTATGACGGAGTATTTCATCCTATGACAAGATATTCCATTTCCGGTAATGAAATATTTTGTGCGGTGACAGAATATTGCATTTTCGTTGATCAACTCAGCCACCGGCGCATGTCGACCACCTCTTGGTGCATGGCGGCGCGTGGTGGCGACCCATGACAGTGTATGGCGGCGGTCGGTGGTTTTCGAATACCGATTTTGGCAGCTTGATCTTTGTTTTTTTGGTAATCTTCATAGTTTTCGTTTACTTACTAAGTAAGGGTTGTTTATTTTAGCGCGTTTAGCAAGATGTGCGAGACCCTATATTTTTAAAGTAAGCTTATAAGTTAGTTGTTTAGCTCATGGGAATTATACTAGAAATTTATGTTTGAATTGTTTTATGAGAAAGGATCATCGTTGGATTCTCTTTGTGAGGATTCCGGGGATCCTCCAATCGTAAATGTTCATCGTACATCGTGCGACCAGTTTTTATCAGGTACTGTTTATATTCAATTTTAAATAAAAAGACTTATAATGATTTCTGATCGCGCGATGTACGATGAACATATGTAATTAGAGGATCCCCAAGATCCTCACAAAAAGGATTCGGTAAGGATTCTCCTGGTTGTTTTAATTGCTTGTCATCGGATTGCTTTCTACCTTTTTTCAAAAAAATATTATTATTAAAGAGAGCGGGAGGATTCAAAACTAATATAATAATTTAATTGAATGGTAGTTTCAAACCCGAGACACATGGGTGAGAACCCAACACCCTACCCTACAATAAGAACAATCTGTTCAAAATGCCACCTTTGACTAAGCTATATGGACACCTATTTAATTTGGTGTCCAATCCATAATTATGCAAACCAATATGTTCCATGCAAGTAACTTGAGCTGGCCACGGAGTTGATAATGTCATTTTACATAGTGACAAAGGTTTAGCACCAAGTTGGTGGTGGCAAAAGACTATTTCTTCCCCTCTCCCCCCCCCCCAAAAAAAGGAAAACTAATTAAAAGGGCTTGAAAATTTTTGAGTTTTAACGATAAGGACAAAATAAAAGGTAAAGTGAATAGTACCATAATTGACTTTTTAGTGTAAGAATGTGGTTTTTTGTTAAAGTGAAAAGTACCGTGGGCTTTTCGTTAAAACTCAAAAAAAAAAACCCACTCCACCCCATAAACAGAGCCCAGCGTCTCAACCAGTTGAAAATCCACTGACCCAATACCTAGTTAATCTGACGCCAGGCTGACATCAGCCACATGCAATTTTTTTTTTTTTTGCACCAATAACGCGGATAACACGCTTGAGTGGGAGCGCATTCCTGACGAGTTTCAGATGTGGGCCTCGAGCTGGCAGGTGCACTAAGAGGACTCGGTAGACAAGCAACTTGGCACACCCATGGTTGTTGGATTTCCAACGGTAAAAAAATTTTGAAAGTCAAACCCAACGGTTAGTGATGTGGTAAAATTTAGACCTTTCGATTTCCAGATCAATGGTCCAGGTTTTTTGACCTAAAAGAAAAAGAAAATGTTAGAATCTTACCATTTGCCATGTGTCTACTTTTAGGTTGTTGGATTTCAATCTTTTTGAAATCCAACGGTCTATATTAATTAACTTAATAAAAAGTGTTAAAAATACATAAAAATAGAATGCAAAAATTTTTTTTTTTGGATATATAATTACATAACCATCTTCCACAAAAATTGTACTTTTGGATAACGACATGTGGCATTACAAGGTTAGTTAAAAATCATATCCGAAATTAAAAATAAAATTATTTTTTAATTATTTTACAAAAAATTAATAATATATTAATACGAATTGACTAGGCTATTCAGTTTATGGGTGGAGATGCATTTGGGCAGTTACTATTCATTGCAATCAATTACTATTCATTTGGGTGGATTGAATTGACTCTTGACTAGAGGGTTTTTAGGAGTGGAGTTGCTCTTATGTCCCTATAAATAGGAGCTGAGCTAGCATGCAGTGCATGCTCCGGAGCTCACATAATACATATATATAAGATAGAGACATAGACAGAGACTAGGGTTAGTGAGCTTGTGTGTGAAGACTATTAGTGGGCTTGTTTTGCCGAGATTCTAGCTATCGATTAAGGTGAGTGGTTTATGTAATGTGTTTCAAATATTTTTATTTTCTGATAAACGAAAAGCACAAACCATTGTGGGGTTTCTCTATTTCCCAAAGTTCATATATTTTCTATACAAGCATGTTTGATTTGTTGAACTGCTTTTAGAGTTACTATATAATGTGGTGTGAATTATTTGGAATTGTTCATGGGGCATGTGAACTTTAGTATTGGGTTATCCAAGGAATAAATGTATGGCACACGGCAACATTAAGGCATAATGAACTATTTAGGGTTCATATGGTGAGCTATATATTATGAAGGATAACCAACATTTAAAGGGATGATGTGACATGACATGATATATGATGAAGACTTTGATATTATATTATGTTGCAGTGTGAGTAAAAAGGCAAATTTGATTGACATAGTACATATTCTACTCACTGGATGACAGTGGTTGTTGCTCACTCATCACCCTTTTATTTTTCAGATGAGTTATTTGACAAGACAGGTGCTAAAAGAGCAGAGGTTGTGTTAGACGAGGGATTTAAGGGTTTTATTTATTTTTGAACAATTAAGGCTTTTGGAGTAATTGTATAATAGAAGTTTGTTTGTTTGTTTTTTTAAATTTTTAGCTCACGCGATGTATTTGGGTTTGAGTTCTCAACCGACCCCGAATTAAGGGTGTGACAAGACAGCTACGACTATTGTGAGTGAGTGGGCTTTTTTTTTCAATCTATACTATATATTGTTGTAGCTATCTTGAAAATATTGTGGTTTTTACTGTATACTTGGAAATAATTGTTTTATTCGGTACTTGATTTTCATACTTATACTTAGTATGATTTTTTGGTAACCATACAATTTTTACAACTAGGATTATTATGTATAGAAGAAAAACAAGATTTTATTAAACGCTTGTTTTTGCCCGCTCACACTTTATGTTTTGCCCCCTCCAGGACTAAGAGCATCTCAATGAGAATTTTATATGGGGGCTAGAAAAGTGATGGATATAGCCCATTTTAGAGCTCTATAATTATGTAGGGCTCTAAAATGAATTTCTCCCAAAGAGGGGCTACATACCTTTCGGGGCTCTATATGGGCGTATATATTTATTCATGTATGACTCGTTTGGATGTGTTTTTAAAATGATTGAAAATGCTTTTAAAGAAAATGTTTTTGGGTTCCAAAAGTACTTATGGTGTGTTTACGCATCCGGAGTTGAGGTAGAAGAAAGGGAATTCTTCCGTGGGTGATTCCGGCATTTACCAAATTTTGGGAATGCAAAATATTAGTGGGCTCTACCCAAAATCAGGAATCAAACTCCTGATATTCCCATAATTGAATTACCGACTTCAATGAGGTATTTGAATTCCGGAAGAAAGCCAACATCCGGAATCAGAAATTTCAACCGAAAATACCCTTTCAGATTCAACCCCTTCCATCTGCCTTCTGCGATTCAACCACCCAAAGCGCACCCATCCCCACTCCTCCATTTGCCTTCTGCGATTCAACCACCCAAAGCGCACCCATCCCCACTCCTGAACCAACGCACACCACCGCAGCACCTCCCAGACTGCCAATACCCATCACCAACCCACCCCAAAATTCTACCCAACAGACCCCCGATAGCCCCAGATCCAAATTCGAGAGAGGAGATAGAGAGAGAGATGCAAAGGGAGGTTGACGCGTCGGGAGTGGCAAAAGTTGGCGTTTGGGGATGATCGGAGAAACAAATTGAGGAGGATGCAGAGGGAGAGAATAGTGGGTTTTGTGGAACCGTGGAGGTTCCAGAAGCTTAACCTTTTTTTTTCTGTTTTTTCTGTTCAGCTTTTACTCTTTAATAAACAAAAAGGTTCTATTGAAAATAAACATATGGAAGTTAGAATTTTAAGTAAATTAAAACATATATACTAGTGTGAAATTGGTTTAAAATGTTCAAAAATTTTCTTACTATTATATACTATATCAAATGTTATTAAAAAAGTATATAAAATATTTGATTTGAGACAAGGGCATTTTAGTAATCAGACTAGTTTATATTCCGATTCTGCTGAATTAGTAAACAGTTTTATGGAATTGTATTCCGATTTCGGACAGTTTTAGTAAACAACTTCAACAGGAATCTGATTATGATTCCATCTCATTTCAATTCCTCCTCAATCAAATTCCTCCTCAATTCAATTCATCTCAATTTGATTACGGATTAGTAAACGCGCCATTAAAGTGCTTCCTGGAAAAAGCATCCTTTTAGGGACAAATTCCATTTGACCATGGCTATCGCATGCCACGCATCGTATAAAAAAGGGCAAGAAGACAGAGGGAAGCTTTTTGAACAACCAGAGATCTTCTAAAAAAGCTGCTTCTTACTTAATCTAATGGAACCCCCCCATCCCGAACAACTACAATAAATCTCAGGCAAGAGGTAGATCCACATGCGAATTTTTATTTTATTTATTTATTTTAATTTCATAGGGGAATGATGCTCAGAGAAAATGGGCCTAGTAAATAAAATAAAAAAGCCTACAAGATTGACTTATAATGTGCTTCTTGAAGAAAGCACTTTAAATCTATTTTCAGGATTTACTTGCATCTTTACCAAAGAATGGTTTTAAAAACATTTTCACCAAAAGCGTTTTCAGTCATTTTAAAAACACATCCAAACGAGCTCGTAGTAATTTGATTACGTGGTAATATTTTTTTTTTTAACAAATGATATTATCTATACTAAGGGGGAGGGGGTAGGTTTAGCCTTGCAGTGGACTAGCAATAATTCAAATTCACCTTTGGCGAACATCAAACCTAAGACCTCTCACTTATAAGTGAAGAGGAATGCCACTAGACCGTAGTACTAAGCGGCGGTAATTTTTTATTTATTTTTGTTAACTTTTTTTAAGTTGATTTTTGGATGTATTATCTTAAATAGTATTTATTGTTATAAACTTCTTATTTAAGTGTGATTGTGTAAATCTTATATTAGATTTTATTCTAGTTATTATTCCCTATTACGACCTGTATTCCTTAGAGGTGAATGATTTCTTTTATCTCTTATTACTATAAATAAAGGCACTGCGTATGGGGAATAACAACATTCTCTACACAACCATACAAACACATATTTCTCTCTATTCTCTCTATGCGTTGCCGACCCCTTCCATTGTCAGTGAAACATAGGCCACAACACGTTATCAGCACGTTCCTACCATTGCGCCTAGGAATCTGACGTGGAAGCTTTCTACATCAAACCAGTTCACCAATATCATCACGCAATCAGGTTCTTCCAAAATAATGTTTTTTATCTTGATATTTTTGCAGCCCTTATAGCATGAACATTCACCATAATGCATGACTCAACTTTATATTTTTCAAATTTTAGATTCTACATAAATTGTGTATGCATTATATCCATAATTATTGAATTATATGAATTTGATATTGCCATGAATTGTATCAAATATATGTCCATGCATTAAATTATTTATATGAATATGCATTGAATTAATCTGAAATTGAATTTTTTTTATTAAAATATGGATTAGGGTTTCATTCTAAACCCATCCACCGTGTGAGCCGTGGCTGGTGAGCTACCAAGTCGTCGAGCCACTGGCCCCAGGCCTGCAGCCTATATGGCTAAGCTGAGATGCGAGACCACGAAGCCGAAGCTATGGGTTTTTGGTCTGAAACCCAGAAAAAAACCTAACGCCTTGCATGGCGTCTTCTCCCTCATAGGTGGGCCTGTAGCCCCATCCTGACCTTCGATCTTCGTCTTGACGACCTGAAAATAGTCCCCCGATGGGTTTTTGACCGAGATTTTTTTGAATCTCATTAGTTTTTCTTCGAAATTCCGAGTTAATTTTTCTAGGTTTTCTAAACACGTTGAGAGTCTCTACTTTCCGTTTACCTTTATACCTCGTCATCGAACCCACGATTTTTTTGCCGTGATTGTTGCACCATGACACGACTGCTTGAAGCGGTGGTTCCGATCTCTTACTTCGACGAGTTCACCTAGCAAGCGCTAGGGTGTCTGGTTCAAACCCCAAGCCCACTTAGGCTTGGCCGGTTCTCGGTGACCACTAGCCCTTTAGGCTTTGGAGCTCTTCTTGGTCCAACATCGGCCCTCTTTGGCCACGGTGTTCGCATGTCTCGCACCACAGAGGATCACAGCCCGCGTGGCTGTTACGGCTCCCATGTACAACGACGCACATGATTGCGTCCCTCGGGTACACATGTTTGCGAAGCACCAGATCAGATCCCGTTTGGGCCTTTGTCTTTGGGCTTGCACCTGTAACCTGTTTTCTATGATGCTAGGCCTACCTACATGCTAGGCATGTGCCTACCCCAGCCCAGTTTTGGGCCTGGACCTTGCGAGACACCATTTCACTCAGCCCACCCATGGACTTTGGTCCAAATTTTTGGGCCTCGAGTGTTAATTGCCTATTTTTTTAGGTACTTTTGGGTTTTATAATTTTTCACTCACACTTTAAATTTGGCTCGAAGTCCAAATAATTAATTCCATTATAATCATAGACCTGAAGTTCTATTTGCATATTTTCTTGTTGCATATTTTTGTATATATATTTGTGTTTGTCTGCATGAACATATGAACCCGAAGTTCATAATTATTTCAAAAGCTGAAGTTTCTAAAAACTTGCCTTGTTTGAAAACCTGAAGTTTTCCTTAAAAACATCACCCATGAAAACCCGAAACTTTTTCATGCAAATTTAAACCAATACATGTCTATTAGAACCTGAATGTTCTACTCCTATGTGAATGGATTGATTTTTTTCTCCATTACACTAATCACATCTTATCCATTTATTTTGTGATAAGAACATGTCGAATTTGAACAAACTCAACTTTACCGCTTTTCTTTGGAAGAAACTACCTCAAGTGGGTCCAAGATGTGAAGTTCCACCTTATTGCAAAGAAAGCCACTGCCATGATCTTCATCCAAAGACATATTCATAACGTACTACAAACCGAGTACCTTGTTGAGGAGGATCCACAAACACTCTGGGTCGCTTTAACTGATCGCTTTGATCACCAAAATGACATCTTCTTGCATGAAGCAAAAAATGACTGGCAACATTTGCGCTTCCGAGACTTTAAGTCTGTGAATGAATATAATTATGAAATTTGTCAAATTCGATCACTTCTCAAGTTCTGTAACGAGACTTTGACCAAAGAGAATCTCTTGGAGAATACCTATTCGACCTTCTCTACTACTAATATTATTATGCATCAACAATATAGGGCTCATAAGTTCACTAAGTTTTCAAATTTGATCTCTATTTTACTTCTCGCTGAAAAATAGAATCAGTTGTTGATGAAAAATCATTAAGCTCGACCTATTGGGGCGACTGTTGTGCCTGAAACACACTATAGCATAAACAAACGCCCAAAACACCAAAATAGATGTGGTAGGGGCGGCTAGAAGCCACCCCGTCAAGGTCAACAAAGGCAATGCCCATCTAAGGAAGGAAACCGAGCCCAAAGCGCTCTAACCTTGCTCCCGAGGCCCCAAACTTCAAGAATAAGGGCAAAGTACTTGAAACTATGGATGAGGACATGTGTTATCAATGTGGTTCAAAGGACCATTGGTCCCATGTTTGCATAGCTCCCCATAAGGTTGTAACTGAATATCATTCTCGTCGTAAGAAGTTTGAATCAAATTTTGTGCAAGTGGATAAACTGGAGAGTACCAAGATGAAGGTTTCTGACTTTCAAGAAACTATTACTCCAATGGAAGATTAGAATCTTAGACGTAAACTATTTTTCTAGTTGAAATTTAGACAATGGGGCCGAATTCCACCTAGTGGCCGAACCCCCCCTTTGTATTTGGTTTAATTTTTTGAACAATTTTCCTTTATGTTTGGATTATTTGTTAGTGATTTGTTTTTAGATGTTAAGTTTTTAATTAATTACCATCCTTGAATACTTAAATTATTTTGAATGGATATTTGTTTTTAAGAATTTTTATGCATGAGACCGATTCAAATTAATTTTTATTCTAGGTATGACTAGTGGGAAAGTTAGTTGTTTGTCACATAGTGCAACCACGTACACCGTTTTGCGTGAACATATCTATTTCACTAACTTCATACCTAAGAATGCACCTCTGACAACCCTCTCTGGCCCATCTAACCTAATCGAATGATACGGTAAGACACGTATAATGTTGTCCAATTGTACAATTTTGACCATTGATGGGGCTCTCAAATGATCTGGAAGAACATTGTTGAGTTTCAAGGACATTAGAGATAATAATTACCACGCTGAAACTTATGTAGAAAATGGAGTTGAATTTTTGTGCTTAACTTTCTACGAATATGGCCAGAAGCATACTTTAGAGAAGATGGAGCGTATCCCGAGTGATATGTATGCTATGACCATATGCCCTATAGAAAGCCACTATGTGGCCGGCCCTACCTCTGGGATCACGCACGAAATTACACTTTGGCATGATCGTTTGGGACACCCTGGACAAATAGTGATGCGCCGTATCCTCAAATCATCACACGGGCATCCACTAACCCGACTTTTATGTTCGATTCAAGGAATCGCATGTCAAACCTGCTCCATGGGAAAACTTATTATTAAGCATTCTTATGACAAGATTCGTTCGAATCCTCCTATTTTTCTATAAAGGATTCAGGAGGACATGTGTGGACTGATTCACCATCTATTCAGACCATTTAGATATTTTATGGTTTTGGTTGACGCTTCCACACGTTGGTCACATGTGTGCTTGTTGTCCACAAAGAACGATGCATTCTCCAAACTGTTGGCTCAGGTTATCAAGCTCAGGGCTCACCACCCTGATTATCCAATCAAATATATTCGATTGGATAATGCTGGAGAATTCACATCTAAAACTTTTGATGACTATTGTATGTTGGTTGGGGTTGAAGTTGAACATCCAGTACCCCATGTTCACACCCAGAACCGCCTGGCAGAGGCATTCATTAAGCGCTTACAAATGATTGCTCGATCGTTGGTCATATGTACCAAGCTCTCGATTGTTGCTTGGGGTTATGCAATATTGCACGTATCCATGTTGGTTTACCTAAGGCATGTTGCGACCTAACCATATAGCGTCATTCAGTTGGTTACCAGATACGAACCCGACATATCACATATGCACATTTTTGGTTGTGCTGTATATATGTTGATTTCACCGCCCTTAGGTATAAAAATTGAGCCTTAGCGAAAGATGGGAATCTATGTCGGTTTAAAAGTATGAATTGACGAAAAAACCCCCAGAGGCAAGGATTTTGACTTCCGTTGACCATTGTTTAAAGAGACGTATGACTCATTCTTTTAGCATATTTTATACTACTCGATGGTACGAACACGTAGGTGCAAACCAAATCGAATTTGGAGTTACGAAGGAGATTTTATGTATTTACAAAGTTGAAGGACATTTTGGTAAATTCACAATTCCAGATATTTAACCCTTAGTTATTTTATTACTTTCCTATAAAGAATTTCTATGTTGTGGGTCCCACACCCACTCCTCACTCTTTCCTCCTATCCCGTGTCATCTCTCTCCCAAAATCTTGATCCCTCTATTTCAAACTCTCTCATTTCTTTTAAACCCTTGGAGCATACTCTTGTTGACACTTCACTATGTTTATTATTTTAAAAATCTCTCTCCCTTTGCTTTCATCTTCTTCTTTGAAAGCAGAGAGGTAAAAATGGGCAGTAACCAACCATACCATTCATTCCCTCACTCCGGTGCATCCTCACTGTCTCAGTCTCTCATTTTCTCAACAACACTCTCTCGGACCTCTATCTCTCTAAAACTCTCTCAACTCAACTCTCTATGCACTCACCATGCACAATGACACTGCACCACCATCACTAGCCTTCTTTTTAACCTAGTGGTTAATTGCGCTTGCATGATTCCTCAAGGTATTGGGTTCGAAGGTTGGTAGTGGTGATGATGATGATGATGAAATGATGAATGGATGTTTATTATCAAGAGAAATGTTAAATGACTCTCTCTCTCTTTCTCTGTTCTCTGTGCAACCATGTAAGTCTCGAAATCCTTCTTTTTTTTCCTTTTAAACATGTTTAGGTACCGTTTTTAACCTTTGTATGTGATTTAGGGAAATATTTGGTGTAGATTGGATGAAGGAGAGGATTTTCCAGTTTTCTGGGAAATGTAAACCGTGGCCATCTGACCACTTTCAGATCAATTTCACAACCAACACCAACCATGATTGGGCTTCCAATAGGTATAGATCGATTCCTTACATTTCTATCTTCAAGTTGGTTTTTGTACCATCGAATTTGGTTAAGAAATGAGCTTGTTTGGTGCTCGGGAAGTTAGACTTGCAACCTGCAAAAACTGCAGGTTTCATGAAGAAGGCGCGTGGGGAAGCCACAACATGGTGGCGCGTACGGTGCGTGGTTGCCAGTGTAGCCACTTTGTGGCGGCGTGTGGAGGAACCTGAGGTCCCTTCTTAGGTTTCTCGACGTGTCAGACCTGAATTCGTCCTCCATTTTCTAAAATTCAACCATTTTTAAAAAGTTCCTTTATTAGTCGTACTTTGTACAAAAATGCGTAATTACGTTAGTACGTTATATTTACGTAAATGTTTTCGTTTCTAGGTTAAACACATCACAAGGATCTTCGATGCCTGCGAGGCGGGTTACACCCGACGACATTATCTGTGAGTGGGTCTTTGCTTTTAAATATTATATATTTATTTAGTTTCCATTTATACATTTGACAAAGAATTTCCTACGCATGCCTAGATTAGACTAATGTTTATAAGAATTAGCGAAATAACGGAAAATTACAAAATTATTATAAATCATATGGGATGCACATGTATGCGTACTTTTATGGGGTTTTAATGGCCATGATTAATATTTTATTTATTACTATTATGTCGATGTGAATTATCGAATTACTGTGGCACGACTATATTTATGTTATTTGCTCATCATTTGCTACACCAGTGTTAGTACTCGCCCGGGTCAGGGCTAATCTTTCACATGTATGTGCACATCGCACCGTACGCTTACTTTGGATCCATTGTAAGTGCCAGTCCTTTCCTAGATTGCTATAGGCAATTAGAACTCGTATGTGCTGCGCATAACGCCAGTCTTTATGTGATTGTAGTACTAGAGCGTATATCATTGTTACACCCAGTCTTGTTCATGTCGGAATATATCTGCATGAACTCGTGTGTCAGCATATGTCGATGAACACTCGATATAGTATGTTTGCTTATGCGAGATTATGTGAATACATACGTCATGTACTTACCTACGAAACATTGTGTTGTATTGAATTCTTGATATTTTGCAGGCTACTGTAAGTATTTTCTTACTATACGTAATATGTATATTTTGTAAATTATACTTGTTTTATGGCGAGGGGTTATTACGTTTTCAAAAAGGTTTTTATAAAGCTTTATTTTTAGGCCCACTTACCCTTATTTTTCGTCCCTCCAGGTTTTAATGGCTGAGCTTTTGTGTCGACGAGGATTTTTGGTAAACTGTTGTTGTGGGAATACTATCGACGGTATAATTATCATCCTATTTTATTGTACTTTACATATGCTCTGATATCACGTGTGAAATGAGTTTATTCCCGCTCACAAGTGCACTCTTATATTTAGGCACCTTTAGATAATTAAATTTATTTACATTTTCCACATCACTACACTTTATGGCTTCATCACCCTCCTGGTGTCGGCCATCACAGCTCAATTCGGAGTCCAGGTGGACATTCCAGGTTAGGGTGTGTCACCTATGGTCGTTCAATCGCAAGATGCAAAACTAGATCCCTTCCGTCCGAATGAGGATGATGAAGATATTTTGGAATTTGAAGTTCCTTATCTAAGTACTATAGACGCTTTATTATACTTAGCTCAATGCATTAGACCCGACATCTCATTTGCTGTTAATCTTTTGGTAAGATACAGTAATGCACCAATATGCAGACACTGGACTGGTGTTAAAGACATCTTCTATTACCTTAAGGGTACTACGAATCTGGGCTTATTTTATCCCTACGAATCCTCGAGTGATGTTGCACCCCCTTATATCGAGTTGATTCTCGCTTTGTTAGTTATACTGACGCATGATACTTATTTGATCCGTACAACGCGCGTTCTGAAACTGGTGATGTCTTTACCGTTTGAGGCACCGCAATCTCTTAGAGGTCAACTAGACATACCTTAATTGCCACTTCGTTTAACCATGCTGAAATTCTTGACTTATATAAAGCAACTTGTGAATGCTTTTGGTTGAGAGTAGTTGTAGGCCATATTCGAAGATCCTGTGATCTTTACCTCGTCGTTGATGTCCTGACAACGATCTATGAAGACAACACATCATGCATCGAATAACTCAAGAAGGGTTACATCAAATGAGACAACACCAAGCACATTGCATCGAAGACGACGTTTCATAAGCTTGTTCAAGGAATTGGTATGCGTAAACTTTCTGAGTTGTAACATTGCTAGTTCTCTTTGAAAATATGTTAAATTTAGGGGGAGTATCATGAAGTATACTTGCTTGATCTTAATGTACTCTTTTTCCCTACGATTGTGCGCATTTTTTCCCATTGGGTTTTTGCTACCTAACGAGGTTTTGACGAGGCACCCACCTTGGGTTAATCATATCCTTGATGACGTTCTGTAGACGTTTCATTTGACTTTGCATTGCTTACACATTTTTCCTTATAATATAGGTTTTATCCTTACTCTGGTTTTTACCATAGCCATAGGGCTTTTTGTGAGACTTAATTCCTTATGCAAGTTCCTACCTTATTAAGAATAGTGTGTTCTCAAAATCAGTGTCAACGAGTCGACTTCCTCAACCTCTACATGATGCCAAATCTACTTGAGTATTTACACACTCAAGGAGGAGTGTTATAAATTGTGTAAATCCTAGATTATTTTTTATTTTAGTTATTATTCCCTATTAGGACTTGTATTCCTTGGAGGATAAGGATTTCTTCTCTCTCTTATAACTATAAATAAAGGCACTAGCGGAATAACAAGATCCTCTACACAACTCTACAAACACATTTCTCTTTATTCTCTTTCTGTGTTGCCGGCCCCCTTCCCCTGTCAGTTAAACATAGGCCACTACATTTATGAACTTTTCAACCTAAATTTTTTTAATTTAGATAAAATTAGGTTTCATATGAATTGTTCGATTAGTTCATTATTTTCCAAAATATGTTTTAATAAAAACAATAATATTTAAAATAAGTAAAATTAAAGAAAAACAAAATAGTAAAACAAAAAAAAGGCTAATTGCCAAAAGGTTACTAAAAATATAGGGGGCGTTTGTTTGCTCTCACTAAGTGTTACTGGACTAGACTGGACTAACTATTAGTCTAATCCCGTGTTTGTTCCGTAGTGAGAATATGTTTAATGAGATTAAAGGGGACTCAGTTGGACAAACTCCTTCATTAGGAATTCTTAGCGAGACCCCCTAATACCCATGGGATAGCTAAGACCTAGTATGTTCCATCTCATCCTCTCTTTGCTCTTTGTTCTTTTGTGGACTGACAGCCACCATCACACCACAACTCGCCAACTCTGGCGGGATCACACCACCAGCCCACCACCACTATCTCCCTCTCTCCTCACCCTGAACCCATAATTTTAAACTTAGAAATATCCCACTCTTACTGTCATCCGTCTAACTCTAGCCGTCTACTTCGCTGCGCTTCGAACTCGACCTCGGACTTGTCGACTTCACACGATTGACGGGATCTTGTGAACCCAACAGTGGGTGAGTCACCAAGTGTGCTTGAAGGAATATGGGAGGCCAAAAATGCCAAAGCTTACAACGGCGATAAAAACATTGGCTGGATTGGGACGACAAATACGTGTTCTCAACTAAGGGTAGTGGCTTGGGATTCTTGTTTTCATTTGGTTTTGATTTAAATTGGGTTTTGATTTCGACTGGGTTTGATGTGATCTGGAATTGGCATTTGATTTGCTCTGCAATTGTTTGAATGATCTGCAGGTGTGGAATGAATTTTCGGAAGATAATAAAAGAATTTAGAAAAAAGAAAAAGAGATTAAATAATAAAATATTAATATATATTAGATTAAATAATATTTGTTGGGGTACAAAATAATAATAATGGTTCCTTAATTCAAGGAAAGTGGAAATGATGGTGGCAATTAAAATCCACGGTGAAGATTAACCAAGAAAATCTACACCATTCAATTTTTTTAAACAAATAAAAAATGAATTAAATCAGAAAAATTAAAGAGCTATGTTGTTGGAATGTGTGATGAGTTGTCCATTTCCTCCAATGTGCAAAAGGGAGTTGTGGATGCAAATTTCTGTCTTTTTCTTCTTAGACAAAATTGCACCTACAAAACAATTAACACCTTAGGTCAAGGCCAAGAGCCTTACGCGCCCACGATGAATGCGAGGGGCTTTGGCCGAAAAACCTCTGATGCCAAAGTTATAATGTAGAGAGAAAAGTATTTAGAGAGTTTTTGGGAGTTTTGCAAGAGTGTGGAGCTAGTCTTTCAGAGAAAATGGAGTCCTATTTATAGAGCATGGCTGACCCTTGGATGTATTTTGGGGTGTAATGGTGATTAATTTGGTGATTAATGGATTAATTAGGAATGAATCCATTAATTAGCCTAATTAATTTAATTTATATGGAAGGTTTTGAAGGTTATGGAATGATTTCTTTGTAGAGGATATAGAGTAAAGATGGATGAGATAAATTTGAACTTGTTACCTATTTTGGGCACTCTTGACTTGGTTGATGGATGATTCTCCGTTGCTCGCGTGTAGGAAACCCGGTGTGTCTCGAGGGTAATTTTGTCCTCTTTACCTAAAAATCCACGTGTCGCCTCTTGATTATTTTTTGGCTCCACAGGAGTTGATGAAAACTACCCACTTTCCCACCCTACTCTACCTGTCACCCTAAGTCTATAAAAAGGGAGATTGATTGCAAAAGCAAGGGAAAAAAAGGAACACAAAAATCAAGAGATAGTAAGGGGAAAAGTACACAACATCAGAGGGGGAAAAAGCAAGAAAAGAGGAAGGAGATACACGGTAAGGACAAAAGCAAATCAAAGTAAAAGAAGAAAAGCAGGGGACTTAGAAGCTACATATTTATTCTTTTGTGTTTATTTCTCTTTTTCTAGGGTGTTGTTGCTTCACTTTGCAGGAAAGAAGCACTTTGCTTCTTCCATTCCCGAAGCAAAATAAAAGGGAGATGGACACTATGCAAAAACCATCAACGCCCTCAAATGCAGAAGCAGACCCAAAGTTTTCAAACTCGTTCACATCATTTCTCTGACCGAGCCCTACATCGGAGCCTCTTAAATTTCCACGTCGTTGTCATTAAATTCTTGCTTCCTCTCGAGTTGCAGTCCAACAAACCCAATAAAACCACCATTTCCCTTTGCCGCTGTAGTGACACCCAACGAAGATTTCAACAAAACACAGTGATTGGATCTAACCAAAAGGAAGAAACAATTGCTTGAGTGCCCAAAGAAGTTTCGAAACTGTTTTTTTCGTCGTCAACCCATCGTGCCCAACAATGGTTCCGAGGCTCGTCGACAGCATAAAGATGGACGCACTAGCAGCAACCACCACCGACTTCCTCAGAGCCCAGACAACCGCAACTTCAAAGGCTTCATGGACACTCGATCCTCTGTTTATTCTTCTCTGCCAACAACAGTGCTTAAAAGAAAAACGAAGAAAGATAATATATGGACTTTCCAGCAATAACAACCATATCGTGACCTCTGCCCAGCAAGTTCGTCCATGCCGAGAAGAAAAATGAGCAGTCTGTGCCACTTCGTGCCGCTGCAGTTAGGCCCATGAATTTCTTTGGGGTGGTCTAAACCACCCTGTGAAGTTCCAATCTTCTTCGGGGTGATCTAAACCACTCCGTGAAGTTCCAATCAAATCTAAGTGATCCGTGCCACTCGCCGCCATAGCATTGCTGTTAGAAGGTTATGTCCACCGTAACGAGGTCATTAAAGACCCGATCGTTGTAAACGAAACAGTAATAAAATGGCAGGAGCAAGAAGTTATCTTTTTGTCTAAATGTGAAGAGAACAAAAGTACCCAAGAACTCCATTCACCGCCATCGACATCAAAACCTAGAGAAGCATCAAAATCTCGGTTTAACCTATTGATCATGGTTATCCTCAAAAGCGCTTGGTGTTCTTCCTTGCGACAAACCCAAAGAAAGCCCAGCCAAAGAAGAATGGGCATTGCTTGTTGCTGACCAAGTTGTTTTTTTTTTTCAAATTCTGTCTAAATTAGGAATTGGAAGAAATGATCTCCAGCAAGCAAATAAAAAGGTGAAGAGGTAAAGTTTGTCGTGACTCTAGTTAAAGATTGGTTTGATCCTACAAGAACAAATCCAAACAGGAAGCCATAGCTTGACTTAATTCATGGACAAAAGAGAGCTTGTTTTAAAATAAAAAAGCTTAGCACATGGTGGTTTCCAAATGAGCAGCTCACCGTTAAATGTTGGTTCAAAGTTGAAACAAAAGCTACAAACCAAAAGCAAAGGAAGAGAAAGATTTTAAAACTCAAAAGGAATGACAAGTAAAACAAGTCTTTTTCACAACAAAAAAAAAGGGTCTGACTTTCATGCTTTCAAAGTCCTATTTCAAATAGTATTGAATTCATACGAAACCTATTGGAGAAGGAAGCTGCAAAGGAAGAGGAAAAATGAAATACCTTTCATGTGAGTTCATCATAAGTCAAATGCCAAAATATTAGTGGGTTTATCAGAAATGAACCCGTTAATTTTACTTGACGCTTAAATGGAAAAAAGCCAATTTAAATGGCACAAAGACGATACAAAAGGCACAAAGCCGTGTTTTGCTCCAATGGCTTAAAACCTTCGCCCGCATGAGATAAAACTGCATAAGGCATCAAATGCTCATTGCCTGTATGAGCTGAAACTGCACAAGGCATCAAACCCCAACAAATACATAAGGAACTACAAGTGACTTGATCCCTCAACGAGGGTACGTAGGCAACCTAGGGCTCTACCTAGGTGCAGTCACAAAATCAAATAAACACCCAAATCTCCAATTTACGATTTATTCATATTGGAATCAAAGAGTATTCCTTTCCTAAAAGAAGGGTTGTAATTAATAGGCGCGTAGCCTAGAATGGGTCGAACTCAATTTAATAAAACCCTATTCGAAAAATGAACGAGGGTGAAATTATGTCGGGTGAATTATTGGTTTACATATTGTGTACAATTTTTGCTCAACAATATTATATTAGAATTTGTTATTATCCAGTTTCTTAGTCCAACATTACACCAAACACTTCATTAAGTTAGTCCAACTTAGTTCTTGAAACTTGTTGATGCACAAAACCGGAGGTCTTGGAACAATGTAAGTCCGACCGTGAATCTACAAGTAATGTAAATAACACAAGATGTATCGTGGTTCACACCAAGGTTTGGGCTACGTCCACACTGATTGTATTTATTTGAGGGAGAGAGCTCTGAGAGTAAGAGCGTTGAGAGGGGGTGAGAGAGCCTAGGAATTGGCCTTTGAAATGGCCTCTCCTAATTGTGAGGGTGAGAGGTCCTTTTATAGAATAAGGACTCCTCACTTATTACATATTTGCCCCTTCCTTTATCACATAATTACATTTAAGTCCCTCGAGTATTTGTACGAGATCTAAATACGAGGCCCTAAATATGGTATAAACAGTAGTCCCCTAAGTCTTCAGTCAAAAGAGTCTTTTGGCTGGAGACTTGAAATTCAGTCCATATGTGGGCCGAAGTAACTAGATGTTGTCTTAAACTGATGTTCGATGTGAGGCGGTGCTCAATCTGAAATGATGCTCAACTAGAAATAGCACATGCTGCGAGGCTGCTTGGCTCGTGGCTTATGTTGCCTTGGTTGGCTCGGCTTATGGCGTTGAAGGTGAGGGGGTCCCTTTTATAGAATAAGGGTTCGCTCTTCAATACATAAATGATGGGCTAGAGTTGATGCTCGGGGCGAGGCGGTTGCTTAGTAGGCGGCGATGCTCTCTAATGGTGGTGAGGGAGTCCCTTTTATAGAATAAGGGCTCGCTCCTCAATACATAAGTGATGGGTTAGGAGTGATGCTCGCGGCGAGGCGGTTGCTCAGCTGGCGGCGTTACTCTCTAATGAAGGTGAGGGAGTCCCTTTATAGAATAAGGGTTCGCTCCTCAATACATAAGTGATAGGTTATGAGTGATGCTCGCGGCGAGACGGTTGCTCAGTTGGCGGCGTTGCTCTCTAATGAAGGTGAGGGAGTCTCTTTTATAGAATAAGGGCTCGTTCTTCAATAAATAAGTGATGGGCTAGGAGTGATGCTGGCGGCGAGGCGGTTGCTCAACTGGTGGCGTTACCCTCTAATGAAGGTGAAGGAGTCCTTTTTATAGAATAAGGGCTCGCTTCTTAATACATAAGTGATGGCGTATGAGTGATGCTCGCGGCGAGGCGGTTGCTCAGCTGACGGCGTTGCTCTCTAATGAAGGTGAGGGAGTCCCTTTTATAAAATAAGGGCTCGCTCTTCAGTACATGAATAATGGGCTAAGCCCCCCAAGTATTTTTCATGAGGCTCAGTTGAGGCCTAATATATGGTACATAATGTAGACCCCAAGTCTTCGGTCAATAGAGTCTGTTGGCTGAATACTTCAAATTCAATCCATGTATGGGCCGAAGTGGCGGTTGTTTGGAGGCGGTATTTGTATACCCTGCATTGAAGCTTTGCAAATGAAGCTTTGAAGCTAGAGCTCTGTAAATAAAGCTTTTGAAGCTGATTGACATGAGTGATGCTTATGAATGTTTATGTTGATTGACATGAGTGATGCTCATGGATGTTGTCATGCGTGATGCTCATAAATGTTAACATGAGTGATGCTCATGAATGTTGACATGAATGATGGTCATGAATGTTTATGTATGATTGTCATGAGTGATGCTCATGAATGTTTATGTATGAATGACATGAGTAATGCTCACGTATAATTTGGAGTACTGGGCGTTCTTTTGATCACCTGGTTGGTGGCATGAAAGAGAGTACGGGTTGTATATTTCATCACCTAGTTGGTGGCATGAATGGCTAGTTGCCAAATGATATTTAGTGTACGAGTTGTATATTTCATCACCTGGTTGATGGCATGAATGACTAGTTGCCAAGTGATATTTAGAGTACGGGTTGTACATTTCATCACCTGGTTGGTGGTAATAGCGGCAGGTTACCGAAGAATTTTGGAGTACTGAGCGTACTTTTGATCACCTGGTTAGTGGTAATAGTGGCAGATTGCCGAATAATTGTGGAGTATTGGGCGTACTTTTGATCACTTGGTTGGTGGTAATAACGGCGGGTTGCCGAATAATTGTGAAGTACTGGGCGTACTTTTGATGACCTGGTTGGTGTTATTTTGGGCTTATGGGCCTTCACCATCTACACAACATTTCAGCCCATTTATTTTAGGCTTTGCCCTTTTTTTTGGCGTTATTATTATTACCCTCTGATGAGGTTTATACAGACGTCTTCGAAAGATAAGAAAAATAAATTACATGTTTTCAGCATGTTAATGGGCATCTTCTGGTCCAACAGAAAGTAGAGACAAGAAACCTTGGTAGGCATCTTCTTATCTTTAATCATGTTATCCCGTGGGATAGTGGAGTAGTGGAATAGTGGAGCATCTTCTTTTCGGCTTTTCCTTTTATGCTTTCTGCTTTTCTTTCTGATTTTCTTTCCGTTTCTTGACCCTGATGAATATGGCAGACAAGGAATGATAATAGATTTGATAATAAGAAAATACTCATATCTCCTCTTTTGCTTTCTTCTTTTCACTTTCCTCTATTTCTTTCTCTGAGCTGTCATGCATGTGCACCTTTGAATCTGCAGGTTGGCCACGATGGTGATGCTGTGTAGGCACTGTTGGAAAAGGAGGAGCCGATCACGTTCTTTGCTTGACCAAAGCTTTGCAAACACTGCTTTTGTCGTCTTCGTTCCTGTTGCACGCTCCCACACTGCTGCTCAACCTTGACGAAGCTAGATCTTTCTTTAGGGCCCTAAGCTCCTCAGCCGATGCCATCGTCTTTTCCACAGGGCAGATCCAATCATCATTGCTATGGGATTGATTCACGTTCTAACCCACATTCCATTTTTGCATATTGCATTGCCGATTTGCTTTGCTTCAAAATATCAATTCCGTGAAACAGTGCCACATGAACGAGGGTTGCAGTAAATCTTGCAAATCCTGATCCAATGGACAAAGCAAAAAGCTGGCTAAGAGAAAGCTTGCCGTAACTATTATAGGCATCAATATTAATATCAAACTGGGGTGTTAAGATCTTGGTAATGTCGTATTTATGCCCGGTAAAAGTGAAGAGCTTGCTGGAAAATATAGGGAATTTCTGAGCATCGAAAGTGTTAAACTTCCAGTAACAAAGAGGCATAATGATGTAGATGAAAATGACAAATCCAAACCCATCATTGAGAATGGAAGTCCATGGCGTGACGAGGGGGCTGCCGTGATAAGCAGAAATCCTAGCCCAATCGAAGGTGAAGACACCAACACCAAATCCACTATAACCTGAGCCAATCTGCTGAGCTATGATACTGTGTGGCCAAGCCCATCAGACCCATGAGAAGAACGTTAAGATGGGGAAAAGATAACCAGGGAATGCATAGTAGAGAAAGCTTGCTGTCAAGGCAATGAGGAAAAACTGCATCGGGGTAAGGCCTTTCGCTTTATGGTCTTTTTCGTGGAGTGCTCTGAACAAAGAAACCTGAGCAACGTTGGAAGGCCACCATATTTCCACCGAGTCGACCAAGTACTTCCTGAGAATCCCAGCCCATCCATACCCAATTACCTGAGTGGTGAGGACGATAACGAGGCTAAGGATAAAGCTCAAGCTCAGCTTGTAATAAGCCTTTATAATGGTGATTGCGCCAATCGAGTAGGCATCACCCCTACCGTGGGAAAATAAGTGTCTAAGTTCAGAATCACATCAAGGAGGGCAGGGTCGCCATTCCCAATCCTATTGAGCACAGCCGGGTTGAATGTCCGAATCCAATCAAGGATTTCAAGATCGACGCCTTCAGAAAGCTCCGATTCCCGTCCGGATCTGAAGTACTTATAAATTAAGACCATCACTAATAGTGACACCGGTAGGATGATACGCGCCACTGAAAACATAACTTTTTGTGAGATTGCGGCGACGACTGTAACTGAAATTGGGTTGCTAGGTTTTGCAGGATCGAAAAACCCAATCTTCGTTGAACAAATCGCAATCTTCCGTCGGCAGTTCAATCTTCTCCTCCTCCTCTTCTTCCTGAGAAGAACCCAACAATTCAATCTTCTGATCTTTGTGTTGTTCGACGATGGATTTCAGATCAACCGGCTCTTGGGTTTCATCCGAATTGTTGTTCTCCAACTAGGTTTCTTCTGAACTGTGATCCTCCAACTGGTTTCTTCTGAACTGTGATCCTCTAACTGGGTTTCGTATAGCATCAGAGCCATCGAGATCTGGGTCTGTGATGCCACCGACGGCCGCCTCAACGACGACGCAGACATAGTCGGAGACATCATCACCGTGGAGTTTATCAGAGAATTGAATCGGCGTGGGAGGAGATGGAGGAAATTGAGAACTGGAGCCGACAACTCGTACAAGAACCCTAGATCGCTGGTCTTGTTGCTGCTACTTCTGCATCATCTTTCTATCTTATTTTCTCGGGAAAATTAGAAAGATTGAGGTTTTTGAGATGGGGAGCCCCATTTCTTTTCTAGCCGTTCCTTTTTATTTCCTTAGAAAGTCGGTTGTTTGGATTGGAAAGAAATAATAGAGAGGAAAGAAAACCAAATATGGGATCTGGGAAAGCTTTGGTTTGTAGATTCATGGCGGAGGTAAAAAAAATAAAAGAGAACCGACACAGCTTTTCGTGTCGTTTCCCACAGACGGTGCCAAATGTTGATGCACAAAACCGGAGGTCTTGGAATAACGTAAATCCGACTGTGAATCTGCAAGTAATGTAAATAACACAAGATGTATCGTGGTTCACCTCAAGGTTTGGGCTACATCCACACTGATTGTATTTATTTGAGGGAGAGAAAGCTCTGAGAGTGAGAGCGTTGAGAGGGGGTGAGAAGGCCTAGGAATTAGCCTCTGAAATGGCCTCTCCTAATTGTGAGGGTAAAGGGTCCTTTTATAGAATAAGGACTCCTCACTTATTACATATTTGCCCCTTTCTTTATCATATAATTACATTTAAGTCCCTTCAGTATTTGTACGAGATCTAAATACGAAGCCCTAAATATGGTATAAACAAAACTAGTTCAGTTCGAGATAGTACGGTCCAACAAACGCACCCATAAAATCTTAAAGTTCGTTTGTCGGTTTATTCAAAAAAATATTTTGTAAAACATCATCGAATGGGCCTTCACTTGTCGGATTCAGCTTGGTATTTTAAATTGTAAGAGTAGTTCCACCATGGTGTATTACCCGGTGGACTAGGGATGGAACAGGGCCAAATAGGCCGGCGGAAAAGGTCCAGCTTATGTCAGCCCGAGGGACAGGCCAGGCCCGAGCGACAAGCTCGGCAGGGATTGCTAGCCCGAGAGCCCGAAGGGAATGTGACATGGGCTGACGTCAGTCACAAAAAATATAAAATATTAATATATATAAAATAAAAGAAAATCCAGGCTTCGAACTCAAACGCTCTCGTCGGAGTTCGTCGTCGAGGTTGATGATACACCCACAGACAAATGACAGAGACTAAACCCAAGGGTTTCAACTCGAAACACATAAAAAACCAGAGAATAACTCAAGCAATTGAAGTAGGGCAATAACCTCATCTGGGTTTGAGCAATGGAAGCTTGAAGCTCTCGGCTTCAATGGTGGATGACCCAAATGGTGCTCTCATGATGCATGCAAGGATATATTCGAGTTCCTCTCATCCAGGGGATTGAGATTTCAGAGTTTGTTAGTTTGATTTGCTTCGGTTTCGAAGAAGAAGAAGGATGAAAAGGAGATGAAAAGGAAAAGGAAGGATATATGGATTGGAATCTGAGTTTGTGCCTTGGCGTTGGAAAAGGAAGGATATATGGATTGGAATATGAGCTTGTGCCTTGGCATCGGTCCATTTTGTGATTCATATGTGTGAGAGAGAGAAAGAGAGAGAGAGAAGGGGGGAATAGGAAAAGGTGTTCTGGAAAAAAAATGAGAAGTGTTATGGAAAAAGTTGAAAAGGAAAATGAGTAGGAAAAAGGAAAAAGGAAATATATTAAAAATTATTTTGTATTATTTAAAAAAAAAAAAATTTATTACCTATTGCCAATTCTATTCAAGTGTAACGGTGGAGATGCAAAATGTAATTACTATTCATTAAGGGCGATTACTGTTTACTGGGTGGATTAAATAGTGAATAGCCTCGGAAGCCTCCCACACTAGAGTTGCTCTAATTAGATGGAAAGGATCACTTTGACAACATTGGAAAAAAACAGACCAAATCAGCTAAATTGAAAAATGTAGGGACCATTTTGGTATTAAAAGGGTTGTCTGGTAATTTAAACGGAGTTAAATTTCTCGCAAATCTCTCTCTCTCTCAAGCCAAATTGCATTTCTTAGCGCGAGGGTTTTTTTCCACAACTGCTTCTTCTCTCTCGCTCTGACTCTTATTTATGAAGCTCTCCAGCTCGCAGCAGCATCGCCTTCGAATTCCGGGTCGGATCTCCGATTAGGTAAACCCCTTTGGCCTTTCAAGCTGCCGCTTTTCCTAGTATTTTATATTGCCGTCTACAATTTTTACTGTTCCTGAACTCAATCGCTGAAAAGTTGATTAATCGAATTCGAAGACCCGTCAGTGTCAGTTTTTGTTTTTTGAGACCGAAAATTTACGCCGTAAATTTAATTTTCTAGGGTTTTGGGACAGGATTTGCCTGTGTTTTACTAATTTTCAGCTCAATTTTCTTGCAAAAGGTCCAAGGTAGGGTTTTTGTGATTTTTTTGGGGTTTTTTGTGTTCTCGTATGTGAAAATTGACTTGGGTTTTTGTTTAAATTGAATTTGGAAAAATGGGTTGAAATTGATAGTATTAATGCTTTAGTCAATTTTAGAAATTATTGTCACCGTTTCTCAAATAGAAAGTGTATGTCGACACCATTTGATGTTTTAATCATTGGTTTACTTTACCTAAACAAAATGCACTTATTTCGTCACTGCAATCAATGCTTCTCCCTTTCCCTCCCAGTAGTTGAGGGGGAGAGGTGTTATTGTCTTCTAACACACTAATCATGGGTGCGTATGAGATGTCGACAAGCAGTTGTAATCGCTAGGTAGTCATTGTGATATGTTTCCCCCATTAGGTGCTGAATAGGCGGTACATCAAAACTGTAATTCTCAACATTATATATGTATTGCGATTCTGACTCCAAAATTTGAACCAGAGAATTCATTGATTGGTATGCTATGATAGTTATACTGTTCGTTGATTTCACTAATTGCAGGGCAGTTCGAATTAGATGGCATCTTCACATAATGTTGAGTTGGAGGCAGCCAAGTTTCTCCACAAACTCATTCAAGATTCTAAAGATGAGCCTGCCAAACTTGCTACGAAGCTTTACGTGGTTCGTGTAGTTTTCTCTTGACAAATGGTCTTTTTAAATCTTATCCCCACCCACTATTTGCTCCTATTTATTCTGACACGCATGTACATGTATTTATTTGCATTGTGTTTGGGAAATGCAGATACTACAACACATGAAGTCAAGTGGGAAGGAACATTCCATGCCATATCAAGTGATATCAAGGTAAAGGTTAATATTGTACACTCTATTTGATGGTATTTTTTCATACTGGACTTATCTTAGGGCAATCAGAAATTTTAAGATTATTATCTAGACCTGTGAAAGAATTTCAAAACTGTGCTAGCATTGTTATCATTTATATGGTGAATCCTAATGATAATTTACTTAATTATCTGATAACATCAAGCTTGCTGTGTCCAAGAAAATAAGTTGTCTATACCTTTTAATCTGGAGGGCGCGGCTCCATTTTCTTTTATTTGGTTATTTACGCCACATATTGAGGATTGTTCGATTATATCCAATAATATTGGTTAGGTAGTTAAATAGTTTACTTAGTTTTGGTAAAAAAATAAGATTAGTTCAATATTAAACTGCTTTAGTATGGAGATTGTTTTACATTAAGCTATGTTTCTTTCTTTTTTTGTGGTTAGCTTTTCTTACACTACCTATTGTTTTAAATTTTTTCCAACACTACTATTTTTCGTGGGTTTTGTTTTGTTTTGTTAAATCAATTATTTCTGTGTAGAATGTCAACTCATAACCTGAAAAAGTTTGGTTTCTCACAGTTGATTTGTCAATTGGGTCTTCCTCCATCATCTTCATTTCTCTGGGGGCTGTGGGGGGGGGGGGTTCTTATACTTTTCTCTAACTTATCTTCCTTGATCCACTTAGGGCCATGGAGACTGTTATTAATCAGCATGGTCTTGATATTGAAGCTTTGAAGTCCTCACGCCTTCCTATGTCTGGTGGAACTCAAACAGGTAATTTTTCAGTCACATTTGGAGGTCAATGTTGTTTTATTTCAATCAAATTGGCTTGGTCAGTGAGGGGTAATTGAAAGCCACTTTTCTGCAGCTTCTTCTCATGCTGTTGCTGTTGCAAAAGATTCCAAAGCAGGCTTGGCTGAAAATGAGATGTCTAATATGGACAAGTTTTCTTTAAGCGGACCGCCTGTTGGCCCTAGCAGTACAGGAAATGATTATTATCAAGGATCCGCAGCTCATCGGAGTAGTCAATCTTTTGATCATGAAAGTCCATCTAGTTTAGACTCTAGGTCTGCCAATTCACAGTCACAAGAAAGGCGTGATACAAACAAACAGGTGAATCGAAAGGATGGTAAAAAACCCACCACTAAGAGGAAGAGGGGAGATACATCCATGCCTATGGAACCGCATCCTGAAAACCCTCAACATCTTGATACTGGAAATGCTGCAGTTAATACAAGGAAGGGAAAGACAAACAAGGTTGAACCACCTGCTGGTTTCTCAAGTAAAGGTGGTGAAACTGCTAGTTTTAATATTGGTCTGGGTGGTGGTCAAATGGAACATTTTACATCGTTCTCTGGAAGTATGAGACCACTGCTCAGAGCCAAGCAAGAAGGTCAACCTTCAGAAAAGCAGTTGGATGTGACAAATACTACCAATTCGATGTCTCGGGCTCTAAGTTCAAATCACCCTGAAGAAATGGAAGTTTCCTCTACTCATAATGCTTTAACAAAGCAGCAAGCCACTTCCATACCTCCTATACATGACACTATGGGCATATGGAATCAAAGTAAAGCTGGCTTTCCATTTGAAAAATCTCAAGTTCCCAGATTTTCTTCTAATGTTGCCATTCCAGGTAATATGTCAGCAGAGATTCCAATGCAGCAGTCAACGTCTCCATCACCTGGATCAAGTAAGAATTTGGAAAAGCGTTGATATTATTGTGGAATTAACTTGTTGGAAATCAATGCATCTGAAATTTCAGCTCACAAAATTGAAAATTTCCAAATAACCAGCATTAAAATGGTACTAAAAAATGGACCCCTTGGACTATGTCCTTAAAGAATATTCTCTCCGCGGGATTATTTGAATGTCAAGTATGGTTGAATCATGTTGAAGATGACTTATCTATATTTTGGAAAGATATCTTCTTTTTCTTTTGTATTGAATTAATATACAAACAAATAAATTATTTTTAAATGAGGTTACTCGTATTAAGGCTGAAACTCTTCTACTATCTCCTGGGTTTTTGAGTAATTAAGGCTCACATGATAATATTGGAACCTCAGGCTCTTTTGGCAAGATTCAAGGAGGCGTGCCAGTTGCATCTGGTTCATACCAAGTAGCAGAACCTGGATTCTCAAGTCCAATCAATTACAGCAGCACATTGGCCTCGACTGGAAAGGTCTCTGAGCATGATGGAGGAAATACTAATATATTAGCAGATGGAAATAAGACATCTCAGGTACTAAATCTGTATCCATTATTCCATTATGTTCTCCACTTTTAGGCAAAACAAGGGCATTGTGTTTAGTTGTGTCCGTCATGCTGAATTAAGTTGTTTCTAGTATTCTTACTTGATATATGAGGAAGACATACTAAAAGAAAACATAGCTAGTACAATATACTTACTATTTGTGTTATTCTTTCAGATCTTATGGGAACATTTATTTTTTAGAATGCGTATATTGCATGTGGTTAGTCTGTGTTTATTTGTTTTTTGTTTTTTCATTTTAGCAGTCTGCTTAGTTGGCATTGCCTTGTGTTTAGTTGATACCCGTAGATTATGTGGAAATCTGTTCTGCACATGAAATTATTTGCTCCTCTGATGTTTGAAAGTTTGTGCATATGGCAATTTGCAAGTTTGACACATTTCTTCATAGGCTGGAAGGCAAAATAGTGCAGTAGAAATGAGTATGCTGAGAAGTGCAGCTCTGAGAGATACTGGTAAATCCCCAGTTCACTTGGCTTCTGGATCTCCTGGCATGCCTTTCCAGGAACAGCAGTTGAAGCAGCTCAGAGCACAGTGCCTTGTCTTTTTAGCCTTCAGGTAGATAGTTATATTTCAGATATGATGTTGTCCTGTTTGGTCAAGATGCTATCCAGTTCAAATCTTTGTCTTAGTCGGGTTAACTGTGGTGTTTTGCATACAGAAATGGTTTGATGCCAAAGAAACTACATCTTGAAATTGCACTCGGTAACATTTTCCCTAAAGAAGGTAACTATTTTCATTTTTTTTTCTAAATCCTCAATTTTTACTGACTTGCCGCCCTAGAATGCAATAGCTTTGTATTATCAGCCTTGATGTATTAATTTAAAAAAATTTCAGGTGGCAATACAGATGGATCTCGTAACGAGTTCGTTGACCATAAAGGAAAAGCGCAGTTATCAAATGAGCCAAATATCATTTCTGATGCTACTACACCATATGGAAGACTTAGCAATGAGAGGGAAACTGATAAAATGCTGCCCAGTGCCTTGTCCACCGGAAAGTTCCCTGAGACTGATTCTCTGTTCATAGAAACTGAGAACCCGAAAATGGAAGAAAAAAATGGCCCACCTCCAGATCACTTTGTACTTGCAGAAGAAAGAAACCATCTTATTGGTTTACAGAAACCAGAATCTGAAATACAGACCCATGAGACCACAATCTCGCCGGCAAGTTTAACCATTGCATCACAGCATCCTGAATCTTCAGGTGCAAGGAGTGGTTCAACTGTCAATAATCCTTTGGACAATATGGAAAATGGACATTTGCAACTTGGAAGGGTCCCAAATCTTAGCAGCAGCAATGTCATGGGGAATCAGCATACAGGTAATCACCCGGCTTCTTTTTCACTCAGAGATTCTTGGAAACCGATTTCTGGAATTGGAAATGATCATTACACAGCAGGTGCATCAAAGGATGCTCATATCCTGCCGAAACATTTATATCAGGGTGAGAACAATATATTTAAATCAGTCTGTACTTTTTCTTTGTACTGATCTTGCTAGTTCTGGTAATTATGGTGTAGATGGTTTATAGGTATTAGTATTTCAAAAGAAATGCTTTTTGGGTGTATGAAATCTTTTTTAACTCTCTGAAAAAATACCGTTTTCAACTGCAGGACAAGTAAAGAATGATAACCATACTGATTTGCCACCTTCACCAAAGTACACTATGTCAGAAAAGTGGATTATGGATAAGCAGAAAAAGAAGCTTTTGGATGAACAAACTTGGATTCTAAAACAGCAAAAAGCGAAGCGAAAAATTGCGACATGTTTCCACAAATTAAAGGTCTGTTAGAAAAACATTATGTGGCTTTAAATATTGGTTGTTCTTTCATTACCCCAAAACATTTTTTTATATTCCTGCCTGGTATTTGTTATAGGCTTAAATTGTAGTTATTGAGTTTTTTTTTGGGGGAAAAGAAAAAAGGGGGGGGGGGGGAGAGAGAGAGTTTGGGGTTTGGGAGCGATACCTTAGTCCCCTTTCTGGACTTTTGTGAAATACAAAAGGGATCATCTTCACACATTTCAGGTAGAATTATGCTGATGCAGATGTGGGTTATGCCATTTGGCTAGGGCAGTGTACCCTTGCACCCAAGTTCGAGCCCCCCTCTAGTAATAGAGTAGTTTAGAATAATCTAAAACAGTATTATGCTTATTTGTACTTTAAAACTGATCCAACTGTGTTAGAAGTTTCATGGGTATGATTGATTGAATTCAAAGAAAGTGGATGGTATGGAAAAATGTCTCCAGAATGCTAAGTGCCATGTATGTATGCAATGAAAACAATAGAGCCATCCAGAGAAGTTTAACCATTTATAAATTTTGTACCTTGTTTCTTTGTGAGAGTAGCATAAAGAAGATGTTGAGAATATCACGTTTAAGAATGGGAAAAAATAGAACAAACTCTGGAAATCGAAAACAAATAACCAAGATAAATAACACCAAGAATTTACGTGGTTCGGCAATATGTGCCTACGTCCACGGGACAACAACAACAATCTTTCACTACATCAATAATGAGTACAACCAATAATCTTGCCAAATCTCTAGAACTAGGACTTGACGAAAAACCTGATAGAACAAGAACAAGAAATACACTATCTCTTTTCTTTTCTCTTGCACACACTTTGCGCTTTTTTCTCACTCTAATCTTTTGAGTGGTATACAATTTATTGTTTTGCTCCCTTCTATTCAAAATTAGTACAATAGCCCCTTTATATAGACATAATAAAGGTCTTCTTCAATAAGGATTATTAATCCTAATTGGAATCTAGTTATAAATCCTACTCCAATTGATAAACTAACTCCAATTGGGAAAAACATTTTAATCCTTTAAGACTGTAATTCCTTATAGACTTAGGACAACTTATCATGGGCTGGAAAAACCTAATAGAAGGTTTTGCGGGTCGGGCTTAAAGGCAAAATTTAAAAGCAATGCTTGCACTAAAATTACTTGATTATAGGTGCTTCTCTGTTGGAAGAATAGAAGAATCAAATTCTTTCGGCCAGTTTACTTATTCAGTGAGTTGGCACCTCATAGCTTGTATGAAGCGTGGATCACATTGTAAGAGACGCATAAAAAAGAGAACATAACCAACCATGTATTGCCGTGTTTGTTTTGTTATGAACTGCATCACAACTGTGTTTACATGACGCTGTACAGAGTTGCACAGCACATCCTAATGTTCACATCACTGAAGGGATAATGTTTTGATTTATTTATTTTTTGTTATTTTTCATGTACTTTCATTATTCCTATGTCTCACTCTTCAAACAATACATCGGTTATGGAAAGGAATTTACTCAACTACTTATCTTGTTTATCTTGTATTTTTGAAGCTGTTAAAATGATCTCCATATCATGTTTTGACCAAATACTTATCTTATATATACTCAATTCTCATCTATGCGTATGAATATATCTTTGCAAAATGATATATTCAACTCAATGCATGGTGTGATAGATTCATTTATTCTATTCTTAATATTGTATTTGCCTCATGTACTGCATTTTACTACTCATAGGAAAATGTGAGCTCTTCTGAAGATATATCTGCAAAGACCAAAAGCGTCATAGAACTGAAAAAACTACAACTCTTGGAGCTGCAACGCCGTCTCCGAAGGTTATTGATTATCCTATACAGGCTTCCAAGTGAAGACCAATTACTCCCTCTGTCCCTTTAAAGAATTATCTGCGTTGCAGAAACATAAATTTAAAGTACCACTTTAATGCTTTCTTACCAAATTATTTGGAACTATTTTAATGGTTTTCTATAGAAATTTAAGTAACCATTTAATGCTTTCCTACTTCTCAGGTGTTTGCATTCAATTGTTTCTCTTATTTTTAAATCTAAAATTATGAAGTATTTCATATCAAATTCATTTAAATAGATGGCTAAGGGTTGTGGAGAAAATGGAAAGAAGTTATTTAATCTTTTACCGTGGGTAAAGTTCTTTTGAATTCCTAGAAGAGAAGTGTGGACCATTAATTTCGGACAGAGGGAGTATAAATTTATCTTTTCAGTCTAATTAGTGCAATTTTTTTTTCTATCTAATTTGTTTTATTTCCCAGACACTTAAAACCATGTTTTGACTTGTTTGGGCAGTGAATTCTTGGGTGATTTCTTCAAACCAATCAATACTGAAATGGATAACTTGAGAAGTTGTAAGAAATATAGACATGGTAGGAGGATAAAACAACTTGAAAAGTTTGAGCAAAAGATGAAGGAAGAGCGACAAAAGAGAATTCGGGAGAGGCAAAAGGAGTTCTTTGGTGAAATTGAGGTTCACAAGTACGTATTATATCTTTGTCCAGTGCGCGTAAATATTTATAGCATTCTATGTTTTTGTGGAGCTATAGCAATCATTTATTCCATTCCCTAGTTGATTTGGTTTCCGAAGTGTTCTGCGCAGTTTCTGACTTGCTTTCTAATCTGGACTTCAGGGAAAGACTGGACGATGTGTTTAAACTTAAGAGAGAACGCTGGAAGGTTTTCAATAAGTATGTGAAGGAGTTCCACAAAAGGAAGGAACGTATCCATCGTGAGAAGATTGATAGGATCCAACGTGAAAAGATAAATTTATTAAAGATCAATGATGTGGAGGGATATCTGCGAATGGTGCAGGTATGTTCTAAGTTTTTACTGACTTCAGCATTGCTTCTTAAGTTTACTCTTTTTACATAACATTTTTGAAACTCATGCTAGGATGCCAAATCTGACCGTGTTAAGCAACTTCTCAAAGAGACTGAGAAATATCTTCAAAAGCTTGGTTCCAAACTACGAGATGCAAAGGCTTTGGCAAGCCGATTTGAGCATGATGTGGATGAAAGTGGAACTGCAAGTGTGGTGGAGAAGAGTGAGCCTACTTTTGAAAATGAAGATGAAAGTGACCAGGCTAAGGCAAGTTTATTCTCTCTGCACTTCACTTCTTAGTTAAGTCCATGCTCATTTTTTTATTTTATTTTTGTTTTGCAGCATTACATGGAGAGCAATGAGAAGTACTATTTGATGGCTCATAGGTGCTGATATGGCTTCTTTGTCTTGGGTTTATTGTTGATTAAACTTTGTTTGCTGCTTTGGAATAGCTATTCTTCACTACCTAACATTTACTTAGTGGTGGTTAAGCTCTCGTTCCTTTTATTAATCCCTGTTTAAAAAATTTCCTTTCTGATCATAACTCTTGGAACATATTTTTTATTTTTTTTTTAAGAAATAAAGTCTGGCTTTCTTGAGGCTGTCAATTGTACTACTTTCCCCTTTACTTGCTCTGCCAAAGTAGCTTACAATCAACACTGATTTTTGCAGTATAAAAGAGACTGTTGCTCAGCAGCCATCTATTCTTACCGGTGGAAAATTGAGAGAGTGAGTTGAATGTGCATTGTTAGATTTATGTATTTGGAAATATATATTTTTGGTGGTTGTGGAGGGGTAAAAGTTTGGATTTTTTCCTAAACTGTAAAATGGTGTTATTCAATAATAATTTTATAATTGTTGTATCCAATTTGAAATGATTGAGGAAGTGCTTTTCAATAACAGTATTTTTGATCTTCAGGTATCAAATGAATGGCTTAAGGTGGTTGGTATCACTATACAACAATCATTTGAATGGTATTCTGGCTGATGAAATGGGCCTAGGTAAAACTGTTCAGGTAGGGATTGATTCTCAATCTCCCCAGACTGATGGCAATTTGTTTCCTGTTTACACATCTAAACTCTATAACATGTTTGTTTGTAGGTAATTTCATTAATTTGTTACCTGATGGAAACAAAAAATGATCGAGGACCTTTTCTAGTGGTTGTGCCATCTTCAGTTTTACCTGGATGGGAGTCAGAAATTAACTTTTGGGCCCCTAGTATTCTTAGAATTGTCTATGCTGGCACCCCTGAGGAGAGACGTAGGCTATTCAAGTAATCACATAAAACCGAGCAGCTACCTCTTTTTATGTTTTACTTTAGGTATACAGTGGCTCAGGAGTTACTTTACATTGCAGGGAAAGGATAGTTCAACAGAAATTTAATGTCCTCCTTACGACATATGAGTATCTGATGAATAAGCATGACAGACCAAAACTAAGCAAAATACACTGGCATTATATAATAATTGATGAAGGTCACCGGATAAAGAATGCTTCCTGCAAGTTAAACGCCGAGCTGAAGCATTATCAGAGCTCTCACAGATTGCTGTTAACTGGAACTCCATTACAGGTTTCAGGCTTTTTTATCTTGTGCTCTTCTTTTGTTGTTGTTGGCACTCGTTCTGTGATGGTGTAGTGAATGTGTATTGTCTTTCCTTGGTTTGTGTATTAATGTGGTATCCTGATTACCTTTTATTTTTGTGTTTGATTAGAATAATCTCGAGGAGTTGTGGGCGCTACTAAACTTCTTGTTGCCTAATATTTTTAATTCGTCAGATGATTTTTCTCAGTGGTTCAACAAACCATTTGAAAGTAGTGGTGATAACTCAGCTGAACAAGTGAGCTTTGGAATATTGTATTTGAGTCATTGACATTCTCTATGACTCCTGTTGCATGAAAATCTTATAGTTATGTATTTGTTGTTTTCTTATGTTGATAAGGCCTTGCTGTCTGAGGAAGAAAATCTATTGGTCATAAACCGTCTTCATCAAGTACTTCGACCATTTGTCCTCCGGAGGCTGAAGCATAAGGTACCGAAAATGTGTTTTTGGCTTATTAATAGCATTTGCCATTCGAAACGTGTTTCTTTGGTACATATTGCCATATTGGGTTCATATGTCCTTCTGTGGATTTAGTATCACTATTATGATGTGTAGACATTCACCTCTCCCAGACCCTGCGTAAAGCGGGAGCCTTGTGCACTGGGTACGACCTTTTTTTTATTATGATGTGTAGACATACAGGCATCCATGTTAGGGGTTCTCCCATGTTTGTGGTTCTCTGGAGTTCTTTGTGTATCCATTTATGTTGGTGCTCCGGGCAAGGAAACTTTTTTGCCATCATAACTTTTGTAAATGACTTTGTGTCTTTTCCATGAGAATGTCACATGTCAGTCATTTTAGGAACTAGGGGCTCCTTAGTGCGCAGGACTAGACTGGTTTGACCTATTGTTTTGGGCTGGTCTGACTTGGATTGGACCCAGTTTAGTATTGTCTTATGTTTGTTCAGTGTTGGACTAAGAAACTAGAGAAATTTCTATATATTATCACCTTGTATTTTTCATATGATTGAGCTGTACTGCTATAGTTCTTAAGATTTAAATGACCATATATGTATCAACTAATGGTAACTTTCCAAATATAATGAAACATCTGAGGTAAGTAAATTAATTAAGATAAATTAAATGTCTTAGTAAATTGGACATAGATAAATAGTGTTAGTTTGTTTCTTCAATGAACTAGTTTTTATTATTTTTTTTAGGGAACAATGAACTCAGTTATATAAGTTCATTTATTTTATTCCAAGCCAACTTTTATCACCTGCATCCAGTTTATCCAGAAATTAATAATTCATCGGTCCAAGCCATACGTGTAAACTGCAGCCAGCTTTGTTCGTTGGCTTCCTTCATATGATAATAAAGCTTAGGTAACGTAGTCTGTGAATGTGAAAAATGCTGATTAAATGTTTCCCAACCCTACCAAAATAAGAAGACAGAATAAGTGGGTGCGATCCCCGCGTCTTCTGACTCTTCTCTGAAGTGGACCTGCCCTTTCTAGTCTAACTACCAAACATGTGATAATTTCTTAAATAAGCCAGCCAGCGTCTTTTCCGGGTTACATGTGTTTGTAAAGGATTTAGCTTGTTCATACTAGGAACGCGGAGATGGGCGCTGAACGAAAAAATCCTTGTTAATTTCCTTATTTTTGTCTAGAAGAAACGTATAGACTTAGCTGCTTAATTAGGATATGCAAATGTAAGTCGATCAGCAATTTAATGTTGCATGGTTGATGAGGTCCAATATGGCTTGACTCCTGGATATTTTATTAGGAAAACTAATGAAAAGGGCTTGAAAACTTTGAATTTTAATGATAAGGACAAAATAAAGGGTAAAGTGAATAGTATCAGGATTGACTTTTTAGTGTAAAAATGTGGTTTTTCGTTAAAGTGAACAGTACCGGGTGCTTTTCGTTAAAGTTCCCTATTTTATGGGTGCTTAGTGCCTTTACTGGTTAAATTTGAATTTTTATGGTGTTTGTTACATCGAGAAATTTTGGTATAAAATATATTGCTTCTGGGGTGTTGGCGACGTGTTATCGAAGTTTCTGTGTTATCGTTAACAAACCATTCAATTTATTAAACTTGAGTATGGAAAGTCACGATGTTAATGTTCTGGAATTTTAAATATTTCAGGTTGAGAATCAACTACCCGAAAAGATTGAGAGACTTGTAAGATGTGAGGCTTCTGCATATCAGAAGCTTCTAATGAAGAGGGTAGAAGACAATTTGGGTACAATTGGAAATTCTAAGGTATTTTAATTCTCACTTCCATTAGACAGGTGAATTCTAATCCGTATGTTATTATAATATCTGCATATTGGTTGCAGGCGCGGTCAGTGCACAACTCTGTTATGGAGCTTCGCAATATATGTAATCATCCATATCTCAGCCAGCTTCATGCAGAGGAGGTATGTTCTTTGCCTGTTCATTTTAAGTTCTAAATTGCTTTCCTAAAGATATTGAAAGGGGGAAGAAGCAGTTGTCGTTGTTACCTTATGCTCTCAAGGCTTTCCCTTGTTCTTCCTGAGTTCCCAATTAAGATAAACTGCTTTATCTTATTGCTTCTTGTAGGTTGATAACTTAATACCAAAGCATTATCTTCCCCCAGTTATAAGGCTTTGTGGGAAGCTTGAGATGCTAGATCGATTACTTCCCAAGCTAAAAGCTACAGATCATAGGGTATGGAAGGCTTTTTCCCGTTTCTAGCAACATGTTTTTTTCTGTTTAACTGTCATCTCATTCTTTAATATGTATTCATGTCTCTTTGGAATATTCTAGTATTTTGGTGTGATATCAGACTACAACTTAATGAAACTTGTCATTGTGCAGGTTCTTTTCTTTTCAACAATGACTAGGCTACTTGATGTTATGGAGGAATATCTTCACATTAAGCAATATCAGTACCTTAGGTTGGATGGACACACATCTGGGGGTGATCGCGGTGCCCTAATTGATATGTTCAACAAACCGGATTCTCCCTATTTTATATTTCTTCTTAGGTGATTCTTTATGGTTTGTGCAAATTATTATTTTTTGTATGCTTTTACCAGGTGGTTCAATAGTTACTGGAACCTTGGGTTCTAGGAGGTTTTAAGATAACCATCCCCCTCCCCCTATTTCCCGCTTTTATTGTTTTACCTGAGAAGTCATAAAGGGAGAGATTTAGGTTACACCTTACATGATAGCAAATGGAAACTATAAAAGCTTTGATGTGCTGTTCACATGTCTTGATGTTTGTCTGCATGTGCTGTTGTCTGTTATAATGGTACTGACATCCGTATGATTCTGATAGCATTCGGGCTGGTGGTGTTGGAGTAAATCTTCAAGCTGCAGATACAGTAATCATATTTGACACTGATTGGAATCCACAGGCAAATCATTGTTCATTAATTTAAATTACAAGTTTTAAACATACAATTCCAAGTCTCAAGTTTTTAGTTTTTTGGTTGGTAAATCTTCAGGTTGATTTGCAAGCACAGGCAAGGGCTCACAGAATCGGCCAGAAGAGGGAAGTACTTGTTCTTCGGTTTGAAACGGTAGACACTTTCCCCCTTGGTTATGTTTGAAGACAAAGTACATCTATAACTCTTCTGTTTATATCTTGAAATTAAATTGTTGCTACTTTAGAGTCTTATATCTAACAAATTGAATTTTTTCTTTTGCACAAGGTTCAAACTGTTGAAGAACAAGTCAGAGCTGCAGCTGAGCACAAGCTGGGAGTTGCGAATCAAAGCATTACTGCTGGTTTCTTTGACAACAATACAAGGTTAGTTGCCTATATACGTGCTCTGTTGAATACTTCTAAAGCTGTTTCTAAGTATTCCCGAAATTCTTTTACCACAGTGCTGAAGACCGAAGAGAATATTTGGAGTCCCTTTTGCGTGAGTGTAAGAAAGAAGAAGCTGCACCTGTATTAGATGATGATGCCTTAAATGATCTTTTAGCTCGCAGGTAGATAGTTTGATGATTTTGTTGTTTACCTTTCTGCCCCTTCTTTTATGCAACTGTTCATCTAAATAAGGTGGACGAGTTAGAACCATCATTCATGTTCCAGCTAAAGCATGCCCATCATTTTAGAGAAAAAATTTCCGTGCATGGGTTTCTTGAAAAGATTGAGCCACTGTAGACTATGGTACCTAATTATATTCTTTTGACTTTGTTGGCATTTAATGTTTGTCATAAAGCAATCATGAGTGTGCCCCCCTATTTTTTATTTTTTCTTTCCTGGTAGTATTATCTACAAACTGAGAAGCGGTGGAAATTTCGCAATCACAAGTCATTGTTGGAATTTATTACTGATTAAATTGCAAAACCATTGTTCTCCTGTCTGATTTTGTTTGTCACTGGTTTAACTGTCATTATAACATTCATTTGTTTGAAAAGCTACTCCCCCTTCAAATGAGGCAAAATTTATTTACTTATTTGTTGTTTTTCTTTTGCTTGATTTTTTGTTTGAAGTAGATATCAATGATTTTCCCTTTTCTTGTAGTGAGCCAGAAATTGATGTTTTTGAATCAGTTGACAGAAGAAGGCGAGAAGAAGAGATGGTATCCACTTAATCATTTGCTGTCAATGCTTTCTATCTCTTTGGTTTTACTTTGTACAAGTATCCTTGTATATTATCAAAAGCTATCTGCTTCTCTTAAGTGGCAGCTTTATAAAAAATTTAATTTTGCAGGCAACATGGAAAAAGTTGGTATGTGTAAAAAGCATGGATAGTTCAGAGACCCTACTTCCCTTGCCTTCTCGCCTTGTTACAGATGATGACTTGAAGGAGTTCTGTGAAGCAATGAAGGTATATGAGGTTCCAAAAACTGGTGAAAAGTCTAATGATGGGTTAAAGCGGAAGGGTGGATCTCTCGGGGGCCTTGATACTCAACGTTATGGCCGGGGGAAACGGGCAAGAGAGGTTTGTTTGTCAAATTGGATTATAGTAGCATAAATGTTTCCTCTATATCCTTGTGTTTCTTATACCACAAAACTTGATAGTTGAGTATGAACCCTTTTCTTTGAATGCTTTTTAGGTGCGTTCGTATGAAGAGCAATGGACAGAAGAGGAATTTGAAAAGTTATGTCAAGCCGAATCACCGGATTCCCCTACAAAACCAAAAGAAGAAGTTACTGAGTCAAACATGCCAAAAGATGACAGTGGGTCTGTGGTGGCTGTTTGTGAAACAGAACTTCCTGCTCCACTCCCACCACACATATTGTCACCCTCAGTGGAGCTTTCCCAGATGCAGCAAAGTAAAGAGGTTACCCCACCAGCTAAACGAGGCCGTGGAAGGCCAAAAAGAGCAACATTAAATCAATCACCAGCTGCAATGGTTCTTACAGCACCTTCTGGAACTAATAAAGTGGATACTGGGTTGCAAAGAGGGATGACATCTAGCCCTGCCACAAACTCGGGCCCTGATTCAGCACCTACTTCTGCTAATGCACAGAATATTGGTGGAATTGTACAACATACTAGTATTGTGGCCTCACCTAATTCTCAGCCAATTGCTCCTAAACCTTCTGTTACTCCTGATTCTCAGACGACCACTATTAGCCCTTCTCCATCAACACAATCAAGAGGAAGAGGTCGGAAGGCTCAAAGTGGACCAGAAGTACCCAGGCGTAGGGGAAGGAAACAGGCGCCAATATCACCTGGTGTTGGTGGAGTATCTGGTCTTGATCCAAAACAAAATGAAGCATCACAGAACATATCTGTGAATCCACTAGAAAATCAAGCCATTGGCATGAGTGGAACTGTTTCTAGTACTTCCGCAGTCCAACAACCTGAGTCTTTTTCTGGTTCTGCTCCTTTACAAGGTGTGAATGGGGCTGATCATCAAGTTGGTGATGTTGTAGCTTTGAGTTCTCAGCCAGCCCTTTCTTCTCCATCTGTTGCTCCTTTGTCTCAGTCTTCTCCTTCCCCTTCTGTACCCGAGCAAATGAAAGGGCAAGACCGGAAGGTTCAAGGTGGTGTAGGGGCACCGCGACGTAGGGGAAAGAAACAGGCGCCAATATCACCTGCTGTTACTGATGTGTTAGTTGGTCAAGATTTGAAACCCAATCTGCAACCACAGGATAAACCTGGGGATTCATCTGGAAGCAAAGACATTGCCATGCAAAGTAAGCAAGAGGCTGATGGTTTAGCTGGTCAGGATCTGAACTTAACCGAAGAGTCGGTAAATTTGGCCCAAGCCAAGCAGATAACTAGCTCAACAATGATGCATGATACATCCGTCAGATCTCTTGGTAAATACTTTCATTTATGCATGCCTGAAAAAAAATTTACAACTGAAATCATGATTATGTTTTCCTCACATGAATTAATTTAACATTTGACAGGTCCTGCTTTGGGAGAAAGTCAAAATGTTGTCGCATGCAATTCTTCTGTTACAGTGAATGAAGGTGCTGCAGCACCAGCTATTCCAACTCCCTTAACTGCACCTCCATGTACTCCTTTAATTGAATCCTTTCCCAAATCAACTTCCGTGGAAAACACCGGTGAGGCGAAATATGATGTTGCTAAGACTGCTCCTAGCTCTCAGTCAATGCCTTCCAACCCTTCTGCTCCTCTAGCTTCTCAATCTCTCACTCCTTGCTCTTCTGAAACAGTACAAGTCAAAAGACAAGGTCGAAAGACTTCAAACAGAGCCGAAGCACCTCGTCGTAGGGGAAGGAAGCAGGCTCCGGTGTTACCATCTGTTTCTGATGGTCCAGCTGGTCAGAATCCAAACTTAAGTTTACAATCACAGAATGCATCTGCTGATACATACGGGAGTAAGTCTGCTGCACTGAGAAGTAAGCAAGGTACTGATGGACAGGAGTTGACAAAAGTTACTCAGGACCAGGCAAGTCAAGCACATTTAGCGGGTCATGATCCAAAGAGAAAAGAGCAGCCAGTCTTTTCAACCCACAATAAGCAGCCTGCAAATTCATCATCAACGCTTGATGTTCCTCCAGGATTCCCTGATAAGAGTTCTGCTTTGGGCCGTATCCAGACTGCTGATGTAAGTGATGTTGCTCGTGTGATGAAGGAGGTCTTTTCTGGGACACGTTTGTCAAAACCTAAAATTCCCGAGTCATCTGGGAGAGAGGGTAGGGTTGTCCCTTGTGTACCTGTATCAAGCAAGGCTCCTGTGGAATTAGCCAAAAACCAATGTTTGGAGGATAAGGCATCTCCAACTGTGTCAACTTTGGAAACAGCAGCCCATCTACTTGACCTCCCAGCGAATTACGAAAAGCAATCTGGGACTGGTGTTAGTGCAGAAGGGGAGAGGGACAAACCACCTGCTTTGAATGAAACCCATGTTCCCATCACAAATATGGAGCAAGACTCGACAGCTGTAGGTTCCACTAAAGAAATGGAAGACTCAAAACAACTCTGTGTTGATGGTTCAACTATGGAGAGTAAAACAGAGACTGTTGTTCAGACATTGTCTCGAGATGTTGATGTGCCTGATTCTAGTATTGGGTCCTCTGGGGGTGAGATGAATTCATCTTTGGTATTTCAAAGTAATAGTGAGCACCTTCTGGTGATTGGGAGTGATTCCGGAAAGAAAATTGAATCTTTTTCAGGAGAGTCTCATAAATCCTCTGCTGTTGAGCACCCTTCAATTTCCAAGGACACTGATAATGCTAGTCTTCATCTTGTTGTTACACCTCCTGTTCCTGGGGTCCCAGTTGAGTCAAGTGAGGTGGGCCTTCCTGCTGTGGTTGATTCTGAAAACAAAATAGGGAGTTATGCTAAGGAGAATCCAATATCTCCTTGTATTACCAAGGATGCTGGCCATCATTCTGAAGACCCTTCACCTATTACTTCAAGTCCAGATCATTCAGCAGACAAATCAGAACATTCTTCAAAAGAGTCCCAAGAATCTTCCCCCCATGATAGAAAAACCATTCTATTCATGTCATCTGAAAATGTTTGTCCTGGAGGAAGTGCACCCTTGTCTGTGGGTTTAGAGGATGTAGTGCCTCCTGTTATGGCTGAAGATGACCCTGGAAGAAAGAATAAGCCTGCTTCAGAAGGTTGCGCACAAAACTCTCCTCTGAGCCATGATAATTCCACAATTATTCCGGCAATGCTAAATCTTGATTCTGGAGGGGGTTCTCTTGACAAAGTTGACATGCCTTTTACAGAATCTGAAGTTGTTAATTGTTCTGGTGAAGGTGTTTGTTTAAATTCAGAAATTTCATCCAAGATTGATGATTCTGAAGCTTCTCATGAATCAAGTGGTGGCGATTCAGGGCGTAATACCACTTTGCATGTAATTCCTTCTGAAAAGGGCATCTTGGAACTTGGAACTGAAATGACTGGGGATGGTAGTATTGATGTTTGCAATATGGAAGTGGACCCTGCTGAGGGTGCTCAAATGGATATTTCTCATGCTGGTAGTTGTCCACCTGAAAAAGTATTGGATACGGTTTTACCCTCATCTTCATTGGTAGTGGTGGGAGAAATTCATGAATCATCTGATAGAGCTCAAGTTGGCAGCTACAAGGCACAAGAGAACCCAAAAGTTTCTAGTCCTGCCTTGGTTGTTTCTCAGGATGGTATATTTGTATCAGAAGATAAATCAGAAGTCTTGCCGTCATCTTCCATAGGGGAAGCGGAAACAGTGGAGGGCTCATCTGTGAAACGCCAAAGTAGCAGCTCACAATCTCTAGTGGAACAGAATCACGCTGTCACTGAAATGGATGTTAAATCGCCACAACATATCTCTGAAAAAATTGATGTTTCTTCATCTTTAAACACACACAAAGAAAAGATTGAGGGTTCATCTGAGAAGAGGCCAAGTTGCAGCTCAGTACTACTGGAAGACACAAAAGGTTCTGAAGGTTTAACAGTTGTTCAAATGGATTTCTCTCAGGTTCATGGAACTGTGCAAGAGAATATTGTATCAGAAGGTATGACTGAGGAGGGGACGACTAAGGACATATGTAAGACCAATCAAGTTTGCAGCTCATTACCTATGGAGGAACCAGAAGTTTCTAGAGCCAAAAGAGACGCTCTAAATGATTCATCTCAGATTGATGGGAATCTACCGGAAATGAGTGTGACTGGAAACTTAGATTCTCCTCTATCTTTAGTGACAGAGGAAGGAAATACTGATATATCTGGAAAGTTTCCAGTCGGCAGTCCAGTACCAGTGGAAGAAGAAAAGATTGATGGAACGTCTGTGAAACATTTCGGTGGGAGTTCAGACTTATTAGGAGAACCGAAAGGATCTGACACTGAAGTGGATGTTTCTCTGGTTAGTGAGCTGAAGCCCGAAAATATATCAGAAAGTGATATTCTGTCTTCATCTTCTGTTGTAATTAAGGAAGGAAAGGTTGAGTGCTTATCTGAGAGCGGTCCAGCCAGATCAATAGTGCTGGGGGATGCATCTGAAGCTTTAGTTTCTGATAAAATGGTTGTCTCTGAGGTTGACACATTTGTGCCCGAAAGGATGCTAGAAGATATGCCTTTATCTACCTTGACAAAAGAGCATGGAAGTACTGAGGGCTCTTCCGAGAAGGGTCAAGATGGCAGCAGCTCAGTACAACTTGAGGAATCAACTGGAAAGGAAGATGAAATGGATCATCCAAAGGAAACACCCAGATATTCTGGGGATTTGCTTGTAAAAGAAAGTGTTGATTCAGAAGAGGAGGTTCAACGGTTATCCAAGAAGGAAGCTGTAAGCAGCTCAGCGCAGCTGTTGGAATCAATGGTTTCTGAACCTGAAACGGGTGATCATTCCGATGCATCCAAGGTTCGTTGCACTCATTGGGAACTAAGATGAACAATTTTTATCAAAATTTTATTTTTTCAAATAAATAGGTCTGTACCTTAATGTTGGAACCTACAAGAGTGAACCTCCTCCCCGTCACCCAACAAAGCCAAACCTCTCTTATCTCAGAACTTCCTACTAAACAGAATTATAAACTGTAATATCTCGAAGTATATAACAATTACTTATGAAATTCAAATGCACATGAATGTCCACAGACAATCACAAAGTTGGTTTATTGCTATTAATTTCATTACTAATGTATAATGTCATGTGTATGACTCAGGTTGGCATGGTACCACTAGAAGATACAATGGCGGAGGACGTTGACCTGCCTGCATCCTCGATAGAGACTGAAGGAAAAGGTATAGATCGTCCATCTGAGTTTCTAGATGGCAGCTCAGTGATGGAGGGTCCAAAAACACCTGTAGCTGACGAGGATGCTCAGGTGAATGCTCCTGATGCTTGTGAGAGGGAGCCAGAAGTTGTGTCTGAATCTGTGGATATGCCTCCGGTTACCTCGACCATGGTGGATGATGATGTCAAAGGTTCATCAGAAGCAGTTCCCATAGTCAGCTCCAAAGCACCAGAGATGTTGGAATCTGAAGCTAAAATATTTGAGAGTGTTGAATGCTTATCTGAGGCAAGGCCCGTGGGCAGCTCTGAATCACCAGAGTCAAAATCCGAAGCTAAAGTTGCTGACGCACCGGAGGAGTCAAAATCGGAAGCTAAAGTTGCTGATGCTTCTCAGGTTTCTGAGACAATGCCAGAACTTGCATCTGAAAATGCAGATCAGCCTCCAGTTAACATGGCCGTGGAGGGTGACAATATTGAAGGCTTATCGGAGGCAGGGCCAGTGGGCATCTCGGAACCACCAGAGGAGTCAAAATCTGAAGCCAAAGTTGGCGATGCTGCTCCCGTTTGTGGGACAATGCCAGAAAATGCATCCCGAAGACATGGATATTGAGCCATCGGAGGGTGAAAATGTGGGGCTACCAGCTGAGGGACCTGTTGGTGATAACTCAATGGAACAGCCTTGAAGTAAACTAACTGCCTGACTAGAGAGTTTGAGTAGAGCTTGTTGGAGCATAAAAAACACCTGAACTAACTATTCAGTAAATTATAGTTTGCTGCCCTTTGTAAAGGGAATTAGGTTCCTAATTAATATTTATGTAGATAAAAGTATTCATATATGACTTATTTTTGTGGAAAAAGCTCCTTCTGGGTTTGCTGCTTTATCATTGGGTTTCGAACGCGCGCTTTGCTTGTTGGTCATTACGATTCCGTCTGGTAACCTTTTACAAACCCATTTTTGAAGAATTGTATTGCAAAACCAAGAGAGAAATCGGATTTTGCATTTTTATATGATCAGAAAATACGCCCCCAACTTGCAACAAACAGAAAGGCACAAATACTTTCGTCTTCTATATTATTGGCTGCATTCATTTTAAATTTCAATTGCCTCCAGAATTGCCTCATGCATGTGGGGAGGATGAGGGTCGAGTTGTGATGGAGTTATTTGCTGATAAAAAAACCCGAAAATGCTTAAAATATGTGCTCTTTGTACTAAAGACTTTAAGGGCTCCATATTTCACCGCATTGTTCCTAATTTCATGTATCAAGGTGGAGATTTTTCAAGAGGCAATGGGATTGGATGAGAGTCGATTTATGGGGCGACATTTGCAGATGAGAACTTCCGCTTGAAGCATACCGACCCTGGAATATTGTCCATAGCAAATTCTAGACCTAATACTAATGGTTCACAGTTCTTATTTGCACTGCAATGACACTGTGGCTTGACGGAAAGCACGTTGTGTTCGGAAAAATTGTTGATGGATACAATGTTGTTGAGAAAATGGAGGTGGGTTTGGAGAGTGGGACTACTTCTGAGCTATGATCGAAGATTGCGGCTAGATAAAAGATGAGTGTTGATGTTTGAATAGTTGGGTGAAGCTTCAAGTAACATGTAGTAAGTTTCAGATAAAACATGGGCGGACAATAGAAGAAAATTAAGTAATTGATGTAGAAAGTTAAGAAATTGAAGAGATACAGAGAGAATTTGATGAGTATCGAAGAAAATTAGAAGAAGAAAATGTGTTTGGAAGGTGAGAATGTGCCAAGCAAATTCAAGAAAAGGAGAGAGAAGAAGGTATTACCGTTAAGTTTCATAAATAGTGTAGGAAGTTTTATAAACAATGTGGTAAGTTTCATAAACAGTGTAGTAAGTTTCATAAACAGTATAGTACCGTTAAATTTCATAAACAGTGTAGTACCGTTAAGTTTCATAAATAATATAAAAAGTTTGTAGTACCGTTAAGTTTCATAAACAGTATAAAAAGTTTCATAAACAAATTGTGTGAGGACGTGTGGGTCCGTGCGTCAGTTTTTTTTTAATATTAAAATTATGTCTTTTTCATTAAAATTTAAGTTCTTTTGTCATTTTTATTAAAATTTAAGGGTTTTTCATTAAAATTTAAGTCTTTTTAATTAAATAAAGTTATAGTATGGTTTTTTTTATTAAAATAAATTTAGCCCAAGCTTTTTTCATGAAAGTTCCCATTTAAATAAGCAACTTAATGTACCATCCTCATATTCAATTTTGTTTATTTTATTTCTTTTAACGTAGAATTCCCAAAAGGTTTTCTCTGTAACCAAGACCGTCGAATAATAGATTTTCCATTGAATAACGATTTTCTCCATTATAATATTTATATTTATTTACATTATTACTTAAATAGTGAATTTTAAATTAAAAAAAAAAAAAAAGACTAGTAGGCTACTGATATAAAGCATGCAATGCATATAATGAATAATATATATGTATATATATATATATATATATATATATATAAATTTTAGAGGGGTGGGCTAAGCCTCACAATGGCTAACAATAATGTGGCATTTGACGAGAATCGAACTTAAGACCTCTCACTTACAAGTGAAGTAGAATACTACTAAATCATACAACTGATACTATGCATATAATAAATAACATTAAAAAAGAGATTACTAATATTTAAACAACACATCATTAATACAACTGATACAATGCATATAATAAATAATATTAAATATTTGTACCAATGATAATGCATATAATTACTAGGACGGACTTCCATATTTAATAATCCGTGATTATTGATGACTTGTTTCTCCATATAATAATTTTTTTTATTATTATTAAAAATGTAAACGGTTTGGATTCTGGGATGCCCCAAATAACCATAGCCAAATTCAAAATCGAGAAATTTACCTAACAGTTACCCATAACTGTAAAATACTCAATATTTAATCTTCAAAATCAAACAGTTCGGACCGGTTACCTGTAGAGATCAAGTTTGACGGGTTAAATATCTACAGTGTTGATTGTGGCTTCATGAAGATATTTCGAGGAATATAATTGAACTCTTCAATGTCGCCTTTTTTTTTTTTTGGGTCAAACGATAGATTTGTTAGATTAGATGTTAGACTAGGGAATCGATGGGGTTCGAACCCATGCCAGGAGTGCAAGGACCACACTCCTCTCCACCACTATGGTAGAGGACCACTTGCCTTCAATATTTCTTTCAAATCAAGAGTTCTAAAAACTTATCTATTATGGCCACTTAACACTACAATTTAATGATATTCCTCTTCACTTGTAAGTAAGAGGTCTTAGGTTCGATCCTCACCAAAGATAAATTTGAACCAAATTATTGCTAGCCCATTGTGAGGCTAAGCCCATATCTTCTTTTTTAATATAGATAATATTGTTTGTTTAATTTTTTTTTTTATATCTATTATGTTGTTAAAAAAAAACTTAACTATTATGGTGGTGTCCTCCATAAATAATGGTGTGCTGAACAAAGAGGGTGAAATGACTAATGTACCTTTTTGTGTTCGTTAAGTTTCTCTCTCTCATAACATCCATCATCACATGCACAACATGTGTAGAAATTTCAAGGCAGCAAAGGGTGGATTTCCAACCAATCCGAGCTTCACCAATATTTGCCATGCTTCATCTCTTTCAGCAACAAGTGAAGGTTCTGCGACCCTCCTTCGGGTTGCTGCCATTAATCATATTGCTCCGCTACGAATAACTGCATCCACCACCTCGTACAACCTCATCCCCGTCCCTTTTCTGCAGGCATTTCGGAATCACATCTCACTTGAGATCGCATGTGGCTCTATTGCAATTTTCATTTGGTTTGTAACTTTGAGTTTTTGATTTAGAGCATTTTTAATGAGCTCCTAACCAAAACAAGAGTGAAATAATTTCTCTTATCATAAATCTTTTACAAGGCTACAGGAAATAAATTCAAGCCTCCTTTTTAATTCAAGATCATCCGGCCTACCCTCTTGAATTGCCTGGTTTGTATACCAGCAAAATTTGATTAGGATGAGCTTAAAAAGCTAGTAGGGTCATTACACCTTTATATATACAAAAGTATATCATCACTATGTAATCAAAACGCATCTATAGATGATACTAGCAAGAGTGCCCGCGCGATGCCGCGGGTTTTGAAACTGTACAAAATATGTAGAAAGTTATAATGTGTATATATACTATTTGCATACATGTGAAATCTATTTACAATCGTAAAAAAAGATTTCAACTTCGACATAACAAAAATAGTTTGCGGAAATCTTAGCAAGAAACAACTATATACATGAAGGGATCCCCTATAATGAATAGTTTGCACAACCCTAGATGATATAGCAAGAAATGAAGAACAAAAAACCTTTCCTTCTGTAAAAATGAAAGTAGTAATAACAACATTAGTTCTAGACATAATTAAAGTGTCGAATATAGGAGCATACTTATTAGCTATTGGATTATACCTCATCAATGACAAACAGCCAATTTCCGCACCATTTTTCTAGAGCTTCATAGTTGGCATAGTCTGGAGCTACGTAACAAATCTCTCCACTTCTTTGAGATAGTTTCGAACAATCTGTGGTTCCCATGGGACACCTTTGCTTAACATCTCAATGCCAAATCATCAGGAAATCCAAGAATAAGACATTGATGCAAAGATTCTCTATATTCCAAAAGATTGTTAAATAAAACCAACCACATACTCGAAACCAAAAAAGAGAAAAACTACATGCGTATAGAGCTATAGATAAGATAAAATTCAGTTCTTTGCGAAACCAAAAAAAATGAAATAAAAATAAAACCCAACGAAATAAAAGATGAGTATATGCAGTAATAGTCATATAGGAGTGAGTTCATCAGTTGTAATTTGGTATTTCAAATTGGCTCATTCATCATTGCTATAAAATTTCAATCATGGCATTCCCATTAAATTTCAATTTTGAAGTAACAACTCCACATTCCCCAAACGATTAAACCAAAACGCAACAAACTCACACCAAATTTTTCATTTTTTTCCGCATCTTTCAACACAATAAACACATTATGGACTGTTCATATCAACACGGATGGTATGATTATATTTAAAAGATAGCAAATTAGTAAAAAATAATAATCAAAACTTGGGAATTATGGTTGTTTAATTGTACCTAAGCTGCGGTAGTCCTTGTTGGTGTTGTGGTTGTTGGTGTTAATCAGCCTTTTAGGGAGTAGAAGACCTTCAATTATAGAGCAATACAGAACTTGGAATTAAATTTCAATTTCTCTGTGCACAGGACAGTTTAAAGTTTAAAGATTAAAATTCTACACACTTTCTAGCCCTAAATTTTCCCGGGAAACAAACGGAAAGTGATAGAAGTCATACCTAGTCCGCGAGAGCAGACGCGATCGGCGAGTTTGGCGGATCATGCTGGCAGAGATGTCTGGTGAGAAAAGGAAAGCAAACAGGGGCAAACACCCTATGTTGCATGGGTTGACTAAAATTGGGTACGGCTAAAAACCCAGAATTCAATCATTGAGAAAACATCAACAACCAAAATCACACCAAAATTCATAAAATTCAAAAAAAAATATATGGGTTTTATTTATCGGGTAGCGAATGAGTAAAAATACCACGAATGGTGCTGAGGACTAAATCAAACAATAGTAAAATTAAACCCTACTTTATTTATTTTTTTCAATTCGAAAAAAGGAAGATGGTAATGATTTTTCTTCACAAACCTTTCTAACCCCATGAAGGGCGCTCCTGTCAAGTCCTTCAGTGAACATATCTCTTCTGGGTTCTTCCTTTACCTGCACAAAAAGTCAAAAAATTAAAAACCCACAAACCAAAAACTGAAAAAAAAAAAAATCAACTTTTTTTCTCCAGAGATCTTGACAAAGAAGATTGGAGAGAAAACTGAAGAGATCTCCACTGTGTTCCTAAGAGAGAGGTCGAAACGAAGGAGACGTTGTCTAACGGATGAAGAGGAAAGAGGGAGGAACCTGGAGAATAAGGGAAGAACAGCGCATTGTTTCTATTGTTCCAGAAAAAAGATCTGCACAAATTTTGACTGGTTATGTCGTTTTTAGCAAGAAAGTGAGAGAGAAAACTTCATCGAAAGAACTCGAGAACGGCGATGGGAGGGGATGCCCTTTCTGAGATTAGCGAATGGAAAAGCAAATGGGTTTTTCCACTGCTTTCGTCGGCTTTCCACCACTTTTCTTTCCACGATGACCAACACGTGTAGACGTGGAGCTGAGAAAAAAAAAAGCGATTGCAGGAAAAGGAAGGCAGAGAATGAAACAGCAGAGAAATCCAACAGGAAAGGCCATTGATGAAGAACGCGTGGCCAGCCAGGACAAAGTGGTCATTTCACTGTGTAAAAGAGGCAGCACAACGGGGGATCAAGAAGAAACCGAGGGGCACATTCGTCAAATCACTGTTAATGAACAGTGTTCAGAAACTGAGTTTTAGTATATATAATGTATGAATGCACAACAACCATTCTTTCAAACTCTTTGTCTCAAACCCAATATACCACATCTCCTTTTTGCTAGTACTCTTGAATAACTCCTTATTGCCAGTCCCAAATATTACCCTGATTTAATGGGCACTTTGGGGCTAACATGAGACCTAGTACTTGCCAAGAATTAGACTCAACTACACAACAGTCTTCATCATTACCCATTTCCCTTTCTCCTTCACAAGATTCTCAACTCAAGATAATCAGTTCAGTGTTTGACAAATGAATGAAAAACATGCGTATCAATCCATCCAAGTGGTCTTATACGCAATGCGTTTGTAAATCAAGTGGTCTTTTATATAATAGCTAGTAGTAGATAAAGAGTTGGAACACCAACTCAAAAATCAGTTCTTTCAATTTGTCTCAACAAAGACCTACTGATAGGAGCATATTTATGCGCCTTAGTTAGCTAGTTCTTATACATTTTCGTTATGTTTTCTTCGTTAAAGTAGTCTTTTGAGCTACTTTCATGTGTTTTCAGGTTTAAAGGGCACATTACAAAAAATGATGCAATTCGGAGCTTTTGGAGCAAAAAGTGAGCTGGAATGTTGTGTATGCTTATGGAGCACAAGGAATGGACGAGTTTGAAGGTCAAGGGAGTTTAAGAAATGAAGAAATGAGAGTGAAGAACAACGAAGTCGGATTTGGCAACTAAAGTTTCTAAAGTTGGAAGTTTCTATTCTTGGAGGTTTCCGTATTTGTGAGTTTCTATTCTTGGCGATGGGCTTTTGAATGACCTATCCTTACCTCTTGGACTTGAGCCGCACTTCCTAGCCATTCTCTCTTAAATTCTGACTTAATAGGGCCTTTAGTTGTGGATTTGGGTTATACAAATCCCTGTCTAAAACTAAGTGGACCTAAGCCCTAATTCTTTGTGGATATTCACCATATGCCGCACCTAAACCCTAGCCCATTTCCAAATCTGATCTCCCTAATCCTATGCCGCACCTAGGGTTTTAAATACCTGATTTCCTTGCCTTGCAAGGCATTCTAGAAGCCTTAACCTTAGCCCACTAAACCAGCCGAACCCTAGGCCTCTTCCCATGCAAAATCTGATTGTTCTAACCTATTTTCTGTTGGATTTGGGCTTCTAGAAACCCAAATCTGATTGCTAGGGTTTTTAAGTGCCTATATATACTCCTTTAAAGCTTTTGGCCGAATATACCACCTCCCATATCATCCATTCTCTCCAGAAATCTACCCTAAGCCTTGCCGCAACCACCACATCATTCTCCCTAGGTCTAAGTCTCTGCCGTGCCCCCTAATCCCCTTAACCCTTCTACCCTATTCAAATAACCATTCATCCACCACAGCTGCACTTTTCCACCACCATCACCACCTCGTGCAGCCACCATTGAAGGAGAAAGAAGTAGTGCCGTGCAGTCCAAAGGAGGGAGAAACCTTGCACATGCAATCTGCCATTAGTGGAGTGTTTGGAGTTCTTTCTTCTCTTGTTTCTGTTTTCATGTTTAATTTAATTTGCTTTTCAATTATGTTAAACATGTGGAACTAATTTCTTTTTAGTTAGAGGCGAATTTGAAGCCATGGACATATGTTGGTTATGATTTGATTTACTCCAGTTATGAATTCATGAACTTTAGATGTGGTTTACTTTTCTGTTTTGATTAAGAACTTGTCTATGTATGTGGGTTGAGGGTCGACACTTAATTTGCATGCCTAAATTTGATGCTAGGATATAAGAGAATTTCACCTAATCGTTATGAACTTATATTCATGAGTAGTAAAGATCGCTAGTCACGATTGTGTTTAAGTAAACCCTAGGCTGGATTAACATGCGTATTCCATAGTTATGAATGCCTAGTTGATGTTCATGATTTCCGTTGAACTTAATGATCTTTGTTGAATATCTCTATCATGCGTATTCCATAGTTAGGGACTTTGATGAGGAATAATTTGGTTTTAATGCGTATCCCATTCAATCCAATGAATCTAGGGAAATCTGAAAGTTAATTTAAGCGAACCTAATTAACTTGGAGCATTGTCATTCATTGTTTGTTGAAGTCATAACTGGGAATCAAATTATATGCATATGTTCATGTGTGGATAAGGAACCCTCTAACTAGTTTCTCACCATTCTATTTCATCACAATCTGTTTTGTTTGAAGTTTGTTTACAAGTCTCTGTTTTAATTTCAATTTCGTCAAAATCAATCCCCCATTTATTTTAAAGTGTTAGATTAGTTAGAAATCAATTTAGTTTGTGTTTCTAAGTGTCTTGAGTCAAGTTTTAGTCCAATTTCGTCCAAATTAGTGTTAGGTACTCAAAACTGCCCAGAAAGTGGTTTTAAGGCAGTTTTGAGTTTTTTAGTTGCTGTTTTGAGTTTTTGGTTGATTTAAGTGTTTTAAACTCTAGTTTTGCATTAATTGAGTCTAGTTTAGTGTTCTACATTATGTTTTTATGTTCTTGAGTCAGTTTCACATTGATTAGCATCCCTAGTTAATCCCCGGTTTAGAACGATCCATATTTGCTCATATACTACAATTGTCATCCATAGGGTTTAATTTGTGTGTCAAGTTAATTTTCACATCACCTACCTCATATATCAAAGGGATGAGGTTGATCACTAACTCAAAGATAAACATCTACTTAACTTGATCCTTACTCCAACCAAATGGGATCATTCAATTACCAACTTTGCAGCATGACCATGGTAACCAATTTTAACATGCGAAATGTTTGGTATGATAATCGGTATACTATTTTTGGTTCGGTAATCGTACCAAACACAGTCCTACTATTATACATCTTTAGTTAGTAGTTTACAAGGAATTTGTAGCTTATACGGTTAAGTGCATTCGCCATTGCACTCGAAATAATGAGTTCGATTTCCCGCTTTCCATATTAGCACATTTTCATTATTCGGGCTCACTTTGACCCAAATCTGCGAGTTTTGGTTAAAGCTTTAAAATTGAAATCGTACTTGACCTGAAATAATCTATATGCTCAAAACGACCCAACTCGGACCAGAGCTCAACTCCAAGAGCTGGGCCGGGCCCGGGCATTGATAATCCCTATGCCCTAATTGATGAGTGTCCTTTTTAGTAATTTCCACAGAGGCTAGAATTGTAATTCCATGGTAGGTCATTGAAGTTCAATCCTAACGTTTCCCTTTCTTAGAGCGAAATGCAGTTCTTCACAAACACAACAATGGGAAGACCAAGGGGCAAATCGAAAATCCAATGAATATAAATCCCCCTCAATTTGAAATAAATTACAACTCTAATTACCAATAAACCCAAGAGACTGAATGAGTGGCATTAGAGAAATAAGCCGAAGTATCAGAGGTCTTCTTCTTCCCCACTTCTGAAAGCCCCAGGTCCGTCCGGACTCCTGTCTCCCAAATCCAGCCCTGTGATTTCTCAGCCAAAACAAACGAGTAAGCGCTTCTTTTTCAAAACCCCCCTTTTTTTTTTTGAATTCGTTTTACCATTTAATCACTTTCTGGGGTTTTCCCAAAGTTGTTCAAGCTTCCATCTTTAGCTTGAAGAGCGATGTTTGACTCTGTTTGTTCGTTGTATTATATTACGCATACTTTTTGGGGTTTATTTTTACGATTCAAATATGCCAACAAATTACAGTAATTTTTCAAAATTTTCAAACTTTTTTTAGTTTTTGGGTGAAATTAGGGTTATACCTCCCCATTTTACCAAATTTTACAAGGGTTTTGGTTTTTGGACTGTGATGTTATGGGTGTTTTTGGGGCTGGATTGCATGTGGATTAAGGCTTCTATGTTGGACCGGTTGGTATAATGTGTTTGGTTTATAAAGTGAATTGTGCTCTAGGACCAAAAGAAAATAAGTTTTTTTATTTTTTATTTTTATTTTTTAAATTTGCAAATGAATTCATTTGTGAATGGAATTTAATGTTTAGGACAGAGTTCAATGTTTATAATTCTCTAATTTAAACTTACAAGTCGTAATTGCTGCAGGTTAGTATAAGACCAATCCTTCCAGTTGGACCAAGTTTTCTCTATTGTGCCGGCTGTATACAATCGCCCGCTGTACAGATTTGTACTTGTTCGGGTTGAGGTAATACACAATTGTCTCAGTTTGAGAGGAATTTTGAAAATTCTCACAATTCATGAATTTGAGAATGAACTCTGCACAGTTTTAGCTTTCGAAATATGAGGAAAAATACTTGGAATTGAAATTCTATAAATTCAAGGATTTCATTTGGGTTCCAAAGGGACTGTTGCATAGGGGACTGTGTGAGATAAGTTGCTGTGTCTAGCTCTGGGAAATGGGATATTTTATTGTGAACTTCGTGTTCTTATTTCTTCCTTTGTTTTAATTCGTATTGTGTTATTATTTTATGGTTTTCCTGAGAAAGCAATTCATTGTTTGCGGTTTTCTATATTTATTTTTTGAACTTTGGTTTCCTGTTTTTCATTAATTATTTTGAATCTGGTTCTGGGCGGCTTATGGAGTTAGTTGAGTTGTTTTCTGATATGTGATGATAATATTTGCACCGGTTATTTGCTTATTACTCAAATTTGGTTTTGTTTTTCACACCTCATCTTTTTAAGTTTCACCACATAAGTGCTTAGTGATTTACTATTATACTGAAAAATGCATTTTCCATTACCTTTCTTTAGTTTGAATATCAACTTAATAAGTAACACTGGAGGTAAAATGTTGCACACTTGTAGTCGCTTACACCTTGTTTGTTTTTCTCTATGTTGATTAAGGGCTTCAGGGTTCAACTGGATGTGACTTGTGCTATTGAAAAGTTCGGAATTCAAACTTGGCTTCATTTCATTAAAGAAGCATGCTTTTGGGGTTATAATGTTTCCTGTTGCTTTATGCACTATTAAATCAGCTTAAGTCAACTCAGGTTCTCCATATTAGTGATGGATTGCAATAAGGAAGAGGCCATTAGGGCCAAGGTGATTGCTGAGAAGAAGATGCAGAGCAAGGATTTCGTGGGGGCTCGTAAGATTGCTATAAAGGCGCAACAACTCTATCCTGATCTGGAGAATGCATCTCAGATGCTTATGGTTTGTGATGTGCATTGCTCTGCTGAAAAATTGTTTGGGACTGAGATGGACTGGTATGGTATCCTTCAGATTGATCAAACAGCGGATGAGATAACAATTAAGAAGCAGTACAGGAAGTTTGCTCTCCAACTTCATCCTGATAAAAACAAGTTTTCTGGTGCAGAAGCTGCTTTTAAGCTGATTGGTGAAGCTCAAAGAGTGCTTTTGGACCGTGACAAACGGAGCATGCATGACCTGAAACGCAAGACTTCTGTGAGTAAAACAGGTGTGCCACATCGACCCCCACATAGGGCGAGTTGGAACTCAAATCCTGGAGTTCAAAACAACTCCAGAGGCAACTTTACAGGCGTTAATCTCCAGAGCCAGCAGCAACAACAGCCTTTTCCACCGGGGTATTCAGATGCCCGATCGACTTTTTGGACTGCCTGCCCATTTTGTTCAGTTAAGTACCAGTATTATAGAGAAGTTCTTCTTAGATCTCTTCGTTGTCAAGGCTGCGGTAAGCCCTTCATTGCATATGACACAAATGTGCCAGGTGGCGCACCACCACCACCACCACCACCACCACCAACTAACTTAAGTCAGCAGGCATTCCCCCCCAAAAAAGTCAATGTCAACATGTCTGAAGTGAGACTTCAGAGGAATGTTGGAGCTGAAAACTCCAAAGCTAAACCTTTCCAAAAGACAGACCAAAGGTCAAGTAGCTCTTCAGGTGTTCGTTCAGAAAAGGTAAAGCGTAAGAGAGACAGGAAACGTGTAGTAGAATCCAGTGAAAGCAGTGACTCTGAAAGCAACAGTGATTCTGAAGAAGATATGGTCATTGATGATGCAAGCGGCAGTGATTCTGAAGAAGATATGGTCATTGATGATGCTGTTCTTCAGGCTGGACTGAAATCTGGAATTTATGGAAACCAGCAACCACGGAGATCTTCACGGCATAAGCAGCATATTTCTTATAAGGAAAATCTAAGCGATGGTGAAGACACTCCTCTATCAAAAAGGGAGAAGAGGACTGTCTCATCCTGTGCCACTGAAGAGGAAAATGAAGACGCATCTAAAGTGGAGGAATCTATAATGAATAATAAATCTGATCGTGCCGCTGACACTAAAGGAGATGAAAAGGTGAAACAGAAAGAAGAGTGTTTGACAAATAGAGTTGGGGAAAAAAAGTCTGGGGCTAAAGAAAGGGTGAAAGTATTTGACTCTAAGAAAATTTCTGAGGCACTTGAGAATTCTGCATCACATAAAAGCTCCAATGAAAAACAAGAACCAGACCCCTTGTATTCTTTTCCTGAGAGTGATTTCAACGACTTTGAGAGGTACCGGAAAGAAGAACTCTTTGAAGCTGGGCAGGTGTGGGCTATTTATGATACTCGAAATGGGATGCCAAGATTCTATGCTAGAATCAAGAAAGTTCACTCACCTGAGTTCAAGTTGCAGATAACCTGGCTAGAGCCTGACCCCGATGATGATAATGAAATGAAATGGGCCAAATCTGACTTGCCGTTTTCTTGTGGTAAATTCAGACAAGGTGACTCTGAAATCACGAAAGATCTTCCCATGTTCTCTCATTTGATGACTTGGGGGAAGATTAGAAGTTCTTACATGATATATCCAAGAAAGGGAGAGATTTGGGCCATTTTCAAGAACTGGGACATAAACTTGTACACTGATGCAGACTCTAATCAGAAGCTGAACTTTGAATACGAATTTGTTGATATTTTATCAGACTATTCTGAGGATGTTGGAATATCTGTTGCACTCTTGGACAAGGTGAAAGGTTTTGTGAGTGTTTTCTGTCGAAGGGTTAAGGATGGGAAAGGCACATTTCAAGTTCCACCAGGAGAATTATTGAGGTTTTCCCACAGAGTTCCATCTTATACATTGACTGGTGACGAAGGAGTAGGAATTCCATCAGGATCTGTTGAGCTTGATCCCGCCTCTTTGCCTTTTAATATTGAAGAAGTTCCTATTTCTAGAGATCGGAAAACGGAGGCTAGTACTCATAGTAATGGTTTTTCTAAATCTCCGGATACAAGGAATGAAGACAGTAATGTTCCCAAAGGGTCATCGCCAGAAGGCATCGCTATTCCAGAAGCTGAGTTCTACAACTTTGATGCTGATAAATCTCTGGAAAAGTTTGAGATTGGTCAGATCTGGGCATTGTATAGTGATGAGGATGGCTTGCCAAAATACTATGGCCAGATAAAAAACCTTGATTGTCACCGATCCAAATTGCATATTGCATGGCTTGCTTCCAACTTACTACCAGACAGGGTGATTCGATGGCATGATGAGGGGATGCCTGTTTGCTGCGGGAGATTTAGGGTTAGAAGGAGTACGCTCCAGGACTATGATTCTACTCTGTCCTTTTCACACCGGGTAAATGCAATTTCTATTGGTAAGAATGATTTTGAAATATATCCTCAAAGAGGTGAGGTTTGGGCGTTGTATAAGAACTGGACAGCTGATCTCTCGTGTTCTGACTTGGATACCTGCGAGTATGACATAGTGGCAGTGTGGAAAGAAAATGATATTCAAAGAGAGGTCTTGATTTTAGAGCGTGTGGATGGTTTCAACTCAGTTTTCAAGACTCAGTTGAAAGGAGGATCAGCTGAAACCATGACCATCCGTGGGGTTGAGCTACTAAGGTTTTCTCACATGATTCCCTCTTTCAAGCTAACAGACCAAAAAGGCGGCAGCCTCAGAGGGTGCTGGGAACTTGATCCTGCTGCATTGCCGCTTCGGTTCTTTAGTCAGACTTGAGTTGGCAACCAGACTAGCCTTTTGCTTCATAGGGCCTCTTCCCAGGATGCCGGTGTGGGAAATGGAACCGTCTGGGAGAAGATTCTGATGTATTCTAGCGCGACCGAGCCTGCCCAGTTCTGATTAACGAATCAACCAGCCGTCTTTTGATTGGTATTATGAGGCAGGCAAATTTTGTAGCCGACTTTGGTCTTTGGTGAGGAAGGAGGAGGTGTCTCTGCTGGTTTTTTGTATTGCGTATTCTGAATATCTTGTTTATAGATCCTTTAATTTTCATTGAACCCTGGGTTACCAATGCTGGAATGTTGGCCAAACAGTTCAAAAAAGAAAAACTGAAATTTTTTACTGTATCTGGAACCTAGTATTTGAATTTTCTGATGAACAACCACATCTTCCTAGATATACGTTTCTGTTAGCTTTTTACTTTGATGTTTGTTCTTCCAACAGGTTGGCTTCCTAGTTATTTCCAAATTCATTGGACATGGAAGGCTTCAAGTAAGTGCTTTGGTCCGACCATGTCCGGCAGCTGCCGGGAAGTTCAAAGGCAATTGTATAGCATATGTTTGTTGTACTCGGGATTATATAGTCCTACAATAGTAGGTGCTGCATCCAATCAGATCCCATATACTTTTGTATGTTACTACTTTATTATTGAGGAGAAGATACACTTGCATTCTTGTTTAGCATAAGACCGTATCAGCTTACCGGTTGTATACTCATGTTGCATGTAAGTTTATCTCTTTACTAAAATTTTAGGATAAGGTCGTATCAGCTTCCCAGTTGTATACTCATGTTGCATGTAAGTTTATCTCTTTACTAAAATTTATTAAACGGCGTATTTTATTATATTACATTGGAGGACTAGAACTTAAACAACATATTTTAATTTTAACTCATTACCCACTAATGAACAGAGAGAAGAAACAAAACGTTACTAATGAACAGAGAAGAAGAAACAAAAATAAAAAGGGGCCGTTCCGAGAATCGAACTCGGGACCTCTTGCACCCAAAGCAAGAATCATACCACTAGACCAAACGGCCGATCTTGTAGTTGTGTTATTTATAATACTAGACTAGAGATTATCAAGTACATGCTCTATATTAGGCTGATGATTTTCAGCCGTTCGATCTTGACTTTATCGTTTCCTGTAACTGGTGAAGTGAAGGTTTTTTTGCCAACAGGATTCTCCGGATCCTTTTGGTAAGGATCTTAGGGATCTATAAATCGTGTCCATTTATCGTATATTGTACAGTTAATTTTTATCAGATACTGTTTGTATTTAATTTTAAATAAAAATATTTAAAATAATTTTTGACAACATAATATACGATGTATATATATGATTTCTGAATTCCTGAAATCGTCACAAATAGGATACGGAAAGGATCCGAATTCGTTTTTTTGCAGTACTTATGTTTTCACAGTTTTACTGTACAGGTGTCCGACAAGTAAAAACAAAAGAGAGAAAGTGAAGAAGAAGTTACCCATGTGACTCAAAAACAAAGAAGAAGTTACAAACTTGGGTTCCGGTTAAATCAGACTGTCACATAGTGTTGTCCTACACGCCTTAATTTTCCCTCCAAAATTTCATTACTCGCCCCCACTATTTTCCCTCCACCTCAAAAACCCTAACCCTAATCTCTCTCTCGCTCCTCTCTTTCCCAATTGGTCGTCTTTCTTTTCTCACTTCCGCATTTCCCACTCCGCTTTCGATCCTCTCCATCAAATTTTCTTCTTTTTTTATCGTATTTTTTCCTTCTGAAATTTCAATGCTTTTTTTTTTTTTTTTTTCTGGGGTTCCCGTGGATTCTGATCTAGTTTCCGATATGAGTTGAAATGGGTTCTCTCTGGAACGGCGAAGATGAAATCATGCCGATGGAGACAAACTCACTCGCCGATTGCGCAGACACCGAGCCCATTGACACTCAGATTTCAAGCCCTCCATCGTCCGGTAATTTTTTTGTTTGTTAAAGTTTTGCTTTTTATGGTGATTTTAATGTGAATTTATATACAAGGAGTCAAATTTGTTGAATTCATGCTCGCATGGTAAAACTTTCGATTCAAAGATTTCTGTTGTGTTTTTTCTCTCTGAATTTTTTTATGGAAAAGTGTGATTTTGTTACATGTTTGAGCTGAAGTGTGACTTGAAATTGACTGTGCTTTAGTATGTCTTTCACGCATGTCGGGATGTGAATGCTGTTGTCTTTTGGTGTAGGATTATTATTGTGATTGAGATTTCTTTTCTTCTTTTTTGTTTTATTGAAAATTAGATGAAAAGGGCAAATCGAGGGATGCGGATGAGTTAGTGCGAGACACCGTGCCTTGTAATGACACTGTTCCAGTTGAAGATGCATTTGAAACCCAAATGGTAGATTTTGGTGGTGAAACCCAATTAATAGATTTCGGTGGTGAAACCCAATTAATGGATTTTGGTTGGGAAACCCAAGTAATGGATTTTGATGGCGAAACCCAAGTAATGGATTTTGGTGGGGACACACAAGTGATGGATTTCGGCAGTGATACACAAGCAATGGGTTTTGGTGGTGAAACACAAGTAATGGATGATATCAACTGCTATGCGAACATGGAGGAGACCCAGTTATTAGAGTTTGATGATGTAGTTGTCAGTGCCACTGACAGTGAGGAGTCGGATACAACTGAAGTTTTGGATGATAGTAAGGATCTAAGTGATGATGAATCAGTACGGAGAGGTTCTGGTCAATTAGTGAATGAGGAGAATATCAGCCGCACTCCTTGTGAAAATAGTGTAAATGGGTTAATGGAGCAAGCCAATTATTCGGTCGACAATCAACACAATGCAGGTTTGACCTCTTTAATCTAGGCAAGAATACTAATCCTTTCATAACTACCTTATTTTAAAAACTGTCATTCACGGTCTAAATCTTAACCATGCATGATTAAATAATTGATGCCTTATTCTTTATCTTTATCTGCTATTTCATGATTTACATAATGGCCTCATAGATTGCAAATTAATACATTTTCCTTATTATTGATTCTTCTATTGAATGAAATTTTAATTTCTTGGTTTTCGAATGTTTGTTCTATTTCATCATTTTTAGGAATTCGTGAATTCAAATGAAGCTCTCATTTTCATATAAATTCTGCATGCACTCATTATGTGCTAATCTTAAAAAATAAGTTGGGCTTTTATCTTTTAGGGCTCCATGTTTCTGCTGCAACACCTGTGGTTGAAGGCTCCCCGGAACTGAGACCAGGTATGATCTATCCCACTTTTTCATGGTTAGACTGCATTTTTGTTAATCAGAAATTGGGTAAAGTTTTATGGATCAAGATCATGGTTGTGTATTAGTAACTCCTTCATTGCTTTGTTTGGGATGAACTCGCAAAGACTCGACCCTCGTAGAGTTGCATCTTTTATAAGACTCAAGTTGCATGGAAGGCGTATCATATATATTTTGCTAGACTGGTTTTGGTTTATGGCAATGTCATTTTGTTTGAGCATACTATTGGTTTTTTATTTCAAAGCCAGATGTCTGGGTCTATTATCTATTGATATGTTTAACTGATTTTCTACTAAAATAAAATAAATTATAAAGGAAACATCATCTGAATTATTGTCTGGCTACTTACATTGGAATTTCTGGTGGATTGTCTTTTTGGTCCTAATTGTAGGAGTATTGGGAAAGTCAGAATTCATGACTGCTCGATCTAATAATATAATGCTCTCCTGAGTCCTGATACGATCTAATAAGTCATTCTGCCATTTTAATCAGGTTCTGTGCATAAGCATTTTACCTCGGTTCGTGCAGCATCCTTACAGGCCTCTGGTCTAGCAGCTTGCAGTATGGTTTTGAAGGGCACCAACAATAAGTCTTGTTCTGTTAGAAGTAATAATCAGTCTTTGGATCAACTTTCCGGTAAAGATAATGCAGTATCTCTTCTAGGGGGTTCAGCCATAAATGGAGACGAAGTCAGGCAGGAACATGGTTCAAGGAATGAGAAAAAATGCAGGACTGGAAGTTCAACAGCGAGAAATCTTTTTCCTGAGGATTCAGATGCTGAAAACACAGAAATTTCTCATCACAGCGGTAGTGGTGAAGAAGGGGAAGATTTGCTTCAGTTTCCTTGTAATTTGGTAGGGTTAAGCTATGTTGACTCTCAAGAACCAGGTGAATTGTCACAAGCTAATGCACTTAATTTTGTGGATAAGTTCCTCCAAAATAATCTTGATGAGTCTAATAAAGAAGTTGGCCATGGAAAGAGAGCTAGGGACACTTCAAAATTTATCTCAAGTGCAAAAGGGCCACAAATATTGGCTAAGAAAGCCAATGACAAAAGCATAGATAAAGGGATTTTTGATTGGGATAATAACCGAGAGGATGAAGAAGGAGGTGAATTTTTCCGCCGAAGAAAAGCAGACTTCTTTGATGGTGGAAGCCATGGGTGGAGATCTCTTCCCCAACCCCAGAAGTCTAAAGGGAAAAGACAGGAGGAGAAGAAGGACCTCAAAACACAATTACAAGGAAAGAACAAGAGAATAGGTGTAGTTCATTCTGATTCAAAACTATTGTTGCATAAATCAAAAGTCGACAAGAAGACAGCACATGAAGATGAAATGAAGCATATAAAGAATCTTGTCAGTGAGTTCGACGAACAGTTCAACAATGACTCCCCAAGAGAGCAGTTGGATACTAATGTTAATAAGAATGCGCCTGAAATGATGAATGTAGGCTTTGATACTCAAATGGCAGCTGAAGCTATAGAAGCCTTGTGTTGTGGTGTAGGGATTTCCAATTGTGATGCTAGTGATGAAAATCAAGGTGCTGGAAGAAAGCAAAAGAGTCCTCCTGAAGGTTCGATGGGAGAAAAATCAAAGAACAGAATTTGTTCAACGAAACCTTCTTCTCGAAAAAGAGGGCGTTTTACTGATACAGGGGTTGCTTCTCGAGAAACTCGACAAGCCAAGAAAACAAGGGTTGGTGCCAGATTATGCAAACATTATTCAATTTCACCTCTGGAATTTTCTAAGAATGCTAGGAAACAGTGTGAAACAGAGGTGGTGATAACAAAATCAAAGAAGGGGAAGTCCATTGCTAAAAATCATCTTAAAATTGACAGGAACAAAAACATGGAGAAAATACCTTCTGTTGCTATTGACCTAAGAACAGAAAAAAAGAATTTACAACAGGATGTTGGTACTTTTACACCCATTGCACGTCGAACAAGACGGTCTATGGTGGTAAATCAGTTAAAGGAAGCTGACAAAGCATCCAGTGATTGTGGAGAAGAGTCAAGCGCTCAAACACAGTATATTGCAACTAGAGAGAAAATATTTAGTTTCACAGGTGGTAAGGTGTCTAATGCGTTGAATGCAAAGCTTTCAAAATTGGGTCCCAGTCGATCCGGAGAAGTTGGAACTAATAAACGAAGCCAACATGATGGTTCAGATCTCAAATTTGAAGCTATTTGCGATGGCATCAAATTGGATACTTTAAGCTTCTCCAAAGGAAAAAGATCTAGGAGAAAGTTATCTGATCAGGTTTGTGGGCCTGATAACTTAAATGATCCATCTGCCCCATTTGCTCAGCCAGACAAAGTTGGACAGCGTTTCAGCAGGCACACAAGATCGCAGGGTGCTGCTCAAAGAATTTGTGTTGATGTAAAATCAACAAGAAGAACCCGATCATGTACACGTGGAGACCAGAATTTGGCTAGAAAGTATGCACATCAAAGTTTAAAAGGTGATCCTGGGAAAGTTCCTCTTCATTGTAATTCTTCTCACAAGAATGGGAGAATGATATCGGAGATTCTAACTGGTGAAGAGGCAGTTGGAATTCCTGACAGGAGGAGTGGTGCAAATCCATCTTCTACTACTAAAATGAGGGATGAATCCCCACTAGGGAAATGCAAGCCATCGGATTCAGGTTGTGCTACTCCAGTTAACAGTAAGGTGCCTGCCAATGATGCATCTCCAGTTTGTATGGGTAGTGAATATTTCAAACAGACATGCAAGAAGACCCCTTCAAGGCCAGGACTTTCAAAAGAAATCCGTGACTTAAGTGCAAACGGGAATACACCAACTTCAGCAAAGAGAGATAGGACTGATGTTCGAGTATTGTATAGCCACCACTTGGATGACAATGTAATTAAGCATCAGAAAAAGGTATTTTGTGAGTGAGTTTAGTCTCTTTTAAAATTTGTAAGTTCTAAACTAATCTTATCTGCATATCTTTTTTTTGCAGATTTTGGCCAGACTAGGAGTTTCTGTAGCATCCTCTATGACAGATGCCACGCACTTCATAGCAGATCAATTCATGCGTACAAGGAATATGTTAGAAGCTATTGCTGCTGGAAAACCAGTGGTAACGCATTTATGGCTCGATAGCTGTGGACAAGCTAGTTGTTTCATCGATGAGAAAAACTATATACTAAGGGATACTAAGAAGGAGAAGGAGTTCGGCTTTAGCATGCCAGCTTCGTTGGCACGTGCGTGCCAGCATCCACTTCTGGAGGTAAATATTAACCTAATGTTTGTCCCCACAGATAGAGACTTATTATGCATTCCCATTAAGACAAGTTTTTGCAGGGTCGTAAAGTCTTCATCACCCCAAATACGAAGCCTGGTAAAGATATAATTTCAAGTCTGGTCAAAGCAGTCCGTGGCCAGGTATGGTTTTCTTTCTCTTCGCGCACGCATATACAGCAACATGCGCGTATAAAGTTCATCCTTTTTATCTGAACTGTTGATTGCGATTAATTCCAGAAATGATTTTGATTTTGTTCGAAATGCTCATTAGGCTATAGAAAGAATTGGTAGATCTGTTTTGGAGGCTGATAAAATTCCTGATGATCTGTTGGTTGTATCTTGTGAAGAAGATTATGAAATCTGTGTGCCTTTACTCGAAAAAGGTTAGCAGCCATCTCTTTTATTTACCAAGTATTTATAAGAAGACAAGATTATTATTTTTTGTTTTGACACTGTTTTATACTTTCAGGAGCTACAGTTTACAGCTCAGAGTTGCTATTGAATGGGATTGTTACTCAGAAGCTGAAGTTTGAAAGGTTGGTTTTACTTCCTGGATTTTACCTTTGTTATTAGAAAGTAATGTCTCTTGTTCTTGTATACTCATCGTTGTATTCAATTGGTTTTGTCCTCTTTAAAAAAATGGAAGAAACTGAAGATTATGTGTATTGAGGATTCAAATCTTAGTTTCCTAACACGCTTGCACAAATTATGTGACAGGCATCGCCTCTTTACAGATCAAGTTAAGAAAACCCGTTCCACCATATGGCTGAGGAAAGATGGCAACAAGTTCCTCCCTGTGACGAAAGATAGATAAGGTCAATTATATTTGTTCATCTTTTTTCCTCAAATATTTTTCCTCCTTCACAGTCAGGCATTTTCGTTGTGATGATGTGCATTACTAATTGAGTTGAGTTTTCTTCTTTAAATTTTCCCTGTAAAAATCTCCATGTTGTATATAACCGTACCACTTGCAAATATGTGGAAAGGTTTCTTTGTTCTCCCTTTTTAATTGGGTGATGTAGCTAGTTACTGGATACTGCATCTAAAGATTTGCATACTGTAAAGGCATCAAGTTATGGTTTTCCATCGTACATATCTTGTACTTTGAGGCCTCATTTGGTGTGTATCAGATTGGATTGGATTATGTTGAAGCAAGAAATGGATATCAACTTCCAAGCGTGTCCAAGTTAAAGGTAGAAGATGGATTAGAGAAAGGAAACTTCTCATTCCAATCCAACGAAGGTGGACGGGGTAAGTTTCCTTCATGTCTAATTCATCGTCCACCTTTAGCTTGAACAAGGTTTCAAAGTCGACATCCATTTGTTGTATCAACATACCTAGAATGTGGTAGCTTATCCAATCCAATCCAATACAAACCACCGCCGAGACCTAAACTCAATGCCTCAGAGTCGTCGTTCCAGCACTAATTGCTCTACTGTTTCGACACAATGGTTCCCGAAAAATTTTGAGCTTTCATTTTATGGGAGTTTTGGTTTGGAGCTCATAAAGCAAACTACGCTTGCTTTAACGTGTAAATCTTACGTCCTTCAACCAAACCTAAGTGGGTAAGAGCGTCTATCCTTGTACTCGAGGTCTTGTGCTCCATTCTCCCGCCCCAAATGGCACGACATTGTTTAGAAAACTAAAGTAAAAAAATATAAATATAGACAGAAGAAGGGATGCAACATTTAGCACTTTACTATTTAACTCCAAGCTTCATCTTTCTATAATACAAAAACTTGTACATTCAACTTGGCCAGAGTATATAAGATTACAATTTACCAACACAAAATGCAATTGCTTGTTAATTACAGGAATCAGTCATACAGGGCTAGAGCTTTGAGTTTGTGCGACTTGAACTCTCCAGGTGTAATATTGGATATACAATGAGTTGAGGCTCATCGCTATCCCGAAACCCAATACCGCAGCGAGCAATATCGAGTAAATGGCAGTCAGATGAAGCTGAAAGAAAGAACACAAATGCTTTACTTCCCAAGGCATAGTGAAGTAATTAGTAATCAAAGCACTCAGTCTGGCATTAGGCAGTTTGGTGCACCATAGAAAAAACCGCAGTAAGCAACGTAAACACACATGCAAACCATGGAGCATATTAACGACAGGGTTTGGATCAGAAATCGAATGCATCACTCACTGTGCTGTAGAACAGGTGGACGATTAGGGCGACAAGCGCAAACTCAAGAGCTGCATATGTCCATATATACTCCCTGATTGCTGCACATTAAACAAGCAAATGGTTACAGTTATAAACTCATAAAGAGAAGAGAACCAGAAATCTCAGAGGCTCTGCTATACCAAGGATGATGGCGAATATGGATGCCAAGAGGCTCAATGTAAATGCAAATGGTGCTGCAATTACAATGGCTTGATTTTTCATGTCACGAATCTACACATTTGCAAAGAGTAGAATTAGCATCGTTATGCCAACTATCAGTCACAATTTGAACCAGCTCGGTCCTTCCTTTCAATGCGTACTTTCTGGGACCCTGTATGATCTCAGATAGTTTGTAGACCATACAAATGAACAGATAATATTTCATGGCACCTAGAGCCGCATAATTTAGGTTACACAATGTCTTGCATAGCACTCGGTATGGTATGATTATATACAATTCAATTGGATTATTTTGAATTTCAATGGGGGATATTGAACTCATCAGGAGACATGAACAAGTTAGTATAGTGGAAATCAAATTCTTAGTTCCTAATTTTTTTTTCAATAGAAGAATGGCATACCAGTAGCTGCTCAAGGAAGAAGAAATAGCATATGGTGCTAATTAAAACCAGTACCACAAAGTCCTGCCAGGCACTGCATAAAATATGACTTTTATTAGCTATAAAAGAGTAAAAAGGAAGCATGATATCTATCATAAGTTGGATTCTACAAATAATGTGGAGGGGTGACATGATAAAAAGGAAAACTGTACGGTAGCACTGTTGCCTGCCTATTCATAAATCAATGACGTGGGTATGATGGCTGACATTTGTCTCTACGAGATAAGAAAGTATGATTTGGATCCAAACGATATGACTTAGATCCTCTTCTGACATTACATGTTAAGAAATCTATTTGGACGTTCATGACTGTTCAATCGTGAATGAATGGAAATGGATGCATCGCAAATAGGTTTCTACCTGTTTTTTCTTTACCTTTAATAGTCATGATATCATGAATCTATATATATCATCCCCCTATCAAAGTCCTCAACAGAAGGATCTCAATACTGCATTATCATACCTTATCGTTTCTGGATGCAAACCCTGTTGGTTGTGCTGCTGTCTGCTACCCCTTTGAGCAGTGCTCTGCACCCGAAGCAATGTTACAGGTAAATTCTGAACCTCTTGACCACATACATCACATTTCTTGTTTCCTTTTGTGCTAAACCACTTAATGGCGCACTCTTCATGTAGAAGTCTGAGAGCACCTTTGCAAAAGCATTCCATTTTGAGCGTATTTTGTTCATCACATACATCAAGACATATCCTGCACACCGCTTCTTCTTCAGGAATTTCTTCATCATTGGCCTCCACCGGAACTGGAGTTATTTGATCTGAGTTGCCGAAAATAAATTTCAAAGGGATTATGTATAGTGAATAATCTTTGAGAGAGAGAGAGAGACAGAGAGAGAGAGACGTAAGCCAAAAAGTAGTTGAAATATAGTGAGTAAATTCATTCATGGTTACAAATATGTAAGTTGCATAGGCAGCATGAACAGAAAACCAGAATAATAGATTCACTACATACCATCACTAGGATCTGTTTGAGTCTGCCCATTTCTAGTTGCAAAAGATACGGATCTTACAATGACTTTATTTTGTCCAGGCATAGAAAGGGATCTCGAAACTGTTGTAGTTTCTTTCTGCACGAAATTAATCACAACCATCTCAATTTTTTTCGGATGGATGATTTCCGGATTTACAAGCCATTTCTATGGAAGCTTAAGCATTAGCAGCGGAAAAAGAATTAAAAGAAGCACAAAGATTGGTTAATTGCGAAGTTGACCTGAATTATCATATAAAACGATGACGAGGTATCTTGAGTGTCTGAACTGGAAATGTAAATCAGATTCCACTTACGGAACAATGAATGTACAGACACCATTCTTGGAAACAGCATTTAAGAGAGGAAAAGAAAGAGATATCTACAATGTCTGTAGGTAAATCGTCGATCACAATTTTTGTTTGGAAGATTATGATCTTTTATTGCACACCAGTTTTATACCTCCAAATGTAAAGAAGTTGATGTGGAATTTCAAAATCTAGGGGAAACTCTAGAATGCATGACCACTTACATGTTGCTTGTGCGCTTCATTATACATCCTTGCGGATATAGGCGTAGCAACAGAGGGGGACAAATTTGATGCCGGCGTAACAGGAAGAGAGGTACATCTTTTCCAAGAAAATGGCGATACTGAATTGGCCATTGTAGGACTTTCAGGAGCTCTACTGGGGCCTGAATTAAGGAGGGAGCTTTTCTCACCATCCGGTTGGTTACCTTTTTTCTTGAAGCTTAAACCCCGGAAGAGGCCGCCTGATAGCGAGCTACCCTTAGAGGAACCTTGAGACTGTAGTAAACCCTTTCCGCTACGGCTACTGCCAAAACCTGCAGGCCTTGGGGGTATCTGAAGTGATATATCCGGGCGCCTCCCGGGAGGTTCTGGTTCGGTGCCTTCTTCCTTTACTGTCTTCAGATTTTGGAGACCACCCTACATCATAACATCTAACACTACTTGTCATTTGGTCTATAAGCTTTCATAAGATTTCTTATATCAATGTAAAATTTTTAATAAAAAGACACTTTTTTTTCACAAAAACAACCCAAATGGCTGTAAAGATGGAGGGATTTTCTGGTAATACTCCGGGGTTTTTAACCGTTATTTAAATCAGTCCAGATCTGCAATAATTACAAAAAGTAACAGAAAAGCAGTTTGCAGAACACAATCAAGATCTGCAAAATACTAATAAAGGAGGGCAAAAGAGAATGTAACAGTTTGGTATCTGAAATCCAAAAAATCACCAAAAGTCCCAACTCTAATTTAAAAAAGCGGCACACGAAATAAATATTCTTAGAAAAAGTGGGAGGAAATAAACAGACAAAAAAAGACCACCCACTTGATATCTTGAGCTAAAGAATGAAAATCAAAGTTCAAATCTTGCATTTTGTCCACAAAAAAGTTCAAATCTTGCAAGAAGAAAGCATAAGTTGCATCCAAATAGGTACAGAAACAGTAAACGCAAACATGGAAACATAATAAAACAGTAAAAAGGTGGGGTAGTTGAGATACAAACCTGAGGGGGAGGAGGAGGAGGAGGAGGAGGAGGAGGAGGAGATTCTACAGCTCCATTGGAGACTGATTGAGCTGCTTGCATTGTTATTTTTTAGGCCCCTCCCCAAGAAAAAAACCCAGAAAACAGAAAAAGAGTGGCAAATCTGACAGAGCGAGGAATGAAAAATTTGTTAAGGAATTTGGAAAGTGGAAAGTTTTTATTACTTTATTGTATTGGTGAGAAAAAAAACATGGAATTATTGGGAGGGAGGGACTGGGAGGACGCTGGTCTGGTCCGGTTTGCGTAGGAAGGATGACGACAAGTTTTGTTTGAGAATGTTTCGTCTCGTTGCCGCATTCACTTCCCCCACTCGCGCCCTTCTTGGTAAACTTTCTTACTCGCTGCTTCATAAAAACATTATTTCAACGCTTCTATGAAGCTCAATTTTCTATTAAGCACAAGTCAATCTTTGATAAGGAAGTATGCAGTGTAGAAAGATCAGGTAGGAATAGGATTCCTCGCGGAAGATGAGTAAGTTCCATACATTTTAAGGGAAGACGGACTGAGCCATACTGATATATATATATATATATATATATATATATATATATATATATATATATATATTTTAACAGAAGATGATATTATCTACACTAAAAAGTGACGATGAGTTCACCCTCACAATGAGCTAGCAATAATATCGTCCAAATTTGCCTTAGGCGAAAATCGAACCTAATACCTCTTACTTACAAGTGAAGAAGAATACCATTAAATCATAGTACTAAGTAGGTTGAATGCTATTGAGAATAATAAGATTGTTTCAATTTCATAGTTGGTTATATTATTAAGGGACTTTTTTTTCTTTTTTTTTAAGTAGTTATGTTTGTTGTGATACTAGACTTTTGTCTTGTATTTGAAATAATTTATTAGAAACTAAACAATCATTTTATTTTTCAAAGCATGAATATATATATATATATATATATATATGAATCCTTTAACAAGAGGGATTCTCATTTTTTTTTAAATAGGGACATCATCTTGACCGTTAAATTTGACTTTAATGAAATTGTGTGGCCTGTGATTTAATCTCAACCACACAATTTCATTAAAGCCAATCCAACGGTTAAGAGGGTGTCCTCAATTTTTTTTTGAAAAATGGGGATCCCTCTTGTTAAGGGATTCCTATATATATATTTGTGAATAGTACTTGCTCTTGTCTTTGCCATTGGCCTTTTCAAAATAATAGAGTTACACAAAGACAAGTATTATTCGGAGTGAACAAGGACAACTTATATGCCTTTGCCTCTGCCTTCTACCAACTGATGGAAAAGTTCTTAAGAATTTCACATACATAAATATATATATACATACATATATATATATATATATATATATATAGACACACGTATATTGTGATATCCATATAATTATACAATTCTAAAATTTTACAGATCAGTACTCAACTGTGTTGGTTGAGCTCAAAGTGGCAAAAGCAATTTGGAAATGATATTCCCTTGCCCACTCATGTTTGTATTTTACCTTTAAGTTGAGTAAATCAAATGAAATCAAGAGACGTGATATAAGTAAGGCATGCAACACCTCATTTTTGTACCCCTTTTTGTTTCACCAAGTGAGAGGATACCATACATTTTTGCTCATCACCTTCCAAGTGGTGAGCATTACCATTATTTCAAAGTTGTGATACATTTTTGCTCACCACCTTACTTATTACTATTGATGAGTTTAATTTTGAGATTTATATATATTCACTGTATAGATCTTAAAATTCAAATACATCAAGCAAACAGTAATACATAAAGTGACGAATGTTACCAACATCATTTAAGAGTAGTGAACGAAAATATTCTTGTAAAGTATAGAGCAAAGCAATCTACTTGTATACATGAGATGATGACAAATAACCTACTTGTGGTTGTGTGGGGCCCTTCCCATTGAATATTTAGCATCGTCATCATCAAAGACAAACCAAAAAGAGAAAGGGGAAGCACAAAGGAAAGGATCCTTCCAGGGAAGCTACGAGCCTACGAACCTCTGTCCTCCGCGACTTATGATTATTATGGTATCAGATTCTTTTTCTTTTCATATCAAACTTTATATTTACGTGTACATTGAATAATAGTTGATCTTTTGTTATAGTTTCGTATTGAACTTCATATGTGTGCTACATTGAATAAAGGTTTACCTTTCGAAGACGGGGAGATTTGAGAGAGATGACGTCAAATTCAAACGCTCTCTATAGATATTGGTTTTTGATGTTAAGCATTAATAAGTGGCGATGAACAATAAGAAAATATCACAAGTGTTACAACAAATAATATAGATTATGTGGTTTTGAGGTCAAGCCAAATAAATTATGATTTGGTTAGTGTAAGTTTTATTGTAAGCAATATCACTACTCTAATCATATTACACTTGATATCGTGCTACGGTGGTGAAGCGGGCTCGAGAAGTAGTCCGTCCCTGGCCGGGATGTGACACCTGTAGCCCAAAACACAAGCCCATCTTCGAAGTTGTCCAGTCCAAACTCGAATAGACGGAGAAATTCGCCACTTTCGCGGCCGGAGAGAGTCTCAGCCTCCCAGAGCTCCACCTACTGTTTAGACTTCAGCCATGTAATATCTAGCTCTCGTTCTTACCTTGTAATTCTTTAAGCGAAAGCATGCCCTGATTATAATATGTATTATATATACATAGTGGTTGCTGAAATTGAAGTTTTGATTTCTTGTTTATGTATAGTGGAAAATGAAGTTTGTGGATTGGTATTTGAAGATCGCATTTGGGTCGGCTCTGATTGGAGCGTCCATGGAGCTTTTCATGATCGAGATCGGCTTCTGTGTGAGAACTCTCCATTTCATCTTTACCCTTGTCTTTCTTTCTTCTGATTATGCACCTGCTGTGTTTTTTTTTTTATGTGACACAATTGATGGAGCAATATTGCAAATAATTGTTCAAAATTTGTACTTTGTTGTTTTGTAAATTAGATTATAGTTTGTCAGATAAGAAAACAGAGTTGCAGTAGGAAATTGTGAAAAGGGCTTAGACAACATTTCATGTGGGCTTTCATTGTTGGATACAAACATATCATTTGTGTTGGTTGAACTCAACTTAGATGAGACTTCACATTCACTCGGATTTTATCGAATTTTGAACCATTTCAATTGGAGTTTGTGTGCAAACGTAACCAATTACCGGTTGTTATGCTGGTTACTCCCCAAGTGGTTTCGAGGATTGAAAGATTTAGAGTTTGATCATTGGGAACAATTGTCTTGACTAAATATTTCCTTTGATCTGTCTTGCTCCACATTTGAACTGATATTGGAGGTGCCCTTTGAGTTTTACAATGGTTGGGCCATCTAAGTTGTTCCTTTGCTCCCACCGCCCTCTAACTTCGGGTCTCCACTACGCTAAGTTGTTCCTTTTTGTTTTCTGCAAAAAGCCTCCAATCTGTAGTGGCCACTCTTTACAGAAGATAAGTTACTTTCATATGTGGACATTTTGTCTAAAACTGCTCTTTCACTTGTTTGGAAATCTGCAATTTGTTTGCTTAATAGAGTTTCTCATTACTGTTTCAATTTTAGGAGATTTTATTTGCTGATTTGTTGCGTGCTTTCTAGCTTTACTTATGGACATCTTGATCTTGTTGACATTCACAGTTTCTCGCAAACTCTAATTCACTATCTTGTTTTCTTTGTTTTCTTATTCAACTTCTGGCTGGGTCATGATTCTAAACCATTTTTATTGAGGGTGTTAGCTGCCTTGTTTTGTTTCAAATAATCCATTAGAGTTACATATCACATATATTATTCTATGGACTTGGCCATTTCTTTCCATGATTGACTGATTTTACTAATATATTTGTTTACAAAATTTGGATGATAGTTTGATAGTATTAGAATATGTTTATTGACTCGGCTTGAACTAAGCATGGAAAGTATAACAACAGAACATCTGATTTATGAGAATTTTAACTCTCCAAACTGCACCTACGGTTTACTTGCTAGTTACATTATCTAACTGCTGAAGATTTTCTGTAAACAAGTTCGGTTTATTAAAAACTAAACAGTTTTTTTGTGTGGCTTTGCAGGAAGAAGATAACAGTACTAGCAGGAGATCAATTGAGAAATACTGTAAAAGATGACATTGTTTCTTTTAGTTGAACAACGTGAGAGGTGACCTTGATCATCCCGAAAATTATTTCATTCCTTCGATTTATATAACTTAACTTATATCGTTCTTGTCTTGGGGAACATGATCAACAGTTTTGAAAGAATATGAATGTAGCCATTTTGGTTGGTTCTTGTACGCATCTATAGTTACGAACGAATACACTTGAGAAAATTTATGTTACTCTTGTTTTGTCTCTTCGCTCTCTATGTGCCATGGCTACAAAACTAAAACCTTGCTGCCAAAATACATGCATCAAGCATCCCGTTGCATAGCAAATTCAGGGTGTTCTAGTAGACCAAAACTTGTCCCTTCCATTCCGGTTGTATCCTACCAGTCTATCTTTCTTGTAACGACCCGTCCTCAAATATTACGGTTTTTATAATTTTAAACGTGATTTTACGAAAATGCCCTTTGAGGCAAAAATGTTGACTTTTGTTGACTGTCTTGTCATGTCACGTAAGATTCGTTTTTTTGGCTATCCTTGTAGTACAAAATTCGAAACGATAAGGGTATTTTGGTAATTTTATGTCCCACGAGATATTTTTCCGTTTCATCTTTTCTTACTTTGTTTGGTGTGCCCGTGGGGTCCACACCTCACTTCTCTTCTTCCCCGTGTTCTCCCTCCCTGATTCTCTCTTTGGAACTATCTCTTTATCTTTTTCTCTATCTTTCTTTGATCCTCCTCGGGAAACTCTTTCCCCTTCTCCAAGCAACACCCACACGCATGTAGACCACCAACCTTCTTTCTCTATTCTCCTTCATCCCTCTTGAACCTTCTTGCATATCTCGTTCCTCTTCTCCCTCTGTAAGTGCAGAGACTTACCACCGTTGTCGACGAATTCGGCGAGTTCCACCACCTCTGATTAGGTGAGCCTCGGGAATACTCTAAATCTTATACATTCGTCTTCGTAGTTCGATTTTCAGCATGTTTGTGTGTTTTGGATTGGTTTTATGACAAAAAATAACACGGGGAAACTAATTCCTAGATTCCAGCGAAGTTCGAAGGTTTCAAACCTTTTTTCTGCCAAGTCAGGCCACGACGAGTGACCACGACAGTATAATCTTACTTCTTATCTCCCTAGCTTCAATTTGACTATTTATACGCTGAAAATGGTTGAGTTTTGACCTTGATCGGAGCTCGAGAAAATTTCTCCAGTTTCTGGCCTTTTTCTACTTTTGGCTCCGGTAGTGCAACCAATGAGCCCAATCGGGTCGACTCGTAACCCAAACCAAGCCCAATCCAAAATCAGCCCAAACCTTTGGCCCATGTAACCCAAGCCCTTGGCCCAACCCAACAGCTTGACCAAGCCCATATCTGACTCGATTTAAACCCAAGCCCAGTTTCCATGGTCGATGCATAGGTGCGTATGGCCTATGGAGCATATGCGCCTCCCCCTGGGGTAACGTGTTCCGCTGCCGTCCACAGCGGCGCCAGCTAATATTTTGGTGGCCCGTCTCGGCACGTGCAGTGGCGACAGGTTTTTCGACATGCCGAATTTGAATCTGCTGTTCACTTTTCCAAATTATGTCATTTTAGTAGAGTTTTATTAAATGGCCTCTATTTGTGTTTAGGTTCGTCGGTGGGAAGTGACACCGTCCTTTCTAGCTCGAGTGGCTCTCGGGCAACAAAATATCTATGAGTGGACCTCTTCTTAACTTGCATGTTTTTTTTATTGTATTTTATAAAATATTAGGCTTGCATTCACGAAAAGCATGATTTCATGATTTTATGTTTTATGCATTATTTATGATTTATCGAATTTACGTTTTACGGAAGGTTATGAATCATTGGATTTTCGTATATAAAATTCTACGGATTTACGAATATATTTTGTTTGTACCATACTTGACCAATCTCGAAACTACTGAGCACCGGTCAACGTTATACCGTCAAGGACCCAGAAGAGTTTCCCTCTAACCAGGAGGCCAATCACAGTACGACACGTGTCGACATCAAAAGCCAATCATATCGTGACACGTGTCAACATCATAAGCCAATCATAACACGACACGTGTCAATGTCAGAATGAAACTAGAAACTCTCTTCTATAAATAGAGATCATTCTCTCACAATATATCCTAATGTCATTTGTACTAAATCATTCACTAGTACTCACTAAAGGAGAGCTTGAACCTATGTACTTGTGTAAACTTTTCACAATTAATGAGAACTCATCTACTCCGTGGACGTAGCCAATCTGGGTGAACCATGTACATCTTGTGTTTGCTTCCCTATCTCTATCCATTTACATACTTATCCATACTAGTGACCGGAGCAATCTAGCGAAGGTCACAAACTTAACACTTTATGTTGTATCAAAGTCCTCACTGATTTTGTGCATCAACATTTAGCGCCGTCTGTGGGAAATGACACTTATTCCTACTATCTTCAGCTTTGTCAAGGTGGTTTCCACCATTCGTACACTCTCTTTTGACCAGGCATCGCTCTCCAACATGGGGAGCGAAGGAAGCCACAACGCATAGAATGACACCCCTCTTGCACCTAGTGCGAAGCAACGAAAGAAGGAAGGAAAGAAGGTTGCTCTTCAAGCTAAAGTCGATGAGCTAGAAGCTCAGAACAATAAGATAGCAATGAAGAATGAGGTCCTCCAAGAGCAGTATGAGAAGCTCTTTGAGACACTCCACAAAACTAGGCGTCCCCTCCACATATGCTCGAAGATCAATGACCCAAGGGTTTCTGAAAGACTCAGTCCCATCCCACGACCCAGGTTAGCTGCCAATCTAGAGAAGGAACAACAGGTCCCAGAGGAACATGAAGGTACAAAGGACTCTGAGGTATTCTGACAGACTCGTCCTAGAAGTCAGTACGGCGAGTCCAAGGAAAAACCATACGCTTTTGCTCAAACTTTCCTACTTCCAAGAGGTAATGGAGACTTACGAAAGAAAATTTCAGTGGTACATGACTCCACTCAGGACTCATTTGTCCTATAGCTCATTGAGGAAGTAAACAAGTTGAAGGCCAAACGTCAGGCTGAGATACCTAACTGGAACCAACCCAGGCCTGGCCCTCTCACAAGGAGGATCCTCGACACCCACATTCAAGCGAAGACAAAACAAAAGCTTGGTTTACAACTCTATACTGGAAGGGAGGACCCAATTGAACACATTAACCTCTTTGAGTCCACCATGGCATATCGGATGCACACCGACGAAGAGCAATGTCTTCTCTTCCCCTCTATCCTCTCTGGCGGAGCTCTAAACTGGTATTACCGTCTTCCACCTGAAACAGTAGACTCATTTGAGGAACTGAGGAAACTGTTTGTCTCTCAACACATCTTCCAGACCGATCACTTGCATTCTGCAGATGACTTGTACACTATTTGCCAGAAGCCGGACGAGTCATTACGAGAGTATGCCGGTCGCTTCAGCCATGAGTATTCTCGCTGCGTTGAGGCAGATGACAAGACCGCCCTCAAGGCCTACGTGATTGTTTCTTCAAGTACATGATCAATGCCAACACTTGGAAGACTTACTCTGAGGTGATGGCACAGGTTTACAACCATGCATCCGCCGAAGCAAGCACATACCAAGGGAACCCTCATATGGTTAACCCTTATCAACAAGTGGGAAGTGGAAGTCAAGTTCTACCAAGTGAGGAGATCTTGGCCATTCAGACACCCATTGCATCATCTCCTGCCTCATTTAGCTACTCGTTAAGTCATCAAACACATCTATCTTTTGGTAAGAGGAATGATTTTTACTCTCAGCAAGCCCATTACAACAAGAGGTATAAAAGTTCGTATCAAGACAACCAGAGGTGAACGTACCGTCGACTATTATGACTATGGAGCCAAGCCTCACTCTTTCAAAGTGGAGGACTAGGTACTGAATGAAATGCTATTATAAGAAGGCATACACATTACAAATGTTTTGACTCTCAACTGCTTGAGATCTTTTGTCACACAAGCCATTCGGCAAATATTTAAAGAAAAAGGAATTCAAACAACTTCTTCTGAGTCTTTTGCGTTCCTAGCATTGGAACATTTGGTCTACGCTGACCTACCCTTTTACTCCAACTTAAAGCTTCAACATGCGTACTTTGACACAAAGTATATGATACTAAGGGTTACAACCAACATGGTTCACATATCAAAAGCATGGATCCCTTCATGCATAGCAAAACATTCATAAGCATCACTCATATCAATCAACATAAACATCATACATTCCAACACATTCATACATAAACATAATACATTCCAACACATTCATACATAAACATCATACACATCCATACATAAGCCAACTGTGCTTCGAAAGGGTTCAGCATACTTTGTGTCATTCGACACTTGCTACAATGTGCCTAGACACCTTACCCTTATTCTCACCAACCAGGTGATGAAATGTAAAGAAGGAACTCATCTTCATGCCACCAACCAGGTGATGAAATGTACAACCCGTACTCTAATATCATTTGGCAACTTGCCATTCATGCCACCAACCAGGTGAAGAAGGAACTCATCCTCGTGCCACCAACCAGGTGATGAAATGTGATGAAAGGTGATGAAGGAACTCACATTCGTACCACCAACCAAGTGATTGAAGCAACTCACCATTCATTCCACATACCAGAAGATGAGTGTTACAACTTGTACATGTGAACTCCTAGCATTCAAAAATAATAAAAAACCCTCAAGCTTGGCAACTCAACTAGGGGAGCACTTATGCCCAACAAGAGTTATTGTCACCAACAAAGTCTTATTGCAAGCCAACAACAACTTCAGTGCATGGCATACGAAGATTAAACTATTCAGCCCTCTTGCATCTACTTCAGACATTTCCTCTCTGTAACAATGCAAACACTACAACTCGTAGAAAGCTTCACACACTCTTGATCAAGACAATGTGAAGCAAAACCAATTTATGGTGCCAACAAAAGCTTCATCAATGGAGGGCAACCACAATTCTCAAAATCTTCACACTCTTGATTAAGACAGTGTGAAGCAAAACCAATTTATGGTGCCAACAAAAGCTTCATCAATGGAGGGTAACCACAATTCTCAAAAGCTTCACACACTATTGATCAAGACAGTGTGAAGCAAAACCAATTTATGGTGCCAACAAGAGCTTCATCAATGGAAGGCAACCACAATTCTCAAAAGCTTCACACACTCTTAATCAAGACAGTGTGAAGCAAAACCAATTTATGGTGCCAACAAGAGCTTCATCAAAGGAGTTCAACCACAATTCTCAAAAGCTTCACACACTCTTGATCAAGACAGTGTGAAGCAAAACCAATTTATGGTGCCAACAAGAGCTTCATCAATGGAAGGCAACCACAATTCTCAAAAGCTTCACACACTCTTGATCAAGACAGTGTGAAGCAAAACCAATTTATGGTGCCAACAAAAGCTTTAACTCCAAAGCGTCACCAACAAAAGCTTCATCAATAGAGGACAACTACAAATTCTCAAAAGCTTCACACTATCTTGATCAAGATAGTGTGAAGCAAAATCAATTCATGGTACCCAACAAAAGCTTCAACTTTAAAGCTTCACCAACAAAATCTTCATCAATGGAGGACAACTACAAATTCTCAAAAGCTTCACACTATCTTGATCAAGATAGTGTGAAGCAAAATCAATTCATGGTACCCAACAAAAGCTTCACCCATAAAAGCCTCACCAACAAAAGCTTCATCAATGGATGACAACTACAAATTCTTAAAAGCTTCACACTATCTTGATCAAGATAGTGTGAAGCAAAATCAATTCATGGTACTCAACAAAAGCTTCAACTCCAAAGTTTCACCTACAAAGCTTCAACTCCAAAGCTTCACCTACAAAGCTTCACCTACAAAAGCTTCACCCACAATAGCTTCACCTACAAAAGCTTAAAGCTTCACCCACCACAAAAACTTCACCCATAAAAGCTTCACCCACAAAAGCGTCCCCCACCACAAAAGCTTCACCCACAAAAGCTTCCCCCACCACAAAAGCTTCACCCACAAAAGCTTTACCCATAAAAGCTTCACCAACAAAAGCTTCACCCACCACAAAAGCTTCACCCACAAAAGCTTCACCTACAAAGCTTCAACACAAAAGCTTCACCTACAAAGGCTTCACACTATCTTGATCAAGATAATGTGAAGCAAAATCAATTCATGGTACCTAACAAAGCTTCAACCTACAAAGCTTCACCTACAAAGCTTCAACACCAAAGCTTCACCTACAAAGCTTTAAAAAAAAATATATATATATATATATATTTTTTTTTTTTTCGGAAATTTGAAAATTCAAAAATTCGAAAATTAAAAAATTCGAAAAAAAAAATCGAAAAAACAATTTCAAAAAAAAAATTGCCTAGGCTTTCTCTTCTTTGGGCCTAACAACTTTCATAACAAATATATATGAAGGAGTTTTGGGCTACCACTTAGAAAGGAAATGCCTCATTCGTCAACTCCCTCGACCGGAGACTTGGGGGACTCCTACCATATGCTACTGCACCTTAATACTCGGAAGTCTCACGACCACTCAGTGACTTGGATTTTTCAAGTCTCCAAACAAGAGGTTTTCCTCACTCGGGAAATTAAGGGAGCACTACCTCAACCTACATGCTTCACTCACAAAGCTTCAACATACAAGCTTCAACAAAATGAAAAATTCAAAGAACTTAGTGAAGAAGGCCTTGGTGTATTTAACACAATACGTTGAAATGAAGCAAAGCTGGTTTATTGATATCTTCGATAAGTTACAAATATGTACATATACATTAATCAAAATAAACAAACAAGAGCGAGCCATCACAAAGGTTGCTCGGGAGAAGTCTCAACAGTCGGCAGAGCCCCAGAAAGATAAGGCACCAGAGGGTGATTATTCGGAGCCTCAGTACTAGGCAGAACCCCAGAAGGAGGAGGCACCGAAAGTTGATCATTTGGAGCTTCATTACGCGGTACAGCCCCAGAAGACGAAGGCAATAAATGCCTTTGGAACAAACCCACAAACCTCTGATGATCAAGTAAAATCTGACCATCAGATTCCTGCAGCTGGTCGAGCTTCCTCTTCATGTTTGTAGCATAGTCATGTGCGAGCCTGTGCAACTGTTTATTCTCATGCTTGAGCCCTCTAATCTCTTGTTTGAGACTTATCACTTCAGCCGCTAATGATTCAACTTGGCGGGTTCGAGCAAATAGACGTTGGGCCATATTAGACACAGAACCTGCACACTGAACACTGAGAGCCAGAGAATCCTTAACAGCCAACTCATCAAACCATTTGGAAAGTAGTCTGTTATCTTTGGGAGTGAGAAGGTTCCTGGCCACCACCGCAGCAGTCATATCATTCTTCATCACAGAGTCCCCAACGGTAAGAGAACCAGTAGGGGATAAGAATGATGGGCGCCATATGTTGTCTTGAGAAGGCATGGTTGCCTTTTCACCAAAGTTCAAGTCAAAACGACGGTCGAATGTGCCAGACATTCTCAGAAATGATGAAGGAGAAATGAGGTGCAATAAATCTCTAAAGTAAGGGGAAAATTCCTACAAGCAATAACTCTCTGAATGTACTTTTTGCACACAATTGGTGCCTTTATAAAAGAAAGGGCAACATGGATGTTGGTTTAAAAATCGAAAAGGCACAATTCTCCGAATTTCGAAGAGGTACCACTTTCCACACGCAACATCAACTCCTCGGGTACCACAGATAACTCTGCCAAAGATCTCTGACAAAGTTTAGACACATAAATTTTGAAGGTCCAGCTACCATACCCTACTATTACCCATAAGGGTAAAGGAACAGCACCACTGCTTGATAACTAGAAAGTCCCAATGTGTGTTAACCTCTGTGCTCCATGGCAAGGCAGACTGGTAAAAATGCCCAACCTTTACTCACATTCGAGAAAACACTCCCAACAAGATTGCTTGCTCAAAAATCAAAGAGGCACCACTCTCCGAATCTCGAGAGCCAGACTCCCAACAAGATTACTTTCTCAAAAATCGAAGAGACACTGCTCTCCGAATCTCAAGAGCCAGACTCCCAACAGGATTACTTTCTCAAAAATCGAAGAGACACTACTCTCCGAATCTCAAGAGTCAGACTCCCAACAGGATTGCTTGTTCGAAAATCGAAGAGGCACCGCTCTCCGAACTTCGAGAGCCGGATTTCCTTGGATAAAGCTTGTCTGCAATCTTCACACACAATATCAGCTTTCTAGATACCACAAACCACTTTTTCAAAGCGCTCTGACAAAGTTAAAACATGTGAAGCTTGCAGCTCCCACTATATTGCTATGACCAAGAAGGGTAAAGGAATAGCATTATTACTTGCTCAAAAATCGAAGAGACACCATCTTCCGAATCTCGAGAGCCAGACTCCTAACATGATTACTATCTCAAAAAATCGAAGAGGCACCGCTTTCCGAATCTCAAGAGCCAAACTCCCAATAGGATTGCTTTCTCAAAAATTGAAAAAGCATCGTTCTCCGAATCTCGAGAGCCAGATCCCCGACAGGATTGCTTGTTCGAAAATCGAAGAGGCACCGCTCTCCGAACTTCGAGAGCCGGATTTCCTTGGATAAAGCTTGTCTGCAATCTTCACACACAATATCAACTTTCTAGATACCACAAACCACTTTTTCAAAGCGCTCTGACAAAGTTAAAACATGTGAAGCTTGCAGCTCCCACTATATTGCTATGACCAAGAAGGGTAAAGGAATAGCATTATTACTTGCTCAAAAATCGAAGAGACACCACCTTCCGAATCTCGAGAGCCAGACTTCCAACAGGATTACTATCTCAAAAAATCAAAGAGGCACCGCTTTCCGAATCTCAAGAGCCAGACTCCCAATAGGATTGCTTTCTCAAAAATTGAAAAGGCACCGATCTCTGAATCTCGAGAGCCAGATCCCCAACAGGATTGCTTGTTCGAAAACCGAAGAGGCATCACTCTCCGAACTTCGAGAGCCAGATTTCCTTGGATAAAGCTTGTCTGCAATCTTCACACGCAACATCAGCTTTCCAGATACCACATACCACTTTTTCAAAGTGCTCTGACAAAGTTAAAACACGTGAAGCTTGCTGCTCCCACTACATTGCTACGACCAAGAAGGGTAAAGGAATAGTATTACTACTTGTTGTTAGGGAGACTCCTATATATGTCGACCTCCATCCTCCACGGACAGGCAGACCTGCAAAAATGCTCAACCCTTCCTCATATCTAAGAGGGCACTCCCAACGAAGCCTCTCGAAATACTCATCTTTCTTCCCCCCCCAATAATACCTATGCAAACCAGCCACACCAGAGCAAGAGTATCTTATATCATCAGGGTCAAAAGCAAGAGTATCCCATATCATGCTTTTTCCCTGTCTTTTCCTTTGCCTTTGTTCTTACCTGTAAGACAAGGAGAAAGAGAGCAATCAGTCAGCACTTGGAATCAAGCTTCCAGTCAGGAACTGACTGCCTGGAACCCCTTGCCTGATTACTTACCTGGCATTGCTCTCGAGTACTCATCTTCAACATCTTATGCTTCCAGTAAAGATACCACATCTGCCTGAGGAACAGATAGGGCAAGGGAGAAGGATACAAGGAAGCATGTGGAGACAAGCGCAACAGAACACGTGCCGATTCATCTATTACTTCGTCAACAGCAAAAGTATCCAATATCATCAAGGTCGAACGCACTCTTGATTTGATGGACTTGTTTTGACCCTCAAATTCTTGAGTCGGCCTTATACTCTGAAGGAAACCAGAAAACCCTCCAGCCCAGTTCAAGAATAAGCTTATGGAAAGTTACTTCTTCAAAAGCAAAAGTATGTCATATCATCTCTTCTCCATTTGCTTCTCCTTATCCTTGTTGTTGTTTACGACACAAGGAGAAGGAGAACAATCAACCAGAAGTTGAAGTCGAACCTCCGATCCAGGTTGCTTGCTTGGAAGTCTGATTGCTTACCTTATCTGTTACCTCTTTCTGCAAATCTCCTAGCTCGGCGACTTGGGGGACTCATACTATAGGGTTTTGTATCGCACTTGACCAAGCCCGAAATTACAAGTAAGCTTCAAGTGAAATTGATACATTACCTTGTGCATCTTCATCAGTTAAAGATACCACCCCTGGATAGAGGAAAAGTACTTCCAGAGAACATGTCACATCTACGTATGAGACAGATAAGGCAAGTGAAAATGATACCACACTTCGGTACTTAGAAGTTTCGTGATTACTCAATGGCTGGGATCTTGCAAGTCCCCAACCGAGAAACTTCCCTTACTCGGGAACTTAGGGGAGCATTGTTTGTACCATACTTGACCAATCCCGAAACTACTGAGCACCAGTCAATGTTATACCGTCAAGAACCCAAAAGAGTTTCCTTCCAACTAGGAGGCCAATCACAGCGCGACACATGTCGACATCAGAAGCCAATCATAGCGCGACACGTGTCAACATCAGAAGCCAATCACAACACGACACGTGTCAATGTCAGAATGAAACTTGAAACTCTCTTCTATAAATAGAGATCATTCTCTCACAATATTTCCTAATGTCATTTGTACTAAATCATTCACTAGTACTCACTAAAGGAGAGCTTAAACCTATGTACTTGTGTAAACCCTTCACAATTAATGAGAACTCCTCTACTCCGTGGACGTAGCCAATCTGGGTGAATCATGTACATCTTGTGTTTGCTTCCTTATCTCTATCCATTTACATACTTATCCATACTAGTGACCGGAGTAATCTAGCGAAGGTCACAAACTTAACACTTTCTGTTGTACCAAAGTCCTCACTGATTTTGTGCATCAACATATTTTATTATGGATTTATGAGATGAGGCTTTGAGCTTTTGAGCTCCGATGATTTGATATGAGATTTTGAGATATATTTTCGGTGCTTATCTAATGGGTTATCATACAACACATACACATAACGGAGTATGTAGACGTCTATGGCCATAGGACACAATTGATAAGATTTATGACATATTCCCAGCTTCACTAGCCAGGGGCTAGTGTCGGTGTGTTATGTGTGTATGTGTGTATATATATATATATATATATATATATATATATATATATATGTATGTATATTTCTTATTTGGCGTAGCCTAGAGTCGTACAGCTTCACCTTCAGGTGATGGACCCCTATTTTCTTCTCTGGCATAACCCAGAGTCGTACAGATTCACCTTCGGGTGATGGACCCCTATTTCTTTCACTAGCGTAACCCGATGTCGTACAGCTTCACCTTTGGTGATGGTTATGCCTTCGGGCCACTATGATACCCCTAATTGAGTACATCATTGATGAGATTTACAGATTTACCTTCCGGTGGCGATATCAACATTATTGAGCATTATTTTACACGTACATGTTTTATGAATGTTTTCATGACATGCTAGAGTTTTCAGAAAACCTACTATGTAGTACTATATATGTGTTTTCAAAACAGGAGGTTAGTATGTTTAGAAAGAAAATGGTTTTCTTATTATTAATATTAGAATTATAAACTTTGGTCCACTCACCCTTTGTTTTGCACCCCCTTCAGGAGTTAGAGTCGAGGCATACAATCCCTGCGTCAGGGCACTTCCGCATAGGTATCTTCGAGTTTTCTCAAAGTAGAAACCACTCTTTTGTTCGTATCATTTTATATTAATTCTTTCACATTATTCTTAATTAGTTGTATGCTTTGAACACGTTCCTGCAATTGCATACTTCATTGTATTCAAATTTACATATTTTATTTACGTTCGTTCCTTCTTTCTAATTTGCATGCATGTTGAAATAGCTTCGTCACTCTTGGGTGTCAGCCAGCACGTGCCTACCCTAGTATATAGGGATATTGGGGTCGGGGCGTGTCATTTCTCCTCGTGTGACTTAATTCCGAAGCATTGAAATTAGAAAAATGAGTGGCTAAAATTGTCTAATACTCTCTAATCCATGTTCTCTTGCTAACCACAAAATTAAAATTTAAAAAGCCACACTTTTTGGGGAACAAGGGATTTGAAGCCATACTTGCTCTCTTGTGGATGCAAGCAACGACACATCCTCAACTAAAACCAATATCTCAAAAAATCACAAATTTGAAACACTCCAATATTTGTCGGTAAAACCCACATTAAAGGTTGGTGAAAACGATTATGAGGGATTTAGTTCAAGATTTCAAGTGTCTTTGCTAGTGCGTTTTCAATAATTACAGTATTGCTTTTGTGCAAATGATGATTAGCATTTGAGGAAAGTAGATCTAATCACAAAATGAAAAGTAAAATTTGGGGATTTAAAACCCATTTAGAATGATAATCAAGTACACGAGTGCTTCATTCCCTTGCTTTATTAGTGCTTCAATTGTGTTGGTTAACCATTTGAGAGATACTTTATACTGTTGTTACCCTAGCAGTGGATTGCACCGACAAGACGGATCAATTCCTTACTAATCAACACCGATAATTTTTCATAACTTGCATATTGGCATAATATGTGTGAGGAGCACAAAAGGGATCAGTATAATTAGTTACTGAAAGTCATACATTATATATATATATTATAATTTATCAAACTTTTGAGGCAATTCTTTCATTTCTTGATATAATTAATAGTGAAACCATTCATTATATTGTAAAGCGTATATAACAGTATTAACTTCCCGAACATGAAATTTGTACTGTGTCTAGATTCTTGTGAGGAAGATAAATAGCAAGGTACTTTGAAAAGATGGAGTGGATGGATGACATAAACCCACCACGAAATTGGAATGACAAGCAAGAATTAACCTACCACATTTTGACCAAATAGGAGTGACGAGTGCGTTTTGTCACTATTGCATCAACAAACAGGAAAAGGAAAACGTTTTAACCACAGCCCTAGCTATAAAAAAAAAACTAATCAAGATCAAAACCCACCTAATTAAACCACCACAAAGTTAACTAATTTCAATAAAATAGTAGCGGTGAAGATTATGGCTTGCAAAGAGGGTAATTTTGTTGATGTGTCTTGTTTCTTTTTGTTTGAAGGAAGTGCAGATTCAGAGGCAGCAGATCATCAGACTACTGCTCCTCTCAGAGCTAACAACACTAACACAGCAGTGGTACTACTTGAAGATGATAAGGATGCAGAGTCATGTAGCTCTGGTACATTTGGTGTTTGCGTTCATAATTACTCTAAGGATCGCGTAGAAGATCAGCGTCCGCCACAGAGTTGGGGTCGTAGCATGGTGTGGCTGCAGTACTCAGATGGAGCAGCCAAAGGATATGAGGAAGAAGAAGTGGAATCAAAGCTGGTTGGTGTACTTGGCAACATGGATGAAATGGAGGATAGCCTCTTTTGGAAAACTTGCATGGCAGTAGGGTACCCATGAATATTTTATGAATTTAAGTGTTGTTTTTTTAAATAGAGAAAATGTCACGGGATATGTTTATACTACTTATTTTGATGCATGTCATATGTGCGGGCGTTAGTATTACAGTTTAATGTATTTTTTTTTTCATTTGTATGTGAGAGATCTTAGGTTCGACTCTTATGGATAACGAGTTCGATATCTAATTGTAGCTGGCTCATTGTGTGACTTAGTTCAAATTTCCCCACTAATGTTGTTGTATCAGAAAGGAAAAAAAAAGAAAGACAAAGATCAATGTGTACATAGTTTGTGTTGTGAGTAGAGTGAGAGTCTGGATTCTTGCTCTGACCTATCGTCAAAAGAAGGCACGAGAAAGATTAATATTGGAAATGATAAATTTTTGCAGTTGTGGGTAGAGTGAGAGCACTACTACAAATTTTTACATACATGACGCATTTTATGGGTCATGTTAAAAGTTTAATGACACAAGGGTTTAGCGTCATCTTTGTGGGTGTCATTAAAGATATTTTTAATGACGTTGAAAGAATGTCATGTATTACTTTTAAGGACGCCTAACAAGCGTCATTGAATTAAGAACTTGTGTCATCTATTACCATTTAAGACACGAAATAAGTGTCATAAACATAGGAATAAGCGTCATGATATACTAATCATGACATACACACAGTGTCATGTATAGCTTTTAGAGACACCTAACAAGCGTCATTGAATTAAAAACGCGTGTCATCTATTTCAATTTGAGATGCAGAATATGTGTCATAAACAGAGGAATGAGCGTCATGGTATAGTAAACATGACATCTGTATAGCGTCATTTACCATAGCACTGCAGTGTCATTGAATATTACCAACGACACACAAAGCGTGTCATAAACGATTCAATACATGTCCTAAAATATGTATGATGACATATAAGAAGACTTACATAATTCATCCAAGAAGCAAGATATTTACCTCAAATTAAACAGTATTGCTTCATAAATTTGTAATTCATCCACTACCAAAGTATTACAAAAGACAATATAATGTGTAGAGTTTCCTACTAAAATAAAACTATAAGTTCACTTAATTTAAAATTTCACAAACCAGCTAATCTAGTGTTTCATCTATTGGGATGAAGTCATCAACATACTCAGCCCACTCTATTCTTAACGCATCAATTTCATGTTGAGTGTATGTAGCTTTTTCTTTGAACTGCAACAAATCACAACCAAAGAGAACATGTCAGGACAAAAACTAATTTCAATCATTTAACTAATAAGGAGGTGGTCAATTAGCATCAACTAGCCCAGAAAGAACAAGGGTTCTCTAGTCGTATTTTTCGCTAATGTGTTTTTTTTTTCCCACTTGGTATAGAGCTAATAAAACGTCAAGCGGTCTAGCAAAAGATTTAAACTTTAAAGGCCTCATCTTGATGGTAAATAACACCAAGCTCAAACACAACATGGCTTAACAAAATCAGCTCTGAACCTATTTATTTATCACATTCAAACGTAAACAAAAGATAGACTAGCATTACAATTTTATTGAAGACAAAAAAAAAATCAAGAATTAGAATCTGAATCCAGACAAGAAAAAAAAAACAAACTCATTGATGACTTGAATCAACTCAATACACGAATACCTAGGATGGTTTTGAAGAGCTAAAATCCAATTGGGCATCTTTTGGAAGATTCAAAAGTTCCAATTTCTATTGTAATTAACTTTAATTAAACACTACAAATCACGCTAACAACAATCCATCTCATCATCAATAGTGTGAACATTCAAGTAATTTAGTTCAGTTATGCCGATTTCCTTCATGGGTTGCCAATGATTTGAGTAAAAACCATGGTTAGCTGTAAATTAATTTGCTTGAACTATAAATTACCTACAAAGAACTAATACTAATAAGATAGTAGCGAATACACCCGCTTAAGTGCTCTTTGTAATAGTAGTACTAACCTTGGTAATAATTGAGCAGTTTGGATCATTAATGATTTCCTTCATGTATTTCATCACATAATATCCACATTCTACAGTTCCTTCTTGCAAAGGGCACTGCATATACAAATAAAAAAGAATAAAATGTAAGTTAGTCAGATTAATTTAAAGTCAAAACACAATGTTCCTTACCTTTACTACTTTCCAATTGATGTTTTTTCGACCCTTTATTCCCTTTTGAGCTTTAAACATCTTCAGTGCTCTGCACATAGAGGATAAGAACACATGAATATATACAAATCTTGAAATGCATGAAATAAAGACAAACATATATCCAAATACTTACAGTTCAACAATGTCCTTCATTCCAGGATCTATCTGTATCCAATTAAGCGAGTCCATATAATACACTAATTCCTCATAGGGGTCAATAATAGCCAACAACCAATGAAACCTACAAAACATAGATAATTGCATTCTTTATTACACAATGGTCAACTACTGATCTGTTAGGAACAAAAAATTCAAAACACATAGTACTAATAACCCTTTGTTATACGGAGCAAAAATTAATTGTCCTTTTTTGCAGTTCTGTAATCTAAGAGCCAGTGCATTTGATCTTTTCGTACTCAATTCCGAGAGAAAACAATGTTTTTTTTGCTTCATACACAGAGGGGGGGTATTTCATTCTTTTGTGGGAGCAAAACTCCTAAAAATTCTAGTAAATCTGCAAATAGTTTATCACTACACCCATTCTTTGCTTTTATATTGTACAATCTGACCAAGGTTGATAACTTTGTGAAGTTTGAACCAGGGTATACATGCTTCTCTGCATCCTCTAACAACTTCTCAAATTGTTTAGGATTTGACGCAAAATGATCATAAGCTGCTTCCACCATCCCGATAATGTTATCTTCAACTATATCTTCCCGATTACTCATTTTCTCATTCTTACTATCTGGAACAGCTTCTCCATGCCAATACCATGTACAATAACTTTGATCTATACCATTGAAAAAGAGATCCTCTCTTATCTCTTTAACCGTCCTTGATTTAATGTTACCACATTTTAGGCACGGACAACGTATGTAGTTAATATCAGTAGCGTGAAGCATCGCATAATTCAAAAAGTTTTCAACCCCTTCAGAATACATTTGTGATCTTCTATCCATAGACATCCAAGATTTATCCATCTAAAACAGATTGTAAATGCAAGCCAAAGGTCAAGTACGTATGTGTGTGTAAATGCAGGCTAAAGATAAAAAAGAATTTATTACATCTTGAATTATTTACAGCTATAGTAAATGCAAGCCAAAGGTCACGTATTGTGTGTGTGCACATAGATTTGCATGTACATATGTGTGTGTGTCTAGCAACGTATAAATAGACGAGAGTGAATTCAAGACAAACTGAACATAAAGCTCATTTATCCAATGTGCACTTGTGGGTTAGATATGTGTGTCTGTCTACCTACAAACAATTGAATGCATTGATAGACACCATACTGCTATTAGCCAACACGAGTTATTATGTCCAGTTCATATGTCACATAAGACCATAAACAGAGCTTATGAGGAGTTTTATCAAACATGTGGTGTGCTATAAGCACCAACTCCCACAACAACACACAATCTAAAGATTAAAAAAAAAACAAGAAGATAAAAGTAATAGTTAATCTAACGAATTGGTATTAAGGGGATGACAAAGTTATTAAAAACAAAAAAAAAAAAAAAAAAACAACGATCATGGCAATGACTAACCAAATCAAATCAAATAATCAATCTCAACTACAATTTGTACAACAACTACTTTAGCAAATGACAAGGCTAAACTAAAATCTGTCCAGCCACATAGCTCCAAATAATCCATACAACTTCACAAAAGAGATTAATATATAAATTATTTTCTAGAAAACCCATAACCATTCCAACAAACTTACCTTACACAATTAGGTTTTGAGTGAAATTTGGGGAAGACAATCAATCTGGTTGATGAAGGCTGGGCGTCCCAGAGAGAGAGAGAAAGAGAGGGAGAGATAGAAAGACAGTGAGTGTTCGTGATGAAGACTCTGGGCGTCCCAGAGAGAGAAAGACAGGGAGAGATAGAAAGACAGGGAGTCTTCCGCCATGAGTCGTGAGGGTTGATATTTCATTCTCTATCTGGGAGTTGGCCTGGGACTGGGAGACTGGGAGTGGGTTGGGTAGTGGAGCAAATGAGTCGTGAGGGTTGGGAAGTTTTGATGAATTCGCATACCAGAGTCTTTTATTTTAGTTGCGTTTATAAATCTTTCCCGTTGGTTTTTTTAGTTGCGTCATCGATTTATTTTAATAACGTTTTTAATAAAAAAATGTCATTAAAAATTTTAATAAGTGTCATAAAAGCTCTATTTTGTAGTAGTGGAGTCTGGGTTCTTGCTTTGACCTATCGTCAAAAGAAGGTACGAGAAAGATTAATATTGGATATGATAAATTTTTGCAGTATTGATAATAAAAGTCACATGCATACACTATTTTTCTTGCTAGTTCATGCATTAGTTCATGCATTTGTTGCTATTTATGTGTATTCATTTTCACCTCAGTGGCCCAGCTTTTTGTTTAAGTTGTTTGAGAATGACTTTAAGGATGGTATAGTGATATATAAACTAGAAAGTTGATTAACATTAACATTAAATTAATGTTATGAATATTATTGGACTATTGACTGCATTTATCCAAAAAAAAATTCAGTATCCGGTATCCGAAATACGGGCATATACGTAATATGTCATTATATAAGTGGAGGAATAAAAAAGAAAACTTCCCTTCACTTGTATAATTATAACATATGACATACGTCCTGTATTTTGAGCATACTGAGAAATGTCTCATTTATCTACACAAAGATCATAATTAAGGATCCACACGGAGAGATTAACATGAGGTTAATTGGAAGCCATTCTCAATCTCAAGAATATCCAAAACAAATCTATGATTTGAAGCTATATCCCCAGATCGAAGAGAACATGCTGTATTATGCTTTGAATGAAAGAGATCTTCACTAGTATTTGTAATTCATATTTCCCAGATTTTCGCGGATCCTTCTTCATATGCAAGTGTGAACAAAGTCCACGAGCGGACGTACATGGCTCGAAAACGAGCTGTCCTAAATTTTTTAATGGTTATGTGTGCTTTATGGCCGTAAAGCTTCATATATATACACAGACACACGCATACATATCAGAAACTAATTACAAAACGTCGAATTATCATTTGCTTTGCTTTCTTTTTACTCTCCATGAAATGTGCTCAGATCTCTTTCCAACAAAATTGAAACTCCACAATTTTCCAGCCATTACATATTTCTTATGTTTCTTAAGTAAAAACAACTACAGACAACTTAGATAATTGATCGTGGGACGTGCAAAATCATGCATTATATTAACAGAAAGTATATACCTTGAGCTACCAAGAAACATTGAATTTATGTCTACTTTCCAGACATTTTGCACGCATTTTATGTATATCCCTAAGTGGCCCCAACACTTGCCATGACTGAGTTGACAGTTTCCAGACATTTTCGCTCATTTTCATCTTGTAATCTTACATGATGATCAATACAGTCTACTTTCTAGTTCACCTTTTAAGATCAACTCTGCAAAAAATTAATTAATTTAAGAATCTTTTAACCGTTCGAATAACGTTGTCCAAATTTCAGTGTTTAACTGAATAACATAGTTCATGTATTATTCTTGTATAACCGTAATATGACTAATAGATTTAAATTTGGTTGGTTTTTAACCGGAGTTGATATTTGAAGGACGACTTAAAAAGTAAACAATTCAAATCATTCATTCACATTGTAAAATGAAAAAGAATGATGAGAAAGTAGAACGAGAAACAAAATTAAATAAGAAGATTCCACTCTAACCCTAATATCCCAATTTATAGATGGAAAGTTACGTCTACATTCGTTCCCCTAGCTATTATTCCTCTTTTTGCTTTCCATTTGGTCAATGGCGGCCATTATTCAACGTATAACAAGTGCGATGATTAGCTAGCAGCCGCATCCTGCATGTATGTTGCAATTAACAAGTAGTTGACTAAACCAATCATATACTTCAATCATCAAAATGTATCATGAAGAACATTATAATGTTATACCATTTGAATACCGAGATCACTTAAATAAGTATTTAATTGATTAATTTATTGCTCAAGGAACCAAGAATCTACTTCGAAACTAGGTTTTCCACGGCTATAAATACTCCTAGATTCCTGTTGCTTTTCATATTGCACCTTCAAAAAACAAACTCATACTCATAAGTTGGGTTTTTGGATACGTATCTTTGATAATGAAGCCTAGCATAAATGCGGTGTTAGTTTCTCTTCTTCTGCTCATTGACGTTGTTAGCGTTTGTCATGGCGGTGGGCTGAGTCCGGTGTTCTATGAAAAGAGTTGCCCTCAAATTGACAGAATAGTGAGGAACATCACATGGAGCAAGGTTGCAGAAAATTCTACCATGGCACCGAAGCTTCTACGGATGCACTACCATGACTGTTTTGTTAGGGTACGTATATATGAGGACAAATTCCTTTCAATTAAAGTTTATCAACCACATGTTCATGGATCATTTAAAAAAACCTTAAGACACACCTTAATTAGAATATATATGTACACACACATACACGTTATGCGTCTTTGAGAATATGTTATCCTAGTATTATAGAATTGATTTTGGGGGTTGGATACTCTAATTCTATCATTTAGAATGTGGATCGGACTTATTGTCTTGCTAAGTATTAAAACCTCATCATGTGTTGACGTTTATATAGTGGCGATGAGTTGTTCTTAATTAATTTGAAATTAATTAGCTTGCTTAATTTTCTCTAGTGTACGTTGTAGGGATGTGATGCATCATTATTGCTAGATTCAACCAGCGGGAACCCGGCGGAGAAGGAAGCAATACAAAACAGTAATATTAGAGGTTATGAGGTTATTGATGAAATAAAAACCAGACTAGAAGAAGAGTGTCCCGGCATCGTCTCATGTGCTGATATTGTTGCCTTGGTAGCCTGAGATGCTGTCTCTTATCAAGTACGTGCCATGCACTTAAATCAGTTTTATTATTAAATAATTGTTAATATAATCATTGATATAGAATATCGTTATTGATGGCAATACTACGTGACATATATTTAATTAGTATGGGTCATTGTGTAGTTTGGAAGGCCCATGTGGCAGGTTTTAACCGGGAGAAAAGACGGAAAAGTCTCCCATTCGTCAGAGGCTTCAATAAACTTACCCTCCGCAGGTGCAAACTTCACCACACTCTACCAGCAATTTATTGGTTTGGGGCTGAACATCATAGATCTTGTGGCTTTATCAGGTATGTATCAAGTTTTCTCTTCTCCGTGGATAATCAAACAGTCGCGTCATGTGATATGTATTCAGACAGCTAATCTAAATCACACATTCAAATGAAAATCTATATATATAATCAATAGTTCGGTTTAACTGATTAAATCTCGTCTAATAAGAGAACATTTTTCAATGTGAAATTCACTATTTTAATAAATTGTGACGTTAATTTTAAACTTTTGTAGAAGCACATACAATTGGAGTGGCACATTGCGCAGTATTTCAAAGGAGACTGAACGTAACCGGAAAGGGTGACATAGACCCTACACTTGATCCAGAATACGCAGAGTTCGTGAGAACACAATGCACCAACCCGGGCGTCGCCGTGGCACTGGACGCCAACAGCTCAGCTTCCTTTGACAGCCATTACTTTGCGGGGTTGAGGCAAAACAAAGGCCTCTTGAGATCAGATGCTGCGCTGCTCACTGCCCGGCGTTCGGCTCACATTGTAAGACGTTTTGAGAAGTTCCCTGTTTTCATGACCTACTTTGGGAATTCAATGAAGAAAATGGGTTCCATTGGAGTCATAACACGAGAAGAGGATGGCGGAGAGATTAGAAAGAATTGAAGGGTTGTTAATGCTAATTAACTGTTAACTAATAAGATTTTCATAATTTGTAATATATATTAAATTCCAATTTCTGTAATGTCATAGATGCTGTAATTTTTTTATATTCTCCAATGGAATAAATAATTAAGCAGGGCTTTGGTTGCAACAGCTAAAAGCTATACTGCAAATTTTATGAAATCTCTTGTTTTTTTTCAGGGAAAACTTAATATAAGTTCAATTTTACGAGTCATTAGTAGTTATAGTTTTGTTTAATTTTTTACTTAAGTCCAGTAATTTATTGTCCACATCAGCTTGTTTGTATTCTCTTGCCACATTTACCTTAGAAATTGACTAATTAAGTAATTACATTTTTTGTTTCAATTTGTGAGTAATGTTAATCTTATCCTTAATTATAGGATTATTTTTAGGGATTTAAATCTCATTTTGTTCTTCTCCTTCCACACACCGTTCATTTTTCTTTTCTTGTTTCTCCCTCACAATATCTTTCTCTTCCTGCGTTATTCTGCCCAATAATCTTTTTCCATAATATTTTTCTTCTGCTCCTCCTCCTTCCATAAGGATAATCAATATACATTTGATTGGATTAAAAAAAGAGATTGCACTAGTCAATCTTATGTTTTGGGTTTCTACAAAATCACTTCTTCTTTCTTCCACGAATTGCAGACTCTTATGATTCTCGTTTATGCATATATCATTGCAAGCTCTCACGATTAATTTCTTCTTCAGTTTTTTGGTATGTATTAAGTAGAATAAATCTACTTTGTAGGTATAAAGTATTTGTCTTCCTAAAGAGTAGGTATACATAAAATTGAATGTATCTGGGAAATAAAATCCTAAATGCCCCACCAAAGGAATAAACCCTCCATCCGCACTCATAGTCACCAAACTGCTGCTCCATTTTGATCTGCACCTTCCACCAATTCAGGTAAACAAAATTTTGTTTCGTTTTTTTGGGACAGAAGGGAGAATATTAAACAAATTAAGATGACATCATAATTAAAGATCCCCAAACACGAAGGTACAAGCACAGAAACTAAAACAAGCTTTGAATCAAAGGAGTTTTAACGAAAAGCCCGTGGTACTGTTCACTTTAATGAAAAACCACATTTTACACTCAAAAGTCAAACCTGGTATTATTCACTTTACTCTTTATTTTATCCTTATCATTAAAACTCAAAGTTTTCAAGCCTTTTTTATGCGTAAAATAAGTTAACACACAAATTAAACCCTCTTTTTGACAATTGTAGTATAGATGTAAGTAGGGTATCGTTCTAGGCCGGGGATTAGGAGGGATTGCTAATCTATTAAAAATATTAAATAAGACTCAAGGACACAAAACTAGGCTAAAAACTCTAATAACTCGAAACACACTTAGACTGACTCAAAATAATGAAAACAATCAAATTAGACACTAGGAACTGAAATGGACGGAAATTGAATTAAAAGACTAACAACAATGAAAACTAACTAAATAATATAATTTAATAATGGGGGGGTTTGGTTTTGACGAGAAGTAAATTAAACTTAAATAAATTACAGAATTGACAAAAGCATGAAATTAAGGTGAAAGGATAGGTGACGGACTAGCTAGAGGGTTCTTCTCCACACATGACACATATGCAACCTAAATTGATTATCAGTTGTTCTTTCAATAAATTGTAAATCTCAACGCCCCAAATTAACCGTGAATTGCACTAATTAACCCTTAATTTTTCCACAAGTTATTGGGTTGGATGATTGCATACGACAACCCAAAACATTCCCTACAAGTTCCCTACATGAATTGCATAATAGAGATACAAGCAAGAATCATTAAGTTCTATGAAAAAACATAAGCATTGACGAGGCACTCGTTACTATGATTTGCATGAAACTTATGCCAAGAATTTACTTAACGTGATTGTGACTAGCAACCTTCACTACTTGTGAATATAAGTTCATAACGATTAGGTGAAATTCACTTATATTCTAGCATCAAATTCATGCATGTAAATTAAGTATGCATCCTTAATCGACATACAAAAATAAGTTATCAATCAAGCAGTTAAGCAAATTAAATCACAACTCAGAAATCACAACTGAAGGTAATCAATTCATATTACAAATATATTCATGGCTTCGAATCCCCCCCTAGCCAAGGGGGGTTTAGTTTCTCATTATTACAAAACAAAGATAAACAAATTTAAACATTGAAAAACAAAGGAAAGAAAGCACCTAAACGTTCCAACGATCCATGTTGGATAGCAAGTGCGTCTAAGGACTTTTCTCCTTCTCTTTGCCGCAACAACAAGGTTGGAATGATGTTGAAGGGTTGGTTATTTTGAGGAATGGATGGGAAGGGGTTTAGATATGTAGGAGAGGCAAGGAAAGGCTTGGAGAATGGTTAATTTCTGGATGATTTGAATGAGGTTGATGCCATGGTATTTATAGGAAGAGGATGGACTTGTTTAACACAAAATGTTGGTGGAATTGAGTAGGTGAGCATGGCAAAGAGTGGGAATTGTTGGTGGGTTAGGTATTGAGTCATCCACTCACATGTCATGGTTAGCTAAGCATTGCATCATCCACTCACATGTCATGGTGAGCTAAGCATTGCATCATCACTCAAATTTCTGGTGGAGGTGGAAGTAAAAGCCACGGCATTGATGTGTTTTGAGTGAAGTTTTGGCCAATCCTTCTAGAAATTTATCCCTTCTTGCAACTTGTATTTGTTTCACCAGATTTTTAGCATGTTCTTAGCCTCTTTTGTCTTCAAATTCGTCCATCCATCTTGCTCATATCATATGTAATCCATTCCAAGCTCAAAACTGCTCCAAAATGCACCAAAATGCACTTTCTTGCTACCTTAGCCCTTTGGACCTACAAACACACGAAAATGGCTTAAAGTACTAAAATAACTAAGAACTAATAACGTAAATGCAAGAAAACTAGTTAACTAAGTCGCATAAATATGCGTCTATCACTTTTTCATTAGTTTTCCTTTGAATCAAATGGATATATACAAACTCTGGCCATACGAGGATGATGGATTGGGTGCGCCATGAATTATACACAAGGAGGATTGAAGATGCATATATCATTCCACCAAAATAGGTAGATAAAAATAAATTAATTAATTCCACCCACAGAGGTAGAATGAAAACCCTTTTCCACCCATAGAGGTGGACAAAAACACATAACTTACGTACCTCTATCACAGGTTTTAATTTTTTTTATCTACCTCTCACAATTGTTTTACTTCTATTTTTGATAAACTTATCATATTTGTTGTATATGGATTTTTAAATTTTTTTTTATGAGAAAGTAGATAAAGGCATTTGAAATTCAAATTTAACAAATAAAAATATATTTTTATTTTTACTTTGAGGGGCAAAATGGACATACTAACGAATCAAATGAAACTGGACTTGATTTGAAAGTAGGTGATTTTTTGGACTTGGATCAAAATGCCCCTTTTTTTAATAGGATAATTTACACTAACTTCTTTTAAATTATGAGTAGAGATACGATTTTGAACTTGAGATGCAGTGAATTAAACAAGAATGACTTAGCCAATAGGACAATCCACCACTTGCAACTCTCTTTTATTTTTGTCAAGTTTGTTTATGATCTCATTAGGCCATAAATTTATTATCAACTAACCCTTAATTTAGTAGTATTATTTTTCATAATGGTAAAAATGTGCCCTAAATTCGAATCTCCCTATATATCTTGGTATTTTAACGGATCAAAAGGATTAAAAAAAAAAACAAAAAGACTATAACATGGCTTGGCCCTAAAGAAACAAAGGCAGTCCCAAATTCAAACTAATTAAAACCAAAGTAAGAGTGCTTTTAAGAAAATTTAATTATCATTTCGAGCATTTAGATGAAAAATTTAGAGGATGTTCCATAGTCATGTCGTTTTTAATTTTTATTTCATTTTTTTAAAATTAAAAACTAAAAATTAAAAGCTACAATCTAAAACTAAAAGCATAAGGAAAAAAACCTTAAAACTGAAACGATTACCAAACGGGCCGAGTAAATTGAAAAGAAAAAAAATAATTATATCCATGTCATTTTATGCTTCCTACTGGTGGAATCCTATAGTTTAACAACATTTAGTCTCAACTTTGTTGAAAAATATTATTAAATTCAAATCTCATGTCCGTCCGGTGTCGTTGAAAGAAAATGTTGGGTAAATATATAACATCTTAACTTACATTCTTAAAGTAAAGTGCTTAAACTAAGTTGGTAAGATTTATGTTCTGAAGTGGCAAAGAGAGATTCAGCAGTTAAAAACGTTAGAACATCATTGAAAAAATCGCCGTGAAAAAAATAAGGGACAATAAATAATAAGTTTTAATTCGTTTCCGACCAAGAAAAGGGGCATGTAGGTAATTTGATACTCGATGTAATAACCGCTTTTACCAAACACATGCATATATTTACTGAGCTACCCTTTTCTCTCCTTATATTTACCAAACACATGCAGTTAACTTGCATGTTTTGCCTTCTCGTCGTCAACAGTGTCAATGGGAAAGAATAAGAAGAAAAATGACCAGGAATTCGAAGTAAGATTCTACGTTTTAACCCGGACATACCTTTTACCTTTACATCTGAGACTCCAAATTACAAAATCAAATTTCCCCTTCATTCATTCACAGGTTGTATACATACAACGTAAAGTATTTGTTTTGTATATTTTATTTTCATGAGCAATAGGCCAAAGTGGCCTGACTTTTCAGTACAAGGGAATGTTTTGGAGATATCACATACATGAGATATGATTGGAGGACTGAGAGATGTGGGTGTATCACTTGGGAATGTATTTATATGCATCAACAGATTGTTGGTATTTCGTTTTCCTTCGGCAAGAGATGACATGACATTTCATGACACATACTTTGGATAATGTGATTTCAAATCAATCTCCACTAACTCATTTCCAGCCTACACATATATGGAATGTTGTGTCTTGGCCAAACCCTCTTAGAAATACCACAAACCCAATTGCTCTCTCTCTCTCTCTCTCTCTCTCTCTCTCTCTCTCTCTCTCTCTCTCTCTCTCTCTCTCTCTCTCTCTCTCTCTCTCTCTCTCTCTCTCTCTCTCTCTCTCTACTAAAACATGTCAATAATCCCTTAATAATACATTATTGAATTAAAATATTACCGTGATGTTGAACTCATTCCATATAAATTGCTCTTGTCACTTACGGTCTCCTTTGGCCACGATTACAATATGGAATGCATAATGCAATGCATGTGAAGCTTCCACCATCGACCCACATTGTGGAGCAAAAAATAATCAAGAAAAATGTGGAGGCAACATGTGGACTTTTGGGTAAAAAGGACAAAATTACCCTTGAGGCACACCAGGACTCCCATGCGCATGCAATGGACAATAACGGGTCAATCAAGGTCAAATATGATCAAAAGGGTATTTATTCAAACTCTATTTCATCAAATCCTCCTCACAAGGCAACCCCTAATTATTCTTTTCAAATTAGGATTAATTAGCTAATTAATTGATTAATTGCCTAATTGATTGCAATTACACTCAAATCACCACCATAAGTGGTCGGTCCCTATTTCTCCAAATAGGGCCGGCCACACCCCTATATATAGCCACTCATTCTCTCCAAAACTTAAGTTCATTCTTCTCCTAAAATTCTCTAAACACTTTCTCTCTCAAATTCTAACTTTGGCATCGAAGATTCTTCGACCAAAGCCCCCCCCGTTCATCGTGGGCGCTTGAGGCTCTTGGCTTTGATCTTATGTGTTAATTGTTTTGCAGGTGCATTTTCGTCCAAGAAGAAGAATGCGGAAATTTGCATCCACAAATTGGTGCTTTCATTAAGAGTCTTGATTCAAACACTTGTAAAAGACTCTCGCATTCAAGGTTTTTGTTTTCTTGTTCATTTGTAGATTTTTCGTACGTTCTTATTCTTGGAATTTTTATTTATAAAAGTTCTTTGATAAAACGTAAAAGAAAAGTACAATGACTAGAAACTCGAAAACCACAACGAACGAAAATTCCAACGTTCAAGAATTGGGACCACGACGATCCACAAGGCTCAACACAATGACAAGTGGAGCGACACCACCACCATGGGGCGCCACCGTAGCAGCCACCACGGCAGTAGCCGCCATGGCCAACCTTGGAAAAGCCCAAACCCACGGTGCCCAAACAAAGGCTCAAGGCTCGCAAGACCAAGCCATGCCATTCCAACTTACATATGCCTAAGCCCAAGGCGAGCCAGCCCGAACCGTGATCTGGTGCAAGCCCAGCACGCTCCCGAGCCGAGCCTAAGCTTAGCACCCACATGTGCCGCAACCCATTCATGTGGCCCAGCCCACTCATGTGGTGTCCCAAGCAACACAAACCGGTCCAAGACTTGTTCAACCATCCCAACTCTAAATTTTTGGGCTGGCGATTGAACCGGGGGCATTTTCACTATATTTCTTTATAGATTTGACATTTTTCAACTTAAATCTCTCGCCTAAAGTCTACCACACTTCCATTGCTCAAGGAGACTCATTCCGTCCAAGCTCTTCCAACCCAAATGGAGAACAACACTTGTCTCGACCAGTCATAGAGTGATGAGCGCCCTCACACAGCAAACGACCTTGGTGAATCAGCTCTTGCAGTGCACCGAGATGCAACGTGCCCTTGACGAGGTGTCCTGAAGTAGGACAATGGAGAACGAAAAACCTCTCCAACAACGTCTCGGCAAGCAGCCACTCGACCAACCACGAACCGAGCATTTCAATAATTTACACTCCCGACTAAGCTCCGAGATAACGTATACTCTCGTCTTAGTGCGCGGAGGAGCGTGCACTCTCGGTTAGGCTTATGGGCAATCATGCACTCAAGGTTAGGGCCACACTCCGGTGATCAACAAGAGAAACCTTCCAGACGAAGTTTTCATTCCCAATTAGGCCCGCAAGAAGCATCCACCACCTCACATCGAAGTAGGCGGCACAACGGACGGAGAGAAGCAATCACTCAATCCGGCTTAAGTTTAACTGCAGCCTGCGAGAAATTCACTCGCCTGCTAGGGATGTACCACATGCACTATAGTCGCGGTATAGATGAGCCGAACATATAAAAGAGCAGCCTAGACCAGCAGGTTAAGATCGGGGGCAGTCGAGAGCTCCGCTACCCTAACAAAGGAAAATTCACGAAGAAGTAGAAAGGCTCTTGAATGAACGATTGTGTGACTTCCAACGCAACGAGGTCACCAATGCAGCACTACAACGGGACATGACCAACATGAGCAGGTCACCTTTCACTGATGAGATCGAGCCAAAAGAGCCTCCACGCAAGTTCAGCATGCCATATTTCAAATATTTCAAAGGAGTTGGAGATCTGAAAAGACACTTGAAGCATTATCGAAGCACGATGGTCCTTTATCGGAACAACGATGCCCTTATGTGTAAGATATTCGTCACCACTTTGTAAAGCAAGGCACAAGATTGATTCCACACCTTACCGTCATGATCCATCCAGAGTTTCGATGATCTTTCTTTAGTTTTCACCAAAGAATACTCGTCCTACCACTCGATCAAGAAATAGTCTGACCACTTGTTCAACGTGAAGAAGAACCCAAATGAGTCACTCTGCGACTACGTGAAGAGGTTCAAAGCAGAAAAAGCAAAGATAGTCGAATGCGATAACTCGATAGCAAGTGCAGCCTTCCAAAAAGGACTCCCAGCAGACCACCCACTGTTTGGAGAATTGATCATGAAAGAAGATCTAACTCTGGTAGACTTTTTTGCTCTAGTAGAGAAACATGCACTTTGGGACGACACTCGGCGAGTAGACAAGGAGCCTGAGTAGTCTCAAGTTACAGAGAAATGGAGGCAAAGATATTAGACCCCTTCAAAGCAGCAAGCTCATATTCCAACCTCTTGATCTTCTCGGCCGAGGAATAGGTTTCGGCTGCCATAGTCTTTGTCATCCCCTTGGAAGCCTTGGTATCCTCTTGGTCAATGAGCATAGACTTGGCTGCCAGAATCGTCGTTTTCTGCATCATAGCAAGTAGAGCAGTCATCCTATACTTTGTCGTATGCTTCTCAAAAGAACTTGGGCAAACAACCCTTTTAACGTCATCAACAAACTTGGCACATGCATCTATGTCTTCAAACAGACAAGGTTTCAAGAGTGCACAAATCTTAGCAGCCTCCCTGGAAACAGGCTTGGTGGATTTCTCATAACTACCCAGACAAACAGTCTCATTCTTCTCAACGGGCGAATTAGTCTCAATAGTAAAAGGAATGGATTTTAGCGCCACTTTAGTAGCAGAGTCCACCTTATCGCTCTTTATAGTAGCAAGTCTCTCTAAATGTGAACCAAACTTAGCCCCCGACAGATGTTTTGGCATAAATTTCGGCATTGAAGGCACGACGAAACTTCTCCGCTGAGCAATCCTATCAGCAATTAAACTAGCCACCTTTGGGACGGTAGGCGTCATGGGCACAAATCTAGTAGCCTCATCTTTCTCGCCCTTGGAAGAAGTCAAGTCATTCACAAGCCTGGGGGTAGCCGATGAACTCTCACAAGCAACGGAAGAAGTCCTTGGCTTTTTCTCATCTGACATCTCTTAAGAAGGCAGGGAAGATCTCTTCTTTCCACCTTCATTCACAACAGGCTCCACTACAATGATCGGACAAGCTAACGCATCAACCTTGATTCACTTTACTTCCTTTCTCGGGGGCAGCCCACCTTTATCCTGGCATAGAAGGTTAAGCAGCCAACGCCACTCACGGTACTCAGAAGGAATGCCTAGTGCGATATGCGCCTTCTTTATATCTAAAGAAGTCTTAGGAACCGAATTGAATTCCAAATCTACAAGAGTAGAGGAAGACAATTAGTAAATCAGAGAACAGCTTAGCAAAAGTACAAAGTAGCCAAGGGACTGAGCAGTCTACTTACTGGAGATGAAAACTATCAGAACACGTAACTCGAGAGAGGAATTAGACTTCCATTTTTCGCTAATTTCCAAAGTCTCCTTGGCCCAATCATGGTTTCCCTTACTCGAATAGCCAAAAAGCCTATGGCGAGATCGCAGCTGCCCAACTTCTTTAATGTGGTCGATGTCAAAGAAGTACCAAAATTCGTTGACAGTCAAATCCAAGTAAAAAAATAGGCTTAGATTAAGGAACTCCACCATCACACGGACTGTATTCGGAGAACATTGAGTAAGGGCACACTTCATGGAGCAAAGCACATCTTGGAAGAAACACAGCATGGGAAAAGTAAATCCCAACACAAAGTAATAGGGGTGAAATTTGATGGCTCTCTGAGCCCCATTACATGGCTCATGACTGTTATTTTCCTTGACGCACTTCACACGCACCCCAAACTGAATGACATGCCTATAAGCCTTAAGAAAGTCTCTAAACGAGTCATCTGAGCTAATTTTGAAGTGAGCAGCCTTGAAGTAGCCCACCTTACTCAAGGGCCCACCTTGACAATACAACGGTGGTACATCATCATTACCCTTATTACTTGACGAAGACATGCTCAAAGAAACTCTACAAAGGCGCAAGGAAAATTCGTTAGACGGTTACCCACAAAAAAAACAAAAAAAAAGCAGTCAACACAAATAGACCAAGCCCAATGGCCCAAGGTCCCTCTCTATTTCTCTTTTAAGTGCACGGGCCCGAGCCCAGTAGCAAAAAAATTAAAAAATCACGGCCCAAGCCGCAGGAGCCCAGCAATCGCATTAGGCCTCACAGCCTGGCCTAATACATTGTCGGCTTGCAAGCCTCACGGCCCAAATCAAATGGAATAAGGCTGGCGCCCCGCGTCTCATCTCTCTCCCTTTCTCGCATGGGCTGAGGCCCAGCTCAGCGCCTCTACACTCCTATTAGCTCGGCCTAAGCCGAGGCCAGGCCGAGCCGCTCCTGGCTTAGCCAACCAACGTCGCGCCAAGCCACACACGGCAACAGTCTAAACGTGACTTCCCAACCATCTTTTCACGCTTTCTCAACCCTCGTTGAGCCAAATTTCAAGCCCTGAGGCTCCCAAAAATTACGAAGACAAGGAAAAATTAATCTTTTCTTACCTTGGTGTGGTGTGAATATGAAAAAAGCAACGAAAGACAGTCATTTGCACATGCAAGTGTAGAAGATTGCTAGGTGAGGGGGAACAAATATCTTCTAGCTTTCTCTCTCTTGCAGGATAGAATAAACCACTCTCTAAAGTTGATTTAATAATCAACTTAAGTAGACTTAAATAGACTTTAGAAGTAATTTATTTCCCTTTCCTAGAAGGATCTAATTTCCAATTAAAGGGGGAATCTACATCAAAATAGGAAACAATCCTATGTTTCCTAAAGCAAGAATATTTATACACCTGCTGCCCTTTCCTGCGAGCAGTCGAACAAGTGTGGGGGCATTTGTGGAGCCAAAAATAATTAAGAAAAATATGGAAGCGACAAGTGGACTTTTGGATAAAAAGACAAAATTACCCTTGAGGCACACCAGGACTTCCACGCGTATGTAACGGACAATAACGGCTCAATCAAGGTTAAAGGTGATCAAAAGGGTATTTATTCAAAATCTCTTTCATCAATCCTCATCAAATCCCCCTCACAAGGTAACCCCTAATTATTCTTTTCAAATTAGGATTAATTAACTAATTAATTGATTAATTACCCAATTAATTGATTAATTGCCTAATTGATTACAATTACATTCAAATCACCACCATAAGTGGCCGGTCCCTATTTCTCCAAATAGTGCCGGCCACACCCTTAGCCTCTCATTCTCTCCAATTCTAACTTTGGCATCGGAGATTCTTCGGCCAAAACCCTCCCCATTCATTGTGGGTGTGTGAGGTTCTTGGCCTTAATCTTAAGTGTTAATTGTTTTGCAGGTGCATTTTCGTCCAAGAAGAAGAAGGCGAAAATTTGCACCCACAAACATCTGGTTTTAACATATCCTATCGGGATAATTCACACTTCTAAACAATGTTTGTCCTACTTCATCAAATTTTCAGCAAAAAATCAAATATGAGAAAATGAATTAAAATTCCCCACTCTTGTTCCACTTCTTTTATTCCCACTATCTTGTATAGTATGTATTTTTCTCGATACGAGCAATAATTTACACTAAATTAATCTAAATTAGAAAAAAAAATTATTCAAACTTGAGTGCAAAGGGCGATGAGGTAACTAAAGTTAAAAATTCAAGATTGACACCATGCAAAGACTTAGACGAATTCCAACTCATGGCCTAAAACCTATACTAAAACTTGAAAAAATAAAATAAAAAAAGCCAGATTTCGACCAGGTTTTAACCTAGAAAATGGTGTGGACTCCCACCAACGAGAGTGAAACTCGGTGCTTGAGCGCGAGACGAAGGGTTGCGACGCTCGCATGCAAGCGACGCGCCAAAGGGACAGACTGGCATGGCCCCTCCCACGTGGGCATATCAGCCACTTGCGTCAGATTCCAACGGCTAGTTTTTCAACCAACAGCTGAGATCAACTGGCCATTGGTTGATCCAACGACCTACATTCAAATATTTTTTGTTTGTTTTATATTTATATATTTATTGAATCTAACGACTGAGATCGAATATAATCAAATCTAACGGTAAAAAAAAATTTAACGGCCCAAATTTAAATCCAACTGCTAAAATAATTAAAATATATATTTAACTCAAAATTCACCATAAAAACTCTATAAATACCCATGTATTTGTTCAAACATCCACACAAAACTCACTTTTCTCCTACAATTCTTCCAATTTTTCTTTCTACCATTTCTTCCCAGTTCCAAATTTTTCAAGGTGGCAAAAGAGCATATTAGAGGTCGTAATTGGACATTTGAGGAAGATGTTGCTTTATGCTTGGCATGAGTTTCTATTAGCGAAGATGGTGTCGTGGGCACGAATGCATATGTGAGCTTCTGATAAGGTGATAGACTTTGCCAGCCTACGACATCTATCTTCCTTGCAAAGTAGTGGTCGTGATGGACAACTGCGTTCAAGATGCTTTCAAAAAGCTCTCTGCTCATCCAATACCGCCTCCGAAAATCATGAGGAGGATATCTCGGACGTTCGATGAAATAATCTTTCATCATCCGGTCATGACACTCTTCTCTATCATGCTGCACAAAGCAATGTCCCGTGACAGAATCACGATAGCTAGATTCGGCATGGTGCTCATATTGCATAAGCAAGTTTGCAAATTTGGCTTCTTCATTGTTCATTTCTACATCCGCAGTTGCAAGGCTTACTTGGTATTGTGACATCTACATTGACAAGCTACGCCTTCTTCTATCACCCATTGATGAGATATTGATGATGTTGAAGGTTTGCGTTTCATGTGTGTAGGTTTGTGTTTCTTGTGTTTTGTATGTATTTGGTATGTGTTTCGTGTGTGTCATATGTTTCACATGTTTGGTGTGTTATACATCTCTATCATGTGTTTTGTATATGCTTCATATCTGTTATGTGTGTCTTGTGTGTCTTGTGTGTTTCATGTATTTTGTGTTTATACATCTCTATCATGATTTTCATATTCTTCCATAGTGTTTCATAAGTTTCATGTATCAATTTAGTAATTTTTCAACATTTATCGAAATTTAAATATTTTTAGGTTAAAATGTTCATAAAATTAATTTAGGATAATTTACATTTTTTTTATAAAAAAAAAAGTTAATTTAAAAAAAAATAGCCTAAATTCATTCTTTAATAATCTAGGCTAAAATTTTAGGCCATAAAGGTTGGAGCAGAAAAACTGTTTCTTAGTTAAAACCTATATTTTTTGGGCTAAAAATTTTAGGTTTTAGATCAAGGGTTTGGAGATGGTCTTAGAAGAGTTTTCTTCCAGTTAGAAATCAGTTCTTGCATTTATAGGACATGTTAAAAGCTCACGTACCTCAACTAGTTGGAGCTACTAATTGATGAACTGGATTATTTAGGTTTCGTTCAGCTACCTAATGCTACTCCTTGCTCAGATATGGACTTTTTATACAGATGGAAATAGAGAGGATTACAGTTTCGGTTTTATATACAGCGAAATAATGGCGCTGCTTTGTAATTTCTGTTTTCATGACACTATCTCCAGGGCCTCTCTTGATTGTCCAAGCATATTGAATACTGTTGCTGCAATGTGTGAAGGGGTGAGTCCGGCTTCGGCCAATTGATCAACAGGGGAACCGTGGTCAATGTACCGGTCAGGAAGAACAATCGGTCTCCACTACAAGTTATAGACATCAATGTGAGTTTTTCAGGAATTTGAGTATAATGTTAATGCAAGTCATTGAGACATCATACTAAGTATGTCGTAACAAACGACACATTCATACCTTGAGTTTTCCATCAAGAAGGCCATCGAGGGCCAGGAAATGAGCAACGTGAGAACCAAACCCTCCGATGGATCCTTCTTCGACGGTAATCAAAATCTCATGTGACTTCACAAGGCTTCGAATGAGAGCTCGGTCCAGTGGTTTGCAAAATCGTGCATCAGCAACTGTTAGGCGCAAACCACGGGATTCCACCAAAGAAGAGGCAGCCAAACAGCTCTGTACTGCTGCTCCGTAACCCAAAAGTGCAACTCTTTCCCCTTCGATCAATATTCTTCCCCTTCCTACCTGTAGGCAAATTGCCAAATATTCAATTATCTTGTAAGTATTGAGACATATGTTTGCTATATATATATATATAGTAGCAGAGACTGCTGAAAGTCACCTCGAGAGGAGTGCCTTTATTCCCTAGTGGCAGCTCAACGCCAACACCATTTCCTCTTGGGTATCGGAAACAACTTGGCCGGTCATCTATGGCAGCAGCAGTGGCTACCATATGGAAAAGCTCTGCCTCATCAGAAGGGGCCATCACTACCATGTTAGGCAGACATGCCATGAAAGTGACATCAAAAGAACCAGAATGCGTAGGACCGTCAGCTCCGACCAGTCCAGCTCTGTCCATAGCAAATCTAACCGGAAGCTTTTGCAAATCTACGTCATGTACTACCTGCGGCATGAACGCGGAAGTCAATCTTTAAGTTTATATACTCTTTCAGTAATATTCTGACTACCTAAGAATAGCACCGTATGAGTTTTTTGAAGGAAGATAAAATGATGGAAGAAGTTAAAGATGAAAGAAACTAATAGCTTGCCTGGTCATAAGCTCTCTGCAAGAAAGATGAGTAAATTGCACAGAAAGGTTTTAGGCCTTCACAGGCCAGACCTGCAGCAAAAGTAACTGCATGCTGTTCTGCTATTCCAACATCAAAGCATCTTGTTGGAAAACGGCGGAGGAAGAGATTCAACCCTGTTCCACCTCCCATTGCAGCATGGATCGCAACAATATCTTTGTCCGCTTCAGCTTCGGCAATCAAAGCCTCTGCAAAGTATGTTGTGTAAGATTGTGTACTAGCACTGGCCTTGAATTGCTTTCCGGTTGCAGGATCAAACTTGGCCACTCCTGCAATATCAAAAGAAAACTACTTTATTCATCTTTCATTGACTTTATCCAAATTAAGCATATGCAGACGACATGAATGAGATCTTTTTAACTGCATTAAAGACGTTCAGTCTTCCTTCTATAGCATTATCAGCGAATAAATTGTTTCCGTACAATAATGGATTAATTTCAGAAAATAATTCAATGAATAATAATGCACTCGTGTGCTCAACTGCCTCTTCGGAAAGAAATGTATATTACCATGGTACTTGTCTGCCGCTTTTTCTGCATACGGATATCCCCGGCCTTTCTCAGTGACAAGGTGGATCAGGACAGGACCCGTTGTTTTGGTAATTTTAACCTCTTTGAGAATGGAAATAAGATCATCTATGTTGTGACCATCAACTGGACCTATATAATATAATCCAAGCTCTTCAAATAGTGATGAACCAGAACCACTGATCATTCCTCGAGCATACTCATCAACTTTTGCTGCCAGATTATGCACAGAGCCACCAATTTGTTTGGTAACTCCCTGCAAAAATCTCAAATCAAAGTTGAACCCTAATTAGACTTGGCGCATTTTGGAATGCAAGTGTTTTCTTTATGCTTAATTATGTTTAGACTTCAGTATTACTTACCTTGGCAACCTCTCTTAATTCTCTGAGTGGCCTGTTTGATTGTAATCTACTGAGAGCACTACTCAAAGCTCCTACTGGCGGGATGGGTCCGTCGAGACTGGCAGTAGGTAAAGAAACCTGTTTATTGTCATTAAGGATAATAATCATGTCAGAATCAAGGTACCCCGCATTGTTCATGGCTTCATATGCTTGTCCTGCTGTCATGGCACCATCACCTATTACAGCAACTACATGATTATTTCCTCCCCTTAGATCCCTCCCTACTGCCATCCCTGCATTTTCAATAACATCCCAGATTATAAAAACCAAAAACAGGAATGGACCTTGCGACCTAAGAATGTAATCCGGACTCTAGAAATTAAATAGAAGTCAGTAAAAGGAATCTGATTTTTCCAGCGCGAGGATGATAACATTTTTCCATGGCATTAGATGCATGATGCAATATCAATTCGTAAATAGTTACATGAGAGTATAGTAAAAGGAATCTGAATTCTTTCATATAGACAATTATAGACATATTGTTAAAGTTAGGTTTCTAATTTGTTCTAGAATAAATAATCTTATCATTACAGTCTGCAAAACTTACCGAGGGACATTCACTTGATCTGATCCCGATTGTTAAACGGAAACCTTTTACCTCATATCATCGGTTAATATTCTAATCTTAAACTCAATTGATAACCAAAAAGGAACACTAACAAGTTCAATACACTTGAGTTGTCAATGTTGAGCAGAGAAGGAAATTACCCAAGCCTGCAGAGATAGTGGTAGAACTGTGACCAGTGCCAAAGCAATCGTACTCGCTCTCAGAGCGCTTAGTGAAGCCGGCCAACCCATTTGTCTGTCTCATGGTGTGCATCTTATCTCTCCTTCCAGTCAAGATTTTGTGTGGGTAAGACTAGACAAATCAAAAAACAAAATTCACAATCAAACATGGAAAAAGTTGAAGTTATCACATCAAAGCTTTTTCGATATCAGAAAAAGAGAGCAACCCAAGAAAGAAGGTGAGGTTGAAACCTGATGGCCAACATCCCACAAAATTCTGTCCTGAGGAGCATTGAACACATAGTGAACAGCCACAGTGAGCTCCACAACACCAAGGCTTGAACCCAGGTGTCCTCCAGTTTTAGAAACATTGAAGATCACATCAGACCTCAGTTCATCTGCTAGTTGCTTAAGCTCCTGAATTCAACAGTTAATTACCACAAACAAACAAGAAAAATTAAAACCAATGCAAATATATATTAAAAAAAACTAAATTAGGATAAAAAGGTTATGTACCTTGACAGAAAGATTTTTCATGTGAATTGGATAGTTGATGGTGTCCAATAGAGGAGTGGGAGGTCTCTGTGAGTAATACTCCTCTCTCTCTGACAGTGATGCACAAATCCCGCTTGGCCTTTTTCTCACCACCTGCTCCAAATGATGACAAAAAACAACTAAATTTTTTTTCTGAATGATGAAATTGACATTTTAAACAAAACCCATTTATCCAAAACTCAAATCATCCATGAAATGAGTGCCTTTTCTGAAATTCACAGGAAAGATGCAAACTTTTTCTGACCTGATTGAGCTTCTGCTGAGATGGGCATGGCAGAGATGTTCCCACAGAGAAGAGGGATTTCTGAGCATCTGCAGATGCTGCTGATCTGCTGATATCTGCAGGAAAAGAGAATGTGCAGAGAGCCATTGCATGTAGAATAACAAGGAATGGAGCTCAAGAACTTCAAGTTTGTGATAAGAGGGGAAAAGAAGAAGAACCCAGAAAAGGGTCTTGAGAAATGAAGGTCTCTGGGACTCTCAAGAGTTTATCCCATTGAAACGGTGATAGTGTCAGTGGGAGTTACAGAATAACATATGAAGAGAGAGAGAGAGAGAGAGAGAGAGAGAGAGTGGATGGTTGGAAATTAAGAGCTTTTTTTCAACGACCAAAAATGGTGAGTTTGTAACTGTTATTACTTCCATTCCATAGCTTTGCTGTTTCTGGGTGACTGTTTTGCATGGGCATTCATTGGACCACGTCATCAGAAATCACAGGAAGGATAGAGTGGATGATAGGTATGAATACACCAAAACATTTTTCAAATTGTGTTGAATTACTGACGTGGCTATCCCAGGATTTGCCACATCAGCAATTTTAATAGTTGACAAATTTTGTAGCGTATTGTGTTGGAGATCAACCATACACCAATGCAAAAATGCCATGTACTGAAAATGAAATGAAATGATGTTGAATTGTTGAGTTGATTAGTCATACCAAAGAGTTGAAATAAAATGCTAATAACTAAGACATTTATTATATTAGAGCATTACAATTTTCCCTAGAAAAACAATATTACCTACACTAGGGGTGGGAGAATGGGCTAAGCCTCACAATAGGTTAGCCATAATAATATGGTTCAAATTCACGTTTAGTAAGAATCGAATCTAAAATCTCTCACTTATAAGGGAAGAGGAATAGAGAAATTTTATTTGAACCCTGCAATCTTATCTCTATACCCATTGTTTTTTTTTTTTTTTGAAAAAAAAATTATATTCCCATTTTGCCCTAAATAAAAAATGGGTGTAGAAAAAAATTATTGAATTAACAACCGACAAATGGGTGGGTCACCATAAATCAAGAGGGATTGTGGAGTTTGGTTGCTGGAATAGAAGGAATGTTGCCAGAGTTGGATTAGATTCGTAAGAGAAAAGAGAGCGGTTATGATGTTGCAGACGACAGCAGCCTCCACCTCCTCCTTGTCGGCCGCCGTCGAGTAGTGGGTCACCACTCTTTCTCTCTCAATTTTGGTCTCTCGTTGTAACTATAAACCCTAATAGAAAAAAGTATGGTGCATACTCAAATTCACCATTGCCACCCCCACCCAAATTCTCTATTTTTTCACTTTCGTCCATCATCCTACCCAAAATCTTTAGAAAAACATCAACCCCATAATCAAAAACCAGCTTAATCCACAACTCTCTCTCTCTCTCTCTCTCTCTCTCTCTCTCTCTCTCTCTCTCTCTCTCTCTCTCAAGCCACAATCGGCGAGCTTAATTATTAGTTCATTGAAGAAAATAAAATAATCGGAATAAGATCCATCCCTGTGGAGGTTTCTCAGAAAAACTGAACAGCGGCGAGTAAGGATAAAAGGTCGACGACAGTTGTTGCTGACGTGCCCGGGTTTCTTTGTTTTTTTGAAGTTACTTTTTAGGGTAAATGGGAAGTTCATGAGGCAAAACTTTTAAGTTGGGTGTTGTGAGATAATATTTGGGTTCAAATAAAATTTCCCTATCACTGGACCATAGTACTCAGTAGCCCCTCTTTCTGTTGTTAGAACCAAACTGATCACGACAGAGTTGTCATTTTCCATGTTCATGGTTAAAACCAAACAAATCATTACAAATTCGCCTTTTTCTTTTCATCGTGGTTAAATTTGAATGGATCATGAAAAAACTGTCTTTTCCTTGATTTTTGCAATTGAAACCAAACGAATTACGGCATAGACACCTTTTTTCTTAATTTTTTCAATTAAAACCAAACGGATTACGATAGAGCCACCCTTTCCTTAGTTTTTGCGGTCAAAACTAAACGAATCACGACAAGCGTCATTTCCTTGATTTCTGAGCTTAGAACCAAACATATCATGACAAAGCCGTCTTTTCCTTAATTTATGCAATTAAAACCAAATAAATAACGACAGAGCCACCTTTTCTTTGAATTTTGCAATTAAAACTAAACTAATCATTGGCAGAACAACATGTTTTCTTATTTTGCAATTAAAACCATAATGATCACAACAGAATTGCGGTCATAGCCAGCGGAAAGGGATCCTCTCCGGATTCCTTCATCCTAATCAACCAAGTTCGGGGATCCGGGCTATTAAAATTTGATCCAACGGCTATAAACAGGGGCTCACTTTAAAAGTTATAATAACTTTAGCTATTGGATCAAATTTCAATGATCCGAATCTCCGAACTTGATGAATTAGAAGGAAGGGATCCAGAGATGATCCTTTTCCATAGTCGGCACCCTGTTTTCTTATTTTACTCTGATGTTTGTTTCTTAGCATTTTGGTCTCATGGATGTCGAATGATTTATATTTTGGTCCTACGGCATCCCCCAACAAGATTTCAAATTTGAACTCAATGCTTAAACAGTTGCTTCATACATTTTGCAATGTGTTGTTGCCTTGGTTGGTTAATAGACAAGAATCTTTGTCAGTTGCTTAATTCTCAAGCAACGTAGGGTTTGGTCTTATCATTAAACTATTTTTTTTGTCGAAATTTGAATATTATTAAATATGAATTGAAATGTTTACATCAGACACCAAAGTGTTAAATAACCATTCTGGTTCAAAACCATCCCATGAATAAACACCCCCCACACGCATGACATAAGATGCCACAAGATGCGCAACCTCATTACAGGCACGAGGAGCATATAAAAACTCAATAACACATAATTGTTGCTTAAGATTGCTTAAGAAGATTAATATCCCATAAAATACCATCCAGAACTGCCTCCGGTTGCAAACTCCCATGAATTATGTCAACAAGAACTTGTGAATCAGTTTCCACCTGAACAGACTCAAAGCCTCTTTCCACACAAGCCACCAAAGCCAACCTCAGTGCATCCGCTTCCGCCATAATACTCGACATACAAAGGATTCTACCCACACCTCCAGCACCTTTGAAAATACCCACAAAATCCCTCGCAACCCACCCAAAGCCACACATACCAGTATAACTACACCATGCTCCGTCACAATTAACTTTTATTGTTCGAAAATGTGGCTTTATCCACCCTTGAAGGATCTCCCTTCTCCGTTGCAGCCCACGGGTTAGCTGCTACAGTGGTTCCCCCTCACACATTGTTATCTCTTCCCATTGTTGTTGAAGTAATTGTAACACGACGATAGGCTCTACCTTAATCTTATCAAACACTAAACTATTACTACACTTCCACATCCTCCACAAACCACCCACCGCATAAGGTTACTAGCCTCCCCCTCCTTGACATATTTTTGCACACAAACACTTCCAACATTCTAAGAAATCCTCACCTGCCACCATGGTCACATCTAATTGTAACGGAGAACCAAACCAGAAAACACGAGCAAATGGGCACCTAAAGAAAACATGTACATGTGTTTCCACCTCACCTTCGCAAAGCGGGCAACTAGTCTCCAACGAAATCCCCCTATGTTGCAAATTTGTATGCACTGGAAGGATGTTCCAACACCCCTTCCAAACAAAATGACACAACTTAGGCGGAACCTTCAACCTCCATATATCCCGCCACACCGAATCCTTGTTGTCGGCCCTACTAGATTGACCCACTCATTTCCGTCCAAGCTCCCCATTCTGATTCATTTCTTGAGCCACCATATACCCATATTTCACCAAGTAAATCCCATTTCAAGTGTAATGCCACATCATACGATCCGAACATCCAAACTGACTAAGCGGTATACTTAAAATAGTACAAGCTTCCTCTTCATTAAAACACATCTCAACAACCTCACGCTTCCATTTACCCCCTTGAACCACCAAGTCGGCAACCATAATAGGCATCTCCTCATGTCATGAAATAAGCTGAAACATCCATGGTATAGGCAACCAAGGATCCTTCTCAATCTAAATATTTCTCCTATCCCCCATGCTCCATCATATACCAGCCTTCAATATTTTCCTTCCCTGCAAAATCCCCTTCCAACCCCAAGAAGTATTCCTACCCATCGGTGCTTCAAAAAATGACGAAGAAGAGTAGCATATGGCTTGCTGCACTTAAGCTAAAAGTGAGTCTGGATTACATATGAGATGCCACCCCACCTTAGCCAACATAGCTAGGTTGAAAGCAATAATCTCCTTGAAACCAAGACATCCAGAAGCCTTTTTTTTTTTGCAACCTTATTCCAAGCAAACAAATGAACGCATTTCTTTGTCTTCTGATCCCGCCACAAAAACCGTGCAATAATTTGTTCAATCATAGGCAATTGGAAACATGACATGGTATAGATAGGAAGAGCAGTCGTAACACTCTTAATCAATACCTTAATTCCCACTACCGACAAAAATTGCTCCACCCACCCATTAATTCTGTCATCCAATCTATTCTGTACTTCTTCGAACACCTTTTTCTTCAAGGCCCCAAAAACCACTTGAATACCCAAAACCTTCCTAATGTCTAATCCCCAAAACCTGTAATAAATGAGCCTTCAACCCCTGCGAACACCCTACACTAAAATGTACCAAGCTTTTATCCAAATTAATGAACTGTCCAGACCCGTCAACATACCGTTGGAGCAAAATTTTAACATTTTGAGCCTCAATCTCCGTAGCTCAACAAAATAAAACTGAATCATCCATAAAGAAGACATGTGATAAAGGCTCGGCGAATGCATTAACAGACATACCCTGAATGCAACCAACCCTCTCTTCATTATGAATTAAGGATGAAAAACCCTCCGCACAAATAAGGAAGAGAAAAGGTGATAGCGGGTCCCCTTGCCGGATTCCCCTACTAGGCGTGATATAACTTGTTGTCTCACCATTAACCATCACACTATAGGACACCGTTTGCACACACTCCATCACCCATTGGTAAAAATTATCTTCAAAACCCAACTTGTGCAACATAGCATTCAAAAATGACCATTCAATCCAATCATAAGCTTTTGCCATATCTAATTTCATTGCCATAAAATTAACACCATCCTCATTCCCATGTTGCATAGAATGTAGGAGTTCATGCACCACTAAAATATTATCAGAAACTTGTCTTCCCGCCACAAAAGCCGATTGATTCTGACTAATCACTTTAGGGAGAACTCTCTTCAACCTGTTTGTTAGAACTTTGGAAATAATTCTAAACACCACATTACAAAGCGAAATTGGGACATTTTCGTGGGATTATCCACTTTAGGAATAAGCACAATATTAATATGGTTCAACTCTTTTAACATTCTTCTCGAGCAAAAGAAAGATTTTACCATACCCATAACCACACCTCCAACCGTCTCCCAATGATGATGGAAAAAACCCGCATTAAATCCATCCAGACCCGATGACTTCGTTAGGTGCATATGATAAATAGCAGTTTTACTCTCCACATCAGTCATTGGGGCAATCAACAAATTATTATCCGTATCCCCCACTTTTGTCGGCACACATTGCAGGATTTCCATAAAATTAGCAAGTTAATCCGTGGAGAACAAGGATGTGAAGTAATCAACGGCAATGTCATGGATTCTGTTCTTATTCGTACACCATGTCACATCATCCTCTTCTAATCCTCGAATAGCATTCCGTCGTCTTCGTTTCAACGTTTACGCATGGAAGAACCAAGTATTTTTATCACCTTATCATAACCATTGTACTCAAGACTTCATACGCAAATAGACTTCTTCCCTTCTAAGTGCCCGTGTAAGCTCATCTTCTAAACCTCAAATCCGATGACTGTCAAACACCGGTTGCTGATACGCATCACGAAGCACTTCCTTCAAACGACAAATTTCCTTATGTTCATTGCGCCCCTCCTTTTTCCTCCACATCACCAACCTCTGCTTGACCTTTCGAAGATTATGCACCAGGTTATGTGCATGAGACACACCATGTGCACCACCCTAATTTTCATGCACAACCTTATCACATTTTGGATCCTGATTCCATCGAGGGTCATACATGAACCTTTTCGCTCACCTAGGTTGCTTTACAACCATTGATAACACTAACATTGCATGGTCTGACCCCTTCAACATAACATGTTTTACCATTGCTTGCTGATAACATTGAACCCAATCAAGTGTAGCAAGCGCACGATCCAATCTTTCCTGTATAAAGCCATTCTCCCATCAATTCCTCCACGTATAAGGGTATCCTTCAAATTCCAAGTCCAACAATCTCGCTTGAGCCATAAAAGTTTGAAAAGACCTCATGCTAGCAAATGTTCTTCCATTACCCCTTCCTTCTTCGATTCCAATAATAAATCATTGAAATCACACATTAACAAGCATGGCTCAGGATAACACGCAATACGCGTCATTAACACCTTAAATTGTTATGCTCATTTACGCACATCCGTGCTAGCATAAACAACCACCAATCGCCATCTAAGATGTTGCACCCCATCCTCAACTAAGACTTCAATAAAAAAAATCATTATACTTAACTAACACCACATCCTTTACATCCCTCCAAAAGACACGCATACCTCCGGCAATTCCACTAGGCTCAATAGCATGCATACATGACATGTCGAACCTATGCTTCAATAACGGTACCTTCGACTATTATTTTAGTTTCTAATAAAGCCACAACCTCGAGGGAGTGGAGCCGATTTTGCTCCAACAAATCATCAATTGTCAGGTCCGCTACCCTCCGATACCCTAACAGTTCCAACATATAATTTTCATTGCAATCGCAGAGACCCCTCACAGGTGGCCTCCGCTTGGTCTACTACAAACCTTTGGATCTTGTGCACATGAGTCAAACCATCTTCTAACACCGCCTGATCATCACCAGCATCCTCCCAGATCTTTTTCATCTCATCCTTCGATACAACCTCAATGATAGGAAAAAGATTAAACGAATCCGAATCCTGATACAATAAACCTTGGTCCATATCCCCATCTACACTGTCCCTACCAAGGACCCCTTCAGACACCTCATCATTCGCTCCCACAATTGGCATATTAAGGTCAATATCACGGCTTGGTTGCAACATTTCAATACTCTCCCCATTAACCTCAACTTCTTCCGGATGATTCACAAACTCTATTGTCCCTGCACCAGTTGCAATGGACCCTTATGGGCCAATAAGTCATGCATCAAAGGCCCTTTCTCATTCCAACCACTACCTCTCATTCTCATCCGCCTCTAAAGTATGTTTTCCACTTGAATTATCATAGATTCTCCCATTCGACGAGGAAGTCGAACTACTCAGCCCATGTGGTCCCCGCTACCCATCTCCTCTCCCCACGAGATAGTTCCCTATCAGGTCATACTCCTCATTAAGCCCTTTGAACGCATATAAAGCCTCTGTGTTAACCTCAGATGCCTCCTCCCCAAGTCGTTCCACCTTACACCATCTAGTAACTTGCCCTACCTTGCCACAAATAAGACAATAGTTAAGTAGCCCCTCATACCGAAAGTCTACCCAAATTGTTCCATTCTTAGGGAATTCCACATTAGTTCCCCGCATAAGCGACTATCGGACGTCGAAAGAAATCTTCACACGTAAGAAACGGCCAACGCAATCCCTACCATCATCCTTATCAACCTTAACAATTGTACCAAGCAAGCCGCATATTGCCCTAGCAACCACCCCAGTGCCTATGACGAGCATCATCTATAACCAAAACCAAATCATGCCTGAATAACCATGGTTTCTCTACCTCTAACACGCGACACATATCTCGCCGACCCATAAAACGGGCCATGAATTGTGCCTCACCCAAAGCGTTAATGGAAACCCCCTCTCTTCCTCTCCATAGACTCGTGAACTAGTCAATGAAACCATTCTCATTGTCAGGGTTTCATTGAAAATACCTCTGGTACAACACTGTAATGGAACCCTAACAGTGATCCTTCCACCGCCTTCTTTTCGATCTTAACCCCACCCTTCTCCCTCTCCGACAAAAAAAGACTACTTCCAAATTTTGATGCCAAACCCTCCATGTTTTGCATTCCTGCCATAGCCGTGTCCGCAAACCTCAACCCTAACAACCTTCTGCCCAGCACCTAATACTCCATACAGTCCATTTGCATCCCTATTCCTTTTACAGCAAGCCCAGTGATGTTGATCACAGTTCCCTAAGGCGCGATGTCGGCCTTACTCTAGGGTTTCAAAAAACAAATTGCTAATTCCTTTGCTCCGACTTTCTCGGACATAAACTCTTTGCAAGGACATGAAGTCACCTTCAATTTTTTCATGAAACTGTTTGGGTTCAACATTTAGCTGAACCACGGCAGAAGAAGAATAACAAATGATCTTAAGCACATATTCGATGCCAAACCCTCCATGTTTTCCTATTCCTGCCATAGCCGTTTCTGTTTCACAGAACAAAATTTGAGGAGCGGGATACAAATACGGGAATGTAAGTTCAAGAATAAATTATCTTAAGCACATGTCGTTACAATAACAAATGAGAAATCATTGTTGTACTTTCAAAAGTTTTATGTAATTACTTATTAAACATCAAACAGCTAGCTATTCGTCCACTTACCACCATGAAACTAGTACATTGAGACCATCAATATCTCAACCAAGTCAATTGAAGTCAACACAGGAACCTGATACATGTATAAAAGAAAGAATAAATTGTAGCAATGGTCCTTTAACTTTAACTGAGTGGAGAAAGAGCACTTTGGTGCCTATCTACAAGAATAAGGGTGACGTACAAAATTGCATGAACTATAAGGGTATTAAGCTAATAAGTCATACAATGAAGCTCTGAGAGAGAGTCATTGAGCATAAATTGAGGCAAGAGACACGGGTTTCGGACAACCAATTCGGGTTCATGCCAGGGCGTTTAACCATGGAGGCAATCTATCTCTTACGAATATTGATAGAAAGATATAGAGATAGGAAAAAGGATTTACACATGGTCTTTATAGATTTGGAAAAAGCGTATGATAAAGTCCCAAGAAACATTCGTTGGAGGATTTAAGAGAAGAGATGAGTACGAGAAGCATATATCCAAGCTATAAAGGATATGTATGATGGAGCAAAGACTGCGTAAGAACTCATGAAGGACAAACCGAAAGCTTCCCCATAACTGTTGGTTTACATCAAGGCTCATCCTTAAGTCCTTACCTTTTTGCATTGGTAATGGATGAGTTAACGGGACATATTCAAGATGATATTCCTTGGTGTATGCTTTTTGCAGACGATATAGTGTTGATAGATGAAACTCAGGAAGGGGTAAATGCGAAGCTTAACCTTTGGAGAAAAGTGTTGGAATCTAAAGGTCTTAAGCCGATCAAAGACAAAATATATGGAGTGCAAGCTCAGTGCAAATGGAGGCCAAAATGAGTTAGGGGTGAGGATCGGAGATCAGGAAGTACCAAAAAGCGACCGCTTTCGCTACCTAGGATCTATCTTGCAAAAGAACGGAGAATTAGATGGAGACTTCAACCCTAGAATACAAGCTGGATGGATGAAGTGGAAGGGTGCATCTAGTGTGTTGTGTGACTGCTATATGCCACTGAAGCTCAAAGGAAAATTTTATAGGACGGCAATAAGGTCGGCGATGTTGTATGGCACGGAATGTTGGGCGGTGAAGCATCAACACGTACATAAAATTGGTGTAGCGGAGATGAGGATGTTTCGTTGGATATGTGGGCACACAAGAAATGATAAGATTAGGAATGAGGATATCCGAGGTAAAGTATGAGTAGCTGAAATTGAAGGAAAGATGAGAGAAAATCAGTTACGGTGGTTTGGACATGTGCAAAGAAGGTCTACTGAAGCTCCGGTTAGAAGATGCGACTACGGGACAGAGGTCCAGGGCCGAAGGGGTAAAGGAAGACCTAGGAAAACTTTGGAAGAGACTCTAAGAAAATACTTAGAGTACTTAGATCTAATGGAGGATATAACAGAACCGAGCGCAATGGCGTTCTATGATTCATATAGCCGACCCCACTTAGTGGGAAAAAGCTTTGTTGTTGTTGTTGTTGTTGGTCATTTAACTTTAACTCAATTGGAGCAAGAGTCCGTCAAATAAAAATCCATTACCATTGGTCATTCAACTCATCAAAACGTCCAGCTATGGTCCCTCAACTAAAAATCCATTAGCATTGGTCTCTCAACTTTAATCCAATTGGAGAAATGGTCCCTCATTTTTAACCTAATTGGAGCAATGGTCTCTCAACTTTAATCCAATTGTAGTAATGGTTCTTCCAATATAACTCATTTTGACAAAATTCTGACGAATTTGACGAAAATAACCATAGGTACACGTTTTGATGAGTTGAGGGACATCAATTGTAGCCATGGTCATTCCAACATAACTTATTTTGACAAAATTCTGACGAAGTTGACAAAAAAGACCGTAGCTACACATTTTGATGAGTTGAGGGACCGTTGGTAATGGATTTTTAGTTGATGAACTATTGCTCCAATTTGATTAAAGTTGAAAAACCATTACTACAATTTACTCTAAAAGAAAATACTCAAAGCCATAACTTGTTTTTGGCTTCTGAGCAGAGGCAAGTGCGGCCCTCTTTGCCCGAGCTTCTCTTGCACCCTACTCGACCGGCTTCTTCTTGACATGGAAAAATCCGGTGCCAGCCGCTGAGATGAGTAGGTAGCCTTTCACGACAATTTGACTTGGAGCCGGCTGATCACCTTTTTTTTTAGTGTGCTTTTGCACAACAATTTTGGTCGGCATGTTTAACGTGGTTTCGAGTTTCTTCTTGGTTTCATGATATTCATGATTTTGGTACCCCACATTTTCCATTACCACCAAGAAATCAGTACACTGACCATCAACATCTAAACCCACACAACCTGAAATGTACATTTGCCTCTTTAGATGGGACATAAAACCTAATCAAACTTTGGCGGATGAATCTCCAATCCCAACTCTGGTGACAAGGGCAAATTCTCAGGTACTGGGACTGTTATCCCCAATCGGTATCTCTCTCATCATGTGTACATGCCAGATTTTCTCAGTGACTACAACCCAGAAAACAACCATAAGACAGAAAAGCAAACATCATATGGCCGAGACACAGAACCAAAGAAGACATAACAATGCTATGATAGAATGATGGTCTTCCAAAAAAGAAACCACAACACATTAACTCTTAATATAGCGAATGCATTTTTGCTCACCATCATTTAGTGTAGGGTATGCTCATCACCCAATTTATCACCATCAGATGAGTTTGAATTTTGAGATTTGTGCTTATCCACTACACGAATCTTGAAATTCAAACTCAACTAACGGTAATAAATAGGTGGTGAGCAAAATGCTCCCTCGTAAAGCTCTTCAATATTTCAATCACCCATGTTTTCGAACAGCATGAGAATAGTAGATTAGCAATCGAAATTTGAGCTTATTATACTTCAGCTAGAGAGAGAGTGTGTGAACTTTCATCAAGATACAACAAAAAACACAAATAATTAACTCAAGTTTTTAGGAGTTGGGTCTACCTTTAAACAGAGTGCCTACAAGGACTAATGGCAAAAAGATGGACAACAGTGAATAAATCCACATTGCACTAGCAACTTGCTCATTTCATTTTTGCCTCGGTAAATAGAACATGACGATTTACCCGAGGGTCGAATTTCCGGAACTCAAGCTTCTCTTGGACCCTACTTGGCTTCTTCTTGACATAGAAAAAACCAGTCCCAGCTGCTGAGATAAGTCGGATGAACAAGGTAGCCTTCTTCTTCTTTTCACCCATTCCTTAATTCAAACAACAGAAAGAGAAAGCCAATCAAAAGTGACAGAAAACAAAGTTTCACTACACAAATAAAAATATGTTCAAACTAAATTTGTGCATCTGCAATCAAAAACAAAATTCCTATATGGGTTCAATATCGCCCCCCAACAAAAAGGAAAAAATAATCAAGAGGAACAACAACTATCTGTAATCCAAATCAATTCAAGTAGTTCTCAGAACAGAAAATCCCATCTAATCACACGGGGAGAGGTGTAAAATAGCATCCCCGAAAGGAACCACTTGGGGAAAGTCATAAACATAGGCATAACATCAACAAAGGCCTTTGCACAAACAAGTTTACAGCTTTACATGGCTGAGAATCTGAGATTCATTTTCCCAAGCCCACAGAAAAACAAGGGTTGAATTTCTCTAAATGTAATCACTTAGGTTCATAAATCTGAATAATATCTGAGAGGGAGGTGATTTGTACACACTCTAAATGTAATCACTTAAGTTCACTGCCCCTCAATTGATATGATATTTACCTCTAGACAAACACTCATAAACACAAGTACCCTAGAACCATAATAATACCTTTATCCAACCTCCTTTCAAATTGCTGCAACCCAACTCAAATTACCCAAATCTAGAGAAACCCCAGTTGAATTCTGAGCAGAAACTGTTTCAGATTGGGAAAAAAATAACTGGGTTTTGGGAATCCAAGCGGGTTTTGAACAGGGTCAGATTGGTTTGGTTCTGGGTCTGGTTCAACCTTCCATCGAATCACAGAAAACAACATAACTCCTACAACCATTCTCATTTCAAAACAAAAAACGAGTAAACAGAAAATCAAAAGAAAAGGAAAAGCAGAAATGATTGAAGGAATTTCGGACTTACCGTTCAACTTTTGTAAGCTGCAATCGTCTGAGAGGTACAAAAAGCCGAAATGGAGTCTGAAATACGAGAGTGCAAAGCCGCGGTGAATTCAAGGGCAAGGGTTTAGGGGCTGTTGAAAGACGAAAATGCCCTTTTAATCTTTTCTTTTCTTTTCTTTTCGGCCCTCCCAAGTCCCCTGGTGTTTGTGGACTTTTCCGAATTAACATTTTTTAGCCTCAAAGTTTGGATCTTTTTTGTCGGGATCGATCGGAGGAGGAGCTGGAGATGGCGAGCGCGGTGGACCCAGCGGGAGATCCAATCCCAACGTCGGCGGTGCTGACGGCGGCGGCGAAGCACATTCAGTTCAGCTGCCAGGCCGAGAACGTGGCTTTCCTCAAGTGCAAGAAGAAGGACCCGAACCCCGACAAGTGTCTCGACAAAGGTCGTCAGGTCACCCGATGCGTCCTCACCCTGTAAGCCAATCTCAAATCCGCTTCCTACTTTTTTTCAATTTTCTGAGTTTGTTATGAATTCTTACTTGTTTGTATGTGAACCCTTTTGAATCGAAACGTTTCGGTGTTTTGTGAATTGAGGCTTGGTTTGCTCGATTGAGCTCAACGTGGTTCATGGCGTATGCAGTATGCTCAAATTTTTGGGAGACAGAGAACTGATCAATCGAAAATATAACTAAAGGACACTAAACAGATAATAAGCCGTATATAAACCGCGGTTTAATATAGAATTGGGAGAAGGTAATGCCAAAATTTGTAAGGTCTAGCTGGATATACTTTGTATTTGAACACTTTTCTGTGCTTAATTGTTCACCCTCGGTGTTGGAGTCGGTTAATCCCGAGGCTTAATTGAGTTTGGACTTGTATCATATGCCATAAATTTTGAAATCATTAGCTTCATATCAGTTGTGGGGAGCAGATTTCAGGAACTTGGTTTCATACCTTGTTGAACTTGATTCGACTTGATTCACCTGATGGCTGCTATGTGACCGTTAGTCCGTGTACCCTCAAGTTAACATAGGAAGACCGTTTGGTAACCATTTTTGTTTCTCGTTTTGATACATATTTCCTTGTTAGATAGAGAGGGGAAATAGAGAAAGGGGGAGCGAAGAAGGGGAAAAAAAAGGGTGATGAGTAGCAGTTGGAAGAAATGTGTAGAGAACGCACATAAAATGGGAACTAGAAACGATTTTGAGCTGCTTTTGTTTTCACACATTATCTTTCATTTTGCCCTTACTCCCGTCACCCTTATGTACCAGGAAATACTGTATATTTTCCTCTGTTGCAACTTGCATCCATTACAAAGTATAACCCAAATAGTATATTGAACTTGGGTTTTATGACGGTATAGTATAGTGTTCTTTTGTTCAATTGCTTTCCTGTTCTTCTTCTATATTATGAACTCTATATCTTCATTTTTTATCCCGCTTAAACATTTCTTCGTTGTTCCGTGGTGGTGATGTTTGTATGCATCCGTCCTCATTCTCTTACATGACGTATAAGCATTTTTCATGAGGAAAACATAGAAAATCCTGCCGGTCTTTGCTTGAATAGAGACACTCTCAGACCATTAGTTAGTATATGGTGTGTGGACACTCCCTACCTAACAGCGTTTGAATTGGATCAGTTTTCAAGCATAATCATTCCCTTTACGTTCTCTTGCCGCAACTTTTTGATATATGTACACCATTTTCATATTTGGAATTTGTTGTGATTTGATCATCCTGTTAGTTTCACGAGCGGTATGCCTAGTTACGCAGCTAAATACGAGACATTTCTCCGTGCAGGCTGAAAGATCTTCATCAGAGGTGCACAAAGGAGATGGATGCTTACGTCGGGTGCATGTATTACAATACAAATGAGTTTGATTTATGTCGCAGAGAGCAGGAGGAATTCGAGAAAAAGTGCCCATTGGCATGAGAATTCGACCCCTAGTTGCTTGGGAAATGCTTCCTTTCCGTGCAGGAAAATTTACACCCTTTTAAAGCATGATTGATTTCTCTTGTATTGCAGTTGGTACTGTAATGGAATAATTGGTTTAATCATGAAAAAACCAATCCTTGGTTTCCTTTTTAACTTTAGTATTACGAAATATCAAAGAAAAATATACCCCCTTCTTCCTTCCTCGGCGTGGACGTGGGATTTATAAATCAAACAAGACTCAATGGGACGGATACAAGGAGACTAGACAAGGAGTAACTAAAGTGAGAAATGCCAGCAAAATTATCAATTAGAAAACGTAGATCCACTCGACTAACATATAGATAGAATAAATCCATAGACGAAAACCGATACAGTCCAAACCTCATATTTACCAAATATTCATCATCTTCCAGAATACTAAGCATATCACTCTAGCTAGCAATGCTCAGAGTACACTTTGAAGCAGCAACCAACGTACCCGACAGGCATCAGCGAGGACTGCAAAGCCCAAAAATAATAATAATCACCACAGTAGTTACGTCTAGCTTACGTCTAGCCAACAACAACAACAACAACAACAACAAAGCATTTTCCCACTAAGTGGGGTCGGCTATATGAATCCTATAACGCCATTGTGCTCGGTTAGCTTACGTCTAGCCAATGTAATTAAATAGATAGGATATAAATATGACTGTACAGCAATAGTTGTAGATATTATCACCACTGTTACCTATTTGGTTAGCCAATTTAAGCATATAGGGTCATACCCGCACACAACTTTAGGGAACCCCAATCACCAACCACGTAAACTCCACTTCCATAAGGGTACCTCTCGCACATAATATGAAACTATACTCCGCAAATTTAAGACCATACTCAGTGGCCTCAACCAATCTTATTAAGATTACACTAGAAATTCTTTACATGAGTACAAAGTGGAAGAGGCACCTACCTGTATGATCGCGAACGAGACCTTGACGGACTGCGACTGCCACCCCTAGGACTCCTTGATCTGCTGGATGCATACTCTCTCACATCACGAGGACTCCGACCATTCACCCTCGGACTTGGGGACCTCCTGTAGTCTCTAACTTCACGCGCACTTCGACCCTTCTCTCTCGGACTTGGGGACCTCCTGTAGTCTCTTCCATCCCGTGGTGAGGGTGATCGTGAAATTGATCTAGACTGTACTGGCGAGCGATAATCATCCCTAGCCCGATGGTCCCTTCAAATGGAAAGAAACACTTTATTATGTTTTGAAAGAAAAAAAAAATTGCAGATGCAGCAAGAGAATAAGATATGAAATATTCCAAATGAATAAGAGATACCTACTAAAACCATCTTCATTTTTCACAAGTAAAAAACTTCCCCATTAATAATCCACTACAAGTGCACAAGAAAATGTAATGTGGGCATAGATCAACAATTCAGAACCAATTATCAGTTTCAAGATAACAGAACAACTACTTGCATCCTCTTCAAAATCTAACTGATCAAGATATGACCTTTACTTTACCTGAACCTTTACAGGGTTCTGAACAAAAAATATGACACTTGGTCCAAACACTCAGAGTTAGGCTAGTACTGGTTGATCAGCATCTGAAAACTTCATAGCCCACTTTGCCCCAACTTTTCTAAAACCAGATAATATCTTTTCCTTCAACATGTCACCATACTCTACCGGTAAAAACTTTGAGTGGCTTCATTTCTTTGTAGATGATTTCTTTCTTTCTTTGGCCAACTATAAGCTTTATATTCTTTCTTTACTGGATGGTATATGCAAAACAAGATATCAAACTTAACAAATTTTCTTCAAAAACTTACTTAAACAGCTAATATAAGAAGGAAAAGTAAATATATACTAGTAAAGATTCCAATATCTCTAGCACCCTGTTTAGCTTGTCAGTTCAGTCGGTCGTAGAAAGGTCTCACAAACCGAAGTCATAACAATAGGATCCCAATGCCATTTGTAGATGAAAGTTGATGGTGGATATAGATGGTACTTATGGAGAGCATAGGTGGAAGGTAAAGAAGTTGCCCATCACTTGTATGATCTCTTTTCTCATTAAACTTTACTAATCCAGAAGTCTTTAAATATCCACCATAGTACTTATGGAGAGCATTGGCGGAAGATAAAGAAGTTTCCCATCACTTGTATGATCTCTTTTCTCATTAAACTTTACTAATCCAGAAGTCTTTAAACTATATCTGTATAACAAGGCCACCAGAAAATATTACACAATTCACTAAACACATGATACATGCAAAAGATGCGATCTCCATACCTAAAGAAGATTTCATTCTGCAATTTCATCAGAAACACAGGTATGTGAACATAAAAGTTGGATTCAGAGATTTTCCAATGAAAATGTGATCACCCTCTATTGTACTCATTCATGAAAACAAGAATTCAAAAACTATAACCATTGATCAATTTTGGAAAAAATTATATGGCCACATGAACCTGTCGCTGATGAATCTACCCCACCCTTGAAAGGAGTAACCACCCATCCACACAGACTACGGTGTAATAGAAAAGAAAACAGTGTTAATGAATAAAAGATACATCTAGAGATAATATACAGACCTTGAATCACGCCTAACAGGTGATGGTGATGGCGAGTAAGCTGTGACCAAAAAAGTTTGACGACGGTTTAGAAGAAAAATAGGAGCAAAATTATTTCACAAAGGACTTGAAATAAAATCATGCATGTCGATCAAAAACTGCCAAGTAAAAGTTAAAACTGACAACGATATTGCCGTCTTGGGGACCTCGGTGGAGTTCTCCTTCTGGAGCTTCCTCCATGTCGACTACTGCAGATAAATATAAAATAAAATAAAAATTGCATTATAAAATAAATTAAAAATTGTTTTCATGAAGTGAATATGTAATTATATTTGGGGAGGCATAATAAACTATGGGGTAGTATTGGAGCCAAATACAATGTACCTTACGCGAGTAGTTGTGCGCATTTCTTGCGGAGTTTTTCTATTCTCCTCAGCAAACACAATTCTTATCTCACGCCCACCAATAACTGTATGATTCAGTTGTTGCTTTGCTTCTGCTGCATCCTCACCATAACGGTACTTCACAAACCCAAAACCCCGTGGCTCCCTATGGATGGAAAGTAGAAACGCTTGAGTAAAAATAACTTACATTTGTGTTATCCAGAAAACCCAGAAATATATCAACTTTCGCAGGAGTATCTATTCCAGCGAGCAAGTTTTACACCACTGAACCACGGCAGAAGAAGAATCGCATTACGTACAATAATTCACGCCATAACAATCAAGAATGGCATACCCTGTGTAGTAATTCTTAGGAAGATACACATCCTTTACTGGGCCAAATCGCTCAAATGGGATCCTAAGATCTTCTGGCCTGCATATAACAGGTATACAATGAATAAGCCTGGATCTTTAGTAAAGGTCGTACCCAGTGCACAAGGCTCCCGCTTTAGGCAAGCCTGGATCTTTAGTAATGCAAAAAAAAATAAAAAAGACATGTATACGTAATTTGGGGTTAATGAACTTGTTGTAATTAACTCAACTAGCTGAAGGATTAAGTCTATAACCATGTAATAATATACTTATTCTTCGATAATATACTAGTATTACCATTAACAAGAGATTAACACACAATCCCATATTTTGAAAAGTAAAGCACAAAAAATTACTAAAAAAATACCAATCATTCATAATTACAACCCAATTTTAGTCACGCATTTGAAGAATAAACTACATAAATATATATACATATCTATGCATACACAGAGATGAGAGAGAGATACATATACATATATACCTAGCGTCGAGAGGGAGATTGCGAACGAGCAAACCGGAAGGTGCGGGAGAACTACGGTCTCTGTGAGACCTACTGTCACGGTGTCGATCACGCGGCTCGTCGTCGTATCGCTTGCGTCCGCGAGGCGGAGTCCGACTACGTCGACGAGGGCTGTAGCTTCTGCTTCGGCTTCTGTACCTGACCATTGTTGCAGCTAGGACTTGAACCCTGAGCGCCCAAACCCCTAACCCTAGGTCCCCAGTATGATAGTGAAGAAGAACCGAAAGGAACGAGCGCTTGTGGTTTGTGTGGGGAGTTTTGGGTTTCGGATTTGGAAAGAGGAATTGAGTGCGGAACAGATACCGATCTAATGATGCGCGCTCTTCAACTAACTCGGTTCAGTGTGTTGCCCAAATAGTATTAACCTGGCCCACCTAGCTATCAAGGCCCAACCCAATCGATTTTGTTATATTTCTTTATTTACAAGAAACTTCTAAATGTACCTAAGAGCAACGGAGTATGATTCTCTCCCCTCCTAATCTCTCTTCCCTTCCATCCCCTTCAATTTAAACGGTTACGATTACGTCATATCTACATTTTATTTTGAATTTTTTATGTAGAGAAAAACATAAAAAGAAGAGTAGGAGGGGATGGAAGAGGATGGTAATGGTAGGGGAGAGAAACCTACTCCAAGAACAACTCCACTCCAAGCAATTACTGCCCAGGCTATTCAGCCAAGGCAATTACTGGCTTAAGTGCATTTTTATCTCTAAACTGAATTGTCCAAGCTATTGTTATTAAAATATTACTTTTTTATTATAAAATAGTAAAAGTTAATTTTGCCTTTAATTTTGGATATGATTTTTAATCAATCTCTTCACGCCACGTTTCATTATCCGAAAGTACAATTTTTATGAATAGACTTTTTCAAGTACATTTATAGGAAAAATTATAATTCTTTTTAATATTTTTCTGAGTTGTTTTATAAATTTTATCTAACTTAATTAATATGGACCGTTGCATTACATTATATGTTTTTTCCAAAGACCTAGATTTTGGCATGTAATCCCAACAATAATAATAGTTTTTTTCTGATTTTTTTTTTAATTTATAAGCCCAAAAAATCTGGACCGTTGATCAAGATATCTAACTGACCAAAATTCGCCACATGTCCTCGCTGTTAGATTTGAATTCAAATTTTATTAACCTTTGGAAATCCAACGGCACAAAGTGAGCCACATAGCACCCATTTCTGAAGTGCTTAGTGTGCCTATAGCGCGAGCTTCAACAGTGTTTTCTTGTTTGCTCACTCCCAAATTCTTGCGCGTGTAATTCATGTGCCTAGCGCAAAAAAATTTAACATGACTAACGTCAGCCTGACATCAAACGCAGTCACAAGGTTGGGCTATTCTAGCCTGTGTGCTTGGTCGGGCTTGCTATAGCCCAGCTAATTGGGCAGGGTGGAGTGCTTTTGGGGAGCTTAGGGGATTGGATGGCCTAATAGCCCAAGCAATTTGCGTGGGGTGGAACTGCTCTAAGAGGCTAAGACTCAAGCAAAGGCAGTATAAACTCGTCATTCATACGATTCAAATTGAGACCTCATACTTATAGGAAAATGCCACTAAATTGGAGTGCTAATGAATATTGGGGTACAACTTTCATCTCTTCACATAACTTGAAATCTCCTGCTTTGAAAGTTTTTCCATCATCACATGTTTATTTACTATTAGTGAAAAGGCAAGGTATGCAAGTCATTTTTATCATTGACAAATTATTTGTCAACCAACCAACAAAGGCATGAAAGAAATAAGTCGGCCTCATGCTGAATTATGTGTTCCTTTCCCAATTTCTACAAAATATCATGACGAATTGAGTATGTTTATCTCATACTTAGAACAATTTAAGTATCATTTAATTTTCTAAAAGTGTAAATAAGCCTGTCCTAATTTAATTCAATCCATTATGTTGATGCACAAAACCGGAGATCTTGGAACAACGTAAATCCGACCGTGAATCTGCAAATAATGTAAATAACACAAGATGTATCCATTCAAAAGTTTGATGTGAGCCAACGAAGTACTCCGAGCTTCGTGAGAACGTCCTAGAGCTAGCTGTGAGCTTGGATTGTCCTAAAATGTAACCATTCAAAAGTTCATGAATAGTGCTTAACTCGGAGCTTGAGTTTTCAACGTGATATCGAACACGTTCTTACCTGAAATGGGTACCTTTGAACTCGTATGGTCCTCACGAACACAATGGTACCATTTTCTTCCTCGATTTGTGAAGATTTGGCTTGGTTCAAGGTTGTCCGTACGAAGGAGATGGAAGAGAGAGTGAGTCCGAGAGAGAGTACGGGAGAGAAGAGAGAGAAAAGGTATGGATGTGTGTGTGTGGTTCCAAAATGTACACTAATCAAAACTCTTTAATCTTTTAGCTCTAATTGGGTCCAATTAGTTAGGGATAAAACTAATTGACGCAATTTCTTAACCCAAAATACAAACACACACCCAACGCTCAAGGGTAAATTCGTCTTTTCACAACCACGATAATTATTTCTCGGAACGGGCTGTGACAATTTTCCTCATTTTTTGTGTTTAATTTTCTATTTATGGTTGTCTGAATATTCAAATAATTTTATTTTCTATGGACAATATTCAAATTATTTAAAAGTTGAACCCGTAGCTTAATTTGAGCCCTAATTATACCAATTGAGCGTATTAAGAGAATATGCCATATACTCAAGACTCTGTTTAGTGGTTGCTAAACCACTAGCATACGTGTAATGCCATATATCAAAATCATTGATTTTATTTATTTAGTACTACAGTTTAGTGGTATTCCTTTTCACTTGTAAGTGAGAGGTTTTAAGTTCGATTTTTGCCAAAAGCGAATTTGAACAACATTATTGCTAATGCATTGTTAGGCTAAGCACACACCCTCCCATTTAGTATAGATAATATCGTTTGTTCCAAAAAAAAAAAAATCATTGACTTTATCCCACACAATAATTCACATTGCACAAAATCTCGTTGACCTTGAAACATAAAAACTACCATGTATCCAAATTCTTCCAAGAAAACATCAAGTACCAATTAGTAACCAGTTTATTTATTTATATGATGAATCATCCATCATCTTCGTATCATCAGATGATTTGAAGAGGAAATGAATCTAAATATGTCCCGCCACTTAATACTAAATGAGTAATGATGTTTCTCCATTTTTTTTTTCTTAATTTCGGTAACAAAACATTCAGGAGGAGGGGAGGCTACACCATCATATGCGGGCATATCACAAGCCTATCTGAGGACTTACAAACGAGGTCTTAGCTTATTTGATGTTTCTCTTTGAGGACTTACAAAGAAAATTTATAACAAAAATCAATCTACGAATTCATTAGCGGACATGTAAAAGAAGTCATGAAACAAAACAAATGATAAATAATTTAGTAGAAACTATAAATACTAATCCAAATTGCAACAACAAGTGATATTAAAGTGATCATATATTAGCTAAAATTTGGAACGTTTTGGAAGAAGGAGGAGGGGGCTATGTGCAATTGCGTAAGTTGCTCCTCCTCAAAGTTGGAACTGTGTTTAAAATGGTTTTTAATTTTCATTTTATGTACATTTTTCTTGCACATATATTTACATCTACGACATTATCCTTCTCCACTCCTAATTTTTCTTATACACATATATCATACTTATATCCTAGGCGGATTTAGATAAATCTACTATATTTCGTGTAAATAAATGTTTGTTTATACTTAAAATATATATAATTTCATCATAAACTACAAAATAGAATGACATATATATTATGAAGTATTGGATATAATTAAAACATGAGGAACAAACATATAATGTGTGTTCATTTAAGTATTCAACAAGTATTTACAATTGATTGAAAAAATAAAATAAAATGAAAGCTATTTATTTTCTGTCTAAGTGAGTCGCAACCTAATCCGTGCCTAGGTGGGTCTGAGCGGGTTAGGCGGGTGCCTAGGCAGTCTAGACACTCTTTCTTAATTTTTAAGCACCTAAACATTAATTAGAGCGATGACCAGCCGCCTAGCGGAGATTTTTCATGACCCCAAATCTGATTGGAATTTGAAAAGTGTGTGTGCATGTCTTTTCCGCTAAATTGAATTTGATAAATGCAAGGTCATTGATTGTTGTGACATAAAGTCTTTAACCAAGGACCTGGATTCTCTCCGTATCCTTTATGTGCAGACTCTTGAAATCAATTGATCATGGCCGTTCACCACATATCGAACGGGTACGATCAAGTCGATCCCTGCTTTTCTTCTTCCTCTTTTTATCCACCTTCACCGACCTTGAACTCCCCCTACAACCCACCACTGCCTACTCCAACCTCTTTTCTTCCCCTCTCAATTTCCCTCTCACAACACCTACCGCCTCTCGGTCCTCTATTCGCATCGTCGTGACATAATCACCCCGTCCTTTACGACCTCTTCTGCCTAGTCTAGCAAAGAGAAGCTGTTGGCGTGGAGGTGACGAGATGATGCCACACGAGCGAGGATGACGGAGAGAAGGGGGGAGGAGAGGGAAAAGTAATTGTTGGTGTTAAATAGTTTTGAGTTTTTTTAGCCAAAATGATCATTGAGATTGACATAATATCATAATTTTACACTGGTCTATGATAATGAAAATCGATAGAAGTGGTCCTTGAGTTTGTCTACCGTAACTCATTTTGGTCATTCCGTTAAATACTTGTCAATATTTTAGTTAAATTGTCACGTGAACACTTTTTAAGAATTTTTTTTTATCAAACCAATCCCTCCACTTAACAAGGATATTAACAGCTTTTTTACGGAATAAACAACATGATTTACAACGGACAAACTCAATGATCACTTCTACCAATTTCATTTAGAAACAAAAATACGTCAATCTTAGTGATCATTTTGGCTAAGAAGGCAATAATTTTGGGAATGGATTGGTGAGAGAACGGGAGAAGAGAGAGAAGGCAAAGAACAAGAGTTTGGGCGGGATTGTAACCGTTCGATCTGTGGTGAACGACCAAGAGAGTATCTTGATCCCTTAACATGCATCACACTTATGTATTTACTCCTCAAAACTTGTTTTTTTTTTTTTTACAAAGTATTTTATCTTAAAAAATTTCTCTCATTTTATTATTTATTTTTTTCTATATAATTCCTGGTAATAAAGGGCAAAAGGAGATCATTTTGCAACCTTTTGTTGTTTTACGCTTTAAGAGCAATCTATAATTTGTATAGACAATTCACGTAGGCAAAATTGTATTATCCAAGACTGATGTGGCATGTTGCCTATTCATAAAAAACGAGATGCGAGGTTCAATTTGCCTATTTATGTTGAAGCAGGCAACATTCTACTTATTTTAAAAGAGTAGACAAAATTTGTTTCCTCAATTGCGTATTGTATTTACGCAAATTTTTTAACCGCATAACTTGTCAAAACGAGATTGCCTACTCATCATAAAACAATGGGAGTTTTAACGAAAATCTCGCGGTACTGTTCACTTTAACGAAAAATCATATTTTTACATTAAAAAGTCAAACCTGATACTATTCACTTTACCCTTTATTTTGTCCTTATCGTTAAAAATCAAAGTTTTCAAACTTTTTTCATTAGTTTTCCTTAAAACAATTAGTAGTTGCTCTCATACTTTGTTATTTTGCAACACAGAATATTAGAGGTGGACACGGTTTGGTTCGGTGCGGTTTTGAATGAAACCAAAATCGAAACCAAATTTTTTTGCGATTTGGTTCAGTGTGGTTTTGAAGCCAAAACCGAAATGAAACCAAACCGTTTGGTTCGGTTCGGTGTGGTTTCAAACGGTTTTGGTTTGATTTTTAAGAACAAATGTACAACAATTTAACATATTAATAAGCATTTCTTAGTAGCAATACATTTGTTACATAAACAATTAGCATGTTGTATGCAGTTGTGATGTTAAAATATGTTTGTGCAACAAAATGGTGTCTCGTACAAGGTATAACATAAAACAAGTTGAATAACTTTGAATTCATTAAGCATGAGCAAAACTTTCATACTATAATATGTGATATTATGCTTCAAATGAGTGAACTTCATTAGATCATTGTTCGACTCTTGATAACAAGATTAGTCCACCCTTGTACATATATGTGTGTGTGTGTATGATGGTATAAAATAACAAAGGTCCTTCAAGTTAATGAACGAAATAAAGTGATGAATGATGATATTTTAGTGTGGTTGTGTTCATACTAAGTGCATGGATTCTAACCAACAACCAATTAAAACATGAAATTTAATATAGACATTTAATTAAATGTTTATTAATATTTACGGTGCGGTTCGGTTTTCAAAAGCCAAAATCGAAACCAAACCGTTTTCTATGTTGCGGTTCGGTTTCAAAACCGAAACCATTCCAAAACCGCAAAACCAAATCATTCGGTGCGGTTCGATTTGGTTCGTGTTTCGATTTCGATTTTCGGTTCTAAGTACCTACCCTACCGAATATGCTCTATGATTTGTATGATTATATTCGTGGGGCCGCGTTAAGCTCTCAAGGTCCCCTTATCTTACTTTTGCGTTTGAATTTGATGTTTGATAGATGCACATGTCCTCACCATTTCACCACCAGATTTGGCAGCAACTCAACCTCAAACCAATAACTTCACCAACCCACTCTCTTTGAAGCTTACGCGCCACGCACATCGCCACAATCTCACCGTGCAATTCGCGCGTAAATGGCAAGCGAGCCTAAATCAACGTCCTTTGCCGCACGGAATAAACACGAAGTGTCGTCATAATTTGCCACGCTCGTCCAAAACGAGCACGCCACGGCCACGCTACCTTTTTTATTATCTTCAACCAGGAAAAAGGGGAAAATAAAAAATGGTTCGCCCAATCCAGGCGGAACACGACAGGCTCTCCACTCTTAAAACAACGCCACATGCTTTATCTTGTTTTTTTATTGTCTCATGATATTTTTGATGTTTTATTTTTTAAATGTCATTAAAAATTGCATTGGATCCTATTAAGCGGGAGGTGCATTCCGATGGATGAGGATCATCCTCAGATTCTCTTTGTGGGGATTTTAGAAATTTTCACATCATAACCGTTTATTGTATATTATACGATTCGTTTTCATCTAATGCTATTTGTATTTAATTTTAAATAAAAAAATTTAAATAATTTCTGACGCCATATGTACAATGAATGGCTAAGATATGAAGATTACTTAGATAAAGTAATTAGTATCAACACCAGTTTTTGAACACAAATATTCGTATTAAGTTGTTAAAAGTATATTTTTTATCCAAAGTGGTTAGAAGTGGTTGAGATGTGATATTTGTTGATCTTGAACATGAGAAAGCTTCTGGGCATTTACATTTACTAGTTTATCTCCTTGAAGGTCAAACCATTTCAATTTTTATTGGTAAGGGATTACGCGGAAATATGATAACAATCATTTGTAATAAAAAATTAAACCGTAAAAATTATTTAAAAAGCTGAATTACTTAAATATTTTAACTTCCAAAGACGCGAAAATGTGATAACAAACATTTGTAATAAAAAATTGAACCGTAATAATTATTCGAAAGGAGAATTTTAATTAAAAGCTCCGAATACTGTTTATTTTAACGAAAAACCATATTTTTACGCTAAAAAGTCAATTCTGTATTATTTAATTTACCTATTATTTTATCTTTATTGTTAAAATTCAAAGTTTTTAAACCATTTCTATTAGGTTTCTTTATTTAAAAGGCCGGACTACTTAAATATTTTAACTACCGAAGACGGGGAAATATGATAACAATCATTTGTAATAAAAACCCAAAAAGTTGCCATTTACTTGTAGCGCGCCGTTGGGAGGAGAATCTTGACGTCTAAGGGTAGGAGGCATTAGGGCAGCTGCCACTGCCAGGTTTAGGTAATTTTGACCCATAAACGATGGAAAGGCCGCCCTCTCTCCCTCCAACGCAACCGCGACGGCACCGTTTAGACCAACCACCTGGAGTTTCACACATGGAAATTCAACCGCCGCTGCCCTCCGACGAAACCTCCACAGTCTGGGATTGGGGAGATCTCTTGGATTTCACCGTCGACGACGACTTGTCCATCTCCTGGGGCTCCGCCGAGAATCCGGACCCCGAGGTCGGCCCGGCCCCGGAAGACCCGCCGGAGGATCCGAATTCCAATTCGAGTCGGATAAGGAAGCGGGACCCGAGGCTGGCTTGCTCCAACTTCTTGGCGGGTCATATCCCCTGTGCGTGCCCCGAGGTCGACGCGAGGATGATGGAGCTAGAAGAGGAGGAAGCCGGGCACGGGAAGAAGCGGGTTAAGACTGGTCGGGCTACACCCGGGACGGCGCGGTGTCAGGTCCCGTCTTGCGGCATCGATATCAAGGAGCTGAAGGGGTATCATCGGAGGCACAGAGTGTGCCTTGCGTGTGCAAATGCGATCACTGTCGTTATCGACGGTGAGACCAAGCGTTATTGTCAGCAGTGTGGCAAGTAAGCTTAGTTTTTTACTTCATTTTTTAGGGCTCTCGATTCTGTTGTTTCAGTTATGGAAGTTTCGGTTTTGTAGCTTCGAACTGTTTCACTGAGTAATTTTTCGGATAAATTGGTTTTTTCTAGCTCAATTCGGGGGTAGTGATTGTAGTCAAACTTAATCTCTAAAGTGCCAATGACGAGAACAATATCCACAAATCGTTTTGGCTTCAAATTGACTGTTAATTTGAAGGCTTTACCTAAGTTGGGGCAGAAGGGTTTCGCTGGACTTGTTTAACTCCCAAAAATGTGGAGTAGGGAATGTTTAGAAGCAATGCTGACAGTATCAACCTGCTACTGTTAGACTACCCTGAAGTCTCTTTGTGTTCGTGAGCGAACACAGTAGAGATAAATAGTTACTCAAGGCTTAGATTGATATAAATTAGTGCCGCTAAGCAAATTCGGTAACGATAAAGCACATGATTTATCTTACTGGGAAATCATTTGAATTTGTTGGGCAGAATTTGGCTTCGGAAGTGTTTAGGTGTAGGCAATCGGAGAAATTTTCTTAGGAACGAGACAAGTATCACTTTATCAGAAAGGATATGCGTTCTAAGCTTTATTCTGCAACGCTGGAAATATTGGGGAACTTTCAGTGAAATAAGAAAAGCAGTTAGGAGGATGGTAGCACATAGCTCGACAATAAAAATAAGAAAAGCAGTTAGGAGGATGGTACAATATAATGTTGGAGAGACAAAATGAACGCAACAGACGCAAGTGGTTTACTTCGCAGTTGCACGGATGACACTATATTCATTTATTGGTTTGGAGGTACTGAAATAAGATATTAATATTAAGTTGTTAGCTTCTTTTTGCTAAGGCCCTTTTATGTATAAAGATGGATGCTGAGAAAAGTGAGGTAACCCCTATTAGCAATTTAGCACATTTGTTTATGCATACTTGGTGCTGTTTTTTGGAAGTGTGGCAGGTTAAGACAAGAAATACTTTATACCATATAGAAGATCAGCTGGTCTGAGATGAGAGAGTTGTAGAGTTGTCACTGCTCTATTTTATTGAGGAACTGCATGTATTATTCTTGTTATAATGTGCTGGGATTATTTTGATATTGTTTTTGTAATTTCGTTATTGTTTTTGTAATTTCGTTTCTGCATGTATGGCCATTCTTTGGCAGGTTCCATGTCTTACCAGACTTTGATGAAGGTAAGCGAAGTTGTCGAAGAAAATTAGAGCGTCATAATAACAGACGGCGAAGGAAACCTAGTGATTCTAAAGGAGCAAGTGGAAAGGAATCACAAAAGGAAAATCAAACTGAAGAGACCAATTTTGATGGTGGAGCAACAGAAGGTATTTAATGTTTGTTTTTTATGCGAACAGCTTGTAAAAGAGTAGTAAAGCTGCAACACTGCTTTGGAAGAAGAATCTACTAGTCTAATTGTATGTATAATGTACAGACAGTCTACAGTTAAGTAGCCAGCTGAATGAGAAGGAAGAATTGCTGGTGTCTGAAGGTGGGCGAACTCCTATCCTCTGTTCAGTGCCTGAATCCCAGAATGCCCATAGTGACAGTGTTGTATCAGTTATGGCTTCTGGTGAAACCCAAAAGGATGCAAGAAAACATGATTCTAACAACTCTCTTTCTCCGCCTAATTGCGACAACAAAAGCTACTCATCTATGGTAGGTTTTGCTAATGTTGTAGCTTTTGCATGGCTGACTTCGATTTTAATATGAGGAGCTCTGTTTGAGGCATACTGATTTGATACATTCTTGTAGTGTCCGACAGGTCGTATATCATTCAAGCTCTACGATTGGAATCCAGCAGAATTTCCTAGAAGACTTCGGCACCAAGTACTATTAAAAGATTGTCATTACAGTTTAGTATATACAGGGAGAAATTTTTTTCGATGGAAAAAACATCAGGAATCGATTAACAAGTGAGCGTATGTTTTTGCAGATCTTCCAATGGTTGGCCAATATGCCGGTTGAGTTGGAGGGATATATCCGCCCTGGATGTACTATCTTGACTATTTTTATTGCAATGCCTAAGTTTATGTGGATGAAGGTAATGGTGTTGACAATCTTATTTGTAAGATTGAGTTTGTCACAGCCTTTCTCTTACCTTCACTCTACAAATTTTGTTCAACCACTTTGGTTTTGACGATATTTATTTTTCAGTTGCTTGAAGATCCTGTATCATACATACATGAGTTTGTTTCTGTACCTGGGAAAATGCTATCCGGGAGAGGCAATATACTTATTTATCTAAACGACATGATTTTCCGTATTGTAAAAGGTAATCTGATGCTTCATATCAGTGTTATGTTTCTATTAGTTTATTTCGTTTTATGGAAAGTAATTGGTCTTTACTAGTATTTTGTATTACTGACTTGCTTCTTTTTATTTTGATGTGCACAGATGGGACTTCTGTAATAAAAACAAAAGTGGAGGTGCAGGCCCCAAGGCTTCATTACGTTCATCCTACATTTTTTGAGGCTGGCAAACCCATGGAGTTTGTTGCCTGTGGAAGTAATTTATTACAACCCAAATTTCGGTAGGGGCTTCCAATCAAGGTTTTCCACCTATTTTAGTAGTTTGTTGTGTTGTACCTTTGATTCACTCCTTTCAGCTCTGTTGTGTTGCTTGTCTCCAATTCTCAATCATGTATTATTATGATCAGCTTGCTTTTTATTCACACACCGTTTCCTATAAACTGTAATTTATTTGAACTGTTAATAAACTTGATGGACACTCTCAACACTCTACATAGACTTGTCACTATTTGATAGCACATAATTGCTACTCTTCTCTGTTGCTCCTAAACTTTAAAACTCATGGTGATCTTGAGATGTATCTCAAATATGGAAAATATCTATAGTTGTCATTTTGGTGTATCTTTTATAGTATTCTGTTAACTGTTCCATGCTTGTAGAGAGTAAAATTGTTGTCACATAAGCTTCTTAATAAAGATCTTTACGGTTACAGATTTCTGGTATCCTTCTCTGGAAAGTATCTGGCCTATAACTATTCTCCTCCATCTTCTCATAGTCGGATTGAAGGGGACACTGCTAGTAATTTAGACCATCAATTGTGCAAGATACAGGTCCCTCAAACTGACGCAGATTGTTTTGGTCCAGCATTTATTGAGGTCAATATTCTGGTTTCTTCTCTTTTTTACTTTTTTTACACCATGTTCAACTATCAGTTGGGACATTCAATCTATCTATATAGTTGTTGGTCATATGTAAATATTTCTGGTATATATTTAGCCTCGTTCTGGTGTATATCTTGTCTAATCATTTTTCCAGACTCCAGTGATCAAAATAGCATTATAACCAGGGATTTATAAAATTGATATGTGGTTAGTTTCTTTAGCTGGTCATGCATTTGAGAGCGCTTGGTCTTCAAACTGGCATCTCGTGTGGTATATGGCACAATTACGTAGGTTGCTGATAACATTAGCCATAAGCTTTAACTCTGGACCAGAATCTGCGATATCTGTACTGTACCAGATTCATGTAGACAAAAATAAAACTTTTAACATTCATACAGAGATATAACCATGGTTGACCGTAGCATTTTAAAGCATGAGACTTGGTTTTGAAATTACCAGGAATTTTTCTTGTCTCCTAATTTATTATTGGTGGAATCTATGTTGCAGATTGAGAATGAATCTGGCTTATCCAACTTTATGCCAGTACTCATTGGGGACAAAGAGGTTTGTGCAGAAATGAAGACTATTCAGAAGAGATATGAAGAATCTTTCTCTTCGCAAGGATTACGCTTTTCTTTCACCGGTTCTCTTTCAAACTCTTGTGAAGCATCTTCACTGAGGCACACAGCATTTTCTGAAGTTATTTTAGATATAGCATGGTTATTAAAAAAGCCCTCGTCAGAAAACTTTCAACAGATCATAACTGCTTCACAGATTCAAAGATTCAACTATCTATTGAACTTTTTGATATCCATCAAGTCAACAACCATATTGGACAAAGTTTTACAAAATCTGGAGACTCTGATGGCTAAAATGGAGTTGAACAGTGCAAATAATGGCAGCATTGATGCAGATATGAGGCTATTACAGAATTACATGAATTATGCCCGTGATCTTCTTTGTCAAAAATTCGAAAGCTCTGGAAGGTTGGTGAAAAAAGAGGATCTTGTCTCTCAAAGTCAAACCTGCTTTCAGAATGATGGAAAATTGGTTGCTCCATTCCACTGTCAGGTGAGGGCTTCAGTTTTCAGATTTATATTTTCTGATATCAGTTAATCCTTTATTTAAGTTAGCTTTTCGCTTTACATTTTTCTCATTTTCAATTTAGCATTTAATCTCATCGGGTGCTACAATTCCCTTGTACTCATGAAGGAATTATTTGATTCTACAGTTTGGCTAGGTTGTGGTTGAGCTTGCAATCCTTTGTTTTTTATCCTTCTCCATTTTTACAATTGAGATACCAGTTTTACATTTGCCATCTATGATCTTATAACTATTTGAAGAATTCACCATTGAATTTGTATCTGTAAAAGGTTTTCGAACTTATAGCTGGTATAAGAGATCTTCATTGGGAGTATGGTGGTTTTGTTGAGCATGATTGATGACTGTATATGTTTAAAATTTCATGACTTGTTATTTTCATAAACTGATACGTGTTTTGTTACATGAACTGTTATTTAAAGCAGGATACGGAGATAACTGTAGACGGTAGGCTGGGTGTGATTGTGGGTTCAACTTTTGACGAGAGAAGTGAAACTGTTCCGCTTTTGAGTAAAAAAGCAGTCGGTAAAGCTAACCTCATCAAGGAATTGCCTAGTTTGGCTAAGCGTTGCACTTCTGGGGAGGTCTTAAGGTCTCGCTCTGGTGGGATGTTCTTGAGATTTCGCCCTACGCTTCTCGTAATTTCTGCTACAGCTATCTGTGTAGGATTTTGTGCGGTCCTCATCCATCCTCACAAGGTTGGCGAGTTTGCAGTAACGATACGCAGATGTTTATTTGACAAATTTTAGACGTTTAAGCATTTTTTTCTTCGCCCTTTAATGTATTTCGCAGCCCCTAAATCTTCTGTACATATTATCTCCGTTGTACATAACTTTCTAACACTAGATTAAGACAAGCCGCTATAAAGTTATCTTGTCACCGTTGTAGTTCTTGCTGGAATCGGAAATTCTGGAGGCGATGTTTGCCCACGGCGTTTGAGATGGTTATACTTCTTTTCGAAAATGAAGCTTTTGCTCGAAATTTGGTTGTCCTGTTGGGCTTAGTTAACAAGAAAACCTGGTTTCCAATCGGTTTGCTTCCAAATTGTAAATTTGTGAAGATCTGAAATCAAGGGTCTCCTGCTTTTTGAATTCTAGTTTTAGCCGTCTTTGTAAGAGGAAGTTGTACCAATGGTCTTTCAAATTTAACTCAATTAGAGTAATGGTTTTTTAACTAAAAGTATGTGACCATTAGTTTTTTAACTCATCAAAACGAGTAGTTATGATTTTTTTTTGTCAACTCCATTAGAAATTTCGTTAAAATGAGTCACGTGCTACGTACGTGAAGCTGAATTAAGGGGCAAATATGGAAAACCAAATGAGAAAAATTGTAGTAATAGTCTCTCAACTTTAATCCAATTGGAGAAATGGTTCCTCACCTTTAACCAAATTGGAGTAATGGTCCCTAAACCAAATCGTAGCAGTGGTCCTTTCAACGTGACTCATTTTGATGGAATACTGATGGAGTTAACGAAAAGGACCATCGTTGCACATTTTGATGAGTTAAAGGACCAATGGTCATGTATTTTTAGTTGAGGGACCATTGGTTCATTTGGATTAAAGTTGAGGAACTATCTCTATAATTTTTTTGTCTTTATAAAGAGAAGTGAACTCATTCCAAAGAAAAGAGTGACACCATATTATATGGGGTGCATTTTTGCTCGAACTTTAACTCATCTGGCAGTGATAAATAAAGTGGTGAGCGTTACTTTCATTTGAGAGTGTTGAGCAAAAATATCTCCTATTATATGGAGACCCTCAAATAAATTGAAACTTCTCATTGGCTGGCTACAATATTTACATGCATTTAATACAATCATCATTTGATGGTCAGATATAATGTATGTTAATATATATATTTAATACAATCATCATTCGACAGTCAAATGATGTTATATTAAATTCACATGAGTATTGTATCCAAATCCTAATTATAAATTTTCAGCATATATTCTATTTAGAATCTAGACTATAATTTCAGGATATAGTATGTGACATGTTTCAATGTTCTAGTATAATTGGAGCTTGAAAAAAAAAACTGAGAATGGATGAGTGTTTATACTTTACTTTAAGGCATAATATTAATAATTAACATGTGTTAAAATGAGTAGAAAGTTGCAAAGAGTTTGCATAATGTTCGTTAGCTTAGAGTATTCACTCACACATTTATTCTCTTTGTATGATACTAAAAATGGTTGTATAGAGTGAAATTTATTCTTATCAAACAGAAGACCAGCCTCAAGTACCCATCTACAAACTTTTAAAAAGAATTTTATAATAAAAATAAGAGTAGAAAATTATTCCGCGTCACCATATTGCAGTACTAGAACATGCTCACAAATTACAAATTAAATGACGCAATTAGATTTAGTATGTTCATTTATTATTTATTTGCTTGATAATTCATTGGAAAATTGTGTCTTTGTCGCAACGAAATCTCAAAGCATACTCCCTTTCAACTGATCATTCATTATACCACGCTAACCATTAAGTTTAATCACCAATAACAAATTTGCATAATTCGGCCATGTTCATATTCGCGCAGTTGGATTTGTAAAAGCTAGATTGAGATCTACTTTGGATCTGTGTGTTCGGAGCATGCAAAGTGAGGTATTCAAACCACTCAGTTTTTGTCCTACGATCTCCATTAGTCCATCCTACTAGCTCACTTCACAAAAATTCAAAAACTTGAATGGTCAGAATCGATATGCGAATTACAAGACCGAAATTCAGAGTAGATCTCTTTCTACGTCGTTTAACTTTATGATGATACTCTATGGGAACATATTCAGGGCTGGTTTGGTATTATTTAGCTTTGAAAAAAAACTGCTTCTGTTGTGCTGTGAGAATAAACAGCTGTGAAATAAAGCAGCAGAGTATTTGGTAAATTTTTTTTGTAAAAGTGCTTTTGGAAAAAAAAAACAGTATTATAGTGTTTGGTAAACTTTTATGTAAAGCAATTGTGACTGTGTGAAATGACCAAAAAGGGTATAATACTAGATGTGCCATTAATTTATTTTTCTTAACAAATAAAGGTGAATTACTAAATATACTTTATTTTTAAAAGAAAAAATGTATAAACTTTATCTTAAACATATAATCCAAAGTTTAACAAGAAATCATAATCCAACATTCAACATATAATCAAACATTTATGCTGCTTCATGTTTTCAGCTTTTTTTCAAAGCTCATTTTGTTGCTTCACATTTTCAGCTTTTTTTTCATCTAAAACTGTGAAAATAAGCTGTTTTTAAGTGTTTACCAAACATCTTTTTAAGTTCAACTTTTTTTTATACCTATTTTTTATATAAGTACATCAGTACAAAACCAGTACTCAATATTGTGATTCTTTGAGAATCAAAAGTGCGAGAAGCGTACATCTACTTGCTTGTAGGAAGAAAACACTCGAGCAACTAACTTTATAGAATCCATAAGCTCATGTAACCCTCAAACACTTTAGAGATTTTGAGATCATAAATGTAAGATAATTACACACGCCAAAGGCCCCAACAAAACTGAAGATGATATTTCTTCACGTAAGTGTATTGTGTGTGACGATATGGTGGCTACTTTCAAATCACGATGTGACATGGGATATTTTTACTCCTCTCTCGCCATAAATCCTCCAAATACATAATCACTAACGTAAAGAGACTTTGAATTATTTTGAAGGTTGTAGAAGATAAGGAAAGATCTCAGAAGTCAAGAGACATTGAATTTTGAAAGTGACCCACCATTCCCATCATATGATATATGTTGCATATTGATGTAACTCACCACCACACTATAATACTACTATAATACTGAGTTTCGTTTCTACTAAGTGAAATTGATTCTATGTATTTTAGAATATCACTACTTTACAATAACTAATTAACATGGATCGTATCACAAATTAGATCACCCACTACTCAATCAAAACGTGAGGCAAATTATATTTTGTACCACGTTAGTTACTATATGACGTAAACAATGGTCTATATAATGTCACATAATAAAGGACAATATGTAGTATAAATATATAGCATCCCCCACACTACTCATACCCGTATTATGATGAACATTGTCTTTGTAACTTGCAAAACATAAAACTTGCATAAATAATGAAGCGATTTAAAAAACAATAAATTACAAAATTTATAACAAATGTGTGTCAAACTATGAGTGGTTCATTTGTAAGGAGCTTAATATTTTCCACGAACAAAAATTGGACCATTCAATAAACATCTTAAATGAGTTTTGGAAGTTAAGGATGCATACGATATTATCTACACGAAAGATGAGGAGTAGACTAAACCTCATAAGTTGAAAGTTTAAACTCATACAAATTATACTTAATCAGGCTCTTTAAAGAAAGAGGTCTTCATTTTTTTTAATAAAAAAATAGAGATTAATTATAGGATCTATTCCATATGAAACTTCATTGATCCGAATTATCTATTTTTGTCTCTATTGATAGATGATACTTGCAAAAAATCTATTCAATCCGAAACCATTTGTCGATTTAATTGTCAGAATGAAATTTTAATAATTTAGAATATAGTGTTCGTTAATTACTTTGAACTTAATTAGAACCTAAAATTTTTTCGATTTGGTTAATATTTTACTAGAATGATCTAGGAAGTGTAACTTAAAAAATACACAATTATGATCAATGAATTTCGATGTGAAATGGACCCAATAGCTGATCCTATTTTTTTATTTTTAAAACATAGACATCCTTTTCCTTAAAAAAATATGAATACTTAATTATTACTACGAGTGATCGGTCAAATTATGCGCACCGTTTATTTTATATATTAAATAAAATCATCTCTCTTACTTGCCAGCTCCATCTTTGGCAAAAAAAAACACGACGCACACAATGCCCTGCCGCCCACTGCCCCGTTTGATTTTTGTCATCGTCCTTAAACTGCATAAGGTCCACGTAAGCATGCAGAATCATTTATCCTTAATTAATCATAAAATAATATTACAGAGATTAAATTTGTAAACTAAATGATGTGTCACCAATACGAATGTGTACATTTATCAACACTTAATAAACCAATCATCAACTTCTATATCCTTTAGTTTTCCAAAATTTTATCTCTCTACTCTCCTTGAATAACATAAGTTTGATCACATGCATAGTCTGCTTAAAATTTCTTAATTATCAGTTAACACCGGACTTATGTTTTAGTCTGCTCCACTTGTTCAAAGAATTTTTTCGGCCTGCCAAAACGGTTCGGTTCCAAAGAATTTGGATCTCAGAATCTTCATATCTTAATCATTCATCGTGTATCGTATGGTAACAAATCAGTTGATATTTTTATTTAAAATTAAGTACAATGTACAATAAACATTTAAGATATAGAAATCCTTAAGATCTTTACAAAATAAATCCGGAAAGGATCATCTTCCAGTACCAAATATCATACAATATAATTAATTAAAAATTTTAAACTTTTCAACTAATTATGTTAGTACAATTAACAAACCAGTTCTTGGTAGTCTAAAAATCTCTGGTTCATCTGCTACAACCTTCTAGCGTTGCCCTTTACCTATTCATCGGAATCAATTGGTAGCAGCCAAGCTTATAAATATCTAGATGCATTTTATAATTGTTTATTATTTTTAATTAGAAAAAATCTCGAGATGCATGCAGTTTGACAAGTGTATAAATAATCACAACAAAACCAAAGTTCTGCATCCCAATCCCACCAGGATTCTGGAGGCCTACCGGAGCAAAACTCCTCCAATTTGCTCCTGTTTTTCTTCTTCTTTGTTTTTTTTTTAAATTAAAATTAAAATTTGTGATTAGTGTAGTGAATTAAAACATGGCAACTGGGGAGTGCAGAGATGTTGAGAGTGGGGAAGGTAATAATCTTGGGGATTTAGATTTAAAACAGCCTTTGGTGATTAAGAAAGACAAAATCTTTGCTCATGAAGATGGTGATCAAGGGAGTGACAAAAGTGGATCAATTGGGATGGTTTTGGTCAGCACTTTTGTTGCTGTTTGCGGCTCTTTTGAATTTGGATCGTGCGTAAGTACTATTCTTAAAAAAACTACCTATAAACATTCTTGTTCTTTTTAATTTATGAAGAATGAAACTCCAAGTTGGGTGTAGGCACGCTGTCCTGACCAATTTGCCTAACCGATCCCTGTTTTGAATTTGGCCTTCTGTTTTCTTGGTCTTTTGCTTTTGTAATTAGATTTCCTGCAGTTTTGCTGGGTTTAGAAAGCTGCCTGGTTTACTTATGTGTTATTATTGTTGTTTGTGTTTCTTCTGATAATTAGGGGGGGCAAAAATACAAAATAATCCAAAAAAAAGAAAAAAGAAAAAAGAAGAGAGGTTTGTTTAGCTTAAGTTATTGTTTTGGCAGGTGGGATATTCAGCACCCACTCAATCTGCTATCAGGGAAGATCTTAATCTCTCTCTTGCTCAGGTAATTTGCCTTCTTCTTCCTCCTCAAGAAATGCATTATTTTTACAGTGAAGTGAATTGGTTACAATAATTTGAAGTCATATGGCAGTTCTCCATGTTTGGATCAATTTTAACAATTGGTGGAATGCTGGGTGCTGTAACAAGTGGCCGGACTGCAGATTTTCTCGGCCGAAAAGGGGTACGGTAAATCTTAATTTCTGATGTAAAAGTTGAAAGTTTGGAAGCTCTGGTAATTAATTTTGTACTAATTGAGTTTCTTGAAAATTATGTGAAAGTAGGCAATGAGGATGTCAGCTAGTTTCTGCATCACAGGATGGCTAGCAATCTACTTCTCTAAGGTATATGTTTGCACCATTTGTAATTCTTCAATTTATTTAACTAAGTTCAGTTAAATGGGGTTCACATACTGATCAGGTTTTTTTTATTTTTTTTATTTTTTATTTTATTTTATTTATAAATCTTTTGCAGGGAGCTTTGTCACTTGATGTAGGAAGGTTTTTTACTGGATTTGGAATTGGCGTTTTCTCTTATGTGGTATGCATATTTCCTTAAAACTCGAGTTCTTGTGTTTGCAATATATGAGCAAGGATGTTTGATCTGGTGATTGTTTTCTTATTGGAACCATTTATTGATGATTATTTCGAAGTTTTAACAAAAATCAGCAATCTGGATGGACAGGTACCCATATTCATAGCAGAAATCGCGCCCAAAAATCTCCGCGGAGGGCTTACAACGCTAAATCAGGTACGAGGGTTTAGAGATTTCTGTGCGCATAATTTCCTCCCTACTTGAAAAGCATATGATCTTTTAACATAATGTTATCTCTGTCTCTCTACTTGTTCTGCAGCTCATGATTGTAACTGGATCATCAGTTTCGTTCGTAATAGGAACAATAATAAGTTGGGAAACACTAGCTCTGACTGGTAAGTTCTTATTTGATAGGATATTTGTTGTTCTTAATTACAATAGGTGGTTCGCGTAAGTGCCTTTGAAAGGAACTGATAGTTGTGTTTTGATCTGAAGGAATTATTCCTTGCATTTTCCTGCTTGTCGGTCTATGTTTTGTTCCAGAGTCCCCTAGATGGCTGGTGAGGTTTCAATCGAAAATGATGCTCCGGGCTTTTTGTTATCATGTTTTTACCATTATAAAGGACGAATAAATAAGAACAAGAAAGATGTTTAAGGCTGAAAGCATTGTTTTCAGGCAAAGATTGGCCGTGAGAAGGAATTTCAAGTTGCGCTGCAGAGACTCCGCGGAAAGGATGCCAATATATCTGATGAAATGGATGAAATTCAAGTACTTGTTTTGAACCATAAAAAACATTGGTCATCTTTTATATCTATCAAAATTAACATTTCTAACAAAACGACCGTCTGTATCTTGACAGGAATATATTGCTACCCTACAAAGTCTTCCTAAAGGCAACATGTTGGATTTGTTTCAGAGCAAATATATTCGAGCTGTGATTGTACGCGTCCCTCTTTTCTGTCGATTTTCATTATTTCCTTTAGTTCCATTAAGCAAATGTCATCCATTTTTTTTAAAACTGAAATCCTGAACATGGTTTTGGTTCTAGATTGGGGTTGGATTAATGGTGTTTCAACAATTTGGAGGCATTAACGGAATAGGATTCTATGCAAGTCAAACCTTCGAAGAAGCTGGTATATATACATATTCAACCAGGGCTTTCCTATACCTCGTTTCATTTCGCTAATCTTTCTCGTAAAACTTTTCTCCTTCTGTAATGTCCATTGCAGGAATTTCAAGCAAAATAGGAACCATAGCTTATGCGTGCGTTCAGGCAATCATTTTCTCCTATCTTCCGTTAAATCTCAAATGTTTGAGTTTGTTCATCCAAAGCTCATCTCATGTAAAATTCATTGACAGGTCCCGATCACCGTAGTGGGAGCAGCTTTAATCGATAAGTCAGGAAGGAGGCCTCTTATAATGGTAGCAATTGATCTAGAAAACCTGACCGCTTACGAATGATCTTTATATGTATATACAAAACTCTGAGGATTTTTGTTTTGGTATGAAGGTTTCCGCAACCGGGACATTCCTAGGCTGTTTCCTTGCAGGAACTTCTTTCTTTCTGAAGGTACTAAAAGTTCAAAAACTATATCCTGCAACAACATTGTTCTGCGCCTGAATCCCGTTACATTGTGGTCTAATGTTGTACAATTCATCTTTCAATATCAGGGAAATGGATTGTTGCTCGATTGGGTACCAATAATAGCTGTGTCCGGCGTGCTGGTAAGTTAACCATACTATACTGCATACTTCAATAGTATCATGTAACTATGTTATTCCAGCTTCTCAATGTACTAATTTGTTTGTTCTTTGTCCCTTTGAAATCAGATTTACATTGCGTCTTTCTCGCTTGGAATGGGAGCAGTGCCTTGGGTGATCATGTCTGAGGTAATGTTGAAAAATTAATCTGTCAGTTTCTCAATGCGACCGATAGTATGATACGTCCTTAAGCACGCTGAACCGAGCGTGATTCCCTTTGCAGGTTTTCCCAATCCATGTGAAGGGAGCAGCCGGAAGCTTGGTGGTGCTCATGAACTGGTTGGGAGCATGGGCAGTTTCCTATACTTACAACTTTCTTATGAGCTGGAGTTCCTCAAGTAAGTAAACAACTTCTGCACCAAACACACCACGTACATTATACTGATTGGTTAGCGCGTGCCAAAAAATGTGTTCCCTGATCCCGACCCTATATACTTGATTTGTCGTACAGGAACTTACTACATTTACGCCGGATTCTCTTTGTTGACCATCATATTTGTGGCCAAGTTAGTCCCGGAGACCAAAGGCAAAACACTAGAAGAAATCCAGGCTTGCATCAATTCAGATAAAGGAGGACAAGATGTTGTTAACTGATAGCATGTAGGAGTAGAGTTGTTAGAAATTTGTATCTTGTGTTTGGCTCAAAGTGTCTACTCCATTTTGATTTGGAGGTGTGAGAATTCACGTCGTTGGAGCGATACGAGAGGATTGCAGGCAACATATTTCATTCTGCGTCAAATTCCTTGGCTTTCAGCTCAAAATGGAAGAGACCTTGTGGCAAAATGCGCTTTTGTATTATGCCTGTATAAGGGCCTGATATAATCCCTAATAAGAGACTAAGGAGGCGTTTGTTTGCCCTCACTAAGTGTTATTGGACTAGACTGGACTAACAATTAGTCCAATCAAGTGTTTGTTTTGTACTGGGATTATGTTTAATGAGACTAAGAGGGACTCACAAACTCATTCGCTAGGAGTTCTTAGCGAGACCCCTCAATACCCATGGATTGCTAAGACCTCGTCTGCTCCGTCTTCATATGCTCCGTCCTCATCGTGCTCTTATCTCTTTGCTCTCTGTTCTCTTGAGCACTGACAACCACCATCACACCACAACTCACCAACTCTAGCGAGACCACACCACCAGCCCACCACCACTCTCTCCCTATCTCCTCACCCTAAACCGAGAATTTCGAACTGAGGAAGATCCCACTCTTACCGTTGTCCGTCCAACTCTAGCCATCCTCCGATCCACCTCCGAGGAAGATCTTGCACTTGCTGTCCTCGATTCAATACTGCCGAGGAGTTGTGTAGGTTAATTTATTTCATTTCCTATATTTTTTTTTGTTCAATTTCAAACTCGTGATGCATCTCTAAAAAGGGCAGCAAAGCCTTGACTCGTAGCTCCAGCACCAAGCCCCTTCTCCAGCCCCACCAGCTTGTTCATCAGGTTTGTGTTAATGGGTTTGATAAAGTTACGTTAATTTGGATTAAACTTTATTAATTTTTGGTCAATTACTTGGCTTGATTTGTGATTTTTGCTACTTAGTTTCCTTGTCGTCACTTTTGAAAGAGGCTATGGTTTGATTTTGACCCTAATCCATCACCAGCGCCTTACCTTTCTGGAAGTGGATAACCCCAATTAAAGTCCTTAAATAAGTTAGTCATACCACAGTATATCACTAGTCAATTAAAGGTCCTCAAATAAGTTCTTTGAGTATTGTGCAATCTTACTTGTTCAGGTTTTTTTCATGTGGAAACATTACAAATCTATGGTATTAATCTGCTTCTTGTGTTAAACTTTTGGTCTTTATTTGTTTGCCTTGTATGAATGAATCTGAAAATTCTTTTGAATGTAGCCAAGATGGAATGTTTGGGGTTGTGATGTTGGTCTCCATATGTGGAGGAAATTGGTGTGTTTTGGCATTGGGTCTTCAATGGTTAAGTATTTTGGGATCAATTTTGTGGAGTAACTCAGATCGTGAAGATTTTTATTTGAAAAGAAAAATGATCAATTGCAGCACTGCTGTTTTACCTTCTTTTTGTACTAGGAAAGCTATCTTAGCTATGAGTTTGGCTATTGTAGTTGATATGGTTCTGATAGCACGCCAAGCATTATTTGGATATGGGACATGTTTCATACGCCATTTTGAACTCGCTGCTATCTTGATATAGAAATATCTTATTCGTGCAGCAGTTTGGGATCCTACGTGCACCTGTCCTGTTGTTTGCACAGGAAGTTCTCGTTTGTACATATGGACTCTTGGTATTGCCTACAGTGTGAGCATCCTGCCCTAACCATAATTTAGCATACTTGATCTAAAATGGAATTGAGTTGGAAGCTATCTCCTCTGTTGCAGTTCTTGAATTGAGTAGATATAGCTTGAATGATTGAGGCAGTTAGCTATTTTCCAGAGTTTATTGTAAAAAATTGTAGAATGTACAATTAAGCAGTTTACCTTGCTCTGCTGTGTACTATATTAATGTAGTATTGGGATCTTTCTTTTGTTCTAGTTGGAACATCCAACAGTTTGATTAAATTGGTGACCTTTCCCTCTCTCATTTGTTTTTTCCTTTCAATGGATTAGCACTAGTGCACATGGAATTGACTAATTGACTTGCTTCATTGTCAGGGAAGACATTTTAATTGCTTAGTTTTATATACAAATGGAATGCATAAATTGTTCATGATCTCTTCCTTTTGCATATTGTTACTAGTTTCCTTCAAACTAGTTGAAGCAAGCCAATTTACATGCTAGAAATCCAAATGTAGCAATGATCAATGCACATCTATCCATTTGTCATTGTGCCTCGCATCATTGTGGTCTTGGGATTGAATGCAATTGTCATGATATGGAATGAAATTGGCTTATACATATAAGAGCAATTCCAAGTAATTATTTCACAATTGAGTACAAAACTGAACTTGTCAGACATCAATTTTCGTTCTACTCAAATACAAGTATAAACCAACACCTTTAACTTTAATCTACAACTTTAAACCAAAGGTGAATAATTAAGAAAAGAATCCTGAACCATGTCGATTGTTGGAAGAACACTTTGTTATATTGATGTTTGGAACAATGCTACTCTTGAATCATGTATGTTTCTTTCGTTGGCAAGAAAATTTGGTTTTTGTATTTTTATTGAGTCTCACTCTCAACCAATATTATTAATTTTAATAATATCTTTAATAAAAAAGCAATTAAAATAGAACAATAATGTAGTCTTAGTTTGAGCCAACATCAAATTGGTGACAATACTATTTTCATTATCCTGCTTCTTAGTCCGATACTGCACCAAATGCTTCACTAAGTTAGTCCAACTTAGTCTAGTCTAAGCCAGTCCACTTTAGTCCCTGAAGCTAGTCCAGTCCGAGACAGTCCGCTGCAACAAAGGCACCCTAAGTATGCACTTGATCTTTCCAAGTTTTTATTTTGTTAATTTTCATGTCTTTTGATTCTCCTTCGATTGGTTAACTACGCCGCATCAAGATTGATTGGTTGATCAATTCCATTCGTTAAATGGTGCGGCTTGGTTCAAATCGAACCAAATCGAAAATTAGTTTCGCCCTCAAACTAAGACTAATTGATGGTTAATCGTTTTTTATGCCAAAAATTCTTCATCGACCGTATATCTGAAAAGAGAGAATTTAAATATTCTAATTTTATTTTAACTAATATCGAGTGATTTTGTAATAAAATCTCATAATTGTTGGACTGATTAATTTGACATAGTATTAGAGCCAGGGACTAGGCCAATACTCCCACGTGATGGGTGGGTTCTCTTGCCCCTGGTGGGTCCCTTGACTCTACGTGTAGGGTGAGTCCTCTTGGCTATACGTGGTTGTTAATGTGTAAATCTTCTATGTGTGACCCACTAATTGAGTCATGTGAAAGGGCGTGTTGAAATATCATTTATCGATTGTATCAAATTTTTTATTTATTAGTACATTAATATTTTTACACTAATGGGAGGCAGAGTTCGACTAAAACACACAATGAGCAGCCTAATTTAGTATCAAATTCTTCATTTATGTGTTGGGTGAGAAATCCGATGGTCCACAAATAATCACAGCAGGCAACGGTCCCACTCTTCGAGTCGAAGACTTTCTATGCTCTTTTATCATGGAGGAGGATTCTCTCTCATCTTAATCTCTTCCCCCTTCTCTCTCATCCTATTTGAACGGTTATGGTTAAGCCATATCAATATTGATTGTTTTTATTGAGATAATAAAACAAAAATAATATGTAAGAGGAGGGGAGGAATGAGAATAGGAGGAGATAATCTACTCCTCTCATCATCATTTGTTCGTGACCACGCCCTGTTGACTTTTGTATTTTAGGTAGGATCCCTAATTGATATGTAATCCCATGTAATCACTTGTAATTAGTTTTCTTTCCTTTTATGTTAGGGTTGTACACCTATAAGTTCTTCACATAGAGAAGAATATATCATCATTCAAAGCATTCTCTTCTTGGCATCAGAGCCAGGTCGAAAAAAGGAAAAAAAAAACCTCATAGCTGCGATAGCACTGTTGCGGCTCAGCCGTGTGTGATGCGCCGACCTCGATCAGCGAGCGACGCCGTCGTTGCTGACCCAAATTCATCGAATCGTTTCACTTTCTGATTTGATCTGAAGTCGTGAAAGATTGCACAGATTGCAACCCAACAGACTTGTGTTGCTGCGCCGTACCCGATTCAAGGTCCGACTGACCCAGGATTGCATGCCCGCTGCTCATTACATTCTTGTTGCACTGCTTCACAGACTACCATCGCACAACCGCTATTTTTGACTCGCAGACCCGCTACACCATAAACCAGACCTCGATTGAACCCGCTTGCATCCGCATATGCACCCAGATTTGTAGCTGTTGTTGCCCTACGTTGCTGCAGTCCAACTCGTTTGCATCTGGACCTTGTTCCTGCACTAGCACAGTTGCACCTTGTTTCTGCACTCGTGTTTTGTAGGTTCTTTCTGGAGCAGACCACGTAGAAAGGAGGGAGAGAATAAAGGAAAAAAGAACAAATAGAAAAGGGAAAAAGGAAAAGGGGAATCAGAATTGGTGGTGTTGAAAAAAGAAAAATTGGGTTATTTGATTAAGGCCCACAGAGCAAAGAAAAAATTGTGGTTTTTTTTTAGATTATTATTATTTGTACTTGTTGTTGGGCTATCATTCTTGTTGGCCCGTGCAAATTGACACTTCTTGGGCTTGGTTTGCTTGGAAATTTGGGCTTTATCAATCACCGAGTGACGTATTGATTGAAGTTGCTTGGGAATGACAATTTGGACTTGTGATTCTGCTAATACAGGTAGCAATGGTAAGGCTTTAAAGGTTTCTACCTCTGTTACGAATAATACATGGATAATTGATTCTGGTGCTACTGAACATATGACTTGTGATTCTAGACAGGTAGAAACCCTAAAACCATCCACCAAAACTGTCGTCAATGTCGCCAATGGTAATCCTGCCCCTGTTATCAGGGAAGGAACCGTCTCCCTTTCATATACTCTTAGTCTTGATACCGTACTTGTTGTGCCTTCTCTTGATTATAATTTATTATCTGTTACTGTCGTCCCGCATTGTCTTGTGATTTTTTGGCCTTCTTTTTGTGTTTTTAAGGACATTCGGACTCGCAAGACGATTGGTTATGGTATTAGGAAAGGGAAGCTCTACTACTTGGAGCTGACATCAAACAGTTCTCGAATGTTGACTCAAGCTCTTGCAGTGGACGGAAATCCGGGGGATAGGAATAAAGCTTTGAAGGTTTGGTTGCGGCATCGTCGACTTGGACATGCTTCTTTTGGCTATCTACGGAGGTTGTTTCCTAGCCTATTGTTAAGCATGATGTTTTTAGCTTTAAATGTGGTGTTTGTGAACTAGCTAAAAGTCATCGTGCTTCGTTTCCATCCAGTTTGAATAAAAGTTCTGTTCCATTTATGATACTTCATTCTGATGTTTGGGGTCTATCTAAAACTGCTACATTTGGTGGTGCTCATTGGTTCGTTACTTTTATTGATGACTGCACACGTATGACTTGGGTTTGTTTGATGAAATCCAAAGGTGAAGTTACTTCTTTGTTTCAACAGTTTTACAAAATGGTACAAGTACAATATAAGTCACAAATACAGGTTCTTAGGAGTGATAATGATGGCGAATATGTTAACTATGAACTTCGTGCCTTTCTTGATCATCATGGGATTATTCATCAAACTACATGTCCATATACTCCACAACAAAATGGGGTTGCCGAACGCAAGAACCGTCAGCTTCTGGAGGTTGTTAGTGCCTCTTTACTCGAGGCTCGTCTCCCGTTATCCTATTGGGGAGAAGCTCTCACCTCAGCTGTGTATCTTATTAATCGTGTTCCATCCTGATCGGTTGATTTTCAGACACCCCTTCAGGCACTTTCTTCACATGTTTATGCTCATGCAGTCCTTAATCTTCCACCTCATGTGTTTGTTTGTGTGACCTTCATTCATCTTCATAAACAATAGCGAAGTAAGCTTGAACCTCGAGCCTTACGATATGTGCTTGTGGGGTATGCATCCAGGCAGAAAGGATACCGTTGTTATCACCCACTGACGAATAAGTTGTTTGTCATTATGGATGTTGCGTTTTATGAGAATGATATGTACTTTGCCAATCTCGAGTCTTCACTTCAGGGGGAGAATCAGAAAGAAGTTCAAACTCTTGATTATACAATTCCAGATATAGATAGAGTGAATGATTTGGATTTAAGTGGTGATGTCTTGGAAATAAGTGGTGATCATTCACACGAAAATAATGATGTGAATGCATTGGAATTAAGTGGTAATGTCTTGGAGACAAGTGGTGATCATTCACATGGAAACAATGTTGAAAATCTTGAAAGGGACGAGTCGACATCGCCAGATAACTCACTGCCTGATAGCTCACTGCCAGTTTCCTCACCACCGAATAGCCTTGTGTCGCCAGCTACCTCATAGTCGATCTTGAGTCCCAATAACCATAATCAATCATCTTCGATCCCGGATGCACCACCACCACGTCGTCTCCTTGATTGCGTCAACCGAGGTATTCCTAAACTTACTTATGAAGCCGACCCTAAATGCAAAACTAGGTATTCGGTGAGTAAGCCCAACCCTGAGTCTAATCTGTTATACCCGTTAAGTAATTATGTGTCTACCAATCACCTGTTAGAATCAAATAAGTCATTTGTGCATCAATTATCTATTGTATCTATTCCTAACAGTGTGCAAGAGGCTTTAACTGATCCACGTTGGCAAGTAGCAATGAATGAAGAGTTAAAGTCTTTGAAGAAGAATGCTACCTGGGAGATCACAGATTTGCCAGTTGGCAAGAAACCTGTGGGATGCAAATGGGTCTATACTGTGAAATACAAAGCAGATGGGACGGTGGATCGTTTCAAGGCAAGACTGGTAGCAAAAGGATACACTTAAAAATATGGAATCGACTACACAGATACATTTGCACCTGTAGCCAAGATCAACACAGTTCGTGTTTTGTTGTCCTTGGCTGCAAATCTTAATTGGCCATTCCAACAGTTCGATGTGAAGAACGCCTTCTTGCATGGAGACTTGACATAAGAGATTTATATGGATATTCCACTGGGATGTAATGCTCCAGATAAATACAAAAGAAAAGTGTGCAGGTTGAAGAAATCCTTGTATGACTTGAAACAGTCCCCTCGAGCATGGTTCGGAAGATTCACAAAATCTATGAGAGCATTTGGTTATAGACAAAGTAACTCTGATCATACTTTGTTCCTGAAAAGACAGAATGTGAAGATTACTGCACTTATTGTGTATGTAGACGATATGGTGGTAACAGGTAATGATCCGGAAGAACGTGCGGCCTTGCAAAGATACCTGTCTACAGAATTTGAAATGAAGGACCTTGGATCCCTGAAATATTTTTTAGGGATTGAGGTGTCGAGAAACAGTTCTGGAATTTTCTTGTCTCAAAGGAAGTATATTATTGATTTGTTGCACGAAACTGGCATGTTAGCTTGTCAGCCAGTAGCTACACCATTAGAAGAAGGATTGAAGCTTAGTGTTGATCCTAATCCAGTACCAGTTGACAAAGATACCAAAGGTTAGTAGGCCGTTTGATGTATTTAGCACACACAAGACCGGACCTTGCTTATACCATGAGTGTAGTGAGTCAATACATGCGTGATCCCGGAGAACAACATATGAATGTCGTGATGAGAATATTGCGATATTTGAAGGGAAGTCTGGGCAAAGAAATTTTGTTTAAGAAGAATAATCACTTTAGTGTTGAAGATTATACTGATGCAGACTGGGCATGTTCCATTGATGATAGACGCTCAACATCAGGTTACTTTACGTTTGTTGGGGGTAACTTGGTTACATGGAGAAGTAAGAAACAGAATGTGGTTGCCTGTTCCAGTGCAGAAGCAGAATACAGAGGTATGACTTTGGGGATTTGTGAAATTTTGTGGCTTAAGCTTCTATTAAGTGATTTGGGTATACAACATGATCATCCCATGAAATTATTTTGTGATAATAAAGCTGCTCGTGACATTGCACATAATCCGGTACAACATGATAGAACAAAGCATGTTGAAGTTGATCGGTTCTTCATCAAAGAAAAATTGGAAGGGAAAATAATTGAAGTACCGGCGATAAGAACAAAAGATCAGTTGGCAGATATCCTTACAAAAGCTGTTTCGACTCCCAAGTTTTCAAGTTTATTACACAAGTTGGGCATGAGCAACATATATGCACCAACTTGAGGGGGAGTGTTGACTTTTGTATTTTAGGTAGGATCCCTAATTGATATGTAATCCCATGTAATCACTTGTAATTAGTTTTCTTTCATTTTATATTAGGGTTGTACACCTATTAGTTCCTCATATAGAGAAGAATATATCATCATTCAAAGCATTCTCTTCTCGCCCCTACACCTTAACGACCTCTCCTAGACCTGGCATACGTGTCGTGTTTTTCGTGTTCGTGTCGTTTTCGTGTCATACCCGATATCTTAACGGGTCGTGTCGTGTAACACCCGTTAAAATAAATGGGTAAAATGACCCGACCCGAAATCGACCCGATAATATTAACAGGTAATATGACCCGACCCGTTACCCGTTAAAGAAAATATATTTTAAACCAATAAATGATCAAATGAAAATCATAATACTAAATAAGTATATACATACCATATTATCACATCCAAAACATAAAAACACATTTTTCTTTTAAGTATATTTTCACTTACCTAAAGTCTTTAATAGTTTTTTAATTAATGTAGAAGTGTTAAAAAATATAGAAAATATGTACAAACGCTCGTAATGACAAACTTTACAACTTTCATGAAGAGCTTAACTTCGAAATTCGTCACTATAATCATATAAATCATAGATAAAAAATTAACCGTTGATTGTTGTTTACATTTATGTTTCATTGTTCTTATCAAATTTTGTTTTTTTTCAGATTTTGTTTTTTGAAAACTTGAGCTATTAAAGGATGCAAGAAGATGAACGGTTTGGATCGTTGATATTATATTCAGAGTTTTACGGTTAGTGAAAATATTGCTTGATGTTTATAAAGTTTTTACAAACTATATGACATCGACTCATATTTCAGTTAACCGTAAATATCAAAACTTGATATCAAAGATCTGAACCTTTCATCTCCTTACATCCGCTAGATAATCATGTTTTCAAAAAAGAAAATTTTAAAATGAAATTCAGGAAGAAGAATAAAGCGTAAATGACAATCGACGGTTAAATATAAATTTACGGTTTATGAATTATAGTGTTGGATTTCGAAGTTGACCTCTCCATGAAAGTTGTAAGGTGTGTCACTGTGAGTGATTGTATATTTTTTTTTATATTTTTTACACTTCTACAATAATTATTATTAATTTTATTAATTTTGCCCTTAAATAAAAAACATTATTCATGAAGGTTTGGAGGATTTTAAAAATATAAACAATAATGTAAGTGTAACCATTATCTACTCGTAGATGAATAATGATGAATTACGAGTGTTTATATATTCTTTCACATTTTTCATACTTGTATGTATATCTTCTTAATCTTTACCTATACAAATACTATATTTGTTTATTTTAATTTTGGACAATAACATGTTAAGTAAAATTTATCCTAGTAATGATAATAAGGAACTCTCATAATAAAAATAAATAATGACTAAAACTTTTTTTTTTTAAACTTATATAGAATAAAACTATATATTTAATATAGAATATATTGTATATATTAATATGGCTATTGTATTTTATAATAAATCTTTTAGTAATTAAACTTTAAAATTATCAAAATAATTTTTTTCTTAACGGGTCGAAATGGGTTACCCATGTGTGACTTGTGTGTATACCCGTTAAGAATCCGTTATTAACGGGTTCTTAACGAGTCACCCGATAATGATCCGATAAATTATCGTATTGACCCGAAACTCGTTATTTTCGTGTCGTTTTGATGTCGTGTCATCTTATCAGAAAATGCCGGGTGCATCCTTCCACACAAAACCCATTCATGGCGGCGATCGTTCCACTCTCGGGCTCAGTTGAAACTCGCACGTCCTTTCTCCTCTCCTCCAATTCGTAGAGATCGAAGCTCGATTCGCCAGGTAAGTCACTGTAGCTCTGGTTATCCTTCAACGGTGAAATTTGTAATCCTTTGCCTACAAATGTTGAATGGGAACTCAAAGTTCGAATCTTTTGTTTGAATATTGTTTGGGTTTTGATGAATTTGAATTGGGTTTTACTGGGTTTGGTTTAATTTTCTAATTGATTTGAGCTGTGTTTTTACTGTGCGTGAACTGTGAACTGTGAGTAAGATGGTTCAGGTTTGAAGTTTAGGGACTTTTACGGTCTGAGCGCTGAATTATACACTTTTACTGTGCAGGTTTAACCATGATCAGAACTAAATTACGTTGATAATTTGTTATAAAGGTCCATTGAGTAGTGGGTTTTGGGTTAAATTTAGAAAAAAAATGAGTTACAGAGCGAGGTTTGGTAGAGATAATAGCGCCTGTGATAGCGGAAATTCTGCTGAAGGTTCCGGTTCAAGTAAAGGACCTGATGAAGTATCCAATGATTTTGATCATGAAATTGCTCAACTCACTAAGCATAGATCAAGACCCCACCGACTTTTGAGCGGGGATATGGCTGGGAAGTCGAGGTTACCGGTTTCAACGATGAAAATGCTGGCCGGCCGTGAAAGTAATTATTCAGGGCGGGGAAGATTCTCGTTGGCAGATTGTTGCCATGTTTTGAGCCGGTATCTGCCCATAAATGGTCCTTGGGGGGTGGACCAGTCCAGAAGTCCTGCTTATGTTTCTCAATTTTCGAATGATGGTTTGGCTTTTGTTGCTGGATTTCAGGTATTGTAATTTATTAGCTTGATGTTATAATTCATTTTTCTTGTTGTGATTTTGAATTGTTCTACTTAAAAATCAATTTCCCAGTACTCATGCACACAACTGCAGTTTTGCAATCTTAATTTTCTTCTTTTTTTAATGAAACAGGGAGGCCATATTAGAATATATAATGTTGAAAAGGGATGGAAGGTTCAGAAGGATATCCTGACCAAAACCTTGAGATGGACTATTACCGATACATCTCTATCACCGGACCAACGTTATCTTGTGAGTTTATGATGTTTGGTTTGTTGAATAAGAAGGAGCTTGTCTATATAACTACGACTTTACAATCTGAACTTATTCTTCCTTTATGATATATGCAAAAGTGTAAATACTGCATGGTCCTTTCTGAACCCATGTTTGTTTTAATGCCTGTTTTTGCCGATGGAGCATCATGTATAATTGTCATCTTTTGTAGTGATTTAACTTTTTTCTGAGTCTCTTAACTTAATTAGTCACACTTCTAAGTTGATAAAATTACAGGTTTATGCTAGCATGACACCGGTTGTCAATATTGTGAATGTGGGATCTTCGACGACAGTGTCAGTTGCAAATGTTATGGTATGTGAAACTAGTGGTCCTTATAGTGCTACTAGCTTTGAGTTTCATATGAATCGCTTACTAGTTTAATTGGTTCATCTACAGATTTGGTAATCAATAATGTCCCTGGGGATTCTTTTTTAACTAACCGATGATTTTTTTCAGCATAATCTTGTATGAATCTTTGTTGTCATCTTGTAAAGTAGGTTACCAAATCAACAATGTTCCTGGGGAATCTTTTTTATCTAACCGATAATGTTTTACAGCATAATCTTGTATGAATCTTTGTTATCATCTTGTAAAGTAGATATCTTTATCAATGTTACCAGATCACAAGATCTGTAAGATGTTTATCTGAAATTGGCTAGGGGTACTTGTCTTGGATGATCTGTTAAAGGTGATGGTATCTGAATTGTAGTATATGCTACCATCTGTTGAATCTCGAAGTGGAGATCTTCTGGTAAAGGAAAAGAAAGTAATCCAATTTGACGATGTTTACATTTCCAAATTATTGTTTTTCTTGGATAATCTATTATGGCATATTGATGACTTCAGATGTTACAGCTCACCCTATAATGCTCATTATAACATGAATTTGTACTTTTTGGAGGGTACAATTTTTTTAATCAATTGATTATTCACGTTTAATAGTCGGTTTCTTTGCTATGATGATTGTGTGCTACAAAGAGTCACTTTCTAGTTCTTACTAGTCTTTTTTTTAGCATAAAAAACTTTCTTTTAATTCAGGAAGTTCATGAAGGTCTGGATTTTTCTATTGAAGGCGATGAGGATGAATTTGGAATTTTCTCAGTTAAATTTTCAACTGATGGGCGAGAGCTTGTTGCTGCAAGTAGTGATGCTTCAATATATGTTTATGATCTCCAAGCAAATAAAGTTAGCCTCCGAATACCAGCTCACCAGGCAAATGATCTAACAATATAATATACTCGAATTACTTCTTGATGGTGGTTTTGAAGAAATTTTTCATTTACTTTTAATTTTAAAGACACAGTCTCTCCCATACTAGTTCCTTCCCTGGAGACTCTGGATGGCACTTAAAAGCATCATTTGATTATTTTGTTCATTGTTTGTTGCAGTCTGATGTAAACACTGTGTGCTTTGCTGATGAGACCGGCCATCTCATATATTCTGGCAGTGACGACAACCTCTGTAAGGTAGGGTTCATCTCTGGTCTTTATATGGTATAAGATGTAGAAACCATGATTGCTTCATTGTATGGCACTCTTTTTTTTCATTTTTTTTGAACTCTGGCTTTCCTTATTGTAGTCGTTGAACTGTCACTCTTAAATGCTGTTACGTTTTCACAACATGTTCTTTGCTAGAGTTGCTCAAATCTTGAGATTCAATATTCCAGCCTCAAATCCTAAATTTGGTGCATAAGTGTTGTTTAACTAATGGGATGCTTTTCCTTTTTATGTTGTCATTATCTCTCTCATGGGTGTGGGGTTAAGTGCTTAATATGTTCTTTACTATTGAGCCATGAAGTCCCCATGAAGTTTAGGCGTTTCTATTTTCTTGCACAGGTGTGGGACAGACGCTGCTTAATGACGTACGGACAAGCATCTGGGGTCCTGATGGGACATCTTGAAGGTGTTACATTTATTGATAGCCGGGGAGATGGGCGTTACTTAATATCAAACGGGAAGGACCAGACAACCAAACTCTGGGATATAAGAAAGATGTCCTCTAGAGCCATGTAGTACGTCTGTATTACTTGTTTCCCTTTTCTGCTCATTTTAACTTATTGGCTTTCTGTTTGGTGCTGTAGAAATATGAAATTTACTGCTGTCAGCATGAGATAAGTCAACTTAATTTTAGTATATTGTCCTCCAATTATTTTGACTCTATAATATTCTAAAGTGTGGAAAATAGTTTTGTTGTATTTGGGCTAAGAATAATGTGGTTAAATTGATGTTTAATGCTTCAAGTTTATATGGTCTAAAAGACCGGGGAACATATAGTAGCGGAACGGAGGGCTATTTGTGAATAGTACTATAATTGATTTTGGAATATTTCTTGTTTTTAGTGAACCATTTATCATATTGTTTTGTCATATTAAAGCAGCTTTGTGAGATCAAGCGAGTACAACAGCTTCTATTATTAGAGGGTCTTAAGTTAATTTGAACCTGTCTGCTTGTGCTTGTCTCTGCACGGAATCACATTCTTGTTGAATAACTTTTGTTATTTAGATACTGTGGCTCATGGCCTAAAGTCCAGAGTCTAGACCCTTTCTTGGTTAAATGTAATATTTTTGTGGTCTCTGATTTTCAACTTTCCAACCAGCAGCCCAAGGCTTACAGATCGTGACTGGGATTACAGATGGATGGAGTACCCAGCTCATGCAAGAACTCTGAAACATCCAAATGATCAGTCATTGGCTACATATAGAGGCCATGCAGTCCTGCGCACTTTAATTCGCTGTTACTTTTCTCCAGCATATAGGTAATTTTTATTTCTTTATTCTAATCCTGTATGTGGAATTTGTCGTAATAACTTTGTGCGAATTCAAAGATGCTGGAGTACATGTATTTTCCACAATCTTATTGGCTATTGTTTTGGATCTAAGGCTTCTGGTTTCATCTGATGATATCATATAATCAGTTGGCTGTGTTGACACACGGTTGTTTAGGAGTATCAGATGATGTTTCTAACTTTCTATTCTGCTCATTGCAGTACTGGACAAAAGTACATCTACACTGGCTCAAGTGATCATTCCGTCTATATATATGATCTGGTAAGTAACTGGCCTTTAATGTTTCTCATCACCAAGATCATGTTCTTCTCGTGTCATTCTGTTAAGGAAAATGTAAAGGGAATTCACCTGCCATCTGTTTTCATGTTCATTTCTAGGTATAAAATTTCATGTGCATTTCTACGAACCGTAAAAAGGATGTTGATACATAATTGGTTCGTTTTCAGACTAGTTAGGAAAAAAAAAGATGATTTGAAAAGTAAATGATGGTACGAGAGTTCCTTGTAGGAGAGCAAGAATCATGGTTGGCAGTCCTTCATGAAATTAACACTCCTGTTACTTTAGCCTGTAGGCTTGTTATTACTACAAAGGCCAGTAAAACAGGCCATCCTGCTCGCTTCAAACTGCTATATCTTGAGAACGTGATATTCGATCTCTAGTAATTTGTTTGTTTCTATAAAGGTAACCGGAGCTCAAGTTGCGAAACTAGATCATCATGAAGGACCTGTGAGAGACTGTAGTTGGCATCCTCTGTATCCCATTTTGGTCAGCTCGTCTTGGGACGGGACCGTCGCCCGATGGGAATTTCCTGGTGATGACCAAGTTCCCACCCTCGTGAGGCCGAAAATACGCCGGAGGAGAGGCTTCTATTGAAGAAGGCTCGTTGTTTTGCGCTTCACAAGATGATTTGGTATTAAATTGGTTCATGATTTTCATACGTTCTGTGAAGTTATACTGCATTTTTTTAAAGAACTTTTGCAGTAATTACAGAGAAATTATAAACTTTATATTGGTTCCTGGCAGCTTTGTAATAGCTGTCCACATGTAAAATATGTAATTTTATGTATTTAAAATCGAATTATTGTTTAAACGTTTCACTCTTGTTCAAATAATGTATTTCAAACATTCATTCCAATTGTTGGTTTTTATAATCGATGAGGCATGTTGTAATTCATTACCATACTGAAAATGTAATCTTTTTGCAGTAAACAACTTAACAACTTACACGTTCCCCGCCCAACTTTTGCAAAGCAGAAAGCCTTATTGGCCTGAGGTCGTTCCCTTTTTATCTTGTAAGAGCTTTGCATGAATGAGGATCCTCTCCGGATTCTCTTTGTGAGGATCCCGGAGATCCTCAAATTGTGTTCGTTTATTGTACATCGTGCGGTTATTTTTTGTTAAGTACTATTCATATTTAATTTTAAATAAAAGAATTTAAATGACTTCTGATCATACGATGTACGATGAATGGATACGATTTGAGGATCTTCGAGATTCTCACAAAGAGGATCCGGAGAGAATCCTCATTCCATCTGCATGGAGAGATACAATTTATGATGTAAAAACCACTACTACATCCTGTCTATCTTTTAAGGTAATGAAAATGATGTTTTTGAGAGCAGTCCAAGTGTGGAATAACGTAACTTAGTATTTTTTTTTTCTTAAAAAAGAGATCAGCGGGTGGCTTCGTGACTGCATTTCAATGTTTTGGGGGCCAAAGAAACTCATAAAGACATTTTAACCTTTCTGACCATTATCGTGTGATTCACACGCAAGAAAAATTAAACTTAATCTGAAAAACGAATTTAAAATTCGCCCCAACCATTGAGACTTGGTAGTGATCAACGTAACCATTGAGCGACTCGGAACCTCCCACCTCCTTACGCACACACCACCAAACAACAAAATCTATTTTCCTCGCCAACGCCAACTGACATAGCCAAAGCACCCAAGCAATCGAGAACACGAAAAGCAGACGAAAATGGCGTCGCCCGCCGCAAGGATCACCTTCCGCATAGTATTCGTGGCTCTGGTCGTTCTCGTCCTCTTCTACGTCGGCCGCCCTCTCTACTGGAAAATCTCCGCCACCATCCACGAGATCCGCCAAAACAAACAGACCGTTAAGCAAGGTAGCATTCCTCTCACTTCCCAATTTTTTAATTTTTTTTGTTTCTGGGTGCGAATTTTTTCTGAAATTTGTGATTTTGGGGCCGAATTCTGTTCAGGTATATCGCAGATTGTTCTGGAAGCTCAGAAATCGGTCGGTTGGTACCACGACGAGTCGGATTCGGGTGCCCGCTACGATAGGGCCGCGAAGAATGTCGGGTTGGCCACGACCCGGAGGCTGCTGCTCCGCCAGGTTTCGTGAAATCCCTTGATTTTTCCAAAATTTACTGCTTTGTAAGACTGAGGTTTCAGTGGGTCTGTTCAAATCTGGTCACATTTCGAATGAATCGGTTAAATTATGTTGAATTAATGTGTTTAGGGAGTGAAATACTTCTTCCTGACACTACTAAATGTTAGAAAAGTTTGCACAACTGCAATGCTGGATATGTATCGGTTTCGGAATATATATAGAATTTTACTGAGTATGATTATATATATAGTATTTTGGGTTTTTTTGGTGCATTGGATTAGTGATTGCCTCTTATTTTGAATTTTGTTACACTTTTAATTTAACTTAAACCCAAAAAGGCGATGAATTGGATTATTCGGACGCTCTGGCTTGATTGCTTGTACATAGCATTCATCAATGATTCCTCTGCAAGAACAATTTCCTCCATTCTGCAAATTGTTATGTTACTTTCAGCTGATTTTGTGTTGTATTTGTTGAGGATACGCGTGTCGTCTTAGTCTTCATTGCTCAAGAACTAATGGTAATTTGGTTATGATCCAACAGATGATAATTCATTTGGATTTGGATAATTAGTTGTTTGATTTTGGTTCAATAGTGAATGAGCTTGAATTTCGTGTTCGTTGATGTTAGGATTCTAAGAACATTTAGGTTTCCCTGATTGTTTTGGGGATGTGTGGCCCGACTTCCTAAATCAAGTGAGTTTGTGGACCTCAAGGACCTCAACAAACATTATGTAGGGGTACATATAACTATACATATCCTCAAAGTTTAGTGAGAAGGTCTAAGATGTTCGAGTGTTCTTGTTTAGGCTACTACAAGTCTTGGACCATATTTACTTGTTTAGTGATGTAAAGCATCAGTAAATGTTGAGTATACCTCAAAACTTCCTTGGTTTGGATGAGGCACCTTTTGTGAACGATTTCATTAATGGTTTGTTTGCTAAACTGCGCTTAGAAGCTTCACTTCTTTCTGCAGTAGGTGTCCTGGTGTTCAATCTCTTATAGGGGTCGCATGTGTAAAACAGAGAGGGTAAGTGAGAATCTTGTACCTACACTGATATTCGATGTTAGAACTTGGACGGTATATTTTTGCAAGATTTTCTGTGCATAGATTGGTTAAGAAACTGAGTAAGCCAGTAAGAACTTCCTGTTGTAGGTTTATTTTCTTTAGCTAGCTGTTCCAACTTTTTGGGCCACTAGATTATGTTGTATTACAATTTCTGTAGGTTGCGGCCCAACCGAAGCTCTAGTTCTTCCAACTTCCTTTCAAATTCAACAATCAAACTGGCTCCCTAAGAATGGAATGGATGACTTAATTTTGTTCCTCTTTTGGGGCACGGTGTGAGTAGTCTTAGAACTTCGCTAAGGTCAGTCGCCCAAGCGCGCTATGATCATCGATCAAATTTGGGTTCCACAGTAATCTGCAGTCAGGAGTTGTGGCATGTGACCGTCAGCATGATATAGCATGGCATGAAGCAGGAGCCACGAGATGATCAAAGACTAATAAAAACGGGCCATAAGAGAGATTTGGAGTAATGGGACTTTGAATATCCTTAGTACATCAACTGGAAGTGCTTCTTGAAGAAGCATTTGGTATGTACTTTTCCATAAAGCCTTTCTATGATCCCGAAGCACTTTTTTGTTTTCTGTCAAATGCAGGCGAGAGTGCTTTTGGTTGTCATAAAGCACTTTTAGCATTTCCGTATGCAATTCCTACATGATACTCGAAGAATGTTATATTTTATCTGGAGGCATCTTCGCTCCGCGAACCTGGCTGCTATTGAAGCATAATCATCTTCTACTTCAATCACCAGCAACACAACCCTTTTAAGTTCTAATCCATTAAAATGATCTTCTCTTTCGTTATTATTCAAAATCAACCTATTATACATCCTGTAGTGGAAATTAAGACATCAGTGTGAGGTTCACTCTTGCAACCTAGACGATCTTCTTAAGTGAAATTGATTCATCTTCCATGGATTAAACTTTTAGTTTTTAGATTCAGGTTGTAAACTACGTGCGTGTGCTTGAGCGAATGTTCTTAACCAAATTTATGTTCACAATTATATTCACAAATTATTAAACATCAAGGAGGTAAAGAATATATATCCAAAATTGTTTTTTTTTTTGTGTGAGTAACATGATACTGACATGTATCTTTTGGAACTTGCACCTTATATAAATTATACAAGCCCATGTTAACACAATATATACTTTGTAAAGGTGGTTGACAATTCTGCGCAGATCTTATGCATCTTCAAAACGTCCAAGTTTTCCGATTCACATTCATACACACATGCATGCACCATACTTGTTCTGCTAGAATTTTCAAACCTGATTCTTGACATAAAACGGGGTAATGAGTAGGAATGATCAATTTTTAGTAACGACAACATTGTTGACTCAATGACGACATAACAACTACGAAACGATGATACAACGACAACATAACAAACACTAATTATTTCCTGCTAATTGTCCTAAAAAAGTTGAAAACAGAAGTATATAAAAAATGAATGGAGATGGAGAAACCCACAACCCATGTATTGACTTTGAGTTTTCTTAATTTTGTTTAAATTTCCAACTATCTAGGGTTTAGGTGTATACATTATCTTAGCACGCAGTTTTAGCTACAAAACATGAGCTTTTGGCTCAAATGATCTCATTTAGAACCCGACTGCTGAATTGATCAAAATTATACATGAGCAACACATCAATAGAAATTTGACAATATAACGATCAGAAACTGATAACATACTAAAAATTGATCATTTCAGTAATTAGAATTTAAAAAAGAGCTTTAGACTAAATGATCCACTTTTAACGTTTGATTATTAAGCAATGATCTGTTTTTAGCATGTTGTTGGTATATAATCCATCTATCGTCGATACTTGATTCAACCATTTAAGCAATCAAACGTATAAAATTGATCATTTTAGCTAATTACCTAAAATGATCATTACCAATTGTGGACAAAATATTGCAAAGTGGATCATATTTCCCCGTGCAGATGGAGCCATCATTGTCCCCCATTTTCTATGATAAGCAGTATTTTATTTCATTTTCAACATTAATGGAATCGATTAATTTGCGATCATCCGGAAGACTAGACGTGGATTGGCTAATTTTAATAATGTTTAATAATAATAGGTATCTATTAGTAGAAATTTAAGTGACACCCTTATGCTTAAGCTTATGGAGCATGAGTTATATGAACACCAGCAACTGTTGTTGCTTTTATATGTGGCCTTGACTTTGTATTCTCACTTTAATTAAGCTACCCTTGAAAACTAATTAGAGTATAAATATATTCTTAATTGTATTGGGATCCTACAAGTTGACCTCTACAATTTTCTAAATGTAATAATTTCTAGATTAAAGTTTGATATGTTGGAAGCTAAGATCTTTAGAGGATCTTAATCTTTATCTTGCAATGGTATTCACTAACTTAATAGTTCAGTTGACTTATGTTTAAGCCTTAGAGGAATGTCATTCGAACCCGCACTAGAGTGAATAGGTATTATTACTTTTCGCAACTGCGATAAAGTATTATTTGCAACAGATACTGATTAATCCCACTTTAACTTGCCTTTCTGAAAGTCTAAATAGAATTCATCAAAGAAATATATCACTTGATAATTGATCCAATGTTGGATACATTTTTCTCATCCGGTGTAGGATACATCATTCGATCCATAATTTTTAACAATATTCACATGAAAATAATTATGACATACCCTATTATTTAAAACCCTATGGATCAAATGGATAATAATTGGAAGTCTAACTCCATCATGGGTCACGTATTGTCTTTGTTCCCTACATACATATGATATAAGATGACTTTAAATTTACAATCATAACCATCATCCATGATATATATGTACCACTCACTTGTCTGGAGAAGAGGCTCGACCTATGGCCACCATAAAACGATATTATTATCTCCAACTTAACCATTAAAATTGTGTATGGGGTTTATGTTTAAAGGTTTTGGCAGAAATTAAGGGGATGTCTTGCTTGATATATCAATGATGGCAGCTTGATTCATGCTTCCTATACTACCTTTAAATGTAATTGGGTGCTCGAGGCGTATGATGACATACAATCTGTCTAAAATCGATCAAATTGCCATGCACCCTACCACCCCGCAATGAATATTAAAATGTAAAAACCTCCTCCATTGTTAAGGGCCATCTCTCAATTGAGATAGAATAATACATACACACACACACTAATGCAAAGTAATATAATATAATTGATGCAAAGTAATACAATAGAATAATGCGATATTGAAATTATAACTTTTTATTTATTCAAAATGAACTTACAGAAACCTTGACTAAAAGATTTTATTGAAGAGTTGCAAGAAAATAAACCGAAATAAATCATAGTAATTGTACTAATTTCTCTGAAATTGAGAAAATAAATCTTGAAATTAAAAAACGTTATGTCTAAGGCTTTCGAGCCTTGTATTTATAGGCTGGAGCTTGAGTTATTGAAAGAGTGATTGTTGGAGCACGCGTGAATAGAGGCTTGTCCGAATAATTAACTTTTACTGTTAATTTTAGATGTGTAATAATTCTGCAAACGACATCACTGTAGATAAATAGTAACTTGTTAGAACACTATTTGACATTTTTTGTCCTAGATGAATAGCGACCGAGAATAATTGTCTTCAAAATTCCTTGTCTTCATTAAGATCATATGGATCTTTAGAATCTTGATAATATGCCCATCTTAACTTCTGAGTAGGAGAACCAACCTTTTGACTGGAAGATGAGGCTTGCCAAGAAGTTTGTTGTTCTTCTTCGTCTTCTTTGCCCCATTTAGGAAACTTGGGGGGTGTTTGTTTGATCTTCTTAGGTGGGATTGGACTAGACTACACTATAGTCTGATGTTTGGTATGGACAAGGATTAGATCCGACTCGCACGGATTAAACCCCTCGCTAGGAGTTCCTAGTGAAGCACCCAAAAAACGCCCGGATTCGTAAGACCTCATGCGCTCCTACTAGAGAGATCCTCGCTCATCCTGCGAGAGAGTGTCGTCGATGGCCTCCTCCCTCACCTTTTCCTCCTCATCGCCTCTCATCGCCCACAATCTCATATATTTCTTCCTGTCCCTCCCAATCGTTGAAGAATCTAGAGCCTCCCTCGTCGTCCAAATCAGCAAGCTCATCTTCTCTGGATCCTCAACGTTATATGGTTCTTCCTATTCGAATAGCCGAAGCCCTCAATTCCTGAGACTTGGAGCTCGCTCGATTTGACCGAAGAGGTGGGTCTTGCGTTTGTTGCACATGAGCTTGCTCTGATTCTGATTTGCCAATTGATGTCCAGCTTGGAAGCTTAGGTGCAGGAGAATCATAGCAACATTAAGAATTTGGAATCTGGTTTGAGATCGAGAAGGCAAAGCTGGAGAGGGGAGAAAAAGAGGGAGAGGGATGGAAAAAATTAGGAAAAAAAATAGGAATTTGAAGTAAGGGACTAGAAGCACCTGCGGGGATAGCAGGCAAAGAAAGATTTAAGATTCAGAAGGAAGAGAAAAATAAGAGACCAGAAGCCTCTGGAAAGAAAAAGAGAGAAAAAAAGAAGAAGGTAGAGAGCGTGCAGAGAAAGAATTAAAAAAAATGACAAAATATTTTATTCAAAAAATAATTTAGTCTATAACTTAGTCCAACACTGCACCAAACGCTTCACTAAGCTAGTCCAGCTTAGTCTGGTCAGTTAGTCCAGTCCGAGGCAGTCCGGTGCAACAAACGCACCCTTGGAGTATTATCTGTCAGGCTATTTCTTTGGTTTTTACCTTGATTTTCCATTGATTGTGATGGAAGAAGTAGAGGCTTCTTGTAACGTCCCACATCGCCTAGGGGAGTGATCCTTAAATGTATATTCTCATCCCTACCTAGCACGAGGCTTTTTGGGAGCTCACTGGCTTCAGGTTCCGTAGGAACTCCGAAGTTAAGCGAGAAGGAGGCCAGAGCACTTCCAGGATGGGTGACCCACTGGGAAGTTGCTCATGAGTTCCTAAAAACAAAACCGTGAGAGAATGGTAAGCCCAAAGCGGACAATATCGTGCTACAGTGGTGGAGCTGGCCCGGGATGTGATTCGCCCCGGGCCGGGATGTGACACTTCTGAAGTAGCAAACCTTTATTGGAGAGGTGTAACTATAGGGAATTCATTGTTAACTTGTTCAATTATCCTGTAATGTTTGAAGTTATCCCACCATTTGTAATGTTTGAAGTTATCCCACCATTTGACTGTGATTCATTCGGCGGAACACATCACTTTCTTCCCAATTGGCATTATAGTACAATTTGGGAATCTAGGGGACCTTATATTTTGCAACAAAAAGTAAAAGATTGGGAAAATTTGTTTCTTCTTTCTTGACTTTGTAAATTGAAAAAAAAAAAAAGTTTAGAATCGGTTTGGTACTCTACTTGAATCCAACTTTTTAAACTCAAAAACAATTTTCAAGTTTTAGACTTTATAAACTTGTTTGGTAGGACTATTTTCAAAAAATGAACTTAAGACTAACAAAAAAATATAGTCTATTATCTAAAAACATAAAAGTGAGTTTTTAGAGTTTTTAATTTTAAACTCACTCATTTCTTTTCTCCCTCATCCCCTCTCACTCCAAATCTATCTCTCTCTTTTTTCTTCATTCTCTCTCCTTTTTTTTTTACCTTTTTCGTCTCTCTTTCAATCCGTTCTCTTCATTTTCTCGGTTATTTCTCTCACTCATCTTCTTCTCTATCTCGTCCGATCCTCTCTCTTTTTTTCTCTTTCCTTCAATCATCTCTTACTTTCTTTCCTCCTCTCTCCTATTTCTCCCTCTCCTACGATCCCCTCTTTTCTGATCTCTTTGTCTAGTTTAAGTCGTAACATTTAAAATTTTTAAATTGCAAACCAATCAAGTTTTTGAGTCTTACAGAAAATTGTTTTCAAGAAATGTTTTGAGAAATGATAAAAAATTTCAAATAGAATACCAAACAAGCCCTTACTGATTTTTTGAAACTTTCAGAAAATAGATCAATGGATGGTCCATGCCATGCTTATCCCACCAATATTTGAACAAAGTTGGGAATTGGCTTTGGAACCTACTGAGTGACTAAAATCTTCTGTTTGGTGTAGGAAGATATTATGCCATGCATCAATAAAATCATAAATTCATAATAACTGCATCGGATATTTGATTCAAGTGTTTCAAAAGAAAGTGGATGACCTCCCCATTGGGAATGGTAGAGAACTTTATTGGCATTGTTTTTGTTTTCGATGGGTTTAATGACTATGGACTCAGTTTCAAATAGAATATCTCTATAAAACTTAAGTGACTTTTCTGGGCATGGTGGAATGAAATGACAGTTTGGGAGAAAACAAACCTTGGCAGTTTGAGCTAGATTTCTAAGGTGAAATGATCATAGTTGGAAACAAGAGCTGACTGGTAATTGTTGGCTATCCCACATCAGTGGGGGAAGTCACAAATAAGGACTTTAAATATGATTACCCCACTCTAACTAATATCGAAGTTTTTTGTGATAAAACTTCACACATAACGGATTGGGCAGTAATTACTAAGTTGGGGACACCTAACAGATTGGGTAGGTGGTAATTACTAAGTTAGGGGCACTATCGGTATAGTTAGAGTGGCCCCCCTAGGCCTGTCGATCTAAGAATTCCAACATAGTATCAGAGCCCACGGTTATGGGTTCGTGCAAGCCAAAGGCTCGTCACTAGGAAGTGTGGGCTTGGAAACAAGTTTGGCCTCTTAACATCAAGGAATAAAATATCGGTAATATCGGAAATATCGGTAGTCCGAAAACACGGAAATATCGATGGAAATATCGGTAAAATATCGATATCGATAAAAATTACATGGAAACCACGGAAATTGTAAGAAAAACTTGGAAATTTTTATTGAAACTTTGTAGGATGTTTATTTAGTCAATTATCTATTAGTTTATCACAAAAAATTGGAAAGAAATGCATTGCATGATGGATTTAACATTATCAAGTTGATTATATAGCGAGCTGACAAACATTGTGAGTGTAGAAAATATGTAGTAATTAATGAAAGAAGTCTAAACACACCATAATCATTTATATATAATGAATTAGTACAATATTTTACACTTTATACATTGCATGGTAAGATACACAAGTGACTTAGTACCACATAGAGTTCCTATGAGGTTCAAAATTTTCACTATCTTCATCATCTCTATGTGTATAGTGAGTGTATTGTGAAGAGTAGTTATCCAATTTAATGAATAATAATCCAATTTGATAATAATCCAATTTAATGAATAATAATCCAATTTGATAATAAAAAAAGGCGATAACAAGCCAATTGGCAAAAATGATTAAAAAAATCTAAATTGTCTAACTGACCGACACTCTTATAGACTCATTATATCACTTTTATAGACTCATCTTACCCTTATAAATTCATTATTTTTCTTGAAATTGATTAGAATCATTAGAAAAACAATTTTTTGCATTTCCATATGCCTAACCAATAAATACAACTTCTACTATTTCCCTGAAATTATATATTTTCACTTTTTCCCTGAAATTGAGTCCTTTATCCTAATCTAATCTAGACCCCCAGATTAATTTATATTTTCACTCTTTTTCTGAAATTATATAAATTGTGCAATTGAGTCCTTTATCCTAATCTAATCTGAACCCTTCATCTTGATTCTCACTCTCTGTTACGCTGCCACGTGGCAGCCCACTAACCCTCACCCTATCTCTCTCTCTTTTCCCGAGTCCCTCTCGGACCCCTCACTCTCTCAGAGTTCTCAACTCTATCTCTCTCTCGAACTCTCCCTCCCCTGAACTCTCCCTCCCTCTCCTCCTGAACTCTTACCCTCCTGAACTCTCCCTCCCTCTCCTCCGTCTCTGGGAAGCACGGCGACGTGCAGAGGAAGCTCGGCTTCCCCGATCGCACCCACACCCAGGTACACCCAAATCCGTCCACCCCGATGCCAGCGCAGCATCTCCACCACCCTCCCTCCCTCTCCCTCCCTTTCCTCCGTCTCTGGGAAGCACGGCGACGCGCAGAGGAAGCTCGGCTTCCCCGATCGCACCCACACCCAGGCACACCCAAGTTTTCAGGTGAGATCCGACTAAACCCTATGTTGATTACCTTTTGCATGCGTGAAATCTGAAGTTTATATGTGAAATTGATGTTAAAAATCGTGTTTTTGCAAGGTTTTTGGGACGAAATTGGCTCGGGAATAGGCACACCATCTCCGGCGTTCTTCTCGGAGTCCGATTGCACAGTTCCAAAAAATGTCGCGATATTTCCAAAATATCGCGATATTTTGACAAAAATCACACGGATACCTATTTAAATATCCATTCCCCGAAAAATCGATATTATCGGCGATATTTCGCCGATAATATCGATATTTAAATCTATGCTTAACATAGAGCCGGCCTCTGAGTTCTTAAGAAGCACTTCTTGAAAATATTGAAAACAAGTCTGGACTCCATTGGAGCCGACCTCGGAGTTTCAATCCAAACCTCCATTGGAGTCGACCTCTAAGTTTCAATTGCCGATGTACGGATCTTCACGTGTGAACCACTAAATGGGGTTTCCATGTGAGGGAGCGTGTTGGCTAAGGATTTTAAATATGATCACCCCACTTTAACTAATACCGAGTTTTTTTGTGATAAAACCCCACACGTGACAGATTGAACAAGTGGTATTACTAAGTTGGGGACAATATCAGTGTAGTTAGAGTGGCCCCCCCCTCAATATAAGAATTCTTATAGTAATTAGGTTGAATGCTACTAGCATTAGACCCTAAGCTAGTAAATCAATTGCTGATGTGTGGATCTTCACATATGAACCACTAAATGAGGTTGGCTATCCCACATAGATAGGGGGAAGTCACAAATAAGGGCTTTAAATATGATTACCCCACTCTAACTAATAACGAGGCCTTTTGTGACAAGACCCCATACCTGACAGATTGGGCAGGTGGTAATTATTAAGCTGGGAACAATATCGATGTAGTTAGAGTGCCCCCCCTAAGGCCCGTCAACCTAAGCTAGTAAATCTATTGGCAATTTGTAGCGACTGACTCTAGTGAAGAATGTGAATTATATGTGATGAAAATTGACTAATTATTTTTTACTGAAGGCATGGATGAGGGAGTTTTCTAGGTTACTGTTGTTGTGCTAGCTTTTTGTTCGTCATGATTTTCTTGTAGGAATTCCTTGGTGAGAAAATATGGTATACAATTGTCACTGCCTTTCAGGTATAGCTTGCCATCTTGTAAAAAATTGTTTTGGATGTCTTTTTCTAAAATGAACAATTTGCTTAGGTTGATCTATAGATATTTTCTATTTGAGGATGCCACCATAACCAATTTAAGAGGCATCAGTTTCAACAATTTTTAAAAAGTTGAATGAAGGAATGCCAAGACAAGGTAATGTTTTAACATATTGTTTGATGTTCTTGACAATTTCAGTATGATTAGAAGACCAAGGAAGATGATTACTTCGGAGTCTATCAAACAAGGGTTTACATTGTTTTCTTAGATTTTGATAGAAGTTTGCAATATAATTAAGAGAACCTAAGAATATCTGAAGTTGGCCTTTGTCAAGAATTTCATCTGGAAAGTTGTTTACAAATTGTATGACTCGATCAATTGGGCTGATTTGGGAATGGTGGATATTAAATCGAAGGATTCTGATTGGTTTGAAACAACTTTATCTTAATGGCAGAGACTACCAGTCCATTATTTTTTACTATTTTTAAGAATTTATTCAAATGCTTCTAATGTTGCTCAATTGACTAGGAAAATATAAGAACATCATCAATGTAAACTATGAAAATTTTACTTAATGGGTTGAATATTTCATTTATTATATTTTGGAATTCGCTAGGTTCATTTTTTGATTTAAAAGGCATTACATTCCACTCGTAATGTTCAAACGGGTAACAAAAGCAGTTTTGTACATTTTACCCCCTCAGGTTTCGGTGCAATTACAATCTCATATAATATCTTTAAAACATTTCAATCTCATACATTTAGTATTTTTTTTCTTTTCAATTTCATACAACTGTTAAAAAATTTGTTAAGTTAACCGTTAAGTGATGACGTAGCAGATATGGGGCCCCCATTTGTGCTGACGTGGCTGTCACATTTATACCATGTGGCTAAACACTTAATAAAATATTTAAAAATTTAAAAAAATTAATTAAAGAAAAGTTTAAAAACAAAAAAAAACCCCAAAATCCCCTTCGTCTTCCCCACCCGAGCCCACCCCCTTCTCCCATCCCCATCACCACCCCTTCCCCCATTAATTCTACACCTCCATCTAACCCAAAATTCCAAATTCCCCTACCCAAGCCACCCCTCCATCAACCCACTGTTCTGTTTCCCGCATGTGGCCCCCTCTCTCGCTTCTGTCCCATCTATTTCCCCTTCCCCATTTTCTCTCCCTCAGAAAATCTAAACCCAAACAGCCCTAGAGATTTTCAGAGCAAAAAAAAAAAAAAAAGGACTTGAAGCTTGAATCGGCATCAAAAGATCATGAGGTTGACCTGGTTTTGGGGCTGTTGATTGGAGGCAACTTCCGAAAACCAGAGAACTTGAAGCTGGCCAAAGGGTTCGACATAGATCCGAGAAAGGATGAGCACCAAATACTACCATCCTAACCGAATGCGCCATCTCCGTCGCCGTTTGAGTCGTTGGAGCCGGAGAGCACGCTTCTGGATTCGCATGCGAAACGGTAGATGCAGACGTTGAGAAGGCATGAAGTGAAGAGGAAGCAGGAGTAGAAGAAAGACCGGGGACAGAATGATCCCTAATTGGAGGAATAGCCGGCCAAGAGGGTTAATCCAGTTGGCAGGGATAAGGGGGTAGGCTCAGGTAGGGAAGACGAAGGGGATTTTGGGATTTTTTTTGTTTTTTTGTTTTCTTTACTTTTCTTTAATTAATTTTTTTAATTTTTAAAATTTTTTATTAAGTGTTTAGCCACGTAGCATAAATGTGGCAGCCACATCAACACAAATAGGGACCCCATATTTGCCATGTCATTACTTAATGATTAACTTAACAGATTTTTTAACAGTTGTATGAAATTGAAAAAAAAAATACTAAATGTATGAGATTAAAATGTTTTAAAGATGTTGTATGAGGTTGTAATTGTACCGAAACCTGAGGGGGTAAAATGTAATTTATCTTTGTTTTTTGGATTTGAATTTGCCAAAAACCACTCTACATATCAAAATTTGAAACAACTACTGACGTAGTTAGTCTTTTTATTAAATCTCTTTTATATGGGATTGGGTATTTTATCCATTCTAAAACAGGATTGAAGGGGTTGATGACTAGTCCTGGTGCACCTCATTCTAATTCAACATTTTCTGGGCAAGGAGGTGCTAATCAAAGCTGTTGTCCAGGCCATTCCCGCTTACCCCATGAACATTTTTAAGTTCCCTGCTACCCTATGTAAGGAATTGGATGTGTTGATTGCTAAATTTTGGTGGGGTGACTCTGGTGAGAGACGAAAAATTCATTGGGTTTCTATGGAGACTTTGGGTTTACCAAAGCATCTGGGTGGCATGGGTTTCAGAAACTTCCAGGAGTTCAATGATGCCCTCCTTGCCAAGCAGTGCTGGCGGTTGATTGCTGAACCTGACTCGTTGTGGGCTCAAGTGATGAAGGCTCGGTATTTTCCGAATTGTTCCTTTCTTGACGCATCCAAAGGTGGACGTGCTTCTTGGGCTTGGTCTAGCCTTCTGGTGGGAAGGGAGTTGATTCTCAAGGGTGCTCACTGGCAGATCATGGGTGGGGAGGAAGTTCGGCTGTGGGTGGATCGTTGGCTGCCTGCGCTTCCGTCGGGACATCCCTCTCCGATGGGCGAGGTTGCAGTGACCAGAAATACCCGGGTAAGTTCTATTATTTGTCCATCGTCCAGGACCTGGGACTTTGAGTTTCTCCTGCCCTTCCTGTCGGCGGGGGAGTGTGCGGCTATTAGCAACACCCCTATTGGAAATCCTCGAAGGAAGGACCGGCTGGTTTGGGCGTCCACCAGGAATGGCAACTACTCTGTCAAGTCCGGTTATTTATGGTTACAGTTGCATTCACTTTCGTTGAGAGATCATCGTTCCCCCTGGTCTCGCTCTGTTCCGGAGTTGTTGTGGAAGGGAATTTGGAGGATCAGGGTGCCACCCAAGGTTAGGAATTTTCTTTGGAGCTCGCTCCACAACGCCTTAGCTACTGTGGCTGTGCTGTTTCGAAGACGCTCTTCTCCAACCCCTATCTGCCCAATTTGTCTTTGTCAGGAGGAATCAATTGTGCATCTTTTTCTCTCCTGCCCTTGGGTCCTCTCTATTTGGTCTGGGGGGGGGCTCTTAAGTATAATATCCAGGGTGGGAGCTTATCTAGCTGGGGTGCTTGGCTGCTTGATGTCTTCACTTCTAATTTGGGCTCTTCGGCGAGTAAAGAGTGGGTTCTAACTTATGTGGCTTTCACGTGTTGGCATATTTGGAAGTCTCGTTGTGATTATGTCTTTAATCAGGTCCATATCATTCCCTCTAAGATTATTATGGGTATTGAGCTTTCTGTTGCTGATTTCCTGAATGCCAATTCGGCCCATGAGATCCCGCGGGCGGTGGATCATGGTCGGGTCAGGCAGCCTTGCAGGTGGACTCCTCCAGTTTTCCCTTTTGTTAAACTGAATGTGGACGCTAGTTGGTCTCGGGTGTCTAAGGCGGGGTTTGCTGCAGTTGTGGCTCGAGATGCTAGGGGGGAGTTTATTGCTGGTGTGAGGTATCCCATTTTTGCGTCTTGCGTTGCAATGGCCGAGGCGTTAGCTCTGCTCCGTGGTTGTGAGCTAGCGGTCTCTCTGAACATTAGTTCGGTCATTTTAGAATCTGATTCCCATGAATCTATCTCTTGTCTCTCGAATTCTCTTCTGAATGGCAATTGGAAGGCTTATCCGTTCTTGGCAAGTGCTTGGGACTTGGGTGAATCTTTCCAGGATTGTCGCTGGTCTTGGGTTCCAAGATCGGCCAATTTGGCGGCGGATTCTCTTGCGTCGTTTGGTAATTTGGAGATGTGTAATGTTGTTTGGGTCAACCGGCCCCCATCTTCTTTGGTTTTTGTCCTTAACAATGATGGGTTACCTTGTCCTCATTAGTTTCTCCCTGTGGCGGTGTCGAGGGTGACGCTTTGCTTTTGCGGCGTCTTATTTGTTGTACCCCTCTGCTCTGTCTTTGTGGTTTGGTTGTGTTTGCCTTGTCTGGCTTTCGGTGTTTGCTTTGGCCTCTTGGCCCGGGAATGATATTCTCTGTTTACCAAAAAAAAAAAAAAAAAAAAAAAAACCCTGAGCAAGACCAAGGGGATTTACTTTTACAAATTATTTTTTTGTTGAGTAATTTTGATTTTCTTTTTTTACAAAATTTCATTATTTCTTGGCTCATTTAAATTAGTCAAGCTTTAGTGGGAATATTTTTCTCATAAGCCCCTTGTCATATCGAAGGCTGTAACATGTTGTTTCCTATGCCAGAAGCAGTAGGGATATTGACCCCCAAAAAAAGGCAGAACGTATATCAGCACAGACTTCTGTTTTAAGTTTCTCTTAAAATTTTTGAATCTTATGTTGAATGGTTATCAATTCTTTTAAATCTAATTTCTTGTTTGAGAAAATCACTTAGTCTAGAAACTGCATGCCGGCGTCGTCCCAGCGCCGTGTTTTGTTTTCCGCCTCGTCGTCTCCACTCAAAGTTGTTTGGGAGCATATGCTTCTATCAACTTTACACGGGACACACAAAAGAAGTACTTTGATCCTATTAGACGGGGGAGGGTGAAGAAGCTAGGACAGAAGGGTAGAGTTCAAGAGAGCAAAATGCGTTTAGGAACGTGGAATATAGGAACCTTAACGGGAAAATCTATGGAAGTAGTGGAAGTTATGGTGAGGAGAAGGATAAATATTATGTGCCTACAAGAAACTAAGTGGGTTGGTAGTAAGGCAAAGGATCTAGAAAACTCAGGGTTTAAACTTTGGTATTTGGGCACAAATAGAACGAGAAACGGTGTTGGCATCATCGTGGACAAGACCTTGACACAAGATGTTGTAGATGTCAAGAGGGTAGGAGATAGAATCATGGCAATCAAGATTGTAATAGGACAAGAACTTATCAATGTGATTAGTGCGTACGCACCTCAAGTAGGGTTGGATACGAGTTCGAAGGAGAAATTTTGGGAAGACCTTGGAGACTTGGTGCAAGGAATTGCTCAGACGGAGAAGTTATTTATAGGAGGAGATCTAAATGGACACGTGGGCAGGGAGACAGGCAACTATGGAGGTTTTCATGGTGGCCATGGTTTTGGGGAGAGAAACGAGGATGGGGAAGCTATCTTGGATTTTGCAATGGCATATGATCTCTTCTTAGCCAACACCTTCTTTAAGAAGAGAGAAGAACATGTGATCACCTACAAGAGTGGGTCGTCAAAAACACAAATAGATTTTCTTCTAATGAGGAAAGGGGATCGTATAACTTGTAAGGATTGCAAAGTTATACCAGGAGAGAGCGTGGCTAATCAACATCGCTTGTTGGTGATGGATGTACATATCAAAAGAGGGAGACAAAAGAACAAGACTTGGAAGTGCCCAAGGACTAGATGGTGGAATCTAAAAGAAGAAAAACAAGCCATTTTCAAAGAGAAGGTAATCACCCAATGTGTGTGGGATAGAGAGGGGGAAGCTAGCCAAATGTGGGATTCCATGGCTAGTTGTATCCGAAAAGTAGCAAAAGAGGTATTAGGAGAGTCCAAGGGCTTTGCCCCACACCAAAAGGAATCTTGGTGGTGGAATGAGGAGGTACAAACAAAGGTGAAGGCTAAGAAGGAATGTTGTAAAGCCTTATACAAGGAGAGGACCGATGAAAATGGTGAAAGGTATAGAAAAGCGAAGCAAGAGGCGAAGAAAGCGGTCAGAGAAGCTAAGTTAGCGGCTTACGACGATATGTATAAACGACTAGATACCAAAGAAGGAGAGTTGGATATCTATAAACTAGCTAGAGCAAGGGAAAAGAAGACAAGGGACCTAAACCAAGTGAGGTGCATCAAGGATGAGGATGGAAAGGTTCTTGCTACAGAGAACGCTGTTAAAGACAGATGGAGAGGTTATTTTCATAATCTTTTCAATGAAGGACATGAAAGGAGTGCTTCTTTAGGGGAGTTGAGTAACTCAGAAGAGTGTAGAAACTACTCTTTTTATCGTCGAATCCGGAAGGAAGAAGTGGTTGTAGCTTTGAAGAAGATGAAGCATAGAAAAGCAATAGGCCCAGACGATATACCAATCGAAGTGTGGAAAGTTTTGGGAGAGACAGGTATAACATGGCTCACTGACCTTTTCAATAGGATTTTGAAAACGAAGAAGATGCCAAATGAGTGGCGAACGAGCACTTTGGTGCCTATCTACAAGAATAAGGGCGACGTACAAAATTGCATGAACTATAGGGGTATTAAGTTAATGAGTCATACAATGAAGCTCTGGGAGAGAGTCATTGAGCATAGATTGAGGCAAGAGACACGGGTTTCGGACAACCAATTCGGGTTCATGCCAGGGCGCTCAACCATGGAGGCAATCTATCTCTTACGAAGATTGATGGAAAAATATAGAGATGGGAAAAAGGATTTACACATGGTCTTTATAGATTTGGAAAAAGCGTATGATAGGGTCCCAAGAGACATTCTTTGGAGGATCTTAGAGAAGAAAGGAGTACGAGTAGCATATATCCAAGCTATAAAGGATATGTATGAAGGAGCAAAGACTGCCGTAAGAACTCATGAAGGACAAACCGAAAGCTTTCCCATAACTGTAGGATTACATCAAGGCTCATCCTTAAGTCCTTACCTTTTTGCGTTGGTAATGGATGAGTTAACAGGACATATTCAAGATGATATTCCTTGGTGTATGCTTTTCGCAGACGATATAGTGTTGATAGATGAAACTCAGGAAGGGGTAAATGCAAAGCTTAACCTTTGGAGAGAAGTGTTGGAATCTAAAGGTCTTCGCCTAAGCCGATCAAAGACAGAATATATGGAGTGCAAGTTCAGTGCAGATGGAGGCCAAAACGAGTTAGGGGTGAGGATCAGAGATCAAGAAATACCAAAGAGCGACTGTTTTCGTTACCTAGGATCTATCTTGCAAAAGAACGGAGAATTAGATGGAGATCTCAACCATAGAATACAAGCTGGATGGATGAAGTGGAAGAGTGCATCTGGCGTGTTGTGTGACCGCCGTATGCCACTGAAGCTCAAGGGAAAATTTTATAGGACGGCAATAAGGCCGGTGATGCTGTATGGCACAGAATGTTGGGCGGTGAAGCATCAACATGTACACAAAATGGGTGTAGCGGAGATGAGGATGCTTCGTTGGATATGTGGGCACACGAGAAAGGATAAGATTAGGAATGAGGATATCCGGGGTAAAGTAGGAGTAGCCGAAATTGAAGGAAAGATGAGAGAAAATCGGTTACGGTGGTTTGGACATGTGCAAAGAAGGCCTACTGACGCTCCGATTAGAAGATGCGACTATGGGACAGAGGTTCAGGGCCGAAGGGGTAGAGGAAGACCTAGGAAAACTTTGGAAGAGACTCTAAGAAAAGACTTAGAGTACTTGGATCTAACGAAGGACATGACACAGGACCGAGCACAATGGCGTTCTAAGATTCATATAGCCGATCCCACTCAGTGACTTGGATTTTCCAAGTCTCCAACCGAGAAGTTTTCCTCACTCGAAAAATTAAGGGAACACTACCCCAACCTACATGCTCCACTCAGAAAGCTTCAACATACAAGCTTCAACAAAAGAAAATTCAAAGAACTTAGCGAAGAAGGCTTTGGTGTATTTAACACAATACGTTGAAATGAAGGAAAACTTATTTATTGATATCCCCGATAAGCTACAAATATGTACATATACATGAGTCAAAATAAACAAACAAGATGGAGCCTTCACAAAGGTTGCTTAGGAGAAGTCTCAGCAGTCGGTAGAGCCCCAGAAAGAGAAGGCATCGGAGGGGGATCATTCGGAGCCTCAGTACTGGACAGAACCCTAGAAGGAGGAGGCATCAGAGGTTGATCATTTGGAGCTTCATTACGCGGTACAGCCCCAGAAGACGAAGGCAATAAATGCCTTTGGAACAAACCCACAAATCTCTGATGATCAAGTAAAACCTGACCATCAGTTTCCTTCATCTGGTCAAGCTTCCTCTTCATGTTTGTAGCATAGTCATGTGCGAGCCGGTGCAACTGTTTATTCTCATGCTTGAGCCCTCTAATCTCCTGTTTGAGACTCATCACTTCGGCCGCCAATGATTCAACTTGGCGGGTTTGAGCAAATAGGCGTTGGACCATATTAGACACAGAACCTGCACACTGAACACTGAGAGTCAGTGAATCCTTAATAGCTAACTCATCAGACCGTTTGGAAAGTAGTCTGTTATCTTTGGGAGTGAGAAGGTTCCTGGCCACCACCGCAGCGGTCATATCATTCTTCATCACGGAATCCCCAACGGTAAGAAGACCAGTAGGGGAGACGAAGGATGGGCGCCATATGTTGTCTGGAGAAGGCGGGGCTGCCTCTTCAACAAGGTTCAAGTCAAAACGACGGTCGGAGGGGCCAGACATTTTCAAAGGTATTGAAGAGAGAAGAGGTCGGACAAATCAAGATCTTAGAAGTGCAAGAATGGAGCTTCTACTGGTGGAGATTCAAGTGTGCTATGGAACTTAATGCCAGCCCCTATAAAAAGCTGCACTCGACGGAGCTTCAGACATCGAAGAGGCGCCTACTCAGAAATCGAAGAGGCGTTTGCTTTCTCAAAAGCTGGGCTGTTTAGAGACCACGATGGTTGATCTCATAAATCGAAGAGGTGTTTGCTTTCTCAAAATTTGGGCTGCTCAAAGACCACGAAAGCCGATCTCAGAAATCGAAGAGGCGCTCGCTTCCTCAAAAGCTGGGCTCCTCAGAGACCACGAGGGCCGATCTCAGAAATCGAAGAGGCACCTACTTTTCCAGCCTTGTCAGCACCTGTCACATGCACACTCAGCTTTGCGGAAATTATGGGTATTCTGTCGAAGACTTCTGGGGAAGTAGAAAACACATGAATCTTACTGTCCAATCACCCACTTCCCACACGCAGCAATAACTCATGGGTACCACAGATAACTTTGCCAAAGTTCTCTGCCAAAGTTGAGCACGTGAAGCTTGCAGCTCCCACTACATCGCTCTGACCAAGAAGGGTAAAAGAATAGCAAAGAAACAGCACTAACAAAGTTTAGACCCATAAATTTTGAAGGTCTAGCTACCATATTATTACCCACAAGGGTAAAGGAACAGTACCACTGTTGGATAATTGGAAAGTCCCTGTGTGTCAACCTCTGTGCCTCGTGGCAAGGTAGACTAGCAAACATGCCCAACCTTTACTCACATTCGAGAAAACACTCCCAATAAGATTGCTTGCTCCAAAATTGAAGAGGCACCGTCCTCCGAATCTCGAGAGCCAGACTCCCAACATGACTACTTTCTCAAAAATCGAAGAGAGGGTAAAGGAACAGTACCATTGCTGGATAATTGGAAAGTCCCTGTGTGTCAACCTCTGTGCTTCGTGGCAAGGTAGACTAGCAAACATGCCCAACCTTTACTCACATTCGAGAAAACACTCCCAACAAGATTGCTTGCTCCAAAATCGAAGAGGCACCGCCCTCCGAATCTCGAGAGCCAGACTCCCAACATGATTACTTTCTCAAAAATCGAAGAGACACTGCTCCCCGAATCTCGAGAGCCAGACCCCCAGCATGATTGCTTTCTCAAAAATCGAAGAGGCATCGTTCTCCGAATCAATCGAAGAGGCGCTCGCTTTCTCAAAAGCTGGGCTGCTCAGAGACCACGAGGGCCGATCTCAGAAATCGAAGAGGCACCTTCTTTTCTAGCCTTGTCAGCACCTGTCACACGCACACTCAGCTTTGCGGAAATTATGGGCATTCTGTCGAAGACTTCTGGTGAAGTAGAAAGCACATGAATCTTACTGTTCAATCACCCACTTCCCACACGCAACAATAGCTCATGGGTACCACAGATAACTTTGTCAAAGTCTCTGCCAAAGTTGAGCACGTGAAGCTTGCAGCTCCCACTACATCGCTCTGACCAAGAAAGGTAAAAGAATAGCAAAGAAACAGCACTAACAAAGTTTAGACACATAAATTTTGAAGGTCTAGCTACCATATTATTACCCACAAGGGTAAAGGAACAGTACCACTGTTGGATAATTGGAAAGTCCCTGTGTGTCAACCTCCGTGCTTCGTGGCAAGGTAGACTAGCAAACATGCCCAACCTTTACTCACATCCGAGAAAACACTCCCAACAAGATTGCTTACTCCAAAATCGAAGAGGCACCGCCTTCCGAATCTCGAGAGCCAGACTCCCAACATGATTACTTTCTCAAAAATCGAAGAGACACTGCTCCCCGAATCTCGAGAGCCAGACCCCCACCATGATTGCTTTCTCAAAAATCGAAGAAGCATCGTTCTCCGAATCTCGAGAGCCAGATACCACATACCACTTTTTCAAAGTGCTCTGACAGAGTTAAAACATGTGAAGCTGGCAGCTCCCACTACCGTGCTATGACCAAGCAGGGTAAAGGAATAGCATTACTACTTGTTGTTAGGGAGACTCCTATATATGTCGACCTCCATCCCCAACGGACAGGCAGACCTGCAAAAATGCTCAACCCTTCCTCATATCTGAGAGGGCACTCCCAACGAAGCCTTTCGAAATATTCAGCTTTCTTTCCCCCCGATAATACCTCTGCAAACAAGCTATACTAGAGCAAGAATATCTCATATCATCAGGGTTAAAAGCAAGAGTATCCCATATCATGCTTTTTCCCTGTCTTTTCCTTTGGCCTTGTTTTTACCTGCAAGACAAGGAGAAAGAGAGCAATCAGTCAGCACTTGAAATCAAGCTCCCAGCCAGGAACTGACAGCCTGGAACCCCTTACCTGATTACTTACCTAGCATTGCTCTCGAGTACTCATGTTCAACATCTTATGTTGCCAGGGAAGATACCGCATCTGCTTGAGGAACAGATAGGGCAAATGCGAAGGATACAAGGAAACATGTGGAGACAAGCGTAACAGCACACGTGCCGATCCATCCATTACTCTGTCAAAAGCAAAAGTATCCCATATCAGCAGGGTCGAACGTACTCTAGATTTGATGGACTTGTTTTGACCCTCAAATTCTTCAGTCGGCCTTATACTCTGGAGGAAACCAGAAAACCCTCCAGCTCAGTTCAAGAATAAGCCTGTGGAAAGTTACTTCTTCAAAAGCAAAAGTATCCCATATCATCTCTTCTCATTTTTCTTCTCTTTATCCTTCATGCTGCTGCAAGATGGGGAGAAGGTGAACAATCAGCCGGAGCTCTGATTGCTTACCTTGTCTGTCACCTCTTTCAGCAAATCCCCTAGCTCGGCGACTTGGGGGACTCCTACTACATGGTTTGTATCGCGCTTGACCAAGCCTGAAACTACAAGTAAGCTTCAAGTGAAATTGATACATTACCTTGTGCATCTCCACCAGTTAAAGATACCACCCCTGGATGGAGGAAGAGTACTTCCAGAGAAGCTGCCACATCTACCTATGAGACAGATAAGGCAAGTCAAGATGATACCACACTCCGATACTTAGAAGTTTCGTGATTACGAGATCATTCTCCCACAATATTTCCTAATGTCATTTGTACTAAATCATTCACTTGTACTCACTAAAGGAGAGCTTGAACCTATGTACTTGTGTAAACCCTTCACAATTAATGAGAACTCTTCTATTCCGTGGACGTAGCCAATCTGGGTGAACCACGTACATCTTGTGTTTGCTTTCCTATCTCTATCCATTTATATACTTATCCACACTAATGACCGGAGCAATTTAGCGAAGATCACAAAAAGCGACCGTTTTCGCTACCTAGGATCTATCTTACAAGAGAACGGAGAATTAGATGGAGATCTCAACCATAGAATACGAGCTGGATGGATGAAGTGTAAGAGTGCATCCAGCATGTTGTGTGACTGTCGTAGGCCACTGAAGCTCAAGGGAAAATTTTATAAGACGGCAATAAGGCCAGCGATGTTGTATGGCACAGAATGTTGGGCGGTGAAACATCAACACGTACACAAAATGGGTGTAGCAGAGATGAGGATGCTTCGTGGGATGTGTGGGCACACGAGAAAGGATAAGATTGAGAATGAGGATATCCGAGGTAAAGTAGGAGTAGCCGAAATTGAAGGAAAGATGAGAGAAAATCGGTTCCGGTGATTTGGACATGTGCAAAGAAGGCCGACTGACGCTCCGGTTCGAAGATGTGACTATGGGACAGAGGTTCAGGGCCGAAGGGGTAGAGGAAGACCTAGGAAAACTTTGGAAGAGACTCTAAGAAAAGGCTTAGAGTACTTGGATCTAACGGAGGACATGACACAAAACCGAGCGCAATGGCGTTCTAGGATTCATATAGCCGACCCCACTTAGTGGGAAAAGGCTTTGTTGTTGTTGTTGTTTGTTGTTGTTGTGTTTTTAGACTTATTTTTTTGGGAGGTATTTTAAAACTACTTTGGCCTTCTTGGCTCATACTTTCCTTAATTTTCTTAAATACTCTAATTCTTAATTCAGGATTTTCAACTTTACTGATTAATCAATTGAATGATACAAATAGCATAACAGTATCAGTTAATTACCATATATTAGAGTAAAATCACTTTCTCTTTTTAGTTTATACGCAGTCTTTGTTAATATGCAGACAGGGACCAGCGACCACCTAATTCTGATATAATATAAACTTTGATTTAATTACGTTTTCACAGAAGTACTTTGTGTAGGCTCTAGAATTTGAACTTTTCTTATTGTTTTGTTCCTTGCTTCACAAACAATCGCAGTTGGCTAACGTGTTTTTCATTGTTTTCCATATCTCTTGATACAAAATAAATCTGGTTAAATCCAAGAATTATTGAGAAGGACTTGTATGGCATTGTTGAATTCGACTTTATGCTACGATATGAATGGACAGATTCTTGAAATATACGAAGGACATATAGGAAACTTAATTGGACTTGGATATTCTGCCCTCCCCATCCTATATCCTCCCCATGCCCTCCTATTTTTGTGGTCACGGTTAAGCCACATCATATTTTATATTTTCATTACTTTTTGTCTTATTATTTCTATAAAAAAAAATATATAAAATGTTGACGTAACTTAACCGTGATCATAGAATATATGAGGGCATGGGAATGGTATGAGATGAGGAGGGCAGACAATCCAAGTCCAACTTAATTTCAAGGTGATTTGATTTTTAGTCCTAAGAATTGTCAGTCCCATACATACTAGGTTGTACGTAGACTCGGCAGTTTCTGACACGACACGAAAACGACACTAAAATAACTGGTTTCGGGTCAACAGGATAACTAATCGGGTGACCCGTTAAGAACCCGTTAACGGGTATACACGCGGGTAACACGTGGGTAACCTGTTTTGACCTGTTCATAAAAAATTATTTTGATATTTTTAAAGTTTAATTACTAAAAGATTTATTATAAAATAGTATAGCCATATTAATATATACAATATATTCTATTTTAAATATATAGTTTTGTATTATTATTCTATATAAGTTTAAAAAAAAATAATTTGTCATTTTTAATTTTATTACGAGAGTTCCTTACTATCATTACTAGGATAAATTTTACTTAACATGTTGTTGTCCAAAATTAAAATAAACTAGTATAGTATTTGTATAAGCAAGAACTACGAAGACATACATACAAGTATGAAAAATGTGAAAGAATATATAAACACTCGTGATTCATCATTATTTCTCCACGAGTAGATAATGGTTACACTTACATTATCATTTAAATTTTTAAAATCCTCCAAACCCTCATGAATAATGTTTTTTATTTGAGGGCAAAATTAATAAAATTAATAAGAATTATTGTAGAAGTGTAAAAAATGTAAAAAAAAATATACAATCACTCATAGTGACAAGCTTTACAACTTTCATGAAGGGGTCAGCTTCGAAATCCAACACTATAATCCATAAACCTTAAATTTATATTTAACCGTCGATTGTCATTTACACTTTATTCTTCTTACTGAATTTCATTTTTTAGATTTTCTTTTTTGAAAACAGGATCATCTGGCGGATGTAAGAAGATGAACGGTTCAGATCTTTGATATCACGTTTCGATATTTACAGTTAACTGAAATATGAGTCGATGTCATATAGTTTGTAGAAACTTTATAAACAACAAGCAATATTTTCACTAACCGTAAAACTATGAATATAATATCCACGATCCAAACCGTTTATCTTCCTGCATCCTCTAATAGATCATGTTTTCAAAATTGAAAATCTGAAAAAACAAAATTTGATGAGAACAATGAAACGTAAATGTAAACAACAATCAACAGTTAATTTTTTATCTATGATTTATATGATTATAGTGACGAATTTCGAAGTTAAGCTCTTCATGAAAGTTGTAAAGCTTGTCATTACGAGTGTTTATATATTTTTTTCTATATTTTTTACACTTCTACATTAATTAAAAAACTATTAAAGACTTTAATTAAAAATGCTAGAGCAATCAATTTAGGTAAGCGAAAATATACTTAAAAGAAAAATACGTTTTTATGTTTTGGATGTGACAATATGATATGTATATACTTATTTAGTTAGTACCATGTTTTTCATTTGATTATTTATTGGTTTAAAATATATTTTTCTTAACGGGTAACGGGTCATGTCATATTACCTGTTAATATTATCGGGTTGATTTCGGGTAGGGTCATTTTACCCGTTTATTTTAACAGGTGTTACACGACACGACCCGTTAAGATATCGGGTATGACACGAAAACGACACGAATACGAAAAATACTACACAAATGCCAGGTCTAGTTGTACCTCTCCAAACACCCCCTTACCAAGGAAAAGTGACATTGATTCATTCATTTGATAAAAAAAACAGACGATATATTTGTCCTAGTGGTAGAAAGTAAAGCACCTTTAGTTTCCTCTTCTTTTTTTGATAGAGATGTGTATGAAGAATCCATGTACAAAGATGTCTACAATATATTAGAAAAATAAACTTTGTGTCTAATGTTGATGAAATTGTGTACACGCTTCTTACACTCCTATGGTGAATTTCATGTATTATTTGTTAACTTTTCTTGTGCCCCTAGCCATTTAACTTTTCTCGTAATAAAATATTTCTTGTGCATCAAGTAGAGTGCGAAAATTCTTGTATAAATATTCTATATCTCGCATCTCATTATTCTTTCACATAATTTTATCTCATCATTCCTTCACTTTTTTGCCCATTAACTAATATGTATATGTATATTAGAAGTGGCCCAAATGGGGTATCTTTAATTTCATCCCAAATATTCTTAAATCTTGATTAAGCTCAAACTTAACCTTTCATTCTTAGCACTTTGATATACCAATAAATTATTGGAAATTTATATGACTATGGAGTATGGATTAATGTTGAACATTAAATTAATTAGTATTATTGACTGTAGTCCTCCATCTTCGAGTGCACAATGATATGGCTTTTATGCTTTTGCCCCTTTAGATATTGCTTCTAAAATCTTCTAATCACTTCTTCGCTATGCGCCTAATTATGTTTCAATAGTCAATATATTCTTAAATCTTGTATTTGGATCTTGGTTTTCAAACCTAGCTGTCAAATTTTCAGTAATCGTGATTAGTTTATGGGTCTGATTTTCAGATTTTACTCAGGCTTGGACGTAATTAACCAAGTTACTTTTTTTTTGGTCAATTAACCAAATTACTTAAAAGCCAAATGCTCATCGAGTATTAAAAACAAAGTAATAGTCTCGTCAATCTGGTTAAAGTTTTCAAGTGCGGATCACTTGTTCATTTGGTGAGTTCCATCCTCGTTCCTAAATAGTAATTAGTGGATAGGGTACGTGGTAGCAAATGTCTTTAAACTTTATTTCATATTTAGTTTACATGAACTCTAATATTAGTTTTTTTTTCGTCCTCCAACTTAACTATGCGTTGCATGAGTGGTCATTCAGTCAAATCTATCTTCTTTTCCATCAAATTTAAGGATATTGTGGATTTTTCATACAGGAAAAAAATGTAATTTATTTAAAAAAGAGGAGCTCGGCTCTTAAGATTAAGGAGGAGTTTCTCCTCAAAATACTTCTTTGTCTACTTAGAAGTTAGTGCTTATGATATGAACCGTTTATATTATAAATTATTATGTAAAAATCATCTCTGCAGAAAATAATTAAAGCTAAAATTGTTTAGTCATATCCTTAAGGAATTTCAATCATAAGCACAAAGTTTTATGAATTGGTCACAAGGTATTTTAAGGAGGAGTTTCTCCTCAATCCTTGAGGAGCCAAGAATCTTTCTAAAAAAAAAAAATATCATTTTCTTATTGTTTGGATGAAATTCTAATTTTATTCCTCAATTAGAATGAATATAATTTAAAGACAGAAGAAACTATTAGTAGACTTCAAAGACGAAAAATAAACTGGTACTATAGATCAGAGACCTTGCTACAATTTAGTCTTGTGGATATTATGATACTCATGTGTATTAGTTGGATTTGAGGCCGACCAAAATGGTATATTATATATTAATGGAAGGTTTAAATAATGGATTAAACAATAAAAAGGAAAGTGAAAGAATCAAATATATTCCAACCGCCAGAACTGAAAGTGGATGCTAGGATTTGGGTTTTGATTTACAAACCAGAAATGTCGTGGGAAGCTGGGAATCCCCACATTAAACGACGAAAACAGAAAATTGGAAACGCATAAAGTTGTCGAAACATGGTGACTGATGAGGTGTAAATGTAGAGTCCCACAAATGAAAATGGAACTGCGTGCAACACCTGGGTAGATGCCATTGGAGAGCAGAAATTTGGAGGTTTTTTTGGGAGGTTTTACAGGACGAATGTTTTAGTGTACATCATAAGCATAATGAATGAAGAGTTGAATGTACAATTAATGATCTAATGCTCTAAGATCCAACAGCCAACAATTTAAAATAATTGCGACAGGCGAAGAAATCCAAAATTATTTAAACAACAAAGGCAAAACTTCCTCTTTCAATGAGCTAGTAGTGGTGAAGAGAAAATAATAATTTATTATTGCTAGTGGAAAGTTTCAAACAATGTGTCTCCATAGTCTATAGAGAGACAAATGACACATCGCAACATAAGTTGTTGGCCTCTCTATGAATCCCAATGCAGTATTTGCATTAGCCAAACATAGTTAGGCGTCAAATTTGTCATTCATAAAAGCAATACTTCAGACTTCCATTTACAAATGATGAAAAATAATTTGATAAACATAGAGATTATACTAGATTTTAACAATGTAGGTAATCAAATGAGTACAATCAAAATCTAATCCAACACATGAGCTTAGTCAAGAAACCATATCATCGAAGATAAAAAAGAATTCAAATACACCAAACTAGTCATATATTAGGTATTCGGCTCACTTGGTAACAAAAATGAAAACAGATAATATATCTTAAGAATCTCAAATTCAAAAGTGAACGTGTGTTGGGGGATTTTTGTGAAATCATTTGTCTGCAATTTTTTGGATCACTAATATCTCTGTAGGTCCCATGATTACCTTTCTCTCTGTTTGTTGTGGTCTCTTGTCTCTTGACATGTGTTCCTTGTTTGGATATCTGTCCTCCCCTGGTTAATATTTTCTTGGCCAAATTGTTTTTATGGTCTATGTGGTGATACGCCATTTTTAATATCTCATGGTGTTGAAAAAATTGTTAACTAAACTCTCGTGGTAAAGTTTGTTAGCAATTGAGGTCTAAACCAAACTTCTGTTAATCTTCTTGTTAAACAAACTCACGTGATAGTCACATAAGTTTGTTCACCAGAAGATTAAAGAACGTATGAGTTTGGACCTCAATTGCTAACAGGCCTCACCATGGGAGTTTAATTAATACATTTTTCACTACGAGGTTGACATTAAAAGTGACATGTCATTGCAAGGGCCATGAAATTTTTTTTTGGCCTATTTCTTTGAGTATATATATATATATATATATATATATATATATATATATATATATATATATATTATTCCTACCAGGGCTTATTTGTTCATCTTTTACACAAGTTGAAATAAATGTAACGCATCTTATTAAATAAGACAGAGTCTATACAATCAATTACAACAAATAGATAGACAATTTGTAACACTTTTTTCAATCGTGACCATGTGTTTTATACAGTTTGGTGACTGAAAAATAACTTATTTGATACATTTTTCCTTCAAAACATTGAGTAGCCTAGTATTATTCTAATGACACGTTTACATAAAGGTAATCAGAATCAAAATAGGAATTGAATTCCGATTATGAGATAATCCAGTATTTACCAAATATTGGGGAACAAAAAATTTGGTGGGACCCACTCGAATTTTGGAATCCAACTTCAGAATTTGAATTCCCTACATTTAAGCGGGAATTGAATTCCGGGTTGTTGGGGGAATCGGAATAGATTTTTATCCTCACTTATTTCTAAAAGTTCAAAATTGTCCTTCACATTAACCCAACACCACAAACCGTTGCTTTGTTTAATATAGAATTTTCCAACAATGAATTCAATTCTGACTCATTATTATTCCAACTCTTTATCAATTCAATTCCTCCTCAACTTAGTTTCTCCCATTTTAATTACGGATTAATAAACAAGCCATAAAAAGAATCTTCCAATCGGTAAAGAGTAAAGAAGAAAAAGGAATAATATGAATTGAAGAGAAAAGTTGCTTATGAATGTCAAGTGTCCCTTGGAAAAGAGTCAAAACTTACCGATTGGACATCCATTGTCTACACTCATTGTTTCTCTATAATTGACCATGAAAAGCAAAAAATGGCTGTAACTAAAGAGTGCATAGGGGGAGCATATTGATTCTACTTGATTTGGTCACGTGAGTTACGTTTATCACTCCTAGAAACTTAATTATTTTACACACATTAGCCTTCGTGTACGTGCTCACGTGCGTGCAGAAGATATTTTTTGAATTACAGCGTGCTACGTGCGACTTACACATTTTAAATGTATTTATATGCATAAATTGACAAAAAGAAAGTCAAATATTTGAAGTAAATGAATAATCTTAGATCATGCTAGAAGAAACCCTTCATAAATCAATCAAAGCAGCTAAATTCACATAATAAAATCGGTCTGTATTGAATTTACATTAATAATAGAGAAAATAATATTTAATAAACAACTGATTGAATCACATTATTGCTAGCCCATTGTGAGACTAAGCCCACCCCCTCCCGCTTAGTGTAGATATTATCTTTTGTTAAAAAAAAGAATCATTTGACAACTAATTTAATCACATTATTATGCGTGTGCGAAAGACATTTTTTATAAACGACATTACACGCCTCTTAAGATGACACGCCCCGACCCTGATATTCCCCGAATACCAGGATAGACACGTGCTGGCCGACACCCGAGGGTGACGAAAGCTATTAATTTATACAAAAGCTGAAATTAAGAAATAAATAAGGGTTATGAAATTTAAATAGGCCAGCACGTGTCTATCCTGGTATTCGGGGAATATCAGGGTCGGGGCGTGTCATAAGATATTTTGAACATGTTTAAAAATAGAGAAAATAATTACTAGCCTGTTGTGAGGTACTAATTATTTAAAAAAAATGTACAAAAAAATTAATTATTAAAAAATACTGTTAAAATGACAAAATATCTCTGCCACATTTGATGCATTATTTTGGACTGCTTTTGAAGTTTTTTGTTTAAGGGACATTTCTGTCCACTTCTTTTTATGAAACTTGTGAGCCTAAAAAACACTGTTCATTGGGCTATTGGCTTTATATATAAGATAACTGAATATGATATTGGCACATCACTTTGTTTGGCGGACCAAAAATCCTCTCTCCGCTCGACCTTGCCAAAAAGAGGGAAACGCAATGTCGACGAAATTAAATTGTCCTTGACATATAGTCTAATAAAATTCTCATATGTGCACATATTTATGTTATTTACTTAATATGCGTGCTAACATATTATTTGGTTTACAAATTTGACAATTTTAGTTTTGTTAATGAAGTAATAGCGTTTTCACTAGCCTAAATGGTGGTGTCGATATGGTCGAATCAGACTAGTACATTTGTCTCTTAAAAAAATTGTTACAATTAAACAACTAAAAACATGGAGAGGAGAATATGAACCCATGTTGAATTTCAAAGGGTAGCACTGCCACAATGTAGGAGGACTTTAGGCCATCTCTAACCAAAGGCTGGCCAGATGGCTCGTTTTAGCCATCTGGCCCTCCAATAAATTAATATTTTAATGAACAATAAAGGGCCATATTTCTTACCATCTCCAACTGAGGGCCAAATGGCACGTTTTAGCCCTGTCACAAAAAACCATCTCCAGCCGAGGGCCAAACATAATTTATTATTTAAAACTACAAAAATTCAAATCCAACGGCTAAGTGACATCAGCTAGCCGTTGGATTTGAATTTTTTTGGACTATAAATAGGGTGGATATTAGGCTATAATTCACACAACTTTGAATTCAATCTATTTCAATTCAATCTCTCTTTCAATTCAAGTTTGCAATGAATTCCAACTTTGGATCCTCTTCGAATTCTAACTGAGGGTCCTCATCCAATTCCAAATTGGAAGAAAAATAGGCGCAGATAAGACAAGAAGATGAGGAGTCTGATGAAGAAGATGAAGCATGGCGTAACGCACAAAACAGAGCAGCAACCATGGCTGCGGCCATGGTGTGTCAGCCAACTGTGTAACAACCTCAATGGGGTAGCTCTGTTGCTGGTCGCTCTTACAAACCACGAAACAGAACGATGACTCGTGCTAATATGATGAACAACTACTTTAACCCCAACTCTATGTACACAGAAGAGGATTTCAAATGTCGCTTCTGGATGATGCATCATGTCTTCGAGTGTGTACTTCGTGATGTCCAGCAGGTCAATCCATACTTTCGACAGAAGCGGGACAAAGCAGGCCGCCCTAGTTTCTCACCTCATCAGAAGGTTACAGTTGTAATCCGAATGATGGCCTATGGCTCCCCAGCTAATTCGATGGATGAAACCCATGATATGTCTGAGTCTACATGCCTTGATACTTTTGAACAATTATGTGTCATAATTGTTCAGGTTTACAAAGATGAGTACCTCTGTGAGCCAAATCAATAAAATCTGGATCGGCTCATTCACAAAGCTGAAGACCGTGGATTTTTGGGCATGATAGGGTCATTAGACTACTTGCATTGGGATTGGAAGAATTGTCCCACTAGATGGAAATAAGGCTTATGTAGAAGGTCGAGAAAGGCAACTATTGTGTTAGAAGCGGTTGCCTCGTATGACACATGGATCTGGCATGCTTTCTTTAGAGTCATTGGATCCCAAAATGACATGACAGTTCTTGGGCGTTCACCCCTCTTCAATAGCTTGAAGGAAGGTAAATCACCTCAACTTGACTACATGAACGACAGTCGGTACAATATGGGGTATTACTTGGCAAATGACATCTACCCAAAGTGGGCGACACTTGTCCAAGCAATTCCAAACCCTAGGAATAACGTCGAAAAGTTTTTTACCTTACACCAAGAGGCATACCGGAAAGATGTTGAGAGAACTTTTGGTATTCTACAAGCACGGTGGAAGATCATCAGCGAATTGGCAAGATGGTGGAGTTGAGAAAATTTGGACTCCATCATGATGTCTTGCATCATATTACACAATATGATTGTTGAGGATGAGCGAGATGGGTATATTGATGGAGAGTCCGTTGACGATCAAGATGATCCAAATAGGTCAAGAAAGGCCTGTGCAAAAATATATGATAGGCCTAATTTACCTTTCAATTAAAGAACTGGTAGTATATCTATAAATGAGTACATGAGGTGCTATAGAATGATACATTCCCGTGCCACAAACAAGTACCTACGACAAAATCTTGTTGCACATCTTTGGGCCAAAAATAACATGGAGTAGGCGTTGAAGTTTTATGTTGTTAAATGTTTTTAAAAATGTTTTTTAAGTTTCATGTTGTTAAATGTTTTTTTTATGTTGTTTAATGTTATTTAATGTTGTTTGATATTGTTTAATGTTGTTTCATGTTACTTAATGTTATGTAATGTTTAATGGTTTAGAAGTTATAAAGGAAAAAAAAGAATTTTTACAATTTTTAAAACAAATTTTGTATTTAAAAAAAAAAACTGTAAATAAATAAAAATAACAGCTAGCTGACGTCAGCAGCTAGCCGTTGCAAATTCAAATTTCTGCCCCACTCGAGGCCGGCTGTCTGGCTAGTTTGGGCCAGCGAGTTGACCCTTTGGCCCTTTTTTGTCTAGTAGGCCCATGAGCCCTCTACCCTGGCCATCAATTGGAGATCATTTTCGGGCCATTTTCGACCATCTGGCCCTCTGGACCCTTTGGTTAGAGATGGCCTTAGTGGTTGGGGAAGACTTTGAAAAAGAAAATGACACTTGCGTAATAAAATTCAATATGTTTAGTAAAGTGTAACCAGCCATTCATGTGCTTTTTTGTTTTTTTTTATTTGGTGTTGGATCGGACGGTAGAAGGAGAAAGTAAGGCCATCTCCAACCGAAATAGGGTGACACACCCCGACCCGGAATGTCCACTAGGACTCCGAATCTAGTTGTGTTGGCCGACACCTGGAAGGTGATGAAGCTATAAAGTGTAGTGATGTGAAAAATGTGAATATAATTAAACCTAAAAGTGCCTAATCAAAAGAGTGCGCTGGTGTGCGGGATTGAACCTATTTCACACGTGACGTCAGAGCATAAGAATAGTACAGTAAATAGAGTAAGAGTTATACCATTGAAGATAACCACTTATACCGAGATTTGGCATGAGTCCTCGTCGATAAGTAAGCTCAGCTACCAAAACCTGGAGAGGCGAAAAATAGAAGGGTGAATGGGCACAAAAACATAGGTTTTCAAAATCCATTTATTTTCGGAACATACTAAGCCCTCACTGTAAAACATGTATAGCTTCCAGGAAATCATACTACGTATAAGTATGAAATCAAATTCATGCCAACAGTAAAATACAGAAGTATGCCACAGCACAATAAGTCAATAGCAATATAAATGTAGGCATGTGCTCCACAATCTAAGCGAGTATGTCAGTCGGAGTCACCTAATGTGACATGTACGACTGCACCTATTGCTCATCAATCTATGCTAACACATGAGTCGGAGTCACCTAATGTGACCTGTACGATCTGTACAATAGGGCTACTTGGATCCAAGGCGAGCGTGCAGTGCGGAGGTGAACATCACATGAAGGACTGGCCCCAACCTGGGGCGGGAACACTAACACAGGGTGCATCAATGATGAGCACTACATGAATATACGCATGCCATAATGATTCTATGATTGTAACAATATAATAACTTACTTGAAATTATCTGCGTATCCCGTAGGATTGTTTTAGCATCTCATAATAATGAACATAAATGAGCAAGTAAAATTCATATGAATATGCCATGACAATATGTAAATCTCAACCACATAACAAAATTTTTGAAATTAAATAAATCATGGCATAAAATGCTTAAATCGATTTAAAGGCATTTGTGGAAACTATAAGGTGTGTGTATATATATATACACACACACAAAAACAAAGTGCCCACTCACAGATACGTAGTAGGAACAAAGCCTCTGAGCCTTATTTGACCTCATACGTCCTTGGAATACGTTTCCCCTATACGTGAAATTACTAATTCAATTAGTTTAATAACACATATACGGAAACTTAAATAAAACCCTCATAGTTTGCTCAAACATAGGTTTAAATATATGAAATCGATCTACTCAATGTCATGAACCTACATAAATTGACAGAAAGCCAATCGGAGGCCGGACGCGCCGCCTAAGGCACAACCCTACGCGCTACCACGTGCGGGTAGAGACTGACGGAGGCCCTAACGGTCGTTAAAAATATTCTGTTAAAGTGCCGCGATATTTCGTTAAATGGTAACGGTGTTACCTGACGCCATTAGGATATTCCTTCAGAGTTGACGGAATATTCAGTCGTCTTCTCCGATGGTCCTTTCCGGTCGTTACTGTCTGAACTAGCCGAATATCTGTAAATCTTTGCTGGTTTCTGGGTAAAATTTCAAAGCTTCATAACTTGCTCATTTCTCAACCATTTTTCACAAAATTTAAATGGAAATGAAGCTTATGATGAGTAGAACACAATTGTACCTTTTGGAAGTCCAAAAAGTGGACGAAGGTGGCCTGAAAATGGCTCAAAAGGTTCGGGTTAAACTCTGTCTTCTCCAAACCTTGTGTTTCGAGGTTGTCTTTTCTTCAACCCTTCACTAAAGACCTCAGGGAGTTGAGTGGAGGCCCTTTAGACTTCCTAAAAACTTGTAACTTGCTCGTAACTATTCGAGGAAAATTTGAGCCAAGTCGAACCTTCTGAGTTGGCAAGTCAAAACTCGTCCAAATCATGATCTAGGGGTACGGCTATGTTTGTGGAGGTGAGACGAGTTCGAAGGTGTGGTTTTCAAGCCACGTTTGTGTGTTTTGGTGCATGTTTGAGAGAGTTGTAGAGTGAGAATGTGAAAGAGGGTCTTCGGGGAGAGAGAGCGGTTTACTCAATTTCTAATTGGTGGAACAAAAATGGAACTTGTTTTCTGATTGGGCGTGAGTGAGAGAGGGAAAAAATTGATTGGTGAAGAAGAAAATTAGGGAAAAATGAATGGTGTGAAGGATTGGTGGAAAAAATCAAATTGAATAATTTGATTGGTTGTTGAAGATAGAGGGACTGGATCACCAATTAGGGAAGGGATGGATTTTGTACAATTTTTAATGTACAATATCTACATCTTTGATAGTGTTTCCGACATTGTAAATTTGTGCGTGCGTGTACAAAATTACCCGTGATTAATGTACTTTAACGGTGCGTAACTTTTTTGTTACAAATCCGATTCGAGTCTAACATGCTCTCACGCATTCGTAACGACGAGTACTTTTTAAGTACAAAACTAGGAAAAAGAAACAATAGTCGAAAAACTACGTCCACGTCAGTTTCCACTTTTGTCTAAAGAAGGGTAAAATCGTCAAATTACACCAACGGAAAAGAAATTACAGTGAGAACTAAGGACGGGTCGTCACAGAGGGCCAGATGGCTCATTTTAGCAATTTGTCCCTCCAATAAATTAATATTTTAATGACCAATGCAGGGCCATATTTCTTACTATCTCCAACCGAAGGGCCAGAGGGTCATAGGCCAAACATAGCCCTGTGAAAAAAAAACCATCTCCAACCGAGAGCTAAAGGATCATAGGGTCATACATAATTTATTATTTTAATTGAATTACTATGGTTACTTAAATTAAATTACCTCAATAATTTTCATGTTGTTAAATATTTTTAAAAATGTTGTTTAAGTTTCATGTTGTTAAATTTTTTTTATGTTGTTTCATGTTACTTAATGTTATTTAATGACTTAGGAAGTTATAGGAAAAAAAAATTTGTTAAAAAAAAAAAATCAAATATGACGTCAGCATGTGGCCCAGCTCGGGGTTGGCTAGTTGGCCCTTTGGCCCTTTTTTGTCCAGTGGGGTCCAAGAGCCATTTGGTCTAGCCCTCAGTTGTAAACGGTTTTCGAGCTATTTTCGACCATCTGGCCCTCTGAACCCTTCAGTTAGAGATAACCTAAGAACCCTAGTACATGAGAAAATCTAGACGAGTGATACTATGTATAGATACGATTATTTTATCTAATTCATGCAAAATATTATAATACATATAAGGTTACATAAAATCAGTAAGAAATTTAATTCGTGCAAAATATTATAATACATATAGGGTTACATAAAATCAGTAAGAATCTTATACTAATTATAATAAGAAATTATATTTTGATAATACATACAATAATTACGAAGACGATTCCAAATTAATTAAAGACTATTCTAACACTTCTCGTTCGTCACGTGCCTCCGGCGTGTGTGACGTGTGTTCCATCCCATACATATATACTTTCATCATTAATATTTCTAAAACTCTCTCGACCAGTATCTCTCTGATTCTGTAAATCTCTTCCCATAGTTAAGTTGCAGGATTAGCTCCAACCAGTATTAAAGTATCATATCTTTGTAGTTTGGAGGGAAAAATATTTCTGGGTTTGGTTTGAAATTAAGAAACAGAAATGTTGTTCCAGAAGCAGAAACGTTTTGATTGGTTGGTGCAGATGCTAGTTGTTGTGGGATCAGTATTAGTTGTGATTGGAGCTACCAATTTGCGGACTGTGGAAGGCAGGCCTCACCGGATTCTTTTCGATACAGATGTTGATACCGATGATTTATTCGGTCTCTTGTACATCTTGAAGCTTAACAGATCAGAGTTTGAGTTGGAGGTGAGTTCATCATCCAATATCCATGATCATCAATTGTTTTGGTCATTCATGCTCCAAATTTTTTTGGCCAAAAAGTACTCAAGGCTATAAGTTGGGTTTGTCAAAGCTAAGCTTTCCAAATCTGCAAATGCTTAGAGCTCTCTACACGTCTCTTCGATGTATCCAGAGAATAATTAACTGTATATGTATGCATATATGCATGCATGCATGCAGGCATGCATGTATATATATATATGTGAATGATATTATATAAGCAATAAAATATATATACATATATAATATTATATTCATTTCTTGCCTTATAAATCTAAGCAAGTGATGATCACCAGCTTAACTCGTCGAACTAATGTTGTTGATTTAATTCATATAATTGGCTTTGAAGATGCAGAACTTGTTTTTTTCTTTTTAATGGCTTTAGCAAAAGTTATAGTTGATTCCATTATGAGTCCTTGAGGACCGAGTCAAATGATTCATATAGTTGAATGGATTCTGTGTTTGAAAATATGTGTAATTAATTAAAAAAATAATATTTTTGGTCAAACGACATGTAACAACTTTTATTTCCTTTATGTAAAAGTGAATCACTAAAAATATATTCCTACAGTTTCCACTCCTTGCACCTAAATTAGTGTCTCTTTCTACACAAATCAGAAAAGTTTTTTATTGAACAAAGTAAAAATAAATAAATAAATCATTGTTGTTTCCTGTAACTTTGGTAGTTATAGCACTGTAGATTTGTTTTACCACAGGCAGTGACTGTAAATGCAAATGCTTGGACCAATCCTGGGCATGCTGTGCATCAAATCTATGACATTTTATACATGATGGGGCGTGATGACGTGGCAGTTGGAGTGGGTGGTGAAGGTGGGATCAAAGAAGATGGTACAATTTTGCCAAATGTCGGTGGATATCTTCCAATTATTGAACAGGCATGAACAAATTATATATATCTAAATTCATATATAAATCATAATTATGCTTAATTAATCATGTAAAATTCATGTTTATTGACACCAATTTATATTACTTTTAAAAATAATTAACTTCAGGGGACTACGACAGCAGGAGGATGCAGATATAGACAAGCCATTCCTGTAGGTGCTAGAGGTCGGTTGGATATTGATTCTAATTTTGGCCTCAGAAAATCTTTCCTCCCCCAGGTAAAAATAATGTAAAGACAGTAATTTTAAGCTGTATTTTTCTTATATATTTCTCTGCTTCTTTTTTCTTCACTTTGAGTCTGTCTTGTAGAACTTGTTGCGAAGTGGTGTTACTCCTTGTTTCTTAAACCATTTTTCTTCTTCTGCATATACCTATTTAAAATTATTTTTCTAATATAGAATGAAGTGAATGAGATAAAAAAATGGCGCTTAAGAATCATTTCTCAAAGTTAAATATTTGGCTTGAAATATAGTGACCCAAGTGGCTTCACGTTGAAAATAAAAACAGTTCTACATTTAAGCTAATAGGGAGAAATTCTGATGAGCATTATATTACTGTACTAAATCAACAATATCAACAACATACCGATACTTGATTTATATCACATAAAGACTCTCTGAGGCTCTTAACATACTGATATTTATCGTCAACATATAAAGGATATAGATATATATCAACAACATATAAAGATAGTATCGATATAATATGACTAGTTGATAACAATTATAGTGTTATGGTTATGGAAGAACAGTACTATAGTAATGGTGTTACATGATAGCTTGTCTGACAAATTCATACATGAACAAGTGAAGAACTGTTTCCTTTGTTCATTTTTGGTGTTACATTAATTCTATATTTTGCTCAGGAATTTTTCTTTTTTTCTTTTCTTTTTCGTAAATGAAATTAGGGGAGCAGGAGATATACTCCCTTTCGACAACCTACTGCTCAGCAAGTGATGATTGACAACATATCTGCAGGTCCCATTACTGTATTTCTGATAGGAGCACACACAAACTTTGCCCTTTTCCTTATGAACAATCCACACCTAAAGAAGAATATTGAGCACATTTATGTCATGGGTGGTGGTGTGAGATCGAAAAACCCTACTGGTTGTTGCCCGGAAAATTCTACGTCGTGTGTTCCTCGGCAGTGTGGTGATCCTGGCAATGTCTTCACAGACTACACAAGTAATCCTTATGCTGAGTTCAATTTCCTTGGTGATCCCTTTGCTGCATACCAGGTTGTACTACAGTTCAATATATTTTTTCGGCCGCGAAATCATTGTCAGACGGTGAATTTGGACCTCACATTTTAGCAAATGGCCGTCAACATAACCAATGGTTCAAATTCATAGTCTGACAACATAAACATCTTATGTTGCCGAGCCGTTTGACAAGAGAACATTTATATAGTATGTATAGTAGACGAATTATTGTGATCAGATTCACACATTCGGGCAATAACTAACTTGGTTAATGGTTCAGATTCACACTCTAGTCTAATACTTATGTTGTTTGACACTTTGAGAAGAGAACATTTTCCGGGTTTGTAAGTGGTCGCATTTTTTGACAACGAAATTAATATATATTTCAGGTTATACATTCTGGGATTCCAGTCACCCTTGTTCCTCTGGATGCAACAAACACCATTCCCATTAGTCAAAACTTCTTTGAGGCCCTTGAGAAGAGCCAGAACACATATGAGGCACAATATGTCTTCCAGTCCTTGAAAATGGCTTGTGATACTTGGTTTGACAAACAATTCTACACGGTACATCCACGATTATTAGATTTTTCTGTGTTTAACACAATTTGTATCTATTTTTAATGAATCAAATGATCTGATATGATACAATGTGACTATTTTCAGAGCTATTTCATGTGGGATTCATTTACAGCTGGTGTGGCGGTATCAATCATGCGAAACAACTTGAATAACCCTAATGGAGAAAATGAATTTGCGGAAATGGAGTATATGAATATAACTGTGATTACTTCAAATGAACCTTATGGAGTAACTGATGGCTCTAATCCTTTCTTTGATGGCCTCAAAGTTCCAAAGTTCAACTTAGACAAAAATGGTGTGCATAGTGGTCATGTTCAAAAGGGACTAAGAGATCCATTTTGCATTGGGGAGAATGGCAAAGGGAAATGCAGGGTAACTTGCCTTCCAGTTTACAGCTTCCAAAATATAATCTCCTATTCCTCATTTGGCGTATGGGATTGAATTGGATTGGATAAATTCACTAGATTTAATGTTTGTTGAATGAAGAAATGGGTGCCAACTTCTAAGTTTTTGTCCAAGGTAGAAGATAGAGATTAGCCATGAAGGAAACTATCCTTCTGAGACCAATCATTTTGTGAGGATTCGAAGAAATTTGTTATTTTCATGACTAATCCATCTTCTTTATAACTTGGACAAGATTTGGAATTTGGCGTCGATTTCTTCATTCAATCCAATTATAGAAACTAAATGAGGCCTTACAGCATCTCCAAGAGAAACTCTAATTTTTTGTTAGACTAGTAAGTGAATAGTGTCAAAACACTATTTTAACTACTCAGTTTAACTTTTTATCTCAAACAACACTCTCGACTTTGAATAATTTATTATTAACAATTCAAACCCAGCCCATTCGTTTTCTAGAAAAACCTTCTCTCTCTTCTTTTTATGCTCCAGGGTCCACCCTTGAGTTTTATTACTTATGTAATATGTAGAAAGTGAATAGTTGCTCTCTAAATTTGAAGAGTGACTAGTTATTTTTATATAATAGTGACTCTTTTACAAAATCTCTTAGAGATGAATTTTTTAGTTTGGCTATTTAAAAAAGAGTTTTGGTTTGTTTTACTGCATCTCTTGGAGATGCTTAGTGGTTATAAGTTTAACTAACACAATTCTCATTTAAGGTAAAGTGCAGTGAAGTTTATTGATGATATATCCACGTTCTAAAAAAATGCAGATAACTGCACTAGAGAAAAATTTGCTTGCCTATGTTATAATCTTTATAAACTTGATTTTGTTTTAAAATCTTAAGAGTGTTTAGATTAAGGGTAAGCTATAATTTTCTTTCCTATATTCATTTAATTAACAACAACTCTCATGTTCACATATGATTTTCGTGAAATGGTGATTAACTTCCAATTTCGACACAATCCAACAGGATGGTTATACAGATGAAGTAACAGGATCAGAGGCTGTGTCTGTGCTTGTTGCTACAAAAGCCAAACCAAATCAGGACCCTCAAAGCCCACTTAACAGAGAATTCTTCGTAAGCTTCCTGGAGGTAATTAACCCCAGTAAAAGTTCCTTTTCTCAATCAATTTTTTTTTTTTTTTGTTGAAAGTTTTCGACAAAATGTCAACTCTTTTCCAATTGGTTTTGCAGGTTCTGAACAACCCCAAACAGAAAGGGAGATTCAATTTAACTACACAATTTCCATTTTACAAGGAAGTGACATATAAACCAGAATTTGGGAACAAAAAACTTGGTAAACCTGTTGTCTTTGACATGGATATGAGTGCTGGAGACTTTGCAGCTCTCTTCTACCTCCTCAAAGTACCTATTCAAGTGATTAATCTCAAGGTAGTTTTTTGCTTCTTCTCTTTTTGTAACTTAACTAGTTTAGTCGCCAGCAACTACTAATGTTTAAAGCGTGAATAAAGGGGCTTATTTTCGAAAAACCCCCCACTTTTTCGGAACATTATATTGGCCCAAAAAAACTCAAAAGAGCAGCTTAATTTGTCATTGATTTCCATACTATGAGCAAAACCTGTTTGTGTGTGGTTCCAGGCAATAATAGTGAGCCCAACAGGCTGGGCAAATGCTGCAACAATAGATGTGATTTATGACTTGCTGCATATGATGGGCCGTGATGACATCCCTGTAGGTCTTGGAGATGTATTTGCTACGAACCAGTCTGATCCAATTTTCCCTGCTGTTGGAGGCTGCAAATACCAACAGGCCATCCCTCATGGCAACGGTGGATTGCTGGACTCAGACACTCTCTACGGCCTTGCTCGTGATTTGCCACGAAGCCTACGAAGGTATTACTTTTCGGTCATTCATCAAATATTGTGTCAGTATACATGTCAGTATCTAATGAGGTTAAAAGTGGACCCAAATTTGAGTAGTGAACAGAACTTGGTAAGCGAATTTGGTGAGTGTAGCGATACTCTAGGAAAAATCGTGTGTTTCTTTAGATAGACCGAGACTGAAATCATAAGTACTTTTTACCAGGTATACAACAGAAAATTCTTTAGAACACGGAGCCCCGAAGGATACAGATCACCCTGAGCTCAGACAACCACTGGCATTGGAGGTTTGTGAGACTCTGGTGAAAACACTGGAACCCGGATCCAAGATTACCATATTGACCAATGGACCCTTGACCAATTTAGCTAAGATGATCTCGTCCAAAAAGAACACCGTCTCTTTAATACAGGTAAGTTCCTTGAACTTTGTCATATTTACCATCGTTCTTCCCTTCCCACAATCATCAACACGTGTGCATCAAGATTAGCAGCAGTTATGTAAAAAGTTGAAATTCACCCCAAATCACTATTTATTTGAACAGTGCAATTGATAATCATTCTTTAGACTAAAGTAATTTTATCACGTCAATATTTGCAGCAATGATGCCAATGTTTGCTAATTGCAGGATGTGTATATTGTTGGAGGGCATATCAGCAGCAATGACAAGGACAAAGGAAATGTGTTTACTATTCCTTCCAATGAATATGCAGAGTTCAATATGTTTCTTGACCCTTTGGCTGCAAAGGCAGTGTTTGAGTCCTCACTTAACATCACACTCATTCCCCTCGGCATCCAACGCGAAGTTGGTTCGTTTTCCAAAATCTTAGAACGGATGCGCCGGAAGAAGAAGACACCCGAGGCCCTTTTTGTCCGGCGGTTGCTGTCAAGGCTCTACCGGTTGCAGCAATTGCACCATAGATATCATCACATGGTAACTAAGCTTCTTGTCTAAGACCATACATGCCTGACTCATGCATTGTTTTTCTATATGTCTGTACTGGTTTAATGGGTAATGTTCTTTTGCCGGACTTGTACTGCCAGACTTGCACATTCGGGCAACAATCCACCTGATTAACGGTCTAGATTTACAGTCTGACAACTTACTTTCTCACTTCTCATATATTATATTCTGCTGCAGCAAACTTTCTTGGGGGAAATTCTTGGTGCAGTTCTCCTAGCTGGTGATTCCCGTTTGAATCAAACCTTCCAAGCGAAGCCCATCAATGTTTATGCCGAAGGTGTTGAATCCAGAGATGGACAGCTTTTGATTGACGAAAATCAACGGAAACTGGTCAGGGTATTGGACAGTGTAAATCCTCAGGCCTATTACAATCTTTTTGTAGACCGGCTTAGCGATTCAAACCAGTCAGCTATACTGGGTAGTTTTGAAGAACAAGTAAAATTCTGGCGTAAACCGCCGAATCAAACCGAGACCGCAGCGTAAGACGTAGAAATTTGTACGAGTTATATTGTACGAAAAAAGTAGAGTAGAGCGCCTAGATACTCACTTATCTCGCAACTCTCACCTAGATAGAAAATAGATACTCTAATTTTGCATTTTATTTATTTTAATAACTTGTAAGATAATTATTGAATACTTGAATGAACACTCATTATATATGATTCCCCATGTTTCAATATGTTCTAAAACTTTCTAATCTATATATCATTCTATTTTTCAATTTATGTATCTCAATTTTGCATGTGGTCCAATATCTTAGTGGATAGGGTGTTGGGTTTCTACCCAGCATTACAGTTCGAAACTCCCCTCTTCCCTATATTATTGTAATAGTTTCAAACTCTTCCCGTCCCCTTAATAATAATAAAATTAAAATAAAAAAGGTTTATGTATCCCAATACACATATATTTTTAAGTATAAATATGCACTTATTTATACAATATAAAATGAGTTTGCTTAAGCCACTTAGTACTACGGTTTTGTGATATTCCTTTTCACTGGTAAGTGAGAGGTTTTGAATTCGATTTTTGCCAAAAGAGAATTTGAACCACATTATTACTAGCCCATTCCCACTTAGTATAAATAATATTGTTTGTTAAAAATAAAAAAAAAGTTTGCTTAAATCCGCCTAGGTGATAGACCCCATTCCGTCGCTCAACTAGCACCTAGCGTCTTTTAAGACTTTGTAAAAAACATTGAATACAAAATCGGAAAATGCCATTGGAATTGTTCTTGGCCTTATTTGTTTAACAAGGTAAATTGTTCTTTGATTTATTATACTTGCACAGAGGCTAACCTGCTAGATCATATTTGATAGTAACTATAATATCACCATCTCAAGCCTGCAAGCGTTGGAAGTTTTATCCCTTTTTGCGTCGAAGCTCAATTTAACCGCCCGCTACAAAGAGTGATAATTCTCTGCAATGGGGTCCATCGCTTCTCTTCCTTTCTCACACATCACGCAACGTGTGAGAAAAGAAGAAAATGATGTATATCAATGTGAGAAAGGAAGAGAAACGTTATATCCCGGTTTCACGTAAGTTATAATGCATAACCAAAAAAAACTTAATATGGATATAATCTTCCCTTTTCTTCTTTATTCTGAGAAAACAAACAAGGATAATTTTGTTAAAGGGAACAAATTGTTATTGTCCAGCAGTGGTGATCATTGACCCTTTCTCATAGATTCTCCTTTCCTTAAAGAAAGAATTTGAAGAGAGAAGCACGTTTTAGAAGCAAACAAATGGCCAGCAAAGCAGATCAAGATTGACAATTAAAGCTTCAAAGAACCAAATCTTTCACATCTATTTTATAATATGGATTTACTAAACAAGACTGCATGATCATTTGTTTAATCTCTGCTAGCATGGATGACAACTAAGGAGTGATACCAACGGTGGCCATGAAATCCTACTAATAATAGTACAAAGGAAATTATTTCCGCGCGCCCTTTCTCCTCCCGTACTTCCCAGCTTGTTTATGTCCTCGATTCACCTCGATTTATTCAATCGCATGGCCAGAAATAAGAAGGGGAGTGCAAGAGAATAAAGAGAGTGTAAAAATCATTTCCCTAATACAAGACCAACCAACACAAACTTGAGTCATTGCAAAGGTTCCACAAAGCAGAAACTGCAGGCTGGAGATTTCTAATGATCAAAACCCTAGTCCGGTACAAAACTTGGGATCCATTTGCACAGCCGCAGTTCAATCACAACGACCCATATATATGAACAGGGTAAAGTAATTAATCAATGAAGCATGTCGCCAGATAAAACTGGATGGGAAACACCTTTTCATAAATAAAAAGGTTAAAGGTTCATCAAGAAGTGGCACCAGATGGAAAAACTACTCCTCATAATATTCATACAAGCACAAATTCATTAGTGAAGAGAATTTTCAATCAATTAAGAGAGGTGTTATACAATACTTGTGCGACGAGATCTCTCCAACCACCCCAACCTTCTTGTTTTCTTTTCACAATTGTAGGCTTAGAAATTCAATTCCAACATAGGAATCGACCCACCAGCTGCCATAATTTGTTGCTCCATCTGCAATCATCAACAATATTTAATTTTGGAAAAAAAAAATTAAGTAAATGGAAAAATTATAAGTTATATTAATAAGCAACATCAAGTGTCTATACAATTCTACTCACCACGAAGAGAGTTTCAAGCTTGCTCTTCACGAGGTAGTACTCATGCTTTACTTGTTGAACACATCTAACACACCTGCTAACAAGAAGTCTTTCAGTTTTCATGGTTCAAGACCTCACAGCTTCGGGAGCTGATTAAGAAAGAATTAAATGAAAAAATAACAGTAAAGAGTAAAGTAAAATCACCCTTCAGTGTTCTTTTCCTCGCAGAAATTGCGGAAAGCAATGCAGGCATTTTTAACTCTCTGAGCACCAATACTGTCAACCACAAAAACTCTCATCAAACAACATTCAGCTAAACATGAAGAGCAATTAGCTCTCAAACCTATGTCCCTATATCTAAACTAGATTAAGTTTACGGTAATGAATAATGATCACACCCCCGTTTTCTCCTTCTGTCCTTTCTTCTGTCCCTTGATTCTCTTTCAATTATTCAATCGAAAGGAAGGAGTCCAGAGGGAGAAGAGGGAAGTGCGAAATTCTCTTCCTGAAGTTTAACCTATCCAAGGGTGTATAAATTGGATTTATCTCAGTTTGAAGAAAATGCAAATTGTCCAAGTAGCTACAAAAATAGGGGTTCTAAATCGTAAAACCAGGAGTTCAAACTATGAAATCAACTGAGAAACTAAAAATAAATAACCAACTTTTGCTACTTTATTTCATGTTTTTTTTCATAGAAGGCAAAAAAAGAAGCAACATTTAAGTGTACCTGGAGCTACTACCCTTGAACTGGTGAACGTGGGCATCAACCCTTTTGAAGTCTACAGTTGGTTGTTCTCTGTGCAAACAAAAAAAGGGAAATCATGCACTCCTAAAAAGTATCCATAGCAAACTATGAGCACCACACAAATCAATCCAGTCCAGTCCAGTCCAATCCAATCCCAGAGACAAAAAGATAGTGAAAAGAAAGATCCTGGATTCTTACAGAGCTCTGGTGAGATCATTGAGAAGCTTCTCAGAATCTTCAAAGAAAAGAGACACCACTTCAACAACAAAATCTGGGTTGCTCTCATCCTGCAGCTGTTGGAGCTGCAAAAACTGACCATCCAGAAACCCCTTCTCTCACCCAACCAATAAAAAAAATTCCAAAATATAAAAACATCAGGAACAAAACAAGCAAAAACAACAAAATCAAAACAACCCCATCTGTGATTTATGCTTAAATTTCACATTTTTTTTCTGTTGCTTCTACCTCCAGGAACAAGGATTTTGTGTAGTCAACCCACTGTCTCTGCATCTGCCCCACCTCCATGTCTTTTCTTTTGTTCCTCTCCACACAGACAGAGTAAGAGAAAGAGAGCCAGCAGAGAAAAGCTTGTGCCTTGAATTGCAGATCTTGAGGAATTATTGCACAAATCAGAGACTATAAAGTTATAAAATTTTGGGAAAGCCAGAAAAAAGGTTTGTGAATTCAATGTGAAAAAACAAAATCCAAAAGCTGCTTGCTTTGGGGTATTTGACCCCCTTTCTGGTTTCTATCTCTATCTGGATGTGTGCTCTGGTTTTTAGTATTTTTCTCATAGAATCACAAACCCCACCAGTTGCCCTCCTTTATACATTTAAATTTATTATTATCACACACGTTCTCCCTCTTTCTTTGATTTTCTTGTAATTTTGTTCTTCATTTTTCAAAGTGGTGGATGTGATGTGAGAATCCACAGCTGATCATGTCTTTCAAGTCCCACGTTGCTTTTTGCCACATCGTTTTAAAGTATTTGGGTTTTATTAGGTAAATAAACCCTAGGGTTGTTTAAAAAAAATGACCTTAAAAATGGAGAAGGACTTGTGTGGATCGAGACTTCACAATGACGATTGATTTATTTCATGTCTAAGTTGTTTTTAGTTGAAAACGATGTGGTTCAGTTCAAATTACGCTTAAAAAGTGTGAACTGAATCAAATTTTTTAAACGGGCCTTAACCCATTTGATCTTTTGGGCTTTAAGAACCTCAGCCCTAGTAAACAGAAATAAAATTGGTTATAATCTTTTAATTGAAAAATGAAATCACGAGATTATAAAGTGTAGGGTGCAACCCAGACGAGTTGGAAGGTCAATCGAGTTTTGGATCATTTAGGTTTATTAGGGCTTGAGTTCATTCGAGTTAGATTTGTTTGTGTATACTTTTTGCAGTCAATCGACTTCATCGAGTTTGGCTCTACCAACCGGTCCAATTTTATTCAAATTTTACAAAAAAAAAAAAAAATTATTCATTAAGATTTGATTTCCACATCTCATTAAATCTTTTGTTTTCAATTTCAATCATTTATTTTGTACCACTCAATATTACATACTATTTTTAATAAAAAAAATTGCGAGAACAAAAAATATTCAACACAACACTATGCGGAGGGGGTGAGCTTAACCTCACAATGGAGATGCAATAATATGATTTAAATTCTCATTTGGCGAGAATTAATCCTAAAACATATCACTTACAAATAAAAATAAATACTAATAAACCATATTACTAAGTGGCAGTATTACATACTATTACAAATAAAAAGTTAGCGGTCGTGCTGGTCGGAAGTAAACAAGAGCCAAATTGTTAAGGATTTTCCCTTGTTTGTTTACCCACTTCGAGTAAAGATAATTATTAGAATAATCCCCAACTAAACAAATGACATCCCATCCCAATATCTCACGTGGCAGAATTATCATTTGCCAAAATGGTTAAGTAGGTTTTGGCAACATCACCTCATCTTCAAGACTTGAAGTTGTTAAATGTACCATCCAAACTTCATGTCATAAGCTCTCCAATAAACCAAAAAAAAAAAAGAGCTTTAATGAAAAGGGTTTGGTCCAACAAATATTTAACAAAAAACTATCTCAAAATGTTATTTAACCAAAATGGCTCAAAGTTTAATAAAAAATCATCCAAAACTATTGTCCACGAGTAAAACTTACAAGCCAAACCCGCTACAAATCTACATTTTCGTAAATACGCTTAAATGATTTGATATTGTCCCGATTCTTCACCAACCTCAACCCAGCACGAAACCGCCATAATAACTTCCTGCCTTCCTATCAAATCAAATTCCCCCATTTCAAAAACAACCAAATCAAAGTTGAAAAAATGAAGTATTCATTAGAACAAAGCCGCCTAAACAAGTTCAAAGAAGTTTAATGGCAGAAACTGGCGAAAAAATGTCTGGAAAAAAAAAGAACAAAAACATAAAACTGTTTCTGGAGAGCCCAAAACATAATACTGTTTCTGGAAAAAAAATCTGACACAGTGTTTGTTTTGTCTGTGCACAAACAAACACTGTATATGGAAAGAAAAGAACCAAAATCCAAATACGGTGACTTAAATTCCAGCAACAATGACTTAAATTTCAGAAACAATGACTTAGATTTTAGAAACAATCTATGTTTTAACCTTTAACTGTTTCTTTTCTTTCAAGCATCAGTTGATTATATTTAAGAAGCAGGATGCTTATTTTACTTTGAATCCAAATACAGTAAATTTCACTATTTCTTTTCTAGCTTACATTTAAGAAATAGAGTGTTTATTTCCACTGACGAAGAAAAATTGAAAAACAATACCTCGAATACATTATGAATAATAATGACAATCACATTTCAACGAAATAATACAAAATATAAATTAAATAGCATAAGGGTCTATAGTTTTATTTCAAAGAAAAAGAAGAAGGTCTGCAAAACAACGATAAACTCCATTAACGACGAAAATCTGGAACTCAACCTAAAAAAGTTAAGGGTAAAATCACAAATCATAATTTATTATAGTTGAGCCATTTTTAGTTGGACTACTTTAATATGGGCATTGTACTAATCATTAAACAAAAATTATAACATGATTTTTTATTAAAACAAAAACTTTTCAAGCTCTTTTCATTAGTTTTCTTAAAAAAATAAAGACTTCATGTCATATTTGATGAATGTTTGTTTATTTCTCAAGACTTATAACTTAAGTAATTTAAATCACTCACGCTTGTACCGAAGTTATATTTGATGCACATGATGTCGCTTGCATTTAAAAGAAAAATGATTTGTTTATTTCTTGGTCCAATAAACAATACCCAATATAGGAAAATCTTTAAATTCCACGCACCCAAATCAATTGTGTTTTGTCACAAGAAGGGTCACTTTTTCCCCTCAAAAAGACAAAGTAAGGTGTCTTCCTGTTCTTTTTTTTTTCTTTTTCAATAATTGGTAATGAAAATTGTACTATATGGGTGGAAACATATTCTTATATATTCCTATAGATAAAAGGAACATATCCTACTAGTTGTTTAATGCTTCAAAGGATGTAGCTATTTGTGCTCCATTGATATGCTTGGACATTGCAAAACCCAAAAGGTTAGTTGTTCACGTGCGAGAGGGTGACTTTTAGCCGTTGATGCATTGTCCGACGTGCGTTAGCTTCTGGAAACTTGACCACCCCAAGCAATAAGATACGGAATCATTAGCATCACCATCATTCCACAACTAGCAATTAAGCACCTTTCTTTCTTTCCATCCTATTCAAATGTCTTATTACTGGCGCCCAAAATCAGTTTACCAATAAATCTAATATGGAGGCACCAAATAAATGAAGCGTTGAATGTGCAACTAAGAATCCAATAATCAGAACCCAACGGCTACAAATGTTGGTGTACGGTATACACCGGCACATACTAAAAAATTCCGTTTGTTTACAACCTCAATTCTCGAATATTTGAGAACTGGGGAGGGGGATGCTGGATCACAAACATCTGATGCATGTGTGTGCCATGCTTTTGCTATGAATTACCAAATCACAGCATGCATCGGAAGCTGCCAAAATGACCTAATGGTAGGACAGACATGCAAAGGATTAAGGACCACCACTCTTACTTGGGGGAGGGGCCTCCCCTTCTGACCTTGTTGGGAATCCAAGTGAGGTCCTTCCAATTTGCAGACATCATGACATGCGACGATTTCAACCCCCAATCAAACACATATAGGAAAGTACATACGTTAATTTGTGTGGCTAACAAAATTACAAGAAAATCAATGCGTGACACCACTAAAATCTGGGCTGCTTGGTCCCAGTGAAAATTCTACTATGATCTGGTGTATACTTGTATCCTATACACTCTTCCCCTTAAATCTAATATATATGTACTATCAAAGAAAACTCTTAAATCTTTCATCACACCATCAGCAGTAAAATAATTGAGAACTTGCATCTCTTTTTCTCATGAAACGCGCAATAACGCACATAAATAGCCATGCGCTTGTGCACATGTCTCAGTTCTCAAACTTCAAGCATATGGAGAGTGACATGGAAGATGTTACAACTAATGATTCCTAACGGAGAAGAGGATAGTCGAACTGTGAAAAATTATAAACATAAACATAGCACAATACTCCAAGCAACCAGCTAGATTATAAACAGTGTGTAATTACTCAAATCATTATTTCAGGTCTCAAGTATATACATGGCCACATTTCTTTTGGTGGGTTTCTATTGCCGAATTTCGTTTCAAAAAGCAAGGGTACAGTTTTAACCAATATAATTAGCAAAGACGGACAGAGTTGCTACCCAAGTAATGGGTCAATTCAGCTATATACGTCTGTAAAGTACTTGTAATAAAAATAAAATTACAATCGACCAAAAAAGTAATGAATGAACACAACAGGAACAGAAAGCCTCCAAAGGATGCTCCACATGGAAATCATGAAGTGAATTCTAACATACCTTACAACTCCTCCTACAGTAGCCAGGAAGCTCAGGAGTTCCAACCATATACTCTTGGTTCTTGGTGCATTCCCCAAGGGCAGCCCATCTCTCACAACTCTCATTCAGATCTCCACAGTCCCCACTGGCATCCAAGTTCTTGTCAAATGAGTCAACATGAATCCACTTTGTTGCTGACCATTTCTCACCTTCAATCACTGGGCAACCGGCATGGAGACTGTTCGGGTCTGGAACAGCCTGTGGGGTGAGACTGAAGAAAAGAAGGGCATCTCCACGTTGTGGTTTCACTGAATATTTCCAAGGTGAAGTGAGAAAACAACAGAAAACATCAACTTTTTCAACAATTTCTATATTTTGATAAAAGCTGTATTGATTTATAATTTTATAGAGAGCTTACCTGCAATTCCTTTCTTTGCACACTCAGAGAGACTGTGATCTATTTCTGCAGCCTTACGGCGTAAAGGTATCTGCAGCCAGAGTGGTTTACAAAAATAACTATTAACAACATTAACTAAAAACCTCTTTATATCTACTACCCAACCAAATAACAAAACTACTGACATTTTTTATCTTACTTTCTGCGGCTCGGTATCCTTCTAGTTTTTCATGATTTCTATAATAGACAGTTGTTGAAATAACTATAAGCAATGGCAAGGGTTCTGCTCATTCAAATGCGACATAGAACAAGCCAATGCAGATGAACAAGCATGTCAGTCATGCCAATATTACCAATCCAAGGGCGGCCAGGGAAATCATCAGAATAAAGATTATTCTCTATGTTGGCAGAGAACTACCAAATGGAAATTCTGGTAACACTAATCTGTTCAATGGTGCTCGAGTTAGCTCAATAGAAATTATAGAACGCAGGAGGTGAATAGTTTAGCTAACCTCTGCTTCAGGGAACACAGTTTCACCACCTTTGGCCACATCAGTAAGATACATCAGTACAGTTGCTATGCGGTGTCCACCCCTGGCAATATTGACCTTGTCGACAAAGTAATCGTAGTGTGGTTCATATTTCTGCCCAGGCTCATACCTCAATACTTGTATGTCTTCTCCATTTTCTGAGAGGCGAGAAACACAAATCACATGTAAGCTTGCCCCAAAAACGAACTGGTTTTTTTTTTTTTTTAATTTCATCACATCAATTTTTCTTTATCAATCCTATATTTTCAATGCTCAGTTTTTTATACTGGAAGAATAGACAACCTCTGAAATCTTACCAACATGGCTCACCAAACATTTGAGTTAGCATTTCCCATGTTCACCGAATTCAGCAGCAATAACAATTTTTCTATCTATACCAAAAGTTATGCTTGTCGTATTTTGATTATCTTCCCTGAATTACACTCAGTTTTCACTTCAATCTTCTTCATCAGAACATCAAAACATCCAATTATAAGCAAAGAGAGAAGAGAAACAGGTCGTGCTGCTAGAATCTAGATATATGGCCCCGTCAATGCAACACATGAGGACCTCAATAAAAGGACAACAATTTTGATCCCTGATTTTTGAATCGACAAGGTATGACTGTGGATATTAATTGTATTATTCAAGGTTAACTACCTGTTGAAGGTGATAAGAAAAGAACAATACAAACAGTATTCTTCTGCAAAGGGTTTACCTTTTGGAAGAAATGTCCATGTTGAAAGCTTGTCCTCAATACCAGCAACAATAGGATCCTACACAATGAATTTAAATCGTCAAAAACATCATACATACATTAATTGCGGCGACTTGCAACCGGATTTGTGACCAATTATTATCTGCGAACAATCGAACATCCACATTTATAATGCAATCAATGCATTTTGGGCTAAAAACATAAAATTGAATGGCAAGTGGCAAATAATTAGAAATGATGAGTAATGGATAGCAAAAAGGCAGACCTTGGCCTTGGGAATGAACATGCCGGAGCTGGTCCGCACCTTGCTGAGCTTGCTCTGACCGGACAAGTTATCGGCGACGGCGGATCTCTTGAGCTCCGATTTCGCCTATTCGCAACAACAAAATCAAACACAATGATAAAAGCGTGAAAGAAAAAAAATCAGAATTGAAATGCGCAAAATGGAAAGCTCACGATGGAGATCAAGTGATCGCACTCGGCGTCCGTCAGCAAGCCTTCGTACACGAAAGCTCTGCAATTGATCATTCAATCACATCAATCCACTTCCAATCGCCGAAAACAAAAAAAACAAAAAAAGAAGAAAAAGAAGAAAATTTTAATTTTAGAGAGAGAAGGGGAAGATAGAGACCTAGGGTTCCATGAGATCTGTTTGACTTTGGACGGATTGACGGTGAAGGTGCGGGAAGCAGAGGAGAAGGAGGAGGAGGTGGAGCAGATTGAGAGCATGAAGAAGAAGAGGAGGAGGAGGAGGTGAAGGCAAACCCTAGTCATCAGAGCTGGGTCAGATTTTCTCAAAATCTCTCAGATGCAGAGAGAATGTGTCAATGTCAAATTGTCAACTGAATTTGTTTGTTGTTTTGGAATAATCCTAATCCTAATCTCAAATCTCAGTGCACTGCGGTGGCTGCTGCTGTTGTTAACTAACCGTGGCGCCAAGTCTTTTTCATCTTGATTTTTACTTCACTGTTACATGTCTTCTACTACTTTTTTGTTTTCGAGATAAAAGTTAAAATTTTATTTCAAAAAATTCAAAAATCGAGCTTAGAATCTCTTTTAATTTTGAAAAAATAAGTAACCGTTAGATGTAAATGTGTAACAACAGTTAACCGTCGGACAAATAATTAGTCATATTCGGTGTGAGCTTAACAAACGAAGTCTATATTTATTGATCAACAATTGTTGCTAAGTAATGATTAGAGTACTTAATTATTTAATTTTATAATTTTATCAAGAATCGTAGCCACGTAGTGATTAGGTTACTTAAATAAATAATTTTATGAGTAAGTAGATGGACCATATTTTCTAATCTCATTTAGGTGGCAAGTCTATTAATTGGTGAAGTTAATAATTAATGTAATGAGTAGATCTTACCTGCCATATATTTTTTTTGATTTACTTGCCATATATATTATAGGACTTTTTGGTTGAAATGATTTAATTTCAGTCTCTAGTTGATGAAATGATCTGGGGTTCGTTTGGATGTGTTTTTAAAATGATTAAAAGCGCTTTTAGAGAAAATGTTATTAGGTTCCAAAAGCACTTTAAGTGCTTTCTACAAGAATCACTAGTTATGTGCTTCTCCAGGAAGCACTTTAAGTGTTTTTTTAGGATTTATTAGCATTTTTACTAAGGATTGTTTCCAAAAAGATTTTCATCAAAAGCGCTTTTGTGGAGCCAAAAAAATTCACTAGGCGACACGTGGACTTTTGGACAAAAGAGGACAAAAATACCCTCGAGGCATACCGGGTTTCCTACACGCGAGCAGTGGAGAATCATCCATCAACCAAGTCAGGAGTACCCAAAATGGGTAACAATTCAAAACCTATTTCATTCCATATATGTTTTTACCTCATTTTTTCCTTATTCAATTAGCCATTTATTTCAAACATTTCATAACATCCTCAACCAATTAATATAATCAATATATTAAAGGCTAATTACATCACCATATTAAGCCCACAAATCACCCTAAAGGCCGGTTATCCCTTCTCCAAAGGGAGCCGGCCATTTCCTTCTTTTTTCACCATAATTTTCCTTTTTTGTGACATTGATTAGCCAATTATACAAAAAACCACCAAAACATTCATTTTATGTTTAATAGCCAAATAAATTGGCTAATTAAACCTAAATCAAACCCAAAAAACCCTAGCCACCTCTTATCCCTATAAATATACTCTCATTTCTCACCAAAAAGCCAATTCCAACACTTTGGCAAAAATCCCAAAATTCTCTAAACACTCTTTCTCTCTAAATTCTAACTTTGGCATCGGAGGTTCTTTGGCCAAAGCCCCCCCCATTCATCGTGGGCGCGTGAGGCTCTTGACCTTAACCTAAGGTGTTAATTGTTTTGTAGGTGCAAAATCGTCCAAGATCGAGGAGGAAGAAATTTGCATCCACAAATTGGTGCTTTAATTGAGAGTTGAAATCCATACTCGTAGAAGACTCTCGCACAAAAAGGTTTTTTCTTTATTTTCTAGTCCATTTGAATATTTTTCATACGTTCTTATTATTAGAATTTTTTTACTTGCAAAGGTTCTTTGATAAAACGTATAAGCAAAATATAATGGCTAGAAATTTAGAAAATTCCACGAGTGAAAATTCTAATGTTCAAGAAATGGGATTGCGGAGATCCGTGAGGCTAAATGCGACAATAAGTGGAGCAGCACCACCACCACGAGTTTCCACCATGGTAACCACCACGATGGCGAGGTCCATGGTGCCTTCACCACGGCTCGAGCCGTGCCATCCAAGGCTCACGACACCAAAGCCACGGCCCAAGTCGTGCCATCCAAGTTTGCACGGGCCCGGGCCCAAGCCTCGCATTCGCTTGCATCACATTCTAAGCAGTCTGCTCCCGCCAAGCAACCTGCTCTCGTGACCCAGCCTGCTCCCGACGAGCAGCCCACTCCCGTGGCCCAGCCTGCTCCCGCCAAGCAACCTGCTCTCGTGGCCCAGCCTGCTCCCGACGAGCAGCCCACTCCCGTGGTCCAGCCTGCTTCCGTCGAGCAGCCAACTTCCGTGGCCCAGCCTGCTCCTGCCAAGCAATCTGCTCCCGACGAGCAGCCCACTCCCGTGGCCCAGCCTGCTTCAGTCGAACAGCCCACTACCGTGGCCCAGCCTGCTCCTGCCAAGCAGTCTGCTCTCGTGGCCCAGCCTGCTCCCGACGAGCAACCCACTCCCGTGGTCCAGCCTGCTTCCGTCGAGCAGCCCACTCTCACAACCCAATCTGCTCCTGCCAAACAGCCTGCTCTCGTGACCCAGCCTGCTCCCGACGAGCAGCCCACTCTCAAGGCCCAGACTGCTCCCGTGGCTTTCCAAGCAGCCCAAGTCGGCCCAAGACTATCTCAACCATCTGGACCTACCATCGAGCCGGGAGCATTCTCACCATATTTTTTCGCGGATTTTCCCAACTCAAATCTCGCGCCCGGAGTCTACCACTATTCCACTGCCCAAGGAGGCGCATTCCTTCCAAGCTATTCCAATCCAAATGGCGAACAACACTTGTCTCGACAAGTCATAGAGTTGACGAGCGCCCTTGCACAATAGACAACCTTGGTGAATCAACTTTTGCAAAGCATCGGGATCCAACGTGCCCCCGGACGAGGTATCCCGAAGTAGGACAAGGGCAGACAGACATTTCCAGCAGCGTCCCGGTAAGCAGCCACTCGACCAGCCACGAGCCGAACGTTTAGGCAGTGTACATTCCCGTCTTAGAGCGCGAAGGAGCATGCACTCTCGACTAGGCCCACGAAGGAGCATACATTCACGGTTGGGGTTATACTTCGATAGTCAACATGAACAACCTTCCGGCAAAGTGTCTTTTCGCAGCTAAGCCCACAATGAGCGTCCTCCACCTCACATCAGAGTAGGAAGCACGACGGACGGAGATAAGCAGTCACTCAATCCAGCTCAAGTTCAACCAGCAGCCTGCGAAGAACTCGCTCACCTACTAGGAACGCACCACATGCACTGCATCCGCGACATAGACGAGCCAAACACATGGAAGAGCAACTTAGACCAGAAAGTCATGACTGGGGGCAGCCGAGAGCTTCGCTACCCCAACAAAGGCAAATTCAGGATGAAGTAGAGAGACTATTGACCAAGCGATTACATGATTTCCAACGCAACGAGGTCACCGACGAGGCACTAAGACGGAATATAACCAACATAAGCAAGTCACCCTTCACGGAGGAGATCGAGCAGGCAGAGCCTCCACGCGAGTTCAGCATGCCACATTTCACATCTTTTAAAGGGGATGAAGACCCGGATAGACACTTAAAACATTACCAAAGTGCAATGATCCTTTATCGAAACAACGATGATCTCATGTGCAAGATATTCGCCACCACTCTACAAGGCGAGGCACAAGATTGGTTCTACACCCTGCCGCCACAATCCATCCGAAATTTCTACGAACTTTCTTTGGTTTTCACCAAAGAATATTCATCCTATCGCTCGATCAAAAAGAAGTCTGACCATTTGTTCGACATCAAGAAGAACCCAAAGGAGTCGCTTCGTGACTATGTGAGGAGGTTCAAAGTAGAGAAGGTAAAAATAGTCGGATGCAACAACTCGATAGCTAGAGCAGCCTTCCAAAAAGGACTTCCAGCAGACCACCCGCTATTCGAAAAATTGATCATGAAAGAAGATCTAACTCTGGCAGACTCTTTTGCTTTAGCAGAGAAGCATGCACTTTGGGATGAAGCTCGCCAATGCATATTCAAGGACTTGAAGAAGTACCCGACATCACCTCCCTAGAAGCAGCGGAGGACTTATTCGCATGTTTGACGGTATCTAAAGTAGCAATAAGCTCTACCATCATGCGAGAAAAGCTGGGGGCCCGACTACCTATATTATACAGTTACCTGCAGTCATCATCATGACGCACTATTCCGCCAAATCCAAACCGGCGACGATAAAGGCGTAGACCCTGGCAGATGCAAAGTTTTCTGACGAACGTAACAACTCGGCCCAACGATGCCCCGAAGGCAGTCGATCACACTTTAGCCGCACATATTCCCTCAATGGAGATTTCTGGCATTCGCATGTCAACGGCGTATCCAACTACAAAGGCTCGCGAGCAGCCGTGGTTCGTGGCAACCGACTACTTCACCAAATAGGTGGAAGCAGAGCCTATGACGACCACGATTCAGACGGACATAGAGCGCTTCATATGGAGAAACATCATTTACCGATTTGGCATCCCTTAATCCATCGTCACCAACAACGGCCTGCAATTCGTGAGCAAAGATTTGGCGAAGTTCTTCCAAAAATATGGCATCAAGCAGCATATGTCCATGCCGAGATATCCTCAAGGCAATTGGCAGGCCGAAACATCCAAAAAGATGGATCTCATCTGGGAAGGTCTGTACAAGCTCAGCAGAATAGGCGGCAAGAGTAATTATACCCCCGCTACCATGAAATGATAAAAGATCGAAAAGTAGTGGAGCGCCTACAATATGAGGAAGTACCATGTGTGACCTCTCGCTACATCAAAGCCCGAAAACTCAAGCAGCTCGACGGGCACTACCTCACCAGTTGAGGATTATCCAGTTGTTATGCAGTTCTTACCTTACATCTAAGTTCTCATTCGTTTAACTCGTTTTTCAATGAGGAATTCAGAAGTAATCACGACTTGGCTTGGCTGCATGCTTACAACAACTGATCACTCATGCACTTCAAAAGAAGACCACACCCTTCTTAGGGACTTACCGCAAGAATTGCGCCCCCCGAGGGACCAACCATGCTCTCCAGTGCGAGAGGGTAAACTAATTGCTCTCAAACGCGAGAGGGTAAACCAATTCCCCGACACCCACATGAGTCAGCTCTCCAAGAACGAGAGGATAAACTCTACACTCTGAATATCCAGACGTGGATGAGCCGGGCTGCCCTAGTATAACTAGATGCACAATGGCTTGCGCCGGGATTCCTAGAAGTAGCCGCAATGGTCTTTTTCAAGGCTTAGCTAACTGAAGGATTTTGGGTCTCTTGGCCTAATCCGTGGGGAACCGGGCCCTAGAGACGGAGAGGGCACATTACGCAGTACATCCGATGGACGGCTGCCCTGGAATCCTAAAGATGCTACCGAGTGCACTAAGGTAGCCTACGGATTCCGGAAGATTGCCTACGGCTTGCCCTTTGAGCAGTAAAGCCGCGCTAGACTTATGCAACCGCACATTCTTGTGAAAGGTTAAACAAGCTAGCGCGTATATACGAAGTTTTATCCACTGCCGACATGCTACGTAGTCAATAAGCTTCACCTCTGCCAAGCGCGGAACAACCTACACCAAGTCCTAAAGTGTTGTGATACTTTCTACGCAACCTACGAAATTGAAGAAAGTCAAGGTTAACAACCTAGTGGTTACGCGGACTTGTCTGCTTCTGTAAGTAAGGCATCCGGCTGCCAACCCTATGGCTAACAACTTTGCAAAGTTCTACACCAACACCTACGGCTGCATAGGCTACGCGAGCTTGTCTGCTTATAAAAAAGTAGCATGCCTGCCACTGGTCTATCAAGTCTAAAGGTTAGGGCATGAACAAAAGAAGTGAAGATGAAGAAAAACAAAGGAAAACATGTTTATAAACAACTAGCAAAGGCCGAAGGAGTTCAAGCAAAACAAGAGCTACAAGGAAAAACAAAGAAAATCCTAAAGGCTACCTAAAATACTACACTACAGCAGCTTGGACATCTCACGACTACTCGGTCGCCACACCTTCAACAGTCATAACGCTCTTAGCAGCGGCATCATCCAACGCTTCACCCCCGGCTGCCCCAGTCTGGACACTAACTTCTCCAACTACTTCACCAATGGAAGCCTTAAAAATAAAAGCAAGCAAGTCTTCTGGAGAAATAGAGAAGCTCATCCACTCCCTTCTTAGCATAAGCAGCAAAACGAAGCTCAGAAATTGCAAGCTTAAGATCTTGAATCTGAGGCGAATCAATCTCAGCAGCAAAGGGAGCAGGCTTTGGCGCCACTTTAGCAGCAGAGTCCACCTTACCACTCTTCATAATAGCAAGTCTCTACAAAGGTGAACCAGACTTGGCTCCCAAAGAACGTCCTGGTACAGACTTCGGCACTGGGGGCATGATAAAACCTTTACGCTGAGCAATCTTATCCACAATTGTACTAGCCATTCTCAACATGGAAGACGCCATATGCTCAGATCTAGCAGCCTTATTTTTCTTCCCATTGGAAGAAGTCATGTCAATCACATACCTCTCGGTAGCAAGCGAACCCTCATGAGTAGCAGAAGAAGTCTTTAGTTTTTTCTTAACTGGCATCTCATGAGCAGGCGGGGAAGATCTCTTCTTTCCATCTTCATTCATAGTAAGCTCCACGACAGCGATCAGACGAGCCAATGCATCCGCCTTGATCCTCTTTACCTCCTCTTTCTGGAGAAGCCCACCTTTCTTTCAGCAAAGAGGACTAAGCAGCCAACGACATTCATGGTACTCAGTAGGGGAGCTCAACCCAGCATTCCAGCAGGCAGAAGGCCTGCATGCCCAACATTCCAGCAGCCTATGAGACCCGCAATCTCCTTATTTCTCTCAATCGCCAGCCTGGCCCGAGTCAGGTCCAAGAGCCCAAAGGACATGAGCCATGCGGCTCGCCTAGCACTGCGCCCCAGCGCCACAATCCTCGACCCCAGCTGCACAAGCTGCCCTTGGCTCAAGCCAAGCCAATCTACCCAAGCAGTGGTCCTTGCCACGACATCTCCTCAACCCATGCCGAGCCAGCTCCTGGCCCCTGCCAGCCGACGTGCCGCACCACCCCGACGGCTACCCCGCAATAGCACTATCCAAGAATAAGGCAAGAAAAATTAAATTTTTCTTACATTGGTGCGGCACGAAGAAGACGAAGAAAGCAACGAAAGACGGTCATTTGCACGGGCAAGATGTAGAAGATTGCTAGAGGAGGGGGACCAAATATCCTCTAAGCTATCTCTCTCTTGTAGGGTAGAATAAATCGCTCTCCAAAGTTGATTTAATAACCCACTTAAGGTGGACTTAAATAGGCTTTGAGAAAAATTTATTTCCTTTTCCTAGAAGGATCTAATTTCCTATTAAAGAGAGAATCAACATCAAAATAGGAAGCAGTCTTAAGTTTCCTAAAGCAAGAAGATCTCTACACCTGCTGCCCTTTTCTGCGAGCAGCCTAACAGGTGTGGGGGCATTTGTGGAGCCAAAAAAATTCACTAGGCGACACGTGGACTTTTGGACAAAAGAGGACAAAAATACCCTCGAGGCATACCGGGTTTCCTACACGCGAGCAGTGGAGAATCATCCATCAACCAAGTCAGGAGTACCCAAAATGGGTAACAATTCAAAACCTATTTCATTCCATATATGTTTTTACCTTATTTTTTCCTTATTCAATTAGCCATTTATTTCAAACATTCCATAACATCCTCAACCAATTAATATAATCAATATATTAAAGGCTAATTACATCACCAAATTAAGCCCAAAAATCACCCTAAAGGCCGGTTATCCCTTCTCCAAAGGGAGCCGGCCATTTCCTTCTTTTTTCACCATAATTTTCCTTTTTTGTGACATTGATTAGCCAATTATACAAAAAACCACCAAAACATTCATTTTATGTTTAATAGCCGAATAAATTGGCTAATTAAACCTAAATCAAACCCAAAAAACCCTAGCCACCTCCTATCCCTATAAATATACTCTCATTTCTCACCAAAAAGCCAATTCCAACACTTTGGCAAAAATCCCAAAATTCTCTAAACACTCTTTCTCTCTAAATTCTAACTTTGGCATCGGAGGTTCTTCGGCCAAAGCCCCCCCCATTCATCGTGGGCGCGTGAGGATCTTGGCCTTAACCTAAGGTGTTAATTGTTTTGTAGGTGCAAAATCGTCCAAGATCGAGGAGGAAGAAATTTGCATCCACAGCTTTGAGTCATTTTAAAAGCACATCCAAACGAGCTCATAATTTCAGTCTCTAGTTGATGAAATGATCTAATTTTATATTACGTCATCGATAAATGATTAATATGTAATTGATATTTGATTTTATATCAGTTTAGTAAAAAATCCTATATTATATAGTTAAATATTTACTTACCAAATAACATAACGGTGTCTGATTGACGTAAAATCCAGCCTACTACGAAGCTCAACCACATTGCAACATCATTTGTTAACGAAATTTGGTACCTCTTAACATTATTGAATTTCCTTTTAGTAAAGGTTACATGTGTAACGATGAGAAGTTGAGAAGAAAGAAAGTTGAATCATTTTCCCCCAAACACTATTGGCACTATTCAGAAGAAAGGAACTTGAATCAAATTAAACTTGTAAGTTTAACCCTTCATGAGAAATCACCTACTCACTTCTTCCAGCAGCTGTACATAGATGCTCACAAAGTAATCACCTCTCCCTCTTGCCTTTCTTTCATTCCACAGTCGTTTCGAATTTCGATTACATTCATGGTAACAGATTACAAGTAATTAACAAGGCACGTACATTAACATCTCCATCAACGTCGTCTGCTGTTCCTTCTCTCGTAGGCTGATCGTTTTCTGCTTCCGAAACTGTCTCAAAAGTTTATGCCTCATTAGAACTAGAAGTGCCTAAGATAAACTCCAGTTGTTTATCCCTGTCACTTAAATACTTGGTCGAGTTGTACTCATCTGCATCCAAGAGCTCCTCCGAATAAGTCCTTTGAAGTTTAGACTTGTGATATTTTGTAGCGTACTCCAAACTGGTTTCATCGCCTTCTAAAATTTGGACAATCTGCAGTGGATTTAAAACCAAATCAGAATACGCGACATAAACTTGTTAATTAAGTCATCACTTGTAGGCACTGTAAAATGATAAACTTGTGAGCAGTCATGGTTAGAAATAAAAGACGTGCCTGACTCATTTGTGGTCGATTCATTGAAGACTGGTGTATGCAGAATGAAGCAGTTAGTGCAAGACGTTTCATTTCTTTCAAGTCATAGGCATCGCCGAGGCATGGATCAACTATCTCTTTGATGTTATTCATAGAGAGCAAAGGTTTGGCCTGAAAAGTAATGTTTCAAAATATATACTACTTACTGCCTACAAAAATTAAACAAGAAACAACCGGGTATACATAAGAGAACGTACCCACATGACAAGGCTTTTATGTGAGCTATCCAACGCTTGCCTGCCGGTGATGAGCTCTAATAGTAGCACCCCGTAAGCATAGACATCGGTTTTTTCATCTACTATTCCGTGCATGAAAAACTCGGGAGGAAGATATCTGTCATGATTCGGTGTTGAAGAGATGTCAAACGATCGAGAGAAAACAAAATTTTAGTACAAAAGCAAAAATCTAAAGATTTTGGATTAACAAACCCAAATGTGCCTTCGAATTTCGATACAACATGGTGAGTCCATGAATCTGGTAGCCATTTTGCAAGCCCAAAATCAGATATCTGGATTCAAATCGGGGTAACAGAGAATTATTAACGCAATGCAGCTTTTCAATAATCCATCATAGCAATTGATCAATGAGAGTGTACCTGAGGCTCAAAATCCTCTGCCAGCAAAATATTAGAAGCCTTAATATCTTTGTGGATAATTCTCCTCTGACACCCCTCATGAAGATACAGAAGGCCCTTAGCCGTACCAAAAGCGACTTTATATCTGATGTCCCAATCCAAATTCTCTCTCGGTCCTAGAAAACATGACACAAAGAAGCAAAATCATTGAGTCACTTATTTGTAAGTTTGAAATAAATTCTCGTGTTTATAAGATTCGATTTGATAAACAAACCGTAAAGTATAGACGATAGGCTCCCATGGGGAGACAAATGAAGAACAAGATGCATCCCTCCTTCAACCCCATATCCAATCAACTTTGCAATATTGGGATGGTCAACATGAACTATGACACCAAGCTCAGATAAGAAGTCTGCAGTCATTTCTTCTTGAGAACCCCGAGTCAGGCGTTTGATCGCGACAATCTGCCCATCTTCCAATGTTCCCTTGTAAACTTCAGCATAGCCTCCCTCTCCAATCAAATTCTCTTCAAGAAGGACAAACAGCAAAATGTTATCGGCATACAAGACAGTGACAACCTTTCTGAAAGAACGGAATTATCGTGAAATATGACGAATGCAATGTAATTCTATGAAGAAATGTGAGTACACACCGTGGCTGAAGTTGTTGGTTGCGGCTTCCAGCTCCAAGAGTGAGTAATTCTTCCAGGAAGATTTGAAGCGGCAGAAGTCAGCATCGAAAGACCTCAGAGTAGGAGAGTTGATCTGTGGAATAAAGTCTATTTTTTTGCTTTTCCTTCTGGTGAGTTTTGGTTTCTGAGCACCTTTAGGAGGGAAGGTTGGGAAGGGATATTGGGGTCCTTTTTTCAAAATACGAAAGAAACCGCGCCATTGATAGTTGGCTCTTGGATCGGAGTCTGAAGTAGCAGTGCGGCTGCCTCGTCCATCCGAGTCTGAAGTGCTGGTCATAGGAGAAGATGCTCCGGATCCTAAGCTTCTCGGGCAGTACTCATCCTCAGAAACTCCTCTCGAAGAGAGCTCATGTACTGAGACATCCTCATCCAAGTTTAATGATCTCAAGTCTATATGACAAAAATCCCGACAGAATTAGTACCACATTGCTATATATATGCAATAAAAATTATTAGAAGAATAGGAAAACAAAGTTATTACCTTGACTTGAAAAAGATTCGGAGAATCCAGCTCGTGCTCTTCTTGATCCTCCGTGAGCAGAAGGTGTTGTAGCCTGCGCTTCTTGATTTTCTTTGGCCGTTTCGCGGGAACCATTGCTGCCCATACGAAGCTTTGTGTCAGCAAAGAACAGAGAATATGACAAAATCCAACAGCGTTAGAGAGCCTAAAGAGCAAATTCAGCCAAACCAAGATGATGTAGTACTAGTTCCGACCATCCATGTGGGGAGGAAAACGGGAAGAAAAGGGCCACAAAATATGACACATGCATAAAGAAATATCTCAAGGTACGTATATAGAATCAAACAAATCATTTGTGTATGGATTAGACAAGAACCGTTGAAACATCATCTCTTGAGAAACAGGAATATTCAAGCAAAACAAATAAAATCCGAAAACACACAAAAATCCAAAGCGACATTGTAAACCAACAAAACCGTAGTGTAAATGAAAAATGTACCGGCAAAACGATAATGCTTGGATCCTCGCATGTAAGAAACAAACCATAGTTGGACACATACACAAAGATATCTCATTTAAAACAAAAAATGATGCAGACATGAGCGTAGTCACATTGGTTAGAACGGATGTGCTACTCTATGCAATTTAAGTTAGTTTAAAGAAAATTATCGTTTGTATTATAAAAACAACTTCAAGAAAAGTTTCTACACGCAAGTTGCATTTCAATTTGTCTGCAAGGAGGAATGAATCGTATTTTACCCTAATGAATGCAATGTGACAAGTAAATGCAGCCTCCTAGGTCATACGTTCATATTACTAACAGGAAATGAAATTTTTTACCATTGCATGATGAAAGTTTGAAAGATTGACTGCTTACTGCTTAGAGACAAAAGCCGCCAAACCCGAAGCTATGATCTGAAAAGCAGGCACGGAGGTGATTACCATGAAGAAGTTTCTGGTTCAGATTCTGGGGCATCTTCCATGAATTTTCAGAGGCCGCCACAAACCAAAGAGAGCCACTGAAGGTTTCAGAAGCCAAAGGAACGACACACCACACACGCAGAAACCTAGAGAGAGAAAACCAAGAGAGAGAGAGAGAGAAATGGAAAATAGTGGCTGCCATGATTTTTCCCTCTAAATATTCCTGCATTTCTGGACAATTCAGCCATGCATAAAAATCGGCTTTTATTTGTTATTGGCACAACGTTAGCTTCATAATCCAGTCTATCTGATCTGTCTAAAATATGTAGAAATAGCAACGTGTAAATTTAGCATGTTTGTGAAAGGCTTTGCTTGCAAGCACGTATGGCTATGGAGATTCCCCAACTGCTACAGTTACACGTTTTCTGGGTCTTTGCCACGTGGCAAAAATTAACAATCAACGGTCTGAAACGTGGGGGAGTATTCAGCAGACTGCTGTGTGTGGGCTGGACCACACTTCTCATAAATGTATTTTTTTTTTTTAAGATATAGAAAGTTTAAAGTGCAAATAAGACTTTTGAAGTATTGTTAACAATTCTGTAAGTTTATTATTCATCTATTGGGGTCGGGTTTGTCCTAATAACCGGCTTAGAATGTGCTTAATTTGACCTCAGCATGAGGTGTCGATGTATTCTCTTACATTCTTATCCCTCATAGTTCATAATGACAAAATAAATCAACTCTTAATAATGTTTTATCCCAAGTGAAATACAAGAAATCACCTCCTAATACCATTATTTTGTCAAAATAGTCTACATAATTATATCAACTCGTCACGTCTGTCATTTGTATGAAAAAAACATGTACTACGTTAATTACCTAAAGTGCAATTTCAAAAGCATTCCTTGTCGTTGTGAACTTGTGAAAAGCCATTCCTTGTCGTTGTGAACTTGTGAATAGCCAATCTTCAGGGAACCAACGGATGGACTCTGATTCAAGTAATATCAAGTTGTTTAAGTTTGGTACTGAAGAAAGTCTTTTCCAAGAGTCCGACTTTGTCTCACTTAGTGGAACCATTTTTTGAATTTTTTTTACTGTTGTAAAAATATGTTAATTTTTCAAATTACTTAGTGATACGTATTGTTGACACTCAAAATTATAAGGTTAAAAAACTTAAATAAATGATTTTAGGTGGGCTAAGAATTTAAGATTGAATGGACTCAAAGATGTAAGTGATTCACCCCTCAATGCATTGTGTTGCTCTCAATATATTGATTTCAAGATTATATAGCACTCGGCTAATGCATCCACTCTATTATCTCTTATTCGTCCAACCCACACAACAAAAGTCTCTACCCTTTTATATAAGCCTTTCCCCACAGATACCTCTCAAAACAGCATTTTATGTGCCAACGATTTGTACCAGCCTACTAACAACTTTTCACCCACTCGACCTGGCCTTTGTCAACGAAGTGACGTATTAGTGGTCGAATGGCAAGACTTGCCCAGATAGCTCGAGCGTCCTGCTCAAGCCTCGGTTACTTTGCCTTGCCTTGCCGAACATAACCCCGATTGCCTTTATGTCCCATCCTAGGTATTTGTTGTTGCTTGCATGTCATCAAGCAGTCCAAGTAACACTCGAGTACTTCTATTCTTGGAGACCTATGCCCACATGCCCACGTGTTCAACGCGCCCACGTGTTCTTCTTGGTCAGGAAACCCTTCTCTCGTCCCGATCGGAGTGAGCACGCGGGCCGGTCCTTTCAAGATTCCTTGGGCCTATGTCCTTGGTGGGCCTAAATGGGCTCAGCGTTAACGCGTACCATGGAAGAAAAACTGGATATTCACATATAAATTTTTTTTGATGTAAGTAATTCTCACTTTACTTCTCTTAAGTAATGTGAAATTTACACTTTGCTACCCATAGTTTTCTTTTCTTTTTTTTGTTTTGTCTCAATTTCATACCTAAACTTTGATTTTTTTTTACACTTTAATATATCTACCAGTCATTCCGTCAACTTCTCTGTTAAGTAGTGATGTGGCTTAATTTTGACCCACCACATTTGCCACACGGATGAGAGATTCTCTTGTAAGTCCAAGCCACCATGTCTAGTGCCAGCTTTTGGCAAAAAGGGTGAGTCAAAGTTATGCCAGTCATCACTTAATGAAAAATTTAACAGAAAACCTAAGTATTAAAGTGTTAGAAAAATCAAAGTTTAGGTATGAAAGTGAGACAAAAAAGAAAAAATTAAGAATAACAAAGTACGAATTTCACAATACTTGAAGGTAATAAAGTGAGAATTATCTTTTTTATTTTTATCTTTATTTTCAAGGATGGACTCGGAACAAGAACAAGTTGTTTTCCAACAATGTCGAAGTTACTACTCATACAGTTAAGTAGCGGGAGTTCAAAGAATAGTAAAACCGGTTTAATTCGTATTTAATTTACAGCAAAAAAATAAACAGATTTAAGTGGTAAAACCGGCCTTTACAAGCCTCGAACCGTCAGTTTAATGGATATTGCGACTGATTAATCCTTCAAAAATAGCATATAGGTCCTTGTTATCTGGCCCAAATATCTCATCTGCCTTCTGTAATGTCTCCTGAAATTTTGCAGAACAGTCGCTCAAACAAGTGTTAATGGACAAAAATCAAATAACAAGGAACAAACGCCGAGCGAGAGAGCGAGGATGCAAGGAACTCAAGGAAGGAAGCGCATACCTCTTTGGTTTGCTTGTGGCCGTTTAGTTCCTTAACATTTGCCAGGAATGCACCAAACTGCTCGTAAGACAAACGACTCCTGCAGGAGAAAAAGATACAAAACCACACGGTGAGAATGAACTTCCTCAATATTTTCTACAATGCACCAAACCGCTCATCAAACAAGTGACTGCTTAAAAGGTGGCATTCGAGACTCGAGAACCAGTTCCATGCTTTATGACTGCCTCATTTGGTTACAGATAAAATGGGGATGGCAATGCATCAGGCTTATTCCTTGCACGGTTCATAAGCATTCAGAGTCTCACAGCCAGTTACTTGGAAGTTAGAACTACTAGAAATAGCGGTAGTAAGATGTGAATCATGGCGGTGAATGAATTGTAAACCTGGTTCAATTGATTTAAAGTTCGTAAAACAACCTTAGCGATTTGGGATTGTTCTGTGTTATTACTTTGGAGAAGCAAGCAACCAGACATACCTAGTCAAAATGCACTTTTTCGTCTATTTCAATATTTTTCAGGCGTAAATTTCTGTAACTTGTTCCTTCGCACCAGATTCAAATTCAAAACTTAATTAGTGACTTTACCTGACTTGGCGGAAAAATTCTTTCCCATCCACCCTAGTTCTTCCTGAAACAGAATAAGCGAGAATCAAATAACCATACACGAACAGTGACCAGACTATTTAACATTGTTGCAGGGATACACCATATCCTACCTAAAAACAAAAATTATTTGAACTGTGATAAAACAATTTCTACAGAAGGTTTCTCGAGCTAACCAGATTCAGAGCCGTGATGGCTTGAGGGCACAGATGATCTGTTGTCAAACATGCCTCTTGAGGTGGCGAAGGACATGGAATGTCGCTTTGGAGACCCAGGTTTCGATGTTCTTGTTGGTGATGTGGATGCAGAATAGATAGGAGGAGAACCTGGGGGAGTGAACCGGGGTGTGCTAGTTTGGGATGCTAGCAAGAGGCTGTGTGCTATGCGAGGTCTTGAGGCTGCCATTGCAAAAAGAAAGCGCAAGAAATACAACAAGATTAAATTTGACATGTTAAAAAGATGTTCACTTAAAGCCTAACTGAAGCCATATTTTCGAGACCAAGATCCTAATTCAAACAGTACCATCTGTGTCGCGATCCTCGGTAAACGTACTTCCTCCAGAAAACGTGCTTTGGACTGAAGATGACCTCGACGGTGGTAATGTGGAAAATGTGACATCACCTTCTGAAATTACTGTCAAATTATCGCTTCGTTGTACGTTGCCAAAGCAGAGAACCAAAAGATATAAAGCATATGGAGTTGGCCAAAAACAAAATATGCAGACGGTAACAAAGGGGACACATGCATTCACAGTCTAATGGTTAATATTTTCCCGCAATTTATAGTCTGACAACATAAGCATGTCACTGTTTTACGACAATGATATGAACAAAACTACGACGAAAAACTGAAAATTAAGATTCCGGGTAGCAAACCTCCATCTCCATCATGTGGTTTTGAAGACGAGTGCTCTTCGGCTTGTACAGTATTAGCAGGCTTAGCAACAACGTCTGAAGCTCCACTCTGCGTCACAAAATCCAATCCAACATATCAAATTAATTAAAATAATTAAAAACAAAAATGTAATTAAATAAAATCGCTTACAGGATTTTCTTCATCCTCTGCAAGTGATCGCATAAGGGTCTTTCTGAACACCTCCAGCTGCGCACGTTAGCAAACCAAGCTTAGTCTAACAGAAAAACGGCGCCGTTTTAACTTCCGCAACCTGAAATTTCAAATTGGTGTTATACCTTCGAGACATCTCTGCTCAGCTTCCTCACAGTGTTGGCGAGTACGGCCTTCTCCTTCACCAATCCCTCCTGCAATTTCGGAACCCAAGTCAACTTTAGTCAACGAATTCACTGAAAACTGAACCGGGTTGAGATTCTTGGGCCGGGTCGGACCTTCTCCTGGTTCGCGAGGGCGAGCTTGTCAGCGGATTCGGAGAGAGAGGCGTCCAGGGACTCCACCTGTGATTGGAGGTCGGCTATGAGCCGGTCCTTCTCGGCGAGCTTCTCGCGCAGAGCGGACGACTCTGATTCCAGGGCCGAGACACGTGTCGAGAGCGCAAGGGACGTGATTTTGCGGGCCACATCGAGCTGCTCGAAAGGATCCGGCGGCAGTACTTCCAACACTTCCTCGGGAAGATCGAAGTTCGAACTCCCCGATTCCTTCGCAAGCATCTCCACTTTTTCTCTCTTTTTCTTTGTTTTCGATTTTTTTTTTCTTCAACTTTTTTGTTTTTTTAATTAGATATTGGTAGATTTTGATTGGAGGATACATGTGGTTTGTGAATGGATAGGATTTTGGGAACAAGATACACGTGTAAAGTTTGAGGACGTTTGTATTTAGCAATATTCTTCTCTACTTGTAAATACGTTTTAATTACAATCTGCATGGAAGGTTGACATTTTATTATTACTACATTTTACAAATGTTTTTATTCTTGGTACCCATTTTAAACACATCAATGAGTTTTTATCACTAACACAAACTTACACAGTGGTCCAATGGTATTCAGCTCTAATTATAGGTGGAGGTCTCAATTTCGATTTTCCTAATGGTGAGTTAGATAACTAATTACTCATTGGGTGACTTAACCTAAAATTGCCCCTTTCACTTGAAAGATTGAGTTGTGAATCCTCTTCCAATACAAACTCTTGAGTTTGTTTACTTGGTCAGCAGTTCTGATTGGCTAGCTTTTCTGTTATTATTATTTCATTTTTCAAAGTTGTTGTAATCAGTTTCCACCGTGTGTTTAGGTGATAGTTTGTTATTTTTGAATTTTGAATTATACCTTGTAAATAGGATTTTGAAAGTCCTGATGTAATTTGAAGTTGATTATAAATAGATTGCACCTTACGATGTTGAGGGTATGCAATACAGTAAAGAAAAACCTTGTGCGATATTTACTTTCTTGGAAAACCAGTTTACTGGAAACCTAGTTCTCTATAAATCCTAGTTCTTTATGGTACTCAGAGCCTTATAAGTCCAACAACAGAAGATCCAATTTTTTTTTTCTGCCCATAATGTCTTCCAACAACAACAACGCTAATGTGAGTGATACTCACCAAAATCCCCCACCTGCATTTCCTGCTGCCAACTTGGATTCTTCCATGACTACTGTTGTCAACATTAAGCTGGATATGATTAACTATCCCCTGTAGTTAGCTCAGATCCTTTCAATCCTGAAGAGTCGTGATCTTATGGGTTACGTCGATGGTTCCGTTGTTTGCCCTCCCAAACACCTTGTTGGGAGCAACTATGTTAATCCCGCCTATAACACGTGGATGCAGTAAGACCAAATGATCCTCAGCTGGATCAATGGCTCTCTCACTGCCTCAGTTCTTGCTACTGTGGCAAGCAAACGGGCCGCTCGTGTAACATAGGAAGCACTAGAGCAAAGGTATGCGTCCTCGTCCCAAAATCGAATTATTTTCCTCCGCAATGAACTACTCCAAAGTAAGAAAAGTGAGTTATCTGTTGCTGATAATCTTGATAAGATGAATGCGATTGTTGACAATTCGGCTTTAGCTGGTAAGCATGTGGACAATGATGAACTTGTCCAAATCATTTTGAACAACCTTGGTCCTGCGTTTGAAATGATTGTTGTTTATACCATATTTAGGGCCTCGTATTTAGATCTCGTACAAATACTCGGGGGACTTAAATGTAATTATGTGATAAAGGAAGGGGCAAATATGTAATAAGTGAAGAGTCCTTATTCTATAAAAGGACCCTCACCCTCACAATTATAGGGGGTCAACATGGAGGCCAATTCTTAAGGCTCCTCACCCCTCTCAACGCTCTCACTCTCAGAGCTATCTCTCTCCCTCACTTCTCAGAGAAATATAATACAATCAGTGTGGACGTAGCCTAAACCTTGGGGTGAACCACGATAACTCTTGTGTCATTTACATTTTATGCAGATTCACGGTCGGATTTACGTTGTACCAAGACCATCCGGTTTTGTGCATCAACATTTGGCGCCATCTGTGGGAAACGACACAAAAAGCTATGTCGGTTCTCTCTTAATTTTTCATCTCACCACCGTGAATCTGCAGAAACACCCATCCAATCTACAGAGAGGAAGAAACAAAACATGGGTTCTCCTACAGTGTTTGTGCAGCTCTCAGTCCTCCTACTGAGCTGCTTCACTGTCTTTGGTAATGTAATTACCACTTTACCCGCCATTCCTCCACACCACAGCTTTCACTATTCCCACCCAGTTGCGAACCTTGGACTGGACAGAGGCTGTCATCACTCAGCGAAACACCAATGAGAAAAGGACGGGCTGAAGTTTTTGTTAGAAGAGCAAAAACCAATGCAGGACCAAGAGAGAGAAGAAAAATAATGTGTGGGTCACCACCAACACCTCCTCATGTGCCGCTATCACCGCTACTAACCTCGAGAGACTCGACGTCCTTGACCATGGAAACAGCGGCGCCGTCCACAAGGTCCGCCAGCTCTTCCGCGCGATGGGAATTCTCCCATCCCCATCACCACTTTTCTCTTCTCCTTCAGGCCCAAACGCCGTGACGGGGAACGACCTGGAGATTCCGGAGCCGTTTAGCGAACATGGTCCTACTCAGATCCCAGGAGACGAGGTGGGTACAGAAGGGGAAACTCGTCGACGCCCTTCTTCTTCATGTCGACGTCATGGATTCGGATCTTCGGATCGGGCACACCGCAGCAGATCAGCACCAATTTAGAGACTTGTAAGTCAGTTTTCTTCTTCCTCACACCAACTTCCCGAACCCAAAAGATCTAGCTCTGGTCGAAAAATCACGCACTTTCTGTTCGATTCCAAAAAAAAAAAGAACTTGGCATTGGTTATAGTGTTGCGGAATTGAATTGGGTGGCTAGGTTTTTCTATAAGCAAATGTTCAGTTGACGTACTTACCAAACATGGCATGTCCCACCCGGCCCGAGTTCCAGAGCTTACTTACCCATATACATCGTACCGATCTCCTTCCTCACCTGGCCCGGGTTCTAGAGCTTGCTTCACCAAGCACTTCCTTTCTCTACTGTATCAGTCTCTCTCTCTCTATCAGAATGGAGGTGGCAGAGCGACCCACAGTGCGAATGACAAACCCAAAAGCTATTAACCCTTCTCGAGTCGAAACTCGGCCGTGACTCAGTCTTCGCCACAGAAATCAGCAACACTGGAAGTCACGCAGCACTAGAGAACCAAACAGACACCCACACACTGCGTCAGTGCGGGTCAATCATGGGCTCTTGGTGTATGCAGAGGATCCGGAATCGGCAGGTGGGTTGCTGCGGGAGCTTGTGGAGAGGGGGAATGGGAGGATTCCGAATGAGCACTGGGCGGAGACGGAGATTAGGCTTATGGCTACGGAGGGGCTTCGATTGCTTGACTTGGGTGTTCAGAATCGGATTTTGAAGGCCCATAAACTCAATTTTTTCTTCGTCTTCTGTTTCAAAAGTCGTTTGTTGGTGACCCTTTCTGGTGGGCACTGTCCAGTTAGATTTTTGAAGCTTAAGATGCGGCAGACCTCCTACTTCACCACTCTCTGCAACCGTCGCAACCCTCTCGATTTCCTGATTGAGTGGGAGAGGCCGAAGCCGGGTCCCTACATCTTCTTTACAGGGCCATGTAAAATCATTTTTTTTTAGAGAAAGCAAAAGTGGAATAAAGAAAAAAATGGAAAGAAAGAAAACCGCTCTGATGGGGTTTTACAGCTGGAGTACACCAGCTTGTGTTCAAACAGCAGAAAAAGAAAAAAGGAGGAGGCATATATACCAAAGCTGCTTATGTCGGTACAGATCTTGTCGGCAAGGTTGAAAGAAATATTCCCGAGGATGACCCAAGAAACCCAGCTGTGATAGCTGATAATTACATGCGCACTTCCTCAACCAATACGGAAGCATTGTCTGCCACCTGCCAAAAGGGAAAAGAGAAAGCAAAAACAGAAAGCAAAAGCAAGAAATAAACACCCTACCAGAATGATGTGATTTACTTTTCTTGGCAGATGTATGATGTAATTTATTTTTCTTATCTTTCGGAGACATCTGTATAAACCCCATCAGAGGGTAGTAAAAAAAAAAAAAAAAAAAAAAAGGGCAAAGCCCAAAATAAATGGGCTGGAATGTTGTGTAGAGGGCGAAGGCCCATGAGCCCAAAATAGCTCCAACCAGGTGATCAAAAGTATGCCCAGTACTCCACAATTATTCGGCAACCTGTCGCTACTACCACCAACCAGGTGACCAAAAGTGCGCCCAGTACTCCAAAATTATTCGGCAACCCGCCGCTATTGCCACCAACCAGGTGATGAAATGTACAACCCGTACTCTAATTTGGCAACTAGCCATTCATGCCACCAACCAGGTGATGAGATGTACAACTCGTACTCTAATTTGGCAACTAGCCATTCATGTCACCAACCAGGTGATGAAATGTACAACCCGTACTCTCCTTCATATCACCAACCAGGTGATCAAAAGTACGCCTAGTACTCCAAATTATACATGAGCACTACTCATGTCATTCATACATAAACATTCATGAGCATCACTCATGACAATCATACATAAACATTCATGACCATCATTCATGTCAACATTCATGAGCATCACTCATGTTAACATTCATGAGCATCACTCATGACAACATCCATGAGCATCACTCATGTCAATCAACATAAACATTCTTGAGCATCACTCATGTCAATTAGCTTCAAAAGCTTCATTTACAAAGCTCTAGCTTCAAAAGCTTCATCTACATAGCTCTAGCTTCAAAAGTTTTATTTACAAAAGCTCTAGTTTCAAAAGCTTCATTTACAGAGCTCCAGCTTCAAAGCTTCACTTGCAAAGCTTCACCTACAAAACTTCAGTGCAGGGTATACAAATACCACCTCCGAACAACCGTCACTTCGGCCCATACATGGATTCAATTTGAAGTCTCCAGCCAACAGACTCTATTGACCGAAGACTTGGGGGACTACATTATGTACCATATATTGGGCCTCAACTGGGCCTCATAAAAAATACTTGGGAGACTCTAGCCCATCACTTATGTATTGAGGAGCGAGCCCTTATTCTATAAAAGGGACTCCTTCACTTTTAGAGAGCACTCATGAAAAATACTTGGGGGACTCTAGCCCATCACTTATGTATTGAGGAGTGAGCCCTTATTCTATAAAAGGGAATCCCTCACTTTCATTAGAGAACACCCATTATTCATGTACTGAGGAGTGAGCCCTTATTTTATAAAAGGGACTCCCTCACCTTCATTAGAGAGCAACGCCGCCAGCTGAGCAACCGCCTCGCCGCGAGCATCAACTCTAGCCCATCATTTATGTATTGAGGAACAAGCCCTTATTCTATAAAAGGGACTCCCTCACCTTCAACGCCACAAGCCGAGCCAACCAAGGCAATATAAGCCACAAACCGAGCAACCTCGCAACATGTGACACTTGAGCATCATTTCAGATTGAGCACCGCCTCATATCGAGCATCAGTTCAAGATAACATCTAGTTACTTCGGCCCACACATGGACTGAATTTCAAGTCTCCAGCCAAAAGACTCTTGAAGCTCAGGCACGGGATACACCTATCACGTACCCAACTCTTGAAGCTCTTCTTTTGATTATAGAGAGAAGGATGGTGGAACAAATTGTCCCACTAGTTGAATTAGCCCTAGTGACTGCTTTTGTAGTAGCGAGAGGATGTGGTGGACGTTCTCGTGGTACTAGACGCGGTGGTTTTATGTCCAATCATGGAGGTGTCAATCTACGAGTCTCTGGTTCTCGTAACAACAACTACCAGCGTGCTCCTGGTGGTAATGGTGATCGATTTGGGTGTGGAAGCAGTCGTATTACCTGCCAGATATATGGAAAGGAAGGGCATCCAGCCCTTGATTGTTACCAACGCATGAATGTTGCACATGAAGGTCGTATTCCAGCCAAGCGTCTGAGTGCAATGGCCTCTTCACTGATCATTTTGAATCGCCAAAACAATGGCTCTTGGTTGCTCGATACAGGAGCAAATGCTTACATCACTCCTGATATTCAGAACTTGGTAAATCTCAAATAGTACAATGGTAATGAAAACATTGAAGGTGTAGATAATGACACTGGCCTTTCTATTGCTCACTTTGGTTTGAATCAAATAAATACTACTTCTTGCTCGTTTAACCTTAATAATATTTTGCATTGTCCATCGGCTTCAACAAACATAATATCTGTTTATAGATTTATGCTAGATAACCATTGTTAACTTCTAATTTTTCCATACCATTTTGTTGTTAAGGACCTCAAGACCCAGAGGACGTTTTTCCAAGGGAGGTGTGAGAATAGCTTATACCCATTTCAAAGTGGTGGTGGAATATCCAAGCATTGTTTGTTTGCATTCGTAGGAGTTCGTGCCTCGGCACAAAAATGGCACTCTCGTTTAGGCCATTCTGCCGTTCAAATAATCAAGTTTTTAATTTTGAATAATCAAGTGCCAGTTCATGGCACCAATGATGTAAAATTTTGTCAGTTCATGGCACCAATGAATAATCAAGTAACTCTGAGTCTATTTCTAAATTTCCATTAGAACTTTTACATTCCGATGTTTTGTGTTCTCCTGTGGTTTCAGTTGAAGGATATAAATATTATTTGCTTTTTGTGGATGATTTTTCACGATATTCATGGATTTTTCCCCTTAAGCAAAAATCTCAAGTCTTTGAAGTGTTTGTCACGTTTAAATAGAAAGTGGAAAATATGTTTAATTGTACTATTAAAACTCTTCAATGTGACGAGGGAGGAGAATATAAGAGTCATGCTTTTACTCAATTTCTTGCACTACATGGAATTTCTCAATGATTTTTGTGCCCTAAACACCCTGAACAAAACGGTCTCGCTGAACGAAAACATCGTCATATTGTTGAAACAGGTTTAGTCATGTTGTCTCATGCTCATGTCCTTAATAAACTTTGGTTCGATGCATTTCAAACAGCCACTTATATTATAAATAGACTTCCAACTTCTGTTCTCTCAAATATTTCACCATTTGAAAAATTGTTTCAAAGGAAGCCTAACTATAAGATGTTTAAAGTGTTTGGCAGTTGTTGTTTTCCATGGTTGAGATCGTATGCTAATAATAAACTTGAGTCCAAATCAAAGTCTTGTGTGTTTTTAGGATATTCACTTAACCATTAAGGATATAAATGCTTGGATTTATCCACAATACGAGTTTATTTGTCTCGCCATGTCCTATTCGATGATGACTCTTTTCCTTTCTAGAAACTCACACCTATCGAGGGTTGTGTGGATAAACTTGAGTCCAAATCAAAGTCTTGTGTGTTTTTAGGATATTCACTTAACCATTAAGGATATAAATGCTTGGATTTATCCACAATACGAGTTTATTTGTCTCGCCATGTCCTATTCGATGAGGACTCTTTTCCTTTCTAGGAACTCACACCTATCGAGGGTTGTGTGGATAAAACAAGTTCGATCTCTTCACATGATTTGTTTTTTAGTATCCCATCTTTTTAACCTGCCTCCCCTGAGATCATTACCCTCATTAAATCCGTGCCAAATCCCATAGTTCCACAAACAAATCATGTTGTACATGAAATCCTAGGACAGTCTGCCATAGTGTCTTCCAATCCTACGACCAATAGACCACCTCTAGAATCCCTAAATGAGAAAGAGGTAGTGTCGTCCATCCAACAAAATGAACTAGTAAGTGCATCAACTGGTTCCTTTGCTGCACAAACTCCAATTCATCCCATGACAACTCGCAGCAGAGCCGATGTTCAAAAACCCAATCCTAAGTATGCATTACATATGACTACTAATCAAAAAATGCTTGAACCTACTTGTTTTAGTCAAGCAGTGAAGCATCAGGAATAGAGGGATGTAATGGTGAAAGAGTTCAATGCCTTGCAGAGATGTGGAACCTGGAGGTTGGTGCCTTATCATTTTTCCATGAACTTGTTTCCTAATAAATGGGTTTACAAGATCAAACAATGTGTTGATGGCTCAATCGAACGTTATAAGGCAAGGTTAATAGCTAATGGTTTTCACCAACAGCAAGGGATTGACTACAATGAAATGTTCAGTCCAGTTGTCAAACGTAGTACCATTCGGTTTGTTCTCAGTCTTGCAGTTTCGAATAACTGGTTAGTCCGTCAATTGGATGTTCAGAAAGCGTTTTTGCATGGCTATCTTGCAGAGGATGTTTACATGAGGCAGCCAGTGGGTTTTATTGATCAACAGTTTCCATTCATGTATGCAAGTTGCAGAAGAGTTTATATGGTTTGAAACAAGCACCTTGTGCTTGGTTCCAACGGTTTTCAGATTTTTTGCTAGGGTTCCAGGAGTCGAGATGTGATTATTCTTTATTTGTGTTTAATCATTGTGGATTCTACTTGATTTTATTAATCTATGTGGACGATATATTGATAGCAGGAAACTGTCCAGTTCAAATGAAGAATTTAATCACGAAGCTTGGCACCTTGTTTTCTATGAAGGATTTGGGGCTCCTACATTATTTTTTTGGGAGTTGAAGTTACTTATTTTAAGAATCATATGCATCTCAATCAAACAAAATATGCTCTTGATTTGTTAAAGAAAACCAAGTTCACTGATGTAAAGCCTATTTCAACTCTAGTACCTTCTGGACATAAGTTGAGTGCTCATGATGGAGACCCTCATCCTGATCCACAAATGTATAGGAGTGTTATGGGTGCTTTGCAGTATTTGACGATCACGCGTCTTGACTTGTTTTATGTCGTTAACCAGGTTTGCCAATTCATGCATTCACCAAAGAACACTCACTGGACAGCTGTAAAACACATATTGAGGTATTTGAAGGTCATTTATGATCATGGGTTGGTGTATAAGCCTGGTAGTATGCAACTTAGTGCTTTTTCTGATGCGGATTATGCTGGAGATCCAGATACAAGGAATTCTACAGGTGTTTTCTGTATTTATTTGGGGTCTAATTTGGTTTCACAGAGTTCGAAGAAGCAAAAGACATTGTCTCGTTCTAGTACTGAGGCTAAGTATAGATAATTAGTGTATACAGCTGCAGAGTTATCATGGTTGCGATCCTTATTCAAGGATTTGCAACTATGGCTTGCTCGGCCAAAGATATGGTGTGACAATACTTCTTCAATTTCCTTGGCTTCCAATCCTATTTTTCACTCACACACAAAACATTTGGAGGTAGATTACCATTATGTCAGGTAAAAAATGGTTCGTGGTGAACTTCTTGTGAATTACATATGTTCGCAATACCAAATTGCAGATTTATTTACTAAAGGGTTGTCCTCTGCACGTTTCAAACTACTTGTGTCCAAGCTTCCAGTCGTTCCTCTGTCTGTTAGCTTGCGGGGGGCTGAAAGACTGAGTCGTGAATCCTTTTCCAATACAAACTCTTGAGTTTTTTTACTTGGTTAGCAATTCTGATTGGCTAGCTTTTCTGTTATTATTATTATTATTTCATTTTTCAAAGTTGTTGTAATCAGTTTCCATTGTGTGTTCAGGTGATAGTTTGTTATTTTTGAATTTTGAATTATACCTTGTAAATAGGATTTTGAAAGTCCTGATGTAATTTGAAGTTGATTATAAATAGATTGCACCCTACGTTGTTGAAGGTATGCAATACAATGAAGAAAAACCTTGTGCGATATTTACTTTCCTGGAAAACCAGTTTACTGCAAACCGAGTTCTCTACAAATCCTAGTTCTTTATCACTACCCAATATTATTGTATCACAAAGCAAAAGAATTGGCCGGACAATTCAAGACCGCGAATGTCACTACGATTGTGAATACAACCAAGGAGATAGGCATTTTTAGCTACACTAGGAATGGTTATATCCCACAAATAAACACCATCTAAAACAAACAAAATCAGTTTTTATTAAACGGTATTATCCACATTAAGGGGGTGGGGAAGTGAGTCAAGCTTCACAATAGGCTAACAATAATATGGTTTAAAATTTTCTTTGGTGAGAATTGAACTTAAAATCTCTCACTTATAAGTGAAGTGAAATACCACTAGATCATAATACTAATTGGCAACTAAAATCAATTAGAGCATCATGTTATCAGCAATAGTTTGCTTCTATTAAAAACAAGGTGTTGCAAAATAGGGATATTTCTTCAGTACTACTTAACATTTAATGATAAGATATGAAAAATTAATTCTTGAGGTTGAAAATAGAATCTTTAAACAGTTGTGAAACTCAAATCTAACAATTAAAAGCTCGTTTGGAAACGTTTTTAAAATGACTCAAATCACTTTTGATGAAAGTGTTTTTGGGTCCAAAAGCACTTGAAGTGCAAGAAGCACCAGTTCTGCACTTTTTGCAAGAAGCACTTTAAGTGTTTTTCTAGGATTCACTTGTATTTTTAATAAGGACTAGTTCCAAACGCACTCTATTTAAAAACACATTCAATCATATTAAGACCAGTTCTAAGTATAAGCGAACCCCAAAACACCAGTAACAAAGCCACACCATAACTAAACTAAAAGAATTTTCAAGATGTAGAGCATCGACCCACAATGCAATCAATCACTAACTTTGTGACAAACAAATACAATAGCATATATATATTCCCCGTCTCATTAAGGTAGGGTCACGAGGGTACGTAACTAAGATCGGGAATAACTTGGCATCCTCGAGTTGCTGCTATGTCTTTTTGTGTGGTTGGAAACTGCAACTTGTTATGTTGAATACAGGCCAACCAAATTCACTTGATAATTGTGGTGTGGTTGGAAATTGCAATTTTCATAACCACATAAAGTCGACACGTCGGCATGTCGGTTTTCTACTGGCCTTGAAGGCTTTACAAGAAATCATTTTGATGAGGAAACCTTCTATATTTGATATATACCAAACGAATACTAAAGAAATTGGACTTCTTGCTTAAGTAGAAAGGAGTGCCCAATTGGACATGGCCAGCCATTTGCAGCATGTTCTTCACTTTTATTAAACTCTTATTAATACACAGCCACAAAATAATCATGGTTGTGATGAAATATTTTATGAAAGTCGGGTGGAGAAGCACTTTCGTAGCACGAGTACACTATCAATGTGACATTTTGGGTCAATAATATAATTATGTTTATCTATATCGTGGTATCACTATACAAAACATCAGGGTTGGTGTGTCTGGTTAGTCACATAGTGACCACATAAGGATAAAAACCACCCCAAGGTGACATAATTTGCTCAACAAGTTTGGTCAACTATTGAACTCTCATGGAGGAAAGCCACCAGACCAAGTGGTAGACAGCAGTTTCATTCCTCAGGGGTGACCCAAACATCTCTACAAGCATTAGAAAATGAACATTATTTTAAATCTTACATGATTCTTTAGGTAAAACTTTAACTTTACCTGAGATAATAAACAAAAAAATAAAATATAAACAAAGCTTTAGCTTTAGTGATATATCAAATTTGGGATGATGGTTTCCACCACAACTTCCCAACCAGGAAAAGGTATGAATATTGGAGACTTCATAAAAGGAGTAGGATTGCTTCCTTGCAATTCACTTCTTTATGAAAAGAAAAGAGTATTCAACTCCAAAGCTATAAAGTTTCCTTTTTTTTCTTTCATTTTCCTCATTGTTTTTATTGGATGAATAATTATTAGACTTGAAAAATGCAAGGTTAAGACACTTACGACAGGCTGAATCGTTTATTCTTGTATAAGTGATTGTGAGTTGTTGATGCATACGAAATCTACGTGCATATATAAATAACTTTCAATCACCCATGATAACGCACACAAATCAATAACTTACAGTCACTCATGCATGCAAATTAGCCTTGCATTTTTCACCATTTACATTACATGTGATTATTTCGAGCACTGCAAGGGGAACAAATTCATGAGCTCCCTCTTTGTGACGCTGCATGCTTAAACTTACCAATTGGAAGGGGGAAAAGAAAAAGGCATATAAAACCAATAGAAAATAAAGTCATGAGAAAAAGCTTGATGGGATGGTAAAGAAAAAGGCATATAAACTAATCTATATATAAAGAGAAAATAAAAGATGAATAGTGTTTTTGGTGTCGCTAAGCTTTAACAAAAATATTTGAACAAAAATGCCCTCAAGACAAAAAACTTCAAAAACATTCCAAAATAATGTATCAAATAAGGCGCATTTTCATCATTTTAACAATGTTTTTAATAATTAATTTTTTGTGCCTTTTTTTAATTAGTGCCTCACAATAGGTTAGCAAAGATGTGATTCAATTTCTCTATTTTTAAACACGTTCAAAACATCTTAAGAGGCGTGTAATACCAGTTATAAAAAAGGTCTTTCGCACGCAAATAATAATGTGATTAAATTAGTTGTCAAATGGATTTTTTTAACAAATGATATTATCTAAACTAAGAGGGAGGAGGTGGGCTTAGCCTCATAATGAGTTAGCAATAATGTGATTCAATCAGTTGTTTATTAAATATTATTTTCTCTATTTTTAAATAGGTTCAAAACATCTTAAGAGGCGTGTAATATTGGTTATAAAAAATGTCTTTCGCACGCAGATAATAATGTGATTAAATTAGTTGTCAAATGATTATTTTTATTAACAAACGATATAATTTACACTAAGGAGAAGGGGGTGGGTTTGGCCTTACAATGAGCTAACAATAATATAATTCAATCAATTGTTTATTAAATATTATTTTCTCAATTCTTAATGTAAATTTTATAGAGACCAATTTTATTATATGAATTCAACTGCTTTAATTGATTTATGAGGGGTTTCTTCTAGCATGATCTAAGATTATTCATTTCTTTCAAATATTTGACTTTTCTTTTGTCAATTTACACATATAAATATATTTAAAATGTATAAGTCGTATGTAGCACGTCTTAATTAAAAAAAAATACATTTTGTAGCGCGTAATTGCTAGTAAATAAAATCATGAGAAAAAGCATGATGGGATGGTAAAAAGTTTCAGAATCCAGTAATGGAATTAGATATTGCAGATAGAGACGTGGGATTAGTGGGATGCTCGTACGAAACAAAACTGTGAAAGTAGAAAGTAAAGGGCACTGAATCAAAGCTCAATAATCTTGAAAAAAAAAATGACATCACAATTTCTATGGTGATTTTATATTTTTAGTTATGATAAATATACGATATTATTTATATTAAGGGAGAAAATGATGAGTTTAATCTCATAATGATCTATTAATAATGTAGTTATTTGTCTTTAGCGAAAATCAACCTCTCATTTAGAGGTGAAGATGAATATTATAATACAGTAGTACTAAGTGGTTAAAGTTGTATAGTGAGGATCAAATTAATTTTATAAGTTTAGGGAAATTATTACTTAATCGAGGTGTAGTTAAATAATATTATTTATTGATTTATTTTTCCTTAATGAATATTGTATTTCCTAAATAGAATTCCTTGGATGAAAGTGTAATTTAATTTTTCATGCTCATTGACTATTATAACTATATGGAGACGTGTTTCGATAAGATAGGACAAAAAAATTATAACTTTATTACAATATGAAATTTATTCCAATACATAACTAGCCCAAGTTGAGATCAAATTTTTTATTTTTATATAACTTTAAGGTTGCTATTCCATTATAAACTATTTTGGTCTTTCTGTGAAAAATGTCACATCTCGGCCCAGGGCGGATCACTTCCTGGGCCCGCTCCACCACCGTAGCACGATATTGTCCGCTTTGGGCTTACCATTCCCTCACAGTTTTGTTTTTGGGAACTCACGAGCAATTTCCCAGTAGGTCACCCATCATGGGAGTGCTCTGGCCTCCCTCTCGCTTAACTTTGGAGTTCCTACAGAACCCGAAGCCAGTGAGCTCCCAAAAGGCCTCGTGCTAGGTAGGGATGAGAATATACTGTAGATATCGAAATTTCGGTAAATAAATGTTGACCGATAAATCAAAGTTTCAACGCTCATGTATTACATAAATTTTACACGTAGCGTGTGTCTAAACAAAAAATCAAAATAAGTTGGAAAAGTCATCAAACAGGACACGTGTCAACACCTGGCAGAAACGACTTATTTCATCTGGAATATTATATTCAAAATTAGGCATTGGAAATTTCTATAAATAGAAGGCTAATTCATTCATTTAAAGGAACCAATTCATATTACACCTTGAAGCTCTGAAGCTCTGAAACTCCGAAGCTCTCAAGCATCCAGGTTCTCGAAGAATCAAGAAAGCCTTATTCATTCTTCGTTCATCGTTCTTCCAAGATCAAGCCCCAATGGCCCTTTGGATCAACAATCATCCACCAATTCAAGATCAAGCCCCGACGGCCCTTGAAGAAAGTGTTCTTTGTTCTTCGTTCATCGTTCTTCCAAGATCAAGCCCCGACGGCCCTTGGATTAACAACCACCAATTCAAGATCAAGCCCCGACGGCCCTTGAAGAAAGTGTTCTTTGTTATTCGTTCATCGTTCTTCCAAGATCAAGCTCCAACGGCCATTTGGATCAACAATCAGGATACCGATTCAAGATCAAGCCCCCGACGGCCCTTGAAGAAAGTGTTCTTCGTTCTTCCAAGATCAAGCCCCGACGGCCCTTGAAGAAAGTGTTCATTCGTTCATCATCCGATCATCCTAAGATCAAGCCCTAACGGCCATTTGGATCAGCAAACGTCGACAAAGCCATACATCCAAACTGTTCTTCAAGATCAAGCCCAAAAGCCTCTGAAGATCCATTCATCACTATTCTTCAAGATCAAGCCCAAAAGCCCTTGAAGATCCGTTCATCACCGTTATTCAAGATCAAGCCTTAACGGCCCTTGAAGAAACACTCATCCTCAAGATCAAGCCCTAACGGCTCCTTGAAGATCCGCTCAAAACCACCTTCAAAGATCAAGCCCACCGCCCCTTGAAGAAACTTCCAATAGTTCATCCAAGATCAAGCCTCGACGGCCCTTGGATCAACGAAACATCCACAAATCAATACCTTACGGAGATCGAATCAGAGGATCAAAATAGAGAGAGATTGTAACCCAAAATCATCAAACACAAATATTATTTTGTGCACGTTGTTCTTGTCTCTTTCGTTTCAGGAATTTTCCGTGTTCACATATACATTTAAGGATCACTCCCCTGAGCGATGTGGGATGTTACAATGTGATATCGGAGTTGTAAGTTCATAAAATAGAATGTTAACCGTCACTTGGTTTTGACAATTGACGGAGATCCGATTGTTGGATGATAAGGAAATTTTAGGATGTTGTTCTAGAGATATATTGTGGACCTCTAGAAGTTATGGATTGGAAATATGAGTTGCAGATCTTCCGGATCGAACTACGTAGTGACGTGTTTTATATAAGTTATATATTCTATTGATATGATTTTTGAGGTTGATTTGATGATTGTTCTAGGCATCGATCGTCATGACGCCTTGATGTGTTGTGCTAGGGAGTTGTATGGCGAACTCCAGGTGAGTGGGCAGTATTTTCTGTATTTACCTATATACTATTGATTTTTCCCAGAAATTGAATTTAAATGAAAGTATGTTTTTAAAATGCCATGCATGCATATTGTGAATTATATGAATTAGTAATTGATGCATATATATATGTGAATTGGTGTTGTGGACGCACAAGTGAGTATTAGGTGAGTTTTATGTTATTCATGTGAATCATTGATGATGTGAATTGTGTCGAGAGCTCATAACCTGCACCCTAGTGTTAGTGCTTATATTATTCACCCCGCACCACACGCTCACCTTGGATCCAAGTAGATGCATGTCGTACAGACCATTAGAGGGTTCCGACATGTCGTACAGACCATGAGAGGTGGTTCCGACTTGTAGGTGATTTTAGATTATTATACAGCTGTTGATGAGAGAAGCACTAGAGCGTATTCTTACACCATTCCTATCGTACAGACTACTTCAGGTAGTTCCGATTTATGTGCAGAGTAGCGCCGTACAGGTCACTGTGGTGACTCCGGTTGGATTGGATATCGAGCTTTAGAATTAACCGTACAGGACCAACTGCAGGTTCTCCGGTTGATTCATTATGTTACCTGTTATATTGATGCATCTTTATTCTGTTATTGACGCTTATATCATGGCATACTTTCTGGTTTTGATAAAGATTTGTGAATTGAGATATTTGAAGATTTATATGCATATTATATATTATTTTTATGGGAAAGTATACAGGTTTTACAGCGAGGGGTTAGAAATGTTATTAATTGAAATATTTTCGAAAAGCTTTGTTTTACTGACCCACTCAATCTTGTTTTGCGCCCCTCCAGGTTCTAATTAGCAGTGTTGGTGGCTCACGAGGATTCCCACGGTGTTTTGACAGAATTCACAAAAGTAGGACTCACCCTCGGGTGTTACATCTTAGTAATTGTATCTTTAAAGCTTCCGGACTGTGTAAATGGTTACGTCACTTTCACGTGACGCCCAGCATGCCCTCCTTCGGGACAGGGTGTGTCAAAAAATCTCCTTTAATTTGAGAAAATTACTAGTTCAAGGGGAGGAGATTTATTTGACAAAATATCCTCAATTTAATGGAGATTTCTCACATAATGATCAAAATGATTAACGGTAGACAATTTTAGGGACTATTGTATCGATTTAAAATCTCAGAGACCAAAATAAAGAGTTATGGTAACCTTAAAAACTATTTTTGATAAAAAAAAAACCATAATTTTTTAGATAATACGTGTGGAATATAAACGATGGCAAACAAGCTTAATAATGAAAATATTCGAAGTACTTTTGCCTTCAGAAGACTAAATTCTAAATTTTTTATTTGTAGAATTATTTATAAACATAAATAATCAGAATTAGCTTATGCGCCCAATGATCACACTACAAGAGTAATAATTTATAAACACAACATGCCAATATCCCCAAGAGTCCAAGCCAAGACATTTTTATATTTCCCTCCACACAATATCATTTTGTTTTTATTTTGTTACAAAGTAATAAAAGAATTAACATTTCCCTCACCAACTTTGCCCATGTACTTGACGCCGTTACAGATGACGGATACCAGACCGAGGACCTCAACGACTCCGTTAAAACAGACTTGAAGTAGGCCCGACTGGTGCGAAAGACCCAGTCAGCTTCGGACGGATAGCCTTTGGAAAATCAAAACGTGGCGGGCCCCCCACTCGGCAAGTAGCGAAGGCGGGTAGAAACGTCATTTCCCTCCGGTCCTTATCTATAAAACCCTCATTTCTCCACAACACACATAAAACGGATTTGCAGAAAAAATATTTTAGAGCTATAAAAAGAGTCAAAGACCTCCTCCTTCCCCCACCCCCCCCCCCCCCCCCATGTGAGGAAGAAGAGGAGGCCATAAAAATTTCAAAAACAAAATTTTTTATACAATTTTATTGGTTTTTTTTGGTATTTTTAGGTGATTTTTTGGATTTTAGGGTTTGATAGTATGGGGACTGAGATCTTACGGCCTCAGGATTGTCTCATCGAAAGGATCAGAGTCCGTCCGGCGTCGTTTTCGCGCCGGAAGAGCTACTACCATGGGAACCCCATCGCTAACCAGAATTACGTTTCTAACCCTAGATCTAGAAAGCCGGCGGTGCGATCCGAATCCAGGAGGATCCAGTTGCAGGCTCAGCCGGCGGATGCGGCGCCGGTCGCGAAGAGGTCCAGCTCCCACGACGAACTTCGGGGCTTCAAGATGGAGAAAGTCACGATCTTGCGGCGCGGAGAGTCGCTGGACTCGAAGATGAATGAAAAGGGTGGTTTGGCCGGGACCGGGACTGCGGGGCTCCGGCCCGGGCCGGAGATGGTGCAGAAGCAGGTTCGGATCGTGGATCTGAGGTCTCCGGTGGGCGGTAAGACCGACATGTACGCCGGATCGGCGTTCGCGGTGTCGCCGGAGCCGAGCTCGCTCCCGTTGCCGTCGTTTTCGAGGAAGAAGCAGGTGTCGAAGGTCGTCGTCGACGACTCAGCGACTCGAGACCTGAGGCGGTTGCTCCGGCTCGATTGAAAATGGAAAACCCGGATCCGAGGACCCCAAGAAGAGGATCCTGAATGGATCCGATCTGATACGGTTCTGTCCTTTGTTGTCTGCTCGGTTTCGAGGTCGAATCTCTCCGTGAATATTTTAACGGCGGTTGATCTGGGATTCCGGGAAAATACGGGGGTGAATTAGTAAATTATCTACTGTTTGCGGGTACTTGGTGACTTATGACCTTTTTGTCGGAAGGGAAATATTGTGGGGTTGTTATGGTAAATTAAAAGTTAGAATGGGGTGAAAATGGAAGATAAAAGAATACAAATTGGGAAATTTGGGGGTTGATTTGTAATATGTGGGGGTAAATTAGTAGTGGAGTGTAATTATGTGATTTGTGGGTTGGCTCTGTTGGGAAATTGTGAGGTGGGTTTTTATGTATAATAATGTATTGTTGTAAAGGAAGTTAAGATTTGGGCAGAAGATTACTCTTAATTTTATGCTTTTTCGTATTTTTAGTTTTATTTCCACTTAGCTGTGAGATTTGTAATTTGAAGGGAAAATATTTTTATTTATTTCATCTATTAAATAATTAAAGAGTGAAATATCGATTTAGTCTCTGAATTATCATCTTAGTGAAAATTAGTCTTTGAATTATTTTTTTCGTAAAATAATTCTTTAAATACATTAAAATTGCTAATTTCATTCCTACTATTAAATTAAAAACTACTTTATCTAATTTTTCGTCAACTTAAGTTACTTACATGCTTTAGAGTGTAAATGTCATTCTTTTCTCGTCTATAAGGTATCGTTTGGTACGTGGGACGGGATGGGACGGAACAGGACGAGCCGTTCCGTCCCACGTATGGTGCACCTAAAAACTGTGGAACGGGTTGCCCCATGAGATGAAATTTGGCTGATTTTTTGTTCCACCTTTTTTCCCCCTGAATGACCCGTTCCACATCCGTGGAACACAAATTTATAACATTTTATGACAAAATTTCTCCTTATCTTTTTCAATATTTACATCATTCCGTTCTGTCCCGTCCCGTTCCGTTTCATCTGCGTACCAAACGGTACCTAAGTTCTTAACATTTCATATAGATTGCGAATCTAATGTTTAATTTAGCCTCCAAACTTAAATCCATACACTATTTCTTTATGTAAAATTTCCAATTTACCATTCAATGTGTATCACATGCAAGTAATGTGATTTAAATTGACAAAAAATTGAATATAATAGCTTTACATATAATATTTAGGGATGTAGTTGACAAATTTTTGTAATTCAAAGACTGATTTTTCTGGAAAAATAAAATAAAAAAGGTTTAGGAATCTGAAAAAAAAAATATTATGAGTAGTAATGGACACGCTCATGATGGGTGGAAAATGGATTTATTTTGAGAGTGCTCAAAATAATGAGGAAGATTTAATATCTATAAAGCAAAATTTGTACGCACTTTAATCAGCCATTGAAATCATTGGACACACTTTTGTTCAATAGGACGTGATATCTACACTTTTTTTTTACTTCTTACATACTTTTTATTAATTTATGTCTTTTGATATTCTTTAATTCATTTGATCCGACGGTTTGAAATTGAAAAGATATGTGAGAAGTAAAAAAGAGTGTGGATAGCACACCAATGTTGAATGAGAGAGGACTATGATGGTGGCCAATTCGTTCTATGGAAGGCTCTCACATTCATGAGAGTCATGAATGAGAAATGATAAAACACATTTATTTTAGTCTCTCACATATCTTGTTTTATCATGTCTCTTGTTTTCGTTCAGTTTATTCAATTCGAATGTGTATTATTCTCGTTCCTAACATATTTAGCATGTACATAAAAGCAAGTGCCTCTCATGTTAGAATTACCTGAACAACTATGTATCAAATCATCAAGGTTGAATGTTCATCTCATACTTATAATCATGCATCGTTCTCATTCATGTCCTTTACCATTCCGAGTAAGAAAGCATGCCCTAGATGGAGGCCCGATGATTCTTATAGGTCAAAATGATCCGGCCCGAATAGTCGAAGCCTTAAAGAGTTTTGAACGCCTCAAGGCTCTTGTGGCATGCATTGTGCTATACTAATTGGTAGAGGATATAATCTTGTAAAACAAGTAAATAGCAAAAACATAATGTTAAAGGTGCATGTTGAATGTAGCTTAAATAACTTTAGAATCAGTACAGAGGGTTTTCAGAGTTCAAATAAAACAATTACTGGGATCCAAGAAAAAGAAAACACAAATGAAAGGTCAAGGTGGTGGCAAGGTTACTCAGCCAGTCATTAGATTAGATTAACATACAACAAGAATTTTCCGCCGAAAGAGAGAAATACGAAAAAGAAAGAAGAACAAAAATGTCAAGTTCTATAATGGAACAAAGAAGGAAGGGTCGCGTCGATTGCCTCGATTTCTTTCTCCATTTGGAATGGAGGGGAAGGCGGCAATGCGAGCAACATCTCCAAGTATCAGAATCTGAAGTCAGGCTCCACTGGCATTGCCCAAGAAAACTTCGCGAGGAGTGACTTGTTGAAGATCTGTATCATTGGGAAAATGTCAAGCATACAGGAGCTTGAACAAAGAACGAACCGGTGTCTTATCAAAATGGAAAGTAATCTATTCGTCGGCTGAATTACTGTGGATAATAACATTCATTTCAAGAACAAACTCACGAGAAGACCTTACCTTCTCGATTGGAACTTCATGCCGCTTGCACCAAGCAACGGTGATCCTCGGGTCAAGATAGTTGATTTTAGACGTTCCCAATGCCACTGTTTTCAGATCCTCTTTAGTTCTCATATCCAGTTCCATTTTTTCAATCTTTGCATTTGTTTGAGCTATCTTCCTCTCCAACCTGTGTCAATCCATAAATTACTACCAAAGGCAATATCCGGAGATGATTGAAACTTGGTCCAAATAAGCAAACAAGTAAACTTACGCTTCCGGGGTCAAATTTTTCTTTTGCTTTCCATCAGCATCTTTCAGTGGGGGCTTTCCTTTTTTGGCCCTGTCCAAATCTATTTTCAGATCTTTCACGATGCCCTACAACCAAAAAAGAGAATTAGTTCCACGGCAAGAAATAGACATGCATTTCAAGACCATCAGTCTACAAACCCACTCAGACAAAGAGGTTTCTGGTCTCAACTTCTCTCATACTTTTTAGCAACGTGATAGAGAAAGGGTGGTTGGTCTAACACTCTAACTCCCAGATCATTAATCAAGACTTTTTCCCAAGGCGCAAGTTACACCATCACCCTACTTTTTACTTTCACTTTACAAATGCCGCCATCTAACATTTCAGTTAAGTTCCAGATAAGGTCATTACCTGAAGGTCATCAATCTTTTCTGTTAACTTGGACATTTGTGCACTGTGAGTCTTTGAGACAGTCCGTTGATGATTACAAATGATGGCAACCTGCAATGAAATGCCAAATATTGTAGATGCCACTGAGTCAAAAGGAACAGTACTATTAACTCAGCACAATTTCTCAAGGGATTAACTGCTACACCTCTTTGTTTGCATGCTGATAAACAACGAGTTTCTCTGAAAGATCTCCGTCTTTGGTTTTCTTGTTCAACTGCCATCAGGCAAAGGAAAGGAAAAATAAGAAGAATCATCGTCAGGAAACTGAAAAAGGGAGAGGGGCAAGATAACAAGAAAAGGGAACCGCACAAGAATAACTTAACCAGAAAATTGGTAGAAGTCAAAAGCAAAGAAATTCCTTAATATCCCTGTTAATGCTGTATAACATACAAATGAGGTCCACAATCTAAGTAACTAGGATTCAGGATACGACGAAGAAGGTGCCTCATCTTGACGGTACTGAATATTTCACAATAACAGTGTCATCATATATATAAATGATTTTTAGCCAACAAATCATCACAATACCCCATTTACTCTTTATATGCCTTGTGGAATCATGTAAAACTATTTTTTTTTTGTTAGTGATGCTTTATAAATGGGGGTAAGGCTAGCCGACATTCACCTCTCCCAGACCCGTAAAGCGGGAGCCTTGTGCACTGGGTACGACCTTTAGTGATGCTTTAAAAAAGTCAAATCAAATTTCCAAAATGCTTATGCGATGAAATAAGTTTAGGAAGGTTCCCTCAGCTTTTACCAAATCACAATTTGCATACGGCACCCAATTCACGAAATTTTGTATATCACTCTGTTTCAATAATGCACGCATGTAGATCAACTTATATTTTCTTTGACAGCAAACAGAAGTGAATTTTCTAAAATTTCCCCAAACCATATGCCATCAAGCATAATATCATCTCTGCATTACAGGTTGTATATGTAAGAACAATAATTTTTCTAATCTGCACGAAATCTCAGATGATTAAGAATTTCTCACATCCTGAGGTGAGAGACTCAGAATTTTCTTCTGAATCACAAAAAGCTTAATTTTCATATTATAGAGGATATAAAATATATAAGAGCAATACAAGGTTCAAAGACATTGAAGGCAAGCATCAACTTACTATGTCATCCAATGTGATAGATGCATTGTAGGTACGGAACACTTTTGCTGTAAGGCCATCCATCACATTCTTTAGATGAGCATTCAATCTACTGGTATCCAACATGTCAAAGAGATCATCACTGCCACGTTTCCCTGAAGCAAATTGAAAAAGAAAGTTGAGCGCATTGACGGGCTTCAAACAGCTAAAAAAAAAAAAACAAATGCAATAACAAAATTAGAAAGCCACCTACTCACCAGACTGGAACTGTATAATTGCCTTGTAAACAGGAGTCTCAACTTCAACAGTATTTTCATATCTGATTGAGTCTTTACCAAGGAAGTTAAACTGAAATTATAAAAAAAGATTGACCGGTGATTTACTAGTGGTAAATACACTGAAAACTACCATACAATGATTTTAAATTTCTAAATAAGCATTGCCATTACCTCCAACGAGTTAGGGGGAATTGCTTTTACATTCTCTACTTTTAAAGTGCAGCAACCAACAGTATCCGCTTCATCATCATCCTGTAGGAGAACGACCATTAAAATTCAAGCATACAAAAATTCTGTCCACTTCTTTGTGGACAATTGGTTTGAAACTATGATTCTCATGCTTGCTCTAACTAAAGAGATCCTATTACTGTACATATCACTCTGTTAATACCGAAATGTAAATGTCCATGCCCTCGCTAATGTTTGCTCACTTGTCCGTGTAAACAACCTTGTTCAGTAACAACGGCATAACAAAGTAAGGCCAAAAGCTTCTATGTACAGCTGAAGTAAGTTCACACACTATACCTTCTCATTACCCGCCCTGAGAGCAAGTTTATCAATGAGATAGGTAGCAACTGCTATCTGCCGCTTAGTTACATCTTTACTAGTAAAATCCTTGGTGTATGAAGCCCTGATTTTTCCTATATGGTCCTGCACTCAAAATTAGCAGGGTTTCGTCAATTCGATGACAAGCATTTACTCTGTTATCCAAAAATAAAATAAACTACTAAAAGCTCAAGGGCATATCTCCATCTAAGCACCTTCAATCTCCGTGCTTTTTCGTATTTCTGCATGTCACTTAAACCCTTCAAGTTACTACTAGGTGCCAGAAACACGTATTTGAATTCCCTTGGATTAATTGGATCGTTCCAGAAAGCTAACCATGTGACCGTATTGTCATGCCTTACTTCTTTCCAGCTGTAACACGTGTTAATTTAAATAAAAATTGGTTAATGGAAAGCACCCAAAAAAATTATAGTTAGAAAACATCATCCTTTTGAACATCTGAAATTGGAGATCATGAAGGACAAACCTTTCACCAGGGATGGGACACTCTGGAATTGGGGCATTCTTTCCTATATTAATTGTAACATCACTTGGACAAATCCGTCTTTTCAGCTTTCCCGACTGATACCACACACAGCAAGCATTAACAGCAACATATGCAAAGAAATTTCAAAAATCAGTGTAAACAATTGAACAGATAGCCACTACATATCAAACTATCTTGTCGTGGACAACTCTGAAATACGTATCACAAAGAAAATAATATCAAACCTTTGGATGCTCTCCACGACCTCGGAATAACCCAGGTGGTTCAACTCTGAAGTTTCCAACCTGTATTAATATTGCAACCACACGAATCACTCAGGTAAACTTTTTGTGTAATGATAAAAGGCAAAGAATAGAGATATGCTACTCTCTTCTAATTACAATGACACATCATATCTACCATATTCACAACCATCAGAAGGGAACCATATATTTTGTAGCTATAATACAGATGGTTTAACCAGATTGAAACCTAGGTTACAGGGGAAAAACAAGCAATGCTAGAGATAACCTTTTCTTGGTTACCATCAACGCGAGCCCACATATACTTCTCCTCTTGTTTTAGTTTCTCCTCCTTCAAGGCCTTCTTCTCCTGCATCAACAGAAATGCCTTAACAAGTTTGAAAAAGGAGGCATAGGGAAAATCTTCTGCAGAGCACATAACATAAGATGACCTATGAATTTTTACTTAAATATACGAACCATTGACATTATATATGAAGCTGTGGTTGACAATTGATGTACAATATAAAGGATGGTCAAGTGATACTTAAAGAATCTTTCATATGGAAACCACTGAGTATCAGGAAAGGAAAGCACTGGTAATTCTCGTTATCTCATCTTGACTTATCATAATATTGTGGCTCTTTATGACAACAGACTTTAAGCCCATCGCAAACATGCTTGGAAAAGAAGCAATTGAACAAAGACTGTCAATCCTATCTTGTGAAATGTGATATAGATTATCATATCATCTATCAATAAACATGTAACTAGTTAATTTACATGGGGTTGAAAATCCCTACTGCTACTTAAAAATTCCTTGACAGCATCTTTATTAAGGAAGCTTTCAGGAAGCGGCTGGGAGTTTTAACTCCATGGCATGCCTTGTCTCGTCCTCATCTACAAGTCCTAACATGCCAGAACTATATTGTTAATTAAAACAAAAACCGAGTGCTGAATACAGCTGTGAAGTCTGTCAAAACAACTGACCCTCAGCTCCACATTGTTGCTTATTACAAAAACTAGCTCCGACATGTTGAAAAATAAATCCAACAGTAAAACCAATAAAAGAATACAAAATAATGTTTTCGTTTGTAATAAACTCAAAAGGTTAACTTTATGTAATTAAACTATAGAGTCACCAACTTACTTCTGTACTCATTTGTTTCTTCTTTTCCTTTTCATTCTGATACCAGTCATATATTGGGGTAAAATCACAAGCATCCAATTTCTGAATTACATGGTTCTTCCCAAGCAACTTATGCCAATCAGCCCAGAAATTTTTTCTGAAAGTTTCTTTTTGCACATAATCTGTATCTTTCATCACTGCATACATTGTTGCAACCTGCACTTATAAACTTCTAAGTGTAAGTATAGTCACTTAACAAAACTATGAGGAAAGTAATCTAAATTAAAAAGAACACTTAATTCATTAAGATTGTGGAATATTCGAAGCAGACCTCCTCTTGTTCAGGAGTCAAGGTGACTGGCTTCCCATTATAAAGCATCTTTATCCCATGAGGCTTGTATGGAGGTGGGAAAATGACACCATTGTGTTCTAAAGTTGTCCATTTTGTCTGCCCATCATTAGAGCTCGGTGGCTTCGTGGTCGATTTAGAATACTTTGTAAATTTTGATGCCTTTTGGCTCTTCTTGATCGTTTTCTTGATTGAGAATGAACCAACTTTGGTTACGGTTTGCTTTGTCAGAGATGATTTACTATCCGATGCAACTTTCTTACTCCTCTGGGAAATTGGAATGAAGTCATCATCATCATCTTCTTCCTTTGGTTCTTGTTTGGCCGCTACCGGCTTATTCTTTACAGATGTAGAAGAATCTGAAACTTTTAGCCTTTTAGCTGATGAGTTCTCAGAAGGATTGGCCTTATCCAGAGGCCTCTTACTAGAGACCACAGATGGAGCTTTGCCTTTATCTGTTGTGCTGGAACCGTTCTTCTGAACTTTTGAAACAACGGGCTTCCTTTCTTTAGAATCATAAGGGTGACTGCCTGATGTTCCCACCTTGGACTTTGGTGCAATCCTTGATGATAAAGGTTTATCATCATCTGAATCTTCAGAAGGTTTCACTTTCCCCAGTCTGGCACCTATCGGTTTTTCATCTTCAGAATCACTATTTCCTTGAGCAGGATGCTCAATAGAATTAATTTCCTTCTTAATTGTGGTAGACTTATTCTGTTCTGATAACCGTTTAGAATGACCATCTAATGTAGTCAACGGTGGTGATTTGGGTACTGGTGATGCCCTAGATGAAGTTGAAGCTTTTGAATTTGACACTGCTGATGCCCCAGCAGATGAAGTTGAAGCTTTTGGGCTTGCTAGCGGAGATTTTACTGGTGGTGATTTGGTTGATGGAACCATCTTACCTTTTTGAACACTCGAGTTTAGACCATTTGAAGAACGGTGTTCAGATACCTGCTTCCCTGGTTGTCCAACTTGCCTCTGAGCTGGTATTTTCTTTGCTTCGGCGTTTAATTGATTGGGTTTAGATTTCGTGCTGCACCGTTTGAAAACTAAAGGTTCATCATCCTCGTCTTCATATACATTCGGTTTAGTAGAAGTCTGAACAGCCATTATCCAACAATGTACTCTGTTGGCATGTAAATCACCTAAATTTGTGCAAAACATAACTTATCTTTCAAGATGGGCACAATACCCCAACAATTAAATCGAAACCCCAAATCTGAGGCTAAATCATTATCTACCGACAACGAAAGAAATATTCTCATTGTAATGATCAAATCCAATTAATGATGACACCAGAACATAAACTAGTCATGATGATATTTTCAGATTCTCTGCTACTTGAATTTGTTTCACTAATGATATTCCAGTTAAAACTTCAGCATTTAATCAATTACCCAGAAATTTAAAGTGATAAATACTACAAAATAAATACAAAATACACAGCCAAGAAACTGAAAAAAACTTAGCTGACCTAATTCCTATAGTTCTAGGGCAGCCTAAACAATGAAGAAAAGGGGGAAAAAACCCTAAAAAAAAATTATAACTTGCCAAGAAATGAATTACGAAGTGAAGAAATATTGGAGGGAATCTAATAGAACAAACCCTAAACATACAATCACCATGATCGTAAGAGGAATCAGAGAGGATATTCATATGCATATGATGACATGCAGAGAAATCAAACCCTAATGGGGCAAAAATCAATAGAAAGAGACTAAGGCGTACTTGTTCGTCAAAGAATAATTGGGTTTGCAGCTTCTGATCTCTTAGTTGAGCTGATTGGGGGATTGATATGTGGGAAAAGATGGCCACCGCAGTCACCGTTTTGGGTTAGAGAGAGAGAGAGAGAGAGAGAGCTTCAGTTTGTGATATCTGATTTCTGGAATGTAGGTGAAGGAAAATTGGTTTCGGCTTTGGGCCTCAGGGGGCAGGCTTTTACAGAGGTGTGGAAAAACAGATAATTGAAAAACTGGCCCCAATTTTTCTTCTTCTTTGGATTTTGGCCCCTTGGTGCCACGTCGTCGTCGGGCTTTATCCATTCTCTAACATCTGAGGGCCTGTTTGGTTCGCGGATCAGAGTTATCCATAAGGCTTGTTTGGTTTGTAGATTAGACTTCTTTATTTCCTCGTTTGGTGTAATTCTTATTGGAAAAGTAATATGTGGTACAAGAGTAAATTTGAGTAGGTGAATTTCGGCGCTTGCCACGTTGTCGAGCTTTATTCATTCTCAAAAGTTCGACACATAAAGTGTTAGGGTTTGTTTGGTTGGTGGTTTAGAGTCATCAATTCCCTTATTTGGTATAATTCATATATATTGAGAAGTAACACTTGATACATTAGTATGAAATGCAACGTCTTAGGGTTCATTTGGTTCATGAATTAGGGTCACTCATTCCCATATTTACCAATCATTATTAGGAAAGAAATATTTGGCGCATCGCAGCGTCTTAATGGGAAGGTAACATGAAAATTGTATTTTCTCGGATTGTAATTTTGTATCCATTTATGGGAGATGTTGCCTTGTCACCAATGCATGCACCGACAACGAACATGATTTTCTTTAATGAAATGAAATATTCACATTTTATTGATTGGAAATGCTGAATATAACCATAAGATGTGAGCATTATGAAACATTTTAGGCTCTAGGAACATGTTTATTTACTTGAAATGTGAAATTTCTTGCTTTTCATGTGTTTATTTAGGGTAGTGAAATTATTCTTGTTCCCAAAACTGATACATTGTAAATAATTATTCAACTTAATTAATGTTCGAAAGGAAAAATCCCGCTTTTGAGTAGGAAAAAAGACACATAAAAACCAAATAGAAAATAGAGAGTATGTTGTGTGTAGAAAGAGATTGTATAGGTTCAAATAAAGTTTTTCGATAAATAATATAAAATATGTTGGTGCACAAAACTGGAGGGGTCTTGGAACAATGTAAATCTGATCGTGAATCTGTAAGAAAGTAAAGAACACAAGATGTATCGTGGTTCACCCTAATGTTTGGGCTACGTCCACACTGATGTTGATATTGTTTCACTCTGAATGGTGAATATACAAGAAGGCTAGAGGCAGTGTGCTCTCTAGCCTATTTTCTGTGTGCTCTCTTCCCATGGCCTCAATCTTGACCTCCCCTAATGAGGAGAGTGAGGAGTCCTTTTATAGAATAATGGTTCCTCACTTATTACATATTTACCCCTTCATTTATTACATAATTACATTTGAGTCCCCTGAGTATTTATACGAGGTCTAAATACGGAGGTCCTAAGTATGGTACAACCAAAATAATTAAGCTTGGTTGTAGTGATGGCAGCGGGGCAGGCATGATTAGGGGGTGCCATCTCTATCCCCACATCCATCAATTATTTTTAACTCATAACCGCATCTATAACCATTCTTTTAAAGGAAAACTAATGAAAAGTCCAAAAAAACTTCTTTTTTAACGGAAAAACCCTTTTTAAAGGTATAGTGAATAGTGTCAGTTAAAGGTAAAAATGTGGTTTTTCGTTAAAAATGAATAGTACCAGAAGTGTTTTGTTAAAACTCCCTTCTTTTAAACGGTAATTTCACATCCTCACCTCCATAAGGGATGATCCTCCAAATTCGCACCCACCAACCTGACTGTCATGAAAAATTTATCTCTACAATTTGATTATGCAAGACAAGCTAATTAGTAATCAACTAGTAATAACAAGGAAATAAGAAACACTATAAGACAAATAAAGAGGACTCCCAAACCCGTCCCATAGTAGATTATTGTCCTCCATGACCACCCCATTAGGGTTGAGTATCCGCAGATACCTAAACGCATAGGGCATTTTGTCATCCTTACTTGGTTGAGTCATGAAACCTAAACCCTCGTTTTGGAGTTAGCCCATATATGGGCATTTAAGTATTTACCTAAATTGTAACCATTCAATGTACATTTTGATAAAATTTATAAGCCCATTCAGGTCTGCCCCTATTTCGAAAGAATAGCCTAATCTGATACAACGACAGATATTCAAAGAGACGGGTCATTAGACTGAGGCATTTTGTGATAAAATTCAACACCTAGCAATAAGTGGTTAAGTTGGCAAAATGTCGATGTGGTTAAGAGTGGGCTAGTGATCCTTCTCTCTGAATATCTGACACATTTGGTTTGGCTTTTTAGCCAAAATGGTCTCTGAGATTTATATAACTCCTTACTTTGGTCCCTGAGATTTGAAATCAATATAAGTGATCCTTGAGTTTGTCCACTATCAATCATTTTGGTCATTTGTTGAAAAATCTTCATTAAATAAGGATAAAATAACAAAAATACCCTCAATTTTTGTCATTTGGTCCTTATTTACATTAAGTTTTCAAGGAATGACCAAAAAGATTGATGGCGGACAAATTCAGGGACCACTTCTATTGATTTCAAATCTCATGGACCAAAGTAATGAGTTATGCAAATCTTAAGGATCATTTTGGCTAAAAAGCCTTTTGGTTTTAGTTTTGTTAGTTTTACCCTTGTTATTTACTTTCATTATCAAGTTTGGTAAAATGTTCAATTCCAATCAAGTTAACTCAATGTTCACACGTCAGTTAGTACTACGGTCGAATGATATTTTTTTTTCACTTATAAGTGTGGAGTATTAGATTCGAATCTTGTGAATGGCAAGTTTGAAATCAACTTATTCCTTCACTTATTACTATAAATATATCATTGTATAAGAAAACAAAACTCGACCTTCACGTGTCTCACGCATGTGTAGAAATGTTATAGTCTTTTGTGTGTCCAATCTCACGTGACGTTGAACATACGTGGCTTGTTCTCACATTCCTAATTCAACATTAAACTCTTAGTTTGATAAATTGAGCATCCGACGCAAAATTAATTTATCATAAGCGCATCTGGTAAAATAGACCTTAGCAGTAGTAACCCATCTGATCAAGAAAAAGGTAAAAAAAAGTTGTAGCCCATAAGGCCCCAATAGAATGGCTAGTTAAGTAAAAGTAGCGCACATATTATTATAATGGTTAATTTTTGGGTAGCAAATTAAGAATGCTTATGGTGTCACATCATAACGCATGTTTTACTCATGATTGCATTTTTACACATCATCCTCAAGTGATAGTAATATTCATCTACATTTATCATCGTTTGATGAGTTTAATTTTGAAATCTATGTCTATCTATTATACAAATCTCAAAATTTAAATTCATCCGACAATGATTAATAGGGGCTGAGCATCACCATGACTAAAGGGTGGTGAGAAAAAAATATTTCCTTTACGTACTATTATTTCGCCCATGTTATAACATATGGACTAGTTATAGTAAGCAATGGTATTATGGTGCGTTTGTTGCACCAGACTATGTCGGACTGGACTAGCTTCAGGGATTAAGTTGGACTGGCTTAGATTAGACTAAAGCAGACTAACTTAGTGAAGCGTTTGGTGCAGTATTGGATTAAAAAACATAATAATTAATATATTATAATATTTAATATATATATCTAATAATATTTTATTATGAATTCAACCTTTTTATTTTCTTCTTAAAATTCTGAACACTCTTCTACCTTTCTCTAGAGAGTACTTTCTTCCTCTTCAGTTCTGTCGCCATTATTTCCCTTCCTCCCCTCTTTTTTCCTGCGAAACGCTTCAAAGTTCATATCCATTTTTCCTGCAAAACACTTCAAAATAATTTTTTCTGCAAAATCGTCCCCAAAGCAACTCTCTCCTCCCTCACCGTCTCTCCATCTCTTTTTGTCCCCAAAGTTACTCCTCTGGGAAAAAGAAAAATTGTTTGGGAATTTTCTATTGAGATTGTTATTGTTATTGTCTTGCTTTTTTTTCTTTTTTTTTTTCAATTTTTGGTTGCTGGTTTTTGAAATTTAGGTTGTGGGTGGCGTTGGGTTTCGGATCCAGGCATGGGTGGGCAAACAGAGTTGCCCAGAAGCATGTTTGTAGACTTGCAATGCATACATCGTACGCAGTTTTGGAAACAGGACTAGCAATCCCATGGTTTTTAGGGGATTCGCTAAGATTGGCTAATCCCATGGTTAGTCAAGGCGAGTGAATGTTAGTGCCATTAAAAAAAGTCCCAACAGGTAACAAACAAGGGATTGGACTAACCTTTAGTCCAGTCTAGTCCAGTGAGAGTTAGCGAGGGCAAACAAACGTCCCATTATAATACAGGCGTAATTAAAGTTCATAGTGACGAGTCCAAATTATACTATATATTTTACCCTAATCTTAGTATTAATTTGTTGGTTATTTTGTGAGATTTTGATACTTTGGATTATATTTTCAATGTAGAATATTCGACTTCCTCTTGAGTAAAAAGTGATCAAACAAATTTTGGAATGATTCCAATTGGAGGATGTTCGTGAGCCTTTCAAGATGATTATATCAAAGTTTCAGATTTTTGTACCAAGTTGTTTGACTGTGGCTAAGAAAAGAAGGCCAGTGCGCAGCTTTCCCAGATTGATGTTTCTAGACGTTTTGGGTATTTTTGGAGGTCAATATGACATATTTTGAGGAAAATTCATCTTGAGGATTTGTTTTGGATGACTTAAGCTTTCAAAGGAGACCTTTTGAGGTCAAATTGGAGTTAATCTGGTCAGTCAAAAGTCTGATTTTCTCTGCAGTCTGAATTTCAGTTCAAATAGGAAATCTTTTATTTCTTAGTTATCTTATTCTATTATGTTTCCTAGTTTTTAGATGACCTTTTCTAGGTAGGATTTTATTTTGTAGTAGTATAAATAAGGCTTTTTAGCCATTAGGGGAACACATGCATTATTTTGGAGAATTTCAAACTTTTTACCTACAGGGTGTTTTCTATTCATGTTCTTAATAATCTTTTCTTTTATGGTTGTTCGTAACTAATTTCCGTTTGCTAGGGCGATGCCTTGAGCCTTAGCATGAATATGTAGTCTTTATTTAATTGCTTACGATGTTATGCATGCATACTTTAAATTATTAATCATTGTATTTAAACTGTCTCTATATCTTAATGCTTAGCTACCGTTATGATGTTTAGATAAATAATCGGATGCAATTCGGTCAGAATGCCACCAGAGGATTGAGTATTGCTTCTTATGATTGATAGTTGTAAGTTCACCTAAGGTGAATGCCACGTCTTAGGCGTTGCATGATTTTTCAAAGGGTTTTCACAAATTGTAATTAGTCATGGATGTTTATATTTGATCTGAATGCCACAGACGTATTACATGTTTGATATATGTTCTAACTTGAATGCCATAAGTAGAATATACATTAGGAAAACCTAACCTTCAGAGTTGCATAGGTAATTCATAAGTAATTAGTAAATATACATATGATTGTTAAGCTCAAAACCTTTTCTTTTGATCTAATTTCTTTTTAATTGGTTACTAGTTGTTTTTCCTAGATTACTTTTATTAAATTCGTTTTTATTATGTTTAAATTCAAAAACAACCATTTCTGATCATTGTTTTCAAATAATTAACAAAGATTTTGGTTTTGCATAAATTGTTTTAAATAATCCATGTGGAAACAACCTTACTTGAGCTGTTTATATTACAACTACTTGTTCTCTTGCAAGTATTTTTAAGTGTTTTTATCCCTACTTTTGCATATGGTAAAAATCCTATCACATAGCTTGCATTCAAGTTGTTACTTGTTTTTCTTGTACAAGCAATAGTGTTAGGAGGGGGAGTGGGGCCAATTGAATCTAGGTTATCAAGTACATAAATAAATTCTCTTAATCACGCAAGTTACAAATTTTCATTGTAAGCATTTTTAGTTGGGTAATTTTATTCTTACTATATTTTTCATACTACATTTATAACATTTCTCTAATAGAGGATGTCCCATCAGTACATTTGAGTTTCATCTCTATTAAAGAGATAACACAAATATAGTGTTAAAAAATGATAAGATGATATCAGAGAGATTTGCAGCCATTGTGGAAAATTTCGTTTTCCCCACGATTAGAGTTGTTTTTAGTTTTGCTGATCTCTCACTCCAAAATATATGCATGGAGTTTACAAGTCGAAACCTAATTTTCCTTGCAATATCAGATTGTTCAAGACTAGTAGATATATATGTCATGGTTGTTCAACATTTTTCATTGGTAATAGATATATATACACACATCACTCCACGGTGTCCACATGAGTGGGCAAGAACGCTAAAGTCATCTAAGTGCAGGTAAGTGATCGTCATCGTCAGTTATATATTCTTGTGAGTTATGTTTTCATGTGCACTACCAACTAACAGTTATTCACGAACAAACTAGCAAAAGACTCACGTACGTAAGACTAATATTTGTAGCATAACTCAATCTTCTAGTCAACTAACACTGCCAATTTTTTTGAATTGTTCTTCATTTCTACAGTTGATTAGAGAGCTGATGAAAGATCATTTGCATGACCTAATAACCAAGTAACTAGTCAAATGAAGGGCATAATTGGCATGCGAACTATTAGTATTATATTGATTTATATCTTTGACACGCTTGATTATATATACAACATAATTTAATTGAGTTGTGCATAACTAGAATGCGTGCTCTTGATATTATATTGGTTTATATTTTTGACACGCTTGATTATGTATTTATCAGTGTTCTAACAAGCGGTTTATGCGCTAATTGTCTGTCAACCGCTGCAATTTGCCTATAATCGGATCCAAAAACGGATAGCTAATTAGACGGTAGTTGGGCGGAGTTAGCGGGATTAAGTGGCGCTAGACGGGGATAGGCGGAGTTGTGTGGGGGTAGGCGGGTTTATGTGGAAATCGAAATCTGCTTAAAAAAAAAAAAGAAGAGTTGCAGAGCAGCAGCAACTTGCTGAAGAAGACAAAGCCTTCTTCTTCTTTAAGTTTCCCTTACCTAAACGACGTCGTTTGCAAAAGATGTCGATTAATTTTGCTAACTTTTCATTTGTATACCTTTGGTTTTCTAAACTGATTGTATAGAGTCCAGACCCTACCATTTTATTCTTTTTCTAATCTTTCTAAACCCACCTTTCTTTTGTCATTTGATCACCCATTTTCCCTTCTTTTTTTCTTCATGACCTCAACTTTCTTTTTGTCGTTTATTTATCCATTTATCTTTTTATAAAAATTGTTTATTTATCCTTGTAACTTTTATTTTCCTTCTTTCTTCTGTTTTCTATTTTAAGACTCCACCATATTTACTTTAAATTAAACTCTCACATTATATAAATACTAGGTTAAACTTTCACTCAAGTGACTGTAAGAGTCGTCCACGGCCGTGTGGTTTATTCTTTATTCAATTTAAAAGAGATTTTGAATTCAAATCTCGCATACTACTATCTCTGACTGTTGGATTAAGAAAAAAAAAAAGTCCAACGTCAAATTCCACTTGCTAAATTATCCAACATGACATATCCTAATGGAGACCAAATCGACTTTTGACCACAAAATCCCATGTATGGACCCAAATCGTATTTAGGGTTATACGCTCCACATAGACACAGGACAGAAATCCCCCAGCCTCCTCCCCACCCCCAAAACCCCCCAACACACACACACATATATATATATATATTGAATCATGGCGTGCTACGCGCGACTTATACGTTTTAAATGTATATATATGTGTAAATTGACAAAAGTAAAGTCAAATATTTGAAGCTAAGCCCATCCCTCCCCCTTAGTGTAGATAATATCGTTTGTTAGAAGAAGAAAAAACACAATTATTTGACAATTAATTTAATCTCATTATTATAACGTGTTTAAAAATAGAAAAAAAATATTTAATAAACAATTGATTGAATCACATTAATGCTAGCCTATTGTGAGGCTAAACTCACCCTTCACCCTTAGTGTAAATAATATTGTTTGTTAAAAAAAAATCATTTGACAACTAATTTAATCAGATTATTATCTGAGTGCAAAAGACCCTTTTTTTTATAACCGGCATTACACATCTCTTAAAATGTTTTGAAAGTGTTTTAAAATAGAGAAATTGAATCACATTATTACTAGTCTATTGTGAGGTACTAATTTAAAAAAAAAAACAGCACAAAAAAACTAATTAAAATGACTAAGACATTTTTTGACTCACGGTGTGCTACGCACGACTTACATGTTTTAAATGTATTTATATGCGTAAATTGACAAAAGAAAAGTCAAATATTTGAAGTAAATGAATAATCTTAGATCATGCTAGAAGAAACTCCTCATAAACCAATTAAGGTAACGGAATTCATATAATAAAATCGATCTCTATAGAATTTACATTAAGAATTGAGTAAATAATATTTAATAAACAATTGATTGAATCACATTACTGCTAGCCCATTGTGAGGCTAAGACCACCTTCTCCCCCTTAAACAATCATTTGACAACTAATTTAATCACATTATTAGTGAAAAACCTTTTTTATAACCGGCATTACACGCCTCTTAAGATACTTTGAACGTGCTTAAAAATAGAGAAAATAATATTTTATAAACTAATATTGAATCACATTATTGCTAGCCTATTATGAGACTAAGCCTATCCCTTCCCCTTTAGTGTAGATAATATCGTTTGTTAAAAAAAAAAACAATCATTTGACAACTAATTTAATGTAATTTAATCACATTATTTGCCGCGTGCGAAAGACCTTTTTTATAACTGACATTACACGACTCTTAAGATGTTTTGAATGTTTTTAAAAATAGAGAAAATAATATTTAATAAACAACTAATTGAATCACATTATTGCTAGTCTATTGTGAGTCTAAGTCCACTCCATCCCCTTAGTGTAGATAATATCGTTTGTTTAAAAATAACAATCATTTGACAACTAATTTAATTACATTATTATCCGTGTGCGAATACTTTTTTTTATAACTGGCATTACATGCCTCTTAAGATGTTTTGAATGTGTTTAAAATACAGAAAATAATATTTAATAAACAACTGATTGAATCACATTATTGCTAGCCTATTGTGAGGCTAAACCCACCCTCATCCCCTTAGTGTAGATAATATTGTTTGTTAAAAAAAAATCATTTGACAACTAATTTAATCACATTTTATCCGCGTGCGAATGACCTTTTTTATAATTGGCGTTACATGCCTCTTAAGATGTTTCGAACGTGTTTAAAAATAGAGAAATTGAATCACATTATTGCTAGCCTATTGTGAGATACTAATTAAAAAAAACACAAAAAATATTAATTATTAAAAAAGTACTGTTAAAATGACGAAAATGCCTCTGCCTTATTTGATGCGTTATTTTGGGATGCCTTTGAAGTTTTTTGTCTTGGGGGCATTTTTGTCCAAATTTTTTTTGTTGAAGCTTGGTGAAACCATAATCACTATTCACTTTTCCATTGGCTTTATATGTAGAAGACTGTGTTATTTCCTTAAATATATATATATAAGTATTATTTGATGTTTATTTATATAATATATAGTAAAATTTAATTAAATCCGCCTTGTCCGCGTAGACGCTAGGCCCTAGTCTGCCGCCCGACTAGCGCCTAACATTTTTTAGAACCTTGGTACTTATCAGTTTACACTTATCACATTTTTCATATCACGTTTGTACTATTTCTCTAATAGAGGTATGACCAGCCAACATATCTTAATCTCATCGTTATTAGAGAGGTGATACAAATGTGGTATAAAAAATATGGTAAAAATAACATTTTTGATTTAATGGAGTCACGTAAAACAAACGATTTGAACCCATGCATTAGAATCCAAATATTAATTGTTGGGTAAGTTTGGGAGACTAGTTTTTTTAGACCAAATTTTGTAAACTATATTGACACACCCCGACCCGGAATGTCCACTTGAACTTCGAATCAAGTTGTGATGGCCTACACCTGGAATGTGACGAAGCCATAAAGTGTAGTGATATGGAAAATGTGAATAAATTTAAACCTAAATGTGCTTAAATATAAGAGTGTGCTGGTGAGCGGGAATGAACTTATTTTACACGTGATGATAGTGAAGTACAGTAAGGTAGGATAAGGATTATACCATCATAGGTAGCCACCTATACTGGGATTTGCCAAGAATCCTCGTCGATACAAAAGCTCAGCTACTAAAACCTAAGGGGGCGAAGGGCCTGAAAATAAAGTTTTATAAAAAAACATTTCTGAAAACATTGTAACTCATCCCCGTAACATAAGTATAGTTTCCAAAATATACTTACTACGTATAGTATAAAAATACTTACTACGTATAGTATAAAAATACTTACTGTAGCCTGCAAAATCTCAAGAATTCATTACGGCAAAATATCTTGTAACTAAGGGCAGGACATCCAAAATCACAAAATCTCAACAGTAATATAAGTAAAATCATGTGCTTATCAATCTATACTAGCACACAAGTCGAAGTCGCCTAATGCGACTTGTACAACTGAACTAATGTTCATCAATCTATGTTAGCACACGAGTCGGAGTCGCCTAATGCGACCTGTACGATAAGACTGGGTGAAATCATAATATATGCTTTAGTGCTACAATCCTGTGAAGACTGGAGCTATTCGAAATCACTACGAGTCAGAGTTTTTCACCAAACTTCAACTAAATTTCTTCTGATTTTGGGTGGAAATGGTAGAAGGGAGGTTGTGGAAGATGTTACAGGTGGTGGAGTGACATGGTTCGCCAGAAACACTGACGAAAACCGTCAAAGAAGATGAGCAAAACCAGGTCGGGTCGGCAAAGAGAAACGACCCGTAAATCCTGTGCCATCTATCTCCCTCCTTTCCATTCCTTTCTTTTGTTTTTGATTCGCCAGCCTTCTCTATCTCCTCTCCCGATTCGGCCAACATCATCTTCTTTCTCTCATCCGATTGGACAACAGCCCCCTCATTCCTCTTCTTTCTCCCTTATTTCCTCTGTCCGTTCTTCTTCTTTCCCTCATTTTTCTATCAACTAATATTAAAATAATAATATAATAATTATGAGAAATATATAAAATAATAAATAGTAATCTTTATAAAGTACTTTTTGGATTTGTAGTTCCATAAAATTTTAACCGTAACTCCGATTTCGAATCCGTTTGCTCCTACGTGTTCGTATCGTTGAGTACTTCAAAAATACGCTAAAAAAATATTTTGTACGTCTCACTATACATTGGTCAACGAAAGTCAATATCCTCACCTCTATGGCATTTTCGTAAATTCACATTTTTAAAATTTATAAAATCATAGAATTAGGGACGGGTTGTCACAATCTACCCATCTTAAAAAAATTTCGTCCCCAAAATTTGAAATCATTTGCTATACAAAATAGTGAAAAACCGCAGAAAAATAAATATGTAGAGAAGATATCAAGTTAGAGCGGTTGCATAAAAGAAAATGTCATTCTGTCGCGATCGAAGTGCAGTGATTCCTCTTTCATGCCCTTAAACTCATACTTTCCTTCTCTTTCATTACAATACCAAAATACAATACTTTTATAAAAAAAATATAAGGTAAAAAATAGATATAAAAAACATAACGTCAAAATACGTATGTAGTGAAGTAAAGTTAAAATAATTCTACTGAAATAAAAAACCGAACGTAGAAAGATTTCACCTACGCACTTGTAGTGTAACGTACTCCGATAATAAGCGTGTAGTATCTTTGGGTCAAGCCCAAACAATAAATAACTAATTAAATAATCAAATAAAAATGCTAACGTAAAATGACCTACTTGTCTACTTGCTTAACAACACAACGAATAAGTTATTGATATTACAGTCTGCAGCCTGTAATACCGACAACTCACTATTGTCTTGATAAGCAAGTAATAAATTCCCTAGGGTGCAATATTACCATCATGCCCCCCCATTGGGAAATACACATACATCGTCTAAACAAAGCCTCAATCGTGCTCATGCACTACCCTCACGGATAATATCAACAATATTAATAAATTTTCTATATCGTAATCTCGATCATTCAAATACATGTTCGCAAGACTCATCTGTCAAACATGTTCTGTGTGTGAAATTTCTATACCAAGGCTCAAACAATACCATAGCCAAATCAGAAATCTAACCGCAATTACACGTAAATCTAACAAAGGTAAGTGTCTACCATAACTGGCTAAAACTGTAAAACATTCAAAAGCAATATGTCCTCTAAAGTCCGGATAGTTCATTCAGACTAGTCGTTAATCTGAGAGTGAAACGTGGTATTAGACCAAAAACTTAGTATGCATGGCCTTCAAGAAGACTTCCCTAAACCTGAAAATGAAACACGTATCACTGTGAGGTATAGTAGTGACCTACACCCCATATAGCCAAACTTTGTAGCCTACAACGCCATAGTGAACAGATTCACATTGAATTTCTCTCGAATTTAGCAAAAAAGCTATGTAGAGAAGACTAAAAGAACACTCAAGAATCTGACGGTCAAAACAAGTCTATCAAATCTAAAATATAAGGTGACTGGGATTAATGCATAACATCTCGCTATCTCGGTAGTTTATGGGACATTCAATGACCAACGATTAAGATTCGTTTAGCAAAGTATTTGTTGGGTGATTGAGAAATTAATGATCACAACTAAAATTTCAAGGTCCGAGCAATTCTTTTAGACGGTTTGTCTGTTTCAAGAATAATACAAAGTGTAGTAGGGTAGACACGGACCCAAGATTCACTGGAATGCCTTCCAGCACCAAGAGGTAAATATGGAATCATAATCAGAGTAAATGTTGATCGGAATGTCAGAAAATCCGGTAAATTTAAGAATGAGAAATTTTGATAAGTGGTCCAAAATGTAATCATTCCGGACCAACGGAAGGTGAGCTGACTTGTCAAGTTGATAGATAATCACCGAAACATCATCATAACATCCATATGTACAAGATACCTCATACTGGGAGATTATGGTGATATTTCCCATTTTTTCAAATACAGTAAGTGATTATAACCACATGAACAATTTCTTGAGGATTCGTAGATAACGTCATATCAATACTCCTGAATCCCAACTAGAATGGAACAGGACAAGCTAAAGATGTTCAAGGGTAGATATGTCTTTTGTTATGGTAAATAATATTTATGTTTGCACAACCGGGATAATACACGATAGTGCAGTCATAGACATTGATTTGATTCTTCCATCATCATTACCAAAGATTTAGTTCCCTTCAAATGAAGATGTATTTGAGATTTCTAAGGTTGATAAAGATTTTGGAAACGCTTCTCCACAGAGAAGTGTCATCCGGTTTCCAAATGAAGATGATGCCAATTGACTCTAGGTCATGAATAAGATAGTTCATTTCGAACAGTTTTACATGTTGGGAAATATAAGCGATACTCTGAAATGCTGCCTTTACACAGCCAAAACATCCAAAGAAGACATCAGCATGGATTTCCAAAATGATCAAAGTCATCGAAGGGCGTAAAACAAAGGTGAAACAACAATTCAGTTGTCAGAAACTTTATTCATAGTTAACATCCCAAATTGAATTAACTTCCCTTGGTCGATAAGTGAGGAAAGACACTATAGCCGAAAAATCGCTAATAAATTATCGATAAAATTGACAAGACCAAGAATATCTTGGATTTCATAACACCTTGTGAGGATTCAACTTTCTTCTGCCATAACCTCTATGGAAATTGGCAAGGATGTCATCTACTAAGATCACGTCTCCTAAGAAAAGTACCAATTAAATCAAGGTTAACAGTTGAGCAATTTGGTATAAAGCTGACTCTCGGTGTTTAGAAAATTTAATCTCACTGCAGAGGTAGATGAGAAAATCATCCTTAAGACCACTATGAATTTGTCAGGCTATGGAGGAAAGCTCGGATTACAAAAGTTGGTCGAAGAGACCATCAATTCGAAGTAATGGTTTTTGTTGATGCACAAAATCAGTGGGGACTTTGGTACAACAGAAAGTATTAAGTTTGTGACCTTCGCTAAATTGCTCCGGTCACTAGTGTGGATAAGTATGTAAATGGATAGAGACAGGGAAGAAAACACAAGATGTACGTGGTTCACCCAGATTGGCTACGTCCATAGAGTAGAGGAGTTCTCATTAATTGTGAAGGGTTTACACAAGTACATAGGTTCAAGCTCCCCTTTAGTGAGTACTAGTGAATGATTTAGTACAAATGAAATTAGGAAATATTATGGGAGAATGATCTCCTTTTATAGAAGAGAGTTTCTAGCTTTGTTTTGACATTGACACGTGTCGTGTTGTGATTGGCTTCTGATGTTGACACGTGTTGTGTTATGATTGGCTTTTGATGTCGACACATGTCGCGCTGTGATTGGCCTCCTGGTTGGAGAGAAGCTCTTCTAGATGCTTGACGGTATAAAGTTGACCGGTGCTCAGTAGTTTCGGGATTGGTCAAGTATGGTACAAACAGTGCTCCCCTAAGTTCTCGAGTGAGGGAAACTCCTTGGTTGGGGACTTGCAAGATCTAAGTCGTTAAGTAATCACGAAACTTATAAGTACCGAAGTGTGGTATCATCCTCACTTACCTTATCTGTCTCATAGGTATATGTGGCATCTTCTCTGGAAGTACTTTTCCTCCATCCAGGGATGGTATTTTTAACTGGTGGAGATGCACAAGGTAATGTATCAATTTGACTTGAAGCTTACTTAGTTTTAGGCTTGGTCAAGCCCGAAACAAACCATGTAGTAGGAGTCCCCCAAGTCGCTGAGCTAAGAGATTTTCCGAAAAAGGTGACAGACAAGGTAAGCAATTAGAGTTCCAAGCAATCAGTCTCAGATCAGAAGTTTGATTTCGAGTTCCGGCTGATTGTTCTCATTCTCCCTATCTTGCAGGCAGCAAGAAGGATAAAGAGAAGAAAAAAGAGAAAAGATGATATGAGATACTTTTGCTTTTGAAGAAGTAACTTTCCACAGACTTATTCTTGAACTGGGCTGGAGGGTTTTCAGGTTTCCTCCAGAGTATGAGGCCGACTCAAGAATTTGAGGGTCAAAACAAGTCCATCAAATCTAGAGTACGTTCGACCCTGATGATATGTGATACTTTTGCTGTTGACAATGTAGTGGATGTATCGGCACGTGTTCTGTTACGCTTGTCTCCACATGCTTCCTTGTATTCTTCTCACTTGCCCTATCTGTTCCTCAGGCATATGTGGTATCTTCTTTGGAAGCATAAGATGTTGAAGATGAGTACTTGAGAGCAACGTTAGGTAAGTAATCAGGCAAAGGGTTCTAGGCAGTCAGTTTCTGACTGGAAGCTTGATTCCAAGTGCTGACTGATTGCTCTCTTTCTCCTTGTCTTGCAGGTAAGAACAAGGCCAAAGGAAAAGACAGGGAAAAAGCATGATATGAGATACTCTTGCTTTTAACTCTGATTATATGAGATATTCTTGTTCTGGTGTGGCTTGTTTGCAGAGGTATTGTCGGGGGGAAAAGAAGTTGGGTATTTCGAGAGACTCTACTGAGAGTGCCCTTTCGGATGTGAAGAAAAGTTGAGCATTTTTTATTTATTTACAGGTCTGCCTGGTTGTGGATGATGAAGGTCGACATATATAGGAGTTTTTCTAACAACAAGTAGTAGTGCTATTCCTTTACCCTTCTTGGTCATATCAATGTAATGGGAGCTGCAAGCTTTAGGTGTTTTAACTTTGTCAGAGCACTTTGAAAAAATGGTCTGTGGTATCTGGAAAGCTGATGTTGCGTGTGAAGATTGCAGACAAGCTTTATCCAAGGAAATCTAGCTCTCGAAGTTCGGAGAGCGGTGCCTCTTCGGTTTTCGAACAAGCAATCCTGTCAGGGATCTGGCTCTCGAGATTCAGAGAACGGTGTCTTTTCGATTTTTGAGAAAGCAATCCTATTGGGAGTCTGACTCTTGAGATTTGGAGAGTAGTGTCTCTTCGATTTTTGAGAAAGTAATCCTGTTGGGAGTCTAGCTCTCGAGATTCGGAGGGCGGTGCCTCTTCGATTTTTGAGCACGTAATCATGTTGGGAGTTTGGCTCTCGAGATTCGGAGAGCAGTGCCTCTTCGATTTTTGAGCAAGCAATCTTATTGGAAGTGTTTTCTCGAATGTGAGTAAAGGTTGGGCATTTTTGCCAGTCTGCCTTGCCACGGAGCACGGAGGTTAACACACATAGGGACTTTCTAGTTATCAAGTAGTGGTGCTGTTCCTTTGCCCTTGTGGGTAATAGTAGGGTAGCTGGACCTTCAAAATTTATGTGTCTAAACTTTGTCAGAGATTTTTGGCAAAGTTATCTGTGGTACCCGATGAGCTAATGTTGCGTGTGGAAAGTGATGCCTCTTCGAAATCCAGAGAGTGGTGCTTCTTCGATTTTTGAACCAACGGCCCTGTTGCCTTTTCTTTTATGAGGGCACCAATTGTGTGCAAGAAGTACATTCAGAGAGTTATTACTTATAGGAATTTTCTCCTTACTTCAGAGATTTATTGCACCTCATTTCTCCTTCATCATTTTTGAGAATGTCTGGCCCATTTGACCGTCGTTTTGACGTGAACTTTGGCGAAGAGGCAGCCATGCCTTCTCAAGACAACATATGGCGCCCATCATTCTTATCCCCTACTGGTCCTCTTATCGTTGGGGACTCTGTGATAAAGAATGATATGACCGCTGCGATGGTGGCTAGGAACCTCTCACTCCCAAATATAACATACTACTTTCCAAATGGTCTGATGAGTTGGCTGTTAAGGATTATCTGGCTCTCAGTGTTCAGTGTGCATGTTCTGTGTCTAATATGGCCTAACACTTTTTTGCTCAAACCCGCCAAGTTGAATCATTAGCGGCTGAAGTGATAAGTCTCAAACAGGAGATCAGAGGGAGCAAGCATGAGAATAAACAGTTGCACAAGCTCGCTTTTATGGATGAAGCTTTTGAGGTAGGTGAAGCTTTTGTTGGTGAAGCTTTTATGAGTGAAGCTTTTGTGGTGGGGGAAGCTTTTGTGGGTGAAGCTTTTGTAGTGGGGGAAGCTTTTGTGGTGAATCTTTTGTGGTGGGTGAAACTTTTGTTGGTGAAGCTTTTGTGGTGGGGGAAGCTTTTGTGGGTGAGGCTTTTGTGGTGGGTAAAGCTTTTGTTGGTGAAGCTTTTGTGGGTAAAGCTTTTGTGGTGGGGGAAGCTTTTGTGGGTGAAGCTTTTGTTGGTGAAGCTTTTATAGGTAAAGCTTTTGTGGTGGGTGAAGCTTTTGTGGGTGAAGCTTTTATTGGTGAAGTTTTTATGGGTGAAGCTTTTGTAGGTGAAGTTATTATGGGTGAAGCTTTTGTAGGTGAAGCTTTGAAGTTGAAGCTTTTGTTGGGTACCATGAATTGATTTTGCTTCACACTATCTTGATCAAGATAGTGTGAAGCTTTTGAGAATTTGTAGTTGTCCTCCATTGATGAAGCTTTTGTTGGTGAAGCTTTTGTGGTGAAGTTTTGTTGGGTACCATGAATTGATTCTGCTTCACACTATCTTGATCAAGATAGTGTGAAGCTTTTGAGAATTTGTAGCTGTCCTCCATTGATGAAGCTTTGTTGAATTTCCCTTTTTTTTTTTGGGAAACTAGAAATTTGAAAATGTGGAAGAGACAACATATAGAAATTTTGCTTCCACACTGTTGAGCAAGAGATTTTGATGGAAGCCACACCTTGTAGTAGTCGAAGGTTTGGATGAACCATATAAATTGAATTTGCTTCGAACAGTCATGAATTTGCTTCGAAGGTTTGAGAATTGTAGTTGCCCTCCATTGATGAAGCATTTGTTAGCGCCATAAATTGGTTTTGCTTCACACTGTCTTGATCAAGAGTGTGAAGCTTTTGAGAATTGTGGTTGAACTCCTTTGATGAAGCTTTTGTTGGCACCATAAATTGGTTTTGCTTCACATTGTCTTGATCAAGAGTGTGTGAAGCTTTTGAGAATTGTGGTTACCCTCAATTGATGAAGCTCTTGTTGATAACATAAATTGGTTTTGCTGCACACCGTCTTGATCAAGAGTGTGTGAAGCTTTTGAGAATTGTGGTTGAACTCATTTGATGAAGCTCTTGTTGGCACCATAAATTGGTTTTGCTTCACACTGTCTTGATTAATAGTGTGTAAAGCTTTTGAGAATTGTGGTTGAACTCCTTTGATGAAGCTTTTGTTAGCACCATAAATTGGTTTTGCTTCACACTATCTTGATCAAGAGTGTGTGAAGCTTTTGAGAATTGTGGTTGCCCTCCATTGATGAAGCTCTTGTTGGCACCATAAATTGGTTTTGCTTCACATTGTCTTGATCAAGAGTGTGTGAGGCTTTCTACGAGTTGTAGTGTTTGCATTGTTACAGAGGGGAAATGTCTGAAGCAGATGCAAGAGGGCTGAATAGCTTGATCTTCGTATGCCATGCACTGAAGTTGTTGTTGGTTTGCAATAAGACTTTGTTGGTGACTATAACTCTTGTTGGGCATAAGTGTTCCCCTAGTTGAGTTGTCAAGCTTGAGGGGTTTTGATTATTTGTGAATGCTAGGAGTTCACATGTACAAGTTGTACCACCCGTCTTCTGGTAAGTGGAATGAATGGTGAGTTGCTTTCATCACTTGGTTGGTGGTACGAAGGTGAGTTCCTTCATCACCTTTCATGACATTTCATCACCTGGTTGGTGGCACGAGGATGAGTTCCTTCTTCACCTGGTTGGTCGCATGAATGAGAGTACGGGTTGTACATTTCATCACCTGGTTGGTGGCATGAAGATGAGTTTCTTCTTCACCTGGTTGGTGACATGAGTGGAAAGTTGCCAAATGATATTAGAGTACGGGTTGTACATTTCATCACCTGGTTGGTGGCATAAAGGAGAGTACGGGTTGTACATTTCATCACCTGGTTGGTGGCATGAAGATGAGTTTCTTCTTCACATTTCATCACCTGGTTGGTGAAAATAAGGGTAAGGTGTCGAGGCACATTGTAGCAAGTGTCAAAGACACAAAGTATGTTGAACCCTTTTGAAGCATAATTGGCTTATGTATGGATGTGTTGGAATGTATGATGTTTATGTATGAATGTGTTGGAATGTATGATGTACATGTTGATTGATCTGAGTGATGCTTATGAATGTTTTGCTATGCATGAAGGGATCCATGCTTTTGATATGTGAACCATGTTGGTTGTAGCATTTAGTATCACATACTTTGTGTCAAAGTACGCATGTTGAAGCTTTGAGTTGGAGTATAAGGGCAGGTCAGCGTAAACCAAGTGTTCCAGTGCTAGGAACGCAAAAGACTCAGAAGAAGTTGTCTGAATTCCCTCTTCTTTAAATATTTACCGAATGGCTTGTGTGACAAAAGATCTCAAGCGGTTGAGAGTCAAAACATTTCTAATGTGTATGCCTTCTTATAATAACATTTCCTTCAGTACCTAATCCTCCACTTTGAAAGAGTGAGGCTTGGCCCTATAGTTATAATAGTCGATGGTACGTTCACCCCTGGTTATCTTGATACGAACTTTTATCCTTCTTGTTATAATGGGCTTGCTGAGAGTAAAAATCTTTCCTCTTACCAAGAGACAAATACGTTTGGTGATTTAGCGAGTAGCTAAATGAGGCAGAAGATGATGTAATGGGTGTCTGAATGGCCAATTTCTCCTCACTTGGTAGAACTTGACTTCCACTTCCCACTTGTTGATAGGGGTTAATCATATGAGGGTTCCCTTGGTATGTCCTTGCTTCGGTGGAAGCGTTGTTGTAAGCATGTACCATCACCTCAGAGTAAGTCTTCCAAGTGTTGGCATTGATCATGTACTTGAAGAAACAATCACGTAGGCTTGCCGTGAAGGCCTTGAGGGCGGTCTTGTCATCTGCCTCAGCGCAGCGAGAATACTCATGGCTGAAGCAACCGGCATACTATCGTAGTGACTCATCCGGCTTCTGACGAATAGTGTACAAGTCATCTGCATAATGTAAATGATCGGTTTGGAAGATGTGTTGAGAGACAAACAATTTCCTCAGTTCCTCAAATGAGTCTACTATCTCAGGTGGAAGACGGCAATACTAGTTTCGAGCTCCGCTAAAGAGGGTGGAGGGGAAGATAAGACATCGCTCTTCATCAGTGTGCATCCGATATGCCATGGTGGACTCAAAGAGGTTTAGGTGTTCAATTGGGTCCTCCTTTCCAGTATAGAGTTGTAAATCAAGCTTTTGTTTTGTCTTCGCTTGAAGGGGGTGTCAATGATCCTTTTTGTGAGAGAGCTAGGCCTGGGTTGGTTCCAGTCCGGTATCTCGGCCTGACTTTCGGCCTACAACTTTTTTACTTCTTCAAGGAGCTGTAGGATAAGAGGGTCCTGAGTAGAGTCATGTACCACTGGAATTTTCTTTCGTAAGTCTCCATCGCCTCTTGGAAGTAGGAAAGTTTGAGCAAGGGCGTGTGGTTTATTCTTGGACTCGCTGTACTGACTTCTAGGGCGAGTCTGTCGGAATACCTCAGAGTCCCCTGTACCTTCATGTTCCTCTGTGACCTGTTGTTTCTTCCCTAGATTGGCAGCTGGCCTAGGTCATGGAAGGGGACCGAGCCTTCAAGAAACCCTTGGGTCATTGATCTTCGAGCATATGTGGAGGGGATTCTCTAGACGTTGTTTTAGGAAGTCTCGGCAGTCATGATAAACAGCTTTCGATCCTTCCAACCCTTATGCAAGGAGGTGTCTTCCTCCACTTCTTCTGCTTCGGGTCGAAGCATCTGGGTTGAGAGAAGTCTCATGTTGATCAATGTTTTGATGATTAGCTCGCTCCTCATCAGGGATACCCATGTCGAAAGGAGGTGACCCTCAGAGTTAGGGGGCACCCAGATAATGGTTGATGTCCACAGGGGCAACGAGCTCGCGTGTTTGAGTACGCCTAGTTTCGTGGAGCGTCTCAAAGAGCTTCTCATACTGCTCCTGGAGGACCTCATTTTTCATTGCTATCTTGTTGTTCTGAGCTTCTAGTCATCGACTTTAGCTTGAAGAGCAATCTTTTTTCCTTCATTCTTTCGTTACTTCGTACTAGGTGCAAGAGGGGTGTCATTCTGTGTGATGTGGCTTCCTTCACTCCCTATGTTGGTGAGGGATGCCTGGTCAAAAAAGAGTGTACGAATGGTGGAAACCAGCTTGGCAAAGCTGAAGAGTGGGAATAAGTGTCGTTCCCACAGACGGCGCCAAATGTTGATGCACAAAATTAGTGGGGACTTTGGTACAACATAAAATGTTAAGTTTGTGACCTTCGCTAGATTGCTTCGGTCACTAGTGTGGATAAGTATGTAAATGGATAGAGACAGGGAAGCAAACACAAGATGTATGTGGTTTACCCAGATTGGCTACGTCCACGGAGTAGAGGAGTTCTCATTAATTGTGAAGGGTTTACACAAGTACATATGTTCAAGCTCTCCTTTAGTGAGTACTAGTGAATGATTTAGTACAAATGACATTAGGAAATATTGTGGGAGAATGATCTCCTTTTATAGAAGAGAGTTTCTAGCTTTGTTTTAACATTAACACGTGTTTTGTTGTGATTGGCTTCTGATTTTGACATGTGTCGCGTTATGATTGGCTTCTGATGTCGACACATGTCGCGTTGTGATTGGCCTCTTGGTTGGAGGGAAACTTTTCTGGGTCCTTGACGGTATAACATTGACCGGTGCTCAGTAGTTTCGGGATTGGTTAAGTATGGTACAAACAATTTTAATCGTCACCCAATGGAATTGCTAAAATCTAGGTACAATCCTAAGGTTTATCCATTCACCTTCGTGGATAGGTTTGCGGTTCTCCTAGATAAAATGTTTGGTTGGGTAAATTCCTAATCGGTAAGCTTTTGTAACTAAGTTTTCTCTGTGATGTAGGACTTGTTTGAAAAGATGCAAGGAAACTGGCGTTGTAAGAGATAGTGGATAGATGGTGTACTTCACTTCACCATTTGGTGATATCCCAAATAAAATTTTTGAGAAATGATGCAGAAGATGTACGTCTTCGAAATGCACCATACTACTCCCTTTCATTTTGCCACGTACAAAGGCCTTCACAATTTTCTATATACTCAAATCGCTCTTATGGCGAAAATTAACTCGTGCTTTAACTGTAATGTTTACCAGGTAGCAGCCACAAGGATGAGTGGTAGAGAAAGTTCTGGTTACCTATATGGGTAAAACATTTAACACAACTATGAGTTTAAACTATCCTCCAAAAAGGCTTGCTCCTAGGTGTCTACGATTTAGTTTCTTTGGCTCAAGTAGTCACTGCTCAATCTATCAGTCACGTCGCTAATTAACACATTTATGATACTTTTGATATTTTTGATATTGTTCTTTACCTTGAAACTATCAACTAGCATTATGGCATAAAGGTATCACTCCCATAAAGGTATCACTCCCATATACTAGTACCTGTGTCAATTAGTAGCACCACCGTAGGTTGATTACAGGTTAAAGCCCGCTCGGGTGGATGGTTTCAGATGGTTGGTAACGATTTGGTCCTATGAGTTGGTTTGGTTGATTCTAGGGGAAATTGATTACTGCTTTTGGGATTTTTGCTACCTGAAGGTATAACAACTTATACTCACCGGCCTATACTCATTGAAATGACGAGTACAACGTCGAAAGGAAATCTGAGACTAGTGTTGGTTGGAATCTCCTAAGATCGGAAAAGAAATTTGCTAATAATCTACTTTAGAACGGACTTAATCGGAAGTCGATCTTCCTCCCAAAGATCCGGAATGATTGTCCCCTAGATTTTCTTTCGTCAAGTGCTACCACCTTAGCACCACATTGTCACTCGAGACATTTCTGAAATTTTCGACGAAGTAAACTTCGTAGGAATTCGAATAGGTGGTACATTAGCGGGTACTGCCAAGGAATCAAAACTATTCTTGGTTCCTAACTTGGAATGGTTGGTAGCAATGACGAAATGGTAGTGGGATTGATTGGTAGATAAATACCCCGTGATGCACAACTATCGATATAGTAGCCCTGCTTCAAGGCCATCAACTTGTCTCATATTGGGAATTTCTTTGGCAGGAAAGTTCTTCATTTAAGTCTAGAGGTGTCTGCCAAAATGATGTTCTAGCATGTTGATAAGTCATTTATAACGTCTAAAACGTTGGAAAAGTTAACACATTTTTCGTATTCGACGAGGTGGCAAGATTCAACACTTAGGTTCAAGAACCAAGAATGCTTACATCAGGCGTGTGATGAGCGTAATACTACCCAACTTATGCTCTAATACCAAACTGACACACCCCAACTTGGAATGTCCACTTGGATTATAAATCGAGATGTGTTGGCCGACACCTGGAAGGTGATGAAGCCATAAAGTGTAGTGATGTGGAAAATGTGAATAAATTTAAACCTAAAAGTCCTAAATATAAGAGTGCACTGGTGAGCGGGAATGAACCCATTTCACAAGCGATGACAGAGCATAAGTGAAGTATAGTAAGGTAGGATAAGGATTATACCATCATAGGTAGCCATTTATACTTGGATTTGCCAAAAATCCTTGTCGATAAGAAAGCTTAGCTACTAAAACCAATAGGGGCGAAAAACAAGGGTAAGTGGGCCTGAAAATAAAGTTTTATAAAAAAAACCTTTCTAAAAACATTGTAACCCCTCATCGTAACACAAGTATAGTTTCTAAAATATACTTACTATGTATAGTATAAAAATACCTACCGTAGCTTGCAAAATCTCAAAAATTCATTACGGCACAATATCTCGTAACTAAGGGCGGGACATCCAAAATCACAAAATCTCAACAATAATATAAGTAAAATTAGGTGCTCATCAATCTACGCTAGCACATAAGTCGGAGTCACCTAATGCAACCTGTACCACTAAACTGATGCTCATCAATCTATGCTAGCACAGGAGTGGAGTCACCTAATGCAACCTATACGATAGGACTTGGTGTAATCATAATATACGTTCTAGTACTACAATCACGTGAAGACTGGCGTTATTCGCAGTCACTTATGAGTTGGAGTTTTTCACCAAACTTCAACTAAATTTCTTCTGATTTTGGGTGGAAATGGTAGAGGGGAGGTTGTGGAAGAGGTTGCAAGTGGTGGAGTGACATGGTTTGCCAGAAAAACCGACGAAAACCATTGGAGAAGACAAGCAAAACCAGGTCGGTCATCAAAGAGAAACGGCCTGCATATCCCGTGCCTTCTCTCTCCCTTATTTCCCCTCCTTTCTTATGTTTTTGATTCGCAAGCTTTCTCTCTCTCCTCTCCCGATTCGGTCAACATCCTTCTCTCACTCCCTCTCATTCGATTGGGCAGCAGCCCCCTCATTCCTCTCTTTTATCCCTTCTTTCCCCCGTCCATTCTTCTTTCCCTCATTTTTCGATCAACTAATATTAAAATAATAATATAATAATTATGAGAAATATATAAATAATAAATAGTAATCCTTACAAAAGTACTTTTCAGATTTGTAGTTTCGTAAAATTTTAATTGTAGCTTCGATTTCGATTCCGATTCCGCTTGCGCCTTGCGTTCGTATCGTTGATTAAAAAATATGCCAAAAAAGATTCCATACATCTCACTATACATTGGTCAATGAAAGTCAATACCCTCACCTCTATGACATTTTTCATAAATTCACATTTTTAAAATTTATAAAATCGTAGAACTAGGGATGGGTTGTCACATATATAAGGGGTTGTTGATGATTGAATTCTTATTTAAGTATTAATTAACGTGTTTATTTCCTTGATGTCACATCATATGATTTACAAATTTGGTTTAAAAAATTGGTCTACCTAGCATTACTCTTGATTGTCTATTAAACCTCAGTATTGCACCTGGATCGTGATTAGAGGTTATTGATGATCAATCAAATTAATCTCTTAATAAGGTGCATGCATAGGTTTTAATTTGTTGATAAGAGTTCGTTAAAATGTAGATCGTCCTTGGGTGTTTCTCTATAACTAATATGACATGGCATACCCAAAAATGAAAGCACAGGAGAGTCCCATTAAACAAAACCAAAAAAAAGAAGTGCCACGATTTGCAACAGCGACTGCACGAGCGACTTGATTATCTTTCTTATAAATAATGTTCCAGAAATTTTTACCTAATGCTGCCCATTTCCTGTTCAAGTATTAGACGGCTAGTCACCTCCCGATTAATTGTTAAACATTTGAAAATTAAGAAATGATGCTTATACATGCCTAAGTTGCACTCTCATTTCAACAAAAAATAGATGACTTTTTTTTTTGTATTTTATTTTTCATTAAATTGTACGAAGTTTGTTGAATATTTGGATGAACACTCATTATATGTGCTTGGCTTTCATGCATTTCGACAAAAAATAGTTTAATTTCTTTTTTCATTAAAAGAAATCAAACTATTTTATACTGGGAAATGCACTTGGCTTCCATGCATTTCACGTTGGTTAAGCTCTTATCGCTGTTTAAGCTCCTACAAGTCGAGTATTCTTTTTCAAACAAAGTTTACGTACAAGTTTTTGCTAAAAATAAGTCAAATAACTATAAAAAAACGAAATTAAGTTTTGTTTTAAAAAGAAAACGATACAGATCTTTAAAAGATCGTTGACATAATAGTAGATATGATTATTTGACAATGGCACAATGCAATATTACAATTTACGAGGAGGTATTTGTCAAATTTTCCTCCTCCCTCTCTAAACTTGTAGGGAGATGTCAATTTCTCCTGAATTTTAATTTTAACCAATTACTCTCCCTAAACTTTAGTTTTAGCCGATTGTGCCCCTATACTTTTATAAATGGTCTATTTCCCTATAAGAATATATTGTTTTTTCTTCTTCCCTTCCGTTAGTTCACTCCATATATTTTTTGTTTGAAGTTTAGGGTTTAGGAGGGAAATTACCAATTATAAAAGTTCAAAGGATAATCGGTTATAATTAAAGTTCAGGGGAATTGTCCAATTATAACAATTCAGAGAGATAATTGTCTAAAATTAAAGTTTTGAAAGGAAAGTGGGAGCTCCTTATAAGTTTTTTTTTGGGGGGGGGGGGTTGGGGGGAGGGGTGGTTGGGGGGACCTCATTTACAAGAAGAGAATTTGAGTTTGAATGGTGGGTGGGTAGACTGTCCTAGCCAACTGTGACCTAGCTCCGTATGTATTTTGATATGATTTACATGTGAAATTTTGTTCCTGGATTTCACTGTTATAATCTACGTATTTGTATTATTGAGATTTTATATTATTTATCAAGAATTTATATTTATTTATTTGAATTTAGATTTCAATTAAACTAGTTACGAAGTTTGAAGTTTGGAAATTAATTATTTAAAATCCGTAGACCTTTGGAGGTCACAATTTATATTTTCAATTAGATCTCGAAACCACGAACGTATAGGCAAAAGTCGTTTGCGAGTCCGAATTATAACGGTATAGTTACAGACATTTGAAGTTGTTCTACTAAACTATAGTTTTTAAATGAGATAAACCCCCACCATGTGGGAGTTTAAGGGAGCCAATTATAAGTAAGGAAGGGAGCCAATCAGAAAAGAAGAGGGGAAAAAGAATGACCAATGAGAAAAAATGAGGTGAAGAAAAAGAATCAGAAACTGGGGGGAAAAAAGGGTTGCCCAATCGGGGGAGAATGAAGAGATAGAGAGACCAATGAGATGAGGGAAAAAGGAAAGGAAAGGAGGGAGGTGCAGAGCACCCAACTCGGGCCCCCGCAACCCACACCCAACCCGTTACCAATTGGAGACCCCGTACCCCCGAGGCTTTTCCGACGCCAATTCCGGAGTTATTCCAATGAGTTGTGGTGGGGAACCACTTGGAAACAACTTGGCATCACTCTTTCCTTCATATCCATCCAAGAATCGAAGACATTAGTCTCGATTTTGTGACAACCGCACCCATGGGTGCGAGGGAACTTTGATGGAAAGCCACCATTTCTGAAGTGTTTCTCTTCAATTGTTACCACCTTTGACATCATCTTGAGGCCAGAAACAAACCCCAAACAAGTTTGGGGGCGGTGGAGCACCGGAGAAGACGAATTGAAATGCACTTATTTCTAGGGTTCTGGTAGGTTTTAGTAGAATTGGAGATTTTCCCGGCTAAATTGGACTTGGCCACATGTATAAAGTTTGCTCTACTCTTAGAGATCTTCATTTCTATAATTTTTGATAATTTTTAAAAATAGTTGAATTTTTCCGGCAAGTCGGGGCAGCCGACAGCCACCCGCGGCGGCGTGTGCGGCAGCGGCCTGGCTAGTGGGCCGATGATGTCCTTTTAAGTTCAAATAGATGCCTTGATTTCATAATTGATATCTGTGTGACGTAATTTGATTGTCTGGACTTAGTTTCATTACGATACCTTACTTAGTCAAATTATGAATCAACGATTCGACCATTGGATCGTCACCAAACCTTAATGCGTGATAGAACATAATATTTTTGGATCATAGAAACTTACAGATCGGGAATCCGACTTACGGATCTTCCCTAATTGGATTTCTAAATTTGTAAAATAAATTGTTGACCGCCACTTAATTCTAGTAATTGACGGAGATCCGACCGTCGGATCGCGATGGGATTTTAGTATGTTGTTCTAGAAGCATAATGTGGAATTTGGGAAGTTATGGATTCGAAATCGATGTGCGGATCATCAAGATCAAATTACGTAGAGTTGTGGACCCTATTGTTGACCGAGAGTTGATTTGTGGTCTACATGTCTCGAAACGTTATAAATAATAAAATTAGTACTACGGGACTAATTGAAGTCTAGTGGGCCTATATTGGTTAGATAGTGACTTGAATACATGAGATATGATTATTATCTTAATTTCTTATATTAGTATCATTTGTGAATATGAATTGGTCTTATCAATATGATTCTATTAAAATGTGATTTTATATATTTAGCCATAGACCTATGCTTATTAAATAGGATTTGGCTTGTGTACTGATGATGTTTGTGATATATATGTGTTTAATTATCTATGTAATAATGTGATTGATGAATGTTATGACAATTATGGGATCTAAATATTGTTTGATAATTATTTGGATATGATTGCCAACTGAATACCTATTTGAACTTGGCATTACTACCTAGCATGAGATGGAGATGAAAGTCAGGAGATGAGTTAGGTACTTTATTAGATTTTAGTAGAAATAGTAATTAAGGGAATTCCTTGTGTTGTGCTCCATATGACTAGATGCTGGTTGATATGGGGAATCGATAGCATGTATGAGTATAATTATGTATAATGTGTGATGATGAGATTGCACCATGTAGTAGTAGTACATAGATAGTCATGCTTGGTATATCCGCGATGGGGGACCATACACATGCTATGAGTGATCATGCTTGGTATATCCGCGATGGGTGATCACTACCTAGAGCTATATGATATAGTCCTACTTGGTATATCCGCGATGGGGGACTGTTATGGGTGATCATGATTGGTGTATCAGCGATGGGTGGTCACTACCTAGAGCTAGGATGTGGTCCTGCTTGGTATATCCGCGATGGGGGACCATATGTATTCAGGAGTGATCATGTTTGATATATCCGCGATGGGTGATCACTGCCCGCACGATGAGATTATGCCTATGGTTCTGCTTGGTATATCCGCGATGGAGGACCATACGCATTCTAGAGGTGATGATGATAGTTGTACTTGGTACATTTGATAGGCAATCATATTTAGTTTGGTTCAGTTGAGTGGTCCAGAATCCGAGGTTGTTGAATTTCGTGGAGTAGTCTAAAAACCCATTATTTGGAGAAGTAGGCTTGGCCTAACTGCGTCACTCTAGTTTTAGTTTTATATATATTTGTGTCAATGGTTTCGAGAATCTTGTGAATTGAATTAGAAAAGATGTTGGACGTCTGAGTGACTCTTTCGGAATTTTCTACGATTCGATTATGATGTCATAAGGTATGAATTTAAAAGGTATGGAAATAATTGTTATTACTTTGATCAAATTAATTAATTAATGCGGCTAGAGAATGATTTTGTGTTTCGTCGGTTCTTAAATATGATGTATGTTGTGAATTGCGATATCATGATGAGACATAATGATTTATAAGTTGGATGGGAGAGAAATCATGTTTTCATGGGAGTTGGTTATGTAGCCTGAGTCCAGGAATTACATGTTGTTAGTTTATAATAAATGATTGAGGAATGCTATGCTTTTCTGCTTGAACTTAGTGGAATAAACATCTGATTTTGTGATAAGTGAATTACGAATGGCTTGATCCCTATTGACGGTTCGTAGGTAGTCTAACGAGGAGGTTAGATGCAGCCATAAAGTAAACGAAAAATTACTTTGCAATTTGATTCTCGAGTTGTGATTTGCCATATCCCGGAGATGGGGTACGTAAGATATACGAGTATTTGGTGACGTCACATGTCGATCCTGGACGTATGTCGAGATCGGGGCTTGACATTACGTATATAAGATTGCACAACAATCTAATCACTCATTTATCTTATTGATGATTTATTCATGTTAACCCTATGCCCATTTAGGCCTACCCAACTGCATAAGCCCAAGGAAATATCAAGAAGCCTAAGGCCAAAGGGTTCAAAGAGGGCTGACCAGGGTACTTAGGCTGACCAAGACAAAAGAAGAACTACCCGATTGCGTGGAACACATGGGCAAGCTAATAGCTCTATGGCACAAGTCTCTAAGGGCAGAACAATTCAAGTGCCAATTAGACCATACAACGACTTGTAGTTGACAACAAAGGCCTATGATGAGACATAAGCATAGCGGGACAGTGCTCGGCAAGGCTAGGCAGAGTAACCGAGGTCCAAGCGGGATGCTTGAGACGCCTGAACCTTAAAAGGTGCGTCGCCCCGACTACAAAAATGTCACTTCGCTGACAAGGGTCTGGCCGAATAGGTAGAATTAGAAAGTCAATAAGCTAGTGCAAGTGGTTAACACATGAAATGCCGATTTGAGAGGCCCAAAGAGGGAGAGGCCAAAATAAAGGGGTAAAAACCTCCAATATCGAGGTCGGATGAATCGGAGAGAATATAGTGAATGTATCAACCAAGCGCTACTTAGCCTTGAAATCAATATATTGAGAGCAACACGGTGGATGTAGCCCAGTTTTGATAGGTGAACCACTTGCATCTTTGTATCCATTTAATTTCAGCCCATCTCCTAATCCCATCTACAATCATTTAATTAAATTTGTTAACCTTACAATTTTGAGCGATATTACCAACACTAAGGGGAGGGAAGTAGGCTAAGCCTCACAATGAGCTAACTATGTGGTTCAAATTCGCATTTGGCGAGAATTGAACCTAAAACCTTTCACTTATAAGTGAATACAAATACCACTACACCGTAGTACTAAGGGGCTAAAATTCAACAATATTAATCCTCAAAACTTGGATTAGAAATGAAGCCCGCCCTTTCTAAAAGTAAAAGCCACCTTTTTCCATCTCAACACGACAAAGCCATATTTTCAGTTAACGTGAAAGCAATTCCTCTCCTAACCAATTCCATCTCTTATATTTCTCTATAAATACACACCAAATCTCCCTATCACAAAAACCACAAATTACGACACAATTCACAAATATCATTTCTATAAACTCCGTCAAAACATACTTTAATTCGAAAAATGGGGGGTTCTACTAGCTCTTCCTCTAAATCCAAGACAACCACAACCAAAAACAAAAGCATCAAAGACAGAACATTAACATGCGCAGGCAACCTCATCAAGCTCCTCCCAACCGGCACGGTCTTCTTGTTCCAGTTCCTCAACCCTGTCTTGACCAACAACGGCAAATGCACCGCTGTCAACAAATATCTAAGCGCCATTCTCATCGGTGTTTGCGGCTTCTCCTGCTGTTTTTCTTCCTTCACAGACAGTTACACAGGCAGTGATGGACAAACACACTATGGGGTGGTAACAAGCAAGGGGCTTTGGCCCTCGACAAGTTCCAACTCTGTGGACTTGTCTGCTTACAAGCTTAGGTTTGGGGACTTTGTGCATGCCTTCTTTTCCTTGATTGTGTTTGCAGTTGTGTCACTTTTGGATGCCAACACTGTCAGGTGCTATTATCCAGGGTTTGAGTCCACCGAGAAGATTTTGCTACAGGTGTTGCCTCCGGTTATAGGTACAATTGCCGGAACTGTTTTCTCTGTGTTCCCTAATAAACGCCATGGAATTGGGTACCCGTCTTCAAGTTCTGATTCTTCACAGGATTCGGAGTCGGCAGCTTCCTAAGCTCTTGAACTATGACTTGATTCTCAAGACTCAAAGTGGTAAATATAACTAATAAACGCCATGGAATTGGGTACCCGTCGTCAAGTTCTGATTCGTCACAGGATTAGGAGTCGGCGGCTTCCGAAGCTCTTGAACTATGACTTGATCCACAAGACTCAAGTGGTAAATATAGCAAAAGTGTGTGCTCACGCAAGTTTGTGGTTTTCATATTGTTTGTTTAGTAGTTTGCCTAAGTTTGATTAATCCTTTTTCCTTCTCTCTTTGGAATGAATGTAACATGTTTTTACGGTGTGCTAAACTTTCAATTTATAAATTAAAACTTGATCTTAATAGGAAAGGAACAATCATTTATACCGTTGGATAAAATTCGGGCGTAAAAATTAACGACAAAAATGCAAAACTGACTGATAAGATCGACAAGTGAAAAGTAAAACAATTATGTAGAACTTTCTTGCATGAACCAAGGAAACCTGGTAATAGTTTCCGTCTTTCGTCATACTAATTGAAACAAAATCAATGCCACTAACAATATAATCTATGAAACTGGATCTTATGCACGCTGCCGATGATACATAAAACTCATAAACTGTTCCTTCTTTTTCGTTTACAACGGTTGAGGTGTGTACTACCAATCTAAACGATTTTCAGCTTATATGATGTCAAAGATATTATATTCTTACATCAGCAAACAATCCATCTAAAAGGTTGGAAGATGAATTGTCATTTCCACTCTCATCAAAGAAACCATTAGCAGCAAATTCTTTTCTGCATTTTCGCTCTTCAATGACAGAATCTGCTGTTTCTGCACAAAAACTTCGTCTTGTCTGCTTTAACGGTTTCTCTGCCACAATAAACTTGTTCCCTTCACGAGTCCTCTCAGGCCCAAACTGAAGATAAACGTGGGTGGGAAATTTCATAAGTTGAACACAAGAAGAATCATAAAAGTAGTGTAAAATTATACCTACATGTGGTTGACATAGTTCAAAAGGAAAGATTTTCTTATTCTGATCGGTGTTGGTTATCAAACGTAAACTAGTTTACTTTCTATTAAACCGTGAAATAATCAAGTTATAAAGAAAGGTATGATTATCTTGTGCACTACTAACTCTAAGACTGGTAAGTTGAGTCAAAGTTCAAACAATTTTGGTCCCTAAGAAAAGTTATCTTATAGTCTCATCTTGTTTAGCTAGGTCTTAAAACTAAAGGTCTACCTAGATGTAGAAAATTACACCTACATGTGGTTGGCATAGTTCAAAAGGAAGGATTTTCTTATTCTGATTGGGTGTCGATTATCAAACGTAAGCTCACTTTCTATTCAACGGTGAAATAATCAAGTGAGAAAGAAAGGAAGAATTATCTTGTAAACTATTAAGACTGATACAGTAGTTTCGGTCTGTTAACGCAAGGTCCTTTCTGACCTCAAGGGGCCCAAAGAAACACCAGTCCAAAGTAGCACAGCCCCAAAGGATGGCCAAGCCCAATGAGGCTGGGAAGACGATCCAGAGCACTATGGGAGTCAACACACGACAGTCCAGATTGCCTATCAGCAACTAGGCTGAGCGCTTCCCTATAAAAGTAATTTTCGACCGCGAAGATGCAAGTTGGTGTACTGACAGTTCTATCGCACAAGTTCCTAGGAATAGAGGGGCAAGCCTGCTCAGACATCAACTCTATGACACGTGGCAGCCATCCGAGGGAATAGAAACCTATGAAACGACATATAGGGCGCTGCGTGCGGGTTTCTACCACCTCCAAACCCAAACATGGTGCTCGGCTTCCGTTGTCCCAAGAAAGTATGCAAGTGGACCTGCACAAATGTCACTTTGTCACTACGTGTCGAGCAAAGGGCAGATGAACAGCTAGCAAGTCAAATCTATGTAATCGACGCATTAAATGCAAAGGAAAAAAGAGGTTTGAGCAAGGAAACTGAAGGCTCATTGAGGGCCTATAAAAGGACATGATACTATATATTCTGATATGATTTCGTTGACAATGCAATATTCTAATTTACAAAAAAGAGAATTGGAGTTTGAATAGAAATAGATGGGAAGACTGTCATGACCAATTGAACTGGCTCCATATGTATCTTGATATGATTTATGTATATAAGATGCACAACAATCTCATCACTTTTTTTCTTGTTTAAGTCCCTTTATTCAATATTCTTTAAGGATACGTATCCTCAATATTGGGAGTACAGAAATTCAACAACATTAATTTTCAAAACTTGGATTAGAAATGAAGCGCATCCTTTCTTAAAATAAAAGGTAGTGCTATTCATACATTTCTTTTTACTTCTTATTTACTTTTGTTAATTTTTGTCCATTGATCTTCTTCAATTGGCCAAAAATTGAAAATGTGAGTGAGAAGTAAAAATAGGTCTACGGATAGCACCACCCAAATAGAAGCCACCTTTCCATCTCAACACGACAACGCCATGTTTTCTGTCAACGTGAAAGCAATTCCACTCCAAGTCAATTCCCTCTGTTATATCTCTATATAAATACACACCAAATCTCTCTCACAAAAACCACAATTTACAACACTTTAATTCTGAAAAAATGGGGGGTTCTACTAGCTCTTCCTCTAAATCCAAGACAACCACCACCAAAAACAAAAGCGTTCACAACAGAACATTAACATACGCAGGCAACCTCATCAAGCTCCTCCCAACCGGTAGTCTTCTTGTTCCAGTTCCTCAACCCTGTGTTGACCAACAACGGCAACTGCACCGCTGTCAACAAATACCTAGGCGCCATTCTCATCGCTGTTTCCGGCTTCTCCTGCTGCTTTGCTTCCTTCACAGACAAGGCAGTGATGGACAAACACACTATGGGGTGGCAACAAGCAAGGGGCTTTGTCCCTCAACAAGTTCCAACTCTGTGGACTTGTCTGCTTACAAGCTTAGGTTTGGGGACTTTGTGCATGCCTTCTTTTCCTTGATTGTGTTTGCAGTTGTGTCACTTTTGGACGCCAACACTGTCAGGTACTATTATCCAGGGTTTGAGTCCACTGAGAAGATTTTGCTACAGGAGTTGCCTCAGGTTATCGGTACAATTGCTGGAACTGTTTTCGCTGTGTTCCCTAATAAACGCCATGGAATTGGGTACCCTTCGTCTAGTCCTGATTCTTCACAGGATTCGGCGTCGGCAGCTTCCTAAGCTCTTGAACTATGACTTGATTCACAACACTCAAAGTGGTAAATATAGCTAATATTTAACGCCATGGAATCGGGTACCCGTCGTCAAGTTCTGATTCTTCACAGGATTCAGAGTCGGCAGCTTCCTAAGCTCTTGAACTATGACTTGATCACATGACTCAAAGTGGTAAATATAGCTAATAAACGCCATGAAATTGGGTACCCCTCGTCGAGTTCTGATTCTTCACAGGATTCGGAGCCGGCGTCTTCCTATGCTCTTGAACTATGATTCGATCCGCAAGACTCAAGTGGTAAATATAGCAACAGTGTGCGCTCACGCTGGTTTTCATATTGTTTGCTTAGTAGTTTGCCTAAGTTCGATTAATTCTTTTTCCTTCTCTCTTCGGAATGAATGTAACAAGTTTATACTGTTCTAAACTTTTAATTTATAATTTATAACTTGATCTTAATAGGAAAGGAACAATCTTTTATACCGTTTGATAAAATTCGGGCGTTAAAATTAACGACAAAAATCAAAACTGACCGATAAGATCGACAAGCGAAAAGTAAAACAATTATGTTGAATTTTCTTGCATGAAAAACAATCCAAGGAAACCTTGTAATAGTTTCCGTATGTCGTCATACTAATTGAAACAAAATCAATGCCACTAACAATACAATCTATGAAACTGGATCTTATGCACGCTGCCGATGATACATAAAACTCATAAACTGTTCCTTCTGTTTTCATTTACAACAGTTGAGGTGTGTACTACCAATCTAAATGATTTTCAGCTTATATGATGTCAAAGATATTATATTCTTACATCAGCAAACAATCCATCTAAAAGGTTAGAAGATGAATTGTCATTTCCACTCTCATCAAAGAAACCATTAGCAGCAAATTCTTTTCTGCATTTTCGCTCTTCAATGACGGAATCTGCTGTTTCTGCACAAAAACTTTGTCTTGTCTGCTTTACCGGTTTCTCTGCCACAATAAACTTGTTCCCTTCACGAGTCCTCTCAGGGAAGCCAGCCCAAACTGAAGATAACCGTGGATGGGAAATTTCATAAGTTGTGCACAAGAAGAATCATAAAAGTAGTGTGAAATACCCACATGTGGTTGGCATGGTTCAAAAGGAAAGATTTTCTTATTCTGATCGGGTGTCTGTTATGAAATGTAAACTCACTTCTATTAAACAGTGAAATAATCAAGTTAGAAAGAAAGGAATGATTATCTTGTGCAATACTAACTCTAAGCTGGTACAGTAGTTCCAGTCAAAGTTCAAACAATTTTGGTCATTAAAAAAAAGTTAATCTGATTGACTGATCTTGTTCTAATTTTCTGCTTAGATAGGTCTTAAAACTAAAGGCCAACCTTAACCCACCTCTCCAAGAATTTGACTAGTGGGCGCCAAGTGACAGAATAAGACCCAAGAATTTATATTGGGAGATGTAGAAAACTCGCTATTGTAAAGGTCAATAAATGGTAGGATAGGCAGACAAACGACTTGCATATAATATTTAAGATGAATTCTTGAGAAGGATAAATGAGGTTTGGTGATTGAACATAATGACATGGGAACTTAGAAAATGATATTTGGGCACCAACTAGATTCCAAGACAATAATCAAAACAATTCATATCATCCTAGTGAAGTTAACTTTTCTTGCTTATGCAGTGAAACATCACATAAAAGCGCATGAACCACAAGGCCTAACAGAAGAGAAGAAAAACAAAACGCAGGAGTACAGGCTATGTTTTTATAGTACCTCCAAACTGATGCAGCACGATAGAAGCTGCTACGGTCACATTCAAGGAAGCAGTACCACCTCCATACTGCGGAATATACACAAAGAAGTCACATATCTCCAATTCTTTAGCAGAAAGGCCCGTTCCCTACAAACAACACAAAGAAATATATAAGGGGATATTCACCTAATCCTAATGTGGCTAATTTACAGGTGCTTAACCGATTGCAGAGTAAAGTTCAACTCAAAACTGAAATACAGAGAACCAGATTGTTAAATTGCAGTGGAAAAACCTTCTCAAACTATCAAATTATATCAAAAAAATCCCAACAAGCAGTTACCCAAGAACCCATGATCAAAAGTACAATACTTTACAAGCCTAAATACCAACAATAAAGTTACTGATCCAAATTTCCAATTAAGTCAATAGTTACAGAGCAAAAAACCCATATGGGTAATTGTAAAAAAATGATAATTACCTCATTGCCAAGAAGAAAAGCAGTGCTCTTGGTGAAAGGGTGATGATTTACAGGCAGAGCATTATCAGTGATCTCAACGCCGCAAATATCACAATCTCTCTCCTAAAACCCACACACAAAATCGAAGATTAATACCAAAATAAAAAAAAAAATGAAGAGAGAGAGAGAGGGAGAAAGAGAGAGAGAGAGGAGACCTTGAGGTAGAGGCGAGCGTCTTGGAGGGAGTGGAAGTGGCGAAAGCGAAGGTGAGAGGTGGAGCCATGGCTGCCGAAGGCGTTGAATTCTCTGCGGCCGACCAGAATTAGTTCTGAGACGCCGAAGGCGGTGGCGCTTCGGGCGAGCGTGCCTACGTTGTGCCTCTTGGCTATGTTGTGCACCACCACATAGCACTCTACCTCCATTTTCCCCCTTTCGCTGATTTCAGTTCAGGAGGCTCAGTCGCCGCCAAGTCCAACCATAAGAAAGTAGCACAACCAACCTAACAAACTAATGACCTAGTTTTAGATTTTTGTTCATTTATATTTAATTGTGTTTAAACCCTAAACCCTAATTTTTTTCAAGGAAATTTTGATTTTGATTGTTTAAAAATCATAACTTAGATTGTTGTTTACAATTTTTTAAAATAATAATTTAGATTATTTTTGTTTTTTGATAGAGTAGAATTTGGATTGTTGTTCATTTGCTTAGTTCTTAAATATTGTCACTTATAGTATTACGGTTTAGTTTGCGAATCTCTATTTTCTCATATTTGACGCTAAGTTATTGAAATTGTATCAATTTGTGCACTTTGTTTGATTGGTTTAGGACGTGGTGAGCTTGAGGTTGTTATATGAGGTAACGTGTAAGCCATATTTGCACCACATTTGCCAAAAAGCTCATCAATTTAATGGATTAGACATCATCCAAAGAGATAAAAGGTGTGAGTTCATACAATTTCACAATGACGAGAGGGTAGTAAGCTATTTTGAGCTTAAGACGTGGGTGTGGGCTTACAGAAACTTCAATGTACGATCAGTTGCTTGGATGATTTTGAGTATTGGCACTGCAGATGAATTACAAGAGTCGGATTTTCTCATCTGCGAAATGGACGTAGAAAAAATGGGTACGGAGGAATTGCAGATTCTGCTTCAAAAGAAATCAGATGGGAAACGCTGCCTACTTGTTCTCGACAATGTATGAAATGAAAATCGTTAAAGTTGGCTTCAAATGAATAGTTTGTTAAGAGGCGGTGCCAAGGGAAGTAAGATCTCCGGTAACAACTCGTAGCACCAAGGTTACCTTGGTTATGGATATAGATTCACCGTACGTGCTGCAATGTCTACGAGAGGAAGAGTGTTGGACATTGTTCAAGAAAATGGCATTTAGACAATGAAGGGAGGAGGAGAACTCGATGTGGTGCCAATTGGAAGAAGAATTGCAAACCAGTGCCAAGGCGTTCCTCTTGCAATAAGGACTTTGGGAAGCTTGATGAGATACAAAACTAGCGAAAGCGAGTGGTTGGCGATTCAAAATAAAGAAATTTGGGAGTTTTCGAAGGAGGAGAACGACATTTTAGCAATACCGAAGCTAAAGGTAAGCTATGACCACATGCCAGTTTATTCGAAACAATGGTTCTCCTACTGTGTCTTGTTTCCTAAGGGATGTGAAGTTAAGAAAAAATTGTTGATCCAGCTGGCCAACTTCTTCTCGAGTAATGCAGGAAGATTAACACAACAAACTCAAAGAGTTTGTATATGAACTAAGTGCTATTAATATGAAGAAATGTAGAAGCAGAAGCAGAGTTTTAGAGAGAGAATAGAAGAGGACAAAGAGAGAGAAAGAGAGAAATAGGAATTCTGTATTCCTTAATGATCAAGTTTACAATGATTCATGTGAAGGTTTATTCTACAGTAGTACAATACAATCCTTAACTATATTAACTACTGACATTTATAACAATCTAATATAATATTATAGTATTAAGTGACACATGCCCTATTTTGAACCATTCACTTATACACTTAACATTCCCGCTTAAACTCATGATTGGAGGATCCAAGCATGAGGTTGGAACAATGAGTTTGAATGACTGCAAATTGCTGATTTAAAGAGGTCAATTGAACAAAAAGCTTCTTGACAGATGACCATGATATAAGATTGTCTCCCTCAATCTCATGGTTGGAGTATCAAAATATGAGATTGTTGCAAGGAATAGAGCACATTATCTTCAACGGGTGATAAGTCAAACTAATACCTTTGTCGTCAACATCTTTAGATTTAATGCAGTTCATGAAGAACATATTTTGATACGTCATGAAAGACCGATTGAATTCTTCCAACCAATTGCACAAGTAATCTAATTATAACAACAAGAAATTCCAACTCAAACTGTAAAAGCCAGCTCAGCAACCCAGCAATTAAGAAGGAAGAAATCAGTCTCAAAGTACATCCAAGATAAATGTTTCTGAACAAAAACTTGGGGCCTCCGCCTTTGTCAGTAATTAGCATATGATATGCTAGCTTAAGATCAACAATACTTGTACCATCATATAACCTACTCAATGTATGCATTTCACAAAGTTTTCCAATGTTGTCATAGTCTTCTTGCCAATGGTAAGAGCATATGTTTGATAAGGTATTACATGTCTCCAGAAGAATGCCACCAGTCTCTGAATTTCGTAGAGGGAATCGTGTTGATTTTTTATTAGGTGATTTGATGGTAAGATCAGATTTAAGTGATGGAAGGTAACTTGTAGAATGGCACAAAGAAGTCGATACATTGATTTCATGATCTGAGCACTGAAATGATGGTGTCAATGGAGTGTGGTGAGTGTGGTTTTGTAAATCATACAACTCAATAGATAAAATAGCTTTCTTTGTTGCCACCATTTCCAACTTCTCACCAAACATGCTTTCTATTCTTTCCTTATCAGCTCCTTCACTAGTCATGTCATTAGTCACATCATGTTCTATTGGAATATAATCTCCCTTCCTGCCATAAACATGATTACATCCACTGAAGCATCCATCATTGGGCCAACAACATTCACAATATTTTGTCAATGGAGGATGAGAGTCAAGAATTCCTTGAGATATTTTCAATGTACTTTGACATAATTTAGGGGCTAAAACTGAAGAGTGAGTTTTAAGTATGTGATAACAATGAGCAGCAAAATGACCTTGTGTGAATTAGGATACGAAGATGAAGGTGAGCCAAGAACTCCAAGTGAAAATTGAGGAAAAGACTTGTGAAATCCCGTTCCCAGAATTTCACTATTCATTATGTATCTCGTAATTTAAGTTCGTATTTCATGTTTACGTTATTTTTATTACTTAATTTTAATTCCGTAAATTTTGGGAATTAAATCGAATAGTTATCGAGTCTGAATTTTCGAAATCAATCTTTATCTTTCGTTGACTTTTCGAAGTTTTAACTAGTGTTTTTAAATAGATCTCGAACCCACGAACGCATAGGCGAAAGCCGTTTGCGAGTCTGAGTTATAACGATATAGTTACAGACGTTTGAAGTTATGAACTATAGATTGTGGGAATTATTTAATTCCCACATGTGGGTTAAAGGGTAAGTTAGTTTAAAAGAGGACCAAATCAGATTTTTAGAAGGGGAAAAAAGGACCAATAAGGGAAGAATAAAAAAATGGGGATTTTTCCCCTTCCATTTTCGTCCTCACGTGCACCCACAAACCCGACTTCAACTCGGCTGAATTTCGACCAATCTCCACCATTTTTCAGGTCATTCTCAACCCTCCACCACCTGCAACTTATTCCACAACCTCTCATCTACCTTATTTGCTCAAATTGAAGGGTTTTTAAGGATAAATTCAGGTAGAACTCCACCGGAGAACCCGGGGGTTCTCGACGGTGATTCGTCGTTCCGGTGAGTATCACCATGCACCATCACCCTTGATCAACTTCTCTTGGACCCAAGAACAAGACCCAATCAGTTGTAGGGGTGTTGGAACACCAAGGAAGCCGAATTGAAGAACACCCACCTTAGGGTTTTCGATGGGTGCAAGCCAATATGAGGGCCTTCCCGGCTAAATTAGACTTGGCCACAGGTATAAAGTTTACTCTACTTGTTGAGATCTTTATTCCTATAAAATTTGAGAATTTTTGGAAAAAGTCGAATTTTCCGGTGTGTGACATCCGATTTATGAAATGCTGATGGTTAACATTATGTATGTATAGTCTTATTTGAAAATTACCCATTTATCATGTTGCATTTTTTTTCTTTAAAGTTAGTGAATGCATTAATGTAATGTTGATGATGGGGAATCGACAATTATAGTGTCCCATAATGTGAAATTCTCTCTTCATATTTGGTACAATTTTGCTAGAGTTGTTAGTATGCATTTTGTCAGACGTGGTCCAGATTTTATCCTTGTGATGACAGTGAATAGCCATTGTTAATGAGCATATTGATTCCATCTCATTGGTTTAGCATTATCAGACCTTTCTGCTTATGTTTGAAGTTGAACGAATCCTTATATGGATGTATAAATTAATGAAGGGATGAATTTGTTTCCTTATTTACCGTATACATATATCTATGTATGCATATTCAAAGGAACTTACTTATATCCCTAGATATATATATACTAACTGCTAAGGCTTTTGTATACAGGTACATCTATATTTGTAAGTAGCATCTTCACTTATTTTCTCTAAGTGTTTTCATTCAAATGTTACATTTATTTTGATCATGTTAATACAAGTTAACCAAAATAGTACTTGGATCTCATAGTGTGAATTAGTAGTTCCAAGTAATCTAATTAAGCCTAGAGTCGGAAGTGATGCATTTAGTAATTGCATATACTTGAGAATAGGAGTTGATCAAGGTGATGGATGCTTGTAGTAATAATTCAAAACAATACTTTGGAACCTAGATGGGAAATACAGAAATGGATGGTGTATGTGCTCATGTTGTAAATCATAAGTGTGGAGGTAGAAGGTAAGCTGTGTGTTGGTTTGATAGCACCATGTAGCATTGGTACATCGATAACCCTACTTGGTTAGTTATCTTGACCCTGCTTGGTTAATCCGCGTTGGGGGGTCACTAATGGTCCTGCTTGGTTAATCCACTTTGGGGGACCATACTATATATGGATTGCGCTTGGTTAATCCGCGTTAGGCAATCCTTATGGCCATGTATGCTTAGGAGTGATCATGCTTGGTTAATCCACATTGGGTGATCACTTCCTAACAGTTGTAGGAGTGACTCTGCTTGGTAAATCCGCATTGGAGGGTCACTACTTACTTGGTTACTTTCTCAGGGGTGGCTCTGCTTGGTTGATCCGCTTTGGGGGGGGGCACTTCCTATTTGGTTACTTGCGTAGGCTTCGGTCGAACGACATCTTTCTAGCTCTATTTTGAGTATATCTATGAATTTTAGCTTTGAGAACTTTGAGTTTGATTTAGAAAAGTCGTTGGATGTCTATGTGACTCTTTCGGAGTTTGCAAAGGTTTGGTATTAATTTCTTATGAATGATTTATATTCAAAGTTTATAAATTGTGATTGATGGTTGATTTCATCATTATTATTACATACTTTGTATTATTGTCGCTCACACGAGCTTCGCCTTATCCGGGTTGTTGGTTGCTCGATGCACCATTTCCATGATGTAGGCACTTATTTCACATGCGACAGGTCTAGGTAAATTATGAGAAACCGTTTGATATTTTGATTCCGTTAAGTAGTCCTGAATCCTTGCTCTTGTTCATTTCCATAAGGTTATCTTAGAACCCTAGATTTGTGTGAATGGGAATTACCCACGATGGATCTTGTGAATACAAATTAGAATTACCATGTTATTATCCATAACCCAAGTAAGGAATTATGTAGAGTTCTTTAATAAATTCGTGAAATGATATGCTATCTCACTGATTGATTAACGTGATTAAATATTAATATTGTGCTTCGTGATTCCTTGATATGTTACAAGCTATGGATTGAGATATAATGTTGGAAGCATAGTGATTGGTATGATGTAGTGAAATGTGATTTGACTTGTGTATTGGAAATGGTTGTGACATGTGATTGAAATGCATATTGAATTGCTTGGGAGATGTGAGGTCTAGTAATGGACCGATAACCCATTATGATAGGGATTTGTTGCTTGATATTGTTTCATTTCGTTGAGTCTTTGTGAATTGAGTACCTTGAATCATGTCTTATTCTTTTGAGCTGTTGTTATGCTCCTGGACTTCCGTTCAGTTATGTTGAGTAGTCCGGAACTGAGTTCTGATTGGATTCCGTTGAGTGATGGTCCGGAATCCCTTCTACTTCGCGATTCCGTTGAGTGATGATCCGGAATCGTATCCTGATTAGATTTCGTTGAGTGATGGTCCAGAATCGTATCCTGATCGGATTCCGTTGAGTGATGGTCCGGAATTCCCTTTGGTGCCTTGGTTCCGTTGGGTGGTCCAAAATTTCCTTTTTCAAAGATGTAGTCTTCAGCATAGCTATGGTGCTCTAGCCCGCATTTTGATGTGTTGTATGTGTTATTGATGATGTGATGGTTGGCATTATTGATGGATGTGATTATGGAATGATGTTGGTTATGGTAATTATGATTAGACTCGTTGAACTTTATGACTAGTGCATATGATTGTGCTCCGTCGTTTGTCCCTTGTAATGTTGCATGTTATGCATTTTGATATATTGTTGAGACATAGCGATTTAATTGATGAATATTCGAGTGTAGTGAAATGACGAACTACGAATGGCTTGATCCCTAATGAGGGTACGTAGGCAGTTTTAGATGCAGCTATAAAGTATACGAAAAACTATTATGCGATTCGATTATCAAGCTGTGCTTTGTACATATCCTGGAGGCGGGGTATGTTAGATATACGGGTATTGGTGTCGTCACGTGTCGATCCTGGATGTATGTTAAGATCGGGGCGTGACAAGACTTGTATGTATTAAACCTTGGACCATTATTGTAATGGAATCGACCCTTACCACATTGCACGACATTAGACAAGTGAGATGGCAATTGCATACGATTGGTTTTGTCCAGTGAAACTGGTATGCAAGGCAGTCATTGGAGGTGCAGATGAATAGGTCTTATTTCTATACAAGCAAGTGACAGCACTATGGTTCCTTCTATTACAGATTTGACATGGCTCAGGTGAATCAATGATTCTGTAAATACAATTAGCTGCACTATGACCTTGTTGAGCACGCAATTAGCAAGTGATTGTAGAATAAGAAGCTCCGTTGTTAAACTATGAAGTGAAATCATGTACAACACATTTAGGATTAGAATACCTTTGGCCTTGATTATACTGAAACTTGCATGTGCCCTTTGATTTTGAGTAAAAGGATTGATTGTGTCCATTGCCTCCATTGCATCTAGAACTAGCATAGAAACTAGAATGACCATTGCCTTGAAAACCCAGATTTTTTTGTGTAGAGCCATTTAATGCAAATGATCCTTGAGCATAATTGGCAGTTACTGAGTCTTTGGAACCCAGTCTTTGATCATGTGCCACCATAGTAAAGAGGAATGGTATTGAAGAATTGTTTTTAACAAAAGCTTCCTCTGCAAGCAATTGGGATCGAAAATCTTTGAGACAAATAACATTTTCTCTGCCACGGATCACACATCTAAAGGTGTTGTACTCGGATGGCAAGCCATGTAGAGCAAGAATAACAATGTCCTCATCTGCAAATGTGACTCCAATAGCAGCAAGAAAAACTCTTGCTTCCTTGATTCTTTGCAAGTACTGAGTCACAAAATCAGTGCCTTTCTTGATGGTATAAAGATTTGATTTCACTTGAAAGATTGCAGCCCTACTCACGATAGAGAATTGTTCTTGAAGCCTAACCAATAAATCTCTTGCACTTGTGCTACCAATAGCATAAGAAATTGCAGAAGAGGATAGGGTTGCAGCAATGAGATGCATAAGTGTCATATCATGCATTTTCCAAACCTTGTATTCCTCTGTTTCGGTTCTTGAAGATGAGACACCAGTCGTTACCTAAAATCTCCAGAACAGGTAAAAGGAAATTAGGAAGGACACATATTTGTGCCATCAACAAACCCCATAATCCCATGACCTTCAAGCATCAATTGCATCTGAAAGTGCCATTGAAGGTAGTTGGTCTCATCCAACTTGACTGAAACAGATGTTGAAATGGATGAAATTAACCCCGTGATCGGTGATTGCAAGATCAGAAATTGACTCGCAGTAACCATGTTGATCAGCTTTCTCAGAGAACTTAAAACAAACACTTGGTGTGCAAGAACTTGCAGAAAACAGATGGCAGAAATGGGTAAGAATTACAGCCCAGAAATTCACAAAAGAAATCACAGAAAGATCGTAGAAGAAAGAAATAGGTAGCGGAAGCAAAGAACTAAGGATGGAAATGGCTTGCAACGAAGCTTATTCGGCGATGATACCATGTTAATATGAAGAAATGTAGAAGCAAAAGCAAAGTTTTAGAGAGAGAATAGAAGAGGACAGAGAAATAGGAATTCTATATTTCTTAATGATCAAGTTTACAATGATTCATGTGAAGCTTTATACTCACAACAGTACAATACAATCCTTAACTATATTAACTACTGACAGTTATAACAATCTAATATACTATTGTAGTATTAAGTGACACATGTCCTAATCTCAACCATTCACTTATACACTTAACGTTCCCGCTCAAACTCATGATTGGAGGATCCAAGCATGAGGTTGGAACAGTGAGTTTGAATGACTGCAAATTGCCGATTTGAAGAGGCCAATTGATCAACTACCTTCTCTGAAGTTTCTCAAACTATACTCTTTAAGTTGCGTTGAGCACACCAACAATGGCACCAACTGTTCTTCCACTTCTAGTTTGGTTGATGGGAAAAGAGAAGCATTGTTTTTTCCCTCTTGAAAGAGCTTGTACTTTATGACTTGCCACTCTTGAGCAGCAAGCACTGATGGAAAAAAAATTACGACAATGGAACAAGAAGTAAGGCGAATCAGCAGTTGCTATAGTTTCCTTCCCTCACCAAATGACAATAATGGACACCCCCAGTTTGCTGTCGATGCCAATGCTTCCACAAGTTGAAGAACTGATTATGGTCAATATCACTGACAAGCTCCTCAAGTCAATGGTGAAAGTAGCAAAAGCAGCTTCCGAAAGTTCAAAAGCTTCTTCTTCCTCCTCCTCCTCCCTTGCTAGGTTGAAGTCTCTGAGAATCAAATCCTGCAATGATCTCGTGTCTTTGCCTGATAACAGGATGTGTAGCCTCACTTCTCTTGAGCTCCTGGAGATTGTAGCTTGTGAAAATTTTAAATCTCTACCTAAAGAAATGTGTTGCAAGTTCACTAGGCCAGAAATTTAGAAATGCAGAACTCTGCATCATCTAGTGACAAAGTGATAAAGGCATCAGCTAAGGAGATTTTTTTTTTTTTGGGGGGGGGGGGTGTGGGGTTGCGGTTTATACAACATTGTTTTTGAATACTTCGTGGAGTGATTCATCGTATGTACTTTATACATATTATACTTGTAGTCGTTTACTAAATATACATAGAAATATGTAATTGTTTGAAGGATCCGATGTTTTATATATCATGTGATCAGCACAAAGAGAGGTATGCAATGCAACTTGTACCAAAAGCCACAAGCTGCTGTAATAATACAATGATTTATTTCAAAGATCGAAGCTGAAGAATTACACACATTGCCTACTTTATTTTCCCCAGTTCTTGACAAATAACATGAAAAAAAAACTACATAATTCCCCTTTAGTTGCATTCTAATGTTGAAGGACTTGAACGAAAAACTGGTAAACTGCATTTATTTACAAGCGCAGAGTCCCCAGTTATGAAATCTTTCTCAGAGAGCCACTTGAGCTGCTGCTAGCCTAGCAATAGGTACCCTGTCAAAGAATTTGAATCAGAAATTTGATCTGGTTATAGAAGTAGTCTATTAAACTTAACTAGATAGATGAAAGAAAAAGAAGACCTGAATGGAGAACACGAAACATAGTCTAGTCCGGCCTCTGCGAAAAATGCAACAGAAGAAGGGTCTCCACCATGCTCTCCACATACTCCAACCTGTTTATTCATAATCACCGTCCAATAGTATCATCATCACAAGAAGAATGGAGCAACGTAATATGTTGAATCATCGACATCACGCTAGTCTGTGATAGAATGCTTAATATCGTTTCATTGCTGGTTACCTTTAAGCTAGGCCTAGCTGCGCGACCCTCTTCTGTGGCCATCTTAATGAGCTGCCCGACACCTCTTTGATCAAGTACCTATAGTCAAGAAATCGGTTTGAATTATTTTTCGCTCCCTTATAAGAGGATTTTGGTAAACCTAGCTATCTGCAATGAAGCCTGCATGGACTTGCATAATATGCGACTAACCTGGAAGGGATCGTTTTGAAGAAGGCCTTTGGAGAGGTAAATAGGTAGAAACTTGCCCACATCATCTCTACTGTACCCAAATGTCATTTGTGTGAGATCATTGGTCCCGAAGGAGAAGAACTCAGCTTCCTTTGCAATCTACCGTGATCAAAGAAAAATATGATATTATTCAGCAGAATATGAATAATTTTTAATCTACATTGAAATAACAAAGTCAGCCTATCGATTTAGCCTTACCTCATCTGCAACCAGAGCAGCTCTAGGGATCTCGATCATAGTTCCAACTTTATAGGTCACGGTGGTACCCATCTCAGAGAACACTTTCACTGCGACACTGCGAATGAGACTCACTTGATGTCCCAGTTCCTGAAAGGCAAAAATTTGATTCATAATGAAATCTCCCTCACTTTGCATTTCTCACAAATCCATACAAATGAATTATGAATCCAGCATGTTTACCAAAAAAAATAAATAAATAAATTATGAATCCAGTATCGTAAATAAATAACGAAAGTGAGGAACATGAATGCAGGATCATGCCTGAGGTATTCCGACAAGGGGAACCATTATCTCGGGGAAAACTTTGACACCCTGGTTGCTCATTGTGACAGCAGCTTGAAAGATTGCACGCGCCTGCATTTCCGTGAGCTCTGGGTACGATATCCCTAGCCTGTTGACACATTACAAGTTCTTCATTTGAAGTTTATCAACTAATTTATGCATAGAAGCATTCACGCAGTGAAAACATGTGACACTGAAATATGAAGCTTTTGTCATAGTTCCAAATAACATGGATCTAAATTCATAGGTAACTAGTTTATTGATGCATGTGAAGTTACTAAAGTGAATGAAGTTCATCAGTTAAAGGATGTTTTCCGCAACAATTAAAATTCGAGTAAATCTTTAGATTGGAGAGCCCATGTGAAGAATGAAGAGCCACTGAACCTGCAGCCGCGGAAACCAAGCATGGGGTTTACTTCTGATAATTTCTCAACTCTTGAGAAAACTTCGTCCTCGGTCATGCCAGTCTGTGTAGTTAGTTGGCCGACAATCTGTTCCAAGTTACCTTCTGGAAGAAATTCATGAAGTGGAGGGTCTAACAGGCGGATTGTTACTGGAAGACCTGAAATTTCATAAATCACGTGATAAATAAGCTACTAAAACTAGTTAAAGCAAAATATTGACAAAATCTTAAATCAGATTTGCGAAAAATACCATCCATTGCACGGAAAATTCCTTCAAAGTCGGATCTCTGATACGGTAGTAAGAGGTCCAATGCTGCCTTCCTCTGTTCAAGTGTAGCTGCCATGATCATTTTTCTTACCGCCTTTATTCTATCATCCGAAGCAAAGAACTGAAACATAAAAAACATGAGAAATATCAAAAGAGATCTACAACCTGACATTATTTGTTAACCAGCCATACATTTTAGCAACAACAAATAATTACCATGTGTTCTGTCCTGCAAAGTCCAATCCCTTGTGCACCGTTATTTCTTGCTGTTATTGCATCTTCAGGCGTGTCAGCATTTGCCATCACCTGTTGCAACATTACCATGAACATTGTTAGAGAAACCAGTACTCATACCAGTGAAAAGGAAAAACAGAAGAAAATAAGTCACCTTGAGACGCCTGACTTTATCAGCCCAAGACATAAAGGTTTCCAAATTGCCACTCAAAGCCGGAGGAGCAAGTGGCTGTTTTCCCAATATGACTTCACCAGTGGACCCATTGAGTGAAAGCCATTCTCCTTCATTGACCACCGTTTTCCCGATCAAAACCAGCTGTATAATCAATGAACAACCCTCATTTATGCCATGACTTGATACTTCACAGAAAGAAAAAAAATATTGTTTACAAGGGAAATTGTTATAACCACCTTCTCACTGTCATTTACTCGGATGTCAGCGCAGCCAGAAACACAACATTTACCCCACCCACGCGCTACAACAGCTGCATGAGATGTCATTCCACCTCGAGCTGTCAAGATTCCGGCAGCAGCATGCATACCCCCAACATCTTCGGGGCTAGTTTCTGTCCTTACCTATAATTATGCACAACAACAATTCTCAATGATGAATCAGGGCCATGGCTCAACATCTTCCGGTAGAAAAAGATGAACATTTAGCTTACCAGGATGACTTTCTTTCCTTGTGCATGCCATGATTCAGCATCTTCTGCAGTGAACACGACTTGTCCTACTGCTGCTCCTGGAGATGCAGGTAACCCAGTGGCGATCACTTTGTCTTTGTAAGCAGTTGGATTTTCAAACTAATCAGAAAAAAATTATACACGAGGAAGTCATATATCCATGGGTACATTATACAAATCGGCCTATGATTTGTGACTTAGAAATCAGCATAAATACCTGTGGGTGAAGAAGTTGGTCAAGGTGCTGTGGTTCCACCATCTTGATTGCAGTGTGCTTATCCACAAGCCCTTCGTTAGCCATGTCTACAGCTATCTTAATCGCTCCTTTACCAGTACGCTTTCCAACACGGCATTGCAACATCCACAACCTATTTTCTTGGACTGTGAACTCAATGTCCTGCAAATGTTGCCCATGCTTAAAAAAAACCATATGTTCCAATAAACCAAAAGATGTGAATGTAATACTGATAGGAAGGTCATATGTGGAAATGATAACTCTTACCATCATATCTTTGTAATGTTTTTCCAGAATTTCACAGTTCTCCACAAGCTCCTTGTAAGCTTCGGGCATGCAATTTTTCATAGCATCCACGTCTTCTGGTGTCCTGATCCCGGCAACTACATCTTCTCCCTATGCAATTCCAATTTTTGAGCTACTCGTATAACCCTAACAAAAAACAGTCTATACTACTGTCGACTTGGAAAGAGAAGTTCGGTATATAGAGTGGTATAAAAAACCTGAGCATTGACTAGGAACTCGCCATAAAGCTTCCTTTCACCGGTGCTTGGATTCCTAGTGAACAGAACACCAGTCCCTGAAGTATTTCCCATGTTCCCGAAAACCATGCATTGAATGTTAACCGCAGTTCCCTTCAAACCAGTTATCTGATTGATGCTCCGGTATTTAATGGCCCTTTGGCTGTCCCAAGAATCAAACACTGCTTTAACTGCCAAGAGAAGCTGTTGTTTTGGATCTGCGGATATGCATGGGGACAAGGACATGTAAACATACAGAGTTGCGCTACGAAAAAGTGGGAAATATGAAGTTGTCAGCGGTTTAATTTGTACCTGAAGGGAACTTTTCTCCCGTTGCTTCGAGATAAACATTTTTGTATTGTTCTACCAGCTCTTTAAGATCAGAAGCTGTTAGCTTTGTATCAAGCTTAACTCCTTTTTTACCTTTTAGTTTTTCCAATTTCTCCTCAAACGATGAGTGTGGAATTCCCATAACCTTCAAAAGTAAAATGGGTGAATTTAGAATACATCTTGAGAAAAACATCATAACTTTTCACATATGAACATTGTGAAATGCATCAATAAAACCACTTACAACATCTCCAAACATGTCTAGGAAACGTCTGTACGAGTCATAAGCAAAGCGCTCTCCGCTTTTTGCGGACAAACCAGCAACCACCTTGTCATTGAGTCCAAGGTTGAGGACAGTGTCCATCATGCCAGGCATGGAAACCTAGGTACATAGCGTGAAAATCAGTTTGTGCACGACATAAACTAATTCTTGTTAAACAGACTGTAGTCCATTGTGCCATTGCTAAAATAACTACAGAAGCCATAAAGGCTGTAATTAGAAGAAAAAACTCTTACCGCGGCACCAGAGCGTACAGAGACGAGAAGAGGCTTGGAAGAATCACCAAGAATAGCACCAATGTCCTTTTCCACACTCTCCAAGCCCTCTAATATCTCCTCCCACAAACCTTGTGGTAAGTCTTTGCCATTGAGCTGATAATCTCTGCATGCTTCTGCTGATATAGTAAGTCCAGGTGGGACGGATAGCCCAATGCTAGCCATTTCTGCCAGGTTTGCACCTTTTCCTCCCAACTACAATGCATCAGCATGATAAATACAGAATTCAGTTACGTAGCATAGACATTTGTTCGACTGAGATAAAAGTAAAACTCCTCTTGCAAATCGGGGCGTACAAAATGCTAGCATTTCCATTTCTCATACTGATAGCATGTCGAAAGTGAAGTAAAACTTACCAATGACTTCATTCCCTTGTTGCCTTCACTCTTTCCTTTTCCGAAAGTAAATACTCGCTGTGGAAACAAAAGAGAAGCCTTTTAGGAACTACTGAGGCACCTTGAACAAAATGCTTGTGCATAGTTCAAAACTAATCAAAATGATCATGATAATTAGTAATAGAACCGCTCAATATAAGCTCTATTTACATTATTTTTTTCCAGGTTTCCGATGTGAGACTTTACAATCGTTGACATATATGTCACCAATTATCACTCTAATACCAAGTTAAAACTAAAGAATCCGACTCAAAATTATTTATGAACGGATGGAGAGGTCCGAGATGTCCCAAGGATTAGAATAATCTGAGGCGGGATTTTTATATTTTCAACAGAAGGATACAATATAAGTACCTTTTTGATTGCTGGTGCACCTTGATCTGCAACTGGGGACAGAACGGAGTTTGATTGACTTTGTGCTGGCTCATGCTTCTTTAGGTTTGGGTTCGTGGTCCCGTTTACTTTCACAGTGGAAGGCATTTTTCCAATCTCTCCCTGCTTGAAAAACCGAAGTAAATATTACCAATGTATACAAATCATACAACAATGTTTAATTGATGAGTACTAGTCAACTTCTAAGCAATATAAAATAGTTTTAATTGAAATCATACTAATTGGTTTGAAAATGGAATTGTTATAACCACTGCAACATAGTCATCATGCACTCATGCGGCCTTGATATTTGTCATTAGGGAGAAATGCATGATGGATTATTTTGGAGGGCCGATCAGCTCCCGCACAGAGAATTGTTTTGAAATCTTAATAGAATCATGATAATGGATTAAAAAAAGAGAATTGTTATAAACACTGCAAAGTATTTGTCTTGCACCCCTCCACCCAGGTAAAATTCATTACGGACGAGTGCATGATTGACTGTCTTGGAGTGCCAATAACATCTTTGAAGAGGAAATTTGTTTTGTATCAAAAGAGTGAAACAGAATCCAGTTTCATTCGAATGAATATGCACATATACATACTTGATGAAGATCGGATCAGAAGAAGAGTGGAGAACTGCCTGCAGAAGTTGTAAAGAGAACCTGAGCTACAACTCCTGCTTTGCTTGCGACTGTAATAGGGTGTGATGAATTATAGCGTTAATTCCTCCTTTTAAAGCCACAAACACGACGCGTAGGTGATGACATGTAAGAAATCAAGCATTATCAGCTATTAATTATTTTGTTGTAAAAAGTAATATTCAGAGCTTTTTTAGTTTGTGATGAGTTGAATACGAAGATCTAGATTCGGGAACAGTCAAGTTTACTAAATCAGCTCTTATCGTCTGGATAATGAGTAATTTTTTTTTATATAATATTAATACCTTTGGAAATAAAGCTGTTATTAGGGTTGACAGTGTCTGATGATGACTTGGCAAACTCGCGAGTCCAAATCTGTATTATGATATAATTTCTGACCAAAAAGGCAGCCGACCAGAAATCGGCTTCGAGATACCGAAGACGGTGGTTATCCGTGCGAGAGTGCCAACGTTATGCCATGTGACCAGCAAATAGCACTCTACCACCATGTTCCTCGTTCGATGATTCAGTTCAGGAGGCTCGGTTGCCACCAACAAAACCTAGCCAATAACCACCTCATTTTAGAAATAATCGCATTTCTTGTTTATTGTTTCTTTCTTCTGTAATTTCACCTAAAACCCTAACCCTAAACCCTACTTATTTATTTTTTTATTAAAAAGAGAAACTATGAGTGTAATACTAATTTAGATTACTCCATATACTTTGGTGCTTATAATTGTGATTTTGACGCAAAATAATTCATTAGTTTGATTTGCGCATTGTTATTAAAGTTGGAAGATGACAAATGATTCAAGAACTTCATATTCTCAGCACACATGAATACTACAATAAGAATTGAAGAGAATTATAAGTACACAAAGTTATGACAAGCTAAAAGGATAGTTTTTAAAAATTTTGCTTACTAATGGTATGTTCACATGTGCTGACTATTGTAATTAGTTTTTTTTTTTTTTTTTCATTCAATATCCTCAATGTTTGGAAACTACATTAAGAGCTTTTTTAGTTCACGATAAGATGATGAAAACGGAGATCTAGAGTCAAGTTGACTAAACCAGTCCTTATCGTTTGGATATGAGTATTTTTGTTATTTTTTATTTTATAGTATTATATTTGTTGCAGTCCTATTAGATTAAGAATGTGATTGTGTAATTCCTAGTAGATATGAGAATATCTCTTATATTCCTATTAGGAGTTAATTACATATTTAATGTTGTAATCCTAAAGGGTAAGGAATTAACCTTCACTACTACTATAAATAAAGGCACAATGGGGTGGAATAGAACACACCCACAATTACACATCTATGTCTTTTCTCTACTATTGCCGCACCTTTCTCTCTCTCTATGGCCTCCATAATCGTTCAGTAAATTATGCCTACAACACGTTATCAGCACGTTCTTGACACTGCACTAACAAGAAATTTTGATATTCAATCAGGAGAATATTAAGTTTTAATCATTCTTATTATGAATAATTTACTATTTTATTGAATTGATCTACATGTTATTGATATAAACTAATTTTTCTTTGTTGAACGTGATACAATGCATTGGAGATGCAATTCCGGCTTTCCGAGAAGGATCTTCTACAAATTCAAAGGCTTTTATTGTTTTCTACAAATCAGGTACGCTTAAAATAAAGTAAGATATTTGAAACGACATTGAAGCATGAAAACATTCCGCATGATGTATGAACCCCCTATGTTTATATTTTCCTTCCGATATATATTGTATATGTTCATATATTTGTCAATATATATTTGTTTCATGCACAATTAAATTGTTATGTGGAATATGTGAGTCAATGTATAACAAAATAAATTAGAAGCATATTTAGGGTTTCCTAAACCCTAAGGGATTTCGAAAAAAAAGAAGATAGGAATTATGGGATGTACGGCAACACTGTCGTGGCACTATAGTGTGGAGACCCCCCTTGAGACAACGTATTAGACTTGTGTCGAAGCCTTTTGGGGCTTCGTTGCCTCTGTGGATAACCAGGCTGTGTGCCTGGTCTGTTTTCTGACCACGGGCCTGCAACCTCGACCCACATCAACACATGTTGGGTTGGTCATCCAGTCTCGGCCCACGCCAGCAGTTGTGATGCTAGGCTTTGTCTCTATCATGGCCCGTGTCTCCCTCAACCAGCCTATGAGGCTAGGCTTAGTTTTTTGCGACCCTAAATATGACACTAGCCACATGGCTAGGTTCCCGTGCCTCAACTCACAGGCCAGCTTTCGCTGGGCCTTGACCCGCACCCCCTTGAAGCCCAAACCAGCAGCTTGGGCTACTGTTTTTTATCTCCTACCCAGACCCGTGGCTTGTAGTCCACTCTCGAGGCCTTTAGGGCCTTGCTTACTCACAGCACCCAAATTTTTTTGAGCTATACTATTTTTCAACCTAATAATATTATTTTAATATTATTTCGCTTCTACAATCGACCATGTATGACCTGATTTATTGAATTAATTAAAAGTAACCAGCAGTCCATTAATCCAATAATGAATCCAAAATTATTGACTTAAATATCACTTTTGGACATTAACAATTCAATAATTTATTTTTATACTTTGAACTGTAACATACTTTCGTAGTAACAAAACTCTCACACTTGAGTTCCCGAAGAACCTCAAATCCACTACACTTAAATCAGCATATTCCATGGCTCTTTGGCTCGCTTCTATGGACCATTTAATCATGAAAGACATTGCTTGAAGCATACCATGATAACGTCCATGAATGAGTACAATTCTGAAATTTATAAATCTGATCGAATTTGGACTAAAGAATACTTTTCTCGTCCTTCCATGTTTCTAACTCGCTCCTGAAGCATCAATGTAGAAAGCAGAAGTTTACCAAATTCTTGGATCTGATTACTACCACAAACATATGGTATAATCATGGCCTGCCAAGGTGTGGCATCATGCCCGAAGCGTGATCTTTGGCACCTAAGACCTAAAACTTCAAGAATAAGGGATAATATTCCCAAACCTTAACTCTGCAGAATCTACTTCCGTCTCAATGGAATAGATCATTGGTTATGCACATATTTGTGCCCCTACCAATGTTGTTGAGGAGTACCATTCTAGTAGACAATCTGTGAGCCTAATTTTGCTCTACCAAACATCGTTGGAAGAGTAGAATTTTGACATGGATGACCTTGTTGGCCGAATCCACCCTAGTAATTTTGGCTTACTTTGTGAACAATTTTTCATGTTCATGGATTCAAGTTTAGTGTATGTTTTACTTATGGATAATCTTATTGATATTGTCCTCGAATATGATTTAATTAAATCATCTTTCTTAATACATGTGATCAATTCAATTAAACACATGATTAGGTAGGAATGTGGGAAAGTTAGTTGTCTGGATGAATGCGTACTACGCACACTAAATTTACACCTAAATCATATCTCTAACAACGACTTCAGGTCTATCCAACCTGATTAAGAGCATTGGCATGCTCCTCGTTGTATGAATGGTACTGCATCACCATTCAAGGGACCTTAAATTCTCCCTGTCATTGAGTTTATAAGGATATTCGAGATGACAATGATCATAAATGAACCACTGAAGAAAATAGAGTGGAATATCTTTGCACCACCTTCAAAAATGAGCCTGAAGCTTTGATTTGGGGCCAGTAAGTTGTCTCCCAACTGGGAATTCACCACATGTGGCCGACCTACAACCTGGTGATTAAGCAATTTACTTGCTTTAGCACGACCTTTTGGGACACTTAGGTCGAACAATGATGCTACGACACATCTCCTTACCCGAACTAAGGATCTTGTGCCTACAATAACACTTTACCAAGCTTGCTCATTAGGGAAATTGATTTTTTTATATCATTTATTGCAAAGATAACTCCGCCTGTGTAAGTTTATCTTACATTGCCGGTCCCAAGCCCGGATAAAGGAGAAGGGGAAGGGCGTCAGGTAGTCGACAGCTGGCACTCCTATTTTACGTCGAATCCTTATGAAAATGAATCCATAACGAAATCGCGCTAAAGCTAGGGCGTCACCCGTAAGTGGTGCGCTGTGTGGCCCGAGCACAGTGATAAGTGAGCAAGGGTCGCTGTATCTCCATCGGCACCCGGATGCAGTGTTAAATGAGCAAGGGGGCCATAGAAACTTCTTTTCGAACGACTCTACTCAAAGTTGTTTGGGAGCATATGCTCCTATCAACTTTACACAGGACACACAAAAGAAGTACTTTGATCCTATTAGACGGGGGAGGTTGAAGAAGCTAGGACAGAAGGGTAGAGTTCAAGAGAGTAGAATGCGTTTAGGAACGTTTATTTAAGGATAAGATTAGGAATGAGTGGGTTGGACATGTGCAAAGAAGGCTTACTAACGCTTCAGTTTGAAGATGTGACTACGGGACAGAGGTTCAGGGCCGAATGGGTAGAGGAAGACCTAGGAAAACTTTGGAAGAAACCCTAAGAAAAGACTTAGAGTACTTGGATCTAACGGAGGACATGACACAAAACCGAGCGCAATGGCATTTTAGGATTCACATAGCCAACCCCACTTAATGGGAAAAGGCTTTGTTGTTGTTGTATTTATTGCAAAGATACGAAACCACCCTTTTTCACAGTGGATTCAAGGAAATATATGTGGACTAATCCAACCAAAATGCGGACCATATAAATACTTATGGTTTTGGTTGATGAATCAACAAACTGGTCATATGTTTATCCACACACATTGCTGCTAAACCTCCTGGCTGATTAAGGGCTCACCACCCTACTTATCCCTTAAGGTCCAGGAGACTAGATAATGCTGGAGAGTTTATATCGATAGTTTTTCGATAAAGTATTACATGTATTTTGGGTTTATAATTGAACATTGAATTTCCATGTTCACCCCAAATAGCCTCGCCTAGTGATCATAAAAGCACAATTTAAATGATCACCTGGATTTTGATGAACGTACCAAGTTTTCGGTTTCTGCCTAAGGCTATACAATCTTGTACGCAGCTATGTTGGTCTGCCTTGAGGCTCATTGCCACCCAACCTATTTGACGTTACAGTTGGTTACTGAGTACGAACCTAACAATTTTCGTATTTACGCATTTAGGTGAGCATTTCTTGTGCCAAGTTGCGCCGCCGCAACGTACCAACTTGGGTCCTCAAAGAAGGATATGAATCTTTGTCGATTATGATTCTTCTTCACACTAGTTCTCTTCGAGCCCTTGCATGCGATCTCTTTACCACTCATTTGCAGGTTGTCACTTTAATGAGATAGTCTTCCCGTTTAGGGGGAGATAAGAATGTCAATGTTCCTGGAGAACGGCGCAAATTTGCGTGGACGTTGCCAACTATGTCTCATCTTGATCCCCATACCACACAAGTGTGATAAGCAAGTGCGATGAATTCTACTTTTCAAAATGTTGCTCCAGACGCATTCCTCTAATCTAGCTAAAGTGACAATATCATATACCAGCTGCAAACAGCCTGCAAGGATAGACGTACTTAACAGACGTCGAGTCAACATCCCTAAAGGGTGTGCCGCCCCTGTTGGACGATCCAGTATATCGGCAGATAGCCAATCAATCTGTCTTGGCCTGGAGCACGACAGATCATTCGATTCGTAGGATTCACTTCCCTAGAAAAGGAAAACAAGGCACAACAATGAATCTATACTTGATCGTTGTCTGAAATCATTTCCATCTCATGAGAAGTTCTTGGTCCAGTATACTAGTTTAGATGAGCTAAATGGAATTGAAATGAGATTACCATCGATGATGTTTTCACTTATATGGTAGCTACCGACATAAATGAAAAACGACAATATTGAACCATGTTCCGTTGATTAAGTGACAACATAGAACTGATTAGACAACCAAAATAACAATCCAGATCAAATTCCTTACCAAAGTGTGTATTGGACTTGTTGTTCCTACACTGCCCAAGGTAACCTTGTTATGTTACAAGTGGGAAAGGAAACGTTATGAGATGAATGAGACAGTGCGATATGATGCACGACTTACGGCGCAAGGTTTCTCTCAAAACGTCATGTGATTGATAGCAGCATTATAAAATGTGGTTAGTGTTTTCTCCATGGGGATATAGATACGGAGATTTACATGTAAATTCTCGAAGAATTACATGGACTAGTTCAAATAGTTCCAAACCACGGAACACCCTCTTAACTTGTTTGAGGCATTCACTTACAATCCGACGGATGTAGTATACCTGTCTAAGTGATTATTTGATCAGTCAGGGATGAATTATGCCCTTGCGTGTTAAACTATGAAGTCTTATTCCAAATTGCTAGAGTTACAGTTTATGTCGTTGACCTGAAGTTCAAGCGTTGTTCTGACGGTACCTTGGTCTACTAGTCGAACTACACCCCGAATGTGTCACCTTTGAGTATACATTTGATCGTCCATACATTATATGCAAATGAGACCCTTGAAGAGGTTATGGAATCCGAAATTCCATATGTAAAGTTCAACTTTGCGCTTCATTGTACTTAACTCATTGTATTTAGATAAGACATTTCATTCGTTGTTGATCAGCATTGCGCCTACATGCAACCACTGAATTGGTATTAAAAACGTACCCTGAAGGCACTACGAGGGCAAATCCCATTGCATCTTGAGCGGATCCAACCCCCCTGATCCTCAGAATGATGTTTGCCTTGTTTGTTATGCTAATGTTGGTTACTTATCAAACTCGCACAAGGCAAATTCCCTAAATGGTTATGTCTTTACCGTTAGGGATATTGCAATATCTTGGAAGTCCACGATATGACCATAGTTATGAAATTTTCAAATCATTCCAAGACTCTTCTCACTTCACTACACCACAAGTAAGACATGGTTAGAAGTTCTTGTTGAGCATATTCGAAGTACTCTGTATTTTCATCTATCGTTGAGTCCCAACGACGATCCATGAAGACTGTGCCACATGTATCAACCTGACCAAGCCATGATACATCAACGAAGTCAACGCCGAGTCATATTGCATCTACATCTACATCAGCCAAGCATCAAGAGATTGAAGTCATGCAAGCCGATCCCAAACAACCTTGCCGACCTCTACAAGACGTCACTGCCGAAGTCAACTTTCCATAAGTTTTTCCGAGGAATTGGTATGCCTAACTATCATATGCAATGCTTATAGTTCTCATTTATAAGTTATGCCAAACTCAAGGGGAGTATCCAGAAGTATACTCACTTGATCTTAATGTACTTTTTTTCCCTACAATTAGGAGCATTTTTCCCACTGGGTTTTTGCTACGTAACTAGGTTTTAACGAGGCACCTATCCTGGGCTCATCATACCCTTGTGAGCTCTTTTACTTGGGTCCAAAAGACGTATAGTTTTGACTTAATGCAATTTCTCACTTTCCTTCTTAGTTTATGGGTTTTTTCTCCCACCTTGGGTTTTACCATAGCGAGGTTTTGTGAGTTTTACCTTTTTATGGATTCTTCTGTTGATTTGAGACTTGCATTTTCTCATTGTGCCAACGACTTCATCAACTGTACCTACTTCAGGCGAAAGATGAGGTGTGTGTGAGGTGGAGTCATGACTACCGAAGGCGTTAAAGTCTCAGTGGTTGATCAAAATGAGCTCTGAGCGTTGAAAGAGGTGGCACTTCAGCCAAGCCTACCCACATTATTCCTCTTAGCTATGTTGTTGGGCACCACTGCATAACACTCTATCTTAAATTTTAGGTAGACGGATCATGCGCCCACTTCAACAGCACCGACACTATCCCCACTTGGCCACATGCTCAATCCGTCAGGTGTGGGTTTTAATACAAAAGGCATCGGTGATAGTTAGAGTGGGGTAATTCTATTTAAGGGGCTTGTTCTCAAGCCTTCTGGCCAATGTGGGACAGAGGAATTCTAACACTCCCAGCACGTGAGACCTTATTTTATGGGTCACACGTGGAGTTCCACACATCGACAACCACGTGGAGCCAAGCCGGGGCTCACTCGTTCGAGGTGGGCCAGTGGCACGTGGCATCTCTTGGCCTACATGGAGCCATGTCGGGGCTCATCCATTTGCGCGGGGCCAAAGGGGACCCACTCGTTCACGTAGCAGTACAGGTCCGTCCCCTAGCTCTAATACCATCTTAAATTTCAAGTAAACGGGCCATGGGCCCACTCCAACAACACTAATATTGTCCCCACTTGGCCACCTGCTCAATCCATCAGGTGTGAGGTTTTATCACAAAAGGCCTTGATGATAGTTAGAGTGGGGTAATTCTATTTAAGGGGCTTGTTCTCAAGCCTTCTGGCTGATGTGGGATAGAGGAATTCTAACACTCTACCCTCCATTTTACACTTTTGCTGATTTTAGAAAAAATCGTTCTTTTTTTTTTTGTTAATTTATTACTTTCTTCTATTTTTCACTCAAAAACCTAAACTATGCTGATTTTCTATTTTTTTTACCATAAAAAAAAAGGCAAACTATGATTTTGATCATAATTTCGATTACCCTTCACTTTGATGTTTATAGGTTTGAATCTGACGCAAACTATCTTATTAGTTCAATTTGCGTATATTGTTTTTAAAAGTTGGAAGTAGTTCCAAGTTTGAATCACCGTTATTTATTGAAAATATGATTTCTGACGCAAACTATCTTATTAGTTCAATTTGCGTAAGTTACTAAACTTTTAAGTTGGAAGAAGTTCCAAGTTCAAATCACCGGCCCTTGTATATTAAACATACGATTAGAGGAGTGAAACCGAAGCGGTGGATGGAAATGTACCATGAATTGCATTCTTATTAGCTGAAAGGCCGGAATTTTTGGCGTGGAACTTCATATTCTTAGCAGACATGAACATTAAAAATAAGAATTGAAGAAAAATTAATAGTGCAAAAACATAATTTGATGACAAGCTAAAGCTAAGAGGATAAATTTTGAAACTTCCATTGGTTGCTGACAAGCTAATGCAGACACATAAAAACCTTGATAAGCACCACTCTGTCAATGTGAATTCAGAACGCTTAATGACAAGCTAAATTACGATCAAAATCCTAGTTTCCCCCTTTTGTCCTTCCAATCTGCTTCTATAGGAAGTGCTTTCTGCTTATAAGCGCTTTAAATTTTGGTGGTGTCGGAAGCCTTCTAACAAACATGTCATATAATTACTACCATAGTCCTCCTCTCTGCACCAAGTTTATTTTAATTTACCGAAGATGTTGCTTCTGGCTCAAGTTTGATCTGTTCGAATCTCACGCATGCCCTCTAGGGAGATGTTTAAGTCTGCAGCAATGCTTGAGTTTTAAGCGTTTGTAGATTGCTCTATATGATCAATCCAAACTCAGGAATGCAACTTGGGTAAACTGCTATTTGACCTCTTGAACTATTACCCCAGCTGAAAAATTAGCCAATTAACCCCTTATCAGTAGATTTCATCCACTATTTCGTCAAATTCAAGGGCAAATTAATCTTTCCATCATCAATTCTGACTTGTCAACTATAACCACTAATAAATTTATGACATATGGACACAAAATAATGTGAAATGACAGATGGTGGACGGAACCTAACGGCAAGATGTTAATTGGCTGATTTTAAATAGTTCATAGGGTTAATTTACCAAAAAAAAATAATTTAGAATGTCAATTTCAACTGGGGTAATAGTTCAAGGAGTTAAATAACATTTTACCTATGCAACTTGTACATTTACACCAAGTCATACGTTGTTTAATATTACACATAATTTATTCCCAAAACATCGAAGCCGAAGAATTATCCACATTCCCTAATTTAGTTTTTTTCCTGTTCTTGTAAAGTCGGTCGTACCCAGTGCACAAGGCTCCCGCTTTACGCAGGGTTTGGGAGAGGTGGATGTCGGCTAGCCTTACCCCCATTTATGAGGAGGCTGCTCCCAAGTCTCGAACCCGAGACCTACCGCTCATGGGCGAATGCACTTGCCATCGCACCAAGTGCGACCTCTACTTGATAGATTATATATGAAAAATAAATTATATATGTTATTTTCCCCTATAGTTTGGTTTCTACATAATGATAGAGGATTTGTATGAACAACAAATAAACTGCATATATTTACAAGTGCAGAGTCGCCGGTTATGTAATCTTTCTCAGACAGCTACTTGAGCTGCTGCTAGCCTAGCAATAGGTACCCTGTACAAGAATTTAGCATCAGGAATTTGATCTGGTTATAAAATTAGTCCATGCAACTTAAATAAGAAAGATAAAAAGAAAACGAACCTGAATGGAGAACAAGAAACATAGTCTAATCCGGCCTCTGCGAAAAATGCAACAGAAGAAGGCTCCCCACCATGCTCTCCGCATATTCCAACCTGTTAGTTTATAATCACCGTGCGAAAATATCAGAGAAGAACAGAAAAAAAATAAAATCTTGTGACTGTATATGACACACCATCGATATAAATTGACATCCCAATTTGTTATGGTATGTTCCAAATCTATGCATTTCCAGTTACCTTTAAGCTAGGCCTAGCTGCGCGACCCTTTTCTGTGGCCATCTTGATGAGCTGCCCAACACCTCTTTGATCAAGGACCTGAAAGCAGTGCATTTTGACTATTAGAGTCGAAATTTTTTTTCATTGTCTTATCCAGATGATTCTGGTGCTTTTGGGGAAAAACCCAACTGCAATGAGCCTGCGCGGACTTGCATAAAATGTGACAAACCTCAAATGGATCGTTTTGAAGAAGGCCTTTCGCAAGGTAGATAGGTAGAAACTTGCCCACATCATCTCTACTGTAGCCAAATGTCATTTGTGTGAGATCATTGGTCCCGAAAGAAAAGAACTCAGCTTCCTTCGCAATCTATCATCGTTGATATATAAAAAAAGATGATGAATATTGTGTTGAAAATAATGAAGTCAGCCTATCAATTTAGCCTTACCTCATCTGCAACCAGAGCAGCTCTGGGGATCTCAATCATAGTCCCAACCTTATAACTCAAGGCAGTACCCATCTCGAAGAACACTTTTACCGCGACACTTCGAATGAGCCTCATTTGATGTCCTAGTTCCTGAAAGGAAAATTTTCGTTGAGGATTGAATTTCCATCACTTCACAATTTCTCACAAATCCATACGAATGAATTATGAATCTAGTATCATACGTAAATAACGAGAAACGAGAAAATGAGGAACAAGAATTGCAGGATCGTGCCTGAGGTGTTCCGACAAGGGGAACCATTATCTCAGGGAAAACTTTGACACCCTGGTTGCTCATTGAGACTGCAGCTTGAAAGATTGCACGTGCCTGCATTTCGCTGAGTTCTGGGTATGATATCCCTAGCCTTTTGAAACATCAAAACAAACCTTCCATCAATAACAAGGAGATCATATTTGTGCATCTATGAACTTCTTCACTCGAAGTTTATGACATTAAGCATATTAGCCTTCCCGCAGCGGAAACATCTGACACTGAAATATCAAAATTGTGCCATATTTCCGGACTACGTTTATAACAAATTCAAAGTGATAGGTAAACATGTTTTGTGAGTGAAAATAAACTGAAATGGATAAAACAAGTAATGATGCATATGAAGCTAATTAACAAAGTGAATGAAGCTCATCAAGAACTTTTATCTGAACATATTTAAATTTGAGTAGATTTTTTTTTTCTGTGAACAAATTTGAGTAAATCTTTAGACTGGAGAACTCATGTGAAGATTGAAGAGCCACCAAACCTGCAGCCGCGGAAACCAAGCATGGGGTTTACTTCTGATAATTTCTCAATCCTCGAGAAAACTTCATCCTCAGTCATGCCAGTCTCTGCAGTTAGTTCGCTGACAATCTGTTCTAAGTCACCTTCTGGAAGAAATTCATGAAGTGGAGGGTCTAACAGGCGGATTGTTACTGGAAGACCTGAAATTTCATAAATTATGTGATAAATAAGCTACAATTACAAATCTAAGGAATTTAAAACATATAGCCTTAGAGCCTAACAATCCTTGGGAATTTTGTTTTATAGTTGGTCCATGAGGTAAAAATACAAATAGATTTCAAAGATTTTAATCAACATTTGTGAAAAATACCGTCCATTGCCCGGAAAATTCCTTCAAAGTCATATCTTTGATACGGTAGTAAGAGGTCCAGTGCCGCCTTCCTCTGTTCAGTTGTAGCTGCCATGATCATTTTCCTTACCGCCTTTATTCTATCATCCGAAGCAAAGAACTGAAAGATAAAAAACGTGACAAAATCAGCAGAGCTCTATAACCTGATATGATTTGTTAACACGAAATAAGAAGGAATCAAAACTACAACATTGATAGAACTTGCAGCAGACCATATAACATTACGGATATCCAGCCAAACACTTTTAGCAACTAAAATTAGTTACCATGTGCTCTGTCCTGCAAAGTCCAATCCCTTCGGCACCATTATTTCTTGCTGTTAGCGCATCTTCAGGTGTGTCCGCGTTTGCCATAACCTGTTATAGCATTACCACACAATTTTTACTGAGTAATTACTAGTGGTAACAATGAAAACCACAATGCACAAAAATATGGTACCTTGAGACGCCGGACTTTATCAGCCCAAGACATGAAGGTTTCCAAATCTCCACTTAAAGCCGGAGGAGAAAGGGGCTCTTTTCCTAATATGACTTCCCCAGTGGAACCATTGAGTGAGAGCCATTCTCCTTCCTCGACCACTGTATCCCCGATCACAACCAGCTGTATCATCAATGAACAAACCAAATTATGTCATTTTCTCTGTGGGCTTAACTACAAGAGATCATGTTTATATAGAGAAAACAGTGGAAACCACCTTCTCAGCGTCATTTACTCGGATATCAGCGCAGCCAGAAACACAACATTTGCCCCACCCACGGGCTACAACAGCTGCATGAGATGTCATGCCTCCTCTAGCTGTCAAGATCCCTGCAGCTGCATGCATACCCCCAACATCTTCGGGGCTAGTTTCAGTCCTTACCTAAAGTTATATGTACAATTCAGTTATCGAAGTGTGTCGGAAAGAGAAAAAAGTTAACAGTGAATAAGATGAACATGGATAAAATTTTTACCAAGATGACACTCTTTCCTTGTGCATGCCATGTTTCGGCATCCTCAGCACTGAACACAACTGTCCCTACAGCTGCTCCTGGAGATGCAGGCAATCCAGTGGCGATCACTTTGTCTTTGTAAGCAGTTGGATTCTCAAACTGACCAGACAAAATTATACAAAAGGAAGTCGTAAGTCCTGAATGTCTTCATACATGGATACATTGATAAACGCATATGCACGTTGGGCCTGTCAATATTAAGGCCACATTACAAACTACAAATTGACCTGTGGGTGAAGAAGTTGGTCAAGGTGCTGTGGTTCAACCATCTTGATTGCAGTGCGCTTATCCACAAGCCCTTCGTTCACCATGTCTACAGCTATCTTCACTGCACCTTTACCAGTACGCTTTCCACTGCGACATTGTAACATCCACAACCTATTTTCTTGGACTGTGAACTCGATATCCTGCAAACATACCCCATGTTTTAGTTCTACAAAAACATGTGTTCCCCAAAACCGAAAAATGTGAATGTAATACTGATAGGAAGATCATCTATAAAAATGGCAACTCATACCATCATATCTTTGTAATGTTTTTCTAGAATTTCACAGTTCTCTACAAGCTCCTTGTAAGCTTCTGGCATACAATTTTTCATAGTATCCAAGTCTTCTGGCGTCCTAATGCCGGCAACTACATCTTCTCCCTATTCAATTCCATTATTAAGTTACTCTCACAAAACCATAAAAAAAATAGTCTCTACTATATCGACTTAGAAAGATAACTTTGGTATAGTGGTATCAAAAACCTGAGCACTGATTAAAAATTCTCCATAAAGCTTCCTTTCACCGGTGCTTGGATTCCTAGTGAACAGAACACCTGTGCCAGAAGTATTTCCCATGTTCCCGAAAACCATGCATTGAATATTAACCGCGGTTCCCTTCAAACCCGTTATCTGATTGATGCTCCGATATTTATTGGCTCTTGGGCTGTCCCAAGAATCAAAAACTGCTTTAACAGCCAAGAGAAGCTGTTGTTTTGGATCTGCAGATATACAAGCGGACAAGGATATATAAACATACAGAGTTGTGCTACAGGAAAAGTGGAAAATATGAGGAAGTTGACGGTGTTTTACTTTGTACCTGAAGGGAACTTTTCACCGGTGGTTTCGAGATAGACATTTTTGTATTGTTCTACCAGCTCTTTGAGATCAGAGGCTGTTAGCTCTGTGTCAAGCTCAACTCCTTTTGTACCTTTTAGTTTTTCCAACTGCTCCTCAAATGATGAGTGTGGAATTCCCATAACCTTCAAACGTAAAACAGGTGAATTCAGAATACATCTCGAAACAGAAAAGATGAGGTTGAGTTTATTATATCAAAATTGGGAGAAAAAAAAAAGTCATAATTTAGACACATGAACATTATGAAATGCAACAATAAAAGCACTTACAACATTTCCAAACATGTCTAGAAAACGCCTGTACGAGTCATAAGCAAAGCGCTCTCCACTTTTCGCGGCCAAACCAGCAACCACATTGTCATTGAGTCCAAGGTTGAGGACAGTGTCCATCATGCCAGGCATGGAAATCTAGGTATATAGAGTGAAAATCAGTTGGTGCACGACGTGAACTAATTCTTATTAAACAGATTGTAGTGAATGTGTCATTGTTAAAATTACATTAGTGTTTCTTCTCCATATGTGCTCTTGTGAACTAATGACACTACGGCTGTAGTTGCAACTGAAAGAACTCTTACCGCAGCACCAGAGCGAACGGATAGGAGGAGAGGCTTGGAAGGGTCACCGAGAATAGCACCCATGTCCTTCTGCACACTCTCCAAGCCCTCTAGTATCTCCTCCCACAAACCTTGCGGTAAATCTTTGCCATTCAGCTGATACTCTTGGCATGCTTCTGTTGAAATAGTAAGTCCAGGTGGGACGTATAGTCCAATGCTAGCCATTTCTGCCAGGTTTGCACCTTTCCCTCCCAACTACAATGCATAGGCATGATGAACAAGAATTCAGATTCTATGACTAAATCGAACATGTAGATCAATGGACAAGTACAAATTGAACAATTTTTAAGACTAAATCGGACATGTAGAGCAATGGACAATTACAAAGTGAACAATTCCGTTATGTAGCACAAATTTCTGGTTGATTGAGACATAAGTAAAACTCCTTATCCAAAATCGGGCCAAACTAAAATGCTAGAATTTTCATTTCTCATACTGGTAGCATGTCTAAAGTGAAGTAAAACTTACCAATGACTTCATTGCCCTGTTGCCTTCACTCTTTCCTTTTCCAAATGTAAATACTCGCTGTAGAAACAAAACAGAAACCTTTCAGGCACCATGAACAAAATGCTTGTACATAGTTCAGATTGCCAGTCAAATTGATTGTTCAGATTGCCAGTCAAATTGATCATGATATTGTTATGAGTTTAGAGTGCAATCCGAATATTGTGAGGTTTTATACAAAAGACCTCGATGAAATTATTAGTGGAAGTTGAATGAAACCACTTAATATAAGCTCTATTTTAACTTTGTCAGGTTTCCGACGCGGGACTTTACAATTTCTAACGTCACAAACTATTCTAACACCAAGTCAAAACTAAATCATCCGACTGAAAACTAATTAGCAAGGGATGAAGAGATCCAAGATCCTGCAAGGATTAGAATCATCCGACGCGGTATTTTCATCTTTTGAATAAAAGGATGCAATATATGTACCTTTCTGGTTGTTGGTGCAGTCTGATCTGCAGCTGGGGACACAACAGCTTTTGCTTCGATGTGTCCTGGCTCGTTCTTCTTCGGGTTTGGGTTCATGATCCCGTTTACAATTTGCATCTGCTGCCGGTGACAGCGCTTGAGGCCAACTCGACCCGACGAGTTGAGGCCATGGAAGGAAGGGTTTTCTCTAACAAGATCAAATTGATCCACATATTTTCCCTTCAACAATCTCTGCCTATAAACCTCAGGTGGTGTCCTTATGAGCATGCCTTTCAGAGTGGATGACATTTTTATACTCTCTCTGCTTGAGAAACCCAAGTAAATATAACCAATGGATACAGATCATACTAAAATCTGTAACTGATCAGTACTAGTTTACTTCCAAGCAATAAAAATTAATCTTCAAAAAATTCAAACATGAATTGTTATTAGCAATGCAAAAATAATCATCGTGCACTCCTCCGTCTCTCGTATTAGCGCTTGTCTCAATGCATGATCGGTGGATATTTTAGAGTGCCGATAACAGCTTGCAGAAATAATTTGTTAAGGATTAAAGAGTGAAACAGAACCCGAAATCATTTGATCAAATATGCACACATACACATACCTGCTGAAGATAGAAGTGCTTTTCTGATCAGAGGAGGTGAGTTTCTATTTGCAAAAGTTGCAAAGAGATATTGAGGTGTAGAGCTTGTTCAGAGAAGCAAAATGGCGGTTGTGTTGTCTTTGTTTTGTCTGTAACTGGTGTGATGAGTGACATGAGTGGACCAAATTTTAGCGCTAACTCAGCTTTTAAACTGCCCATTCACAATTCATGCGCCTACAAAATTTTGGAACATAATCAACTACCAATCATATTGTTGTAAAAAGTAATATGCAGAGTTTTTTTGTAGTTTACGATTAGTTGAAAACGGATATGGACGCAATCAAGTTGTTCCACTGGTTTGGATAATGTTTAACTTATTTGATAATACTAATACTAGATTCGGGCGCAATCAATTTATTATCTTGAAGTTTCTTAGTTTTCAACATTTCATATATTAGGTTTTCTTCGTTCCAGTCTTGTTCCTAAAGTTATAATTCTAAGACACTTTCATATATCCATCAAGTTTTCTGTCAGAACCTCTGGTAATTGATGACATGGTGCCCACATGAACAATGATTGGATGTCATGTGTCAGTATAGGTACCATGTGGATATCAAAACATTGAAAATTCAAAATTCAAAAAATGAAAAATTAATATTATTTATTATCCACGTGGGCCCAATCATCGTCCACGTGAGGGCCATATCATCAGTTAACGAAGATTCTGACAGAAAACTTAACAGATGTATAAAGTGTCCCAGAATTATGACATTAGGTACAAGACTAAGATGAAAAAACTTGATGTATGAAATGTTAAAAACCAATAAACTTCAGAATGGTAAACGGAGTGGCAAATAACCTTAAGAAACTTGTTGGATAATAAAGAGTGGCAAATAACCTTTAAGTGTTGGTCTAGTGAAAAGTGAACTCAAGCTAGAATTCTTTAAATGCTTTCTTTGAGGCCACTGAGTCTATTTTAGTGTATCGTATGACTCGCATGTGTTTAATATTCTAAAGGATATGGTGTTAGATTTTTACTCACGAGTCCTAAATTATCGTAATTATTTCGAATCATCTCCTTCTCCTTAATAATAATAAAATTTTAAATAAAAATGTATCATTTGACCTGGACACCAAAATATGATATCATCTTATGTATTAGTCGCTGACGTACTTTTTATATTTAAAATAAATAAATAATACAATGATGCTGTCTAAAAAAATAAAATGAAAATATTGCACACTTATCGATACCGCATCTTGAACAGGAAGAGATATGAGGGTGTTTTAGGTATTTCAGGTTGCTTAGGAAAAGAGTAAAAAGGGAGGGAAAAGTCAGTTATTATGGTTGACGCTGAGATGAAGACTTGGCAAACTCGAGTCCAAGGCAGTTACAATTTCAAAACTTACAACGTAATTTTGACCAAAAGGTCGTTACGGTGGGGCCCGTCCCCTCCCCCGCCTCCGGAGAAAACCTGAATCTATAGAGCTCATGCCACGTGGTTCGCTGGTGGACAATCGTCACCATGGAATCCCGCTCTCTCTTTTATTATCCTCACACATTGCTAAATAATCTCTTTTTTTTTTTTTTTTTGTCAAATAAAAAAACTGATGCTAAGCAACTGGTTGTTGCCTTAATTAATCTTTAGACTTTGAAAGTTTAAAAATGATGTTTAGACTTATCTAGGCGTCCGCCTAGCCCCTTTAGATCATTTTAGATCTACTTAGGCACACGCTTAAGTCACGACTCTCACTTAAACAGAAACTAGATAACTTTTATTTTGCATTTTACTTTTTCAATAAATTGTAAGAAACTTATTGAATACTTAGATGAACACTCATTATATGTTTATTCTTCATGTTTTTAATATGTTCAAATACTTTATAATAAATATGTAATTTTATTTTGCAATTTATGTATCCAATACAATTATGTTTTTTTTAAGTATAAGAGGACATTTATAATAAATATAATTAAAATTAAAAAAAACCGCCTAGGCCCTGCCTAAACAGCTAGGCGCTAAGCCCCTATATGCCACTTGACTAGCGCCTAGAGGCTTTTAGGACCTTGTTCACACATATAGCAAGTGTGACAATCTGTGTGAACGGATCGTGTCATGTTCATGTTATTCGTCTGCCAAGTGTTGTGTTCATGTTTTTGGTCTGCCGACCTATTTACATGTCGTGTTTGGATTCAACCCTATGACTATAAAAAAGAATGGTCAGTGTTTTATGCGCTTCCCTCTTTTTCTATTAGACATTAAATTGAAAAAAAATGAAATGAGAATTAAAGCATAAACACGCAGAAGGTCAAAGGTGTGTGAAAATCACCTTCCCCAATAATATCTTAAGTTTTTGTAAATGTAACTACAGTTACCAACATTCTTTTTGGGTTTCATACAACGTTTGTTTTCTGATGATTTAAAACTTATTCACAATGTGGGAACAAAATTTAGAGCTAACAACTCATAGCCCTCTATAAATTTCAAACTAGTACAATGATGTGAAAACTTATCAAACCACGCAGAGGATCCAACCTCAGAATACAAGGCAACTTTTAACTGTCAAAAACTCCTCGACGGAGTGATCCATACGCATTTATTCAGTTTATATGAGTCCCACAAATCTTTATTCAGGACACTCCACTCAGATTCTCTGGACTTTTTTAAGAACGAGCATAACGTACAGAAATTCGCCACTGTATCGGGCTCCTGCAAGACGGGCAATCCTTCATGCCCTGTTTCTCGTGGAGCTCATTGCATGTTCTGCAAACCACTTGATGGGCACACGGGAGGAAGACAACGGACATCTCCTCAGAGAGGCACATCACACACTCCCGTTCACGTTTCACCCCTCCTGTCTCAGAGTACTCTTGAAAATCCTTCACTACTTCCGAGATGTATGGCATCCGGGACCCCTTGTGATCCAGGCCATTTTCGATGTCTGTTACTTTGCTGGCGTAGCCCCCGTCAATGCCCCTCCGCAGCGCAGCAATTTTTGAAGAATCACTCTTGTGTCTCAATTGAGAGATTTCTTTTTCGAGTTTCTGAATATCATCTTTGTACTTCTGCAGATTGTTTTCTGCTTTCAGGTTAATCATATCCTCCTTGGATTTTGTTGAAGCCTCTATCTGTTCCCGTTCTTTTCTTATCGAACTGACCTGCTCAAGTACTTCTGCCTTTGATTTTTTTTCCTGTTGCCATCTAGCCTGCGACATACTTGACCTTTGTGAGAAGAAGCTCAGAATTAAACCTATTCAGAAAGAAAATAGAGTAAAACCAACAACACAACATTTTCAAGCTTTCATCAAAATGAGCTGTACAACACCGTTACATGCCCTTTCTCAAAGTTCACACCATCGGTCCATCAATCCCCTCGTCTAATTTATATCTTCCAATGTGAGACTGATTTTCAAGTTACAAAATGTGTGTTTGCACATGTACATGCATGTGTGCTAATAGACGATAATGATAAACTCCAAAAAGAGAAAGCAAATATATAGCAAGCAAATGACAAGACTAAATCATCTTCATTACAAAACATGCACAAGTACCACTTATATTCCAAACGATTTCATAATTCGTCATCCCAAAGAAGTGTAAATACCTCAAACCAAATAAATTCACAATTTCACATGCATGAATGCCAATTTGGAGTACGTGGAAATCAAGTATTTAGAACGTACCTCCAATTGTTCCTGGAGATCTTTGGCTTGTTCTAGTTCCTGTAGCAGCTGTTTTAACTTGCGTTTTTCAGTCGCAAGTTCTTCACTGAACATGGTTTTCTGCTTCTCCCATGACTGAAACTTCATCAGTGTCTTCTTCTCCCTTTTAGATACATCCTGACAGCTTGCAGCAGACTCTGCAGCACGTACTTTAGCAGCCTCCATATCCTGCCTCAAGGCAGCATTCTCCACCTCAAGCCTCCGGACGGAAGAATTTGCCCGTTCAACCTGGCTACTAGCCTTGCAGAGAGCATTTTCCATCTCAGAAAGCTTCTTCATGGTGTTTTCTTCCAGTGTTTGTTTCTCTTTCTTCAGCCGCTCAACTTCTTCTTTCTCTTGCCTCAATGACTTAAGTTCAGCCTTGTCCTTACTCAATCTACGCGCAGCCTGCATAACCTTCTGATTTGCCCACTCTGTCCACTCTTGGAGCTGATTTTGCAAGTCCCGTGCCCTCGGAACCAACTTTAAAATCATTTCATCTTTCTTGTCCCGGGGGACCCACTGCCCCAAGGATTTATCATACGGTATCCCAGCAAAAACAGAATTAGTTGCATCAGAGTGACAGCTAATAGGAACTGGATTGGAAATGCTTTTTGGATGTAGAGAAAGGGAAAGCTCAGTATCAGCAACTGATAATGCAGGCGTAGTATTTGCTGAAGGTAATGCTGCGGCAGTATTGACTACAGGTAATGCCGTTGAAGTATTGACAGAAGGTAATGCTGTTGAAGTACCGACAGAAGGTAGTGCTGTTGTACAAACAGAAGGTAACATGGACGTGACACTGTTCTTAGGCAAAACAGAAGCAGTATTTTCAACATCCAGGTTAAATGCTCTAGGAGAAGAAGGCCCGGCATTGGCAGAAAGATTATTGTTTCCACTTTCTTGAGGCACATCAACTCCCATAGCCTTGCTTATCTTCAAGGAAGCATTCTTCAAATTAACAGTGGTAGAGTCTGACACAGATTTTAGTTTCTTATCCAAGATTAAACCACCCAAACCACTCAGCTTCCCCGTTCTTGAAGACCCTTTACATCCATAAGTCCGGTAACTTTTTTCCAAGTGAAGTGACTTGTGCCGAAGCATGTATTCTCTCTTGGTGGTAACAGAATGAACCTTTCGACTACTTAAAATCTTTTCCTCTACCACAGGAGATTGAAATGTTCCAGATGCACCAAAAGATTTATCCCCATTCTCAGATGTGGACTTTGCACCCTCTTTCTCAGACAACGATGCACTATGAACAAGGGAATTTTTCAGTTTAGCTATGTTTGAAACCCCACCTGCAATCATAGGTGTCTCAGACTGTGAACTATGAGAACCAGGAACTGGCTTGGAAGGATTCAGAAGATTCAATTCCGAACTTTTGGTTTCTGTTTTTGACTGGGGTTGATTCGGGACGGAGGAACTTCCATTTGAAGCTCCATCACTAATGAAACTATTCAAGGGATCACCATCCATTGCACAAGCATGAGAGACATTCATATCACAAATCAACAAGCACCACATTGCATCACCAGTGCTGAAAAAAGGCCTAACCTCTTGAAGAACACAAACCAGTTCTGCCAATATGTACTTCTCAAGCTGCTGTAGATCTTCAAAACAGTGTTCCCTCGAAGGATCAATTTCTTGGCCACTTCTTAGATAAACTAAAGTATTATCCACTATATTAGACACGGTGTCTTTACACCCATAACAAAGACCAGACCGCAAAACAGCCTTTGTAGCAACTTCTTCAGTGTAACCGCAAGCAACAATCTTTTTTATTGCACCTTTGAAAATCATGTCCAAATTGCTTAGAACAAGCTCTTCAAGTTGGTTTTCTGTGAGGTCACTCCAATCGGCATCCTGAAACTCTGCCTCTAGTTCCTCTCTGGGCCAGCTTGGGCTACCCTCGGATGGAACAACAGCACTAGACGACAATCCAAGGTCGAGTTTCAACCCATCAGAATGGTCTTGATTAACACTGCACAGGTCACAGACACCAATTTGTCCATGACTCTGCGTGATTTCGAATTTTTCAGCTGAAAACTCATAGCTTGTGCATTCAGTCTGAGATAAGGGAATAATTTTATTCGGGTCACCTAAAGGCGGATCAGCCCGGAACTTCCTCTTATTCCTACTTCCCTTTTCTTGAACTGCTATTGAGGAAGAGACTTGGGTGGTGCAACTACTACTGCCCTTGGCCACCATTGATGCCATTTCAGCTGCACAAAACAATCTAATCTCAATACATTCAATCCATATACGCATCCAGTTCTATCTATCAGTTCTTAAAGCAATACCAAAACACCAAATTCATCAATTCCATAAAAAATCCATCAAACAACAAACTACTGAAATCAACATTCATAGCTGCAATCAATAAAAAAAATCCAGCTCACAACATCACCAACTGGTCAATCTAAACAACCCAATTAAACCCAGATTACTAAAAGCTAAATCCCAGTATTAAAATTAACGATTTTTAACATCCCAGAACCAAAATCAACAAGAACACGTCAATCAGAGAGAGAAAAAAAAAGACTACCCAGAAGAAAAAACTGAACAATCAATCCGTTTGCAAGAAACCCAGTTGAATTTAGACGAAAATTATGATCTACCAATGTGAAACTCCATAGAAATCTCAAAAATAAAATCAGGAAAATTAGATCAAAATAGAAGGATCAGAGCAAAAAAAAAAATGCAGAATCTGGTGTTCATGAAAGTTAAAGATCCCCAATACAAATACAAGAATTTGCGGTGATTAATCAGAAGCCATATACGATCGAGACGCACCCGATTTGAGCTAATTGTTCGAGCAATCAAAGGTAGAAACCAGTCTCAGAACACCATAGAATCACAAAGAGAATTTATAGTTGCTTATTTTTTTCTTCTTCTTATTTTCTTAATTATTAGCTTAAAGAGAAATAAGAGAGCTTTGAACGTCCGTCTCTCTCAAAAGTTTCGTTGCGGTAAATTTCATAATTTATTTTTTATTTTTTATTTTTTATTTTTTTATTTTTTTTGTCATGACCAGACCAATTAACCAATGTTTTCAACGACAAAAAAAAGAAAAAAAAAAAAAACCAAGGTTTGATGAATTTTCATTTTTGTACTAATCATAGTTAAGGAAAATTAGCCACCAACCCCAAGTAGATGAATTACTTCACAACTAGCCCCTTGACCCGTGTTTCGATGCGTATTGTTAACATATTTTTTTACATATGTATCTCTTTAAAAGATGTAGATATGCTTTGAATATATATTTTTAAAATGAAGGCAATTTTGAGTTATTTGAAAATTTAATCCGTCGTTTATCACATCATATAATACAGAACTTATTTATTTACACGACTTATATTTGATTTTTATACTAGGTGAGGGAGTTTTCCTCTATAGTGTGATCATTTAGCAATGTACAAGTTATGTCCATGCACATTGTGGGATACATTGCACTTTACCCTTGTTTATTTGTTTATTTGTCGACTCACATTTGTTCATTACACGTACATGTTACGAATATACATTGTATATGTAATGCATGTGCTATAATTTGTCTCCCAACCAACTTATTTTTAACATTCTATTTTATATTTCCTCTTTTAACAAGTAGTTTAATTAATTTTGAATGATTATATAAAAGTTATCATCATTTTCCAATTTTTTCCCTTCAAGTTATTCTTCTCTTTGGTTTTCAAAGGAATGTTGTTATATTGTCATCGTATCTTGAATTATTAGATACATTTTAAAGAAATTTTGTATTAAAAAAAAGAAATTAAGTTAAGAAATTATATATATTGGCAAAGCACAGAACTTCTTCAATGTGAGGAAATGTAACTTCTAAATGGACATATATCCAAATTAGAAATAGTATACATCGTTCAAATAAAAACAATTATTTAATTTTAAGTACGAGGTCTCAAGTTTTTTTTTTTCCGGCTTATAAAATGAAAAATAGGAATCTCATATATAAAGAGAAAACAAAAGGTGAACAGTGCTTTTGGTGTCACCAAGCTTCAACAAAAATATTTGGACAAAAATGCCCCCAAAACAAAAAACTTCAAAGGCATCCCAAAATAATGCATCAAATAAGGAAGGGGTATTTTCGTCTTTTTAACAATGATTTTTTTAATAGTAAATTTTTTGGTACAGTTTTATTTTTATAATTAGTACCTCACAATAGGTTAGCAATAATGTAATTCAATTTTTCTATTTTTAAATACATTCAAAACATCTTAAGAGGCGTGTAAAACCGGTTATAAAAAATTTCTTTTGCACTTGAATAATAATGTGATTAAATATGTTGTCAAATGATTGTTTTTTTTTTTTTTAACAAACAATATTATCTACACTAAGGAGAAGGGGGTGGGTTTAGTCTAACAATGTGCGCTAATAATGTGATTCAATCAGTTGTTTATTAAATATTATTTTCTCTATTTTTAAACACGTTCAAAACATCTTAAGAGGCGTGTAATGCCGGTTATAAAAAAAGTTTTTCGCATGCGGATAATAATGTGATTAAATTAATTTTCAAATGATTGTTTTTTTTTTTAACAAACAATATTATCTACACTAAGGGGGGTGGGGTGGGCTTAGCCTCATAATGGGCTAACAATAATGTGATTCAATCAATTGTTTATTAAATATTATTTTCTCTATTCTTAGTAAATTCTATAGAGACCGATTTTATTATATGAATTCAAATGCTTTAATTGGTTTATGAGGGGTTTCTTCTAGCATGATCTAAAATTATTCATTTACTTCAAATGTTTGACTTTCCTTTTATCAATTTATGCAAATAAATACATTTAAAACATGTAAGTCACGCATAGCACACCATAATTAAAAAAATACACTCTACACGCTCACGCGCATACATGAAAGCTAGTATATATAAGAAAGCGAGAAGGGACCATATCGATATGGTTCGTTTGGTTTGGAACTTAATAGAGGTTAGGCCAGATTGGGGCCTATGTGAAGCGAAGCACCTAACTTCCACTTTACTAGTTAGCTCGTTTTCTTTGGCCAATATTTATTGGGTTATGATTTTCACACACCTTTAACTACTTTTCTCACATCCTTTCCTATTTTTTAATAGTTGTTAATTGGTATCCTACTATTTAATCTTTCATATATACCCTTCCTAATTTTTTAGGGTAATTAATGAAAGATTAAATATGGAGGGTATATATGGAAGATTGAATAGTATGATAACAATTAAGTACTAAAAAATAGGGAGGGGTGTGAGAAAAGTAGTTAAGGATGTGTGAAAATCACAACCCTATTTATTAATTTCTCGTTTAATAATATCTTAGTATTTTCGTTTAGTCTAATAGACATTTTAAAACTTGGTGACTAATTAATATATAAGCCTACGATCACAAGTGAGTTGGATGACCAGAAGAGTGTGCTTGTCACTTTAAACTCGAGTTCGATTTCCTTTAGTGGACGCATAGAGAGATACGGAGGGTTGCTTGACCTGACCCTCAAGCAATAGGAAATCACATTGTGACCATCTGATGGATGCCATGGTTGCCGCTCATGTGTTTTATAAAATGCCTTCGAATTAGAGAGTTGTTGGTCCATTTAAAAATAAACAGCAATGTAAACCACTTGGTCGTAAAGAAAATGCTACCAACTTTTTCACTTCTTTTTGTGTCATGTGTTTTCTATTAGCACTTAAAATTAAAATTAATTTTGCATACTAATATAATATATGTGTAATGAGTTAAAATGAGAAGGTTATCGACACTCACTTAATTGAAATACTCAAATAAATTATTTACCCAAAACAACCACGTTCCAAACAACTACTTATTCTTTATATTTTATCTCCCCCAAAAAATTGCCTCAATCTAAACGCTGTCGTTTGGCCAGGTTAGTTTTGGGACGAGAAAAATGCTTGTTTGTGTTCTTCGAACACGCTATGTACCTCAATTTCCCTAAAACCCTAAACCCTACTACCCCATCGGACAGCCGTAACCCCCCAATTCCCCCCAATTCCAAATCCAAATCCCTAATTTCCCCGAATTCCAAAAATGGACCATTCCCAGTCCCACCCGAATCCAAAACAAAGCAACCCGTCACCGCCGCAACCACCACCTCTCCACGCAGACGTAGAAGGCGACGACGACAATGTAAAACAGCTCAACCAATGCTCTGTTCTCTACCTCTCCTTACAGGTAACAACTATTTTCCCCAATTTTTATTAGATTCTAAAATTCTAAAACCCTAAACCCCAAATCACGAAGAACCCGAATTCGGTCTGTGGCTTGCAGGATTGCCTTGTTAAGACCGACAGGAATTGGAAATCTTGTCAACCAGGTACGTAATTTGGGTTCCTAATTTGCAATTCATTTCTCAATTTCATTTTCCAGTAACTGTGAATTTCCTGTTTTAATTTTGTGTGAACAACTTTTTGATCAGAAGTTCAGGCCTTGAAGGCATGCAACGAGAGGAGGAAGAAATGACAGAGGAAAGTGGGATCATAGCAAAAGATGAGCTGCAATCGAGATTTCACAATTTGTATCAACTTTTGACTGGATTTATATATGAAATTGTTACCATTTCTTGATTGTCTTTGCATACAATTTGTTCTATCGTTTATTAATTACTAAGTACCAAAGAGCGACTGGTTTGGCTACTTATGATCTATCTTGCAAACAACGGAGAGTTGGATGGTGACTTCAACTATATAATATAAGTTGGATAGATGAAGTGGAAGAGTGCATCCAGCATCTTGTGTAACCGTCGTATGCTATTGAAGGTCAAAGGAAAATTTTATAGGACGACAATAAGGCTGACAATGCTTTATGGCATAGAATGTTGGGCGGTGAAGCATCAACACGTACATAAAATAAGTGTAGCGGAGATGAGAATGCTTCATTGGATGTGTGGGCACACGAGATATGATAAGATTAGGAATGAGGATATCCGAGGTAAAGTAGAAGTGGTCGAAATTGAATGAAAGATAAGAGAAAATCGGTTATGGTGATTTGAACATGTGAAACGAAAGCCTATTGATACTCCGGTTAGAAGATGTGATTACGGGATAGAAGTTCAGAATCAAAGGGATAAAGGAAGATCAAGAAGGACTTTGGAAGGATAAAGGAAGACCTAGAAGGACTTTGGAAGAGATTTTAAGAAAAGACTTAGAGTACTTGGATCTAACAGAACACGCGACACTGAACCGAGCGCAATTGCGTTTTAGAATTTATATACCCGACCCTACTTAGTGAGAAAAACTTTGTTTTTGTTGTTGTTTATTCATTACGACTGACTTAGAATTTTTGTCCAAGAGTCTTGGACACCATTATCGTCGCAATAAACGCATAAAAGGGTAGTGTTCGAAACTGCTCAATTTCAAAGTCGAAAGAAGATATTAAGTCGCGAGAGAGCTCCATGTAAACAAGAATTGAACGATAACTCGATACTTTCACTAGTACTGGGTAGGTGCATTACCAATGCTTCTCCAAAATCCTGAAACCAATCGTGTATATTTCAGTCTTGAGGATTATTGTATGAGTTGGAGGATGGTCTGGGTTCGGTTCTTGAACTGAAAGTATGCAACGCCTTGTGCTCATTGGTCCCGACGCTAAGACCAAGTCCAACAAAACATTCATTTACCGTATGATTCCTGACGTCCTTACGGGAGAGTCGAATGGCAATGAACTCACCCAAAAATGGATTGAACAGAAACAGCCAACAACGTTGGAAACCAGACGGTCTGGTCCGGCATATTTTATCTGATCCAAACCCAAAATATCAGTAAAAAAAATAGGTTGAATAATGTGAAATCCAATTGTAAACCAAACCAAACCAAATCGAGTCTATAGTTTAGTACAAACATAAAACCAGGAGCCGAATATGGTAAATAAGTAATTAAAAAAAAAAAAAAAAAAAAAAAAACTCCTTCACTTGCAGTTTGGTCGCTATGTAGGCATGCAGCTCTAGTCTTTGATGAGGAAACAAAAGAACTGCTTCAGCATTACATCAGCCTTTACACGAGCAACGAAAGACCTCTCACAAGCAACTGGCATCAAAGCATCGTTGACGCATTATGGAAACATATTGTTCGACCATGAAGAGGACATCGGAATTTAGGTTATTAAGCAGACCTGCCAGAGAACTTGTGGGGTGGGAGCCTGCATATCATAGGGCAAGCATGCCGCAATGAATTGGAAAGGTCAGTTACCAAGTCAGCTCCTTACAAAAACATCCATTTATTTTACAAATGCACATACAGTTAACCAAAAGCTTGAATTAACCCTAACTCTAAATATGTATCGCGAGTCGCGACAGCACTGCAAAGAGGTTCATTCCGATAAGTAAACAGCAAAACGATCGCAGTATTTGCAATCAACGTGCAGATTTTCTCAATAAACATATCCTTGTATCACTAAATGACAATCATTAAGTTTGTTAGGAGTTGTTTTCGATATAGTGTTTTGATTATTACTACATAGCATCCAGGGGAAAGTTCTTTAAATGAAACTCAGATGTTTTGTAATGTTCTGTAGTTCAGCAAGACACAACGCTGATGAGCTGAAGTCATATTTAAACAAAGAACACCTTTTGCCACTTGACTTTTATGAAAAGGCAACCCATATCTTATGTAACAAAACAGAATCGAGAATAAATCCCGCAAAGATAAGCAAGATCAGCATTTGTCACAAGAAGAATTAAGCAGGATGAACCACCAACTCTTCAGCAAACTATATAGATTGTTTCAAACTTTCACATATCAGGGAAGATTGACAGAAGTTAACTATAACATACTTAGACATATCTGTGTAGGTTTGAAAAAACCAGTGGCATATGCCCACAAAAAATATCAACTTTCACAGAAAACAAAGCTAATATAAAAACAGTAGAACAGAAGTGTAGCTAACTTGGCGGACTATGTGTGACATTAGGATTTCTCCATTACTCAAAAACATACGTTCGTACAAGTTTTATAGTCATCTCAAGGAAAATGTGAATTTTCTTGGACAACTTCATTAGTATTAGGGCCCCCAATTCTCAGGACCGGCCTTGATCCCATAGCAATGAGCAGACATGCAAACATAAAGAGACCAGTACTAAAAAAACAAGATTGATACTTTGGATTTCGAATATCCCAAAGAAACCCATATCAGGAACAATGAAGAAAATTTGAGAGAGCGAACCTGGACGGAAAACGCAGCGGAGCAGCGCCGGAAAAAGAGGGGTGGTCGGCGGAGAAGGCGAAGGCGGCCGACCGCAGCCAAAGTTTCCGAAAAGTGGCTGCGATCCCGGCGGTCCTGTTGGTCCTGACACCTTGCCAAATCCCGGGTACATTTGTCTGATCAGAGTGTGTCTCCTCTTGCTGATGGTTTGCTCTGTTTCCTTTGTTTCAAACTTTTGAAGTCGCAGAGAAAGCCACCAAGTTTTGGAGAAATTTTTAGTTGTGACGGAACAGATGATACATTACGTGTTTTTATATAAGTAATGAAAAATTTTATTTTTTAAGTTATTAATTTTTTAACACACATATTACACTATTTATATAACTATACCATCTATGTGTGACGATCACACTCAAAAATCTTTATAAGTTTTGAGCTTTGAATCTTGAAAGCACCAATCGTGAAGTGACGATGTGGGTAATGGGCCAGATTCAAGCCCCACTCAGCCCATTTGGAACTATTGGGCCTTTAGTTACACGGGCCGCATCACTATCCGATGACAAAAAGTTCAAATCAAATGTTGCATGACCTGATTCGTCAGCCATCACATTTGCTTTCCAAATTGATAGCAAATTTAAATTAATTTAAATTTGATTATTAAATGTTTTGAATTTAATAATGAGTGGTGATTGGTTTTTTTGAGAAACGATAATGAGTGATACTATTGACACATTTTTTTAGCTTTTTACATATTTTTTTGTTAATTTTCATATTATATATATTTTTAATTTATTCGAGCAAATGACAAAAAAGAAAGAAAGTATATAAGAAATAAAAATAGTGTGAATAGCATCACCTTTTAATAATTAACCAATTCACTCATTTAGAAAATTTAATAAGGAAAATTTTATTTAAACCCATCTAAATTATTTATACACCAAACTTACTTTTTGCACCCATTTGATTTTTAACTAAACTATTAATATCTCTTTAAATCCAAATTTAATACCTAATATATATGTTGACCCTAAAAACTACCAAGCCTACGTGGTGCGCATGCCGAGTAACTAATAAGCTAACTAAATCCTTTGGTTGTGTGCAGGGCGTGCCAACTCATCGGTCGAGCTCTGCTTGGAAGTAAAATGTATTGATGTTGCATTTAGTGCGCTGCTGACTTTTGATCTTGCGACTGCGGCTGAGGAAGGAACACGTCTCGGCCTTCAGGTTCTAGAGCCTGAAGACAAGGCTACTAGTTTTGCAAAGTTTAATATCATATTCGACTTTCAATGTAACAAATGTAGTAACCTGGTAACACCTCACTTTATCGAGAAGGCTGATGAGATGACCTCTACCATTCTTGGCAGCTCGCCCTATCACCAATCTGAAGGAATTATTTTGAAAAACATGTTCATTTGAGCAACATCATATAGCATGCAATTAACAATTAAAGGCGGAATCATGCTTGTATGCACTCAAAAACAAAACATTACCATGAAATTCAAAGCCTAGTAGATTGGTGAACCAATTAATCAACTCAAAACAAAGTGAGTTGAAATTAATACCTTTGTAGATTCCTCTTTGCATAAGCAAAGGCTAATCACCCAAAGAGATAGGGCCTTCATTCCTTGCTTCTTAGATCCATGGATTTGGATGGAAGAATAGGTTCTCCAAGTTCCCAAAATTGAGAACCTCTAAGTCTCTTCACCAAGGTTAGATTGTAGAAGAAAATGAGTGACCTTGGAGTAGTAGGATTGCTAGATGTACCCTCCAAGGTGTTGGCCTCTTTAGAGAGAAAATGGAGAGACAATTCTCACCAATTTTCCCCAAAAATAAACCCTTTTTAATCCTTAATGAATATTTGGCTATAAAGTCATTTATATAGTCACTTCTTTAAGTGACCTAAACAACCAAAAACCCTAATTCATCCTTCATGGCCGGCCACGTAAAGGGATTTGGGCTTTTGGGCCTTAATGAATCTTTATTCATTAAATTGTCATACAACTTAAGTTAATGGGCTTGACGTTCGAAGCCCATTAGGCCTTAAGGTCCAAAACTATCCCCGAGGTCTTTAACGAACTTATTCGTTTGATTAATTAACATATTAATTAATCTTTGCCATAAATAAATGATTAAACCATTTAATCATTCTTACTCATTTCCGTTTAATCTTCAATCTCTACCTTTTATGGTGTGCGATCCATTAGGTTCCTTTTAGCGAGGTAGTGGGCGATTAAAACCATTTTACATCGATTGTGAATTGAAACTATTTTCAATTCTCCCTTTAGTGATTACACACGTTTAGGGCTTCCACAAACCATGGTTGACGCCTAGCAGCATGTCATGGTTACCTAAGCTAATCAGAAGAGGTTAGAGAACCTATTCAGTTCGGGATTACAAATGCAATACGGTCTTTCTCTAATCTAATACTCTTGACCACATTGTTTGGTTTCATAGTTTATTTGTTCATGTCTACTATCCAATGTGAATCTTGTGCTTATATGATTTACTTGAATGTGATTTGGAACGCATTCCCTAATCTCATTCATACTCTGGCCAGAGATTCTAAATCATATCATAGAGTATTCTCCCTCAACTGTTTGAAGGTTAGAGATCCCTTGTTGCGCATTCACTTGTCTCCATAGCTAAGTCACTTGACCCCAACGATGCCGTGGACGCCCCGAGGGGGTGACTTTGACATAATCAAAGATCAAGGACTTAACCACAAGACAACTGTGATGCCTCAGGTCAAAGGACTACTTTGCATTATCCCAACCATGAGTTCTTATGTGACAGGAATATGAGAACTCTTCGTTGATCACGTTCAGTGTACTCATTCTCTATTGAGCACCTACGTACTTGTCTTGATGTCACACACACCAATGAGTCGAGACTAATCACTCTCCCTGAGAGAAGACATAGTACGTACCGATCTTAACGGACTGTCAATGCCCAATTGACAATCCTATGATCAGGAACATTTAGGATGTGTCTACGAAAGAATGGTCTCATGAATCTAACTTCATTAGATTACATTCTCCCAATCACATATTCCTTGGACTTTATCGTTTAAGCATATAACATTTATATGAGACGGCTCAAACAATAATCTTTGCCCTTTATATGTAAAACTAGATTAGTTAAACATGTGAAATGTCCGTAAAGTATCATCACATGATTGGCTTTAGGGCACATTTCCAACAATCTCCCACTTGCACTAGAGCCAATCAGCTTGGTCATCTTGATGATACCTCTTATGTAGTCATTTCATAAATGGTTGAATAGTAGGCCTAGACAGTGGATATCTATATGTGTTATCCATAGAAGCAACCTTGAGAATAACGACGTCACCATTATACATGATTCTCAATCATGTGGTTCAGTCTCTCATTTGAGTTCGGATCTTGATGAGACCTTGATTCCCAGGCTTGAGCTATCGCCCCATTAGTGTCATACACTTTCTGGTTAGAACCGAATAGAGAGTTCATAAATGAACTTTCCCATCCAAACAACATTGTTGTAAACTTCTATATGGCAATATATCTTGCATTCATAATGGAACACACTAAAGTCATTACTTTAATGTTTCCATCCAAATATCTCTTTAGTCATAATAAAGAGATATTCGTTTATCTCTTCATTCATAATGAAGAAACATCCAATGATGGATTAGATTCATAATCTAATACATTTACGCTTCCATTACGTTACTCTAATTCTTCCTCATTCTTTGAGGAATCTATCCTTTAGTATTTCTCAAATACTTAAGGACTCACTTGACAGTTGCCATGGTTCTGATCCTGGGCTTGCATTGATATCGTCTTGTACCATTCTAGGTACAACTCATATCAATGTTTTTCATACAATATGAAATACATAAATCACCTTTCTGCGTATGCATAAAGGATTCTATTTACGCATTATTTCTTTGGGAGTCAAAGGGCACATTCCTTTTGAGAAGAGCAACTTGCTAGTCTCACTAGAATCGTCCTTCTTATTGAAGTTTATCATCATATGAGAAACTTCCTAGCATCCATTGTCTATTATTAGGGATTGATATAATCCAATTATATCATGAAATATATCATTATAGATTTCCATCCCATGTATATAGACTATATCTCCCATATACATTCTATCTTCATATAATGTATTAAAGTCATAACTTTAACGAAGAAGTATTCTTTTCATTTCCAAAATTAATATATCATATATATTTAAATTTTAGGAACATGATTAACTCCCACTAATCTTTTGTAAAACTAGTAAACAAAAGATTCATTTACATCTTTATGAGAAATCAAACGATTTGATCCTTTTTCCCATAAAATGCAAATAGCTCCCACTAACTTGCTAAGATCCATGATGGATGGATCTCTACAACTTACATGTCTTGTGATTTATAGTTTTATACATATATTATCAAGACTATCTTAATAATGGTTTCGGAAACCCATATTATGTCAAAACATTGAATCACCATTTAGTTGTAGCTAGCAATCTTCGAATTAATTGAAACTAAGACTACGTCAAAAATGGTTCCTTTAAAGTCAACCATTCTATTTGATTGTAGTCACCTTAAGCTACCAATTAGCTATGAAGGTTTCATTATTTCGAGTCAAATGGTACTTTACCATTTTCTTGAGTATATATCGTATATGCACTCAATGTAGTCATAAAGTTCAAAACCATTCAACTGAGACGGTTTACAAATCCTTATCGACTACTTTCGAGCTTGTGGTATAGGAACTAGGTTGTTATATTTGTTGATTACTATCTTGTCTCTCAAAGAACCCATTCTTCGAGTTCTATCTCTCGTTCATTTGCTTTTAGGCAAATCACATTGTAGAATTACAATGAACTACCCAACAAAACAACATTTGTTAGTTGGTTTATAGAAGCGATATCCAAAAGTTATTTTAAGGATATCCTACAAGATTGTTATCTAACAAATATTGCTTATTAGCACACAACCCCAAATCTTTAACATGCTTAAGATTTGTCTTTCTTTCCAACTACATCTTATGGAGTCATGAAAATATTGGAAGATCTTCTCATTGACAATCATATTGTTTTTAGAAGTATATATCCTATATATGGGTAATAGATAACATCTAACGAACTAAAACTTATTCGAGTTCGTTCTTCTCCTAATGGAGAAATACATTATCTTATGATGCTATTTTCCTTGATATCTTTCAAAGAAACTCATCTAAAGTGTTACCTTTCCTTGGATCAAATCTAAGGAGGTAAATAGTTTAGATGTCTTACTCATCAACTTACATTTCTTGAATTCTTTGAAACATTTTGCAAAGTATTCGGACTTGTGTTTATTCAAAATAAACTATAGTCCAACCGAGAGTGATCTTCGGTGAATGTTATTAACATGAGTAGTATTTATGTTTGTGGACAAGTGCCACTAACATCTAAGTGAATTGGCCTCAACAACTTTGTGATTCTTTCTTCTTTTCAAAAGAATAAAGATTCGAACATTTCGCCTCCATACAATTTTAACAAGAAGGTATTGGATCCGGATCTAACGATCCAAAGCGTCCATTTATGACCAACTCGTAATTTATGTTTTAGAGGTATCACAACTTTAGTTGGGATTAGTCACTACCTTGCAACCTTTTGGGTTTTAAGCATCATTATTTTCTAAACAGTTAACACTACCATATTATCTCTACTATAGAGACAATTAATTAGATTACCATAATCCAATCATTGATTAATAAAGAACATTGTTTTGTCAAACAAAACATTTATCCATTTCACATAGTGACGGAATTTAGTTCCTTAAAAATTGGAATATAAAGACAATCTATGTTTTTCCAATTTCTTTGGTAGTTCATATGAGGAAGTAAGTACCATCTGCTTTCGCAGAGATCTATATTTGATTCACGTTTCCGAATGTGAAGCACATTTTCTTCACTCATATATCTTCTACTTCTTATTAGTCACACTTTTACAACGATTTGTAAAACATAGTTACTAATACGGAATCAAGCATTCAAGTAGAAGAACCAACTGTTTGGAACTATTCAAGAACAATTTACAACACCTTCGAAAGGTGTGTTCTTGACACTTGCAAGACATTTCTTGCAAATACCCCTTCCAATATCCATCCTTTCATAAAGAAAGTTTGTTCCCTTGGAGTTATTTATCTTCTTTATCTGACTTCTCCTTTTGACTACAATAGTCATGGTCCCTAAACTCCCACTATCTCTCTTGAAACCTTTTTCAATTGTGTTATACACATCAAACATTTTGGAGAGCATGTGGTTATTTTTCACTACATAGTTTACAATAAACTTAGTGAACGATTAGGATAGGGAAACAAAGGTGAAGTCCTTGCCTAGTTTCCGTCTCATTAAGTGGTTTTATCACTTCAACACTTAATGATTCAAAATCATTATAAATCCATGTTAATGGACTATTTTTGTCAACCAACCATTATGTTCTAAACATAATTACAAACTTTAAAGAGTTGTACAAGGCAACTCTTATTTCTTCACACAACAAATTGTAAGTGAAGAATCATGGCACATAAAGTGTCCATGTCTTTGTGCTTTCTTCTCAAGTTCCTTGTTCATGTAACAAAGAAACAAGCACTAAGTGTTTGCATTGACTAAGGGTTGTTCAAAGCAACTCCTATTTCTTCATACAACAATTTGTAATTGAAGAATTATGACATTAAAAGTGTTGTCCTCTTTATGATAGACCTTTTCTAACATATTCTTCTAATGATACATTATCAATAGTAAGATTGTGAGGATGAGACTACTTAGATACATATGCAATCCTTTTAAGACATTCTTTGGGATTGTGTTACCTAAGTACGGAAACTAAAACATTCGGTTTTTATTTGTCAAGTGTTGGATAGCGTTTGCAAATATATTGGTAAACAAATACATAACGAATATAAATTGATTGATTTTAAGCCATTTGATTCGGGTCTTTAAATCAAAATAGCACCACCCACTATTTTTGGCAAATTCCATATCCCTCATCGGAATTCGAGAGTTTTGGATGAAACTCTTAGTAGGTTATGGGAGACTCACTATTACCAAGCCCACCTCAGAAGAACTCCATATTGGCTAGCAACAATAATAATGAGAGAGTACGCTTACTCATTTGCAACTAATGCAAGTACCCATCTCGTTTGGCCTCTAGAGAATGATGCCTCAGAAGAACTCCATATTGGCACCATTGCACTTAGTTAAGCCATTCCCACCATGCTAGTTCAAGTAGGGGTTCAAGAATGGCCTCAGAAGAACTCCATATTGGCCACACTCGTTGCCTATCTTTCACTTCATCATATGTGTATAGGCTTCTCCTGAATGTAAGCACATACTTTGCAACCCCAGAATTGGACGAATACGGTGTATGAGTCACACACGATTGAAGCCTACCACGGTGGAAGGCCACGAAAGAGTGTTCTAAGCACTCTCCGCTTATCAACTTAATATTGGTTTGGTTGAGGGTTTTAGGTCTCATCACATATAAACATTCATTTTAATCTCTATTAAAACAATTTTGGTCCTCTTACAACTATTGGTCCATTTGATTGTTTTAGTTGTACATAATACTCCCACTATGCTTTTAAAACGGTTTTTAAAGCAAGAGTATATGTTACTACTAACATAAGGTTTGCATTCATTTGATGGACTATATAGTTGCCTTAGGGCCTTAGGATGACTATGAACCTTTGTTTAGATTCAACACGAGCCTTGTGTTGAATCTCGGTCTAGGGATGGAGATTGATTTTAATTACGCGTTTAATCACATTAAGGCATGTTATCATAGGGGCGTTGGACCCAATTACTTCATTTTCATGCATATCATATAAAGCAAGAAAGAAATACTTCAAAGTAAAAGTGAGCTTATGCTCATTACAACATTTGAACAATTCAAATTACAACCAAAATCTTATCTACACATTCCCATGGTTCAAACAAATTTGAAACGGCCTTTCACATAGCTCAATTATTATAGGCTTAGGTTCATAATCATCCTTTAATTAATTAACATTTTAACTAATTAAATTGAATGCAACATTTTCATTTGGATTTTGTATCCATAAAATTGATTTAAGTGGAGCTAAACAAAATGAAAATCCAATTCTCATTTAAAGAGACAAAACAATTTTGTTCTCATCCTATTTGGGCCATCATGCAATAACCACAACTTTTTGGGCCATATTGCGAAAACATAAACTTTTGGGGTCACTTTGTAAAAACACAAAAGTCACTACTTCATGTAAATACAACTAGAACCCAAAATTTAAATAAACTCAAAACTTCATTAAAGGAGCAAAACAATTTGTCCTTTAGCGTTTTTAGGCCTTAACGTCAAAACGTAAACTTTCGGGTCAAAGTACAAATACACAAAAGTATCAAAACTTTATGTAATTGCATAAAAGCCCCAAAAATACCCTATTTTAATAGGGTGGCCGGCCATTTAGGGATAAAAGGTGTGGTGTGTGTTTTGATTTATTAGTTTTGTCAAAAACATTCAAGTGGTGCATAAGAAAAGAAATTCTTATCACCTTTTCTTTTACCTTTCATAATGATGATATATATTTCTTTTGCTATTTAATCAAATATCTAATATTTTAAATATATGATAAATCATTTGAAAAACATATAACATAAACTTTATGAAATAATCAAAACTTTGAATCAAAACACAAAACCTTTTAGTTCTTGGCAAGAACATCAAGAACAATGAAGAACATCCATGAAAACCCATAAGAGCTCCATGAATGTTTTCAAGCCATAAAACTCAAATTTTCACCATTCAAAATGATGTTAACATCCTAGGGTACTTAGGGGTTACAAAAGTCACCTTAAAACACTTTTAACAAGACAAACATGAACCCAAAAAATCACCCTTTGGATTTGGCCGAAAATCCCCAAAATCATGGCACCAAATTTTAGCTCCAATATTCATCCTCATATGAACTACATCTACAACATTTGAGATGGCAAATTTTCAAACAAAATTTACATTCAAAGAAGCAAGAATAAAGCTTGTAACAATTACAACTTTTAAATCATAAACTTATGAACTACAAAACCCAAAAGGATTCACCAACTACTAGACCTAGGCTCTTGATACCACTTGAAGGAATTATTTTGAAAAACATGTTCATTTGAGCAACATCATATAGCATGCAATTAACAATTAAAGGCGGAATCATGCTTGTATGCACTCAAAAACAAAACATTACCATGAAATTCAAAGCCTAGTAGATTGGTGAACCAATTAATCAACTCAAAACAAAGTGAGTTGAAATTAATACCTTTGTAGATTCCTCTTTGCATAAGCAAAGGCTAATCACCCAAAGAGATAGGGCCTTCATTCCTTGCTTCTTAGATCCATGAATTTGGATGGAAGAATAGGTTCTCCAAGTTCCCAAAATTGAGAACCTCTAAGTCTCTTCACCAAGGTTAGATTGTAGAAGAAAATGAGTGACCTTGGAGTAGTAGGATTGCTAGATGTACCCTCCAAGGTGTTGGCCTCTTTAGAGAGAAAATGGAGAGACAATTCTCACCAATTTTCCCCAAAAATAAACCCTTTTTAATCCTTAATGAATATTTGGCTATAAAGTCATTTATATAGTCACTTCTTTAAGTGACCTAAACAACCAAAAACCCTAATTCATCCTTCATGGCCGGCCACCTAAAGGGATTTGGGCTTTTGGGCCTTAATGAATCTTTATTCATTAAATTGTCATACAACTTAAGTTAATGGGCTTGACGTTCGAAGCCCATTAGGCCTTAAGGTCCAAAACTATCCCCGAGGTCTTTAACGAACTTATTCGTTTGATTAATTAACATATTAATTAATCTTTGCCATAAATAAATGATTAAACCATTTAATCATTCTTACTCATTTCCGTTTAATCTTCAATCTCTACCTTTTATGGTGTGCGATCCATTAGGTTCCTTTTAGCGAGGTAGTGGGCGATTAAAACCATTTTACATCGATTGTGAATTGAAACTATTTTCAATTCTCCCTTTAGTGATTACACACGTTTAGGGCTTCCACAAACCATGGTTGACGCCTAGCAGCATGTCATGGTTACCTAAGCTAATCAGAAGAGGTTAGAGAACCTATTCAATTCGGGATTACAAATGCAATACGGTCTTTCTCTAATCTAATACTCTTGACCATATTGTTTGGTTTCATAGTTTATTTGTTCATGTCTACTATCCAATGTGAATCTTGTGCTTATATGATTTACTTGAATGTGATTTGGAACGCATTCCCTAATCTCATTCATACTCTGGCCAGAGATTCTAAATCATATCATAGAGTATTCTCCCTCAACTGTTTGAAGGTTAGAGATCCCTTGTTGCGCATTCACTTGTCTCCATAGCTAAGTCACTTGACCCCAACGATGCCGTGGACGCCCCGAGGGGGTGACTTTGACATAATCAAAGATCAAGGACTTAACCACAAGACAACTGTGATGCCTCAGGTCAAAGGACTACTTTGCATTATCCCAACCATGAGTTCTTATGTGACAGGAATATGAGAACTCTTCGTTGATCACGTTCAGTGTACTCATTCTCTATTGAGCACCTACGTACTTGTCTTGATGTCACACACACCAATGAGTCGAGACTAATCACTCTCCCTGAGAGAAGACATAGTACGTACCGATCTTAACGGACTGTCAATGCCCAATTGACAATCCTATGATCAGGAACATTTAGGATGTGTCTACGAAAGAATGGTCTCATGAATCTAACTTCATTAGATTACATTCTCCCAATCACATATTCCTTGGACTTTATCGTTTAAGCATATAACATTTATATGAGACGGCTCAAACAATAATCTTTGCCCTTTATATGTAAAACTAGATTAGTTTAACATGTGAAATGTCCGTAAAGTATCATCACATGATTGGCTTTAGGGCACATTTCCAACACAATCAAAGTCAGCAATTGCAGCAAATAATCCCATCCGCTGATCATACCAATGTTGCCCCCCTTATTTTCTTATGCATCGGCCTAAAAGGCCGAATGGTTAAGAGAATAATTTATTCATATGCTTTCTTTTTCTTGTTTTTTTTAGCAAAACAAAATAAAAACGGCTGAATCATCATCAAGAGGAGGCAAATGATGCTTTATTCTGAGCCGAGATCTTTTTATATCAAAATTCCCAATTTGATTTCGCTCTAGGCCGAATAAAGAATCACTTCCAAATACTTTTGATTTGGTGAAATATTTTTTATTTTCGGCTGCCAAATGTATTGAAAAATTAAGCTTCATGTGCATAATTATTTCACCAATTTCGACTTTTAACTCTAGCAACTTAGCCGACCGGGATTTCTCCATATTGGCCATATCACCAATAATCATATCAATTGGCGTGGTTTTTTCAGCTAGGCCTATGTCTCTGCCTTGTTCGTCATTGGAGCATTCCTTTAACGAATCATTTTTTGAGTCAATTTTTGTATTTGGCTCAGGAACTTTTTCTTCTAGGCTTACCAAACTTGGAGTCTCGACCGAAAAAATAGGTGGCCTAGGTTCTTTTTCGGCCGTCTTGACAATCTTCTTAGGTCAAATGTTGGTTGTGGCCGGAGCGAAAAATTGCCACATGGCCTCTTGCCTTTCAAGAATTCTACACCACTTCTTAAGGAGTTTTTCATGCTTTTTTAAAGGCGGAAAATCTCGTCTAATGAAGCCTGATCGAGATATATCATGTGAACTTCGCAGTTTTAGCACTAGGTCCAACCGGACGTGCCAAAATGTTGACCTTAAAAACTACCAAGCCTAAGTGGCGCACAGGCCGAGTAATTAATAAGCTAACTACATCTTTTGGTTGTGTGCAGGGTGTGCCAACTCGTCGGTCGAGCTCGGTTGGGTAGTAATAAAATGTGTTGATGTTGCGTTGAGCACGCTACTGACTTCTTGATCTTACGACTGCAGCTGAGGAAGGAAAACGTCTCGGCCTTCAAGTTCTAGAGCCTGAAGACAAGGATACTAGTTTTGCGAAGTTCTATATCAGATTCAGCTTTAGTGACTTGGTAACACCTCACTTCGCTGAGAAACCTGATGATATGACCTCTACCAACAAGGATTCGAAAATCCTTGTCGACCGAGACTTGAATAGGTAATCAGTCGGTCAAGAAGTAGTGTTGTTTATCCAAACTGAAGGCATTCTTTGATCGGCTGATTTTACAGCTCCAGTATTGTTTATCCAAACTGAAGATGTCGCCGGTTGCCTTCACAGTGTTGTTTATCCAAACTGAAGATGTTTTGGTGAAAAAAGAAATAAAAATCTCAAAGTTGTTGAGAGGTTTCGCGTAGAGCAAGAGTTTGTGTAGGGCAGTTTGTGTGTTGAATTGGAGGGGGCTTGAATGTTGTCCACGACTTTGTATTTAGAAGTAAATGTTGTGTGGCGCGACCAGATAATTTTGTAGAGTCCAACTGCAACTCTAATTCATGAAACTGAACTTGATCTGCGTCAGAAGCCAATGCATATCCTTCAAATTGATTTGTGGGATTTGTTCCTTGACTTTTCAAACCTAATAAAAGTTAGGCTTATCACATCACATTAGAAACCAAACCTATCTAGGCTTCTTCATAATCTTTACCAACGCATGCATTTTGATCCCCACCATACTTTGAATGGATAATAATTAGTTTGCAACACACCACTTGTCAGTAAACCAAACTGATCCCACCCACACATTCACATGCCAAAACATCCAAATCAGCTTGAATTGTGTTGCCATGTTTCTAGTTGGAAATACATATCTCATCTTTCATAATAAATTATTATTAGAAGATAATTATGATAAAACACCATAACATTATCCTTTAATAATAATAAAATGAATTATCTCCAATTTTCATCTGACGATGTGAAACTATGCTCACTTAACGACCTTGATTGCATGGGCCGATGATGTAAATTTGGGTCCAAACAATACCCCCATAAACCCAATTCAATATATGGATTTATTTTTACACCCATTTGATTTTTAACTTAGAAGCTGCTGCAGTAGGCTGTGCCACTTGACTGCTGAATAGTTATCGACAAATTAGAGGTCATTGGTTCTTAGAATACCACTGATAGCTCACTTATTTTTCATTTCTTAGATCCTTATGTCGGGAATTTTTCACGCATGGTACCGGAAATGCAACGTTTAAATCCTCTGTCAACTCTCCAGGTGTGCAGAACCCCTACGCTCTGTCCTATGTATTCTTCAAAACCGAGTGCCAATTTTTCTTAATGTCCTCATTTTTCTTGAATTCCCATAGCTTGCATTTTTGCAAGTCTGCAAATTTGCAAGATAAAAATCAATGGCTCTCAAGGCTGTTCATGTCTCTGATGTTCCAAACCTCGATCAAGTCACAGAAAATGTTGCCGCATTGGCCGTACATTCTTCGTGGTTGGCTCAAGGTCTCGACATTTTCCCTCGAACTAATTACTTGGAATTCAAGAAACAAAAAAGCAAGAGGAATCTGACTTTTGGAATTGGGTTTTATTTATTTATTTATTTATTTTGGATGTGTGTGAATAGGTGTGAAAGATGAGGGTGAAGAAATGAAATGGGGATACAAATGGCCAAAGTTCGTGGTGATGGGACACAAAGGCAGCGGGATGAACTTGTTGTGTGGTTTAGGATTAAGAGTTAGAGATGCGATATCTGCAAGTCTTTTTAGTTTTTTGGGGTGCAAACTTTGTATTAGGACTTTTAGGCAATACTATTTGCACCAATAGCTACATTGATGCCATGATTTTGAGGTGTCGTCAGACTACACCGACTGAGAAGAAAAAAAAAAAATATAAAAACAGAAGAAGCAAATCGAATCCAAGGTCCTTGCAATATCTGCAAGTCTTTTTGGTTTTTTGGGGTGCAGATGGACAGTGGGAGACCGACTGTAGCAATTTCCTGTTACAGAAAGATAAAAAAACTATGCATGATTGATTGAAAAAAAAAAAATTAAAACCAAAATACTCATCTTCTAAACTCTAAAAAATTGAAATCAAACGAACAAAAAATTCATAAATTGAGTCATACCTTGGTTGAAGGATTCAAAACTTCAAAATCACCATCCATCAATAGAAAAACTTATTTTTCTCTATGAGAGCTATTAGGGTTTAAGCCAGAATGAACGTAGGATAAACAAAGAGTGATCGTAGAGTTTAATTATAGTGTTTGGATTTATTGATAAATTTGAGTTTTATTATTAATTTCATTTTGTACTTAATAGTAATTATGCAATAGGGTAAAAATAGACATTGAACATTTTAAAATTTTAATTTGGATGTAAAAAGAGGTTGCATGAGTTTAAATAAAATTTCCCATTTAATAATTAAAAAAAATTCTCACCATGCACCTAAACATTTGTCGCGTGTTCTTTTATTTAATTTTGGTTAATTTTTTTCAAAATTGAAAAAGTAATATTTAAAGTGAAAGTTTGCCAAAATTATGTAAAATGACACATAACAAATAATTAGATGTTATACTAGTTTTAATAATGAGAATAAATGATCTCTATTATGTGGTGTGCCGTGTTTTCGACTAATTTGGAATCTTCTGGAGATGCTCTAACAGGCGATTTGGTTGATTTTCCGTCCATGTTCAATATTGGAATTTCCACGTAAGTCTATCAAAATTTTCCCAAGAAAACCCATCGACCGAAAAAAATCAGTGAGGAGAGTGAAGGACATGGCTGCACCTGCACCTGCACCTGCACCACCAGGGCCATTTCAGAAAACTGAGGAAGAATGGCGGGCTGTTCTCTCCCCGGAACAGTTCAGGATTCTACGCGAGAAAGGAACTGAGTAATTCCTCTCTCTCTCTCTCTCTTCTTTGCCTGTTCCTAATTTTAATTATGGTCATCGTATTTTATGCTGCGATCTGTTTAGCTAAGTCTGATATGCTGTTTGGATTTTGATGGGTACTGATCTTTTCTCTGGATTTTGTGATTAGTCTGGTTTGAATCTTCTGTTTCTCTGATAAATTTATTGTATTTTTGTTGATTTAACTCATAAAAACTTGTTATGAATCGCAAGATTGTATAACAAATTCCAAGTCTAATAATTTGTTAGCCACAGAAAAGTAGCATCTGTGACCAATTGGTAGAAGAAGACCCATGAAGGGTTTTAGTGTTTACTTGTTTACTGGTGGTATTCAACTGTTTTTTAGTCTACTTGCAAAAAACTAAGAGCCATTTGTTATCCATAATGTTTATATGATCAAAACACAATACATATATATATATATAATAATCATAAGCAGTTCGATGCAGAAGACTTACTTGTTGAATGCGTAGAGGCCATGCAATCAATGCACAATTGATAGAACACCAATTCTAGTTTTGACGAGAACAAAAGAAAAACACCAAGTTTTCTGTAAACACCTAGCTTGATGACAATGCTCTATGGGAAGCCTTAGTTGTCGTATCTAGGGTTAGCAGGGACCGGTGTTTATATACTAGCCAAAAGTCTTTAGATTCCATCCATAAGGGAAAACTAAAAACTCTCATTTCTTGGCTCTCAAGTAAAATATCATAATCCTATATTATTAAGGATTCAATCAAAACCTACTTATAATGTAAGACACTTAATGTAGGATTGATATAAGGATATTGAATCACAACTTAACTGATCTCCAACTTATACATTCCTATTACAAATAGGAGACCATTTATGGTTGATTTATGTTGAATAAATCCAACATTCTCCCACTTGGTCTACTAATTTGTAATGATCATGCTTCAAAACTTATGTCGGAGATCCTTATTTCTTTAATGGCCATATTACTGTGATCCAAACCCATCCTTAATTCAAATTTCTGTCAAATGGACTTCTCAATGTAGAACTAACAAGGTTGTAAAGATATTTCATCTCAGAACCTTCATAATCACATACATTGAGTCAACCATTCACATGAAAACCGTCAGATTATGATCTAAAGATGAACTTTAACTCAAGAATTGTCTTACTCTTTATCATCTTTGGTCCACTTCATCATAACTTACATAAATAAGTCCTTATGCTTTTGAACGGCCTTTATGTTTATCAATGCAACCTTTTTACCATTTCAAAAACCACCTTATGCTTTTCTGCTTTTAAGCATTCCATATGTTTGCCAACGCAAACCCTTTTGTCATTCCAAAATGACACGTTATGCTTTTCATGCATTCTGCATGTTTACCAACATAAACTTTCATTATTCTAAAACAGACTTATGCCTAAAAAGAATTAAAAATATGCATGCATCATGTGAACACGAAATTTAAAACAATCTTTATTCAAACCCAACCTCGGAAACAAACCACACCTCGAACCTCAAAACTCAGTGAGTTTAGCTCACTTATTTACTGCAGCTAAAACCAGTTTTCTACTCCCACTAACTCAGCATATCTAAGTTCGAGATCAATCCCATGTTCTCTACATGCTTCTTGAAAGACATGACTGGAAGTGGTTTGTTCAAGGGATCCGCAAGCATTGATTCAGTATCTATATAGCTAATCTTTATGAATCCTTGCTTAATCTTTTCCCTAACCAACTTATACTTGATATGCATATGCTTAGTCCCAGAAGATCTCTTGTTGTTCTTGGAGTAGAAAATTGCAGCAGTACTGTCACAAAATATCTTCAACGGATTTGTGACAATATGGAGGACCCTCATACCCTCTATAAACTTTCCAATCCAAACCGCTTGAGAAGTTGCTTCGTAACAAGCCATATATTCAGCCATCATAGTAGAGGTAGCTACATTTTTCTGTTTCATACTTTTCCATGAGATCGCTCCTCCTGCCATCATAAAAATGTAGCTAGAGGTAGATTTTAGTGAGTCTTGACAACCTGCAAAATCTGAATCACAGTAGCCAACCAATTCTAGCTTGTCACTTCTCTTGTACACCAGCTTATAGTCTTTAGTTTTCTGCAAATACCTAAGCACTTTCTTTGCTGCAATCCAATGAGCATGTCCTGGATTCGACTGATATCTTCCCAGCAAACTCAATGCAAAGGAAATGTCAGGTGTGGTGCACACTTGTGCATACATTAAACTTCCTACAACTGAAGCATACGGTTTGTCATTCATCTCTAGTTTTTCTGTTTCAGTTTTAGGGCACTGCAGCTTGCTCAGCTTATCTCCTTTTGTCACTGGCACCTCACTTCCATTACACGTTGACATATTGAACCTTTTGAGTATCTTGTCAATATATCCCTTTTGTGATATTCCAAGCAAACCTCTTTCTTTGTCACGAGTTATTTCTATCCCCAAGACATAGTTTGCTTCTCCCATATCTTTCATCTCAAAATTGTCACTGAGTATCAATTTTGTTTCATGTAGTAAGGTCAAATCAGTGCTAGCTATGAGGATATCATCCACATATAGCACCAATATAGTGAAGTGTCTCCCACTGGATTTGAAATATATGCACTCATCTTCTGAATTCTCATCAAAACCATGTGATTGCATAACTTCATCGAACCTCAAATACCATTGCCTCGATGCCTGTTTTAAGCCATAAATTGATTTTCGAAGTTTGCATACTAATTCCTTACCATCTGCATCAATGAATCCCTCAGGTTGTCGCATATAAATTTCTTCCTTCAAAGTACCATTTAGGAATGCAGTTTTTACATCCATTTGATGTAAATGAAGATCATAGTGAGCCACCAAAGCCATTACAAACCGGAATGAATCTTTTGTTGAGACTGGTGAGAATGTCTCAGTGTAATCAATTCCCTCTTGTTGAGTGTATCCCTTGGCTACAAGTCTAGCCTTGAATCTTTCAATTTCTCCCTTGGAGTCCTTCTTAGTCTTATACACCCACTTACATCCGATTGGCTTTGCTCCTTTTGGTAACACTGCAAGTTCCCACACTTTATTCCTTTTCATGGATTCAAGCTCACTTTCCATGGCTTTCACCCACTCTTCTTGCTGCAATCCACTTACAGCCTCTTTATATGTTGTAGGTTCACCAATGTTGATATCTGCTTCACTCAAATACAACATAAAATCATCTGAGATGGCTGATTTCCTCAGTCTTGTAGATTTTCGAAGGATGGGTGCAAGGACTTCAGGAATTGGTTCTGTAACTTGTACTAGTTCATGTGGAGCATCATTAGTGGCATTATTTTGCACAACATTCTCAGTATTCTCAGTGACTGGTGGTAAGAGATAACTGTGGCTTGTGTTTGGAGTCTGCACCCCAGTGTCTTCTACATTTTCTTGTAAATTAGATTCATCTTATTCTTCAAAAACCAAGTTGTGATTTAAGATTCCATCTGTTATCTCTTCTATGAACTTCACTTTATTTGTCTCAATGAAACGCATAGAATTTCCAGGACAATAAAATCTATATCCCTTGGTTCTCGGTGGATAACCAATGAAATAGCAACTTACAGTTTTGGGATCTAACTTCTTTTCCTGAGGATTATATGCTCTTGCTTCTGCTTTACATCCCCATATTCTCAAATGTAACAAGCTAGGCTTTCTGTTGTTCCAAATTTCGAAAGGTGTTGAAGTGACAGACTTGCTTGGTGCCCTATTGCAGATATAGTTTGCAGTTTTAATTGCATCACCCCATAGAAACATTGGCAAGTTGGTAGTGCTCATCATACTCCTCACCATGTCTTTTAATGTACGATTCTTTCTCTCAGAGACACCATTTTGCTGTGGTGTTCCAGGATTTGTATATTGAGCTACAATTCCTTCACTTTGCAGATAAAGTGCAAAAGGACCTGGATTTCTTCCATGCTCAGTGTATCTCCCATAGTATTCACCACCTCTGTCAGACCTTACAGTCTTAATTTTCTTATCTAACTGTTTTTCAACCTCAGCCTTGTAAATTTGAAAAGCATTCAGAGCACTAGACTTCTCCGTGAGCAGGTACAGGTAGCAATATCTCGAATAATCATCTATAAATGTGATGAAATATCTATAACCATCATAAGTAGGTGTAGGGAAAGGGCCACATATGTCAGTGTGCACAAGTTCCAATAATCCATTGCTCCTGATTGCATTTTTCTTGTGTGTACTTGTCATTTTTCCTTTAATACATTCAATACATGTAACCGAGTTATCAAACTCAAGTGATGGCAGTATACCACTTTTACTTAGGTTCTTTATTCTCTCAATCGAAATATACCCCAATCTTCTGTGCCAAAGAGTGGATGAAGTCTCATCTTGATTTAATCTTTTCTGACCAATTAAAAGTGCTACATGACCTGATTCTTTGCAATTTAATCTAAACATCCCACCAATATGTAAACCATCTCCAATAATCTGAGAATCTTTGTGAATCGAAAAACCACTGTTATTTATTGAAAAAACAAAATCTTTCTTAACTAGCTGACTAACTGATACTAGATTCCTTCGAATTGAAGGCACATAGCATACATTCTCAAGATCTAATGAAAAACCAGATTCTAACTTTATTCTAATTGTTCCAATAAACTCAACAGCAGCTCTTCCTCCATTCCCAACGATCACTGAGACTTCATCCCTTCTTGGCACTCTCTTGCTTATGTAGCCCTGTAAAGAGTTTGTCACATGTATCGAAGCACCACTGTCAAGCCACCAAGAATCTCTAGCATATTCAACATTATTTGTTTCAAAACAAACTAAAACTTCACCTTTAAAAATCATAACATTACCTTTCCCCTTGCCACTGTCAAGCCACTTTTTATACTTCTGGCAATGTCTTTTCATGTGGCCAGGTTTCTTACAGAAAAAACACTTGCCTTTGACAGCTTTGTAACCCTTGTTTACACCTAGCTTGGAATGATTCGATGCCCCCTTGTTGTTATCTTGCCTTGCAGTATTATTATGGTGATCAGTCACCATATTCACTTTCTTTTCAAAGATTTCCTGCCTTATATGTTGTTCCTCATGCACACAGATCGCAATTAGTTCATTCAAACTCCATTTTTCCTTTTGTGCATTGTATGTGCTTTTAAGTTGTGAATACTCATTTGGCAATGAGTTAAGTGCCACATGAACTAAGAAGGGATCACTCATAGGCACTTTCAGAGCATTTAATCTTGCACCAATATCTAACAGTTCTAATATATGCTCCCTTACACAACCTATACCATTATACCTTTTGGTCATGAGCTCATTCATGAGATTTCCAGTTTCTGCCTTATCTGATTCCTTGAATTTTTCATCAATGGATGCCAAGAATTCCTTGGCATTCTCGGACTCAGGGATGCCACCTCTCACGGTGTCAGACATGGACTTCTTGATCACCAAGAGAGCAATCCGATTAGCCTTCTGCAACTTTTCATATTTTGCTTTGACATCAATTGTAGCATCTGCAGCAGGTTCCGGAGGAGAAACTTCCCTTGTTGCTATATCCAAATCCATTAAACCTAGACAGATTTCCAAGTCTTGTTTCCACTTTTTGTAGTTTGTTCCACTTAGGGTTTGAACAGTGTTCACAGCATTCATCACTGAATATACATATACAACATGCATGCATTGATTAAACTATTCCCAAAACTTTATAAAAACGAAATTGACCCAACACTTGTGAGCAAGATGGATCAATATGTTTTCTGACACTGATTTATGTGTTATACCAGTTACCTTCATGCCGATTCCCAACACTTGTGAGCAAGATGAGAATCTTCACTACTGATATAGCACATAAATCATGTCATACCATTCATATATGATCCAGAAAACAATGATCAACACTTGTGAGCAAGAAGATCAGTTTATATATCATATATAGAATGCAATTTAATGAACAGCAGCTTTACTACATGATTCAACCTATCATGATAAACGGCTGTAGCTTGAATATATGATAGACTGAATTATGTAGATGATGTTCATATCAACTTTATAAGTAGGAAAGTACTAACAATTATGCAGAACATTTAAAACTTGTCATGAATTGAAACTATGCAAGTTGATCAATCGAAACCTCATGATATATTGATTCTTTACAGGTTTTAATCATATAAACAATTGCTTTGATACCAATTGTTATCCATAATGTTTATATGATCAAAACACAATACATATATATATAATAATCATAAGCAGTTCGATGCAGAAGACTTACTTGTTGAATGCGTAGAGGCCATGCAATCAATGCACAATTGATAGAACACCAATTCTAGTTTTGACGAGAACAAAAGAAAAACACCAAGTCTTCTGTAAACACCTAGCTTGATGACAATGCTCTATGGGAAGCCTTAGTTGTCGTATCTAGGGTTAGCAGGGACCGGTGTTTATATACTAGCCAAAAGTCTTTAGATTCCATCCATAAGGGAAAACTAAAAACTCTCCTTTCTTGGCTCTCAAGTAAAATATCATAATCCTATATTATTAAGGATTCAATCAAAACCTACTTATAATGTAAGACACTTAATGTAGGATTGATATAAGGATATTGAATCACAACTTAACTGATCTCCAACTTATACATTCCTATTACAAATAGGAGACCATTTATGGTTGATTTATGTTGAATAAATCCAACACCATTTGATAACCGTTTCGTTTTTCAGTTTTCAGTTTTTATGTTCGTTTTTTGTTAACAAATTTGGTTAAAAGTCCTTACCATGACTAAAATTTGGCTACAATAACAACAACAACAAAGCCTTATCCCTCTTAGTGAGGTCGGCTGTATGACTTCTAGAATGCCATTTGCACTTGGATTTGAGTCAAGTCTTCCGTTAGCTCCCAGGACTCCGGACCTTAGAGTCTTTTCCCAAGTCTTTCAAATTTCCCCTACTTATGTATAAATAGAATTAGATTAAAGAGGAAATTACTCCTGTAGACCAGTTACCAATATAATACATGTTATGTAATCCCTTCGCCTTGATTACAATATTGGGGGATATTAGTATCTGCACAATGTGTGAATTGCTTAGGTTAGACTTGCTTACGGTTGGATTTATGCAGGCTAAAATTCACTGGGGAATATGACAAGGTTTTTGAAGAAGGGGTTTACAAATGTGCTGGTTGTGGGACACCCCTTTATAAGTCAACTACCAAGTTTGATTCCGGATGCGGTTGGCCTGCATTCTACGAGGGTCTGCCTGGAGCCATAAACCGATCGGTGTGTTCCTATTGCTGAATGTAAATGTCGTTTGTTATTGTTTCTAGCTAATGCATTTTGCTGACATTGGATGTAACTGAAACAACTATGTATGTACTTCAGCCTGACCCAGATGGGAGGAGAACTGAGATCACATGTGCAGCTTGCGGCGGTCACTTGGGACATGTTTTTAAAGGGGAAGGGCACAAGGTGCCAACAGATGAACGCCACTGTGTCAACAGCGTTTCCATCAAGCTTGTTCCTGAAACGTCTGCACTATGAGGTCTTTTGAGGTTGCATCTCCTCAGATCAAGCTGCTTTCGTAGGCGCTTAAACCTTAATCTGAAATGCAGTGTTTGTGAGTCGCTTGTTATGATACTTTATCTTTAGCTAAAGTGCCAATAAAATCTCTTTGTTTTAGTTTCGTTTCATGGCCAGGGGTGTTGCATGAATGATTTTTTCCTGCCTATACCAGCAACAACATTTGGTTGTGTCAATGTGATTTTTCTTCAGCACCTACAGGCACCGAATGGCGTTGCACAATTGAAAGTTTGTTTGATCTAACGGCTTGAAACTCGTGATTGGCGACCGTTGGATTTTGAATCCAATGGCTTAAAAAAACATCGGTACCAGGTTCTTGTAGGTACCCTAGAATCGGTTTCAAAAGTGCTCCAAGTTTAAGCAATTATTTGATGGGAAATTTGGAAAACAAACCTTTTAGAATTCGTCTTCTGTGATTAGAGATATAACCACTCGAGGCCTATTGAGGAGTCCTCCAATTCCCGTCGAGCATTTCATTGTGAAGATTATTCTTCGACGTCGGGTCATCGTGAAAACTATCCGGTTATGAAGTCTAACATCACAATAGGGTTCAACTTCGTAAACTTTCTAATCTAACCTCTAATCTAATAAAATAAAATAAAAATTGCTAACTCGAAACTCAAAAGTCTTGACTAGTCCAACTGGTAAACCAAGCCTACAAGTGAAGGACACCGGCCCAACCCCTCACTTTCACTGCCAATTGCCTCCTCATTTCCCTCTTCCGCCGGAAATAAAAAATGCCGAGAGGAAGGAAAGGGAAAAGCCCTACGAATCCAAACAAAAGTGCAGCAGCAGCAGATACACCACCACCACCGCCGACGTCCAGCAACCAACAACAAGAAGGACGATAATGGCAGCCGCCCAGTGTTATGACCCTGATTAGCTTAATCATAGTTAGTCATTGTATTAGTTAGTTAAATGAGACTATTACAGGTAATTAGGAAAGTTTGTTAGATTCTGCTAGCTGGCAATGGGGTTTTGAGTACTATAAATAGTCCAATGTGTAATGACTTTGCCAAGTTGTTAATTTGATAAAAAAGAAGAAGAAATTAAATACAAAAGTATTTGGAGCTCTGCTCCTTCATCTCTCCTTCCCTCTTCTTCCATAGCTTTCTTGTGCTGTAGGTTGATTAAGGGAATTGAGAATTGGGTTGTATCAATGGTATCATCCTTCTCAAATCTTGGTTTCCCTCATGTGCACGCCCACCCGACCTTATCTTCCTTCCATGGATGCTTTTCAGCCACAATCGACTCCTTCAAAGCTTCAGTGTATTCTGTGGTCTGCGAAGCTATGGCTTCTACACTAGCCGCCATTCACAAGGCTGTGAATCCTATACTCAACGAACTCTGCAGTGACCTTGCTCAGTTACGCCATGACTTGGCTCTCGGCGTCGAGGGAGATTCTGATCCAGCCTCGATGTGTTCCAAGGAAGCTGAATCAATCGAGGTCGGTCACCACAAACCTCCAAACGGTGACCGCAACCCACTGCAAATTCCATCGACAATCCACGACCATTCCATTCCGCCACTGCTCTCATCTTCATCGATGTTGTGAGCACTAACAAATTCAACCGTCAAGCCACACTTGAACAACTCCGCTACATCTACAGTCTTGCTTCTGGAATCGAAGACGATGACCTCTGGTCCGCAGCTACTACATAAGCCCTCGTTCTCTGATACTACGAACACTGGACCTGCGGTAGTTCTTAAATTGAGTATCATTTTAGCAAATTCGGAGGCTAAATTCTCTTCTCTTTTGAATGATAACTATAGTGCATACCTGAAAGATAAATTTGGATGAGTTAATTGGTATCTTGTGGGAAATTTTGTGAAGAAATATTTTTATGCATTGGAAGTGTTTGAGAAAATGTCTGAGAAAGGGAGTGAAGACCAAATGAAATATCTCACTGGAGAGATCTCTACAATTTCGAGAACACTAGTTGTATCTGGAATTCTTGTGGCTGCACAATTGTTGTTGAGCTTTTAATAAGTCAATTTCAAGGTATCTTTGCTACTTTTCACTAATATGTTACAAGTGGACCACAAGTTAGGGATGAGCTTTCCCAATTTCAAAATGTGGAGTTCGATCATGTTGCAAAGGCAATTGAGAATGTGGGGGTTAGATAGATAGCACTACCAACTGCTTCAATCTTATTTCATGATTTTGATGAAAAGTCTAATAGACAAAGTGAATGCACTATGGGCACCTATTTGAATTCATATTCTCTCTCAATGATCATCGGGAAATCAATTTTGGTTTCTTGACTGTCGATCTACATGCTGATTTCCCTATGTTGTTGTTTGGGCCGAGTTTAGAATTGTTCTCGGCCCAAAGGCCATGCTTAGGAGTTGTTGGGGGTCATCCGGCTTATGGGCCACATAGCCAAGCCTGGCCGTGTCCTATTAGGAGTCCATGGGTGGTTGAATCCTGATACAAGAAGGAGTTTCGACAGGATAAAGATGTAGAAGTTTGGGATTGAATGTGGCCTGATAAGGGGGTTGAGTTCAAAGTCCTAGTAGGAGTAGAAGTGGCCGAGATAAGGTTAGATCGGGGGAAGGAGTTCTAGTCCGAGTGTGGTTGTGATTCGATCGGAAGCAGGTTAACTACTATAAATACAGGGAAGAGGACATCATTAAAGCCCTCCAATTTAACACACAAACTGCTGTGTGCAAACCCTCGCTTTCGCGAAACCTCTCAAAAATTTTGAGATTTTTATTTTCCTTTTCCGCTGACACATCTTCAGTTTGGATAAACAACACTGTGAAGGCAACCAGCGAACATCTTCAGTTTGGATAAACAACATTGTTGCCGTAGAATCAGCAGACCGCGGAGCACCTTCAGTTTGGATAAACAGCACTGTGTCGAAGCCGACTGGTTATCTATCAAAGTCTCGGTCGAAAAGGATTTTCGAGTCTTTATTGGCAAATGTCATCTCATTAGCTTTCTCGGCGAAGTAAGGTGTTACGAATTACTGGGCTCGGCACATTGAACGCCAAGTTATTTATGATTGGTTATTCACAATTAGGTTTTAGAGTTCGGCATTCTGACGGCCGAACCACTTCAAAATCAAGATGTACATTTGTTTTGAGTACTTATGCCCATATAGTCTGGTGTCAATTCAGCATGCTTATACTTTAACCAATATAATCACTATGATCGAATCCGGCGCCGACGATTTATGAACTTCGTAGAACTAGTAGCCTTGTCTTCAGGCTCTAGAACCCGAAGGTCGAGAGTGTTAATTCCTTGGCCACAATCATAAGATTGAGAAGTCAGCCGCACGCTCAATGCAACATCAACACATTTTACTCCTCGGTCGACGAGTTGGCACGCCTCGCATAAACCAAAGTACGTAGTTAGCTCATTAGTTACTCGGCCTACGAGCCATGTAGGCTTGGTAGTTTTTAGGGTCAACATTTTGGCACACCTGGTGGGACCCAGTGCTAAAACTACGAAGTTCATGACCATCGAGACACGGTCAGTCAAAAAGAAAATAACCATGGGAAAATCAGCAACCAATCTGCCTGTTCAGAGTCCTGGACAATAAGTGTTACATGCACGAAATCCTCTTGTTGCTGTGACCCTTGAGGTTGCAAGTGTGACACACCGAGAAAAGGAATTTTGCCTCGGTACCTAGCCTCGAAACACAGAAGTACTCAACCGAACCACTGGTGTTTTCATTGAAGGAATAATGGAGGACTGCGACGAAGACGGTGGTGAAGGTTCTAACCCTCCAACTAGGTCGTTTCTTCGAAGGTGACTTGATGAGCAATCTCAACAAGTTAAACAGACAGTCATCCAAAAAATGAACAATTTGCTTGAGGTAATATGAAGTAATGGTGAAACCCATACCAAATTGCTCGAATGATTAGTTAGCAGAGTATTTGAAGGAGGACCTGCTGATCAGGCTTGGCAGCTTCCACTTAAAAGTAATCATCCGCTACAGGGCGAAGTAGTGTCTACTCGGCCCAAAGCGATTGACTTAGAAAAAAGGGGAGGATTAAGTAGTAGGTCAGATGGATCCGACCAGAGAATGGAAGCAACATCCGTCAATATGACCGAGGTCAAACAGATGATCGATTCGACCATGAAAAAGACGCCGAAGTTCCTGAAATTCATCCATCCATATCCAGCTTATGTGGAAAAGTTCGAATATCCTAAAGGTTTCAAGATTCCAGATTTTAGCCTTTTTGCTGGAGAGTCGTCCTTATCCTCGTTAGAACATGTGGCCGGTTTCACTGTGCAATGCAGAGATGTCAATAGTGATTTCCATAAACTACGGTTGTTCAACTTTTTGTTGATAGGCTTAGCATTCGCATGGTATATCAACCTCCCACCTAATTCTATCCAAAGTTGGGAGGAGTTGGTCGAGAAGTTTAATGAATAGTTCTATCGACCGGGGATGGAAACGTCAGTTTCTTCATTAGCTAGGATGGCTCAAGCATCTGATGAGTCACCAATGGACTATTTTGCAAGGTTTAAATCGGCCAAGAATTGGTGCCGAGTACCTCTTCCCGAAGTTGAATTTGTTAGGCTTGCTCTGAATGAGCTTGACGTGGAGTACAAAAAGAAATTCCTGGAGGCAAACTTTCGAGATATGTATGAATTAGCCCAACATGTCGAGCAATATGATTATTTGCTCCGAGAAGAAAAAAATCTCGAAGTCCCTATCCCGAGGAACGATTTACAAAAATCCCACGGTTAGCTACGCATCGGTCGAAGGCGAAGATTCCCAATACGTCAGTGTGGATGCGATCGAGATAGTAATAGATAAACCATATGTTTGCAAGGCATTGACTCAAATGAATTCCAAGGATGCCAAAACCCGCTCGATCACTGAAGAAATGGCAAAAACATCGAAAGTTTACACTTTTGATATCACAAAGGCCGAGGTAATTTTCGACCAATTGTTGTCAGCAAAGATTATCAAACTTCGGCCAGGACATAACATTTCCTAGACCGAAGAACTTAAAGGGAAGACGTATTGCAAGTACCATAACTCGACTAAGCATACCACGAACAACTGTGTCGTATTCCGTGATGATATTCAAAGCTGGATTGACAAGGGCAAGCTAAAGTTTCCTGAAAAAAGAATGACGGTTGACACTGATCCATTCTTTTTGGCAACAGTTGGCATGGTAGACACCTATTTGCCCAAGAGCAAAGGGAAAAGGAAGGCCAAGTTTATCCAGTACAACACGTCCCAAAGAAAAACTCCCAGCCATGACTCAAGATTGACTTATTTTCCAATGAACCACCCACTGAGTTTTTGGGACCGGCTGTAGTCAAATCTATGTCAGATTCCAGTGTAGAAGAAATTGACGAGCTGATAGTTTTGTGTAGCAATTGTAAGGCACGTGTCATATTAACCGAACCCAAGGAGAGATCAACACCACGACAACTATCCAAGTCCACGACAACGCCCCCAAAGGAACTTGGCGGAAGCTAGCGCCAGAAAGTGTTTGATAGGCTCAACCCTCAAGAACGAACATATGGTCCTACCTCGGCCAGACGGTGCCTTAACTTCGACACGCCGTTTTATAACGAGAATTATTACTCGTGTAATTCTAGCAGCTAGAGTTCATCGGCGAATCAAAAAGCCTTCAAACCGCCCGAGCCACGTGACCAACGTTGGTACAGTTATAATTCCCACACTGGTATGTATATTACACTATCCAAATCTCAAAAACGTCGACGCTAGCGAATAGATTGCATGGCTCGATGATAGGCAACACAGGCTATTCCGACTACAAAATGGTAGCCGAAAGAGGCAATAGAAAGCGACGATGCTCGACGTACCTCGACCATCATGTTCAAATTACTTCAAGAGAAAAAGGCAGTTGATCGTGACTTCGAAACCACCATTGAAGAGTTCGAGAAACGCATCAAACTCCTTATTCGGCACGGAGAGATGAAAGCTCGTTTCAAGTATTTCATAAAAGAAGCCGAAAGCAAGCTTTCCCCATTACCTCCGCATGTTCCATTAATAAAGGTCCGGCGAAACCTACACCCTTAATTCCTCGGCGAATCCTTGGAGTACATGTGCGAATTTCATAGGGAACATTCTGCCAATGGCTTGTACGACCTGCCTACGGCATGTCAAGAAGCCATCGACCTGGCACTAACTTGCCCTAATGCTGAACAGATTATCCAAAAAACCACTAATCCAGCAATGAAAGCCAGGTTTCAGCATATATGAGAAGTTAAGGTCTTTGGCTTCGAGGTCGATCCGTACACGGACATTGATATGGTTGAGCTCCCTTTTTCTCTTGAAGACCTTCAATATTTACGACACCACTTCGAAGTCTTTTAGGCCGTATGTCTCTTCAGTCTTACGACCTATGAAAAAGATCGGGTGGCACGTCTGAACGCCTACCTAGACATAAAGGACGCCCGGATCGCCTATGAGGAACGAGCTCGTAAAGCACTGCAAGGGCGAAATCAGATACCAGAAACGAATGAGCACGAAAACAATAATCATAATGAAACAAGGTCGGGTTACTTGGCACAAAAGCAAGAACGTGTTGAGACACACGATAATCAAGCCGAAGATATTCTAACGAACAATGCTGCAGTCCTCGACAACCCGGAAGATGACGACCAGGATCTAATGGGGCCCTTCAGTCATTGAGAACATGGAAATCAGCATGGTTCATGTTCTACATGCGAAATTCCAGCCAACTACACACCAACCAAATTTCTTGGATGGTGATGTGGTGACCGAGGAAACAACACAAGTCGATTTCATCACCATCATCGAAGATGAGCAATCAAACAACGACGACAAACTTAAAATAGCCTTGGCCATATTGTTTCCTTGCCCATCCTCGGCTAATCTTCAACATTTAAAGCCGTTGTATGTCACGGCCCATATTGAAGGTTACCCAATCTCTAAAATTTTCGTCGATTACGCGGCGACGATCAATATCATGCTCGTATCCGTCATGAAAGCATTACGACGATCTAATGATGAACTCATCCCATCAGGGATAACCATGAGCAGCTTCATCGATGATAAGTCCCACACCAAATGAATGCTCCATTTAGAGATAAACATTGCAGGTCATAATCACATGACAACATTTTTCATCGTCGACTCCAAGACCGAATATAATGGTTTGCTCAGTCAGGATTGGATTCATCAAATGAATTGCATTCCCTCTTCCTTATACCAAGTTCTTATTTTTTGGGACGTAAATCGATTGTGGTCCACCCAGCCGATAATTAGCCATTCAAAACCAACATGATTCAGGCCCGCTATTATGACGATCACGTCAACTACATTACCCTCCAGGGTTTTAATGAAGATGGACGGTCGACTTGGATCTCAGTCCAGAAAGCCATCGAAGTAGACGCCGAGACTGTACACCAAGATTCGACAAGACTCAGCTTGGCCGACTTAATTACCTACACTGATGACTGACGCCACAAGAGAACGACGTCGGGCTGCGGTTTCATCCACGATGGAACGACTGCTGGCTCATTGGTATACTATTTCCAAGTATCCACTTTCGGGCATCAACTTAATCAAATTTTTGGCCGAGGAAGATAACGGCCCAGTACTATCATTAGATAAAGTTAAAGTCACACCGACCAAACTCGAGGACAGTCGACCCCAAGTTAAGGACCCCTTAGAAGAATAAGTGTTGGAACGACCGACGACTCTCGGTAGTTATTTGTTAGTGCATTGTTACCCCATTCCATGAAAATTGAACTCTGTAAATTACTCAACGAGTTTAAAGATTGCTTTACTTAGAGTTATTGTGAGATGCCGGGCCTTGATCAGACCCTTGTTGAACATGAATTACACATGAAAACAGGTTGTAAGCCTTTCCGCCAACCCTATCGTCGATTCTCGATCGAAGTATAGCTCGGCATAAAAGACGAACTAGTTTGACTTTTAAAATCGAGTTTATTCAGACCGCTCAATATCTCGAGTGGTTGGCCAATATCGTCCCAGTGCTAAATAAAAATGGCCCCCTACGCATCTGTATCGATTTTCGTAATCTAAACTTGGCAACACCCAAAGATGAATACCTGATGCCGATCTTCGATTTGTTAATTGACGTTGCAGCATACCACGAGATCTTATCCTTTATGGATAGGCATGTTGGGTATAACCAGATTTTCATCACCAAAGTTGATGTCCATAAAATCGTTTTTCGTTGCCCCGAGGCACTCGGCACATACAAATGGGTCGTCATGCCCTTCGGCCTTAAAAACTCATGTGCCACATACCAACGAGCTATGAACACTATTTTTCATGATTTAATTGGTACCATCGTCAAAATGTATATCGACGATGTGGTAATCAAATCAGCACGTCGGCAGACATATTTGGATGACATTCGCCAGGCGTTCCTGCGTATGCGTCGGCACAGTCTTAAGCTGAATCTTGCCAAATATGCTTTTGGCGTATTAACCAGTAATTTTTTAGGATTCCTCGTACATCACCATGGTATTGAGGTAGACGACAACAAGGCTCGTGCAATCATTACTGTTCCACCCCTGATGACTAAGAAATAATTACAATCATTGCTCGACAAGATCAACTTTCTTCATCGATTTATTGCTAATTCGGCCGACAAAATGAAAGAATTCTCCATGTTTTTGAAACTTAAGGACTCTGACACCTTCGAATGGCATGCAGAGCACCAAGAGGCATTTAGGCAGATCAAGGTCTCCTTAACAACTCCACCCGTCCTCGTCCTACCACGACGGGGCCGACCTCTTAAGCTATATATCTCGGCGGTCGAAGAATCCATCGGATGCCTTATTGCATAAGACAATGACGATGGGTGAGAACAGGCCATTTTTTACCTTAGCCGTAATCTCAACCCACCAGAGATTAATTACTCAGCTGTCGAGAAGCTTTGTCTAGCTTTATTTTTTACCACGTCAAAACTCAGACATTACATGCTCGTGTTAGTCACTCAGGTCATCGCCCAGATGGATGTCATTCATTACATGCTCACTCGGTCGATTGTAAAGGGCTGAATCGGCACGTAGACGATGGCCATATTCGAGTTCAGCTTGCAATATGTACCTTAGAAAGCTGTCAAAGGTCAAGCTCTGGCTGATTTTTTGGCCCAACACCCTTCCTCGTATGAGTTCGGGGGCAATGATGTTGACATCGGCATGGTGGAAACACGTGATAATTACTGACGATGTACTTTGATGGTTCCAGTACTTCAGTCTCAGCTGGCGTTGGGATTGTTATTCAATCCCCCACTCATAATCGTTGGTATTTTTCTCTCAAGCTCGATTTCGATTGTACGAATAAACAAGCCGAATACGAAGCCCTTGTCATCGGCCTTGGTGTGTTACATGATTTACGGGCAACCCTTGTCCTTGTTCTTGGTGACTCTAAACTTGTCATTAATCAACTCAACGAGACTTTTTGTTGCATGAGTTGTACTCTAACGCCTTACCACATGGTTGCCAGCTATTTGGCTGAATCTTTCGACAGTGTTACTTTTAAACACATTTCACGAGTTCATAACACCGGCACCAATGAACTAGCTCAAATAGCCTCCGGAGCACAACTCATGGAGGGAAAATTAGGCCGAGGAATATCTGTGTCACGACAAGCATATTCGGCCTTGATTAATTAGTAAGTTCTCCAACGTGATTGCGTAATCTGTACACGGATCATGTCCTTGTATTCGTTGTTAGAACGGAAAGACACTATTGAGGTTTGTGCTGTTGAGGCATTACCAAACAATTGGAGAATGACAATTATGCGATATATTGACCCCAACGAAAAACACGATCGACGGACAAAGGTTTATGCCACAAACTATGTATTATACCAGAATGAGTTGTATCGAAAAGGTGATGATGGGTTACTGTTCCTGTGCCTCGGCCCGTATGAAGCTGCTCAAGCAATGGCAGAAGTACAAGAAGGAATTTGTAGAGCCTACCAATCTGGACGAAAAATATGTTGGCTACTTCGGTGGCACCACTATTTCTGGCCGAGTATCCTGAAGGATTGTATTAAGTACGCAAAGGGTTGTATACAGTGTCAAATCCATGGGCCTCTACAGAGAGTACCAGCCGAATCATTACATTCGGTCACTAAACCATGACCGTTCCGAGGATGTGCCATGAGCGTTATCGGTAAAATCACACCATCTTCTGGTGCAGCCAAACATGCATGGATACTCGTTGCAACAGACTGCTTCACCAAATGGGTCGAAGCTAAGTCATATGCCGAGCTAACGTCTAAAGAAGTTTGTAATTTCGTTGAGGAAAACATTGTGGCTAGATTCGGCGTGCCATAAACAATCATAACAGATAATGGTACGATCTTTACATCCGACAGGTTTAAGGAATATACGGCAAATCTAAAAATTTGACTTGAGCAATCTATGCAGTATTATCCGCAGGCGAATGGATAGGCCGAAGCGAGTAATAAGGTTCTAATCGGTATTCTTGAAAAGATGATAAAAGAAAGGCGGGGTGTGTGGCATTTAAAGATAAATGAAGCATTGTGGACTGATCGAACTTCTCTACGGACAGACACTGGAATGACTCCTTACGCGTTGACTTACAGACACGATTTCCAGTAGAGCTAAGTATAAACTCGTTGCGAGTAATTGAACAAAGTAGTTTGTTCAGCGCCAAGTATGACTGGGCCATGAAGCAAGAGTTAGAAGATTTAGAAGAAGCTCAGTTCGATGCTTATAACTTATTAGTGGCACAAAAGAAGACCGCTGAGCGAGCTTATAATCAACGAGTCAGACAAAAAATGTTCGGCAAAGGAGAGTTAGTTTGGCAAACCGTACTACCCGTAGGAGTTAAAGACCCTAGGTTCGATAAGTGGTCGTCGAATTGGGAGGGGCCATTCATTATTCATAAAGTTCTCGGCAAGGGAGCATACCGTCTTTGGGATAGAACTGGTGTAGTTCACAAGTTGCCAATCAACATGAAGTTTTTAAAGAAATACTATCCAGTCACATGGGAAATGCGGGAATAAAAGTTCATTTCATTAAATTCACAAAAATGTGTACAAATGGAGTGGGTCGATAAGTTACAATCAAATAATTCTAGGGTGATGAAGGTAGAAGAGACTTAAGAACGACCTTTAACTCCAGCCACCGCAGCTCGCCCATTGTGACCTCAACTTGCCGATTCCTCTTGTCCATCTTCAGCTGCTCAACTCACCTCACGTTAGTCGCATATTTGGTTGAGCAAGATTTGCCGCTCGACTCAAAATCTTTTGCAAGCTCAGAAGCAATTGCCGACCTTCGATTTTGAAGTTCGGTAATTTAATGGTCAAGGTCGGCCATGGTCTCTTTTTTCACCTTTAAAACTTCGACCCGTGGATGAAGAGCGTCTCAAACGGCTATTGCAGCTTTCAAGTCGTCTTTAGCCCGAAGAGCTCTATCAAAAATACTGAAATATTCTTGGGTTCGTTTTAAGGCAGAAGACGCTTGAGTAATAGCCTCAGTGCTTAATTGACCATCAGCTGCGAGGTCGTTCAGACATGCACCCACTGAATCAAGGCCCTGGTGGTCGAGAACTTGTGAAGCTGAAAGAGACAATAGTTCCTGCAACTTAACAAGAACAGTCGATTTGGCTGTTGATACAGAAGGTTCGGTTGTAGCTACCGAAGGGCCAGCCGCTCCCGAAGTACTCGATAGGAGAGCATCAAACTCGACTTCCCATGAAGGCTGCACACGAAAAGAATTTAGGCAAAAGGAAAATCATAAAAGAAGGTAGCAAAGAGAATTTGTTTTAGACCTGCCGAGAGGAGACTTCGGCCATGTCTTCTGGTTCATTGCTCTAACCTAGAAAGCTTAATGGCCTAGCTCAATGTTTTAGACTGATTCTTAATTCACATGGCCGATGAAGGTTATCTACGTTCGACGGCTACTGAGATGGCCAGGAAATATATATAACACCCTTCAACGCATGGAATTTTTGGTGAAATGAATAACTGGGCACCTAACATTTAATATTTTTCTCGTTTCAGACTCGTTATAACAAAATTAACAAGAGAAAGTAATCGAGCCTTACAAAAGCTGAGGTCACTTATTGAGATGGGATACCAAGGTTTTGGTCTTATGGGTGAATTGGAGTTTCTGACGTCACTTCGGGCTCAATGATGGGCTTTTTTCCACAATCGGCTGCAGGAGGACCAACCTGGTCGGTCGCCTCAACCACAAGGGGAAGATCAATGGAATAAGTTTTGGTTGGTCAAGAGCGACTAGCCGGCAGAATCTCGTCACTCTCGTCATCCTGAAATAAAAGAGTTGTTAATACTTTTGAATTTAATGAGTGAAGAGAGTTGCCAGCATAATCATACCTCTTCTAAGATGATTGCTGATTGTTTTGGATTCTTGGGGAGATTTTTCCCGATCGAAGGGGTCCTTTAGTATAGGTGCTACGATTGACCCCGGAGCTGCAGGCGTTTCGACCATCGGTACATCAACTGGTTTGACCACAACCTCAGAGACCTCAGGGGCCGGGTGAGCTTGGGTTGCCGGGCTGGTTGAAGATGGTTGTTTCTCCGTTGAGGTGTGGACAACAGGAGTCGGAGGAAAGACACTAGGAACGGTCGCTCTAGTGGTATGGCTGGAGATAACGTGAATTGCCCATGCTCATTTCCTCGCCAATTTCTTGACGCGTTTTGTAGGGCGAGGGGCTTTACCTGCCGTTTTGGTGTCTTAGCGAGGTCGTTTACTCGATGTGTCTTGAGCGGCAATTTTAGATTTCTTGGATGAAAGGGCCAATTTTTTCTTGGCCATAGCCGGGGTGACCATGTCTTCCTGTTTCAATACTCGATTGCTTAAGAAAGCGAAATCTAATTAGTAAAATCGATTAAGTGTTTGAAGAATAAAAGTAGAGATGGTCGTATACCCTAGGGCGTCTCTTTCGATGGAGGGGCAGAAGTTTTTTTGGGTCAGTCACCTAAAATCTTATTAACTATGTTTTCGACCGAAGCGCTAAAAAAGTCGTGGGTATATTTTTCCCACTAATCACCGAAGGTGTCGGTGCCAAGAGATTCAAGAACAGTTGGTTGAAGGCGGAATTTCTTACACCATTCCTGAAATTTATTCTCGGTGTCTCTGCACTCCCTTTCTGAGAAGCCAAAGAGGCGTCATCAGCTTAAAAGGGAGTGGGAAGAAAGTAAAGGCACGGGGTAACCTTGGAGGTAGCCAAGCTGTCGGGCAGCAAAGTGGGGGTGGTAAACTTCCTAACTTGCTTCGTGAGCATCGCAACCTAGGCAAAGGTCGTGAGTTAACACGAACGACCCTCAATTTTGACAAAAACCAGCATCTTCGCTTTCATTCCAAGTTGATGTGGGAAGTCTGACGAAGTGGGGGTATTCCTGACAACGACATATCAAAAATTTGTCGTCGAAAATGACGTCTAGGCTGAAGAAGTGTTTGAAGACTTCTTTAGCTCGGTAAGGAGACACTGGTCGAAGAGCCAATTGAAGGCCGAGTGCTACAGTGGACTGGATGTTGGAGATTTCTGGCCGAAGTGTGGAGAAATAAACTTGCAGCCAGAGTTGGAACACCTAGAGAGGTCCATTCTGATGCAGGTTGATCTTGTTGATGGTCGTTTTTGCTAGGCAGTGCAGAAGGTTGGCAAGGTTAGCGGGACTGAGCGCCAGAGAATGACCACTAGCCAGGGCTTCCGCCACTAGCATATTCTCAACCAAGCACTTATTCAACTTGGTACAACAGATAAACTTGTTATAACAATAAAATAGGAAGGCCTCAGGTTCTCCCTTTCTTAGACTCGTCTCCCCTCAACCAGCAAAATGGAGGATAATGGTGTTGTAGTGAAGGAAATTCTTATGCAACTTCTAAACTTCCTCTTTTGAAGGCTCTTGACCTTCTTGGCTCAACGTCTCGATGGCCCGTTCGTCGAACAGTACCTTAAGGTCGAGGTTTGATGGGCATCCAATAAGGGTGGTGTCTATTGGAATGCCAGAAGGAGAAGTCCTGAGAATAGCTGAGATGTCGAGGATGGTAGGGGTTATAGGGCCGAACGGAAGGACCATGGTATTGGTGGTCGGGCACCAGAGGCTTAGAGCTGCCATAAGGAGTTCTTTATCCATGGTAATGTCCATGGTCGAGAGCTTAATGACGTCGTGGATGCCGAGAGCCTCCTACTCTTTACCAAAGAATTTTTTCATTCGTACGACCCAGACCGCCCAGTTCACGTTGGTCAAAGGCTAGGCTCTTTGAGGCTTTGTCAGGCACCACTTTGACCAATCAAATCCTTGCAACAAATGTGCCAGGCAGTGTTCTTTGAATAGGTTGGTGATGGACGATGGCACTGCGTCCTTAAAGAGTGGGCCCATGATTTGGTGAGTAGTGTTTAGGTCACTCTTGAAATGCAGAGTCTTGATGACGTTCCGATTGATGAAGGGCACTTATTGCACTCGTTTGAGAACTGGGAGATGAAGGGGGCCATTGATGAAGGCTTAAAGATTTCTGAGATGAAAGCTTGGGATTTTCTGGTTTTTAAAAGTTTTGAAAGTAAAGTGGTGAGAAAATTTCAAGGGTTTTGGAAAGCGTGAGGTACGAGTGGAAGGGATTCGGGTATTTATAGTCATTTGGGAAAGAAGGCTAAACGTTTGATTTTCAAAATTAAGGATAGAATTGAGCGGGAAAGTTGCTAATCATTGTAGATGTTCAGAGAATCTAGGAAAAAAGGCTGAGGTTTTCGCGGTTTGAGGACGCACGATTGCATGTTGCGGCGGGTTTAGTGTAAGAGAGATGTTTCGGTGGTCGTATGTTTTTTAGGGTCATGATTGAGGGCTGCTAGGTTAACCAGGGAACTGACATGTGGTAGGACGGTTGGGAAATCAAGATCGTGGGGTTATGTCTCATAAATGCGCATGGTAGTATTTCTCAAGAAGATTAAATGATTATCTTTAGGTCGGTTTCACTTCTTCAAGGTCGATGCTCGAACCAATGAGTGTAGGTCAACAACCTCAAAAGTGAAGGGGTAATGTTTGGGCCCAAAATATTGGTTTGGGCCGAGTTTAGAATTGTTCTTAGCCCAGAGACCGTGCTTAGGAGTCGCTGGGGGTCATCCGGCTTATGGGCCACATAGCCAAGCACGACCGTGTCCTATTAGGAGTCCATGGGTGGTTGAATCCTGATACGAGAAGGAGTTTCGACAGGATAAGGATGTAGAAGTTTGGAATTGAATGCGGCCTGATAAGGGGGTTGAGTTCAAAGTCCTAGTAGAAGTAGGAGTAGTCGAGATAAGGTTAGATCGGGGGAATGAGTTCTAGTCCGAGTAAGTTTGTGATTCGATCGAAAGCAGGTTGACTACTATAAATAGAGGGAAGATGACATCATTAAAGCCCTCTAATTCAACACACAAACTGCCCTGCGCAAACCTTCGTTTTCGAGAAACCTCTCAACAACCTTGAGATTTTTATTTTCTTTTTCCGTCGACATATCTTCATTTTGGATAAACAGCACTGTGAAGGCAATCGGTGAGCATCTTCAGTTTGGATAAACAGCACTGTTACCGTAGAATCAGCCGATCGAGGAACACCTTTAGTTTGGATAAACAGCACTGCGTCGAGGCCTACTGGTTATTTATCCAAGTCTCAGTCGAGAAGGATTTTCGAGTCCTTATTGGCAGAGGTCATCTCATTAGCCTTCTCGACGAAGTGAGGTGTGACGAATACTGGGCTAGGCACATTGAACTCCGAGTTGTTTATTATTGGTTATTCACAAGTAGGTTTTAGAGTTCGGCATTCTGACGATTGAACCACTTTCACAATCAAGACGTACATTTGTTTTAAGTACTTATGCCCATATAGTCTGGTGTCGATTCAGCATGCTTATACTTTAACGAATATAATCACTGTGACCGAATTCGACGCCGACGATTTATGAACTTCGCAGAACTAGTAGCCTTATCTTCAGGCTCTAGAACTTAAAGGCCGAGAGTGTTCCTTCCTCGGCCGCAGTCACAAGATCGAGAAGTCCCCCGTGCGTTCAACGTAACATCAACACATTTTACTCCTTGATCGAGCTCGACTGATGAGTTGGCATAACCCACATCAACCGAATGATGTAGTTAGCTCATTAGTTACTCGGCCTGTGCACCACGTAGGCTTGGTAGTTTTTAGGTTCAACAGTTGTGCACTAGTAACCTCAACTTTTGACCAGTATGGGATCCTGGAGATGCATTGGCTCAAGCTGTAACGCTGATGCTCTATCTTTAGTGCAAGGAGGGCAAGCATATGGATAATCTTTTCAATGTCCAAAGATTTTTGCACTTGTTAACAGTGTCTCGTAACATAAGAGAGGCATTGCTTTATGAGATTGAGCGGTACAAAAAGAAAGCCTTAGTTGAGCAATTTGGTTGTCTTGCCATCCAGCTTCACTGTTCTGATTTCAAGTTGGAAACATATAATGAAGAAAACTGGTCCAAAGAGCACAATGGAGCTAATATTACTGTAGCTATGTTCCTTATTGTTGGCACAAATGTTCCCATTGTACTAGAGAGCTCTATTCCGCAATACATGGCTGAATTGGCAAGGCATATGATTATGGTTTCTTCTGTACCCACATTCCTTGCCATTACTGGGAAATCTTATAATAACACAAAGCTAGCAATAAAGGAAAGAATACAGGAGTTGCGAGCTGATAAGATAGGGTTTGAGTTAAAAAAAGGTTGCTCCTGATACTCCTAAATGACTTGGTTGCATAGCAAGGGATGATGAAGGGTTAGTGTAATTTCAGTGGCTTGATCATAGACTTAAGCTGGTCAAGAGGAACTATGAGCTCCCAACTCGGTATATTCTGGATTGGCGTAACATTGAATTAAGAATCTTTGAAGGTGTTTATCTTATTCCAATGTCAGTTGTAAACAGCGCTGAAACTGTGACGCAATTGAAAAATCACCTCTTCACCAAATCAGCCAAATCCATAAGAGTTTTTGCTAAGGTTGCAGATGTTTCTGAAGCTGTTCGACAATATGCATTCAACATTGTCAGAAGTATTTCCATTGCTGAATTCTTATTTGATGCCTTCAGCCAACAATGGTTTAGTGTGAAGCTTATATATGCATTCTGCTACTTGTTAATTCTTATTCTTGGAATTGTTAGGATGCACTATGTGGACAATTTGGTGGAAGGCTCAAGAGAACCTATAAAATCGATGGCTGCCATTGAGTCCATTGCTTTAGTGTTGGCATATTTCACTAACAAAAGAATTATTACTTTAATTCTTTACGATGGTGGAAGAATTGGTTATGGAAGAGAACATTGCAAAATGCTGCTGGAAAAAAAGGGAGTTGTGGATGTAAATGATTGTTGCAGTTGTGCTATATATTTGGTGGACTCCGAGATGATAGATGGCAAACACCTATGTATTACTACGAACTCTCAGGTGGTAAGCTTAAGCATTGTGTCTTCTAGGAGGCCTATGATCCTTGCAGACAAGACCTATGCCACCAAGACTGATGCACTGGAAGCTTTTATGTATGCACCTGTCCATTTTCAGGGATCTTCAACTTTTGTGAACAGTCGATATCAATTGCTCATATTGGCTGTAATGTATACTACTAATGAGAATTTAGAGTCTATAACTGACACAAACTGAATTACAGTCAATGGAGTTTTTGGATAAGTTTGTGAAATGGTGCAAAAACATTAAGATTATAGATATTCTTGAAGAAGGTGCAAGAAATGCTAATGTAGGCATTGCTTACCTCAATTTCCATGACAGTAGAATCATTGTTCTACTCAAGGAAGAAAAAATCGATAATATCGGCAAAATATCGCCGATATTATCGTTTTTATGGAATTGCGAAATTTTTTTAACTATCCAACCTATTTTCGTTAAAATATCACGATATTATCGATAATATCAAAAATATCACAATATTTTCAAAATTATCGATAATATCGCGATATTTTATTAAAAAAATACTTAAATATGTTAAGTAAACTCAACACATACTTCACTTGATCATGGCCCAAAGACCAAACAAGCTTTGGATATCTCAACAGGGGAGTGTGGCCTTTATAGGAAAAATGGCTTGCTCACTTCCTTGCATGGGCGATGTGGGACTCGCCCAATGGGAGAAAAAATCAAAATTTCGGCCGAAATTTTACACCCACTTTAAACGGTCATAACTTTGTCAAAACTCAACGAAATCAAGCAAGACAAAAACTAAAGTTGTAGCCCTCGAAGATACGAAGAGAATGGTACCTCACACGACGTCTGAATCGTCGTGGTTTGGCCGGAAAATGCCTCGAAAGTCACTGAGGTCGCCGGAAACTGGGTAAGATTCAAATGAGTATAACTTTTTCAATACTCAACGAAATTGAGTGAAACAAAAAGGAAAGTTGTACTACTCGACGAGACGAAGAGATTGATACCTTGAACACCGGCCAACTCGCAGTGGTTTGGCCGGAAATTGCCTCGAAAGCTACTGAGGTCGCCGGAAACTGGGTAAGATTCAAATGAGTATAACTTTTTCAATACGCAACGAAATTGAGTGAAACAAAAAGGAAAGTTGTAGCCCTCGAAGAGACGAAGAGAATGGTACCTCACACGACATCTGACTCATTGTGGTTTGGCCGGAAATTGCCTCGAAAGCTACTGAGGTCGCCGGAAACTGGGTAAGATTCAAATGAGTATAACTTTTTCAATACGCAACGAAATTGAGTGAAACAAAAAGGAAAGTTGTAGCCCTCGAAGAGACGAAGAGATTGATACCTTGCACGCCGCCCAAAATTCAATTGACACACTCCTGGCTTCCAAAATTCAATACTTTTACTTTATATCAACTTGAAAAAACATAATCGGCATCCAAATTAAAGTTTAGTCTTATTCAATGTATTGATTTTCAATTGTTAATTGATATACTATAATTTGGAACTTCAACGCCTAGACGCATGCTTATGTGTAAGAAATTTAAATTGTCAAATTCGGCACATTATTCTTCATCATTTTATTCACTCCCTTTTTTTTTTAATATCCTAAATAAAACCTCCAAATATTGTACTAATTAATTATATATAAATGATTATGGTGTGTTTAAACTTCTTTCATTAATTACTACATATTTTCTACACTCACAATGTTTGCCAGCTCGCTATATAATCAACTTAAATCAGTTAAATCCATCATGCAATGCATTTCCTTCCAATTTTTTGTGATAAACTAATAGATAATTGACTAAATAAACATCCTACAAAGTTTCATTAAAAATTTCCAAGTTTTTCTTACAATTTCCGTGGTTTCCATGTAATTTTTATCGATATCGATATTATCCCGATATTTCCATCGATATTTCCGTGTTTTCGGACTACCGATATTTCCGATATTACCGATATTTTCTTCCTTGGTTCTACTTAAATTCAATATGGGATTATCCTTTCTAAACATGCATGGGATGTGGTCTACTGCTTCACTTGGGTATCACAAGGTGGTGAACGAGAATCAGAAAATATACAACATGGTTCAGATTTTGACAGACGACTTATTCATTGCCCAATTAAAGAGAAGTAATCGCACTGGGGATAATGGTTGGAGTATTTCAGATGCTACAATGCATTCAGTGAAGTCTACCATTGATGCCTTCAAGCTCATGAAATTTGGTGAAAGGAATTGTATGGTTAGTTCATCCGCATTCAGTGACTGCAGCAACTGTTCCTATAGTGTCCTAATAGTCCATGTGAAGGGGAAATATACTTTTAGAGGTACTCCACGCAATTGCCTTCATTTAGTGGACCTTACGAGAAGCGTAAAAGTGGAAAATTCTAGAGTTACAGGAGATAGGAGGAAAGAAGCACAATATATCAACAAGTCTCTCCCTTGTTTTGGAGATGTTAACACAGCTTTGGCTCAAAAGAATTCTCACACCCCTCACAAAAACAGGAAATCCACACTTATGTTGGAAGACTCAGTTGCTGCTCGTTTCAAACAAGTTTTTCAATCATTCAACCTTGAGGACAAGGTTGTTCTTAAGGGGTAGGCAATGTTATGACCCTGATTAGCTTAATCATAGTTAGTCATTGTATTAGTTAGTTAAATGAGACTATTACAAGTAATATATCGGCAAAGTTGGAGAAGGGTCTAAATAATTGGGACCGACGACGGTTGCTGTCCATTCTAGGATCATTAGGAGCTCTACCTTCTGTCAAAAAAAAAAAAAAACTCATAACAATTGTATGTAAATAAATAAATCTCAGTTTTTATTGCAGAAACAAACAAAATATTCATTTACAAGAAAACTTTTTATTTGACTCTACTTACCACCTTACGGCCTCATCCCCACCTCTCCAATGAATCAGAAATGCTTTTTTTTTTTTGCAATAAAAACTGGTATTTATTTATTTACATACAATCGAGCATATCTCAAGAAAGGATAAAGGGACGACCCCAAAAGTCAATAAGATTCCCTGCTTTATTAGGGATGGAGGAGGAACGTCTATCATACACAACCTTACACTTACTTTGCAAAGAGGCTATTTTTACAACTCGAATCCATGACATTTTGGTCATAAAAAAGCAACATTTTCATTGCGCCAAGGCTCACTAGAGTTGAATTGAAAGATTCCAAACAAGTTGGGAGCTCCAAAACTTTTGTGGGTGATGAGTCGATATTATATTATATATTGCCTTATTCTTAGTATTAATTTATTGGTTATTTTGTGAGAATTTTAATACTTTGATTTATATTTCTAATGCGGGACATTCGACTTCCTTTGGAGCAAAAAGTGGTCAAACGGACAAATTTTGAAATGATTCCAATTGGAAGATGTTCTTGAGTCTCTCAACTTATTTGTATCAAAGTTTCAAGTTTTTTCTACCAAGCGGATAATTTTTGGTGAAGCAATAAAGGAGCTCCGGCAATACTATCACTGTCTTTTGGGTTCAAGGCCTTCTGCAATTATGTTCGGGACACTCAAGCTTTAATTCTAGTCGTTTGTGGCCTATTTTGGAGCCTTGAAGATCCAGAAACGTGGGATTCTTTGTGGCTGGGCAGATTTTCCAAAGTTAGAATATGAATGTATTTCCTAGTTATCTTAGGGTGTGTTTGTTTTACCTTCTTAAGTGGGATTGGACTGGCTAGGATTATTGTCCCATGTTTGGTATGCTTGGGGACTAACTTAATGAGACTAACCCGGACTCGTTTGGACTCCGGGCCTCGTTAGGTTGTCCAATTAGTTCGACGTTGAACCATGGGATTGCTAAGAACTCTTTCCTCACAACGTTGTCTCATTCGCTGTTCCTCATCTCTCTGTCTCTCATTTTCCCTCTCTCTGTGCTCTCGCGTCCTGTCTTCTCTCTCGTTCTCTCATTAATGCTTGCGTCCTTTCCCTATCTCCCGAACCCAGATCACGTTCTCTCCCTTTCTTTCCTCGTCCTGCTAGATGCCGAGCCGATCTGCATGACCCAACCTAGATCACATCCTCTCCTTCTCTTTCCTCGTCATGCTCGAATCAGAGTGTCATTGGGTATACAAGGAACGCAACTGCGATTTCGATTGAAATTGAGTTTCTGATTGTTTGTGTTTTGGGAGCTTTATCGATTCAAATAGAGGAGAAAGATGTGGTTGCAAGTAGTGGAATTTGGACAGAGAGCTTTATCTGAAGGAAAAGCTGTGATTGGAATCTATGGAGTTTGGACAGAAAAATAGGAGAGGGAAAAGAGGTTTCAAGTAGGAAAAAGATATAGAAAAAGAAAAAAATAAGAATTCATTTTATTATTTTTATTATCCTACTTCTAATCTGATATTGCACCAAACGCTTTACTAAGTTAGTCCAGCTTAGTCTAGTCTAAACTAGTCTAGCTTAGTCCCTTAAACTAGTCTAGCTTAGTCCAATCTGAGATAGTCCGGTGCAACTAACACATCCTTATTCTATTATGTTTCCTAGTTTTTAGAAAACATTTTTTAGATAGGATTTTATTTTGTAGTAAGTCTAAATAAGGCTATTTAGCCATTAGGGTTAAAAAAATGAACACATTACTTTAGGAAGAACGGACTACTTTGGAGAATTCGGCTTACAGAGCTTTTGATGATTCAAGTTTATTTTCAAGGTGTTTTCTATCCATGTTCTTACTAATATTTTATTTTATGATTGTTCGTAACTAATTCCGTTTGCTAGGGCGAGACCACGAGCCTTAGCAATAATATGTAGTCTCTTTCCAATTTACTTATGATATTATGCATGCAGATTTTGAAACTGTGTTTGTAACATCTATTTGTCTTGATGATTGGCCACCATTAGGATATTTAGAAAAGTAATTTAATGCAATTTTGGCAGAGGACTGTTCCTGAAATTGACTAAGACTTCTTGTGGTTAATATGTGTAACTTCTTAGGATGAACGACACGTCTTAAGGGTTATATGGTTTTTCAAAAAGTTTTCACAAAACTTAATGAGTCTTGCACGTTCACATTTGATCTGGACACCACAGATGGGTTGCATGTTAGATATATGTTCTATGTTGGAGGTTCCAAGTAGGACATATTTAGGAAAACCTAACTTCAAAATATGTATGAGTAATTTATAAGTAATTGGAAGAACTACGTAGGATTATTAAGGTGATGGCAGAACCCTAATGCTTAAATAGACCTTCAAACTATTTTCTTTTGTTTTATTTACTTTACCAATTTATTTAATTGTTTTTAATTAAATTCGTTTTTAATATTTTAGGTTATAAAATCATCTTTTCTAAACTTTGTTTTCAAATAATTAATTAAGATTTGGTTTTAACATAAATTATTCATTCAATCTCTGTGGACAACGACCTTGCTAAAGTCGACTACACTACGATTACTTTACTATGATTACTTTGTACTCTTGCAAGTCTTTTAAGTGTTTTTTATTTTTACTTTTGCATGTGGTAAAAATCATATCAAGAAATTGATTTTAACCTAAATTATTCATTCAATCCTGGTGGAAAATGACATTGCTAGAGCTAACTATACTACAAGTACCTTGTACTAAGTATTTTAAGTGTTTTTATTCTTACTTTTGCAGGTGGTAAAAATCGTATTTGAGTAGCTCCAAAAGCTGAATGAAATTTGTTTGTAATCATCATAAATCTGTTTCAGTGGATCAAAATGCGGTTGATAACTGAAATTTTCGATTTTTGTGCAAATGTGTTACAAATATTTAACAAAGTACGTCTTTTTTTTTGCTCAAACACATTAAGTCTTAGTTCGTGTGATATATAAGGAAGAGGTGAAGAGAAAGCTTCTTCATTTAGTACTCGTCGCGAAAAGCAACGGGAAAAGGAACGAATAAAAACGAGAGACCCCTCGTTCGAGTTTCATACAAAAAAGGCTAGATTGACACCATATGGGCAACCCCCAGCTCACACTTACACATTACTATAAAACAGACGTTAACAAAAGTTTCCGATTGCCGTTGTCCTCTAGACAAGCCATCACTTGCATTTACAAGCAGAATTTTTCTGATGGCTACTTAACAAAAAGACAGTCTTCTTCTTTCTCTGCTGTGGAAGAGATCGAAGAAGAGCTACTCAAAACATTGTTGAGAAATTGGGAACCCTTAACTATTACAACAAAACCCAAGTGCCGATCATATAGAGTGAATGCACTCAGTGAAATCCAGCTGAAAAGAAACAAAATCATTCAGCATTCATTCAGGAAACGAAATTAAAAGGATATAATAACCATCAAACAGGCACAAGAAAACAGATTCATAATAGGAACTATGACAACGCGCTGAAGAACTTACGGCTCAAGGAAGATCCTCTTCAAAAGGACAGCCACAACCTGAGTTCAGTTTTGTGTACTTTCGGGGTGGCATCCAAGAACTGGCAGAATTGTAACTCCCTTCAGCAAACAGCGATTTTTCATGTCGTTGTACCCTTCATGCCACACATGGTAAGCATGCCAAAAAGAGTGTATCAGTGACCAATGTCTCAACCACTATTGAAGCATCCGTGTATTTTTTCAAATTCCTAGCTAACAAAATGCTTGAACAAAATATACAATAACAAAACTGATCGTCAATTCTGTCTGAACAGCAGTCAAGCATACATGGGTAAGTGGAACACTTGACTTAACCTGCTCCTGTACATCGTCCTACCCACCCTCACCAATGGGCTATCCCAGTGGGCTCATGATGAGAAATTTTGAAAAATTATACTTAATGTCTCAATAGATAATAGGCAGTGAACTTGTTACATGTATTATGAGCAATATGAACAACATGTTATCTTTTTCTTCTCAAAGGTGTTCAAATAGTATTAGGAATGTAGAAGTGCTAAGGACAAGATAATTAGACATTAAATTCGAAGGTTGGATTTGCCTAAGAAACATTAAATTCCACATGCAGAAAGCGAAAAATAAAAGTCGCAGTAAAGAAATGTAACTAGGTTACTACATGTCTATATTTGGAATGTAAACTTAGTACCTCTTCATATCTTCACCATTTGAGACATTGTAGAGTGAAACAAAGGATGGACTGTAGGCAATTGCCTCGAAGGGCGCCTGAGTCCAAGTAATCTTTATTTCCCTGAAACTCTTTCTTTCTCCATTATAACAAACTATAGCGCGGTTATTGTATAACATCAGGATTTCCCCATTACTCAAATACATAATTGGTTCATACACATCACAGCACAGTTCCTCTACACAATCGTACAGTTTTTCGAAAACAAGAACTTTAGTCCAAGACTTTTGGACACCGTATTCCTTCATTACCCACATGTCAAATTTACTACAATCATCCCCAAACACACACAAATGGAGACAGCCTCCTATCACTTCCAAAAGGAAACAATCCGAAAATTGATTCACGGGTAAGCTAGGGACGGGTAGGGGTCGAAACTGTTCTGTTTCAAAGTCGAAAGAGTGTATAAACTCGGGACTTTTACTACTATATGAAACCCAATGAAGCGCTCCATGCAGAAAAGCATTGAATGGCAACTGATCAATGTCTCCAGGAGCATTTCCAATACTTCTCCACACTCCCGAACCAATGGTGTAAACCTCAGCCTCCGTCCCATTGGTCATTCGCAACACCTTATATTCATTCATCGCGGAGCTAAAACCAAGTCCAACGAAAAAGCAACTATTTCGATTTCGAGTGTTATCAGTATGTGGGATAGTAATATACTCACCTAATATCGGATTGCACACAAAACAGGGGTAATCTCTATTAGCTCCAGAAAAGCAAAGTAAGCCATTGCATGAGTTTATCAAGCGAAATTCGGGCATGGCCCCGATGGGCAGGCTATTTTTGGGACTAAACCTTATTTTCTCGAGCTGCAAATCAGAACCAGCAGAATCTAGTATATGGGTGAAATCAAGTCTCCTAGATTTTCTTATAGGGGGATAGGTCTTGATCAAGATGCCAATGGGTGATCTTGAAGCGTGGAGACGAGTAAATTCGGGGTCGAAAATTAAGGAAAGCCACTCTTTGCAAACGCACCTGCAATTCAGGAGGGTTTTGATGGACAATACCCTTGAGAGAATCTCCACGATCAAAGCCTTTGGAAGTTGTAGGAATTTGTTGCATCCTTCTTCTCTTTTCTCTTTGTTTTTGCTGCTGATTGTTGCACTGCCTTCTGTTCTTTTCTTTGGATTTCCTTTCTTTTCTCTCGCCATTTTTTGGGTTTGGTATTGGGAAAGTTCCGGATCACTGGGATATAGTGTTTTTAGAGAAGAACCACTACCTGCATGTTTTGTTGTGGAAAACTTTTCCTACCTGCTAAATTGGCACGTATAAACTGCATGTATTTGGCAAATGACAAATGTCAAATGGTAATCAAGAAAGAAGAAATCATCTAATACGTGTACAACACCCATCTTACGCCCTTAATACTCCTACTCACACGTAAGTATAGGTGAGTTTCATTTCTATATGTAGGAATCAAGCACTTTAATTAAGATTGATTATTGCAATGTAAAATAGGTAGGGATGATTTGTATTTATTAGTTATAGGTCTCTTTAATTTTTTTTCTTATAATTAATAATTGATTATTTTCTCTTATACATCTCAAATGGATAAAATTTTTATGTGTATCCGAAACATGTCATGTAGTACACCATGTGTCATAATATACATTACAACAAATGGTTCTTTCAGCAAATTAAGGAATCTGTAGCGAGAAATCATTTTTCTCTCTATAAAGCCTTTTTGGCAATATTCTCCGATTCTCGCAAACTAACCCAATTTTGATCACTAAATTTGTCCTTACTATGGCGAGAAATTTAAATATTTAGCGATGTATATCCCCGTTTAAGAATATTTTGTCTTTACTATCACGAAATCTATGTTTTCCATAATTTTCCAGAAGTTTTAAAAGGTGGAACGACCCTCCAAATCTAGCGTGCAAAATGGCTGGTATGTCCCAAGTCAAGGAGTTCTTTCCTAGCTTGTTTTAGGACCTTGTTTTGTTCCAAGAGAGTTTTCTTAGACCTTTTTATAGAGGTTTTTGTTATTCTCTACTATATAAGGCACGCCTAAGCTCTCTACAAGATCACTATATTCAATATACAATACTCAAGTATTAGAGAGAAGAAGAGCTTGAGAGTCTGAGACATGCATTGTCATAGATTCCAGGTTTTATCTTTCTTTTACTTTTACTTGAAAATATTTATTTTGCTAGAGCTTAGATGAAGCCCTTTGTATGAATATCCTTTAATTTTAATTGCCAACCTATTGGGTTTTCGTCTATTGTTAAATTCTTAATCACCATTTTATCAATCAATTTACATGATCTTTGAAGCTTACAAAGTAGATTATTTGGTAGGGAATGCATGAGGCTTGAACCAAAGAGTAGATATTTTCTAAAGTGCCATATAATTAGGAGTTGTAAATTTAGAATATGTAAATGCTCGAAAGAGTTGGATATTCGTCTTATTTGTATGTTCTCTGTTCTCTATGCTTAGTGGAATTTTACATGTTTTGCTTGAACCAAACCAAAAAGTGAGGTAGGACTTAAGGCCATCTCCAACTGACTTGACCAAATGGTCAAAGGGCTAAAAATAACTCGAAATGATGACATGAAAACTGTCTCCAATCGAGAGTTAGGCCAATGGGCTTGTGGGCCCCACCGGGCCAAAAAAACCAAAATTAGGCCAGTGGGATGGTCATTTCCTGCCAACCCTCCATCCCAGCCCATTTGAATGCCAACGGTTACCTGGCGTTAGCTAGCAATGGTTAGCTGACGTAAGGTTACTGTTGGAATTTGATTTTTTTTTTTGGACAAATTTAAAAAAAAAATTCTAATTTTTTTTCCTATAAATACCTAAGCCATTCTTACACCATTTCTCACATCCTTTTACCATTCCATCCTACAAATCTGGAGAGTTACTCATGTTAGAGACACGTGTCACTCGAAATCATATCCGAAAAATTATTGAGATTATATAAAGATAAGAAATTCGGAGGCTTATTCATTTGGCGACAAGTGACACTCAAAATATGTTCAAAAATCTTATTTTAATATGGTAGTTTACTTTAATTAATTATAATAATTCAATTAAAATAATAAATGATTAAGGGAGCTATGTTTGGCATATGACCATTTGACCATCTCGATTGAAGATGATATAAAATATGGTCTGACACCATTCTTTAAAATATAATTTCTTGCAAGACTATAAGGCTAAACATATCCCTTTGACCCTCTTCAATTAGAGATGGCCTAATAAGGCTACAAGAGTCTCAATGGACAAGTAAGTTGGAATTCATACTTTTGTAGAACTATGACACATGACGAGACCAATAAGACTTGTGTACGAAAATTTTAACATAAATAAGAATTTCAATGGCTAATAATTAGAATATTGGGGCTAGGAGTATTAGGTGTTGGATTTGATGTCCTCGTGCTTGCATATCTATATTACCATCGAGTATTGATTCGTGCCCTTGCGATTAATTTAATTATAGGGTAAATCTCAGTTTATTACCCTTAAGTTTTGTGGTTTTCAACATTTAGTACATGAAGTTTTTTTTCATCCCAGAATCATGCCTAAAGTGTTAATTTTGGGACAGTCTCATACATCCGTTAGTCTGGCTTTTAAGTCTCCCTTTAACTAATGTTGTGGCGCCCATGTGGACAATGACTGGGTGCCACGTGTCACTAAGGGGTCCATGTGGAAATTAAAATTTCAAAAAAAAAAACCAAAATTTCAAAATTCAAAATTTAGAATGGGAACAATTAAAAGTGAAAACCACTTTTCACTCGAAGCCCACATCCCCAAAAATCTCGATCCCCCATCTCTATCTGAAACCCTACCAACTCGTCGTCAGTCCACCTCGCCGTCGGTCCAACTCACCGTCGCTCAACCTCGCCATCACTCCACCTCGCCGTCGATCCAACTCGATGTCGGTCGCATGCCATCGTACGTTGCGCACACCTTTGCATATCAAAGAAGGGGCACCATTTCTAGGCAAGATTGTCATGAAGCCATCGCTGACAAAGTGGTGGTAAAAAAGGAGGATTGAAGTAGCTGAAACACTAGTTTATTGTAAGTAACCTACCTTTTTCAAAGTGTAGATAATATGGGTTTAGGTTTTCCAATTTTCCAATTTTGAATTTTAGGGAATTGTGAGTTGCAATCCCTTTTTATTTATTTTTTTTTTTTTATGGTTTATGGAATTGTGTTTTGTAGTGGGTTTCCTGCATTGTTAATTGTTTTCAATGTGCATGTGGTTTTGTCTTCATTCGTGGTCTCAATTGCAGCCTTTAAAAAACCATGTATTCATGGTCCCCATGGTTTTGTTTTCACCTTTTTGTCCTCATGGTCATGGGTTAACTTTTTGGGTTTTAAAACCTTTTTCCTTGACTTTGCAGGCGTGCCTAAATTATTTACTCTTAAAATTAACCACGGTGGGAAGTTGACACATCCCGACCCCGATATTCCCCGAATACCCGGATAGGCATGTGCTAGCTGACACCTAAGGGTGACGAAAGCCATTTACTGAATACAAGAGTAATGATTAGAAGGAACATAAGCATGAATAATCATTAGAATCTAGAAGTAAAAAATAAAGTTTAAGGAAGTGTCTAGAGTGCACAGAATACAATCTAAAACAATATCACAAAAGGAAAGGTCATTACAAGATATCACTCATGTGAGTGATAGACTACTACTGGTAGGGGAATGCCTCGTACGTTGTGTCGTAGTTCTCGTTTCTAAGACTTGAATAGGGGTTCAAAACAAATGTGAGTGGACCAAGTTCATATATATAATAATAATAAAACAGTTATCAAGATACTAACCCCTACGGTTTAATGAGAATCCTAGCATGCCAAAAATATCTCAAGAGACATATCGTGGAACACAAAATATCACACGTCTCATAAATCGTCTCTTAGCGTAACGTACTACTAGTAAGATCACTGAATAAATATATATCTCCCGGCCATATGCCAGCACCGTGGTCTCTGCACCCATAGCCAGAGATTACCAACTCCCGGCCCAATGTCTGCTCCGTGTCCCTCAGCCCGTAGCTAGGGATTATTTCTGTCACGTCCTGATCCCAACATACGTTGAAAATCGACACGTGACAAGGAAATAATGCTTGTTGAATACAGTATAAGTTACGGAATGAAATACTTTAACTGATAACCCAAAATAATGTGCAGGTGGCTAAGTTCTCCACAAAATATTTACAAATATGTACATCCCAAAAAGAAGCATAATCTTTGCTTTACTAAGAACACGTATGAGGTGCTCAAAAGAAAGTCCCAAAAGATAAAGTACAAGAGTGAAACAAGGGTAACCTAACGCTCAAAGTCTCTAATAACTGCACTGCTACCCCCACCTACAAACTTCTTGGAGTCTACTCAAACCTGTCACCTGTACGATCAGTGCCTACACCATCAGAATGGTGCATTAGGCAAACAACAACCTGGATAAGTTGCGAAGCTTATGAGAGTGACAATAATATCAAGTATGTGAGAATAATGTTAATGCCAACCATCAAACACAGTTTACATATCTTGAATATAAATCATTCATAAGAAATCAATATCAACTTTTGCAAACCCCGAAGGAGTCACCCAGACATCCAACGGTTCATCTAAAACCAATCACAACATCTTACAACCATTTTCTCATACAACACAATGAAAAGTAGAGTTGGAGCGACACAGTTTTGCCGAAGCCTACCCCTTTGAAGCCATCTCAATTCAAATTCAATAAATCCCAAGGTGAGTAAGATCCCGGACCTTTACCCAACAGAATCACGAAATAGGAGGGATTCCGGACCATCGCTCAATGGAATCTGAGTGGATACGATTCCGGACCCTTACTCAACGGAATCGCTAAGTACAATACATAACAATAACTAAATGAAACTCAAGTTAGATACGATTCTGGAACATCACTCAACGGAATCGCGGAATATAAGGGATTCCGGACCATCTCTCAACGGAATCCGAGTGGATACGATTCCGGACCATCATTCAACGGAATCGCATAAGACTAACAAATGGAATGTACGACGGCTCAAAAAAATGAGACAAGCACAGACTACTTAATTTACAAAAACTCAACAAAGGGAGATTAGGAACAATTACTAAATTTAGAACCAATCACCGAAGTGGAAGGTGAAAAAAATATCGAAGCAACAAATCCCTATCATAATGGTTCACGGTCATTACTAGTCCTCACATTAATCTCAACATGCCAATCATACAAATCAAACCACATTTCCAATATACATGCCACACCCCAGTTCATAAACATAAATTGATGTCGAAGTATTGGAATAACCATTCAATAGAACATATTCATAAAACCAATTCATATCCACACATGATCAGAATTATGACGACCTGGTAATTACCAATATCACATATATTAAAGTCACTCACCTGGAGTCCGTGCTAATGTACCCTAGCACGATAGTCAAGGCATCACGTTCTATCACCGCCTAACAAAGCACAAGTCCACGTTTAGATTTCCTTCGATAATTCACATACTAAAAAATTCTCATATGTCTCCCACAACAACATTTAATGAGGAATCGAACCGTCGTTCTAATGTAGGGTCCATGATCTTACGTCATTTGCTTCGTAAAATCCAATCACTAGATTTTCACTTATAAGTCCCTAAGGTCCTTAAACAATATCTACAGTAGCATATTAAATCTTGTCTCAATTCAATGATAAGATTTTCAATTGTTAGAATAATCAAGTGGCAGACCTTATCGATAATATATACAATCAACAGCATTTTCATAAATCGAATGTCACATATCGGAAAATTCGACTTTTTCCAAAAATTCTCAAATTTTACAAGAATGAAGATTTCAACAAGTAGAGTAAACTTTATACATGTGGCCGAGTCCAATTTGGCCAGGAAGGCCCTCAAATTGGCTCGCACCCAACGAAACCCTAAGGTGGGTGTTCTTCAATTCGGCTTCCTTGGTGTTCCAACGCCCTAAGCACTAGTTGGGTCTTGTTCTTGGGTCCAAGGGAAGTTGATTAAGGGTGATGGTGAATGGTGATACTCTCCGGAATGACAATTCGTCGTCGAGAACCCTCGGGTTCTCCTATGGAGTTCTACATGAAATAGACCTTAAAAACCCTTGATTTTTGGTAAAGAGGGAAGGAGGAAGGTAGTTGAGCAAGTTGTAGGTGAAGGAGATAGGAAAAATCAGAAGAGAAATGGTAGGCCTAAAATTGGCCAATTTGAAAATAAAAAGGGGTTGGTGGTGGTACACGGGTTCACCAAATGAAAAAAGTCTGCTGGTAGTGTCAAGCTCTCCTCCTTCCTATTGACCCTTTCTCATCATTTAAAAAAAATCTGCTGGGTCCCCTTATTAGTGGCTGCTACCTAACATTTTTCCACCACCTAAATTGCCCAATTCCACTTATAATAGAAAATCCATTAATCCAAAAAGGGGTTTGGGTCTTTTACCCATAAGTGGAAATTAAAATGATTCCCACAATCTAAAGTTTCAACCCTTTAAACGTTCGTAACTATACCGTTATAATTCAGACTCGTAAACGACTTTCGCCTATGCGTTCGTGGGTTCAAGATTTATTTAAAAACACTAGTTGTAACTTCGAAATGTCAACGAAAGATAAAGATTGTTTATGTAACTTCCAACTCGATAACTAATCAATTACTAAAGTTATAATTAGTGGAATTAAAATTAACTAATAAAGATAACGTAATTGCGAAATACGAATTTAAATTACGAAATACGTAATAAATGGTGAAATTCCAAGGATGGGATTTCACATCCTTCCTCCCATAAAAAGAGTTTAATCCCCTAAACTCAACGCACTTGAGTCAAATAGATGGGGATAATGTTGGCGCATCTCTACCTTTGGTTCCCAAGTTGATTCCTCCACACCATGATTGTTCCATAATACGCGTACCAATGAAATAGTCTTGGTGTGGAGAGCTTTCTCTCTCCGATCAATAATTTCGACGGGGTACTCCTCATAAGTGAGATTCTCCTTGACCTGAATAGGCTCATAAGAAATGACATGGGAAAGATCACTACGATACCTTCGGAGTGAGGATACGTGGAACATTGGGTGAATGTGAGACAATTCTGGAGGTAGTGCAAGGCGATAGGCAACTTCGCCCACTCTCTCCAATACCTCAAATGGTCCAATGTATCTTGGACTAAGCTTCCCTTTACACCCAAATCTAAAAACACCTTTTATAGGTGAATCTTGTAGGAAAACATATTCTCCAGTATCGAATGTTACCTCACGTCTGTGGGGATTAGCATAACTCTGCTATATACTCTGAGCAACTAATAAATGCGCACGGATCATAGAAATCTTTTCTGCAACAATCTGAATTAACTCTGGTCCCAATAATCGACGCTCTCCTACCTCGTCCCAATATAAAGGAAACCTACACTTCCTTCCATAAAGTGCCTCATATGGTGCCATCTGAATACTAGCTTGGTAGATGTTATTATAAGCAAATTCAATCAAAGATAAATGTTTATCCCAACTACCTTTTAAATCAAGTATGCAAGCTTGAAGCATATCCTCCAATGTCTGAATTGTGAGCTCTGATTGGCCATCAGTTTGAGGATGAAAAGCTGTGCTAAAACTCAACTTAGTTCCCATAGCTTTATGAAGGCTACCCAAAAGCAAGAAGTGAAACGAGGATCACGATCAGAAATGATGGATACCGGGACTCCATGCAACTCAATAATCACATCTAAAAATAATTTGGTGAGTCGCTCAAGAGTATAAGTTTTCTCAACAGCAATAAAGTGAGCAGATTTCATCAATCGATCGACAATCACCCAAATGGAATCATGTCCCTCACGAGTCCTCGGTAAGCCTGTCACAAAATCCATGGCAATGTGCTCCCATTTCCACTCGGGAATAGGGAGTGACTGAAGTAAGCCCGCAGGCCGCTGATGCTCTTCCTTAACTTGTTGACAAGTCAAGCAATGAGCGACGAACTCAGCAATCTCTCTTTTCATATTTCCCCACCAGAAACTCTTATGAAGATCTCAATACATTTTTGTACTCCCAGGGTGAACGGAAAAATGGGAAGTATGAGCCTCCTCCATGATCTTCTTTCATAGGTTTCTAACATTCGGAACACAAAGTCGAGTCTCGAAACGAAGTACACCACTGTCAGAAATGGAAAAATCAGACCGAGTACCTGATCGTACTCCATCCATGATCTGAACTAACTCCGGGTCCTCACCTTGGGTTGCTTGAATCTGATCAATCAACGTAGGTTGTACAGTAAGGGCTGCGAGGAGATGATCTACACCCTGATCAATCGGTTTAATCTCCATTCTCTTAAGATCCTCTGCTAACTGACCAACCTGAAATGATAAAGCTGCAACATTAGTTAAGTGTTTTCGACTCAAGGCATCAGCCACTACATTCGCCTTACCAGGATGATAGAGAATCTGACAATCATAATATTTCACCAGCTCCAACGCACGTCTTTGTCGCAAGTTTAGTTCTCGCTGGGTGAAAATATACTTGAGGCTCTTATGATTAGCATAAATCTCACAAGACTCCCCATACAGATAATGTCGCCAAAGCTTTAATGCATAAACCATCGCAGCTAGTTCTAAATCATGGGTGGGATAGTTAAGTTCATACGGTTTAAGTTAGCAAGAACCATAAGCCATAACCTTACCGTGCTGCATCAGAACGCAACCTAATCCTTTATGGGATGCATAAGTGTATACTACAAAACCTCCAGAACCAGATGAAAGCGTAAGAACAGGTGCAGAGACGAGTCTTTTCTTTAACTCCTCAAAACTAGTCTCACACTCATGATCCCAAACAAAAGGAGTATCATTCCTTGTCAGCTTTGTCAGAGGAAGTGCCAATGATGAAAAACCTTCAATAAATCTACGATAATATCTAGCTAAGCCCAGAAAACTTTGAATCTCAGTCACCGTGGTAGGTCGACTCCACTCGACAACTGCCTCTACCTTGGTAAGATCCACCTGAATACCATCCCTTGAAATCACATGGCCAAGGAATCTAACACTTTCCAACCAAAACTCACATTTGATAAACTTAGCATACAACTGATGATCTCGCATCGTCTGCAAAACAAGTCTTAGATGTTCCTCATGTTCAGTTGCACTCCGTGAATAAATCAGAATGTCATCGATAAACACTACCACAAGCTGATCAATAAAAGGTTGGAACACCATATTCATCAAGTCCATGAACGCAGCAGGGGCATTAGTCAGACCAAACGGTAAAACCAAGAACTCATAATGGCCATAGCGAGTCCGAAAAGCTGTCTTTGATATATCCTTATCTCGGATCCTCAATTGATGATAACCAATCCTTAAATCTAACTTACTAAAATATTGATCACCTTGAAGTTGATCAAACAAGTCATCAATCCTCGGTAAAGGGTACTTATTTTGGACTGTCACCTTATTAAGCTCATGATAATCAATGCACAAACGCATAAATCCATTCTTTTTCTTCACAAAAAGAACAGGAGCACCCCATGGTGAAACACTAAGGTGAATTAAACATTTATCCAACAATTCCTGTAACTGTACCTTAAGCTCCCTAAGTTCCAAAGGTGCCATTTGATACGGAGCCTTAGAGATAGGCGTGGTCCTTGGCATAAGATCAATGGTAAACTCAATTTCCCTCACTAGGAGCAAGCCAGATAGCTCAACAGGAAACACATCAGGAAACTCCTTAACTACCGAGATGGTGTCAACCTCTCTATTTCCTTGATCAATGGCCATGACATGAGCTAGATAACCCTGACAACCATGTTTCATAAATTGCCTAGCCTTAACGGCTGATATCATTACTGGTGGTGGAATAGGTTTATGATCCCCAACAAACTGAAACTGAGGTTTACCAAGTGGTCGAAAAGTTACCACTTTCTCAAAGCAATCAAAATTCGCGCGATACAATGATAAGTAATCCATGCCAATAATGACATCTAAATCTTGCATCAGAAGAATCATCAAATCCATTGTTATTTTACCCGGGCCCACATGAGCCTCACACGATTGAACTACTTGATTAACAACATAAGGTCCCGAAAAAGGTGAGGAAATAGAGTACGTCACATCCATCATCTTTATAGGTTTATCCAAAGACTTCACAAAATTATTTGATATAAATGAGTTCTCGGCCCTAAGGTCAAATAATGTTTTATCATGGAGTGAATCAAAATGAATAGTACCTGTAACTGTGTTCAATTCTGCCTCGGCCTCCAAAGTAGATAATGCACAGACTCTGCCAACTCGTTTAGTACCTACCTGAGACGTCCCAGCTCCATTGTTCTGGGCCCCAACTCGCTGAGAATTTCCACTAGACTGCCTACCACTCTACTACCTAGTCCTCTGCTGGCCCGAGCCTGAAGGTGCTTCAGCAGGCCTACTCTGTGCTGAAGATGCCACTGAACCCCCAACACTAGCAGCAGGTCTGCCAGCACCATTAGCGGTAATCTAGGAACAATCACGAAATAAGTGACCAATATCATCGCACTGGTAACAAGTCTTAGAACTGGCTCTACATATGCCTTTGTGTCGGCGTCCACAATGAGCACAAATCCGTGGAAGTGTCTTATGTGACTGGTCATAAGATCCCCTGGAAAGGCTTTCTGAACGGCCTCCAGAAGAAACCTAGTTTCCACGCCTGAACTCGCTCTGAGTACCTCTTCGGAAACAACCCTGATGACTCGTCCTAGTAGAATGCTGGGAGCCTCCTATAGAAGTAGCCTGAAAATCTCCACGAGAAGTATCTTAATACCCACTATGTGACGATCCATAAGAACCACCAAACGAGAACCCTTGGCGTTTTCAGAACCTACCAGAAAACGCATCAGATGACCGGCCTTCTGACTGGCCCCTCTTTATCTATTCCCCACTCTCTCGTGCATCGTGCCCCTCATTAATCTCAGCTGTGCGTGCACGATCAATCGCCTGGGTGTAAGAAGGTAATCCCTGGACCGATAATAGATTTCTGATACTAGGTTTGAACCCCCTAATAAGTTTCTTCATTTTCTTATCTTCAGGAAGAGGCTGAGAGAAATGGTAAAGTTGAGTAAAACGGGCCATATAATCAACAACAGTATCAGTTCCCTGCTCAACAGTGGCAAACTCAGCCTCCAACTCATCTCGGAATGACTCTGGGAAGTACTGCTAAAAGAATGCAGTCTAAAACCGTTCCCAAGTAAGAGGTCCCCCGGCTACTAATAATGGACGAGTGATTTGCCACCACTCGTAAGCCTCATCTGTCAACATATACGCTACAAGATCAACCTGCTCTTTGGATGAGCAACGCAGTATAGTGAAAATTCTGGCGATCTGATTGATGCAGGACTCCGCCACCCACGGATCAGTACTACCATCGAAAGAATGTGGCTTATGGGTACAGAACTCCCGGTACAAAGACTTCTCCCTACCAAGAGTCGCACGAACGTGTGCCTGCGTCAACTGTGTTAAATCTTCGATGGCCCGAAAAGCTCCATCAGGTCCATCATAATCATAGCTAGCCTCCTGACCAGAACCAGAAGGGCCCTCGTTTGAAACATGATACCCAAACTGCTGAGTAGTATCGTGTGGGGTCGTCATAATGTCTGATACAAGAAGAATTCAACATAAGCATATAATCAACATTTGAGAGACGAATTCACGGACCTAGTAAAGGTTCACTACCCAACCTTCCCAATGTTTCCTCACTCTAAGGTTAAGGTATGAAACCCTAAACCTAAGCTTTGATACCACAAAAATTGTCACGTCCCGATCCCAACATACGTTGAAAATCGACACGTGACAAGGAAAATAATGTGCGTTGCATACAGTATAAGTTACGGAATGAAATACTTTAACTGATAACCCAAATAATGTAAAGGTGGCTAAGTTCTCCACAAAAAATTTACAAATATGAACATCCAAAAAAAGAAGCATAATCTTTCCTTTACTAAGAACAAGTATGAGGTGCTCAAAAGAAAGTCCCAAAAGATAAAGTACAAGAGTGAAACAAGGGTAACCTAACGCTCCAAGTTTCTGATAACTGCACTGATACCCCCACCTACAAACTTCTCGGAGTCGACTCAAACCTGTCACCTGTACGATCAGTGCCTACACCATCGGAATGGTGCACCAGGCAAACAACAACTTGGATAAGTTGCGAAGCTTATGAGAGTGACAATAATATCAAGTATGTGAGAATAATGCTAATGCCAACCATCAAACACAATTTACATATCTTGAATATAAAATCATTCATAAGAAATCAATATCAACTTTTGCAAACGCCGAAGGAGTCACCCAGACATCCAACGGTTCATCTGGTTGCAAACGCCGAAGGAGTCACCCAGACATCCAACGGTTCATCTGAAACCAATCACAACATCTCACAACCATCTTCTCAAACAACACAATGAAAAGTAGAGTTAGAGGGACGTAGTTTGGCCGAAGCCTACCCCTTTGAAGCCACCTCAATTCAAATTCAATAAATCCCAAGGTGAGTAAGATCCTGAACCTTCACTCAACGGAATCGCTCAATAGAAGGGATTCCGGACCATCACTCAACGGAATCCAAGTGGATACGATTCCAGACCCTCACTCAACGAAATCGCTAAGTATAATACATAACAATAACTAAATGAAACTTAAGTTAGATACGATTCTAGAACATCACTCAACGGAATTGCAGAATAGAAGGGATTCCTAACCATCTCTCAACGGAATCCGAGTGAATACGATTCCGGACCATCACTCAACGAAATCGCATAAGACCAACAACCAGAATGTACGACGGCTCAAAGAAATGAGACAAAGACAGACTACTTAATTTATAAAAACTCAACAAAGGGAGATTAGGCACAATTACTAAATTTAGAACCAATCACCGAAATGGAAGGTGAAAAAAATATCGAAGCAACAAATCCCTATCATAATGGTTCACGGTCATTACTAGTCCTCACATTAATCTCAACATGCCAATCATACAAATCAAACCACATTTCCAATATACATGCCACACCCCAGTTTATAAACATAAATTGATGTCGAAGTATTGGAATAACCATTCAATAGAACATATTCATAAAACCAATTCATATCCACACAGGATCATAATTATGACAACCTAGTAATTACCAATATCACATATATTAAAGTCACACACCTGGAGTCCGTGCTAATGTACCCTAGCACGATAGTCAAGGCATCACGTTCTATCACCGCCTAACAAAGCACAAGTCCACGTTTAGATTTCCTTCGATAATTCACATACTCAAAAATTCTCATATGTCTCCCACAACAACATTTAATGAGGAATCAACCGTCGTTCTAATGTAGGGTCCATGATCTTACGTCATTTGCTTCATAAAATCCAATCACTAGATTTTCACTTATAAGTCCCTAAGGTCCTTAAACAATATCTACAATAGCATATTAAAATCTTGTCTCAATTCAATGATAAGATTGTCAATTGTTAGAATAATCAAGTGGCAGACCTTATCGATAATATATACAATCAACAGCATTTTCATAAATCGAATGTCACATATCGGAAAATTCAACTTTTTTCCAAAAATTCTCAAATTTTACAAGAATGAAGATTTCAACAAGTAGAGTAAACTTTATACATGTGGCCGAGTCCAATTTGGCCAGGAAGGCCCTCAAATTGGTTCGCACCCAACGAAACCCTAAGGTGGGTGTTCTTTAATTCGACTTCCTTGGTGTTCCAACGCCCCAAGCACCAGTTGGGTCTTGTTCTTGGGTCGAAGGGAAGTTGATTAAGGGTGATGGTGAATGGTGATACTCTCCGGAATGATAATTCGTCGTCGAGAACCTTCGGGTTCTCCTTTGGTCGAGAGAGAATGAGGAAGGTAGTTGAGCAAGTTGTAGGTGAAGGAGATAGGATAAATCTGAAGAGAAATAGTAGGCCTAAAATTGGCCGGTTTGAAAATAAAAAAAGGTTGGTGGTGGTACGCAGGTTCACCAAATGAAAAAAGTCTGCTGGTGGTGTCAACCTCTCCTCCTTCTTATTGATCCTTTCTCATCCTTTAAAAAAAAATCTGCTGGGTCCCCTTATTAGTGGCTGCTGCCTAACCTTTTTCCACTACCTAAATTGCCCAATTCCACTTATAATAGCCAGTCCATTAATCCAAAAAGGGGTTTGGGTCTTTTACCCATAAGTGGAAATTAAAATGATTCCCACATCTAAAGTTTCACCACTTCAAACGTCTGTAAGTATACCGTTATAATTCGGAACTTTCGCCTATGTGTTCCTGGGTTCAAGATTTATTTAAAAACACTAGTTGTAACTTCGAAATGTCAACGAAAGATAAAGATTGTTTATGAAACTTCCAACTCGATAACTAATCAATTACTGAACTTATAATTAGTGGAATTAAAATTAACTAATAAAGATAACATAATCGCGAAATACGAATTTCAATTTACGAAATACGTAATAAATGGTGAAATTCCGGGGATGGGATTTCACAATTTCTCCCAGCCTAACTGCCAACACCAGATCCTCGCCCCAGACGGCATAGTGTCCACTAGGTACGCACAAATAGTTACGCCTCTCATAAATAACAACTTCATAGTATAAAGTCATCCATCGTCTATACTATAAAGAGGGGTTTCTAAAACATGTTCTAGCATCCTATCGTCATCCATCAGATAGTCTACCAGTTCATGGTTTTTATAGAAAATACGATATTTTAAAATATAACTCAATATAGGCCAACAATTAATTCCTCACAAAAAACAAGACGATAAATAACATATTTCATAAATCTGCTTAACATAAAATCAGTTAATAATTCGTAAGGCATGCATTTCATTTATGCAATTAAACTATGAAATTATGCAAATTTTAGAAAGGGTCCACTCACAGATACTCCTTAGCAGTAGAGTTATGCGGATAAGGATTATGAATTCCCTCACTAGCAACTTCACCTAAGCACAAAAATGTAATAAATAAATAAAAGGATTTTCTAAAGGATTTGGACTTGAACTAAATAAAATAAAGGATTTGGTTTGAATGGGTTAAGGTCTAACGGGTTTTAGGATCCTATGATTTTTGGGTTAAAAGGGTTTGGGGTAAAAAAGAGTGGTTTAGGCTTAAACCCAAACCCACACTCACACACACGCATTGTACACACACACACGGCCTGTGCACATACATGGGGCCTACACACACACACAGCCCACATAATACATAGCCTACACACACACACACACACATACACACACACACATACACAACACATGCACACACACGTGGGTACAACACCCACACACGCACACACGGACACACACTCACACAACACACACATGTACAACATAACACACACCACACATTCGCACATACAGCCCAAAACACACACACACATGGCCCATGTAGGGCACGACCCAATCACACACACACTCTATGCACAGGCATGACCCGCAAGCCAACAAATCAAAAGGGAAGAAAATGGGTTGGTCCAAGACTGGGCTAAGGCCCAAGGTTGTTTGAGAAGGCCTGAAGGACTGGGTGGCTTAGGTGCAATTGGGGAAGAACATCAGAGTTGTTGTAGCTCCGATCGACGGCGAACGTGTAAACTACTACCAAAACCAATTACTAAAATGAAGAGGGAAGAGAGTGGAGTATTTTCCATACCCTAGTTTCGCCGTGAACAGCCGTGAGAACTTTGAAAGAATCCTCGAAAATCACGAATTCGCCAGAAAATATGGGTTAGTTTCCCCCGTACTGTTCTCGTCCATAAAACCTTGGAAAAATCACATAATTTTCATCACACAACGTCCAGCAACCACAATGGTAATTTACAAAGGTAAACAAACTTACCTAGCCGGCACTACTACAAAAGGGTTTTATAATGTCAGTGGATGGTGTCGGTTTAATATAATATAGTGGCGGATAAGACAGTTACAACACTAATTGAACATGACTTCGGATTTACTGTCACTTATAAGCGTCATAAAATGTCTATGTCGCTTTTAAACCAACGTAAACATTCATTTTAATAATTTTTAAATACTGGTGTCGCTTTTAAGCGACATAGAGTATGAGTGGTGTCACTTTTAACAATTTTATACCACTAAAAACTATGTTTGTACCATACTTGACCAATCCCGAAACTACTGAGCACCGGTCAACGTTATACCGTCAAGTACCTAGAAAAGTTTCCCTCCAACCAGGAGGTCAATCACAATACGACACGTGTCGACATCAGAAGCCAATCATAGCGCGACACATGTCAACATTAGAAGCCAATCATAACACGACACGTGTCAATGTCAAAATGAAACTAGAAACTCTTTTCTATAAATAGATATCATTCTCTCACAATATTTCCTAATGTCATTTATACTAAATCATTCACTAGTACTCACAAAAGGAGAGCTTGAACCTATGTACTTGTGTAAACCCTTCACAATTAATGAGAACTCCTCTAGTCCGTGGACGTAGCCAATCTGGGTAAATCACATACATCTTGTGTTTGCTTTCATGTCGCTATCCATTTACATACTTATCCACACTAGTGACCAGAGCAATCTAGCGAAGGTCACAAACTTAACACTTTCTGTTGTACCAAAGTCCTCGCTGATTTTGTGCATCAACATTTGGCGCCGTCTGTGGGAACGACACTTATTCCCACTCTCTTCAGCTTTGTCAAGTTGGTTTCCACCATTTGTACACTCTCTTTTGACCAAGCATCCATCTCCAACATGGGGAGTGAAGGAAGCCAGTGTACACAAAATGACACCCTTCTTGCACTTAGTGCGAAGCAACGCAAGAAGGAAGGAAAGAGGGTTGTTCTTCAAGCTAAAGTCGATGAGCTAGAAGCTCAGAACAACAAGATAGCAATGAAGAATAAGGTCCTTCAAGAGCAGTATGAGAAGCACTTTGAGACGCTCCACGAAACTAGGCGTACTCAAACACGCGAGCTCTTTGCCCATGTGGACATCAACCATCATTTGGGTGCCCCTCAACACAGAGGGTCACCTCCATTCGACATGGGTATCCCTGATGAGGAGCGAGCTAATCATCAAAACATTGACTAACATGAGACTTCTCTCAACCCAGATGCTTCGACCCGAAGTAGAAGAAGTGGAGGAAGACACCTTTTTGCAGAAGGGTTAGAAGGATCGAAAGTCGTTTATCTTGACTGCCGAGACTTCCTAAAGCAACGTCGAGAGAATCCCCTCCACATATGCTCGAAGATTAATGACCCAAGGGTTTCTGAAAGACTCGGTCCCCTCCTACGACCCAGGCCAGCTATCAATCTAGGGAAGAAACAACAGGTCCCAGAGGAACATGAAGGTACGGGGGACTCTGAGGTATTCTGACAGATTCGCCCTAAAAGTCAGTACGGCGAGTCCAAGAAAAAACCACACACCTTTGCTCAAACTTTCTTACTTCCAAGAGGCGATGGAGACTTACGAAAGAAAATTCCAATGGTACATGACTCCACTAAGGACCCCCTTATCCTACAGCTCTTTGAGGAAGTAAACAAGTTGAAGGCCAAACGTCAGGCCGAGATACCTGACTGGAACCAACCCGGGCTTGGCCCTCTCACAAGAAGGATCTTCCACACCCCCTTCAAGTGAAGACAAAACAAAAGCTTGGTTTACAACTTTATACTAGAATGGAGGACCCAATTGAACACTTTAACCGTTTGTCTCTGAACACATCTTCCAGACCGATCACTTGCATTATGCAGATGACTTGTACACTATTCGCCAAAAGCCGGACGAGTCACTACGAGAGTATGTTGGTCGCTTCAGCCATGAGTATTCTCGCTGTGCTGAGGTAGATGACAAGACCGCCCTCAAAGCCTTCACGGCAGGCCTACATGATTGTTTCTTCAAGTACATGATAAATGCCAACACTTGGAAGACTTACTCTGAGGTGATGGCACAAGCTTACAACCACGCATCCGCCTAAGCAAGGACATACCAAGGGAACCCCCATATGGTTAACCCCTATGAACAAATGGGAAGTGGAATTCAAGTTCTTCTAAGTGAGGAGATATTGGCCATTCAGACACCCATTGCATAATCTTCTACCTCATTTAGCTACTCGCTAAGTCACCAAACGTATCAGTCTCTTGGTAAGAGGAAGGATTTTTACTCTCAGCAAGCCCATTACAACAAGAGGGATAAAAGTTCGTATCAAGACAACCAGGGGTGAACGTACCATCGACTATTATGACTATGGGGCCAAACCTCACTCTTTCAAAGTGGAGGACTAGGTACTGAAGGAAATGCTATTATAAGAAGGCATACACATTACAAATGTTTTAACTCTCAACCATTTGAGATCTTTTGTCACACAAGCCATTCGGCAGATATTTAAAGAAGAGGGAATTCAGACAACTTCTTATGAGTCTTTTATGTTCCTAGCACTGGAACACCTGGTCCACGCTGACCTACCCTTATACTCCAACTCAGAGCTTCAACATGCGTACTTTGACACAAAGTATGTGATACTAAGTGTTACAACCAACATGGTTCACATATCAAAAGCATGGATCCCTTCATGCATAGCAAAACATTCATAAGCATCACTCATATCAATCAACATAAATATTATACATTCCAACACATTCATACATAAACATCATACATTCCAACACATTCATACATAAACATCATACATTCCAACACATCCATACATAAGCCAATTGTGCTTCGAAATGGTTCAACATACTTTGTGTCTTCGACACTTGCTACAATGTGCCTCGACACCTTGCCCTTATTCTCACCAACCAGGTGATGACATGTGAAGAAGGAACTTATCTTCATGCCACCAACCAGGTGATGAAATGTACAACCCGTACTCTCATTCATGCCACCAACCAGGTGATGAAATGTACAACCCGTACTCTAATATCATTTGGTAACTTGCCACTTATGCCACCAACGAGGTGAAGAAGGAACTCATCTTCATGCCACCAACCAGGTGATGAAATGTACAACCCGTACTCTCCTTCATGCCACCAACCAGGTGGTGAAATGTACAACCCGTACTCTAATATCATTTGGCAACTTACCATTCATGCTACCAACCAGGCGAAGAAGGAACTCATCCTCGTGCCACCAACCAGGTGATGAAATATGATGAAAGGTGATGAAGGAACTCACCTTCGTACCACCAACCAAGTGATGAAAGCAACTTACCATTCATTCCAGCTACCAGAAGATGAGTGGTACCCAACAAAACTTCACCACAGAAGCTTCACCAACAAAAGCTTCATCAATGGAGGACAACTACAAATTCTCAAAAGCTTCACACTATCTTGATCAAGATAGTGTGAAGCAAAATCAATTCATGGTACCCAACAAAAGCTTCACCCATAAAAGCTTCACCAACAAAAACTTCAACTCCAAAGCTTCACCAACAAAAGCTTCATCAATAGAGGACAACTACAAATTCTCAAAAACTTCACACTATCTGGATCAAGATAGTGTGAAGCAAAATCAATTCATGGTACCCAACAAAAGCTTCAACTCCAAAGCTTCACCTACAAAACTTCAACACCAAAGCTTCAACACAAAAGCTTCACCTACAAAGCTTCAACTCCAAAGCTTCAACTACAAAGCTTCAACACAAAAGCTTCACCCACAATAGCTTCACCCATAAAAGCTTCACCAACAAAAGCTTCACCACAAAAGCTTCACCACAAAAGCTTCACCAACAAAAGCTTCATCAATGGAGGACAATTACAAATTCTCAAAAGCTTCACACTATCTTGATCAAGATAGTGTGAAGCAAAATCAATTCATGGTACCCAACAAAAGCTTCAACTCCAAAGCTTCACCTACAAAGCCTCAACTCCAAAGCTTCACCTACAAAGCTTCAACACAAAAGCTTCACCCACAAAAGCTTCACCTACAATAGCTTCACATACAAAAGCTTCACCCATCACAAAACTTCACCCACAAAAGCTTCACCCACCTACAAAAGCTTCACCCACAAAAGCTTCACCCATCTACAAAAGCTTCACCCACAATAGCTTCACCTACAAAAGCTTCACCCACGACAAAAGTTTCACCTACAAAAGCTTTACCTATAAAAGCTTCACCAACAAAAGCTTCACCAACAAAAGCTTTACCCATAAAAGCTTCACCCATAAAGCTTCACCCATAAAGCTTCACCCACAAAAGCTTCACCCACCTACAAAAGCTTCACCCATCTATAAAAGCTTCACCCACAATAGCTTCACCTACAAAAGCTTCACCCACAAAAGCTTCACCCACGACAAAAGCTTCACCCACGACAAAAGCTTCACCCACAAAAGCTTCACCCACGACAAAAGCTTCACCTACAAAAGCTTTACCCATAAAAGCTTCACCAACTTCACCCATAAAAGCTTCACCCACAAAAGCTTCACCCATCACAAAAGCTTCATCCACAAAAGCTTCATCCACAAAAGCTTCACCCACAAAAGCTTCCCCAACCACAAAAGCTTCACCCACAAAAGCTTCACCTACAAAGCTTCAACATAAAATCTTCAAACTATCTTGATTGAGATAGTGTGAAGCAAAATCAATTCACGGTACCCAACAAAGCTTCACCTACAAAGCTTCACCTATAAAGCTTAATATATATATATTTTTTATTCGGAAATTCAAAAATTTGAAAATTCGAAAATTCGAAAATTCAGAAATTCAGAAATTTGAAAATTCAAAAAAAAAAAAAAATTACCTAGGCCTCCTTTTCTTTGGGCCTAACAACTTTCATAACAAATATATATGAATGAGGAGTTTTGGGCTACCACTTAGAGAGGAAAATGGTGAAGTTTTGTTACTTTGGAAACTTGGCTACTAGCAAGACACCTTCTTCGTCAACTCCCTCGACTAGAGACTTGGGGGACTCCTACTATATGCTATTGCACCTTGATACTCGGAAGTCTCACGACTACTTAGTGACTTGGATTTTTGCAAGTCTCCAACCGAGAAGTTTTCCTCACTTAGGAAATTAAGAGAGCACTACCTCAACCTACATGCTTCATTCACAAAGCTTCAACATACAAGCTTCAACAAAAGGAAAAATTCAAATAACTTAGTGAAGAAGGCCTTGGTGTATTTAACACAATACGTTGAAATGAAGCAAATCTTGTTTATTGATATCTCCGATAAGTTACAAATATGTACATATACATGAATCAAAATAAACAAACAAGAGGGAGCCTTCACAAAGGTTGCTCAGGAGAAGTCTCAGCAGTCGGCAGAGCCCTAGAAAGAGGAGGCAACAGAGGGTGATTATTCGGAGCCTCAGTACTAGGTAGAACCACAAAAGGAGGAGGCACCGAAAGTTGATCATTTGGAGCTTCATTACGCGGTACAGCCCCAGAAGACGAAGGCAATAAATGCCTTTGGAACAAGCGCACAAACCTCTGATGATCAAGTAAAATCTGACCATCAGATTCCTGCAGCTGGTCGAGCTTCATTTTCATGTTTGTAGCATAGTCATGTGCGAGCCTGTGCAACTGTTTATTCTCATGCTTGAGCCCTCTGATCTCCTGTTTGAGACTTATCACTTCAGCTGCCAATTATTCAACTTGGCGGGTTCGAGCAAATAGGCGTTGGGCCATATTAGACACAGAACTTGCACACTGAACACTAAGAGCCAGAGAATCCTTAACAGCCAACTCATCAGACCGTTTGGAAAGTAGTCTGTTATCTTTGGGAGTGAGAAGGTTCCTGGCCACCACCGCAGCGGTCATATCATTCTTCATCACAGAGTCCCTAACAATAAGAGGACCAGTAGGGGATAAGAATGATGGGCGCCATATGTTGTCTTGGTAAGGCATGGTTGCCTCTTCACCAAAGTTCAAGTCAAAACGACGGTCGGATGGGCCAGACATTCTCAGAAATGATGAAGGAGAAATGAGGTAAGGGGAAAATTCCTACAAGCAATAACTCTCTGAATGTACTTCTTGCACACAATTGGTGCCCTTATAAAAGAAAGGGCAACAGAGCCGTTGGTTCAAAAATCGAAAAGGCACCACTCTCCGGATTTCGAAGAGGCACCACTTTCCACACACAACATCAGCTCATTGAGTGCCACGGATAACTTTGCCAAAGATCTTTAAAAAAGTTTAGACACATAAATTTTGAAGGTCTAGCTACTATACCATTACCCACAAGGGTAAAGGAACAACACCACTGCTTGATAACTAGAAAGTCCCAATGTGTGTCAACCTTCGTGCTCCGTGGCAATGCAGACTGGCAAAAATGCCCTATCTTTACTCACATTCGAGAAAACACTCCCAACAAAATTGCTTGCTCAAAGATCGAAGAGGCACCACTCTCCGAATCTCAAGAGCCAGACTCCCAACAGGATTACTTTCTCAAAAATCGAAGAGACACTGCTTTTCGAATCTCAAGAGTCAGACTCCCAACAGGATTACTTTCTCAAAAATCGAAGAGACACTGCTTTCCGAATCTCAAGAGTCAGATTCCCAACAGGATTGCTTTCTCAAAAATCGAAGAGGCATCGCTCTCCGAATCTCGAGAGCTAGACTTTCAACAGGATTACGTGCTTAAAAATCGAAAAGGCACTGCCCTCCGAATCTCGAGAGCCAGACTCCCAACAGGATTACTTTCTCAAAAATCGAAGAGACACCGCTCTCTGAATCTCGAGAGCCAGACTCCTAACAGAATTACTTTCTCAAAAATCGAAGAGACACTGCTCTCCAAATCTCAAGAGTCAGACTCCCAATAGGAATGCTTTCTCAAAAATTGAAGAGGCACCGTTCTCTGAATCTCGAGAGCCAGATCCCTAACAGGATTGCTTGTTCGAAAATCGAAGAGGCACCACTTTCCAAACTTCGAAAGCCAGATTTCCTTGGATAAAGCTTGTCTGCATTGTTCACACGCAACATCAGCTTTACAGATACCACAGACCACTTTTTCAAAGTGCTCTGACAAAGTTAAAACACGTGAAGCTTGCAGTTCCCACTACATTGCTATGACCAAGAAGGGTAAAGGAATAGCACTACTACTTGTTATTAGGGAGACTTCTATATATGTTGACCTGCATCCTTCACAGCCAGGAAGACCTACAAATAAAAAAAAATGCTCAACTTTTCTTCACATCCGAGAGGGCACTCTCAGCAGAGTCTCTCGAAATGCTCACTTCTTTTCCTCCCGATAATACCTCTGCAAACAAGCCACACCAGAGCAAGAGTATCTCATATTATCAGGGTTAAAAGCAAGAGTATCCCATATCATGCTTTTTCCCTGTCTTTTACTTTGGCCTTGTTCTTACCTGCAAGACAAGGAGAAAGAGAGCAATCAGTCAGCACTTAGAATCAAGCTTCCATTCAAAAACTGACTGCATGGAACCCCTTGCCTGATTACTTACCTGGCATTGCTCTCGAGTACTCATCTTCAACATCTTATGCATCCAGAGAAGATACCACATCTGCCTGAGGAACAGATAGGGCAAGTGAGAATGATATAAGCAAGCATGTAGAGACAAGCGTAACAGAACACGTGCTGATACATCCACTACTTTGTCAACAGTAAAAGTATCACATATCATCAGGGTCGAATGTACCCTAGATTTGATAGACTTGTTTTGACCCTCAAATTCTTGAGTCGGCCTTATACTCTGGAAGAAACCAGAAAACCCTCAAGCCCAGTTCAAGAATAAGCCTGTGGAAAGCTACCTCTTCAAAAGCAAAAGTATCTCATATCATCTCTTCTCCATTTGCTTCTCCTTATCCTTCTTGCTGTTTACGACACAATGAGAAGGAGAACAATCAACCGGAAGCCGAAGTCGAACCTTCGATCCAGGTTGCTTGCTTGGAAGTCTGATTGCTTACCTTGTCTGTTACCTCCTTCGGCAAATCTCCTAGCTCGACGACTTGGGGGAGTCCAACTATAGGGTTTGTATCGCACTTGACCAAGCTCGAAACTACAAGTAAGTTTCAAGTGAAATTGATACATTACCTTGTGCATCTTCATCAGTTAAAGATACCACCCCTGGATGGAGGAAAAGTACTTCCAGAGAAGATGTCACATCTACATATGAGACAGATAAGGCAAGTGAAAATGATACCACACTTTGGTACTTAGAAGTTTCGTGATTACTCAATGGCTTGGATCTTGCAAGTCCCTAACCGAGGAGCTTCCCTCACTCGGGAACTTAGGGGAGCACTGTTTGTACCATACTTGACCAATCTCGAAACTATTGAGCACTGATCAACGTTAAATCGTCAAGGACCCAGAAGAGTTTCCCTCCAACCAGGAGGCCAATCACAGCGCGACATGTGTTGATATTATAAGCCAATCATAGCGCAACACGTGTCAACATTAGAAGCCAATCACAACACGACACATGTCAATGTCAGAATGAAACTAGAAACTCTCTTCTATAAATAGATATCATTCTCTCACAATATTTCCTAATGTCATTTGTACTAAATCATTCACTAGTACTCACAAAATGGGAGTTTGAACCTATATACTTGTGTAAACCCTTCACAATTAATGAGAACTCCTCTACTCCGTGGACGTAGCCAATCTGGGTGAACCACGTACATCTTGTGTTTGCTTTCATGTCTCTATCCATTTACATACTTATCCACACTAGTAACCGGAGCAATCTAGCGAAGGTCACAAACTTAACACTTTCTGTTGTACCAAAGTCCTCGCTGATTTTGTGCATCAACAAACTATAATAATTATATATATATATATATATATTAAATTAAATTTTAAAAATTGGTGACCATTGGATTGGCTTAAATATACATACCATTCAATTTCTTAAATGTTATACATGCAAAATAAATAAATTTAAATCTACTTAATAAATAAATTTATACACACCATTGAACTTGATTGGATACGAATTCTACGAAACTAATTTTGACGGTTATAAACGAAAAACCACGATTTAACGGTTCTTTTAACTCCGATTTGATGATTTTTTTACAGCTACACTCCTTGACCCTATATGAATACAATGAATGAATTCGATCTTTAATTTAAAATATTTACACTAGTGGATACCACAAATCTTATGTTATACTTAATGAAAGTATAAATAAACTCTAAGTGTTAGTGAATCTATCGTTTTGATGAGATAGACATCCTATGAAACTAATTTCAATGATCCAACCGTCAAACTTGTTTGTATATGCTTCAAGATCGCATACGCCAAAAATCGCAAAAAACAAAGATTTAAAGATCAAGTAACGGGACAAAACTTTTCGACGGTTATAAACGAAAAATCACGTTTTAACGGTTCTTTTAACTCCAATTTTGATGATTTTTTACAGCTACATTCCTTGACCCTATATGAATACAATGAATGAATTCGATCTTCAATTTAAAATATTTACACTAGTGGATACCACAAATCTTATGTTATACTTAATGAAAGTATAAATAAACTCTAAGTGTTAGTGAATGTATCGTTTTGATGAGATACGCATCCTACGAAACTAATTTCAACGATCCAATCGTCAAACTTGTTTGTATATGCTTCGAGATCGCATACGTCAAAAAACGCAAAAAATAAACATTCAGAGATCAAGTAACGGGACAAAATTTTTTGACGATTATAAATGAAAAATCACGATTTAACAGTTTTTTTAACTTCAATTTTGATGATTTTTTATAGCTACACTCATTGACCCTATATGAATACAATGAATGAATTCGATCTTCATTTTAGAATATTTACACTAGTGGATACCACAAATCTTATGTTATACTTAATGAAAGTATAAATAAACTCTAAGTGTTAGTGAATCTATCGTTTTGATGAATTACGCATCCTACGAAACTAATTTCGACAATCCAACCGTTAAACTTGTTTGTAAATGCTTTGATATCGCATACGCCAAAAATTGAAAAAAAAACAAACATTCAATGATCAAGTAACGGGACAAAACTTTTCGACGATTATAAAAGAAAAATCACGATTTAACGATTCTTTTAACTCCGATTTTGATGATTTTTTACAGCTACACTCCTTGACCCTATATGAATACAATGAATGAATTCGATCTTCAATTTAAAATATTTACACTAGTGGATACCACAAATCTTATGTTATAGTTAATGAAAGTATAAATAAACTCTTAAGTGTTAGTGAATTTATCGTTTTGATGAGATACGCATCCTACGAAACTAATTTCAACAATCTAACCGTCAAACTTGTTTGTATATGCTTCGAGATCGCATACGCAAAAAATCGCAAAAAACAAACATTCAGAGATTAAGTAACGGGACAAAACTTTTCGATGGTTATAAAAGAAAAATCACGATTTAACGGTTCTTTTAACTCCGATTTTGATGATTTTTTATAGCTACACTCCTTGACCCTATATGAATACAATGAATGAATTTGATCTTCAATTTAAAATATTTACACTAATGGATACCACAAATCTTATGTTATACTTAATGAAAGTATAAATAAACTATAAGTGTTACATCTATTGTTTTGATGGGATACGTATTCTACGAAACTAATTTCAACAATCCAACCTTCAAACTTGTTTGTATATGCTTTCAGATTAGATACTTGACAATGAAAATTTCCTTATAACGTGGAAGGGACTCATTTTCATGAATCATTACCGTTGCCTACTAAGTTCGTTAATTATCCCAATACTGACGACGACCTAACAGATGATGACTTCGAACTTGGAATAAATATATTAATTATTTTATATATTGTAATTATTAATTAGACTATGTTTCAATTAGCATGTGATGATATTTTATAATAAAATTATATTTATGTTTTTTATTACGTATTTTATTCAAGTTAGATTTATTTATTAAAATTTTAAAATGTTATATGAGATAACACAAAAAAAAAAAAAAAAAAAGCTGGTTGTTTTTTTTCTTTGGGTTAAATATTAGGCAGGAAATGGATGAATTGGATGAAATTTTAGGTGGGAAACTCTACACGAGAAAGGACGAATTCGATGAAATATTAGGCGGGAAATTTCCCGCTTGGTAAACTTAGTGTCGGTTTTAACTGACACTGTCATATTTAATGCGACAAAAGTTTCATTAGACCGACGCTATGTGAAGTGTGTCAGAAGTTGGTGTCGGTCTTAACCGACACCAACATTTATTTAAACTGACGCAGTACTTTTATTAAAGAGTGTCAGAAAGTTGACTGGTTAGAAAAGTGTGTCAGGTTGGCGTCAGTTTTAATTGACGCCAAGTACATTTAATTTGACACTAGTGATTTTTAATTCGATGTCAATCAATCCATGTCGGTTTAAACCAATGCCAACTAAATACCCATATTAAACATCTCTCTTTCCCATTTCATCCGTGCTTTCATTTCTCCCCCAATTTCAATTTTTCTTCTTCTCCTTCCCCATTTCATCCGATCATCCCTTTCTTCCTCCTTTTCAGTTTTTCCTATTCTCCTTCCTGATTTGCTAACCAAATGTTTTAGAAATTTTATGAGAAACTCCAATCTGAACGTTCTGACAGTAACGTTCAAAATCCAGTAGCAAGCACAGATTGAATCCATACAGAACAAGCTGAAGAGGAAGCAGGTCGACGCTGTGGAAAAAAAGAAAATAGCCAACCAGCTAGGGTTTCGGATAGAGAGAATAGGCATTCAAGGAAGCGGAGCAGGAACAGAAGCAGGAGCAGAGAGAGGCATTCGAGGCGGAAAAGTAGGAGCAGAGAGAGGTATAAATAAAAAGATAGGGATAAGGTGACACACCCCGACCGAGGTCAAGGCATGCTGGCCGTCACGTGAGAGTGACGTAGCCATGAGCACAGTGCGGAAGCATTAAAGATAGCAACTATACGAATAATTAAAAAACCAGATTACTAGAGTGCATTACTAACAGAAAGTGATAGGAGTTAGTTACAACAGTAAACACTCCTAATTAGAGCATAAAGTCTAGGTGCAGTTCAGTAGGACAAGTACTAGTTATACAGTACTAGGAATGTCCTACTATTATTTGATAAGTCAAAACAGCCGACAATCCCGAGCCACTAACAGCAAGCTTACTTAGAACCGGGAGGGGCGCAAAACAGAAAACGTGAGTGGGCAAAAACAAATGTTTTACAAAATCATTTCATTTATCAATATATTAACCCCTCGCTGTAAAACATGTATAATTTTCCCAGAATCAAGATATAAGTATATACATACATATATATATATATGAAATCATATCAATTCAATTCATGTTTCACATAATCATATTCATATGTATGCCATGCCAAAATATAACAAAGTAAACAATCCAGGTAAGAATGATTTCATAGAAACATGATATGTTAGCCGAAACGCCTGAGGTAGTCTGTACGACTGAATTCATAGCTCAAAAGTCAATCTGGCCGAAGTAACTACAATGACCTATACGGCAATATACTGCACATAAGTCAAAACCACTAAAGAGGGTCTGTACGACAAGATTGGGTAAAATTGAAGGGAAAACCATGAGATTTCATGTGGGATTTCTAGTGACTAGCATGCATATACAATTCAAAATTTATATACGAAAGAAATGGAAGCATGTTATCAAATAATATCAAAGCAATAATCATGCAAATTCCCTTCAAGATGCATAGGTTTATGTAAGATGCATCATAAACAAATTTATATAAGAACAAAGTTTAGGAGTAGTTTTATACCTCTTGATCTAGATCTTAGACCAAGGATGGACCACCTCCAAGCCCTTTGCTCCTTGAACTCCTTGAGCCTAGCCTCCTTCCTTGCCTCCTCCACTTTGTTTAGAATAAGTGCTCCTAGGTTCTCTTCAAGCTTCCAAAATTGAAAACCTCTAAAGATCCTCACCCACTAGTGTAGTGAGAAGGATGAAGGAATAACCAAAGGGGTGAAAAGATGATTAGCTAAATCCCCCTAAGGTGGCCGGCCCTTTAAGTGTTAGAGAGATATTTTTCTTTTGTTCTTTTAACACTTCCAAAAACCCTAATGAAACATTTGCTATAAAGTTCCTTTTATAGCCAAAAAGAAACAAGTCAACATTTGATATTTCTCTCCCTCCTTTGGCCGGCCCCTTTGTGTTGTTTGGGCTTTGGGCTTTTATTTATTTCAAGTCATCCAATGCTTGAATAAAAGCCCAATGGGTTTAGGCCTAATGGGCCCAATTAAACCCAAACGTTTCTTTAAGCCCAAAACGATCTAAGATCGCTTTTATGATTTCTTTAGAATTTCTAATTAATCACAACACTTAATTAATCCAATTAATTATTTCCATCATCCATTAATTACTCACTACAAGAGTGTATTGGTGAACAATCGTTTTAGGTTCTAATTAGCAAGGCAGTGAGGTGATTGGCACCAATCCAATTGATTATATTTAATCCAATCACTTAGTGAATTAAAATTTACTTTTAATTCACCTTCTTCTTTGACGACTACATTTAATCATCTAGAAGAACTCACAAGCCATGAATGACATCTAACCATATATCATGGCTACCCAAGCTAATGTAGAAGTTGTTAGGAGAACCTATTCAGTTGGAATTACAATGTAATTCGATCATTCTCTAAAACAATACTCTCAATCACATCACTAGGGTATGGATATATTATGTCAAACCCCTAATGTGATTATTCCTTCTTATATGATTCAATTGAGTCGTATAGGAACGCTTTCCTTTATTACGCTCGATACTTCGGCCGAAGATTCCATAATCATATCTTAGAGTATTCATCATCTCTTAACGAGGATTAGAGATTCCTTGTTGCGCATTCACTTGCCTTCATGACTAAGTGGCTTAACCCCGACTATGCCGTGGACACCTGCGGATGTAGTGACTTTAACATAATCAAAGATAAAGTACTTAACCACAAGACAACGATGATGCCTCAGGTCAAATGACTACTTACATTATTCCAACCATTAGAGTTACTTGTTTGACATGTGAGTAGACCTCCATGCAAGTACTCTCGTTCGATTGTGTTCAATGAACTCATTCCCTTAATGAGCACCTACATACTTGTCTTAGTGTCACTACACGAATGGGATGAGACCTTCCATCTTTCTAATGGAAGCGGACATAGTATGTACCGGTCTATGCATTGTCAGTATCCCTCCGACAATCCTATGACCAGGAACCTTTTGGACATGATGGTTATGTGAAGAAGGTCTCTGTAGTCTAACTTCATTAGATTACTTCTTCAATCGATCCATTGTCCATGGATTCACTATTTAGGACATATATCGTTTATAGAGATAGTCCTAAATAGTATCTTTGCCATTTGATATATAAGAGTCATCTATACATCCATTTATTGTCCTGAAAGGTTTCTTCTAAAGATTGACTTTCAGGGCATATTTCCAACAATCTCCGACTTGCACTAAAGTCAATCACTAATGTATCTTATACATTCTAGTTGAGAGAGCTTATGCTCGTAGGTTAACTTGGTTATGTATTAATCTTTTTTATTTAAAAGGGATTCACTTATCAAATGTTTCCAAAACATTTGATGATGTCTCTTTCTTGTGTTCGAATACTTTGATGAGACCTTAATTCCATGGCTTGAGCTATCGCCTCATTGCGTCGTAGTGTCCTACTCACGACCTTATGGTTTGGATTCAATCATTGGTTCTAAAAGAACCCCTTCCATTCAAAACACCTTTTGAAGCAGTTTCTAAAACAATATATCGTCATATATTTCGTTTGTATACATTATACAAACTTTGCTCCAACCTTGAGACCATTGTAGTACAATACTTACAATATATTCATATGATTAGTACTTCATCCATTATGAAGTTCCATTTATTAAAATGGCTTATTTTGCACTTTGGTTTATAACCTAAGTGAATGCACGCTTCCAGAGTCCCACTCTGATGTTCCTTTCTTAAAGGCAATAATATTCTATCAGTTGCTTTGGTTCTGATCCTGGGATATAGTAATATCTTAAAGTGACAACCCCTGTGGTTCTTCACTTTGGGATATCTACTCACAAGTCCATACATGTGTCCCTTTTGTGATTTTGTGACACATTCATTATAAGGGTTACGAAAGTGATTTTCTATCATATAGGAAAATGCTTTCTTAAATCTTCAACATTTGAGATTTAATTTCCCCATTTAACATTCTTGAGATAGCCTCGCTATATCAATAAGTTCAATTTCAAGTCTATACTTCAAAATCGACCGTGTCATGTTTTGTCAATTTTCGAGTAACATCTATGTTCTATCAAGTCTATCAAATAGACTTTATTCATATCTTGTTGCTCAAATTATGACATCACTCCCACTTGCCTTGTTGTAACTTAGCATTCATTCAAAAACTTAACAATTACATTTTCTTGATTTGAATGCATATTGCTCCCACTAACTTGTCTTGGATCTATTGACAATCATTAAGATCCATTAGCTTATTGATGATGTCTCAACTATTTTGAGACTATCAACAACTCTAGCTAACACAAGTTATTTAAACGAATCATACACAAAAGAATTCCTTCTCAAGTAATTCCTTTTGAAATGTGTGACTTGCTTTGTCAAGTCTATTCATTTAAATTATATGGTGTCATACACCATACTACAAGTTTTAGTCATACTGAGACCTTTAATGTAGTCATATAAGAATTATCCAAGTCTTTAGTGGAAGCATGGCTCCTACTAAGGATATAGAAACTCAACCATTCCTTCTTTATGGTTGATATAATTCTTTATCAAAACTACATAGAGCGTTATAGTTACATAAGATGTCGAATTTGGATTGTCTTGTTGTTAAACTATATGTTGTGACTCATTTTGAAACTATTCCCTTTTGTTTCATCAAATTTGTCCATGGGCTTTGTTATTAGCTTGTTCTCATAAAAGAGAAAGATGGACAACTCCCAACATATAACCATTTTATGTTAGGTTGACGAAACCAATATTCAAAGACTATTCTTTAGAATGTTACACAACATAGAATTTTAACGTTTGAAGAGCTTGAGTCCTTTAACAATTAAAATTACAAACTCGTAATAATAGTCAGGTACTATTATTCTTTAGACAACTATAAACCAATCATATTCAAGTTTACATCCATTTTCACACCTCCCACTATTTCTCATGACTTTAATGAGAAATCACTTCATACATTCAAAATGTATAAACGTGGAGTATACGGGTAGAAGACATTGGGTAGTAGCTTTAAAACCTTTCAAGCTCATTTGTTTCAATCTTCACTAAGTTAATGTCTCGTTATTAAGTGACTAAAGTCTTTAAACATTTTATAGATTTAGACACTTCTTTCTTGGTTTAATCACTAACACAATTGACATTTTAAAACAATTTAAAGAATGCCCAATTAGTTGTTCAAAACTACTAATTGAATCAAGAGTGATCTTGATTATTGTGGTTTAAGTGATAATCATATAAGAAACGTTTTTCTTATTACTTATATCATCATAATGTGATATTCCTTTTCTTTAAGAAAGGAATCTCTAGACCTTTGTCAATTCATATAGAACTCATAGGTAGACAATTGGAACCAAATCTAAAGATTCATTGTATCCTTTTATGTCCTACATGTGAGATCTATCCATAATTGATAAGTCTAAAGTTTGGTTATCACATTACAATAAGCGATATAAATCTTGTATCTCAACTAGGATACAACAAGACAATATTCAATTCATAACACTACTTTAAGGAAATAATATATTAGAAGGCATTCATCACATTACATTGATATGATAATTCAAACATTCATAATGTTTAATACAAAAAGAATTAGCTCTATACATTTAGAGACTAATTATATACCTTCATTTAGGCACCAATAGTGGTCTTCCATCATATGAAGCCACATAATAAGTTCTTAACAAAATAAGAAAGTTTAAAGACTATGTTTAAGTGCCTAACAAACTTCCTAAATAGTTAGCAAAAAATATGGTGGCCGAACCCTTCTCCAACCTTTTCCTTGCTTATTCATCTTCTACTTGGCTCCTTCACCAATATACAATTATACAAGTGATTAGCCCTTTATATCAAATATAAAGGTTTAGAAGATCTAACATTTAGAATTGAAGATAAGAACAGAAACCATACCTTGTGGCTTGTCCTTAAGAGTTGCAAGGTATAACCTGCAATTCCTCTTCCAATGCCCTTCATTTCCACAGTGGTGGCAAGTCCCCTTGGGCTCATTTGCCTTCTTTTTCCTCACTCTTCCTTGCGGCTTAGGAGTGGGTGACTTCTTCTCCTTCCCTTTGCCTTTGCCTTGCGGCTTCGCCTTAGAAGAGGATGGCTTGTTGTAGGCTACTGCAGCAGTCCCTACAACGTTCTCTTTCTTCATAGTCTTCTCAGCAGTTACTAACATGTTTAGTAACTCAGAGATAGTACTATCCATCTTATTCATATTGTAGTTCATAATGAACTGCGAGAATGAATTAGAAAGAGAAGCCAAAATGAAGTCCTGGGCCAATTCCCCGTCAAGTGGAGTACCTAGGTTCTCCAATTGTTCAATGAGTCTTATCATCTTCAGTACATGTTGATGCACTGGAGCCCCCTTGACCATCTTGGTCTTCACAAGTTCACTGACAGTGCTAAAGCGACGGTTGCGCGTCCCTTCACCATATAACTCTGTAAGATGGAGTATGATGGAAGATGCACTGTCCATGCCCTCGTGCTGTCTCTGTAGCTCCTTATTCATGGAAGCCAACAGATAGCACTTGGCTTGTGTGTCATCCTCAACGTGCTTGTCATACTTAGCACGTTCATCCTCAGTGGCCTCAGGGCCGAGAGGTATGTGAGGTGGGGCCTTGTCTAGCACGTAAACAATCTTTTCCAATGTTAAGAGAATCTTGACATTATGATACCATGATGGGAAATTGTGCCCCTCTAGGCAATATTTGTCGAGTATTTTCGCGAGTGTGCTTTCAACCATATCTAAATACATAAACAATAAAATAATTAGTTTGATTGTTGATTAAGTCAAACAATTCGGGTCTTTAAACCGAATGACACCACCCACCATTTTTGGCAAATTCCATATCCCTCAAGATGGAATCCGGGAGATTTCAATGAAAGCTCCTAGCGGGTTATGGGAGGCTCACTATTACCAAGCCCAGCTCACGATGATACGATATTGGCTAGCAAAAATAATAATGAGATGGTACACTTACCCATTCACAACAACCTCTTGTGATTACCCATCTTTTTGGCCTCTAGAAAACAATGCCTCACGATGATATGATATTGGCATCATTTTTCTTAGTTAAGTTCTTTCCCACCATGCCGGTTTAGATAGGGGTCCAAGTATGACCTCACGATGATACGATATTGGCCACACTCGTTGCCTACCTTCACCTCATCAAATGTTTTAAATAAACTCCTCCTGAGTATAAGCATGCACTTTGCACTCCCCCATGATAGGGTGGAGGCGGTGTACAAGTCATAAACGATTGGAGCCTACCACGGTGGAAGGCCACGAAAAAGTGTTCAAAGCACTCTTACGCTTTCAACTTAATATTGTATGTTGGTTGAGGGATTTTAAGGTCTCATCAATTTTATTTATTTAATCACATTCAAATAAATTGTGTCCTATTATAACTACTAGTCCAAAGTTAATGAAATTAGTAGCATATGATATCCCCACTATTTGTTTTCATAAAACAAATCAATATCAAAACTTTTTTTTTTTTCAAAATATTGGAGATATATATAACTACTAATTATATTCATTATAGTTTAGTAACGTATGATACTCCCACTATTTGTTTTAAGAAAAACAAATCAAATCAAAAACGAATTTTTCAAATATTGGAAGTAATTACTACTACTATGGTTTTTGCATTCCTTTGAAATTAGACTTTATAGTTATCTTAGGCTCTTTGGATGACCATGGACTTATTGGGTTAATTCAACAACGAGCCAACATTGTTGAATAAGAACTCGGGGAGGTTGTGTCAATTTAATTACGTGCTTTTCAATCCAATTAAAACATTTTCATTGAGCCATTAGAAATGAAAGACAATCATTCATTGCTAATTAGGGCGTTGGACCCATTTAATCTTTAATCTCATGTCAAAACCCTCTTTTAGTTATGTCTCCTTACCAATAGTTAAAGAAACTCTAGTATAGCACTAGAGGGAATATACTAACTAAAAGAGATTAAGAAATAATAAGAATTACAAACCGATTTGTTCAAATTCCTACAAATTACACATACTAAGAGGGAGAGATAGATTAATGTCCAACGTGACAAGGTCCAATTGAAACAGTAATTAAAACACATTCCCAAGGTTCAAACAATTTGAGTTTAGCGCCTTATCTCATAGCTCAATTATCGTTTAAGGCATAAGTCCATAGTCACCCATTTTTCTAACTACTTAATCACATTAAATAATCATATGGAATGCAACATAAACATTTAGATTTAGTGCATATGGGCATAATATTATTATGAGTTTAAACAACTAATAAAATTAAAATCAAATATTTTAACTTTTCAAAAAGAAGGGGCCTAAATGCAAATATGAAAAGTTAGGGGTCAAACCGTAAATACTTAAAAGTATAAACAACCCTTTTAACATTACAAAAAAGCCCCACAAGTGGGTAATCCACTAGGGTGACCGGCCAACATAATGGGGATGGGAGGTTTCACCCATCTTGCATTGAACCAACATAAAGTAGAGAAAAAAATTAAATTTTGCTTGTCACTTGGTTTTGCTTTAAGGACTTTAGTGAAAAGTGTGATGGAAATTTAACTAGACTAGTCTAGGTTTGAATAAATTTTGAGATGGCTATGGATGGTTTGTACATCATCCAAAACCACAAAACAATGCATAAGAAACAAATAAAACCATTTTCACCAAAAACCAAACCATGAACACCAAGAACAAAACCATGAATACATTTTCAAGATTTGTATATTCTTGGTGATTTTTCAAACCCAAAAACAAAAGTGACAAGATTTCTACTTTCTAGCTTTAAAGTGTGTGTGTGTGATTCAAAATAAAAACACAAACACATAGCCGAAAACCCCTTTTTGTCGTGCCCTCCCTATGACTCAAAACCCCAAAAATTGTTCTAAACTCATTCTTCATTCATGCATCCAAAACAATTTTTGCATACATATCTTTCTCAACTATTGATTTACATTTTTCAACAATTGAAAAACAAAAGATAAACATACTTTGAATGAAGCAATAATATGTCATACATAAAATTAAAACCCATATGCATAAAATCCAAAAGGACACATCATACATAAATCTTTGGCTCTGATACCACTTGAAGGGAAAACCATGAGATTTCATGTGGGATTTCTAGTGACTAGCATGCATATACAATTTAAAATTTATATACGAAAGCAATGGAAGCATGTTATCAAATAATATCAAAGCAATAGTCATGCAAATCCCCTCCAAGATGCATAGGTTTATGTAAGATGCATCATAAACAAATTTATATAAGAACAAAGTTTAGGAGTAGTTTTATACCTCTTGATCTAGATCTTAGACCAAGGATGGACCACCTCCAAGCCCTTTGCTCCTTGAACTCCTTAAGCCTAGCCTCCTTCCTTGCCTCCTCCACATTGTTTAGAATGAATGCTCCTAGGTTCTCTTCAAGCTTCCAAAATTGAAAACCTCTAAAGATCCTCACCCACTAGTGTAGTGAGAAGGATGAAGGAATAACCAAAGGGGTGAAAAGATGATTAGCTAAATCCCCCTAAGGTGGCCGGCCCTTTAAGTGTTAGAGAGATATTTTTCTTTTGTTCTTTTAACACTTCCAAAAACCCTAATGAAACATTTGCTATAAAGTTCCTTTTATAGCAAAAAAGAAACAAGTCAACATTTGACATTTCTCTCCCTCCTTTGGCCGGCCCCTTTGTGTTGTTTGGGCTTTGGGCTTTTATTTATTTCAAGTCATCCAATGCTTGAATAAAAGCCCAATGGGTTTAGGCCTAATGGGCCCAATTAAACCCAAACGTTTCTTTAAGCCCAAAACGATCTAATATCGCTTTTATGATTTCTTTAGAATTTCTAATTAATCAAAACACTTAATTAATCCAATTAATTATTTCCATCATCCATTAATTACTCACTACAAGAGTCTATTGGTGAACAATCGTTTTAGGTTCTAATTAGCAAGGCAGTGAGGTGATTGGCACCAATCCAATTGATTATATTTAATCCAATCACTTAGTGAATTAAAATTTACTTTTAATTCACCTTCTTCTTTGACGACTACATTTAATCATCTAGAAGAACTCACAAGCCATGAGTGACATCTAACCATATATCATGGCTACCCAAGCTAATGTAGAAGTTGTTCGGAGAACCTATTCAGTTGGAATTACAATGTAATTCGATCCTTCTCTAAAACAATACTCTCAATCACATCACTAGGGTATGGATATATTATGTCAAACCCCTAATGTGATTATTCCTTCTTATATGATTCAATTGAGTCGTATAGGAACGCTTTCTTTTATTACGCTCGATACTTCGGCCGAAGATTCTAGAATCATATCTTAGAGGATTCATCCTCTCTTAACGAGGATTAGAGATTCCTTGTTGCACATTCACTTGCCTTCATGACTAAGTGGCTTAACCCCGACTATGCCGTGGACACCTGCGGATGGAGTGACTTTGACATAATCAAAGATCAAGTACTTAACCACAAGACAATGATGATGCCTCAGGTCAAATGACTACTTACATTATTCCAACCATTAGAGTTACTTGTTTGACATGTGAGTAGACCTCCATGCAAGTACTCTCGTTCGATTGTGTTCAATGAACTCATTCCCTTAATGAGCACCTACATACTTGTCTTAGGGTCACTACACAAATGGGATGAGACCTTCCATCCTTCTAATGGAAGCGGACATAGTATGTACCGGTCTATGCATTGTCAGTATCCCTCCGACAATCCTATGACCAGGAACCTTTTGGACATGATGGTTATGTGAAGAAGGTCTCTGTAGTCTAACTTCATTAGATTACTTCTTCAATCGATCCATTGTCCATGGATTCACTATTTAGGACATATATCGTTTATAGAGATAGTCCAAAATAGTATCTTTGCCATTTGATATATAAGAGTCATTTATACATCCATTTATTGTCTTGAAAGGTTTCTTCCAAAGATTGACTTTCAGGGCATATTTCCAACAGAAATATAATTATGCTCAACTCTATTCTCTCATAATAGCCGGGCGATGAATCGCTAGTTACCTACGAGTCGGAACCATGAATAAGGTTTGTACGACAAGACTGTGCACTTAAGTTGGATCCAATATGAGCATATAGTACGAGAGGTGACGTAAATAAACAGGCATGTACATCATATCTCTGGCTAATTCACAATTACCCTAGGTGCAGCTTCATGGGCTCAACATTACTTAATCACATATCACATCATCAATGATTCACACAACCAAACATAACTTACCTGAACTCACATGTGCCTCCACAGCACCACATATATGATGTGTGGTCCAGATTTTTGGGTCACCAATCAAAACAACCCATTTTACTTACTTCCAATTGGTTCCAAAATAATAGGGACTTAACACATTGGTCATTAACCACACATAGTTCCACAATGCCACAAACGCTCAAGGGCATTTTAGTCTTTTCACATCAACGATAACAAATAATGTACATTTTCAGGACGGGTTGTGACAATCTCCCTAACTTATAAAATTTCATCCTCGAAATTATACATAACAAATACATCCACTAATAATCATAAAACAATCGTGGATACATCTCCCTCATCCAATCCTCTGTCTCCCAAGTAGCTTCTTCCACTGAATGATTTCTCCATAACACTTTTACCAAACGAACTGTCTTGTTCCTCAGTTCTTTATCCTTCCAATCTAATAGAATCACTGGTTTGTCATCATAAGTCAAGTCCGAATTGATTTCCAAAGGTTGAGGAGGAATCACATGTGAAGGATCTGATACATAATGTCGAAGCATCAAAACATGAAACACATCGTGTACCTTGGACAACTCTGGAGGCAACTCAAGCCTGTAAGCAACCTCACCAACTCGCTTCAGAAATACTCTATCGCTTACATCATACTTCCGATCAATGGCATGTTTGTCTGTTAAGCTCTTTTGTCGATCTTGGGCCGCTTTCAGGTTAGACTTAATTACCTAAACATTTTGAGTAGTCACATCCACAATCTCAGGGCGCACTAAAACTCTTTCGCCAACGTCTGACCAACATAGAGGCGTACGGCAAGATTTCCCATAAAGTGCCTCAAATGGTGTCATACCAATACTCGAATGATAACTGTTATTGTAGGCAAACTCCATCAAATCCAAACAATCATGCCAACTATCTCCAAACTGCAGCACTGAAGATCTTAACATATCCTCTAATGTCTGAATGGTCCTCTTAGATTGTCCATCTGTCTGAGGATGATATGCCGTATTATAAAGCAATCTCGTACCAAGAGCTTCTTGGAATGCTATCCAGAACTTGGAAGTAAATCTGGGATCCCGATCTGAGATGATATTAACTAGCACACCATGATACTTCATAATCTGCGATATGAATAACTTAGCTAATCGGCTTAACAAATACTTCTCCCTTACTGAAATAAAATGTGCTGATTTTGTAAGCCGATCAACTACCACCCAAATGCCATCATAACCATTATGTGTGTGAGGAAGCTTGTACACAAAATCCATAGTAATATTTTCCCATTTCCACTGTGGAATGGGAAGTGGTTGCATCAACCCAAACGGCTTCTTTCTTTCAGCTTTAACCTATTGGCAAATGGCACACATACTCACATATTCAGCAATTTCTCTTTTCATACCTGGCCAATAATAAAATGATCTAATGTTATGATACATCTTAGTGCCTCCTGGATGTATCGCATATGCCGAAATATGTGCTTCATGCAAAATTTCTTTATTTAATTCTGCATTATTCGGCATATACATCTTACTTTCCTGCATAAGCATGCTATCAGTTTCTCGAATCTCAAAATCTTTCTTTTTGCCTTGATTCCTTGCTTGAATTATTTCTTGGGTCTCTTCATCAATCATCTGAGTCTCAAGAATGCGATCAATTAAAACTGGCCTAACCTGGAAATTAGCAAGCAAGGCTTCTCCTCGATCTTCCACTCCTAGCTCCACTCCAGTGGACCTCAAACCTGCTAGAAAAGGAACATGACAATCATAGATGGCATTAAGTCTGGCTGGAGTCTTCCTGCTAAGTGCACCAGCCACTGCATTTGCACGACGAGGATGGTACTCAATCGTGCAATCATAGTCATTAAGTAACTCAATCCACATCCGTTGACGAAGATTAAGATCTCTCTGAGTAAACAGATACTAAAGACTCTTATGATCTGTGAAGATCTTACATTTCTCACCATAAAGATAATGTCTCCAAATCTTCAAAGCAAAGATGATAGCCGCTAACTCCAGATCATGTGTAGGGTAATTCTTCTCATGAGGTTTCAAATGTCTCGAAGCATAAGCAATTACCCTGCCATGTTGCATCAATACACAACCTAAACCGTTCAGAGAAGCATCACTATAAACCTCATAATTACCACTATCATCTGGAAGTGCTAGAACATGTGCATGAGTGAGATAGTACTTCAATTGTTGAAAACTTTGCTCACATTTATTATCCCACTCAAACTTAACCTCCTTGCGCGTCAATCTCATCAATGGCAAAGCAATCACTGAAAAATCCTTAACGAACCATCTATAGTAGCCTGCTAAGCCAAGAAAACTCCGTACCTCAGTGACGGTTTGAGGTTGCTCCCAATTCTCCACAGCTACTACTTTCTGATAATCCACTTGAATGCCTTGAGTAGAAATGACATGTCCCAAAAATGCCACTTGATTCAACCAAAATTCACATTTGCTAAACTTAGCATATAGTTGGTGTTCCCTCAAACTGCTCAACACCAACTGCAAATGTCTAGCACACTCAGCCTTAGACTTAAAGTATACCAGAATATCGTCAATGAAGACAATAACAAACTTGTCCAAATATGGTTGAAATACTCGATTCATTAAATCCATAAAAGTTGCTGGTGCATTAGTTAACCCGAATGACATCACAAGAAACTCATAATGACCATATCGAGTCCTGAATGCGGTTTTAGGGACAACTTCATTTTTAATCTTCAACTAATAGTATCCCGACCTCAAGTCAATCTAAGAAAATACGCAGGCACCTCTGAGTTGATCAAATAAATCATCTATATGAGGCAATGGATAACAATTCTTAATGGTTACCCGATTCAATTGCCTATAATCAATGCACAGCCTCAAAGTTCCATCTTTCTTCCTCACAAATAAGACTGGGGCTCCCCAAGGTGAACTACTAGGCTAAATGAAACCTTTATCCATTAACTCTTGCAACTGCACTTTCAATTCTCTTAATTCGGCAAGAGCCATTCTGTAAGGAGTCAAGGATATAGGATTCGTACCTAGAAGCAGATCAATAACAAACTCCAACTCTCTATCTGGCGACAATCCAGGCAAATCCTCAAGGAATACATCCGGAAAATATCTGACCACACGAACATCTTCCACACTACTAGGAGTATCATCACTCAGCACCACATGAGCCAAACATCCCTGGCAACCACCTCATTTTCTTGATCCCCCAATGAGAATCGGCGCGTTCCTCTATCCAGGTATAATCCAGTTTCCTTGATTTGGTTTTAGGAGGTGTGGTCTTGATCAAGATGCCGGTAATGGGCGATCTCAAGATGCCGGTAATGGGCGATCTCAAGATGCAGAGATGGAAGCAGGGTTTGCAAACGAACCTGCAGTTGAAAAGGCTCTTGAAGTTAAGCCTTGAGAAAATTTCCACGACTAAAGCCTGTGGAAGTTGATGAAATTCACAAAGAGGTCCTTCGGGTTGCTAATCGCGCTTCGCTGCCGATCAGCGGTGTGGTTGCCACTCTTTTCCTATGATTCATTTTGTGGGTTTTAGGTTTCTGAAGGAAATTGGAGAGTTTGAAAGAGCAGAAGTGAATTTATGGAAAACCCGGAAAATCACTAAGGAAGAGATTTTGGCGGCAGATTTTCCCGCGCGAAATCCAATTTTGGTCTACGGTAAAGGCGCCAAAAATTGGATAAAAAGTGGGCTGGGCTGGCCCGGATGATTAGAATAGGCCCAATAGGGCATGGTCTTCAACATGATTTCCTAACGTTTGTTTGTCGGCAAATAAGTTAAAAACTCAAAAGAAACCTTCCGAGTCAAAACAAGTACATACAAGTTAATAGCAAGGAACTTACATTAACAAAAGTATTTAACAAAGCAAGTTATGACTGCCATTTTCGTCGATGGAGGCGGAGTTATCCTGAAGAATTTTCAAGAGGAACCAGTGCTGGAGCATCGTAGACACATCGGGAACCCATTACCGCTGAAAACATAACCCAAGTGCTCATTGCATAGAGAACACGGAGCCCCTGCCCTCCAAGTGAAATCCGGCTGAAAAGAGATTGTCTAGGAAAGACACAGTAACAACCATCAGATGGATTCGAGAAAACAAAATGTGATCGCTTAGAAAATAGACTGATGAACTATGAGGACTCACGTTCGCAGACGAATTCGTGGTTGTTGGAAGACTTGCTTCGAAAGAAGGCCAGTCACGGCCCGAGTTAAGTTTTGTAGACTTGTGGTGTTGCATCTCCGAGGCAGAATCATAACTCCCTTCACGAGGGAGATCAGAACTCTCTTCAGCAGGAAGATTGTCACGTTTCCTACAGCCTTGTACCCTGCATATCATATAGTAAGCATGCCAAAATGAGTTGATATAATTCCCGACAAACGTCTCAGACTCCTCCCTAAACATCCATGTATCGTACAAATTTATGGAATACAATAGTTCTGCTTTTGCTGATAACCATTGCCACTAGGTTTTGATATGTGAAAAAAAAAAAAGATCATCTCGAATTTAACAAAAGAAAATGAACAAAACACATAATAAACAAAAGGCTCCGTCATAAACCGCCTGATGAGTACTGATCGGCGATAGAGATTGGACCATATCAAAACATTTCGAAATGCAGAGATATTGACAGAAGTTAAGTTGCGATTGATTTCTATATTTTCAACTTTTCAATGTCTGGATCGTATTTCCCAACATACACATCAACTTCCACAAATTGAAAGCAAACAAGAAGTTGTAAACTTGTAACCAAAAAATGCAATTAAATCTATGCATGTATACAAGTGAGGAAAAATTGCAGTACCTTTTCACCTCCTCTGCCCTTGAAACATTATAGAGTGAAACAAAGCAGGGACTGTAACCAATTGCATGAAACTGATTTCGGGTCTGAGTAATTCTAGTTTCTCTGAGACTCGTCCTTTTCTGGTTATAGCAAACCACAGCCCAATCATTGTAAGACATTACAATTTCCCCATTTCTCAAAAACACCATGGGTTCATACAAATCGCAACTAAGTTCTCTCGGATACAAGTTTTCGATAACAAGAGTTTTAGTCCAAGTCTCTCGGACACCATACTCCTTCATAACCCACATAACAAATTTACTAGAATCGTCCCCAAACACACACAAAACGAGACAACCTTCCAACACTCCCAACTTCAAACAGTCTGAAAATTGCTTCTCCAGCGGTCCAAAGTAGCTAGGTGGGGCAACTGCCTGAAACTGTTCCCGTTCAAAGTTGAAGGAATTTATAAGCTCAGAAACATCGCTACCGCGAGAAACCCAATGCAGAGCTCCATGAAGATAAGCATTGAAGGGCAACTGACAACCAAGGCTCCCAGAAGCACTTCCAATGCTTCTCCAAACCCCCGTACCAATGGTGTATATCTCAGCCTCATAGCTGCATCTATCATTGCTGATCGGTTCACTCAACGGAACAAACGTTTGCAACACCTTATACTCATTAGTCCCAACACTAAATCCAAGTCCAACAGAGGTAAAATTAGGCCTAGCCCTATCGCTCCGCGGCACGGTGATGAACTCACCCAAAATTGGATTGCAGACATACAAAAGGTCCCCTCTTTCGGGTCCGGACAAGCAAACTAAACCATTGCAGGAGTTTATCAGATTAAATTCAGAAATGGGCAGGCTAAATTTGGGGGTAAACCTCAGTTTTTCGTAGCGAAAGCGAGAACCAGATGATTCCTCAATCTGGGTAAAATCGAGCCTCCTTGTTATGCTTTTGGGGGGAAAAGTCTTGATCAGTATGCCAATGGGGGATCGTGAAGTGCAGAGAAGGGAAAATTGAGGGTCGGAAATTAGAGTAAGCCAGGATTTGCAAACACACCTGCAGTCGAAGAGGGTTTTGATGGGGAGCCTTGAGAGGATGTCCATGACTATAGACCGCTGGAGGAGTTGAAATTTGGAGGGAAGTCTGGGCGGCTGCCATTGCCGTCGTTGTTGGTGGTGGTTGTTGGTCGTCGGCTGCTGTGGTGTATCTGCTGCTGCTGCTGCTCTTTTGTTTGGATTCGTAGGGTTTTTCCCTTTCCTTCCTCTCGGCATTTTTTATTTCCGGCGGCGGAGGGAAATGAGAAGGCAATTGACCGTGAAAGTGAAAAGTTGGGCCGGTGTCCTCCTTCACTTGTAGGTTTGGTTTACCAGTTGGACTAGTCAAAACACTTGAGTTTTGAGTCAGCAATTTGTGTTTGTTTGTTAGATTAGGAAGTCAAACGGGTTTGAATTCACGCAGTGATGCAAAGACAACACTCATTTCCACTATTGTATAGAGCAAAAGCAGCTTTGATCAGGGATGATGACAACCTCCGAAGACTTCATAACCAAATAATTTTCGCGATGAACCGGCATCAAAGAATAATTTTCACGATGAAATGCTCGAGGGGAACTCGAGGACAACTTAATCGGCCTCGAGTGGCTATATCTCTAATCACAGAAGACGAATTCTAAAAAGTTTGTTTTCCAAATTTCCCATCAAATAATTGCTTAAACTTAGAGCACTTTTGAGACCGATTCTACGGTACCTGCATGCACCTAGTACCGATGTTCTTTGAGCCGTTCGATCAAACCAACTTTCAAATGTGCAACGGCACTCGGTGCCTGTAGGTGCTGAAGAAAAATCACATTTGACACGATCCAGTGTTGTTGCTGGAATAGGCAGGAAAAATTCATCCATGCAACACCCCCCAGGCCATGAAACACGAAACTAAAACAAAGAGGTTTTATTGGCCCTTCAGCTAAAATAAAATATCATAACAGATTCACAAACACAACATTCAGATTAACAATCTTTGTGTTCTCTTCATACACGGCAGAAATCGCGTTAAGGTTTAAGCGTAAGAAAGCAGCTAGATCTGTTGTAACAACGATCCAAAAGACCTCAAAGTGCAGACGTTTCAGGAACAAGCTTGATGGAAACGCTGTTGACACAGTGGCGTTCATCTGTCGGCACCTTATGCCCTTCCCCTTTAAAAACATGCCCCAAGTGACTGCCGCAAGCTGCACATGTGATCTCAGTTCTCCTCCCATCTGGGTCAGGCTGAAGTACATACATAGTTGTTTCAGTTACATCCAATGTCAGCAAAATGCATTAGCTAAAAACAAAAACAAACAACATTTGTATTATCAGCAACAGGAACACACCGATCGGTTTATGGCTCCAGGCAGACCCTCGTAGAATGCAGGCCAACCGCATCCGGAATCAAACTTGGTAATTGGCTTTTGAAGAAGGGGTTTACAAATGTGAATGGTGTTCCACAACCAGCACATTTGTAAACCCCTTCTTCAAAAGCCTTGTCATATTCCCCAGTGAATTTTGGCCTGCATAACTCCAACCGTAAGCAAGTCTAACTTAATCAATTCACACATTGTGCAGATACTAATATCTCCCCAACATTGTAATCAAGGTGAAGGGATTATGTAACATGTATCAAATTGGTAACTGGAGTAATTTCCTCAGTAATCTAAGTAGGGTAAATTAGGAGATTTAGCAAAATTTTGTATCTTTCAGAAGTTTGACAACTCGGTGATTCTCGATTTTAGTTCAATTACTGCTTGGTGTGATGGCAAGTGCCTTCGCCCATGAGCGTTAGGTCTCGGGTTCGAGACTTGGAAGCAGCCTCTCCATAAATGGGGGTAAGGCTAGCCGACATTCACCTCTCCCAGACCCTGCGTAAAGCGGGATCCTTGTGCACTGGGTATGACCTTTTACTGCTGGAGGGGACTCGAGTGGGAATATTTCTAAATCTTAATGGAAAACAAAAAGGTCTTCAACGTGTTAACAAAAACGAACATAAAAACTAAACACTGAAAACGAAATGGTTATCAAATGGTCTTAGTTTTGCAAGTAGACTTAAAAACAGTTGAATACCATTAGTAAGTAAGCAAACCCTAAAGCACTTCATGGGTGTTCTTCTGCCAATTCATCACAGATGCTATATTTTTTGTGGCTAACAAATTGTTAGACTTAGAATATGTTATACAATCTTGCAAATGATAACATGTTTTATGAGTTATATTATCAAAAATACAAAAAAAATTATCAGAGAAGCAGAAAAAATATTGAATATACCATCCAAGAACAACAAAATCCAGAGAAAAGACAGAACCCATCAAAATCCAAACACCACATGAGAATTGAGACATACCTAAATAGATCATAGTATAAAATATGATGACCAAAATTAGAAATAGGAACAGGCAGAAAAGAAAAGAGAGAGGAATTACTCAGTTCCTTCCTCGCGTAGAATCCTCAACTGTTCCGGCGAGAGAACAGCCCGCCATTCTTCCTCAGTTTTCTGAATTGGTCGATACGTTTTCTTGGGAAACTTTTGATATAGACTTATGTGGAAATTCTATTATTGAACATGGACGCAAAATCAACCAAATCCTCTGTTAGAGCATCTCCAGAAGATTCCAAATTAGTGGTGGATTTTGGTTGAAAATAGTGTATTCAATTGGAATTTTAAGAGGATTTAATTTTTTTTAATGAATTTAGGGTATTTAATAAAAAATCCACCACTAAAATTATGGTGTATTCAATTAAAATTATGGTGTATACTTACTGTATATCTAATCATTTATTATGTGTCTTTTCACATAACTCTGGTTAACTTTTACATTAAATATTACTTTTTTAATTTTAAAAAAAATTAATTAAAATTAAGTGAAATAACATGTGACAAATGTTTAGATTCATGATGAGAAATTTTTTTTAATTATCAAATTTTCTAACTGAGTGAATTGGTTAATTATTAAAAACTGTTGCTAATCAAATTTTTTTTATTTTTAATCATTTAATCAAATAAATTTTTTTTTAAATATAGTATAAAAAAATGTGTAAATAGTATCACTCGTTACCGTTTCTCAAAAAAATAATCACCACTTATTATTAAATTCAAAACATTTAATAATCAATTTTGAAAGCAAACATTTGATTTGAACTTTTTGTCATCGGGTATGTGATGTGGCCCGTGTAACTAAAGGCCCAATAGTTCCAAATGGGCTGAGTGGGGCTTGAATCTGGCCCATTACCCACATCGTCACTAGGCGTTTGATGCTTTCAAGTTTGAAAGCTCAAAACTTGGTGGCTTTCTCTGCGACTTCAAAAGTTTGAAACAAGGGAAAGAGAGCAAACCACCAGCAAGAGAAGACACACTCTGAACACAAATGTACCCGGGATTTGGCAAGGCGTCAGGACCAACAGGACCGCCGGGATCGCAGCCACTTTTCGGAAACCTTGGCGGCGGTCGGCCGCCTTCGCCTTCTCCCCCGACCACCCCTCCTTTTTCCGGCGCTGCTCCGCTGCGTTCTCCGTCCAGGTTCGCTCTCTCAATTTTTCTTCATTGTTCATCACATGGGTTTCTTTGGGTATTCGAAACTTAATCCAAAGTATCAATTTTTTTTTTTTTTTTAATTTTGTATATCGCTCTCCAAGAATTTCTGATATTATATTTCTCTTTTTTTGGTTTAAGCATATGACAGAAATTTGGATAAATGGGCGGACTTTAGTTCCCAATTTTGTATGAGTAGAAGGGTTTTTTGAAGAAAAAGAATGTATTCGGGTGATCGAGTTCAAATTCTTGGGTGCTTGTTGAATCAAATTCTATAAAAATAGCTCACGTCAGCTTTCTAAATCTGTATATCTTCTTTGAGTTTAAGGGTTATGTGCAAGTCTGGATTGATTCGAAGGAGCATTGTAAAAATATATGATTGAATAGCAATTGAGCAATTGGGTTCGGTTATGTTAGGGGGCCCGAAGCTCTAGGTCCTTTGGCCTTTGAAAGAGCTCCTTCTGCTGCGAGTCATCCCTGCAGGAGTCCCAATGCGATCACAAAGTTATTGATGTATGTTTAATTTATATGCATATGTCATAGCAAAATATGGTGCTGTGATATATTATTGATGTATGAATGTGCTGTGTCACATATAAAAACCTGTGATTGAATGGTCCTTGAGCATTTGGGGTTGGTAAAATATTATTCATGTTTATTTGAACATAGGGGGCCTGAAGCTCCAGGGCAGCTGTATTCTCCTCCCTTAGGCTTTGAAAGAGTTCGTCCTGCTGCGAGTCAACCTTACCCATCTGCGGGAGTCTATAGGTAAGGACAACCCTTGTTACAGTAAACAGCTAAATTCGTTATTATGTTTTTCACTTGGTGTTATATGATTTTTGCCGTATGTATCTGTCTCAATGCTGTCACATTCTTATGGTGTATGTGTAATTTATGACGACGTCATAGAAAAAAAATAGTATTGTGATATATTATTGATGCATGAATGTACCTGAGTTATGCATAAACACCTGTTATTGAATAGCCATTGAGCATTTGGGTTCCGTTATGTATTAAAAACTTATTGATTTTATTTCACCATAGGCGGCCTGAATCTTCAGGGCAGCTGCATTCACCTCCTTTGGCTTTTGAAAGCGCTCGTCCTGCTGCAAGTCATCCTCACCCATCTACAGGAGATCATAGGTACAACAACGCCTGTAATTGTACATTCATTATTTTGTGTTTAAGATGATTTTAGAAAACCAATTACAATTAGCATCTCTTCTACCCCTTGGTGAGTTACTTTTGCATGTGGTCTTGGAGAACTGAGTGCTTGAGGCTTGTCTTTGTAAACACAAACATCAACCTATAAGCTTACTGTAGCTTTAAACTAAGGAGCTGGATATACGTTTTGCACGTTTTGACTATAACAGTGTACAAATAATTTTTTTTTCCTTCGTTTCTTCCGAAAGATATACTAGCCGTTGTTAGATGTTTTTTTAACTTTATCAAACAAGCATCCTCTGTAATATAATGCTTGTTGTGTATACATTTCTGATACATGTACAGACCCTTATGTTCAGCAATAGCAACGTGATTCTGTGCTTTACATTTTCATGTATGCATTTATTCGCATGTAAGTCATTTCTGTTTAATGTCACTCCTGTGTTTTATTTTGATTGGTCAGTTGTGCTGTTAAATCAGAAATGTCATAACTTCATATTCTTTTGCTTCCAGGTCCACAGAGTCTCATCCTACTTGGGATCATGGGCAGAGATCCTCCTTTAAGAATTATGATACCCAAGCTCATCAAAGGCCATCTGCTGTCACATCATTTGTTGTTTCTCGTAATTCTGGAACTAGTGTTACTGCCAAGGTGTCCAGATTCCAAGACACTAAAGGGATCAGGTCGCCTCTCTTTCTGTCTAAAGATGTCAATTTTAGAAATTCCACTCAAGGTGCCCCTAGAAGGTTAAGTCCTTTCTTTCTTGTTAGTTTTTTCGTTTTTTTGTCTGTGTTTGATCTTGATGAATTTGCACTTATTTACATTAGAAACTGCATTATGCCAACCTAGTGACTCTAGCTGTCAGAAGTGTGCTTACTTTTCTGCGAATGAAACTGTATTATATGACTGCAAACCTTTAATTTGGCCAGTGTATCAACTTTAGTGATATGATCTATGCTTGTTATATTGATCCATAAGGAGGTTAATATGTTTTCTTTACCTTTTTCAACTTGAGGTTGAATAGTTTCTTATAGCCACTCAGATTTTTTTGTAAATATGTGCAGTCACTTAGTTGCTCCGAGAATACGATCTCCTCCCTTGGTCTCTTATGAGGATTTGCATCCTTCTGTTGGAGTTGAAGGGTAAGTTCTTAGTTCAACTCTTTGTGTGTGCGTGTTTGAGTTGAAATGATGGGTGACATTTAAACTGTTAATGTTCTGATGAAATCCATCTGTTGTATGCTTACCGTAACGCTGCCATGTATGGTACTTGGGAAACTATGTTTTGGGCGAGCACATAATAGTTCAGCTACATTATCTCCAAAAATACTGGTCTCTTTATTTTTGCATGTCTGCTTATTGCTATGGGATCATCATAGAGAAGAAAAGTATCTTCCCCGTGAACACCTTTTTTTTCTTATATAGGTACATGCTTCATCTTTTATTAAAGATAATATGGATGGTTTCCTTTTGTGTTTTAAATATGGCTTTAATCTGTAAGATAACTTTATTCAATCTCACAATTTTTTGATCGGGCTGTTGGTTCGCATATAGGCATGCATTTCCCTCTTCTGAAATGGATAGTCGTCAGAAGTTACTTGATCATGCTGAATTGCGGTTTCCTCAAGAACCTTCTCTAGTATCACCTTTTGATGGGTCTTATGCTACTGGTAGAAATTTTCCTCTGAAACATGACAATGGTCAGGCCTCGAAAAGAACAAGGTTCCTACTTTTACTATATACTAAGACTAAGGAAGTTGGCCAAGAAAATTCACATTTTCCTTGAGATGACTATAAAACTTATATAAACATATATTGGTAGACACCTAAAATTTTTTAAGATTCATGAAGACAACTGGGATCTACTTTCTGTAGTGTGGGCAGCCAAAATAGATTATGATATGTGTGCAATGCATAGCAGCATAAGGAGAGAAATAGAAGAGTTCTTATTATCTTCTTCTTCTACAAATGGGACAGTTTCATTGCAAAGTTTATCCAAGCGGTTGTTTACTGTAAAGTGAAAGTGGGTCTTTAGGTTTGGAAAAAGAGAAGTTCAATGGAATTTGTGCACTTGTAAAACCTGTTATTCTTAGTGGCATTTTTATGGCATATGCCCTTTTGAATCCCCAAAAATAAGGTGGGAAATATTCTGAGTGAATCTCATATGACCCTTTCCAGGCCTTCTGTATCTTCTGTTGGGTTCAATACTAGATCAAATACCAGTTTTAGTACTCCTGATTCTCGGGTACATCAAAAGTCTTTGCCATCTGCAAGCAATACTATTTCTGAAGCTGCTGCAGGAAATGTGACCAGCATCCCTGTGGCCAAAAGGACAAGGTCACCACCTTTACTTCCAGAGGATCAAGTGTTTCATGGAAACTCTCATGCCACTCAAGATGGTACCGAACGGAAAAATTTAAGGTGTGTTGGTTATTTTCTACATGCTTACTCAAGCTTGAGGTTTACTAAATTATTTTTCCTGATGTCATTTGCAGAGAAATGCAAGCCAAAGCTAAGAGGTTAGCCCGGTTCAAGGTTGAATTAAGTAAAACTCCACAAAACAATCCTGATAATGTAGAGCCAGGGGTTACTGCAAATAGACATGAGCAATTTGAGAGGAACAAATTAGCTGCGTATAAATCTACCGAACTGGCTATGGATGGTAATGATGGCAATGCTTTACCTGAGGATGAAGGCGTGGAGTCGTCTGGTATCATTATTGGGTCGTGCCCGGATATGTGTCCAGGTATGCCTCTCAACCAAGATACACAATTATCTATGGTTTTTTATGTCTCTAGCATGACCACTTGATAAAATGTGGAGGAAAGTAGGACAAATGGCCGATAGTGTCATCCATAAATGAGGAAATATCAATGAAACATTAACACTCCAGATTTTTAGTAATTTATATCTGTTGCCTTTCTTCTTTTGTGCTAGAAGAGTATGAGACTCAGTCCTTTAATCTCACTAAATTTCCTTGATATTTCAGAGTCAGAAAGGGCAGAACGAGAAAGGAAAGGGGATCTTGATATATATGAGCGCTTGGATGGGGATAGAAATCAAACCAGCATGTCCCTTGCTGTTAAAAAGGTATTCTTTGTGCTATTCCCTCCCGCCCCCACTCTCCTAGAAATTACTTCTGTAATAAGATAAAGTGTGATGGATGTTCAATGTCATTTGTATGCAGTATAACAGAACAGCTGAGCGAGATGCAAACCTGATAAGACCAATGCCAATCCTGCAGAAGACAATTGATTATTTGTTCAATTTGCTTGATCAGCCTTACAATGATAGGTTTCTTAGAATTTACAACTTCCTGTGGGATCGGATGCGAGCAATTCGAATGGACTTGAGAATGCAGCACATTTTTAACCAAGAAGCTATTACTATGCTGGAGCAAATGGTGAATCCTCTTTACTTTTCTTCCTGTTTGCTGATATGCTAGTGAACATAACTACATAATTATCGACATTTAGTGTGAAGAAAAATGTGTGGATTTTATTTTTTTTTTATTTGAAAGGAGTGAGGATTCACCATTGTCTTTGTGTTAACTGTATTACAAAAGACATATGTTCTTTTGATATATGTCTCCCGTGTCTTTTGTAATACAGTTAACACTTGCTCCTAAATCAATCAATACTTTATGAAAATCAAGACTACCAATAGCACAAGAGATAGTGAAACTCCCCGGATCTTTCTTCTTGGGTGGTAGCTTATGTAATAGGACAGCACTGCATTGCTCAATTAAAATCACCTTCTCGTATTCCAAGAACTTTTTCTTTTTAGAACATAGCTCCTTCAGAAATTTGGCATATGATGGGATCTATTTAATAGCATCTAATAGAGGCAAATTAATTTGAACCTTAGCCAACGTCTTCATGAATTCAATGCATTGTTGATCCTTGGAACGTTGTTGCTGCCTTTGTGGAAATGGCAAAGGTGGCTTGTATGGTGGCTTGTCAGAAGGGGCAAATAAACTACCAAGGCCTTTTTCCTTGTTTGCATCAAAGTTGGGTCGAGATTGCACTTTGTCACTTGCACTAGGATCTGGAATACCTGCTACAGAAATAGCCTCTGACCGAGACTTTGCAGCTAACGGTGCACTTTCAGTAAGCTCTTCTTCTTCCACTTCGGCTTCATGGTGCACCACTTCTCTGTTGTCATAGCTCTTGCCACTTCTCAATGTCCGTATTACTTTGCCATGCTCCATCCCTCTTGGATTTTGCTCAGATTGGCTCAGGAACTTTCCTTTGTCTTTCATTGAATATGGTAGCAAGCTGTCCAACTTGAGTCTCCAAATTCCCCACTGATGCCGTGAGATTCTGAATGCTAGTTTGTGTGGATTGGACAAAATTGTTGGTGCTATTAGAGAGAGCAGACATATGTTGAGCTAGCTGTGACATTTGGTCTTCAAGAGATGGTTCTTAGTCTCACTAGTTGAATGGTAAGACTGTTGGTATTGACATGGCTGTTGGTTGCCACCCCAACTGAGATTGGGGTGGTTCTTCCACCCAGGATTATATGTATTGGAATAAGGGTCACTTCTGGGTCTAATGAAATTATTCACCATATTCACATGCTCTTGCACTAGCTCAGGGTAGCTATCCTTGTTGGGGCATTGAGTGATGTCATGAGTTGTCTCACTACAAATGATGCAAGCTTCTTGGGCATTGGGCATGGAAGAGACCTGCATTAAGGCAGCAAACTTGGCATTAAAATTCTTTTCCATTTTAGCAATTTGAGCAGAAACATTAGGAGAACTCTGAAAAATCTCAAAAACTCCCCTCTTTTGTGTTTGTTCTTCTGTCCATTGTTGGGATTCAGAAGCCATCATATCAAACAACTCAAATGCTTCCCTTGCAGATTTTGACATTAACGACCCTCCAGCAGATGCATTCACTTGACTCTTGGTGGTGGCATTGAGACCATCATAAAATATGTTCATTTGAAGGTTAGAATCAAATCCAGCATGAGGACATTTTGTGTACATCTCATTATACCTTTTCCAAGCTTCATGGAAAGACTCGTTTGGTTTTTAAGCGAAAGCCAATATCTCTTTCTTGAGTGCAAGAGTCTTGGAAGAAGGAAAAACCTTATTGAGAATTTTTTCTTGCAATTCTGTCCATGTTGTAATGCTATTGGCAGGCAGAGAATGCAGCCACGCCTTGGCTTTGTCTTTCAAAGAGAACGGGAACAAGCGTAACTTGATAGCTTCAGAAGAGAAATCTCTGATTATGGTGTTGTCACATGCCTCAATAAAATCAGCCAAATGCATGTTGGGATCACTGTTTGGCAACCCATGAAAGGATGGCAATATGTTGAGGATGTGAGGTTTGATTTCAAAGGTTGTCGCATCTTCCACATCTGGATATATAATGCACCTTGGCACTGCATTGATTCTCGCTGCCAATGAATTCCTTAATGGTTGACCTGCTGCAGGTAAGGCTAGGGCCATGTATGCAACTGGTGCCAAAGGTTGGAAAATAGTTGTGCTGCTCTCAGGATCACGGAACAAATCCTTAAGAAAAGTATCACCAAGGTTGGAATCTTGTGCTAAATATTTTTCTCTAGCTAACTTCCTTGCACTTCTCTCTGGTTCAGGGTCGTAAGGAATAAGCACTTGATTCTTGGACCTTGTTCCAATCACCATATACTACACCTGAACAAACAACAGAAATATTAAGCCACAATAAAAATAAAAGTAAAATAAAATAAAACTTAACAGAAACTAACTAAACAACAAAAGGGAAAAGAAAGTAAGTAAACCTAGATGAATCAAAAACACAATTTATGCAAATTGGCAACCACTAGTTAGTTAAATAAAGACAAAAATCTCACACTACACATCCACTGATTTGAACAAGAGCAATATAAAAATAAAAGCCATTGATTTACCCAACGGAACTATATGCATCATTCTGCATAGACTTGAATAATTACTAAAAGCTGTGAACTATAGAAAAGTTAGCTTTTAAAGACTTCAACTTGATGCTTCATGACCTTTTTTTTTTTATTTTTTTTTTATTTTTATTTTTTTTAATACGTGATTTAGAACAGAAATTTGTGAAAGGGATACATAAACAGATTTCTAACGCAAATATACAGCATTATTACGGTACCAAAGTTAAATTCACCATCAATGGGCTTAATCAAAGATCAAAACTCAACAAAATTAATTGCTGTTTTTTTTTTAAATTTAATGATTAATAAAAATAAGACATAAACATAAGCATAAGAAAAATAAACACAAAAGTGACCCTTAATGCAGGTCTCTTCCATGCCCAATGCCCAGGAAGCTTGCATCATTTGTAGTGAGACAACTCATGACATCACTCAATGCCCCAACAAGGATAGCTATCCTGAGCTTGTGCAAAAGCATGTGAATATGGTGAATAATTTCATTAGACCCAGAAGTGACCCTTATTCCAATACATATAATCCTGGGTGGAAGAACCACCCCAATCTCAGTTGGGGTGGCAACCAACAGCCACGTCAATACCAACAGTCTTACCATTCAACTAGTGAGATTAAGAAACCATCTCTTGAAGACCAAATGTCACAGCTAGCTCAACATATGTCTGCTCTCTCTAATACCACCAACAATTTTGTCCAATCCACACAAACTAGCATTCAAACCTCACATCCTCAACATATTGCCATCCTTTCATGGGTTGCCAAACAGTGATCCCAACATGCATTTGGCTGATTTTATTGAGGCATGTGACAACACCATAATCAGAGGTTTCTCTTCTGAAGCTATCAAGTTACGCTTGTTCCCGTTCTCTTTGAAAGCCAAGGCGTGGCTGCATTCTCTGCCTGCCAATAGCATTACAACATGGACAGAATTGCAAGAAAAATTTCTCAATAAGTTTTTTCCTTCTTCCAAGACTCTTGCACTCAAGAAAGAGATATTGGCTTTCGCTCAAAAACCAAACGAGTCTTTCCATGAAGCTTGGGAAAGGTATAATGAGATGTACACAAAATGTCCTCATGCTGGGTTTGATTCTAACATTCAAATGAACATATTTTATGATGGTCTCAATGCCACCACCAAGAGTCAAGTGAATGCATCTGCTGGAGGGTCGTTAATGTCAAAATTTGCAAGGGAAGCATTTGAGTTGTTTGATATGATGGCTTCTGAATCCCAACAATGGACAGAAGAACAAACACAAAAGAGGGGAGTTTTTGAGATTTTTCAGAGTTCTCCTAACGTTTCTGCTCAAATTGCTAAAATGGAAAAGAATTTTAATGCCAAGTTTGCTGCCTTAATGCAGGTCTCTTCCATGCCCAAGAAGCTTGCATCATTTGTAGTGAGACAACTCATGACATCACTCAATGCCCCAACAAGGATAGCTACCCTGAGCTAGTGCAAGAGCATGTGAATATGGTGAATAATTTCATTAGACCCAGAAGTGACCCTTATTCCAATACATATAATCCTGGGTGGAAGAACCACCCCAATCTCAGTTGGGGTGGCAACCAACAGCCACGTCAATACCAACAGTCTTACCATTCAACTAGTGAGACTAAGAAACCATCTCTTGAAGACCAAATGTCACAGCTAGCTCAACATATGTCTGCTCTCTCTAATAGCACCAACAATTTTGTCCAATCCACACAAACTAGCATTCAGAATCTCACGGCATCAGTGGGAAATTTGGAGAGTCAAGTTGGACAGCTTGCTACCATGTTCAATGAAAGAGAGAAAGGAAAGTTCCCGAGCCAATCTGAGCAAAATCCAAGAGGGATGGAGCATTGCAAAGTAATACGGACATTGAGAAGTGGCAAGAGTTATGACAACAGAGAAATGGTGCATCATGAAGCCGAAGTGGAAGAAGAAGAGCTTACTGAAAGTGCACCGTTAGCTACAAAGTCTCGGTCAGAGGCTATTTCTACAGCAGGTATTCCAGATCCTAGTGCAAGTGACAAAATGCAATCTCAACCCAACTTTGATGCAAACAAAGAAAAAGGCCTTGGTAGTTTATTTGCACCTTCTGACAAGCCACTTTTGTCATTTCCACAAAGGCAGCAACAACGTTCCAAGGATCAACAATGCATTGAATTCATGAAGACGTTGGCTAAGGTTCAAATTAATTTGCCTCTATTAGATGCTATTAAACAGATCTCATCATATGCCAAATTTCTGAATGAGCTATGTTCTAAAAAGAAAAAGTTCTTGGAATACGAGAAGGTGATTTTAACTGAGCAATGCAGTGCTGTCCTCTTACATAAGCTACCACCCAAGAAGAAAGATCCGGGGAGTTTCACTATCTCTTGTGCTATTGGTAGTCTTGATTTTCATAAAGTATTGATTGATTTAGGAGCAAGTGTTAACTGTATTACAAAAGACACGGGAGACATTTTTATTGTAAAGTCTAAGTTCTTCTTGCACTCAAAATGAACTCCGCCTGTGTAAGTTTATCTTACATTGCCGGTCCCAAGCCCGGGTAAAGGAGGAGGGGGAGGGCGTTAGGTAGTCGACAGCCGGCACTCCACAGTTACGTCGAATCCTTATGAAAATGAATCCAGAACGAAATCGCACTAAAGCTAGGGCGTCACCCGTAAGTGGCGCGCTGTGTGGCCCGAGCACAGTGATAAGCGAGCAAGGATCGCTGTATCTCCATCGGCACTCGGATGCAGTGTTAAATGAGCAAGGGGGCCATAGAAACTTCTTTTCGAACGACTCCACTCAAAGTTGTTTGGGAGCATATTCTCCTATCAACTTTACACAGGACACACAAAAGAAGTACTTTGATTTTATTGGACGGGGGAGAGTGAAGAAGCTAGGACAGAAGGGTAGAGTTCAAGAGAGCAGAATGCGTTTAGGAACGTGGAATATAGGAACCTTAACGGGAAAATCTATGGAAGTGGTGGAAGTTATGGTGAGGAGAAGGATAAATATTATGTGCCTACAAGAAACTAAGTGGGTTGGTCTTAAGGCAAAGGATCTAGAAAACTCAGGGTTTAAACTTTGGTATTCGGGCACAAATAGAACGAGAAACGGTGTTGGCATTATCGTGGACAAGACCTTGACACAAGATGTTGTAGATGTCAAGAGGGTAGGAGATAGAATCATGGCAATCAAGATTGTAATAGGACAAGAACTCATCAATGTGATTAGTGCGTACGCACCTCAAGTAGGGTTGGATACGAGTTCGAATGAGAAATTTTGGGAAGACTTTGGAGACTTGGTGCAAGGAATTGCCCAGACGGAGAAGTTATTTATAGGAGGAGATTTAAATGGACACATGGGCAGGGAGACAGGTAACTATGGAGGTTTTCATGGTGGCCATGGTTTTGGGGAGAGAAACGAGGATGAGGAAGCTATCTTGGATTTTGCAATGGCATATGATCTCTTCTTAGCCAACACTTTCTTTAAGAAGAGAGAAGAACATGTGATCACCTACAAGAGTGGGTCGTCAAAAACACAAATAGATTTTCTTCTAATGAGGAAAGGGGATCGTATAACTTGTAAGGATTGCAAAGTTATACCGGGAGAGAGCTTGGCTAATCAACATCGTTTGTTGGTGATGGATGTACATATCAAAAGAGTGAGAAAAAAGAATAAGACTTGGAAGTGCCCAAGGACTAGATGGTGGAATCTAAAAGGAGAAAAACAAACCATTTTCAAAGAGAAAGTAATCACCCAGTGTGGGTGGGATAGAGAGGGAGAAGCTGGCCAAAGGTGGGATTCCATGGCTAGTTGTATCCGAAAAGTAGCAAAAGAGGTATTAGGAGAGTTCAAGGGCTTTGCTCCACACCAAAAGGAATCTTGGTGGTGGAATGAGGAGGTACAAACAAAGGTGAAGGCTAAGAAGGAATGTTGTAAAGCCTTATACAAGGACCGGACCGATGAAAATGGTGAAAGGTATAGAAGAGCGAAGCAAGAGGCAAAGAAAGCTGTGAGAGAAGCTAAGTTAGCGGCTTATGACGATATGTATAAGCGACTAGATACCAAAGAAGGAGAGTTGGATATCTACAAACTAGCTAAAGCAAGGGAAAAGAAGACAATGGACCTAAACCAAGTGAGGTGCATCAAGGATGAGGATGGAAAGGTTCTTGCTACAGAAAACGCGGTCAAAGACAGATGGAGAGGTTATTTTCATAATCTTTTCAATGAAGGACATGAAAGGAGTACTTCTTTAGGGGAGTTGAGTAACTCAGAAGAGTGTAGAAACTACTCATTTTATCGTCGAATCAGGAAGGAAGAAGTGGTTGTAGCTTTGAAGAAGATGAAGCATAGAAAAGCAGTGGGCCCAGACGATATACCGATCGAAGTGTGGAAAGTCTTGGAAGAGACAGGTATAGCATGGCTCACTGACCTTTTCAATAGGATTTTGAAAACGAAGAAGATGCCAAATGAGTGGCAAAAGAGTACTGTGGTGCCTATCTACAAGAATAAGAGCGACGTACAAAATTGCATGAACTATAGGGGTATTAAGCTAATGAGTCATACAATGAAGCTCTGGGAGAGAGTCATTGAGCATAGATTGAGGCAAGAGACACGGGTTTCGGACAACCAATTCGGGTTCATGCCAGGGCGCTCAACCATGGAGGCAATCTATCTCTTACGAAGATTGATGGAAAGATATAGAGATGGGAAAAAGGATTTACACATGGTCTTTATAGATTTGGAAAAAGCGTATGATAGGGTCCCAAGAGACATTCTTTGGAGGATTTAAGAGAAGAAAGGAGTACGAGTAGCATATATCCAAGCTATAAAGGATATGTATGAAGGAGCAAAGACTGCCGTAAGAACTTATGAAGGACAAACCGAAAGCTTCCCCATAACTGTAGAATTACATCAAGGCTCATCCTTAAGTCCTTACCTTTTTGCGTTGGTAATGGATGAGTTAACAGGACATATTCAAGATGATATTCCTTGGTGTATGCTTTTCGCAGACGATATAGTGTTGATAGATGAAACTCAGGAAGGGGTAAATGCGAAGCTTAACCTTTGGAGAGAAGTGTTGGAATCTAAAGGTCTTCGCCTAAGCCGATCAAAATGAGTTAGGGGTGAGGATCGGAGATCAGGAAATACCAAAGAGCGATCGTTTTCGCTACTTAGGATCTATCTTGCAAAAGAACGGAGAATTAGATGGAGATCTCAACCATAGAATACAAGCTGGATGGATGAAGTGGAAGAGTGCATCCGGCGTGTTGTGTGACCGCCGTATGCCACTAAAGCTCAAGGGAAAATTTTATAGGCCGGCGATGGTGTATGGCACAAAATGTTGGACGGTGAAGCATCAACACGTACACAAAATGGGTGTAGCGGAGATGAGGATGCTTCGTTGGATGTGTGGCCACACGAGAAAGGATAAGATTAGGAATGAGGATATCCGAGGTAAAGTAGGAGTAGCCGAAATTGTAGGAAAGTTGAGAGAAAATCGGTTACGGTGGTTTGGACATGTGCAAAGAAGGCCTACTGACGCTCCGGTTAGAAGATGCGACTACGGGACAGAGGTTCAGGGCCGAAGGGGTAGAGGAAGACCTAGGAAAACTTTGGAAGAGACTCTAAGAAAAGACTTAGAGTATTTGGATCTAACGAAGGACATGACACAGGACCGAGCACAATGGCGTTCTAAGATTCATATAGCCGACCCCACTCAGTGAAGAAAGCTTTGGTGTATTTAACACAATACGTTGGAAATGAAGCAAAACTTATTTATTGATATCTCCGATAAGTTACAAATATGTACATATACATGAGTCAAAATAAACAAACAAGAGGGAGCCTTCACAAAGGTTGCTTAGGAGAAGTCTCAGCAGTCGGTAGAGCCCCAGAAAGAGAAGGCATCGGAGGGGGATCATTCGGAGCCTCAGTATTGGACAGAACCCTAGAAGGAAAAGGCATCGGAGGTTGATCATTTGGAGCTTCATTATGCGGTACAGCCCCAGAAGAAAAAGGCAATAAATGCCTTTGGAACAAACCCACAAACCGCTGATGATCAAGTAAAACCTGACCATCAGATTCCTTCATCTGGTCAAGCTTCCTCTTCATGTTTGTAGCATAGTTATGTGCGAGCCGGTGCAACTGTTTATTCTCATGCTTGAGCCCTCTAATCTCCTGTTTGAGACTCATCACTTCAGCCGTCAATGATTCAACTTGGCGGGTTCGAGCAAATAGGCCTTTAGACACAGAACCTGCACACTGAATACTCAGAGCCAGAGAATCCTTAACAGCCAATTCATCAGACCGTTTGGAAAGTAGTCTGTTATCTTTGGGAGTGAGAAGGTTCCTGGCCACCACCGCAGCAGTCATATCATTCTTCATCACGGAATCCCCAACAGTAAGAGGACCAGTAGGGGATAAGAAGGATGGGCGCTATATGTTGTCTGGAGAAGGTGTGGCTGCCTCTTCAACAAGGTTCAAGTCAAAATGACGGTCGGAGGGGCTAGACATTTTCAAAGGTGTTGAAGAGAGAAGAGGTCGGACAAATCAAGATCTTAGAAGTGCAAGAAGGGAGCTTCTACTGGTGAAGATTCAAGTGTGCTTTGAAACTTAATGCCAGCCTCTATAAAAATCTGCACTCGACGGAGCTTCAGAAATCGAAGAGGCGCCTGCTCAGAAATCGAAGAGGCGTTTGTTTTCTCAAAAGCTAGGCTGCTCAGAGACCACGAGGGCCGATCTCAGAAATCGAAGAGGCGTTTGCTTTCTCAAAAGCTGAGCTGCTCAAAGACCACGAAGATCGATCTCAGAAATCGAAGAGGCTTGCTTTCTCAAAAGCTGGGCTGCTCAGAGACCACGAGGGCCGATCTCAGAAATCGAAGAGGCACTTTTTAGCCTTGTCAGCACCTGTCACATGCACTCAGCTTTGCTGAAATTACGGGCATTCTGTTGAAAATTTCTGATGAAGTAGAAAGCACGTGAATCTTACTGTTCAATCATCCACTTTTCACACGCACCATCAGCTCAGGGGTACCACAGATAACTTTGCCAAAGATCTCTGACAAAGTTTAGACATGTGAAGCTTGCAGCTCTCACTACATCGCTATGACCAAGAAGGGTAAAAGAATAGCAAAGAAACAGCACTAACAAAGTTTAGACACATAAATTTTGAAGGTCTAGTTATCATATTATTACCCACAAGGGTAAAGGAACAGCACCACTGCTGGATAATTGGAAAGTCCCTGTGTGTCAACCTCTGTGCTCCGTGGCAAGGTAGACTAGCAAACATGCCCTACCTTTACTCACTTTCAAGAAAACACTCCCAACAAGATTGCTTGCTCCAAAATCGAAGAGGCACCGTTCTCCGAATCTCGAGAGCCAAACTCCCAACATGATTAATTTCTCAAAAACCGAAGAGACACCGCTCTCCGAATCTCGAGAGCCAGACTCCCAACAGGATTGCTCTCTCAAAAATCGAAGAGGCACCGTTCTCCGAATCTCGAGAGCCAGATCCCCGACAGGATTGCTTGTTCAAAAACCGAAGAGGCACCGCTTTCTCGAGAGCCAGATCTTCTTGGATAAAGCTTGTCTGTAATCTTCACACGCAACATCAGCTTTCCAGATACCACAGATCACTTTTTCAAAGTGCTCTGACACACGTGAAGCTGGCAGCTCCCACTACCGTGCTATGACCAAGTAGGGTAAAGGAATAGCATTACTACTTGTTGTTAGGGAGACTCCTATATATGTCGACCTCCATCCTCAACGGACAGGCAGACCTGCAAAAATGCTCAACCCTTCCTCATATCTGAGAGGGCACTCCCAACGAAGCCTCTCGAAATACTCAGCTTTCTTTCCCCCCGATAATACCTCTGCAAACAAGCTACACCAGAGCAAGAATATCTCATATCATCAGGGTTAAAAGCAAGAGTATCCCATATCATGCTTTTTCCCTGTCTTTTCCTTTGGCCTTGTTCTTACCTGCAAGACAAGGAGAAAGAGAGCAATCAGTCAGCACTTGGAATCAAGCTTCCAGTTAGGAACTGACTGCCTGGAACCCTTTACCTGATTACTTACCTGGCATTGCTCTCGAGTACACATCTTCAACATCTTTTGCTTCCAGAGAAGATACCACATCTGCCTGAGGAACCGATAGGGAAAGTGAGAAGGATACAAGGAAGCATGTGGAGACAAGCGTAATAGAACGCGTGCCGATACATCCACTACTTTGTCAACAGCAAAAGTATCCCATATCAGCAGGGTCGAACGTACTCTAGATTTGATGGACTTGTTTTGACCTTCAAATTCTTCAGTCGGCCTTATACTCCGGAGGAAACCAGAAAACCCTCCCGCCCAGTTCAAGAATAAGCCTGTGGAAAGTTACTTCTTCAAAAGCAAAAGTATCTCATATCATCTATTCTCCTTTTTTTCTCTTTATCCTTCATGCTGCCTGCAAGATAGGGAGAATGAGAACAATCAGCCGGAACTCGAAATCAAACTTCTGATCTGGGACTGATTGCTTGGAGCTCTGATTGCTTACCTTGTCTGTCACCTCTTTCAGCAGATCCCCTAGCTCGGCGACTTGGGGGACTCCTACCACATGGTTTGTATCGCGTTTGACCAAGCCTGAAACTACAAGTAAGCTTCAAGTGAAATTGATACATTACCTTGTGCATCTCCACTAGTTAAAGATACCACCCCTGGATGGAGGAAGAGTACTTCCAGAGAAGATGCCACATCTACCTATGAGACAGATAAGGCAAGTGAAGACGATACCACACTTCGGTACTTAGAAGTTTCGTGATTACGAGATCATTCTCCCACAATATTTCCTAATGTCATTTGTACTAAATCATTCATTTGTACTCACTAAAGGAGAGCTTGAACCTATGTACTTGTGTAAACCCTTCACAATTAATGAGAACTCATCTACTCCGTGGACGTAGCCAATCTAGGTGAACCACGTACATCTTATGTTTGCTTTCCTGTCTTTATCCTTTTACAAACTTATCCACACTAATGACCAGAGCAATAACTTAATACTTTCTGTTGTACCAAAGTCCTCACTGATTTTGTGCATCAACAATCCTTAAGTCCTTACCCTTTTGCGTTGGTAATGGATGAGTTAACAGGACATATTCAAGATGATATTCCTTGGTGTATGATTCTCGCAAATGATATAGTGTTGATAGATGAAACTCAGGAGGGGTAAATGCGAAGCTTAACCTTTGGAGAGAAGTGTTGGAATCTAAAGGTCTTCGCCTAAGCTGATCAAAGACAGAATATATGGAGTGCAAGCTTAGTGCAAATGGAGGCCAAAATGAGTTAGGGGCGAGGATCGGAGATCAGGTAATACCAAAGAGCGACCGTTTTCGCTACCTAGGATCTATCTTGCATAAGAACGGAGAATTAGATGGAGATCTTAACCATAGAATACAAGCTGGATGGATGAAGTAGAAGAGTGCATCCGGCGTGTTGTGTGACCGTCGTAGGCCACTGAAGCTCAAGGGAAAATTTTATAGGACGGCAATAAGGCCGGCGATGATGTATGGCACAGAATGTTGGGCGGTGAAGCATCAACACGTACACAAAATGGGTTTGGACATGTGCAAAACCGAGCACAATGGCGTTCTAGGATTCATATAGCCGACCCCACTTAGTGGGAAAAGGCTTTGTTGTTGTTGTTGTAGTAGTGTGAAGAAAAATGTGCGGATTTTTTTTTTTTTTTATATGAAAGGAGTGAGGATAATGGGATAGCAAAATTCTCTTATTCTTATTGCTCTTCCTCATAGTTTCTGAGGTCCTTTTGCTCTCCCAGACCCTGCGTAAAGCGGGAGCCTTGTGCACTGGGTACGACCTTTTTTTTACTCATGCTATGTTTTTCTTTCTTTGTGTAGATACGTAACCCAGAAACTCCTATTTGCCTTTCTATGTATTTCACATACATATTATCTCTGCATTTTTTTTTCTTCAAAAGATGCATCTGGTTGGTGATAAATACAAAGCTCTGTTTGACTGATTGTTACGCATTGAGTTTCAGATAAGACTTCACATAATTGTCATGCATGAATTATGTGAATACTCAAGAGGAGAAGGCTTTGCTGAGGGATTTGATGCACACCTCAATATTGAACAGATGAATAAAACATCTGTTGAATTGTTCCAATTGTATGATGATCACAGAAAGAAAGGAATAAACATTCCTACAGAAAAAGAGTTTCGAGGTTATTATGCCCTTCTCAAGCTGGACAAGCATCCTGGGTACATGGTAAGGTCTCCTGCAGTAGTCACTCTGTTGTACATGGTTCATTTTGTTGTTGTCTAAAATTAAGGGATTCCTGCTAGGTTGAACCTGCAGAGCTCTCGCTTGATCTTGCAAAGATGACTCCAGAAATAAGACAAACTTCAGAGGTGCTATTTGCACGTGATGTCGCTAGGTAATCACTTCCTTCACATGTGTTTTCTAATTTCGTTGTGTAAACTGGAATATTGATATCAATTGATTTCCTCTTGCAGAGCTTGCAGAACTGGTAATTTTATTGCTTTTTTTCGACTTGCAAGGGAAGCAAGTTACCTCCAAGCATGCCTAATGCATGCTCACTTCTCAAAGGTATGGTTAAATTTTGCTTATTTTGAGGTACTGCTTCACAATTACATTTAGGATCTTTGACCTCACACAAAGAATAACAAGCTGCTCTATCTACCAGCAAGGCATTCAGTTGCTAAAACATCAAGTACTGTAAAATGCAGTATGTGCTTGTGATTGTAGAAACATGCTGAGCTGGATAGACAGAATCATATTAAAGATTTTGTTTCTTCCCTTCCAGCTGTATCAATCACATATGAGGTATTCATCAATTTCCCCCCTGAACTTGTGACCATTGGTCAATTTCCCTCCTCAACTTTAATTTTGGCCAATTTCCCCCCTCAACTCTCATAATTAGTCAATTTCCCCCCTCAACTTTAATTTGGCTAATTTCCCCCCTCAACTCTCATAATTAGTTAATTTGCACCCTACTGTTAATTTTTTTTTTTAATTTTCCATCTATTCTTTTTTTAATTTTCAATATTTCTAATAACTTCCAACAAAGTACTAAAATTAACATAAACTCACCTGCATAATATAGGGTAAAATGTACAAAAACATAATACAATTAGTATGTGATATGGGTTGATTATAAGAAAAATTTATGAATCGGGTTTAAAGCATGTAGAAGAAGAAATAATAACAAAAAGAAATAATAATCCTAAACTCATGGATCAGACCTATTTCAATAAAATGGGTTATTCTTAATAAGGAGTCGAAAATTATGAATTGACTAGCCATTTTTGCACTAAAGCTCGATTCTCCGCAATTTACTTGAACTTAGCTTTCACTTTTATAAAGAAAATTGTATTCACATACAAAAATTTACACATCAATCCTTTTCGTTATCAATTTTGTATAGTCAAAAATCAAATAAAATTACTCCATACTAATTTATTATGACTAATAATACTATCCATGATAAATTCTAAAATTCTAAATTTTAATCTATTTGTAATAGGATAAAGATATATGAACTTGATTAACATACATCTTATTTAGTTTCTTACACACACTTGTTTAATTATGATCAAATTAAAAAATTAACAGTATGGTGCAAATTGACTAATTATGAGAGTTGAGGGGGAAAATTGGCTAAATTAAAGTTTAGGGGGGAAATTGGCTAATGGTCACAAGTTCAGGGGGGAAATTGATGAATACCTCATCACATATTTATGTTCATCCATGACATTGAAGGGAAATGTTTTGAACAGACTTTTGAACTCTGTGTTATCAAAAGTATAGGCTTAAAAGATAAGTCTCAGCCATTGTTCTAATATGCTGTTGTAGAGTTTTAGTGTTCTACTAAACCTAGCATATTTTTAAGATAAGGTTTACCTAGGGTTTTCTGAGTGTTTTCTTTGAGCATAAGTGTTTAAAGTGTTTGATTGGTAGCTTTCTTACTCAAAGAAGGGAAGAAGTTGCGAAATCAACCGTGTTATACTCGGATGGAAATCTTTTGTGAATAGAAGTTTAGGTTGAACTTGATTAAAGTATGGTTGCAGTGTCTAGGGCCTAGGCTCTAATGATTTTCATACTTATGACCCAAGGCAGTAAGATTCAGCCATAGGGTCTTGTAACAGAATCATAACACCGCTCATCTTCAGGCTTCAGCTGATGTGATTTACTTGTTGCTGCTGAAGTTAGATTTGTTTATTGGTACAGATAAGATAACTAACGATTTTTCTGTTTTGACCAGTTACGAACCCAGGCACTTGCTTCTATACACGCAGGTCTCCAGAATAACCAAGGTCTCCCTATTGCGGATGCTGCCAAGTGGCTGGCAATGGAGGTATGATTCTTTGGTTTGATTACCATTCCATTTCGGTACCCTGTGGCGAAGGAGGAACCATTTTAACTTATCTGATGCTCTGCTTTGATGATTGAAATTAGGAAGATGAAATTGAAAGCCTTTCAGAGTATCATGGGTTTGTAATAAAGTCATTCCAGGAGCCATATATTGTGAAGGAAGGTCCATTTCTCAATGGTGATGAGGATTATCCTACCAAGTGTGCTAAACTTGTTGATATGAAAAAGTCAAGAAGGATAGTAGAGGATGTTTTGGCTTCTAGTCAAGTCATACCCTTGTCTTCTAAAGCAACAAAAAAGACTCAGTTGACTAAGTCAAATAAGCCTGAACCAAAAGTTATTTCATATGTTGAAAAGAAAAATCCTGTTCGTCGTGCCCCAGCCATTGAAGTTACAAAACCTGTCCATGAAGTTGATGAAGAAATGCCTAATTTTGAAGCTTTTTCACCCCCAAAAGATGCCAGACAAAAGCAGCAAATGATTCAAACACCAATTTTTGGTCAATACAGTAAAGATTCCCCTAAGGTGGCTGCTGTGTCTCCTTCCCTGTGGGATAAAGTTGGTACCATTGAGAAGCGAAACTATGATGCTCCTTTTAGTAACTCTCCAGAGACAAGCATGCATTCTGGCATGGAACGAATGCCACTGCAAATTGAGTCAAAAACATATGTACAAGAGAGATCTGTTGGTATATATAGTTCCGGGAAGGAATACCCAGATATCCAAATTATGGTAACTGATAAGTTGGAAGACGAGGAACCTCCAGATCTTCATCAGAAAGATGAAAACAATGATGTTATGGAGAGTTCTCAACAGGAAGAAATTGCGGAGGCAAAACTTAAGTTGATACTGAGGTATGTAGCTTGTTGTACTTCTTTGGCTATATGTTGAGGCTATTGTTATCCTGTACCTTCATGCTCTCACTTTTCTTCTCATCAGATTATGGACGTGGCGTGCTCGGAAGCTAAGAGAATTGCGAGAGAAAAAACAGTTGGCAGCAATTGCTGCATTGAACTCTTTATCATTGGGGCCACCAATTCAACTCAAGACAGATGTAAGCCTTTTCAATTTTATGAAACTAAAATACCTGTCTGCTTTATCGTGCAAGTTTGTTTTTGTTTGTGCTTAAAAGACAGTCATAAAGGCAGTAGATTTTCTTCTTTGTGAGCTTAGGTAGCTTTAGTTGGGTGTTGTGGGTTCGAGCATGATTCAATAGTTTCGTCAATGGAAAGATAATTAAATTGTTGGATTTCAGAGATTGTTTCTTTGTTCACTGCTGTCTTACTGGATTTCTTGTCCCATAATGTTCTTTTCTGACTTTATGAAGCATTTGTTCCTATAGGAGAGCTGTGTTTACATCTATTAGAACATAGTTCATTAGCTAGGAAAGAAATCCAACTGATTATTTATCTTGGCCTTGGAACAATTTTTTGTTTCATTTTGTAGCAACCAAGCACTTCTGGCGAGTTTGACATTGATCTCGTCTTGAGGGAGAGATATAAAAACCATGGTCAGTCATGGTCAAGACTTAATGTTTCAGATGTAATAGCGGATATACTGGGCACAAGAAATCCGGATGCTAGATGCCTCTGTTGGAAAACTGTTTTATGTTCTCAGATGAACAATCTAGAAGGTGATGACCTAGGGCAGAGGAGCCATGTCTTGGGAGCAGCCCCCTGGTTGCTTTCAAAGCTCATGCCTTCAGCAAATGATGTGGACAATGATGATGAGGATCTTGTAGTTTCATCTCCTGGTGTCTCTGTATGGAAGAAATGGGTTCGTGGCCAATCTGGTTCAGATCTGAATTGCTATTTGTCTGTGGTCAGGGATGCAAGTTTTGATAACCTATGTCAGAGTGTATCTGGTGCAAGTGCTGTTTTGTTCCTTACATCTGACAGCATCCCTTGGAATTTGCAAAAAGTCCGTCTTCATAACCTTCTGATGTCGATACCTTATGGTTCCTGCTTGCCCCTTCTGATCTTAAGTGGCTCTTACAAGAACAATGTTAATGACTCCACTATTGTTGATAATTTGGGTCTCCATGACTTGGATAAGTCACGAATAAGCAGCTTTCTGGTTGTTCCGCTTGTTGAAAGCCAGCAAATGGGACAATTGGATGGTTTTTTCAGTGACAACCGACTTAGGGAGGGGCTCCGGTGGCTTGCAAGTGAATCGCCCCTTCAACCCATTCTTCATCATGTGAAAACACGCGAACTCGTTCTTACCCACTTGAATTCTTCACTGGAGCCACTAGGCAGAATGAAAGATTATGAAGCAGGTCCAGACAACTGTATCCTTGCCTTCAATGAAGCATTGGATTGGTCACAGAAGGAAATTGCTGCTGCTGTCAAATCAAATCCATCCAGTTGGCCTTGCCCTGAGATTGCTTTGCTGGAGGAGTTCAGTGATGAGTACAGGGTTGTGAAATGGTGCTTGCCAAGCGTAGGATGGAGCTCAGCGGAAAAAGTTGAACCGCTAATGTCAGCACTAGGGGATTGTAGGCTTCTAGCTTTTCCCGACCATATTTCGTGGCTACCCCAATGTTGTAATGCAGGAAAGGAGATTGAGAACCTGAGAGGTGAACTTGAAAATGGCTTGATCGAGTACCTGACGAATTCAAGTAAGATGATGGGACTTGCACTTGCTATAAAAGAGGCACCTGTAATGCTACAAAGAAGCTGTCGGCTGGAGCGCCATGACTCGTGCTGCTATATAGTCCCGAATTGGGTTATGATCTTCAGACGAATTTTCAACTGGCGGTTAATGGGTTTAGCCAATGGGGCCTTTTTGTCAGCTTATGTATTGGAGAGTCCTCATCTTAACGCAGTTTTTGAAAATCTGGGTAAGTTGGGGCTTGAAGATACCGGACCTTCGCCCTGTTACCTTAATCAGCTGTCTCTGGATGAAATCCTCGAAGTTGGGCGCGCCCCTCTTTCATCCCATAGAGGTCAGCCCTTGGTAGAATCTGGTGTAGCTGTTCCTGAAACATCTCCTAATGGTGAAATCCACGAGACCCCGAATAGAACGGACTGGATGGAGGATGAACGAAGTTTAGCGCACGATGGTCAAGCGGAAATAGAAAACGTACCCCACGAAAATGGGAGGTTGGAGAATGCTGGCAGAGAAATGGTGGTGACTGGAGAAGTGGGCAAGGGGGCTGAAAAATTAAGCATATTGTTAGAACAGTGTAACATGTTACAGAATGTGATAGACGAGAAGCTGTCCATATTTTTCTAACTTCTAACGATTTTTTGTACGAATTTTGTATTACGTGTAATATTTGTTGTAACAATATTGTATTTACCTGACGAGATATACCAAGTTGGGGATGCTTTACTCCGAAGTCCTAACCCCACAATGATAATCTAAAAAGACGCCAAACGCATGCTTGCACGTAAACTTTAATCTTTTTCTTTCTTTGGCCGCGGGCTCCCAAAAAAGAAGGTGCTCTGCTCTGCATTGAACAGCACCTTGATGGAGCACTTGATTGATGGTCAATAACCAAGATCTACAATTTTCGGGCAAAGTAGTTATCGCTAGGATAAGAATTGAGGTTTGCCAAGAAAGGTGAAGGCATGTAGGCCACTCTTGCACTGAAGATTTTGCCACTTGATGAGGAAACAAACAACATGAAAAGAGCCCCACATTCCATGACAATCTCATACCTTGATCACATTATTGAATCCAATCCAACATTATTGCTCAAAAATCAGCACCAAATAACACCACACGTCTTCTCATCTTTAACAAAGCTAAACAAGATTCGAATTCTGAAACGCTAACCATAGCGTTACATAAAGCGCAATTTACTGCTCATAAGTAGGTCATGCCTAAATCAGTTAAGAATCCATTTCTGTCTCAAGAGGAAACCATATTATACATATAGAGAAGTGGCAGGAGAATACACAATATGTTATATCTACTCATCATCGTTAAGTTTTAGGAGATGACGAATTACAACCGAGACTAACAAGAAGATTAAGTATGTGAAATGTTCACCCTAATTTCCATGTAAATGAACCTTCTGTATGTACCTCCTACTTCAATCTCATTTCCTCCCTCTATCTATATTGTTGGATTAGCAGAAGAGAATATGTTCTCCAGGCATATCACATAGGTCAAAAACCGTGTTATTAGTGAGATTAGCGTTCAGGGGAACATCTTCTACATGCAGAACCAACGCTTCTGGCAACGGCTGAATGCACCGCTAACACACATCCTGCAATCAGAAAAAGTTGAATCAGGTATTTGAACAAAGGCATTGATTGACTCTCCAAAGTGATCTCTCCCATAATAAGCTCGTTATGGTCAACTTAATTGGAATTGTATCTGATATAAAAGGACTGAAGGGAACATCAAGTAAATAAGTACCACTTAAGAAAAATAACAAGGAGACGTGTGGCAGCTCCATTAAGGCCCTTCAGTTCAACCACTGCAGTCAATGGAGGGAACATAAATGGATAGTTGTAGCATAATAGTCACAGAATGATATATGACAGCTTAACAGACATACCAACTCACAGGGCTCTGACATGTAGGAGATGGAACAACAATAGCTGGGCTTCGATTCATCGAAAGCACAAGCTGACAAGACTGTATTTCTGAGGAATCACTTCTCACAGAACGGTAAACTTCCGACCCAGTGGTAACAGATGACTCGGAAGTTTTTCTCACCCTTGTTGCTGGCCTATTATTGGCCCCACTAGCTCCATCTGTAGCACCACCAGCTGACTGTAGCACGCACAATATAAAGTTGGTAAACGAGCCAATCAATAGAGCGTACATCGGAAAACAATGCCCTCTATAGCTAATATCAGATTATGCATGTGTCATGTGCAACGCAATAAGAAGCAGCAATACGATAGGAGTGTAATAGGATTTCTCATATTCCTCTATTCCTCTATTCCTCTATTCCTTCATGTTATAGATAATATCATCAAGCTAGTTGTAAATTTAAATCATCTTCTGGACATGGGGCATATGTTACCCAGTGTCCGATGTCACCCTGCTAAATCGGATGATCAGAAATTTACCGCTTAAAATGTGCAACTTTACAATAGAACCCAAACAGAAGCAAAAGTGTAACCTTATTATGGAAGCCCCTAGGGACCACATATCCTACACCCAAGAATCTTACAGCTTACCACTATGAGTACCGATGGGAGTTCGTACAAAGCAGGGGCATTGGAATCAGCCTAAAGAAAAGGTAATAAAATTAAGGGAAGGTTTATACAATTCATACATTGGACAAGCCTTTGATGTGAACGATGATTATTGTTATATCATCTGTCCGGATTTCATGTTCCAACCATAATTTATATGATTCTCCAGCAATGGCAGCACATGCATCTCGAGGATCTGGATATCTTGCCGCCTGTACGAAGAATTGTGTGCGAATATTTGTGAGCCGGAAGGATAGTAATAGAAATATTTAAAAATTAAAAAGAGAAAACAGTTTGACATTTTATTCTTTTTGGTGTATAGCATTAATGCTTAATAATTACATATTTAATGAAAACTCTGTAACTATACAGGATGAAATCCACATATAAATTGGTCAATTACACAGGTAGAAGATATATGGACACAAAAGGGCAGTACCTCAAACGCTAACTTGCTTGCAAACTGTAAAATGGCAAAAGACTTAGCAGTTCATAGATGCTAAAGAGGAAAAGTACACAAGCAACTTCTACTTTTGGAATATTCTTTGGTACAAATACGACAACATGACATTAATGATTCTAAATGAGCTACCAATAGTGCAACCATTAGTTTATATTGAGCTCAGACTCAACAACCATATTAGATATGCCAATGACAAGATAGTTTTATCAACGATGTTCCACAACGATATTTGAAGTTTCTTCCATACTTATAAAATCAACTCCAAATAACAACTTATTTTCTGATGGCAATAGAGGTTTCTTCCGTACTTATTGCTTTATATGTCGAGAGCTAACAAATCCCAATGTATCATAGACCAACATGGACACAAGAGCATACAAACAATCATTTGCCTAGGTCATTGTACAACATGCAAGATGATGAACTATCCGTGAGATACCAAAAGCGGCAAAAGATCAATGTATTAGCAATGAGACATTCAAATACAATGCATCAATAACAAATTCAGTTGAGCATCATTTAAAAGGGTAACAAACAATGAAAGAATTGCTTTATTGCAGTCTACAAATGGTCAAAGTGACATACCATATCAACCACAGCTTGGCTTGAGAGGAACTCGAAAACTCCATCACTTGCGACAACAAAGAAGAGATGATTAGGTGTCAGCTTAACCATTGAAACCTCTGGAGTGGCAACCACACCAATCGTCTCAGCGGTGCCATCACCTACACTCCTTGTAAACGCAGTTCCAGGATACCTTCCATTTGGAATCCACAACCTTGGTGGATCACCACTTGCACTCTCTTCATCACCCCACGTCTGGATATCTGGATCCTTCAGCCCGTCCAATTGATCAACACTCATAACTCTGGCCCCACACAGCTTTACTCTCTCATACTCGTCTTTCCTAAATGGTGTTTGGTCACAAGACAAGTCCTCTGCAATAATTCTATTACCATCTGTAACTGCAATCACTGCTCTCGAATCACCCACATTCGCGACATAAAGGGTATCCCCAATAACAAGCACAGTAATTGCCGTGGTACCACTCATAGTATCATCAATCTTACTATTATGCAACTCATAATTCGTCGTTAGAAAAGCAGAATTGTAAGATTTCACAGGGTCAGCTGACAATGTGGGATCATTGGCTAATATCTCTATTAACCTGTCCTTAACAAAATTAGCACACTGGGTACCAAGTTCGCCATGCCCATCAAACACACCAAAGAAATGGATATTCGGGTTACCTCGGACTTGCGTACTAACACAGAAACTGTCCTGGTTTTCCTTATCCGGCGAGTCAGGATAGTAGCCGCGCTGTGTTAACAAAGAGTACTCCAAACGATAGCCGTGTGAAGGAACAGGGACGAACTCCAATGACCTCCGTGAGAGTATGTGCTTCCTCTGAGCGCTGTACGGACCAGCATCTCTGAAGTCCCGGAGATCACCATCGGAAGACTGGGGGTACCGGCCGCAACACTTGCCATGGACACAACCCATGGCTTCTACAAGGGAAAGAAACGAGATGAACAGAGCCAAGAAATTCAAATCCAGGTCAATTGCACCCAGGTGTTTGTAAAAATGCCTGAAAGAAACCAAGCGTGATCAGCTTCCAAAACGCAATTCTTGGTGCGAATGGTGAAATGGGTAATCTTGGAATTCGACAATGTGGAGCTTGAAGTGGTGATCTCTCTGAGCTGTGACTACAGAGGATCAAGCTTCCCCAGATGATAATTTCAGGTGGGTTTTGTTTTCCACCCTCAAAGAAATGAAATTTCCGGGAAAATTCTCACAAGAGAAAAATATCCGCCACCCAGAAACGATGTTCAACACAAAACCACAGAGCAACCCAAAGGAATAAAATGTTTAAAAGTTGGAGACCTTTTTGTGTTTCTGTGATCACACGCGCAATGGGGGAATTGACACAGTAAAACCGAGGAGTTTGTGGGTTTTCAGAAGAAAAAATACAAATTCTACTTTCTTTTGAGGGCACAAGATCAGGGCTCAAGAACTTAAAGAATCAAAACTGCGAAACCCTAAGAAAGGAAGAGTCCAAAGAAGATGGGGTCTGTGTCTGTCTCTGTCTGTGACTCTGAGAAATGGTGGCGAAATGGGGTTTCTTGAGAGAGAGGGAGACGGGGATGAGATTCTATGTGTGCATGGGTTGAGTGTGTGAAAGAAACCCATGTCCCAAGGAACCAACCAAACCATGTAGAAGTAAAGGTCCTGTCCTTTTTTGTAATTTTAATTTATAATTATATAAAGATTTTTTAGTCAAAATAGATCCTAAAATTTGCATAACTTATCATTTTGATCATTGAGATTTGAAATCCATAGAATTGGTCCATGAGTTTGTCCACAATTAATCATTTTGGTTCTTTCATGAAAAATCTCTATAAAATAAGAATAAAATAACAAAAATACCCTCAATTTTGGTTAAGTCATTTTGACTTATTGTTTATTAAATTGAGAGTAATTTTGTCATTTGGATCCCTATTTAACATAATTTTTCACCCAAGAACCAAAATGATTGATGGTGGACAATCTCAGAGATCATTTCTATTGATTTCAAATCTTAGGGACCAAATAAATGAGTTATAAAAATCTCATGGACCATTTTGGTTAAAAAGTCATGTATAAATTTTTAAGCATTGATTCATGGACTTTGGTCTAATTAGAGTTTTGATTCCTAAATTAAAAATTGTTGTTTCAAAAGGAAATATTACATAAGAATATCTTGAGATCATGAGACTCTAGCTATATTTGCAACTAGCAACGGATGACAAGAAGGAAGAGTTTGCTAGAAAAAGACTGGACCCAAATTGCATGACAAACCCAAACATGCCAAATCATCACCAACAAAATTCTTTTTACGGCAAATATGTCAAATTTCACAAAACCAACTTTGGTGCATAAGAGCATGACAATTCAATACTAAACTTCCCCATGAGTGATTATCCACTTTTGCATTTAAAATTAATTGTACTGCAAGTGCATAATCGAATTCTATCATAATCTTCTCAAACTCATTATTCCAAGCAAGTTGTAGTCCAATAAAAATACCCCTAATTTCAACACATAGAATCTCACCTCGACCAACATTAGCAAAAAAAACCAGAGGCCCATGTTCCCTACGAGATTTTGAGAACACCACCACCAACAATGAAATTGGACAACCCCTTGCGACACCCATCAACATTAAGTTTTACCCAACACTTAGGAAGAGATTCCCAATGAAGAAAAGTATATGTTCGAAGGGGCTCTATGGCTTTCAAGTAGGCAATAATAACTAAGTTGGAATCACTAAGGAGAGAAAAATCATGTTAAAAAATATTTTTGTTTTGCCAATACCACAAAAACCAGTAAGTTATAGAAAAAACCAAGACTAATATTTTGAAAGAGATATGATTTTGGAACTAATTGTTAGTAAGTGCATCAGTAAAAAGCTGTCAAGAGCAGGAAATTTTCTTCGAGCCTTAGCAGCAAAAGAACATGAACAATTGATTTAAAAACACCATCACATTTCCCGCATGAAGAATGCTAGCCAACCCACGTGTAACTCAGTGTTCATTGGTCAATAATTTGTCTAGCAACAAAAGCCAAAGAAAAAATAACACTTTAGGCGGAAGATGTAACTCCCAGATAAAATTTCATCGCCACTTGGTGTTCATATTAGCGCCTAGGTCAACACATAGACAGACTTTATAGTAAAATTACTATCACTAGTTGGTCTTCATATACACCTGTCGAACAAGCCACCAAAATACTATCCACAATAATATTAACAATTTTATAGACAATTACTTTAGGAAGGAAATGGATCAAGCATTTTGCATCCCAATTCCCACTATAGTAAAAATCAGCCACATACGACATAAGAATAGTTGGCAAAAGACACCATTTTGAATTAATTTTGATAAATACGTTAATAATAATAATAATTTTTTAAATAAAACCAACCAATTTTGAAGTAATTTTGATCAATTAAATATTTTTTTTAAAATACGATATTCATTAAGATGACAAAAATACGTACACAAAGGAGAATAGATAACATAAGTGGGTTTCAATAAATATTAAAGACATCATTTTGACTATTGGGCGTAAATGGAAACATCTAGGTTGAATATACTCCAATTATCTCCAAGTAATTAATTTGTTGAAGTGAATTTTGGTCAACACGTTATTGAGTCTTTTCCTTGAATTGGAATATCGAACCGAGTCCTTCAAATCGGAGCCCTAAATCTAATTAAATACTAGTAAATAATATACTTACCTTGTATGGAACCAAAATTTATTATTTAGTGCGTTGCAAGTTCAAATTTGGAATAAACCTACAAAAAAGCAATGTTATAAAAAACAAAGCAAATGCATCAAATCACTAATATGGACGGGTGACGTATGGGTGGGGTTCGCATGGAATAATAATCTTTGCAAATGCTGAAGAGAGACGGCTTTTCGAATTGATGCCTTGCTTCCTTGCTTTGCGGAAAGACAAGATCAACAGAAATAAAAAGAAAAGGATTGTGCCGTCCACACACGTTTCTCATGTGCTTTTCTTAATTTTTTATCGTGAGATTAAATAAAGGTAATTAAAGAACAAAAATTAAAAAATAATATGTGAGAATTAAAAAAATGTATGGATAGGACAACCCAAATAAAAATCAAAATATTCATGTTTGTACAACTTTGCAAGTGACAGTAACATTAATATTAATTCACGTGTTATAATTATGAATTGGTAATAATAATGATATTTTATGAACATGATATAGTGACGAACTAAATTTCGAACATCTTCTTACCTTGAAAAGAAAGATTGATGCTAAGAACATAAAAATTATAATGAGATGTCAAATGGGTACATTTCTTCAACTATCAGTTTCTTGATGAGAAAAGAAATTCGCACAACCAATAATATAATTACCAGGGCTGTCTATGAGATTTTAGGGGTCCTGTGCGAAATTTATAAAGGCAATCACTTTTTTTTTAATAAACGATATTATCTACATTAATGAGGTGGAGAAGTAGGCTAAGGTTCACAATGGGCAGCAATAATGTAGTTTAATTCGTCTTTAGCAAGAATTGAACCTAAGACCTCTGACTTATAAGTGAAGATGAATAGTACTAGAACGCAGTACTAAGCCGCAAAAGCAATCAATTAAATCAAAACAAAATTTAGCACGCAATGATTGTAAGTTTAAAAATATCATTAATAATAAGTAAAAAAAGCAACAAACATAATGTTCGCTAAATAATAAAAAACAGTTCAATCTTAAACAACCACATAAGAAGAAAAAAACTTCAAAAACTCTAACTTTAAAGTTTCGGTTGAAATTTAACATTATTATATAATAAAATTGAGAAGAAAAAAAATACCCTTTTAAGGTATTATTATTAACACTAAAAATATCTCATTATACTCCAAATTTTTATATTTTGAAAGGAAAAAAAATTACGCTTATAATGAGTACATGATGAGATTTTAAAATGATAACAAAAACAATTTTTAAATATAGAACATTATTACATAACAAAAGCAATTTTTGAATACCCCCTTTGATAATTATAACAGCTGTATAGCCACCACTAGACAAAATACACAAATCTCCTAAACTGCACAAACTTGCTAAGCAGAGCGTCGTAAAACACTAAAAAATATTAGGCCATCTCCAACCGAAGGGTCCAGAGGGCTAGAGGGCCGAAAATAGCCCTAAAACCGTCTCCAACCGAAGGCTAGGCCAGAGGGCTCGGGAATCTGGGAGGGCCCCACGAGATCGAAGAGGGCTGGAGGGCTGGAGGGCTGGAGGGCTGGAGGGCTGGCTGCTTTCGGCCAGCCAGCCAGCCCCGGGCTGGCTATTTTTTTTTTAATGTTTCTCATTTCTGTCGGTTATAACCGACAGAAATAATATAATATATATAATATATATTATTTCTGTCGGTTATAACCGACAGAAATAACAATTTGAATTTAAACTTCCAACGGCTAGCGCCACTAGCCGTTGTAAACCTTTTTTTTTTTTTATGAATTTAAACCTTTTTTTTTCTTTTTTTTTCTATAACTTCCTATAACTTCTATTTTACAAAATTTGTTTCAATTTTTTTAATTCTATTTTTTTCCTATAACTTATATTTTACAAAATTTGGTTCATATTTTTTTCATATAACTTCTATTTTACAAAATTTGTTTCATATTTTTTTTTAAATTCCATTTTTTTCCTATAACTTCTATTTCACAAAATTTGTTTCATATTTTTTTTAAATTCTATTTTTTTCCTATAACTTCCTAAACCATTATACAACATTAAATTAAATTAAGTAACATGAAACAACATTAAACAATATGAAACAACATTAAATAACATTAACCAACATAAAAATTATACAACACTAACCAACATGATTTTTAAATAAAATTAAGTTGTAGTTTTTAAACAATAAATTATGTTTGGCCCTATGACCCTTTGGCCCTCGGTTGGAGACGGTTTTCTGTGACAGGGCTAAAACGAGCCCTCTGGCCCTCTGGCCCTCGGTTGGAGACGGAGGCAAATATGGCCCTGTACTGTTCATTAAAATATTAATATCTTGGAGAATCTTGGAGGGCCAGAGGGCTAAAACGAGTCATCTGGCCAACCATCGGTTGGAGATGGCCTTACCAAACTAAAAAGGAAACCACCGGTCAACTCGTCTCCAAACACATGTAATGTTCAAAATTGACTGAAAAATAGAAATCAAAACTCCACCAATATTCCATGAAATGATTTTCTTAAGGACGTGAAAGTCAAAGTTCCAATATGATGTGCTATATCGTGCAGAATTAGATCCTCTCTTGATTTTTTCAGTGTGAATCTTAAAGAATCAATTAATACCAACCATTTATCAAAAATCGTGTAACTACAGTTTTTTCTTTTTTATATTTTTCACACAAAACGAATTTGCCTTACTGTTGAAAATATAAATAAAAATAATTGTTATCACATGATTTTTTATCAACCATTGATATTAATTGATCTCTGGAATCCCTAATAAGAAGATCCGGAGAGGATCAAATTCCATATCCACAGCTCTTTAGTAATTGGTGTTTTGTAGCATTATTTATTTGTCTCCTTATCTGTCTGAATTGGAAGTTTCCCCTTGAACTCTTATGAAAATACAAATTATTAACATGGACACCTCTCAAAGCTCACAGTTTCTCTCCGCTGTGACTTGTGGAAGATCTCATAGCAATTTTGCGGTCTACCCAAAACACAATTACGTAACATTATTATGTCACTCAAATTATAACACATAGAACATATTTATGAGAAATGATAAGAAGACTCTCAAAGTGCAACATTGACTCTCTACCATCTTACAGTCTAACTTTAATTCTCGTGCCAACACTAAAAAATATTGTGTAAAAAACATGAGGTGATAGAGAGATCATTGAGAGTTCCACTTCTGATAGAGTCTCCTTAGCATATTTTTTATTTTATTTACATAAATAAGACATCAACTTTGTCGTTCACTCTTATTAAAAACACATAAAATAATGCATCGTGACGTGTGTTTCCAATACACATGATAATTTCTCGGAAGAACTTGAGCCTTGTTAGGAAGAAAATTCAGAAAGTGCTTTTGGGAAAAGAGGGTATTGGGCTGCTGAGTAGAAATTTAATTGCAATTTTCAAGATGATTGGGGGACCAAAAGCATTGTCTCATGAGTCCCACTAGATTCTGTCATACAAGCTTTTGATGTGTAGCCTTTTTCTCCATCTAATCTTCAGCTTTTGATAATAAAGCTCCAAAAGTTGATGGGGTTAATTAAGTTTTTTTTCTTTTTTGGTTAATCATCTTGGATTCTTAATGCTTTATTACTTGATTAAGGCATGCACTTTAAAAAGGGTAACAGCTCAAGCTCAATCATGTTAATGTTTCTCTTGCTAAACCATGTTTAATTTGGAGCATCGCTCAAGTTTAATATCTTCTCTGTGTTATCAAATTACTAAGGAACTACCAAAACTAGGTTGACAAACACTTGTGCTTCAATCTCTAGGTTGACAAACACTAGTGCTGTATGAATAACTTTCCGAAATAATGTAAACATGCATACTACTTCATAGATGGGTTTTCATTTTAACAGGAAGTATGATGTCCCGTCACGCACCATACAACTAGTTGTCTGATTGTTTCACATCCCTCAAACATAATCTTGTTTAAGTAGGAAGTTTTTTTTTTTTCCCGTAAAGGAAGCATGTTAGTTGAAGCTATAAAAAATGAACAGTAACAGATGCTTGAAAATACCTTGTAGTCCGGCCCAATATCAAACTTGGAGAGCCAATAACATAATTTTTCCTTCATTCATTATTCACCAAAAATTTTGAAGTCTAGAAACTAATTTTCAATGGTTAGATTTTAGAATTTTGGGTTTTCCGACATTAATCTTGTAGCCTTGTTGAGAAGCCAGACATCAACTTTCAATTGCCATCAACGAGGGAGGAGAAGACAATGCATAACACATTATGGCACTCAAGTCAGTGTTTGTTCATTATGCTTGTAAAGAAAAAAATGCAGAATAATATCATGTCCTTCTTTTTTGACCCATTTGTTGGTGGGATTCTAGTTCTTTTCTGACCCTGTGTGTGCATTGGCATCTACCGCTTTGTGGCAATTTTGTACCGGAATGCTTGTGCTAGTATGGAGGTACTTGTGTTTGTGGTAGTCCTTAGGAGTTTTATTGTTATACTTATTTGTGCAAATTATCACTAGATCAATATTTGGTCTCTAAAGAATATACTCATACAAAAACCTTTGTAACTACATTATCGTGTGTTTATAATTGTGTTCTTATTTGTTAGTAAAAATTACTATTACTTGTCATCGTTAAAAAAAATTGGGCTCCAAATCCCATTATCTCGTCTTTCTCCTATGTTCCATGGGAGTGTATGTTCGTTGATTATAGATACACTCTCCGAAGTGCATCTAAATTCTCATTCTCATTCTCATAACTTTTTTTTAAAATTAAACTAAAATATCTCTCGAATTAAAATAAAATAAAATAAAAGATAGAGAGGAGAGACCTTCATTTGTAGGCGGTTCTTTTGACTTCCACCGGGTCCTTCGGGCAAGAGCTTTAGGTCCTTGGGCTTAGAACTTTTTCTTGTCATGAAATGGGCCTTAGCCTGTTAACAGCTTTACCCAATTTACGAATCAGTCCACTTACCAAAAACAGAATGCTTACAAAAATGAACCCATTTTTAGACAAAATAAAGTTATAGCCCCCCACGTAATAATTTCATATCATATGAACCCCTTGAGTAATAAATCAACTTTAGACAGGTTGTTCATTATGTGTGTCCTGTCCGACCACTTCAACTTAATAATAATTAAGGAAAACTAATGAAAATGACTTGAAAATTTTAAGTTTTAACAATAAAACAAATTAAAGGGTAAAGTGAATAATACTATGATTGAATTTTTAGTGTAAAAATGCGATTTTTCGTTAAACTAAATAGTACCGGGAGCTTTTCGTTAAAGTTCCTTAATAATTATCACATGCAAATTATATGATATTTTTTTATAAACGTGAAAGTAAAAAGGATGAAAAATTAATTAAAATTATATGCGACAAGGAACTATTGCATGACATCATAGTGAGGAGGGGTCGTGACTTCATTGCCCATCGCATATTATCATGGACGGAGAATTATTTTGTTCATGAAAAAATTCATTTAACTCCCCATGCATGCAAATTGGGGTTGACACTTCAAAACAAAGGAGCTTTTCAATAGAATACCGATGTTGTTTTTGTTAGGGTCTCAAGGTGTAATATGCTTATTGTACAAGAACGATGACTTGATCATATAACGTGTCGGTATACTTAGTTGCATACTCGTGAAATGAACAAAGAATATTCAGGATTATGGGTCTATATTCAAGAATGAGAGGTCGATCATATTTTTGAACTTATACATTTTAACATATTGTTGTGTTAATTAAGGGCTAGTGTTTGCATTGTAGACTTGTGAAAGGAACAAAACATATTCAAATAATCACACTGAAGAGTTTGAACATATTTTTTGAACGTCTACATATAATATATTGTCATATTACGAATAAACGTCCAACTGCAAACAAATGTTCAGCTGATTGTTTAAACATTCTTTGCTCATTTCACGACTCCTCACTTTCAACATTTGTGTGAGACAAAGGGCGTCGGATTAGAAAATATGGAGAATTAAATAGGAAATCCAAAAGGATTGGGGAAAAGGAAAATGAAAAGAATAGAAATCTTGAGAATATGGAAAGAAACTCCAAGTAAACATCCCTCTCAACATTTGGCACTTAATTTTGATGTAACCCACTAACAGACAAAAAACAACCTCAAAATCTTAGGCGTGACAAACCTAAGTGGGGGGTGCATTACATCGTGCTACCTCATACGCGATGCTTCCACGTCGTCTCTACTGCCTATCCCCACAACTCCCACATTCGATCATTACCTTCTTTCTCCTCGTACCTCCACCGTACGATCGCTCTAAAATTTTCCACTAAATTTCTAATTAAATATAGAAGAAAACCCCACTTAATTACGATTTAATCCTACTTACTATTTTTCTTACTCCGACGATCGACGAACGTTTGGTACACGACATTACCGGAGGCGGGAAACTCGTCCACGGAGCAACTCCGGCACTTCAGTCCAAGCGGCTCCAATGCCCCCGCGACACGCGTCCACACCTCGTGGCTCGCACACGTGGTCGATACCGACATCGTCGCCGGCCTGAAGATTTGGACGACCTTCTTCAGCACCCGAACAACGTCGTCTCGGTCGTCGTAGACCGACCCCACGCACTCGAAGCTCGCGTAGCTGTAGCCGTCTTCGGGGGTAACGTGGATGGTGGAGTGGCGGTTCCCGTAGATACCGTTCATGGAGTACCCGCAGGGGTCGAATGCGAAATCGCAGATCAGAGCACGAGGGTTAATTCCGGATATTCCAGTGAGTGCAGTCATTTCTTTGCCGGCGGAGTCACCGTCGTATTTGTTGCCGGGACGGAGGAAGAAGTTGCGGGCGAGGTCGCGGTCGAGCTCGGTCATGCAGATTTCGAGTGTGAACAGTCCGCCGTCGCTGTCGTCTTCTCCAAAAGGACATGTCGTGTTTTCTCTGGATGCGGAGAACACGTTCCATGCATGTGAGGGGGTTTTGGAGGGCATGACGTTTGCCTTGCGGTAGCAGAGAGTGTTGGGAAGAGATTCCTCCAAATAAACGACCTCGTCTTGGAAGTTGGTGTAGGGAAAAGGCTGGGCATTGGGGAAGATAAAGTTGCCGCGGGTGTAGCGGCAGAAGACGAGGGTGAGGCCGAGATCTAGCGACGCGTGGCGGAGAAGTGGAGGGATAGATTTGAGGAGCTGGGTGGTCCCACAGGTCTTGATGATGATCTTGGTGGGGTAGACGAAGAGGCTGGACTCGGATAACACGTAGGCGTCGAAGTAGTGATTGGCTACGGCCGAGACCACAGTGCATTGGACGGCATGTAGGACATGTTGCAAGGACTCGAAGTCAAGGAGGCGAAGACCAAGACCGAATGACGACCCTACATTTTTACGGTCGTCCCCAGAGAAGTGCAGCTCCAAACGCTTCTCGAACCCTTCAAAACCAGAAACCGCCATTTGGGTTGTTTAGGTTTAGGTCACACGCAAATTGTAGGGTAAACCCTAGGAAGATAACAAACAAGTGCCCTGAAAGAGAAGAGCACAAATCAACAAGTTCCAAATGAAAGAATGGGTAGGAAGAGATGGAGAGAAAGAAATGAGATATGTGAGAGAGAGAGAGAGAGAGAGAGAGAGAGAGAGAGAGGAGAGAGGTTGTGAGGAGGAATGTGGAGATGAGAGTGAGATGGTGGGGTGTGTGGAATTTATAGGTAGGTGGGAGAGAGAGAGAGAGAAGAGGAGGAGGAGGAGGAGGGGCATGCTGGTGTGGCAACCAAGAATCATGATTGCAGACATATATAATGAAGTGAATAAGGATGACGATATGTATATTGAAATTTGCTTACGATTTTATTTTTTTTGTGAGCAAAATCTTTTCCTTTCAGAAGAGCGGAGAGAGACAGAGAGACTGATGTGCAAGCAGTGGAATTTATGTCCACGCGTATAATTTGTACCAGAACCCTGCACTTGTCTCCACTTACTTCCAGTCGGCAGACAGTCACTGTTCTCTCAAAACAAATGCATATTGCCAATTAGTGATTTGTTACCACTTAATTAATATCAATTTGATTAAGATGAAAAGCTTATTCGATCTATTTAATATGTTCAAATGTAAATGTTGAAATGACACAAATAATGTTATGTCTACTCAGTTTTAACGACATATAATAGTTAAAGAATTCAATCATGCAACAACTTGATAAACATACATTAAAAGAAACAATTTTGAGTTTTCTAAAGTTAAGTTCACAGTTTTTTATTTGAACTCATAGTACGTATTGTATTTCGAAGAAAACGTCGAGATGGTCAAAATTTATTGTTTGCTATTAGGGCATTTTAAGGGTTTCGAGGTCATTTGCATGAGTTTGGTAGAAATATTAATAAACTTTTAGAGGTTGCACTTGAACTTAATTTGAGAGTTTTCTCGTTTCTTGTGGATTCCGGATTGTGTTATAAGGTGTAACACTGGTTAACAAATATTATTACGATTGTTGCTTGCTTTAATTAACAAGTTTAATTTGCATGGTATAAGTTGTGCTAAATTGCATATATAATTTCATTTCATGTTTCTCTTGTTGTCTAAAAAATAAGCAGGGGAGGTCCTTGACTGATTGATGTTGGACCAAGAAACAAACATCATCAATAGGCCTAGTAACTAATTTTTTTTTTTTAAAAAAAAGGGTAAAGTTAACCCTAGCTGAGAAGAAAACCTAAGAAAAAACCTATCGCCGTCGAAGCCTTTGGTCTTGGGATCGGCGGTATTTCTTCTTAATTGATCCCTTCTCTTTCTTTTCTTGTTTTCAGTAGAGTCGGTATCTCGCTTGTTGATAAGAACCTTTGTAGTTGTGGTCATTCTTTTTCATGAGGATGAGAGCCTTTGTAGCAGTTATGACTTACTACTCAACTCCGAATCTTAGAGTGAAAATTACATTGTGTGTCTTGACGGTATTAGGTCTGGCTCGCAGAGTTTAGGCTTTGTGAGCATATCATTCTTGTTGGTTAGGTGTGGTTCTTCCGTCCTTGAGGAATTGTACCTCTAAAGAGTTTATTTTGTGTTGTGTCATTTTTTTGTTTTGTTTTGGTTGTGGTTTCGTTATTTGTTCACCAGGCAAGGACTACGAGGACATCTTTGTGATGTCTCATAACATGGCTTTTTTGCCGAATGAGCATAGTCTTTTGCGAGTTTGTTAGAAAAGTAATGCAAGATTTTGTTCTCATGAGCGTATTTTTCCGTTTGGTTCGATGTGGTTATGTGGGGTAGGTTTTCTATTATCTTTTTGTTGCGTTTGTAATCATAAAATTGTATTCCTGATCAATGATGTTTCTCATTCTATTTCATTAATGAAATATTTATTACTTTAAAAAACAATAACTATTTTACGATTGTAAGAATTGGACACATGGATTGGTCCATATATGTCTGCTCAAACACAAGTAGGTTGTAAGGGAATTGTTGTTTGAACAAGAACCTTATCATCACAAGTACATAAGGAAGATAGTTATATATGTTTTTCTGCCAAATTTTGGGAAACTTCGGTTAATTTTGAATGTCAATAATTGAAAATAAGACGGGTCAAAACTCAGCATCACAATTACAAGGAATTATATCTAAGTCATAGCTTGAATATTCGGGGACACAATTATAGACTAGGAATATATGTATGTTCTTGTTCCTATCCATGCATGAATTATTAGCATTGTTGCTAAATTCAATATGTTTTTTTATAGTCATACTAATTTTTCCAAGTAATACATTAAAGAAAATTAGAAAAAGTGGTAAAGAAAAGAGATAAAAAAAATGTAAAGATTTGAGTTTAGTCAAGTTAATTAGAACAGTGGGCTTCATCTTCTGAACTCAAATTCGAATCCTCATTCTCGTAATTTAATGGTTTTATTACTACTTATGCTATTTTTTTATATAATAAAATAAAAAGTTTACAAAAATTAAAAAGAAACTGCGATATGAGCACTCAAAACTTTGAAAATGCGCCGTGGGACAATGGAAAGGTGAAAACTACACTAAAAATATGAAAACAAGTGGTTGATAGGGACAATGCTGCCATATATATTCCTGAGCATTGATCGAGCAGGTGCGCGCTGATAACAACAAAGGTAAGACGTGCCCAGAATATCATGAATATATTAGCTTATAAGTTAAAAAAATAATATACAATTTCGTTTGCAAAAACCAAAAATAAAAGGAATCAGGCGTGACTGATAAAAATAATGAGAATATCCTTGAATTAGGGGAGATGCGTACGTGAAATCAAAGCCAATATTCTCCCATCATTTTTATTCTCCCTGCAAATACATGTAGCCAGCTAGATGGCATTGTCATGTTAATTTGTTTCCCCTTCAAAAAATGTAAGACTAACTTGTTTTGAGTTATTTCAAGATCGTGATAATCACAGTTCAGAGAATCAAGATATAAGCTAAAATCGAAATACGAGATCTTAACACGTATGTCTAGCAGTATACTGGAAACGTACTATCAACATGATACTTTTCGAGGAGAGTCGAGGTTGATATTTAAGCATTCACCCAAAACGAAAAGGAAAATTAGGAAAAAGATTGCCATACTTATAATTATGTCAACTTTGATCAGCCAAACCTTTTCTTTATACAAATAACTTAAACCTCTAGCTATTACAAACTGCATGCTGCCTAACATTTCGTATAATTTTGTTGGTCCATATATTTTTCATTTGCCAAAACTACCGACATGATTTTCGTGTTAATTCTGGTCAGACATAAACTATTGAGGTACAGTAACTTTGAAGGAAAAGGGAGTAATTAGTGCTTGGTGGGCTTTCCAATGAAGTTTTGCTACTCACCTAATTACATTTCTGGTTCTCCATGGCTTTTATTTCAAGACTATTGCTGAAGATTACATCTACAATTCAGAATGATCAGCTAGCTAGGAAGAAGCTTTCTCTTGTCAAAAGTTTTTTTTTGCATGTTAGGTTATAGATGCACAACTAAAACCAAGTTATGGTGTCGGATTTTCAATCTAAACTGCACATTCAAATGAAATTTTGCATGATCAATTATTAAAACACCATAACTAACTTCTGTTAAATTTGAACTCATAACATCGTTTGTCACTGTATACCGTATACCGTTAGGGAGGAAGATAAAAATCAATAGAAAAGCAAGCAACCAATTTGTATTTTTATGATGCATGTCGGTATGCACTAAGGTGTATGGTCTAGAGGGGTAAATTTTGAATGAAGAGAATTAGGAAGGGTTGAGAAAGCAATGATGAAAATATGTGAGTTTAGTAAAAAAAAATTGCTGTTTTAAGAAGAGGAATGATGCAGAATGTATGGCGTCATGAATAAATCTTATGGATATGTGGCTGGCAGCCCCCCATCATGACCACAAACCCACCTCTTTGTGCTGCACGCGCATCACCAAACTCAACACACTACCTCAAAGCCCACACCACACCACTCTCTTTCTTCTGCACGCAATCTTCTTCTTCTTCTTCTCTCTCTCTCTCTCTCTCTCTCTCTCTCTCTCTCTCTCTCTCTCTCTCTCTCTCTCTCTCAACAAGTCTTCCTTTTAACTTCAACTTGGGAGGATTAACTCATATCCTTTTTGAAAGAAAATTGTTATTCACACTTTAAAAATTTAATAGTGCATTTCAAACTTTATGTATTTAGAAAGAAATATACTTTTATAAAGAATGCATGATTAAATTTTTAAAGTGCTAATAATAGTTTCATTTTGATAATTTGAAGGGACAAAGAAAGGCATTTTGAAAGCCTTTACCCACAATCCTTACTTGGTCCCCCTAACCCACCATTTTTAAAATCTTGTATAACCTAATCCCACATTCCAACTTTTTTTTTCTTATTTATCAATATTCTAAATGCATACAATGTTCCTTTCGCAATAACGAGTCACAAAATTGGCACATGAGAAAGTTGTGCTTATATTGTCTCTGAACTTAGAATTAAGCTCTCTAGGTTAAACTTTGTATTATAGGTTTGGACTTATAATTAAGAAAATTAAAACATACAGGTATCGTGCCATATGAGCACATAAAACATAAGGAGAAGATACAAATACAATCATAACAAATACACGTTAGCTTATACAAAAGTTTCTTTCTCTTCGTTCTCAGCCCAAATAAATGAAATCATGGATTTACAACATCTCCAACACTATATAATTGGTCCCACTCAGCGGCCTCATGCACCCCTAGACAGCCACCATGAACGACCCTACAAAGCGACACATCATCTAGCATGTGTCCCAACTCCTTGGCACAATTGGTCCCACCCCTCCCCTCGGGCCTCCATGTATTTCAGTTTGAAGACACGTTAACCCTACGAGCCCCTCCATGGTCTCACCATTTGCAATTGTTGGGATGAAACTAATCATTGAGAATGAACGAGAGGGTGGGCTTAATTATCTAGCCGCCATGCCATGACTGATGAGTCATATGCCATACTTTCACGCGTACAAAACATATTTACACACATGTATTAATTGGAATTCCAATGTTCGGTTTGTATGAACGATAACTAGTCTCTCGGCGGGCACTAGTGCGGATAGAATTTTCATACCACATATGTACATAGTACTTCCTATGCCGCGCATACTTTTTTTTTTTTTTTTGGATGCCACGAATGAACCTTGTTTAAGTGTTACAGCTAGTATTGGGCGAGATTTGAAGTGATAAGAGTATGAGATGAGGCGAATAACTTTACAATAGTGGATGAAATAAATCTCTTTGTTTTTTTACCTCTTCTTAATTACTATTTTTCTTCATATTATCAATGGTGTTTTCTTAGCATATAAGAACTGATGAATGGAATTTTAAGGAACTTCTGGAAATTTACATAAGGACTTGGTTTGCTATATATATGTGGTATACGTAAAAGGGTGTTGGTGTTTATATATGGTGTGTATTTTCTTGAAGCAGCATATATCTGGAGAAGAGCAGTCGTGAGTGCTACTGTTCCATGCGCGCAGAATTTGCCTTTAATGTATATCATTTATTGTATGGAGGTGCCCACCACTCTCACTTGGAGTGCCATCTGATGATATGTCAATGTTTTTAGTGCACAGCTGAGCAGCAGAAACTAAGAATTGAAATCTTGGAAAACGTTGCTTCTCAGTTTCATCATGATCAAGTTCATGGCCGGGTTTTCACTCTCAAAGCTTTTTAGTTCCTTTTGGTTTATGGAGATCAAGCTCATGTACTAAAAAGGATTGGATCGGTTTGATGTCCTATTCTCATTCTTTGACTTTCATTCTTAATTATGAATTTTAAACGTTTGTTAGTGCCAACAATACATGGATGTATTATGCACGAGTTATTTGTTTTCTCAAACAATATTTGGCAACGTACTACTGGTTTGGAAACTTCACAAATAAACTAATAAAAAAAATTCGCATATATTACCACATTGTCAATCAGATCTCTTGAAAGTGTAAAGCATATAGACTTGATATATTATGATTCTCATGCATGAATAAGTTTACCAGTGTAAATAGTTAGTATAGTAATATAACATTGTGTTGAATAGCGAGTTTGGCCTTGATTTTTAGATAATAATTTCATTAGGAATAGTCAAGAGCGTACATAATAAGATGGGGCATGTCAAATGTGGTCTTTACAACACATCACACACAACTCCACAATCACAAACTCATCAAAATACAATACAAATCCTTAGTCACAGAGGACCTTTAGTCCTAAACCTTCAACCCTAGTCACGAGGACTAAACCTTGCAAACCGAAGGCCTAAAGGCACCGTGAGGAAAGGATGACAGCACCCTATGATGATCTTGTAGTTGTCTGGAAAGAAACCGTGCTATGAGTCACATCTAACAAACGTTGATTTTCCTTGCCATTAGTTCTTTGCTAAGTGCACAAAATGCAACCCTAACCACAAATACTAAGTAGAGTGTGGTGATACTACTACGTACACCATGATTAAAAACAGTGGATATATTAGATTGTATTCTATTATCTCTAGAGAGGAATTATACTGACACACGTAATGAGAATATTGATCTTCAAAAGGTTGGAGATGATTTTAAGCATATGATAGATAATTAATCACTAATACAAGGTTACTTCTTCACATGTTAATTAACCTAATAGAATGTTAACTTTCAATTATTCATCCCTATGAAGACCAAAATTTTAAATTAAATTTGCAAACCAAATGATGTGTCATCAATAGAAAATAAGCACGTTAATCAACATTTGCATAATAAGAGTAATGCTAGGAGACCAAATTTTTTATACCAATTTGCAAACTAAATGATGTGGTTAGAGATGATTGAATTATTAATTAAGTGTCGATTAACATGCTTGTTGTTTATTGGTGACATATCATTTGATTTAAAAAATTTAGTCTCCCTAGCATTACTCACATAATAATCCAAGAGTAATGCTAGGGATACTAAATTTTGAAAACTAAAGGACATAGAAGTTAATGATTGTTTTATTACTTAAGTTTTGATAAACGTGCTCATTTTTATTGGTGACACATTATTTTGTTTGCAAATTTTATCTCCAAATTTTGTCCTCCTAGCATTACCCACAATTGAATTATCAACAATTACATTATATAGTTTACAAATTTTGGTTTAAAAATTTGGTCTCCCTAGCATTAATCTTCACCCATTGTGCATTGAGAATGGTGCAAAATTATAAAAACCTAGGATAATGCTAGGTACATCAAATTTGCAAGCCAAATAATGTGTCACCAATATATAAGACATAAGTACATTAATCAACACTTAAATAATAATCTAATCATTAATAACCACATCATTTGGTTACAAATTTAGTTTAAAATTTTCGTCTCCCTAGCATTACCCATAAACCTAAACCAAATTTGTAAATAACAAATCAACCACATGTTAGAAGAACTTTGACGATTACAGCCTCAAAAGGCCAATCAAATTCTCAAGTGGTGGTGGCCATGCCTAACTATATTTTTCTTTTTATATCAGTAAAGAGTTTACTTGTTATCTTCATTTTATTTAAGCCTGTCTAGCCACTTAGGCAATCACAAGGGTTATCCTAAGTTTGAGTCTTTATACTCGTGATTCGTAATACAAGCCACAGAGAAGAAGAAAAACACCTAGTTCTTTTTTCTTTGGGTGTTTAATTTATTTTTAAATTTTTTTCTCACTTGCTGTTATTTTTAACTTTTAATTCTCATCATGAATAAATAAGAGTATAAATGAAAAAAAAAAATCCTAAGTAGCTTGATGATCAGATTTTACAAAAACCCCGAAATTAACAGAAAGGATAATGTTAGGGAGATCAAATTTGTAAATCAAATTTTGTAAACCAAATGATGTGATTGTTGATGATTAATTACTAATTAGGTATCGATTAATGTGCTTCTTTGTTATTGTGACACATTATTTGATTTGTAAATTTAGTTTAAAAAATTTAGCCTCCTAACATTATCCTTAGCAGAAAAATCTAACGAACCCTAATCTAGTGAATGAGTGATGGTTCCCACCAAAGAATGACATGATACATCCTACTAGGTGATAAAGATCGATGAGTTCTGAAGCAAACAAAGCATGTTAGGAAGTTTTAAGTGGCCATAATCTTCCAAGTCACACACTGCCCCACATATTCACAAAAGCAAAGGGAATATTTTTCTCACCATTCTCTGGTAATACTTATCACCCTATTTATTATGTTGAATGAGTTTAATTTTCGAGATCTGTGTAGTAGATAGACATAAATTAAAATTTAAACTCATCAAATGATAACAAATAAGATGTTAAGTATTACCACCGTTTAAAAGTGGTGAGCAAAAATGCATTCCAAAAACAAACAAACAAAGCCTCACCCAAGTGACCAAATAATAATAATCTTTCCCCTTTCAAACAGTCTCCAAGTCCTCGAGCCCTTCCAGAACAAAATGCAAAATCTATCTCGAAGCTTGGGAGATGGGGTTAGAGAGGGAGGGAGGGAAGCTTGGTAGATGGGGTCAGAACAAAATGCAAAATCTACCTCGAAGCTTGGGAGATGGGGCTAGAGAGGGAGGGAGGGAAGCTTGGGAGATGGGGTTAGAGAGGGAGGAAGGGAGGGAGGGCAATATCCTAATCCTCCATACACGCCACATCATTCCTCTCGCGATTTTTTCATTCAGAAATCCTCTTTCTCTCACTGTCGGAATCTCTCTCAATTGCTCCACGCAAGCATCAATTCATTCTGATATGTGACTTTGTATTGTAAGCCTTTCACTTGTTTTTTCTTTCTGCCGGCTCACCAGTCACCATTGCCTCTGATGTCTTATTCACTTACTTTCCTTCCTTAGCCAAAGGCCTCACTCAAGTACATAACAGCAGAGCAGTTCTTATCCATTTTAAATAGAAGATAAATTATGGATGATCTCTTTCTCATCCATTAATTCTAAGCTTACGCAAAATTCGCACGTTTAAATTGATTAATATACTATTACTCAATTTGATACTAATATATTTGGTCAATGTATACACGAGTTGTCTGATTTTAACTTGATATATGAATTTTTTGAGTAATGCTACTTAGGGATGCAAAACTAAACACATTTCCTGACACACTTTCTAATATAGGTGGAGCCTACATACAATGATAGGATTCACCTATATTAGAGAAGGGTAATCATACAAAATGGTCATTGAGATTTGCATGATCAATATAAATGGTTCTTGAGATTTAAAATCAATAGAAGTGGTCCTTGAGATTGTTCATCATCCATGATTTTGATTATTCCGTTAAAAACTCCGTTAAATGTCCCGGAGCTCTTGGCCGGAAGTTTGGGCAATTTTCAAAGCTTCGTAACTCAATTGTTTCTTAACCAAATTCGACCCATAATATATCAAGATGAAGATAGGAAAGTGTAGAACAAGATTATACGTATTTTGGAAGCCCAATGATTGCTGGATATGGCCGGAAAATAGACTGAAAGGTGACTGGTCCGGGGGGAAACTGGAAAACTCGCAGGAAACTGGGTAAACTTTAAACGTTCATAACTTCTTCAATACTCAACGAAATCGAGTGATTCAAAAATAAAAATCCTACTTCGACGAAAAGAAGAGACTAGTATCTTTCTTTACTGCTAACTAGCCGTGTTTTGGCTGAAAAACAGCTCAAAAGTGGATGTCTTGGTCTCAAGTTAGCCACTTTCGAGCAGTTTTTCGACCAAAACACGGCGAGTTAGCCATTGAAAAATGTATCATTCTTTTCATCTCATCAAGAAGCATAATTTTTGTTTTTGAATCACTTGATTTCGTTGAGTATTGAATAAGTTATGAACGTTTAAAATTTACCCAGTTTCCGGCGAGTTTTCCAGTTTCCCTCGGACCAGTAAACTTTGAGGCTATTTTTTGACCATCTCCGGCAACCATTGGGCTATAATCTTATTTTACACTTTCCTATCTTCATTTTGATATATTATGGGTCGAATTTGGTTAAGAAACGATTGAGTTACGAAGCTTTGAAAATTGCCCAAACTTTCGGCCAAGAGCTCCGGGACACTTAACAGAGTTTTTAGTGGAAGGACCAAAATCATGGATGATGGATAATTTCAGCGACCATTTCTATTGATTTGAAATCTCATGGACCATTTATATTGATCATGCAAATCTCACAGACTATTTTGAATAAAAAGCCGATTAGAGAATGTGATTCTTGTGTATCTAAATAGAATTATTGAAAATTTAATAGGTTGAAATCAATTCAAATTACAAATTTAGGAGTAGGTTTTGGACTGGTTTTCCATGACCATTTTGTTGCGAGCTGTTTCCCATCGCAAAATGAGTTTATGCTTAAGTAGTTTGAATAATCTTCGGTCTCTTATTGCCAATTGATTTTTAGTTAGATGTTCAGTTCTAATATGATCAGAGAGTTGCTAATTACTTTTAGGTTAGAAGCTTACATTCTAATATATTTTAGTTTACTGACATTTGGTAAATTTAAGTTGGGTTCTCACATTTTAATTTACTCATACTTTATTATCTACAGTATTATAGTTAGTTGTAAATTCATTTTAGTTTACTGAATTTTAGTCTCTACGATATTGTAGGAAGATCAAAATTCAATTCCCATTAATAAAAAATATGTGTTGACGGTCAATTTTTTTTTTTTTTTTTTATGCTCATCTCACATCTATATATATTATTCTAAACTCAATAACATCATATATATTCCAAGGTGAGCTATGGTTAGAGTGTAGCATGCTTCACCACCATTATCTTAAAACGCATCTATGTAGTTAAGAAGATAATCCACTAATTTTAGGCAATACTTATATTTCAACTCCATACAATTCCTAAAACATGAATTCCCGAGGTGTTGGCCGCAAGAAATTTAGGTCTGATCCAGATTGGTCGTAATCGTAGCTACTGAGTCAGTGAAATCCAGTTCAGTAAATGGCAGTGGTACGTAGTGCACCATTAAGAGAAGAGAAAAGTTGGGGGGGGGGGGGGGGGGGAGGGGTGAGTTTCAAGAGAGATTCAAGTCATTGAGTGACTCCTTTTCCCATGCCTCTTTCTTGAATGAAGCCATTGATAGTGTGTGAGTGAGTCTGTCTGAGTGAGTGAGTGAGGGACAGTCAGGCACTTACAGACATGGATTTGTAAGCATGGAGGCCATCGTGTTCCCTCTGCTCCAAATTCTCTGTCCTCTCCAAAAGTTATATAATTATCAATAAGTTCTCTTTTGTTGTTGGTTAAACCGGAAAAGGATCCTCTCCGAATCCCTTCCTTCTAATCCACCAAATTAGGTAATCTATATAATTGAAATTTGATCAAACGGCTACAAATAGAGGCACACTTTAAAAATTATAATAACTTTAGTCATTTGATTAAATTTCAATAGCACGGATTACCTGATTTTGTGGATTAGGAGAGGATCCCTTTCCGTTTAAACCGACCTACTTTCTACGTTTCTGACTCGAACCCCCTTTTAGAGTTTGGATTTTGCAACTTTTGATTAATTTTGTACTTTTACCAATGAGTAAGAATGGAAAGTGTTCTTTGGCTTTTGGAACTCTTAATCCTGGCTTTAATAAGTGTTTAGAGGCAGTAAACAATATCCTAACTGGACTAATCAGTCTATCACCTATGATTAATTACCTTTAGCATATATTTATAAAGATATCGTGGTGGTGTGAAGCATCTAATGCGAAACTTGGTTAGTTTAATTTCTTGTTTGCCTGTACTATTGTATCCAAACCCAAAACCTTATATAGTTGTTTGGATCAAAACTTGAACTTTGAGCTCAAGGAAGGAGCTGGCCCGAAAGGAGGCCCAAAGGGAAAGATAGCCAGAGCCCAGTCAAAGCCCAGAAGGTAGAAAAAGCCCTTTTCTGACTTGGTACAGCTCATGAAGACCATTTGCTTACCTACCCAAAGGCCAAGTGGTGCAGACTGATCAACTACACAGCCTATAAAACACTTTATGGTGGCATTACATGTAAAATAGCTGATGAGTCATCACCCTCAAACTACATTCGGGCAAGGCTGCTGCTACAGGAGGCCAAGCCGAGTTGTCTATATAAGAAGAAAGAAAAACTAGGAATAGGGACACTCAATCAAACAAACAAATGCAAGCACAAACTCTACTCAAAGCCAGATTTGCCTTCAAAACAAAGCTGTAGTTAGCCTTCATCCCTCTCGGGACAAACCTTCATCCCTCGCGGGATAACCCTCCCTTCAAACCTTTGTAATAGCTCTGCTACCTTGTTCAACCTTGTTGTAGTATCGATTCATCTTTTGTAAACTCTCTCTCTCTATCCCTCTAAGCTTTCAGACCCTTGACAAAACTACAAAGATAGGAACCTACAAGACGAGCAGCCTTACTTGATAAGGTTTAACCTTGCCCGACCTTCTTTGTTTTGTTTTTGTCTTTTCAATATGTTGTATACTTCCAGTTATATGCAAGTTATTTCCAGCAATATGACTATTAAAAGACTTTCTCAGTACTTGAATCCAATTTGAATATATCGTCAGTGTTCAAACCAGATCCAAGTCCTAAGCCCTCGGGCATGTAAATCTGATCAGTTAAAAGTCCTTGGCCTCATGCCATAAAAAGAACCTTATGTGGACTTAACCCATCCACGACAGTCTTTGATAAACGAGAAGTCCGAAGTTACTTGGGGCGCAAGTAATCGACCTACCCTCTAGTTTTCTTTCTATTATATTATGATTACCATAGAACGCTTGAGCATGGAATGGATTCTGATGGAAAGCCTCAAGGCCTACACCTAAGGCCCCACAAAGGCATCCATTCGGATTCATTCCGTTCTGCGATCTAAAGAGTCTAAGTATAAGAATGAACTCTGATGGGAAGTCTCAAGGCCTATACCTAAGGCCCCACGAAGGCATCTATTTGGGTTCATTCTACTTCTTGGACTCGGGTAATCAGAAGTATAATAGTTAGAAAACTCCTGCAATCACGAGAACAAATATGATGTGTTCGAGCACTGGTTTAGTTATTGATGGGAAGCCTCAAGGCCTACACCTAAGGCCCCACAAAGGCACCTGTTATAACTAACACGGTTTCTTGGATATATACATATATACAACTAAAACGCGACATCCATTTTACATCTGCCATGCTAAAGATGGCAGTGGCACGCCTGAGCACCTAAAAGTTAACCTTGATTGTGAGCCTTAAGGCATACACCTAAGGCCCCACAAAGGCACATCTCAAAGTTAACTCTGTCCTTCTCTTTCAGCCTTGCCCGACGAGCCTTGTCCGAAGAGTCTTGCCCGACACGACTTGCCCGACGAGACTTGCCTGACAACGCCCGACAGTGAAGCAGAAGCCCGACAGCAGCCCTCAACCGGCGCCAACCTCTAGGGGAGCTGTGTGCTCGTCGGCCAGGAAACATCCCCGACGGAAATTCCTGACGCGAACATAGTTTTGGCACGCCCAGTGAGACATTAAACTTCTTGATCTTGCATGTCCAAAAAGAAAAGCCATCAACTTGGCAAAAAGAATCCGAAGGAAAGTCTTCTACAAATGGCAGATCAATCAGAAAACCTTTCCTCCCCATCAGGACAAGTGGTCCTAGAAAGCCCAACCACATCTGAGAGATCGAAAGGAAAGGGAACTAGTGAAGAACTGCAGGCTACGATGATCCAAGTGCTAAAGAGCATGGAGAGAATCTCCTTGGAAACCAAGGGAGAAGTGAGTAGACTCTGTACACTAACAGGGAATCTACAGAGAATACTTGATTTTGAGTTCTCTACTCCAAAAGGGGCTCAAGGAAGTGGGATGAGCCAAGTTGTTATGAGAAATGAACCAATCATTCCCTTATTCCCACTATTAGAAGAAGAAAAAGATAGGGGAAGAAAAAGGTAGTTCCTGAAGGGAGTCAACCGGTGATGGAGCCAGTTCTGGAAAAGGAGCTTCCCAGCTTCCCATTATTATCATTCAATAATAGGAAGCCAAACGAGCAAGAGAGAACGAGGTACGGGATGCCAGCTATGATGGGAGAGACTAGCGGAAATGAGGGTTCCACTACTTCAGATAAACCCCCACCTTATAGGCCACCCCCGTTGGTGAATAAAGGTGGAGGGACTAGTTGGAGGAAGCCCGAACCAAGGAGGGAAGCAAGTGCGAGCAACGACCGGAGCCCAAAAATTGAATCTGCTCTCCTCGGTCATAATGATACTCTAGCCACTCAGCAGCTGAGCGAGGAATTAGCTGAGTTGAGAAGAACGGTTGCTCAAAATGCTCAACCGAAAGCTCGCCCAGTGTTCAGGATCACTTACCAAAAGCCTTATCCTGAATATATTGACGAGCTAAATCCATTCCCTTTCAACTTCAAGATGCCCGCATTCCCAACATTCACAGGTGAAGACAGCAGCGTGTCCTCCAGAGACCACATTTTCAAATTCTCCAATCATTGTGTGGCATATGAGGACAATCCAAATTACAAATTGAGGTTGTTTGGGAATTCATTGGCAGGGTTAGCATCTCAGTGGTACTCTCAATTGCCCCCTAACTCTATCGCCAACTGGGGGCAAATGGAGATGGCTTTCCACGAACAGTTCTACAGAATAGAGCCAGAATTGACTATCAATGACCTTGTTGAAGTCAAACAATATGATCATGAATCTACTGAGGACTTCATGATGAGGTTTAAGAGAACAAGGATGAGATGCTAATTTCCCGTCAACCAAGCGCAGCTCATATCGATTGCTCAAAGGGCTTTGAAATTACTTTTGAGGAAAAGATTTTATGATGCACAGTTTAATGAGCTGCAAGAATTGGTAATTGCTGCCACGAAGTATGAGAGGCTGTTGCAAGAAGAGCAACAAGTGAAGCACACTTCCAAAGTTCCTCATTTCTACAAAAATAAGGCTGCAATTCATCATGTGGAAGTGGGAGAAACCAGGCCAGAACATAAGGGTGGCCGTGATGAAGAGGACATGGACGTGTGTGCCGCTGAGATGACCACACCTTTCAAGCCATTGACGGTAAAGGGGCTAGTCCAACCTGTCAAGGATCAGAAGGTTGTAATGAACGATGGTGGTTTTGTCCCCATAAAACCACCTAAGTACCAGAGTTATTCGTTTGATCTATCCAAGGCACCTGAGATCTATGAAGAACTGGTACGGGCAAGAGTAATATTGCCCGACAATACCAAAAAAATGCCCAAGCCGGAAGAACTCAGGGGGAAAAAGTATTGTAAGGTGCACTATACCTTCAACCATTCCATAGTTAATTGTGTCCAGTTTAGAGATTGGATACAAGATCTTATAGTGAAGGGAAAGCTGTTACTTGACTCGCCCCAAGCCAGTATGATGGTAGATACTAACCCTTTCCCTGAGGCTCCTATCAATATGATCAACCTCATTTTACAAGAGCCAGGGTCACCATTTGGTACTGCAGGGAAAGAAAAGGGCCCAGGGTGTCCCAACACCTCTGCATGAATAAAGTACCATGAAGGGGATCAAGGGACCAAGATCAGGTCCTAAGATTGGTGTTATCGAGGGAAGTAGAAGAAAGAAGATTAAAGGGGGCAAATAGTTGCCCAAAGTCAATACAAACAGTGCCAAAGAACAGAGCAGGAAGCAAATTACATGTTCATTCCAGCAAGAAAAGAGTTACAAATCATCCTATTCTAAAAAATTTACATCTTCACATAGGGTGATTATTCGAGAGTGATATGTTTGCATAATGGCAAAAATCCTACTGGGTTCGGCCAAAACAGTATGGTTATTTACAAGTTGAGACCGGGCACGCTCTAACTCCGAGTTTGACTTCTCCACTCCCTCGATTTGGTTTTCAAGGGTATCTAGAAGAGTTGCTTGTTCTGCTTTAAGAGCAACCAATTGTTCCTCCAGCTTTTGGATTTTAGAAGTAACAACTCTGACCTTTTCTTTTGTCTGCAAGCTTTCTTCCATCAACCGATCAACTTGGGCATAGGTGCTTGATTCTTTCTCCATGAAGCATTTTGCCCGATTAGCCTGTTTGTCCGCTCTCTGGTATTGTTCCCTAAGGGCTCTCAAGTTCTCAAAGAAAGATAGAAAAGAATCATGTTGAGGTTTTGATAGCCGACCGGTTTTGAAAGACTCAGTTATGATCTTCTCAAAATCACAAAGAGCCTTGAGGCTGAATGAAGCGGTGAAATCCTTCCTTGCCCATTCCTGAAGGACTCGCTGTTGCTCTGAAGAAATGGGGGTAGTTGAAGATTGTTTTGAAGATTTCAACCGTGTCTCAAGCCGTCCAAGTGCTTCGAAAAGTCTGGGCAACTTAGCAGGGTTTGGAGATGCGAAAGGAGGAGGATCATGCACTGCAGCTTCCTCTAATGAAGGAATGCCCATTGAGGGGGCAATTTCTGCCTGCCTGATCTACTCAATTCCAGAAGGGGGAATCACAGTACCTTCAGAGGATGAGTGAGGATGTGAGCGCTTTGATTTACGGACCAAATGGGGGGGGAAGTTTCTCTTGGAGCTTGCTGCAGAAAGCCAAAAGACCAGGTCAAGACAATTTGAATACAGTTTGAGGCAAAAGAGGATCTGGATAGATGAAATGAACCTGACTCAGCCTTGGGGTTTCACTAGGAAGAGGACTAATTCCTGGTTGGTGGGAAGATTCTTTACCACCAGCAGGAGAGTGAAGAGCTGCACCTGAACCAGTACCAGTGCCCTAGAGGTACCCAGAGATAGCAGTAATTGTCAGTAAATAGAGCATAAGGGAAAGAACAAGAAGAAAATACTCCCGTACCTGAGTTTGGTCTTGAGGAGGAGAAAGAGGTTTATCAACTGTCGGGCAAGCAAATACCCGCAAAATTGCTACCTCTGAAGCTACAGGGATCTCAGGGACTATGGGTTCATTATCTGAAACCACTATTGAAGGGGGTGGCTCATATACCGGAGAAGGCTGTAGAGAATGTGAGTAAAAGTTAGTTGGGAAGCAATGTACAGAAGTTCAATATGGAATATGTGACTCACCAAGTTACTGTCCTCATCCACGAAGTGCAACATAACTCCTGTAGCTGGATCGAATTGAGAAGAAGTGGTTGCGTCCAGAGCAGTAGAAGAAGCCATAGACCTCAGAGGAGGGCCATGACAAGGCAAGGAAGCAGATGCTCCAGCCTAAAAATATTCAGACATTAGGTCCAGAAGTTGGAAAGTTATCCAAGAATTAGAAGAGAAGAAAAAGCACCTCTGAAGGGTCGACCTGGGAGGGAGATAGGCTTGTCTCTCGGGCAAATTGTGGAGAGGCTTTGGGCGGAGAGAGCTTTTCCTTTCTTGCGGCCTGAGTAAAAAAAAATCAGATTTAGAGTTATATGAGAGCAAGAAGAGGACTAAAGAAAAATATATAAATCATACCTCAAGTTCTTTGAGGGCAGTATTTTGCAGTTCTTCGGCCTTTTTGAGCATTGCAGCTCTCAGTGGTTCCTCCTTAGAAGCAAGGATCGGTCTTTTAGATGCTTGGGGTCCTGTTCGCCGGTAAAGGAGACAATTAGATAAAGGAGAAAGGTAACAGTTTGATGAAGAAAAACAGAAGCTCACTTGAGGATTGTTGCTTCTTTCTGCCTGCCTCAGGAACTGGAGCAGATGGGGCTGATGACTTAGGAAGAGCGGTAGTTCTTGCTCTCTTACTTTTTCTAGTAAGAGTTGGTCGTGTGGTTTTGGGTAGAGGTACTGGATCGGGATCTGAAGTCTTTATCACAGCCGCTTTCTTTCGCTTAGGTGCTTTAGTAAGTGCCTCGGGTGTTTCTTCAGCTCCTGAATCCCCAAAGGATTCTGAAACCTCTGCACCCTCCCCAGCTTCTCGTCTCCCAGCCTCTGCGGCAGCTCCATGAAGAATTGCAGCATCAGCGGAGTCATCATCGGATTCAATAACTTCCGATTCAACATCTACTGGAGCTGCAGAATTCAGCAAAAGTAAGGATAGAAGGACTTCAGAAGGGAAACAAAATCAGATTGAAAGAGAAGTACCTATCAGAAGTGACCGATTCTTCTCTTGGATCATCTCCTTCCAATTTTCAAGTTCACCCGAGCCAGGATATGACTTAAGTGAAAGTTGGTTGAAAAGGCGATCGTGAGTCTCTTTCAAATCTCCTCCATACTTCTTAGTCCATTTGTCTTCCCACCAAGAAGAGAAGAGCGAGGTGCACTCAAAATTGAGAATGATGGACTTTCGGGCCGCTTGACTTATTACGTCAAGACTACGTCGGGCAGTTCGGAATGTCACTTCAGATGGAGTTGGTAATCGGAATGAAGTGCCACAATGGACAGAGTCGAAGAACGGGACAGGAATGGCCTGTCTAAATCCTAACTGCTTGCTGCAAAAGTTAGGATGGTACACTTCCAAGCCTCGGTTATATCTATTGCCCCGAACTCCCCAGGTCAGGTCTCTCGGCTGAATGCAACTTGTTTATACCATATTTAGGGCCTCGTATTTAAATCTCGTACAAATACTCAGGGGACTTAAATGTAATTATGGGATAAAGGAAGGGGCAAATATGTAATAAGTGAGGAGTCCTTATTCTATAAAAGGACCCCTCACCCTTACAATTGGGGAGAGGCTGATTCTCACCCTCAGAGGCCATTTCTGAAGCCTCTCACCCCCTCTCAAAGCTTCCTCACACCCCCTAAGCTCTAAGCTCTCTCTCTCCCTCTTCAACAGAGAAATACAATACAATCAGTGTGGACGTAGCCCAAACCTTGGGGTGAACCACGATAATTCTTGTGTCATTTACATTTCTTGCAGATTCACGGTCGGATTTACGTTGTTCCAAGACCATCCGGTTTTGTGCATCAACATTTGGCGCCGTCTGTGGGAAAACGACACGAAAAGCTATGTCGGTTTTCTTTCATTTTTTTCACCTCCACCGTAAATCTGCAAAACCCAATCTACTAGCTACTGCTTCCACCATCCCAAGCTCCTAACACCCTTTATTTATTCCGATCTACAGATCTACTATTTCTGAGCAAAATCCAACTGTTGGGTTTCGTTGTGAAGATCAAAGATACCAGATATGGATGCCTTCTCTTCCTCCTTTCTATCTATATTTCCCACTCAAAAAATATATATATCAATTTCTCCTGCCATAATATCCCCCAAGCTCAGCAGCATCTATGCTGTAAGAATTGAAACCCTTCAGTGAAACCCTCCAGTGAAACCCTCAGTGGACCCCAGGCACGTGCTCTCCTACAACTTTGCTCCAGTTGAAGAACTTCCGCCCACGGAGTGCGAGATCATATAGGGCACCCTGTCGCCGTGCCTCGACGGAGCCTACATTCTATAAATCCCCGAACCTGCAGTACCTTCCGCGTGGGCCTACCACCTGTTTGACGGGGAAGGAATACTTCACTCCGTTAGGATTTCTGGAGGCTGGACGGTGCTCTGCAGCAAATATGTCAACACCGGTGCTCAGTGCACCGTTGAACGCGACGTCGGCCACCCTATTCTTCCCAACGTCTTCCCTGGCTTCAACGGCCTCACTCGACCCAACAAGGTCAGATCTTCGACGACGCCAGCGCGATCCACCTTCACCATGAACCGCTGCCTAAGCTGGAGCTGCACCGACAGGGCCTTGCTCTTCCATGGCCGCCCACTCCATCCTTCGCAACCATAAACCCGTACCTTTACCCAGTACAGGATTCAACGACCCACGTCTCTCCTCTCAGTACTCAGCTGAAGAACAAGAATATCACAAATGACTATGAAGGAAGGTTCAAGCGACGAAATGGGCCATGCGTTCACCGAGTCAGAAACCCAACGATGGAACAAATCTAGTCCTAGCTCTAGCACTTTGGGTATGATGTGCTTGTTTCAAGAGCTGCACGAGAGAGATGGTGTGCCTGCATAAGCCTTGGTCGCCGGATGAGCCGATTCCCTGCGAGCTAGTCGACGGCGGGTGCAGGTGGTGGAGCGCACAGAATGCAGTTGTAAACCTAGAAGATCACTCCAACCTCCAATCAGATAAACTAGTAAAAAGGATGGGGAAAGATGCGAAGGCATGAGGAAAATGGAAGGGAAAGGAAAATTCGAGAAGGTCGACGATGGACCCCAGGCACCTGCACTTATGTTAAAGCAAGGCACAAACTTTATGAAAAGAAAAGAACAAAAGCAGAAGAGCAGAAAAGAAAAGTACTTTGATGGGATTTTTACAGCTGGAGTACACCAGCTTGTGTTTCAAACAGCAGAAAAAGAAAAAAGAGGCGTGATAGTGGATGGGCACGACCAAGATGTCCAAGAAAAGCAAAAGGATGTTTGGAAATAAAGTGGGAGACTGAAAAGCAGAGGGAGAAAGTGGATGAGATGATTGAGGGCTCCATGGAGGATGTTATCCTACCAGAGAAAGTGGATGTAATAAATTCGGAGTAGAAAGATAAAAGCAAAAGGGTGGTGTCTGTCCAAGCAGCTGTCATTCTAGAGAAAAGCAAGGAATGGCAATTAAAAGCTTAAAGTCAGATGGTCTCCAAAGGTCATAGAACATGAGTGGACGGATATAATTGCGGAAGACCAGGGATAATCGTGGGGGACTCGTGGACCAAGCAGAAAGCAAAAGCAGAAAAACACTGCAAAAAAAAAAAAAAAAAAAAAAACAAAAAAAAAAAAAAAGAAGGAATAAACACCCCATCCGAATGATGTAATTTATTTTTATTATCTTTCGGAGACATCTGTATAAACCCCATCAGAGGGTAATATATATAAACCCCATCAGAGGGTCAAAAAAAAAAAAAAAAAAAAAAAAAAAACGGCAAAGCCCAAAACAAATGGGCTAGCATGTTGTGGAGGCCGAAAGCCTATCAGCTCAAAATAGCTCCAACCAGATGATCAAAAGTACGCCTAGTACTCCAAATTATACATGAGCACTACTCATGTCATTCATACATAAACATTCATGAGCATCACTCATGACAATCATACATAAACATTCATGACCATCATTCATGTCAACATTCATGAGCATCACTCATGTTAACATTCATGAGCATCACTCATGACAACATCCATGAGCATCACTCATGTCAATCAACATAAACATTCATGAGCATCACTCATGTCAATCAGCTTCAAAAGCTTCATTTACAGAGCTCTAGCTTCAACAGCTTCATTTAAAAAAGCTCCAGTTTCGAAAGCTTCATTTACAGAGCTCTAGCTTCAAAGCTTCACTTGCAAAGCTTTACCTACAAAGCTTCAGTGCAGGGTATACAAATACCGCCTCCGAACAACCACCACTTCGGCCCATACATGGATTCAATTTGAAGTCTCCAGCCAACAGACTTTATTGACCGAAGACTTGGGGGACTACATTATGTACCATATATTGGGCCTCATGAAACATACTTGGGGGACTTAGCCCATTATTTATGTATTGAGGAGCAAACCCTTATTCTACAAAAGGGACTCCCCTCACCACTATTAGAGAGCATCAACTCTAACCCATCATCCATGTATCGAGGAGTGAGCCCTTATTCTATAAAAGGGACTCCCTCACCTTCAAACGCCACAAGCCGAGCTAACTAAGGCAACATAAGCCACAAGCCGAGCAGCCTCGCTACATGTGCTACTTATAGTTGAGCATCATTTCACTTTGAGCACCGCCTCATATCAAGTACCAGTTCAAGACGACATCTAGTTACTTCGGCCCACACATGGACTGAATTTCAAGTCTCCAGCCAAAAGACTCTCTTGACTGAAGACTTAGGGGACTACTGTTTATACCATATTTAGGGCCTCGTATTTAAATCTCGTACAAATACTCAGGGGACTTAAATGTAATTATGGGATAAAGGAAGGGGCAAATATGTAATAAGTGAGGAGTCCTTATTCTATAAAAGGACCCCTCACCCTCACAATTGGGGAGAGGCTGATTCTCACCCTCAGAGGCCATTTCTGAAGCCTCTCACCCCCTCTCAAAGCTTTCTCACACCCCCTAAGCTCTAAGCTCTCTCTCTCCCTCTTCAACAGAGAAATACAATACAATCAGTGTGGACGTAGCCCAAACCTTGGGGTGAACCACGATAATTCTTGTGTCATTTACATTTCTTGCAGATTCACGGTCGGATTTACGTTGTTCCAAGACCATCCGGTTTTGTGCATCAACACAACTAATAAATTTCTCCCTGTAAAAGGGGGTAGCATCATCGCCAGGGGCATCTTGAAAGACTTGGTTAGAAAACCAAGGATATCTTCTCAAGACCGACGCACCCCATTCTAAATCTGATCGAGTCCTACAGACTCTGAAGAAATAAAAGCAGGCAAAGGTGGAATGATCTATAGGGGCAGCTTCAGCCAGGATTCGGGCAGGGGCCACACCCTCCGGGAACTCCAGATTAGCAGCCCGAAATTCCGGAAAGTACCATTGAAGCCAAGTTTGTATCATCCATATAGGTCCATTCAAGTTGGTCTCAAATGGCTCGCCTTGAGTCATTTCGAAAAGAAGATGATATAGATGGGAAATGAGGAATGGACCTGTAGCTACGTCATCAAAGTTATGAAGAGCTTCTACTAAGGGGATCCATTCAACCCTCACCCCTTTAGATTTGTTGGGAAAGATGTGCTTGTTGAGCCAGTATAAGAGGAAATACATGTGCTCCTGATCTTTATCAACCCGAGGTGAGCCCACCCCAAAATTCTCCTTTACGAAAGGGATGAATCCTTTGAAGGAGGTCCCATAACTCTTGAAAGTTGCAGAGTTATAGTTCAAGGAGAGGAAGGCAGCAGATGAACTTGAGCTTCCAGTGGTAGCGGACGGAACCCAGTCTTGAGTGACGTTCACTATCCTGCCCGAGAGCCTTAACCCGAAAACCTGAGCCATGTCAAGAATGGTGGGAGACATGGGGCCCATACGGAAGTCAAAAGTATTCGTGCCCGAATTCCAGAAAATGAGGGCAGAAACAAGCAGTTCGGGCTTGGGAATAATAGAGGTCTTCGAAAGCATGATTAACTTATAAATACCATTGCTCATCCATTTCCTCTTAAGAGTAGGCTCTAAATCATCAATCCATTGAGCCCAGGCAGGATCGTTCATAAGAGGAAAGCCTCGATGATATGATGACCATCTGGAGGAAGAGATGCTCGACCTAGCCGAGTAGGGATTTGGGGAAAACCAGTTATCTCTAGGCATGTTGCTTTCCACCACTGAAGGGACCCGAGAAATCCAAGCGGGACCCAATGATTGTACCCCATGCACCTCAAAGAAAAGCTCGGAGTGCAGACCTGCCCGAGGGCGATGCAGCCCATTGAGTAGACGACGCAGAGTGGCGATTCCTTCGCCATATTCGTAAGAGGGTTGGGTTTGGCTTGATTCCGTAATCATTTGAGGAAGTTCGAAAAGGGAATACCAAGGAAGATGACGAGGACAAAAACTTAGAGAAGGATTTCTTGCTATGAATACAGGGGATCGAGGAGTTCAACCGCAAGGGGTTCGTGGGTTTTATAAAGAGCCTTTTTCAATCAATATTGGCGCTTGGAATTCCAGGCTAAATATTAATTGAAGGGGGCACTGTTTGGATCAAAACTTGAACTTTGGGCTCAAGGAAGGAGCTGGCCCGAAAGGAGGCCCAAAGGGAAAGATAGCCAGAGCCCAGTCAAAGCCCAGAAGGTAGAAAAAGCCCTTTTCTGACTTGGTACATCTCATGAAGACCACTTGCTTACCTACCCAAAGGCCAAGTGGTGCAGACTGATCAGCTACACACCCCATAAAACACTTTATGGTGGCATTACATGTAAAATAGCTGATGAGTCATCACCCTCAAACCGCATTCGGGCAAGGCTGCTACTACAGGAGGCCAAGCCGAGTTGTCTATATAAGAAGAAAGAAAAACTAGGAATAGGGACACTCAATCAAACAAACAAATGCAAGCACAAACTCTGCTCAAAGCCAGATTTGCCTTCAAAACAAAGTTGTAGTCAGCCTTCATCCCTCTCGGGACAAACCTTCATCCCTCGCGGGATAACCCTCCCTTCAAACCTTTGTAATAGCTCTGCTACCTTGTTCAACCTTGCTGTAGTATCGATTCATCTTTTGTAAACTCTCTCTATCTCTATCCCTCTAAGCTTTCAGACCCTTGACAAAACTACAAAGATAGGAACTTACAAGACGAGCAGCCTTACTTGATAAGGTTTAACCTTGCCCGACCTTCTTTGTTTTGTTTTTGTCTTTTCAATATGTTGTATACTTCCAGTTATATGCAAGTTATTTCCAGCAATATGACTATTAAAAGGCTTTCTCAGTACTTGAATCCGATTTGAATATATCGTCAGTGTTCAAACCAGATCCAAGTCCTAAGCCCTCGGGCATGTAAATCTGATCAGTTAAAAGTCCTTGGCCTCATGGCATAAAAAAGAACCTTATGTGGACTTAACCCATCCACGACAGTCCTTGATAAACGAGAAGTCCGAAGTTACTTGGGGCGCAAGTAATCGACCTACCCTCTAGTTTTCTTTCTATTATATTATGATTACCATAGAACGCTTGAGCATGGAATGGATTCTGATGGAAAGCCTCAAGGCCTACACCTAAGGCCCCACAAAGGCATCCATTCGGATTCATTCCGTTCTGCGATCTAAAGAGTCTAAGTATAAGAATGAATTCTGATGGGAAGCCTCAAGGCCTATACCTAAGGCCCCACGAAGGCATCTATTTGGGTTCATTCTACTTCTTGGACTCAGGTAATCAGAAGTATAATAGTTAGAAAACTCCTGCAATCACGAGAACAAATATGATGTGTTCGAGCACTGGTTTAGTTATTGATGGGAAGCCTCAAGGCCTACACCTAAGGCCCCACAAAGGCACCTGTTATAACTAACACGGTTTCTTGGATATATACATATATACAACTAAAACGCAACATCCATTTTACATCTACCATGCTAAAGATGGCAGTGGCACACCTGAGCACCTAAAAGTTAACCTTGATTGTGAGCCTCAAGGCATACACCTAAGGCCCCACAAAGGCACATCTCAAAGTTAACTCTGTCCTTCTCTTTCAGCCTTGCCCGACGAGCCTTGTCCGAAGAGTCTTGCCCGACACGACTTGCCCGACGAGACTTGCCCGACAACGCCCGAAAGTGAAGCAGAAGCCCGACAACAGCCCTCAACCGGCGCCAACCTCCAGGGGAGCTGTGTGCTCGTCGGCCAGGAAACATCCCCGACGGAAATTCCTGACGCGAACAATAGTCAACTATTAAATAAGCATGGTCATTAATATAAGATTAGATATGAACTCAGGTAGTCGGCACCCACGTATACCATTAGCTAGCTTAGAGAAATCTTTTGCAGTCACTCACGCCATCAGTTCTTATTTGAAGGTGCACAAGGTCTCATAATAGAGCTACATGTTGAATATTTCTTAAGGAAAACTAATAAAAAGGGCTTGAAAACTTTGAGTTTTAATGATAAGGACAAAATAAAGGGTAAAGTGAATAGTACCAAGATTGACTTTTTAGTGTACAAATGTGGTTTTTCGTTAAAGTGAATAGTACTGGGTGCTTTTCATTAAAGTTCCCTATTTCTTATGCTTCCACATACAACTGGCTTTAGCAAAATCTTTTAATATTTAGGTTTTTAAGCTAGAGGACAATCTGTCAATGTAGCATATTATGAATTTCTACATCTAGGTTTTGCGCATTTATGTGTATTTTACTAAATTTACGCCATTATAATATTTCAACGATTCAGTGCATGACACATATGGTTAAGTTTAACTTTAACTAAAATTAAGTTTTTAAAATTTTAGAAGGAAACTGCTAACAGAAGTTAACCTTATTTTCCGTTAGTTCAAGTAGATTGGTGTAATGACAAGTGGCGTAATCTTATGTTGTACATGTGGCATAATGATCCTGTAAACCTACGTTGTTAGATAGTTAGAAGGTTGCTTACTCATTAAGCTAAGTGTGTTGTACATAGTTAGCTGAATTTCCTTTGTAATCAATTCAAATAATTAATAAAAACTTTTCTTTTCTCTAAGCTACCTACTTTTTTCTTCTTCTTCAACATTTATTTTTTGTACGGAAAAATATATTTTGAAAAACATAAATACAATAGTTTGTGTTATGGAAAGAGAAATAAAAGAAACATTAGCAAAAAATTAAAAAAAAAACTAAAAATTAAAATAAAAGGGGGGATCGGTACGACGTTAGTGATTGTTACAAAAGCAATTGCTACCTCACCAGCAACAATACTTTTAGGCAATAAGTAAGGAACTATTGATCGTATCCATTTCTATTTTATTTATTTATTTTCTGCTTTTTTTTTTCCTTGAAATTTTTTTCTTCCTATGTTACTTTATTTAGATTCAAATACCTCTAGATTTAGATTTATATTTATATTCTTGTTATTCGTGCACTCGACCACCTCGTTTTGCATGCTGCATTTTTCGTGCGTTAAACTGGCCTTAGTAAGCGCGATGGATCTTGCCTTGTTTTGCGTGCACAAAGCCCATCGTGTTTTCAATGAGTGGAGCTTGCCTCATTTTGTGTGGATGGATTACACCTCACTTTCCTTGCACCCAGGTTTGCCTTGTTTGTGCGGTAGTCTACCTTGTTTTGCGTGCGTCAAGGCAGCCTAACACCCACATTTTTTTGTTAAAAATTTAAAATTTTATTTTCGCAGAATATTTTCTTTGAGTGTTAAGGAAATCTTTATAAGGCATTTAGAAGTAATTTTATGGTTTATTGAGCAACAAATGCATATTTAGTATAATATTTAAGTTAAAAAATAAGAAAATATGTGAAAAATATAGTAGTTAATTCCAAAACATTGTTAAAATGGGGCTCCACCCTCAAGAATATCAACAGAAAGTCTTAACTTTAATTTTCAAAACTTCATGGTGAGGCGAGCGTGAAAATAAACAGTTTGAACGACGATTTATGTACAAATTTTTCAAAACCAACTAAAAACCGTGAGTGTTAACCCATGTTTTTTGTGAAAAATGCAATTTTTTATATTTTCACGAAAGGTTTTCCATTAGCATTAAAGAAAACTTTATAAGGCATTTGGAAGCGATTTTGTGATTTATTGAACAACAAATATATATTTAGTAGGATATTTAACCTAAAAAACTAAAAAATAAATGAAATATATACTAGTGAGGTCCAAAACATTGTTAAAAGGATTCCACACTCAATAATATCAACGGAAAGTCTTACCTTAATTTTCACAACTTCACGGTGAGGCGAAAGTGAAAATAAATAAGATTGAACAATGATTTATATACGAATTTGTAAAACCGACTAAAAACCTTAACCCACGTTTTTTGTGAAATATGCAAATTCTTTATTTTCACGAAAAGTTTTCCATGAGCATTAAGGAAAAATTTATAAGGCATTTTTTATGATTTATTGAGCAACAAATGTATATTTAGTAGGATATTTAGGTCGAAAACTCAAAAAAAGAGAAAAATACTATAATGAGGCCCAAAACATTGTTAAAATTAGGTCTGGTTCGGTATGGGATACCGAATCAAAACTCTTGTCCCGATTCTCAAACCGAAGTTTTCAGAAATCCCAATTTCAAGACCGATCCCAAATCAAATTTTCGGGATTCCCAAATTTCGGGAATCCCGAAATAGTTTTAGGATTTCAGGACAAATTGGGAATCCCGAAATAATTCAAAGGATGGGAACTTCTGCAAGCATGCGAACTTATGCAAAGAAAAACAAAACTGATAAGCTAAACATTCTAATTAATTCAAAGGATTATCAGTATCTATGACAAACAAATAATACGTAGCATTGGAAAACAATTCATGAATCCTTTGAATACAAATTGCATAATAGAATATCACCATTCACCACTTTCAGCAAGCATGCATCACTTAATATACTGAATCATTCCATAACATATTAAACAATTGAAGCATCTTAAATCATGAATCATACACCAAAATATAGCTGCTTTCAGGCCTCAACTAATAAGAAATCATTACAAACTAACCTTTCTTGATTTCATCAGTCCTCAAACCCTCACACATTCGACAACATGCTTAGAAATCAAGTTAATCAACATGAAATTTGACCCTAAACCCTAAGGAACAAAAACCCAGTGAAAATCAGAAACCCTTACTTGGATTTTGGGACTCGATTCATATCGGAATCGCATCTTCTTGCGCCTTTGTGTGTGGCTGGATAAGCGTCGTTGAAGTGGACGGAGGACTGGCATTCAAACTGGACGTGCTCGACGGAGGAGCGCTGGAGCAGCATTCGAACTTATTTTTCAAGAGAATGAGCAATTGAGAAAGAGTCTGAGGAATTGAGGGTGAACGATTGAGAGAGTCTATGAAGGTAAAGGGGAGAGAGTGAAAGGGTGGAAGTCAAGAGAGATAGAGAGAGAGTTAATGAGTAAAGGTGGGTTTTGGGCCAGGCAGAGAGTTTCAGACTCAGATATTTTGAAAGTGAAAGTGAAGGTGAGGACCGTGAGGTCGCTGCGACCGAGAGAAGGTTTCATTTTGAATGAACGACTGAGATTAATTCTCAACCAATCCAACATTCTATAATATCTAAAACATTATATATTTTAACTTCGGTTCGGTTTGGGATTACCGAAAAAATCAAATTGTAAGACCGATTTCCGTACCGAAATTTTGGGATTGGTTCTAGATTGAGTACCAATTTTTTTGGGATTTTCGGTATTTTTTTTTCCACTCCTAGTTAAAATGGAGTTCCACTCTTAAGAATATCAACGGAAAGTCTTACTTTAATTTTCAAAACTTCACAATGAGGCAAATGTGAAAATAAACGGTCTGAACGACGATTTATGTACGAATTTGCAAAACCGACTAAAAACCGTAAGTGTCAACCCACTTTTTTTTTTGTGAAAAATGCAAATATTTTTTTTCTTTTTGCAAAAGGTTTTCCATGAGCATTAAGGAAAACTTTATAAGGCATTTGGAAGCGGTTTTATGATTTATTGAACAACAATTTATAAAATTTTCCTTCATGCTCACGGAAAATATTTTGCAAAAATAAAAATTTGTTGTAGCCTATTTTATCTGACTAAGGGAAGGGGGCCGGCAACAAGGAGAGATTGAGGGAGAGATGTGTTTGTAGAATTGTAGAGAGGAATGTGTGTGTTATTCCCTCCTACATAGTGCCTTTATTTATAGTAATAAGAGGGAGAATAAATCATTCATCCCCAAGGAGTACAAGTTCATATTGGAAAAAATAACTAGAATAAAATCTAATCTAGGATTTACACAATCACACTTAAACTAGGAAAGTTTATAACACTCCCCCTTAAGTGTGTAAATATTCAAGGTAGATTCGGCATCATGTAAAAGTTGAGAAAATTGACTCGTTGACACTGATTCTGGCAACAATGTTATTCTCAATAAGGTAGGAACTTGCATAAAGAAGTAAGTCTCACTAAAAAAACCCTAAGTCTACGGCAAAACCCTGAGTATGGACAAAATCCATAGTTTAAGGAAAAATGTGTGACAAATGTAAAGTCAAATGAAACGTCTAGGGGACGTCATCAGGGATATGATCAGCCCAAGGTGGGTGCCTCGTTAAAACCTAGTTTGGTAGCAAAAACCCAATGGAAAAAATGCTCCTAATCGTAAAGAAAAATAGAACATTAAGATCAAGCAAGTATACTTCAGGACACTCCCCCTGAGTTTGACACAATTCCAAAGAGAACTACCAATGTTACAACTCAGAAAGTTTACGCAAACCAATTCCATGAACAAGCTTCTGAAACGTAGCCTTCGGTAGTGATTTGGTGAAGAAGTCAGTCAGATTATCCTGTGAACGGATTTGCATGACTTCAATCTTCTGATGCTCTTGTTGTTGATGTGAAAAGAATAACTTTGGCGCAATGTGCTTGGTGTTATCTCCTTTGATGTAACCCTTCTTGAGTTGTTCAATGCATGATGTGTTATCTTCATAAATTGTCGTCGGGACACCCATGATGGGGTAAAGATTGCAGGAGCTTCGGATATGGCCCACAATTGCTCTTAACCAAAAGCATTCCTGAGTTGCTTCATGTAAGGCGAGAATTTCAGCATGGTTAGACGAAGTGGCTACTAAGGTCTGTTTAGTTGATCTTTAAGAAATTGTGGTGCCTCCAATGGTAAAGACATAACTCGTTTGAGAACGCACTTTGTGCAGATCAGATAAATATCATAAGTCGGCATAACCAACAAGGCGAGAATCAACTCGGAAAGTAGGGATGCGGCATCACTTGAGGATCCGTGGAGATAAAACAAGCCCAAATCCTTATTACTCTTAAGGTAGCGGAAAATGTCTTTAATACTAGTCTTGTGTCTGCGTGATGGTACATTACTGTATCTTGCCAAAAAATTAACAGTAAAGGAGATGTCGGGTCTAGTGCATTGAGCTAAGTATAATAAAGCACTTATCACACTTAGATAAGGAACTTCAAGCTCCAAAATCTCTTCATCATCCTTATTCGGACGGAAGATATCTCGTTTTGCATCTAGCGATCGAACGACCATATGAGTACTCGAATGTTTCGCTTTATCCTTATTAAAACGGCGCAATACCTTTTGGGTGTAGTTCGTTTGATGTACTAAGATTCCATCCGAATGGTGTTCTATCCCGAGACCGAAACAATATCAAGTCTTTCCTAGATCTTTCATCTCAAATTCTGACTTCAGGTGTGCAATGGTTCTCGCGAGCTCTTCAGAAGTTCCGATAAGATTCATGTCATCGACATATACTGCAATAATTGCAAAACCGAAATGTGACTTCTTAATGAACACAGAAGGGCATAGTTTGTTGTTCACATACCCCTGACTAGTCAAATACTCACTCAGACGGTTATACCACATTCTTCCGGATTGCTTCAAACCGTAGAACGAATGCCTCAGTCGAATTGATAGCGTGTTTCGGGGTTTGGAAATATTTGATCCAGTCAATGTAAGTCATTCGGGAACTTTCATATAAATTTCCGTATTAAGATCCCCTTAGAGATATGCAGTTACAACGTACATTAGCTGCATACTCAGTTTTTCGCAAACTACCAAACTGATAAGGTAGCGAAAAGTAACTACATCCATAACGGGTGAACAAGTTTCATCATAGTCAATCTCGGGGCGTTGTGAGAAGCCTTGTGCAACAAGACAAGCTTTGTAATACATAATTTTGTTCTTCTCATTACGCTTCCAAATGAAAACCCATTTGTAGCCAACAGGCTTCACATGTGGATGAGTAAGAGCTATAGGTCTAAACACCTTACGTTTTGCAAGCGAACCGAGTTCGTCTTGGATTGCTTGTTTCTAGTTTGACCAATCGGTTCTACGTCGACATTCATCAATGGAACAAGGTTCAATGTCATTGCTCAACATGATCTCAATAGCTGCTACATATGCTAATGCGTAGAGCAGATGATTGGTTAGCCACTAATGTACGTGGATCACCAAAGTTGGCATCCCGGGCTTCCAGGAATGAAGTCTGTCGTACATTTGGTACATCCATCTTTGCAAGCGTACTCGCAGCTGGAATATGTGATCTTGTCACTTGTGCTAGATCGGTGAAAGCATCTGGCATGCTATGAGCTATGCTCTAAAGATCTAATTTATGCTGCACTTCAATTTTAGACTGACCGGTGCAGAGATCTAAATGAGACAAAGTGAGAGTCATCCACGATAATTTGTGTCGTTCTTCAGGGACGTTAACATTTTTATCTCCCCTTAACGATAGGAAGACTGTCTCATAGAAGTGACAATTCGTGAAACAAGCGGTAAACAAATCGCCTGTCAAAGGTTCTAAGTAACAAATAATCGAAGGAGAATCATATCCGACATAAATTCCCATCATTCACTAATGCCCTTTTTTTTTACATAAGGGTGGCAAAATTAGCACATAGACTGCACAACCAAAAACACGCAGATGTGAATATGTCGGGTTCGTATCCAGTAACCAACTGAATAACGCTATATGGTTGGGTAGCAACTGGCCTCAGGCGAACTAACATGGTTGCGTGCAATATTGCATGGCCCCATGCAGCGATCAAAAGCTTGGTACATATGACTAACGATCGAGCAATCATTTGTAAGCACTTAATAAATGCCTCTACCAGGCCATTCTGGGTGTGAACATGGGGTACTGGATGTTCAACTTCAACCCTAACCGACATGCAATAATCATCAAAAGTTTTAGATGTGAATTCTCCAGCATTATCCAATCGAATATATTTGATCAGATAATCAGGGTAGTGGGCCTTAAGCTTGATAACTTGAGCCAATAGTTTGGAGAATACAACGTTCCTTATGACAACAAGCATACATGTGACCAACATATGGAAGCGTCAACCAAAACCATAAAATATCTAAATGGTCCTCAATAAGGCCACAAATGTCCCTCTGAATCCTTAATGGGAGAATTCGAACAAATCTTGTCATAAGAAGGCTTAGTAATAAGCTTTCCATGGAACATATTTGACATGCGATTCCTTGAATCGAACCAAAGCTTTGGGTTAATGGATGCGCGTCTGATGATTTATGGATACGATGCATCGCTATTCGTTCAGGATGTCCCAAATGATCATGCCAAAGTGTAATTTCATGCGTGGTCCCAGAGGTAGGGCCGACTACATAGTGGCTCTCTATATGGCATATGGTCGTAGTATACAGACCACTCGAGATACGCTCCATCTTCTCTAGAATACGTTTCTGTCCATATTCGTAAGAAGTTATACACAGAAATTCAACTCCATTTTCTACGTGGGTTTCAGCATGGTAATTGTTATCTCTAATGTCCTTAAAACTCAACAGTGTTCTTCCAAAACGTGGAGAATAAAGTGCATCATTAATGGTCAAAATTGTACCATTGGACAACATAATACGTGTCTTACCATATTTTTCAATCAGGTTGGATGGGCCTAAGAGGGTTGTCAGAGGTGCATTCACGCAAAACAGTGTGTGTGGTTACACTATCTGCCAGACAACTAACTTCCTTACTAGTCATACCTAGAATGAAAAATGGATTTGAATCGGTCACATGCATAAAAGTTCTAAAAAACAAATATCCATTCAAAACATTTTTTAAGTATTCAAGGACGGAAATTAATTAAAAATTTAATATCCAAAAACAAATCACCAACAAATAATCCAAACATAAAGGAAAATTGTTCAAAATTTAACCAAAAACACAAGAGGGGTTCAGCCACTACTATGGAATTCGGCCCCAATGTCTATTTCAACTAAAAAATGGTTTATGTCTAAGATTCTAACCTTCCATGGAGGTAACGGCCTCTTGAAAGTCAAAAACCTCCATCTTTGTACTATCTAGTTCGTCCACTTGCACAAAGTTTGATTCAAACTTCTTATGACATGATCGATATGCTGCTACAACTTTCTGGGGAGCTCGACAAACACGGGACTAATGGTTATTTGAACTACAATGATAGCACATGTCAGCATCCATGGTTTCAGGTGCTATGCCCTTATTCTTGAAGTTTAAGGCATTGAGATCGAGGTTAGGGTGCTTTTGAGCTTTGTTTCCTCCCTTAGATAGGCATTGGCTCTGTTGACCTTGAACCATGGGGGGCTTCTGGCTGCACTACCACGCCTCTTTTGGCATTTTAGGCGTTGGTTCATGCTATAGTGTGCTTCAGGCATAACAGTCGCCCCAATAAGTCGAGCTTGATGATTTTTCATCAACAGTTGATTCTGCTTTTCAGCGAGAGGTAAAACAGAGATCAAATCCAAGAACTTAGTTTGAGCTCTATATTGTTGCTGCAAGACAATATTAGTAGCAAAGAAGGTTAAATAGGTCTTATCCAGGAGATCCTCTTCGGTCAAAGTTTCGTTGCAAAACTTGAGAAGTGATCAAATTTGACAAACTTCAGAATTATATTCATTCACAAACTTAAAGTCTTGAAAGCGCAAATGCTGCCAATCATGTCTTGCTTCAGGCAAGAAGATGTCCTCTTGGTGATCAAAGCGATCAACCAAAGTGACCCATAGTGCTCGTGGATCCTCCTTAGCAAGGTACTCAGTTTGCAGTGCATCATGAATATGTCTTTGGATGAAGATCATGGCAGTGGTTTTCTCAACTTCGCCAACAGGGTTATCCGTCTCATCTTCAATGGCGTGATGCAAATTCTTTGTAGTGAGGTGGAACTTCATATCTTAGATCCATATGAAGTAGTTCCTTCCAGATACCTCTAAAGCGATTAAGTCGAGTTTGTTCAAATTCGATATGTTCTTATCACAAAATAAAAGACAAGATGTGATTAGTGTAATGGAGAAAGACAATCAATCCATTCACATAGGAGTAGAACAATCAGGTTCTAATAGACATGTATTGGTTAAAATTCGCATGAAAAAACTTAAGGTTTTCATAGGTGATGTTTTTAAGGAAAACTTCAGGTTTTCAAATAAGGCATGTTTTTAGAATCTTTAGGTTTCAAAATAATTATGAACTTTAGGTTCATATGTTCCTGCAAACAAACACAAATATATACATATAAATATGCAACAAGAAAATATGCAAATAGAACTTCAGGTCTATAATTATAATTGAATTAATTATATGGACTTTGGGCCAAATTTAAAGTGTGAGTGAAAAAATATAAAACCCATTGGGCCTAAAAAAATTAGGCAATTAAACTCGAGGCCCAAAAACATGTACCAAAGCCCACAGGTGGGCTAATCAGATAAATGTCGTATGTCCCAGGCCCAAATATTGGGTAGGTTAGGTCTTGGGCCAAGCATGCATGTTGGCCCATGCATCACAAAGTAAGTGGGCTGCATGCCCAAGCCCAAAATGGAGGCCCGTGAAGGGCATGGATCAGCTATGATGCAGACACGAAAGCATGGGTACTCCAACGAAGCTGGGATCCAATGCGGCACACATATATATTAGCAGAAGCTTGGATCCTATGTGACACGGTGCATGGGAAAAATGGCATGAGCCTATATGGGCTCAACTGGTTCTCGGGCCAGGTTATCACTAAAGCCCAAAGGGTTGGTGATATGGGTTGAAACACTCGGCACAAGTAGGCGGGTGTTGTGCTAATGGACCTAATGGAAACCGAGGCTCATTAGGGCTCGGGTGGGATCTTCAAGCCACCCCAGCGATGCTGGTTGTAGGGATCCGTCTGAACTAGTCGACGACGCCACTTCATGCATTGTTTCCATGGTCGGTGCAATCCATAGTTCATCGGATGACCAATTTTTGTGGACGAAGGTGATGTCAGGGTGGGAACCCGAGGAATTCAATCGAATTCGAATAAAAAACTCATGAAATTTTTCTGGAATTTTGAAAAAATCGTTGGTAAAAACGATGAGTTTCGTCCAAATTACACAACTAATGGTGTTTCGTTGGAAAAATCGACGGGAATGACCTGGGCTTCAGGCTGGGGGTCAAGATAATGGTGCCTCAAATGCACCATTTCGGTTCTGGGCTTGCAGCCTGGGTTTCGACGCTGGGCTGGGCTTGCTAGGCTGACGTAAGTTGTTGGCCTGATGCTGGCAGCTTGCACGGTGCAGGTCATGGGTTCGAAAAACCCTAGCAGTCTGATTTTTTCTTTTTCTATTTTTCAATTCAATTTGTTTGTACCATACTTGACCAATCCCGAAACTACTGAGCATCGGTCAACGTTATACCGTTAAGGACCTAAAAGAGTTTCCCTCAAACCAAGATGCCAATCACAGTGCGACACATGTCGACATCAGAAGCCAATCATAGCGCAACATGTGTCAACATCAGAAGCCAATCACAACACGACACGTGTCAATGTCAGAATGAAACTAGAAACTCTCTTCTATAAATAGAGATCATTCTCTCACAATATTTCCTAATGTCATTTGTACTAAATCATTCACTAGTACTTACTAAAGGAGAGCTTGAACCTATGTACTTGTGTAAACCCTTCACAATTAATGAGAACTCCTCTACTCCGTGGACGTAGCCAATCTGGGTGAACCACGTACATCTTGTGTTTGCTTCCCTGTCCCTATCCATTTACATACTTATTCACACTAGTGACCGGAGCAATCTAGTGAAGGTCACAAACTTAACATTTTCTGTTGTACCAAAGTCCTCACTGATTTTGTGCATCAACACAATTCAATGCATTTTAATATATAATTCAATGCATGGACATATATTCGATGCAATTCATGGCAATATTAAATTCACATAATTCAATAATTATGAATATAATGCTACACAATTTATGTAGAATCTAAAATTCGAAAAACATAAAGTTGGGTCATGCATTATGGTGAATGTTCATGCTATCAAGGTTGCAAAAATATCGAGATAAAAATTGTTGTTTTGGAAGAACCTGATTGCGTGATGATATGGATGAACATGTTTGATGTAGAAAAAGCTTCAACGTCAGATTCCTAAGCGCAGCGGTAGGAGCGTGCTGATAACGTGTTATAGCCTATTTTATCTGACTAAGGGAAGGGGGGCCGGCGGCAAGGAGAGATTAAGGTAGAGTGTCTGGAATTGGATCTAAGCTATTCTTTTCAGAGCTCCGCAAGTTCCTCCAAGGTCCAGTCTTCATAGATTTCCCTACCTTGGTTCGATCATGCAAAAATTATGGTCCATATATATATTTTTTCTTCCATTCTAGCTATTAAGTTAAATAATAAAAAAAATCACATGCTAGAATTAACAAAAGGAGTGCAGAAGGTGAAAACAAGTATGTAGAATGTGAAATAAAATAAGCACAAATAACTCCTTTAAACTATATGACATTCCTGGTTTCAACAATTCTCGTACTATGATTAGGACAGTAAAACATATACTTGTTTGTTATAAATAGGCAAGTTAGAGAAATAACCTTTGCTAAGAGCGATGACGAAGTGGTGCAAAATATCACAATTTTTAGTTTTTTTATTACCACCACAAAAGTATTGCAGGAATTAGAAAATGAGGGATATTAAGAGTATTATATTTCTTCCTTATCTCTTCTTGATATTCTCTAACTTTGAACAATTGAAGTGCTCTATTTATAGAACCACTTCAATGGAAACTTACAAAAAGGTTACTATTTAGCATATGAGTCTTTACTATACACATGTGGGCAAACATACCTACTATTTACAACACTCCCCTTTGGATGCCCACATATCATTATCAGTTGCCTTGTTAAAACCCTGCTTGGAAAAACCCAGTGGGAAAAAAATCATAGCAAAGGAAAAAGAGTACAACTTTACTTGGGTGGTGTTGAGTATGCTTATGTTGCCTCGTTAAAACCTTAACAGGAAAAACCCAATGGGAAAAAATCCTCATCGAAGGAAAAAAAGTACAACATGCATGTATCATGGATGCTCCTCCTGAATTGTATCTCCCCCTGATTCTGCATTCTTCAAATTTGTAAGTCGACCTAATCCAATTCCCTACACTAACTTCTAAAATGTGCACTTTGGTAGAGATTTGGTGAACAAGTCTGCTAAATTTTCATTGGAATGGATTTGTCTGACTTCAATAACTTTAACCTTCTGAAGCTCATGTGCACTGAAAAATCTTGGAGATATGTGTTTAGTCTTATCACCCTTGATGAGTCCTTCATTCATCTGGACGACACAGGTTGTATTATCTTCATGGATGATAGTTGGAGTGTCTGTCTTTGAAGGTAGATCACATGAATTCCAGATGTGATGGATCATTGATCTTAACCAAGAACATTCACGACTTGTTTCATGTAAAGTAATTATTTCTAAGTCATTGGAAGATGTAGCAACTAGCGTTTGCTTCGTTGATCACCATGAAATTGCAGTATCTCCATTAGTGAACACATATCCATTTTGTGAGCGGGCTTTATGCGGATCGGAGAGAAAACCAGCATTTGCGTATCCAACAAGGATCTGTTCATTTGTGGGCTTGTCTGAGTAGAAGAGACCTATATCTGTTGTCCCACGAAGGTATCGTAGAACATCTTTAACTTCCTTCCAATGACGAATGGTTGGAGCAGAGCTGTACCTGGCTAACAAGTTAACTAAAAAAGCTATATTTGGTCTAGTACATTGTGCTAAATACAATAAAGCACTTATTGAGCTCAAATATGGTACTTCTGGACCAAGGACCAGTTCATCATCTTCTTTTGGACGAAATGGATCTTTCTTAATGTCCAAAGAAGGAACAACCATTTAGGTGCTAAGTGGATAAGCCTTGTCCATGCCAAATAGCTTCAGTATTCTTTCAATGTAAGCTGATTGATCGACCAAAATTCCATTAACACAATGCTCGATCTACAGGCTGAGACAATATTTTGTTTTCCCAAGGTCTTTCATTTCAAATTCGCTTTTCAGATATTCAGCAGTTTTATTGAGCTCTTCAAGGGTTCCAACTAGGTTCATATCATCGATGTATACTGCCACTATAGCAAATCCAGTATTTGATTTCTTAATGAACACACAAGGGTAGATGACATTGTTGGCATATCCTTCTTTAATCAAAAACTCACTGAGACGATTATACCACATTCGCCCATATTGTTTCAGCCTATACAGTGATCGCCTTAATTTGATTGAGAGCATACCTCGTGGTTTGTTAGTTGCTTCAGGCAACTTAAGGCCTTCTGGGACTTTCATATATATTTCACTATCTAATTCTCCATATAGATACGCGGTGATGACATCCATAAGTCGCATGTCAAGTTTTTCTGAAATCACTTATTAAGTAACGGAACGTAATTGCGTCCATTACAGGAGAATATGTATCTTCATAATCAATTCCAGGTCTTTGTGAAAAACCTTGTGCAACGAGTTGTGCTTTATATCTTGCAATCTCGTTTTTTCTCGTTTGCGTTTCCTTGTGAATACCCATTTGTAAACTACGGGGTTCACACCAGGCGGGGTTTGGACTACTGTTCCAAAAACACTTCGTCTTTCCAAGGAATTTAATTCTGCCTGGATTGCATCTTTCCACTTAGGCCAATCTTGTCTCTGTCTACATTCATCAACAGAACGGGGCTCTATATTATCACTTAATATAATTTCAGTGGTTATTGCAAATGCAAACATGTCGTCGATGATTATTTCATTTCGATCCCACAATTCATTAGTACATGCATAATTTATGGATATTTCTTTGCCTTCATGTACTTCTGTCTCTTCAGGGACATGTGTCTCATCAAGGACATTTTCTTTTTCTCGAAGTATAGAATCATGAATTGTGGATTTATCATTCATTTTCTTTTCTTGAATATTTCATTTGGGTTCAAATGTGCCCTCATCTTTCTCTTTCGAGGGGCTGAATCTTTTGAACCTGGGGGTTTACCACGCTTCAAGCGTGTACTGGATGAATCATTCACTGCCACTTTATTTTGTCCAACAGGGACATCAATTCTTGCAGGTACGTTTGTAGCTGGTATATGTGACTTTGTCACTTTCGAAGCATCATTAAATGCATCTGGCATTTGATTAGCAATACCTTGAAGATAAACGATCATTTTCACTTCATTTTCACATTGAGTGCTTCGTGGATCAAAATGAGATAAGGTGGGAACAACCCATGTCAACTCTTGCCGTTCTTCTGGAACGGTCCTTTCTCCCCCTAACGACGGGAAGACTGTCTCATCAAAATGACAATCAGCAAAACGAGCTGTAAACATAACACCAGTCAAAGGTTCCAAATATCTAATGATAGATGGTGAATCAAAACCCACATAAATTCCCAGTCTGCGCTGATGTCCTATTTTAGTTCGTTATGGCGGTGCAATAGACACATAAACAGCACAACCAAAAACTCGTAAATGTGAAATATTAGGTTGATGTCCAAACACGAGTTGTGTTGATGAGTATTGGTGGTTGGCTATGGGTCTCAGTCGAACCAATGATGTTACATGTAAGATGGCATGTCCCCATGCAAAGATTGGCAATTTTGTTTTCATGAGCAGAGTGCGGGCTATTAATTGAAGCCGCTTGATAAATGCCTCTGCTAAACCATTTTAAGTATGGACATGAGGAACAAGATGTTCAACATCAATGCCCAGTGCCATGCAGTAATCATCAAAGGTTTGAGACATAAATTCACCAGCGTTATCAAGTCGAATGGACTTAATGGGATGATCTGGGAACTGTACTCGCAACTTAATTATCCAAGAAATAAGTCTCACAAAAGCTACATTTCGAGTCGACAATAGGCAAACATGTGACCATCGGGTAGATGCATCAACCAAAACCATAAAATATCGAAATGGTCCACAAGGTGGTTGAATAGGTCCACAAATATCCCCTTGAATTCTTTGCAAAAATGATGGGGATTCATTATCAACCTTTAGTTGTGATGGTCTAATTACTAACTTCCCTTGGGAACAAGCCTTGCAAGGGTTATCATTTGAGACATCAATGTGTCTGCTCAATAATGGATGTCCATTATAGTTGGTAATGATTCTACGCATCATGGTAGATCCTGGATGACCTAGACGGTCATGCCAAAGCATGTAAACCTTTGAATCCATGAACTTATGGTTCATGACAGCATATGTCTCAACTATCTTTATGTATGTATAATACAATCCACTCGATAAACCATGCAACTTCTCCAATATACGCTTCTGGGTATCATTGGAGGTAATGCATAAATATTCCACATTTTCTACACTTTTCGTTTCAATGTGGTATCCATTTAGACGTATGTCTTTAAAACTCAACAAATTTTGAATGGATCGAGTAACGTATAATGCATTCTATATGGACAATATTGTTCCATTTGGTAATATAATCTGGGTTTTTCCTGAGCCTTCAATTACATCTGATTGCCCTGATATTGTTGTTACCTTTACTTTTGCAAGTACCAAATTCGAGAAATACTTTCGATCTCGAAGTATTGAATGCGTGGTTGCGCTGTCTGCAAGACAAAAGTCTCTGTCATTGCTCTTGTTTTGAAAATAACTATAATTTTTATCCATGTTCTCTGAGTAAAGAAAAAGCAGTTTATTCATACTGGAATACTACTTTTATTGAATTGAAAATGCGAGCATTAAACCACAAGTACAAATAACAAGAGTACAATAAACATAAATAATTCAATTGAACCCATAAGCTTCATTCCCTCTTTCATTAATAAAGTTTGTAGCATCCAGGTGGGTTGTGTTTAACTGTCTTGATAAATTGGTCATTGGATCAGATGTTTCCATTGGTTGAGCCTGGTCGAAGAAATTGATCTCGACACCCTTCTCCATGAAGGAGACTTGATATCGATCCACCAGATGCTTTGGGGTGCAACAAGTACGCGCCCAATGTCCGTTGCCACCACACCTATGGAAAACTCCTTCAGGATTTCTAGGAGTGTTCATATGAGCTTTTCCTTTCTGGCATTTGCATTTTTAAAGCTCGGGCTTGGGTTATGCCTTGGAACCTGGTTGTGAAACTGGACACCATGGTTCTTGCCTTTCCTGTTCCACCGGCCTCGCTTGTGGCCACGTCCTCGTTTGTAATTATTGCCACGAGAGGATATGGTATTCCCTTCAAGGGAAGTAGCATTCACTTTTGGGAACGGTGTTGATCCGGTCGGTCGGGACTAATGATTTTTCATCAGAAGCTCATTGTTTTGTTCAGCTACCAAAAGCACAGATATTAGCTGGTTGTATTTAGTGAAGCATCATGCTCTATACTGCTGCTGCATGAGCACGTTAGAGGCATGAAATGTGCTGAAAGTCTTTTCCAGCAAATCTTCCTTAGTAATAGTATCCCCACATAGCTTCATCTTAGATGTAATTCTAAACAACGCAGAATTGTACTCTGCCACTTACTTGAAATCTAGGATCCTTTGGTGAGTCCATTCATAGCGAGCTCTTGGAAGAATCACCATTGTCTGGTGATTGTATCTGTTTCTCAAGGTCTTCCAGAGGGTTAACGGATCTTCAACCGTTAAGTACTCGTTCTTTAGTCCCTCATCAAGATGGCGACGAATAAAAATCATGGCTTTCGCTCGATCTTGAGAGGATGAGATGTTTTCTTCCCTAATGGTATCTCCAAGATTCGTTGCTTCCAGATGGATCTTGGTATCCAGTACCCAGGTAAGCTAATTCTCCCCAGTAATGTCCAGGGCAGCAAAATCAAGCTTTGCTAAGTTTGCCATTTTCTTTTCTTAAAGAAAATGAGATGTGTAAGAACTTGCAATAATATGTGTTTAGGAAGAATATATTGTTAGAACTTCTGGTTCTTACAAATTTTTTATGTTTAGGACAAAATGATAAGTACTCGAAACTTCAGGCTCAAGATTTACATGATTAATGAGAAGGGCGATTGTACCGCACCATTCTCATCGAAACAAGTATAGGATGGGCGATTATTCTGCACCACTTTAAACAGCAGGAAAATTTAAATATGTAGAGCAAGGTGGACGATTATACCGCACCACCTAAAATTGCGATAAAATTTAAATATGCAAAGTAGGGTGGACGATTATACCGCACCACCTAAAATTGCGATAAAATTTAAATATGCAAAGCAGGGTGGGTGATTATTCCGCACCACCTAAAATTGCGATAAAATTAAATAGCAGGCAAATTTAAATATGCAAGATAGGGTGGGCGATTATACCGCTCCACTTAAAATTTGTAGTAAAATTAGATCTGCAGTCAAAGATAGGCAATGATACCGCACCATCTTGGATTGCATAAATAAACACTGGGTTAGTAGTCAAGAGTTACACCAAATAAGAAATCAAAGATATAAGTAACTGTTAGGTTGAGAATTAGAAGTAAGCATGGTGCAAACAATTCTTCGCGATGGTATATCCAGCAATTGAGGCAGAGGAAGAAGAAGAACAGTAAAAACCTTAGAGGAAACATTTTTTTTATGTTTCGGTGAAGGGAAATGAGAAATGATTAGAGAGTCGTGCTAATAACGTGTTATAAATAAGCAAAAGTTAGAGAAATAACCTTTGCCAAGAGCAATGACGAAGTGGTGCAAAATATCACACTATTTAGTTTTTTTATTACCACCACAAAAGTATTGCAAGTATTAGAAAATGAGGGATACTGAGAGTATTATATTTCTTCCTTTTTTTTTCTTGATATTCTCTAACTTTGAACAATCGAAGTGCTCTATTTATAGAACCACTTCAATGGAAACTTACAAAAGGGTTACTATTTAGCATATGAGTCTTTACTATACACATGTAGGCAAACATACCCACTATTTACAACATTGTTTAATTTTTTTACATTGTCAACACCCAAACAGAATTACGAACAAACTAATACTCCAAATATGATCATCCAAGATTGCAAGAACACAATTAGAAAAGGCAAAATACCTCTTTTGACTTTTCGGCAACCCAAAATACCCGGAGATTTTCCGACCTTTTTTGTCTTCCTCACAATTTTACTTCCTTTCTCTCTCTACTAAAACATCCCAACTTTCCCACATCCAAAACCCCCCAATTTCTAATGTTTCAAATGGATTCGGTTGCCTTTGCAATTAGAGACAACCTCCCAAAAGTCCCCAAAAACTAATACCAAAACACGACAGGATGGCCTTGTTGAGTACGCCAACCCCTCTCCCTATACTCCTTGGCCTCCTGTCCATCCTCCTCTTCCACCCCATCACCACCACCTCCGGCATTCGCCTAGGCATCCTTCGCCGTCCCTCCCCTCACCTCCCTGTCTTCCGTGAAGCACCCGCCTTCCGAAACGGGGAGCAATGTGGCTCCGAAAACACGGATGCCATCCATGTTGCCATGACTCTAGATGCCAATTACATCCGCGGCACAATGGCTGCCGTGTTCTCCTTGTTGCAACACTCGACGTGCCCCGAAAACCTCTATTTTCACTTCCTCTCCGCGCGTATTGCACCGGAGTTCTTTTCCAGCATAAAGTCTACGTTCCCTTACTTGAACTTCAAGACATATGCCTTTGATTCGAACCGGGTTCGCTGGAAGATATCAAAATCTATAAGGCAAGCATTGGATCAGCCAATTAATTATGCTAGAATCTATCTTGCTGACATCCTTCCGACCGATATGAGGCGTGTTATATACTTGGACTCGGACCTCATTGTGGTGGACGACATTGCCAAGCTATGGAGCGTGGACATGGAAGACAAGGTGGTGGCTGCACCGGAATATTGCCGGGCAAATTTCTCACAGTATTTCACTGACGCATTTTGGTCTGACCCGGATTTGTCGAAGACATTCCAAGGAAGAAACCCGTGTTATTTCAACACAGGAGTGATGGTGGTGGATGTGGATAAATGGAGGAAAGGAGGGTATACACAGAAGGTTGAGGAGTGGATGGCGTTGCAAAAGCGAAAGAGGCTATACCATTTGGGGTCTTTGCCGCCCTTTCTGCTGGTTTTGGCCGGAAACATCAAGGGTGTGGATCACCGGTGGAACCAGCATGGGTTAGGAGGTGACAACTTTGAAGGAAGGTGTAGGAACCTCCACCCTGGTCCCATTAGTCTTCTGCACTGGAGCGGGAAGGGTAAGCCATGGTTGAGGTTGGACGCCCGGAAGCCATGCACCGTCGATCATCTCTGGGCACCGTACGATCTCTACCATTCGGCGAGACACTTTCTGGAAGAATAAAAGAGAAGAAAGTGAACCGCGAAGAGACAGAGAGCATGCAATGAAGGAGATAAAATGCAGACTCATGAACTATGCACATCATAACACAGCCCATGAATGGCAATTGTATTCCGAGGAGGCAGACTTCGCGACGGGATCTCGGGTTCTCCTGCGAAGAAGCTGGGGCCTGGATGGTACTCTAGGCTAAATTTTGTTGCCAAGAGTAGACCATCCAACTTGTAAATGGCCATTTGAAGGCTTCTTTGTATGGTTGGAAACCTGTATATTCTTGTATTTCAACTTTCAAGGAACAAATGTAAAGGAATGACAGTTAAAAGCAAAATCAATTAAAAAGGTCGTACCCAGTGCACAAGCTCTCGCTTTACGCAGGGTCTGGGAGAGATGAATTTCGGCTTGCCTTACCCCCATTTATGGAGAGGCAGCTCCTAAGTCTCGAATCCGAGACCTACCGCTCATGGGCGAAGGCACTTGCCATCGCACCAAGTGCGACCTCTAAAAGCAAAATCAATTAAGCGAAAAAAAACAGGTCAGTTCTCAGCCGAACGCATTGATTGACTTCTCACTTCCAACACTAAATAAAATTACACGAATGATCTATTCAGAAACTTCAATTTCCGAAAGCCATTCCATAACAAACCAGACCATAAACTTTTGCTACAGCAGCAGACGGGCATCTACCCAACGTATTCCACAAAATATAATCGCCCGAAGTAACCTGTTTAACAAATGAAAAGAAGCAATATGGATTGACAAGAGTACTCTTAACTTTCACATTTAAACAACGAAATTGTTACCATTAGAAGAAACAAGAAACCGAGGAGAATTTTACTTTCATAGGTTATGAAGCCATCATTGGTCGAATACATTAACAGATATTTGTAGATTATCTGCAGCATTGCTTTGCTTACATATAATATACTTCTGCAAGTTCTATATCTGATGCGCACAATGATGTCGGCAAACATTTTCTAACAATTTTTCCGCAGCGTGCACTGTCAGAGCTAAGAAAAGTATATCAAGCTTGAAGATAGAGAATTCTGATGAAAAACCCACCAGAGTAGAGAACTCCACTGGTGCTTTAACAGTTGGATAAACGCTTACCTGCATGTAGCAGAAACAATTAAGAGAGCCAGCAAAAAAAAAATAATACAAGTATATATGAGATAAATACAACAAGAATACTCCTCTTATGGCCTATCCCTGGGTTCCTGTAACGACCTAGACCATGAGAGGTGAATTAGAGGAAGCAAAACTTACAGATTTTGGATCCGAATCCGATGACATTCCAGACAATGAAGCTCCAACAATCTTGAACAACACCTATACACGTGAGTCAGAAAACGCCATCCTCTGTTAAAGCTTGGTCTTCAATAAATGCTTAAACACTTTAAAGTCCAAAAGTGTGCTTGACTACAACAACAACAACAACAACAACAAAGCCTTTTCCCACTAAGTGGGGTCGGCTATATGAATCCTAGAACGCCATTGCGCTCGGTTTTGTGTCATGTCCTCCGTTAGATCCAAGTACTCTAAGTCTTTTCTTAGAGTCTCTTCCAAAGTTTTCCTAGGTCTTCCTCTACCCCTTCGGCCCTGAACCTCTGTCCCGTAGTCACATCTTCGAACCGGAGCGTCAGTCGGCCTTCTTTGCACATGTCCAAATCACCGGAGCTGATTTTCTCTCATCTTTCCTACAATTTCGGCTACTTCTACTTTACCTCGGATATCCTCATTCCCAATCTTATCCTTTCTCGTGTGCCCACACATCCCACAAAGCATCCTCATCTCTGCTACACCCATTTTGTGTACGTGTTGATGTTTCACCGCCCAACATTCTGTGCCATACAACATCGCTGGCCTTATTGCCGTCCTATAAAATTTTCCCTTGAGCTTCAGTGGCCTACGACGGTCACACAACACGCCGGATGCACTCTTACACTTCATCCATCCAGCTCGTATTCTATGGTTGAGATCTCCATCTAATTCTCCGTTCTCTTGCAAGATAGATCCTAGGTAGCGAAAACGGTCGCTTTTTGTGATCTTCGCTAGATTGCTCCGGTCATTAGTGTGGATAAGTATATAAATGGATAGAGATAGGAAAGCAAACACAAGATGTACGTGGTTCACCCAGATTGGCTACGTCCACGGAATAGAAGAGTTCTCATTAATTGTGAAGGGTTTACACAAGTACATAGGTTCAAGCTCTCATTTAGTGAGTACAAGTGAATGATTTAGTACAAATGACATTAGGAAATATTGTGGGAGAATGATCTCGTAATCACGAAACTTCTAAGTATCGGAGTGTGGTGTCGTCTTGACTTGCCTTATCTGTCTCATAGGTAGATGTGGCATCTTCTCTGGAAGTACTCTTCCTCCATCCAGGGGTGGTATCTTTAACTGGTGGAGATGCACAAGGTAATGTATCAATTTCACTTGAAGCTTACTTGTAGTTTCAAGCTTGGTCAAGCGCGATACAAACCATGTAGTAGGAGTCCCCCAAGTCGCCGAGCTAGGGGGTCTGCTGAAAGAGGTGACAGACAAGGTAAGCAATCAGAGCTCCGACTGATTGTTCACCTTCTCCCCATCTTGCAGCAGCATGAAGGATAAAGAGAAGAAAAATGAGAAAAGATGATATGAGATACTTTTGCTTTTGAAGAAGTAACTTTCCACAGGCTTATTCTTGAACTGAGCTGGAGGGTTTTCTGGTTTCCTACAGAGTATAAGGCCGACTGAAGAATTTGAGGGTCAAAACAAGTCCATCAAATCTAGAGTACGTTCTACCCTGCTGATATGGGATACTTTTGCTTTTGACAGAGTAATGGATGTATCGGCACGTGTGCTGTTACGCTTGTCTCCACATGCTTCCTTGTATCCTTCGCACTTGCCCTATCTGTTCCTCAAGCAGATGCGGAATCTTCCTTGGAAACATAAGATGTTGAAGATGAGTACTCGAGAGCAATGCCAGGTAAGTAATCAGGTAAGGGGTTCCAGGCAGTCAGTTCCTGGCTGGAAGCTTGATTCCAAGTGCTGACTGATTGCTCTCTTTCTCCTTGTCTTGCAGGTAAAAACAAGGCCAAAGGAAAAGACAGGGAAAAAGCATGATATGGGATACTCTTGCTTTTAACCCTGATGATATGAGATATTCTTGCTCTAGTATAGCTTGTTTGCAGAGGTATTATCGGGGGGAAAGAAAGCTGAATATTTCGAAAGGCTTCGTTGGGAGTGCCCTCTTAGATATGATGAAGGGTTGAGCATTTTTGCAGGTCTGCCTGTCCGTTGGGGATGGAGGTCGACATATATAGGAGTCTCCCTAACAACAAGTAGTAATGCTATTCATTTACCCTGCTTGGTCATAGCACAGTAGTGGGAGCTGCCAGTTTCACATGTTTTAACTCTGTCAGAGCACTTTGAAAAAGTGGTCTGTGGTATCTGGCTCTCGAGATTCGGAGAACGATGTCTCTTCGATTTTTGAGAAAGCAATCATGCTGGGGGTCTGGCTCTCGAGATTCAGAGAGCAGTGTCTCTTCGATTTTTGAGGAAGTAATCATGTTGGGAGTCTGGCTCTTGAGATTCGGAGGGCGGTGCCTCTTCGATTTTGGAGCAAGCAATCATGTTGGGAGTGTTGTCTCGAATGTGAGTAAAGGTTGGGCATGTTTGCTAGTCTACCTTGCCACGAAGCACAAAGGTTGACACACAGGGACTTTCCAATTATCTAGCAATGGTACTGTTCCTTTACCCTCTCTTCGCTTTTGAGAAAGTAGTCATGTTGGGAGTCTGGCTCTCGAGATTCGGAGGACGGTGCCTCTTCGATTTTGGAGCAAGCAATCTTGTTGGGAGTGTTTTCTCGAATGTGAGTAAAGGTTGGGCATGTTTGCTAGTCTACCTTGCCACGAAGCACAGAGGTTGACACACAGGAACTTTCCAATTATCCAGCAATGGTACTGTTCCTTTACCCTTGTGGGTAATAATATGGTAGCTAGACCTTCAAAATTTATGTGTCTAAACTTTGTTAGTGCTGTTTCTTTGCTATTCTTTTACCTTTCTTGGTCAGAGCGATGTAGTGGGAGCTGCAAGCTTCACGTGCTCAACTTTGGCAGAGAACTTTGGCAAAGTTATCTGTGGTACCCATGAGCTATTGTTGCGTGTGGGAAGTGGGTGGTTGAACAGTAAGATTCATGTGCTTTCTACTTCACCAGATGTCTTCGACAGAATGCCCATAATTTCTGCAAAGCTGAGTGTGCGTGTGACAGGTGCTGACAAGGCTAGAATAGTAGGTGCCTCTTCGATTTCTAAGATCGGCCCTCGTGGTCTCTGAGCAGCCCAGCTTTTGAGAAAGCGAGCGCCTCTTCGATTGATTCGGAGAACGATGCCTTATCGATTTTTGAGAAAGCAATCATGCTGGGGGTCTGGCTCTTGAAGATTCGGGGAGCAGTGTCTCTTCGATTTTTGAGAAAGTAATCATGTTGGGAGTCTGGCTCTCGAGATTCGGAGGACGGTGCCTCTTCGATTTTGGAGCAAGCAATCTTGTTGGGAGTGTTTTCTCAAATGTGAGTAAAGGTTGGGCATGTTTGCTAGTCTACCTTGCCACGAAGCACAGAGGTTGACACACAAGGACTTTCCAATTATCCAGCAATGGTACTGTTCCTTTACCCTCTCTTCGATTTTTAAGAAAGTAGTCATGTTGGGAGTCTGGCTCTCGAGATTCGGAGGACGGTGCCTCTTCGATTTTGGAGCAAGCAATCTTATTGGGAGTGTTTTCTCGAATGTGAGTAAAGGTTGGGCATGTTTGCTAGTCTACCTTGCCACGAAGCACAGAGGTTGACACACAGGGACTTTCCAATTATCCAGCAGTGGTACTGTTCCTTTACCCTTGTGGGTAATAATATGGTAGCTAGACCTTCAAAATTTATGGGTCTAAACTTTGTTAGTGCTGTTTCTTTGCTATTCTTTTACCCTTCTTGGTCAGAGCGATGTAGTGGGAGCTGCAAGCTTCACGTGCTCAACTTTGGCAGAGAACTTTGGCAAAGTTATCTGTGGTACCCATGAGCTATTGTTGCGTGTGGGAAGTGGGTGATTGAACAGTAAGATTCATGTGTTTTCTACTTCCCCAGAAGTCTTCGACAGAATGCCCATAATTTCCGCAAAGCTGAGTGTGCGTGTGACAGGTGTTGACAAGGCTGGAAAAGTAGGTGCCTCTTCGATTTCTGAGATCGGCCCTCGTGGTCTCTGGGGAGCCCAGCTTTTGAGAAAGCGAGCGCCTCTTCGATTTCTGAGATCGACCTTCGTGGTCTTTGAGCAGCCCAACTTTTGAGAAAGCAAACGCCTCTTCGATTTCTGAGATCAACCCTCGTGATCTCTAAGCAGCCCAGCTTTTGAGAAAGCAAACGCCTCTTCGATTTCTGAGCAGGCGCCACTTCGATTTCTGAAGCTCCGTCGAGTGCAGATTTTTATAGGGGCTGGCATTAAGTTCCAAAGCACACTTGAATCTCCACCAGTAGAAGCTTCATTCTTGCACTTCTAAGATCTTGATTTGTCCGACCTCTTCTCTCTTCAACACCTTTGAAAATGTCTGGCCCCTCCGACCGTCGTTTTGACTTGAACCTTGTTGAAGAGGCAGCCCCGCCTTCTCCAGACAACATATGGCGCCCATCCTTCGTCTCCCCGACTGGTCCTCTTACCGTTGGGGATTCCGTGATGAAGAATGATATGACCGCTGCGGTGGTAGCCAGGAACCTTCTCACTCCCAAAGATAACAGACTAATTTCCAAACGGTCTGATGAGTTAGCTGTTAAGGATTCGCTGGCTCTCAGTGTTCAGTGTGCAGGTTCTGTGTCTAATATGGCCCAACGCCTATTTGCTCGAACCCGCCAAGTTGAATCATTGGCGGCTGAAGTGATGAGTCTCAAACAGGAGATTAGAGGGCTCAAGCATGAGAATAAACAGTTGCACCGGCTCGCACATGACTATGCTACAAACATGAAGAGGAAGCTTGACCAGATGAAGGAAACTGATGGTCAGGTTTTACTTGATCATCAGAGATTTGTGGGTTTGTTCCAAAGGCATTTATTGCCTTCGTCTTCTGGGGCTGTACCGCGTAATGAAGCTCCGAATGATCAACCTCTGATGCCTCATCCTTCTAGGGTTCTGTCCAGTACTGAGGCTCCAAATGATCCCCCTCCGGTGCCTTCTCTTTCTGGGGCTCTACCGACTGCTGAGACTTCTCCTAAGCAACCTTTGTGAAGGCTCCCTCTTGTGTGTTTATTTTGACTCATGTATATGTACATATTTGTAGCTTATCGGGAATATCAATAAATAAGCTTTCCTTCATTTCAACGTATTGTGTTAAATACACCAAAGCCTTCTTCGCTAAGTTCTTTGAATTTTCTTTTGTTGAAGCTTGTATGTTGAAGCTTTCTGAGTGGAGCATGTAGGTTGGGGTAGTGTTCCCTTAATTTCCCGAGTGAGGAAAACTTCTCGGTTGGAGACTTGGAAAATCCAAGTCACTGAGTGGGATCGGCTATATGAATCTTAGAACGCCATTGTGCTCGATCCTGAGTCATGTCCTTCGTTAGATCCAAGTACTCTAAGTCTTTTCTTAGAGTCTCTTCCAAAGTTTTCCTAGGTCTTCCTCTGCCCCTTCGGCCCTGAACCTCTGTCCCATAGTCGCATCTTCTAATCGGAGCGTCAGTAGGCCTTCTTTGCACATGTCCAAACCACCGTAACCGATTTTCTCTCATCTTTCCTTCAATTTCGGCTACTCCTACTTTACCCCGGATATCCTCATTCCTAATCTTATCCTTTCTCGTGTGCCCACACATCCAACGAAGCATCCTCATCTCCGCTACACCCATTTTGTGTACGTGTTGATGTTTCACCGCCCAACATTCTGTGCCATACAGCATCGCCGGCCTTATTGCCGTCCTATAAAATTTTCCCTTGAGCTTCAGTGGCATACGGCGGTCACACAACACGCCGGATGCACTCTTCCACTTCATCCATCTAGCTTGTATTCTGTGGTTGAGATCTCCATCTAATTCTCCGTTCTTTTGCAAGATAGATCCTAGGTAACGAAAACGGTCGCTCTTTGGTATTTCTTGATCTCCGATCCTCACCCCTAACTCGTTTTGGCCTCCATTTGCACTGAACTTGCACTCCATATATTCTGTCTTTGATCGGCTTAGGCGAAGACCTTTAGATTCCAACACTTCTCTCCAAAGGTTAAGCTTTGCATTTACCCCTTCCTGAGTTTCATCTATCAACACTATATCGTCTGCAAAAAGCATACACCAAGGAATATCATCTTGAATATGTCCTGTTAACTCATCCATTACCAACGCAAAAAGGTAAGGACTTAAGGATGAGCCTTGATGTAATCCTACAGTTATGGGAAAGCTTTCGGTTTGTCCTTCATGAGTTCTTACGGCAGTCTTTGCTCCTTCATACATATCCTTTATAGCTTGGATATATGCTACTCGTACTCCTTTCTTCTCTAAAATCCTCCAAAGAATGTCTCTTGGGACCCTATCATACGCTTTTTCCAAATCTATAAAGACCATGTGTAAATCCTTTTTCCCATCTCTATATCTTTCCATCAATCTTCGTAAGAGATAGATTGCCTCCATGGTTGAGCGCCCTGGCATGAACCCGAATTGGTTGTCGGAAACCCGTGTCTCTTGCCTCAATCTATGCTCAATGACTCTCTCCCAGAGCTTCATTGTATGACTCATTAGCTTAATACCCCTATAGTTCATGCAATTTTGTACGTCGCCCTTATTCTTGTAGATAGGCACCAAAGTGCTCGTTCGCCACTCATTTGGCATCTTCTTCGTTTTCAAAATCCTATTGAAAAGGTCAGTGAGCCATGTTATACCTGTCTCTCCCAAAAGTTTCCACACTTCGATTGGTATATTGTCTGGGCCTATTGCTTTTTTATGCTTCATCTTCTTCAAAGCTACAACCACTTCTTCCTTCCGGATTCGACGATAAAAAGAGTAGTTTCTACACTCTTCTGAGTTACTCAACTCCCCTAAAGAAGCACTCATTTCATGTCCTTCATTGAAAAGATTATGAAAATAACCTCTCCATCTGTCTTTAATCGCGTTCTCTGTAGCAAGAACCTTTCCATCCTCATCCTTGATGCACCTCACTTGGTTTAGGTCCCTTGTCTTCTTTTCCCTTGCTCTAGATAGTTTATAGATATCCAACTCTCCTTCTTTGGTATCTAGTCGTTTATACATATCGTCGTAAGCCGCTAACTTAGCTTCTCTGACAGCTTTCTTCGCCTCTTGCTTCGCTTTTCTATACCTTTCACCATTTTCATCGGTCATCTCCTTGTATAAGGCTTTACAACATTCCTTCTTAGCCTTCACCTTTGTTTGTACCTCCTCATTCCACCACCAAGATTCCTTTTGGTGTGGGGCAAAGCCCTTGGACTCTCCTAATACCTCTTTTGCTACTTTTCGGATACAACTAGCCATGGAATCCCACATTTGGCTAGCTTCCCCCTCTCTATCCCACACACATTGGGTGATTACCTTCTCTTTGAAAATGACTTGTTTTTCTTCTTTTAGATTCCACCATCTAGTCCTTGGGCACTTCCAAGTCTTGTTCTTTTGTCTTACTCTTTTGATATGTACATCCATCACCAACAAGCGATGTTGATTAGCCACGCTCTCTCCTGGTATAACTTTGCAATCCTTACAAGTTATACGATCCCCTTTCCTCAACAACAACAACAACAACAACAACAAAGCCTTTTCCCACTAAGTGGGGTCGGCTATATGAATCCTAGAACGCCATTGCGCTCGGTTTTGTGTCATGTCCTCCGTTAGATCCAAGTACTCAAGTCTTTTCTTAGGGTCTCTTCCAAAGTTTTCCTAGGTCTTCCTCTACCCCTTCGGCCCTGAACCTCTGTCCCGTAGTCACATTTTCGAACCGGAGCGTCAGTAGGCCTTCTTTGCACATGTCCAAACCACCGGAACCGATTTTCTCTCATATTTCCTTCAATTTTGGCTACTCCTACTTTACCTCGGATAACCTCATTCCCAATCTTATCCTTTCTCGTGTGCCCATACATCCCACGAAGCATCCTCATCTCCGCTACACCCATTTTGTGTACGTTGATGCTTCACTGCCCAACATTCTGTGCCATACAACATCGCTGGCCTTATTGCCGTCCTATAAAATTTTCCCTTGAACTTCAGTGGCCTACGACGGTCACACAACACGCCGGATGCACTCTTACACTTCATCCATCCAGCTTGTATTCTATGGTTGAGATCTCCATCTAATTCTCCGTTCTCTTGCAAGATAGATCCTAGGTAGCGAAAACGGTCACTTTTTGTGATCTTCGCTAGATTGCTCCGGTCATTAGTGTGGATAAGTATATAAATGGATAGAGATAGGAAAGCAAACACAAGATGTACGTGGTTCACCCAGATTGGCTACGTCCACGGAATAGAGGAGTTCTCATTAATTGTGAAGGGTTTACACAAAAGCAAACACAAGATGTACGTGGTTCACCCAGATTGGCTACGTCCACGGAATAGAGGAGTTCTCATTAATTGTGAAGGGTTTACACAAGTACATAGGTTCAAGCTCTCCTTTAATGAGTACAAGTGAATGATTTAGTACAAATGACATTAGGAAATATTGTGGGAGAATGATCTCGTAGCCACGAAACTTCTAAGTACCGGATTGTGGTATCGTCTTGACTTGCCTTATCTGTCTCATAGGTAGATGTGGCATCTTCTCTGGAAGTACTCTTCCTCCATCCAGGGGTGGTATCTGTAACTGGTGGAGATGCACAAGGTAATGTATCAATTTCACTTGAAGCTTACTTGTAGTTTCATGCTTGGTCAAGCGCGATACAAACCATGTAGTAGGAGTCCCCCAAGTCGCCGAGCTAGGGGATCTGCTGAAAGAGGTGACAGACAAGGTAAGCAATCAGAGCTCCGGCTGATTGTTCACATTCTCCCTATCTTGCAGGCAGCATGAAGGATAAAGAGAAGAAAAATGAGAAAAGATGATATGGGATACTTTTGCTTTTGAAGAAGTAACTTTCCACAGGCTTATTCTTGAACTGGGCTGGAGGGTTTTCTGGTTTCCTCCAGAGTATAAGGCCGACTGAAGAATTTGAGGGTCAAAACAAGTCCATCAAATCTAGAGTACGTTCGACCCTGCTGATATGGGATACTTTTGCTTTTGACAGAGTAGTGGATGAATCGACACGTGTGCTGTTACACTTGTCTCCACATGCTTCATTGTATCCTTCTCACTTGCCCTATTTGTTCCTCAGGCAGATGCGGTATCTTCCCTGCAAGCATAAGATTTTGAAGATGAGTACTCGAGAGCAATGCCAGGTAAGTAATCAGGTAAGGGGTTCCAGGCAGTCAGTTCCTGGCTGGAAGCTTGATTCCAAGTGCTGACTGATTGCTCTCTTTCTCCTTGTCTTGCAGGTAAGAACAAGGCCAAAGGAAAAGACAGGGAAAAAGCACGATATGGGATACTCTTGCTTTTAACCCTGATGATATGAGATATTCTTGCTCTAGTATAGCTTGTTTACAGAGGTATTATCGGGGGGAAAGAAAGCTGAATATTTCGAAAGGCTTCGTTGGGAGTGCCCTCTCAGATAAGAGAAAGGGTTGAGCATTTTTGCAGGTCTGCCTGTCCGTTAGGGATGGAGGTCGACATATATAGGAGTCTCCCTAACATCAAGTAATAATGCTATTCTTTTACCCTGCTTGGTTATAGCACGGTAGTGGGAGCTGCCAGCTTCACATGTTTTAACCCTGTCAGAGCACTTTGAAAAAGTGGTCTGTGGTATCTGGAAAGCTGATGTTGCGTGTGAAGATTACAGACAAGCTTTATCCAAGGAGATCCAGCTCTTGAAGTTGGGAAAGTGGTGCCTCTTCGATTTTCGAACAAGCAATCCTGTCGGGGATCTGGCTCTCGAGATTCGGAGAACGATGCCTCTTCGATTTTTGAGAAAGCAATCCTGCTGGGGGTCTGGCTCTCGAGATTCGGAGAGCGGTGTCTCTTCGATTTTTGAGAAAGTAATCATGTTGGGAGTCTGGCTCTCGAGATTCGGAGGGCGGTGCCTCTTCGATTTTGGAGCAAGCAATCTTGTTGGGAGTGTTTTCTCGAATGTGAGTAAAGGTTGGACGTGTTTGCTAGTCTACCTTGCCACGAAGCACAGAGGTTGACACACAGGGACTTTCCAATTATCCAGCAGTGGTATTGTTCCTTTACCCTCTCTTCGATTTTTGAGAAAGTAATCATGTTGGGAGTCTGGCTCTCGAGATTCGGAAGGCGGTGCCTCTTCGATTTTGGAGCAAGCAATCTTGTTGGGAGTGTTTTCTCGAATGTGAGTAAAGGTTGGGCATGTTTGCTAGTCTACCTTGCCACGAAACACAAAGGTTGACACACAGGGACTTTCCAATTATCCAGCAGTGGTACTGTTCCTTTACCCTCTCTTCGATTTTTGAGAAAGTAATCATGTTGGGAGTCTGGCTCTCGAGATTCGGAGGGCGGTGCCTCTGGCTCTCGAGATTCGAAGGGCGGTGTCTCTTCGATTTTGGAGCAAGCAATCTTGTTGGGAGTGTTTTCTCGAATGTGAGTACAGGTTGGGCATGTTTGCTAGTCTACCTTGCCACGAAGCACAGAGGTTGACACACCGGGACTTTCCAATTATCCAGCAGTGGTACTGTTCCTTTACCCTTGTGGGTAATAATATGGTAGCTAGACCTTCAAAATTTATGTGTTTAAACTTTGTTAGTGTTGTTTCTTTGCAATTCTTTTACCCTTCTTGGTCAGAGCGATGTAGTGGGAGCTGCAAGCTTCACGTGTCTCAACTTTGTCAGAGAACTTTGGCAAAGTTATCTGTGGTACCCATGAGCTACTGTTGCGTGTGGGAAGTGGGTGATTGAACAGTACGATTCATGTGCTTTCTACTTCGTCAGAAATTTTCGACAGAATGCCCATAGTTTCCGCAAAGCTGAGTGTGCGTGTGACAGGTGCTGACAAGGCTGGAAAAGTAGGTGCCTCTTCGATTTCTGAGATCGGCCCTCGTGGTCTCTGAGCATCCCAGCTTTTGAGAAAGCAAGCCTCTTCGATTTCTGAGATCGGCCTTCGTGGTCTTTGAGCAGCCCAGCTTTTGAGAAAGCAAACGCCTCTTCGATTTCTGAGATCGACCCTCGTGGTCTCTAAGCAGCCCAGCTTTTGAGAAAGCAAACGCCTCTTCGATTTCTGAGCAGGCGCCTCTTCGATTTCTGAAGCTTCGTCGAGTGCAGATTTTTATAGGGGCTGACATTAAGTTCCAAAGCACACTTGAATATCCACCAGTAGAAGCTCCATTCTTGCACTTCTAAGATCTTGATTTGTCCGACCTCTTCTCTCTTCAACACCTTTGAAAATGTCTGGCCCCTCCGACCGTCGTTTTGACTTGAACCTTGTTGAAGAGGCAGCCCCGCCTTCTCCAGACAACATATGGCGCCCATCCTTCATCTCCCCTACTGGTCCTCTTACCGTTAGGGATTCCGTGATGAAGAATGATATGACTGCTGCGGAAGTGGCCAGGAACCTTCTCACTCCCAAAGATAACAGACTACTTTCCAAACGGTCTGATGAGTTGGCTGTTAAGGATTCTCTGGCTCTCAGTGTTCAGTGTGCAGGTTCTGTGTCTAATATGGCCCAACGCCTATTTGCTCGAACCCGCCAAGTTGAATCATTGGTGGCTGAAGTGATGAGTCTCAAACAGGAGATTAGAGGGCTCAAGCATGAGAATAAACAGTTGCACCGGCTCGCACATGACTATGCTACAAACATGAAGAGGAAGCTTGACCAGATGAAGGAATCTGATGGTCAGGTTTTACTTGATCATCAGAGATTTGTGGGTTTGTTCCAAAGGCATTTATTGCCTTCGTCTTCTGGGGCTGTACCGCGTAATGAAGCTCCAAATGATCAACCTCTGATGCCTCCTCCTTCTAGGGTTTTGTCCAGTACTGAGACTCCGAATGATCCTCCTCCGGTGCCTTCTCTTTCTGGGGCTCTACCGCCTGCTGAGACTTCTCCTAAGCAACATTTGTGATGGCTCCCTCTTGTTTGTTTATTTTGACTCAAGTATATGTACATATTTGTAACATATCGGGGATATCAATAAATAAGCTTTCCTTCATTTCAACGTATATTGTTAAATACACCAAAGCCTTCTTCGCTAAGTTCTTTGAATTTTCTTTTGTTGAAGCTTGTATGTTGAAGCTTTGTGAGTGGAGCATATAGGTTGAGGTAGTGTTCCCTTAATTTCTCGAGTGAGGAAAACTTCTTGGTTGGAGACTTGGAAAATCCAAGTCACTGAGTGGGATCGGCTATATGAATCTTAGAGCGCCATTGTGTTCTGTCCTGTGTCATGTCCTCCGTTAGATCCAAGTACTCTAAGTCTTTTCTTAGGGTCTCTTCCAAAGTTTTCCTAGGTCTTCCTCTGCCCCTTCGGCCCTGAACCTCTGTCCCATAGTCGCATCTTCTAATCGGAGCGTCAGTAGGCCTTCTTTGCACATGTCCAAACCACCGTAACCGATTTTCTCTCATCTTTCCTTCAATTTCGGCTACTCCTACTTTACCCCGGATATCCTCATTCCTAATCTTATCCTTTCTCGTGTGCCCACACATCCAACGAAGCATCCTCATCTCCGCTACACCCATTTTGTGTACGTGTTGATGCTTCACCGCCCAACATTCTGTGCCATACAGCATCGCCGGCCTTATTGCCGTCCTATAAAATTTTCCCTTGAGCTTCAGTGGCATACGGCGGTCACACAACACGCCGGATGCACTCTTCCACTTCATCCATCCAGCTTGTATTCTATGGTTGAGATCTCCATCTAATTCTCCGTTCTTTTGCAAGATAGATCCTAGGTAACGAAAACGGTCGCTCTTTGGTATTTCTTGATCTCCGATCCTCACCCCTAACTCGTTTTGGCCTCCATTTGCACTGAACTTGCACTCCATATATTCTGTCTTTGATCGGCTTAGGCGAAGACCTTTAGATTCCAACACTTCTCTCCAAAGGTTAAGCTTTGCATTTACCCCTTCCTGAGTTTCATCTATCAACACTATATCGTCTGCGAAAAGCATACACCAAGGAATATCACCTTGAATATGTCCTGTTAACTCATCCATTACCAAATCAGCTGGATGAAGATCCTTGCTCATTTTTTCCGTTAAGAACTCATCTACATTTACCATATTATTATTGTTACCATCTGTCTCAATATCGCTATCTTCATCAGCTATGGTTCCAAAGGCTGAACTAGAGATAGGTGATTTTTGAGGTTTCCATGGTGCAAACTGGACTTTCCCAGGGAAAATTGCCTCAATACTTTTGGTGAGGGCCCTCCCACCCGTGACAATCTTCCATACCACAGAATGGTCTGTAGTGGATACCAATCCAACCGATGGAGTGCCATCAAAAGATACTACCCTTCTTGTCGGAAAAGGCATAGTCACAGTACAAAACTCCATAGCGAGAGGCGACTTGTATCCATCCATTAGTTGCAATTTGAATAAGAAATCACCTTTGTCTTCAGAGACCACAGACAACTGATAAAATCCTTCTATGGGTGGTCCAAGACCACAGACTGCTTGGTAACGCATTAGAACAAAATTACCTAACGGGGGTGAAAACATCACAGCTTGCTTATCAACACCTTGTTCTGGAACTTGAGCACAAGGATGAAATGATAAAACTTCAATGTGATCTGCGTTCAACCCTATTAAGGGGAAGGACACATCAGGCAATCCTTCTAAATCTGCTCGGCAATTTATTTGGCCAGAAATTGATAAACTATCTGGAATCTCGTCTTGGTCATACAAAGCAGCATGGACAGTCTCATGAACTGAGTATTCTCGGCCTTCCTTTGTATAGGCAAGGCTTCCAAGCTGGTTGCTTCAGGTCCGCAAGAGGAAGATCTGACGAAGAAAAGCCATTAACCCAAATGGAAAGAATATTGGGGAAGCTCAAATCCAATGGTGTTCCTATATGTACCAGTACAATCAGCAAGCATATGAGACACTAAACCAGCACCAGGCCAAGGCAAAGGTGAACCACTAAATTGTCAATAGTGATAATGATAGTAAAGAAATCCCGAGATGAGAAATACCATAGTAAAAAGTACCAACCAAATGGCATTGAACTAGTTATGAAAGTTCGGAGAGCATCTTTATCTAAAGGCCTAGAACCGGTCTTGTGAGCATCCGATGTAACAGTTCCTGTTGCTGCAATGCCGGAAGGGGATGAGGATGCAACTGGTGCAGCTACAGGTTTCGCCCTTGAGGAGATGCTTGATATTCCTATGCTGGCGGTTTGTGAGTTTAACAATCCTCGGACAGATGGGGATGCACTTACGAACACTTCAGGTTCCACCACATCACCAGTTATTAAGTCACCAATAGCATGTGCCATGCCACCATAAAAGCAATAGGGGAAAACGAAAAAGAAAAAGAACTGCTTAATGTCTTTAAAGAAAGTCGCACATGCCATTTACACGGTAGATTCAGTTTATACTTTATAGAGTTTATACAAACATGCAATGCCAGCCCCCCCCCCCCCTGAAATGTAATGGAGAAAAGAGAAATGTGGTGAAAAAATAGGAAAAGAAAATAACTTGGAATCAGCTGCATCCCCATCGATAGAAGGCAAATACGGAATGTGCAAGGTTTCATGTTATTTTCCCCCGTAGCTTTAGCTCAAAAGACATTCGCTAGAGGAGGCACACATTTAATATTTTAGGTTCGAGTCTCGTTGTAAGAAAATGTGTGACAAAGAAAAGACCAGAGAAAATTGGCCAGATGGTTACACCATCAGAACATTTACTTCTTTTATTTCTTTCTCCAACACTCCGAATACTTCTATTATTACAAAAACATTACAAACATTTATTGCTAATATTACAGATACGGCCACAAAAATAAACAAGAAACAAAAAATAACTTAAAAAAGGAAACAAACGATCTTGGGCATGCGTACATAACTGGCTTTTACATGGAACGGGATACCACGGTGGCGTTGAATGCGTTTCATGTAAGTCCGCCTAAGGGAGGTTGTGCCTCCAGATTTTGTCTTCCATATAGTGCTGTTCTGAATTAAGCAAGCTGTGGGTATGCACATAAATGTAAGCGGACTGGAGACATTACAGTCTACAGGTCCACGCAAAGATAGGAAATGACAGAGGCTGCCCTCCGTTTGGTCCTCGGGCTGACCTTACACTTCTCAACCAGGACCTTCTTTATGTTTGGGCAACTCGAAACCACAGTGGCTACTCCGGCAGAAGTTATGCCCGGGCAATAAACCATGTGGCAGGATGTAAGCATTGTGCAACTTTTAACAAGATGGTTTATACCAACATCTGTTAACTGACGGCAATGTGACAGCACAATGTCCTTCAGGTTTGGACAACCTTCTCCTAGTTCAGCCATTGCCATGTCCCCCAAATTCTTTTCAAAACGAAAATCATGTTAGATTGAACAAGGATTGGAAAAACGCATTCATGTTAGGTTGCGTGTGCATCAATATGAACATGAAAAATTTCTACCATTTCTATCAAATGTAACAAGGGTGCATCCGGTGCTTCAGATATAAGCCACCAGATGCATGTGTTCGTTGGTGTGGGTGGGTGGGAGAGGGAGGTGGGGTGGGAGGGGAGAGGAGAAAGGAAGAGAGAACACACCTGCAGAACACTCACGTCTAGGTAACTAAGTTGCGGGCACCCTCTAGCAATGGCTATCAATCCAGCATCACCAATTTGGTGGCATCCACTGACATTCAGATATTGTAGGGAGCTACATTGAGCAACAGCAATAAGGGCCTGGTCCCCCACTCTAGTAGTAAAAGGTAAGATTAGGATATATCTCATGTGATATACAACGTTAAAGACATCTTTAAGTAATCAAGGATGTAGATTCCGACCACAAAACATTGAAAAAAATTTGATTGAATGTTTGAAACAGCACATTCTCAACTGAGCAGATAGAACATAAGCATCTGACTTGCAAATAAGTGGTGTGGTACAAGAAAACTAAAGAGAAAGATACGGAAGATGAGAAGAAACTTTACCTATCACAAAACCGGAGGCTAAGGCCTGTGAGAGACCTACAATATTCTCCAACTGCTACAACTCCCTTGTTTCCAATCTATACCAAAAGGCAACAGATATTATCCAAATAGGTAACAAACAAGGAATTTTTTACAGAAGCCAGATAGCAAATGAATCTGTTCAACATAAAAGAGCACATTTATCGTTAAAGATAACATATCAAAAAAGGTGATACAACTCAAATGTAGGACAAAGCAATGCATTTTCTTGTTCCTGCATATTGTTCCGCTCCTCCAAACTAAAGGAAATATCAAATAATAGCAAACTTTTGCAAAAATAGCTATAATCATATTCTGTAAATGAAGAATAAATATGGTGGTGAATAAATCATTGTTAAGGTTGAGAGAACCTCATAACATCGACGAATATGAAGTTTCTTCAAATTTCTACAGCCTTTAGCTATATTACAAATGGCTTCATCTCCAATGCTTGAGCAATCTACCAGATGAAGAGACTGCAAGAACTGACAGCCTCGTCCAACCTCACTAAGTGCAAAGTTGCCTATCCTTTGGCAATACAATAATGCTAACTCAGTAAGACGCCTGCACATTTCAAATTCTTCAGATTAACCAACCATCAACAGACAAATGAATACATACTTAACATGAATGTAACACCAACTAGGTATTACCATATGAATGCAAGAAATTATATTAACGAACACAATCATAAAATCTTCCAACTGAGCTCAATGTAACCCGTTCCAAGGATACAAATTCTGAATGTACATAGTTTTCCATTGACGGGCAAAACTGACAGCTAAACATCCATGCTAAATGTATCCTATAACCCATTCAAAGAAAAATACTAGTGAAAGCCTGTAGCTTAATGGAATTCTTCCACAGTTTAGCAGCATCAATAAGCTAAACATGAGAACCACTCAAACCATCCATATAATTATTACCAGCAAAATTACCAATTTAAGTTAAACCAAAAGAGGAACATACGGGCAAGATTTTCCAATGGATTCCAGACCCAATGTTCCAATATTGTGACAACCATTCACTTCAAGATGTGTAAGTTCCTTGCAGCCAGTTGCAATTGATTCCAAAGCATTGTCACTCAGAAAGTAGCAGTCACTAACAATAAGGTTTTTTAACTTCTTACATCCTTTCCCAATAGCCCGTAAACCTCTGAAATGTCGCAGACATGAAAACAAAGAGATAGTCATTTAACTGCAGGAGCTGAATTAATAAAATGAAAGAGACAAGCTCAAAACTTTTTATTTTTTCTGTAATCTTATAAAATAATGTGTACAGGCACAATCTGAAGTTGAGTGAGAAACTGTAGTGACTCGCTCCAAAAGGAAGTTTCTTATTGGAAAGAAGCCAATAATAAACTACTAAGGAACAAAGAGAATAATGAGTACTCACTTATCAGTAAATTTCTGGAAGCTGTATAGAGCCAACACCTCCAGCGACGAACAAGAAGTTCCAACAGCAGTCAAAGCCTCATCTGTGACATTAATACATTGAAGCTTCAAAGATTTCAAAGCAGGACATCCTTGGGCCACAGAAACCACCCCTTTGTTGTGTATGCACTCTGCATCCAACGACAAGTTTTCGAGAGACTTGCAGTGCAGCCCCACTGCTTCCATTGCAGTATCAGTTATCTTTGCACACGCAGTGATACCAAGAGACTTTAATGAATTCCCAACACCAAGGGCTAATTCAACCACACATACGTCAGTCAATCCCTCACAAAACCGCAAATTCAAATCTTCGAGCTGCTTGCAACACTGTCCCACGGCAGCTAGGCCCTGATCCCCAACATAGCAACCCTTCATAAACAGAAAATTAAGGTTACCTGATGCTTCAAGTCATGGACTTGCCATGTATATCAAAGAGCAAATATATGATTTTAAAATTATCAGGAACAGTTATTGGCACTCCAAAAAAATCATCGCACTCCACTAAAGTGCAATTTCTCTCCTATGTTTTTACAAGGAGTGCAGGATAACATTTATTTCCAATGCTTCCGGAAAAGATTGCATCTTTAATGAAAGCAAGACTGCAAGACAGCACCTCAAAAGAAACCCCATGTAGGAATGTACCAATAATTTCCACTTAAGTATTCAAACGAAGAATTGTAGACTTCAAGCATTAAAATTTAACTTTAACAAAGCAATAATAGACGAGATTAAAAGCCAATTAAGCAAAAACTCACCTGCAAATCCAATGATTTCAACATTTTACACTTATCAGCAAGCGAAATTAGACCGATACTGGAGACATTGGAGCACCAGATTAAGCTCAACTTTTCGAGCTTGGGGAATCCGTCTCCGATAGCAGTCATACCGGCGTCCGATAAGCTGTTCGAATCAAGCACGCCGGAGCCATTGGCAGAATGCAGCCTCACCGACGAAACCGCCGCAATATCCGTCCCGCGCCTCCTCCCCTTTTTAAAAAAAAAAAACAAAACCAAAATCGTTAAGGCCCTGTTTGTTTCGACGAATTATAATAACCCAATTCGAAACAAAACCAAAATCGTTAAGGCCCTGTTTGTTTCGACGAATTATAATAACCCAATTCGTACCGAATTGGGGATCGATCGAATCGGTTGAGTGATTACAGGGTGAGTAGGGAGCGAAATGTTGAGGCGCTCGTCAATGTGTACGGTGCGGACGTTGCGGAATAGGCGGGCGAGGAGGTCGACGACGAGGTCGGGGCTGCCGGTGGCGCCGATGCGGAGGGTGGTGCGGCTGAGGCGCTCGAGGGCGAGCCAGCGCTTGCAGACAAGGGAGCAGGCATCGCGGCTGGGCTTGGAGTCGAGCCGCCGGAAGACCTCGAAGATCAGTTCGTCGGGGAGACACGTGTTGATCCGATCGTGGCCTCGCATCGCATCGGGATTCGAGATTGTTGAGGTGAGTTGATGAGCTGACGGGGGGGGGGAAGAGAGAGAGGAGGTTTTGGGGATCGAAATGGATGGATGAATCAATGAAAAGCGGTTTTTGGAGGGGATCGGTGCGGTTTTTGGAGGGGATCGGTGGAGTCAGCGGTTAAGATGCGAGCTGCTTTGTCGATAATGCCCCTGATTGTTCGACATAACTGCCGGGATTCCAACACAAGATTTTGTACTTTCTACTTTTGTTTTGGTCCATTTTCGTACTTTCGTTCCTCTTTAGCCTCCACCCGAAACATGTTTTGCTTTCCCTTGTTTGAGTGGCCTGTCAATTTCAGTACATTTTTAGGGTGTTACCTTCGAATCTTGTAAATAATGAATTCGATAGTAAATTAAATTATTTATTGTGTGACTTAATCAAACTCTTTCACTGCTCACTACAGAAATATCAATGTACTCAAAAAAAATAAAAAACGAATTTTTAATTTAGAGAAGAAATAAAAAATAAAAACTTAAATCGTTATATCTCATATCTCTAGTGTAAATTAGTAAACGGATTGGGTTATTATTCGTTAACAAAACGATTGTTTTTTAACATTTACTATTTTTGAAAGTGAACTACTCAAAGGGGTTGTGTACATTCTCAAATAATCTCGAATGTTTATATTTTAAACTTTGAAAGTAATGTTAATAGCCCAATTGAGACTAAATTTTTGTTTTTAACAAAACTGAGAGTGATTTTAAGGGAACCAAAATTACTTCGAATGAGAAGTCTCAATCATCTCTTAATCACTTCTAAACATGTTCTAATAGGCTACTTTCAATGATTTATTTTCTTCTTAATTCTTATAGATTTTTATTATAAAAAAAAAACATTCCATATTACAAACACTAACATATGAAAGAGCAGACTAAACATTTCAGTAGGCTAACCTTAATAATTTAGTTCGAATTCATTTTTTGACTAGAATTTAAGTGACAATTCTTATGAGGAGAAATGCTAAGAGCATCTCCAAATAAGATGTCAAAATATCCACATCAACATTAACGGTGAACAATAAATTATAGATATTTGAAAATAGTCTATGGAGATTTTTTTAGAGTGGAACTCTCTTGTACTCTCAACACCTCATTTTTAAGTAAACAATAAATTCTCAATATTTGTCCCATTAAAGACATTATTCAATCATGAAATAAACTACCGAGGTGTCATGGTTTATTTAAAAATTAATTATGATTATTTTTGTTTTACCTTTTTCTTTCTTTTTTTTTTTGGCCATAGTAGGTACATATTATTTCACTTTCATTTTTACATACCCGCGTTTTATCGCATAAAAGCAAAAACATAAATAATTTTTTTGTTTACGTCGCGAAAATAAAAAGCTGAGATTCGCACTGAGCCAAAAGAGACTGGCTTTTCTCAATCGCCATTGACGAAAGCTCCGCTGTATTTCCCTGAATTCTTCTTCGAGAGATAGAGAGAGGAGAATTGAACGACACCGTCGATCATGTCGTTCTCGTTCTTCAAGCCGTCGAGGCCCAAAACCCCACAGGAGGTGGCCAAGGCCATCAACGACAGCCTGTCAGCCCTCGACACCCAGACCGTCGTCGAAGTCAAAGCCCTCGAAAAGGTCCCCTCTCTCAATTTCTAGGGCTTTTGATTAATTGTTCTTGTTCCAATTTCCCAAACTTGCATTTGTAATTTGGTTATACAATTGGGGGCAAAATCTTTGCTTGGTTTTGCTTTGTGGGTGTGTGTGTCTGCAGCATTGCATTTATCAATGGGAAACTGTCAATCGGGTTGATTTATATGGACCTAAATCTAAGAAATTTGATTAGTACAAGCAAATTTGCAAGTGTAGAAGTGCTTTTCGAGTCGAATATCGTGAGTGAGTATGCAAAGTTACTAGCTTTTGTTTCCCCAATTTCGTTGGCACTTGGCGTTACGAAGCTTAATTGCTAGATATACAGTTGCGATACGAAGTTAATGCCGTGATATATTTCTTTGATTAATGATTTGCTAGTTCTTTTAGTATGATGCTGCTCTACTTTATTATAGGCTTTGGAAGAAGTTGAAAAGAATTTCACAACAATGAAATGTTTGCTTTCTGGAGATGGGGAGACCGAACCAAATATGGATCAAGTTTCGCAGCTTGCGCTCGAGATTTGTAAGGAGGGTGTTTTTGACCTTCTAATTCACAAGTTACCTATACTGGGATGGGAAGTAAGTTATGGTCATTTGTGTCGTAATGTCTGGCATATGAAGCATTGGTTACATGCGATGATAAATTGTTTTCATTTCAGGCAAGAAAGGATTTGGTCCATTGTTGGTCCATATTGATGAAGCAAAAGGTTGAATTGACTTATTGCTGCGCAGAATACATGGAGAACCATTTGGAATTATTAGACTTTCTTGTCGTGTGGTAAGTTTATTTAATGCTTTTTTAAGTACTTCTGTGTAAAATATATATTCTTTCCTTGGTCTTTTCCTAACATGTTGTTTCCACATGTTTGAGGTGTAAGTTTAATTTAATCTTTCCCTTTCTCCTTCACTTTTAGGAGAATTCGTTTTCTGTTGCCAATCCAGTGTGTTAAAGAAAGGGTTTATTTGAGGGAAGTTATCAGAATGAAACCATGTGACTTGTGTAGCAACTATATCATATTGTTGTGTAGTGACAGGATAATAATGATGATGCTCTTGCGAGACATTTGGTGGAAGAGGGCATATGAAGTGTTGGATACTAGAAGTATATCTGAAGTGTTAGGATACTAGAACTACGCCGACGGTATAATCATGATGATTCTAAAGCAATATACCCGCAAGAATACTACAGCCTGTTTGCTAATCAATCATCAATTATTATATTGTGAATTGGCAAGGTCTCTTTGTTGACTGTCATGTCATATTTTGACCGCAGACATCATGTTCTCTATCTATGCAATAAACATTTTGCATTCATAATTCTGTTTCACGAGTGCATGTATTTTTCCATTCATAATTCGACTGTTTTAAAATTTGTTTATAAAACATTTTGCACAACCAGAGTTGTCTTGTCTAAATTCTGCTGATGTCGTCTTGCAGTTTCTTTACTTAAAGTTTATGTAAGTGAACCACAGACTCATGCACGTAGCTAGGTGTAAATTTCACCATCAGCTATGACTAATGAGACATTGTCCCTAATGTTTTATAAATTATACTTGTCGTCATACTTTTTCAACTGGTAAATTAATAATTGCACGACACTTATTGGTTTCTTTTTCAAGCAGCTATGATAACAAGGAAATTGCTTTGAATTGTGGAAGTATGTTGAGGGATTGCATTAGATTCCCTGCACTTGCAAAGTAAGACATTTAAACTTTTCACCTTTTTTTTCCCCTAATGGTTGTTGCAGGTCGGTAAGCCTAAAGTAGATCTTATTTTGTAAAAGGAGCTGCTCTGTTGCGTTTCATTAGAAGATTGTTAATGATTGTAAAACAGGAAACTTTTGGATTAACTAATATGTGGGTGCAATAGAGCTGCTACCCTCTTTTGTTCGTTCTTTTTATCTTTAAATATTTCAATTTTCCTTCAAAATAGCAAAGCAAGTTTCTTTTATTCACACATTTGATTTGTGTAGTATTTTTCAGATACATACTGGAGTCTGCGAGCTTTGAGTTGTTTTTTAAATTTGTGGAGCTGCCTAACTTTGATGTTGCTTCTGATGCATTCTCTACCTTTAAGGTCAGAACCTCGATCTTCAATGATGTTGGACCTTTGTATTCGTTGCTGAGCTTTTATGGCCCTATCTGTTCTTTCATAATATGTCCCTGAATTTGGCAGGATCTACTTACTAAACATGGAACGGTGGTATCTGAATTTTTGACTGCTCACTATGATGAGGTTTGCTCAATCTTCATCTTAATATACTTTTCTGTACAAATATAGTCAGTGGCAATTGTAGCTGTGTGACTTTGTCATATGTTTATGTTGATTGAATATTTTTTTCACTTACGATATCTGCTCAACTAAGATGCGTCTTCACTAGCGTATTGGTAGATTGTAGTGCATATTATTTTGAGCTTATCTGATAAGAAATTGTTGTTCTAGTTCTTTGATCTATATGAGAAGCTCTTGACATCTCCAAATTATGTGACCAGGAGGCAATCTTTGAAGGTTGGTTCTGGTTATCTAACTTTGCAGCTTCTGTCTATTATTCTTTTGGTCCATGAGATAGCACTAAAGAATAAATTGTATATGGATTTTAGCTTCTCTCCGAATTCCTCTTGGAGACTCCAAATTCACATATAATGAAGCGCTACATCTTAGAAGTTCGGTACTTGAAAGTCATGATGACGTTGCTCAAGGTATTGAATTTACTATTGATATTACTGTCTAGGACTATGAAGACCAAATCATGGGTTCTACATTGAAGTGTGCGTAAATATTGTTACTTCGTGCATTTAGCATGTTGTTTAATATATTTTGTAATATGAGCAGGATTCAAGTAAAAACATCCAAATCTCTGCCTTCCACATCTTCAAGGTGCGTCCCCTGCTCATTTTTCCTCTCCTGCTCCCTGGATGTGTGTTTGTATGAATGTGATTAGAATATGGAGTGCATTTTGTACGCTGCTTTTTGAACGTCATGCAGTGAGGGATGTGGGTTGGAACAATGTAAAGATGCATATAGCGTACGAGTTAATCGACTTTGTAGGATGGGAATGTTGACTGGCCGTCTGATATTGATCCATAACTTCACGTTTGTCAACTTCATAAATAAAAGTCTGAGATTACTTCGATTCCCAATCATGTTTCTCAATTTTTTGCATTTCGTTTAATACTGATTATTCTATATCTGTGTTCTAAATGCAGGTCTTTGTTGCGAATCCTAATAAACCACGGGAAGTAAAACTTATCCTGGCTAAAAACCATGAAAAGTTGACGGACTTGCTTCAGAATCTTTCTGCTGGAAAAGGTTCTTAACTTTTTACCTTTCTGGCCATTCAACTCTTTGCAGGAATTGGCTTGTGAAAGAATGATGGCGCTTCTAAAAATATTTTTAACTTTAATGTCATATTTATCCCCGCTGATTTATAGTCTCATTACAGGCGATGAAGACGAGCAATTTGAAGAGGAAAAGGAGCTGATCATCAAGGAAATCGAAGGAGTATATCAGCTAGTTAATCTGTAGAATACCTCTCACATCTGCTTGTCGTGCTTGTTCTGATATCCGATTTTCTGCAATTATCGTCCGACAAAACGCCATGTGCCAAAGAAAAGGGAAAAGAGTATGGATGGAGTATAATGCTTTCCGGAGTCGTGTGTATCAACAACTGTATGCCCTTGTAATCTTTGTTGAACTACGAAAAGAGAAGCAAAAAGGAAAATTGTTTTGATACATGTCGTAAAATCTCCGAAAAAGTATGTAAAAATGGTTGTTTTTCAGTGCTCATGAGCACTTGTGAGCTATATATTTGTTCTTCTGTGGGTTTGCCATCTTATAAAGGTTTTGTGTTTGCAAGGTTTTGTGTTTGCTTGATTGATCAAACTCCTACAGATTGGAGAGTTCTACATGGTAATGATTGAGAGAAGAATTTTAAAACTAGTTTGCTCAGAAGTTGCCCATAATCTTTTTGAATTTGATTCTTAGAGCAGTTCCATCGTGGGAAAGGCCCCCCAGGCAATACATTATACTATCCATTCCATCCAGTGAAGAGTAACTGCTCTTAACAGTAACAGTCTTTTGCATCTTCACCGTTGCACTTCAATAGCCCTGGCAATAGGTAATAAAATATTAGTATTTTTTTTATTTATAAAATAATATCAAGATAATTAAAAAAAGACAAAGCAAAGAGCAGCATCTGACTCTCTCTCTCTCTCCCTCTCTCTCTCTCTCTCTCTCTCTCTCTCTATTGAAATGAAGACTACCAACACGGCCACCACAAACACAAAGCTTATCCTCCTCCACCCCCAAGCAATCCACAAACCCACCACAAACGGCGAAAGCCACTGCCTGTGGCTCCTCTTCTTCTTCACCTTCTTCACCCTCGCATTCACCCTCCCTCTCATCAGCACCACCATCCCCCAAACCCTCCCCACCTCCTCCCTCACACCCACCTCCGTACTCCCCCTCCCGCCTGCCGTCCTGGACGCATTTCTTCACTACACCATTTCATCATCAAACACCTCGTCAGCACCCCACATGTCCCCGCCGGAACTCACCTCCATATCCTCTGCCCTCACCCGCCTCTACGCACCCAACTACAATTTCCTCGTTTTCGACCTCACCGGTCCAGAACCTAACAGAAAAAAAAATTTAAAAAGGCGTCTAACGTTAGCTGACGTCAGAACCACCTTAGGCACTCGGGCCGACATGAATATACAGGCCTGGCACTCGGGCCTACTTAGGCTCCCTTGCCAGCCAACGCTGGACTTCCTCCCTTGGGCAATCAGGCCCTGTGCTAAAGCTTGTCCATCGAGCAAAAGCTCCCGCTGGAGCTGCTCTTAGAAGCATGTGTTTCCTCAACTCATGATTGACTTGGAGATGTTAGTTGACTTTTTTTTACGGCTACAATAATTTGGTATCAAATGCCGCTATTTACAAGATATGGGCTTTCATTTTCACTTACAAACAAAGAATAATCACCAAGAGTCAAGTCTCCCTCTCGCTATATTATTTGTAAAACAAATAGAGAATAAAAGTTAATTTGGTATATAATGATTTGAATTTTTATGATCAAATTAGGACTTGGTCTGACACTTAATAAGATATGAGTGTTGTTATTTCTACTAGTATCTTATGTTCCCACTCACTTTTTAAAGAAATTTTCAATTACAAGTTTGTTATTTGTAAAATGACAGATAAAGACCTTATTTACCCTCTTTTAGGGTTATCTTTTTTATAAAAAAAAACTAATAAAAATGGCTTTAAAACTTTGAATTTAATCAAAAGCACAAAAATGTGTTTGTAAGTGAATAGTACCAAGAGTGACTTTTTAGAGTAAAAATGTTATTTTTCGTTAAAATGAACAATACCGGAGTGTTTCGTTAAAATTCCCTTTAAAACAACCAAAATGTTGGCACAATCAATTTGTTAAATAAACAAGTTGGGCGTAATAACTCCCATGTTTTGTTCATAAACGATTTGTCTAGCTTTAAACCCTAACTCAAATTTTTAATTCCCTTCATTCAAAGAAAGCAGAAAGCAAAACGAAAATGGGCTTAGAAGATGACGTTGTTATTGAAGAGGTAGAAGATTAAGTTTTCATGAAAAAGATAGAAGATGACGTTTCCATGAAAGAGGTAGAAAACGATGTTTATATATTATTTGTTTATAATTTTTTTAACTTTTTATGGTGGGTGAATTAAACTATGACTCAAAAAATAAGACAACGAAGTGAGTATAACAGCTCCCAAGTTAATTTTTTTTAACTATATCAAAACGCCCGTTTAAACAACTCTATTTACAAAAAGAGATCGGACTTAAGTAAAGAAATACAGTATTGATCAACTGATTTAGTTAATGATTGCTTAGTGAGAATATTCCGGTGGATATTGTATTTAAAATTGTTTATTTATTTTACAATTTCGGTGCGTCATACATGGTACCATATACATCTTAATTCTATAAAAATTATTTTATTTAAAATACATCTTGTGTAGAAGAATTAAGAAAAAAAAATATTCTAATTTAGCATTTAAAGGGATATTTAATTCACATTTTCCTTTCAAAATATTAAAAGTTAGATTACGCCACCTTGTCGCTATTCTTGTAAAGAGTATTTACTCGATACGGATACAGAGTCCCGGTTCATCTCCGACTCCGAATCCGATTTCAGAAAATCTCTATCCCCCCAAATCCCAGAAAATTCCCGCAAATCTCGAAAACCCCAACCTCTCCTGCTCTCATCCATGGATTTCTTTAAGTCGGTCTTCTCCGACGACCCCCTTCCCTCCGACGATCTGCACCCGGACGCCCAAAACGACGGCGGCCACCCGAACCCGGACTGGGAACCGGACCGCAGTCCGCGTCCGAATTACGGCGCCGGGGCGTGGAGCTTCGGAGGTCTGATCACGACTCTGGCGACGAAGTCCGAGTCTGTCATCCAGAACTACCGCCGCGATCTCGAGGAGTTCGGGTCCGGGTTGAAGAAGGAGACGGCGGTGATCCGGCAGGTGGCTTCGCGCGCCGTCAAGGGTCTTCCTGGTTCGCTCGAGGTCGGCGCGTCGGTGGCTCAGGAGTCGCTGGAGACGGTGGGGCAGGCGATCGATGATATCGGAAGCACCGTCTGGAAATCGACGGCGAGGATCATCTCTCACGGTAGGGACGCAATCTTAGCTGATGATGATGTTGAATCTGATAATTTGGATGATAATGTTAGTGGTAATCGTGAGATTGGTGGTGATGATAAGAGATTAAGTAGCAGTGGTAGTGATTTGAGAAAGTACAGTAGGTTTGAAGCTCAGGTGCGTGCGGTTCAGAGTAATTTGAGGACTTATTTGGAGGAACCGGAGGATTTGGAGAGCTATGGGAGCTGGAAATTAGGGTTTGTGCTGGACGAGAAGGCGGAGGAAGTCGAGAATTTGATGAGGGAAAATGGAGTGATTGGTGAGATTCATGGGGAGATTGTGCCTGGTAAGGTTGACAATGAGAGCTTCTGGGCTAGGTACTTTTATAGGGTGCATAAGCTGAAGGAAGTGGAGGAGGCGAGAGCTAAGCTCGTGAATCGGGCAATTTCAGGTGAGGAGGAGGATTTGAGTTGGGATTTTGATGATGATGATGAAGATGTAGGGAAGGAAGAGGGTGATGGGTCGGATTCGAAGGTGGGTTCGAGTGGGAATGTAGAGTTGGAGAAACAAAAGGGAGCTTCTTGTGAGGCTGCTGCAAGGGAGGGTGCTGATGTTGAGAGTGTTGAAGTTGCTGCAAGGGAATCAGTAAGTAGCGATGGTGGGGATAAGGCAGAATCCAAATTTGATGGAGTGTCGGAGGGGAAGACGGATGGTGGTGATTCTTGCAAAGAGAGTGATGTATCGATTGTTTCGAGCCAGCCCTCAATGCCTGAGGAAGAGGATCTTGGGTGGGATGAGATTGAAGATTTAGGAAGCATAGACGAGAACAAAGGGGATGCAACGGGGAGCAGCGCAAACAGAGCTGATTTGCACAAGCGGCTAGCAGAGGAGGAGGAGGATTTGAGCTGGGATATCGAAGATGATGAAGAAGATGGCGCTATAAAATCACATTGAAACTGTTTTCGCAAGAAGATCGCAAATGGTATGTGAAGATAATTGTTTATTTGGTTGTTACACGACGTAAATATATTCTCTTACTTATCTGTTACTTTGAAGTATAAGTGATTTACATTCACATTTATGTCACATTTTGTGGTTCACTTAAATTAGAAAACCCGATACGGGTTTCCTTTGCTATATGTTCAATGGAGCTCCTTGCACCCTAATTTGATACCTAATTCGATATGGCGTGTGTCATAATTTCTCTTATGATCAAAACACAAACATGTCTAGCGAAATAAGAAAATCCGGTGTTCGAACAAGTTGAGCAACCAAATCCATAAAACGGAAAATGAATCGCATAAATGAAAACGAATCGCTCGGTATTCGAACTGTTTAAAGAGTAAAAAGGAAACATATACTCTACATCCACAATGATTATGTTCAGGCTTGGACCATATACTATGTCCACAATGAGCCAAAACCAGACTGCAGAGAGTTGAGTCGGTAGTCGGTACTCAGCATGACTAATTGTTGCTTTCCCTCAGCATCCGCAATATAGTCAGGAACAGGTTCAGAATGTCAAGATAAAGAGTGATGGAGGCCCAAATGTACTCATCGTATGTGAAGCGCTTGATCAGGTTGTCGGTGTCATAGACAATGTACCCAGAGAAAATGATAGCGCCAATGGCACCATATACGGCGTTAGTTGTAGGGCCAAGAGGGAAGAACATCTACACAAGGGCACAAGATCACCAAGTCAGATCGATATTTCAAGTATTTAGGGTATAGTATGCGCATGCATTTGACTAATTAGACTCAAAGAGTTAGCCAAACAAAGTAATAGAAAGACAATCCGACCTGCATGAAACCAGTTAGGAGGAGGACAATGAGGCCGGTGAACAAGACTGGTCCGAGGAAGCTGAAGTCCTTGCCCTTCCTCGAAGCCCAGAAGGTGTAAGCAGTCAAGGATGCAACCACAGCCGAGGTTAGAATTAAGGCTTCAAGCACAATTGCTCCTGAAACCACAAACATAATCAGATGAAAAATCAGCAACCGAAATAAACCCTACAATCGTTTCCAGATTGCAAGATGTCAGTAAAACATTCAAAATGTAGGGAAATAAAACTAACCGTCTGTATTCGCAACGGCCACACCAACCGTGACACTCAAACTCAGAGTGAAAAGTCCGAGGAAGACAAAATTGAGGGGATGCTTCTGCTGATACACATGCAGGGGCCACAACACTGCAGCAACATTCAAAGGTTAATAAGATGAAGCAAATATTTCCCCAAGTGTAATGTTATCAAGGACTTACATGTGAAACACCCAGCAAGCAATTGGTTCACTGATTAATTCAATATAACGAGCACAAATCTATCTTAGAAGCAGGCATTTTTCGAGTTAGACATCAATACGATCATATCACCGACACGATAAAATCTCTAATTTTCCGAGTATTTGTAACAATGTAACCGCATCACAGATAAGAAACTAGATAAACCAAACAATACCCAAATTCGATCACCATTTAAAAAGACCAAGATCGCCCACAGAATACTCAAATCTGAAGCACTTTTAAATCTAGTACCAAATAATCACCCACCAAAACCCCAAATCAACGAAAAAGCCTCCATCTTTGAATCCAAAATCCAAATCTCAGATCTAAAATCAATATCTATAAAAACAATTACCACAACTAATGCAAAAAACTAGAGGTTTTGAGTTTAGGGTTACGTACAGATTAGGGGAAGGATGGCGAAGAAGAGGAGAATTCCAGGGCTGCCCTTGAGGAGATCGTTGATCGGAGCGTAGAGGACGGTGACGAAGGAGACCAGAGTGGTCAAAACCATCTGGGCGGCCAAGATTCCGTACACCTTGCGGATGAATCCCCATCGGAGCTGGTTCTCGCCTTTGCTCAGACCTGGGTACAACAACTCCCCCGACTCTATGTCTACCTCCACCGCCTTGCCGCTATTCGTACCCACCTCCGTGTACCCGTGCATCTTGTTCATGATTTTCTCGCTCTTTCTCGAGAACTTTCTCTATCAGAGGAATTTTCTCGGGAAAATTGGGAGGGAGAGGGGAAAAACGTTGTTGTGGAATGATGGGGGTTTGTTTCTTTTTGTTGGTGGATGATTCTATTGGTCTCTCTGGCCGTTTTGATAGAGTGAGTGGCGGGTCTTTTTTGGACCGTGACGCTGCATTTTATGGTCGATGGATTCCAAGACGCGTCTTTGATTTATGACGATGATAATGATTAAAATAACATAATTTAATTGAGACTTAATTAAATGGTTAAAAATGCATTAACATTATATTAGGTCAAGTGGCTCCGGATCCCTTCCACCATATTAGGTTAAAAATGCATTAACATTATATTAGGTCCTGTGGAAGCTTTTCTAGTGAAGTCGTGTTGTCTCAAAAGACGTTGAAGATAAAAATAAACAAGCATGCATAATTAAGTTTTGAAGAAGACAACCAAATTAATAAGGAAGACTTTACAAAGAGATGCATGCATAGCGCTCATTTTCAGAAAGAAAAAAAGAATCACATTTAGGTACAATTGCTTCTTAATTGGTGGAATTCTTGAATAACAAATTAGTGGATAGTGACCGATGCAATTCTTGAAGGATGAAGGCAACTCTCCTACAAATCTGTTGCTTCTTATTTTCAATGTTTTCATGTGATATAGTGAGCCTACTGTGGATGAAGGCAAGTCTCCTTAGCATTTCTCTACAATACTTGTTGACTTGTAGGGCATACATAAAGTTGGATAAAATTTATGTGGTCATTTAATCAATCAACTGTAGCAAATAAATATACAGTTCATGATACTTAATTTCAGTTTACAACCCTCAAGTTTTTTGGTTTTCGACATTTGGTACATTGATTTTTTTTTCATTCCAAAATGGTACTTAAAGTCATAATTCAGGGATACTTTCATACATTTGTTAAGGTTAATGTTAAATCAACCGTTGACCAATGACATGACACACACTTGGATAATAACTAGACGTAACATGTCAATATAGACCCCACATGAATATTAAAAAAATTAAAAAATGAAACTTGAAAAAATCAATATGGGCATTACGCTCAATAATAAATTTTGTTTCAAATGGTTTTTTTTTTTTTTCTTCTCTTTTATTTTTGGTCAGAAAGGTTTATTCTTCTCAACTCCTATCTTTTCCCATGACCCCAAGGACCCCAAGACATTGGGGAGAGAGGGAGAGAAATCCATTGAAAAGAAAATTAATTACCAACCATAGGATGTGAATCCAAGGGCCAAAATGAATTGGTTAGTCGGATCCGAGCCCATCCCCGAGGACCACTTCCAATCTGGGCTGACTGGGGCGCCACTTTCAGAAGCTCCCAGATCCGATCTGCCACCACTTTCTCCGATGCATCTGCCATTTCATCTCAAACATGCTACAAATGTAATCATCATAGACAATTTAACAGGTGACCAAAACATAGCCACATCTTTATACAGGAATTAAAGTTTCCACAATTCAAGTGGGAATGTATTAACTTCATGACTTAGTAATTTTAAGTCTTGGTCCTTGGAATTATTAGTTGAGAAAACACAAATATTTGTTGACCTGTAGTTAGGGATGGACAATGGTTATACGGACGGGTAACCGCGGTTAATTTACCCATAACTGTTTATACTCATACCTGCATAACCGTTTACCCGTTGGGTAATTGCCTAAACGGTTATACCCATACCCATAACCGTTTATAAACGGTTAACCATACTCATAACCGCATACCTATTTAACCATAACCGTTTAATACCCGTTTACTCATTTATCATTTTTAACCCATTTATCTTTTTTTTTTACCATTACCCTTTTTTCACCCGTCTACATGTTTTTTAACAACTTGAAAATTAAAAAAAATTTGTCATAATTTTTTTTTGACAATGAAACACCGTTATAGGTACATTCATCATACATTTCCATATTTTAATTTTTAAAGTCCTTATACCATTTCAATAATTGAAATAATAGTTTACGGACGATATTTTTAATTGTTACCAATGAAGGTAAATATAATATTTACTAAGTATTCTTGGGTTACAAAAATTGTTTAGAAGAGATTTCTGTCAATTTCACGGTTACCCGCAAGGAATTTAAATTAATTTGGCCAATTCTTTGATGATGAGAATCATCATTCCTGTAGTAGTGTTATTGAGAGAATGACAGATGAATTCCTTGCTAATTTATTGGGTGCTAAGTATTATTGGATCGAGAACATGGTTTGTGTTAGTTTTACATATATAAAATAAATGGGTAAACGGTTACCCATTTATAACTGTGGTTAATACCCATAACTGCCCATTTAAATTTCGTGGGTAAATGGTTATACCCATAACCGTTTATTTATCTAAACGGTTACCCATAACCGTAACCGTTTAATTTAAATGGGCGGGTAACCACAGTTACCCATAACCAATGGGTATTTGCCCATCCCTACATGTAGTGCATGCAAAAAGTTGGATAAAATCTATATACTTAGGATTTATTATTTGTTTTAAATGTTGTTTGCCTTAGCCCTTTGGCATGTGTGACACACCCCGACCCAGGATGTCCACCATGACTCCGAATCGAGCTGTGCTGGCCGACACCTGGAAGGTGACGAAGTCATAAAGTGTGATAATGTATAAAATGTGAGTAAACTAAAACCTAAAAGTCCCTAAGTACATGAGTGCGCGGTGAGCGGATCTGGACCCATTTCACGCGTGATACAGAGCATAGGTATAGTGCAGTAAGATGAGACAATGATCATACCATCACAAGAAAACATTTGTACCAAAAAGTGCCACGAATCCTCGTCGATACGGAACTCTGCTGCTAGAACCTGAAGGGGTACAAAAATAGAAAATGTGAGTGAGTGAAACAAAACTTTTCAAACCAATTCCAACTATCAAAGGTAGTAGCCCCTCACCGTAATACCTGTATAATTTCCTGAAAAATAACAAGTGTGACTATAAATCAATACCATAACCAAAATAATAGTCTCATAGTTATACCGTGTCAAATATCTCAATAAGAATAAGTACTCAGGTGAAATAAATCAATATGAAATGACATATTAGCCGGATCGACCTATAGTGGCATGTACGGCTGAAATAGCTCATCAACATGCTAGCCGGAGTCACCTCACGTGACATGTAAAACTTATCCATATCTCATCAATCAAGACTAGCTCATAAGTCGGAGTCACCTCTACTGATCTGTATGACCTATACATATCTCATCACATATCTCATCATATATGCTAGCTCATCACATATTTCATCATATATGCTAACTCATCACATATTTCATCATATATGCTAGCTTATAAGTCGGAGTCACCTCTAGTGACCTATACGACTTATCCATATCTCATCACATATGCTAGATAATCACATATTTCATCATATATGCTAGCTCATCATATATCTCATCATATATGCTAGCTCATAAGTCGGAATCACCTCTAGTGACATGTACGACTTATTAATAGCTCAATAAGTATACCTGCACACGAGTCGGAACCACCTAAAGTGGTCGTACGGCAGGACTGGATGTAAATAAATACGCTTAAGTGCTACAATCACATGAAGACTGTGCGAATAATCGTGGGTCACCTACAAGTCGGAACCATATAAAGTGGTCTGTACGACAGGACTGTGCACCTACCTTGGATCCGAGGTGAGCGTAAGGTGCGGGAGGTGAACATCACGTGAAGGACTGTGCCCTAACCACGGGCGGGATCACTAACACCGGGGTGTAGGTTTATGAGCTCTGACTGTATCTATTGTTATATATACGATTCATAGGCAACCTGTACGACAGTGTCGGAGTTGCCTATTATTGCAACCTACATGACCAGGTCGGAGTTGCCTAAACATACATGTAGTCATACCATAACCCCATCATTTCAACTAATACTATAAACTCACCTGAACTTACCTGGGTGTCCTGCGTTCACCTTTGCACTTCAAAACGTTCATAATAATTATGTGCAGGTAATATACATATAGATAAACCACGATGAAATCTAATACTCAACCACGTTATAGCATTTCCAATTATATACATATATATATAACTAATGTGGCATAAAAATGCATAAACTATAACGCCCTACTCCCGAATTATTTATTTTTGGGAATAATTATCGGTGACAAGCCCAACTAGACACTAGTTTAATTAATTATCATTACTTACGCTTCCTTACTTCAAATTCTTGATTCTTTACACATTGATTTATGACCAACATTTAACCACAAAATCATAAGGTTAAATCTCATATTTTCCACCAACGTTAGATGCAGGCGTCGCCGTGAGTGACGGTCAACTGCCCCGACTTGCCGGAAAATTCAACTATTTCTAAAAATTCTCAAAAATTACGAAAATGAAGATCTCGAAGAGTAGAGAAAACTTTATACCTGCTGCCAAGGCCAATTTGGCTTGGAAAGGCTTTAATTTTACGAAAACCCACAGGAACCCTAGTTTTTGGGTATTTTCGATTCGACTCCATGGATGCTCCGACGCCTCTACCATCACTTGGGTTTTGTTCCTGAGGTTGAGGGGAGCCTAATGGTAGTGACAATTGGCTAAGTTAGCTTCACGATTTGTGGATTACCGCCAAACACCCACACGTACCACCGGTGCATCTCTCTTGAATCTAAGGTCAAATTGTACGAATTTAGGGGTATAAATGGTAGAGGGAAGGCTAGCGAGGTGTTTCTAGGTGATGGTTTGGCTTAATTCACCGAAATTTGGCCAGGAAACCATCGGTTTCTATGGTTCCCGTCACACGGATCAAAGAAGACCCGTTTTGGGTTCCCTCATTTTCTTCTTCTCTCATTTCCCTCTTGGTTCTTCTCTCCCATTCATCAATCTCACTCTCTCCTCATTTCTGATTGGGTAGTGCCCATCTCCTTCCTCTCCCTCTCTTTCGCTGCCATCAGGCAGCCATCCCCCTTCCTCTTTCTTATTCTATTTTCCCTCTTCCTCTCCCTCTCTTACGCGTCATGAATTAACGATCAACAAAAATCAATACCCTCACCTCTAGGGAATTCTCGTAAATTTCACATTTTAAGATTTATAAAACAATAAAATTTGGGACGGGCTGTCACAATGTGTGTGATTTACTTGTAGTGCATGCAGAAAGTTGGACAAAATCTATAAAATCGTTTAGTCAATTAGCTGTGGCAAATAAATAAACAGTTCATAATACTTTTACTCATTTGTTTTTATATAGTTGAATAACTTAATGATTTCATATTTTACTATTTTTTTTAAATATGATCTTTACAAAGTATTTTATAATATGAATGGTTTCGATCATAAATACGAAAATTCTTGAATTGAAAACTAAGTATCTTGAGGAAGTTAATTTAATGAAAAAAAAATGATGCTATTGTATATAATGACAAACATAGGCATAGTTATGGGGGGTGGTGGCAACGATAGCAGTGGTGGGGGTAGTGGCGGTGATGGCAGCGGCAAATGTGGGGGTTTGGTGGTTGTGACAATAATAGGGTGTAGAGGTAGCAGCGGTGGCAACGGTAGTAGTGATGATTGTGGTGGTGGTAATGGTGGTGGTGATATAAGATTAGTCGTTGTAGTGGTAGGTGGTGGCGGTCTTTGTTCTTCGAGGTCGAAAATATACGTAGAATTATAAATAATGTCAGTTTTCCTTAATGAGGGTATTATAAGAATTAAAAATATTCATTAAACACTTAGCTCCACTTTATTAAAATTTCTCATTTGTTTTTGTTATGGATAATGTTAGGGAGACCAAATTTTTAACAAAAGCAAGTCTTAAATGTTGTTTGCCGTAGCCCTTTGGCATGTGTGTGATTTACTTTTAGTGCATGAGTTAAGTTGGACAAAATCTGTAAGGTCATTTAATCAATTAGCTGTAACAAATAAATAAATAGTTTATAATACTTTTATTCGTTTGTTTTTATATAGTTGAATGACTAAATAATTTCATATTTAATTAATTTTTTTGGATATGATCTTTACAAAGTATTTGAACGGTTTCGATCATTAATACAAAAATTCGTGAATAAAAAACTAAGTATCTTGAGGAAGAACTCCTCTCATCCATTGAGTCATGAACGAAGCTAATTCATAATGTTAAATCTTCACTTATAAGCATAGTCTGAAATATCGATAATATCGAAGAAATATCGAGGATATTTCGATTTTTTCAAATCATGGATATTTCGGAACATATCCATGTACATATCGTTCAAATATCGACAATATCAACGATACTATCGGAAAATATAGATGTCGATAATTTCACTCACACTTTAGCAATATTTTGTCAAAATATCGGTGTAATATCGCTAAAAAATCGCTAAAATATCTAAAATATTGATGTAAAGGAAGGAACAAAAAAAGAAAAAGAAGAAAAAAAAGGAAAAAAGGGAGGAAAAAAAAAACACAAAGGGGATTTGAACCCCTCCAACACCTGTAACCACCATATATCACTTATGTTTTAGTGATAATATGCTAAAATATTTATATTTATATGAGTGGCATGTTAACAATTACATGCAAAACTATTTTGGGGATTTATCATTTGATGAATACTCTTCATAATAAACTCACTCTACACATAGAGTGATGAAGATAGTGAAAATTTTGAACCTTATAGGAACTTTATGTGGTACTAAAGCACTCATGTATCTTACCATGTAATGTATAAAGTGTAAAATATTGTAGTAAATCATTATATATAAATGATTATGGTGTGTTTAATTTTTTTTAATTAATTACTACATATTTTCTACACTCACAGTGTTTGCCAGCTCGCTGTATAATCAACTTAAATCAGTTAAATTCATCATGTAATGCATTTCCTTTTAATTTTTTTTTGATAAACTAATAGATAATTGACTAAATAAACATTCTCCAAAGTTTCAATAAAATTTTCCAAGTTTTTCTTACAATTTCCGTGGTTTTTATTCAATTTTTATCGATATCGATAATATCCCGATATTTCCATCGAAATTTCCATGTTTTTGGACTACTGATATTTCTGATATCATCGATATTTTATACCATGCTTACAAGTGAAAAAGAATACCACTAGACTTTAAAAGTTGCTGTCTATAGGCCATTGCGCTAGAAAAAGGTAGAATATTTTTTTTTAGCAAACACTTTTTTATTGTTTAACTTTAAATTGAAACAGCTTTATGTGAAAAAAATTAATACCAAATGAGGCCTTAGTGTGGATGCAAATTTCCGCCGTCTTCTCCCTTGACGAAAATGCACATGTAAAATAATAACAGCTAATATTAAGGTCAAGAGCCTTGCGAGCCCATGATGAATATGGGGGCTTTGGCCGAAGAATCTCTGATGTCAAAGTTAGAATTTGAGAGAAAGTGTTTAGAGAAATTTGGAGAATTTTGCAAGAGAGTTGAAATTATGTTTTTGGAGAAATGAGGTGGTATTTATAGGGGTGTGGCCGGCCCCCTTTGGAGAGATGGGAACTGGCCACATATGGTAGTTTTTGGGTGTAATTACAAGATATGGTAGTTTTTAGGAAATTAATCAATTAATTTAGGTAATTAATCATATTTTGAATGAATAATTGAAGGTTACATTGTGGGGATGATTTGATGAGGATGGATGAAATAGGTTTTGAATAAATACCTATTTTGATCACTTTTGACTCTGATTGTGCCATGATTGTCCGTTACTTGTGCGTAGAAGTTGCGGTGTGTCTCGAGGGTAATATTGTCATTTTACACCCAAAAGTACATATGTCGCCTACATAATTTTCTTGATTATTTTTACTCCACACTTAGTGTTACAAGTTTACACAAAAGGTGGAGAGAATAAATTTGTTATATTTACACCTTTTTCTTTCATACTTTTTGAATGGGAAATTTTATTTAAACTCATCTAACCTATTTATACACCCAACTTACTCTTTGCACCCATTTAATTTTAAACTAAACTATTAATATCTCTTTAAACTCAAATTTAATACCTAATATACCCCCATAAAACCAATTCAATCCACAAAATAATATATGTATGCATTTAATTCAGAAACCTTTTTAATACAAAAAAAAAAAAAAGTAAATAGACTTGGGAACTCCTCCTCGGCCACTTTGTTTTCTCGTAGAAGCTCATAAGAAGCAGAGCTCACTTCATGACTACCCTCTCTTTTCACTGCACTCATGCAAAAACACGAATCCCACGAGCTTCTAAATTTTCTTTGAATGATGACCAGTTTTCATATGCATCTGGAAGGTCCATTTTGTTAAATGTAACTACATAAGGCTTTTCAACAATTTCAAGGCTAAACAGTTCCAACTCCAGACGAACTGCATCAAACTCAAATTCTGGCATGTGAAGAGCCATCTACAACATGTATCTGACATTTCCAGAAAGATGAAGATCTTTTCAATAACAATGGTTTTGATAAAGAATAAAACAACCACGAGGATTCAACCACATGACTCCGCCTGCAAGGATGAACGCAACTACAAGCCCTTTACAAGTGTATTCTTCATACGCGAAGGAACTTTAAAGGGCAATGGGAGAGAGAGAGAAAAAAATAAAGAAGAATGAAATAAATTCTTGAAAGTAAAAACAACTAAATATCATTCTTTATTTTTAGTTTCTATTGTGCGTGCCCTTCCTTACGCGTTTTTTTACATCTCTCCCACCACCCTTCATTGATTCTTCAACAAATGTAAGATTGAAATCGAAGAAGAAGACTAAGAAGATGGAGAGAAAATGGGGTTTTGGGTTTATTGATAAATTTGAGTTTTATTATTAATTTCATTTTGTACTTAATAGTAATTATGCAATAGGATAAAATAGACAATTAACATTCAAAATTTTAAGTTGGGTGTAAAAAGAGGTTGCATAGGTTTAAATAAAATTTCACTTTTTGAATTCCTTGCTATATTTACACCAAGGAGTGAAGAGAATAAATTGGTTACAAACTCATAATTTAGATTTGAACCTAAAACTTTTTTATTACAAATAAAAAAAATCATTAATTTGGTATTGTACCAAACGTTCGATTAATTTAGTCAGTATTATTCGATGACTATTTATCATATTCGACTGAAATAATCAGTATAATTTGAGGTACCAAACAAGGCCTAAAGTTCTATGAAAAATTCTATAGTGTAAAATAAATACTCTTTAGCCGTTAAATTGATGAGTTTACTCAAGGACTCTAGATTTATAACTCGCGGCAAATAATGTCTTTTCGCACATGAAGTAAAAAAGTACAAAACTGGCCTTTTTTTATTTTTTTATTTTTTACAACAAGTACAAATCTGTCTGTTTTGTTTTTTCTTTTTGCTTTTTGGATCATCCGAGTGTCCTTGTTTTGTTTTCTTTTGTGCAAGTGAAACTCGGAAGGAAAACAAGATGCATATTATTTTTAACAATGCTAGGATACTAAAAAATGAATAGATTTTTTACTCAAAATTCTTCATTTTTGAATCACATAGATAATAGATTTGCTTATGATTAAAATTGTTCATATTATAAGTCATTTTGTAGAGATAATCTTTACAAAAAGTGAATTAAAAGTAAGGTCGTTTAGTCAATTTGTTATAATAAATAGATAGACGGTTCATAATTGTTTTAACAATTCCTTTCATCTATTTTTATATAGTTTGATGACTAAACGATCTTATTTTCAATTGATTTTTTGGTAGAGGCGATTGTTAAAGAGTGATTTATAATATGAACGTTTCTTATCATAAACTCGAAGTTCTATGAATCGGTAACGAAAAGTTACAAAATAAGAACTCCTACTCATTCTTTGAGTAGCCAAATATTATTCTATTATTTTGGTGTGATGGTTCATAATAATGTAAAATAAAAAGATAAAATGGATCTGAAAAAAATAAATTAAAAACAAATAGATCTGGAAAAAAAAAATACAAAGAGATCATGCAAATTCCCAAAAACAAAATGATAAAATAATCCTATCAAAATAAAAAATTGGATGACGATGATGTCAGTGGATGCCCTAATGGGCTCCAAATTACAATCGAATTAGGTCAAACCCTGAAATAAGGAGCACAAGAACGCCAGCAGAGCAGAGAGATCGAAAACCCAATACACTTGACATTTCATTAATTTCACAAATTCATCAGATTTCTGAAGGGCGCCCTCTGAATTTTTCCCCAATCAATTTTCCCGCCAAAATACGCAAACGAAATCCCCCAAATGGCGTCTTGAGCTTCGAAATCATCGCTCGCCACTCGCAGTGTTGTTAATCTTCCGAAATGGGCTTGGAATCCAACTCCACCCACTTCACAAATATCAGAAGGTAATTTGGAACTTAAACCCTAAATGTGATTTTTTCCCAATTTGATTTATGTCCTACCCAATCAAGCTTAATTCTTTGTTATGCATTTTGTATTTGTGAATTGGGTGTTTTTGATTTTTTGTTGGGTATTTTTCTTTAGTGTTTTTTAAGTGGATAATGCTGTGTTTGGTTGCTGAGAAATTGTTTTTATTGATTTCATAATTATGTTTTTATTTTATTATTTTGCTAATCAGTGTTCACATTCATGACTGCTGAGTTGCTGACCGTGTTAATTGATTAGTTTTTGTATAAGTTTGCTTTCGAGGATCAGTTAATGTTGCTTCAGATTGTTAATCTAGATGTTGTGGCTAAGGTTGTAGTTTGTAGTGATTTTTCATGTCGTTTTATTTTGTGTGACACGCAGCTTAGATACCGATTCTAAGATTGAAGACAGTGGGAACAACTTAGTTATAGAGGCATATCCTTTAGGAATGATGCCTCCGATGAATGCTGTCGATGCAGAGGATGGAGAGTCTGGAGTACTGGAACCATATGTGGGGTTAGAGTTTGATTCAGCAGATGTTGCCCGTGATTTTTACACTCTCTATGCAGCACGGATGGGGTTTAAAGTTCGAACTGGTCAGTTGTATCGCTCGAGAACAGATGGGTCAGTTTCTTCTCGAAGATTTGTGTGCTCCAAGGAAGGATTTCAGATTAGTTCACGGACAGGCTGTCCGGCATTAATAAGAGTGCAGAGACGCGATTCTGGGAAATGGGTTGTAGACCTTTTCCTGAAGGATCACAATCATGGTCTTGATCTTGAATCATCTACAGAGGAAAATCATACTCTGATTTTGCAGAAGAAGAGTTCCATGCCGACAAATACTGTTGTTGAAGTGTCTCATAGGCCAAAAGTCAAATTGATTAAGGCAATTGAGGATAAACCACATTGCCCGTCTGGAGTTATAAGTGCCAAGCGCTTAAAACGGGGTGAAGAGGAAATGCAGTCAGAAATTGATCTATCTGCAGGTCTAGAGTTCAATTCGGCCAATGAAGCATACCAATTTTATCATGTGTACGCTGAGAATACAGGATTTAGAATCAGGATTGGTCAATTGTTTCGTTCAAAGCTTGACGGGTCAATTACATCTCGGAGATTTGTGTGCTCAAAGGAAGGGTTTCAGCATCCATCAAGAGTTGGTTGTGGGGCATATATGAGGATTAAGAGACAAGATTCTGGAAGGTGGGTAGTGGACCGTTTTGATAAAAATCATAACCATGAGTTTGAGTCTCACCTGGAAGTTCAAAAGAAAAATCTATTTTCTTCAAAAAAGTTCATAGAAGAGGAGATTGGAGGGCTGGAAATTGAAGATATTGTTGACATAAACAGTGGAAACCTTGTCAAAAGACGAAGAGAAAATCACATTGGAAGCGATTGGTACAGTGTGCTGTTTGACTATTTTCAAACCAAACAGGCCGAAGATACAGGATTCTTCTATGCAGTAGAAGTTGATAATGGTAGTTGCATGAGTATTTTCTGGGCTGATGGGAGGTCTAGGTTTTCATGCAGCCAGTTTGGTGATGCCATTATTTTCGACACCTCATATCGGAAAAGTATTTATCTGGTGCCATTTGCCACTTTCATTGGAATCAACCACCACAAGCAACCAGTGCTTCTTGGTTGTGCCCTAGTTGCTGATGAATCTGAGAAATCTTTTACTTGGTTGTTTCAAACATGGCTTAGGGCAATGTCAGAGCGTCGTCCTCTGTCAATAATAGCTGACCAAGATGATATGATCCAGCAAGCCATCATGCAAGTTTTTCCAGGAACCCATCATCGTTTCTCCTTGTGGCAGATCAAGGCAAAAGAAAGTGAGCATCTAAGTGTAATGAATAGTTCTTTTAAATATGAATATGAAAAGTGCATTTATCAGTGTCAAACAGCCGATGAATTTGAAACCGCATGGAATGCACTCCTCAGCAGGTATGGGTTGAAGGATAACGCTTGGCTGAAAGCAATGTACGAAAAGCGCAGGAGTTGGGTTCCGTTATACTTACGAGCTACATTCTTTGCTGGCATCCCCTTCAATGAAAGTATAGAATCATTCTTTGGTGCACGTTTCAATGCCCAAACTTCACTTAAGGAGTTTGTTTCACAATATGAAAGAGGCCTCGAGCGACGGCGTGAAGAAGAAATAAAAGAGGATTTTAACTCTTTTAACTTGAAGGCCTACTTGCAGACAAAAGAACCATTAGAAGAACAATGTAGAAGATTTTATACACTGAACACATTCCGGGTATTTCAGAAAGAACTTCTACAATCCTATAGTTATCTAGGATTTAAGATTTATGATGAAGGGGCTATCATCAGGTATTTGGTCCGCAAGTGCGGGAATGACGATGAGAAATATGTAGTCACTGTTGGTGCATCCATTCCTGAAGTGAGCTGTAGCTGTCGAATGTTTGAATTTGAAGGTATATTATGTAGGCATGTGTTGAGAGTTTTCCAAATCTTGGACATAAAAGAAGTACCCCCCTGCTATATCTTACGCCGTTGGACTAGAAATGCAGAATATGGTATTCCTTGTGAATCTGAATTGGGTGGAAATCCCCGAGAACTGAAGACCTTGATGGTGTGGAGTTTGAGAGAAGCAGCGTGTAAATACATAGAGGCTGGGGCAACATCTCTCGAAAAGCACAAGCTCGCCTATGAAATTATGCGAGAGGGTGGACGGAAACTTTGTTGGCAGAGGTAAGCGAGTGGGGAACAATAGTCAGTCATCTCGGTTACTCTGTATGGATAGATTTTGAAGTTTTTGAGCTGCATAAGTGGCTAGTCCTTGATTTGCCTTGGATAATTTGCTGTTGGTGAGTGGATCAGTCATGTAAATATTTTGTTCCCAGTTGATGTAATGCCATATTTTCCTGGAGACTTGACTTCCACTGTATTTGCTGTCAATTCCATCAATTGAAGCGTCACTGGGAATGCATGAAAGTCTAATGTCAATCCCCCCTGGAATTTTACTTCAATCTCTCTTTACCCACTGAATCAAATTTTGCAACTTAACTCCTTGAAACAGGATTCCTTAATGATCAACCATAACCAATGCAGAAAACATCCGAGTCCGTATTATTAACACTGCCACTACCGCATCTGACCGTAGAAAAGAATCTGGACCGTTTTATTAATTCGGCGACTATTTTATACATAAGCGCACTAAACACCCGAGTCCGTACTATTAATCCTATCAAATTCCTTATAGGAGCTGCCAAATGAGGCCTTATTTCAGTATCCCCTAATTAGGATTTCTTTCCTCTTTGACCTCCAATCCGACAATGTAATCCTAACAATAAACATAAAATAAACCACAAGATAATCAAAAGTAATAAATATCGTAAGAAAATTGTATTCGCACGCTTGTTAAAAACACGCATATTTACGCACGAGTGTTAGTAATTAGGTTACCTTTTCTTTTTGTGAAAAATTTGGTTACCTTTTACCGCAAGAAATTTTGATGCCTATATAAACGCAAATCTCATGATCGTATTTTCATCTTTTATCATAGGAAAATTTGAGATTAGTTACAATTCTTATGGCCCCAACTTCACGCTCGTTTGTGAAAGTTGTGGCTGTGCTCGTTTTCATCACCACAGTCACAGCGGCTGCCGCAGTGGTAGTCCCTGGCAGAGGCGGCAGTAGAGTTGGTAGTCGTGGCGGCAGTGGAGGTGGTGGTCGTAGCGGCTATGGAGGTGCTGGTCGCAGTGGTAGTGGAGTCGTAGTCCCCGTAGGTGGTGGTAGCGGCAGTGGAGGTGGTAGTACTGGCGGCAACAGTGGACATAGCGGCAGTCCGCATAGCACGCCGGGTAGCTCATCTAATAAGAATGCCAGGGTGCCTACATATGGTATTAGTAATACGATCGTTTGGTACACAGCGTTTCATTACTTGCTGAATGCCATGGGGCGGTGGTTAAAAAAAAAAAAAAGACGGCTTAATTTTGTGTATTTTACTTTAATACAAATATCGGTCATATAGTAGTTTAGATTACGACCTAGTTTGGGAGTGAGGTGCTTAAAAAAAAGCACCTATGAAAAAAAGCTGTGAGGGTTTTAGGTGTTTGGTAAATTGAAAAAAAAAAGGCTTATTTTGGAAGCTGCTATGAGAATAAGCTGAAATCAAAGGAAAAAGCTGAAGCTGCTATTTGTAGCTTTGGAAAACTGGCTTTTTTTCAAAGCACATGGAGCTACAGTGCAAATACCCCTTCTATTAAAAATACAAAGATTTGGACTCTCAGTTCCTAGCTACTAATGTTATTTAACCGAAGCTTATTGGTTTTCAATTTTGATCGAAGTCTTTGACTTTTAATATTAATGTATTTCCATATTAGTTTTTTTTTAACTTAAAATTGGAGTTTGTAGTTGTGTATATTTATCTATATATATATAGTGAGCACCCTAAAGTGTGAAACATTCAAAATATCATAAATTGCCATTTAAGAATTTCATAAATTACAATTGAACCAAAAGAAGCTAAAGTATTTAACCATATTTTTATTTTGAATGAATTTGATATTTAAAATTATAGAAAACAAAAAAAAAAAAACAAAACCTCCCACGTTAGTGGGTGGTTTCATGTCTTTAATTCATTTTTTTTATAAATAATTTTTAAAAAATATGTAAATTAATTATTTAAATAAAAATATATATAAAGGTCAATTGCCACACACATATGCGTATGACAAGAAGCTGGTAATATTTTAAATAAAATTCATAATTTGTGGGATTGAAAATATTGAAAGATAAAAAAATTCAAAATCAATAGAGAAAATTATGTTTTTCCATAAAAAAACATGTACATATAAAAATAAGAAACATATTGTATACATATATATATATATGTATATGTATATACATATATATATATGTATATGTATATATATATATATACATATATATATATATATATGTATAACTGTTGAAACTAAATTTGCGCACAGCAAGAGAAGGTGGAGGTGCTCAAACCCGTTTTTCTTTAATAGAACGCATCGGGGGTATGACGGTCAAAGACTCTCCTATGTTCCCACTTTCTTTTTCTGAAATTACAAAGACAGATTCCACGTCAGAAAAGAAAAATATAGAAATAGGATTGAGCACGGGTCATTTTGACAAGACAATTTATGGTATTATCAATGAGTAGGTGATGTACGATCATCAACCGTAAGTAGGCCTGGCAAACGGGTCGTGTTTGTCGTGTTCGTGTCGTTTTTGTATAACACATGTTATCTTAACGGGTCATGTCGTGTCACACCTGTTATCTTAATAGGTTCTTAATAGATCGGGTCACTTTACCCAACGGGTAAAGTGACCCGACCCGTTATAAGGGTAAAGTGTCCCAATCCGTTATAACCCGTTATGACTTGTTAAAAAAATTATATTTTTTTCTTAAATTTCCACATACCACACTTTGCCACATAAATATTACTTCAAAACATTAAAACATATAATTTAATATATATATATATATATATATAATTATTTTAGTTTTTAGGAGTATAAAAATGTTAAATTAATGTATATAATTATTATAGTTTATTCATACTCATTAAGTATAACATAAGATTTTGTGGTATCTACTAGTGTAATTTTTTTAATTGAAGATCGAATTCATTCATTGTATTCATATAGGGTCTAGGAGTGTAGCTGTAAAGAATCATCAAAATCGGAGTTAAAATAACCGTTAAATCATGATTTTTCTTTTTATAACCGTCGAAAGGTTTTATCTCGTTACTTGATCTCTATATGTTTGTTTTTTGCAATTTTTGGTGTATGCAATCTCGAAGTATATACAAACATGTTTAACAGTTGGATCGTTGAAACTAGTTTTGTAGAATGCGTATCCCATCAAAATAATAGATTCACTAACACTTAGGAGTTTATTCATACTTTCATTAAGTATAACAAGATTTTGTGGTATCCACTAGTGTAAATATTTTAAACTGAAGATCGAATTCATTCATCGTATTCATATAAGGTCAATGAGTGTAGTTGTAAAAATCATCAAAATCGGAGTTAAAATAACCGTTAAATCATGATTTTTCTTTTTATAACCATCGAAAAGTTTTGTCCCGTTACTTGATCTCTGAATGTTTGTTTTTTGTAATTTTTGGTGTATGCGATTTCGAAGTATATACAAACATGTTTGACGGTTGGATCGTTGAAACTAGTTTTGTAGAATGCGTATCCCATCAAAACAATATATTCACTAACAATTAAGAGTTTATTTATACTTTCATTAAGTATAACATAAGATTTATTATATCCACTAGTATAAATATTTTAAATTGAATATCGAATTCATTCATTATATTCATATAGGGTCAAGGAGTGTAGCTGTAAAGAATCATCAAAATCGAAGTTAAAATAACCGTTAAATCGTCATTTTTCTTTTTATAACCGTCAAAAAGTTTTGTTTCGTTACTTGATCTCTGAATGTTTGTTTTTGCAATTTTTGGCGTATGCGATCTTGAAGTATATACAAACATGTTTGACGGTTGGATCGTTGAAACTTGTTTCGTAGAATGCGTATCCCATAAAAAAAAAAGATTCATTAACACTTAAGAGTGTATTCATACTTTCATTAAGTATAACATAAGATATCCACTAGTGTAAATATTTTAAATTGAATATCAAATTCATTCATTGTATTCATATAGGGTCAAGGAGTGTAGTTGTAAAAAATCATAAAAATCGGAGTTAAAATAACAATTAAATCGTGATTTTTCGTTTTGTAACCGTTGAAAAGTTTTGTTCGGTTACTTGATCTCTGAATGTTTGTTTTTTGCTATTTTTTAATGATGCAATCTCGAAGCATATACAAACAAGTTTGACGGTTGGATCGTTGAAATTAGTTTCGTATAATTCATATCCCATCAAGTTTAATGGTGTATATATATATATATATATTAAGTAGATTTAAATCTATTTATTATGTACGTATAATTATTATAGTTTTTAGGGGTATAAAATTTAATTTAAAATTATATATATAATTATTATAGTTAATATTTTGGGGTATAATTATTATAGTATATATAATTATTATAATTATTATAGTTAATTTAATATATATATATAATTATAGTAATTTTTAGGGTTATAAAATTATAAAATTAGTATTCTGCTTATCGTGTATCGTGTTATCCACGTGTATATCCGAACCAACTCGTTATCTTAACATATGCTTATCGGATTACTTGATAACGATCCGATTCGTTATCGTATCGACCCGTACACCTATTAATTTTGTGTTGAGTTATCGAATCGTGTCAAGAATTGTCAGGCCTAACTGTAAGGAAGGAGGGATGATTCGCGCACATGCGTGATTGCTTCATGTAAAACTTTTTATACTTTTTATGTGTTGCATTTGTTGTGGGCTGCATACCAGTCCGAAGGAAAATCTTTTTAGGATAAAATTCTATATCAAACCGAAAGGCTCTCAAAAGATGGATATATATTGCATTATTTTTGGAGTGTGATTTTTTGCGCACATTAATTTTGAGATTGAAGGAACTCCAGGAATATAACAAATTGGCTGAAGACTTGTTGGATCATGTTCCCGTGTTTTGTAGAATAAGAATGGTCAATCTCAACGAAGTCGTTCGGTATATGACTAAACTTTTGAAGTAACCGATCTACTTTCTTGGAAAATCATGATTCCACACCCGCACCCGCACAACGCTATAATTTATTGCAAGGAAGTCGAAAACAGGATTTCAACCAATACAGGCTCAGGAAGATTTGACTCCATTCTATTGAGATGTGGTGTTATGAATACCAAGGTATAATAAATTATAATGGTCATTCTGAAGAGCCAACAATTTCCTTGCGACCAGATCCCATCGTCATCAATAAATTCAATTAGTTTTTCTTCTGCCAGCCTCCTTGCATCTTCAAAACCAAAATCATGACCTTCATCATTATCGCCACATCCCCTCGACCGCTTCCGGTAAGTCCTTCTCCTGCTGCTTCCTAATTTGGATTCGGAATCCCCTCCCCTGGAGGTGCTGCTGCTGCCGCTGCGGATGCGGTTAGACTGTACATCTAAATCTATTCAGAAATCGCAACTGGTTGATTGCTCTAGTAATCTTTTGCGTCTCAGTTTTAAATCCTCTTCCTCTTTTTTGGTGTATAATATGGCTTGTAATAAAAAAAAACCTCATCAGAAACCAGCTTAACCAACTGTACAGATTGGTATTGCAAACAGGGAAGATGAAGGGAGCCAAACAGAAGATTGTGATATCCATATAACCCTCCCTGAATCCTGAACCAGGAGCCAAACAGCAAGAAAGAAAATAGAAGGCCAAGGCCCAAACGTCCCAAAATTTCGATAGAAACAGAGCGATAAAAAGGCCCAACAAGCAGCAGGTAACCACCAGTCCGCTGCATTTATAAGAACCCTGTTTAAAGACTCTTTTTCCTCTCAAATCTCTCTCTACACAGTCTTCGAGCTCTCCGCCTCTCCCTCTCTCTCCTCCATTTCTCACTTCTTCCGAAATCAGATCTCTCCTCTGTCGACTCCAATGGCTTCCCCTGCCATTTCCACCTCTTTCATGCCCGCTCTAGTAATTGGATAACTTTTCTGTCTTTCTTTCCCTTGTTTTTTTCTTTGTTTTGTGTCTGGGTTTGTGGTTGTAGATTTGGATCCTCATATTGTTGAATTTGTGAATCTAGGTAGATTTTTTGAGCTGGATATTTAACCGTTTACTCATTTTCCTTTATTTACAATGTAAAACATTTGAGCCTTTGTTCTATTTTTAAAATTTATTTAACCGTTGGAATGTTAACCCCCCCGCCACAAAACTCCTACCGGCATTTCTTTGCCAATCACAGATTTCTAAAGATTCTTTCACTTTCCAAAAAGCTCAAGCCTTTTTTTTTTCCACCATGGCAGATCTTCTATGCTTTCCGTCCCATATAGTTGACCACATTGTCTCCCTGTTACCGTTTGCGGATGCTGTTCGGACAAACATCTTGTCAAGAAATTGATATCACAGTTGGACCTGCATCAGAGTTTTAAACTTCGATCCCTAGTCATCTCTGAAATTCTACAGCGCCGCGTCGTTCACATAGATGCAGACATTAGCACCAGGAATCAAGAAATAGCAAGATTCGTTCGTTGGGTAGAAAATACTATTTGGAGACACACAGGTGCAACAATCGAAACCTTGCATGTTGTTTTTCCGTTGGATGTCCTGCAACAAACTAGACCTAGGAATCTTCCAATGCTTGCTGCAGGACATTCAATGGAAAAACAACATGGAAGGTTTTGATTGTTGCACCTGTGTGTCTCCAAATAGTATTTTCTACCCAACGAACGAATCTTGCTATTTCTTGATTCCTGGTGCCAATGTCTGCATCCATGTGAACGGCGCTGTAGAATTCTAGAGATGATTGGGGATTGAAGTTTAAGACTCTGATGCGAGTCCAAATGTGATACCAATTTCTTGACAAGATGCTTGTTTGAACGGCGTCCGCCAACGATAACAGAGAGACAATGTGGTCAACTATATGGGACGGAAAGGATAGAAGATCCGCCATGGTGGAAAAAAAAAGGCTTGAGCTTTTTGGAAAGTGAAAGAATCTCTAGAAATCTGTGATTGGCAGAGAAATGCCGGTAGGAGTTTTGAGTCTGCACTTGTGCTTTTCAACGCAAAAGTGGGGGAGGGGGGGTTTAACATTCCAACGGTTAAATAAATTTTAAAAATAGAACAAAGGCTCAAATGTTTTACATTGTAAAAAAAGGACAATGAGTAAACAGTTGATTTCTTTCCTAAACTTTCTTAGTTTTTGATTTTTTCCTTGAACTTTTCTAATGGAAAATTAAGGACTCAAATTAATTTTTTTAGCCGATTTGCCCCCTACCGTTAGTTTTTCATATATTCCATCAATATTTATGTTAAGTGCACAGTCGTTGTTTAGAAATCTAGGGTTTACAGGCGATTTGCAAGGTGGGTGTTCACTGAAACTTGGGAGAAATTGTGAAATCTTGTTCCTGGATTTCACTGTTATAATCTACGTATTTGTATTATTGAGATTTTATATTATTTCTCGAGAACTTATTTTAATTTGTTTGAATTTAGATTTTAATAAAACCAGTTATGAAGTTTGAAGTTTGGAAATTAATTATTTAAAATCTGTACACCTTTTGAGGTCACAATTTATATTTTTGAATAGATCTTGAAACCACAAATGTTTAGGTGAAAGCCGTTTGCGAGTCCAGATTATAACGGTATAGTTACGGACATTTTAGTAAATTCAAGTGGAACTTTCTGGAAGCCAAGGACTTCCTTTTTCTTCTTTCCTGCGTGAAAAACCATGGGGGCTGCTGATTCTTCTACCCTTTAATTCTCCTTCACTCCAAAAATTTCATAGAATCATAACTTTCTCGTACGGCAACGAAATCATGCATGGTCGAAGCCTATGTATTCGTAGTGAAGCGCTCTTCAAATTGATACCAAACCAATATGCTGGAACCAAACGTGCCCATATTTTGAAGCCTAGAAGCTTCGATGGATTTTGTGATTTTTTCGCCGATTCCGGCTAACCTTGCCGGAGATAGGTCTTGACCCAAGAGGGAATAATACTCTTCTCTTCATGCACTTCCAAGATATGTGAGTGGATCTTCCGAATTTCGAATTTTATTTTCCCACAAGTTTGAGATTTATGTGTTTAACTTGAATTTTTGGTGTTCTTGATGGGGAGTTCTGGTGGTAACATTGATTCAAGAGCTTAGTAGCTAAGTGGAGATTGATGAACGACTTTGGAGGGTAGGACAAGAACAAGAAATTGTACATACTTTAATTTTATTGAATTGTTTGTAGTCTTTGGCTGAAAGAGGAAGAATTAAGCATGTTATAGGTAAGCTAACACATTGAACTAGAAGTTAAATATGATTCCTGAATAGTTTGGGATTGCCCTGAAATTGTAAATTGGATTAAACTAGTATGGGTTTTACATTGCAGAAAACTTATTCATTTTGCAAAGGGACACTATGTTTCAATTAGCCTACTTTGGCTCTTGATTTCTATGTCCTTGTGAGCTCCTTTGAACTAATATTGTGTGTTTTGAAAATAGACATGTCCATGATCACAACCCATCTGATTTCACTTAATTCCATTGAATTTTGGTTGACCAAAACTATGATCAAATTTGAGTCACAAAGCTGCCAGACAACAAGTTCTGCATTTCTAGTTTTGGGATCCATTTTATAATTGGCATTACTTCCAATTTAGAGCTCTGTTTTCTACCAACATTATGTGGTTATAAATTACACAAAACATGTCTCCAAAAACATTTAAGTTCGTACCATTTAGTTCAAGATTGAGCTTTCAAAAGTGAGTTTCAATTTGGTTAATCAAAGCAGTTTTTATGCAGCTTTTGTGGAGGAGTATTGTTTCTTTAGTACTCAATCATTCTCTTGTTTTTCTTTAAATTACTTTTGATTTATACTAGTGTTGTTATTTGAAGTATAAGTTGCACTAAAATAATGTCTAAGCTACACAAGTTAATAATTTGTAATTACTCGCTTCCATGCTTGCTAATATGTGTTTACTTGTGTTTGTTTTCATTTGTTCATGCGTTTGTAAATTGGTTTAGATGTTGTGCTGGAAAGTTTGGAGGACTTGTGTTGACAAAGATAGTCGAACACGAGGTAGGAGGTTCTAGGAGAACTCCATTATAAGTATTATTCTTTATTATTCGTATTAATTTGGGATTTAAATATTGTTTGATAATTATTTGGATATGATTGCCAACTGAATACCTATATGAACTTAGCATTACTACCTAGTGTGGGATAGAGATGAAAGTCAGAAGATGAGTCAGGTACTTTATTAGTTTTTTTTGTAGAAATAGTAATTAAGGGAATTTCGTGTGTTGTGCTCCATATGACTATATGCTTGGTTGATACGTGGAATCGATAGTGTGTATGCGTACAACTATGTATAATGTGTGTTGAATTTACTGCACCATGTAGCAGTGGTACATGGATGGTCCTGTTTGGTTAATCCGCATTAGGGGACCATACTATATATGGATAGCGCTTGGTTAATCCGTGTTGGGGGGTCACTAATGGTCCTGCTTGGTATATCCGCGTTGGGGGACCATATGCATTCTAGAAGTGAGGATGATTAGTTGTACTTGGTACATTTGATGAAGGAATCATATGCTTGTTTGGATTCCGTTGATTGATGGTCCGGAATCGTATATACTCGGATTCCGTTGAGAGATAGTCTTAAATCCCTTCTACTCCGCGATTCCATTGAGTGATGTTCCGGAATCGTATCTAACTTGGGTTTCATTTAGTGGTGATTATGCATTGTACTCTGCGATTCTGTTGAGTGATGGTCTGGAATCGTACCCACTTGGATCCCATTAAGAGGGTTTGGAATCCCTCATACTTCGTGATTCCGTTGAGAGATGGTCCGGAATCGTGTTCACCTTGGGGTTTATTGAATTTGGATTGAGATAGCTTCAAAGATGTAGACTTCGGCCGAACTACATCCCTCTAGCCCTAGTTTTTAATGTACATATGAACGATGGATTTTGAGAATCTTGTGGTTTGAATTAAAAAGGCCGTTGGATGTTTGGGTGACTCATTTGGAGTTATTAGAGACTTGACAATGTAATCATATTTACGAACTTAAATTTGAGATTTATAAACTATGATCGATGGCACTGATTTTACATGCAACAGGTATGGGTAGATTACGAGAAACCGATTGATATTTTGGTTCCGTTGAGTGGTTTGGAATCCTTACTCTTGCACATTTCCAAAAGGTTTGCAAAGCTTCACATACAAAGCTTCAGTGCAGGGTATACAAATACCGCATCCGAACAACCGTCACTTCGGCCTATACATGGATTCAATTTGAAGTCTCCAGCCAACAGACTCTATTGACCGAAGACTTGAGGGAATACATTATGTACCATATATTGGGCCTCAACTGGGCCTCATGGAAAATACTTGGGGGACTTAGCCCATTATCTATGTACTGAGGAGCGAGCCTTTATTTTATAAAAGGGACTCCCTTACTTTCATTAGAAAGCACTCATGAAAATACTTGGGGGACTTAGCCCATTATCTATGTACTGAGGAACGAGTCCTTATTCTATAAAAGGGACTCTCTCACATTCGTTAGAAAGCACTGCTGCCAGCTGAGCAACCGCCTCGCCACGAGCATCACTCCTAACCCATTATTCTTGTACTGAGGAACGAGCCCTTATTTTATAAAAGGGACTCTCTCACCTTTGTTAGAGAGCATCGCCGCCAGCTGAGCAACCGACTTGTCGCGAGCATCACTCATAGCCCATCATTGTATTGAGGAACGAGCCCTTATTCTATAAAAGAAACTCCCTCACCATCATTAGAGAGCATCAACTCTAGCCCATCATCCATGTATTGAGGAGTGAGCCCTTATTCTATAAAAGGGACTCCCTCACCTTCAAACACCACAGGCCGAGCTAACCAAGGCAACATAAGCCACGAGCCGAGTAGCCTCGCAGCGTGTGCTACTTCTAGTTGAACATCATTTCAGATTGAGCACCGTCTCATATCGAGCATCAGTTCAAGATAACATCTAGTTACTTCGGCCCACACATGGACTGAATTTCAAGTCTCCAGCTAAAAGACTCTCTTGACTAATGACTTGGGGGACTACTGTTTATACCATATTTAGGGCCTCGTATTTAAACCTCGTATAAATTCTCGAGGGACTTAAATGTAATTATGTAATAAAGGAAGGGGCAAATATGTAATAAGTGATGAGTCCTTATTCCATAAAAGGACCCATCACCCTCACAATTAAGGGAGGCCAATTCCTAGGCCCTCTCACCCCCTCTCAACGCTCTCACTCTCAGAGCTCTCTCTCCCTCAAATAAATACAATCAGTGTGGATGTAGCCCAAACCTTGGGGTGAACCACGATACATCTTGTGTTATTTACATTTCATGCAGATTCACAGCGGGATTTACGTTGTTCCAAGACCTCCAGTTTTGTGCATCAACATAGGTCATCTTAAGGATGGAAAGTATGTTGATGGTCTTGTACAGTGGGTGGACAACTTGGACGCTGACTTAATGTCTATGCTAAACATATATGATATGTGGCTGTATCACTTGGCTACAACCTCTTGGACGCTGACTTAATGTGTATGCTAGACATATATGATATATGGCTATATCACTTGGCTACAACCATCTACAGACAGGGTTTCATTACAAAGACAAAGTAAAGGGGTTTGTCCCTCTTATTGCAGATATATGCCCATGTTAGTGAATTTGTTTCTCATATACCTTAATCTAGGGTTCAAGTTTTATATTTCACAAATACTGGACCATGTTAAAACCAAGAATAAACGTTTGACAAGAATGTATGTGTGAACGTGCACACAAGAACTGGGAGAATATTTCTTATTTAAATTCAAGAACATAAGATGGCATTAAATAGCCATGCAAAACAAACTGAAATGAAAGCGTAACAACCCACGTTTTCACAACCCTAATTATGTGGTGCATTACTAGTGATGGAAACAAACTAAACAACGTATCCCTCAAAGTTAGGGATTATTATCCACTACTTGAAACAAACCTACAAACAAGGAAGCCCAACCCTAACGGCTAGGTAACCCTAAAACTTCAACATCCACCATTAAACCGATTCCTATTAGCAATCAGTTTATACTTGGATATAAACAAATACCCAACAAGTCATGTAGCTTTAAGAACACATCAAGCTTCAGAGGTTTTGTCATTATATTTGCAACCTGCTCTTGAGTACGGCACTGAACCAACTGTTGGAAATGTGCCCTAAAGCCAATCATGTGATGATACTTTACGGACATTTCACATGTTAAACTAATCTAGTTTTACATATAAAGGGCATACATTATTGTTTGAGTCGTCTCATATAAATGTTATATGCTTAAACGATAAAGTCCAAGGAATATGTGATTGGGAGAATGTAATCTAATGAAGTTAGATTCATGAGACCATTCTTTCGTAGACACATCCTAAACGTTCCTGATCATAGGATTGCCAATTGGGCGTTGACAGTCCGTTAAGATCAGTACGTACTATGTCTTCTCTCAAGGAGAGTGATTAGTCTCGAGTCATTGGTGTGTGTGACATCAAGACAAGTACGTAAGTGCTCAATAAGAGAATGAGTTCACTGAACGTGATCAACGAAGAGTTCTTATATTCCATGTCACATGAGAACTCATGGTTGGGATAATGCAAAGTAGTCCTTTGACCTGAGGCATCACAGTTGTCTTGTGGTTAAGTCCTTAATCTTTGATTATGTCTAATTCACCCCCCTCGGGGTGTCACGGCATCGTTGGGGTTAAGCCACTTAGCTATGGAGACAAGTGAATGCGCAACAAGGGATCTCTAACCTTCAAACAGTTGAGGGAGAATACTCTATGATATGATTTGGAATCTCTGGCCAGAGTATGAATGAGATTGGGGAATGCGTTCCAAATCACATTCAAGGAAATCATATAAGCAAACGATTCACATTGGATAGTAGACATGAGTAAATAAACTATCATACCAAACAATGTGGTCAAGAGTATTAGATTAGAGAAGGACCGTATTGCATTTGTAATCCCAAACTGAATAGGTTCTCTATCCTCTTCTGATTAGCTTGGGTAACCATGATATGCTGCTAGGTGTCACTCATGGTTTGTGGAAGCCCTAAACGTGTGTAATCACTAAAGGGAGAATTGAAAATAGTTTCAATTCACAATCGATGTAAAATGGTTTTAATCGCCCACTACCTCGCTAAAAGGAACCTAATGGATCGCACACCATAAAAGGTGGAGATTGAAGATTAAACGGAAATGAGTAAGAATGATTAAATGGTTTAATCATTTATTTATGGCAAGGATTAATTAATATGTTAATTAATCAAACGAATAAGTTCGTTAAAGACTTCGGGATAGTTTTGGACCTTAAGGCCCAATGGGCTTTGAACGTCAAGCCCATTAACTTAAGTTGTATGACAATTTAATGAATGAAGATTCATTAAAGCCCAAAAGCCCAAAATCCCCTAAATGGCCGGCCATGGTGTGATGAATTAGGGTTTTGGTTATTTAGGTCACTTAAAGAAGTGACTATATAAATGACTTTATAACTAAATATTCATTAGGTGATTAAGGGTTTATTTTGGGGAAAATTGGTGAGAATTGTCTCTCCATTTTCTCTCTAAAGAGGCCAACACCTTGGAGGGTACATCTAGCAATCCTACTACTCCAAGGTCACTCATTTCTTCTACAATCAAACCTTGGTGAAGAGACTTAGAGGTTCCCTATTTTGGGAACTTGGAGAAACCTATTTTTCCATCCAAATCCATGGATCTAAGAAGCAAGGAATGAAGGCCCTATCTCTTTGGGTGATTAGCCTTTGCTTATGCAAAGAGGAATCTACAAAGGTAATAATTTCAACTCACTTTGTTTTGAGTTGATTATTGGTTCACCAATCTACTAGGCTTTGAATTTCATGGTAATGTTTTGTTTTTGAGTACATGCAAGCATGATTCCGCCTTTAATTGTTAATTGCATGCCATATGATGTTGCTCAAATGAACATGTTTTTCAAAATAAATCCTTCACCAACTGCACAACTTCATCTTTGGTGAGCTGACGAAGAAAGTGAAAGCGTACATCTATATGTTTGTTGCGGCCATGCATCACAGGATTCCTTAAAAGCTTAATTACTGAGCTATTGTCACAATATACTATTGTAACCTTACATTGATCATAAGTTCATAACCAAGCTGCTGCAGAATTCTTCTTAACCATACTACTTGACAAGCACTCGATGCTATAACAATGAATTCAGCTTCGGTGGTAGACAAGGTGACCATTGGTTGTTTCTATGAAGACCATGCATTGCCCTTGAGCTTAGCATAAAAACATATCCTGAAGTACTCTTCCTATCATCCTGATCACCGGCATAATCACTATCTGTATACCCAATAAGCTCTTTATTTCCTCCATTCCTGTAAACATCCCAAGACTAACTGTGCCCTTCAAGTATCTCAACGCCTTTTTAGCTGCTCGTAGATGAATGTCAGTGGGACACTCTATATATCTACTAATCAAACTTACTATAAACATCATGTCAGGACGTGTGGCAATCAAGTACATTAGACTTCCCACGATTTGTTTATAGAGAGTGCCGTTAACCTGTACCCCATCTTAATCTTTGATAAGCTTGAAACCATGAACAATAGGATTATGGACTGGGTTGCACTGATCCATGTTGAACCTCTCTAACACCTCCTGAGCATATTTCCGTTAACCAATAAATATGTGGTCTTATAGAAATTCACCATGGAGGTCATCTTAAAGATGGAAAGTATGTTGGTGGTCTTGTACAATGGGTGGACAACTTGGACGCTGACTTAATGTCTATGCTAGACATATATGATATGTGGCTGTATCACTTGGCTACAACCTCTTGGATGCTGACTTAATGTCTATGCTAGACATATATGATATATGGCTGTATCATTTGGCTACAACCATCTACAGACAGGGTTTCACTACAAAGACAAAGTAAAAGGGTTTTGTCCTTCTTATTGCAGATATCTACCCATGTTAGTGAATTTGTTTATCATATACCTTAATCTAGGGTTCAAGTTTTATATTTCATAAATACTGGACCATGTTAAAACCAAGAATAAACGTTTGAAAAGAATGTATGTTTGAACGTGCACACAAGAACTGGGAGAATATTTCTTATTTAAATTAAAAAACATAAGATGGCATTAAATAGCCATACAAAACAAACTGAAATGAAAGCATAACAACCCACGTTTTCACAACCCTAATTACGTGGTGCATGACTAGTGATGGAAACAAACTAAACAACGTATCCCTCAAAGTTAGGGATTATTATCCACTACTTGAAATAAACCTACAAACAAGGAAGCCCAACCCTAACAGCTAGGTAACCCTAAAACTTCAACATCCACCATTAAATTGATTCCTATTAGCAATCAGTTTTTACTTGGATGTAAACAATACCCAACAAGTCACGTAGCTTCAAGAACACATTAAGCTTCAGAGGTTTTGTCATTATATCTGCAACCTACTCTTGAGTATGGTACTGAACCAACTGCACAACTTCATCTTTGGTGAGCTGACGAAGAAAGTGAAAACGTACATCTATATGTTTGCTGCGGCCATGCATCACAGGATTCCTTAAAAGCTTAATTGCTGAGCTATTGTCACAATATACTGTTGTGACCTTACATTGATCATAAGTTCATAACCAAGCTGCTGTAGAATTCTTCTTAACCATATTGCTTGACAAGCACTCGATGCTGCATCAATGAATTCAACTTCGGCGGTAGACAAGGTGACCATTGATTGTTTCTTTGAAGACCATGACATTGCCCATGAGCTTAGCATAAAAACATACCCTGAAGTACTCTTCCTATCATCCTGATCACCGGTATAGTCACTATCTGTATACCCAATAAGCTCCTTATTTCCTCCATTCCTGTAAAACATCCCAAGATTGACTATGCCCTTCAAGTAGCTCAACGCCCTTTTAGCTGCTCGTAGATGAATTTCAGTGGGACGCTCTATATATCTACTAATCAAACTCACTATAAACATCATGTCAGGACGTGTGGCAGTCAAGTACATTAGACTTCCTATGATTTGTTTATAGAGAGTGTCATCAACCTGTACCTTATCTTAATCTTTGATAAGCTTGAAACCAGGAACAATAGGATTATGGACTGGGTTGCACTGATCCATGTTGAACCTCTCTAACACCTCCTGAGCATATTTCTGTTGACCAATAAATATACCATCCGGCCTCTGTAGCACTTCAATACCAAGGAAATAACTCATCTTCCTAAGATCAGTTATATCAAACTCAACCATCATAAACTGCTTAAACTCTTTGAACATTAACTTTTCCAGTAAATATAAGGTCATCAACATAGAGATAAACAATCAACATTTTACCTTCATCCGTTGCTTTGATGAACAAAGTGTGTTCATAGGGACACTTTGTAAATCCTTCCTTGATAAAGTAGGACTCGATATGATTGTACCAAGCTTGGGGAGCTTGTTTAAGGCCATATAGAGCCTTTTTAAGCTTGTATACCTTCTGCTCGTGTCCCTTTTGTACATAGCCAGGAGGTTGTGCAACAAAAACTTCTTCACTAAGTTCTCCATGTAAGAAGGCTGATTTGACATCTAACTGGTAAATGGACTAGTTTTCTTGTGGTGCAAGTGAGATCATAAGTCGAACGGTGTCTATGTGAGCAATTGGTGCAAACACCTCAGCATAGTCGACTCCATGAGTTTGACTGTATCTTTTTGCAACCAAGCGAGCTTTGTATTTATCCATTTCACCTTTCTCATTGATCTTCGTTCTGTAAATCCATTTTACACCGATCATTTTCCCCCATGTAGCAGGTCTATTAGCATCCATGTGTCATTTTTCTCTATGGCTTCAATCTCTAAGTTAATTGCTTCTCTCCATTTTGCATGTTTCTCGGCTTCTTCTTATGAAATGGGATCATTGTCAACAAATATGGCCAGATAAGCCATGTCTTCTTCCTCAGAAAGACCTTGCTCGCTCTCATAATCCCTCATCCATATGGGTTGTCTTCTGATTTGTCCTTCACTAGGGGAGCTAGAACCTTCATTTGTTAGCTTATTAGATGAGTTATCTGAGCTATCAATCTGGTCAGAATCTCCATCTTCCAGTGTCTCTTTAGTTTCCTATCCATTTTCTTCAATGTCTTCCCCTTCTTCCATTGGCCATTCAAGATCTTTCATAGCTGCCTTATGATGATCAGTGTCCCATCCCCAGCCTTTGTCTTCTTCGAAAATTACATCTCGGCTCACGACTATTTTTTAAGAAACTGGATCAAATAGTCGATAAGCCTTTGACTCCTCACTTACTCCAAGCAAGATGCACTTTGAGCTCTTGTCATCAAGCTTAACTATTTTGTTATCAGGAACATGAACATGAGAGATATATCCAAAAACCCTGAAGTGGTTCACTGATGGTTTAGATCCACTCCAAGCTTCTTTTGGAGTCATATTCTTCACTGCAAATGTCGAGCTCCTGTTTAGAACATGAATTGTCCAGTTCACTACTTCTGGCCAGAATGTCTTTGGAACCTTCTTCTCTGAAAGCATACTTCGAACCAACAGAATGTTTATCATTTTTGCAACCTAATTCTGTTGGGGAGTGTACGCAGCAGTTAACTGCCTTTGAATCCCATTGTCATCATAAAAGTTTGTGAACTCACGTGATGTGAATTCGCCCCCTCGATTAGTTCGAAGCCTCCTTACGCATGCTCCAGTTTCTTTTTCAATTTTAGCCTTGTAACTTTTGAAAGTAATAAGGGCTTCTGATTTTTCAACGAAAAAAATACACCCATGTCTTTCGGCTAAATTCATTAATAAAGGTAATGAGATACCTTTTCTTGCTGTTTGAAGTAGGGTTAATTGGGCCACATATATCAGCATGTACCAGTTGAAGAATCTGAGAAACTCACCACATGCTTGCTTTTAGGAATGGATCTCTTTGTTGTTTTCCCACCAAACAGCTCTCACACACTTTCGTAGAGGCCTTGAACTATGGTAATCCTTGCACCATCTTCTTCTGTTGAAGGATCTTGAGACCATTCCAACTTAAGTGACCATACCTACGGTGCCAAAGTTGTGATTGTTCTTCAATGGCTGAGTTGAAACATTGTTGCTATTTTTGCAATGAGCGAGCAAAAATGATAAACATTATGTTGGAAGACATTTTAGTTTCCATGATTAAACCCATCTCAGGATGATAAATCTTGCATTTTCACGCTGCATGAGGATGGTAAGGCCCTTCTTTTGCAATTGACCAATGCTAAGTAAATTGTTCTTCAATTCCGGCACATAGAATACTCATGTAATCACTTGCAAGAGGCCATTAACCCAACATTCGAATATTCACTTTCCCCAGCACATCAAGGCTTGAGTTGTTTCCCATCTTCACGTATTCTCTAAAGCTTCCATCAAACTCTGAGAATAGCTCATTTTTCCCACTCATATGGTTGCTGCAACCTGAGTCAATAAACCAAAGTTCATCGCTGCCAGTTTCCTGGACATCCACATAAGCCATCAATAGCATTTCTTCACTTGCATCTGCGTAATTGACCTTTCCATCTTTGTCTTTCTTGGTACACTCCCACTGAAAATGACCAAGTTTGTGACACTTGTAGCATTCAATGGTAGACCTATCAAGGCCATACCTACCCCTTCCTCGACCTCGTCCTTGAAATGCACCATGTCCTCATCCGCTTCCCCCTGATTGATGGTCATAGGTAACCTTCAGTGCTTGTTCATCCACAGTGTGCCCACTCATCCATTGTTCATGAACCAACAAGCTACTTTGCATCTCATCAATGGACAGGGCATCCAGATTGTTAAACTCTTCAATATAGCATACAACATAGTCATATTTTGGAGTCATAGATCTCAGAATTTTCTCAATAACCCCCACATCCCCCATTATTTCTCCATGAACCCTCATCTTGTTGGCTATGGTGAGGGTCTGTGCGAAATAATCGTTCACAGATTCGCCTACCTTCATATGAAGCACTTCAAACTCTTTGCGAAGAGCTTGCAACTGTGCACACTTAACTCGTGCAGTTCCCTGATACTTCTGCTTCAATGAATCCCAAATGTCATTCGTAGTTTCTTTCTTCAGAATCGTCTTTAGGATGGAGCAATCAATAGCTTGAAACAAATAGTTCTTTGCCTTCAACAACTTTTGATCTTCGATCGTCTTCTTCTGTGCATCAGTGGGATCCACTCCTTCTACTGCTGCAGGGATCCCAGTCTCCACCAGGCTCCAATACTGCTTGGAACGCAGGAAATTCTCCATGAGCATACTCCAATGATCATAGTGTCCATCAAACATTGGTATCGCAGGTTGCACGAAACTACTCTCCGTTGCCATGTCGTTGTTCTAGCTACGGTCTTTTCAAACTTCGATCAGGCATCGTGATGGGGCTCTGATACCAGATGTTAAAACCAAGAATAAACATTTGATAAGAATGTATGTTTGAACGTGCACACAAGAACTGGGATAGGGTTTTCGGGGGGTTGGTAATTTTGGTTTTGAAGAGGGAGGTAAAGGCGAGCGGAGATGCTAGGGTTTTGTGGATGGTAATGCCCTTGGAGGAGACGTTGGTTTTTGGGTCACAAGGAGATGGGGGCACGTAGGGAGAGTCCATGACGCATTCCACCGTGCTGTCTCTGTATATTCTGATCAAAGGGAGGAGCTTTGAAGCTATTTCTTTTGCGGTGGGGGAGCCATTAGAGACTTTTTTGACGAGTGTTGAAGTGTGAATCTTTTGGTGAGGGTAGAGAAGGACTTGGATTCTCTGCCCTCCAATTTCTGTGCCCTCCTGTTTTTGTGGTCACGGTTAAGCCACGTCAACATTTTATATTATTATTTCTTTTTGTTTTATTATTTTTATAAAAAAAATAATATAAAATATTGACGTGGCTTAACCGTGACCACACAAAACAGGAGGACACGGGAAGGGCACCTAAATGGAAGGGCAGAGAATCCAAGTCCGGTAGAGAAACTACAATTCAAATTTATAAATGGAAGACAGATTGTTTGTTCATAATTTCTCTAGGAAAATGAGAAAGAGAGCAGCTCAAGGCTGACAGCTAAATGCAGCAATGGTAACCAAAGTAGTCGCCATATGTCCTTCCGCGCGGTGAGTCAAACTATACGTACTTCATGGCCACTCGTAAATCTACAGTGCATGTACAATGATTTGTCGATAAATGGGAGGAAAAAGGGCGCAGTCCAATTTGTACCGAATATTTCGATTGACCAAGAAAAGTTAGCATACAAGAGTTTTAAAAATTTTGTTTGCACATTTTCTACATACTAATACTAATTAGTTTTCCTCTCGATAATGTAAGTGTACAATATGCATCGGTCTCAAACAAGGAAGTGTGTCAAATACAATCAATGTTGTTGATGCACAAAATCGGAGGGGTCTTGGAACAACGTAAATCCGACCGTGAATCTGCAAGTAAGTAAATAACACAAGATGTATCGTGGTTCACCCCAATGTTTGAACTACGTCCACACTGATTATTATATTTCTCTGAGATGTTGAAGAGGGAGAGAGAGAGCTTCTCTGTGAGGATGAGAAAGAGCACCACATTTTCAAATGTAGTGCAGGGTAAACACATAAGTTGTATATTCTTTTTGTCGATTTAGAAAGAGGGTTTCAGAAAACGGGCTCAGTTTATTAATACAAGGTCATTCATAAGTTTGCTTCACATCCTCTTTTATTAATAGTCCATGAAACCACTATGACAGTGAACTCGTTTCGTACAATTATTTATGCCTATCAATCATCATTCCTCTTACAAACATCCTATTTATTTTTCTAATGCTCTAGTTTTCTCCCATTAAACCAAAGAAGGGTGCTCTTGTGATCTGGACCATTTTTTGTTTGCAAAAAAAGTTTTGAGTCACACAATGTTTCAGTTGGGTGTTGTATTATGAAAGAAACAAGTCAATAGATCATATTAGAAAGTGAAGTCTAGCTAGGAGCTCTACAAATTAACCTTCTTCCGCTCATCCATCATCTAACAAGTATATGCCGGAAAAGAGGAATGAAGAACCATATATGGAGGAGGGAGAATTATGGAAATGTATAAAACAAAAGCATAGCCGTACAACATTATTATTAATTAAACAAAAGCATAGCTGTACACTGGTAGTATAAGCTTGGAATACAACGACCAGAAACTACAGGAGACACACACACTCTTATCAACATTCACTCACTTGTTCAAGTACTCCTGATGTGTCTTGCATCCAGCGCCATGTAAAAACCTTCCCCCACCGAAACGGATAGAAGTTTAGCTTTTGAAGAGAACGACGACACAGCACTCTATCAGGAAAAAGCTCCTACTTTGTGGCTGCAAAAACTGCTGGCCCTTCAACCTGAAATTTCACCCCGTCAAGTAGACGAATATGCGGTCGAAATTCAACATTATTAAAGTTGGTGTGAATTGTCATCATCTGGTCCTAGTCCTAGTCCTAGTCCCTGTCAATAAATGGTACAACTATAGGGATGGACGAGGGGGTTTGCAATCACGAATACCTAGCTCTAGTCATTGGCTTCATGAGATCTTGTAAATGATTCTCAAATCAATGGACAATCTTCATCTTCAAAACATACACTTTCTCTTTTTGCTCGGACTATAGTGTCGTCAAAGAGGAAGCTTTAGCATTTCAATTCCAAGAGCCTTAATCAGGAACACTTATACTGTTATACATCATCAGCTAACTCGCTGCAAAGACTAAGCAGATGATGTGAAACGTATCCAACTAAGGCTCTTCGTGTTGAGATGCTACTGCAATACTGTTTGAATATGAAATAATGAATATAGTTCTTGCATCGTATAATCTAACTCTTCACTCAGCCTATTTATCATCAGCGACGTAAGTCAATCAAAATAGAAATTATGCCTATCCACTATAATGACCTTACAGAAGGAATAATCAGGCTGGAACCCAGACGCTACATAACATCAACAGGTGTTCTTGAAAATTTAGTCAGTTCTCTTACTAAAAGGAAAAGCAGGCACTTTTTTATTTACCTTAAATGTTGCACCCGATATCTCTTCATCAGTAGCAGGCACAGCAGTGATCTTATTTTTAGGATTCTCATAGCTTCTCAGTCCCCCAACCGTCATGGAGTAGAAACATCCTGTACAAATCAATAACACCATTGTTAACAAAGAACGGTCATTTTCTTTTTCAACTACTCCTCATACATCATGCTGTAATTTGTCAAATTACTGGTGGACTGAAAACTCAAAGACTTAGGTGCCCCTTGGATCCTGATGCATCCACTAAAACTTTTACACACCTTGTGGGAATGAAGCAAGTGACTTGCCACAAGCACCCTTAAGCAGTTCTGCATCATCGGCAAAGGCCACATATCCATCAGCAGTAATTCCCCACGAGAGCGGAATCTTGCCAAATTGGTCCTGTCACAATTACAACCAAACCCAATTGTTGTTAGATGCGAATCAAATCCATTAGCTTTACCAAGGCAGATCATTGTTTGGTTGGTGCGGAAGGATGACTTACAGACGCCACGAACACCATTGAGGTGGACTTGTCAAATACTATGAAAGCAAAATTTCCACTGAGGTGGCCAATAACATGGTTTGGGGGGGTAAGGCGCGCGACCGCACAGGGCCTTGTAAGCCTCGATCACCAAAATCACCTCATTTGCAGACTTGGCTAGTCCATATTGCTGCCTCAAACTTTCCAAGTTGTCAAGTGCTCTCTCAAACAAGCAGAATATCTCATCCTTCACTGCAAACGACCTGAAAACTTTCACATGATTAGACCAACAAGTCCATGTACAAGTTGCCAATATGATCCCAACTCTCCTCACCTATGGATACAACTGTTACTGTCTCTGTCCTTCAATGATGCATGCCACAAATTAATTTTGTGATTTAATAAATTAGTACTAATATATGGGGGTAAGGCTAGCCGACATTCACCTCTCCCAGACCCTGCGTAAAGCGGGAGCCTTGTGCACTGGGTACGACCTTTAATAAATTAGTACTAATATAAGTTCTAATCTCTATCTGTAAAATAAAAGAAATGATAAAAACAGAGCATGTCCCTTAAGAGACCTCCATGACACATCATCTTGCCATCTTCTTGGCATCAAATCACACCTAACAAACAATAATGATCGCTATAGCCTCTCCGGGCCCGCAAAGAATGAATAACCGTGTTTTGCCACCATTTGTTCTCTTTTTAAAAAAATAATAATAATAATCACACCTAACAAACAATATTGATCGCTATATTCTTTTGTCACCAATTCGATATTAAACAACTAGTTTACTTTTTAAATCATGTAGGTATTGAACCCATGACACCAGTTAAATCTATATTCGGTAGCAAGGGAGAATCTCTCCCTCCCACGCTCCGGTTACATCATCCTTCTCATCAGCTCCTTCCACTGCAATTCTTTGGAGACTTCCAGATTGATATTCTTCTTTTATCTCATTAGATATCAGACTTATCATAACTACCACTGCACCTTTTATCTCATTCAAATAGGCAAGTGAGCTGATCAATAACTTGCCTCCAAAAATTGGACAACCATAAACTGCACTTGGCATGGTTTGTTAGCCTTTCACTCAAAAGTTAAGACCAACCCCAGGCGATGAAAATCGCATCCACCCGTTCATACCCAAAAGCGTATGTACTCTCCCCCTTCCCCCAACAGAAGAACCAAAAACAATACAAAACAAAAGGTAGAAACCTTCTAACGAGTTGAATAACCTTCTTCCCGAGTGAAAAAGACCCGAGTCAACTCGAAGTCTCAATTCTCCGGTCACTACCTCACCAAAGTCAGATTCTACAGCAACACCAACCCCAACCCCAGAAAACATGCTCTTGGTTCTGACTTCACACAAACACCCCCCCCCCCTTGTCTATTATACTTACATATACCCCCACAAACAGTAAATTCACCACACTCAAATCAAATCAACGTTTCAGAAACCCTAAAAAGTATTCAAGAACAAATAATAAGACCAAATTTCACTACTTAAATACAAAATCTCAATTAATAACAACACACAAAAAAAAATCATAAAAAAAAATATATAAGTCATGCATGAAAGTGAAAAACACAAAAATTGGTACCTTTGGCTCACTGCTCTGTTCCCCAATTCTGGGTTTTATCCAACCACCAAAACCCTAAAAAAAAACCCAAATAAATTAACGAAATTCATACACCAATTGAACTGAAGCTCAAGGCAAAAATAGAGGCCTGCAAACACTACAAAAGGAGAATTATTTAACCGAATATCTTGAAAAATAAATATAAAAATCCAACCTTTTGAAGTGAATTTCTAGGGTTTTTCTGGAAAAATCGATCAAATAAAACTGTAAAGGAGAGTGGAGTGGGGATCGCAGTGGAGAGAGTGAGAAGATTGAAGGTATGTGTGTGTATGTTTGCCTTCCAATATATAAAAGCGCCAGTTTGATTCGTCGTCGCAACTATAACTTTAAAGTTTGACTTTTTTCCTCCGAGGATTTTGCTCTCCAAATTAATTAATAATATTAAAATAAAAGAAAAAATAAAAATATCTTCCTCCACTAATCAGCTGCCTAATTTTTATTTTTAATTAGTTTTAAAATCGAGATATTGTGCTTAGTAAAATGGTAATGGACTGCCAAGGGTCAATGGGGGTACGAGAGAGCGCCAAACACCATATAAAATAAGTGGATCGGATCTTTTGGCAAGAAAAAAAAAATGAATCGAATTAAATTAGTCCGGTTTAATTTAATACGAGAGAGTTTTAAACATCCAATTCTGTATTAATAATCTTATCTAGTACTATATACGTCGTGTCAAACAGGGCTTAAGAGAGTGAATTTATACCGGTTGATTTTTGTTCCACAATGCCTAGATTTCATCTATTTCGTGGCTTTTGCTGACATGGCAAAAAAATTGCTCATGTGGAGTGTGGAAACAAGAGAGAGGATATTATGGTCAAAACCAACCATTAATAATTTATTAATCAATAAAACATTAAAAGAGAAAAAAGCCTAAATAAAAATCTAGGCAAAAGTGAAATAAAAATCAAGTTTCAAAAGATTAAGTGCCAAATTTTAAGTTTCATGAACAAAGTGATATTGTAGTCAAATTCCAGGGAGCAATAGCAAAAACTGGATGCAAGGAAAGAAAAAACTTGCAACACACAACACTCAACACTCAACAGGGACCAATTTGAAAGAACAAAAGTATCAAGAACTATCTAAAAAGTATCACAACGTCAGTTTATCAATTCAACTAAAACTTAGTAAATGACTAATACTCAGTGATACAATGAACGAACTTGTGCACTCTTTATGTTATGGATTCCTTTGATTGTTGAATCATAAAAAGTTTTTTTTTTAATTTTTTTTACTCGAAACCTTTCTGAAAAGGAAGAGACGAATCAAACTTGTTGCTTGGCAACAATCGATGATAAATTTCGGGCGTATGAGGTTGTTTAGCGGGTCAAAACATATTTGAATTATTTTTATACTTTCCGGTTTTATTTTCTTTTACTGTTAGGGTTTGTGCAACTGTAAACAATTTTTCAGGTTGTATTTTTAGTTATACAATTTTCATTCTATTATCTATCAAAAGGACGGTTGGCGTTTCAGAATTATATTCAAGGGTGATCGTTCATCAGTATTTAACCTCTAATTGCCGTGTCACGAACATAAGACTACGTATTATTAATTTCTACATTTGCTAAGATAATATAAATTGTAACAGTTGGAATTAAAGAAGCCGTCTTTGAAACAACACATGAACATGTCCATCTCCGCCGCAGTATGATTAGCACCGCCACAACGCATTCAGCAAGTAATGAAACGCTATGCACCAGACAATACCATACGCAGGTATCGTGGCATTATTACGTACCAAACGACCCACTCCTGCACCAGTGCTAGGCACACCAACACCAGTACTTCCTCCGCCAGTACTGCCATCTCCTCCACCGCTGGTATCTTCACCTCCGCTGCCTTCACAGTCATCTCTGCCTCTGGCAGCCACCGTGGTGATGATAGCGAGAACAACCACAACTTTCACTAACGTGCGCCAAGTTCGAGCCGTATGGATTGCAACTAATCTGAGATTTTCCTATGACAAAATATGAAAATATAATAAAAAGTACGATCATATGCGTTTATATAGGAATCATAATATTTTGGGCTTAAATACCTAATTATTGACATGCATACGTCAAAATGTTTTTCTAAGACGCGTGCGAATATAATTGTCTTACTATATTCTATTTATTAACACTATTATAAACTTAAGAACTGACACAAATACCATAGAGTACATTCGAGATAACATTTAAGAGGTCCTCAATCTAACAAAACTTTAATATAAAATAAAAGGCCAACTTGGCAAAACTAATTACCAGTGTGCTCTCGTGAGTTTGAGGGCGAAATCATTCACATCCAAACTCAGATGATTGAAATGGCACTCCACAACTAGAGAAATGTCATTTTTGATAAAAACTTCTATGCACAAAGCCTTGAATATAATGAACAAGAGGACACTCTTTGATAACGAGCAACGCCGAGTCCGAAAAGTAACTAGCAACAAACCAACTAGTCTCCTACTAGCACGAATTTTGTGCGAACACTGTCAACGAAGATAATGATTCTAACAAAGTAGATCCAAAGGAGTTAATGACATACCAACACAAAATTAATTTACTTACGGAGAAAGAGTCACACACCTCACTAAGGAGGCACTTGTTGACAGAAATACTAAGACGAGAAATAGATAAGCAATAATTCATGAGAAGATAAAGGAGAAAGATTAGAAAGTTGAGAGAGGGGTTGCCACCGGTCCCAAGTCAGAGTAGGGAGCCGACGACTAAGGAGTTTGTAGATTTAGAGTTTGGTAAGAGACGTTTTATACATTTTAATTTTTAACTTCCACGCGCAAGTTAGTAAAAGTTGTGAATGTACTCATGATCCTTTTTACAAAACTTTTGGTTATCGAATAATTCTTAGTTCAATTGTTTGTCACCTTGACTATCATCGGGGACATGCCGTCGTGCGATCGATGACTCAAAATTGCGTTTTATCTTAAGTATTTCTGATTATTCACTAATCGCTTTTAATCAGTATCTGATAATAATTACTTTCAAATCAAACAACTATCCTCAGCAGCACAAATTACTGAGATTGTGCATTGTTTTCTTTAACCATGTACAACCAAAAGGTTCAATGCATAAGAAGGCTTTACCAGGAAACATTGTCGGTAAGCCAATCCCAAAGTTTTAAGTTTCAACCATACAACACACTCTTAGTTCGATGTTGATCTTCGTTTGGTTGGGACGGCCAGAACCCTCGAGGTGTCTCCGATCCTTTAAGCACTCTGTGTAAATTCTTGATCACCATTCCAGGAACCAGGAAGGACCTTCACCGCTTCTTTGTAGGAACGTTGATGAATTTTCTTCCATAGACTGCAGAACTCTTATCTACTGATAATACAGTTCTACCAAAATTACAGCTGGCTCATATGTGTGTCGGTATATGGTACTATGTCATCAACAATATTTTTCCCCTGTAGGACAAATCGATCGAATCAGAGACACAAGGGCAAAGCTAAAACTACCTGTCCAATAGGCGGAGAAATAAAGGGGGGGATTACCGATGAAAAGTTTCAAAGCAGATCAGACTAGAAAGTAGCCAAACCATACAGAAGCACCTATTACACCAACCAGGCATAACAGGGAAATGATATCTGCAGTCCCGATGGATGGATCTGATAACAAGTAAATCTTATGAGCATTGCTGTCCCCTCTAAAACCTCTGACAATCATTGCCTGTAAAAGCCATAACATTGGTGAAAAATGCAATACCAGAATTACTTTTTCTCTCTCTTACTTCTGTGAGTTAATGCACAAACCTGTGAAATCTGCTCTGCATGGCTAAAAATATTTGTGAAGATCCGACGGAAGTAGGCAAATAAAACTGAAAAGTAAGAACCAAATCATATAAGGAAAGTCGCCAATGACAATCCAAGAAAAAGGTGATAAGACGGTGTTCAAATAGATAAATGTTTAATATCAGTTTGTCCCTCATCATCTAAGCTGACAGTTACACTAAAGTGATAAGAGCATGAGGTAGTTCTACATGTAGGCAACGAAACATCTTTAACATAGCACAGAATTCATAAAAGATGAAGGTATCAGATTGATAAGATTACTCAGTCAAGCTGAAAATATATTTACTAGACCAAACTAGACAATATCCATAAACAAAAGGAGGGGGGGGGGGCGCTATAAGCGTTATACAGTGTGAACAACACACAAATATGATAAATTTAGATAGCAGAAACTCTTCCTGCTTTGAGGACCCTACAACTCAGATTCATTTGTAGCTAAGGACGAGAAGACCAACAATAACAACACAAAAATTCATATGTTGGATGTATGCTTACGATCGATTGTTTCCACCATTGTCAGCTGTTCCCAGTTTATCCTACGAGATACAATCCCCAATGCAACATTCCGAACCTACAAACACATGAGAAGTATATTCCAAAGGAGTGGATATCAGTTTGAGTAGATTTTAGAGCTAAATCACTAATCCTCTGTCATGAAAATCATCTGAAAATTTTGGAATCACTGAACACAAATCTTATTGACCAATCCCCTTACCTCATCAAAAACCAGATTGATGAACCTCAATGAAAGCATGAGGGTAAGAATAATTTCAGCCACTGGCACACCAAGATGTGTCAAAGGGAGCATAAACCACCGCAAAGCAAATGCAAGTTCTTCAGGGGTTGTGGTTGTAAGGCAAAGGCTCGCACTTTGAAAGACCTTTCACAAAAATACAAACCCTAATTATCAGTATAAATAAAAGCTTCTTCATCAATTGTATGGTTACATCACTTTAATCTCAAAATTCGTGTCCCTACATATACAAACACACCCTTATAATGTGATTATATCAATGGGCACCCAAACATATCGTTATTTAATAAGAGGCAAAAGGTGCACTGAGCAGAGATAGGAACAACTTACAGTAAAGGTTAAGCAAGCAGCTGTGCTCGCTACAGACAACCCCTTCCTTGTAAACTGTATTGGACCTAGCTTCATAATTAAATATGAGTAACCTTCCAGGGATGCAGGAAGATTTGATAATCCCATCATTCCAGGAGGTGGGGTTCTCAACTGAACAAGCGGTGGTACACCATCTGAACCCAGCCCCAGCATAATGAATAAAATTCCAGAAATCAAGGACACTCTTCCCAGTTGATCCTGTAACCAAGAAAATATCCTGCATTAGTATATTGATTATCAATTCTCAACAAAGGAAGAAGGAATAACAAAATACTGGATGCATCACTAAGGCCTTGTTAATAAAATACTAAAGACTAAGAAGTTGGTACAATTAAAACTAGCTCCTGACTCATAGGAAGGTGCTTGGTCATGTACCATCCATGTGTGTCTCGGAAGAATCCATATTGACAAAACGCCCAAGTATACTACTAATCCAAAGCGCAGTATTATATGTGACCTTGCTGGTAAAACAACTAGAGCCAAAAGCCAAACCTGCATGATCAAGATGAGAAAAGGTAATAAAACAGAAGTTACATAACCCCATATGCCCTTTCCCAAAAAAAATTTATCATGTAAACTTTACCAACAGTGAGGTGTTATTTACAAGTATGCATTTAACAAAAGACAGAAGCCCAGGATGCAGAAGGATATCATTACCATCTGATTGTTAAGTGCATTTAACAACATAAACAGCCTCCGGTTTTGAAACCATTTGATTGTGCTCAAAATTTTGGTTGATCTAAAAAATTCTCATTCCATATGATGTTTCTACTTGACTTAGCTAGTATATCATTTCAATAGAAATGTCATCTCTTAAGGTTTGAGAGTCGCCGCCTTTCAATAATAGTTGGAGATCTCAGGTGTATCATATGCATGGAGTTCAACTCCTGTCATCTACAATTTTAAAGGACATTGCCGTTGCAATTTCTTACACTACACAAATCGGTTCTTCCTAAACCTCGCATGTTGACAGGCCAAGTCGAAACTTGGACACGGAAACAACCATTTAATGTTCCCTAACCCTCTCTCTGGTACAGAAAAAAGAAAAGACAAGTGAACAACAACATTCTTTCATATTAAAGTTCTATGTTGTAACACAATTAAAATCAGGAAGAAGAAGAAAAGGGAACATTTTTTATCAGTCTTATCAAATTGTTCCGCAACTTATACATATCAAACACATAACACTAGAAACTCAATACGAAACAAACTGAAATACCTAAAATCAAAAATAAAAACTTGAACTTTAAATGCCATCAAAATCCAAAACCCATACACCAATTCATCCTTTTCAGCTAAATATACGGTACCAAATTAGACCAAACCCACCATTTATCATAAAAAACCAACAAATACCCATCAAAATTAAGCATACCAATTTGATTCTGGGGTCCACAGAATGAAGGAACGTGGTGGGTTCCGAGACGTACTGGCAGATGGGGCTAGCAGTCGCGCCTGAAATCAGCCTGAGGAATTTCTCGGCTCCGAAAGCTTTGGTCGGCAAAACGTTCACCCACCACGGGCTTTGGCTGCTATCGCTCGCCGCAGCTCGAATTTGGAGGCTTAATCTCGGCTTTGCTTGTATAAGGGTTTTGTTCAGTGAGCTCGGGTGAGTGAAATTTGGGGCAATTAGGGTTTTGGGATTAGGGTTCAGCGGGAAAGAGGGGAATGTTACCGTTGTGACGGCACGGTAAGCGAAGCTCATGGGTGAAGCTGAGTGTGGGAGAGATAGGGAGGATTTTTTAGGGATGTTTCTGTACAGTTGGTTAATTTCCAAAGTGGCGGGAATTTACGGTTTATCTCAGCTTATGAGAAAATTTTGCAGCATAGGGAGGTTAATATAACCATTAAATGAAGATATTTTTCGGTCTATCCCAAATAGGTCTGGCAAACGGGTCGTGTCTGTCGTGTTCATGTTATTTTCGTGTAATATCTGTTATCTTAACGGGTCGTCTGTTATCTTAACAGGTTCTTAACAAGTCGAGTCATTTTACCCAACGGGTAAAGTAACCCGACCCGTTATGACCCGTTAAGAAAAAAAAAATATTCCTTAAATTTGCACATACCACACTTTGCCACATAAATATTACTTCAAAACATTAAAACACATAATTTAATATATATATATATATATTATAATTATTTTAGTTTTTAGAAGTATAAAATTGTTAAATTAATGTATATAATTATTATAGTTTATTCATACTCATTAAGCATAACATAAGATTTTGTGGTATCCATTAGTGTAATTTTTTAAATTGAAGATCGAATTCATTCATTGTATTCATATAGGGTCAAAGAGTGTAGCTGTAAAAAATCATCAAAATCGGAGTTAAAATAACCGTTAAATCATTATTTTTCTTTTTATAACCGTCAAAAAATTTTGTCCCGTTACTTGATCTTTGAATGTTTGTTTTTTGCAATTTTTGGCGTATGCGATCTCGAAGTATATACAAATATGTTTGACGATTGAATCGTTGAAACTAGTTTCGAAGAATGCGTATCTCATCAAAACAATAGATTCACTAACACTTTTAAGAGTTTATTTATACTTTCATTAAGTATAAGTATAACATAAGATTTTATGGTATCCACTAGTGTAAATATTTTAAATTGAAGATCGAATTCATTCATTGTATTCATATAGGGTCAAGGAGTGTAGCTGTAAATAATTATCAAAATCGGAGTTAAATAACTGTTAAATCATGATTTTTCTTTTTATAACCGTCGAAAGGTTTTGTCCCGTTACTTGATCTCTGAATGTTTGTTTTTTGCAATTTTTGGCGTATGCGATCTCGAAGTATATACAAACATGTTTGATGGTTGGATTGTTGAAACTATTTTCGAAGAATGCGTATCTCATCAAAACAATAGATTCACTAACACTTAAGAGTTTATTCATACTTTCATTAAGTATAAGTATAACATAAGATTTTGTGGTATCCACTAGTGTAAATATTTTAAATTGAAGATCGAATTCATTCATTATATTCATATAGGATCAAGGAGTGTAGCTGTAAATAATCATCAAAATCGGAGTTAAAATAACCGTTAAATCGTGATTTTTCTTTTTATAATCGTCGAAAGGTTTTGTCTTGTTACTTGATCTCTGAATGTTTGTTTTTTGCAATTTTTGGTGTATGCGATCTCGAAGTATATACAAACATGTTTGACGGTTGGATCGTCGAAACTAGTTTTGTAGAATGCGTATCCCATCAAAACAATAGATTCACTAACATTTAAGAGTTTATTCATACTTTCATTAAGTATAACATAAGAAACACTAGTGGTATCCACTAGTATAAATATTTTAAATTGAAGATTGAATTCATTTATTGTATTCATATAGGGTCAAGGAGTGTAGCTGTAAAAAATCATCAAAATCGGAGTTAAAATAACCGTTAAATCGTGATTTTTCGTTTTATAACCGTCGAAAAGTTTTGTTTGGTTACTTAATCTCTGAATGTTTGTTTTTGCAATTTTTGGCGTATACGATCTCGAAGTATATACAAACATGTTTGACGGTTGGATCATTGAAACTAGTTTCGTAGAATGCGTATCCTATCAAAACAATAGATTCACTAACACTTCCGAGTTTATTTATACTTTCATTAAGTATAACATAAGATTTTGTGGTATCCACTAGTGTAAATATTTCAAATTGAAGATCAAATTCATTCATTGTATTCATGTAGGGTCAAGGAGTGTAGTTGTAAAGAATCATCAAAATCGGAGTTAAAATAACCGTTAAATCGTGATTTTTCTTTTTATAACCGTCGAAAAGTTTTGTTCCGTTACTTGATCTCTAAATGTTTGTTTTTTGCAATTTTTGGCGTATGCGATCTCGAAGTATATACAAACATGTTTGACGGTTGGATCGTTGAAACTAGTTTCGTAGAATGCGTATCCCATCAAAACAATAGATTCACTAACATTTAAGAGTTTATTCATACTTTCATTAAGTATAACATAAGAAACACTAGTGGTATCCACTAGTGTAAATATTTTAAATTGAAGATTGAATTCATTTATTGTATTCATATAGGGTCAAGGAGTGTAGCTGTAAAAAATCATCAAAATCGGAGTTAAACTAACCGTTAAATCGTGATTTTTCTTTTTATAACCGTCGAAAGGTTTTGTCCCGTTACTTGATCTCTGAATGTTTGTTTTTTGCAATTTTTGGTGTATGCGTTCTCAAAGTATATTCAAACATGTTTGACGGTTAATCGTCGAAACTAGTTTTGTAGAAAGCGTATCCCATCAAAACAATAGATTCACTAACATTTAAGAGTTTATTCATACTTTCATTAAGTATAACATAAGAATTTGTGGTATCCACTAGTGTAAATATTTTAAATTGAAGATCGAATGCATTCATTGTATTCATATAGGGTCAAGGAGTATAGGTGTAAAAAATCATCAAAATCGGAGTTAAAATAACCGTTGAATCGTGATTTTTCGTTTTATAACCGTCGAAAAGTTTTGTTTGGTTACTTAATCTCTAAATGTTTGTTTTTTTTGCAATTTTTGGCATATGTGATCTTGAAGTATATACAAACATGTTTGATGGTTGGATCGTTGAAACTTGTTTCGTAGAATGTGTATTCCATCAAAACAATAGATTCACTAACATTTAAGAGTATATTCATACTTTCATTAAGTATAACATAAGATATCCACTAGTATAAATATTTTAAATTGAAGATCAAATTCATTCATTGTATTCATATAGGGTTAAGGAGTGTAGCTGTAAAAAATCATAAAAATCAGAGTTAAAATAACAGTTAAATCGTGATTTTTCGTTTTATAGCCGTTGAAAAGTTTTGTTCGGTTACTTGATATTTGAATGTTTGTTTTTTGCGATTTTTTAATGATGCAATCTCGAAGCATATACAAACAAGTTTGACAGTTGGATCGTTGAAATTAGTTTCATATGGTATATATATATATATATATATTTATTAAGTAGATTTAAATCTATTTATTATGTACGTATAATTATTATAGTTTTTAGGGGTATAAAATTTAATTTAAAATTATATATATAATTCTTATAGTTAATATTTTGGGGGTATAATTATTATAGTATATATAATTATTATAATTATTATAGTTAATTTAATATATATATATATATATAATTATAGTATTTTTAAGGTTATAAAATTATTAAATTAATATTCTTCTTATCGTGTATCGTGTTACCCACGTGTATACTCGAACCAACCAGTTATCTTAACAGGTGCTTATCGGGTTACCCGATAATGACCCGATTTGTTATCGTGTCGACCCGAACACCTGTTAATTTCGTGTCGTGTCGTGTCGGGTTATCAGGTTGTGTCAGGAATTGCCAGGCCTAATCCCAAATACAAACCGGTACATTACATGTATAGCTACGAAATTGTTGATATTTCCATTGAAATATTTGCAAAATTAAGGAGCGATATGAAAATGGATGGTAAAATGCAAACTTCACCTTACATCGGCAAGATATAAGAAAATCAATTAATAACGGCCATATTTATCAATTTACTACAGAAATTTTGCCATAATCCATTGCAGATTTCTAATTTTTAATTATTTTTTTAGAAATTTTTCTTTAATTTTGACTAATCTGAATGTAGTATATACCCTTTTCATTGCAAACTTCCATAATTTTCGTTGAAGGCAACCGATATCAATATCGATGTCGATATTTCCACTAAATCAATATTTCAAACATCAAATATAACACGTAATCTGTTTTGTTTTCTGAGTGCACATAAAATATATACATTAAACAGAGAAGTGACAACATTATTCTTTATATACACATATTTTTCTAAAATATTAGATGTTTATTGAAAATATCATAAGATAGTACAAAGGATAGCTCAACCCATTTCTTACCAATAATATCGGATTGAATTGATCTGGATTGAAATCTAATCCATTAACTGGTAATTGGTAGTTTAATTGCACTTTTGTATTCTAGTTGCACGTGAGTTGAGATGCAAGATGCTTATTTCTCAAGACTAGTTGATATTTAACAACAATTAATACATGAATAATCAACATTCAAGCAGTGTATTAGTGTGAAATATAACACTAATTAGGGTGATTAAACGCTTCCAGTGCGGCTCCTTTCTTAAGCAATAACATCTTCAACCCCAGCATGGATGACACACGTCAAAAACAACTGCGTTGCAGTTACAAGTATTATTATTGTCTCCAAAGTACGCTGTTAATACAACACATAACACCGTGATTAGTCATGTAATTAGTTAAGCTTCTTCTGTTTCTGCAATAAAACTTTCAAAACTATTACTACTTGCTCTTTCCCTAACTATACGAGCTGTCGGTAAATTCTTGCATGTGATGAATGTATTGTGTATACAATTTGTCACATCCTTACTCGGGGTCTATCACATCTCATGCCCGCTCCATCACCGTACCACGATATTGTCCGTTTTGGGCCCCGATTATGCCCTCACGGTTTTGTTTCTAGGAATTCACACGAGAAATTCCCAGTGGGTCACCCATCATGGGATTGACCTCGCGTGCTACTCGCTTAACTTCGGAGTTCTGATGGAACCCGAAGTCAATGAGCTCCGAAAATGCCTTGTGTCAGGTAGAGATATGAATATACATATAAGGCATACAAGATCCACTTCCCTGAGTGATGTAGAATGTTACAATCCACCCTCCTAAGGGGGCCCGACGACCTCGTCGGCACACCACGGCCAGGGTTAGGGTTTGATACCAAATTGTCACATCCCAACCCGAGGTCTACCACATCCTGGGCCCGCTCCATCACCGTAGCATGATATTGTCCGCTTTGGATCCCGACTACGCCTTCACGGTTTTGTTTCTAGGAACTCACACGAGAACTTCTCAATGGGTCACCCATCATGGGATTGCTCTCGCACGCTACTCACTTAACTTTGGAGTTCCAATGGAACCTGAAGCCAGTGAGCTCCGAAAAGGTCTCGTGCTAGGTAGAGATATGAATATACATATAAAGCTTACAGGATCCACTCCTCTGGACGATGTGGGATGTTACACAACTTCTTTCTTATAGCTATTAATCATGTGACGACTAGTAGGTGAGGGTTATGTGTGAAAGGACAATGTGTATGCATCTATGCAAAAAGGCTGCTAGTACTAATTGTAGTGTGCCACAGTGCTTAGTACAAGGAAATCTTAGGTGAAGTGAAACGGATTGTATCGGTCTCTCTTGTCACACGACTAGTCACGTATGAAAGAGTTATTACATGTAATTGTATACACAACCGGTGAGAGGGAAATTTTCCTCGCCAAGTACGGTAATTATGCTTATATTGGTTTTCTGTTTCAAAAAAAAACATATATATATAAGAGCAGCAACTTACCAAGTTGGAATCTGTCCAACCAAGATCAATCTCTTTACATGCCAATCTGAAACAGAAAAAGTGGAGTAGAAATACATAAATGAATTGGAGAGCAAACAGATAAAGTGTACCAAAAAAAATTCACAATTACTTATTTGATAACATCACACTTTAAGAATAAGCTTCTAACTCCGTACTTTAAATCAAAACCCAATTTTGTAACACTAAAAGAATTTCACAACTAAGAATCAATTAGAGCATAACAAGTAGATAGAAAATGATTTTCGCCACTCCAATCGGGCTCTTGAAGTGTTTTTATACAAAACTTATCGTTGTCGGGGTGTTTGTTTTTTCCTAATTTACTGAAGAACAAAAAGAAGCAGAAGTATTCACCCCATGGCAAGAAGGGTGAGTGACCAAGTAGCAAGAGAAGCAGCAGCAGCTGTGTGCAAGCTGGGGCCGTCCCATTGGAAAACGTTGTGGAGTCCAGTGAGTGAGGTCCCAAATCCAACAACTCCAGCAATGAGGGAGAAGATCACAAAGAACCCAGTAGCCGTATTCCCAAATGGAAAATATATTGGAAATATCCGAGCAGGAATCGACAACACAGATGCTGCATGCATGCACGTTACATGTTGTTAGTAACCACAATTAAGTTGTAATTGACGAGAAATTGTTCAGTGTGATTGCCACAATTCAATCACATGTGATGTGATGGTCATGCCAGAAGATTTCTCGTAATTGAAAGACTGTGCAAATCGATAATTACCGGTTTCGCCAGACCTTTGGATTCCATGGTTGACAGCCCAAGAAGCGATGACAATCACAATGAAATACAGAACAAGATTAACAATTAGGAGAATTGATGCTGCAGATTTTGGCCCTCCATTAGCCATGGCCTTTGAAGTTTTTTCAGAGATGGAAGGAGAAGAACTAAATGTTGTCACCCTTATAGAGCTCAGCTTACAGAACTATATATTCTGAATTTTAATATGTGTCTTTAATTCAAAGAAATGGCTTACATTCTTTTCCTTCATTGGGTTTGCCTCATGGAAGGGCCAAAGAATCCTTTATTTGAATTCTGCACACTCCCTTTCTTTCTACTACACATTGCTGTTTAGTTTTCGCTTTTAAATTAGATTAAATAAATCAAATGAGATATGAGAATTAACATACGGAAATAAACAAATTATAATCACTTCTGCACGGCAGCTCTTTAGACTTTGATGGAATAAAGGATCCCTGCTAAGCACACAAAATAAAAGAATAAAGTTATACTTCTCTCTGTTTAATGCTTCTTTTCTGGCAAAAGACATGCGTATTATTGTACACAGTAGAGCTCGAGTGCTAACCAATTCATGTGTCACTATTTACGCGTCTGGAACCTTTACAGAATTTATCCCATAATCTGAATCGTTCGTTATTCGGATCCTCATTGAAATCTCACTCACTTCTACCAGAATTTGATGACAACGTTTAGCTGTCTGTGTGACTATATAAATGGATGAACATAGTGTTTTCAGATTTTGGTGAATTTGCAGGGAAGATCTTCGAACGAGGACTTAAAAAATGAACAGTTCGAATCAGTTATGAACTTTATTTCTTAAGCAAAAACCAGAGTTCATATGCTGCGTAAAATATCCAATAAACTGTCAAATGATTCAATTAAGGCTCTCCGATCTACACGATTTCTTCGATACAAGAAAACATTCTACAAAGTTGAGCATGACATGAACAATCACTGACAATGGGACCTTTATTTACAAAGGAACTTCTCAAAAGGATTTAAAAGGTCAAGGAATATGCTGCCCACACTTGGCTACTTTGTCCCAATTAGCTGCGTTTTAGGCCCCAGTGGATTATCTTCGGCGAATTGGTTTCAGACTTTCAATGCAAGCTTTTGAGCTGCAAGAGCTTCAGCCTCAAGGGTTGGCTCCCACAACAATGTAGTTTCTGCCAGCAGTGAGGTCACAATGTAAGGGTCCATGTTTGAAGCTGGACGACGGTCCTCCAGATAACCTAACACAAGAGTCAGCAACATCGAAAGGTTCAGTGGTGCAGGTCGTTTATAAAAGTGACATAACAGAAAGGAATGCTGGGAGCATGCCGATGAAGCTTAAAAGACAACACAAATATATTTACACATTTAACCACAGCTTAAGATGGTAAATACTGAAACTAGGGGTAGTACCTTTTCCTTGCTTCTCAGTTTCACGACCAACACGGATTGAGCAACCACGATTAGCCACTCCCTACGAGTTCAAGTTAATGGAGTATTTAGTTACAAATTTTATAATCTGAAACTTTCTGGTTCCATAGTTTAAAGTTCAAGAGAAACAGCTAGCAATTGTTAAGGGCATACCCATGAAAATGTGTTAATGCTGGCTGTTTCATGCTTTCCTGTCAACCTTCTCTCATTTCCTTCTCCGTAAGCACTAATGTGCTCACCGTGGCGAAGGGAAAGATTCAAAATGGCCTTCTTAATAACTTCAAAGCCTCCTTCTTCCCTCATGCTCTTTGTACTGTGAAAGCAATGATTATTCAATATATTATTTTTCCTAAGCATACTATCCAATTATACAGAGGTCGCACTTGGTGCGATGGCAAGTGCCTTCGCCCATGAGCGGTAGGTCTCGGCTTCAAGACTTGGGAGCAGCCTCTCCATAAATCGGGGTAAGGCTAGCCGACATTCACCTCTCCCAGACCCTGCGTAAAGGGGGAGCCTTGTGCACTGGGTACGACCTATACTATCCAATTATACGTAAATATTGTCCATTTCGTCAATGCTGTATTGGCTAATTACCTGTAATTGGTGTGGCATCCTGCACCGTTCCAGTCACCCTGTCGATGCAAAATAGGGGATAAGTTCATTCATTGTGTACAAATACTGAAATTATGGGTATATGGTAAAATCTATATTACCTCTATTGGTTTTGGATCAAGTGTGAGAACAACACCAGCTTGTTCAGTGATTCTCTGCCAGGGTAGGGAAAAAATAAACAATTTTTAGTGAATCATAGGACGCATCGACACACCAAAACTAGTTGAATGATACCATTCAGTTGCATAACTGCCACCAAGTTATGATTAGGATGAGTTACCTCAAGAATATATCTTGAAGCCCAGATATGATCTCCAGCTTCAATTCCCACACTCGGACCAACTTGATACTCCCACTGCATGATAATACTGATGATTATTACTGATGGATGAAAAAAGGTATAGCTACAGTACTTGAATTCAGAAGCAGGACAAGATAGAGAAGGGAGAAAGGAAAACCTGGCCAGGCATAACCTCCCCGTTGGTGCCGCTGATGTTAATTCCAGCATAGAGGCAAGCCTTGTAGTGAGCATCTGAGATGTCACGGCCGAATGACTTGTCTGCACCAGCTCCACAGTAGTAAGGACCCTGCGATAAATAGATGCATCATTACCCGGAACTTATTGATTGCGAAAGATTTTATAAGACAGACGTTTAAATACTAGAAATAAAATTATTGAGGCTGAACTGACAGATACTTGCAAACAGAATAACAACCTGAGGACCAGGGTAGCCTCCAACTGGCCAACCCAAAGGCCATTTCACATCGGTTTGGAGTAATGTGTACTCTTGTTCAATCCCATACCTGAAAATAATGGTCAAGATTAGTAGATTCTCGAATCCAAATAAACACATACTTGACACATTAATGTACATAACCATGACTACGTTGTTAATCACTATGTATTAACACAAAGGGATGAAAACTATAATTCCAGTCCTAAACACCTACGAGACAGGCAGGCACACACACACAATTTAAAACTAAGACTTAAGTTATCAAGGGAGAAATTACCATGGGACTTCGTCTATAACCTTCTTGTTCTTGAAAATCTCAGCAGCCCTGGCGCGCTTGTTAGTTGGGATAGGCTCGCCTTGCGGTGTGTAAGCATCACAAATTACCTTTGTGAATTCATAGAATTATGTCAATTAAGTTTTTTTTATATGCTTAGATTCACTGGACATCACAGTACTAACATTTATATGTGATACCTACCAAAATATTGTTGCCACCACGGAAAGGGTCCTTAAATATCGCTTGAGGGCTGGAAGATAGAAGTTATATAAATTTCATGCTGTAACAATGAAGAGATACAACCATAAATGTGGTTTTGTTCTGAAGATCTTACTATAAGATTACTTCACTGTCTTCACCGGGTGCTTGTCCGGTACTTGATCCATCATAGTTCCACTTTGGAAGCTCAGACGGATCTTCAACAGGTTTTGATATTGTCTGAAACATTTGTAAACAAATATACGCATGAGAATAATCAAACCTCAATCTTTCAAAGTTAAAATTTAAAGTCCATGGACATTTATCATACCCTTGACTTGCTGCGGACATCAACCCCTGACCCTCCGATCCTGTTTCAAAATGATAAAACATCATAACATTTTTTGGAAGCAATCTACCATGATGTCAAAGACTAAACAACCGACTGCCGAATTTCTTTCAGGTGCAGTTAGTTTGCGAGTGCTAACATGCGTTACAAATATCAGATGGGACAAGATGAGGCATACCAAATGTACTCGGCAATAATCCTGTCAGTGAATGGAGTAAGGTCCAGGTTCAGTAAACCCTCTAGCCTGTTGATTGTATAACCTTCGGCCTTGGTGGCGAGCACTCTAAATTTAGTAGAGCTCCTAGCTGGTCCTTTCTTGTTCTGTTTCAACACAAGAGAACCCCACATCTTTGCTGTCATAGGACTGGCAGTGGTTGAGCTCCTTGTAATCTTCATCTGCCATTGTGAATTGGGTGCCAAAATCTGCGCCATTTCGGCCTACTCCTCACTGAAAAACAGTATAAACCATCATCAAGGACTTGTAAGTAAACGGATCATGGCGTCTTAACATCAAGATCCATCGAACTTACGAAATTAAGATCAAAATACAACAGTTTGATGATAAATCTTCATGTGAGAGTAAGAATACTCAGCATTGCCACTTCAAATTACTGTATAACTAATGAAATTGCATTCCTTCCATTATATAACATGAGATGACCAAGTGTTTTCTTGTTATTATACAATTTAACTATGAAATTCATCGAATTGACCGCCTAATCTCTCCTTTTGTTTTGTTTTTTTTTGTATGAATATGCATTATCTATTCTTTCTTGCTATTCCCAAATCTATGTTTAAGCGTTAGTTTCTTAGCATTACCACAATTGTTTTAACATGGTTAACATTTTGTGAGCTTTACAAGTTAGCGCTAGTTTCTTAGAACAAAATTACCACTAGTTGGTAGTGCACAACAGCGTTTCGAAATTACTATTCGTGAAAATTGTTGTATAAAAAAGTCAACTTTAAGTATTGTTGGACGAGTAGTGTTATCTACACACTCATTTTTACCCCCACACACTTCTTATTAATTCTGCCATTTAATCTTATTCAATTCATTCAATTTGATATTTGAAAATTACGTGAATGTTCGAGAGATAAAAAATGGTACGTGGATAAAACTAGCGTATTGGACAAGTGGAAAGGAATTACAAAAAATAGTAAACGCACATTTGACAGCTGACAACTTTGACATTGTAAAGCATATACCAAATGACGTAACAGAGCCCCAATTAATAAACAAGGTAATAATAAATCTCACAAAAAAAAAAAAAAAAATGAAGAAGAAAAAGAAACAGAGAAAACAAATGTAGTCAAAACTCTACCATTTGGCAGACTTTTTGCAGCAGAGTTACAAATACAAGGCAAGAAATGATAAAATGTAGTATCAGATACTGTTAGTTTTGACCGAATGCTTGACTACCCCATCAGCCATTAATAAAAAAAAAAAGTACATTACTTTCCAGTCCCCCATTGATTTACCTGAAGACTGCTGCAACTTGGCTAGGAACTGGGTTGTGCTGGAACGAGCTTAAGAGAGAGAGGAGAGGAGATGTATTTTTGGTGGGGGAGTTTTATGTATAAAATAGTGGGTGATGGGCAAAAGATTTTGTTGGCCTTTCCTTAGCAGATAGGGGTGTGGATGTGTGGAGGAAAATAGTTTCTGGTCCCTTTAGAGGCTCCAAGAGAGGATCCAAGAGAAAGGCTTTGGATTATGTGAATATTTATGATAGGCATATGTAAGGAAAGGAAATAAAGTATGATTTTAATGCTTGGTCAAGGTTATATATTGCATTGTAAAGTAATATATTTACTTCCCCATAACAAGAAAGTCAATGGGGGATTGAATTTCATTGTTTATTATTCAATCACTTGCTTGTTTCGTTTGATTAGAAGAGATTTCATGTTCAATTACAAGAAACGAAGCAAACAACTAAGTCGGCAACGCTGCAGTCTAAGCGTTAGCGGTTCCAACTCCTGATTTATATAACTCCTGATGGAATATCAATTGTAATGAACAAATTTCTTCTAGGGTTCGTATCGAAAAGGAACTTCAATTTAATGATAAAAATAGTCAACCATCTTGTATTTTGACTAACCACTAAAGAGATATGTCTAACCTTGCTAACGTGAAGCGGATACGAAGAATATATATATTGGCGGTCAGATTAATACCTACCTACCTAGTTGTGGTTGATTCCATAATAATAACGCAGCTTTATTGTATGCATGTCACCTAGTCGTATAGGTATCATTATAAATATCATATGGTTTGTAGTATAAAAAAAAAGAAAAAAGGATTAGCTTCTTGATTCCAAGGAAATATATCATTATCATATACAAGGGGTGATCAACGTAATCATGTTCACTAGAGATACAACTCAAACTTCAAAGTAAAAGCTTGAAAAGATGTATAAACTTCGATGACTTATGCTAAACTCATATTTAATCATACAATTCATTGGATGGACTAATAATTGAGTTGTATAATATTTGATACATGGAACTGATTTTAACACGCTTTTTTTCTTCACACGTACACTCCATGCTTGTTTCTGAACTTTTAATTTAGTAAAGGTCGTACCCAGTGCACAAGGCTCCCGCTTTACGCAGGGTCTGGGAGAGGTGAATGTCGGCTAGCCTTACCCCCATTTATGGAGAGGCTGCTCCCAAGTCTCGAACCCGAGACCTACAGCTCATGGGCGAAGGCACTTGCCATCGCACCAAGTGCGACCTCTTATTGAACTTTTAATTTAGTAAAGTAAAGAAAATCAATCGACGACATCAAACAAGCATGCAAACAAAAATCAAAGGGTGCGATGAAATCAGTTCCGTTGATATATAATAAGGAGTAAGCCCTCTTTTTCTTCATTTCGAATAATCCAACAAATGCTTGGTAATGTTTGTTGGAGAAAAAGACATTATGAAAATTACACTTTTGGGACCATGGTGTGTCTTTATATAGAGATTTGAGATGCACATTTCAAATGCGATTCCTTCGATCGAATGAGATCATATCTGCTGCTATCTGGTGGCTGAGTTTTTCACATGCTTTCCAGCCAAGCTTTGTGTGGCAGTGTGGGAGAGTCTCTTATTAGTCTTGCTAGCATCTGCACTTCTGAATCTCCAACAAATCTCTCAGCTTTTTAAGGTACAAAACAGTTTATAAAATGTTGACGCCAGTGTGATAATAATGTAGTACATGTGCGCGCCCATTTTGGTTTAGGAAATAGGTTACTTTAATCTGTTGGTTGAATGGAAAGAAACTTACATCTGAGACGTTACTGTGATGGTGTTTTAATGTATCTAACTTTGTCACATGATATTTTGTTACTGATTTAAGATACCCCACATCTTTGCTGTCATAGGACTGGCAGTGGTTGAGCTCTTTGTAATCTTCATCTGCCATTGTGAAGTGGGTGCCAAAATCTGCGCCATTTCGGCCTACTCCTCACTGAAAAACAGTATAAACCATCATCAAGGACTTGTAAGTAAACGGATCATGGCGTCTTAACATCAGATCCATCAAACTTACGAAATTAAGATCAAAATACAACAGTTTGATGATAAACCTTCATGTGAGAGTAAGAATACTCAGCATTCCCACTTCAAATTACTGTATAACTAATGAAATTGCATTCCTTCCATTATATAACATGAGCTGACCAAGTGTTTTCTTGTTATTATACAATTTAACTATGAAATTCATCGAATGGACCGCCTAATCTCTCCTTTTGTTTTGTTTTTTTGTATGAATATGCATTACCTATTCTTTCTTGCTATTCCCAAATCTATGTTTAAGCGTTAGTTTCTTAGCATTACCACAATTGTTTTAACATGGTTAACATCTTGTGAGCTTTACAAGTTAGCGCTAGTGTCTTGCCCTCGAACTTGTGACATCTTCCAACATTCAAAACAAAATTACCACTAGCTGGTATTGCACAACAGCGTTTCAAAAATACTATTCGTGAACATTGTTGTATATAAAAAAAGTCAACTTTAAGTAGAAGTAGTACTATCTACACACTCATTTTTACCCTTCTCCCACACCCCTTATTAATTCTACCATTTAATCTTCTTTAATTCATTTGATAGGCATATGTAAGGAAAGGAAATAAAGTATAGTTTTAATGCTTGGTCAAGGTTATATATTGCATTGTAAAGTAATATATTTGTTGAACAACAAAATAACTGAAGATGAATGGAAGTAAAGCTGCACATCAAAACCAAAGAGATAAAAAAAATCCTACCGTTGTGTACGAAGACATCAGGCAAGCTTCCAAAGCAAAGAGTCACCACCAAAAGACACCTGCAACAAATCATGAATAAAAAAATGAAGTTGCGGAATATTAATCAAATCCAAACAAAACGGAAAAAAATGAATGAAGCCTTACTGACCGTTCTGTTCTTCTTTTCAAAGAAAATAACGAATAGTAAAACAATGGTGCGGGAGAAGCTTGTGTGGAAGAACTGATCAAAAGAAATTCAAAAAAAGGTTTGGAAGAATGTTATTTATCTAAAACTACCAAAATGGGGGAATTTGAATTGCTTTCTTTGTTAGTCGCCTAGCATGAGATAAACCCCTAAATAAAAAAAGAGTTTTGCGGCAAACAAACTTCTCAAAAGAAAATAGGAATGCTTCCGCCCACGTGAAGTCCTGCTTAGACTTGGAAATCCAAGTCAACAAGGAGAAGAAACGAGAACCGAAAATAAAGAATAAAAAAAAGGAAACAAAAAGAAAATATGTATTTCTTCCTACAAAAAGGGGAAAGTTACGTGGAACAAGGGCTTCCTATTTTTTTCTGCAAGACGTGGAAGATTGCACAGTTAGTGGGAGAGGTTAAGAGAAAGTGGCGGAAGACATGGCCTCCATCTCCCCACGTAAAAAAAAACTCTAGAGCTCTCCTAGGATGTCTATAAATAGGCATCAGCTACAGTAAGAAAAGAGAAAAGAAAAAAAAAATAGGAGGAGGTATTCTGCAAAAATTGAGAGACAACGGAGAAGAACAGACGGCAGAGATCTTGAGAAAGTTGGAGAGAAATCAAAGAAGTGAACTACTACGGAAATTCAACGAGACAAAGGCAAACAGAGAAGAGAATACACGACAAAGGAAAGCAACAAAGCATTTAAAGGTACAAATCCATCCTTCTAAATCTTTCTTTCTTTGGTTTCTCTCAGTTTTGCAAGAAAAAAAAGAAACAATTTGCTTCTCCGACCTCTCCCATTCCCCAACTTTCTATCAAGTTGCAGCCCAACAAACTGCAACAAAACCACCACATCCCTCTGCCGCCGCGGCGGCGATATACAATGGAAATTTCAACAAAACACAATGGTTGGATTCAACCCAATTTCAAAAGGAAGAACCAGTTGCATGGGTGCCCAAAGAAGTTTGGAAGTATGATTTGCATGGAGGAACAATGCCTACCCACCGTGCCCAACAATGATTCTGAAATTCATCAACGACGCAAGGGTGGTTTCCGAATGAGACAAGCCATAGATGTACGAGAACGCCACCGAGAATCTCTGCCCAACTTGCCGATGCGATGCCACCGAACACCACCACTTCAACAACACCGACGGCCACAGCAGCCTCTCTGTCCTCCAGCCTAGCGTCGCAGCATGCTCCATTTTCTCACCGACGGCGTAAAAGAAGATGGTCATGAACGAAGTCCTCCGCCGTGAGAATAACAACCGCAGTGGCTGCTGAAGTTGAAATGGTTGTTGCTGCTCCATTTTAGGAGTTCATTTCAAAGAATTTGGTGGTTGCTGCTGCTTCGTTTTAGGAGCTTATTTCGAAGAATTTGGCAGTTACTGCTGCTCTGTTTTAGGAGCTCATTGGGAAACTTCGAATTAAGAGGAATAAGACTCGAAGAATTTGGCACAAAGTTGGAGAAAGAAGTCACACCAAAAAGAAGGATGCTTCCAGCAAAGAAAAAAACCCTGTCGCAGCCGTTGTCTTGGAGTTAAGAAGAATAGGGGTTGCTGACGATAAAGAAAAAGAAGCAAAGTCCACCTAAACTGGTTCCTTTGTTCCGCAGAGAAGAAGACTATTGGTTAGTGAAGTAGGAGAACGAGCGTCCGTGGTTCGGGATGTCGACAAAGAAGAAAATTACTTTCAGAAATTACAAAAGGGTTCCCGTTCAAACCAAAGTCTCCTGTCGGTGCCGCTGTTGTCCATGTTTCACGACCAAAAACTCCCTGCCATGATGCCTTCTTGAATTGCTAAGAGTGATCTAGATCACTCGGATGAAACTCGAATCCAAAATCAATCCTGCAAAAGGTGCTCTCTGCTGTCTTGCCAAGCCATTACTGACCCAGCATGGAAGCCATTTAAAGACCCGGTCGTTATAAACGAAGCAGTCCAAAAATGGCAATAGCAAGAAGTTTTCCTTCTGTCTAAATGTGAAGAGAACAAGAGTACCCAAGAACTCCATTCACCGCCGTTGACATCAAAACCTAGATAAACATCAAAATCTCGGTTTAACCTATTGATCATGGTTATCCTCAAAAGCCCTTGGTGTTCTTCCTTGCGACAAAAACCCAAAAAAAGCCCAGCCAAAGAAGAATGGGCTTTGCTTGTTGCTGAACAAAGTTTCTTTCAAATTCTGTCTAAATTAGGAATTGGAAGAAATGATTTCCAACTAGCAAATAAAAAGGTGAAGAGGTGACGTTTGTCATGACTCTAATTAAAGACTAGTTTGATCCTACGAGAACAAATCCAAACAGGAAGTTGTAGCTTGAATTAATTCATGGGCATGATTGAATTAGTTCATAGACAAAAGAGAGCTTGTTTTAAAATATAAAAAAAAAGCTTAGCACATGGTGATTTTCAAATGAGCAGCTCACCGTTAAATGTTGGTTGAAAGTTTAATCAAAAGCATGGAGACAAAAGCTACAAGCCAAAAGCAAAGGAAGGGAAAAAGTTTAAAACTCAAAAGGAAAGACAAGTAAAAAAAGTCTTTTTCACCAAAAAAAAGGGACCAGCTTTCTTGCTTTCAAAGACAAATTTCAAATAGGATTGAATTCCTACGAAACCTATTGGAGAAGGAAGCTGCAAAGGAAGAGGAAAAATAAAATACCTCTCATGTGAGTTTATCACAAGTATGACCTCCATCAAGTTAAAATTAAACATGGAGCAAGAAATAGTACCAAGCCAAAGTCAAATGCCAAAACTAAATATTAGTGGGTTTTATTACAAATATACCCGTTAATTTCATTTGACAAATGAAGTGGTACAAAACCACGAAAGCTTTTCAATAGTCATCCAACCATAAAGTTTTCTCATAAGGCACAAAGCCACTCCAAATTCAAATGGCACAAATGAAGGAAATCTTTTGGGAAAACATGTTCATTTGAGCAACATCATATAGCATGCAATTAACAATTAAAGGCGGAATCATGCTTACATGTACTCAAAAACAAAACATGACCATGAAATTCAAAGCCTAGTAGATTGGTGAACCAATAATCAACTCAAAAACAAAGTGAGTTGAAATTTACCTTTGTAGATTCCTCTTTGCATAAGCAAAGGCTAATCACCCAAAGAGATAGGGCCTTCATTCCTTGCTTCTTAGATCCATGGATTTGGATGGAAGAATAGGTTCTCCAAGTTCCCAAAATTGAGAACCTCTAAGTCTCTACACCAAGGAGAGATTGGATGATGAATGAGTGACCTTGGAGGATTAGATGACTAGCTAATCACCTCCAAGGTGTTGGCCTCTTTAGAGAGAAAATGGAGAGACAATTCTCACCCATTTTCCCCAAAAATAAACCCTTATTTCACTTAATGAATATTTAGTTATAAAGTCATTTATATAGTCACTTCTTTAAGTGACCTAAATAACCAAACAACCCTAATTCATCTTCATGGCCGGCCATATAGGGATTTATGGGCTTTTGGGCTTTAATGAATCTTTATTCATTAAATTGTCATACAACTTAAGTTAATGGGCTTGACGTTCGAAGCCCATTGGGCCTTAAGGTCCAAAACTATCCCGAAGTCTTTAACGAACTTATTCGTTTGATTAATTAACATATTAATTAATCCTTGCCATAAATAATTAAACCATTCAATTAATCTTACTCATTTCATTTATTTCGTCCATCTCTACCTTACACGGTGTACGATCCATTAGGTTCCTTTTAGCGAGGTAGTGGGCGATTAAAACCATTTTACATCGATTGTGAATTGAAACTATTTTCAATTCTCCCTTTAGTGATTACACACGTTTAGGGCTTCCACAAACCATGAGTGACACCTAGCCGTATGTCATGGTTACCCAAGCTAATCAGAAGAGGTGGAGAACCTATTCAGTCTGGGATTACAAATGCAATACGGTCTTTCTCTAATCTAATACTCTTGACCACATTGTTTGGTTTGATAGTTTATTTTCTCATGTCTACTATCCAATGTGTGTCTTGTGCTTATATGATTACCTTGAATGTGATTAGGAACGCATTCCCAAATCTCATTCATACTCTGGCCAGAGATTCAAATCATATCAGAGAGTATTCTCCTTCAAACGGTTTGAAGGTTAGAGATCCCTTGTTGCGCATTCACTTGTCTCCATAGCTAAGCGGCTTGACCCCAACGATGCCGTGGACACCCTCCTGGTGGGATGACTTTGACATAATCAAAGATCAAGGTCTTAACCACAAGACAACTATGATGCCTCAGGTCAAAGGACTACTTTGCATTATCCCAACCATGAGTTCTCATGTGACATGGAATATGAGAACTCTTCGTTGATCGCGTTCAGTGAACTCATTCTCTATTGAGCACCTACCGTACTTGTCTTGATGTCACACACACCAATGACTAGAGACTAATCACTCTCCCTGAGAGAAGACATAGTACGTACCGATCTTGACGGACTGTCAATGCCCAATTGGCAATCCTATGATCAGGAACGTTTAGGATGTGTCTACGAAAGAATGGTCTCAAGAATCTAACTTCATTAGATTACATTCTCCCAATCACAAATTCCTTGGACTTTATTGTTTAAGCATATAACATTTATATGAGACGGCTCAAACAATAATGTATGCCCTTTATATGTAAAACTAGATTAGTTTAACATGTGAAATGTCCGTAAAGTATCATCACATGATTGGCTTTAGGGCACATTTCCAACAATCTCCCACTTGCACTAGAGCCAATCAGCTTGGTCATCTTGATGATACCTCTTATGTAGTCATTTCATAAATGGCTGAATAGTAGGCCTAGACAGTGGATATCTATATGTGTTATCCATAGAAGCAACCTTGAGAATAACGACGTCACCATTATACATGATTCTCAATCATGTGGTTCAGTCTCTCATTTGTGTTCGGATCTTGATGAGACCTTGATTCCCAGGCTTGAGCTATCGCCCCATTAGTGTCATACACTTTCTGGTTGGAACCGAATAGAGAGTTCATAAATGAACTTTCCCATCCAAACAACATTGTTGTAAACTTCTATATGGCAATATATCTTGCATTCATAATGGAACACACTAAAGTCATTACTTTAATGTTTCCATCCAAATATCTCTTTAGTCATAATAAAGAGATATCTGTTTATCTCTTCATTCATAATGAAGAAACATCCAATGATGAATTAGATTCATAATCTAATACATTTACGTTTCCATTACGTTACTTTGATTCTTCCTCGATCTTTGAGGAATTTATCCTTAAGTATTTCTTAAATACTTAAGGACTCACTTGACAGTTGCCATGGTTCTGATCCTGGGCTTGCACTGATATCGTCTTGTACCGTTCTAGGTACAACTCATATCAATGTTTTTCATACAATATGAAATACATAAATCACCTTTCTGCGTATGCATAAAGGATTCTATTTACGCATTATTTCTTTGGGAGTCAAAGAGTACATTCCCTTTGAGAATGGCAACTTGCTAGTCTCACTAGAATCGTCCTTCTATTGAAGTTTATCATCATATGAGAAACTTTCTAGCATCCATTGTCTATTATTAGGGATTGATATAATCCAATTATATCATGAAATATATCATTATAGATTTCCATCCCATGTATATAGACTATGTCTCCCATATACATTCTATCGTTTATAGAATGCTTAAAGTCATAACTTTAACGAAGAAGCTTTCTTTTCATTTCCAAAATTAATATATCATATATATTTAAATTTTTAGGAACATGATTAACTCCCACTAATCTTTTGTAAACCTAGTAAACAAAAGATTCATTTACATCTTTATGAGAAATCAAACGATTTGATCCTTTTTCTCATAAAATGCAAATAGCTCCCACTAACTTGCTAAGATCCATGATGGATGGATCTCTACAACTTACATGTCTTGTGATTCATAGTTTTAGACATATATTATCAAGACTATCTTAATAATGGTTTCGGAAACCCATATTATGTCAAAACATTGAATCACCATTTAGTTGTAGCTAGCAATCTTCGAATTAATTGAAACTAAGACTACGTCAAAAATGGTTCCTTTAAAGTCAACCATTCTCTTTGATTGTAGTCACCTTAAGCTACCAATTAGCTATGAAGGTTTCATTATTTCGAGTCAAATGGTACTTTACCATTTCCTTGAGTATATATCGTATATGCACTCAATGTAGTCATAAGGATTTTCATTCTTACTTCTTTCGAATTAAGAGGTGTAACTCTATGACATAGTCATAAAGTTCAAAACCATTCAACTGAGACGGTTTATAAATCCTTATCGACTACCTTGGAGCTTGTGGTATAGGAACTAGGTTGTTATATTTGTTGATTACTATCTTGTCTCTCAAAGAACCCATTCTTCGAGTTCTATCTCTCGTTCATTTGCTTTTAGGCAAATCACATTGTAGAATTACAATGAACTACCCAACAAAACAACATTTGTTAGTTGGTTTATAGAAGCGATATCCAAAAGTTATTTTAAGGATATCCTACAAGATTGTTATCTAACAAATATTGCTTATTAGCACACAACCCCAAATCTTTAACATGCTTAAGATTTGTCTTTCTTTCCAACTACATCTTATGGAGTCATGAAAATATTGGAAGATCTTCTCATTGACAATCATATTGTTTTAGAAGTATATATCCTATATATGGGTAATTGATAATATCTAACGAACTAAATCTTATTCGAGTTCGTTCTTCTCCTAATGGAGAAATACATTATCTTATGATGCTATTTTCCTTGATATCTTTCAAGGAAACTTATCTAAAGTGTTACCTTTCCTTGGATCAAATCTAAGGAGGTAAATACTTTAGATGTCTTACTCATCAACTTACATTACTTGAATTCTTTGAAACATTTTGCAAAGTATTCGGACTTGTGTTTATTCAAAATAAACTATAGTCCAACCGAGAGTGATCTTCGGTGAATGTTATCCAACATGAGTAGTATTATGTTTGTGGACAAGTGCCACTAACATCTAAGTGAATTAACCTCAACAACTTTGTGATTCTTTCTTCTTTCCAAAAGAATAAAGATTCGAACATTTCGCCTCCATACAATTTTAACAAGAAGATATTGGATCCGGATCTAACGATCCAAAGCGTCCATTTATGACCAACTCGTAATTTATGTTTTAGAGGTATCACAACTTTAGTTGGGATTAGTCACTATCTTGCAACCTTTTGGGTTTTAAGCATCATTATTTTCTAAACAGTTAACACCACCATATTATCTCTACTATAGAGATAATTAATTAGATTACCATAATCCAATCATTGATTAATAAAGAACATTGTTTTGTCAAACAAAACATTTATCCATTTCACATAGTGACGGAATTTAGTTCCTTAAAATTGGAATATAAAGACAATCTATGTTTTTCCAATTTCTTTGGTAGTTCATATGAGGAAGTAAGTACCATCTGCTTTCGCAGAGATCTACATTTGATTCACGCTTCGAATGTGAAGTACTTTCTCTTCTCTCATTTATCTTCTACTTCTTATTAGTCACACTTTTACAACGATTTGTAAAACATAGTTACTAATACGGAATCAAGCATTCAAGTAGAAGAACCAACTGTTTTGAACTATTCAAGAACAATTTACAACACCTTCGAAAGGTGTGTTCTTGACACTTGCAAGACATTTCTTGCAAATACTCCTTCCAATATCCATCCTTTCATAAAGAAAGTTTGTTCCCTTGGAGTTATTAATCTTCTTTATCTGACTTCTCCTTTTGACTACAATAGTCATGGTCCCTAAACTCCCACTATCTCTCTTGAAACCTTTTTCAATTGTGTTATACACATCAAACATTTTGGAGAGAGTGCGGTTATTGTTCACTACACAGTTTACAATAAACTTAGTGAACGATTAGTATAGGGAAACAAAGGTGAAGTCCTTGCCTAGTTTCCGTCTCATTAAGTGGTTTTATCACTTCAACACTTAATGATTCAAAATCATTATAAATCCATGTTAATGGACTATTTTTGTCAACCAACCATTATGTTCTAAACATAATTACAAACTTTAAAGAGTTGTACAAGGCAACTCTTATTTCTTCACACAACAAATTGTAAGTGAAGAATCATGGCACATAAAGTGTCCATGCCTTTGTGCTTTCTTCTCAAGTTCCTTGTTCATGTAACAAAGAAACAAGCACTAAGTGTTTGCATTGACTAAGGGTTGTTCAAAGCAACTCCTATTTCTTCATACAACAATTTGTAATTGAAGAATTATGACATTAAAAGTGTTGTCCTCTTTATGATAGACCTTTTCTAACATATTCTTCTAATGATACATTATCAATAGGAAGATTGTGAGGATGAGACTACTTTGGTACTTTTACAAGCCATTAAAGACAATCTATGGTTTTGTAGTACCAAGTCCGTAAACTAAACGTTCGGTTTTGTCAAGTGTTGGATAGCGTTTGCAAATATATTGGTAATCAAATACATAACGAATATAAATTGATTGATTTTAAGCCATTTGATTTGGGTCTTTAAATCAAATAGCACCACCCACTATTTTTGGCAAATTCCATATCCCTCATAGGAATTCGAGAGTTTTGGATGAAACTCCTAGTAGGTTATGGGAGGCTCACTATTACCAAGCCCACCTCACGATGATACGATGTATGGCTAGCAACAATAATAATGAGAGAGTACGCTTACTCATTTGCAACTAATGCAAGTACCCATCTTATTTGGCCTCTAGAGAATGTCACCTCACAATGATATGATGTTGGCTCCATTTCACTTAGTTAAGTTCTTCCCACCATGCTTAGTGTGTGAAGGGGTTCAAGAATAGCCTCACGATGATACGATGTATAGCTATCCTCGTTGCCTACACTCACCTCATCATATGTATATGGATTCCTCCTGAGTATAAGCATGCACTTTGTACTCCCCCATGATAGGGTGAAGCCGGTGTACAAGTCATAAACGATTGGATCCCACCACGGTGGAAGGCCACGAAGAGATATTCTAAACATCTCTCGCTTATCAACTTAATATTGGTTTGGTTGAGGGTTTTAGGTCTCATCACATATAAACATACATTTTAATCTCTATTAAAACTATTTTGGTCCTATAACAACTATTGGTCCATCCCTTTGTTTTAGTTGTACATAATACTCCCACTATGCTTTTAAAACGATTTTTAAAGCAAGAGTATATGATACTACTAACATAAACTTTGCATTCATTTGATGGACTACATAGTTGCCTTAGGGCCTAAGGATGATTATGAACCTTTGTTTAGATTCAACATGAGCCTTGTGTTGAACCTCGGTCTAGGAATGAAGATTGATTTTAGTTACGCGTTTAATCACATTAAGGCGTGTTGTCTTATGGGCGTTGGACCCAACTACTTCATTTTCATGCATATCGTATAAAGCAAGAAAGAAGTACTTCAAAGTAAAGGTGAGCTTATGCTCATTACAACATTTGCATATAACAAATTACTTTAAAGTAAAGAAGAGCTTAAGCCCTTTTACAACATTTGATCAAATCAAATTACAACCAAAATTTAATCTACACATTCCCATGGTTCAAACAAATTTGAAACGCCTTTCACATAGCTCAATTATATTAGGCTTAGGTTCATAATCACCCTTTAATTAATTAACACTTTAACTAATTAATTGAATGCAACATTTTCATTTGGTTTTTGTATCCATAAGATTGATTTAAATGGAGCTAAACAAAATGAAAATCCAATTCTCATTTAAAGAGACAAAACAATTTTGTTCTCATCCTATTTGGGCCATCTTGCAATTAACCTCAACTTTTGGGCCATATTGCAAATACAAAAAACTTTTGGGGTCACTTTGTATAATACACAAAAGTCACAACTTCATGTAAATACAACTAGAACCCAAACTTTAATCAATGCAAAAACTTCATTAAAGGAACAAAACAATTTGTCCTTTAGCGTTTTTGGACCTAAACGTAAAAACGTAAACTTTTGGGCCAAAGTGCAAATACACAAAAGTATCAAAACTTTATGTAATTGCATAAAAGCCCCAAAAGTACTCCCTTTGAGGGAGTGGCCGGTTTTAGGGGAAGATAAGGTGGGAGTGTGTGTTGATTTGTGAGTTTTGTCAAAATCAATCATGCAAGTGTATGTAAGATAAGTTTATGAAATAATTCAATCACAATTATTTCAATCATCATTTGTACAAATATCTAACACTTTAAATACATAATAAATCATTTAAAAACATATCACATAAACTTTATGAAATAATTCAAAACTTTGAATCAATACACCAAACCTTTTTGTTCTTGGCAAGAACATCAAGAACAATGAAGAACATCCATGAAAAACCCAAATTTTTCCATGAACTTTTTCCACCCAAAAACATTCCAAAACCATTCTTACTTAAGGGAAATAACATCTAACCAAACTAGGGTACTTAGGGGTTCCAAAGAACACATTAAAACACTTTTAACAAGTCAAACAAGAATCCAAAAATCCACCCTTTGGATTTGGCCGAATTTTCCCAAAAGCATGGCACCAAATTTTAGCTCCAATATTCATGCTCATATGAACAACATCTACAACATTTGAGATAGCAAATTTTCCAACAAAATTTACTTTCAAAGAAGCAAGAATAAAGCTTGTAACAATTACAACTTTTAAATCACAAACTTATGAACTACAAAACACAAAAGGATTCACCAACTACTAGACCTAGGCTCTGATACCACTTGAAGGAAATCTTTTGGGAAAACATGTTCATTTGAGCAACATCATATAGCATGCAATTAACAATTAAAGGCGGAATCATGCTTACATGTACTCAAAAACAAAACATGACCATGAAATTCAAAGCCTAGTAGATTGGTGAACCAATAATCAACTCAAAAACAAAGTGAGTTGAAATTTACCTTTGTAGATTCCTCTTTGCATAAGCAAAGGCTAATCACCCAAAGAGATAGGGCCTTCATTCCTTGCTTCTTAGATCCATGGATTTGGATGGAAGAATAGGTTCTCCAAGTTCCCAAAATTGAGAACCTCTAAGTCTCTACACCAAGGAGAGATTGGATGATGAATGAGTGACCTTGGAGGATTAGATGACTAGCTAATCACCTCCAAGGTGTTGGCCTCTTTAGAGAGAAAATGGAGAGACAATTCTCACCCATTTTCCCCAAAAATAAACCCTTATTTCACTTAATGAATATTTAGTTATAAAGTCATTTATATAGTCACTTCTTTAAGTGACCTAAATAACCAAACAACCCTAATTCATCTTCATGGCCGGCCATATAGGGATTTATGGGCTTTTGGGCTTTAATGAATCTTTATTCATTAAATTGTCATACAACTTAAGTTAATGGGCTTGACGTTCGAAGCCCATTGGGCCTTAAGGTCCAAAACTATCCCGAAGTCTTTAACGAACTTATTCGTTTGATTAATTAACATATTAATTAATCCTTGCCATAAATAATTAAACCATTCAATTAATCTTACTCATTTCATTTATTTCGTCCATCTCTACCTTACACGGTGTACGATCCATTAGGTTCCTTTTAGCGAGGTAGTGGGCGATTAAAACCATTTTACATCGATTGTGAATTGAAACTATTTTCAATTCTCCCTTTAGTGATTACACACGTTTAGGGCTTCCACAAACCATGAGTGACACCTAGCCGTATGTCATGGTTACCCAAGCTAATCAGAAGAGGTGGAGAACCTATTCAGTCTGGGATTACAAATGCAATACGGTCTTTCTCTAATCTAATACTCTTGACCACATTGTTTGGTTTGATAGTTTATTTTCTCATGTCTACTATCCAATGTGTGTCTTGTGCTTATATGATTACCTTGAATGTGATTAGGAACGCATTCCCAAATCTCATTCATACTCTGGCCAGAGATTCAAATCATATCAGAGAGTATTCTCCTTCAAACGGTTTGAAGGTTAGAGATCCCTTGTTGCGCATTCACTTGTCTCCATAGCTAAGCGGCTTGACCCCAACGATGCCGTGGACACCCTCCTGGTGGGATGACTTTGACATAATCAAAGATCAAGGTCTTAACCACAAGACAACTATGATGCCTCAGGTCAAAGGACTACTTTGCATTATCCCAACCATGAGTTCTCATGTGACATGGAATATGAGAACTCTTCGTTGATCGCGTTCAGTGAACTCATTCTCTATTGAGCACCTACCGTACTTGTCTTGATGTCACACACACCAATGACTAGAGACTAATCACTTTCCCTGAGAGAAGACATAGTACGTACCGATCTTGACGGACTGTCAATGCCCAATTGGCAATCCTATGATCAGGAACGTTTAGGATGTGTCTACGAAAGAATGGTCTCAAGAATCTAACTTCATTAGATTACATTCTCCCAATCACAAATTCCTTGGACTTTATTGTTTAAGCATATAACATTTATATGAGACGGCTCAAACAATAATGTATGCCCTTTATATGTAAAACTAGATTAGTTTAACATGTGAAATGTCCGTAAAGTATCATCACATGATTGGCTTTAGGGCACATTTCCAACAACAAAGCCACTCCAAATTCAACTGGCATGAAGCCATGACAAGTTTCAAAGGGCACGAAGTTGTATCAAATCTCAATGGCACGAAGCCGTACCAAGTATCAAAGGGCATGAAGCTGTAACAAGACTTAAATGGCACAAAGCCACGTATTGCTCTAATGGCTCAAAGTCCTTGCCCACACGAGCTAAAACTGCACTAGGCATCAAATGCTCCAATGGCTTAAAGTCCTTACCCGCAAGAGCTAAAACTGCACACGGCATCAAAAGCTTCAATTGTTCAAAGTCCTCGCCATCACGAGCTAAAACTGCACAAGGCATAAAGCCCCAACAAATACATCATGAACTACGAGTGACTTGATCCTTCAATGATGGTACGTAGGCAATCTAGGGCTAAACCTAGGTGTAGTTGCAAAATCAAATAAACACCTAAATCCCCAATTTATGATTTATTCATATTAGAATCAAAGGGTATTCCTTTCCCATTAATAGGCGCATAGCCTAGAATAGGTTGAACTCAAATTAATAAAACCCTCTTCAAAAAAATGAACGAGAGTGAAATTGTGTCGAGTGAAATATTTGTTTACATATTGTGTACAATTTTTGCTCAACATGATTTTTGGCACGCCCAGTAGGACCCATTTTCCGTTTCATCTCTAAATTCGAAGATAATTAATGTGCTATGTTTTTGTTTTTTGTAAACAGGAAGCATGGCGCCACAAGTTACTGTTTACTTCCACGAACTCCCTGCTGTTGAATCCAAACTTGGATGTGGAAGGCGTGCTAGTCGCCGAATCATCTTCACCATCAATCAAGCACCAACTAACTGTAGCATGGTGAAGACGAAGGTAGCGACAAAGACATGCAAGGTGGCTGTCAAAGTCATCAAAGATGGGCCGAAGAAATGCCCATCCAAGAACGCCCTAATGAATGCAAGGAAAAGATCGACATGAGCTCTTAGGAAGAAGATCGCTAGGGAGCATTTACTCAAAGACATCGAAATTGTCTCAAGGGAGCTTCTTAGAGCTGTTTCATCTAAGGACACCATGGTGCCTCAACGCAAGATTGTCAAAGTGACATCATCACCGCCTATCAAGGTTCCTGTCATCACTCAAATTATGATCGAAACAATCCCAATCACTTTACATACAACGGAGTTGGTCATGATGACCTTTGTTGAGGAAGATGGAGAAATCCTACCAATAGTGTCCGAAAATGTTCAACAAAAGGCCAAGGCCTATGAACTTGTCGAGGAAGATGACAACATTCAATTCGAGGGGCCTATTATGCGTACAAGGGCCCGAGCATTGACAGTCCACTCTCCTGAGAGTTCATCTTCCATTGGAGACACTTCTGGAGGAAACAAATCTTTTTCCCAAGAAGAGATTCCTAGAGTAATGACTCGATTCCAAAGGTTGGAAATAAATGAAAGCATCGAATCTAAGAACATGCAAGTTCTGATGACTGGTGCATCAAACACTGAAGAACAACTGCTAGAAATGTAATGGAAACTAGCAGAAAAAGAAGCAGAAATGGCATCTTTGGTGGCTGATAAGGAAGCGAAAATTGTGACTTTAGCAGCTCAGTTAACCCTGCAAGCTAGCATAAATAATGTTGGACATAGAGCAAGAAAAGAAACAGAATGAGAAAGTTTCGTAGCCAGCTCACGCATCAAGATATCAATGCAATTTTCACTAAAAAGATCAGAATTTCAAATGTCTTTAACGACACCAATTCTCGGATACCAGAAGCCTTATCCAGCTCACTATGACACAGTGCCATTTCCCCGAGGGTATCAAAAACCAAGCCTTGATAAATTTGATGGTTTGAATGGTTCTCCCTAAGAACACTTAGCTCATTTTTACTCAGCTTATAGGGAAACATCACAGTCAAATCCTTTATTGGTTCAACAGTTTGTTCAGTCACTCAAAGTGTTTGCTTTCACATGGTACACTCAGGTAGAGCCATGATCTATTCTAACGTGGGATGATATGCAAAGAGCTTTTCTAGCTCAATTCGTCAATTCAAAGAAAAAGGCCACGTTAATGAATTTGGCTCAAACGAAACAAAGGCTTGGAGAAAGCGCGATCGAATTCATCACAAGATGGAGGAGTCTTAACCTACAATGCATGGAAAAGATTTCTGAATTTTCTGTAGTGCAAATATGTTATAACAATCTTATCCCCGAGATTGCAACATTTGTAGGAATTGCAGAGCCTCGAACATTTGACGGGTTGGTATATAAGGCAAGTAATGTGGAGAAGCAAATGTCCCAGAAAAATGTGATTGGAAAGATGATCCAAGACTTAGAAAAGAAGTCTGACACCAAGAAAGGAGATAACAAAAGAACGCCGAAGAAGGGAGATTCTATGGTGACATTTGTCAAAGTAGACAAGAAAAATGACAATGCAAAAAGAAAAGAAGAAACCAAAGGGATGAGGAGGTTTTCGCTTAAGGAAAGAAAATAAGTTAAATATAGTTTCGATGATGAAAATGTTGGAACCATCTTCGATTAACTCCTTGCACCAAAGATGATCATGCTTCCTGAACCAAAGTGTCCCGCTGAAGTAAATAAGACTGATGATGCAAAGTATTGTCGGTGTCATCAACTCATCAACCATACGATAGAGGATTGTTATATCCTTAAGGATATAATTTAAGAGAAGATCAACAAGCACAAGATCGAGGTGGATTCATCCTTGAAACATCAAACGGCAATGTCCAACATGATCGAAGGAAAATCAACACCCTCTTCTCCATTACCAAAAGGGTCAATCCCTGTAGGATTCCATGTCGATAATGAAACCACAATTGTCCATGCTTATCCTGGCATGCCTCGTTTCAGAAATCCAAAAATTCTAACTTTGTACGAGCTCATGACAGCACCAAGTTTTGATGTTTGGGAGGATTCGTCGGAGTCATCACTCGAATCCGAAGACGAGTGGCAAACTGTTAGAGAAAAGAAGGTGAAAAAGACCGCTAAACGTCTTTCTTCCATAAAATGATCAAAAGAAAAATTATGGAGTTGACCACTCTCAAAGGATAGAAAGAATAAGAAGAAAAGTACTCAAAGAAGTATTAGAGTCTTTCAAGATGATGAGTACAAGCAGCCTTTCAGAGCACTAATAACCCTCAAAGACTACCTCCCTCCAAAACTTTTCAAGAGTAAGATAACCGAAGAAGAAATTGGAAAGTGTCGTGCAACCTCATGTGAAATCCATAACGATGATGAGGTAGATGAAATAACTTTAGGCTCTGGTCAAAAGATCCCGTATGAGAATGAAAAAGGATGTAAAGAAGCAGTTGATTCAGTCAATCATTTTGACAATCCAAGTGCAAGAAAGGTTCCAGTCACTACCACTGTAGAGCTTGCGGTAGAAATTTCAGTCTCAACCACAAAATCAAGTACCTTTAAGAGACATGCAAAAGATGTACTACAGTCCTAAGATGGCAAATACAACATCGTCGACCATTTTAAGCTCATCCCATCTCTTCTCAGTGTGTACGATGCTCTGAAAATGTCAAAGGAGCTTAGAGAAGCATTCATCGCTTCTTTGACAAGTCCTAAAGTATTTGAAACAAGCTTCAAATTTGTAGAAGTGGATACAACGTCGCCAAAGTATTGCGCTTGCTGCCTCGCAAGTATCACATTTGACGAAATTGACCTTATACTTGGATACGAGTATCATAATCGGCTCTTGTACGTCAGTGGACTGGTAGGAGATACATCAATAAATCGAATCTTGCTTGATTGTGGATCAGCAGTAAACCTGCTTCCTCTTCGAACACTTCGAGCTTTGGGGATGAATGTTCGTCAACTGACACCGTCAATGCTAACTACTCAAGGCTTCAATCAAGTGGGACAAAAAGTAATGGGAACGATAACGTTACAAATAGAGATATGAGAGTTGTACTCCGACGCCTTTTTCCATGTAATCGATGCTGACACATCTTACCGTGTTTTATTAGGACGTCCATGGCTTCATACATATGGTGTCGTTCATTCTACACTCCATCAATGCTTCAAGTTTTTGGTGAATGGCGAAGTCAAGAAAGTTCTAGTGGACATCAACCTATTTAGGGGTGAAGAAGTGAATTATGCAGATGCAAAATTCTATAAACAGTCAAAAGTCACTTTTTCATAACCAACAAAAGATGTAGTGGTGCAGAAGGAATCACAATCACCAACTGTGGAGAAGGCAAAGTCGTCGAGGCTAGTCAAAATTACGGTTCTAAAACTCCAAAATCCAGAAAAGTAGTTCTCAACTGCTCATTAAAAGATCAAAGAGAACTTGAAAATAAGGCAATGGAGCAAATCCAAAATGCATTTGAAGAGCTCATGACCAGCTACACGAAGCTTCTGCGCAGAATCAACCAATCAATTCTTGGAGGCAATTTGATAGTCTCAACAAATTTGCAAATGAATAATGGTCGACATGGTCGCATTGTTTCGTTCAACGGAAATGAGTCCTCATCAAAAGTTCCATTCAAGATAAAAGTGAAGAGGCATTGAGCTAAAAAGAGTGCTATCAATGTCACGGTGCACCAAGAAAATGGCATGCTCAAAACATTTGTCTCAGAAACCAAGAATCATGAGTTGGAAGGCTTTACTGATCTCGAGAAAGCAATGTTGACTAGAGAAGAGTCAAATAACAAGCCACCTTGAGTTTCTGTCTTCTAACGACTTGGTAAAATCACTAACTCTCAATCTAAAATCTCATAAAAGCAAAAAGTGGAGAGTCAAAAGCCAAAAGGTGACGATAAACAGAGACAAAAATGATGACGCACAAGAAGAAGTACAAGACGTTGTTCAAGTTAGCATGGTTGGTATTAAAGAAAGAAGCAAGGAAGCTCATAATGAGCCAGTTGCACCTGTTAGACAATTCCCCACCTATTTCCTGTCAAAAAGAAATATGGGCAAAGTCATACTTGCGCAAGCTTCAGAGCCATCAACAAAGCATCGCCACTTCTAGAAAGTGAAGCTTATGGAATGGATGAGGAATCAAGCACAGAAAAAGAAGTTCATAACGTTGCTAAAGTAAATTGTGTCACCATTGAAGATGAAAAAGAGGGGAATGGTGACAAATCAGTCAAGTTTATTGACAACGCTCAACCGACACCACCTCAAATAGAAAATGGGGGGCAAGCCACTATGGTTAAACTTCGAGAAATCAATCTCGGAACAAATGACGAGCCCAATCCTATATTTGTAAGTTCCTTACTAACACCGGAAGAATTAGAAGATTACAGATGTCTTCTCCAAGATTACCGAGATATGTTTGCATGGGGTTATCAAGATATGCCTGGTCTAGACACTAAGGTGGCAGTTCATAGATTGGCTATATCAAAAGAAAGACGTTATGTTAAATAAGCACCACGACATTTTCAACCTGAGCTTGAAGTACAAATTAAGGCTGAAATTGACAAACTGATAAATGTTAGGTTTATCAGAAAAGTTCAGTACCCTACATGGCTCCTCAGTATTGTACTGGTAAAAAAGAAAAATGGACAAATTCGTGTCTGCATAGATTTCAAATATCTTAATGACACATGTCCAAAAGACGAGTTCCCACTTCCAATTACTGAATTATTGGTAGACGCCACAACCGGTTTTGGGGCTCTATCTTTCATGGATGGATTCTCAGGGTATAATCAAATTAAAATGGCACCTGAAGACAAAGAACTTACGACATTCCACACTCCGAAATGAGTCTATTACTACATTGTAATGCCGTTTGGACTAAAAAATGCAGGAGCCACATACCAAAGAGCCATGATCGTCATTTTCAGCGATATGTTACATAGCACCATCGAATGCCATATGGACGATCTCATCATCAAAACAAGAAAAAGGGAACGTCATTTGAACGACTTAAAGAAAGTCTTTAACAGACTCTGAAAACATCAATTAAAGATGAATCCTTTGAAATGCGCATTTGGAGTGACATCTGGAAAATTTCTTGGCTTTGTGGTAAGGTACAGAGGAATCGAAGTTGACCCTTCAAAAATCAAGGCAATCGTGGAAATGTCTCATCCTTGAAACCTGCGAGAGCTACGAGGACTGCAAGGAAGATTGGCATACATTAGGAGATTCATCTCAAACTTATCTAAGAGATGTCAACCATTCACGAGGATGATGAAAAAGGGCGTGCCTTTCGTGTGGGATAACACGTGTTAAAACGTTCTCAGCAGCATTAAAGAGTATCTTTTGAAACCCCCAGTGTTGATGGCTCCAATTAAAAGGAAACCCTTAATTTTGTATATCGCAACACTTGAACGCTCATTGGGGGCAATCTTGCACAAAACAATGAAGAAGGAAAAGAAAATGCGCTCTACTATTTAAATCGAATGCTTGTAGGGGCAAGGCAAAATTACACCCCTATCAAGAAGATTTGTTTGGCTTTAGTCTTCGCTTACAAAAGCTACGACATTACTTAGGGCTGGTTTGGTATTGCTGTGCTTTGAAAAAAAACTGCTTTGAGAATAACCGGCTGTGTTATGAGAATAAGCGGTTGTGAAATAAATCAGCAGAGTGTTTGGTAAACTTTTTTGTAAAAGTGCTTTTGGAAAAAAAGGTAGTCTGATAGTGGGTCTTTTCATTAAAGGAGCACTGTAGCTTTGTGTGCTTTGAAAAAAAGCCAGTTTTCTGAAGCTGCAAATAGCAGCTTCAGCTTTTTCCTTTAATTTCAACTTATTCTCACAGCAGCTTCCAAAATAAGCCTTTTTTTTTTAGTTTACCAAACACCTAAAACTCTCACAGCTTTTTTTCATGGGTGTTTTTTTTTAAGCACCTTACTCCCAAACCACCTCTTACTGTCACACAATATTACTTTGATATCTAAAGCGGACCTGCTCATATACTTGATGTCAAAACCAATGCCATCCGGTCGTCTTGCAAAATGGTTTTTGCTACTATTGGAATTTGAAATCAAGTATGTCTATCAAAAAGCTATAAAGGGATAAGCACTAGCTGATTTCTTAGCAGCTCATCCTATTCCCAACAACATGGAGTTACCGAGCAATTTGTCAGATGAAGAAGTATTCTCAACATACATTTCTCAATGGCAACTTTACTTCGATGGAGCGGCAAGGAAAAAAGGCACAAGGGCAGGTATTGTGTCCATCCCACCATGTGGGGGCCTAATCCCGTATTCATTTTCACTCATGGAGTTATGTTCAAACAATGTGGCAGCATACGAGGCACTCATCATCGGACTTGAAATTGCACTCGAACTGCATATTGATTACCTTCAAGCTTATGGTGATTCACAATTAATCATCAAGCAAATGAATGGTCAACACGTCGTGAAAAATGAAAATCTAACCTTGTATTATGAAAGAGAAATTTGTAACTTGGCTCGACTACGTATAACTTGATCATTCAAAAAGGGTACGTAGGCAGCCTATCATCAAAAATTGGTGTAGTCATAAAATAATAATAATAACAAAAAAAGTAAAAAAAAATAATTCCCAAAAATCAAGGGATGAACTACGTTCAACTTGATCCCTTTACAGGGTACGTAGGTAGTCTAGTTTTATTACTAGATACAGTCGTAAAAACTATTTTCCCAAAATCAAGGAATGAACTACATTTGGCTTGATCCCTTCAAACAAACCACTCAAGCTCTATTCGACCAGATTCCAAAAGGTTAATAATGGGATGCAAAACATCAAACACCAGATTCACTTCATCACGACAGCCAAGAATTTCTGTAGGTGAGTTGCAAGAGGAAAGTTTGACAAAAATATTCTTTACTTCACTAATAATATATCATTGCCTAAGATGATGGGACAACTTCATCTGACACATAAGCAACTGAATTCTCCCCGTAAGGTTGGTTCATCACCTTTGCATGCAAAGATGGTGTAATCGAATTTTTAGACATCACTTCTGAAGTAAATTACCTGCATCAGCAACAACTACAGTTTCAATATCCACACCACTAAGATCATCAAGTTTCTCATAATGAGCACGCTTAAAATTCTCATCATGGCTACTCCCTAAAGAAGACTTTGGTGAAAAAGATGATAACCTTGCACTTCTTGTCAGCTATTGCATTCTTGTTTTTAGAAAGACCAGAACTCTGACCAGTTTGTCACAATCTAAGACTCTCACCAACTGGTCGCAAGCTAGGAGACTTCTCAATTCCCACTTCAGAAAGCAAAACTTCTTTTCTCAGACCTGGGGATATGTCTCTCAAGACTGACACAATAAAAATTGTCTTTTTATTAAAAGGACATTTATTGAAGATAGCGTAAATATTGGTCAAAGAAGTCCCAAGATATGTTGCACAAGAGGTCCTCCACCACTTGCAATTGCAATACCAATATGTACAGGTTCCTTGATGAGTTGAGCGTGGAACATAAAAAAGAGATTCAGTGTTCCTCCTAAGAAGCACAACCTGCGCTTCGAACATATCCTCAACACTACAATTTTGTCTACTAGAAACACCAAATGCTAATTTGTTCGCTGGAACCCCTTGATCGAAGCCAAATTGACGAGCAAACCTATTAGGAAAATATGGTTCTATCCAAAGGTGTTCACCAATTTTGACAAGAACCTTTGCAGTGCGAACATAGACCAACAATTCAAAATGGTCATCAGATAAGTCTTCATTATCCATCAAAGAACAACCTTTCTCTTCCACAAAAGCAGTTGGGCGATAAATAACTGATTTTTCACTACGGAAAATAAACCTTGCATAAGATATACTAACCTTCCTGGGTTCAATACACGCATATCTCGCTAAGGGAGGATAACCCTTAGGAAAATCACTGTCAGGACGAGGTCGGTATAAATATGGAAAATGCTCCCCTAACCAACCAACAATATAGTGAACCGGCATGGAAGTATATGTTGATCCAGGCCCCCTCGGACAAGAAGCAATATTCCCAAGGCCATGATAAATATAGCCAAGAACAGTGGGCGCAAGAGAGACTTTAGAGCCTTGTGCCATCAAACAAGCCATGGGGAAAGTCTCGGGCCTCATTCTACTACCCTTTAATGGCAAAACAAATCTACAAAGCCAGAATTTTAAAAATGCAGCCAAGGCCCCTTGTTTCGTGACTTCCAGTGGGATTTCTTGGACCTTAAAAATCTTTTGCTCATTCGGGAACATCCGTTGATTTTCCTCACCATAACCCACATAAATTATTTTTCCTCGATAAAAATGAGCCAACCATTGATCCCAAAATTTTTGTTTCTACCCATAAAACTTGCACATTTGGGAAATGAACTCTCAAGAGTTCGAAAAAAGTAGACGGGTACACTCTTTCTTGCACAAGTCATGATTTGAAGGAATAAACTCTTTGTAAGGAGCACCAAGAATTGGTGAACCACCTATAACCTTCAAATCATATAATGAAATACTCATCTCTCAATTTCCCTGATGGAAGGTGATGGTTAAAGGACCTTATAACTCACAAAAAGCTTTCCATACATTGGATGAGTATCCATAAGGATAACAAGACACTGCCATAACGCCATAAATATCTGCTTGACGCAGCATACTTGCATAAGTTCATAGGGTAGCCTCTGTCCACTCTAGCACACCAACCTGAAAAGTAGCACAACCTGTGACTTTGACATCGGAACCCCATTATGTCTTCTCCCGAATCATTTTGTGTAGAAGCGGAAAAAAATCATGGTCAACCTTAAACTTGGTGTCTCCATTAGCCTCATTGTTCACTTTCATCAGAATATAGGCCTGAAATAAGTCGCCTTGATTCCGAGCAACTTTGATAGCACCATCTTCTGAAGTAAAGTCAAGATGACCAGAGTTCACTTTAGAAGGGAGAAACCAAGTGGGAGGATCACCAAAAGATAGATTGTAGTTAAGTGAAGCCAATGGAGAAGAACTCTTATACTCTAGACCCGTGGCAAACTCTTTTCCGTCCTTGTCAACAGCTTGCTGGATACAAATTTTTCCATTTTCATTCATTCCCTGAAATATAAAATGCGGGTCAACAAAAGTGGGTGATGGGCAAAAAGATTTGTTGGCCTTTCTTTCCTTAGCCGATAGGGTTGCGGATGTGTGGAGGAAAATAGTTTCTTGTCCCTTTAGACCATTTTTAACCATGGGCTAAATGTCAAATTCCCCCTTATCCCCCCCTCCCAAACCTAACCTAACCCAACCCAAGCCAAATCTTTGGGCTAAAAGCCAAACCCAAGCCAAATTCCCCCCAAAATTTAGCCCATGATTCGATGTGGGCCTCACCGAAATGAGTGAAACTCGGCGTCTGTGCACCAATCCCCCCCCCACCCACTCGCCTGACGCGCGCGACGCTCTACCCTTTAGACAGACAAGGCCCCACCCACGTGGGCCTGTCGGCCACCTTTCCCAGGCGTCCCAATGGCTACTTTGATCCGACGATCGCGATCAATAGGCCGTTGGTTGATCCAATGGCCTAGATTCAAATTTATATTTTTTTTGTTTTTATATTTATATATTTATTGAATCCAACGGCTGAGATCGAATATAATCAAATCTAATGGTAAAAAAAAAAAGATCTAACGGCTCAAATTTAAATCCAAAGACTAAAATAATTAAAAAAAATTATTTAACTCAAAATTTACCAAAAAACTCTATAAATACCTATGTATTTGTTCAAACATCCATACAAAATTCACTTTTCTCCTACAATTATTCCAATTTTTCTTTCTACCATTTCCAAATTTTGTGTTTATACATCTATATCATGATTTTCATATTCTTCCATAGTGTTTCATGAGTTTCATATATGGATGTAGTAATTTTTCAATATTTATCGGAATTTAAATATTTTTAGATTAAAATGTTCGTATAATTAATTTACGATAGTCTACATAATTTTTTTTAAAAGTAAATTTAAGAAAAAAATTAGCCTAAGTTCATTCTTTAATAATCCCGGGCTAAAATTTTAGACCAGAAGGGTTGGAATAGAAAAACTATTTCTGAGCTAAAAGCTAAATTGTCCGAGCTAAAAAATTTGGCTTTTAGCCCAACGTTGGAGATGGTCTTAGAGGCTCCAAGAGAATGGCTTTGGATTATGTGAATATTTATGATAGGCATATGTAAGGCAAGGAAATAAAGTATAGTTTTAAAGGAAAACTAATGAAAAAGGCTTGAAAACTTTGAGTTTTAATGATAATGACAAAATAAAGGGTAAAGTGAATAGTACCAGGATTGACTTTTTAGTGTAAAAATGTGGTTTTTCGTTAAAGTGAACAGTACCAGGTGCTTTTCGTTAAAGTGAACAGTACCAGGTGCTTTTCGTTAAAGTGAACAGTACCAGGTGCTTTTCGTTAAAGTTCCCTAGTTTTAATGCTTGGTCAAGGTTATATATTGCATTGTAAAGTAATATATTTGTTGAACAACAAAAAAACTGAAGATGAATGGAAGTAAAGCTGCACATCAAAACCAAAGAGATAAAAATATCTTACCGTTTTGTACGAAGACATCAGGCAAGCTTCCAAAGCAAAGAGTCACCACCAAAAGACACTTGCAACAAATCAAGAATAAAAAAAATGAACTTGTGGAATATTCATTCAAATCCAAACAAAACGGAAAAAATTGAATGAAGCCTTACTGACCGTTCTGTTCTTCTTTTCAAAGAAAATAACAAATAGTAAAACAATGGTGCGGGAGAAGCTTGTGCGGAAGAACTGATCAAAAGAAATTCAAAAAAAGGTTTTGAAGAATGTTATTTATCTAAAACTACCAAAATGGGGGAATTTGAATTGCCTTCTCTGTTAGTCACCTAGTATGAGATAAACCCCTATATAAAAAAAAGAGTTTTGTAGCAAACAAACTTCTCAAAAGAAAATAGGAATGCTGCCACCCACGTGAAGTCCTGCTTAGACTTGGAAATCCATGTCTACAAGGAGAAGAAACGGGAACTGAAAATAAAAAATAGAAAAAAAGGAAAAAAGAAAATATGTATTTCTTCCTACAAAAAAGGGAAAGTAACGTGGAACAAGGGCTTCCTATTTTTTTTATGCAAGACGTGGAAGATTGCACATTTAGTGGGATAGGTTAAGAGAAAGTGCACAATTAGTGGGAGAGGTTAAGAGAAAGTGGCGGAAGAGATGGCCTCCATCTCCCCACGTAAAAAAACTTTACAGCCCTCCTAGGATGTCTATAAATAGGCATCAGCTGCAGTAAGAAAGGAGAAAAGAATAAAAAAATAGGAGGAGGTACACTGCAGAAATTGAGAGACAACAGAGAAGAACAAACGGCAGAGATCTTGAGAAAGTTGGAGAGAAATCAAAGAAGTGAACTGCTGCGGAAATTCAACAAGACAAAGGCAAATAGAGAAGAGAATACACGACAAAGGAAAGCAACAAAGCATTTAAAGGTACAAATCCATCCTTCTAAATCTTTCTTTGTTTGGTTTCTCTCGGTTTTGCAGGAAAAAAAAACAATTTGCTTCTCCGACCTCTCCCATTCCCCAACTTTCTATCAAGTTGCAACCCAACAAACCGCAACAAAACCACCACATCCCTCTGCCGCCGCGGCGATATACAATGGAGATTTCAGCAAAACACGCTGATTGGATTCAACCCAATTTCAAAAGGAAGAACCAATTGCATGGGTGCCTAAAGAAGTTTGGAAGTATGATTTGCGTGGAGGAACCAGCAAAACACGACGAAATCAATTCCGTTGATATATAATAAGGAGTAAGCCCTCTTTTTCTTCATTTCGAATAATCCAACAAATGCTTGGTAATGTTTGTTGGAGAAAAAGACATTATGAAAATTACACTTTTGGGACCATGGTGTGTCTTTATATAGAGATTTGAGATGCACATTTCAAATGCGATTCCTTCGATCGAATGAGATCATATCTGCTGCTATCTGTTGGCTGAGTTTTTCACATGCTTTCCAGCCAAGCTTTGTGTGGTAGTGTGGGAGAGTCTCTTATTAGTCTTGCTAGCATCTGCACTTCTGAATCTCCAACAAAGCTCTCAGCTTTTTAAGGTACAAAACAGTTTAAAAAATTTGGACGCCAATGTGATAATAATGTAGTACATGTGCGCGCCCATTTTGGTTTAGGAAATAGGTTACTTTAATATGTTGGTTGAATGGAAAGAAACTTACATCTGAGACGTTACTGTGATGGTGTTTTAATGTGTCTAACTTTGTCACATGATAGTTTGATACTGATTTGAGATACCGTCACAATGACATTTTAAGCACAGATAAGTTATTCTCAAAACGAGTCCAAAGTGACTTACTAGTCGGATCCAATGTGAGATCGATGTAACCTTTACTTCTAATTAAATGAACCTCTCTCTCTCGTTTTTCACCTATCTTAGCTTCATTTTTTTTCTATGTACTTCATTCTTCTATGTTCTACATTTAAGATTTATATAGCCAAGAACAAGATTAAGTTGCAGTAATCACAATCAAGAAAGCACAAAACCTATTGCATGTAAACTATTGCAATCACACTAACCTGATGTACCTCCATTGGAAAACGCCATGGCTGCTGCTGTCCAAGCTCAGTGCACTGCAATTCTTCTCCTCTCTGTCAGATTACTTAATGCTTTAACTAAGAATAGGACTTGGTTCTTAATCGAGCGTGTATCTGTGAGAGCAAAGATTACAACATATATATAGACATATATCTCTCCTAATCCAATAAGGATTCCCTATTAAAATCCCTGTAGGAAACAACTTATGTCTCCTAATCTATATCAGTTCACCACTATGATAGACTCCTCTATCAACAAGAACTCATATTCATCTTCCTATAAGGCTTTCTTAGACTAATTGGTCCAAATAGCTAATGCAAGTTCACCGAAAACTCATGTTCATATTCTTGCACTAAATAACTTATTAAGAGAGTTCATGTAATATCTTTTCTGCGATGAGAAGTCATTTTCCAACACAGGATGGTTGCACGATATGAGTGATTAGTTGACTGGTTACTCATATTCCGCGACTATCATGTCTTGCAACGAAGAAAACCTAGTGAATATTTTGAAATTGGACTTTCTTCTTTTTTCTTGTAGGGTCTAGTTTCCAATGGGCCACAATGAAGTGGGATGACATTATCATTACTATTATGGGTAAATTATATAGTAACCCCTCAGGTTTGAGGTCTATTACAACCCCATACAACATCTTTAAAACATTTCACTTTGATACCTCACGTACTGTTTTATTTCAAAATAATATCTCCGTTACATTTTCCATCCATTGATCCGTTAAGTACTGACGTGGCTGCCACGTTTGTGCCACATGGCTGCCAAATGTGTGCTGCGTGGCAAAAAAATAATTTTTAAAATTTTTTTTAAACTGAATTTTCTTAAAAAAAAAAAAACAAAAAAAAAAAACAAAAGCTGAAACAAATGCCCACAATGTAACATCCCACACCGCCCAGGGGAGTGATCCTTAAATGTATATTCTCATACCTACTTAGCACAAGGCATTTTGGGAGCTCACTGGCTTCGAATTCCATTGGAACTCCGAAGTTAAGCGAGTAGCGCGCTAGAGCAATCCCATGATGGGTGACCTACTGGGAAGTTCTCGTATGAGTTCCCAGAAACAAAATCGTGAGGGCGTGGTCGGGGCCCAAAGCGGACAATATCGCGCTACGGTGGTGGAGCGGGCCCGGGATGTGGTGGACCCCGGGCCGGGATGTGACACACAACCCCCCAAACCCATGAAGAAAAAAACCACCCCACCTCCTTGTTGATTATTCCCCCCACCCTCATCTCCCCTCTCCTCCTCCTCCCTCGACTGACCCCTACCCTCCCCCTCCTCCCGTGACTGACCTCGCCAATTATTCCCCCGCCCCCCACACACACTCAGAAAACCACATCTCTCCCTCCGCACCACCCTCTTCCCTCCTCTACACACCCCACTCCTTAAATCCAACACCCATTCCTCCCATCTTCACCTCACGAACCTAGCGTAAAAGGGATCTGAGTTTTTTTTTTTTTTTGGGTTGCAGGTGGGGGGTTGGGGGAAGAAGATGAATATGGGGGAGAAGAAAAGGGAGGAGGAGGGGGAAAGACGAACTAAAGGGTTTTATTTTTTATTTTATTTTTTTCTGGGTTTCAGCTTTTGTTTTTGGTTTTTTTTTTTTAATTTAGAAGATTCAGGTTTTTTTTTAAATATTTTTTTTGCCACGTGGCACACATTTGGCAGCCATGTCAGCGCTTAATAGATCAATGGATGGAAAATGTAACGGATGTATTATTTTGAAATAAAACAGTACGTGAGGTATGAAAGTGAAATGTTTTAAAGATGTTGTATGGGGTTGTAATAGACCTCAAACCTGAGAGGTTACTATGTAATTTACCCTACTATTATTTAAGAAGAAAAAACAAAACAATATGGAGTAAAGTACCCCACCCTTATATAATTTGTTAAAGCTAAAATTAAAGGATGCAATTGGACCGTTACCTTTGTTGGTTTTGGCCTTAAATTGTATCCTATTTTTGGTGGCCAATACATTATTTGGCAAGTGACTTCACCTCTAAAATATATATTTTGTATCCAAATTATTCATCTGCAAAATCCAAACTAAAGTTGTAGAATCTAATTTCTCTTCAAATCTTTTTGGTGAGGATTTTAGGAATATGTAAACCGTGTCTGTTCATCGTACATAATGTTTTTATCAGATATTGTTTGTATTTAATTTTAAATAAAAATATGTAAAATAATTTATGATAGCACGATGTACGATAAACGGATATAATTCATGGATTCCCGAAATCTTCACAAAGAGGATCCGGCGAGGATCCGATTACGAATCCAACAAACTAGGTCAGATGATGGGCTAGAAAATAACAATACTTGTGTTTATGTGCATGACATCACTTACCTTAAACATGATTACACAAAATCTCCAATTGTTAATTATTCCTTTATAACAATTAATTTTTTCTTTCTATTTGTATCTTCTACAAACTAAAGGCTCGTTTGAATGTGCTTTTAAAATAGCTGAAAGGGTTTTTAGTGAAATTGATTTTTGATTCCAAAAACACTTTAAGTGCTTTTTGGAAGAAGTATCAAATATTTAAAGTGTTTTTCTATAATACACTTGAATTTTACTAAAGATTAGTTTAAAAAATATTTTCACAAAAAACGATTCCAGTCATTTTAGAAGTATTTCGAAACGAGTCCCAATTATTTGTGTGACAAATTTTTCTTGTTGTCGGAGTTGGACATGAGAATAATCGTTATGCTTGAGTTAGTCTTTTATGTACGAGTAAACGACTATTCTTAACATATTTTATTCGACCCTTTAAATGACTAGCTACTCTTAACATTTTTTTTTTTTTTTTTTGGTAGTTTTTGGACCACTGGTCTTATCATTTCTCGAAGTGATCAAGGTGGTTACTAGAGTGATTGATTTGCTTATTACTTGAAGGCAAATGGATGATCCCGTGACACAAAGTGGGAGACCATTTGGTAAGGTGGGTGCTACTTCACATCATGAATTACCAACATTGGTAATTGGTCGTTATCATTACCTATTTTACTTTATCTACTCAATCTTTGATTAAAAAAGTCAGAAGCTGTCCTAATTTAATACCCTACGTAAGCTATAATCCATTTGCATTTGTGGTTTTTTAGAAATGATACGATATTCTTTGAATGGAGAGATACCGTATAAATGATGAGGATATGGTTCTTAATAGTTCTCAATAAAAATTTTGTTAGGAATTTTAATTTGATCGAAGGAAAAAAAGAGTGTTCCGCACAAACAACTGAACAATTAACTATCCTCTAAAAATTTATTTTCAAAAGAGAAATAGTATTGGAATTTATATCAACAAAATCAGATTAAAAATAAAAATAAAAGTAAAATGGTTGTTTTATTCACATCCTACGTTTTGTTAACTACACCCCACATACTTAATACATTCCACATATACTTTTTAAATCAAAATTTATCTTAATGCGCCCCACATGTTTTCCAATACTATCCTCACACCCCATATTCTATATGTACACCCCATACGCTCTACTTAAACCCCACATCAATACGAAGAACGAATAAGGCGATGAACAAGCAAAGGAACTGGAGTCAAGTATGAAACAAATTTTTTCCCTATTCTCTATTCAATTTATAACATTGTCATCCGGTGGGGTTAAATAGCCCATACCTTCTGCCGATCTATTATTTGATAATTGGATTGCATATAAGATTGTATCGTTCCTTCTCAGTCCGAATATATATGAATTCACATGCACAACTATTTGGCGTTCTATCATGGTCAAAGCCAAATTTGTGAACACATTGCATTTTATTATATCAGTTGTTCTTCTAGGTTGCACCTGCAAAGTAAAAAAAAAGTATTGCTGGCTTTAAACTGACCAGTTTCCTTTTCCTTTTTCCAATTCTAAAATTTATCTCATCATAGAATCAAGCAAATTAAAGATCTGCAGAACGAGGATGAAAAATAATATTTTTCCATGTATTGTGCTTTTAGTAGATAGGATCTTGTTTTATAATGAAGGACGTGAGTGACTTTGAGAGCTTGAAGAAAAGCAATCTTAGAATACAAGTCTAAATTAACTTGGGGTGTATTTAGAAATTTTTTAGGCCTAAATAGTCATTTTATATTAGGTATATAAGCCACTTAGCAATAAACTTTTGTGTGGAGTGTATTCAACAATAAGTGGAGTGTTAATAAAAAAATAAACAAAATAATATTATAAGTAGGAAACCACTATCTCTCATTTGTATTAAAATAAATACAGTTAATTAGTTTCTATTAATAATTCATCGCATATATTTCAATACATTTTTATTGAATATAAAATACATTTGCACTGAAAACCCGACCCTTTTACCCGGTTCCAGCTCTGAAATGGAGACGTATGCGTAACACGTGCGAGGAGCGAGGGAGGTTAGAGAAAAGAAAAGAAGAAGAGCCAGAGAGGCAAAGAGAGAGACATGCGTCGGGACTCGGAAGGAAAGAACAACAGCAATCAAATTAATTAAATAATAATAATTAATACTTAAATAAATACGTATTTTTTGTTCTTCTTGTTTGCAAGGAAGCAAACACAAAATTCTTCTCATATTTCCACCCCAACAGCACCGGGCGGGTCCTTTCTTCTTCTTGTTTTCTTATTGGTCTCTGCAACTCCTGATCACCCATCAAGTTCAATTTTTGTTTCTTCAGGTATTATTTTTTGTAATTTAATTTGTTTTTTTTGTAATATTTATTGTATTTTTTGCTGAAAGAAGTAAAATCTGTGGAAGAACAGCTAACAGCTCGGAGAGGGAGATCGTTTTTTGAAACCATGGAACAGCTAGTCAACTTTATTATTCGGCCTCCCAGGTGAACAATTACCCTTTAGCCCTCAGTTTACTCTGTAGCTCTTAGATTTTGTATTTTTTGGATTTTGGGATTAGATTTTGTGATGGGTTTTTGTTTTTACTGTGTTTGGTTGCTGAGAAAGATGGATTTGGAGATGAAAGTTTGAATCTTTAGTTGCTTTCCTGTTTGGGTTCTCAAGGAAAAAGAAACCCTTTTGCTGAATTAGCCCAATTCAACTATTTGTTTATTTAGAATTCATAATTTTCTACTATTTCCTCTTTTTTAGTAGAAAGAAATAGAGTATGAAAGCATATGATTTGAAATTTGATTTGATTAGCGTATTTTTTTATGGTAGAGGTGGAGTTGAACCTTGTTTCTGTTTTTCTTCTCCTTCCTCGTATGTTGGAAAGCAAGATCATTTTGTGTAATTTCGGTATTTCTCTGTCCCATATTTGTTCTGGTGTTAATTTAAGATTTTGTGAAGTTTATTTGTTGAACATGATACTTTGAGTGATTTCTTTGCCTTTCAGAATTAGAAACCGAAATGATTTGTAACTGTTTGAAGAATATATGAGTTTACGGGTGTTTGGTTTCAGGGCTGAGTACGACCCACAAAATGATTTGTTGGATCAAGAGTTCATACTGAAAGGGAAATGGTACCAAAGAAAAGATGTGGAGGTAAGCTTTCCATATTCTGTATGTCCACGGAAGGTAGATTAAGTATTTTATTTCAGTTTCTGAACTTACAAGTGTTCGTCCTGTTGGAGGGCGTAAAAACCTTTTGGATATGCAACCCTTGTGATTGTTTGTCTCAGAATTTTTTTATCTTGCACATTATTTTCTGAATGATATTCACTTTCTGCCTGCTTATGACTTGAGAATTCCTGTGGTTGTCACTTGTCACCTTTTGATATAATGGTGTTTGAAAATCCTGCAGTTGAAAAATAGTCGGGGAGATGTCCTGAAGTGTAGCCATTACACGCCCATTGTTAGTCCAGAAGAAAAGCCTTTGCCTTGTGTAATATACTGTCATGGAAACAGGTATGAAAATTTATGCTTAGTTTGAGTTTCATTGTTTATTTCATGGGCGTTTCATCCAGTGTTTACAGCCTTTCTGACATTTCAGAACTTGGAAGATTGTGATTTTACTGCTAAAATATGGATTTCATGTAGTAACTAGTAACGAAACAATTCTAAATGCCCTTAATCTTCACCAAGAAAATGAGGTTGCTCGACAAATACTGAAGGTCATAGTTACCTCTGGTTTCACATTCTTTTTAACCCTAGGATATGCAAGCGATGTTTATCCGTAATGGTCACTTTGATTTAGAATTTCATATTAATATAGCCTGGAAGAGTACATCCAGTCACAATCTTATACCAGTAATGATTCACTGTAGAAGAATATAATACAAAATTATGTTATTCTCTTGAGGTTTACGTACAAAAGAGAAAACCTAGTTGTCTTTACATGGGCTCTGGGATTCAATGGTCCTCAGCAACCCTACTGATATTATTTGCACATATCACACGTGTGAAGCATACTTCATAGCTATGTCATCACTCATGTGTATGCTTGTTATGTCCCTCAGATCTAAATGATATTTTATGCCTTTTTATTTTTCCTCCATAGAATATAACGTGACTGACTGCAGCATATTGTGTTGACAGTGGGTGCAGGGCTGATGCCAGTGAAGCAGCCATTATTTTGCTTCCATCAAATATTACAGTTTTCACTCTTGATTTCTCCGGGTCCGGAATCTCCGGAGGAGATCATGTGACTTTAGGGTGGAATGAAGTAAGTACTCAATAACTATTTGTAACAGATTCATCATAACGACCGGAGCACAACAACGTGGAATGGGTTTCTTCCACGTTATTTCTATATTGTATGACGACTACTGTTGACTTAAAGAATTTGTAAGTTGAAATGGAAGGTGTAATAATGAGCCCACATAGAAGAGAGACTAATTTAAGAATTGGTCCATTGAGTATCCAAAATTGTAGTTAATATATCGTTGAGGGTGCTCCATACGTTTTCTTGGTTTGTCAAAACCGTCTTTGTGAAGATGAATGCTAACTTCTTTATGAAATTTTCTGTGTTTCTCCTTATTTATGCATGTAGTTACCATTCTGAATCAAGGGAATTGGCACCTGACTTTCTAACTATTTTTCAGAAGGACGACCTGAAGACTGTGGTTGATTATTTGCGAGCAGATGGAAATGTATCTTTGATTGGTTTGTGGGGCCGTTCAATGGGTGCTGTTACTAGGTTTTGCTCATTCACTTATTGCTTAATTGTAAACGTGCATATATGAATGTAGATGTAGGAGATCTTTCAGTTAATTGTATTGAAGGTTGAATAAATTTTGAAACACAAAAAAGGCGTATCGATGTTTCTGGAAGATTTTTATGGCCAGTAATTAGTTCATCATTTCTTCTGGTTCTTGGTATGGTGGCTAGAGTTATGACCATTTCATGAGCTCGTAACTTGATGGCTGCAAAGCCTCACATGGCACCTGTGGTTTTGAAACTATCTAATCAATCTGTACTTTTGCTTGTATTATATGTAATATTCCCCTAAGTGTTTGCATGTGGCCATTGTCCTCCTCAACTGATTGTATAATAAAATACGGGTAACATTGACGACCATAATAACAACAATTGAAGAGTCCATTAGGTTAAACAACAAGTGAAGAGATTATGGTGTGCAAGGTGGTGATAAGATATTTTAGTAAATGAACCATATGAAACCAGATGTACGCTCTGCATCAATACTTGGATCTTTGTTATTACTTGAGGGTTAGCGTATCTGCTTTTAACCATATACATATTTGGCAGTCTTTTGTATGGAGCTGAGGATCCTTCAATAGCAGGAATGGTTCTTGACAGTCCATTCTCTGATTTGGTTGATTTGATGATGGAATTGGTGGACACTTACAAAATTCGTTTGCCTAAGTTCACTGTAAGTAGATCCTATGTCTAATTGTCTGGGATGTTGCAACTGAATTTTGGTGCATATTGGGGAATAGATTGCTTTTAATTAAAGCCTTTCTGATGGTCGCTATCAGTTCTCGCCTATATTGGGCAATGAAGTTTTGTTGTTTATCAGTTGTAGCCGCATACTGAGTCATGACTGTTATAACCTCTGACCTTGACCTTTTTTTTTGCTTACTTAGGTGAAGTTTGCAATCCAATACATGCGGAGAGCTATCCAGAAAAAGGCAAAATTTGACATAATGAACCTGAACACCATTAAGGTACCTTATCTATGAATGTTTTTGAATCTAGGACAAAACACATTGGAATAGAAAACACAAATTTATGTTCTTTGTCACGATATTTCATTCTCTTAATTTCTGGTTGACTATATTTTTTTATTAGGTGGCAAGCTCTTGCTTTGTTCCAGCTTTGTTTGGGCATGCCATTGATGATGATTTCATACAACCCCATCATTCAGATCGTATATTTGAGGCGTATATGGTAAATATCCATAATGTGATTACTATAATTTTGGCATGATATACATTCTGGCATGCATCTTATGGGTGAATCTGTGTCTCGTACAATGTTTGGGTGCGTGTAGTGTCTCACACAGTGTTTACATGGAGTTGAAACAAATTAGAACTCTCAATTTTCTGTGACGTCTAATGAGTTTGGTATCATTACACAAACCAGCTAGCACTTAGTCTAGTGGTATTTCATATCCAATTGTAGAAGAGCTCCCAAGTTAGATTCTCCTCCCCAATAATAAAAGGAGATGCCTCCTGCTTCTACTCTCCCTTGGTTTTCATCATTCTGTCTTCCAAATATCCTTATGTAAATGAGAACTTTGCAGGGAGACAAAAACATCATCAAATTTGAGGGAGATCACAATTCTCCACGACCTCAATTCTACTTTGATTCTATAAACATCTTTTTCCACAATGTTTTGCAACCCCCGGAGGATGAGGTTGTGGAAACATTTTTTGACACTTTACACGAGACCTTTGGTAAGGTAAAAAAAACTGTGATTCATTTGGCTGTAAGTTTCTATTGTATAAGAATTGCTAGATTTAGCGTTCACAGCCCTTCTCAAATGTTGACTGCTGTACCTGCAGGGTAGTTGGAGAAGTGTGCACACAGCTGATTATGATCACGGATGTTCAACTGCTGCTACAGGTGATTAAAGTGCCTTATTTTCTCTTTAACTTCTCAAGTGCACAGGCTCTTTATTTGGCTAATCTCCTATTGATTACTTTTACCTGCAGAAGCACCACCTAGCAGCGGCCAACAGGATGCCATTAGACAACTCCGTTCAAGAAGACCCATGAGTCGGATGGAGGTTAGTAATTAGTTCATTCTTAATTTGTTTGCACAAATGAAAAACGATCCAGAATAAAGCATTTTGAATGATGTTTACTGTTCTGCAGGTGGATTAACTATATTTTTTTTCTTTTTATCTTCTATGATTTTTCCTCAGGTTCCTTCTGGCATTTCATCTACCGATGGCCAATCCGAATCCAAGGTATTTTGCATTTTCTCTTATGAAACTGCTTCCAAATCCCAAATTTTCTTCCTCGTAATTAACATGATGCAGTAACATGACATATGCCTGGTCACTTGATCAGTATTCTGAAATAATCACTCAAATTAATAAAAAAAAACCTTTGTGCCGCTGTAGCTGATACTTGTGACAGATTGGTACATGTTGTGGCTCACAAATTTTATGGTGCATTGGTGCCAGAGTAGTTCGAAGTCATCATGTCTGGTTCTATCTGTTAACTATAAACATAACAGAGTTAAATGTCTTGATTATATATGGTGGTGCAGGATGGACAAACTGATAATGGCCCATCATCTTCTGATATGATTAGCTTTGAATTTGCTAATGGCAGTCCTTGTGGGCCCCATGTTCCAACCACGATGGACGATGATCAGTATGTAGAATACCAGCTTGATGACCTGGAAGGTTTTCCAAGTGATGTCGATGAGGAAGAAAGGGTGAGTTATATAGTTGATCTAGATGAGTTCTGGATTCAGGACCTTTTTGAATGACTGCTGAATTTGAATTAACGTTTAACTCGTCCAAATTACCAGATGTTAATGGAAGCAGTGATGTTATCACTAAAAGACTTAGAAATGAGAGGCCCTCAGGCAGATGAACAACCGCCCTGGGATACCCCTGATTCTTTAAATTTGTCGCAAAAAGATGACCAGCCTGATGATGCATCTACTGCAGAGAAGCGAGAGCTGTTGGAGACAGAATCTACTTCCACTTCAGTTGGGCACTTGGGATCCTCGAAAACAGAATCTATTTCTACTTCAGTAAGTAAATCCCACGATTCGAGACCTGAAGATCAAACTCCTACAAGGGTTCCAACAACAGAACCTGCATCACAAACGCCTCTATCCATAATGGATGGGAGCGCTGGGGCATCTAGCCAAAGCGATACATCAGAAAGCATCCAAAGAACATCAGATGGTGACTTGTCAGCCAAAACGACAGCCACAGTAACGGTGGTAAAAAATCCTGCAAGCAATGTCATGGATGGTTTGATACGGCGTTGGGATTTTAACTTCTTTAGAAACAACCACAGTCGATAGATGACTCTTTTCCTTATTTTTTTTCGTTTTGTCCGTAGACAATATGATTGCATTTGTTTGTAACTAAAATATCAGGGTTCATGATTTGTAAAATGCTCGTCTGGAAAAGGAAAACCCGAACCGGAAAACGGAAAAGAAAAGAAAGATTGCTGTGAAAATTGTATTGATTTTAGTTGTAACATAAAAAAAAAGGTTTCTTCTGGTTCTGGGTTCTTATTCAGTGTCCACAACACAAATGAATATATTGTTTTGTTTTTCTCGGTGTTCTGATGTGCAAATTATCGGTCAATATCTTCCTTTCACATGTACCACGTATAATTTTGAACAAGTTATGGTTGGTGAACGGACTCAGGACTTCAGGTGTAAGGGTGAATGCTATTGATAATGTCGTGACAAAAGGCAACAACTTCCTCCGGTTAAGTAGAAATTTGAATGGTGATAATTTGTGTATCGTGTTTACGGTTTAATTTACAGTACAAGAACTTTCTCCAAAAAATTAACGGAGTTCAAATATGTGTTTAAGTGAATTTGATGAATTTAAGGGCAAACATAAGTAATGAATTTGATGAATACTGCATTATGCTGCATCATTTGACCCTTCAGCTAGCAACCCCAAGGCAGTCTCTACCAGCGAATGGATCGTCGTGCTGTGCCGGCTTATTCCTACGGTACCAGAGAAAATGTTGAAGCTTTCGAGTTCTGCGGTTGTCTCTAGCACAAAATCCAGCTCCTTTTCCATCCCCAAATCCCTGAAAACTCGGACGTTTTCCGGTTTGTCTCTCATCATACAAATTGCCAGCTCTATGGAAAACCTCCTTATTCTTGGAACTTTGATCGGTGGATGCCTGTACTTCTTCAGAATCTGGACTATTTCATTTGCCACTTCTCCCTCAGTGATTCCGGCTTTCTTAAACATGAGGTTTGATTCTTCGGGAGACAAGAATGTAAGAACCGGTGCTGCTAGTCCTACCATTGCTTCCTGCAGTTTGTGTTCGTCTGAAGTGATTGCTCGAAGCACCTGCAATCGAAGCCAAATGCATAAGAAATGAGTCTCTAGTGCAGAAAAAAAACCTACAGCGACTCTAGTCACATGTTATAGTTGATTTGTCAAACATATATATATCAGATTCTTTGGCAAGAAAACATTACTCGTACTTAACATATGTTAATGCCGAATAAAAGTAGAGGTAGGTAATGTGGCAAGGAAGAACTTACTGTAGGTGCTGCATTTGTAATTCCCTTCAGCTGGTGGAAACAGTTTGAGCCGTTGTAGGTGCACAGATTCCTAAGAATCCTAGCAGCATTTACACGAAGCAATTGAACCTCAAGAGCTTCAACGAGGTTTTCCAGTACTCCCAATTTTAATATCCGCAGACAATTATTCTTGCTCTCCAACACCAGCATAGCCAGCGCTTCTCCAGCTTTGGTCCTCACCTGTTTATTATTCTCCAGCATTCCCTTGTTGAAGAAAATGCTGAACAACTCCTTAAGAACTCCACCTGTTCCACCTACTCTCTCAGTTGCATCTGCTTCCAGCGCCAAACTCGTTAAGATTTCAATTCCCAATTGTTGCAGCATTGGATGCTTCTCTCCATATCTCAAAATATCTCTAATATTGCTGATTGTGAAAACTATCTCCGAAAGATTTCTCCTTAGGTTCTTTCCTGTGTTTCCGGTTGTGCTTGCAAGCCTCTTCACCAACTGGAGTGATCGTTTCAGCGTCAGTATTTGATCGTGTGGCATATCAGTCACTTCTTTTAGAAGCCTCTCGTCAGCATGCGTAAAGTCTATGATCTTGGGCAGGAGGCCTCTTGTGTTTCCAATCTTCCCACAGTTGTCGTGAACACGCGCAAGTTTCTTCAAAATAAGTAATCCCAAATGGTTGAATGTCAAGAATCCGTAGTTTGGGTGGTCAGAAATGATCCTGTTTTCACTGATCTCGTCAGCTGCACCACTTGAGCTCCTGCAGGTTTGGAGCAGAGATGAGATTGATTCCATTGCGCCGGGAACTCCAGCTACCCGAATGGAGTTCTGATTTTTGCCAGCGAGTTTTGACAAAATCTGTGCTGCTGACCTTCTGATCTCCTCCTCCTCTTGATCTGTCCAATTCAAAATCTCAACCAATCTTTCAATCACAGCAATATTTAGACCGATCTTCTGCAATGTATCATCTGAATACCGATGGTTCATTGAAAACTGTCGAAGAATTCTCGCTCCAATGAGCTTCTCATCAGGGGAATTCGAACCCAACAAGTCTATTCCAAAAGTAACCATATCCATCTTCAAGCCATCAAAAATGCTTCCATCAACACACCTCGAATACGCATCATAAAAAAACCTCCTAACCGAAACCAACCCCGAAGGCCCCAAATCACACTCCTCGTTCACCTCCTCCAACAATTTACAATAGCTTATCATAATCTCACCGTAAGCTTTCTCCATAAGAAACAACAGAGCTTCTGCCAATGCTAACGAATAAAATATAATAAGAGCAGACTGCCTGTTCCTCTTGTCAGTGTCCCCCTTTGCGACCTCTCCATAGTTGTGCTTCACGAGCTTCACCAGCGAAAGAGCCACGCATGATGAGGCGGACAGGAGCTGGAGCCAGTAGAGCAGCTTACTTATATGCTTTGCGCGAAAAATCCATTGCGCGTAAGGCAGGAGAGGGACTTCCGAGCTAGTCCAAGTCCGGACTATCTTCCTCTGAAGATCAGAGTTTCGCGACGACTCTGAACTTCCATTAGTCCTCGTAATGTCTCTGCTGCGTTGACTTTGTTTCCTGACTGCAAGTTTCTGCACAGGCCTGAAAAATGCTCTGATGCTGTGGATCACGGCACTTGAGCTGATTCGCAGTTCACGAAAGCTGTTGATACCAGCATCGGTTATGGACCACGTGGCCTGGTGCTGCCACTCCAGCTCATGGCTCCTGCTGAAAATTCTTGTCCCTTCTATCAGCAAAATGATCGTGATGAACCAGAAGTCGGTCTTGTCTAATACAATGGCGAAACCGCCTAGCAGAACCACCGTTGCCCAGATGAAACCGAGGGTTCCTAGGCCGGTTGCTGTCTTTTCGAGCACTGCTAGACGGAGCGCGAAAAGGGTCAGCTTTTTCTCTGGTGCTGGGACTGGCTGTGCAGTTGGAGGACCAACGGAAGCTGTAGCGCTGCTGTCTGTCTTCTCAATGCTGTTCTGAGGCTCGAACACTGTGTTGATCGTGGTGCTGCTTGTTTCGTTGAGGCGGGGATGAAGAAGCTCGTCAATCTGCAAATGAATGCTTCCTTCACCTTCTCCTGAGTTATTATGCTCAACCATGTTGCTCTCTCTCTCTCTCTCTCCCTCTCTCTCTCTAGTTTTTCAAACGTAGAAGATTAGGCGAGATTAGCTCCTCTAGATGGCGGAAACACTCGTGGCCCTCAATTCCGATTCTCCTCCTCTCCCGGTCTCGATTTTCGATCAAATATGATTGTATTGCAGAAGTAGATGATAGAATTGAAGCCGTAGAAAAGGATGAGGGGATGGATTTATAAACAAGGATGGCGGAAAATGAGCTTGGGGAGCACGTTTAATCTGTGGAAATGGAGAGGAAAGAGTGAACGTCATATTTTGCTTTTGTAATTTTCCTCCTTATTTAACTCCTAAGTTTGTATGTTTTGTTGGAAATTCAGTTTTTGCTCTTCTTCCCTTAGATTCAACGTCTCTTTCTTGCTTCCACTAATTAGTTTATTGATTAGCGTCGTAGTCAAATTGGTTAGAGTAGTATTTTTTTTTATGCGGGATCCATTCTAACAATTCTCTTAATATATGGTGAATTTTCAAGTCTAGTACATGGACAACACAAATTGGGTGTCGTGGAGCACATGTGATCATTGTGCTTCACACACAGGACAATCTGGATTTGATACGATACTAACTACATTGAAATATTTGAGAATTGAAGAGAAAACAAAGAAGAAAAGATGAACCGTGAGTGATAATGTTGAATCTCCTAAGTTGGAGAATAACTTTCATACCATGATGATACTATTGGTATGATGTCTTGTTCCAATCATGAAATATTGGGAAGAGGATCCGCCTTCTCATCAAACAATCTGGACTGCATAAATTAAATTCAACGGTTTCTATTAATTTATTTTTCTGGTCCACCACACACAACCGACGGCACTAATTTTACTTGCACACGAATCAGCGGCCCAAATTACTTGATGAGGAGGTTCCGAACGCTAAGATCCGGAACAGATCCTCTTCCGAAATATTGTGCATAAGTTTTGTATACATGGCATTATATTAGAATAAAGTTGATAAAAGCAACTAATAAACAGAGAAGCCTACCTACTTTCAATAAGCAAAAAGTGCCCTTTATATATAACTTTTCACTTTATCTGAAAGAAAACCAATAAGAAAGAAAGGGTGGAATTTGCATGGTGTTTTTCTCTCAAATTTCCACTTTACCATGTCTCGTAGCCTGGAGACATTGACTTATACTTTTTTGTTTTTTTCTATAGACATTATGTTTCCAAAAAATCGCTTCTGCAAATCACAGTCTGATCCATGTACAAAAACAATTTAGTAAACATAAAAGAAATTTTATGCACGTCAAACAGCTGTAAAAAAGAAGGACCTGAGTATTTTCCTTTTGTTTTGACGATTCTTAGAGATATCCGCATCTGTCTTTTTTTTATATAATAGTAGCTCCTAATCAATAATTTCCTCCTAATCTTCCTCTTATTAGATAAACTTTCCAATGAAATGCTATATTAATATATTATGCCAACTAAGCATCTGATAATGGTTAGGATATGAGGACATAATGTTTTTAAACTAACCAAAATTTGAGTCATATTAATTAATTTAAAACTCCAGAGCATTTGCTCTTACATCCGATACTTCTCGTGTTCAAATCTCCCTTCCTATAGTTTAATATAGATTATGGTATCGTTTATAAAAAAAAAGAAAGAATAATAATTCAAAACTCCATCTAATCATATACATGCATAAGCCAGCATAATTGTTCCTCTAAGATCAATTTATTAAAAAGATAGTGATATATTAAAAAGAATATTCCTCTTATGTGTAGGATTCGCAAATTAGTTGGTCATGGTTTGCAGAAAAAGGTTTTTATTAGTTCTATCTAGACATTCATTTTTACTTTTGATACATTCCTCTTAATTTTCAACTGTCAAATTAAACGAATTAAAGAATAATAACGCTTCTATCTGGATCAAATCTTGCATAAAAGGGTTATAAGTTCATTTGTGTCAAGTTGAAGGCTCAGATGGGTCCCGCTCCCTGCTTTCCTACAAACCCTTTTGAGTTTGAGTGCACGGATCCAATTTCTGTGGAAGAGTGTTTTGGGCAACAGCTAATAAGCCTCAAAGGCCGTGGCTTTTAGTTTTAGTTAATAAAGGTTGCATTTGATCTTTATTGGCTCTAAACTTGGTTCCTTTTAGTTAATTCCACGTACATAGAAAGTCTCGAGCCGAGTGATTTTCGGTTTATTTGGAACACGGCTACGTGATGCTACTAATTCATTAAATCATGTTACATGATTTTCGGTTTATTTGGAACACCTCTACGTAATGATACTACACCACTGTAGTCTGTAGTTGTATTCCTAACCAATCAAATAGTTACAGTACTTGATTGTTTTGGGATGCCGCCACAGCTGTATCTAAGTTTTAGGTAATCTCTCCATAATAGTGGAATGAGTGGTGGAAGCAACATTTTAGAATTGGGTATTGAATGAGTCTGCTGTTTTGGGTAGACTTCGAGTTTAAAGTCATGGGTGTTGAATGAGTCCTATGGATTAGGTTAGATGCTAGAGTAAGACAATTTGGCTGTGCTAGGGAGGAAGGCATATTTTAGACAACTTGATCAAATTCTTCTACCTAAGCCAGGTAATGACCAATCTTCCCGTGGGGCAGCATCGAAAGTTCGAAACTATCAACCAAATCAACTCATCACATAAAATTGAATCTTCAATTCAGACTGACTAATACTATATAGAATAGCAGCAACAGTTGCTGACATACGAAAAAAAAAACAGATAGCGGCATATACCAACGTTCTCAGGCATTTTCAGAACAAACAGAATACAGCAAAAACAAGCAACACTAAGCACTTCAGGTCCCTCTCATATCTAAATTCCAGCTCAAAGTAGAAAACAAAAACTAAAGTGTGCCTCGAAGCTTATTAAGCTATAGGATGGCAAGAGGAAGTCAACGTCAACACACATCAGCGTTTAATCTATACGAATTCAAGACAAACAAAGAGATGACAATGGGGTAGGATTGAATTATGAACTTAACCACTTAAACATCATCATGAAACATAGCAGTCTATACATTGGAAAATATAAAATTAAATGTATGATGCAAAATCTAATTCTGGACTATCGATACATGACCAAGAAAATCCAACCGGTGAGCAGCTTGGGTTATGAATTGGGAAAACTATGTAGCCCATGAGCAGAAATTATATAAAAATAGGAACTTTATGCATGTTTAACAAGCCTAGCTACAACACAACAGATCCATGTCAATGGCCACTAGATTAACTAACAGAATTTGCATAATGGTTCAGTAAATATTTGCAGCCTTCAAGTGACAAACAAAACCAGATAATTCTTTGAACCAGTTGAGCATAAGATGGGGAATACCAGAATAGGCAGGTTGAGCAGACAGGTTCGGCATTTAGACGGCCATAGATGATATCTGATAGCAAGGAGATCAAAACCAGATTTCACTCTAAACATGCCAAAGCTAACATAGATCGGTTTCTCTAATTCACCTGTTTAAATGTCCTGCTAATATACAAAGACAGGACATCTGTAAACGTTTAGCAAAGCCAGCGTGAAGTGAAGCATTTTGGTTCAGTATGGAGCACAATGGTTATCAAAGGGTTGTACAGCAATAAAAGATATCACTTCTTATTGCTTATCTCGTAACGAACTCATTTTACTAAAAGTTTGTGCCATAAACATCTCCAATGAACCCGAATATTTCATAATCAACATACCTTCCACTAATTAGGGCATCAAATTCGATCATATCTAACACCGTGTGCTCAAGGATCATTGGTGTGCATACATGCTTAATAAAGATAACTTCGATAAAGATAATAGCTTGCTTCCAATTTCTTGAACAGCACATTGTGATTCTGTGAACTGCAACTACTTAAAGCAGTTGATTTTCCTAGGTTCTAAAATTCACATTCAAATTGTTACAAAATAAACAACTTCCTATAAACCATTAGAACTTGGATCATAGCGTGCGTTCTGCCACACGCGAAACTAATCCATTCAAATTGAACAATTTATAACTAAAATTAAACTCGTAAAACACAAATTCGACCCGCTACCACATTTACCTCCACAGCTATATCACAGAACTCTTCTGCTGCACCTTAGCTTTCTCCGCGTCGATAATGGACTCCACCAACTTCACCGCATTGTCCAACCTCCCCTCCGCATTCACTACCACATAATCGAAATTCTTAACGTGCTTCACCTCCTCCCTAGCCGTCGCAACCCTCACAAGAAGCGACTCCTTCGTCTCGGTTTTCCGGTCAATCAGCCTCTCCACAAGCTTGGCCTCACTCTCCGCCATCAAAAATATGAAAACAGCCGAGTTCCCAAGAATCTTCCTCAGAGTATGAGCACCCTGGATGTCGACTCTCAAAACGATGTCGTACCCTTTCCCCAATTCATCCCTAATCTGCTGTTTGGGAATCCCCTTGTAGTCTCCATACACCAGCGCGTACTCCAGAAGCTCGTTCCTCTCCACCATTGTCAAAAACTCGTCTTTGCTCACAAAGTAATAATCTTTGCCGTGAACTTCGCCGGGACGCATTGCGCGGGTCGTCGCCGTTACCACGAAATGCAAGTTCTCGTTGGAATCCTTGAGCTTTTTTATGACGGCGTCCTTCCCGACGCCGCTGGGGCCGCTGATGACGATAATTAGGGGGATTGGGCTGGGCCAGAGCGGCTCGGAGCTGAAGGCCGATCCCAGAGAGGACTCCAGAGCGCGGAGGAGCTCGGAGCGGTCGGCTTTTTCGATGTGGGGAATGGGAACCGAACCGGGTCGACGGGCGTCGCCCATTTGGGAGGATAAGGGTCGGGTGTTGGAGGGAAGTGAGAGGGTGGGTTTTGGGTAGGGGCGGTGGAGGGAATTGGGGGATGGTAGGATTTTGGGGCGGAGGAGGAGGAGGGGAGGAGGGGAAGAGCGAGAGAGAGAGGAGGTGAGGAATCTGCGAAACATCGAGAGGGAGAGAGAGAAGGGAGGAAGGTAGATGGGGGTGCACTATATGAGGTTGGGGAAGCAGAGCATGGAATCGAAGCTCTGAGGTTAACGGTTAAAGTAGATATGATCCCTTTTTGGGCTGAGCCTAACCAACACCAACAAGGCTTGGGGCCTTGGGGCCTTGGAAAGGATGGCAGGCGGCGGCACCGTGCAATTTAAGGGTATGTATTGTGTAGAGAAAAGGAAATATACGGAAGATGTCCACTATCACCTGGTGTTTCAATTTAGTAAAATATGAAATTTATTGAAACGATATGCTACGATAGTGTAAATTCATCTATACAAGTTACTCTTGTTATACGAAGTTTAATGGATTTTAATAATGGGAGTTTTAACGAAAAGCCCACGGTACTGTTCACTTTAACGAAAAACCACATTTTTACACTAAAAAGTCAAACCTGCTACTATTCACTTTACCCTTTATTTTGTCCTTATCATTAAAACTCAAAGTTTTCAAGCCCTTTTCATTAGTTTTCCTTTTAATAATTGCAAGTGGCTTGTAGTTAAAGTTGGTTAAGAACATTCGCTTATGCACTCGAGATCTTCTTTTTGAATCTCTCTTCTCGTAAGAGCAAGTCTACTCATTTTAGGAAGGCAAGGGTAAGGGCAAGGCATTGAAATTGTCCTTACTATTCACTATGAACAGTAATTGTCTTTGTGCAAGTCCACTCATTTTGGAAGAGTAAAAACGATTACTAGTACAACTATATTTTCAACCACTCTCATTGCGTCATGTGTCATTATCCATTAATGGCAAAGTAGTTATCAGAGGTAGCATTGAGGGGAAATGAAATGTGCGATCGCACAAGGCCCCAAATCCTCAAAAAAATTTCCATCTAAAATTTATATGTAATAATGCTATATATTAAATAAATAATTGCTTTTATTAGCACTTTAAAATCTCATTATGCATTTCCTTGTAAGTATAAATTTTTTTTTCTTTCTAAATATAAAAATTTGTAGTGTACAATGAGATATTTAAAGTGTTAATAACAACACCCTAAAAACGATTTTTTTTTTCAATTCTATTATATAATAATAATGCTATATATTCAAGTGAAACATTGAAGTTAGAGTTTTTGAAGGTTATATTTGTATTTCTTTTACTTATTATTTAATGACATTTATAAATTTACAATCAGTGAGTCTTAAATTTGTTTTGATTTAAGTTATTGCTTTCTAGCATCAGTACATTGTCTTGCGTTCTTCTTAGCAATAATTATTGCAGTAGGATAATGACTAGGAGGATTTGAAGGGCATTATGACATTAATATTTCCAAGGCTTAGCTTAGGACCCTACTACTCGTCGTATTTAATTTGGTATTGCTGTCGCACAAGACTTCAAGAGTCATGATGATATTACTAAGGAATGTTTTTATCAAAATATTTTTGCTTCTCATTTTAGGCAATTAGCAATAATTTTTTTGTGGACTTCCGAAAATCTGTTTCATGTAGCTTGGCAAGGAAATTTTGATGCATGGGTACTTTTTCTTAAAAACCTATCTTAAGAAGGGGTCCTTTTATAAATTTCACACGTGACCCCTAAAATCTCAAAGACGACCCTGGTTGTTATGCAATGCCTCCATGAACCTCCCTAAAAAGAAAGGTCTGTTGTAGCTTGTAAACATGCTCAACAAAATGTCAAAAACCAATGATTGCTTGAAGGTGTTCGGAAGAGCTACCAAATAATGCCAGTGAGTCCAAGAATTTTCCTACGGATGGGCGACGTGCAAAACTCCCAAGAATTTTAAACCAAAAATACTCATATAAATAATAAATCAAATTATACTTTTTTTATTTTTTTTATAGAGTGAGTTTGATTCCCATCGATTTTCTTTTCCTTGTCAAATTGTGAAATCCCGTCCCCGGAAATTCACTATTCATTACGTATCTTGTAATTTAAATTTGTATTTCACGTTTATGTTATTTTCATTAGTTAATTTTAACTCCGTTAGTTTTAAGAATTAAATTGATTAGTTATTCGGTTTGAATTTTCGTAATTAATCTTTAAAATTCGTTAACCTTTCGAAGTCACAATTAGTGTTTTCAAATAGATCTTGAAACCACGAGTCGTAGGCGAAAGCCATTTGTGAGTCTGGGTTATAGCGGTATAGCTGCAGACGTTTGAATTGTTATTTAAATTACGTTTGAATTGTTATTTAAATTTTAGTTTATAAATTAAGTAAACTCCCACTAGGTGGGAATTACTTTAGTCTAAAGAAGGCTTTTCAATTGCACTGTACAAATGAATAGTCTTTGGAGCTGAATTTCACTTGATTTACGAGGCTGCCATTGACTTTCTCTGATGCTGATCTTCATGCCGCATGTTGATGATCGTGGAAAGGCAGGGGTGCGATGGTCATTTTAGTTTGTAGGGTTTCAAACGGGTTGGGTGGGTTAGAGACTTTCATTTCCTTTCTTTCTGAGATGCAGTGGGACTCAGTGAGACCATGCCATTGGGAGAGAGAGACCGAGCGAGCAGAGAGAGAAGAAAGACACATAGGGAGAGAGATAGGGATTTGGTAAGAGGAAGGCATGCGGCTTGCAGGCAGATTGAGTCACATGGGGTGTACGATTCGAGGGAGAGGTAGACAGTGCGAAAGAGAGAATGGGAGAGGGAGGAGTAAGGATCGCTCGCTGAGGGTTTCGCAGTTGGGAGGCCATGATGATAGAGATAGGAGATGAAGAGGGAGAGAGGGAGTCAGAGATAGAGCGATAATAAGAGAATGAAAGGGAAGAGTGGAGATCTCAGCGCCATTGTTGCAGATCCTTGATCTTCTTCGATCCCATCTCTGTGTTCTTCTCAGCCTTTCACAGTCACAGCATCACTTACCCACTGACTCACTTACTCACTACAGGTACACCTCTTAAACTCCCTTTTGTATTCTTATCTTTCCTGATTGATGATTTAATTTGGGTTTTATTAATAGTTTAATTTGGAGTTTAATTAAAGGTTTAATTCAGGTTTTTAGTTGGGGGTTCAATTGAGGGTTTTACTTAGGTTTTGAATTAGGTGGGTTTTTGGTATTTCATCTCCCCAAGTTTTTCACTTTCATTGTGGATTGTTGGTTTTGGATTTAATTAGCTTTGGGTTTTTCATTTTTCTCAAATTCCCAGTTGATTAAGCTTCCAAATAAAAACCAACAAATCACCTAAAAAATTAGCTCCCATTTGTAATTTGAAGAGATTTGTTGGGTTTTGTTTGGTTGCCCTAGACAATGGATAATAAGGGTTCTGTTTGAATGTCTGCTTGCTCTGCCCTTGTTTCTTAAATGATTTGTGGGCTGCTGCTTCCATTATGTTTCCATTCAATTCTTTACAATCTTAGACTCTTTGATTGCATTGGTATGTGATATGTTGTTTTTCCCCCTCTATGCATTGTTCAGCTGAACGATGAGTACTCTGATGTGAAAAGAGATAACATCTCGAAGGCACTATGGTATGATTTATTTATTTTTATTCTTCCTTATGGCAAACCACTAATAGTAGGCTTTCACTGTTACTTGTTCAGTCCCTCTGATGCCTAAATTGTTCAATGCTATAATTCTCTGGGATTCTGAACTTTGTTATGTTCATTTTACAAGGGGGTATAACTTCTAAGATGATTTCTTCTGATTTTTGTTCTTGACATTGTTGCTAACACAAAAATTTCTGATTAAATTGATATTAGCTAATGACTATGTTCATATTAATATACAATGTTCTTTGTGGCTTGACTTGGACTAGGACTCTGACTCTCTGAGTGCACATGAGAATGCTTTTTCTCTAATACTTTTACAATAATTATAGGAAGTTGTAACTGGAACATGATAGAATTGTAAAGCAGTTCTGAATACCTCTTTTTTTATTATTAGTATGTATATATATAAAGGCTTGCCATACAAATTAAGGCACCTGAAGAGAAGGAAAATTGTACTTGGGCGTATGGGAAACTTATATTTTATTGCTCTATGTTTGCTTTTCCAAAGCAACAATTAAGATGGCAACAAAACAACGTGACATTTGAAGCTACATTGGATTTATGTTTCTGATGTGGTAAGTACATTGTTAGGACTATAGATTTGGATTGAACTCAATGTTGTCCATATATATAAATATATGTGTGTATATATATGTGTGTGTGAATATATGTGTGTGCAAATAGATTTATAATAAAGGGAAGATGGATGGATAGGTGTATGCTTAGTCCATAAGAGAAGAAGAGAAAACGAAAACCACAACAAACAACTCGCATTTAAAGCTCTTTTTCTTTTTCTCTTTTGACATAAATCTCTCTTTGTTAGATTGCTAGGGGGTTGCACTGTGTGAGGGCCATGTATGTTTTATTACGGTCGTATCTATAGATTTGGGAACTGGAGAAAATAAGTGGAACAAACCATTTGCATGGCAGAGGCCGTATATCATATATACCAATTGGATCTAATTAGTGTGTTGCCTAACAAATTGGTGGGTTGAGAACTGGGAATCTTTAAAGGAAATGCCTCATGAGACTTTTGATTTTAATATTTATTATTTAGCTATTGAAAGTTTGCAACTTTTTGTTGAGGTCTCAAAAAAGTTAGGACTGGTTCCTCTTTGTCTTGTACAGTGAGAAGTGAGAACCTTTAGTTAATGGGGTTTGTTTTTTATTCAGATTAATTTGGTTCATTTGCTGCTAGGACGGTTGCAATTTCAAGTAATTTTCTTTTTTTTGTGTATGTTATGTTAGTCATTTATGAATAAAATGCTAAACGACTTACATATTTGATTCAAATTTTGCATGTTTGTGATTTTTAGGATTGCACTCTTACTGTGCAGCATCTTCAAAGATACCAGGTGGCTGGACTAATTGTTTGCAAGTTTGTCAAATGTATGAGGAAGAAGGATTTTTACATGAAGTGTTGCACATAGATATTATTCAAAATTATACAACAATATAATTTGGGAGTTCTAATTCTTCTATTTTACTACCTGCATTGGAAAAGTTATTGATAGAAGTTTCTGATTGTTTACTATAAAAGGATCAAAGGACGGGACAACAAATATAAGATCGTATGGCTTTTGCAACCGTAAACTAAAGAGGTATTATAATCTATTTCTCTCACCAACTTTGATCCACAATTGCAAATTGTATAAATACAGTAACAAAATAGGTTTAGTGTGTGAACTTTGTTAAAAGTTTTTCATATTATAAATCTGGCAAATGTTTAATATGTGACCTATATATATCATTTATTCCTTTGTTTCTTACCGTTATAAATTATCTCATATGTAACAAATTTACAAGTTAACTACTTACACTAATACTATAATGAATCTTTAATAGACGCATCACAATTTTGTTGATAAGATTTGTACTTTTGTTAAACAGAAAAGCAGTGCTACTAATACCATTCACCAAAGTGCAAAATGATCAACAAATAATTTTGTGCTTCTTTTAAAGCCCCTTTGTAAGATTTCAAACTTTACTTCTAATTGTATCTTCTCTCTGTTTCTATGCTTTCAAAAAGTTTCAGTTTTTTGTATTCCTCCAGCCCACCAAACACAGTTTTCATTTGGAAAAAGAATTTACCTTTTGAGTAGGAGTTGTAGTCTTGGTTACTATTGTTTTAGTTCATGCTACTAATCATGCATTCGGTAGATTTATATATACAACAACGTTTAAATGCTAATCGATTACTAACATAATGCGGTCTTTACAGAAAAGCAGTGAATTCTCAAGAGGGGTTTCAATGTACATAAGAATTACAAGGTCTTATTAGCTATTCATAATTTTATATAATAATTTAGATAAAATATAATATATATACCCAAAAAAAATCTCTAAAATCTCTTTGTTTTGTTTCTTCTATGTGTAGCAGACGTCATCAACATGGAAGATGGCTAGCCAAGATTGGAAAGGTTACTGGAAATAAGGATCTCTATCTTGGGCATTCAGTAAGTGATTTTTCAAACTTTATTTGTGTTTTTTCATATCTAAAAAATTTCCTAATATTTTTAATATAATCAGTGAAACCACGATTTCATGTACTAGATAGCTACTAGGATGCTTGGTTTTTGTATGATTCCGATTATTTGAGGTATCTAGGTAAAGTTTTGTTCAAAGTAGGAAAATGAATTTAAACTCAAGCTTCTTTACAAGCTTTAGGAGAGATTTTAGTCTTATAATGATTAATAATTAAGATAAAATTAGGGTAATACATGTACTACACATATTGCTAACTATGCTAGACCAAAAGTATCATCATCACTGCTTAAACATACCAATCAGTTTACTTTTTGTGAACGTATATGACGACTGAGGGGTTTAACCTTCAATTGCAATCTCATTTGTAAAGCTTTTGCTATCATAACTGATACACTCGTGTAATTTTGTGTTTACACCATACTAAACAATATTTTTTTCATATGTTTAATCAAACTCTTATCTAATTTACATTTCATAGAGACAAACGTGCAAATATTTGATGACATCCTATAAAAAAAATTGCCAAAAAAAAGGTCATTTCCAACTAATGCAAAACCAGACTTCTTTCCCTGTAGAAAAACACTAGGTAAACACAATCTATCCTTATTTTGTTCACAATATAATTCTATTGTGATACAATTTTATTTCGTGTATGCATGTTATTTCTTTTCCCCATATTTTTCATATAATTTATGAGGAATGTATAGGAACGACAATGATCGAGTGTATTATGCAAGTCTCACCATATAAACTGTAAATTTCACATTATTGTTCCTCTTCCCCCCTCTCAAAACATAGTTTGGGTAGATTAACTAAGATATGTGTAGTTAATCTTTTTGTTTGTCTACAAGTCATGGTTTTGAACTTTTGGTTCTTGGTGACTAACAATGTAAAATATAATTAATGGGGTAGGCAGTGACACATATTTGGGCAGGGCTTGGAGAGGCAGACCCCATATGGTATATGCCTGCACCAGCACAACCAAGGTGGTTAATCTTGCTGGCTGGAGCAACGATAACCACCTTGAATGTAACAAGTAAGTAGATTATGTCAATTAAAACATGATTAAGCATTTTCATATAATTAGTTTGAGAGTTAATAATATAATTTGAAATTGCAGCTATGTGGCATGCGAAGAGTAGTTATATATATTCAGGGTATGGTTGCTGCCTCCACCAAATCCAAAAGTGTAGTTATATATATTTATATATATATATATATATATATATATATATATGTGGGTTCGATTACAAAATTATGTCGATTGAAAATGATACTTTATGTTATCATTTACTTGGTACATGAAGATGTTTCATTTTGAAAATGAAAGATAGACTATACTTGGAACAAAATTCTTGAGATTGTTGAGGTGTGCCTTTATAAAGCATATTCTCAGCTTTAATGCATTTTCAATCTGGTCTTTAATTTGTTTCAATTGGGCTCATGAAGTTTGATTACTCTTCATTTTCAATTGTACCAATTAGTGTCATAAAGTGGTTCAAAGAGCTCCAAGAGCTTGATTCACTCATTTTATACTTTTCATGTAAAAATTCTTTTAAAAAAGCCAAAACATCTTTCATTGTAAATAAATTTAACCATAGGTAACAATCTTTTATCTTTTCTTTTGGTTTTTTGTTGCATTGTTTAGGTGGTGAATTGCGTGGAAAATGGGGGAGAGGGGTACAATTTATTTAATTTTGAGCAAAATAGTAGCATTTAAGCTTAGTTGGTTAGTGAGGATTAGAGTCAATAAGGCGTCGTCTGTCTAGCTATATCTGAAATCTGAATTCATTGAATGATGAATGAGGTTGTAGTGAGAGAAATTGAGAAAGTCAAGGAAAGACGGTCCATATAGTATGTTGTATGTTTCGGGATATCTCAACATCTTAATTTATGCTCTCAGGTTGCTGAAAGTTTGTAATTTTACTTGCTACTTGATTATAAAAATGTAAAACAAAATCTTTACATGATTTACAAATTTCTATTTGATTTTAGATGTTTTTCCAGTGTAAGGCATATGTTACATGCATGTAAATGGTACAAATTGTTTTGGTTTTGGACAATAAGCTTTTGAGTTTTACAACCCTTGCAAGAGGATTGTGAGTCCAACAAATTTAGTGTTGGGGGATACAGTTTGGTTCTCCTTAATACATAATATAACAAAGGCCTAGAAATTTTCCTTCAAGGAATATGCAAATGTTTTTTGCGCATCTTGGCTTGCAGTTTGTATGAAGAGGCATTAGTGCGTGTTATCTGCATTGGTGCATTTGAGGGTGTGATTCTGTTCTTACCGCCTTTTTAGGTTTGAACATTTGTGCTTGACAACTTAGTTGCTCGAACAAGAACGTAACACTTTTTCTGTTTTTTGGTAATTACTAAAACAGTTGCTTAGCTTGTAGGACATATATTTTGCCGTCTTAACTGCAGGGGCAAAATATGTGTGAACTGTATGTTACTTCTGTTTCTTCTGTTTCTTCTGTTTCTTATGTTTCATACGGAAACATGGCTTCTGCATATTTTTGCCTTTGAACATTTGTGCTTGGAAAATTAGCTACTTGAACAAGTACAAATGTTCATACGGAAACACTTTCTATGTTTTTTTTATTAAGTGCTGAAATAGGTGTCTACCATGTAGGGCACATATTTTGCCATCTAAACTACACAATGTGTGTGAACTGCATGTTGTTTTTGTTTCTTCAGTTTCTTCCTACTAATTGTGCAATGTCTTTACATGTTAGTTCAGTTGAATGCATATAAAGCCAAGCTGCTTAACTTATCGATCTCATTCTCATGTGTCCCTCTGTTCATTTATGATTGTGTTGAATTTATTCAGGTTAAATGTGTATTATTCATGCAGTTATGGCTAAAACAATGGTTCCCGCCCAACGCGCGGGCTTATTTTCTAGTGAGAACTAATCAAGGGCTTGGTTTCAGCCCAATCAGTTAATGGGTTTAGTGGACCAATCAACTAGAAGGAGAAGGGACCAATCAACTAGAAAGAGAATGGACTAATTAGAAATTAGAAAGGAAGGCAGCAACTAATCAGGAGAAGAGAGAGAGACCCCAAATTTCTCGTCTACCATCCCCGTGCAGCAACCCGTTTCTGACCGAGCGATTTCCAGCCACTTCCACCATTTTTTCAGGTGATGTTCACCCATCCAGCACCTGCAACCTCTTCCATAATCCCTCATCTACCTTATTTGCCTAGATTTTGTTATGAACTTAGGATTTAGTGATTGGCTTAATCACTATTAAGGGTTTAATATTGGATTTCTTAGGCTTATTCTTGTTAATTAGTGAAGTGTATTAGAAATGCCCGCTGGCACTAAAGGTGTAGAAGTCTATAAAAGGAGCTGAGCTCCCTTTATTGTAGCAGATCAGAATTTATACAAAAGAAATATAAACAAAAAATAATTCAAGAGCTCTGCTCTCTTTCTTCATTCCCCCTTCATCTCCATCCTTTATGTTACTTGTAGGTTGATTAGGGGAATTGAGAATTGGATTGTATCAATGGTATCATCTTTCTCGAATCCTGGCTTTCCTTCTGTGCACACCCACCCACCTACGTTTTCTGCCATGGTTGCTACAAACGAGGATTTGATTCGTGGGACCGTGAATGCTCTATTCGCACCCTTTCTTGCTAAGATCCGTTATGCCCATGAGTTGGCTCTCAACGTTGAGGGAGACTCCACTCTAACCCCTATGATCGCTATCAGCGATGGGGGAGATTTTGATCCAGCTTCGACGTGTTCCAAGGAAGCTGAATCGATCGAGGTCGGTCACCAAAAACCTCGAAATGGAGACAGCAACCCACTGCAAATTCTGTTGACAATCCACGACCATTCCATTTCGTTATTGCTCTCATCTTCATCGATGTTATGAACACTGGCAAATTCGACCGTCAAGCCACACTCGAACAACTCCACTGCATCTACAGTCTTGCTTTCGGAATCGAAAACAATGACCTCTGCTTCACAGCTACTCCATAAACACTCGTTCTCCGTTAATACAAAAACTGACATGATGTAGTTCTTAAATTGAGTATCATTTTAGAAAATTCGGAGCTAAATTCCCTTCCCTTTTGATTGATAACTATAGTGCATACCTGAAAGATAAATTTGGATGGGTTAGTTGGTATGTTGTGGGTAAATTTGTGAGGAAGGATTTTGGTGCATGGAAATTGTTTGATGAAATTCCATACTCAAGTTGCTATGCTGTTCTCAATTGTGACATGTGTTACTGCAATGGCATTCGCGATAAGGGTAGAGGCTCTAAATTTGGCAAAATGCAATTGAAGATGGCAGTGGCTCAAATAAAACTGCTGAGTAACAAGAGGTAGGCGGTGGTGAAGCCAATGAGGTGTGGCATTGCCTTGCTCCTACAATCTGGTCAAGATGCCACTGCTCGAATCGAGGTTAAACATGTGTTCAGAGAACATAAAATTTTGTCTGCCAATGAGTTCATTGAGCTCTTCTGTGAATTAGTAGTATTTAGACTTTCTATCATCACAAAGCAAAGGGAATGTCCGCCTAAGCTCAAAGAGGGAATTACTAGCTTAATCTTTGCCTTTTCCAGGTGTTATGAGGTTTCTGAACTAATCGCAATAAGGCATATTTTTTAGGAAAAGTATGGTAAATATTTTGTATATGCAGCTATGATGTACGTCCTAGCTGTGATGTGAATCATATGATATGGTGTGAAAGATGACATATGCAGTTTGTAGACTCAGCATCAACTGCTAAAGCAGCTGCAAAATCTACCAGTGATGCAATGGCTGCTGCACAAGTTGCTGCATATTTTGGCCAACACAGACTGCAATCAGGACATTGATATTGTATCTCTCAAGAAAATAAAAGAAGATTCCCCATTGAGTTTGATAGTTTCTTTACGATCGATATGTGAGGGCAGATTTCAATCTCTTGACCAGTTTCTACCTCGTGAATATTGTATATCTCTTGCTAACAATATAGAAAGTCAAGTCAAGTTGAGGAAGGAAGACTATTCTCAACTCTTTTCTAACGTGCATAAATTTGATGTGATTTCCAAATTGAACAATATGGTTTCTGCAATTCCTGTGATGGTTACACAGTCTGATGAACTTAAGCTTAAGTTCGATGAAGGGTCCATGATGAACAAGCTTTGTCTTGTGAATTTGGGTGGCAATGAGAGTCTAGCAAAAACTACAGTTCACGGGGAAAGCCTTAAGGAAGCTCAACACATCAAGAAACCTCTTTCAGCTCTTGGGGAAGTGATCTCAACTTTGTCAAGAATTAAGGCTTTAAACCGATTGGGACATGTGGACGAAGAGAATGCCAATGCTATATTCCTGTCTGAGAATGTAGTGGACCTTAGTGATTCTATTGAAGATGAAGTCAAGTGGGTAGAGAATTTGATTAGAGGAATATTTGCAGGAAATATATTTGATCTTGGTTATGTACAGCTTGCAGAAATTTTCTCAAATGAGGGAATGTCATTTTCAGTTAGTTGTCAAAACCTTGTCCCTCGACCTTGGGACTTGGACTAGGCAATGGTTGTGTGTGTGAGATTTGCGTGCGAGCAGTCAGGTGCATTAGACCATGGAAAAATGGTGTACTTTACCTACTCTACAAATTCATTTGAAAATGAAGCTGTGGTTGCTGAGATTGTGCGGAGAGGTGGTGGGGCTCTTCGTTGTACCAAATTACAAGGAATGTCAACGTCCATTGATGATAGAAGGATCCATGAGTATCTGTTGATGGTGGGATTCACGGGGAATTCACATGTTACGAATGCACAGCTGGATCTTTATGCAAAGAGTGAAGCCAATATCATTACTGGGATTTCTGATATTGCCATAAAGATAACAATACAGCATTGGATCAATTTTGGTACACCAACATGTACTGCTGTCAAGAGCTATATTTCCTCGACTAATCTTAAGACATCCTCAGTGCATTCAAGTTGTGTGAGGCAACCAAAATTTATTTTGTGCACTAGTGGGTATCTTTCAGCCTTCACTTCTACATACTCAACATTACTTATTGGGACTGAACCTCACTCCAAGAGAGTCAAGGTTACATGGGAAGTTCTGTCCGATGTCCTTCATGATGCGAATAAAAAACATAGGTGCGAATCATGTTCACAAGTTCAGACCATCCCTATCCAGTGGGTTATATTCGTGCAACTTCACCAGCATGCTTCTCCCAAACCCACAATTTTCTGTCTGGAACAGCTGATCTTGAAGCATGGTACTGTTGCTAGTGCCATAGAGAGTCAAGCATTGGTGATTGAGAGTTTGCGAATGGGATGAATCAGAAACAAAACAGTAGGGTGAATTACATACAATCAAGGCTTCATTTTGTTATGAAGTTCTCTGCAAAAGAAATTGCTTTTGATTAGCATTTTCAACATGCACTACAAGGTGGAATTGACTAGTTTGTGGGTGATGCATTGGCTAAAGTTGTCAAGCTGATACTCTATTTTCAGTACAAGGAAGGCAAGTGAATGGGTGCTTTTGAGAATCTATTTTTTCGAAGGGAACTACCATTGAAATGTTTTAATGTTGACCAGCAGGGCAATGGTTGCAGTTGAATTGAAAACATGTCATTTCACAAGTGTGGCGCTGTAAGTTCTTATGCTTCATAATTGGTGGTCTTATGCTTCTTCCTTAGCTCCCACTGTTGAGCCTTCAACCACCTTGTTACTAAGCACAGAGGAAGGTCTAGTTCAGAAACCATCCCTACAAGTAGTATTGGCTCAACTGATTTCTCACCTTCATTCCAAGAACTACAAATTCACACTTCGTTTGCAAGACTCCTTAGTTGAATTTCACTGCAAACAATTCCAGATTCCAAGTGCTAATCTTAACCTTGAGGACAATGTTGTTTTTCAAGGGAACGGCAATGTTATGAACTTAGGATTTAGTGATTGGCTTAATCATTATTAGGGGTTTAATATTGGATTTCTTAAGCTTATTCCTGTTAATTAGTGAAGTCTATTAGAAATGCCAGCTGGTACTAAAAGTGTAGAAGTCTATAAAAGTAGCTAAACTCCCTTAATTGTAGTAGATCAAAATTTACACAAAAGAAATATAAACAAACAACAATTCAAGAGCTCTACTCTCTCTCTCTCTCTCTCTCTTCATTCCCCCTCCCTCTCTATCCTCGGTGTTACTTGCAGGTTGATTAGTGGAATTAAGAATTGGATCGTATCAGATTTAAGGATTTTTAAGTCCAAAACCGTGTAAAACCATGTGGGTGAACCGTGGAGTTTTGACAGCGATTCTGCCGTTCTCGTGAGTCTCACCACCCACTACCACCCTTAATCAACTCCCCTTGGACCCAGGAACAAGACCCAACTAGTTGTAGGGGTGTCAGAGCACTGAGGAAGGAGAATCGAAGCTCACTCATTCTAGGGTTTTCGACAGGTTTAAGAGAAATTGGAGCTTTTCCCGGTCAAATTGGACTTGGCCACATGTCTAAAACTTACTATACTCATTAAGATCTTCATTCCTGTAAAATTTGGGAATTTTTGGAAAAAAATGAATTTCCTGCTAGTCAGGGCGCCCAGCCCCTACCTTTGAACAACAATTCAACTTCTCTTAAAATTTTATTGTGAGGAACCTATTGAAGCTGTGGTTATATGAATTATTGAAGGAATTCTAAATGTGGGCTTATACTTTGTTTTAGGCTGCCATAGAGCGTGACGCCTTGATTCTCTTGCTAGGGTGCGTTAGCGCGGACCCTAGTTGAGTTACTTTAATATATGTGATATAGTTATTACCCTGAAAACTCCCGTGCTAGGATACTTTGTGGATATAGCATGGATTTCTAAAATATGTTTTATGCTAAATAATTGTTTATATAAAGTGTGCCATCGATCTACTTTATGAAATGTTATGTGACTTGGATATTTAAATTGTTTATGAATTGTGTTTTAAAATATGTATTTGATTGTTTGATAAATGTGAGGGCTAGTAGATGACCGTTACCCTGGTGTCACGGGGTTAGGTGACACTGAGTCTGCACCATGTAGCAGTGGTACATGGATGGTCCTGCTTGGTTAATCCGCGATAGGGGACCATACTATTTATGGATCGTGCTTGGTTAATCCGTGATAGGCAATCCTTATATCTTTGGTATGGCCATACACACACTTAGGGATGATCATGCTTGGTAATCTGCGATAGGTGATCACTGCCTAACAGATGCGTATGAGTGACTTTGCTTGGTTAATCCGCGATAGGGGTTCACTGCCTTCTTGGTTATTGCAGGGGCGGCTCTGCTTAGTTAATTAATGATAGGAGGCCACTTCCTGCTTGGTTACTTATGTAGGCTTCGGATGAACTGCATCACTCTAGCCTTAGTTTTTAGTGTTTTTGTGAACTATAGTTTTGAGAACCTTGTGTTTTGATTTAGAAAAGTTGTTGGATGTCGGGGTGACTCATTCGGAGAGTTCAGAGACTTGATATTGATTCTTACGAATGAATTATATTCGAGGTTTATAAACTATGACTAATGGTTGGTTTTATTATTATTATCACATACTTTGCATTATTGTCACTCACACGAGCTTTGCAGCTTATCCGGGTTGTTGTTTGTCCGGTGCACCATTCCGATGGTGTAGGCACTGATCATACAGGTGACAGGTCTGAGTAGATTCTGAGAAGTCTGTAGGTGGGGGTAGCAGCGCAGTTATCATAAACTTGGAGCGTTAGGTTACCCTTTATCCTCTCTTGTACTTTCTTTTTTTGGACTTTCTTTTGAGCACCTCGGACTTGTTCCAAGTCTAGCGAGGGTTATGTTTCTTTTTGAAGTGTACATATTTGTAAATATCTTGTGGATGACCTAGCCACCCTCATAATTATTTTGGGTTATTTGTTAGAGTCGTATTTCATTCCGTAACTTATGACATATTCAACGAACGTTACTTCCTCTTATCATGTGTCGATTCTCGACATATGTCGGGGTCGGGGCGTGACATAAATAACTATTTAACCGACTAATGTTATAGCTCTACTAAAATAATAACGATAATAACTAGTCTTTGATGATATCCCGCATTGGGCAGAGACAGTAAAAAAGAAGAGACTAAATATCATAACTCCACTCCAACTAATACATAAACTTTTTGTGATAAAATCTTACATCTGAAAAAAAAAGTTGCAAAACTACAGTGAGTGCATTGGATGCACTTGAGTTTTAGTTTTCTTTTTTCTTTTTCTTTTTTTTTTCTATCGGCCTTCACCCACAACTATTTTTCCCTTGATTCCTCTATCTTTTTCCTTCTCGAGCTCAAAATAAAATCTCAATTAAACACAATACCTAAGTTAATCTTTTATGATTTATTGAGCCTAGTGTTAATCTAATTTTGAATACACTAAGTACGAGTGTACAACTTGCTATACTTTCATTAAGGATTGTGAAATTCATTTTCCACTTTTGACAAAAGATCTCCTTTATTCTTGTTTGTTGTGTGTTTAACTCATAATCTTGGTGTATAATACGACCTTTTGGAAGTACGATAACAAATCATGCACAATATAAATGAAAGTATGATCAACTTCTAGACGCTTATTTACTATGACCTCAACAACAACAAAGTCTTTTCCTACTAAGTGGGGTCAGCTAGATGAATCCTAGAATGCCATTCCACTCGGTTATGTGCCACGTCTTCCGTTAGATCCAAATACTCTTAAGTCTTTTCTTAGAGTTTCTTTTAAAGTCTTCCTAGTTCTTAGAGTTTCTTTTAAAGTCTTCCTAGGTCTTCCTCTACCCCTTTGGCCCTGAACATCTATTCCGTAATCGCATCTTCTAACCGGAGCATTAGTAGGCATTCGTTTCACATGTCCAAACCATCGTAACAGATTTTCTCTCATCTTTCCTTCAATTTCGACTACTCCTACTTTATCTCGGATATCCTCATTCCTAATCTTATCATTTCTCGTGTGCTCACACATCCAATGAAGCATTCTCATCTCTGCTACACCAATTTTATGTACGTGTTGATTGTGGATGCAAATTTCTTCCTCCTCGATCTTGGACGATTTTGCACCTACAAAACAATTAACACCTTAGGTTAAGGCCAAGAGCCTCACGCGCCCACGATGAATGGGGGGGCTTTGGCCGAAGAACCTCCGATGCTAAAGTTAGAATTTAGAGAGAAAGAGTGTTTAGAGAATTTTGGGATTTTTGCCAAAGTGTTGGAATTAGCTTTTTGGTGAGAATGGGAGTATATTTATAGGGATAGGAGGTGGCTAGGGTTTTTAGGTTTAATTTAGGTTTAATTAGCCAATTTATTATGATAAATTTGCTAATTAAACATAAAGGGAATAAATGGATGGTTATAGAATCAATTAGCTAGCTTAATTGGGGTAGTAAAGTGGGAAAAGATAGGGAAGGTAGAAAGCTTAAGGGGATGGCCAGCCATGTGATGTTTTAGGGTTGAATTCGTTGTATTTTGTGGTTATTTGGATATAATGGATGGTTTAATTGAGAATTAATGGGTTAATTAGGCAATAAACCCATTAATTAGCCAATTAACATAATTTAAAAGGAATGTGTTTGGGAATTACCTTGTAGAAAGGATTTGATGAGATGGACTTTGAATTGTTACCTATTTTGGGCACTTCTGTCTTGGTTGAAAGAGGGTTGCCCGCTGCTTGCGCGTAGGAACCTCGTTGTACTGCAAGGGTATTTTTTTCCTTTTTGTCCAAAAAACCCACGTGTCGCCTTGTGAATATTTTTGGCTCCACATGCTTCACTGTCCAACATTCTGTGCCATAAAGCATTGCTAGCCTTATTGCCGTCCTATAAAATTTTTCCATTTATTTACTACGACCCCATTGTTATAAAATTCTGCCTCCACCATAGATTGTGCAGGTGGTAATTAATAAATTAGTGACAATATCGGTGTTGTTGAAAGTGGGCCTTTGACCTGTCTCTCTGATAATTTGATAGTCTCTCCCATATGCTTACACGTGTAAGAAATTAGTTTTTATGTTAAATCATGTTTTTTAGGTTTTTAATATAAAAAACTGATTTATATTTTCTTGTTAAAGAATTGGTCAAAAAAGGGAAGCCACACGTAAACCACCCACTACAAAGTCCACGTATGAGAATTGTCTTTGTAAGACCTAGTCCTACTACACGCATTAGAAATGTCTTTGTAAGTCGTGTGTGTGTGTATATTAACGCCCAGCCTCGTTTCTCATTATTCAGTCCAGTTTTCGCAACAGTACCCTCTTTATTCTCTCTTTCATATATCTTAGCCATGGGAGTAGCCATGTCTGCAACTTATACTCCCATATCTACAGGTAAAAGTTCAGACGACTGCGAGAATCCCGATTCCTTACCCATTTCTGCAACTAAAAGCTCTCTGTTATCAGCGTGCGATAAAATCTTTTGGGTCTTGATGCTTGCTCTTTTTCTCATAGCTTTTGCTCTTCTCATTGGGCTCAGGGTGTCGTCGTCCGAAATAAGTAGTTCGGGGTACAAATGCCCCGACTTCACCATCAACGGCGCTCATCTCACCCAGTTCAATTACACCGGAAGCAACCGTACTCTCTCCTACAACCTCGCCCTCAACATCACCCTCACAAACCCCAAGAAGAAACTCTTCCTCGAGTTGATTGACGTCAAAGTCAGTGCATACTATCAAGACAAGAGAATTGGGCAGGTGACTTTGATGGATCGGTCGATGTCGTCGACACCCAAGAACACAACCATTTTTCAGAATGTAGTCGTTCAAGGGCACGATATGTTGTTCGAGCAATTTCAATCTGTGACCCGCCCTGCAGCAGCTGAGCTTTATAGTATCGACGTGGTCATTGCTTTCCAGGATAGGTATACTGTTCATCGGGGTGAGGTCATCTACAATCTGAGGCTTCCTTTGAGTTCCAATGGAACATATTGGGATGCTGACAAGACTACAAACTGCCCCATATATATATAGTTACTAATTTGTTATATTGCGTCTGATAAGAGGGAGGCTAATATCAAATTAATTCAACTAAATATGCATTAAATGAGAAATTTGTTGTTTGAAATAAAAAATTGGCTAAATCTCATTTCTGGTTCCTGTAGTTTAGTTGTTGTTCACTTTTGGCTCCCGTGTTTTTAATTGTCTCAATGTAAATCCTTATATAGTTTAGTAAACGATGCAATTCAAAGATATTTTAATGAAATGTGCCACTACATGGGCATTCTAGTCATTGCAAGAAAAATTAGGACGCCTTCATCTCCTTTTGGCGTGTTTAATAAATTGGAAAACAATAAGGAAGAGATCAGAATGCTTTATTCTATAAGGCTATTGTTGGGACATAAAATATTCGGACTAACATGAATACGTCATGTGTACAACTTATCAAATATGATTATTCTGTCCTTAACAGCATACACAAACTATTAGTCAAACTTAATAGGCCACATTCTCTACGAAGGCCTTAAAAGCCCACAATCAAGGCCTCCATGCCCAATTCATCGTCAATTGTCCAACTCGATCGCCATGTGACATACATAGATTACCCTCATATGCAATGGGTTTGCCTATCCGTATCTTAGCAAAGCAAGACTATTTGAAGCATATTCTCGAAATCTCAGGAATATTCCTCAATCGGTTTGCATACTAGGTAACACTCTGCTAACGGGTTCAAAGAATCTAGACGCTAAGGTTAACTCCTCAATTCTCTTTAAATAGCCAAGGTAGCCACTTTAGTCTGGTAATCAAGAACTTTCACCATGCCCTTATTGCTTCCTACAGTTTTTCTGACTTAAGCATCAAAGACCCTTTGGATAATACCACCCCGATGTTGGTCTAACTCCGTTTGTCTCTTTTCTTTGTGTGTGTATGTTTTCGTCAATTCAATCCCGGGGGAATATTGGTCCCCTTTGTGACTTAATTTGTTTTCTAATTATTGGTATTTGTTCAAGGAAGAATTTGCTCCCATGGATGCTTTATATCAGACCATACAAGTAGTATTTCCATGTTTCCCTTGCCTACTTTGTGTTCTCAATATATATATATATAGCTTTGTTTAGCTACTGGCAAGATAATCAGAAAAGAATTGTGGCTTTGTTTAGAGTTTTTGCTGGGTTGATGTGGATGTTGTGCAATTGCATAGAATAATGCTAGAGAGATTAATCTTATAGATAAAATTTTGTAAACTAAATGATATGAAAGTTGATGATTGAATTATTACTTAAGCATTGATAAACGTGCTCATTCCTATTGATAACAAATCATTTTATTTGCAAATTTTGTTTACAAATTTACAAATGGATGGAAAATGTTAAATGTCCTTGAATTGCATCATTTACCAAATTACAAGGATTGACCAAAAAGGAACTTGAACTAAACTATTACAGGGACCAAACGTGAGATTTGGCCTTAAAATTTCTTTCCAAATTTGTTTCTACATCAGTTACAAACTTTCAATTCCAAATTCAACATACACGACTAAATTACGGGTTTGTTTGCATGTGTTTTTAAAATAACTGAAAGCGTTTTTAGAGAAAATGTTTTTTGATTCCAAAAGCATTTTAAGTGTTTTTAAAAAAAAAAAAACTAGTTTTGTGATTCTTCCAAGTATCACTTTAAGTGTTATTTCAAGTTTTACTAACATATTTACTAAGAATTGTTTCCAAAAATATTTTCACCAAAAACGCTTTCATTCATTTTAAAAGTACATCCACATTCTTCTTTCAAAAATTAAAATAGAAAGGCTAATTATATTAACACCCCACAAATTGTTGAATAAACCTCACAAACTTAATACACCCCACATTTGCTTTTTCACTTAAAGACTATCTTAATACACCCCACTTACTTTCCCATAATACCCTCACACTCCACATTTTTAATATACATCTTATATTTTATACATACACCCCCACATTTCTCAAATCTTATAACACTCATTTTTAATTTTCAGGGATTGAATCTAACCATATGAACACTAAAAGATGAAATGAATATAGAAGTTTAAATAATGCAGCAAACGCAAGATTAAATAATTATCGGTGTCATCGAAATCACTAAAACAATGAAACTATGAAGTCTTACCTCATGTGAAGCTCTTGAAACATCGATTTCATGTTCCATTCATAAAAAACAAATTTTCTTAATCAACATGTTTGATAGTTTAGAATATAAATAATACGCTAAAAGTGATTTGTGATGTATTTATAAATCTTTAATTTTTTTTAAACCTAATAAGGTCAAAATTGTCATTACATAGTAGAGTAAATAAGTCATTTAATATTAAATTTTAATATGAGGTGCATTCAACATTTTGTGGGATGTTAATGTAAAAACCCAATAGAAATGCTAGGGATACTTTCTCAAAATTGAAACTTTGAATTTTAACACAATATTTTATAATGTGGTCACATAAATGAAAATTAAACCGTGAAGTAACATATAGTTTATAGTGAGTCCCGCTCTGAGAGAGTCTCATTAGGAATTCTCAAATTAAAAAGTATTTCCCACATGAGAAAATGAGTGTTAATGTTATTCTGATTGTTATATCTTTAGTTGCTTATTTTATTCACATATTTAATTGCTTAATCAATGTTATTCTGATTGTTATATGTTTGTCGTCTTGTTTCCTAAAAGTAAGAACTCGAACCTCATTCCAACCATATAAAAACAATTACCCCCACTCGACCGGAATCAAAATATTAATCTCACCACCGTCATCACCATTCACCGCCAACCCACCACAAACCCACATCGCCGCCGCCGCCGCCGCCCGCCAATTCTGTTCTCTCGCTCCAACCCTTCCGATCCTCAATTTTGGACCACCAACTCCAACCCCAAAACCCCCCAATTTTACACCCCAACCCTGTTCAATCAAAACCCTAATTCCAAATACAATCCAACCCCTTTAACAATTTCCCTCCCTGAGAAACCCCAGAACATCAAAATCGATCCTTTTCGCGCCACCGGCCAGTAATTGTTAATGGACAGAATCGGGGTCCGCAATGAAACTCTAAAACACAGCTCGTCCCCACCGCCGCTGGCTCCGCCGGTTACGTGCTCGACGTCGTGCACGGAGACCGTAAATGGGTGCCACGAGTTTAAGATCAGTGGGTACTCCCTTGCCAAGGGTATGGGAATCGGTAAGTACGTCGCCTCCGATTCGTTTGTGGTGGGTGGGTACACGTGGGCTATATATTTCTACCCGGATGGCAAGAGTATCGAGGACAACGCCGGGTATGTGTCGGTGTTCATAGCTCTGGCCAGCGAGGGCACGGACGTCAGGGCGTTGTTCGAATTGACGCTTTTGGATCAGAGCGAGAGGCAACGGCACAAGGTGCATAGCCATTTTCTGAGGATGCTCGATGGCGGTCCTTATACGCTTAAATACCGCGGAAGCATGTGGTATGCATTGTGAATTACTCTTTCGATGTATACTTTTGTTTAAGTTGTATGTATATATGTCTATTGGACTCTGATTGCATATTGTGTGTTTAAAAGTGCGAAAAATTTCCTTGAATTAGTTAAACGAATGATGTTGTAGGTTTGAAGTTTAACCATTTTAGTTCGACTTCCGCCACAAACTTAAAGCTCCTTGAATGCAATTCGGAGATAAAATACCTCATAAAATTTGTTTAAATTTAAAGAAAGTAAAAGACCAAACAGTATTATCTTCTTTTATATGGTCTCGTCTGACAACTGGATAACTACTTCAAGTTTTGGCCATTGTTTACAGAGTGTATTATGTACTTCATGTTTTGGCAAAGCTGTCATTAGCATTGTTAGTGAGCATTGCAAAACACCGTAATTGTTTGGGCCTGGATTTCCGCAAATAAATATAGTGTATACAACATAAATTGTTGCCTGTAATGTTGCGGGTGAAAAACATAACTGAGTAGGTTCAACTTTTGGATGTTGCAGGGGTTATAAACGCTTCTACAAAAGAAGTCTTTTAGAGGGATCGGACTACCTTAAAGATGATTGCCTTATAATAAAATGTCGTGTTGGTGTTGTTAAGACGAATACAGAAGGACCTAAAACATACAATATAGCAGAACCACCTTCTAATATCGGCCAGCATTTTGGTAAGCTTTTAGAAAGTGGGAAGTTGACTGATGTAAGTTTCAAAGTTGACGAAGAAGTATTTGCTGCCCACAAAGTGGTGCTCGCAGCACGCTCACCTGTGTTCAAGGCACAACTTTTTGGTCCATTAAAAGATAAAAACACTGATTTCATAATAGTTGAAGACATTGAAGCTCCCGCATTTAAGGTACTCTCGCTCTCTCTGTATGAAGGCTTCTCCTCCGCCGCATGTTTTGTTCCCCCCAGCAAAAGCGTTAAGAGGTGTATAACTGTTAAAATGAATGGGCAATATGCTTTGATTTTCGTTTTTGACGCATATGGCTGAGAAGTCAGTTTCAAACTTTAGCAGAAGTTTGATTGTCCCAAAGAAAGTGTTCATGTTATGGTAAGAAGCAGGACATTTCTACAGGAAGCACGAACTAGGAGATCATACACAAGAATTTTTTCTGTCTTTATCACCTATTTAGTAAAGCTGTTCATGCCTTTTTTATGACTTTATTTTGTTGTTTATATGGATTGGTGGGTGTGCTTAGGGATAAATACTCTCTTCTTCAATTCAAATTACAATCTTAGATCATATAGTAACAGATGATAAAGGAGATGTCATTTTTGTTTCTTAGCTTATTTTGACTGCAGACTTCAATGTGTAAAAGAGAATTAGTTTCATTGTGGCTGATTATACATGGTACCTATATTGCAGCTCTTTTTTGTTCTAAAATGTGAGTTTTTATTTGCTGAAGGATAGGAAGTTCATAGTAATGCAACCTTCAAGTGTGTATCTGATGGAGCTAGGTGTTTTGTTTTTGCATTATGGCATTGTTCAGCTATGAAACATATGTATTAACTTAATTCAAATATTTAATGGAAACGTATCTACCAAGTATTTCATTGTGTTACTTCTGTCTTTGTTATTTTACTGCATATTTAGCACTAGCATTGACAATGCCCTGTTCCCTCTTCAATACATCTTTTATGCACAGAAGACAGTTGCTAACAGTTTGATTGATATCTGCTATTCTAGTAAAGGGAACATATGAGTTTGATTGATTTCTTGTTTTGGATTTCTGCAGGTATTACTTCACTTCATCTACTGGGATTCTCTACCAGACATGCAAGAGCTTGTGGGCCTGCTAAATTCAAGCTGGGCGTCTACAGTAATGGCCCAACATCTTCTGGCAGCGGCTGATCGCTATGCCCTCGAGAGGCTCAAACTGATGTGTGAGGCTAAACTTTGCGAAAATGTTGCCATAAATAATGTTGCAACAACGTTAGCCTTGGCAGAGCAACACCAATGTGAACAACTTAGAGCTGTATGCCTCAAATTTATTGCAGTGCCTGAAAATTTAAGAGGTAAACTTTTTTCTTTAACTGATTTGTTCCGACTGTTAATATTTCTAGACAGCTATTTTTTAAAATAGAAAAATCGTCCATTGTTGGTCTCCCAGTGTTCCTCGATTCTTCAATATCTTCTTTTTCGTTCAAATATGAGTGAACTTCTCATGCATATTGGGGAGGGGACTTCCATTTTGTGGTGGTTTGGGTTTGGTTTTGAATTAAAGAGGCTTCACTTGTTGGTTGGAAAATGAGAGCTTCTCGGGCATATATTTTTCTTTTCATTTACCCTAATAATGCGGATTGAATGTCTGTGTTGCTATCTGCTGAATAACTTTATATTGACAAGAAAGCTGGTAAATTGTTTTCAGCTGTGATTGAAACTGATGGATTTAACTACTTGAGGGAAAGCTGCCCTTCAGTCATCACTGAGCTACTGCGTTACGTTGCAAGTAGTGGTGATCATTCTTTTTTTACTTCTGGGTACGGGAAAGGGAACTTATTAGACAGCACTGATGGGAATGGAAGGCGGGTTAAGGCAAGGTTGTATTGATTTGGAAAATAAGCAATTAGAAGAATAAAATAAAAACGAGAGCTTTCTACGTTGCATATTTTGTACTGCACTGAACAAGACCCTGCTAATTCTTTGAAAAGAAGGATTAGTGTTTAGTTGGTTTTTTGTTTGTTTGTAATATCTCGTGTTGTCTGTTGGTGATGTAGTTTGTAAACCTCGGATGATAGCTGGCTGTAGCATGTGTGCATTTTTTCTTGGTCCAGATTGGAGTTGTCGTTTTTATAGATGATGAAAAATGGCAGCATCTTTACTATGATCACTTTTTCTACCCTGTCACCCCTCTCGTGTGATTGAATATGTAGAATTTACGAAGTTACGTCATTCGATTTCGTCAGCTTTGACACTATATATATATATATTCACATGTTGATTGTTTTATTTGAGGATTCATCGCGTATGTTTTGCTTGACGAGATCAAAGTTGAAGAAATTTAGATACAGGTGAGGTTTTCTAAGCGTCCCGACTCCAAGAATTTCAGACTGCTGAAAATTAAGAATCGATTTATGGCTCGTTTGGTGACTGAAAATTTGAACATGATTGGAAGGGATGTGTTTTGCTATTAAGTAATTCATGTTCTCTACCATAAATTCGACAGATTTTTTTCATTTTTTCCTTCCACCATTCCATGAGCATTGAAAGTTATCCAACAATTCGATGACTATCGAGTCCTCGCCACCAAACAAGCCCTTGGCATAAACTGAATCAAAGTGATTTTCACTGATAACGATAGGAAAATGATTTTCACACACCATTTTTGTGGACTTAGATGCATAGGTGCATGCATGAAAGTAGATACTGAAGTCTGGATCACAACATAAAATTGAAAGCGGTTGTATTTCACTGTACCATTCAAGCAAAACAAGTTTAAATTTGCCAGTAAAAGTACCACAAAATCAAACCAGTTAACCCCCTACAGATTTCCGAACATGTTCAAGAAACGGAGGGTGAGAGAGATCACTATTTCGAGTAGAAAACAATACAAGGTGAATCTACAAACATTGACGTTACGCCAGAAAGGATGAAACGAAAAATTACTCCAGTTACTATGGTAAAAAAACGACAGATGGAAAGAACCAGGTAAGTCGATGCATAGCTTGGCATTTCTTCGTTCAAGTTGTCACCTGCCCCTTCACGTCTTTGTTCTGATTCGAATCAGAGAGTAGCGGAATCATGAAGACCGATCATACAACAACCCCTTCACTTTCACTTGGTGATATAAAGTACAATTGTTCGCTAAACTTCCTCTGGTGGAGATTGAAAGGGCTCAATCTTCTTCACGCAGATGTGGCATTCTCCGGAACTGGTATTCGAATCACTTAAATTGATGAAGTTTCAATTAGTGATGGATCAATCCTGGTTACCATGCGGTGGATAACAGCTCCATCTAACATTTGTTATGGCTATATTGGATTCCACCATATAAACCCGCCAAAGAATCAGTACCATTGGCTACCAGATCCACCCTGAGCAGCGGCAACTTTCCTCGGTATGTATTGCGGAGGCTTTGGCTGCAGTCCGTTGGAACCTTCAACACCTTCACATTCTCCCCTCTCATTTTTACAGGGCAGATTTCTTCTAGGATATGAAGCTGCACTTGCAGCAGGGTATTGAGCCGGAGCAGCTGGATTCCTCACCACCCTTCGCTGCTCAAGAGCCTCTGCTGCAGCTGCTGCCCCGCAATTATTAAAGCGTAATACCGAGCCCACAACTTTCCCAGGCCTTGCAGCTCCTGCATCAAAAAGCAGCATTACAAGTTTAAAAAAAAGTAAGGTGACTAATGTGAACAAGATAAATATTGCAAGAGCATCTAAAGGGCGAAAAACCAGACACCCTATTAACAACATTTATTTGTAATCATGTCTGCACCTTGGATGGTATGAGGAACTTGAATTGGGAGCCTTGTTGTAGCGATCCCACTGCTCCTGTCCGTCTGTGGTTTCTCAACTTCTTTGATGCAGCATCTTGAGAGGTCATCTGTGACATCTGTTGAATGCTGTACCTGGTTATCTGAATATGAAACACATGCCCTACAAGCACAAAATTTAGTCAATCCCCAGATTTCGAATCAGATTTCGAGCAATACAATAAGAATACTAATAGAATTCACAGGTGATGCTTAGAAAACAGGAGCTACAAGGGATACCTGGGTAGCGATGCATGTGTTCTTTCAGGCGCAACAGCTGTTGTGCCATTTCCGTAGTGCTCCTCAAGATAAGCGAATTGCTTCTTGAAATGGTCAACAGCACTGTATTGAGAAAGCAAGTATATTAAAAATTAAGATAAAGCTTTCTCCTTTGAAGAGCAATAAGGCTTGCAAATTGGAGGAAACTTGGTATGCATGCTCTCCCGGTGGTTTGCATGCTATTCATCCACCAAATTTGACATTCAAGGTTTAGATTCCAAATCAAATACTTGATTACATGAAATAGACCTAATATCTGTTAACACTCTGTCTACTAACATTATAAAGCCATAGTTCTTGCCTTTTCAAGATTGTAAGACGTGCATATCTATCTTACTTGTATACCGATTCCTGTACCTTATATACCTCCCACCTCAAGAGCAAACTGTGAAGGCTCCTGAGAGTGACAGTTCACCTCACTACACAAGGAAACCCTAAATAGGCTTAAAGTGGTGCATTTCAGTTTTCTTTGTTTATACGCTTCAGATGCAATATCACAGAATCATTCTTATGGAAGCCTGGTACAGTGCCAAAGTTTGATCAGATCATCTTGACGTTAACACGAGAAATCATCTGCTTCACTGGGAAAAGCAGTCATGGTTTTATTTCGAGGTGCTTCAACTTTTCACAACTCAGAGTAACAGTTCTATTAAAACACCGACAATGTTGACCAGACATTTTTATGTTATGAGATACAGAAAGTTGACCAGACTATGAACATCTACATGATTATAACTACAATAGACTCTTGTAAGAGAAATGTATGACTAGGCTATTTTAAACTAGGTTGATAATATAAAATTTAGGATGAGAATACCTTGGATACATGAAGCCAGTTGGCTCAGATCCTTCTAAGTACTCCTTCAACATCTTTGGATGGTATTCAAGAGTCTCACGGTAAATGAGCTCCCTTACATCTTCCTTGGTTATCCTTCGCCTCTCAAATTCAAATTCCATCTTGGTAACAGGCTGAGCAGAAGGTTCTCTCTCCACCTTTGCCAAACCCTTAAAATAGGGATCAGCAAGAGCCTAAACGAAGCAGAAGAATATCTCCATTAGCAGAATTTTATACATAGTAGAAAGTAATGAAAAATTTGCATGAAAATTTACCTCTTCAGCAGTAGGTCTATCCTTTGGTTCAAATGCCAACATTCTTTCTAATAAACGAAGAGCAAGTGGGTCTGCATTAGGGAACTTCTGGGAGAAAGGAATTTGCTTCTTCCTTCGCATACTGCTCAAGTATCTGCGTGCCTTCTCATTGCGTACCTGTTTGATAAATTTTAGAATTAGACTCAGAAAACAGTAGCTCAGACAATGAAATGTACACACAAAATAACATATAGTCAGGATTTGTTAATACTGTAAATAAATTTATTACAGGAAACTGACCCTGGCAATTGCATCGGTAGATGGTGTTCCCAATAGTTCAGTCATCAGATCCAATTGATGGACAACGTTTTTGCCAGGAAATAGAGGCTTTCCAGTTAAGAGCTCTGCAAAAATGCACCCTATGCTCCATATATCTATTGCAGGTGTATACTGAAAATCGAAAACAGAGTGTCAATAGACTGAAAGTCACACCTGGAAAAGGAAGAAGTAAAACGAACACATTCATTGCAGTAGACTGAGATGGCTATGATTGGTGACTGCATGACCTAACTTAAAACGGTTACTGTTCAATGCCATATAGGAAGTACACGTACTTCCAATATCTAATAGTTGGGAATGTTAACCTCGCAGACAATGGAAGGCCAACCAAAGAAAGATTTTCATAGAAGATAGTGAAGGTATGGCTCATTCTAATATTATATTGTATAAAATTATTAACAATCTGCCAAACGGCACCCATTATAGGAAGGGTTACAGATGCAGTATTGTTTTCCAGGCAAAGCCTTGGTTAGCAAAAGGGTTAACAATATAGGATTGCTAGTGCATATTAGGATTGCCAGTGCATGCCAAAATTAATTAATTAATTTCTTTTCCAACAGAAGAAAAAATACCAATATAGGATTGCTAGTGCATATTAGGTAGGAGCTGAGTTCCTTGTAGGCTACAAACAATGACAATAGATTAAATAAAATGTCCTAAATCTACTGAAAATAAGTTAAGGAGAAAAGGGCAGATGGTGAGATCTCCACAGCGCTAATGTTCACTGCAAAATTAGAAGTGAATTGGAGAAAAGAAGAGATGAAGAAGCATTACATGCAATGGGACAATAACACACACACACACAAAAAGAAATCAGTTGGAAACTTCTTAAAGAATCATTATAGCACACGGAGCTACAACTACAATACCAGATGAAAATATCAAACTGCATCCAAAATAATGAAAGGGATAATTATTCTTGCACCTTTGAGAAAAATGATCCACACAATTCAGGGGCCCTGTACCATCTTGTGGCAACATAGTCCTGCATAGATAAGAGAAAGTTATAGATGAGACCTGAACAACTTACATTGCAGAGAACATTGAAATCTGATACCATGTGGAAATTGAAACTCACAAGTTATTAAATGAGAAACTTACTGTCCAAAATATAGCGGTAGGAGTATCACTGAAAGCTACTCTTGCAAGACCAAAGTCACAGATCTTGAGCTTGCAGTCAGCATTTGCTAAGATATTTTTGGGTTTTAGATCTCGGTGAAAGACATTTGCTACAAAAACCAATATATAAAGAAAATCAGAACCAGTATTGTCATGATCCAATTGAGTTTGAGGTAAAAAGAATCTGCAGTAATGCTAAATCTTGTAAATGTACTGCGAACAAGGTCATTACAAAGTATGAAACTACCTGTGTGTATGTACTTCATGCCTCGAAGAAGCTGATAAAGAAAGAACTGATAATGTTCTGGTGTTAAATCGTCATTTGCTTTAATAACCTGGTGTAAATCAGATTCCATAAGTTCAAAGACAACATATATGTCTTTGAATTCCCTTCTGGATGGTGGTAACAAGATGTGCTTGATCTCTACAATGTCAGGATGACGTAGGAGCCTAAGAAGTTTAATCTCGCGAAGAATGCGGGTGGCATCCGATACATGTTCAAAGATATCATTTATTTTCTTTATCGCAACCTTTTCTCCAGTATGTGTATCATATGCGGAGCAAACAACACCATAGCTTCCCTTACCAATGACTTCCTCTATTTTATACCTACTACCCTCACCATATTCTGTGAAGAAGTCCACTTCTGCAGATGACTGTATGATCATAAACATACCATTTCATCAACCCAAAACCATAAGATAGGTCAGTATGCAATTGAAATGATTCACAAATGGAAACAGTTGGTCTGTACCCTCCACAACACTACAATGTTAAACGAGACCAAAAACACCGAATAATTCGCATTTGCAAATCTAAGTAGAAGATGATGAAAGAATGTTTGGAATTATTTCCCTGCATCAAGCATAACTGAAATGCAAAGAAAATCATGCCAATCTACCCTAGTATATGTCACAGTAAGAGCATCATGGAGCCAAGATGAACACCCACTAGTTATATTCTTGAAATATTTCCCTCCATATTTTTACTGAAGACTACTAGTGTTTATCATTATACAGGAGGTAAACAGCAACAAATGTAAACAGAAGATTTGTAAATGATACTGACTATTTATTAGTTGAGTAAAACAGAGATGCACATGTTAAGCATAAAAGCAACTTATGCAAGTCTTGTATTTCAGTTTGATTAACCTTTAGTCCATGAATTACCCATAAAATGTTTTACAATACAAAACGAAAACTGAGCAACAGCTTCATATGACAAATACATTAAAGTGGGCCTTTTCCCTGACAGAAAAATGCACAGAAGAAAATGGCATAGAACTGAGACATCAAACATGGCACACTGTTCAGTCCATATATAAAAATAATAGCATAATACAGCAGAAAAATATACTAAACATGGACCACAAAGTAAATAACAATTATCGTGAATAAATTAACAAACGCAATAGCAAATCTTCCAATAAAATCATCAATAACTACCAACATGAACATATGATTGCAAACATCAAAAGGACATCAGAAAAGTTTTGCATTTTTGCAGGAATACATCAGAAGTAATTGAATTTACCTTTTTCCTTTGATCAGACTGCATCTTAGCAACAAAACATCCAAAGGGTTTCTAAGCAGCAATCCAACAGGTGCATCTAACACTTGGGTTTAAAAAAAACCCAGACCCAGATCAAAAAAAGCAGCAAAAATATTACCCAAATCCCACTTAAATCGAAACACCCGGATGACCAAATCTCCAAAATATCACCAACTAATGATCAAAATCTGAAACCCAATACAATACTGAAAAAACCCAATTCCAATTCTGATGTTGTGAGAGCAAAGCAAAGAGCTTTAGTCCAAAAAGAGACAGCTAAAATGGTTTAGCGGAAGTATCCAATTTAGTTGGAAACAAATATTTTCCAGATTAAGTGTGACTTCTGCTAAGCAATCCAAAGAAAATAACTAACTTTGGAGGATCTAAAGAAGGCGGTAATCTCTAACGTTTTCCAGATAATATATATAAAACAAAAAAAAAAGGATTATTTTGGAGAAAAAGGTAATGGGTTCTTCCAGAGCAGAGTAGAAGTGCTTTTGGATTAAGTAGAATTGGGAGTTGAAGAAGTGGCAAATATGTGCAGATTAGACTGGAGATTTCTGAGTGGAAATGCTTCTGGATCTCGAAGAGAAAGGGGAGAGAGAGAACCGCAGAACAGCGTACTCCAAGTCGGAGCCTTTGGAGCGAAGAGATATAGGGACAGAGAAGAACAGTAGAACATTACTAAACTGAGAAAACAGCATAATGTTTAAAGATGGCAATTATTTTGCATTACTTATTTTTGATAAAATAATAATTTTAGAGAGCGATTTGCATATAAACCATATTTGTGGTAAAAAGACCTCTTTACCATTCAGTTTGGGCTTTTATTTATTGTTTTTGGTTTACCAAGATAATATACATTCTGAGTCCGAAAAATTTACATGTAAAGGTTTTTCAAGACTCTTTGAATATTCGGTACACGTCTCTTTTGTGTCTATGAAGTGTTTGATGTAATATCTACTAGGCATAACTTGACAGATTGCGTCAATAACACTAAACAGATTCCGATATCACCATTCAGATTATTTGGGCATATACTGATATTTGTTGATATGTACGTAACAAAATTTGACAAATGATAACAAACCTCAAAGTGTTTGATGAACTTTCTTAGTGAATACTTACAATTGAAGATACACAAAAATCTCCCCTCGATCTTACAAGTTGATGTTACATGGCTTTCATCTTGAAAGGTACTAGCATTTGCCTACACACTTTGTGTGTATGAACACATTTTTTTTAGAAAATGAGAATGAGAGAGGGAGAGAGAGAACGTGGGGGGGGGGGGTAGTGGGAGGTTTTTGTTTTTGGTTTTTTATTTTTTATTTTTTATTTTTTATTTTTTATTTTAAATATTAGAGATTCATCAGTAGTTGAGGTTTGAATAAAAAATAATAAAATTTGGACATGTGAAATTACATTATTGCCTATCATTTTTTTGTGTGATAGAAGACTAAGTTGTCTTTTTACTCTCTTTTGATTGACAAATAGGGTTTCATTAATTAGTAGAGATTATGATCAATATTTTGAAGGATAACGTTCTCCTTTCAAACTTCGCAACCAACAACCAATAGATAAAGAAAAAGTGTGCACATAATTAATGCTCGTTACCTAGGCCTAGCCTAACCGTCATTAAAGTTTCATATACGAATTGACATTTTAAAAATCTTATTGTGCATTCTTCACAAATATATTCTTCATTTACATACAGAAAATTTGGAGTGCACAATAATAATTTTAAAATGCCAATAACAATTTCTTAAAAAATTATTGATCTTTTGATAAGTAGACCTCTTATTTTGGTTATAGAAATTAAGAGGTAATTAATGTACTAATAGTAATCTAACATTAATTTGCATTACCCAGGCGGGCGGCCCAGGTGCATGTGTGCATCACATGGGATCTCCAAAGCATAATCTTTTATAATCATGAATTGGATCTCCGAACTACTTTATCTTCAGTTCTGTATTTATGTTTTTCTTTTTCATCATTGGACAGCCCAGCCATATAAAATTAAATCACAAATTAACACTTTGGTTTTGTTTCATAATTGGTGGAAGATCGAACTCTAGCTGGACTTAAACAACTAACAAATCACATATTAAACTACAAAAATAATTTCCATGCATTTAATTTTCTTGTACAATAAAAAATCTGATTTTCTTAGGCCTTTTTTTTTTCTTTCTCATTTCTCATTTTTTAATTCATGTTCAGTGATGTGGGTATGGGATGAAGTTTCAAACATACTCCTAATTTATGGAAAAATAGACAGCATTAGTGATAAGGACCAATGGTGCAACACGTTGTTAAGTTCGAGGGAGCAAAAAAATTAATATCAGAGTTCAAAGATTAAAATTTAACTAGAGGTAGTTTAGAAATCATTGCTACAATTAAGCCTTATAAATAATATTACTTCTCTAAATTGTACTAAAAAAGAAATAAGTGTTGTAAACATTCCTAGTTTAAGTATGATTGTATAAATCCTAGATAAGATTTGATTCTAGTTATCCTTTCCTATTACAACTTGTATTACTTGAAGGAGAAGGAATATCTTCTCTCCCTTTACTACTATAAATAAAGGCACAATGTAGGAGGGATAACAACACACACATTCCCCTACAATTCTACAAACACACATCTCTCTCCTCTCTCTCTCTGCCGCCGGCCCTAGTCCCTCTGTCAGATAAAATAGACCACAACACGTTATCAGCACGCTCCTACCGCTGCGCTTAGGAATCTGACGTTGGAGATTTTTTTCTGCATCAAACCAGTTCATCCATATCATCACGCAATCAGGTTCTTTCCAAACAACGGCTTTTAACTCGATATTTTGCAAGCCCTGATAGCATGAACATTCACCATGATGCATGACCCAACTTTACGTTTAACGTATTTTAGATTCTACATAAATTGTGTATGCTTCATCATCAAAATTGCTACAATTATGTGAATTTGATATTTGCCATGAATTGAATCTTACATATGTACATGCATTGAAACTATTATTTGCATATGCATCAACGTAAATATGTGATTCATTAAAATTATACATGTAATATAATTGAATTGAAAAAAAAAACAAAATTGCGATTGGGATCTGAGTTCTTATACTAGGTAGGTCAAATCCCACTTTAGGCGGATCACGTTTTCTATGCCGTAGAAGAAGACATGATTGGATTGATGTATTTGTATATATTTTCGTTCCTTTGCTATTGATGAATACAGAAAACTATTCAACAAAAAAAAAAAAAAAAAAAAAAAAAAAAAAAAAAAAAATTTAGGGCTGCACACAGCAGCCCATTCCCCTCTTCTCACCCCGTGGGCCTGTAATCCCACCCGAGGGTTCTTGGCCTATATTTTTAGGCCCCGAGATTTTATTATTTATTTTTTTTAAATAATATGGGTTTTTATATTTTCACCCACACTTTAATTTGGCCCCGAAGACCAAAAATAAATTAATTCAATTATAATTATACAATATTTCTGCATATATTCTTTGCATATTTGTTTGCATATATATTTGTGTTTGCCTGCAGGAATATATGAACCTGAAGTTCATAATTACTTTGAAACCCGAAGTTTCTTATAAACATGCCTTGTTTGAAAACCCGAAGTTTTCACTTAAACATATCACCCATGAAAACCCGAAGTTTTTCATGCAAAATTAAACCAATACATGTCTATTAGAACCTGTATGTTCTACTCCTATGTGAATGGATTGATTTTTCTCCATTACACTAACCACATCTTGTCCATCTATTTTGATAGGACCATGTCGAATTTGAACAAACTCGACTGCACCGCTTTGGAGGTTTCTGGAAGGAACTACCTCAAGTGGGTTCAAGATGTGAAGCTCCACCTCACTGCAAAGAACTTGCGTCCTGCTATTGAAGAAGCAACAGATAAACCTGTTGGCGAGGCTGAAAAAGCCACTGCTATGATCTTCATCCGAAGACATATCCATGACGCTCTACAAACTGAGTACCTTGCTGAGGAGGATCCACGTGCATTATGGGTCGCTTTGGCTGATCGTTTCGATCACCAAAAGGACATATTCTTGCCTGAAGCAAGACACGACTGGCAGCACTTGCGCTTACAAGACTTTAAGTCTGTGAATGAATATAATTCTGAAGTTTGTCGAATCCGATCACTTCTCAAGTTTTGCAATGAAACTTTGACTGAAGAGGATCTCCTGGAGAAGACCTACTCGACCTTCTCTGCTTCTAATATTGTCCTGCAGCAACAATATAGAGCTCAGAAGTTCACTAAGTTCTCGGATTTGATCTCTGTTTTACTTCTTGCTGAAAAGCAGAACCAGCTGTTGATGAAGAATCATCAAGCTCGACCTACTGGGGCTACCGTTGTGCCTGAAGCACATTATAGCACTAATTAGCACCCAAAACGCCAAAAGAGGCATGGTAAGGGCGGCCAGAAGCCATCCCACCAAGGTCAACAGAGCCAAGGCCCATCCAAGGGAGGAAACAAAGCCCAGAAGCGCCCAAACCTCGCTCCCAAGGCCCTTCAAGAATAAGGGCAAAGCACCTGCCACAATGAATGACGATATGTGTTATCGTTGTGGTTCCAAGGACCATTGGTCCCGTATTTGCCGTGCTCCCAAGAAGGTTGTGGATGCATATCATTCTCGTCGTACGAAGTTTGAATCAAACTTCCTGCAAGTGGACGAACCGGAGACTACAAAGATGGAGGTTTCTGATTTTCAGGAGGATACCACTCCTATGGAAGATTAGAATCTTAGACATAGACTTATTTTTCAGTTAAAATAAGACAGTTGGGGCCGAATTCCACCTTGTGGTCGAACCCCACCTTGTTTTTTGGTTGATTTTGAACAATTTTCCTTTATGTTTTGGATTATTAGTTGGCGATTTATTTTGGATATTAAGTTTTTTCCTTGAATAAATGAAATTATTTTGAATTGATACTTGTTTTTATAAACTTTTATGCATGTGACCGATTCAAATTAATTTTTCATTCTAGGTATGACTAGTGGGAAAGTTAGTTGTCTGGCAGATAGTGCAACCACGCATACTGTTTTGCGTGAACGCATCTATTTCACTAACTTCGTACCTAAGAATGCACCTCTGACAACCCTCTCAGGCCCATCCAACCTGATCGAAGGATACGGTAAGGCACGTATAATGTTGTCCAATGGTACAATCTTGACCATTGCTGAGGCACTCTATTCTCCACGTTCCGGAAGAACGTTACTAAGTTTCAAGGACATTAGAGATAACAATTACCACGCTGAAACCCACGTAGAAAACGGAGTTGAATTTCTGTGCGTAACTTCCTACGAATATGGCCAGAAGCGTATTCTAGAGAAGATGGAGCGTAACCCGAGTGGTCTGTATACTACGACCATACGCCCCATAGAATGCCACTATGTGGCCGGCCCTACCACAGGGACCGCGCACGAAATTACACTTTGGCATGATCGTTTGGGACATCCTGGACGAATAGCGATGCGCCGTATCCTTAAAACTTCACACGGGCATCCACTAACCCGAAGCTTAGGTTCGATCCATGAAATTGCATGCCAAACATGTTCTATGGGAAAGCTTATTACTAAGCCTTCTTATGACAAGATTCGTTCGAATCCTCCCATTTTTCTACAACGGATTCAGGGGGACATTTGTGGACCGATTCAACCTCCCTGCGGACCATTTAGATATTTTATGGTTTTGGTTGACGCTTCTACACGTTGGTCACACGTGTGCTTGTTGTCCACAAGGAACGCTGCATTCTCCAAACTGTTGGCTCAGGTTATCAAGCTCAGGGCTCACCACCCTGATTATCCGATCAAATCTATTCGATTGGATAATGCTGGAGAATTCACATCTAAAACTTTTGATGACTATTGCATGTCGGTTGGGGTTGAAGTTGAACATCCTGTACCCCATGTTCACACCCAGAACGGCCTGGCAGAGGCTTTCATTAAGCGTTTACAAATGATTGCTCGATCGTTGGTTATACGTACCAATCTCCCGATCGCTGCTTGGGGCCATGCAATATTGCACGCAGCAAAGTTGGTCCGCCTGAGGCTTGTTGCGACACAACCATTTAGTGCCCTTCAGTTGGTCACCGGATGCGAACCCGACATATCGCATCTGCGCGTTTTTGGTTGTGCGGTCTATGTGCCGATCTCGCCGCCCTTACGTACAAAAATGGGGCCTCAGCGAAGGATGGGAATCTATGTCGGATATGATTCTCCTTCGATTATTCGTTACTTAGAACCTTTGACAGGCGATCTGTTTACCGCTCGTTTCGCGGATTGTCACTTCTATGAGACAGTCTTCCCGTCGTTAGGGGGAGATAAGAACGTCAACGTTCCTAATGAACGACGCGAATTATCGTGGACGACTCCCACTTTGTCTCATTTAGATCCCCGCACCGCTCAGTCTGAAGCTGAAGTGCAGCGCATATTAGATCTCCAGAGCATAGCTCAGAGCATGCCAGATGCTTTCACCGATCTAGCGCGCGTGACAAGATCACATATTCCAGCTGCGAATACGCCTGCAAAGATGGATGTACCAAATGTACGACGGACTACCCTCCTGGAAGCCCGGGACGCCAATTCTGGTGATCCACGTACATTAGCGGCTAGCCAATCATCTGCCCCTACACAAAAGCGTGGCAGACCCCTTGGTTCAAAGGATTCACACCCCCGGAAGAGGAAAACCACGGCACAAGGTCCTGAAGAGCCTACCGTGAATCCGACTATCGCTTACTCATTTTACCCAACTCATGAGGAAATTCTAGATTATGGAAGCGTCCTTGAAGAGACGAATCCTCCTCCCGAGAATCGTGAGATTTCGGTCTATTATGCTAGCTTAGATGATGTGTGGCGTAAAAATGAGATGATTGTCGACGATGCATTAGCATTTGCAGTAGCTATTGAGATCATGTTGAGCGATGACATTGAACCGCGTTCCGTTGATGAATGTCGACGTAGAGCTGATTGGTCAAACTGGAAACAAGCAATCCAAGTCGAACTTGATTCACTTGCGAAACGTAAGGTGTTTGGACCTGTAGTTCCTACTCCTCCACATGTGAAGCCCGTTGGCTACAAGTGGGTTTTCGTTCGGAAGCGTAATGAGAAGAACGAAATTGTGCGTTACAAAGCTCGTCTTGTAGCACAAGGTTTCTCACAACGCCCCGGGATTGACTATGACGAAACTTACTCACCCGTTATGGATGTGATTACTTTTCGATACCTTATCAGTTTGGTAGTTTCCGAAAAACTGGATATGCAGCTGATGGACGTAGTAACCGCGTATCTCTATGGGGATCTTGATACGGAAATTTATATGAAAGTTCCCGAAGGACTTACATTGACTGGTTCAAATATTTCCAAACCCCGGAACACGCTCTCAATTCGGCTGAGGCGTTCACTATACGGTTTGAAACAATCCGGAAGAATGTGGTATAACCGTTTAAGTGAGTATTTGACTAGTCAGGGATATGTGAATAACGAACTATGCCCTTGTGTGTTCATTAAGAAGTCACATTCCGGATTTGCGATTGTTGCAGTATATGTCGATGACATGAATCTCATCGGAACTCCTGAAGAGCTCGCGAGAACTGCTTCGCACCTGAAGTCGGAATTTGAAATGAAAGATCTAGGTAAGACTCGATACTGTCTCGGTCTCGAGATAGAGCATTGTTCGGATGGAATCCTAGTACATCAATCGAACTACACCCAGAAGGTGTTGCGCCGTTTTAATGAGGATAAAGCGAAGTCTTCGAGTACTCCTATGGTCATTCGTACGCTAGATGCAAAGCGAGATCCCTTCCGTCCGAAGGAGGATGATGAAGAGATTTTGGAGCCTGAAGTTCCTTATCTAAGTGCGATAGGCGCTTTATTGTACTTAGCTCAATGCACTAGACCCGACATCTCCTTCGCTGTTAATCTTTTGGCAAGATACAACAATGCACCAACACGCAGACATTGGACTGGCGTGAAAGACATCTTTCGTTACCTTAAGGGTACTACGGATTTAGGCTTATTCTATCCCTACGAATCCTCGAGTGATGCCGCACCCTATGCTCATCGGGTTGATTCTCGCCTTGTTGGTTATGCCGACGCTGGATACTTATCTGATCCGCACAAGGCGCGTTCTCAAACGGGTTATGTCTTTACCGTTGGAGGCACCGCAATATCTTGAAGGTCAACTAAACAGACCTTAGTTGCCACTTCGTCTAACCATGCTGAAATTCTCGCCTTACATGAAGCAACTCGGGAATGCTTTTGGTTGAGAGCAGTAGTGGGCCATATTCGAAGCTCCTGTGATCTTCATCCCGCCGTTAATGCCCCGACGACGATTTTTGAAGACAACGCAGCTTGCATCGAACAGCTCAAGAAGGGTTACATCAAAGGAGACAACACCAAGCATATTGCGCCGAAGTTCTTCTTTACACATCAACAACAAGAGCATCAGAAGATTGAAGTCACGCAAATCCGATCACAAGACAATCTGGCCGACCTCTTCACCAAATCACTACCGAAGGCGACGTTTCAGAAGCTTGTTCATGGAATTGGTATGCGTAAACTTTCTGAGTTGTAACTTTGCTATTTCTCTGTGGAATTATGTCAAACTCAGGGGGAGTATCTTCTGGATACTTGCTTGATCTTAATGTACTCTTTTTCCCTACGATTAGGAGCATTTTTCCCACTGGGTTTTTGCTACCTAACTAGGTTTTAACGAGGCACCCACCTTGGGCTGGTCATATCCCTGATGACGTCCTGTAGACGTTTCTTTTGACTTTGCATTTCTCACGCATTTTTCCTTAGACTATGGATTTTGTCCCTACTTGGGTTTTTGCCATAGCCTTAGGGTTTTTTAGTGAGACTTACTACTTATGCAAGTTCCTACCTTATTGAGAATAAGCGTTGTTCCTTGGAATCAATGCCAACGAGTCGACTTCCTCAACTTCTGCATGATGCTGAATCTACCTTGAGTATTTACCCACTCAAGGGGGAGTGTTGTAAACATTCCTAGTTTAAGTATGATTGTGTAAATCCTAGATAAGATTTGATTCTAGTTATCCTTTCCTATTACAACTTGTATTACTTGGAGGAGAAGGAATATCTTCTCTCCCTTTACTACTATAAATAAAGGCACAATGTAGGAGGGATAACAACACACACATTCCCCTACAATTCTACAAACACACATCTCTCTCCTCTCTCTCTCTGCCGCCGGCCCTAGTCCCTCTGTCAGATAAAATAGACCACAACAATAAGAGAATTTTAAAGGGAGTTTTAATGAAAAGGGCTTGGTACTATTCATTCTTAACCATAAGGACATTTTATGTATGAAAAGTCTATAATAGATCAAACTCTTCTCTTTATTTACTCTTATGCCATTACATGCGGACCACAACGATGTTGACATTTCTGTCTGGAAATACATTATGATGCTATTCATCTTATGCTAATTTACAGCTAGTTCTTCAGGCTTCCATCATGTTGTCGATGTTATGCAGCTCTTCTTCTGACAAATTATTCCAATACTGTTCATCGCCTTCTACTAGCTCCGCATCTCTTTCTCTATCTTCTTTCACCTTGTAATATATTTCCGCTGTTTCTTCTTTGAAATTTTGGGGCTTCCAATAAGGCTGATGACTGATTCTTGTCTTGCTGTAAATATACATCTCTTCTTCTTCTGCTACTAGTACCATATCATACCTAAAATCTTCAAACTCATCTAAAGCAAACATTTGGATCCCTCTAAATTTTAAAATATCTTTGTATGAAGGAGTCCACCTATGTGAGGAGATAGGGTTTAGTCTAAAGGACTCTTCATTGATCATGGCTATATGCCTGGCTTTCTCCTTATGCATGTGTACATACCAATCTGGAGGACTACTAATAAAACTTATGCAAATTTCTTTCCACCTTTCTAGATAGTCTTCTGCTACTTTAATAAGTTTTTCAGGAAATGATTCTAGTTGAGAAATACGGTTAATAAATATTTTATCGAGATAACCAAACTCTAATAGTAAGGCAGGGGTGACTTCTACCTCATTATGCTTTTTCTGATGCTCATAACTAAAATGCCATGATTTAAAATCTCTCATGTCAATCCTGGCTACAGCTACGCTAACTTCTGGTTTACAAATACAATTCTCTGTACTATCACAAAGACATGGAGGATACATCTTTGTAATAATATCCATCCCTGGTTTTGGATCAAAGATGGACTGATACAAGGCGCATTGTAATTGTAATTGTAACTCTTTCATGGACTGTGATGCTCTGCTCAGGATCTCATTTTGCATATCTGTTGGCATTATTCTTAGTTTTGCTTTTGAAATTTCTTCTAATAAAACATCGTCTAATATTAAGTCTGAAGATATATTTCTAAGAAAACTTTCATATTTTTCTTGTTTTTCTTTGTCACTCAGAACCTGATGCTGATCATTACTTTGATGTTGCTCCATTTCAACGTTTTTTTCTAAGAGCTCAATCTTAATTTCTTCTATGGGTTCATTAGCCTCTTATTCTATGGGTTCAATAACCTCTTTTCCTTTATGCTGATCAATTTCTAAACCTATTTTTAATTCTCTTTTCAAGGTGTCACTTGCCTTTTGCTGCATTCTAAGAGATTGGAGTTCTTGGTTCATTTTGGTAAACTTACCAAGTAATGACTCATGGTCCCTAGAAATGGCTTGAAGATTGTGCTCAAGAGAATAAATATGCTGCTGGTTTTGGTGGAAATTAAAATTAAAGCTATCAAACTCTTGTTCCAAGGCTCTAATTAATTTTTCATGACCTAACCTCATGCTTGGCTGCTTAATTTGGATATTCCAGAAATTATCTAAGAGAACCTGCTGCCTATCAGAAAGCCCCGGTACCCTTGACCTGTATCTCAGAGTTGGATTTCTGATTCCTTCAACAATATTGCCATTAAAGTTGAACGTGGGTACTGGTGGTGATGCTGGTCTGCTCATGCTATTTTGAAATCCACTGAATGGTGGAGGTTGATGGTGCATCATCATGCCATTGAAAGAAACTCTTCTGTCTTGCGGCCTTGTGCTATTTGCTGATGATGGTCCACGATATTCCATACCTGTTCAACAAATTAATCTTGATAAGATATCAGCTAACGTATTGTCATTACCTTTTATATGTTCAAAAATTGGTTTAAAACCATTTCCTGTAATTGAATCAACAAAATTAACCCATCTTCGGGCTGCCTGTTTATTAGCATGTATCTTGTTATAATGAGAAACTATATTTTGACAATCTGTTCTAATCGTAAATACTTCATTATGTAAAAATAAAGAAAATGTTTCAAGTGAATTAATTATCCCTAAAATTTCTAAATCTGTTTATGGTAATCTTGACTGTACATCACTAAACTTTCCTGAAGAATATCTACAAACTTGTTCGTCAGACTTTGGAGACTCCCTATGCTTTTTCTGATATAGTATACCTGCCCATCCTAATGATGAAGCATCTGTTTCGACTATCTTATAACTATCATCTAATGGTAATGTTAATGGCTTAAGTTTAGTAATTTCTTCTTTTATTTTTTGAACTAATTTAATATCTTCACTATTAAAATATTTTTGTCCCGTTTTGCTAGTTTTACTATGTAATACTGCTATTTTTCTTCCTAAATCAGGGATAAAATTTCTTGCATAATTTAGCAATCCTAAAAATGCTTGTAACTGTTTCTTGTCTTCTAATTTGTTTGGAAATTCTAATACATTTTTAGCTATATGATCTTGTAATTGTATCGTACCTGACTTGATATACATCCCTAAAAATTCTATATCTTGCTTTTCTAATGCTATTTTATTTTTGCTAATCACAATCCCATTATTAATAAATTCTTGTAAAACTATCTCTAAATGTTTCCTATGTTCATTTCGATTTTTATTATGTATTAAAATATCATCTACATAAACACTACAAAAATTATCATATTTCTTGAAAATTTGATCCATCTTTCTTTGAAAGATCGATGGAGCATTTTTAAGTCCAAATGGCATAACAAGCCACTCAAAATGTCCTTCTGGACAAGTAAAAGCTGTCCACCCAATTGATTCTTCTGCTAATCGTATTTGCCAAAATCCTGATTTACAATCAAATTTACTAAAATATTTACTTTGTTGAATTTTATTTATAAGTTCATCTTTATTTGGTAACTTATAACTATCTTCATATGTATTATCATTTAATCTCTTATAATTATAAACTATTCTAGCCTTTCCTCTTTTTAGCTCTGAATGTTTTCTTACTACAAATGTTGCTGATCTGTGTCTGGACTTAGAGGGTCTAATTACTTTTAAATTTAACAACTCTTTTATTTGCTGCTCAAACTCTTGTTTATCTATTAGACTACAAGGCATATCAGCTGTCTTAATGGTTAAATCTGGGTTAATTATATCTAATTTTGCTAGTATTTTATTTTTACTCCAATGTAACTGTGGGTCTTCTCCTATAATCCTAGTTTGTTCTGCTAATTGTAACAATTCTTCTAAACTCTTTGGTCTGTCTAACTGTAAGATTTCTATACGGATTCCTTCATCTATAATTGGATATTCGTGTTCAAATATTTCTTCATCATACTCAAACTCTTTTAGATTATTATGCTCATCATTTTCTTTTGAATTTTCCAAATAATAATTGTCTTGACTACTAGATTCTTCTATACTTATACTTTTGTATGCTTCTATGGTATTACTTTGGTCAGTTATTGTAATTCCTCTTTTGAAAAATGTTATGCTAGGGTTCATAAATAAAAAACCTTGTAAACTTTTCAAAAAGTTTAAACCTAGAATGAATGGGTATGATCCTACTGGTGAGACAAATGTTAATGGTAGGTTAAATTGTTGTTTTTCCACTTTAATGGACTCATTATTAATGCAATGTGTTAAATAGACTGGTCTTTCATCAAACTGCGTTATTTTCACTGGTTTTGCTAATTTTTGTCTATACTTTTCTGGTACTAATTCATCTCTTATGACACTCTTAGTACTTCCTGTATCTATCATAGCTGTTGTTTGTATCTTATGTTCTTTTGCCAATTCTATTTCACAATTTATGGTAATTAAAGAACTATTTTTTGGCTTTTCTATACTATAAACAGTATTTCTTAATATTTCAGTACTTTCTTGTGATTCTGCTGAATTAATTTCTAATAACTTATTATTATAACAATTTTCACACAATATTGAATATGTATTATAGTATTTATTTGCAACTAATTTACTACACTTATGACATTTTTCTGGTCAACCTAAATTAATGTATTTATATTCTTCTTCATGCTGTTCTTCTATGAAGGCACACATATACTCTTCTAAATCACTATTTGTGCTACTTGAATCTTCTGAGTCTGAATCTATCATGTTAATACTCTCTATACTATAAATACTCTCATTATCACTTAAATTATCTAAACTGTATATTGACTGAATATCCTCATCTTCTTCTAACTTAAGTAACTCCATCAAATGTACTTTCTCTTTTGACTGTTTACCTAGTTTTGGACATTTAGGTCTAATATGTCCAGCTTCTCCACATGAATAACATTTACAATTACTCTTATCTTTTGGTGCTTTATATTTTCTAATCCAAGGTTTGCCACTTCTTTTTCTAAATTGTTTTGGAATATATTTTCTCTTCCTGTATGTTCTTGAAGGTCTTATACTGAAATTCTTATACTGTTTGTAGGGTTTATATGACTTATATTTCTTTTTGTGTATTTTCTTATGCTTATTTTTCTTATGACAACCATACTGTTGTGGTAAATCTATGTTTTTACAACTCATGTAAAATTGTTTCCTAATTTGTCTCTTAGCTTTTATTTGACTACACTCTTGTCTAAGTATATCGTATACATGTTGAATTCTAGGTCCTATTGCAATATCATTTTTCTTTGGATGCTTTTGCCATTCATTCCAAATCTTTTCTCCTATTGGTCCTTTTATTTTTGTCATATAAGTATCTAATAAATTAATATCACTAACTCTACCTGTTCTACCTAAATATTTAAAGAAATCAGTGGTATATTCAGCTATATATTGTAAATCACAAATTTGTAATTGTTCTAAATTTCTAATGGCTCTTTTCTGCTCTTGTTCACTTCTGCCATCTAATATATTATGATCTAAAAATTCTTGTTTAATCAAAGTAACAAAACCATCAATATTAAAATGTGTTTTAGTTGCCTGATGCTGTTCTGGATTTTGGACTTTCCATGACTGGAAATAATCAAAAACTAAACCATCTAAAGTATGCTCAAAATAATCTAGCATATTTTGTGAATTACTAAAATCTAACATCAATGCTGCATGTACGCAACCTTTTTCCCATCTTTCAATTGTTCTCTCCCAATCTTGTGGATCTACATTGTCTAAGTTTAATATATTACCAGCTATATTAATTTGTTCTAACCCTCTCAAATATGGAATCCTATTTTTTCTAGGTTTTATCATGCTTTCTTCTATGTGGTCTACTCTTGCTCCTTCATTATAATGTTCATTTGTTGGTCTAAAAAATTGTTGATCAGTTCTACTTGCTTGTCCTGGATTTTCTACTCCTGATGTACTACTTTCTTCTGCTGGATTACATTCTTCTTTTAATTCTAATAAATTATTATATTCTTTTGATCCTAAAATATGTTCTACTCCTATTTTTAAGATTAAATTTTTCATCTCCTCATCTGAAATTTTATGTAGTCCTAAATCATATGTCTTATATTTTTCTAAATACTTTTCTTCATCTAAATGATCAATATCTTCTATAAGCTTGTCTACAATATGATCAAAGTTTTGCTCAACTAAATTAATATCTAGATTATCAAAAGCCATATGTATATTCTCATTTTCGATCTCACTCTCATCCTCTTCTATTTTTTCTAGTTGTTTATAATTACTAAACCTAATTGTTGCTTGACCTGTACTAGTTTCATATATTTGTACTTTATCTGGTTGTCTATTTTGTGCTACTTGTAAATTGGGCAATGTCCACTGAGTTCCTTCTAAAAAGCTATTATCTACGGGTTTTGCTTCTATCATATTTACATGCTTACTGCCAAATGTTTGAACTAAATTTTGAAACTCTAAATTAAACTTATGATTATATCTATCAGACACTTTACCTATATACATTAAGCTAATACACAAATTTTTATATTCTCCTTTCATATTATAATTTTTTGTTCTTATGCTCACTTTAATATATTTACTAAATTCATTAATCGTCATAACATAATTTGGAATGCAACCTATGACTGCTAAGTTTGAACTTAAGTCTACTTCAGCTGTTGCTATTGCTGCTTGTTGGTGATTATCCCATCTATCATCATATATGTATACTAAAGCCTTTGTACCTACTTGTGCTCTGGTTAATCCTGCTATTCCAATTAATATTGTTCCTATATGAATCTGACTAAAATGTGATTTTCTCAAATGAGTAACTGCTTCTTTACTAATTAGATTAAGTGTGACTTCTTTATCAATACAACTAACTTCATGTTGACTGATACTGCTTACAATTCTACTTCTGTTTTCAAATAAACCTAGTTGATACAAGTTATATTTATTTTTCTGTGTTCTCTCAAAACCTCTTCGAATAAATTCTTGTGCTTCTTCTTCATTTGGATAAATATCTTCCGCTCTAACTACTTCTTTTCCTTTTTTCCTAAAGAGTTCCATTTTCTATTATCAAAATGATTTAGCTTAGGTCTTCTATTATTATTTGCACTCAAAGTTAAATTTTCTAATTTATCTAGCAAGGATGGTGGAAGTGATGAAGATGCGTTATGTAAAACTTGGTTTATTTCTGCTATTTGTTCTTCAACTTGATCTAATTTTTCAGCTAGACTTAAAACTAATTGGATAATCAAATTATTTTGCCTAATGGGAATATTACTACTGGATACTTGTGTTGAAAAATCTGTTAATCCTACTGGTTCTTTATCTAATTTACTAATTTCTTTCAAAGCTTGAATATATTTTCTGCTAGTTCTAGAATCTGTCATTAAACTAATAATTTGTCTATTTTATTATGCAACTTATCTACTTGTTCTCTCAACTCTTTTTGTACGAATTGAATTTTTTGAACTTCTAATTTTAGTTGTTCAACTATTTCTAATGACCTAAGTTCTACTTGCTTTGGCTTACTATCCATGAGGTCAACAAGCTCTTTTATCTCTCTTTTGCTAGGAAACCTTTGAATATTTTTATTATTATCTTCTAACTGAGATGTAATATAATCTAAATTTTGTCTAATTATCTTTATGGAATTTTTCTGAAAATGTTCTAACAACTGGTTTAACAAATGATTATTCTTATTATTTTCTAATTTTATATTTTCTGCTTGACTAATAATAAGATCTATAATACTATTGGCTTGCGGATTTTCTTCACTGTGCAAAATATGATTATGCTTTCTTGATGGAAAATAACAAACTAAACTATTTTGGTCTAAAGTTATTTTTCTTTTTTGGGGTTCACTGATTTCTAAATTAAGATAATCTATCATATACTATAGTCTACCTTTATCTAAAGTTACAGCTAATTGGTTTCTTAGAACCTCTCTTTCTTCTCTCAGGGTCTCTAAAACTTGGTCAGTTACTCTTTTTGCTTCTAAAACTTTATGCTGCACTTCAGTGTTATTATATTTACTAATAAATGAAGGATGTTCAAGATAACCAAGATAAAATTTTTGCTTCTTCAAGGTCCTGCTAATTCTTTTGGATATAAATGATAATCTTCTCTTTATGCTATTTATAGTTGGATGTCTAGGACAATAAATACCTTGTAATTGTGGTTGACAAGGTCTACAAGGACAATAATATCTGTTATTCATACAAAATAAACAAGTGTGATATCAGTTGCTTTAATGACTTCCGTCCTCAAGGTACTTTACTATTATAATCATATTATTAAAATGCTAAACTTGGCTCTGATACCAAATTCGAAAAGCATGCACGGTTAAATAGTCAGATGACCATTATAACAACTAGACATAGAACCTTGCACATGGAACTCGACATGTTTCAGCATGACGGCCACTCACAGTACAAGTATAAGGCCTTAACGGCTGAACTCAGAGGTACAAAGAACTCAGAGGTACCCTGGTTAATGTCTAGTTATTTGTATGGCAAGTTATTCAACTATAACAGAGTGCTCGAACAAAGTATGATCGTCAGTTTAGCAGATTAATAATATAATCACAATAGTGTTTCCCTGTTTTGGACTAGAAGTCTAATTAAACAAACACACTAAAGAACGAAAAGAAAACTTACTTAAGACTTGAAGATTGCTTGAATATGTACACTTGAACTTTTATTGATATATGGAATGTTTACAGAGATGGTTGTTTACAAGAAAGTGATTACAAAGAAGTGTTTACAAGGATGCTATGAAGACTACGAATGCTTGAGTGTATGGTGTTTTCAGATATTGAGATATGTGTGTGGTATTCAGGTGTGTTCTATATGGGAGGAAAGACTCCCTTATATACAAAAGCTGATTCCTAAACAACAAAATAATTTTTCAATATTTACAACTTTTTGATGGTGACAACACACTGTTTCTGAAAGCTGTCAGCACTGTTTCTGAAAGCTGTTGAAGGCCACGTGAATCCATATTGTCTTGGTTGCTGCAAAGTTTGCCACCTTATCTTTGGCATGCAAAATTTTTCTGAAATTGCTGAGCAATCTTGTATGGATGTGTGAAGGGCATGATTGGCATTTTTGCTAAGTTTTGTCCTGATGATTAAAGTGAAACTTTTGAGGGTGTTTTGGTTAGTTTTCCAAATTTTAAACTGAGATATAGTGGGTTGAACATAAATAAAGACTGCAATCCATCACTCGCCAAAGCTGAATTATTGACTTAAGTATATGGGTTGAGATGAGTGTTTGAACATGGGAAGTAGTGGGTTAAAAGAGAATGCTCCAGTCACTAGGACAATCCACCGCTTAGAGATAAAAAACAATTGATGAGAGGATTTAAGGTACTCCAAACTAACTGCGTCTTCCCAAGTGACGATAAAACACTTCAGCATTGATGGTTCCAGTCACTTGACATGCTCCAAGAACCACCCCAACAAATCTTGATGAGCCTCCCCAGCCGCCTTGACAGCCGCCTCGTCTTCATCGTCGTACCTCAACGTCCACCCGTGTGCCACCTTCGGGAATATCTTCACATGGCTTTTAATCTGTGATTCCATTACACAGACAGTCACTTATAAGGAGTCTGCATTAATCAAAATCAATATCAATGAAGGAGTATTCCTACCTCAGGTTTTGCAGTTAAAACCTCTTCAAATTGTTTGATGACTTCGGGTGGATACATCTGATCAATCTCAGCTCCAAGTACAGAAATCGGAACCTTAACAGCTGAAAGTAGTACCAGGAACAGATCAATAATCTGACGATACTTTTGTTATTTCTTGAAAGAATTGTAATACCACGTTTTGTTTCTCTTCCTCTAAAATCTCCATACTCAAAACAATAATTAGAGTGCTATATTTAGACCATTTCAATGTGTAGAAAACATTCACTGCCAAAATCCCCCACAACCATTTTTTCATGCTAAACTGTGCAGCCATGAGACGTGGCAGCCAGGGCTGCACAGGAATCGCGCAACACAGGTTTGTTGTCGTTTTTAAATTTTGCTGTAGGAACAGAGAGAAGTGGGTGTGGAGAAACATTTTGGCTGTAATTACAGAAAACGTACCCTTGATATCATCCAGAGTGACAGATGAAGGATGACACAGAACAGCGGCTTGGATAAAGTCATGCTTCGCAAGATCAATGACACCCTTGGCTAAGAACAACACAAATAATTCAAATGTCATATGAAACAACCTATGCCGTAACGAATTGAGCAGGCAAATGAGCACTTACTGGTATGAGACATTGTTAAACTGGAAGAGTACTAATGAAACAGTAAATAGATATACATAACGGCAAGCAGGAAAATGAACTCACCACCCCAACAGAAGCCTGCAGCACCAATTGCAGAAACACCTTTACTTCTTAAAGCTTCAATGACCAGTTTTGCATCTTCGATTGTTTTTTCCTATCGACATGACAACAAGAGCTCATAAGCTCAGTTTTAGCGGCACTTATGCACTAGACAATTCCATATCAAATTTTAAAACACCAATATATAAGGTCCTTGGACTTTTTGTCACAATAGTCGAGATGCGGAAACATCCTATCGTTCAAGACCATATGAAGCCCAAAACAATGACACTGGGGCTGCCAAGCTGAAAAGAAAATGTCTCCCAAGGTCTAAGTAAATTCACGAATCACATACATACAGATACTTGTGAAAGGACTTATATTACAAATAAACAAAATATTTAGAGATCTGCATCAATACAAAAGAACCAACCGGTGCATGAGTTTTTCTCCAAACGGGTATAGAGGCACGGTCCCCATTAAAAGGGTCTCCGTTGAAGAAGTCTGGGAGCACAACAATGAACCCAGCAGCTGCAATTTTGTCTGCAAGCTTCCTTTGAAAGAGAAGGGCAGGTCGCATTAGTTAAACGTATATGACAATGTGACAATCTCGCAAAATTAATAGTGATACAGGTGAAAACCATAACCGTTCTTCAAAACAACAACTTCTGGTGTTGGAAACTAGAAGGGCCCGACCAACTATCATTTACAATTGTACAGAGCTGACACTAAAAAATGGAAATGAGAAGAGAAGGGCAGGTGGCATTAGTTAAACGTATATGACAATCTTACGAAGTTAATAGTGATACAGGTGAAAACCACAACTGGTCTTCAAAACAAGAACTTCTGGTGTTGGAAACTAGAAGGACCAACTATCATATATTGAAAGCGTCACGAAAAGGGCATCAGAACAGGTATTTGATGTAAAATTCGATTCAAAATGTAGTTACATTAGACCTATTATAGCCTTTTTTTCCCTTGAAGATTAATGTAACTTTTGAGTATTTAATTTCAAAAGTGTTCTCCAGGTCATCCAAGAAAACGCGACTCGAAGAACTTATCTGCCAAGCTATTCAAAACAAATGAATTAGCTGTAGAAAACAGATGTGGGAATGAGTCATACCTAGCCTTTGGAGCTTCATACCCTGCATTGCCAAACAAAATGTAACATTAACAGGTGGTTTTCTGATAGAACAGCAATGCAATCAACTGTATAGCAAAGAAAGAACAACAATCATGCAAAAACAGAAGAAAGAAAGAACAGAAATTGGGGAACAAGTAAATAGTTGATCAATTAATCAAACATATGCACAGAGCCAAAAGGAAAAGGAAAATGTCAAAACTGATTCCTCCATCAATTAATCTAACATATGCAACAGTGTCAGAGATTTTAGAGAGACACTCAGCAGCCCATTACTAACACACCGTAACACAGATAGTAAGACAAGACCTCGATATAATTAGATATACAACCACCAATATATATATATAGGTTACATTAATTTTGTCAATTTTCCGACGTGAGATTCTTGCACCCATTAATTCACACAAGCTAAAAACCAGAAGCCATTAAGCTCACAAACTCAAATCATAAACTGAACAAAAAACGCAAACTTTAGAAACAAGTAAAAAAAGAAAGACTTTTGGAGTGGTGGGTAAAGTACCAAAAGCGTCATGGACGAGAAGAACTGAAAGCCTGGAGTCAGGGGAGCCAGTGACATAGGAATCGAAACCGCCGAGCTTTTCGACGTGGCCGGAGCTGCTGGACGGGTTCAGGGCTGGTGGGTTTAAGCAGCACTCAGAGCTTGCCATGATTTCTTTCTTTTTTTTCTTTCTCTGAATTCACAAACACCAACAGACTCAGTCAGTGTTTGATTGAGCTACGACAGCAGATGCTATATTTATAGGGGGGAAATTATTTAAGGAAACTAATGAAAAGGGGTTGAAAACTTTGAGTTTTAATGATAAGGACAAAATAAAGGGTAAAGTGAATAGTATCAGGATTGACTTTTTAGTGTAAAAATGTGGTTTTTCGTTAAAGTGAACAGTACTGGGTGCTTTTCGTTAAAGTTCCCAAATTATTTACTGGTAAAATCGATTTATCGGAATTTGATATTGGGTACTTAATCCTTTATTAAATTCTTTATTTTTTAAATGACGGAAGGAATGACTTATTTTTTAGATGACGGAAGGAATGAGCTAAGCCGCAGTCCAAGACTCCAAGTCCATGGCACTCCACCGAGACACTCGACTGAGTATTGTTCATGTTGACGAGTTACTCGCATCCCGCAACTATCCAGAAAATATTTCTCTCGTATTACAGAAAATCGCTTTATGTGCGGTTCTATTCTGATAATTGGTTTAAAATAACAAAAAAAATTTACTTTATGAAGCACTAATCAACATCATCAAATGTCTGAGCATGAATTATACCACTCAGCAAATTCCAAACCTTAAAGAACCATGCTGTTCTCAAACCTCTACTCTTCCAAGCGACAAATTTTACACACAAATATTGGCACATAAAATTGCAGACATTGTTCTGATTCTTAGTAAATAGAATGCAGTTGGGACGATAAGGTTCAAATTATTCTTATCCTTCACTGAAAATAGAACGCTTCACAGTAATGACGATACCATTCACTTGACATGGTTCAAGAACCACTCCAACAAGTCTTGATGAGCCTCCTCGGCAGCCTTACAAGCTGCTTCATCTTCATCGTTGTACCTAGTGGTCCACCCGTGTTCCACTTTTGGAAATATCTTCACACGGCTTTTGATCTGTGATTCCATAAACCAAACTGTCATTCCAAATACATAAACGCGAAACATTGAAGAAATAGAGCCACATTAAGAAGGCAGAATATCTAAGCATAATATATAAGCCCTTGAACACCTTTGGTTTTGTAAGGGCAAGTTCGACCTACAATCCGTGACATATTTCTACCAATAACCCATGACAGAATGAGAACGACTAAACCCGAAGTCATCTCAAGGGCTATAAGGATGTCCATGATTAAAATCAGCAACTACATTGAAATCATTGAAAAGTGTTTGGATCAAGATATTTCCTACCTCAGGTTTTGCAGCTAAAGCCTCCTCAAATTGTTTCACGACTTCAGGTGGAGACATATTATCAATCTCAGCGCCAAGTATTTGAGTGGGAACCTTAACCGCTGCAATTCAGTTCCAGGAATAAATCAATAAACTCAGGCCGAACAGATTTTATTTTTCTATTTACACTTTCTTAGCGTAAATGATAGAAAACTTAGTGTTCGTTTAAATTGACACCTACACTACTTAGCTAAATATTTCTTGAAATTAAACAGTGAAATCGTACCCTTGATATCATCCAGAGTGACAAATGAAGGATGACACATAGCAGCAGCTTGGATAAAGTCATGCTTTGAAAGTTCAACCACAACCTTGGCTGAAAACAGCACAAATGATTTAATGTCAAAGGAAGCATCCCATCGGTTGACCTAATAAATTAAGGATGAAAAGCAATACGAAAAGAAACAAAAATTGTAGAAAGACAGGACATTCTTTTAACCTGAAAAATGAACTAATAAATTATAGAATAAAGAGAAGAATCCACAAGAAGGGGAAAATGAGCTCACCCCCATAACAGAATCCTACAGCACCAACTGCAGAAATACCTTTACTTTTTAAAGCTTCAAGTATTGGTTTTGCATCTTCTAATGCTTTGTCCTGTTTAGAAGCGCAACATTTTAACAATACTAGCACAATCAACAGTTTGGATATAAAACACCACAAAATCAGGTATTTTTTCGTGTCAGAGGTGGAAACGATCATATAAACTTTAAAAACAACAACAATAATTGGACCTCCAAGCTGAAGCTACATCAATCTTCAACTTAAAACAGCCCCAAAACGAGAATACACAATAAGTATCTTAACATTTTATGTGAATTTAAGAATCACAAAGGGATACTTGTAAAAGCATTTCAATTATAAATCAGAAAACAATTTCTTGATCTCTGCATGATAAGAGAACCAACCGTTCCATGATGTTTTATCCAGCCAGGGAAAGCGGCAAATCCCTCCTCTCCGAGTACAAAAGGGTCTCCGTAAAAGAAGTCAGGGATCACAACAAAAAAGCCACCAGCTGCAAGCTTGTCTGCCAGCTTCCTTCAAAACAGTAGGTGGCATTAGGTGAAGGGTACATAAGATTATGAGAACACGCAAATGATATAGTGATTGATCAAGTGAATAACACAACTGTGCTTCGAATTTTTTTTTTAATGATGTTGGAAACTAGAAGGATAAACTATCCCAGTCTATCTTTCTAGATCGCATAGACTCGGATCAAAATACAGGAGGTGATCTTCTCAGCATAAGGAAATACCATTTTCAAAAGTAGGGAGCTCGACAGTTGCTACGTCCGATATATGATCTTAAACTAATGGTTGTAACTACTTGAAAATTTAGTTGCATGTAACCTATTACAATCTTTCTCATTCTTTCCCTTAACGACAAGTATTTATTTCAAAGTGTCCACCAAGACATCAAGCAGGTTCAAATTCACGAAAATTGCAATTCAGAGAACCAATCCATCACACCGTGCAACAAAAATAAAGGAGCTGTAGCAAAACGGATATGCAACAAGTCATACCTCAAGTTTGGAGCATCGTATCCTGCACAGAACAATAAACATGTTAAATTAACAGTGATGTGCTGATACAACGTCATAGACTCATACGAAGCAATTTTACAGTACTGATCGGGGAAGGAACAGAAACAGGAGAAAGAAACACACTAAAAGGCAAACAAACTATGCTCTGATATGACATACGGTTACAAAGATCCTCCTTGTTATGACTGAGGCTAGATACATATTTATAGCACCTATTAACATTTTCTTCCAAACTATGATATTTTCTGCTGAGCGGGGTATTTCGGCCAAACTATACAATAGGCCCGCCATAATAGTTAAGTATCGACCTCAGTCAAGTAATATTGCTAGACTGTAGTATCAGTGACATAACACGAATTAACATAAACACCCTAAAAATATATACCCTTTAAACAAGAATCACGTACAGACCAATCAAAACACAATAAAGAAACTAAACCCATGCCATAAAATGGAAAAAAAAAAATTGCAGAAAATACTGAACCAAATTAAAAAGCAGAGATTTTTGAAGTGGTGGGAGTTGGGAAAGTACCAAAAACATCAGAGACGAGAAGAACGGCGACCTTGGAGTCAGGGGAGCCGACCAGATAGGTGTCGAGACCACCTAACTTCTCAACGTGGCCGGAGCCACTCGATGGGTTCAGGGTTGGTGGGTGGGAGCAGCACTGAGGGCCTGACATTTTTGTTTTTGTTTTTGTGGTTCTCTGAAACAAACACAGTCTGCTAATCTAATCTGGCCAAATGGTTTATAGGGTGGTTAGGGACAGGGACCTGGTTTGTCTGCCCTCTCCCATCCCATTCATTCTTATTTCTGTGGTCACAGTTAAGCCATGTCAATAAAGAATTGAGTTGACTCGTTGACTAGTTGATTAGAAAGAAAGGTTAGGATTTAGGGAGGAAGAGGAAACCTAATCTTATATTCTCACCTGTTGTAGTAGGCCTATTTGATTGAACTAATATAAGGGATTTGAGAGAGAGTGGGCTGGTGGTAGCTAGAGAGAAGAGATAATGATTTAATTGTGAGGTGTGTTTGTATCAAACTATTGTGCTTTTATTTATTTATAATATTAGGATAGAAAAAACCTTACCCTTTTAGAATTACAACTTCAAATAGGTCATAATAGGAATATAAGAGATATTCATAAATTCACCAGGATTTACACAATCACATCTCTATTCTAAATATGACTCACCCATATTTTAATACTAATTTTTATCCTTTGTAAGATTATATCTTATATACTAAAACTCAAACAGGGTGGGTACTGTGGATGACCAGTGGGCGGACTGTGAGAGGAGGGTTGAGGGTCTGCCACGTGGCAGGCAATGAGAGGAGGAGAAGTTTAGAAAATCTGAAAAGGGGATTCTAATTGGATGAGAGTAGGGGACCAAAATGCAAATTTCATAAAACTCTAGGGGAAAATTATGAAATTACAATTATTTGGGGGTAGGGTTTAACATGTGATTTGAAATACATGTTGGATTGTTTGTGAAATGCAAGGGCTAGTAGTGGACCGTTAACCCATTGTCATGAGATTTTGTTTGCTTTGATATTGTTTCATTTCTCGCTTCGTTGACCTGTTCTAAATTTAGTACTTGGTTTTGTTTCATTTTGTTAAGCGTTTGTAAATTGAGCACTTGATTCATGTTTTGTTTCTTTGAGCCGTTGTTATGTTCTTGGACTTCCGTTCGGTTCCGTTGAGTGGTCCGAAACTAGGTTCCGCAAGGTTCCGTTGTGTGGTCTGGTTCCTTGCTCCGTCTAGATTCCGTTGAGTGGTCTGGAATCGTATCCACTCGGATTCCGTTGAAAGGTCCGGAATCCCTTCTACTCTGCTATTCCGTTGAGAGGTCCGGAATCCCTTCTACTCTGCTATTCAGTTGAGTGGTCCGGAATCGTATCTTGGTTTGGATTATGTTGAGTGGTCCATAATCCCATTTGGTATTTTGGTTCCGTTGAGTAGTCCGGAACCCGATGTTGTTGGATTTTGTTGAGTGGTCACATTCTTCAAAGATGTAGGATTCAGTCGAACTGTGCCGCTCTAGCCTTACATTTTGATGTATTGTATGTGTTATTGATTGATGTGATTGTAGAATGGTGTTGGAAAGCACATGTGTGTGTGAATGGCATGATGACAACACTTGTTGGGCTTATGGTTGATGTGTAGTGTGATACTCTAGGTTTTTTGCTAGGAAGTATTTTACGAAAAGTTTAGAGTTTAACAAATAGTGAACTACGAATGGCTTGATCCCTATTTAGGGTAAACACGCAGTCTAACGAAAAAGTTAGATGCAGCCAATTTGAATCATGAGTTGTGCTTTGTCCATATCTCGGAGACTGAGTATGTTAGATATACGGGGTATTTAGTGACGTCACGTGTTGATCTTAAACATTGGGATCGGGGCGTGACAAAATGTAACATGAACAAGTAGTTTGCTGATAGAATACCAGCAAGCAACTGTATAGTAGAGACATGGTTTGAAGGATCGAATATCAATTACGCCTATTCGAATTCCCAATTGGAAGCAAACTGGGAAAGAAAGAACATCAATCATGCAAAAACAGAAGAAAGAAAGAACAGAAATTGGGGAACAAGTAAATAGTTGATCAATTAATCAAACATAAGCACAGCACCCACAAAGCCAAAAGGAAAACGAAAATGTCAAAATTGATTCCTCCATCAATTAATCAAACATATGTAGAGTGTTAAAGATTTTAGAAAGACGAGTCAGCAGTTCGTTGCTGACACACCGTAAAAGAGATAGTAAGATACATACGACCTCGATATAATTAGAAGTAAAACCCCTCAACATATGTAGGTTAGATTAATTTTATCAATTATCCGACGTGCAATTCTTGCACCCATTAATTCACACAAGCTAAAAACCAGTACCCATTAAGCTAAAACACACACACACAACTCAAACTCACAAACTCAAATCATAAACTGAACAAAAAACACAAATTTTTGAAACAAGTTAAAAAAAAGACTTTTGGAGTGGTGGGTAAAGTACCAAAAGCGTCATGGACGATAAGAACTGAAAGCTTGAAGTCAGGGAGCCAGCGACCTAGGAATCGAACCGGCCCAGCTTTTTGACATGGCCGGAACCGCTGGACGGGTTCACGGCTGGTGGGTTTAAGCAGCACTCTGAGCTTGCCATGATTTCTCTCTTCTTCTTCTTTTTCTCTGAATTCACAAACACAAACACTCTTTGTCAGTGTTTGATTGAGCTAGCACAGCTTTATAAATGGGAAATAATTCTCTGGTACGTAAAAAATTTGGAAATTTGTTCATGGTCAGCAGATTCATCGGAATTCGATATTTGTTAATTTATTCAATTCTTTATTTTTGAGTTGACGGGATGAATGACCTAAGCCTGAAGTTCCGGAGAATAACTAATAACCGCAGTCCAAGACTCCAAGGCCATGGCACTCCAAAAGGGACATGGAATCCCCTCCGGATCCATTGATCCTAATCTGTCCATTCTTATAATTCGGATCATTGAAATTTGAATCAAATATTATAAATAGAAATTCGTTTTAAAAATTATAATAATTTTATCTATTGAATTAATTTTCAATGATCTGAACTACGGAATTTGATGGATAAAGACCAACGAATCCGGAAAGGATCCATGTCATGTCCCTCCAAAAGCAGTACAACAAGACAGTTGACTGACTTGTGCAAATTAAACAGTTACTCACGTTCCGCAATTATCCAGAAAATCTCTTGTATTACATAAAATAGTTTAATGTGTGGTTTTGTTCCGATAATTGGCTTAAAATAACAAAATTTATTTATTTTATGATGCATTAATCAACATCATCAAACGTCTGAGCAAGAATTATACCACTAACCAAATTCCAAACTTTAAAGCATCATATTATTCTCAAACCTTTAGCCTTCCAAGCGACAAATTTTACACAAAAATATTTGCACATAAAAATGCAGGCATTACTGTGGTCCATAGTTAATAGGGAAAATTTTTAGTTGTGGGAACACGAATGGTACACCATGTGTTTTTATGTAAGTGGTAAAAAATTTTAATTTTTAAGCTATTAACCTTTTAACACACATATCCAACCACTTACATAAAGACATGTGATATACCGCCTTGTGTGACGATCACGTTGAAAAATCTCTCCGTAAATAGGATGCAGTTGATACGATACGATAGGGTTCAAATTATTCTGATATATCAGAAAAAGCCTCTTCATAGTAAAGAAGGTTCAAGAACCACTCCATCAAATCTTCATAAGCCTCCTCGGCAGCCTTGCAAGCTGCTTCATCTTCAACGTTGTACCTGGTGGTCCACCCGTGTTCCACTTTCTGGAATATCTTCACTTGGCTTGTAATCTGTGGTTCCATAAAACCAAGAGTCATTCCAAATACATAACGCGAAACATTGAAGAAACAGAGCCACGTTAAGAAGGTAGAATGTCTAAGACCTTTGGTTTTGTAAGGGCAAGTTCGACCTATAATTCGTGACGTAGTTCTACCAATAACCCATGACAGAATGAGAACGACTAAACCCGAAGTCATGTCAAGGGTTATAGGGATGTCCATGACTAAAATCAACAAATACATTGAAATCATTGAAGAGTCTTTCAGTCAAGATATTTCCTAGTTCCTACCTCAGACCTTGCAGCTAAAGCCTCCTCAAATTGTTTCACGAGTTCAGGTGGAGACGTACCATCAATCTCAGCTCCAAGTATTTGAGTGGGAATCTTAACCGCTGCAATTTAGTTCCAGGAATATATCAATAAACTCAGACCGAACTGGTTTTATTTTTCTATTTACACACTTAGAAAACTTAGGTATGTGTTCGTTTAAATTAACACCTACACTATGTATTTCTTGAATATTAAATAGTGAAATCTTACCCTTGATATCATCCAGAGTGACAAATGAAGGATGACACAAAGAAGCAGCTTTGATATAGTCATGCTTTGAAAGTTCAACCACAACCTTGGCTGAAAACAGCACAAATGATTCAATGTCAACGGAAACATTTTCCCATAGGTTGAAGTTGAACTAATAAATTAAGGATGAACAATCCGAAAAGAAGAAAAAAAATTGTAGAAACATGAGACGTTCTATTAAACTGAAACCGGAACATAAATTATTGAGTAAAGAGAAGAATCCACCAGAAAGGGAAAATGAGCTCAACCCCATAACAGAATCCTACAGCACCAACTTTAGAAGCACCTTTACTTCTTAAAGCTTCAAGTACTGGTTTTGCATCTTCGAATGCTTTGTCCTGTTTAGAAGAGCGAAACATTTCAACAATACTTGCACAATCAAGCTGAAGCCACACGCATCTTCAATTTAAAACTGCCCAAAAAAGAGAATTTCACAATAAGAATCTTAAAACATTTTATATGAACCAACCGGTGCATGATGTTTTATCCAGCCAGGGAGAGCGGCAAATCCGTCCTCTCCTAATTCAAAAGGGTCTCCGTAAAAGAAGTCAGGGACCGCAATAAAAAAGCCAGTAGCCGCAAGTTTGTCTGCAAGCTTCCTTCAAAACAGAAGGTAGGTGGCATCAGTTGAAGGGTACATAATATTATGAAAACACGCACATGATATAGTGATTGATCAAGTAAATAACACAACTGTGATCCGAAAAAAAAAATGATGATGTTGGGAACTAAAAGGATAAACTATCCCAGTCTATCTTTCTGGATCGTATAAACTCGGATCAAGATGCAAGAGATGATCTTCTAAGCATAAGGAAATACCAGTTTCAAAAGTAGGGAGCTCGATAGTTGCTACGTCTAATATATGATCTTAAACTAATGATTGTAACAATTTGAAAGTTTAGTTGCATGTAAACCTATTATAATCTTTCTGATCCTTCCCTTAACGATAAGTAATTATTTCAAAGTGTCCATCAAGACATCAAGCAGGTCCAAAATCACGAAAAATGCAATTCAGTGAACTAATCCATCACACCCTGCAACACAAATAAAGTAGCTGTAGTAAAACGGATATGCAACAAGTCATACCTCAAGTTTGGAGCCTCATATCCTGCATAGAACAATAAACATGTTAAATTAACAGGTGGTGTGCTGATACAACGTCATAGACTCATAGAAAACAATTTTACAGATCAAAAATCAGTTATTTCACCTGAACGGGGAAGGAACAGAAACAGAAACATCCAAGGACCAAAAACAAATGGAAGAAACACACAAAGGCAAACAAACTATGCTCTGATATGACATACGGTTATAAATATCCTTCTTTTTTATGACCCAAGTGGACATTACTGAGGCTAGATTATCATCAGTCAACCAAAACATATTTACAATGATATTTTCCTCTAAGGGGCGGGGAATTTGAGCTAAACTAAGCAATATCCCAGCCATAATTGTTAAAAATAGTGAAGTATTGAACTCGTCATTAGTGACATAGCACCAATTAACATAAACACCCTAAAAATATCATTAGGTTATCATCATTCTTTTTGCTATTCTATTGATTAAAATCTTATTCCTTTTCAATTTTTGATCAAGGTCCTTGGTATTAATAACATCATTAATAATTTCAATAATAAAATAATTTTTTATTTCTAATATATTCATTTAATGTTAAAAATGTTACAATTAGTATATTTATATTTATGACTAAATTTTTTATCATATATTTTTAGTTTTAGTTTATACCCATTTTTAATTTGTAATTCTTTTTTAATTTGTACCAATTTTCTTTTTAGTTTTAATTTGTACCCATATATTAATTTCTTTTTGTGCCCTTATTTTTTAAAGTTTTTTTGTATTTGTACCCATATTTTTTTTATTTGTACATTTTATTTTGCTAAATGCACCCATGCTAATTATATGTACCCATTCATGTAAAACTTTTTAATCTAAAAATATACTCGTTCTTAAATATATCAATTTGTTATATGTAAAATGTACCTTTTTTTATATAAAATGTGACAACCCGTCCCAAATCTTACGTTTTTACAAAATTTAAAAGTGTGATTTTACGAAAATGCCTTTAGAGGCGAGGGTCTTAACCAACGTATAGCGAGGTGTATGAATTAATACTTAGTGTTTTCTTGAAGTACTCGACGTTACGGAATTATAAAACCGAGAAGTACTTTTGTTTAGTCGTTATTTATATATTTTATACATTTTTATAATGATATATTTTGTTTATCATTTAGTGATTTTAAAAATAGTTGAAGAAAAAGAGGAAGAAGGAGGGGGGACGGGAGAGAGAACAGAGGGAAGGGCTGCTGCCCAATCAGAGGAGAGGAAGAGAGAAGACTGCCCAATCAGAAGCAGAAGCAAGGAGGGAAAGGAGGGAGAGTGGAGAGCGGGGGAAAAATGGGGGAAACGGGGTTCCCATCCCATGACCTGTGTACACCCCGTCCAATTCTCCATATTTTCCGATGGTTTTCCATCGGATTTCTCACGAATTTGGACCAAGAAACCATTCCCAATCATCCCCTAGTCCTTTCCTCTTCCATTCCCAATCAAATTTTATAGGATTTGAGCTTGAATTTGAGTATAACGAAACTATGGGTTCCGAGGGTGCCATGACAAAATCCGAAGATCGTGAAGGTAATCTAGCAAATTGCTACCACCACTAGACTTCCCTAGAACCCAGGAACAAAGCTCAATTAGTGGTGGAGGCGTCGGAACACATTTGGAGGTCGAATCGAAGCACACCTAATTCTAGGGTTCCGACGGGTTTTGATGAAATTAGAACTTTTCCAGGCCAAATTGGCCTTGGTCACAGGTATGAAAGTTGTTCTACTCATTGATATCTTCAAATATGCAACTTTTGGTAATTTTTAGAGATAGTTGATTTTTCTGGCGAGTCGGGGCGGCCAATCGTCACCCACGGCGGCGCGTGGCTAGAGGGCCGCCAATGATATTTTTATGCTATATTTGATGCCTTGAATTCAGTTTGGAGAATTGAATGATGTAGATTGATCGTTAGAACCAAAATTCTCTAAGATACGTTAATAGGCCATTATATGAATTGACAATTCGATCGTTAGATCGTCATCAAACTGTAATAGGTTATTATTCATAATATTTGAGGAATATAGGAACTTAAGGATTGGGAATCCGACGTACGAATCTTCTCAAATTGGATTTGTAAGTTCGTAAAATAAAATGTTAACCGTCACTTGGTTTTGGCAATTGGTGGAGATCCGACTGTTAGATCGTTTCGAAACTTTAGTATGTTATTCTAGAAGCATAATGTGGATCCTTGGAAGTTACGGAGATCAAAGATCTGATTTGTAGATCTTTTGGACCGAATTACGTAGACTCATGTGCGATGTAAGTTATGTATTGTATCAACGAGAATTCTGAGATATGGTTTGACAATTGGTCACAGGCGCCGATCATTTGTGACGCCTTGATGTTTGTGCTAGGAAGTTGTAGCGCGGACTCCAGGTGAGTGGATCTTTCCTTGCTTATCATATTTTTCATGATTGATAATTTTATAAATGCTTTTAAATAAAACTGAGAAATTTATGCCATGACATATATATATATATATATATATATATTTATATGTTATAAAATACTATGAGATGGTTGAGTTTAGATTTCATCGTGATATATCCATATGCGTATTACTATAAATGATTATTGTGAACTACGAATGGCTTGATCCCTGTTTAGGGTACGTAGGCAGTCTAACGAGACGTTAGATGCAGCCAATAAGAAATGAGATTATATAATCGAGACAATAGCCTTGTTTAAGGAATTGAGCAATGTGAGGGATATTGGTGAAAAATGTGCGTTTTAACTTTATGTTTTGGTGATTAATAGTTAGTACACCGTATTATGTAATTGGAAATACTATGAAATGTTTTTATTTTAGATTTCATCATGGCATATCCATATGTATATTCCTTGCACATAATTATTGTGAATGCTCTGAAGTGCAAAGGTGAACGTAGGACACAGGTAAGTTTGGGTAAGTTCAAGTAAGTATATGATATTAGTTGAATTGATGGGGTTATGATATGACTACATTTATGTTTAAAGCAATTCCAACACTGTCGTACAGGTTGCAATAATAGGCAACTCTAGCATTGTCGTACATGTTGCTTATGAGTCGTACATGTTGTATTAGATGCATTCAAAGCACATAAACCTGCACCCTGGTGTTAGTGCTCCCGCCCGTGGCCAGGGCACAATCCTTCACGTAATGTTCACCTCCCGCACCATACGCTCACCTTGAATTCAAGGTAAGTGCACATGCCTGTCGTACAGACCACTATAGGTGGTTCCGACTCGTAGGTGACTCTTCACTTGATTGTAGCACTTGAGCGTATTCATTTACACCCAGTCATATCGTACAGACCACTATTGTGATTCCGACTCGTGTGCAAGCGTAGTGCCGTATAGGTCACTAGAGGTGACTCCGGTTTATGTGCTAGTAATGATTCATGAAATATGAGTACAGTCGTATAGGTCACTAGAGGCAGTGGCGGATCCAGGAAATAATGTTTGGGGGGTCAATAAGGATAGCGCGTAGCGCGCAAATTTTTTTTAACAGAAACGGCATGCATATCGTCTGGTATCGAAGGCCATTCGATCCCAATACAACTTTGATTGGAGAAGGCTCATGGGATGCAGAGACAAATCAGCTGTCTTGTGTTGCATTCTGCTTGCTTTACTACTTGAACATGTTCTCATTTTCTTGTGTCACCGAAGACATGGTAATGGAGATTTCTCCCTTGTTTTTCTCGGGCAGGGTGAAAAGTCATCCAAGATTTCGACCGACTCATCATCTTCATAATCTGTTTCTTCCTCCTCAGGTATTGTTGGATCGTCTTGTACTTCATCAGAATCTCTACTAATATCATCATTAGAATCATCATCATGTTTATCAGTTTCTTCCAACTTGGGCATTACTAGTGATTTATCCCTTGATTTTCTCGGGCACAGATCATCCAAGATTTCGACAGATTTATCATCATGGTCTTCATAACCAGTTTCCAAATTCAAACCTCCACTGCATTCTTTTCCAGCATAAGGATCGTGAGAGCTAGACGTGCCAATTTCCCACTTTTCCTGATCCATAGCTCTAGCTCCTTTGGCATGGCCGCCTTCCCAACAATAAAAATGAAAATAACAAATCATGAAAAACACAATACTCGTGTTGGTGATTGTTCAACAAGAATTACCTTGAGGTTTCCTGCAGTATGGACAATCGGGAAGACAAGTAGCATGGCAGGGGTTCTTTCAGACCTTTCGTCGAACACTTGGTGTGCAGCCAAGGGGTCTCACCAACAGCTCCAAGAGGTCGCACCAGCAGCTCCAAGGGGTCTCTAAGGTTGTTTCCATGGCTTCCAAGGGGTCGTGCGACCCCATTGACCCCACTGTGGATCCGCCTCTGACTAGAGGTGACTCCAACTTATATGCTAGCCACGATTGATGAGATATGTGATGAGCTATCATATGTAATTAATAAGAGACGAGCTAGCATATGTGATGAGTATGTGATGAGCTAGCATTTGTAACGAAGAAGACATGAGCTAGCATATGTGATGAGTATGTGATGAGCTAACGTATGTCATGAATAAGAGACGAGTTAACATATGTGATGAGCTAGCATATGTAATAAATATGTTATGAACTGGCATATGTGATGAGATATGGGTAAGTTGTACAGGTCACCCTAGGTGACTCCAACTTGCGTACTAGTATGAGTTATTAATTGCATGATTATTTGATATTATTGATGAAATGTTGTGTTGTGGTATATTATGAATTTTCTGGAAACTATACAGGTGTTGTAGTGAGGGGTTATAATGTTTTACATTGTTTCTATTAAAATTTTACTTACAAGGCCACTCACCTTGTCTTGTCTTCACCCTCTAGGTTTTATTAGCTGAGCTTTCTTATCGTCGAAGATTTGTGGCGATTCTTAGTATTGGAGATTATTTCGAGGTACAATTCTTAATTCACTATTCTGTACTTGTTTATGCTCTAATGTCACGTGTGAAGTGAGTTCATTCCCGCTCACAGGTGCACTTTGGTATTTAGGCACTCTTAGGTTTAAATTTATTCACAATCTTCCACATCATCACATTTTATGGCTTCTTCACATTCCAAGTGTCGGCCATCACAGCTTGATTCGGAGTCCTAGTGAACATTCCGGGTCGGGGTGTGTCATGAAATCTATTCAATTTTTTTTCTAATCCATTTTTAAACTTATATGGGTACATTAATTCTTTTTTCTTTGATTTGAAAATGTATCCATGTGAAGTTTAATTTAAGAAATTTACTAATGTTATTAAGCCTAATATCTTGTTTTTTTTTGTGATTTTGAAGAATGTACCCATGTTTTGATACAATAAATTTTTTGGTTAATTATTATGAATGTACCCATGTTTATATATAGATACACACACACACACACACACACAATAGAATATTTATATTTTAATAATTTTAATCCAAAAATTATGGTTTTTTATTTAAAATCTCATTTATATAAACAACTAAAATTTCTAATTTTTAATTTAAAAAATATAGTACCGTACATAGAAATAAATTATCACATTAATTTCAGGGACCTTGATAAAAAATTAAAAACCAACAAGGTTTTAATAAAAGAATATTCATAGTTAAGGACCGTATCCAAAGTCTCCCTTTTATTTTTTTTTCTTTCTCTATGTTTGTATTTATTTTTATTTTGAATTTTTAAGCCACGTGGCATTTAGTTAACAAAAATATGGAGCCCACAAAGACCACGTCATCAAACTAACGGAAAATCTCACGATGTTAGTATGGAGGAACCAATGCTCTACATTTTGTTAAGTTCAAGGACCAAATCTAATGAATTTTAAGTTTAAGGACCAAAACTACATTTCGATCATAGTTTAGGGACCATTCCTCCAATTTCCTCTAATTTTACACTTATCTAATTCTCACAACTAAGGAATCGTAGTTAACTTAATGAAGATGAATACCGCTAGATCATAATACTAAGTGGTCAAATCGTAATTAACTTTGATTCCCTTTGATGACTTTGACAAATGAACTACCAAACCTACACCATTAAATAAGTTTTATTATCTAATCGTAACACAATTATCTGGAATTATCAAATCAAAATATAAATATCAATTCGTTGAAGATCTACTAATTAGCTACGATTATATGATATCTTCTTCACTTTTAAGTGGAAGATTTCAAGTTTAGCTCGCATGAATGACTAGAAAGTAATATATTTATAGGCTTTAACAAGTTTTGGTTAGCCCTATGCCTATCGATTCACCCAATCTTCTACATTGGAGTCTATCTAATGTAGAATATGAGTGAATTGGGGTGTTTGGTTACAAAGTGGGATAGCTATAAGGTTAATTATGTCATATTAAAATTATTTTATGCTAATGTCAATATAAAATTAACGAAACTCTAACGGAATGAGGTTTGTGAAATGATTTTGAAACATCAAGGGTTTTTGTGTTACTTTCAAAATCGAAAGAATTTTTGTGAAAACTCAAAAAATTCCAATAAGTATGTAATTAACCCAATAAAAAATATGAATATATACAATTGACAACTAAAACTTTTCAGAAAAAAAAAAAACAAAAATTTGTTGCAGTCATATTTATAATAGAAATGTGATTGTGTAAATCCTAGTAGATCTAGGAATATCTCTTATATTCCTATTATGAGTTGATTACTTATTAAGAATTGTAATCCTAAAGGGGTAAAGTTTTTACCTATCCTACTACTATAACTAAAGGCACAATGAGATGATACAACACACACCTCACAATTAAATCTCTCTCTTATCTCTTGCTACCGCTGGCCCCCTCCCTCTCTATTCCCTTAGAATAGCTCAGTCAAATAGGCCTACAACACGTTATCAGCACACTCTTTCCAGAAGCTGAGGAATTACAGATCATAGGAAGAGGCTATCTTCCACAAAATTCAAAGACTCTTTTTTGTTTTCTGCCAATCAGCTATGCTTAAAATAAAGGAAGATATTTGAAACGTCCACGAAGCATGAAAACATTCCCCATGATGCATGAACCCCTCTATGTTTATATTTTCCTTACGATATATATATATATATATATATATATATATATATATATATATATATGTGTGTGTATATTGTATATGTTCATATATTTGTCAATATGTATATGTTTCATGCATTACGCAATTAAATTGCTATGTGGAATTTGTGAGTCAAAGCATATAAATAAATTAGAAGCAATTCTAGGGTTTTTCAAACGCTAATTATGTCGAAAAAAAAGGGAAAATTTTTACGTTGGGCACTGTGCAACACCACTGTGGCATTATCGGACCATCACTGGCCTAAAGCACAGTCATATGGACCACACGGCAGCAGCTTTTGGGCTTGTTGCACTGACCCAGACATCCCAAGGCCTTTGGCCTAATGAAACTAATGGGCCTGAAGTCCGTTGGCCCAACCAAAAGCCTGCAGCTTTTTGGCCCGATGTCCTGCGAGTCCTTAGACCTCTGGGTTGTGCCATGAAGCCCCGACCCACTCGCCCGTAGCCTTTGCTGTTGGGCTTGGCTTGACCCAACCTAGACCCAGCCTTGGCTGGGCTTCCCATGCCAACCCAAGGCTAGTGTTATGCTGGGCCTGACTCGTGCCCCACATTCGACCCAAAAGCCAGCAGTTGCTGCTACTGGACTCACCTGTCTCAGCCCGTGGCCTATAGTCATATATGGGCTACTTTTGCAACAATACCCGAGCCCATTTACCCCTAGGGCTTTGCCCTACTCTCGGCATCCTAGCCCAAACCTGTTTTTAGGCTATACTTTTTTGACCCAATGCTAATTTTTGGCATTTTAAATCATTTTAACCCGAATGTTATTATTATTTTTGCTTCCACAATCAACCCTGTTTGGTCTCGATCTATTGAATTAATTAAAAGTGATATGCAGTCCATTAATTTGATAATTAATCTAAAATTATTAACCTGAATATCACTTTTGGACATTATCGATTCAATAATTTATTTTTATACTTTGAACTGTTGACATACTTATGTAGTAATGAAGCTCTCACACTTGAGTTCCTGAAGAAACTCAAATTTACTACACTTAAGTCAGCATATTGCATTTTGTGTTTCTTGCAGGAACCTCTCCTTTATGAACTAATCGTTCAAAAAAACTAAATTGAACCTGTACTTTCATATTTAGTGCCTTTGAAACCTGAAGTTTTCATTCAAAACTTACCACATGAAACCTATAGTTTTCATGCATAAATTAAACCAATGCATGTCTATAGAACCCAAATGTTCTACGATGTATGTCTATGGATCATCCGGAAGATGCTACTACATCCATGGAGATATCAGATTTTTAGTCAGCGCCTATGGACGAATAAATTATACATATTTTTAGGGTGTTTACGCCTAATGGGCGAACCCAGTAGGAGTGGTCGGCCCCTCTCCCCTATTTTTCTAGGTTTATGGTTTAATTTTGAACAATTTTTCTAAGTCTTTGGAATAATTTGTTTGGTTTTGGTTTGTTTTGAATTATGGATTGTTATTTGATGGATATTATTTCTCGAATTGCTTAATTGAATGAATAGAATTATATTTATGTATGTGACCAATACAATCAATTTATTTCTAGGTATGTCTAGTGGGGAAATTAGTTGTCTGGCTGATAGTGCTACCAGGCACACCATCTTGCGTGAGTGACACTATTTTACTAACTTAATACCCAAGAAAGTACCTCTGACAATTGTTTTAGGCCCATCCAACCTGATTGAAGGATACAGAAAAGCCAGTATCATGTTGTCCAATGGTATAATCTTAACCATTAAAGAGGCACTCTATTTTCCACTTTTCGGAAGAAGTTGTTGAGTTTTAGAGATATTCGAGATAATCAATATCATATTGAAACCACTGAAGATAATGATTTTGAATTTCTTTGTATCACTTCGTACGAATATTGCCAGAAGCATATTCACGAGAAGTTGGAACGTCTCTCGAGTGGGTTGCACATAACAAGCATTCACGACGCCTGAGTTCCATAGCACTTTGTTGCTTTGGCATGACCATTTGGGACATCCTGGATGTGACATGATACGTCGTATCCTTAAATCATCACATGGGCATCGGTTACCTCCTTATGTTGGATTCCCGCCACGCAAAGCATGTTCTTTAGGGAAGTTGAATACTCACTAGGGGATATTTGTAGACCTATCCAACCAACCTGCGGACCATTTCGATATTTTATGGTGTTGGTTGATGCATGGACATGATGGTCACATGTTTGTCTATTGTCTACACGTAACACTACATTTGTAAAACTCCTAGCACAAATTATTAAGCTAATGGCTTACCACCCTGATTATCCGATTAAATCGATTCAACTAGATAACGCTGGAGAGTTTACATCACAGACTTTTGACGATTATTGCATGTCAGTAGGGATTGATGTGGAACATCATGTACCCCATGTTCATACTCAAAATGGCCTGGCAGAAGCTTTCATAAAGCGCCTTGAATTGATAGTTCAGACTTTGGTTATGAGAGCCAAATTACCGGTATCTGCCTAGTGCTATGCAATATTGCACGCAGCTATGTCGGTCCGCCTGAGGCCCATCACTACCCAACCTCATTCACCATTACAGTTGGTTACTGGTACAAGCCTGATGTCTTGCATTTACGTGTGTTTGGGTGCGCAATTTATATGCCAATAGTGCCGCCACTATGTACCAAAATGGGTCTTCAAAGAAAAATGGGAATCTATGTCGGTTATGATTCGCCATCAATTGTTTGCTATTTAGAACCCTTGATAGGAGATCTTTTTACCGCATATTTTGCAAACTGTCACTTTGATGAGACAATCTTCCCGTCGTTAAGGGGAGATAAGTATGCTAACGTTCCTGTAGAACGCCACAAATTGTCGTGGTATGCTCCCACTATGTTTCATTTAGATCCCTGCACTACCCAGTCTAAAACTGAAGTGCAACGAATTATAGATCTTTAGAGCATTGCTTAAAGCATGCCAGATGCTTTTAATGATCTAGCAAAGATGACAATATCACATATACCCGCTGCAAACGCACCTGTAAGGAGAGATATACCCCGCATACGTCAAAATCCTGCCTGGGAAGGCCGGACCGTCCCCGAAGGTGGTAAGGCCCCACCTTCCATGCGGCAAAGTACATTGGCGGCTAGCCAATCATCTGCTCTGACCTTGAAGAGTGGTAGACTCCTTAGTTCTAAGGATTCACAACCCTAGAAGAGGAAATCGGCACCAACTAGTGACCTTAGTTTGAATCCAACCATCGTTCACTCATTCGTTCCAACGCATGAGGTTATTCTAGATTACGGTGATGTCTTAGACAAGACAAACCGACCTCCCGAGAATCGTGAGATTTCGATCCACTACGCAATATTGGATAAGGTTTGGAATAAGAATGAGATGATCGTCGATGATGCATTTGGGTACACAGTAGCTACTGACATCATGCTTAGCGATGACATTGAACCATGTTCTGTTGATGAATGCCAACGTAGAACAGATTGGTCAAACTATAAACAAGCAATCCAGGTCAAACTCAATTTGCTTACGAAACGTAAAGTGTTTTAACCTATCTTTCTTACACTACCACGTGTGAAGCTAGTGGGCTAGAAGTGGGTTTTCGTGAGGAAGCGTAATGAGAATAATGGAATAGTGGGATACAAAGCACGCCTCGTAGCGCAAGGCTTCTTTCACCGTCCTGGGATTGATTACGAGAAGATGTATTCCCCTGTAATGGACGTTATAACGTTCTATTATATAATCAGTTTGTTAGTTTCCGAAAAACTGAATATGTAGCTTATAGACGTGGTAACCGTGTATCTCTATGGGGATCTAGATACATAAATATACATGAAAGTTCCAGAAAGACTTCCATTGACTGGTTCAAATAGTTCTAGACCACGGAACACTCTCTTGATTAGATCGAAGAGGTCACTCTACGAATTTAAACAATCCCAGTGGATGTGGTATAACCATCTGCGTGAATATTTGACAAGTCAGGGTTATATGAACAACGAATTATGCCCATACGTGTTCATAAAGAAGTCAGATTCTGGATTTGCAATCGTTGTAGTTTATGTCAACGACATGAACCTCATTGGAACTCCCACAGTGCTTAAGGAAATTGCTACGCACTTGAAATCGGAATTTGAGATGAAAGATCTTGGGAAAACTTGATACTGCCTCGGCCTGAAGATCGAGCATTATTCAGATGGAATCCTAGTACATTAGTAAACTACACCCAAAAGGTATTGTGACGTTTTGTTGAGGATAAAGCGAAGTCTTCGAGTACACCTATGGTCGTTCGAACTCTAGATGCTAAACGAGATCCTTTCAGTCCAAAGGAAGATGAGGAAGAGGTTTTTGAACTCGAAGTTCCTTACATAAGTGCAATTGGGGCTTTATTGTACTTGACTCAATGCATTAGACCCAACATTTCCTTTGCTGTTAATCTTTTGGCTAGATACAACAATGCACCCACATGCAGGCACTGGAATGGTGTTAAAGATATTTTCCACTACCTCAAGGGTATGACGGATTTGGGCTTGTTTTATACCCGCGAATCTTCGAGTGTTGCTGCCCCCTATGGTTCTCAAATTGATTTTCTCCTTGTTGGTTATACAGATGTTGAATATCTATCTGACCCACATATGGCACAATCTCAAACAGGCTATGTCTTTACTGTTGAAGACACCGTTATATCTTGGAGGTCTACCAAGCAAACGCTAGGTGCGACTTCTTCGAACCATGCTAAGATTCTCGCCCTGCATGAAGCATCGCATGACTGTTTTTGGCTGAGAGCAGTCATGGAACAAATTCGAAGCACTAGTGGTCTTACTTCCGTCGTTGACCTTCCTACGACGATCTTTGAAGACAATGCAGCATGTAACGAGCAGTTAAAAAAGGGATACATCAAATGAGACAACACAAAGCATATAGCGCTGAAGTTCTTTTACTCACACCAATAACAACATCATCATAACATTAAAGTCAAGCAAATTCGTTCCCAGGACAACCTGACAAATCTCTTTACCAAGTCATTACCCAAGTCTACTTTTCAGAAGCTCGTCCAAGAAATTGGTATGTGTACATTATCTAAGCTGAATCGCTTGTAGTTCTCTTATTTAGAAGTTATGTCTAACTCAGGGGGAGTATCCAGAAGCATACTTACTTGATTTTAATGTACTCTTTTTCCTACGATTAGGAGCATTTTTTTTTACTAGGTTTTTGCTACCTATAGAGGTTTTGATAAGGCACCCATCCTGAGATAATCATACTCCATTAAGTTAACTACTTTCGTCCTGTTTGACGTTTGTTTTAGACATTATGCATATTTCTCACTTCTCTCCTTAGTATATGGGGTTTTCCCCATGCCTTGGGTTTTACCATAGCGAGGTTTTGTAAGTTTTACCACCAATGCATACTTTCTTTAAATTTGAGACTCACGTTCACCTATCGTGCCGATGACTTCATCAACTATTCTACCTTATCTGCTGAAGATCTGATGTGATGGTTTGTTAAGTATGTATAGGCCGAAGTGGCGGTTTTTCGGAGGCGGTATTTGTATACCTTGCACTGAAGCTTTGTAGGTTAAGCTTTGCAAGTGAAGCTTTGAAGCTGGAGCTCTGTAAATAAAGCTTTTGAAGCTAGAGCTTTTGTAAATGAAGCTTTTAAAGCTGATTGACATGAGTGATGCTCATGGATGTTGACATGAGTGATGCTCATGAATGTTGACATGAGTGATGCTCATGAATGTTGACATGAGTGATGCTCATGAATGTTTATGTATGATTGATATGAGTGATGCTCAAGAATGTTTATGTATGATTGACATGAGTAATGCTTATGTATAATATGAAGTACTGGGCGTACTTTTGATCACCTGGTTGGTGGCATGAAGGAAAGTACGAGTCGTAGATTTCATCACCTGGTTGGTGGTATAAATGGCTAGTTGCCAAATGATATCAAAGTACGGGTTGTACATTTCATCACCTGATTGGTGGTATGAATGGCTAGTTGCCAAATGATATTAGAGTACGGGTTATACATTTCATCACTTGGTTGGTGGCATGAATGGCTAGTTGCCAAATGATATTAGAGTACGGGTTGTACATTTTATCTCCTGGTTAGTGGTAATAGCGGCAGGTTGCCGAATAATTTTTTGTAGTGCTGGGCGTACTTTTGATCACCTGGTTGGTGCTATTTTGGTCTTATGGGCCTTCGCCCTCCACATAACATGCCAGCCCATTTATTTTGGGCTTTGCCCTTTTTTTATTTTTTTTATTTTTTATTTTTTTATCATTACCCTTTGATGGGGTTTATACATATTACCTCCTGATGGGGTTTATACAGATGTCTCCGAAAGATAAGAAAAATAAATTACATGTTTTCAGCATGTTAATGGGCATCTTCTGGTTCAACAGGAAGTGGAGACGGGAAACCTTGGTGGCCATCTTCTTATCTTTAATCATGTTATCCCGTGGGATAGTGGAGTAGTGGAATAGTAGAGCATATTCTTTTCGGCTTTTCCTTTTCTACTTTCTGCTTTTCTTTCTGATTTTCTTTCCGTTTCTTGACCTTGATGAATATGGCAGACAAGGAATGATAATAGATTTGATAATAAGAAAATACTCTTATCTCCTCTTTTGCTTTCTTCTTTTCACTTTCCTCTATTTCTGTCTCTGAGCTGTCATGCATGTGCACCTAATCTGTAGGTTGGCCACGATGGTAATGTTGTGTTGGTACTGCTGGAAAGGAAGGAGCCGATCACGTTCTTTGCTTGACCAAAGCTTTTCAAACACTGCTTTTGCCGTCTCAATTCCTGTTGCACGCTCCCACACTACTGCTTAACCTTGACGAAGCTAGATCTTTCTTTAGGGCCCTAAGCTCCTCAGCCGACGCCATCGTCTTTTCCACAGGGCAGATCCAGGTATCATTGCCGTGGGATTGATTCACGTTCTAACCCATATTCCATTTTTGCATTTTTCGAGCCATTATTTGATTCGGCACCGATTCAAGGAAGCTTCAATGGCAGCAAGATGAGCATCCATGGTGGAGAGATGCGAAGTCGTGGTTTATCTAGAAATAGTGAACGCGGTCGTATCTGGGTCCAAAGCTACATTCATGACATGGCCCACGTACAGCTCACGTACAACCTACCATTCAAAACCCGAGAACTGAGTCAACACTGAGTCCAGTTTCAACTCGTCACTCCCGACACCCCCCTCACCCTCCTCATTTCCCTTGACTTGGTGTGAACTCGGAGTCCGCCATGGTCAAAGGCAAGCTCCAACTCATGGAAAAGGCCAAGCGTATTTTTTTCGGTCTGGCTTGGCAGCTTGGTCGTGGGATTCGAAGACAAAGAGGAAGAAAATGGTGGGTCCGACTTGCCGTTAGAGTCGGGCGAGGAGCTGGAGATGATTATGCCAAACGGGCTCGGGTTCGGATCTGGCAGAGAAAAAGATTGACGAAGATGATGAGGATTTTGATGATGAGATGGTGGATAGGGAATCGGGTTTGAAGGTCCGGCAGAGACCCGAAATGGAGTGACAAGAACTACGGGACACCGTAAGCAGATCAATACCACTACCTATGAACTTCTCCACAGTTTCTTCCATCAATTGGATCTACTCTGCGATTCTTCAAACCAAAACACTCTAGACCTGACGAATCTCCGGAGCAGCTTTCTCGATCTCGTCTGATAAGTTTCGAGTCCTGCAAGAGCCGGATGGGGATCGAAAAATGTTTGAGAGCTTGAGCTTGAATCGGTTTTGCATTGCACTTGCAGAGAGCTATGGAGAAGAAGAATCGAATTTCTAGAGAGAGTGAGTTAGTTCAGTTTTGGGTTTTCTGTGGAGATCAAGAAAGGGGGTGTCTTGAGAGATTTAGTGGGTTTGTTTCTCACACTTCAGTTCTCTGAATTTCTGCCAAAAAGTAGAGAGAGGGAAAGAATGTGACTGTTTCCATCGATGCTGCCGTGACCGAGAGCTGAAGCGGAAGACATGGGTTTTGCAGTAACTGTGTAGGTGTTTGGTTATTGGGTTTTTGTAGATTCACGGCGGAGGTGAAAAATTGAGAGAGAACCGACATAGCTTTTCGTGTCGATTCCCACAGACGACGCCAAATGTTGATGCACAAAACCGGAAGTCTTGGAACAACGTAAATCCGACCGTGAATCTGCAAGTAATGTAAATAACACAAGATGTATTGTGGTTCACCCCAAGGTTTGGGCTACGTCCACACTGATTGTATTGTGTTTCTCTGAGAAGTGCGGGAGAAAGAGAGCTCTAGTAGTGAGAGCGTTGAGAGGGGTAAGAAGGCTCCAGAAATGGCCTTTTTCAATTGTGAGGGTGAATGGTCCTTGTATAGAATAAGGACTCCTCATTTATTACATATTTGCCCATTCCTTTATCACATAATTACATTTAAGTCCCTTGAGTATTTATACGAGATCTAAATACGAGGCCCTAAATATGGTATAAACAATTAGAATATGCATTTAGTAGTTATATATGTTATTGTTGACGTTGCGGACGCTCAGGTAAGTTCCAGGTGAGTTTATAGATGGTGGATGTGAGTTGCATGGTTATGATTACAATTTATGCATTTAGAGCTCATAAACCTGCACCCCAGTGTTAGTGCTCCCGCCCGTGGTCAGGGCACAATCCTTCACGTGATGTTCACCTCTCGCACCGCATGCTCACCTTGAATCCAAGTTAGGTGCACAGTCCTGTCGTACAGACCATTATAGGTGGTTCTGACTCGTAATTAACCCGCGATTATTTGCACAGCCTTCACGTGATCGTAGCACTTGAGCGTATTTATTTACACCTAGTCCTGTCGTACAGACCACTCTAGGTGGTTCTGACTCGTGTGCAGGCATATTTGATAGCTATAGATTCAGCCGTACAGGCCACAATAGGTGGATCCGGTTGACATATTACTTTTCATTGATTTACTTCACCTGGTTTACTTATTTCATTATGTTGAGATATTTGTCATGGCATACATGTGGATTTGGCTATTTCAAGTATGGTTTCGATATAGATATGTATTCTATTTTCTGGAAAATTATACAGGTTTTACGGCGAGGGGTTATTACTTGTTGATGCACAAAATCAGTGAGGACTTTGGTACAATAGAAAGTGTTAAGTTTGTGACCTTCGCTAGATTCCTTCGGTCACTAGTGTGGATAAGTATGTAAATGGATAGAGACAGGAAAGCAAACACAAGATGTACATGGTTCACCCAGATTGGCTACGTCCACGGAGTAGAGGAGTTCTCATTAATTATGAAGGGTTTATACAAGTACATAGATTCAAGCTCTCATTTTGTGAGTACTAGTAAATGATTTAGTACAAATGACATTCGAAAATATTGTGAAAGAATGATCTCCATTTATAGAAGAAAGTTTCTAGTTTCATTCTGACATTGACACGTGTCGTGTTGTGATTGGCTTCTGATGTTGACATGTGTCGCGCTATGATTGGCTTCTGATGTTGACACGTGTCGCACTGTGATTGGCCTCTTGGTTGGAGGGAAACTCTTCTGGGTCCTTGACGGTATAACGTTAACTGGTGCTCAGTAGTTTTGGGATTGGTCAAGTATGGTACAAACAGTGCTCCCTTAAGTTCCCGAGTGAGGGAAGCTCCTCGGTTGGGGACTTGCAAGATCCAAGCCATTGAGTAATCACGAAACTTCTAAGTACCAAAGTGTGGTATCATTTTCACTTGCCTTATCTGTCTCATACGTAGATGTGGCATCTTCTCTGTAAGTACTTTTCTTTCATCCAGGGGTGGTATCTTTAACTGATGAAGATGCACAAGGTAATGTATCAATTTCACTTGAAGCTTACTTGTAGTTTCGGGCTTGGTCAAGTGCGATACAAACCCCTATAATAGGAGTCCCAAGTTGCCGAGCTAGGAGATTTGCTGAAAGAGGTAACAAACAAGGTAAGTAATCAGACTTCCAAGCAAGCAACCTGGATTGAAGGTTCGACTTCGGCTTCCGGTTGATTGTTCTCATTCTCTTTGTGTCGTAAACAGCAACAAGGATCAGGAGATGCAAATGGAGAAGAAATGATATGAGATACTTTTGCTTTTGAAGAAGTAACTTTTCACAGGCTTATTCTTGAACTGGGCTGGAGGGTTTTCTGGTTTCCTCCAGAGAATAAGGCCGTCTCAAGAATTTGAGGGTCAAAACAAGTCCATCAAATTAAGAGTGCATTCGACCTTGATGATATGTGATACTTTTGCTGTTGACGAAGTAATAGATGAATCGGCACGTGTTCTGTTGCACTTGTCTCCACATGCTTTCTTGTATCCTTCTCACTTACCCTATATGTTCCTCAAGCAGATGTGGTATCTTTTCTGGAAGCATAAGATGTTGAAGATGAGTACTCGAGAGCAATGCCAGGTAAGTAATCAGGCAAGGCGTTCCAGGCAGTCAATTCCTGACTGTAAGCTTGATTCGAAGTGCTGACTGATTGCTCTTTTTCTCCTTGTCTTGCAGGTAAGAACAAGGGAAAAGGAAAAGACAGGGAAAAAGCATGATATGGGATACTCTTGCTCTGGTGTGGCTGGTTTGCATAGGTATTATTTGGGGGGAAGAAAGTTGAGTATTTCGAGAGGCTTCGTTAGGAGTGCCCTCTCAGATATGAGGAAGGGTTGAGCATTTTTGCAGGTTTGCTTGTCCGTGGAGGATGAAGGTCGACATATATAGGAGTCTCCCTAACAACAAGTAGTAATGCTATTTCTTTACCCTTCTTGGTCGTAGCAATGTAGTGGGAGCTGCAAGCTTCACGTGTTTTAACTTTGTCAGAGCACTTTGAAAACGTGGTATGTGGTATCTGGAAAGTTGATGTTGCGTGTGAAGATTGCAGACAAGTTTTATCCAAGGAAATCTGGCTATCGAAGTTCGGAGAGCGATGCCTCTACGATTTTTAAACAAGAAATCCTGTCGGGAATCTGGCTCTCGAGATTCGAAGAACGGTGCCTCTTCGATTTTTGAGAAAGCAATCCTGTTGGGAGTCTGGCTCTTGAGATTCGAAGAGCGGTTCCTCTTCGATTTTTAAGAAAGTAATAATGTTATTCATTTACCCTTCTTGGTTATAGCAATGTAATGGAAGTTGCAAGCTTCACATGTTTTAACTTTGTTAGAGCACTTTGAAAAAGTGGTTTGTGGTATCTGGAAAGCTGATGTTGCGTGTGAAGATTGCAGACAAGCTTTATCCAAGGAAATCTGGCTCTCGAAGTTCGGAGAGCTGTGCCTCTTCGGTTTTCAAACAAGCAATCCTGTCGGGGATATGGCTCTCGAGATTCAGAGAACGGTGTCTCTTCAATTTTTGAGCAAGCAATCTTGTTGGGAGTGTTTTCTCGAATGTGAGTAAAGGTTAGGCATTTTTGCCAGTCTGTCTTGCCACGGAGCACGGAGATTGACACACATTGGGACTTTCTAGTTATCAAGCAGTGGTGTTGTTCCTTTACCCTTGTGGTAATAGTAGGGTAGCTGGATCTTCAGAATTTATGTGTCTAAACTTTGTCAGAGATCTTTGGAAAAGTTATATGTGGTACCCGATGAGCTGATGTTGCGTGTGGAAAGTGGTGCCTCTTCGAAATCTGGAGAATGGTGCCTTTTCGGAATCCGGAGAGTGGTGCCTCTTCTATTTTTTAATCAATGGCCCTGTTGCCCTTTCTTTTATAAGGGCACCAATTGTGTGCAAGGAGTACATTCAGAGAGTTATTGCTTGTAGGAATTTTCCCCTTACTTAAGAGATTTATTGCACCTTATTTCTCCTTCATCATTTCTAAGAATGTCTGGCCCATCCGACCGTCGTTTTGACTTGAACTTTGGTGAAGAGGCAGCCATGCCTTCTCAAGACAATATATGGCGCCCATCCTTCTTATCCGCTACTGGTCCTCTTACCGTTGGGGACTCTGTGATGAAGAATGATATGACCGCTGCGGTGGTGGCCAGGAACCTTCTCACTCCCAAAGATAACAGACTACTTTCCAAATGGTCTGATGAGTTGGCTGTTAAGGATTCTCTAGCTTTCAGTGTTCAGTGTGCAGGTTCTGTGTCTAATATGGCCCAACGCCTATTTGCTCGAACCCGCCAAGTTGAATCATTGGCGGCTGAAGTGATAAGTCTCAAACAGGAGATCAGAAGGCTCAAGCATGAGAATAAACAGTTGCACAGGTTCGCACATGACTATGCTACAAACATGAAGAGGAAGCTCGACCAGCTGCAGGAATCTGATGGTCAGATTTTACTTGATCATCAGAGGTTTGTGGGTTTGTTCCAAAGGCATTTATTGCCTTTGTCTTCTGGGGCTGTACCGCGTAATGAAGCTCCAAATGATCAACCTTTGATTCCTCCTCCTTCTGGGGTTTTGCCTAATACTGAGGCTCCGAATAATCACTTTCTGGTGCCTCCTCTTTCTGGAGCTCTGCCGACTGCTGAGACTTCTCCTGAGCAACCTTTATGAAGGCTCCCTCTTGTTTGTTTATTTTGATTCATGTATATGTACATATTTGTAACTTATTGGAGATATTAATAAACAAGCTTTGCTTCATTTCAATGTATTGTGTTAAATACACCAAGGCATTCTTCACTAAGTTATTTGAATTTTTCCTTTTATTGAAGCTTGTATGTTGAAGCTTTGTGAGTGAAGCATGTAGGTTGAGGTAGTGCTCCCTTAATTTCCCGAGTGAGGAAAACTTCTTGTTTGGAGACTTGAAAAATCCAAGTCACTGAGTGGTCGTGAGACTTGCGAGTATTAAGGTGCAGTAGCATATGGTAAGAGTCCCCCAAGTCTCCGGTCGAGGGAGTTGACGAATAAGGCATTTCCTTTCTAAGTTGTAGCCCAAAACTCCTTCTTCATGTATATTTATTATGAAAGTTGTTAAGCCCAAAAAAGATGAGGCCTATGCAATTTTTTTTTTTCGAATTTTTGAATTTCCGAATTTTTGAATTTTTGAATTTCCAAATTTTTGAATTTTCGAAATTCCAAAAAACAATATATATATATATATTTTAAAGCTTTGGTGTTGAAGCTTTGTTGGGCACCATGAATTGATTTTGCTTCACACTATCTTGATCAAGATAGTGTGACGCTTTTGGCTTTTGTGGGTCAAGCTTTTGTAGGTGAAGCTTTTGTGGGTCAAGCTTTTGTGTTGAAGCTTTTGTGGGTGAAGCTTTTGTGTTGAAGCTTTGGAGTTGAAGCTTTGTAGGTGAAGCTTTGGAGTTGAAGCTTTTGTTGGGTAACATGAATTGATTTTGCTTCACACTATCTTGATCAAGATAGTATGAAGTTTTTGAGAATTTGTAGTTGTCCTCCATTGATGAAGCTTTTATAGGTGAAGCTTTTGTGGGTCAAGCTTTTGTGGGTCAAGCTTTTGTGTTGAAGCTTTTGTGGGTGAAACTTTTGTGTTGAAGCTTTGGAGTTGAAGCTTTGTAGGTGAAGCTTTGGAGTTGAAGCTTTTGTTGGGTAACATGAATTGATTTTGCTTCACACTATCTTGATCAAGATAGTATGAAGTTTTTGAGAATTTGTAGTTGTCCTCCATTGATGAAGCTTTTGTTGGTGAAGCTTTGGAGTTGAAGTTTTGTAGGTGAAGCTTTGGAGTTGAAGCTTTGTAGGTGAAGCTTTGGAGTTGAAGCTTTTGTTGGGTACCATGAATTGATTTTGCTTCACACTAGTGTGAAGCTTTTGAGAATTTGTAGTTGTCCTCCATCGATGAAGCTTTGTTGAATTTCCCTTTACTTTTTTTTTTATTTTAATTTTTTGGGAAACTAGAAATTTGAAAATGTGGGAGAGCAAACATATACAAATTTTACTTCCACACTGTTGAGCAAGAGATTGTGATGCAAGCCACACCTTGTAGTAGTCGAAGGTTTAGATGAACCATATAAATTGAATTTGCTTCGAAGGTCTGAGAATTGTAGTTGCCCTCCATTGATGAAACTTTTGTTGACACCATAAATTGGTTTTGCTTCACACTGTCGTGATCAAAAGTGTATGAAACTTTTGAGAATTGTGGTTGCCCTCCATTGATGAAGCTCTTGTTGGCACCATAAATTGGTTTTGCTTCACACTGTCTTGATAAAGAGTGTGTGAAGCCTTTGAGAATTGTGGTTGAACTCCTTTGATGAAGCTCTTGTTGGCACCATAAATTGGTTTTACTTCACACTGTCTTGATCAAGAGTGTGTGAAGCTTTTGAGAATTGTGGTTGAACTCTTTTGATGAAGCTCTTGTTGGCACCATAAACTGGTTTTGCTTCACACTGTCTTGATCAAGAGTGTGTGAAGCTTTTGAGAATTGTGGTTGCCCTCCATTGATGAAGCTCTTGTTGTTGGCACTATAAATTGGTTTTCCTTCACACTGTCTTGATCAAGAATGCGTGAAGCTTTTGAGAATTGTGGTTGCCCTCTATTGATGAAGCTCTTATTGGCACCATAAATTGGTTTTGTTTCACACTGTCTTGATCAAGAGTGTGTGAAGCTTTTGAGAATTGTGGTTGAACTCCTTTGATGAAGCTCTTGTTGGCACCATAAATTGGTTTTGCTTCACACTGTCTTGATCAAGAGTGTGTGAAGCTTTGGAGAATTGTGTGGTTGCCCTCCATTGATGAAGCTCTTGTTGGCACCATAAATTGGTTTTGCTTCACACTGTCTTGATAAAGAGTGTGTGAAGCTTTTGAGAATTGTGGTTGAACTCCTTTGATGAAGCTCTTGTTGGCACCATAAATTGGTTTTGCTTCACACTGTCTTGATCAAGAGTGTGTGAATATTTTGAGAATTATGGTTGCCCTCCATTGATTAAGCTCTTGTTGGCACCATAAATTGGTTTTGCTTCACACTGTCTTGATCAAGAGTGTGTGAAGCTTTTGAGAACTGTGGTTAAACTCCTTTAATGAAGCTCTTGTTGGCACCATAAATTGGTTTTGCTTCACACTGTCTTGATCAAGAGTGTGTGAAGCTTTTGAGAATTATGGTTGAACTCTTTTGATGAAACTCTTGTTGGCACCATAAATTGGTTTTGCTTCACACTGTCTTGATCAAGAGTGTGTGAAGCTTTTGAGAATTGTGGTTGCCCTTCATTGATGAAGCTATTGTTGGTACCATAAATTAGTTTTGCTTCACACTGTCTTGATCAAGAGTGTGTGAAGCTTTCTACGAGTTGTAGTGTTTGCATTGTTACAGAGGGGAAATGTTTGAAGCAGATGCAAGATGGCTGAATAGCTTGATCTTAGTATGCCATGCACTGAAGTTGTTGTTAGCTTGCAATAAAACTTTGTTGGTGACTATAACTCTTGTTGGGCATAAGTGCTCCCCTAGTTGAGTTGTCAAGCTTGAGGGTTTTTTACTATTTGTGAATGCTAGGAGTTCATATGTACAAGTTGTACCACTCTTCTTCTGGTAGGTGGAATGAATGGTAAGTTGCTTTCATCACTTGGTTGGTGGTACGAAGGTGAGTTCCTTCTTCCCTTGGTTGGTGGCATGAATGGCAAGTTGTTAAATGATATTAGAGTACAAGTTGTACATTTCATCACCTAGTTGGTGGCATGAAGGAGAGATGAATGGGTCGTTACAGAGGGGCTATGCGAGCTTCCACGATCAATGGGTCGTTGTGAGGGTAGATGATACCTCTTTCTTCCTCAGGGTAGAAACATATTGGATCTTAGTTAGGCTTTTGATACTTACCTCTCCTGATGTCTTCCACGTAAAACATTTGGTGGCTAGACCTTAAAGCTCGTTCACTATTTTTCATGGCCCTGTTGGAAGATTTAGATATGGATGTGCCACCACTTATGGAATATATCACATTTACCTGGCGTTGGTTACGGTTACCCCTTGGAAGGTGAAGGAGGAATTGATCAATTTTTCCTTCACGTGCCAAAACTTCAATATGATCACGAAGGGTGATACATTTCTCGCCGTCATGGCCGTTATGCTCGTGGTAGTAGTAAAACGTGCTCGTGTTCTTCGTGGGCTTGTAATCCGGGTGCCTCGGCTTTGACTTCGGTATCAAGTGTGTTATGCTGGGGTAAATGGCCACGCATGTGGCGTTCAAAGGTGTGTATGCCTCATACCTCGGGGTAGGGGCTGTCTTAACACGTGCTTGACCTTCTGTGTTGATTGCTTGGGGTCGGGGATTATCATGGCGATACCTTTGGTTATCGCGGTAGTGTCCCTTACTCCTTTTACTAAAATGGGACTGGTGATGATGGAAATCTTTCCTTTTGCCCTGAGATTGATATGTTTGTTGACTTGGCAAAGTATGAAGTAAAGCAGGGGGAGGCACCGCTGCCGTTTGGAAGGTCGAGGTCTTCTTATTTGGTTGGATCTGGCTTCCACTCCTTACTTGCTGATAAGGGGTGGTTGTGGGGGGTTTCCCTTGATATGTCCTTGCTTCGGCGGATGCATGGTTGTAAGCATGTGCTATCACCTCAGAGTAAGTCTTCCAAATGTTGGCATTGATCATGTACTTGAAGAAACAATCACGTAAGCCTGCCGTGAAGGCCTTGAGGGCGGTCTTATCATCTGCCTCAGCGCAGTGAGAATACTCATGGTTGAAACGATCGGCATACTCTCGTAGTGATTCGTCCGGCTTCTGGTGAATAGTGTACAAGTCATCTGCAGAATGCAAGCGATCGGTCTGGAAGATATGTTAAAAGACAAACAGTTTCCTCGGTTTCTCAAATGAGTCTATTGTCTCAGGTGGAAGACGGCTATACCAGTTTAGAGCTCCGCCAGAGAGGGTGGAGGGGAAAAGAAAACATCGCTCTTCGCCGGTGTGCATCCGATATGCCATGATGGACTTAAAGAGGTTAAGGTGTTCAATTGGGTCTTCCTTTCCAGTATAGAGTTGTAAACCAAGCTTTTGTTTTGTCTTTGCTTGAATGGGGTGTCGATGATCCTCATTGTGAGAGGGCCAAGCCTGGGTTGGTTCCAATCAGGTATCTCAGCCTGACGTTCGACCTTCAACTTGTTTACTTCCTCACGGAGTTGTAGGACAAGGGGGTCCTGAGTGGAGTCATGTACCACTGGGATTTTCTTTCGTAAGTCTCTATCGTCTCTTGGAAGTAGGAAAGTTTGAGCAAAGGCGTGTGATTTTTCCTTGGACTCACTATACTGACTTCTAAGGCAAGTCTGTCGGAATACCTCAGAATCCCCTGTACATTCATCTCCCTCTGAAACATGTCGTTCCTTCCCTAGATTGGCAGATGGCCTAGGTCGTGGAAGGGGACCGAGTCTTTCAGAAACCCTTGGGTCATTAATCTTTGAGCATATGTGAAGGGGATTCTCTCGACGTTGCTTTAAGAAGTCTCGGCAGTCACGATAAACGGCTTTCGATCCTTCTAACCCTTCTGCAATGAGGTGTCTTCCTCCACTTCTCCTGCTTCGGGTCGAAGTAGCTGGGTTGAGAGATGTCTCATGTTGATCAATGTTTTGATGATTAGCTCGCTCTTCATCAGGGATACCTATGTCGAATGAAGGTGACCCTCCGTGTTGGAGGGCACCCAGATGATGGTTGATGTCCACAGGGGCAACGAGCTCGCGTGTTTGAGTATGCCTAGTTTCGTGGAGCGTCTCAAATAACTTCTCATATTGCTCCTGGAGGACCTTATTCTTCATTGCTATCTTGTTGTTCTGAGCTTCTAGCTCATCGACTTTAGCTTGAAGAGCAACCCTCTTTCCTTCCTTCTTTCGTTGCTTCGCACTAGGTGCAAGATAGGTGTCATTCTGTGTGCTGTGGCTTCCTTCGCTCCCCATGTTGGAGAGGGATGCCTGGTCAAAAGAAAGTGTACGAATGGTGGAAACCAGCTTGACAAAGCTGAAGAGAGTGGGAATAAGTGTCGTTCCCACAGACGGCGCCAAATGTTGATGCACAAAATCAGTGAAGACTTTGGTACAACAGAAAGTGTTAAGTTTGTGACCTTCGCTAGATTGCTCCGGTCACTAGTGTGGATAAGTATGTAAATGGATAGAGACAGGGAAGCAAACACAAGATGTACATGGTTCACCCAGATTGGCTACGTCCACGGAGTAGAGGAGTTCTCATTAATTGTGAAGGGTTTACACAAGTACATAGATTCAAGCTCTCATTTTGTGAGTACCTGTAAATGATTTAGTAAAAATGACATTCGGAAATATTGTGAGAGAATGATCTCTATTTATAGAAGAGAGTTTCTAGTTTCATTCTGACATTGACACGTGTCGTGTTGTGATTGGCTTCTGATGTTGACACGTGTCGCGCTATGATTGACTTTTGATGTTGACACGTGTCGGGATATGATTGGCCTCTTGGTTGGAGGGAAACTCTTCTAGGTCCTTGACGGTATAACGTTGACCGGTGCTCAGTAGTTTCGGGATTGGTCAAGTATGGTACAAACATTACTTTTAATAAGTGTTTCTGAAAAGCTTTGTTATTGCCTACTCACACTTTCTGTTTTGCATCCTTCCAGGTTCTAGGTAGGTTTGCTTGTTGGTGGCTTGCGAGGAGTTGATGGCGGTTCTGACAGACTGTAATTAATGTAGGACCATCTCTCTGGTATTATATAATTAGTATTTGTCCTGCTGGACTGCACTTAGGTTACCTATGCTCTGGTTATGTGTAATTATACTTAAATCTCGTTGCTCGCACCTATATTTTTTGTCTAGTGTAAATTAGTTAGCTTGGTTTTTATTTACTCACATTTTTATATCCTTATCACTTCCACATCGTGCACATGGTTACGTCACCTTCACGTGACGGCCAACACGCCTCAATTTAGGTCGAGGTGTGTCACAAAAAGTGATAATTTAAATCAAAACCTTGAGAAGATTATGTTCTCAGTAATTATATTTAAAAAGTTGTTTTCAATTACCATATTAAAATTCCCTCACATTTTTTTCATACCTACAATAATTAAATGTAGCTCTCCATCCAATTTCTTAAGCTTGGGTGTCATCTTGAAGAAATTTTTCCTTGTGCTCGTAACATAAGTAGCACACTACGTGTTATTATACAAGTAGTGGAAAATTTTATTTTTTATATTATTAATTTTTAACATAAAAATCTCACCACTTATATAAAGACATATTTAGTACCGTATTTCAGGCACATTAAAAAATATCTTATCATCTTGACTACTTTTTAAAACAACACTATAAAAATAAAACTGGGAGGAGAAAATGGCAAAGTGACGTGCAAGGCACACAAATGAACATAGGAAATAGAGTGTGAAGATTAAAAAAACAAAAGAAATGTTTCTAATGATTTAAAAAATAGAACTCAAATCTTCTTCGGATCCTAAAAAACTGAACTTAAAGATCAAATGATCCAGACTATTGAAATTTGATTTAACGAGTACAATTATTATAACTTTAGAAAGACCTCTTATTTGTAACCGTTTGATCAAATTTCAATGATCCGAATTATTTGATCGTTAAGCTTAATTTTTGGGAATCTGGGTTCTAAAAAATACAAGAGAAATGCAAGTGATGATTAAAAAAAGCAAGAAGTGTTGTTTTGTCAAATCCCCCGACGTGGTTTCCACCAAAGAAAACATTGGGCACAGTCCACTGGCCGGTCCACTCACGCGAGTATGGTAAGTTTGTTTTTTTTAATTTTTCTTATCTTTATCATTAAATAAAATTATTACTTTTTTTTAAATATAAAATTTTAAAGTTGTTTTTATTAGTTTTTTTTATTCAATTCTTTATTTGTGAGATGACGGGAGGAATGACCTAAGCCTAATGCTAAAAGTTCAGGAGAACAACTAATAGCCGCACCAGTCTCCAAACCCAGTACATTAAGAAATTTTTAGTTGTGACGAGAATATAAATGGTACACCATGTGTTTTAACAGAAGCGGTGAGAAATTTTATATTTTAAGTTATTAACTTTTTAGCACACATATTCCACTATTTGTATAGTGACACGTGGTGTACCACCCTATATACCAATTACACTGAAAAATCTCTCCAGTACACTGAGACAGTCGACTAACTTGTATTGTACATGCTAATTTATTACTCGCGTTTGGCAATTATCTAGAAAAGAATTTTGTATTACAGAGAGGACTGGAATCACATCCGGATCCCTCCTGCTAAGCAAACTAAGCAAAACATCCTATCCTTCCATTTTTGATCTTGTGGCCAAAAATCAAGGTTCTAAAAAACGTTAGGCGCTAGTCGGGCGGCGAGCTAACCCCTAGCGCCTAGGCGGCTAGGCGGGGTCTAGGCGGGTGCCTAGGCGGCCTAAGCGGATTTAAGTAAATTTCTTGTATATCTTGGAAATAAATGAATATTGACACTTACAAAAAAATTATACTTGTATGAAATCCATGAATAAAATAATAAAATAATGATAAAAGGCAAAAAGAGTATCCAACAAGTCCAAAATTTTAAAACACATTAAGCATATATGTCATATAACCATAGTGAGGAGTATTGTAGGATGACACATGTACAACAAGCTCACAATTTAAAACCACATATTCAGCGGATTTAAGTAAATTTATTATATATCATATAAATAAGTGTTTGTCATATCTAAAATATATATAATTTCATTTAGAATTATAAGATAATCAAATTTAAATATTAAATAATATGTTTTTTTTAAGCGAGAGCTTTAACATTTTAAGTACATAATAAAAATACGTATGGTATGATCTTAAAAAAATAAAATAAAACATTACAAAAAAAATAAAAAAAAAGAATGAAAAGTAATAACGAGGTTAAGAGTGGAAAAAGAAAAGGGTATAAAAAGTAGTACAAAAAATGGTGAGATCCATTCAAAGAAAACGTGCAGGCTGCAATAGATGCTTTTCCTAGATAAAAGATGGTGGGACCATCTTGATTGAATCATGCAAACTGAATAATGATCCATGTTTACAACCAGACAAAAACAGAAACAATATTAAAAACAAAATAAATATGCTATAGTCGTAATAAACAAATTAGCCTTATGCAGAAACCAAGATAAAAAACAAATAAACAAATTAAACAGCACAAGAAACAAGGAGAAAAAATAGATAAACTAATTAACTAGCACAGGAACCAAGAAGAAAGAAAATAAAGTAAAGCATCATCTTCATCTTCCTCGCGCTGAGTTGCACGGCGGCTCTGCAACAATTTTTTCTAGATTCCGGCGTGCTCTACAAACGCCCGTCTAGCCTCCGCCCAACACCGTCCTGACCGGCATAACTCTGACTAGTCCCGCCTAATCCCGCCCAAGCGTCCGTCTAATATATTTCCGATTTTGTGTCCGATTGGAAGCTAATCGCCGCGGCAACCGAACGCCCAGCGCCTAAGCGCCGCCTAGACCAACTTTTAGAACACTGCCAAAAATAAACTTAAATAGTAAAAAATTTCACCCAAAACAAGACAAGATGAAAATAGAAGGTTGTGATGTTTTGCTCAGTTTGCTCAGCAGGGGGATCCGGAGGTGATCCCAGTCCTTAAAGAAAACCACTTGATGTGGGGTTGTATTCGGATAATAGGTTTAAAATAACAAAATTTATTTATTTATCACACACTAACCAATATCATCAAACGTCTAAGCATGGATTTATACCACTCAGCAAATTCCAAACCTTAAAGCACCACATTATTCTCACAACTCTACTCTTCCAAGCGATAAATTTTACATACAAATATTGGCACATAAAAGTGCAGGCATTGTTCTTATTCATAGTAAATAGAATGCAGCTGGTACGATAGGGTTTAAATTATTCTTGTCATTCACTGGCAATAGAACGCTTCACAGTAATGACGGTACCATTCACTTGACATGGTTTTGGAGCCACTCCAACAAGTCTTGATAAGCCTCCTCAGCAGCCTTACATGCTGCTTCATCTTCATCGTTGTACCTAGTGGTCCACCCGTGTTCCACTTTTGGAAATATCTTCACACGGCTTTTGATCTGTGATTCCATAAACCAAACTGTCATTCCAAATACATAAACGCGAAACGTTTAAGAAATAGAGCCACATTAAGAAGGTAGAATATCTAGGCATAATATATAAGCCCTTGAACACCTTTGGTTTTGTAAGGGCAAGTTCGACCTATAACCCGTGACATATTTCTACCAATAACCCATGACAGAATGAGAACGATTAACCCGAAGTCATCTCAAGGGCTATAAGGATGTCCATGATTAAAATCAACAAATACATTGAAATCATTGAAAAGTGTTTCGATCGAGATATTTCCTACCTCAGGTTTTGCAGCTAAAGCCTCCTCAAATTGTTTCACGACTTCAGGTGGAGACAAATGATCAATCTCAGCGCCAAGTATTTGAGTGGGAACCTTAACCGCTGCAATTTACCCCCAGGAATTTATCAATAAACACAGACCGAACCGTTTTTTATTTTTCTATCTACACTTTCTTAGGGTAAATATTAGAAAACGTAGGTATGTGTTCGTTTAAATTGACACCTACACTAATTAGCTAAATATTTCTTGAATATTAAATAGAGAAATCGTACCCTTGATATCATCCAGAGTGACAAATGCAGGATGACACATAGCAGCGGCTTGGATAAGGTCATGCTTTGAAAGTTCAACCACAACCTTGGCTGAAAACAGAACAAATGATTCAAGGTCAACCGAAACATTTTCCCATAGGTTGAACTACTAAATTACGGCTGAGAAGAAATCCGATCGAAAAGAAACCAAAATTTAAGAATCCACCAGGAGGGGAAAATGAGCTCACCCCCGTAACAGAATCCTACAGCACCAACTGCAGAAATACCTTTACTTTTTAAAGCTTCAAGTAATGGTTTTGTATCTTCGAATGCTTTGTCCTGTTTAGAAGAGCGAAACATTTTAACAATACTTCCACAATCAACAGTTTGATTTTAAAACACTACAAAATCAGGTCTTTTTATTTCGTCAGAGGTGGAAAAAATCATATAAACTTTGAAAACAAGAACAGTAATTCGACTTCCAAGCTGAAGCCACACGCATCTTCAACTTAAAACAGCCTCAAAACGAGAATTTCACATTATCTTAAACATTTTATGCGAATTCAAGAATCACAAAGGATACTTGTAAAAGAATTCAATTATAATTAAAGGAACAATTTCTTGATCTCTACATGATAAGAGATCCAACCGGTTCATGATGTTTTATCCAGCCAGGGAGAGCGGCAAATCCCTCCTCTCCGAGTTCAAAAGGGTCTCCGTAAAAGAAGTCAGGGACCACAACAAAAAAGCCAGCAGCTGCAAGTTTGTCTGCCATCTTCCTTCAAAACAGAAGGCAGGTGGTATTAGTTGAAGGGTACATGAGATTATGAAAACACGCAAATGATATAGTGATTGATCAAGTGACTAACACAACAGTGCTTCGATTTTATTTTTATTTTTATGATGTTGAGAACTAGAAGGATGATCTATATTTCTAGACAAGTGGTGGATCCAGAAATCTAGACTAGAAGGGGCCTTTAAGCCATACAAAAATAATTAAACAAAGTAATTGCAATTTATTGAATGGGAGAAAAATTAAAGGTTTTGTTTTTTGTATTGGAATGAAAAATTTTAATCAAATAAGAGTAGTAGAGCTTAAAATTTTAGTATTGAAATGATTAATATATCATAAGAACAAAACTTATTTATAAGCTTTGATAAATAAAAGATTAATACGTTAGATTCGAACAAAATTTTTTAGTCAAGACTTAAAACCCGATCTTGTTCTAGACCGTCTTAAGTCTTGTTTTACCCCTTGTTTTATATTAACTGTCTAAAAAAGTGGATATGGTTTTTATATGGTAAAACATAAGGCTAATTATTACAAAATAAATAAGCGGGTTTGGTTTTAATATGGTAAACAGAAAGCAAATTATAAAGGTTTTTTTTTTTCTTTAGTTCTCTGAAATGCAATTCAGAGAACTAATCCATCACACCGTTGCAACACAAAGAAAGTAGCTGTAGAAAAACGGATATGCAACAAGTCATACCTCAAGTTTGGAGCATCGTATCCTGCACAAACAATAAACATGTTAAAATAACAAGTGGTTTGCTGATACAATGTTATAGACTCAGGAAGCAATTTTATACAACTGATCGAAAATCAGTTATTTCCCGCGATCGGGGAAGGAACAGAAACAGACGAAAGGAACACACAAAAAGGCAAACAAACTATGCTCTGATATGACATACAGTTACAAATATCCTCAGTCAACCAAAACATACTATGCTCTGATATGACCTAAAGTGAACACAGCTGAGGCTAGATTATCATCAGTCAACCAAAACATATTTATAGCACCTATTAACATAGTAGTTGATTATCAAACTTGTCTAGTAAATATCGCTAGACTGACATAACACCAATTATACACTCCAAAAATCTATACCCTATAAACAAAAACCATACACAGGCCAATCAAAACACAATAAATAAACATAACCCATGTCAGAAAATGAAAAAAAAAATTGCAGAAATTACTAAACCAAATTAAACAGCAGAGATTTTTGAAGTTGTGGGAGCTGAGAAAGAACCAAAAATATCAGAGAGGAGAAGAACGGCGAGCTTGGAGTCAGGGGAGCCGACAAGATAGGTGTCGAGACCGCCGAACTTCTCGACGCGGCCGGAGCCACTCGATGGGTTCAGGGTTGGTGGGTGGGAGCAGCACTGAGGGCCTGACATTTTTGTTTTTGTTTTTCTCTGAAACAAACACACAGTCTGCTCATCTGATCAAATAATTTATAGAGTTGAGTTGACTCGTTAACTAATTGATTAGAAAGGAAGGTTAGGCTTGGGAGAGGGAGAGAAACTCTAGTTAACATGCATTAAACATTGACCCTCCTTCTTTTCAATAATTACGATCTGATTTTACTCAAATTTAGAGAGTGGCTATAATATTACGCTCACCTAATTCCCACAACTTTGGAATCGTATCCAAACCTGCTTTTGATGACTTTGACAAATGGACTACCAAACCAACACCATGACCTTAACAAATGAACTCCCAAACCAACACCACTGAATAAGATTTACAATCTCATTGTAATACAAACATCTAGTATTATTGATAGGAACATATTTATGCGACTTAGTTAGCTTGTTCTTGTGTATTTGTATTGTTATTTCTTAGTTAATTATGTATTTTAAACTATTTTCGTGTGTTTGTAGGTCATAATAACAAAGTTAGCAAGAAAGTGCATTTTGGAGCATTTTAGAGCATTTTTGAGCCAAGATTGGATAGTGCAAGCATGGAGACATGAGGATGGATGTTTTTGAAGATTTGAAGGCTAGAAATCAACATGTTTGTGTGCAAGTGTGTTGACCTACAACTCCAAACATCCATCCACTATACCCATTATGTCCACTCATTACCAAACATCCATCCACTACACCCATTACGTCCACTCATTACCAAACATCTATCCACTACACCCATTACATCTACTCATTACCAAACATTCATCCACTACACTCATTACATCCACTCATTACCAAACATCCACCCACTACACCCATTACATCCACTCATTACCACAACACTCACCCACTACACCCATTACATCCACTCATTACCAACCACTCATCCACTACACCCATTACATCCACTCATTACCAAACATCCACCCACTACACCTATTACATCCACTCATTATCACAACATTCACCCACTACACCCATTACATCCACTCATTACAACTCCATACACTCCTCTCCCTAGCCTATAAATACATCCACCCTTCACCATAATTTGGGGGCCATCATCCAAAGACACTACATTTCACATCTCACAACTTCATTCACAAACACAATTTCCTTGCCGTGACCTCCATCCATTCATCTAGCCATACTACATCTCACCAATCCATACATTTTCATCTCTTAGCCGTGCAAATCCATTCCATCCATATATCCATACACATCCTAGACACTTGTGCTACAACAAGGTGGTGAAAACAAAGGTCCTTGGCGTTTCAAGCTTGGAACTTTGGAGCGTTTTAGGTGTACTTCATTCTTGCTTTCAATGTCTACTTTGTTATTTTCTAATTTTGTTGCAATTATGAGTGGCTAAACCCTTATTTAGTTAGGGGGAAGTTTGAAGCCATGAACGTGCTTGAGATATGAATTGATTTCTTCCAATTGTGATTTGATAAGTTGTGATTGCAATTCAATTATCTATTTTATTCATAACTGATTCTTGTATGTTTATTAAGGATGCATACTTAGTTTTCATGCATGAATTAGATGTTAGAATATAAATGAGTTTCACCTAATCATTACAAGTTTATATTCATGAGTAGTGAAGGTTGTCTATCACAATCGCATTAATTGAATTCTTGGCAAATGTATCATGCATTCATAGTTATAATTACCTCGTCAACACTTATGATTTTCATTGAATGTAATGATCTCTGATTGTATCTCTATTATGCATTCATATAGGGGACTTTTAGAGAATGATTTGGGTTGTCGCATGCATTCATCCAATTCAATGAGTAAAGGAAAATCTGAGGGTTAATTTGTGCATCACGGTTAATCTGGGGTGTTGAGCATAATAGTTTATTGAAAAGCAATTGGAAATCGATTCATGTACAAGTGTGTCATGTGTGAAGAACGGACCTCTAACTAATCCATCCATCATCTCATTTCTTAAATTCGCTTTACAATCTGTCTAATTTTATAAGTTGTTTGTTTGTTTCGAATTCGTCAAAACCAAAATCCCCCTTTTACTTTATTGTTTCAAAGTATTAAATTTCTATTTCGTTAGTGTTTTTAAGTTGTTTTGTGTCTTTACAATCTGTTTTGAGTCCTTTGAGTCTATTCAAACGTTTTTAACGTTGTTTTTATGTTTTTGAGTTAGTTTAGAGGTTTTAGCAAGCCCTCCTAATCCCCGGTTTAGAACGATCCCTACTTGCATTTTTACTACAATTTGACAACAAGAGGGTTTAATTTAGAACGATCCCTACTTGCATTTTTACTACAATTTGACAACAAGAGGGTTTAATTTGAGTGCTTAACTTTCATCGCATCAATTATCAAATTAAACTTTAAACATCCATTCGTTGTAGATTTACCAATTAGTACTATAGAATGACGATATTTTTGATATTCTTAATTAGAGATCTCAAATTTAGCTCATATAAACGATGAGAAAGTATTATATTTTTAGGCTTTAATATCAAAATGGTCCAAGTGCTTTACCCTAACGGTCAATTTGGTCCCCGTTCTTTTAATTTGGCCAAATTGGTCCCCCTGTTTACCTTCATTGGCTAATTTTGCGTTAAAAGACTGTTAAATTGAGACAAATATATAATTCAACTGTAAACCCATTAATGCGCATGAGATTAGATGATCGACAATGACGCTTCAAAAATATTTCACTCTTGATAGTCTTGAGGACATCTTATTGTTGAATTGCAAATCGGGTAATGCTAGAAAGACCAAATTTTTAAAACTAAATTTTGTAAATTAAGTGATTGGATTGTTGATGATTAGATATTAACGTGCTTATTTTTTATTAGTAACACATCATTTAGTTTACAAATTTAGTTTACCAAACATTACCTTGCAAATCAGATTTAGTATACCATTAATTTCCTCGCTATCTAATACGTAATTATTGTAAATAGCTAATAACATGTGTAATATATCCTCTATGTGCTATCGTGTTATATAATGGATATAGTTTTGTTTTTTTAGGTGATTCTTTATATAATGTCTGAAAATATGTGTGAAGAGGAAATGGAAAGAGAAGATGAAGAATATCATGAAGCCATTAAGTTAATTGATGGCAGTACAGGCAATGGTTCAAGTGCTAAATGCGTTAATAGTTATTGTACATGATGATCATATTGAACGTCCATTGGCTCGACGACCTATTAGTAGAACTGGATACGATTATATTAACAAGGTATTGAATGAGGATCCTCAAGATTTTCGAGTCCTATATAGGATGTATCCGGATGTTTTCTTAAAGCTATGCGATGTCCTTACGGAAAAGACGCATTTGAAGGGTACAAGGTTTATTTGTATTGAAGAAATGATTGCTACATTTCTACTCACTATTGGTCAAAATTCTCGATACTGCCAAACTCAGGACACATTTTGCCGGTCACATTTTACAACAAACAAAAATTTCAATAATGTTTTGAAGGCCTTGAACATAATTGCACCATATTTGATGGTCCAACTTGGATCCACGGTGCCAACTAAAATAAGAGAAAGTACAAGATTTAACCCTTATTTTAAGGTTAGTAATTAGTACTTATCTTAACCATGTCCTGATTAAACTGGTTTCATAAACATATTCTTAGCTATGTATTAACTCTTATAATTATTTTAGGATTGTGTTAAAGCTATTGATGGAACACATATACCAGCAATGGTATCGGGACCTAAAGTAGTTAGCTATTGTGATCATCATGGTAAAATATCACAAAACGTATTAGCTGGTTGTAACTTTGATTTGGAATTCATATATATTCTTAGTGGATGGAAGGGTTCAGGTCATGACTCCAAACTATTACATGATGTTGTATCAAGGAGGAACGGACTTAGAGTGCTAGAAGGTTCATATTCATTCATTTATTTATACTAGGACGTACCATAAATAATAACTTCATGTGTTTTAATTTTAGGTAAATTTTTTCTAGTGGATTGTGGATTTGCAAATCGCCATCAAGTTTTAGCTCCGTTTTGATGTGTTCAATATCATCTCCAAGATTTTGTTGGTAACAATCGTGACCCTGTAAATGCAAATGAGTTGTTCAATCTTCAACATGCTTCCTTGAGAAACGTAGTGGAGAGGATATTGGTGTATTTAAATCTCGATTCACAATTTTCAAGTTTGCACCTCCATTTCCAATTAAAACACAATTAGCAGAGTTAGTGTTAGCTTGTGCAAGGTTGCACAACTTTCTTCACAAGGAGTGTCATTTTGATGAATTTCCAATCGAACCAGAAGATGATGAACTAGGTAATCAAACTCAAGAGCAACAATGATAGATTGCTAATGCATAGAGAGCTGGCATAGCTACAAAAATGTGGACATATGCTGTGAGTGATAGCATTCAAATATGAGAAATAGGGAATTAATTGTTTTTACGGATTGGAGTATGCAATTTATGTTTGAAAAACTTTGATAGCTAGTTTATTTTGTAAGCCTTAACTTTCAAGATTTTGGATGCCAATGTTTAATTTCACTTTGATTGCTAGTTGAAAACATTGCATGTGAACTTGGTATTGCAATTTGGTATTAGTAGGATGAAACTAATTGTTTATAGTATCATAAGAAGTTCAATGGTTATCCTTGGATTTCAAAAGCTCATCTATGCTCTCCTTTTCTCTCCTTGCCATATTTTTTCAGGACGTCGGTGCAGCTTCACACCTGGATGAAGTCTATAGTGGATGTTGTTAGGTTGATATAATAGGTATATTTTGTAGCCTCTTTTACCTATTAATTTAGTCATGGTTGATATAAAACAGTTGGATTTAATGTGTTTTGTGTGAATTTTATACAAATTATTTTTTGGAGAAACTGGATTTTTGAGAAGAATTACAAGGAAAGCATGAAAGAATATCGAAGTGAAGTGTTGCTGAGATTTGTGTTAGTACAAAATTGTCTAACTTGTATAAATTGGAAAGCCCAGAGTTTTAATCTAAAAGGCGGGCCGGTGCTTATTTAATTTCCGAATCCTTATTGGTTTGCTCTCCTTTTCCAAAAGGGTTTAAGGTGAATTCCTAGCGGCTAAAGCTTGGGGACAGAAAGGGAAAAGAAAGGAGGAATATAAAAAGGCACGGCATAAATTGAAAGGGGGCTCTCCATCATTAAGCACACATATACATGTGACAATTTGGCGAGTACTCCAGGGAGCTCTAAGTTTTTCCCAGCACATACACACACTCAAGTACGAAGTTGGAGTTCAAGTTTTATTCCATGTCATCGAATTCATACATGTTTGTCATCAGTTTAATCATACTACAAAAAAAAGTAGTCATTACCAACGAAGAGTTTCTGAGGGCCCTAAAAAAACCGTCGTAAAAAGCACATTTTACGACCATAAAATATGGGTCGTCAGTAATATGGCATGAAACTAGTTTTTATTACCAACGCACATAATGTCCTTGGAAAAAGTCTCAAGTTTCATCGGAAATGCATTTTTGTTTGGCAGGAAGAATTGGTGCCAATTGTATTAACGAGTAAAGTTCTTATCGGATGGTTATTTCCGAAGGTTTACTCATGTTGACGAAATGGATTTAGAATTTTCGAGGGAAAAAAAGTCCTCTTACTAATGTTTTTATATTTTTGAGGGAAAAAAAGTCCTCTTAGTTTATATTTTTGAGGAAAAAAAGTCATTTTGCTAATGCTTTTATATTTTCGAGGGTGATTAGTTGTTGTCGGAAATCATCATATTTTTTCAGACAAAATTTTTTTCTTTGTCAGAATAAATTTTTAAGGCATGTGGTTTTGTTGGAATCTTCAATTATTTACGGGGAATATTCTTAAAATAAGTTTGATGCTTAATTTAAATTCTACAATAAATAAATCATATAACTTAGAATACATATGGAAAATATTGGACCTTAAAATTAAAAATAAAACCGTTGAGCAAAAAGGTGCATAACTTAATATAGTGTTCTATGATAAAGAAATAATTTGCATGCCTTTGTTAACTCATAACATTTGTCATGGACATTGAACAAAACAGTATTTTCGACAACAAAAAAAATCAAAATCGTAATTGAAGATTGAATTCATTCATCGTACTCTTATAGGGTTGAGGAGTGTAGTTGTAAAAAATCAGCAAAATTTGAATTAAAATAACCGTTAAATCATGAGTTTTTGTTTATAATCGTCGAAATGCTTCGTCCCGTTACCTAATATCTAAATGTCTATTTTTTGCGATTTTTTACGTATGCGATCTTGGAGCATATACAAACAAGTTTGATAGTTGGATTGTTGAAACTAGTTTTGTAGAATGTGTATTCCTTCAAAATGATATATTCACCAAATACTTGGAGTTTATTTTATACTTCCATTAAGTAGAACATAATATTTTGTGGTATCCACTAGTGCAAATATTTTAAATTGAAGATCGAATTCATTCATCATACTCTTACAGGGTTGAGGAGTATATTTGTAAAAAATCATGAAAATCGGAGTTAAAATAACCGTTAAATCGTGAGTTTTCATTTATAACCGTTGAAAGGTTTCGTCCCATTACCTAATATCTGAATGCTAGTTTTTTGCGATTTTTGGCATATGCGATCTTGAGATATATAAAAACAAATTAGACGGTCGGATCATTCAAATTAATTTTTCAGACAATAAATATTAGTTTTTGATAATGTTTAGGGTTTCGACTCTTTTCCTCAAATGAAACAATATTATTTTTTATATAAAAAAATGTTTGTAGAATTTAGTGTTTGGCCATTTCCCCCAAATAAATAAGGGTTTGGCTTCCCACCTCTTTTTCCCACAATTCTCAAACTCTTGTTTTTATGGAATTTAAGTGGGTTGGCTTTTTCTCCAAATTAATTAGGGTTTTGGCGTGTCCCTCCCTCTTCTCCCACAATTTCCAAAAAAATTTTTGGTAGAATTTATTCCGCCACAGCCAAAAAAAAAAAGGGAGGGAAACTAAAATGGATAGATTAGAGTTGTCGTTCTCTATATTACCACCTCTAACCTTGATTAGATTAGGGCTACATCAATTCATCAACGTTGTTTACTGTGTTTCAAACCCAGTGCCTGATCATGAACCAGCAAAGTACTGACATTCCATTGTGCCTCTTCGCTATTTGAGTTGGTAAGAATTGGCCTACTAGCCTAACAATTAGGGTTTATGTATATATTTTGCCTTCTGCCATTGAAACACCAATTGTTCTCCTTGCTTTTTTTTTTATCGCTAAATTGTCAACATAATTCCATCTCAAAAGCTAAATTGTCATGGTACAATGTTGATTGGCTTTACAATATTGAAGAGTTCAAGTAAGAATATTCTGAATACACTCTACATGTTCATGGTACAATGGCAGACTCTATGACAGTGCTCAATGGAACTCAATTTTAACATGTGTAATAAATTACAGCCCGCGTTTTGTTCCAATAGCAGTTTATAAGATCATCCCACTTAGAGGCAATGGCTTTGTGGGAAAGGAGGAGACACGGTCAAAAATCAACCATCTAAGATGTTCGGCTGCAAGGATGGGATGGAGAAACCAGCCGATTTTAAGTTTAGGGTTTATGTAAATATTAAATTTCAATTTTATTCATTTTTCATGGTTGCTGGGATTTCCTAACAATTAGGGTTTATGTATATATTTTGCCTTCTGCCATTGAAACACCAATTCTAGTCAATTTTATTTTAGCTTTCATGGTTTCTTTTTTTCATTTTTCTATCTTTAAGTACTAGGCATCTAATTTTCTTGTCTTTGTATGATTGATAGATATGGCAAAAAAGGGAAGGAGCCAAAAAAAATTCATCAAGCACACATCCTCTGTCATCTAGACTCTCTTTAAACCAACATGATACCACCACTGAACTACATGACAATGGAATGCAAGAGACCCAACATGCAAATATACAAGGTAATTTTATATGTGGATTTTTTCATTTTTCTATCTTTTGGTACTAGGCATCTAATTTTCTTGTCTTTGTTGGTTGTTTTATGAACTTTGTCATATGTTATAAGAAACTAATTCTCTAATAATTATGTCTTATTTAGCTTTGTGTTTTCTTTGTAAAATTGTAGCCACGGCAACAAGAGGAATGAGTCAAAATAGAGCACCGCACACTACTACTCATTCCTCTACATCCTTTTCAGACCAACTTGATATTACCCAACCATCACATGATAGCGAAATACACGAGACACAACAAACATCTATTAAGAATCAACCTTTAAGTGTGGAAGGTACCGTATTTATATCGGTTTCAAAATGTGCATTTTTGTAATTGGTTATTTATTAAACTTACAAGCACATTATTATTTTTATTATTTGTCTTACTGTTGAATAATATATTATTTCTTTACTTAAATACTCTCTTCATTGTTTATTTGATAGGAGAATGTTGAAAGTTGGTCAGATGCTCAACATGAAGATCAGTAGTGCATCATACTTTCATTTTGATATTACCAAATATCTAAACTTGTGAAGTTTTATTAGTGGGGTATTGTTTTTTTTTCCAATTTAAGTATTGTCTATTTTCTTTTTTTTTTAAATAATTTCGTTTGGATGTTGAGAAATTTAATACAATGGTTTGGTTAATTTATTAGTAACGATTACATACCTATTTTTATCATATTTTAATTTCAATATATGATTTAATTATAAATAGTGTTTGTACCATACTTAACAAATCCTAAAACTACCGATTACCAGTCAACATTATATCGTCAAGGACCTAGAAGAGTTTCCCTCCAACCAGGAGGCCAATCACAACGCGACACGTGTTGACATCAGAAGTCAATCACAACACGACACATGTCAATGTCAGAATGAAACTAGAAACTCTCTTCTATAAATAGAGATCATTCTCTCACAATATTTTCTAATGTCATTTGTACTAAATCATTCACTAGTACTCATTAAAGGAGAGCTTGAACCTATGTACTTGTGTAAGCCCTCCACAATTAATGAGAACTCCTCTACTCCGTGGACGTAGCCAATCTGGATGAACCATGTACATCTTGTGTTTGCTTCTCTGTCTCTATCCATTTACATACTTATCCACACTATGGACTGGAGCAATTTAGCGAAGGTCACAAACTTGACACTTTCTGTTGTACCAAAGTCCTTACCGATTTTGTGCATCAACATTTGGCGCCGTCTGTGGGAACGACACTTATTCCCACTCTCTTCAGCTTTGTTAAGCTGGTTTTCACCATTCGTACACTCTCTTTTGACCAGGCATCCTTTTCCAACATGGGGAGCGAAAGAAGCCACAACACATAGAATGACACCCCTCTTACACTTGGTATGAAGCAACGAATGAAGGAACATAAGAAGTTTGCTCTTCAGGCTAAAGTCGATGAGCTAGAAGCTTAGAACAACACGATAACGATGAAGAATGAGATCCTCCAAGAGCAGTATGAGAAGGTATTCGAGATGCTCCACGAGGCTAGATATACTAAAACACACAAGCTCATCACCCCTGTGGAAGTCAACCATCAACTGGATGCCCCCCAACACGGAGGGTCATTTGCCCTCAACATGGGTATTCCTGTTAAGGAGCGAGCTACTCATCGAAATGGCGACCAATATCAGACTTCTCTCAACCCAGTTGTTTCGACTCGATGCAGGAAGAGTGGAGGAAGGCACCTCCTTACAGAAGGAGTGGAAGTCACGAAAGCCGTCTTTCGTGACTGTCGAGACTTTCTAAAGCAACGTCAAGACAATCCCATCCATGTAAGCTCGATGATTAATGACCCAAGGATCTCTGAAAAACTTGGTCCCCTCCCATGTCCCAGGCCAGCTACCAATTTGAGGAAGGGGAAACAAGTCCTAGAGGAACACGAAGGTATAGGGGACTCAGAGATGTTCCGATAGACATACCTTGGAAGTCAATACGGGGAGTCCAAGGAAAAATCACATGCTCTTGATCAAACATTCCTACTTCCAATAGGAGATGGATATTTACGAAAGAAAGCTCTAGTGGTACATGATTCCACTCATAACCCTCTTGTCCTACAGCTTCTTAAGGAAGTAAACAAGTTGAAGGCCGAACGACAAGCTGAGATACCTGATTGGAACCAACCTAGGCTTGGCCCTCTTACAAGGAGGATCCTCGACACCTCTTCCAAGCAAAGACAAAGCAGAAGCTTGGCTTGCAACTTTATACTAGAAATGAAGACCCAATTGAACACCTTAACCTCTTTGAGTCCACCATGGCATACCGGATGCACACCGACGAAGAACGATGTCTTCTCTTCCCCTCCACCCTCTCTGGCGGAGCTCTAAACTGGTATTGTCGTCTTCCACCTAAGATGGTAGACTCATTTGAGGAATTGAGGAAACTGTTTGTTTCTCAACACACTTTTCAGGCTGATCGCTGCACTCTGTGGATGACTTGTACACTATTCACCAGAAGCCAGACGAGTCATTACGTATGTATGTTGGCCGCTTCAGCCATGAGTATTCCCGTTGTGCCGAGGCAGACGACAAGACTGCCCTCAAAGCCTTCACGGTAGGCCTACGTGATTGTTTCTTCAAGTACATGATCAATGCCAACACTTGGAAGACTTACTCTGAGGTGATGGCATATGCTTACAACCATGCCTCCGTCGAGGTAAGGACATATTAAGGGAAACCCCCCACAGCCACCCCTTATCAACAAGTAGGGAGTAGAAGCCAGATCCAACCAAATGAGAAGACCTTGACCTTCAAAACGGTAGCGGTGCCTCCCCCTGCCTTACTTAATACTTCGCCAAGTCAACAGACATATCAACCTCAGGGCAAAAGGAAAGATTGCCATCCTTACCAGTCTCATTTTAGTAAAAGGAGTAAGGGACACTATTGCGATAACCAAGGGTATCGCCACGATAATGCCTGCCCCCAAGCAGTTAACATAGTGGGCCAAGCACGTGTAAGGATAGGCCCTACCCCGAGGTATGAACGCCACATGCATGGCCATTTACCCCAATATAGCACACTTGATACTGAAGCCAATACCGAGGCAGTCGGGTTACAAGCCCACGAAGAACACGGGCACATTTTTCTGCTACCACGAGCATAACGGACATGACGGCGAGAAGTGTATCACCCTTCGTGATCCTATTGAAGCTTTGGCGCGTGAAGGAAAAATTGATCGATTCCTTCTTCACCCTTCAAGGGATAACCGTAACCAACGCCAAGTGAATGTGATATATTCCATAAGCGGCGGCATACCCATATCTGAATCTTTCAATATGGCCATGAAAAACAGCGAACGAGCTTTAAGGCCTGGCCACCAAGTGTTTCACGTGGAAGACATTAGGGGAGGTAAGTATCAAAAGCCTAATTGGGATCTAATATGTTTCTACCCTGAGGAAGAAAGAGGTATCATCTACCCTCACAACGACCCACTGATCATGGAGGCTCACATAGCCAACTTTGAAGTACGACGAATCCTGGTAGACACGGGGGGTTACGGTCAATATCATGTTTGCTGAAGCTTTCAGGGCACTTAATGTAGCTGAACACTTGCTTGATCGCTCGATTTCTCATCTGATAAGTTTCTCCGGTGATATCATGCAACCTTTAGAGAGTATACACTTACCTTTCACCATTGGTACAGGCCCTTTCACAGCTACCATTACCACTAACTTCCTGGTGGTTGATTGCCCAACGACATACAATGTCATCTTCGGATGCACATGCATCAATGATCTCAAGGCCATGGTATCCACACATATGTTATTGATGAAATTTCCAACCCTCTATTGCAATGGTTACATCAGAGGAGATCAACTTAGTGCACGATCATGTTACAACACTTCGGTCAAGCAACAACACCTGCATGTGCCCAAGGAAACCCTTTCTATACATGACCAAGTCATAAAGACCAGCCCCGACAAAGCCAACTTGGATCTTCAAGGTGGTAACAGTTAACCCGACGATCCTCGAGATGACTTTTTCACCCAGCAAGCACAACCCGCTGAAGAGTTGGAGAAGGTTTCTATCTCAAAAGATTATCCGGATCGCATGGTGAATATTGGTACCACCTTGTCACCACCCATTCGGTTGGCATTGATCTTTTTTTGCAAAAGAACACTGAGGTCTTCGCCTAGTCATACAAGGACATGCCAGGCATCTCTCCCGATATAATATGTCATCGCTTAAGTATTGACCCCAAGACCAAGCCAGTGAGACAGAAGCGAAGATCTTATGACGCTGAACGGTACGAGGCAATGAAGGCAAAAGTTGAAAAACTCAAAGGCATAGGCTTCGTCCGTGAAGTCAATTATCCAACGTGGGTAGCAAATGTTGTCTTTGTTAAGAAGAATCCGACCAAGGAAAGTCTCCTGCTCCAAAAGGTCTTATGGAGAATGTATGTCAATTACACCGACCTAAACAAAGGATGCCCGAAGGATAGCTTTCCTCTTCCTCTCATAGACATACTTATAGACTCTACGGCAGGGTGTGAACTCCTAAGCTTCATGGATGCTTACTTAGGATACAACTAAATCCTCATGAACCCTCCGGACCAAGAACACATAGCCTTCACTACTGACAGGGGACTATATTGCTATAAAGTCATGCCCTTCGGCCTAAAGAATGCAGGATCGACTTATCAGAGACTGGTCAATTCAATGTTCGTCAAACAGATTGGGAAGAGCATGGAAGTTTACGTTGATGATATGCTAGTTAAGAGCAAACATGCTGAGCAACTCATCACCAACCTATCTGAAACTTTCACCATTCTGAAGAGGTATCGAATAAGGTTGAACCCTAACAAATGTGCCTTCAGCGTAGGCTCTGGAAAATTCTTAGGCTTCATGATAAGCCAACGAGGCATTGAGGCTAATCCCAAGAAGATCAAAGCAATCCTTGACATGAAGGAACCGGTAACTTCAAAAGACATCCAAAGCCTTACTGGCAAGGTGGCAGCCTTAACTAGGTTCATCTCTAAGGCCACAAACAGATGTGCTCATTTCTTCAAAGCACTTAAGGGAAGTAAGAAGTACATTACATGGACTGATGAATGTGCTGAGGCATTCAAGAACCTCAAATACTACATGAGTAAAGCCCCTCTGATCTCCAAACCTAAGGTTAGTGACACTCTCATTATCTATCTGTTGGTACCGGCTTCAACAATAAGTTTTGTTCTCATTCGAAATGATGGTAATGTCGAACGGCCTGTCTACTACGCTAGCAAGGCCTTATAAGATGTGGAGACACGATACTCCAACATTGAAAAATTAGCTCTAGCATTAGTCATGTCTGCTCGAAAACTTCGCCCTTACTTCTAAGCACACTTCATCATCGTGCTTACCAATCATCCTCTTCGACAGATACTCCAAAGTCCTAACACTTCCGAGCAAATGATCAAATGGGCGATAGCATTGGGTGAGTTTGATATCTCCTACCAACCAAAACCAGCTGAGAAGAGCCAAGCAATGGCAGAGTTCATTGCCAACTTCACACATCCTGTTGACATTGTTTCTACGCCTAAAGAGGTGGTTTCATTACCCTTGGAAGCTTAGAAAATATAACCAACAGCCCCAGGATGGAGTCTATATGTTGATGGCTTGTCCAACCAACAGGGTTGTAGAGCAGGACTAGTCCTTACGACCCCTGACTGATGCGAAATATATAAGTACACAAATTAAACCCTCTTTTTATCAAATGTAGTAAAGTATGTAAGTAGGGATTGTTCTAGGCCGGGGATTAGGAGGGATTGCTAAATGACTTGGAAACTGACTTGAAAACGTAAAAACAAAGTTTAAAACACTAAACTAGACTCAAAGAATGCAAAACTATACTTTAAAATACTAAGATAAACAAAAAGATTCAAAACAGCAACCAAAGACTCAAAACTGCCTTAAAAACACTTTCTGGGCAGTTTTGGAACTCTAACACAAACTTGGACGAATTTTGGTTTTCTAATGAACTAAAACACTTAAAAACATAATCTAAGACAAGTTCTAATTAATATGACTCAAAGAAATAAGATGGGGTTGATTTTGGACGAAAATAATTAAATTAAGACAAGAACAAAGTAAACAGAGTCTTAGACAAATTTGGGTGAATCAAAACACTTAAAAACACAAACTAAAGTGATTACTAACTAATCTAACACTTTGAAATAAATGGGAGATTGGTTCTTGACGAATTTGAAAACAAAACAAACTTTGTAAAACAAAAAAATTGTAAATGAATTTGAATGAAACTTATGGATGGAAGGTTAGCTAGGAGGTTCTTCTCCACACATGTCACACTTGCATACAAAACGATTTCCAGTTGCTTTTCGATAAACTATGAATACTCAACGCCCCAAATTAACCGTGAATTGCACTAATTAACCCTCAGTTTTTCCACAAGTTATTAGGTTGGATGATTGCATACGACAACCCAAAACATTCCCTACAAGTTCCCTACATGAATTGCATAATAGAGATACAAGCAAGAATCATTAAGTTCTATGAAAAACATAAGCATTGACGAGGCACTCGTTACTATGATTTGCATGAAACTTATGCCAAGAATTTACTTAACGTGATTGTGACTAGCAACTTTCACTACTTGTGAATATAAGTTCATAACGATTAGGTGAAACTCCCTTATATTCTAGCGTCAAATTCATGCATGAAAATTAAGCGTGCACTCTCAACCAACATACACAAATCAGTTTTTATACGAACGGATAAGTAAATTGAATTCACAACTTATGAATCACAACTGGATGTAATCAAATCATATTGTAAGCATGAACATAGTTTCGAATCACCCCCTAACTAAGAGGGGTTTAGTTCCTCATGCTCGCAATTACACAAAGATAACTTAAATTAAACATTGAAATCAAAGATAGAAAACACCTAGAAACGCTCCAACACTCCCAAGGCTTGGGCATAGGCACGGCACAAGATGTTCCTTCTCCTTCCTTCCTTGCAATAGTCACGGCATAAGAGATGTAGAACAGGTTTTGGGTGGTTTTTATGGTGTAGAATGGATGGGGAATGGTATGGAAAGGTTTAGGGTTGATGGGTGGTGTGGCTAGGGGTGGTGTTTGGCTGAATTTTTAGAGAATGGTGATGGAGAGGTGCGGCTAAGGTAAGGGATCAAAATCTGTTTTGTTGATGAATATGGGAGGTGGTATTTATAGGCTTGAGAGAGGACCACTCCATTAACTTTGCATGTGCAGCTTGTGTGGGTGTGTGTTGTCATGTTTCCCCTTTACATTTACACACACATGCTTCATCATTTCAACCACAAAACACACACAATTCCTACCCATGTGTGTGTGTTTCCTTTGCCCATGTGTGTGTGTTTTTCCTTTGCATTTGCAGACACATGTTCTTCATTATTTCAGCCAACAATCCACCCATCTTCTGCCCATGTGTGTGTGTTTCCTTTGCCCATGTGTTGCCTTTCTCTTTTTATTAGCCAAATCTGCTTAGCCCTTTTCTGACCTTTCAGTGTTACAATGCCCATAACGTCTTCTAGAAAAATGCGATTAACAATCCGTAAATTGCTCCAGAAAATAGACATCCGTAGCTTTCCACGCATATAAGGCTCATTCTCTCATTCATTCTGAGCTGTTTGTAACATGCTTCCAAAGTCAGATAATCTGCACAGGCAGTTTTGACGAATTTGTTACTTAATAATTCACTTGTGCTACTTTTCTTTTCTTTGCTTGATAAATCACACAAAACACAAAAACATAGTAAATAGCTCAAAAATATAAGGAACTAACTAAGAAAAGACAAGTGAATTTTATGTAAAATATATATAAATATGAGCTTATCACTGACAAAGTGGCGATGGAGTATGCTCTTCGTTTCAAATTCAAGGCTTGAACAATGAGGCCAAATATGAAGCCCTCCTAGTAGGCTTACGTTTGGCCAAACACCTTGGGGTTAAACGAATTGATATCTTTAGTGACTCCTAATTGGTGGTTAACCAGGTCACCAACAACTTTAAAGCTAAGGATAGCTCCATGGCAGCATATCTGGCACAAACACAATTGTTGCTCAAGCATTTCCACTACCAGATCACCCAAATTTCTCGAGCGGCAAACAGTCATGCAGATGCTTTGACTCACCTCGCCTCAGCGGTGGAAGACAAGATTGGGAGAAAAATCTAGGTCGAATTGTTGAAGCACCATGGTTGCGGAAGTGTGCAACTTACAACAGGGGGATAGTTGGATTACCCCGATTTATAGATTCATTGCTCATGGCCCCCTTCCAAATGACAAAGTCCAAGCTAAGCAGATTCGATACAAGGCTACCCATTACTTGATCATTAATGACCAACTCTACAAGCGGGGTTTTAACCTACCATACCTAAGATGCCTTATGTCTGCAAAGGTGGAAACTGTCCTTCGGGAAATACATGAAAGAATCCCATTCTCACTTGCCTTTGGTACAGAGGCAGTTGTCCTAGTTGAGCTTGAGCAAGCAACGTTCCGAGTCCAGAACTACGTGCAAAGCAAAAATGACAAACAACTTACCCTCAACTTAGATCTAGTCAAGGAACACAGAAACCAGGCTTACTTGAGGAATGTCGCCTACAAGCAGCGCATCTCCAACTACTATGACTCAAAGGTCAAACCTCGTTCTTTCAAAGTGAGGGACTGGGTATTGAAGAAAAGATTACTCTGCGACAGAGTCCCGAATGAAGGAACACTTAGTCTAAACTAGGATAGACCATTTGAAGTTATTGGCATTAGTCGCCCTGGCTCCTACAAGCTTAGAAACTCTGATGGCAAGAACTTTGGCCATCTATGGGCTGATCACTTGGAGTACTATTACAAGTAAACTTACATTGTACAAGTGTTAAGCTTCAGCCGTTCAGCATCCTATGTAACGAAGACTATTTGGCATGAATTCAATAAAGAGGTGATTTAGACAACTCGGTCCTAATCCTCTTACATTCCTAGCAATGAAACATTTGGGTTCAAAGCTTCAACATGAATGCTTCCAACATGAAACAAAGTCTAAGTACATGTCAACAAGACTATACAAATAAACGAACAACTTCACAGTATATTCGTTTAATCATACATTCCAACACATTCATACATAAGCCAACTGTGCTTTGAAAAGGTTTAACATACTTTGTGTCATTCAACACTTGCTACAATATGCCTAGACACCTTGCCCTTATTCTTACCAACCAGGTGATGAAATGTGAAGAAGGAACTCATCTTCGTGCCACCAACTAGGTGATGAAATGTATAACCCGTACTCTCCTTCATGCCACCAACCAGGTGATGAAATGTATAACTTGTACTCTAATATCATTTGGCAACTTGCCACTCATGCCACCAACCAGGTGAAGAAGGAACTCATCTTCATGCCACCAACCAAGTGATGAAATGTACAACCCGTACTCTCCTTCATGCCACCAACCAAGTGATGAAATGTACAATTCGTACTCTAATATCATTTGGCAACTTTCCATTCATGCCACCAACCAGGTGAAGAAGGAACTCATCTTTGTGCCACCAACCAGGTGATGAAATGTGATGAAAGGTGATGAATGAACTCACCTTCGTACCACCAACCAAGTGATGAAAGCAACTCACCATTCATTCCACCTACCAGAAGATGAGTGGTATAACTTGTACATGTGAACTCCTAGCATTCACAAATAATAAAAAACCCTCAAGCTTGACAACTCAACTTGGGGAGCACTTATGCCTAACAAGAGTTATAGTCACTAACAAAGTCTTATTGCAAGCCAACAATAACTTCAGTGCATGGCATACGAAGATCAAGCTATTCAGCCCTCTTGCATCTGCTTCAGACATTTCCTCTCTGTAACAATGCAAACACTACAACTCGTAGAAAGGTTCACATTCTTGATCAAGACAGTGTGAAGCAAAACCAATTTATGGTGCCAACAAGAGCTTCATCAAAGGAGTTCAACCACAATTCTCAAAAGCTTCACACACTCTTGATCAAGAAAGTGTGAAGCAAAATCAATTTATAGTGCCAACAAGAGCTTCATCAATGGAGGGCAACCACAATTCTCAAAAGCTTCACACACTCTTGATCAAGACAATGTGAAGCAAAACCAATTTATGGTGCCAACAAGAGCTTCATCAAAAGAGTTCAACCACAATTCTCAAAAGCTTCACACACTCTTGATCAAGATAGTATGAAGCAAACCCAATTTATGGTGCCAATAAAAGCTTCATCAAAGGAGTTCAATCACAATTCTCAAAAGCTTCACACACTCTTGATCAAGACAGTGTGAAGCAAAACCAATTTATGGTGCCAACAAGAGCTTCATCAAAGGAGTTCAACCACAATTCTCAAAAGCTTCACACACTCTTGATCAAGACAGTGTGAAGCAAACCAAATTTATGGTGCCAACAAGAGCTTCATCAATGAAGGGCAACCACAATTCTCAAAAACTTCACACACTCTTGATGAAGACAGTGTGAAGCAAAACCAATTTATGGTGCTAACAAAAGCTTCATCAAAGGAGTTCAACCACAATTCTCAAAAGCTTCACACACTCTGATCAAGACAGTGTGAAGCAAAACCAATTTATGGTGTCAACAAGAGCTTCATCAATTAAGGGCAACCACAATTCTCAAAAGCTTCACACATTCTTGATCAAGACAGTGTGAAGCAAAACCAATTTATGGTGCCAACAAAAGCTTCATCAATGGAGGGCAACTACAATTCTCAAACCTTTAAAGCAAATTCAAGACTGTTCGAAGCAAATTCAATTTATATGGTTCGTCCAAACCTTCGACTACTACAAGCTTTGGCTTGCATCACAATCTCTTGCTCAATAGTGTGGAAGCAAAATTTGTATATGTTGTCTCTCCCACATTTTCACATTTCTAGTTTCCCAAAAAAAAAAAAAGGAAATTCAACAAAGTTTCACCTACAAAAGCTTCACCCATAAAAGCTTCACCAACAAAAGCTTCACTCAACAAAAGCTTCAACTCCAAAACTTCACCTACAAAAGTTTCACCCACAATAGCTTCACCTACAAAAGCTTCACCCATAAAAGCTTCACCTACAAAAGCTTCACCCACAAAAGCTTCACCCACCACAAAAGCTTCACCCACAAAAGCTTCACCCACCACAAAAGCTTCACCTACAAAAGCTTCACCCACAATAGCTTCACCTACAAAAGATTCACCAACAAAAGCTTCACCAACAAAAGCTTTACCCACCACAAAAGCTTCACCCACAAAAGCTTTTCCCATCACAAAAGCTTCACCTACAAAAGCTTCCCCCACCACAAAAGCTTTACCCATAAAAACTTCACCAACAAAAGCTTCACCCACCACAAAAGCTTCACCCACAAAAGCTTCATCTACAAAAGCTTCATCCATAAAAGCTTCACCTACAAAGCGTCAACACAAAAGCTTCACCTACAAAAGCTTCACACTATCTTGATCAAGATAGTGTGAAGCAAAATCAATTCATGGTACCCAACAAAGCTTCAACCTCAAAGCTTCACCCACAAAACTTCACCTATAAAGCTTTAAAATATATATATATATATATATATTTCCTAGACCTCCTCTTCCTTGGGCCTAACAACTTTCATAACAAATATTTATGAATGAGGAGTTTTGGGCTACCACTTAGAAAGGAAATGCCTCATTCATCAACTTCTTCGACCGGAGACTTGGGGGACTCCTACCATATGCTACTGCACCTTGATACTCGAAAGTCTCACGACCACTAAGTGACTTGGATTTTTCAAGTCTCTAACCGAGAAGTTTTCCTTACTTGGGAAATTAAGGGAGCACTAACTCAACCTACATGCTTCACTCACAAAGCTTCAACATACAAGCTTCAACAAAAGGAAAAATTCAAAGAACTTAGGAAAGAAGGCCTTGGTGTATTTAACACAATACGTTGAAATGAAGCAAAGCTTGTTTATTGATATATTCGATAAGTTACAAATATGTACATATACATGAATCAAAATAAACAACAAGAGGGAGCCTTCATAAAGGTTGCTCATGAGAAGTCTCAGCAGTCGGCAGAGCCCCAGAAAGATGAGGCATCAGAGGGTGATTATTCGGAGCCTCAATACTAGGCAGAACCCCAGAAGGAGGAGGCACCGAAGGTTGATCATTTGGGGCTTCATTACGCGGTACAGCCCCAGAAGACGAAGGCAATAAATGCCTTTGGAACAAACCCACAAACCTCTGATGATCAAGTAAAATCTGACCATCAGATTCCTGCAACTGGTCAAGCTTCTTCTTCATGTTTGTAGCATAGTCATATGCGAGAATGTGCAACTGTTTATTTTCATGCTTGAGCCCTCTAATCTCCTATTTGAGACTTATCACTTCAGCCGCCAATGATTCAACTTGGCGAGTTCGACAAATAGGCATTAGGCCATATTAGACACAGAACCTGCACACTGAACACTGAGAGCCAGAGAATCCTTAACAGCCCATTCATCAAACCGTTTGGAAAGTAGTCTGTTATCTTTGGGAGTGAGAAGGTTCTTGGCCACCACCGCAGCGGTCATATCATTCTTCATCACAGAGTCCCCAATGGTAAGATGACCAGTATGGGATAAGAAGGATGGACACCATATGTTGTCTTGAGAAGGCATGACTGCCTCTTCACCAAAGTTCAAGTCAAACCGGTAACTTGGGGGACTCCTACCATATGCTACTGCACCTTGATACTCGGAAGTCTCACGACCACTCAGTGACTTGGATTTTTCAAGTCTCTAACCGAAAAGTTTTCCTCACTTGGGAAATTAAGGGAGCACTACCTCAACCTACATGCTTCACTCACAAAGCTTCAACATACAAGCTTCAACAAAAGGAAAAATTCAAAGAACTTAGGAAAGAAGGCCTTGGTGTATTTAACATAATACGTTGAAATAAAGCAAAGCTTGTTTATTGATATATTCGATAAGTTACAAATATGTACATATACATGAATCAAAATAAACAACAAGAGGGAGCCTTCACAAAGGTTGCTCAGGAGAAGTCTCAGCAATCAGCAGAGCCCCAGAAAAAGGAGGCACCAGAGGGTGATTATTCGGAGCCTCAATACTAGGCAGAACCCTAGAAGGAGGAGGCACCGAAGGTTAATGATTTGGGGATTCATTACGCGATACAGCCCTAGAAGACGAAGGCAATAAATGCTTTTGGAACAAACCCACAAACCTCTGATGATCAAGTAAAATCTGACCATCAGATTCCTGCAACTGGTCAAGCTTCATCTTCATCTTTGTAGCATAGTCATGTGCGAGCATGTGCAACTGTTTATTCTCATGCTTGAGCCCTCTAATCTCCTATTTGAGACTTATCACATCAGCTGCCAATGATTCAACTTGGCGGGTTCGACAAATAGGCGTTGGGCCATATTAGACACAGAACCTGCACACTGAACACTGAGAGCCAGAGAATCCTTAACAGCCCATTCATTAAACTGTTTGGAAAGTAGTTTGTTATCTTTGGGAGTGAGAAGGTTCCTGGCCACCACCGCAGCGGTTATATCATTCTTCATCACAGAGTCTCCAATGGTAAGATGACCAGTAGGGGATAAGAAGGATGAGCACCATATGTTGTCTTGAGAAGGCATGACTGCCTCTTCACCAAAGTTCAAGTCAAAACGATGGTCGAATGGGCCAGACATTCTCAGAAATGATGAAGGAGAAATGAGGTGCAATAAATCTCTGAAGTAAGGGGAAAATTCCTACAAGCAATAACTCTCCGAATGCACTTCTTGCACATAATTGGTGCCCTTATAAAAGAAAGGGCAATAGGGTCATTGGTTCAAAAATCAAAGAGGCACCACTATCCGGATTTCGAAGAGGCACCACTTTCCACACACAACATCAGCTCCTTGGGGTACCACAAATAACTTTGCCAAAGATCTTTGACAAAGTTTAGACATATAAATTTTGAAGATCCAGCTACCCTACTATTACCCACAAGGGTAAAGGAACAACATCACTGCTTGATAACTAAAAAGTCCTAATATGTGTAAACCTTCGTGCTCCGTGGCAAGGCAGACTGGCAAAAATGCCCAACCTTTACTCACATTCGAGAAAACACTCCCAACAAGATTGCTTGCTCAAAAATCGAAGAGGCACCGCTCTCCGATTCTCAAGAGCCAGACTCCCAACAAGATTGCTTGCTCAAAAATTGAAGAGGCACCATCATCCGAATCTCGAGAGTCAGACTCCTAACAGGATTACTTTCCCAAAAATCAAAGAGACACCGCTCTCCAAATCTCAATAGCCAGACTCCCAACAGTATTGCTTTCCCAAAAATCGAAGAGGCACCGTTCTCCGAATCTCGAGAGCCAGAACCCAGACAGGATTGCTTGTTCAAAAACCGAAGAGGCACCACTCTTAGAACTTTGAGAGCCAGATTTCCTTGGATAAAGCTTGTCTGCAATCTTCACACACAACATCAGCTTTCCAGATACCACAGACTGCTTTTTCAAAGTGTTCTGACAAAGTTAAAACATGTGAATCTTGCAGCTTCCACTACATTGCTATGATCGAGAAGGGTAAAGGAACAGCGTTACCACTCGCTGTTAGGACAATTCTATATATGTCGACCTTCATCCTCCACAGCCAGGCAGACCTGCAAATAAAAAAATGCTCAACTTTTCTTCACATTCGAAAGGGGATTCTCAACAGAGTATCTCGAAATACTCAGTTTTTTTTCCCCGATAATACCTCTGCAAACAAGCCACACCAGAGTAAGAGTATCTCATATCATCATGGTTAAAAGCAAAAGTATCCCATATCATGTTTTTTCCCTATCTTTTCCTTTGGCTTTGTTTTTACCTGCAAGACAAGCAAAAAGATAGCAATTAGTCAGCACTTGGAATAAAGCTTCCAGTCAGGAACTAACTGCCTAGAACCCCTTGCCTAATTACTTACCTAGCATTGCTCTCAAGTACTCATCTTCAACATCTTATGCTTCCAGAGAAGATACCACATCTGCCTGAGGAACATATAGGGCAAGTGAGAATGATACAAGGAAGCATGTGGAGACAAGCGTAACAGAACACGTGTCGATACATCCACTACTTTGTCAATAACAAAAGTATCACATATCATCAGGGTTGAACGTACTCTAGATTTGATGGATTTGTTTTGACCCTCAAATTCTTGAGTCAACCTTGTACTCTGGAAGAAACCAGAAAACCCTCCAGCCTAGTTCAAGAATAAGACTGTGGAAAGTTACTTCTTCAAAAGAAAAAGTATCTCATATCATCTCTTCTCCATTTGCTTCTCCTTATCCTTGTTGCTGTTTACGACACAAGGAGAAAGAGAACAATCAACCGGAAGCCGAAGTCGAACCTTCGATCCAGGTTGCTTGCTTGGAAGTCTGATTGCTTACCTTGTCTGTTACCTCCTTCGGTAAATCTCCTAGCTTGACGACTTGGGGAACTCCTACTATAGGGTTTGTATCACACTTGACCAAGCCCGAAACTACAAGTAAACTTCAAGTGAAATTGATACATTACCTTGTGCATCTTCATCGGTTAAAGATACTACCCCTGGATGGAGGAAAAGCACTTCCAGAAAAAGACACTACATCTACATATGAGACGGATAAGGCAAGTGAAAATAATACCACACTTTGATACTTAGAAGTTTCCTGATTACTCAATGGCTTTGCAAGTCCCCAACCGAGGAGCTTCCCTTACTCGGGAACTTAGGGGAGCACTGTTTGTACAATACTTGACCAATCCCTAAACTACCGAGCATCAATCAACGTTATACCGTCAAGAACCCAGAAGAGTTTCCCTCCAACAAGGAGGCCAATCACAGCGCAACACGTGTCGACACCAGAAGCCAATCACAACACGACACACGTCAATGTCAGAATGAAACTAGAAACTCTCTTCTATAAATAGAGATCATTCTCTCATAATATTTCCTAATGTCATTTGTACTAAATCATTCACTAGTACTCACTAAAGGAGAGCTTGAACCTATGTACTTGTGTTAGCCCTCCACAATTAATGAGAACTCCTCTACTCCGTGGACGTAGCCAATCTGGGTGAACCACGTATATCTATATCTTGTGTTTGCTTCCTTGTCTCTATCTATTTGTATACTTATCCACACTAGTAACTAGAGCAATTTAGCGAAGGTCACAAACTTGACACTTTCTGTTGTACCAAAGTCATCACCGATTTTGTGCATCAACAAATAGAATAACAGCTTTTTCGATTGTCAATTCCTCTTGTTAATGTGCACATTTCTAACAAAAATGTTCCTATAGGAAATACCCATTTTCAACCAAATATTGGTTACGAAAAAATTTGCCACGACTAAATATGGTCAATAATATATATTTTCAACGAAGCTTCACAGTCAGAAATATATATTATCGACGAAACTTCACCATTGCAAATATATATCTTCGACGAGGCTTCTTTGTCGAAAATATATACATTCCCAACGAAGCTTGCCATTACAAATATGTATTACCGACAAAGCATCACCATTGGAAGTACATATTTTTTACGACGCTTGATCATCACAAATTTGTTTTTGTGCCTATTTATGTCAAGCTGTTACGTATTTTTGACAACCTCGTATGGTCGGTAATTGTAATTGCGATGATTGTACACTCTCGTAAATAAAAAGTTATTTTGTTGGAAAAAGATTTTCTGACATAATTGTTTGGTCGGAAAAAAAATCTTTGTAAAAAATATTTGTCGTCTTTTGAAAAGTAATTTCGACAACTATATAATTATTTATGACCACATTTTCATGTTAAAAATAAAATAAGTTTGCCATTTTGAAAATTCATTTCCGATAAAAATCTAACTACTAACGACAAGTCATGTGCGTCGAAAATGAATTAATTCCAACGGCTAGCTGGAAAAAAGGTATTTCCAATGGATCAATTTGCGACACCCAGCGAGGGCTTTTTCCCGTCGTAAATAAGTATTTGCGACGGCAAAATTCCTTTTTCGACGACATTTGACCCTTGCTAATGACACTTCGTTTTGTAGTCTAGGACTAAGGTGTACTCTTATCATGAACATATAATTCTCGTTATTTTATATTAATCTCAGTTATTTTCCATGTTGAGTAATTGTTATTGTGCTTCGTTGTTATCAAATAACTAGCCATTATTTGAGTGAAGAACTAAATTGTGACTGAAAAGTTGAGTTTAGTAGATTGCTTCTCATAACAATTACCGTGAGTTACATAATTGAGTAGACATACTGGTTATGATTTGTGTAGTATCTTGAAATTATCCATTGAGCATAAAGGGTTTTGGTTATCTATATCTGTGGCAAAACATGGTATGGGTAGATAGTTAGAAACACGGTTAGTTTATTCTGACAGGAAATATTGACGAATCAAAGGATAATTGCTAGCAACATGGGAATAATTTGATGTTAATATGAATAACGGGATTAGTTGGGATTGAGAATGAGGAACCTGATGTCCTAGTGCTTCCATATATTTATCTTGCATAATTCATTCACTTTTACTTCATGTTCGATCAATTATTATTTTTACTTTCGTTTCGTTTCTTTGCATCTTAGATTTTGTCATCGTAATCCTTCTTTTATTTAAGTTTAGTTTGAATTCAATCTCAATAGTAAATTTAGGTTAACCCGATCCTTGTTTGAACGACATTCTACTTATCACTATATTACTTGGACGATATTGTACACTTGCAATTATCAACAACAAGTTTTTGGCACCGCTGCCTCGGATCGAATTTAGTTTAATTTTACTTTTGTGATTTTTCAGTCTATTTAATTTTTACTTTCGTTTTTTTTTTTTGATCAATTTTTCTCGGTGCATTCTGACTTTTTTTTTCATTGTTTCTTGGAGGTGAATGCTTGATACTCGTTCGTCGAATTGTGTATTACTTGAGTTTGAACCAGAAATTGAGAAAAAACTCCGTGAAATCCGAAGAGAACAAAGATAAGTTAGTGAGTAAGAAAAGCAGCAAGAGAGCAAGATGGCGTTAATTCAGAATGAGACGATAGGAGATCTTGATATTCCAACCATTCCAGAATCACCGTCAAGCATAGCTCTTCCTGCATCTGTAAGGAATTATGAATTGAAGACTATCCACTTTAATATGATGCCTTCTTTTAATGGCATGAGCATTGAAGATCCATTGGCACATATTAGAGATATTTTCAATATGGTGTCAAACATGGCATTGGTAGAAGGAGTCACCAAGGAACATCTCAGGATGAAGGTCTTCCTATACACTTTGAAAGACAAAGCCAAGTCATGGTTGAATTCTTTGAGGCCTAGAACCTTGACTAGTTGGAATGATATTCAAAATAAATTTTTGGAGAAATTCTTCTCAACCCAGAAGACCAATACTATAAGAGATATATCATGCAGTTCACTCAACATACATATGAGACTTTTTCTGAGGCTAGGAGAGATTCAATAATTTGTTGCAGTGTCCGTACAATTGGTTTGCCTACTCTCGTTCTCATGCAGATATTTTATAAAGGATTAACAGTTTCAAACAAAAATGCAGTGAACAACTATGCAAGGGGATCAATTAAGAACAAGACACTAGCCGGATCTCAAGCACTTTTTGATACTCTAACACTCGAAACGTAACATTCTAAAGCAAGAGAAAGACATGCAAGAGTTGGTTATGCCACGGTTGGTTGTCCGTATGGTGTTGATTTTCCAAGATTTGTTCAAGAGCAAGCGAACATGGTGAATGCTTACAGACATCCTAGTAACGATCCGTACTCCAACACTTATAATCAAGGATGGAGAAATCATCCAAATCTCTCATGGGTCAAAAATCAGAATGTGCAAAAGCCATCATCAGGTTTCATACCTTAAAAGAAGAAGAATAATTTAGAAGCTGGCATTGCTCAGCTTGCCGGTAACGTGAATACTCTTTATGTCAATACAAATTAGTTTATGAGCAAAACTGAGACAACTCTTTAGAACCAGGCTGCTTTTATAAAAAAAAAAATTGGAGGTCTAAATAGGGCATTTAGCTCAGTCATTGGTAGTTAGAGAAAATGTTAAACCGAGAAATCATGAGCAAGCTAAAGCAATAATTATTCGGAATGGAAAACAAGTGAAGACTAGAGTGGATTTGGGACCAAATATTGAGGAGGACGAGGTCAAAGAAATTGCACAAGAGCAGCAACCATTGTCAGCTGTCATACAACCATTAGCCACCATGAAAACCACTGCCGACACTTCTCCGCATTGACGTTGTGCCGTTAGCTGAGCCTGTTGCCCCACCCGTGAAGCCATATGTGCCTCTTATTCCTTTTCCTCAGCGGCTCAAGAAGAATAAGTTAGATGAGAAGTATTTCAAATTCTTAGAGATGTTTAAGAAATTAAAGATTAATATTCCATTTGTCGATGCTCTGGAGCAGATGTCAAACTATGCCAAATTCATGAAGGATATCATCTCAAGGAAAAGAAAATTTGGCGATCATGAGAAGATTCAGTTGACAGAAGAATGCAGTGCAATCCTTCAAAGAAAGCTTCCGCTCAAGCAAAAAGATAGAGGGAGTTTCAAAATTCCATGCATTATTGGCACTAATTTATTTGAAAAAGCGTTATGTGATTTTGGTTCTAGTATTAATTTATTACCGTTATCTATTGCTAAGAACATTGGAATGTGTGAAATTAAACCCACTACTGTTTCTTTGCAAATGGCAGATAAATCAATTGCATATCCAGAGGGAATTATCGAAGATGTGTTAGTGAAGGGTGACAAGCTGATTTTTCCAACGGATTTCTTGGTGTTGGATATGGAAGAAGATTATGAAACTCAGTTGATTTTGGGTCGGCCCTTTCTGATCACAGCAAGGACTTTAATTGATGTAGAACATGGGGTTTTGACATTGAGAATTGTGGAAGAGAAAGCAACATTCAAAGTGTTCGAGGTTGGAAAATTTCCAAGAGAAGCAGAAGATTGTTTTCGCGTTGATCTAGTTGATACTGCTATTTCAGAAAAATTAAGAGTTGAGAAGCCTAGTGATCCTATGGAAGCTGCACTAGTTCATGCTGTTACTTCAAAAGATGAAAATCAAACTTTTAGCGGAATGTGCTCTTTACTTGGATGCTTTTAAATCGGTTGCAAAGAGTGGAAGGTTGGAGTTCAAAGACCTTGGACCTGCACCTTCAAAATCGTAGCCAAGTATCATAGCCGCACCTACCTTTAATCTGAAACCATTGCCATCACATTTAAAGTATGCTTTCTTGGGAGCTTCTAAGACTTTACCTGTTATAATTTCTGCAAATTTGAGTGAAGTTGAAGAAGAAAAACTATTGAGATTGTTAAGAAGGCATATAATGGCAATTGGGTGGAGTATTGCTGACATCAAAGGAATTAGTCCGTCCATTTGTATGCATCGGATCTTGTTGGTTGACAATTACAAGCCTTCAGTTGAGCATCAACGCAGATTAAATTCAAATATGAAGGAGGTGGTTCGAGCTGAGATTTTGAAGTTATTAGACGCTGGAATAATATATCCAATTTTAGACAGTAAATGGGTGAGTGCTTTGCATTTGGTACCGAAAAAGGGTGGAGTTACAGTGGTGAAGAATGACAAGAATGTGGTAACTCCGACAAGGACTACAACAGGATGGAGAATATGCACTGATTATAGGAAATTGAACAATGAGACTCGAAAAGATCATTTTCCTTTTCCGTTCGATTTGATGTTGGATAGACTTGCTGGATATGCCTACTATTATTTTTTAGATGGGTATTTTGGTTATAATCAGATTCCGATTGCACCGGAAGACCAAGAAAAGACGACATTCACATGCCCTTTTGGTACTTTTGCGTATAGGCGTATGCCTTTTGGGTTGTGTAATGCGCCTGCTACTTTTCAAATGTGCATGATGAGTATTTTTTCTGACTTGGTAAAGCGTTGTATTGAGGTATTCATGGATGACTTCTCAGTTTTTGGCTCATCGTTTGATTCTTGTCTGGATAATTTGTCATCGGTGTTGCAAAGATGTGAAGAAACCAATTTAGTTCTAAATTGAGAAAAATGTCACTTTATGGTTCAGGAAGGGATTGTTTTGGGTCATAAAGTTTTAGTCAAAGGCATCAAGGTAGACAAGGCAAAAATTGAGACAATTTTGAAGTTACCACCACCCACTTCCATCAAAGGAGTTCGAAGTTTCCTTGGTTATGCTAGTTTTTATCGTCGTTTTATTAAGGATTTCTCGAAGATTACAAAATCGTTGTGTAACTTGCTCCTTAAAGAAGCAGAGTTCGTATTCGATCCATCATTTATTAAGGCGTTCAATGTGTTGAAAATGAAGCTCACGATAGCCCATGTGATAGTTGCACCGGATTAGGATATACCTTTTGAAATCATGTGTGATGCAAGTGACTATGCTATTGGAGGAGTTTTGGGTCAGCGGATAGACAAGCTTCTGCATGTGATTTATTATGCTAGTTGAACTCTCAATGACGCACAACTAAATTATGCCATTACCGAGAAAGAGCATTTAGCCCGTTGTCTTTGCTTTAGACAAATTATGTTCTTATCTCATTGGTTCAAAGGTAATTGTCTACACCGATCATTCAACTTTGAAGTATTTATTATCCAAGAAAGATGCAAAGCCTCGGTTAATTCAATGGGTGTTGTTACTACAAGAGTTTGATTTTGAGATACGGGATAAAAAAGGGTCTGAAAATGTGGTGGCAGATCATCTTTCTCAAATTATGCACCATGAAGGTGATAATGACTTAGTTCCTATATCCGAAACATTCCCTGACGAGCAGCTCTTTACCATTAAATCTTCAGTCACTCATTGGTATGCAGATTATATCAATTATTTGGTTAGTGATATCATGCCTCCTGATTTGACTTGGCAACAGAAGACAAGATTCATCTTGTTAGTCAGACATTACTATTGGGATGAGCCGTATTTGTGGAAGCATAGTCCAGATCAATGTATAAGGCGGTGTGTTCCTGATGACAAGATGGAGTAAGTCTTGTGACTTTGCCATTCTCTAGCATGTGGTTGTCATTTTGGTGTTACAAAGATTGCTGCCAAGGTACTACAATCTGGTTTTTGGTGGCTTACATTGTTTAAGGATGCCCATACTTTTGTTTCTGCATGTGATCGTTGCCAACGTGTTGGAAATATCTCAAGTAGACATCAAATGTGGTTGAATAATATTCTGGAAGTTGAACTTTTTGATGTTTGGGGTATTGACTTCATGGGACCATTTCCATCATCTTATGGCAATCAATACATCTCGGTAGCTGTGGATTATGTTTCAAAATGGGTTGAAGCAATTGGTTACCCACTAATGATGCTAAGGTTGTTGTTCATTTTCTCTGGAAGCATATTTTCACTCGCTTTGGCATCGTGCATGCCATTATTAGTGATGGAGGCAAGCACTTTTGTAATCATCACTTCAATGCTCGCATGGCGAAATATGGAATCACTCATAAGGTTGCTACACCTTATCATCCACAAACTAGTGGGCAGGTTGAGATTTCCAATTGAGAAATCAAGCAGATTTTAGAGAAGACTGTGGGACTTTCACGCAAAGATTGGGCTGCAAAGTTGGATGATGCATTGTGGGCATATCAGACTGCATTCAAGACTCCAATTGGCATGCCTCCGTATCGATTGGTGTTTGGAAAAACATGTCATCTCCATGTGGAACTGGAGCACAAAGCATTTTTGGCACTGAAGAAGCTTAATTTTGAGATGGACGCAGCGGGAGAAAAGAAAGCTCTTCAATTGAACGAGATGGAAGAATTTCGGAATGATGCATATGAAAATGCTAAAATCTACAAGGAACATACCAAAAAGTGGCATGATCAACATATTCTTCGTCGTGAGTTTTATATTGGCTAACAAGTTCTTTTATTCAACTCTCGGCTGAAACTCTTCCCTGGGAAGTTGCAAACACGATGGTCTGGTCCTTTTACAGTTGTTCAAGTTTTTCCATATGGAACGATTGAAATTTGTGATCATACAACATATACTACATTCAAGGTTAATGGACAGCGGTTAAAGCCATATCTTTCTGCCACTTTTTAGCGAAACACGAATGTTGTGACCCTTGCTTCTCCAGAGTGATTGCAATCCCAAGTCGGGCTGAGGACTTTAAACTAAGCGCTTGTTGGGAGGCAACACAACTAGGTTCAATCGTTCCTTTCCTTGTTTATTAGTTTTGCATTTTCTTCTTTTCTGTCCCATACTACTCATTGCATCTTTATGTTGTGATTTTACATTGAGGACAATGTTTAGTTTAGGTTTGGGGGGAGAGAATAGTTTTTTTGTTGTTAGTTTGGTTGATTCATTTGAATTTTTGTTTTTAAGGTCAACAGTTAAGGTTTTTATGTTCCAAGTTTAATAATATTGATTTCTTCACCCACATGATGATTTGAACATGTTTAGTTTGTCTTTTCAAATGTGTTTGGGTTGGTTTTGTTGTTATATGCCAAAGAAATTGCAAAATTGCACTTTGAGTTCATATTTTGGTCATAATCAACTTAGCTACCTAAATTAATTTTGGATGTTTTTCAAGTTAATTTGATGATGCCAACATGTTTAGAATGTTTAATATGGTGTGTTGGAATAGTTTTGGGGACAGAAATTCGACCTACATTGTGAATTGGGAGGTTTAGAAGCTCAAAAAGTGAAAATAAACATGTAAATTTGCTGCATAATATCTGCAGATTTTCTGTCATAAAAAAGCTTTAGTGACGATCTTCAAAGATTTTCTCCGTCACAAAAGGCTTGTTCATACTTTTAGCGACGGTTTCTGGGAATTTGTTTTGTCACTAAAAATCAGTTTTTGCTTATTTTTGCAGATTTTTATCCTATGATGAAGGAAACAATTTTGGTGAGGAATTCATTATTTTAAAAGCCATTTCTTCTACCATGATGCTCAAAAATAGGTGTATTATTTCCCTATTATCTCATTTTCTTCCATGCTTATATTTATACATCTTTATGTGATGGATTGTATTTTTAAAATTTAAAGTATGACGTAGGAATTAAAATTTTGGGATTGGGTGTTAGAATTTGTTGGAAACAATAAGAGCTTGGAAACATAAGTTGTTAAGGTTATCACTTTAATATATTAATGGCGATGTATATGTCTTACTAAATTTTTCTTCCTTTGCTAAAGGGTTGCCTACAAGGTTTGTGCATCACATTCTTTTTACCATTCATTTTCCATGTCTCAAGTACTTTGGTAGACAAACTATCCATGTTTGGATGATGTGGATAAATAGCGGAGACTATCCATGTGAGTTGTTGAGCCTATGTTTTTCTTGAGAGGGTTTATTTGTTTCTACTCTTAAACACTTTTCAATTTCTTTCTTTAATTTTTATGATCTCATTAACATTATTTTGCATTGGGTACTAAAGAACGTTAATATATGTTGGGTATTCTTACCATTGGGTTAGACGGAACTATAGAAACGATGTTAGGCTAAGCATGTTTTCCACCACTAAAAGTCCTATTTCCTACCCTTTTGTGTGCTCCATTAATCCCTTTGAAGCCAAACACTTAGCCTTTTCTTTCATCACCCACATAAATTCTTATCCATTCTACCCTATATTAGCTATACCATATAGCTTGAGAGATACCAAAGTGATACCGAAAGAAATCAAGGTTGAGTTCTACATCAAAGTAATGGTGTGTATCGAGGTACCATGTGTCTTATTATTATTTATTGTAGTTATTATATATTTCCAAAAAAAAAAGTCAAGAAAAAGAAAAAGAAGAGAAATTGTACCATTCATATAACATGAGTCATGGACACCACAAATTGTGCATCAAGGTTCAAATGGGTGTCAACCTAACTACATACGAAAAGTCTTGATGTTTCTCAAGTTCTTGTTTTTCCTTATCCTTTCTTTCTTAGCCCAAATACCTTGCCATATGTTACAACCGGTTCAAAGACCTAACAGATTTATGGGGAAGTCTAGCTTATTTGGTGAAGGTTGATACCTATGTTCTTAGTATTCGATTCCTTTCATGAGATCTATTTTCAGAAATGGTTGTTTTTCAATGTTGATCATATGTGATTATATATTGATTCCCTTTGCATAAACTCATCACATATGCTTGTTAAGAGAGAAAGCCTAGGTTAGGTGAGAAAATTGAGTGATATCTAGTGAGGCTTAGAGTCAAGGCGAATTTGTACACACGCAGTGTGGATGTTTTTACGCCCGAGTGCTTGGGATGTTGGCTACATACTTTCCATTGTGATGCATTGACTTTTAAGGGCATAACTTTAGTTTTGGAAGTGTGATTGTCATGCATTGGTTTTCATTAATTGATGGAAGTGATAAATGTAACACCTTTGCTTTTCGGTAAAACATTTGTGGGTAGCGTAACTAGTAAACCCTCAGGAGACACAACTCCTCCGACTAGGGACACCTAGGGGCTTAAAGGCTTGTTGCACATGCTCAGTGCAATCGTTTCGCCAGCGAAAGTGGGCTTAGTTAGACTTGTTTTAGTTAGTTTCTAATTGTTGTTTTATGTTTTGCTCGAGGACTAGCAAAAGATAGGTTTGGGGGTATTTGTTAGGTTGATATAATAGGTATATTTTGTATCTCTTTTACCTATTAATTTAGTCATGGTTTGATATAAAATAGTTGGATTTGATGTGTTTTGTTTGAATTTTATAGAAATTATTTTTCAGAGAAAACTAGATTTTTGAGAAGAATTACAAGGAAATCACGAAATAAGATCGAAGTGAGGTGCTGCTACGTGAGATTTGTGCTAGTACAAAATTGTCTAACTTGTGTAAATTGGAAAGCCCAAAGTTCTAATCTAAAGTGTGGGCCGGTGCTTATTTAATTTCTGAATCCAAATTGGTTTGCTCTCCTTTTCCAAAAGGGATTAGGGTGAATTCCTGGCGGCTAGAGCTTGGGGACAAAAAGGGAAAAGAAAGGGGGAATATAAAAAGGCACAGCATAAATTGAAAGGGAGCTCTCCAACATCAGTCACACATATACATGCGACAATTTGGCGAGTACTCTAGGGAGCTCCAAGTTTTTCCCGGCGCATACACATACTCAAATACGAAGTTGGAGTTCAAGTTTTATTCCATGTCATCGAATTCATCCATGTTTGTAATCAATTTAATCATGAACTAAGTCCTTTTGCTAGGACTAGGGTGTACTCTTATCATGAACATATAATTCTCATTATTTTGTATTAATCTCAGTTGTTTTCCATGTTGAGTAATTGTTATTGTGCTTCGTTGTTATCAAATAACTGGCCATTATTTGAACGAAGAACTAAATTGTGATTGACAAGTTGAGTTTAGTAGATTGCTTCTCATAACAATTACCATGAGTTACATAATTGAGTAGACATACTGGTTATGATTTGTGTAGTATCTTGAAATTATCCATTGAGCGTAAAGGGTTTCGGTTATCTGTATATGTGACTAGACATAACATGGGTAGATAGTTAGAAACACGGTTAGTATATTCTGATAGGAAATATTGACAAATCAAGGGATAATTGCTAGCAACATGGGAATAATTTGATGTTAATATGAATAACGAGATTAGTTGGGATTGAGAATGAGGAACCTAATGTCCTAGTGCTTCCATATATTTATCTTGCATAATTCATTCACTTTTACTTTGTGTTCGATCAATTATTATTTTTACTTTCATTTCGTTTCTTTGCATCTTAGATTTTGTCATCGTAATCCTTCTTTTATTTAAATTTAGTTTGAATTCAATCTTAATAGTAAATTTAGGTTAACCCGATCCTTGTTTGAATGACACTCTACTTATCACCATATTCTTGGACGATATTGTACACTTGCAATTATCAACAATAGATGCTTACCATCTTAGCCAGGAAGGCACTCTAATAAGGAAAGCAAGAGACCTCATGAACCCAAAGATCATTCAAAAAATGGAGGAGCTGGAGTAGTTAGTCGAAAACAAGTTCCTGTGACAAAGATAAATACTGCTACAGATATTCAAGAGAACAGTAGCCATGAATCTTCGAATTTTCTCAAGTTCCTGGTAGCGTGAGCTACGAAGCTTGGAACTTCAAACATCAAAATGTTATGTCAGCCTTATAGGTTAATGTTGACCCTAAAAACTACCAAGCCTACGTGGCGCGCAGGCCGAGTAATCTATAAGCTAACTACGTCCTTCGGTGAATGCGGGGCGTGCCAACTCGTCGGCCAAGCTCGACCAAGGAGTAAATTTTGTTGATGTTGCGTTGGGTGCACGTCTGACTTCTGCGTCTTGCGATTGCGGCCGAGAAAGGAACACGTCTCGGCCTCTTGGGCTCTCGAACCTGAAGACAAGGTTACTATTCTTACGAAGTTCACGAGTCGTCGTCGTCGGATTCAGTCACAGTGATGTTATTCGTCAGAGTAAACTCACGCCGAATCGACACCAGAGTGTAAGGGCACAAATATTCAAAGCAAATATAAGTTTTAATGGTGAACGTGGTTCGGCCGTCCGAATGCCGAACTCTAAATCCCACTTGGGAATATCCAATCATAAAATGACTCGGCGAGCAAAGCGCCGAGCTCGATATGCCGTAACACCTCATTTCGCCGAGAAGGCTAATGAGATGACCTCAATCAATAAGGATCCGGAAATCCTTCTCGACCGAGACTTGGATAGGTAATCAACCGTTCTCGCCGCAGTGCTGTTGATGCCAACGAAAGATACTGCGAGATCGACTGATTCTACGGTGACAGAGCTATCTATGCCGACGTAAGATATCACCGGTTGCTTCCACAGTGCTGTTAATGCCAACGGAAGATGTGTCAGCGAAAAAGAAAGAAAAAATCTCAAGTTGTTGAGAGTTTGCGCAGGGCAGTTTTGTATTGATTTGCAGGGGGCTTGAATGATGCACAGCCTCTCCTATTTATAGCAACGGGTCCCCCCATGGTCGAGTTAAAAACCTACTCGGACTAGGTCTTCTTCTCCTAATCAGCAACAACTCGACCAGTCCTATTTTCACTAGGATTGTGAACCTAGTCCTTAACCGAGCCGGATTCGCTTCCGGGTCCTGCCGAGACTCCTCATTGCACTAGGACTCAACTTCTTACGTTATGACCTAGCTGACCTAGGTTTGGAGGCCCACGTACTGAACGATCCATGGTATTCTTGTCGCAAGGCCTTCCGAGCCGAGAATGATTCTATACTCAGCCCAAACTATTATTTTGGGCCCAAACACTACCCCCTCGCTTCTGAGGTCCTCGGCCTGAATTCGTTGGCCGAGGTTCGGCCTTGAAGAAGCGAATGTAATCCTCAGAACCCTAGTGCTCTATTTCCAAGGCGCATTTATTGAGCACGATTGCACGATCTTGATCCTGCTAACCAACTCGCCACGTGGCGTCTTCTAACACGACCAATCCCTAATAATAACGTCTAAGGCGTGCGGCTACCTGAACCGTCGTGCCATCATGACCTTATGGCTGAACCTAGCCACTCTATCTCAATCCGCGAGCCGCTTGTCATCGTGCAGACGTCGAAACGTCTTTCGCCATTAATCTCGCCATCATACGCAATCGTGCGCCCCCAAAACCTGAGACTCTTGGTCTTCTCAACTGCATTTCCTAAATGTTCATCATGATTAGCGATTCCTTCGGTCGATTTTGCCCTTTGTTTTGAAATTCGAACGATTGCCCTTCCTTCCAAAATCCTATAAATACTGAGAATCCCTAATTCATACTTTACGCTTTCAAAATCTCTCTGAAATTTCTTGCCCTTGTTCTCCAGCACAGTTCTTTTTCCAAGTCTTCGTCTCCAAATCCCCCAACCCAGAAAAACCCCTTTTTCACCGTACCTTTTAAACCTCCTACAATGGCCTCCTTCATCTCTAAGCTTTCCAAGGAATGTGATCAGTGTCAGAAGATTCTTGATCGAAGCTCAATCAAAACCATACGGTTTGAAAGTGACATGAGCACTTCTCACCAAATCTTGGGTCCTCTTTTCAAAGCGGCAGTACCGTCAGCCATTACTGGACTTCTCTAGGAGCATTGCCTATCACCCTTGCTCCAAGGGTTTGAATGGTCGAGATGGGATGCGGCGAAACCTCAAGGCTCCTAGCCTTCGACCACCACAACCTGGGCAGCCTGGGTTGTTCGAATGGAAAAACTCTTCGACGAGCAATGGAAGGCCCTCGGCATTTACGACGCCATCCTCCTCTCATCTATGGATGTCGTTCTCGACAAGGAGCTTCTCCTAGCTGCCCTGTGCTTCTGATGTTCGGCCACCAACACCATGGTTCTCCCCCCTGGTCCCATCGGCCCCACCATTCTTGATGTCACCGCCATCTTGGGCACCTCGGCAACTGGAATCCCCATCGATGCGGCCCTCTCCGGGTACCTGTCGAATCTTGACCTGAAGATGCTTTTTGATCGACGAGCTTTTGAGACGTTGAGCCGTGAGGGTCAAATCCCGTCGAAAGAAGACGTTCAGAAACTCCACAAGAACTTCTTCAATTACAACACCCTCTATCTTCATTTTGCCGGCCGAGGAGAAGAGGCCCTGCGAGAAGGGGAACATGAAACTTTCTTCTTCTATTGGTACAACAAGTACATTTGTTGTACCAAGTCGAACAAATGCTTGGTCGAGAACATGCTGGTAGCCGAGGCCCTGGCTAGTGGTCATGTCCTGTCACTTAGCTCCAACATTCTTGCCCATCTCCTCCGCTGCCTGGCCGAGACGACCCTTCACAAGATCGACCCACACCAGAATGGTCCCCTCTGGGTCTTCCAACTCTGGCTGCAAGTTTACTTCACCTCCCTTCGACCGGCCATCACCGATTTCTCGCCAACGGAAGCGCTCAGACCTCAGCTGGCCTCCCGACCGACACCCCCTCACCAAGCCGAAGAGGTATTTAAGTATTTTTTCACCCTTGATGACCTTTCCAACGACGAATTCCTGATATGTCGTCGTCGAGACTATCCTTCCTCCGTCAGGCTACCCACATCCATGTGGGGCGCGGACGAAGATGCCGACCTTCGTCAGTCCTGGAGGTCGTTCGTGCTCACTCGCGACCTTCCTCTCGGCTGTGATGGGAAACGAGCGGGTTGGGAAGTGTACCATCCTAACTTCCTTGCTCGACAGCTCGGCTACCTCCAAGGCTGCCCGGTCCCCCTTCTCTCATCCCGAACCGTCCTAAGCCGTGGACGTGAACCTGGTTCCTCGGAGAAGGAATGCAATACCGCCACGAGGGAGTTCCAAGAGCAATGCCAAAATTTCCGCCTTCGACCGGCCACCCCAGAAACCCTTTGCACTGACACCTTCGGTGATTGGTGGGAGGAGTATACCCAGGAGTTCTTTGGTGCTTCGGTCGAAGGTGTGTTGAACAAACTCTTCGGTGATCGACCTAAGAAGACATCGGCCTCCCAAGCTCAAGGTAACTGTTCATGTCTCCCATTTTCTTTCAACTTTGCACATTGATTTGCCTTGCTGATTTTCTTTTACTCTCTCAGGTAGTCGGCCGTTGAGAAAGGTGGAGGTAGTCGCTGCGGCTGCGGCCGAGAAAAAATCAGTCGTTGCTAAGAAGGCTAAGACTGCTGGTCGAGCCGTACTGAACAAACGGCCCCGCCAAGAGGCCGAGCCGGCTGTCGAACCTCCGCCGCCTACCAAGCGGGTCAAAAAACTGGCAAAGAAAGGAGCACGGGAGATCCACGTCATCTCCAGTCAAACCACGGGGGCGACGACTCCCAGTGTTTCCCTTTCTCCCGCCGTCGGCCAACCCTTGGTCAAGAAACAGCCAACTCTGACTGCAGAAACAGTCCAAGCTCGGCCTGTTTCTGAGGTCGGGGCACCCGTTGTAGCTCCATCGGTCGAGACTGCGCCTGTCCTAGAAAAGGCAGTCCCTGCGACCGAGGGGACTTCTCCCGTACATCCAAAACCTTCGATTTTCATTCTGGAAGAGAGCGAGGGGAGCGATGAAATTCCATTGGCGAGTCGCCCTCATCCCCACCGTCGACCTCTACCTGCGTCCAAGGCGGCCATTCCAGTCGGTCATTCCACGGCCGACCGTGGCAAACGACCGGTCGGAGAGCCAACAACGGTGGTGGAAACGCCTGTTCCTCCGCAGGACCAGGACCTCAATCCCGCACTCAAAGTGGCTGTCTCGGTCGGCCCTTCCACGGCCGACCGTGGCAAGCGACCTGCCGAGGAGCCAGAGGCGACGGCAGAAACGCCCGTTCATCCTCAGGACCAGGACCTCAATATTCCTTCCCAGGAAGCCACTTCGGCCTTCGTAAGTACCTTCCACCGTATTTCCTTGATAACTTTTCTGCTTTAGAATTCTAAACGAGGAAAATACTAAATGTCAGGTGTCTATACACTCTTTTCATCAAAAATTCTATGCGCCGAATGGCGTTATCTATATTTCTTGGCCGCCTCAGTGACCATCGAACGTAGATAACCTCCATCGGCCGCGTGAACTGAGAAGCAGTCTAAGACACTGGGCTCAGCCATTGAGTTCTTTAGGTTCGAGCAACGATCCTGGAGACATGGCCGAGGTCTCATCTCGGCAGGTTAAAAAATGAAACCTTATTGCTATCCTTTACATGACTTCTTTTGAGTTTAACCTGATTTGTGTGTGTAGGCTTCGTGGGAGGTCGAATTCAAAGCCCTCATCTCCAGCACAACTGCAGGGTCTGGTCCTTCGGCCGTCGCGACTGAAGCTGCCGATTCAACCGCTCTAACTCAGTCGCGAGAAGTCTTGTCGCTTTCGGCGTTGCAAGTACTCGAGCGCAACGGTCTTGATTTGCTTGGCGCATGTCTGAACGACCTCGGAGCTGACGGTCGTCTGAGCGGAGATGCTATCGTTCGGGCATCGTCTACCTTGGAGCGGGTTCGGGAGACATTTAGTATCTTCCAGACCGCTCTAAAGGCCGAACAAGACCTGCAAGCTGCCACGGCCGTCCAAGACACTCTCCGTCCGAAAATCGACGCTTTAAAGGCAAAAGGAGAAGCATTGGCCGAGCTCGACCGTCAAATGGCCGAACTAGTGAAACGTAGGTCGGCCATTACCTCCGAGCTTGCTAAGGACTTCGAGTCGGGTGGAAAAGATTGCCTAACCGAGTATGCGGCGAACATAAAACGGGTCGAGCGGTTGAAGCTGGATAAGAGGAACCGGCAAGCCGAGGTTATCATGGGCGAGGTGCGGTGGTTGGAGTTGAAGGCCCTGCTCGGCACTCTTCTACCCTCTTCACCTTGAATGTACTTGAATGTAAACCGATCGACTTACTCATTTTGTACATGCTTATCAATCTTAATGAATTGGTTTTCTATTCCCGCATTTCCCATGTGACCGGATAGTATTTCTTTAAAAACTTCCCATTGATTGGTAATCTGTGCACTACACCAGTCCGGTCTTTAAGATGATACGCCCCTTTTCCGTATACTTTATGCACAACGAACGGCCCCTCCCAATTTGGCGACCACTTGCCGAACCTAGGGTCTTTTAGTCCTACGGGTAACACCGTTTGCCAAACCACTTCACCCTCGCCCAATGTTTTCTGACGCACCTTTTGATTATAGGCTCGCTCGGCAATCCGTTTTTGTGCCACCAGTAAGTTATAAGCGTCAAGTCGTGCTTCTTCCAAATCTTCTAATTCCTGTCTCATGGACTGATTATATTCGGCGCTAAACAAACTACTTTGTTCAATTAATCGCAACGAATTTATGCTTAACTCGACTGGTAACATTGCATCGTGTCCGTAGGTTAATGCATACGGGGTTGTCGCAGTCGCCGATCGGGGCGATGTTCGATATGCCCATAATGCCTCGTTCAACTTCAAATGCCACATGCCAGATCTTTCTTTTATTATTTTTTCGAGGATGCCGATCAACACTTTATTACTTGCCTCAGCCTGCCCATTTGCTTGTGGATAATACGGTGTAGACTGTTCGAGCCGAATTTTTAAATTTGCCGTATACTCTTTAAACCTTTCGGCTGTGAAGATTGTTCCATTGTCAGTTATGATCATTTCTGGTACGCCAAATCTGGTCACAATGTGTCCCTCCACGAAGTCGCAAACTTCTTTAGACGTTAGCTCGGCATATGATTTTACTTCGACCCACTTAGTAAAGTAATCGGTTGCGACTATTATCCATGCGTGCTTGGCAGCTCCGGAGGATGGCATGATTTTGCCGATTACGTCCATGGCCCATCCTCTAAACGGCCATGGTTAAATGACCGAATGCAATGATTCGGCCGGGACCCTTTGTATAGGCCCGTGGATTTGGCACTGTACGCATCCTCGTGCAAACTCGATACAATCCTTTAGTATTCTTGGCCAAAAATAACCGTGTCGTCGAAGTAGCCATCGCATTTTTCGTCCGGATTGATGAGCTCCGCAAACCCCTTCATGGACTTCTGTGATCGCCCGAGCACCCTCTTGGGGGCCGAGGCATAGCAGTAGCAATCCATCCTTCCCTTTTCGGTATAACTCGTTTTGGTACGTGACATAGTTCGTGGCGTGGACTCGTGTCTTGCGACTATGTTTTCCATTGGGATTGTCAAGGTACTGCATAATGGGTTTTCTCCAATCATCTGGTGTTGCCTCGACGGTACAAACCTCTATAGTATCTTGTTGGTCTAGCAACGAAGGTAAAGACATGACTCGAGTGCGTATTACCTCGTTGCGCCGGAGGATTTGCTGGTTGACCAATGGCGGGTATAATTGTCGTAACACCGGTATTTCTCGGCCTAGCTTGCCCCCCAGGAGTTGTGCACCAGAGGCAATTTGAGCCAACTCGTCTGCGTCGGTATTATGGATCCGGGAAATATGTTCGAACGTAATACCATCGAATGACTCGGCCAAATAGCTGGCAACCATGTGGTAGGGTGCCAGGGTACAACTCATGCAGCGGAAAGACCCATTAGGTTGGTTAATCACAAGCTCAGAGTCGCCGAGGACGAGGGCACGGGTGGTCCGCAAGTCATGAAGGAGGCCAAGGCCGATGATTAGGGCTTCATATTCGGCCTGATTATTGGTGCAGTCAAAATCCAACTTAAGCGAAAAATACCAACGATCGTGATTAGGAGATTGAATGACAACTCCAATGCCGGCCAAGGATGAAGTACTGGACCCATCAAAATACATCGTCCAATAGTTGTTGCGTGTTTCAACCATGCCGATTTCGACATCAGTGTCCCCAAAACCATAGGGGGAGGGGTGGTGAGCAAGGAAATCGGCCAATGTTTGGCCTTTGACAGCTTTCTGGGGCACGTATTGCAGGCTAAACTCGGACAACGCCATCGTCCACTTCCCAATTCTCCCTTTTACGATTGGCCGGGTGAGCATATACCGGATAACGTCGGTCTGGGCAATGACTTGTGTGACCGACAGAAGCATGTAATGCCGAAGCTTGGAGGCGGCGAAGAACACGGTAAGACAGAGCTTCTCAACGGCGGAATAATTGATCTCCGGTGGATTAAGATTTCGACTGAGGTAAAAAATAGCCTGCTCTCGCCCGGCATCATTGTCTTGGGCAAGGAGGTAGCCGATGGACTCTTCAGCCGCCGAGATATATAGTTTGAGGGGTTTACCGCGCCGAGGTGGAACAAGGACAGGTGGTGTCGTGAGGGAGACTTTGATTTGTGTAAATGCCGCCTGATGCTCGTTCATCCACGCAAATGTATCTGAGTCCTTAAGTTTCAAAAGCGTCGAAAACGCTTTCATTTTCCCTGTCGAGTTAGCTATAAATCGGCGGAGAAAATTTATCTTACCGAGTAAGGACTGCAGCTGTTTCTTCGTAGTCGGGGGTGGAGCACTGATGATTGCATGTGCTTTATTTTCGTCCACTTCAATCCCACGGTGATGTACAAGGAAACCGAGAAAATTATCGGCCGACACACCGAATGCACATTTGGCAGGATTCATTTTGAGATTGTGTTGGTGCATACGAAGGAAAGCCTGTCGGAGATCATCTATATGAGTCCGCCGTTGTTTGGATTTAATTACAACATCGTCAATATAGACTTCGACGATGGTTCCAATTAAGTCATGAAATATGGTGTTCATTGCCCGTTGGTATGTGGCGCCGACATTTTTGAGGCCGAATGGCATAACAACCCATTCGTAAGTGCCGAGTGCCCCCGGGCAGCGGAAAGCAGTTTTGTGCACATCGGCTTCGGCAATGAAAATTTGGTTGTACCCGGCATGTCCATCCATAAAGGATAAGATCGCATGATTCGCCGTGACATCGATTAATAGATCTGAAATCGGCATTGTATACTCATCTTTGGGAGTTGCCAGATTCAGATTTCTGAAATCGATGCAGATGCACAGTGCACCATTCTTCTTTAAGACAGGAACGATATTCGCCAACCATTCCATATATCGAGCTGTCCGAATGAACCCGGCTTTCAAAAGTCGAACAAGTTCATCCTTGATGCCGAGTTGCACTTCGGTCGAGAATCGACGAGGTGGTTGCCGGAAAGGTGTACATCCGGGCTTAATACGTAATTCATGCTCGACAAGAGTGTGATCTAAGCCGGGCATTTCATGGTAGCTCCAAGCAAAACAATCTTTGAACTCTGTAAGCAAGGCACGAAGTTCGTCCTTCATTTGTTGGGGAAGTAATGCACTAATAAACAAAGGTCGTGGGTCGTCGGCCGTCCCAACATTAATCTCTTCCAGAGGGTCCTTAACTTGGGGCTGATGATCTTCGAGCTCGGCCGGGGCGGCTCGAACTTTGTCAAGGGATAAGACAGGATCATTATTTCCTTCGGCAAGGAACTCGACGAGGTTAACGCCCGAATTTGGTTGTTGAGATATAGTATACCAATGGGCCAGCAGTCGTTCCATAGTAGATGAAACCGCGGCCCTACGTTCCTCCCGATCGGTGTCAAACATCGGCTTCAGGGAGAAAGTTGGCTAATCCGAGTCTCGCCGAATCCTGGTGGACAGTCTCGGCGCCAACTTCGATAGCTTTCTGAACAGAAATCCGAGTCGGCCGTCCTTCATCATTGAAGCCTTGCAAAGTAATGTAGCCGACGTGGTCATCATAGTACCGTGCTTAGATCATGTTGGTTTCGAAGGGTTGGTTATCGGCCGGGTGAACAGTGACCGATTTGCCGTCCCAAAAAACGAGCACTTGATACAATGAGGAAGGAATACAGCTGGTTTGGTGAATCCAATCTCGACCGAGTAGTGCATTATACTCGGTTTTAGAATCGACCACGAAAAAGGCGGTCATGTGAATGCGACCGGCAATATTCACTGTTAGCGGAAGGACACCTTTGGTTTGGGATTTGTCGCCGACGAAACTACTCATTGTGATCCCTGACGGAATAAGTTCGTCATTAGAGCGACGTAAGGCCTTCATGATGTTTATAGGCATGATATTGACGGTAGCTCCACAGTCGACAAAAACTTTAGAAACTGGATATCCCTCGATATGGGCCGTCACATACAATGGCTTTAAATGATGGAGGTTGGCCGATAGTGAACGAGGAAATAATTCGGCCAAAGCTATTTTAATATTATCATCTTTTGTTGTAGAGTCAACTTCAGCAACGGATACGAAATCAACATGGCCGGCTTCCTCGGCGACTACATCACCATCGAGGAAATTTGGCTGAGCTGTGCTGGATTGAAAAGCAGCGGGTAACACATGGACCATACTGATTTCCATGTTATCCAAGACGGATGGGCCCATCGGGTTAGGATCCTCCTCGTTAACCTCATCTCTCGTCTGGTCGGCGACTACAGCTTCCGTTGTTGTCAGAGTTGGACAAAGAGACTCTTCTTCTTGATTGCCTCAAGTGAGGTTGAGGTCGATAGTGTGCTTGGGGTCAAGATCCGAACCTGCTCCTGGTAATGTATCCGGGCATCCCTGGTGTCGAGATAAGCATCCAATCGCGCAACACGTGCTATTTCATCGGTCGTAAGGCCGAAGAGAGAAACAGCCGAAAATACTTCGAAGTGATATCGTAAATATTGAAGGTCCTCCATTGAGAAAGGAAGGTCGGCTGCATCGATATCAGTGTATGGGTCGACTTCAAATCCAAGGACACGAGCTTCTCGTATGTGCTGGAATCTTGCTTTCAATCCTGGGTCTGAGGTCTTCTGAATGATTCGCTCGGCATCAGGACAAATCAGGACTAGATCAATTGTATCCTGACATGCCTTCGGCAAGCCATACAGATCATTGGCCGAATGTTTCTTATGGAATTCTCGCATGTACTTCAAAGCCTCCCCGAGGAACGGTGGGTGCAAATTCCGTCGAATTTTAATCAAAGGTTCTTGTATGGCCGGCGGGGCTAATTTGCTTTCGGCCTCTTGCCTGAAATGCTCGATGCGTGCCTTCATCTCCCCCGGCCGAAGAAGAAGTTTGATCCGTTTATCATCCTCTTTGAACGTGGTTTCGATATCTCGGTTGACCAGCCGTTTCCCTTGAACCAACTCTATCATAATAGCTGGAGGTGGTTGTTCATCATCAGTAACAATTGTGTCCTTCGACCGCCATTGAGGAGCTGAAGTTTCTTGGGCCGCTTGTCGGCGGGCCATGCAATCTATCCTTTGGTGCCGGCGTTTCTGGGATTTGGACAGTGCGGTGTAAACGCCTTTCGAAGAATGATATGTATACCAACGTTGATCGCTAGGTTTGGGAGGTTTGAAAGTTTTTTGGCTCCGCGATGACTCCAAACTGCTAGAATTACGTTTATAGTAGTCCTCGTCGTAAAATGAAGCATTAAAATCAAGACGCCACCTGATTGAGGGTGCCTTTTCCATCCTCACTTTGGGACCGAGCCTATCAAAAACCCCTTGATGTTGGCCTACGTCGGCAACCTTCTGCTGGGTTGCGGCCGTAGGTCGTTCCGTTATAAGCGAAGAGGGCTTCTCCTCTGGCTCACTGCCGACCTTTGCTCTACATTTACTGCACAAAACCGCTGTCCCACTGTCTTCATCGGTGGTATAATCTATCATAGGTTTAACAATAGCGGGTCCCGTTAAAGCTGTAGGCGGTTTGTTTGAACGAAAATCGGCCATGAAACGTGGCCGAGAATTCTGATTCCGAAAGCGTTGCGTCGCAACATCTTCGGCCTTCCCTTTCCCCTTGTCTTTAGGTAGGCACGCATCGACCATATTTACTGTTGCCGTGGGGAACGGGTCAGTATCAACACTCATCTTCTTCTCTGGAAATTTCAGTTTGCCATTATCAATCCAGCTTTGGACGTTGTCTCGAAACACGACACAATTGTTTGTCGTGTGTTTGCTTGAATTGTGGTATTTGCAATATATCTTCCCTTTAAGCTCTTCGGCCTTGGGAATGTTGTGCCCAGGCCGAAGTTTGATGATCCTTGCTGATAATAGTTGATCAAAAATTGCATCGGCTTTTGTAATATCAAAAGTATAAACTTTCGACGGTTTCAGTGCTCCTTCAGTAGCCGAGTGGGTTTTGACTTCCTTAGAATCAACTTGAGTCAGTGCCTTGCAGACGTATGGCTTATCTATCACTATCTCGGTTGCATCCACACTAACGCATTCATCCTCGGTTAATGCATAACTGACAGTAGGATTCTTGTAAATCGTCCCCCGAGATGGAGCTTTCGAAATCTTTTCCTAGGAAAGCAAATAATCATACTGCTCGACATGCTGGGCTAATTCGTACATATCCCGAAAGTTTGCCCCCAAGAATTTCTTTTTGTATTCGACGTCAAGACCGTTCAGAGCAAGTCTGACGAATTCAACTTCGGGGAGAGGCACTCGGTACCAATTCCTAGCTGATTTGAATCTAGTAAGATAATCCATTGGTGACTCGTCGGACGCCTGAGCCATCCTTGCTAGTGAGGATACTGACATTTCCATTCCCGGCCGTTAAAACTGCTCATGAAATTTCTCGACCAACTCCTCCCAACTCTGGACGGAGTTCGGTGGAAGGTTAATATACCAAGCGAACGCTGAGCCGGTCAACGAAAAATTGAAAAGTCGCAGCTTGTGAAAGTCACTATTAACGTCTCCGCACTGTGCGGTGAAACGAGCTACATGTTCCAACGAAGATAAGGATGATTCTCCGGTAAAAAGGCTAAAATCCGGGATCTTAAAACCTCTAGGGTATTCGACCTGTTCCACATAAGCTGGATACGGGTGTATAAACTTAGGGAACTTCGGCCCTTTCTTCATGGCTGAATCAATCATCCGTTGAACTTCGGTCATATCGACGGGCGTTACTTCCGCTCTCTGGTCGGATCCGTCTGACCTACTATTCGACCCTCCTCCTCTTTCCAATTGAAGTGGCCTGAGCCGAGCAGGAATTGGCTCGGCCGGTGCACTTGATAATAGATTATTCCTCGGCGGTAAATGCTGGGCAAGATCGAAAATTCTACCATCGCTGACCTTACTAACCAATATTTCGAGTAATCTGGTTTGTGCTTCACTGGAATTACGTATCACGTCATGAAGCTTATCAATTCCTCGACTCAATGTCTGTTCAACTATCCGAGATTGCTCGTCAAGCCGTTTTCGAAGAAACGACCTTGTGGGTGGATCGGATCCTTCGCCACCATCTTCATCACAATCTTATATTACTCCTTCATTGAGAACGCAAGTGTTCCTGTCGGGAATTTCAAGACTGCGAACCTGACCGTCGAGATTAACTTCCCTCTCTCGGCGAGTTGCGCTCGTGGACTCAGGTGTCACGGCGCTGATGGGATTCTGCGCTTGTGGCACATGGTGTCCTGCATTCTGATTTGGTAGATCGGCTGTCGACTTTCCCATAGCTGTTTTCTTTTTTACCGATCGTGTTTCAATTGGCATGAACTTCGTAGTCTAGCACTGAGTCCCACTGGGCGTGCCAAAATGTTGACCCTAAAAACTACCAAGCCTACGTGGCGCGCAGGCCGAGTAATCTATAAGCTAACTACGTCCTTCGGTGAATGCGGGGCGTGCCAACTCGTCGGTCGAGCTCGGCCAAGGAGTAAATTTTGTTGATGTTGCGTTGGGTGCGCGTCTGACTTCTGCGTCTTGCGATTTCGGCCGAGAAAGGAACACGTCTCGGCCTCTTGGGCTCTCGAACCTGAAGACAAGGTTACTATTCTTACGAAGTTCACGAGTCGTCGTCGTCGGATTCAGTCACAGTGATGTTATTCGTCAGAGTAAACTCACGCCGAATCGACACCAGAGTGTAAGGGCACAAATATTCAAAGCAAATATAAGTTTTAATGGTGAACGTGGTTCGGCCGTCCGAATGCCGAACTCTAAATCCCACTTGGGAATATCCAATCATAAAATGACTCGGCGAGCAAAGCGCCGAGCTCGATACGCCGTAACACCTCATTTCGCCGAGAAGGCTAATGAGATGACCTCAATCAATAAGGATCCGGAAATCCTTCTCGACCGAGACTTGGATAGGTAATCAACCGTTCTCGCCGCAGTGCTATTGATGCCAACGGAAGATACTGCGAGATCGACTGATTCTACGGTGACAGAGCTATCTATGCCGACGTAAGATATCACCGGTTGCTTCCACAGTGCTGTTGATGCCAACGGAAGATGTGTCAGCGAAAAAGAAAGAAAAAATCTCAAGTTGTTGAGAGTTTGCGCAGGGCAGTTTTGTATTGATTTGCAGGGGGCTTGAATGATGCACAGCCTCTCCTATTTATAGCAACGGCTCCCCCCATGGTCGAGTTAAAAACCTACTCGGACTAGGTCTTCTTCTCCTGATCAGCAACAACTCGACCAGTCCTATTTTCACTAGGATTGTGAACCTAGTCCTTAACCGAGCCGGATTCGCTTCCGGGTCCTGCCGAGACTCCTCATTGCACTAGGACTCGACTTCTTGCGTTATGACCTAGCCGACCTAGGTTTGGAGGCCCACGTACTGAACGATCCATGGTATTCTTGTCGCAAGGCCTTCCGGGCCGAGAATGATTCTATACTCGGCCCAAACTATTATTTTGGGCCCAAACAGTTAAACACGTAGTTATTTCCTGGAATTTTGTAGTATGATATACACCAAGCCTTTTTTTTCACTGTACAAATAAGGAAATTGTTGATCAAATTCTATGAACCCCATGTAAAGAATTCTCTCACAATTCATGTGAATTCTCTGGAAGTTATAATTAATTCACTCAAAATCTCTAGAAATTCTTTTTTTTTTTCTCTTAAACTCTTTCAAATTCTATAGATTTAAATTCCCTGAAATACTCTCAAAATCTTAATTGAATACGCTCCACTTAGGACAATTATCTTGGAAAATAAACCAAGGATTTGAAAGATTACAGTCCACTTGCGTTGCGTTCTGCCACTCTACATCGCAAGGGTAATTGTGCCGAGGTCGAGTCTTTGAGTTTGAATGGCTTTTGAGAATTTTTTGCTAACAGTTTGTTGACACCTTGTTCACTTTCTGTAGTAGTGGAACTATATTTGTTCTCATTCGCATAAATTTGATCTCATGTACATCCTTGTCTGCACAAAGAAATCAAAGACATAATATATAACTACATCAAGGTCACCAAAAAACCAATTTGAAATTGAACTCCTTAGAGATCACCAAGAAAACATTTATGAGGCATCATCGTCGATCATTTGATTTCGCGTGGGTTTAATAGGTTATAGTGGAATTATATTTTGGTCTTCTTATGTACCGGGTACATGTCAATCTTAACGGTGCTTTAAAAGATTGTCTAAGATTAGCTGACAAAGATAAACACAAGGGTCAATTTGGCTAAATTGAAAACACGGCACTGATAAGGTAAAACACAAGGACCATTTTGACATTTAAGCCATATTTATTTGAGTTCAACACCTAGTTAGTGTATGTCCCATTATGAGACCTAACTTCTCCTCTTTTTAGCAGGGGCGAAGCTACAGCAGAGAGCAGAGCAAAGAGGGGTGCCCGTCGAAAATCCTCATGAAGAGCGAGGAATACGCCCCTCAAAACCTCCCCGGAAAGTGTTCAATGAAATGCTTGAATGAAGGATGCTATCGATGCTGCTGTGCTACGTTCGCCATATTTTTTTTTCATCGAGTTATTTTATAATTCGAAATCAAAGTTTTATTGCTGTTTTTTATTTTTTTAAATCAGAGAATACAAAATCTGCATTTTTTGCGGCTTTGATTCCAATGAAGAAGATATCAGGAAGAATAAGAGGGTTTCTCTCTCTCTACCATTCCCACCCACATGACCTCCTTAACTTTTAATTATGTTATGGTAATATACTATAAAAAAACAGTGCTTAAATTCTCTTTCAAATATTCTCGTTAGTCTAAATCCTCCTTCAAATATTCTGGATAGTCCAAATCCTCCTTTCAATATTCTGGTTACTACAAATTCTCATTTCAATATTCTGGATAGTTCTCATCAAATGAGGTCACTTAACTAAATGAAATAGTGACTAATCTTTCTGCAAACCATGGATTTAGACTTCGAATAGTTGTCTTCTTTTTTTGGACATTTTATCCTTTTAAATGTTGCCCTCTTCCCTACAATTCATGGCTTCACCACTGTTTTTTTAAATATTGCTGTATAAATTAATAAATATATCTTCGCGGACCTAAGTTTTTCGAATCTAAATTCATATTGAATTGGTTGCAATTGACTAAATATCAATAGTTTTAAATCAATACAAGACCCGTTTGATAACTATTCGTTTTAGTTTTTATTTTAATTTTTTCTCGATAGAGAGAAAATTTATAAAGAAATTGAGATGAACAATGGACGAGGGTGGAGAAAGAGTATGGAAGGGGGGAGATGACGAAGAATGTTGGAAATAAAAACTAGGAAAGTAAAACCAACTAAATTTGTTTTCAGGTTTTTAGTTTTTAGTTTGCGCTCTCTTCCGTGCAGATTTCTTCCGGTTCCACCAACATGCGTCTACCTTTTGCTCATCCCTCTTTTTCTCCTTTCATCCTAACAAAAATGTAAAAACTACAACTAAAACCGAAATGGTTATGTATCGGTGTTTGGACCCAAATTTACACCATCGGCCCGTGCAATCAAGGCCGTTGAGTGAGCATAGCTCTCAATCCTTGGATGACAAAGTGAAGATAATTTTTATCATTATTAAAGCATAATATTATGATTTTAATCATGATGTTATCTCTCAGTAATATTTTAAATTATTATTTGATTATATCTCAATTGCCTTTGGATGAGATGTTGGTTTTGGCCACGTGATTATGTTTTTGGGGATTAGATTCGATCTTATTTTGCGTGCATAGCTGCACCTGGAAGCAAAGTGGTGGACATAAAGTTCTAATTGGACTAGGAGATAGTCCACGGTTTCTTTTGAGGCATGCAAAGGATAAGGAGGAAAAAACAAATGTTTTTTTTTTTAATAATGGTGAGGAAAGTTGTCAGGTGATGGACGATTTGAAAGGCCATCAACTATATATATATATATATATATATATATATATATATATATATATATATATATATATATATATATGTGTGTGTGTGTGTGTATATATATATAATTGGTAGGCAGTCGGCATGCTATGGAAAGCGCAATACACGTGGAAGGAAAACAACGTTATCAAGGTGGTTTTTTGGCAGTGCCTCCTTTATTGCCGAGTCTAGGAGATAATGATGCCTCTAAAAAATAGGCTGTTGCTTATCTGGAGAAGTCTTTTACTGGGATTCTAGCTGACGAGTTTGAATTAAAATCAAATCTTGAAGTAGTGTGAAGCTGCGCCACACAACATTTGTTCCTATAAATACAGAGGCGATGTGCAACGTGAAGGACCTCCAATTCAACACACAAAAACTGCCCTGCGCAAACTCTCTCAACAGCTTTGAGATTTTTTATTTTCTCTTTTCGCTGACACATCTTCCGTTGGCATCAACAGCACTGTGAAAGCAACCGGTGATATCTTAAGTCGGCATAGATAGCTCTGTCACCGTAGAATCAGCCGGTCTCGCAGCATCTTCCGTTGGCATCAACAGCACTGCAGCGAGGACGGTTGATTACCTATCCAAGTCTCGGTCGAGAAGATTTCTGAATCCTTATTGATCGAGGTCATCTCATCAGTCTTCTCGGCAAAGTGAGGTGTTACAGTTATTACATTCGGCACATTGAAAGCCGAATTTGATATTGAACTTCGTAAGAATAGTAACCTTGTCTTCAGGTTCGAGAGCCCAAGAGGCCGAGACGTGTTCCTTTCTCGACCGCAATCGCAAGACGCAGAAGTCAACCGCGCATCCAACGCAACATCAACAAAATTTACTCCTCGGCCGAGCTCGGCCGACGAGTTGGCACGCCCCGCATTCACCGAATGACGTAGTTAGCTTATAGATTACTCGGTCTGCGCGCCACGTAGGCTTGGTAGTTTTTAGGGTCAACAATCGGAAACAAATTTATGACGCTTACAAAACTCTCATTTTTGGTGGGAGGCATAAAACCATAGGGCATCTCCAACTAGTATACGTATATGACAGCGAAATGGTGTGGGAGGTTCTTCCGGGTTACATGGAGGACGCCGGTCCAGTTCAAACTACAAAACTTTACAAAGAAGTACTGGTACATAAAACTCCCAGAGGCATTATTTAATCACTACTAATAGAGAGCAGCTGATAAGATAAGGAAAACCACTACGCTGACAACGTCACTCCCTTGACATGCTTCAAGAACCAATCCAACAAGTCTTGATGAGCCTCCTCGGCAGATTTACAAGCTGCTTTGTCTTCAACATTGTACCTCACCGTCCACCCGTGTGACACTTTCGGGAATATCTTCACATGGCTCTTAACCTGTGATTCCACAAAACCAACGATCGTTTCAACAATTTCGAAAGTTTACCACTACAAGATACCACAGTAGTGAACGCAAACGTGGAAGGGGCTGTTTTTGGTGTTGTTCTATCATTTCTTCGAAAAGAACAAATTAAAACGTTTTCGAAAACCATATCTCAGCATTGGTATATGAGTTCTCGGGCACCCTTCCCTTACAAGTTGTTTTTGCAAGGGCAAGTTACCTATAAGTATTAAACCATGCACAATTACATGTCATAATATTATAATATGAAAGACAAAGTTCGCAAGGCATCTCAACTTGGAAATGTCGATGATTAGAATAAATAAACAAAGGCACAAAGTATTGAAGATGAAGGATGTTCCTACCCCATTTGCAGTTAAAACCTCTTCAAACTGTTTCACGAGTTCAGGCGGGGACATCCGATCAATCTCAGCTCCAAGTATAGAAATCGGAACCTTAACCTCTGAAAGTAGTTCCAGGAATAGATCACAGAATGAGTGTGAGGCTAATTATTTGTTTTTTCTGTTCCAATAATGGTTTCTAAGTAGATTTTTTCTGAATATTAATACAGATATCTTACTTTTGATATCATCCACAGTGACAAATGAAGGATGACACAGAACAGCAGCTTGGATTAAGGCGTGCTTTGCAAGTTCAACCACAACCTTGGCTGAAAACAGCTCAAATAATTCAACGTCAACCGACAAAGCAACAAATAAAAGTAAATAGATGCCAGGAAAAATGAAATAGAGCAACAAAGATGTTAACGAGAGAGGAAAATGAAGTCACCTCCCCAACAGAAGCCAGCAGCACAGATTGCAGAAACACCTTTGCTTTTTAGAGCTTCAAGAACTGGCTTTGCATCTTCAAATGCCTTGTCCTATCAATCCAAAAATACGATTCAGAACCTAACAATACTTGAACATATCCAAATTGCAAAGTAACTTTTATAACACCCCAATGCTAGGACTCGTATTTTTTCATTGCCACAGAAGGTGGAATCAGCGTAGCTGTGAACAACCATAAAGTTTTTAACATAACAACAGTCATGGGACTGCCAAGCTGAACCCACTCACATAAACATCTGAGATTTCTTGTAGAAGTACCTCGATCAATCATTAACAAAACAAAATGGTAACGGATATGCATAAGTAGACAATGATAAAAGAACCAACCAGTCCGTGATCTTTTATCCAAACAGGAAGAGGTCTATTGGCATCTTCAGGCACATAAGGGTCTTTGTTCAAGAAGTCGGGGACAACAACGAAGAACCCAGCAGCTGCAACTTTGTCAGCAAGCTTCCTTTACAATGGAAGGCAGGTGGCATTAGGTGAAGGATATATGGGAACATGGTAACTATACAGTGATTCAACACACAGTTGTTCTTCGATGAAAATCTCTGATGTCAGCAATTGGCATGTGAAATTTAAGCCTTCCATAGATTTTAGAGTGAATAATTTAAGAATATAGGTCTGGATCTTCAAACCATCAGAAAGGGTCATTAAAAAGTCCCACAATCCGAAACTACTGGAATTTGGTTGTAAATACCTTAGAAAATTAAGTTAGACATAGATTACAGACCTACTGTAACTTTTATTCTTCTTCCTTAACGATTGTACTTTTTAAGTAAATTATTCATCAAACTTAACCAGCAAGGGTAACTAAAGGCCCCGAGTCAGTATCCGAAATCGAAAAAAGGACAGCATAAAAAGTTCAGATTCAAGAAAAAGCGATTCTTAGAACTAATCTAGCACATTAAGGACTGAAAATAAAATTAGCTATCGAAAAAAACCGAAGATAGTAGTCATCATACCTCAAGTTTGGAGCTTCAAATCCTGCATGACAAATCAAACATGTACCATTACAAAGCAGTTACAAAATACACACTTTCACCTAAAACTGAACGTCACATAAGCTAGATTATCATATGAAGAAAAAGAGAGGTTTTTGAAGTGGTGGGGAAGTTACCAAAAATGTCAGAGACGAGAAGGACGGCGAGCTTGGAGTCAGGGGAGCCAGTGACATAGGAGTCGAGACCGCCAAGCTTTTCGACATGACCGGTGCCGCTGGAGGGGTTGAGGGTCGGAGGGTTTGAGCAGCACTGAGGGCCTGACATTCTTTCTTCTCCTGTGAGTCACAGAAACTGTTTGCAACTACTTAAGTAGCTAGAGGATGGTTCAGGGAGCTAAAAAGGTGTGACCACAATTCTGAAAGCATCTATGCGTTGCGTTACGTAGCTTGCTTTACACGCCATATATAGAAGAGTTTAGAAGAACTTATTGACTGAAAAGGTATGAGCCTTGCCACTTTTCATTCTTTTATTTGCATCATCTCAAACGTCACCTAGTTTGGAAGTATACGTGTGTTGCGTAACCTCAAACGTCACCACAGAAGTATTTTGAACATTTTGAAGTATATTTGCATCATCTCAAAACAGCATTAGATGTACGTGTTGTATTACTGTTACGCTAGATAGTTTACAAGCACATTTTGACTAGTTGTATGTAACAGACACAATATCATGACATCTTTTTTTGTCAATAATATTTTAATTTTGTCTGTCACATAAATTGTTAACGTGCTGATGTGGCAATGTACATTTTAATAATTTACTCATTAGAATATAAAAATTAGACCATATGCTTTCGTGATCCGGGTGGTGAGACCGTAATTTAAAGTGGCCAATGTCGTGAAAAAGTTGTTCATAACACTGTGGTTAAGTCCGTTAGCAATATCAATTCAATTAGTAATTTTCAATCTTCGTTAGGGGAAAAAAATGTCCTTCACCCCCATTAGTCATCTCATCCAATCATAAGTCGTCATACTGACATATATTATTATTTTTTATTTAGAACTAAATAATAAATTAATAAACTGATATTTCCCCCACCCCGATCTTTCTCCTTTTTTTATTCTCAAGGAAGAAATAAAATTGGCAGCCAGGAAAGGAGTTTTCCAGAATTAAAACCTCATCATCCCCTATAACTTTCATAACCAATGGCGACTGATAGAGAGATTGAACGACATTGTGCATCAACAGGCTAACAACTGATCGAGTCCTGTTAGTGCAGCAAGACAGTTAGTTGTGCATGGTTTGTACATCTACTGTTAAGGATAGTTTTGTAAATGACTCAGTTGATGATAAATCTTAGAGTTGTCAATTTGTTGAGATAGTTGTAATAGGAGGTTAATTAGTTGGAAGTAATAGTTATTTAGTGTGTTGATGCACAAAATCAGTGAGGACTTTGTAGGCTTGGCAAACAAGTCGTGTCTGTCGTGTTCGTGTAACACATGTTATTTTAACGGTTCGTGTCGTGTCACACCCGTTATCTTAACGGGTCCTTAACAGGTCATGACCCATTATAACCCGTTAAGAAAAATATTTTTTTTTCTTAAGTTTGCACATACCATGCATTGCCACATAAATATTACTTCAAAACATTAAAACACATTTGTCGTTTAAGTACTACATCTACACTCGAAAATAAGAGCATAATAAACAAACATCTATACACTACTAGTCTATTACAAAATATTAAATGTGCAAGGATATGCAAAATAAAAGAGTTTTTGTTTTCAAGGTTGTGAAGCATTTCTCAAAAGTTTAAATCTTGCCAATGGAACTCAAAGCTTGCATGTTTTTCCTTTTAAAAAATCCTCAATTTTCATCAATCATCATGACATAAGATTTTGTGGTATCCACTAGTGTAAATATTTTAAATTGAAGATCAAATTCATTCATTGTATTCATATCAGGTCAAGGAGTGTAGCTATATAAAATCATCAAAATTGGAGTTAAAATAACCGTTAAATCGTGATTTTTAGTTGATAACCGTCGAAATTTTTTGTCTCGTTACTTGATCTATAAATGTTTGTTTTTTTGCAATTTTTGGCATATGCGATCTTAAAGCATATACAAACAAGTTTGACGGTTGGATTTTTGAAATTAGTTTTGTAGAATGTGTATCCCATCAAAACAATAGATTCACTAACACTTAGAGTTTATTTATATTTTCATTAAGTATAAAATAAGATTTTGTGGTATCCACTTGTGTAAATATTTTAAGTTAAACATCGAATTCATTCATTGTATTCATATATGGTCAAGCAGTGTAGCTGTAAAAAAAATCATCAAAATCGGAGTGAAAATAACTGTTAAATCGTGATTTTTACTTGATAACCGTCGAAAAGTTTTATCCCGTTACTTAATCTCTGAATGTTTGTTTTTTGCAATTTGTGGCCTATGCGATCTCGACGTATATACAATCATGTTTGACGGTTGGATCGTTGAAACTATTCATAGAATGTGTATCCCATCAAAACAATAGATTCACTAATACTTAAGAGTTTATTCATACTTTCATTAAGTATAACATAAGATTTTGTGGTATCCACTAGTGTGAATATTTTAAATTGAATATCGAGTTCATTCATTGTATTCATATAGGGTCAAGGAGTGTAGCTATAAAAAATCATCAAAATCAGAGTTGAAATAGCCGTTAAATCGTGATTTATCGTTGATAACCGTCGAAAAGTTTTGTCCCATTACTTGATCTTTGAATGTTTGTTTTCTGCAATTTTTGGCGTATGCGATCTCGAAGTATATACAAACATGTTTGACGGTTGGATCGTTGAAACTAGTTTCGTAGAATGTGTATCCCATCAAAACAATAGACTCACTAACATTCAAAAGTTTATTCATACTTTCATTAAGTATAACATAAGATTTTGTGGTATCCACTAGTGTAAATATTTTAAATTAAAGATCGAGTTCATTCATTGTATTCACATAGGGTCAAGGAGTGTAGCTGTAAAAAATCATCAAAATCGGAGTTAAAATAACCGTTAAATCGTGATTTTTCGTTGATAACCGTCGAAATTTTTTGTCCTGTTACTTGATCTCTGAATGTTTATTTTTTGCAATTTTTAGCGTATGCGATCTTGAAGCATACACAAACAAGTTTGATGGTTTGATCGTTGAAATTAGTTTCGTAGAATGCGTATCCCATCAAAACGATAGATTCACTAACACTTAGAGTTTATTTATACTTTCATTAAATATAACATAAGATATTGTGGTATCCACATCCACTAGTGTCAATATTTTAAATTAAAGATCGAATTTATTCATTGTATTCATATAGGCTCAAGCATTGTAGTTGTAAAAAATCATCAAAATCGGAGTTAAAATAATCGTTAAATCGTGATTTTTAGTTGATAACCGTCGAAAAGTTTTATCTCGTTACTTGATCTCTGAATGTTTGTTTTTTGCAATTTTTGGCGTATGCGATCTTGAAGTATATACAATCATGTTTGACAGTTGGATCGTTGAAACTAGTTTCGTAGAATGCGTATCCCATCAAAACAATAGATTCACTAACACTTAAGAATTTATTCATACTTTCATTAAGTATAACATAAGATTTTGTAGTATCCACTAGTGTAAATATTTTAAATTGAAGATCGAGTTCATTCATTGTATTTATATAGGGTCAAGGAGTGTAGTTGTAAAAAATCATCAAAATCGGAGTTAAAATAACCGTTAAATCGTGATTTTTTGTTGATAACCGTCGAAAAGTTTTGTTCTGTTACTTGATCTCTGAATTTTTTTTTTTACAATTTTTTGCTGATGCAATCTCAAAACATATACAAACAAGGTTGACGGTTGGATCGTTGAAATTAGTTTTGTAGAATTCGTATCCCATCAAGTTCAATGGTATATATATATTTATTAAGTAGATTTAAATTTATTTATTTTGTACATATAACACTTAAGAAATTGAATGGTTATGTATATTTAAGCCGATCCAATGGTCAACAATTTTTAATATTTAATTTAATATATATATGTATATATAATTATTATAGTTATTAGGGGTATAAAATTGTTAAATTAATATATATATATATATAATTATTATAGTATTTTTTTAGGGTTATAAAATTATAAAATTAATATTTTGGTTATCGTGTATCGTGTTACCCACGTGTATACCCGAATCAACCCGTTATCTTAACAGGTGCTTATCGGGTTACCCAATAAGACCCGATTCGTTATCGTGTCGACCCGAACACCTGTTAATTTCGTGTCGTGTCGTGTCGGGTTATCGGGTCGTGTCAGGAATTGCCAGGCCTAGGACTTTGGTACAACAGAAAGTGTTAAGTTTGTGACCTTCTCTAGATTGCTCCGGTCACTAGTGTGGATAAATATGTAAATGGATAGGGACAGGGAAGCAAACACAAGATGTACGTGGTTCACCCAGATTGGCTACGTCCACGGAGTAGAGGAGTTCTCATTAATTGTGAAGGGTTTACACAAGTACATAGGTTCAAGCTCTCCTTTAGTGAGTACTAGTGAATGATTTAGTACAAATGACATTAGGAAATATTGTGGGAGAATGATCTCCTTTTATAGAAGATTTTCTAGCTTTGTTCTGACATTGACATGTGTCGTGTTGTGATTGGCTTCTGATGTTGACACGTGTTGCGCTGTGATTGGCTTCTGATGTTGACACGTGTCGCACTGTGATTGGCCTCCTGGTTGGAGGGAAACTCTTCTGGGTCCTTAACAGTATAACGTTGACCGGTGCTTAATAGTTTCGGGATTGGTCAAGTATGGTACAAACAATGCTTCCTTAAGTTCCCAAGTGAGGGAAGCTCCTCAGTTGGGGACTTGCAATATCCAAGCCGCTGAGTAATCACGAAACTTCTAAGTACCGAAGTGTGGTATCATCTTCACTTGCATTATCTGTCTCATAGGTAGATGTGGCATCTTCTCTGGAAGTACTTTTCCTCCATTCAGAGGTGGTATCTTTACCAGTGAAGATGCACAAGGTAATTTATCAATTTCACTTGAAGCTTACTTGTAGTTTTAGGCTTGGTCAAGAACCATGTAGTAGGAGTCCCCCAAGTCGCCAAACTAGGAGATCTGCCGAAAGAGGTGACAGACAAGGTAAGCAATCAGAGCTCCAAGCAATCAGTCCCAGATCAGAAGTTTGATTTCGAGTTCCGGCTGATTGTTCTCATTCTCCCTATCTTGTAGGCAGCATTAAGGATAAAAAGAAGAAAAAAGAGAAGAGATTATATGAGATACTTTTATTTTTGAAGAAGTAACTTTCCACAAGCTTATTCTTGAACTAGGCTGAAGGGTTTTCTATTTTCCTCCAGAGTATAAGGCCGACTCAAGAATTTGAGGGTCAAAACAAGTCTATCAAATCAAGTGTGAGTTCAACCTTGATGATATAGGATACTTTTGCTGTTGACAAAGTAATAGATGAATCGGCACGTGTTCTGTTGCACTTGTCTCCACATGCTTCCTTGTATCCTTCTCACTTGCCCTATCTGTTCCTCAGGCAGATGTGGTATCTTTTTTGGAAGCATAAGATGTTGAAGATGAGTACTCGAGAGCAATGCCAGGTAAGTAATCAGGCAATGAGTTCTAGGTAGTCAGTTCCTAACTAGAAGCTTGATTCCAAGTGCTGACTGATTGCTCTCTTTCTCCTTGTCTTGCAGGTAAGAACAAGGCCAAAGGAAAAGACAGGGAAAAAGCATGATATGGGATACTCTTACTTTTAACCCTGATGATATGAGATACTCTTGCTCTAGTGTGGCTTGTTTGCAGAGGTATTATCGGGGGGAAAATAAGCTGAGTATTTCGAGAGACTCTGCTGAGAGTGCCTTCTCGGATGTGAAGAAAAGTTGAGCATTTTGTTTTCATTTGCAAGTTTGCCTAGCTGTGGAGGATGAAGGTCGACATATATAGGAATTGTCCCAAAAACGGTAGTAATATTGTTCCTTTACCCTTCTCGGTCATAGCAATGTAGTGGGAGCTACAAGATTCACGTGACTTTGTCAGAGCACTTTGAAAAAATGGTCTGTGGTATCTGGAAATCTGATGTTGCGTGTGAAGATTGCAGACAAGCTTTATCCAAGGAAATCTGGCTCTCAAAGTTCGGAGAACGGTGCCTCTTCAGTTTTCGAACAAGCAATCCTGTCAGGGATCTGGCTCTCGAGATTCAGAGAACGGTGCCTCTTCGATTTTTTAGAAAGCAATCATGTTAGGAGTCTGGCTCTTGAGATTCGGAGAGCGGTGCCTCTTCGATTTTTTAGAAAGTAATCATGTTTGGAGTCTGGCTCTTGAGATTCGGAGAGCGGTGCCTCTTTGATTTTTGATAAAGTAATCTTGTTGGGAGTGTTTTCTCGAATGTGAGTAAAGGTTGGGCATTTTTGCCAATCTGCCTTGCCACAGAGCACAGAGGTTGACACAAATAGGGACTTTCCAGTTATCAAGCAGTGATGTTGTTCATTTACCCTTGTGGGTAATAGTAGGGTAGCTGGACCTTCAAAATTTATGTGTCTAAACTTTGTCAGAGATCTTTGGCAAAGTTATATGTGGTACTCGAATAGCTAATGTTGCATGTGGGGATTGTCGACATATTTTACTCAGGAAAATCTGCTTCTCGAAATTCGGAGAGTGGTGCCTCTTTGATTTTTGAACAAACGGCCATGCTGCCCTTTCTTTTATAGGGGCACCAATTGTGTGCAAGAAGTACGTTCAGAAAGTTATTGCTTGTAGGAATTTTCCCCTTATTTTGGTACTTCAGATATTTATTGGACCTCATTTCTGAAAATGTCTGGCACATCCGACCGTCGTTTTGACTTGAACTTTGGTAAAGAGGCAACCATGACTCCTCATGACAACATATGGCGCCCATCCTTCTTATCCCCTACTGGTCCTCTTACCGTTGGGGACTCTGTGATGAAGAATGATATGACCGCTGCGATAGTGGCCAGGATCCTTCTCACTCCCAAAGATAACATACTACTTTCCAAACGGTCTGATGAGTTGGTTGTTAAGGATTCTCTGGCTCTCAGTATTCAGTGTGCAGGTTTTGTGTCTAATATGGCCCAACGACTATTTGCTCGAACCCGCCAAGTTAAATCATTGGCGGCTGAAGTGATAAGTCTCAAACATAAGATTATAGGGCTCAAGCATGAGAATAAACAGTTGTACAGGCTTGCACATGACTATGCTACAAACATGAAGATGAAGCTTGACCAGATGCAGGAATATGATGGTCAGATTTTACTTGATCATCAAAGGTTTATGGGTTTGTTCCAAAGGCATTTATTGCCTTTGTCTTCTGGGGCTGTACCGCGTAATGAAACTCCAAATGATCAACCTCTAATGCCTCCTCCTTCTGGGGTTTTGTCCAGTACTGAGACTCAGAATGATCACCCTCTGGTGCCTTCTCTTTCTGGGGCTCTGCTGACTGCTGAGACTTCTCCTAAGCAACCTTTGTGAAGGCTCCCTCTTGTTTGTTTATTTTGACTCATGTATATGTACATATTTGTAACTTATTGGAGATATCAATAAATAAGCTTTGCTTCATTTCAACGTATTGTGTTAAATACACCAAAGCCTTCTTCACTAAGTTCTTTGAAATTTTTCTTTTGTTGAAGCTTGTATGTTGAAGCTTTGTGAGTGAAGCATGTAGGTTGAGGTAATGTTCTCTTAATTTCCCGAGTGAGGAAAACTTCTCGGTTGGAGACTTGAAAAATCCAAGTCACTGAGTGGTTGTGAGACTTCCAAGTATCAAGGTGCAGTAGCAGATGGTAGGAGTCCCCCAAGTCTCCAATCGAGGGAGTTGACGAATGAGGTGTCTTGCTAGTAGCCAAGTTTCCAAAGTAACAAAACTTCACCGTTTTCCTTTCTAAGTGGTAGCTCAAAACTCCTATTTCATATATACTTGTTATGAAAATTGTTAGGCCCAAAGAAGAGGAGGCCTAGGCAATTTTTTTTTTTCGATTTTTTTTTTTTTAATTTCCAAAAATATATATACATATATATGTTTAAGCTTTGTAGGTGAAGCTTTAGTGTTGAAGTTTTGTAGGTGAAGCTTTGAGGTTGAAGCTTTGTTGGGTACCATGAATTGATTTTGCTTCACATGAAGCTTTTATGGGTGAAGTTTTTGTGGGTGAAGCTTTTGTGGGTGAAGCTTTTGTGTTGAAGCTTTGTAGGTGAAGCTTTTGTTGGGTACCATGAATTGATTTTGCTTCACACTATCTTGATCAAGATAGTGTGAAGCTTTTAAGAATTTGTAGTTGCCCTCCATTTGTTGAAGCTTTTGTTGGTGAAACTTTTGTGGTGAAGCTTTGTAGGTGAAGTTTTGTTGGGTGCCATGAATTGATTTTGCTTCACACTATCTTGATCAAGATAGTGTGAAGCTTTTGATAATTTGTAGTTGTCCTCCATTGATGAAGCTTTGTTGAATTTCCCTTTTTTGTTTTTTTTTTCTTTTGGGAAAACTAGAAATTTGTTGAGTTTTCCAATTTCCCCTTTTTTTGGGGGGGGGGGGGCTAGAAATATGAAAATATGGGAGAGACAACATATACAAATTTTGCTTCCACACTGTTGAGCAAGAGATTGTGATGCAAGTCACACCTTGTAGTAGTCGAAGGTTTGGATGAACCATATAAATTGAATTTGCTTCGAACAGTCTTGATCAAGAGTGTGTGAAGTTTTCTACGAGTTGTAGTTGTCCTTCATTGATGAAGCTTTTGTTGGCACCATAAATTGGTTTTGCTTCACACTGTCTTGATCAAGAGTGTATGAAGCTTTTGAGAATTGTGGTTGAACTCCTTTGATGAAGCTTTTGTTGGCACCATAAATTGGTTTTGCTTCACACTGTCTTGATCAAGAGTATGTGAAGCTTTTGAGAATTGTGGTTACCTTCCATTGATAAAGCTCTTGTTGGCACCATAAATTGGTTTTTCTTCACACTGTCTTGATCAAGAGTGTGTGAAGCTTTTAAGAATTGTGGTTGAACTCCTTTGATAAAGCTCTTGTTGGCACCATAAATTGGCTTTGCTTCACACTGTCTTGATCAAGAGTGTGTGAAGCTTTTGAGAATTGTGGTTGCCCTCCATTGATGAAGCTCTTGTTGGCACCATAAATTGGTTTTGCTTCACACTGTCTTGATCAAGAGTGTGTGAAGCTTTTGAGAATTGTGGTTGAACTCCTTTGATGAAGTTCTTGTTAGCACGATAAATTGGTTTTGCTTCACATTGTCTTGATCAAGAGTGTGTGAAGCTTTTGAGAATTGTGATTGCCTTCCATTGATAAAGCTCTTGTTGGCACCATAAATTGGTTTTGCTTCACACTGTCTTGATCTAGAGTGTGTGAAGCTTTTGAGAATTGTGGTTGAACTCATTTAATGAAGCTCTTGTTGGCACCATAAATTGGTTTTGCTTTACACTGTCTTGATTAAGAATGTGTGAACCTTTCTACGAGTTGTAGTGTTTGCATTGTTACAGAGGAGAAATGTCTGAAGCAGATGCAAGAGGGCTGGATAGCTTGATCTTCGTATACCATGCACTGAAGTTGTTGTTGGATTCCAATAAGACTTTGTTGGTGACTATAACTCTTGTTGGGCATAAGTTCTCCCCTAGTTGAGTTGTCAAGCTTGAGGGTTTTTTATTATTTGTGAATGCTATGAGTTCACATGTACAAGTTGTACCACTCGTCTTCTGGTAGGTGGAATGAATGGTGAGTTGCTTTCATCACTTGGTTGGTGGTACGAAGGTGAGTTCCTTCATCACCTAGTTGGTGGCACGAAAATGAGTTCCTTCTTCACCTGGTTGGTGGCATGAATGGCAAGTTGCCAAATGATATTAGAGTATGGGTTGTACATTTCATCACCTGGTTGGTGGCATTAAGAAGAGTACGGGTTATACATTTCATCACCTGGTTGGTGGCATGAAGATGAGTTCCTTCATCACCAGGTTGGTGGCATAGGTGGCAAGTTGCCAAATGATATTAGAGTACGGGTTGTACATGTCATCACCTGGTTGGTAGCATGAAGGAGAGTACGGGTTGTACATTTCATCACCTGGTTGGTGGCATGAAGATGAGTTCCTTCTTCACATTTCATCACTTGGTTGGTGAGAATAAGGGCAAGGTTTCGAGGCACATTGTAGCAAGTGTCGAATGACACAAAGTATATTGAACCCTTTCGAAGCACAGTTGGCTTATCTATGAATGTATTGGAATGTATGATTGAATGAATATACTGTGAAGCTGTTCGTTTATTTGTATAGTCTTGTTGACATATACTTAGACTTTGTTTCATGTTGGAAGCATTCATGTTGAAGCTTTGAACCTGAGTGTTTCATTGCTACGAATGTAAGAGGATTATGACCGAGTTGTCTAAATCACTTCTTTATTGAATTCATGCCAAATAGTCTTCGTTACATAGGATGCCGAACGGCTGAAGTTTAACACTTGTACAATGTGAGTTTACTTGTAATAGTACTTCAAGTGATCAGCGTTCCATGGATGGCCAAGGGTCTTGCCATCGGAGCTTCTAAGCTTGTAAGAGCCAGGGCGACTGATGCCAACAACTTCAAACGGTCCATTCCAGTTTGGACTAAATGTTCCTTCACTCGGGACTCTGTCGCAGAGTAATCTTTTCTTCAATACCCAGTCCCCCACTTTGAAAGAACGAGGTTTGACCCTTGAGTCATAGTAGTTGGAGATGAGATGCTTGTATGCGACATTCCTCAAATGAGCCTGGTTTCTGTGTTCCTCGACTAGATCTAAGTTGAGGGTAAGTTATTTGTCATTTTCCCTCTGCACGTAGTTCTGGACTCGGAACGTTGCTTGCTCAAGCTCAACTAAGATAACTGCCTCTGTACCAAAGGCAAGTGAGAATGGGGTTTCTCCTGTTGATGTCCGATACGAAGTGCGGTATGACCAAAGAACTTGGGGTACAAATTCTGGCCAACAACCTTTAGCCTTGTCCAAGCTGGTTTTCAAAGTTCGCTTGATTATTTTGTTAATGGCTTCGACTTGTCCATTAGACTGGGGATGAGCTGGGGAGGCAAAACATAAGTTGATGTTGAACTTAGAGCAGAACATCCTGAACTTATTGTTGTCGAACTGTCGCCCGTTGTCAGTGACAATCGCATTAGGAATGCCGAATTTGCAAAGGATGTTCCTCCATACAAAGTCTTCTATTTTTGCCTTAGTAATGGTTGCCAAGGGTTCTACTTCAGCCCACTTTATGAAGTAGTCAACTGCAACGATTGCATAGCGGACATTGCCCTTCCCTGCAGGGATTAGGCCGATCAAATCAAGTCCCCATTGGGCGAAAGGCCAAGGGTTGATCATAGCAGTGAGCGGCTCGGGAGGGGAGTGAGGAATAGTTGCGTAGCATTGACACTTATCACATGAGCGAGATATTCTGATGGCATCTTGGTGGAGTGTTGGCCAGTAATATCATTGGCGAAAACCCTTGTGTGCTAGGGATCGAGATCCAGCATGATCTCCGCAGACTCCTTCATGTATTTCCTGAAGGACAATTTCTGCCTCCACAGGCGTAAGGTGTTAACGTGAAGAGAAATGAAAGGGAAAACACTCTGAGAGTAAGAGAGAATCTTGAAAAGCAATCTTTTCTTCTTTCACACCTTAACCTTTACAAGACTCAGACTTACAAAATAAATACTCACAGTATAACTACCCTAGGACATAATACACCCAATCTCCTAATGACACCTGTCACACAATGCAATGCATACAATATATTTCAACTCTCTAATCCTAACATTCCCCCTCAATCTTATGGGAGAAAGGTCCGAGCATAAGATTGGAACAATGATCAAGAAACAGAGAGGAGCACAAGCCTTTGGTGAAGATATCGACATACTGATGCTCAGAAGCAACATATTGCAGAGTAATGGTGCCTTGTTGAACACGTTCGCGCACAAAGTGACAATCAATCTCAATATGTTTGGCTTTAGAGTGCAACACAGGATTGGTGGCAAGAGTCATTGCTGAGATGTTATCACAGTGGAATATGGGTGAAATAGAACTGGAAATATGAAAGTCCTTGAGGAGTTGTTGGAGCCAAACCACTTCGGCAGTGGTAGTAGCCATCGCCCTATATTCAGCTTCAGTAGAAGAGCGACTGACAGTGTGCTGTTTCTTGGAACTCCATGAAATGAGATTCTGTCCAAGAAAGATGACAAACCCAGTCGTAGACCGCCTATCATTAGGATCCCCAGCCCAATCAGCATCGGTATAGGCTTTTAAATCCAAAGAACCAGGTCTGAAACATATACCCCAGCCTAATGTACCTTTGAGATACCGAAGAATACGTTTGACTGCAACAAAGTGAGAATCCAAAGGAGCTTGCATAAACTGACACACTTGATTCACAGAGTAGGCAATATCAGGCCGAGTGAAAGTCAAGTATTGTAAAGCACCAACAATACTTCTATAGGTGGTAGGATCCTTATAAGGAGGACTACTGTGCTTCAGCAACTTGTGATTGGGATGAGAATTAGTGACATAAGACTTGCAATCAGTCATGGCTGTTTTATGCAATAAATCCTTCACATATTTGGACTGGTGGACAAAAAGACCCTGGGAATGATACTCAATTTCCAACCCAAGAAAATAACGCAACAGGCCCAAGTCCTTCATATCAAACTCTGTAGTTAATCGTTGAATCACAAATTGAACACCCTCATCACTATCACCAGTGAGGATGATATCATCCACATAGAGTAATAACACAACCATAGAATGACCATCATGCTTGATGAACAAAGACGAATCTGCATAAGAAGACTGGAACCCCAAAGTAAACAAGAACTTGGTGAACCGATCATTCCAAGCCCTAGGAGCTTGTTTTAGACCATAAAGGGACTTGTGAAGCTTGCAGACATATTCAGGATGAACTTGATCAACAAACCCCTGTGGTTGGCACATGTAAACCTCTTCTTCCAAAAAACCATGCAAAAACGCATTTTTGACATCTAATTGCTTCAACTGCCATCCATACGTAGCAGCCAAGGAAAACAACAACCGAACAGTAGTAGGTTTGACCACCGGGCTAAAAGTTTCATAATAATCCAAACCTGCAGCTTGAGAGAACCCTTTGGCCACAAGACGGGCTTTATACCGAGCCACAGACCCATCAGGATGCCTTTTCACTTTATAAATCCATTTACAACCCATAAGATTTTTGTTTTGTGGAAGAGGAACAAGAGTCCAGGTTTGTTGCTGAGTAAGAGCTGCCATTTCTTCATGCATGGCTTGTTGCCATTCAGGGGATTTAGAAGCAACACTGTAAGATGAAGGTTCTTTAATACTGTCACACTGAACCTGAGCTGGAAAAGCTGTCTTGTTCTTGAAAATCCCCGATTTAGATCGAGTCTGCATTGGATGGGAATTATGGGAAGGAATAGACACAAGTTGCAAATCCGTAGCCTGAGAAGTGGCAGTAGAAGGATGTAATTCATGATCCGCTGAATTTCCAGAAGTACTTGTAGAAGAGGGAACAAGGTCACCATTGAGCAAGCACTGAGACTGAGTAATAGGGAATGATGTAGTAGAAGAATGGTCAAACACCTGTGGAAGAGGTATAGGTATAATAGGAACAGGAGTAAAAGTATTGTGATGAACAACATGAGAAGAACCAGATGGCAAAGAAACTGGATGTAATTTGGGAGAGTGGACACCAGGAAAACTATCTTCATCAAATAAGACATGGCGAGAGACAATTAACTTGTGACTGCGAAGAGAATAACAAATGTAACCCTTGTACTGAGAGGCATACCCCAAAAAAATGCATGCAGTGGTTTTGGACTCAAGTTTGTTAGATCGATAAGGTTTGAGGGATGGGTAGCAGACACACCCAAACACTCTTAAATGATCTAACTTGGGTGGAGAGTTGTATAAAGCTTCAAAGGGAGATTTCATACCTAAAACTGAAGTGGGCATCCTATTGATTAAATAGGTTGCAGTAGCACAACTATGATACCAAAACAGGACAGGCAAGGAAGCTTGGTGAAGTAAAGAGAGAGCAGTTTCAATAACATGCCTATTTTTCCGTTCAGCTAGGCCATTTTGGGCTGGAGTATAAGGACAAGACCTTTGATGAATAATACCTTTGGTTTGAAGGAAATTCTGAAACAAATGACTAGTATACTCTCCACCACCATCACTTTGCAAAATTTTGATAGAAGCATTGAATTGATTCACAACAAAAGCATGAAAATGCACAAAAACACCAAACACAGCAGCTTTATTGATTAATGGAAAAATCCAAGTATAGCGAGTACACTCATCAATGAAAGACACATAATACCGATACCCTTCAATGGACTTAGTAGGAGAAGGACCCCACACATCAGTGTGTATGACCTCAAACGGGGTTACAGACTTGGAAGCAGGAGAGGGAAAGGGTAAATGAGTGAACTTGCCTTGCAAGCAAGGTTTACAGACTTGAGGGGATGAGATACAAGAAAATGGAATGGATGACTTACGAAGTGCTATTTGTACAATTGAATTAGTTGGATGACCCAACCTACAATGCCATAAAGCAGAAGACATTTTTTGCCCTATATAAGCTGCTGGACGGTGGGAAGAAGATTTGAGCACTAGAAGAGGATACATTGCATTATTACTCAGTCCTTGAAATAGAGTTTGTTGGGTGACCTTGTCCTGTACACAGAGAGAAGATTCATCAATAATACATCTGCAATTATTGTCTTTGCACAATTGATGCATAGACAATAAATGCTGAGACAACTGAGGAACATGCAGAACAGAATTAAGTTTGAAAGTATGAGAAGGAGTATGAAGATTAGCACTGCCAATATGTGCAATATCCAAACCTTCACCATTAGCACCAGTGACTTGTTCAGTAGAGGGATAAGGAACAGGCATTTGAATGTTAGACAAGTCCGATGTCATATGATTAGTGGCCCCGGAGTCCAAAAGCCAGAACTCATGTGATGGTGCAGAAGAGGAAGAAGAAGGGCGCTCATGCATAGCAACATGGGCCTGAGGTTGAGATGACCCACCAGGCACAAATGGGACTGAAGAGGAAAACTGCACAGGGTGCATTGACTGTTGATAACCGGGATAGCCTTGAGAAGATGAAGAATACCCTTGTGGTGGCTGGGATGAAGCAGGGAAACCAGTCCTGTCAAAACAGGTTGCAGCCGTGTGACCAACCCGATGACAAATTTGACAGCCATGCTGAAAACAAGTAAGAGCAGAATGCCCTTTCCAATCACAGATTTGACAAATTTGCAGCGGTTGAAATGACTGAGGAGAGAATCCTTGTGACCAAGAAGACTGAATACCAGGTTGAGAAAACTGAGCAGATTGATGGGCTCCATAAAAATTCTGTGGAAACACATTGGACTGATTTCCAGAGAAAAACTTCTTGCCTTTACCTTTTCCCTTGAAATTATTCCCTCTGAAATTGTTGTAGGTTCCAGAACCCTGTTGAGAGACAAAACCAAATGGTCCTGAAGGAAACACAGGAGGCACCTGAGATGGATACTGCGTTGGTAGCATTGGTGGATAATGCATTGGTGGCATTGGTTGCAGAGTTGGAGGAAAGGATTTTGTACCAGAAGAACTACCAGCAATAAATGCAGAACTTGAGGATTGAGCCAACATGGCAGACATAAGAGGAATATGCTTGGCGGTTTCATCCAACGTGGATTCTTCAGCCTTAAGTTGAGACCGCAATTCTTTCAGAGAAACAAGATTTTCTCGGCCACGGATAACAGCTTTGATAGTGTTAAATTCAGGATGAAGTCCTCGAAGGGCAACAATAACAATATCTTCATCAGATATAGTAACACCAACAGCTGACAACTGATCCCTAGCATCTTTAATCCTCTTAAGATATTCATCAATAGATTCAGGTCCCTTCTTAATGTTTTGTAAATCAATCTTCATTTGCACAATGCTGGTTCTAGATAAGTTGGCAAACCGTTCACGAAGATTAGTCCATAGTTCCTGAGACGTCTGACACCCAATCACACAAGAAAGAGCAGCAGGAGATAAAGTCGCAGTAATAAGAGTCATCAAAGCTTTGTCATGTATAACCCAGACTTTGTAGGCATCAGACAACACAAGGATTGCAGCAATAGTTTCTCCTTCACAGTCAGACGCATTGAACTTAGATGGACAGGGAATAGAACCATCAACAAATCCACGAATTCCATTACCATCAAGCAACAATTCCATTTGAAAACTCCAAGTAACATAATTCGAGTCATCCAGTTTGACATTAACAGTATTGCCAACGCTAAAAAAAACAAATTGCACCTCCAATATCACCAAGAAGGCAACGCACAGACGCAAACACCAACGCAGATGAAAAAAGCCCCAAAACTTAGGGTTTAAACAAACCAGAGATTGCAAGAAATCGCAATCGATTTGCAGAAATTGATGAAGAAGACACTACCTCTAGATAACCGACGAGCAACCACCAACCAAGAAAGCTGAACACAAGCAACGACGAACACGTCCGACGAAATCACCGACGAAAACTGGCAACAAAATGACCGACTTTCTCAACCGAAGAAGAATCGACAAACAATCGATTGAAACACCACCAAGAACGATCACCAACAAGCACGAGGAGCGGAAGCAGGAGGATCGAAATCAATGGCGTAAGCCTTTGATCGGCGAAGATACCATGTTAACGTGAAGAGAAATGAGAGGGAAAACACTCTGAGAGTAAGAGAGAATCTTGAAGAGCAATCTTTTCTTCTTTCACACCTTAACCTTTACAAGACTCAGACTTACAATATAAATACTCACAGTATAACTACCCTAGGACATAATACACCCAATCTCCTAATGACACCTGTCACACAATGTAATGCATACAATATATTTCAACTCTCTAATCCTAACATAAGGCATCTTAGGTATGGTAGGTTAAAACCCCGTTTGTATAGTTGGTCGTTAATGATCAAGTAACGGGTAGCCTTGTATCGAATTTGCTTAGCTTGGACTTTATCGTTTGGGAGGGTACCATGCGCAAGGAATTTATAAATCGGGGTAATCCAACTATCCTCCTGTTGTGAGTTGCACACTTCCGCGACCATGGTGCTTGGTGCTGCCAACAATTCGACCTAAATTTTTCTCCCAATTTTGTTTTCCACTGCTAAGGCGAGGCGAGCCAAAGTGTCTGCATGACTGTTTGCAGCTCGAGGAATTTGGATGATTTGGTAGTGGAAGTGCTTAAGCAACAATTGTGCTTATGCCAGATATGCTGCCATAGAGCTATCCTTAGCGTCAAAGTTGTTGGTGACCTAGTTAACCACCAATTGGAAGTCACTGAAGATATCAATTCGTTTAACCCTAAGGTGTCTGGCCAAATGTAAGCCTACTAAGAGGGCTTCATATTCGACCTCATTATTCGACACCTTGAATTTGAAACGAATAGCAGACTCCATCACCACTTTGTCAGAGGTCGTGAGGACTAATCCTACTCCACAACCTTGTTGGTTGGATGAGCCATCAACATATAGACTCCATGCTGGGGTTTTTGGTTCTATTTTCTGAGCTTCCGAGGGTAATGAAACCACTTCTTTAGGCGTAGAAATAATGTCAACAGGATATGTGAAGTCGGTGATGAAGTCTGCCACTACTTGGACCTTCTCAACTGGCTTTAGTTGGTAGGAGATTTCAAACTCACCCAATGTTATCTCTTATTTGATCATTCACCTCGAAGTGTTAGGACTTTGGAGTATCTGTCAAAGAGGATGATTGGTAAGCACGATGATAAAGTGTGCTTAGAAGTAAGGGCGAAGTTTTCGAGCAGACATGACCAATGCTAGAGCCAATTTCTCAATGTTGAATGAGAATGGAACTTACTGTTGAAGCTGATACCAATAGATAGATGATAAGAGTGTCACCAACCTCGGGTTTAGAGAGCAGATGGGCTTTACTCATGTAGTCCTTAAGGTTCTTGAATGCCTTGGCACATTCATCAGTCTATGTAATGTACTTCTTACTTCCCTTAAGTTCTTTGAAGAAATGAGCACATCTGTCTGTGGCCTTAAAGATGAACCTAGTTAAGGCTGTCACCTTACCAGTAAGGCTTTGGATGCCTTTTGAAGTTACCAGTTCCTTTATGTCGACGATTGCTTTGATCTTTTCAGATTAGCCTCAATGCCTCGTTGGCTTATCATGAAGCCTAAGAATTTGCCAGAGCCTACGTCGAAGGCACATTTGTTAGGGTTCAACCTCATTCGATACCTCTTTAGAATGGTGAAAGTTTCAGATAGGTTAGTGATGTGTTGGTCAGCATGTTTGCTCTTGACTAGCATATCATCAACGTAAACTTCCATGCTCTTCCCAATCTGTTCAGCGAACATTGGATTGACTAATATCTGATAAGTCGTTCCTGCATTCTTTAGGCCGAAGGGCATGACTTTATAACAATATAGTCCCCTGTCAGTAGTGAAGGCTGTGTGTTCTTAGTCCGGAGGGTTCATAAGGATTTGGTTGTATCCTGAGTAAGCATCCATGAAGCTCAGGAGTTCACACCCTGCCGTAGAGTCTATAAGTCTGTCAATGAGATGAAGAGGAAAGCTATCCTTCGGGCATCCTTTGTTTAGGTCGGTGTAGTTGACACACATTATCCACAAGACCTTTTAGAGAAGGGACTTTCTTTGGTTGGATTTTTCTTTACAAATACCATATTTGCTACCTATGTTGGGTGATTGACTTCGCGGACGAAGCCTATGCCTTTGAGTTTTTCAACTTCTGCCTTCATTGCTTCGCATCGTTCAGCGTTATAAGATCTTCGCTTCTGTCTCACCGGCTTGGTCTTGGGGTCAATACTCAAGCGATGACATATGATATCGGGAGAGATGTCTGGCTTGTCCTCGTATGCCAACCGAATGGGTGGTGACAAGGTGGTGTTAATCTTCATCATGCGATCTGGATAATCTTTTGAGATAGAAACCTTCTCCAACTCTTCAGCAGGTTGGGCTTGCTGGGTGAAAGAGTCGTCTCGAGGATCATCAGGTTGACTGTTGCCACCGTGAAGATCCAAGTTAGCTTCATCCGGGCTGGTCTTTATGAATTAGTCATGTATAGAAAGGGTTTCCTTGGGCACAGGCAGGTGTTGTTGCTTGACCGAAGTGTTGTAACATGATCGTGCACTAAGTTGATCCCTTCTAATGTAACCATTGCCATAGGGGGTTGGAAATTTCATCAACAACATATGTGTGCATACCATGGCCTTGAGATCATTGATGCCTGTGCGTCTAAAGATGACATTGTATGCCGTTGGGCAATCAACCACCAGGAAGTTATTGGTAATGGTAGCTGTGTAAGGGCCTGTACCAATGGTGAAAGGTAAGTGTATGCTCCCTAAAGGTTGCACGATATCACCGGAGAAGCTTATCAGAGGAGAAATCGAGCGATCGAGCAAGTGTTCAGCTACATTAAGTGCCCTGAAAGCTTCAGCAAACATGATATTGACCGAAGCCCCCGTGTCTACCAGGATTCGTCGTACTTCAAAGTTGGCTATGTGAGCTTCCACGATCAGTGGGTCATTGTGAGGGTAGATGATACCTCTTTCTTCCTCAGGGTAGAAACATATTGGATCCCAGTTAGGCTTTTGACACTTACCTCCCCTGATGTCTTCCACATGAAACACTTGGTGACTAGGCCTTAAAGCTCGTTCACTGTTTTTCATGGCTCTGTTGGAAAATTCAGATATGGGTGTGCCGTCGCTTATGGAATATATCACATTCACTTGGCATTGGTTACAGTTATCCCTTGAAGGGTGAATGAGGAATTGATCAATTTTTCCTTCACGCGCCAAAGCTTTAATATGATCACGAAGGGTGATACACTTCTCGCCATTATGGCCGTTATACTCGTGGTAGCAGCAAAATATGCCCGTGTTCTTCGTGGGCTTATAACCCGACTGCCTCAGTATTAGCTTAAGTATCAGGTATGTTATGCTGGGGTAAATGGCCATGCATGTGGCGTTCAAAGGTGTGTGTGTCTTATACCTCGGGGTAGAGCCTGTCCTGACACGTGCTTGGCCCACTGTGTTGACTGCCTGGGGGTGGGCACTATCATGGCGATATCCTTGGTTATCGCGATAGTGTCTCTTACTCCTTTTACTAAAATGAGACTAGTGAGGATGAAAATCTTTCCTTTTGCCCTGAGATCGATATGTCTGTTGACTTGGAAAAGTATTAAGTAAGGCAGGGGGAGGCACCGCTACCATTTGGAAAGTTGAGGTTTTCTCATTTGGGTGGGTCTGGCTTCCACTCCCCACTTGCTGATAGGGGATGGTTGTTGGGGGTTTCTTTTGGTATGTCCTTGCCTCGGCAGAGGTATGGTTATAAGCATGCGTCATCACCTCAGAGTAAGTCTTCCAAGTGTTGGCATTGATCATGTACTTAAAGAAACAGTCACGTAGGCCTGTCGTGAAGGCTTTGAGGGCAGTTTTGTCGTCTACCTCTGCACAACGAGAATACTCATGGCTGAAGCGGCCAACATACATACGTAATGACTTGTTTGGCTTCTGGCGAATAGTGTACAAGTCATCCTCAGAGTGCAAGCGATCATTCTGGAAAATGTGTTGAGAAACAAACAGTTTCCTCAATTCCTCAAATGAGTTTACCGTCTCAGGTGAAACACGGCAATACCAATTTAGAGCTCCGCCAGAGAGGGTGGAGGGGAAGAGAAGACATCGTTCTTCGTCGGTGTGCATCCGGTATGCCTTGGTTGACTCAAAGAGGTTAAGGTGTTCAATCGGGTCCTCCTTTTCAGTATAGAGTTGCAAGCCAAGCTTCTGCTTTGTCTTTACTTGGAGGAGGGTGTCAAAGATCCTTCTTGTAAGAGGGCCAGGCCTAGGTTGGTTCCAATCAGGTATCTCAGCTTGTCGTTCAGCCTTCAACTTGTTTACTTCCTTAAGGAGCTATAGGACAAGAAGGTCCTGAATGGAGTCATGTACCACTGAAGCTTTCTTTTGTAAATCTCCATCTCCTCTTGGAAGTAGGAAGGTTTGATCAAGAGCATGTGATTTTTCCCTGGACTCACCGTACTGACTTCCAAGGTATGTCTGTCGAAACATTTCAAAGTCCCCTATACCTTTGTGTTTCTCTAGGACTTGTTGCCCCTTCCCCAAATTGGTAGTCAGCCTGGGACATGGGAGGGGACCGAGTCTTTCAAAGACCCTTGGGTCATTGATCTTTGAGCTTACATAGATGAGATTGTCTCGATGTTGCTTTAGGAAGTTTCGACAGTTGCGAAAAACAGCTTTCGATCCTTCCACTCCTTCTGTAATGAGGTGCCTTCCTCCACTCCTCTTACTTCGGGTCGAAACAGCTGGGTTGAGAGAAGTCTCATGTTGGTCGCCATTTTGATGAGTAACTCACTCCTCAACAGGAATACCCATGTCGATGGCAAATGACCCTCCTTGTTGGGGGGACACCCAGTTGATGGTTGACTTCCACAGGGGTGATGAGCTCGTGTGTTTTAGTATATCTAGCCTCATAGAGCATCTTGAAGACCTTCTCATACTGCTCTTGGAGGATCTCATTCTTTTGTTCCTTCTTTCGTTGCTTCGCACCAGGTGCAAGAAGGGTGTCATTCTGTGTGTTGTGGCTTCCTTCGCTCCCCATGTTAGAAAGGGATGCCTGGTCAAAAACGAGTGTACGAATGGTGGAAAACAGCTTAACAAAGCTAAAGATAGTGGGAATAAGTGTCGTTCCCACAGACGGCGCCAAATGTTGATGCACAAAATCAGTGAGGACTTTGGTACAACAGAAAGTGTTAAGTTTGTGACCTTCGCTAGATTGCTCCGGTCACTAGTGTGGATAAATATGTAAATGGATAGGGATAGGGAAGCAAACACAAGATGTACGTGGCTCACCCAGATTGGCTACGTCCACGGAGTAGAGGAGTTCTCATTAATTGTGAAGGGTTTACATGTGACTGCCCGTCCCTAATTTTAAGAGTTTTTAAAGTTTTAATAAAGGATTTTACAAAAATGCCCTTTGAGGCACACGCATTATTCAAGGTTAATCGTTGTGTCGTGCCATCTAAGATTTGTTTTCTTGACATATCCTCGTAGTACCCGTCGCTACGGACGTGTGGGCGCAGAAGGTACGTGATTTGGAGTTATATCGAAGAAATTATTAACGTTTGAAATTTGGGCATTTTAGGAATTATAATTTAGTAAAATCTGGAATTTCTTTTATGAAAGTGGATGGCCCAGATTTAATGAAGAAATAAATGGATGGCTGGGATGAGAAGAAATGAGGTTTTGTGTGTGTGTGTGTGTGTGTGTGTGACTGGTGAAGAAGAAGAGAAAATAGACTGGGCAGAAATGCCCAATCGGGAAATGAGAAAGGAGGAGAGCAGGAGCTCCGGGAGAGAAAGGAGAAAGAGGCTGGCGAATGGGGAGAATAGAGAGGGGAGACCGGCCAATCGGAACAGAGAAAGGAGGAAAGGAGAGAGGGCGAGAAGCGGAGGATAGAAGGAAGAAAACGAGTCTTCACCTACGACCCGTTTCAACCCACGACACCCACACCCAAATTTTGACGTTTTCACCCATTTTTCCGATGCATTAAGCCAAACAACCACTCCCAATCAACACCTAGGCCTTCCATCTTCATGTTTCATCCAAAAAATCATGAAATTTGATGGTGATTTGGTGAAGAACGCACCCGTGGGTGCCGCGACTTCTTGTTCAAATTTCACCCAATTCCGAAGAAATTTCTTTCAATTGCCACCACCCATACACTTCCCTTGAGGCCTAGAACAATGCCCAATCGTTGGTTGGAGCGGCAGAGTTGAATTGAAGACGAATTGAAGATCACCACATATAGGGTTTCGTACGGATTTTGGTGAAATTGAAGTGTTTCCAAGCCAAATTGGCCTTGGCCTCAAGTATAAAGTTTACTCTACTCATTGAGATATTCATTTCTGTATTTTTTGAGAATTTTTTGAAATAGTTGGATTTTCCGGCGAGCCGGGGCGGCCAACCGCCACCCGCGGCGGCCCGTGAGGCGGTGCATGACCAGTGGCCCGCCAATGTCATTCTTAGCATGTGTTTAATGTTCTAGGTTCAGTCTTGATAATTGATTGACGTAAATTGAGTAATTGAACCTATGTTCGTTACGATTCGTGGTTAGGTGAAAATGTGAATTGACGATCCGACTGTTGGATTGTCACCAAACTTTGATACGTTGTAACACGTAATATTCAAAAATTATAGGAACTTACGGATTAGGAATCCGATTTACGGATCTTCCGAAATTAGAGTTGTAAGTTCATAAAATAGAATGTTAACCGTCACTTGGTTTTGACAATTGACGGAGATCCGACCGTTGGATGATAATGAAATTTTAGGATGTTGTTCTAGAGATATATTGTGGACCTCTGGAAGTTATGGATTGGAAATCTGAGTTGCAGATCTTCCGGATCGAACTACGTAGTGACGTGTTTTATATAAGTTGTATATTCTATCGATATGATTCTGAGGTTTGATTTGATGATTGTTCTAGGCGCCGATCGTCATGACGTCTTGATGTGTTGTGCTGGGGAGTTGTAGGGCAAACTCCAGGTGAGTGGCAGTTGTTTTCTATTTATACCTATATACTATTGATTTTCCCAGAAATTGAATTTATATGAAAGTATGTTTTAAAATGCCATGCATGCATATTGTGAATTATATGAATTGATAATTGATGCATATATATATGTGAATTGGTCCTGTGGACGCACAGGTGAGTATCAGGTGAGTTTTATGTTATTTATGTGAATCATTGATGATGTGAATTGTGTTAAGAGCTCATAACCTGCACCTTGGTGATAGTGCTTATATTATTCACCATGCACCACACGCTTACCTTGGATCCAAGTAGGTGCATGTCGTACAGACCGACAGAGGGTTCCGACATGCTAGTCGTACAGACCACTAGAGGTGGTTCCGACTGGTAGATGACCTTAGATTATGTACACAAATGATTGATGAGAGAAGCACTAAAGCGTATTCTTACACCATTCTTGTCGTACAGACTACTTCAGGTAGTTCCGATTTATGTGCAAAGTAGTGCCGTACAGGTCACAGTTGGTGACTCCGGTTGGATTAGATATTGAACTATAGAATTAACCATACAGGACCAACTGCAGGGTCTCCGGTTGATTCCTTATTTCACCTGTTATAATGTTGCATCCTTATTATGTTTTGATGCATAGCATGGCATGTTTTCTTGAAAAGTGTTAAAGAATTGCGATTTGAGTTTTGAGATTATATATGATTATATATATACTATTTTCTAGGAAAGTATACAGGTTTTACAGTGAGGGGTTAGAATTGTTGTTAATTGAAATGTTTTCGAAAAACTTTGTTTTACTGACACACTCAATCTTGTTTTGCGCCCCTCTAGGTTTAAGATAACAGAGCTTTGGTGGCCACGAGGAATCCAACGGTGTTCTGACAGAATTCACAAAAGTAGGACTCACCCTCGGGTGTTTCATCTTAGTAATTGTATTCTTTAAAGCTTCCGAGCTGTGTAAATGGTTACATCACTCTCACGTAACGGCCAGCATGCCCTCCTTCGGGACGGGGTGTGTCATTACACAAGTACATAGGTTCAAGCTCTCCTTTAGTGAGTACTAGTGAATGATTTAGTACAAATGACATTAGGAAATATTGTGGGAGAATGATCTCTTTTTATAGAAGAGTTTCTGATATTGTGGGAGAATGATCTCCTTTAGTATATACAACAATCCTCATCAACACCATTTATCAAATCCTCATCAACTCCATATATCAAAATCCTCATCAACTCCATATATCAAAGCCTTCTCAGATGCTGATTGGGCATGATGCACTTTTGACAGAAAATCCATTGGAGGTTATTGCATTTTTCTGGGTTTTTCTATCATTAGCTAGAGTGCTAAGAAATAACCAACTGTTGCTTGTTCTTCAACAGAGGCAGAATATCGATCTCCTGGTAATACAGCTGCAAAAATCACATGGATATGTCAACTACTTATGGATAGTGGCTTCTAACTTCCCTGCACTCCTCAACTTTGGTGTGACAATATACCAGCCATTTCCCTAACTAAAAATCCTCTATGTCATGCTAGGACAAATCACTTCGATATTGATTACCATTGTGAGAAATGCAGAAAAAATGTAACAAAAATGCAGAAGAAGTTTTAGTGAGAGAGAGCTTGAGAGCTTTTGTGAATTGATCTTTCTTGATTACCAAGTAACTGTTACAAAGGGTCTTTTATACTACACTATTACAAAGCTTACTTATTAAGCTAATACAATGTGTAACCTCCTTATTTCAATAAACCACACTTCTAACAACCTACAACTCTAACAACTTTTGTATAACAACCATTCTTATCCATTGACATGTGGCATGATCTTAACCATTGTTTCCTCTTCACTTGGATCACTAGCTTTGATATTCTTACATCCCCGCCCCCCTCAAGCTCATTCTTCATGGAACTAAGCATGATATTGTTGCAGTGTTGATAAAACAATGATGAAGACAAGCCTTTAGTTAAAATATCTGCAAATTGTTCAGCAGAAGACACATGTTGGACATGAAGGTCACCCCTTGTTACCCTTTCTCGAACAAAATGATAGTCAATTTCGATATGTTTTGACTTAGAATGAAACACTGGATTTGTAGACAAAGCTATAGCTAAGATGTTATCACAATAAAGCATTGGAGACATGAGAAGTGGAAGGTGTAGATCACAAAAAGGCTACCTTATCCAAATAAGTTCAGCTGCTGTAATTGCTAATGCACGATATTCAGCTTCAGTTGATGAACGTGACACTGTATGTTGTTCTTTGAAGCCCATGATATATGATTAGAACCTAAAAACACAACAAAACCAAAAATAAACATATTGTTGATATGAGTTGTGGACTGCTGCCTGTTAAAATCACATTATTTACATATAACAATAACACCACAGTACCAAGTGATGAGTGCTTGACAAATAGAGATGGATCATCTTATGAACTCTGAAATCCCAATCCAGGTAAAAAGCTTGTAAATATGTCATTCCATGCTCTAGGGGCCTGCTTGAGCCCATAGAGTAATTTTTGTAACTTGCATACAAAGTTAGATGGATGTTTATCACTTACAAAAGCCTGAAAGTTGCTCCATATAGACTTCCTCTTGAAGAATACCATGCAGAAAAGCATTTTTGACATCGAACTGTCTAAGAGACAATTTATAGTAAGCTGCCAATGCAAGAACTAATCTAAGAGACAATTGTTAGTTTGACTACTGGACTGAAGGTTTCCTCATAGTCAATTCCTTCCTCTTGACTATAACATTTTGCTACTAACTTGGCTTTATATCTTGCTATGGAACCATCTGCATTCTTTTTTATTTTGTAAACCCATTTACAACCCACTAGATTTTTTGTTGGTAGCAAAGGAACAAGAGACCAAATCTGTTGAGAATGCAAAGCATATATTTCTTCTTGCATTGCAGATTTCCATTATGGGATCTTGGTAGCTGCCTTAAATGTTTTTGGTTCCAAAACTGTTGATGGTGAATCAACAATTGCAGACAAAACTTTTCTATTGATAATGCCACTTTTTGATCTTGTTTGCATTGGATGCAAATTCATTGATATGGGAAAAACAACAGTGAGTTGTTCATGTTGAAAATCAGGATCCACAAAGACAAGTGACTATGCAAAGGAGTCAATTGTTGTGGTAAGACTTGGAGAGTGAGAAATAACAATGTCATTGATAGGGTTTTAAATTGAATCTATGGCTCTAGATGCATCTGTTTGCAAGGATTTTGTGGCACTAGATGATGATGCAGACAAAGATTTTGAGACACTAAATGAATTGTTATCCTTATAGTGTGAAGATAATGACAATGATGAATACTCATGATATTAGGGTGACAATGTTTGAGTTTGTAATGAGATTCTTGGTAATGCAGTGATCTATGTTAATACAGGTGTATGCAGAGAATTTGAGCTTTGTGTTTTTGAAGGTATAGTGTGATATGAAAATTTTGTTTCACCAAAATGAACATGCCTAGATACATATGTTTTATTTGTCTCAAGATTAAAACAAATAAAACCCCTGTAGTGACCTGCATACCTCAAAAAAATACAAATTTTGGTTTTTGGTTGAAACTTAAATGTGTATATGATTAAAGTAATAGAAAATAGGAACATCCTAACACTTTTAGATGATTTATACCAAGGATTTGACCATATAATAACAGCTATGGAGATTTTATTTTTAGAGTAGCACAAGACATTCTATTTATCAAGTAGGTTGCAATGGCACAAGCATAAAACCAAAATTTGGAAGGAATATGTGCAGTTTGTAATAGAGTGATTGCAGTCTCAATAATGTGCATGTGTTTTCTTTCTGCAAGACCATTTTGTTCTAGTGTATATGGGGAGGAAATTTGATGTATAATGCCATGATTCAAGAGATAGTTCTTAAACTTGGTGCTCAAATATTCACCACCACCATCATCACTTTGAAAAACTTTCATTTGTGCAGAAAATTGAGTATATAGATATGCATTGAACTGAACAAATGTTGAAAACACTTTTGCTTTATTATGTAATGGAAATATCCATGTAAATCGAGTACATTCATCTATGAAACTTACATAGTACCTAAAACCTTCAACATATAACAAGAGAGAAAGTCCCCACACATCACTGTGAATGACTTCTAGAGGTGTACAAACTTATTTGAAGAATACAAGAAAGGAAGTTTTGTAAATTTTCCTTCTAAACAAGGTGTACAAATGTTTGCAGTAGTGTCTTGTGATGCAGGTACTTGATTATTGTGCAATATAATAGAAATAATTGCATTTGATGGGTGTCCTAGCCTTTTATGCCACAAGGTTGTATGTACTAGCTTTGCAAGATAGCATGCATGTTTGTGAGATGATGCAAATAATAGCTTATGTGGTATGTAAAATGGTATAAGGTAATAACCATCCCCATATAGTCACTTGGGTAGCATTGTCCCTATGATCTTATTCTGAACCCAAAAAGAAAATTCATCACATATAAACCTGCATCTATTGTCTTTGCAGAATTGATAAATGGAGAGTAAATGTTGTGATAGCTTTGGTACATGAAGAACATTTTTGAACTCAAGAGTATGATTTGAAACATGCAACTTAGAAGAACCAATATTGGTAATAGCCAAACATGCACCACTAGTAGTAGTTATGGTGTCTATGCCTTGATACTGAGTAGGTAACTCAAGATTGGCGCTCATATGGCATATGAGAGGTTGCTCTAGTATCAACAATCCAAAATTGATCTGGTGGAGCTGAAGGGTGATGATTAACATGCATTGCACTAAGACAATGTGCATGAGGCCTCCCTTAATATGCAAAATTCCCTCTATGGTAGCATTGAATAGTAGTATGCCCAAACTTCCAGCAAATTTGGCATTGAACAGGTGATGATGAACCACTTGAAGAACCTATATGCCTTTGAAAACAATCAGCTACAATGTCATTTTTATTGCAAATTTGACATGTTGGAATTTCTGAGGGATGATCAGGACAATTGGATTAATATGGTTTTGGAGCCCCAAGAATGCTAGGATTATTGTTTGGTGTGTTAAATCTTAACACTGAGTTGTAATTGAATTTGCCTCTGCCTTTGCCCCTATAGTTGTTGCCTCTGTATCCTCCATTGTAACCACCATTGTAATTTCCATTATTATAGCTGTTTTGATTTCCTGATAAATAACTTTGACTGTTGGAGCTATTGGATTGATTTGATCCTCCCCCAAAAGATGAACCACAATTACTTGAATCTATAAAGTTAGAATCAAGAACTAGTACTTGAACCACAATTCCAAAAGACATATTTGTTTCCAAAAACTAATTGATAGTTGCTTTTTCAGCAAGCAACTGGGATTAAAAGTCTTTGATAAAGATACCATTTTCCTTTCCTCTAATAACATATCAAAATGTGTTGTATTCTGCAGTGAGTCCCTTAAGAGTAAGAATGATGATATCATCATCTTCAAAGGCAACTCCAACTGCTGCAAGATGATCTCTTACATCTTTGATCTTTTGCAGATACTCGGAAACTGAATCAGAACCTTTCTTGATGTTTTGTAGCTTAGTCTTCAATTGAAAAGTGCTCGCTTTTTTTACAGAAGATAACCTTTCTTTCATATTCACCCACATTTCATTAGGACTAGTGCTGCCAATAATGCAAGCAAATGTTGTAGATGACAGAGTTGCAGTAATAAGTTGCATAATTACACGATTGTGCATTTTCCAAACTTGATAGGCATTTTGTCTCTACCCCTTTGACAGTTGAATCATTGACAAATCTTGGTGGACATTTCTTGGTGCCATCCACGAATTCCAGAATTCCATGTCCTTCAAGAAGCAATTTGATTTGAAAACTCCATGTTCAGTCATTTGTGTCATACAATTTCACTTTAACGGATGTTGGCACTGTTGGAATGAGGCTGGTGATTGGTGATTGAACAATCTCTAGCTGTGTTGCTGTAACCAACTCTGCAGAAAGCAAGAAATTTCTTCACTGATGTTTTTAATCAAACAATTGATCTTCATGACCAAGAACTCAAATTTTCTTGTGAATTTGATGATGGGTTTTGCCCAATTGTATCTCAGAAGTTGTACAAACTAGAGGATTTAGAAGAGAATAGAATAGAGATTTCAAGAAGAATGTTGAAGCTTTAGATCGTGTCTTAGCGATGCTACCATGTGAGAACTGCAGAAAATGCAGAAGAAATTTGAGAGAGAGAGAGAGCTCGTGAGCTTTTGAGAATTGATCTTTCTTGATTACCAAGTAACTGTTACAAAGGGTCCTTTATACTATACTGTAAAAAAGCTTACTTATTAAGCTAATACAATGTGTAACCTCCTTATTTCAACAAACCACACTTCTAACAACCTACAACTCTAACAACTTTTGTATAACAACCCTTCTTATCCATTGACATGTGGCATGATCTTAACCATTGATTCCTCTTCACTTGGATTACTAGCTTCACTAGCTTTGATATTCTTACAACCATTACATTCGAGAAAAAGGGCTAGCCAAGGCTATCTCAGTTCATTTTATTTGCACACAAGACCAAATTGAAGATATTTGCACCAAAATTCTTTCAAAGCACAGATTCCAGTTTCTGAGATCCAAACTGTCTCTTCGAAGTCCTCAGTTTAGTTTGAAAGGGATGTTAAGGATAGTTTTGTAAATGACTCAGTTGATATAAAACTTAGAGTTGTTAATTTGTTGGGATAGTTGTAATAGGCGGTTAATATTAGGAAAAATATCTTGTATTTCATCATCCGAATAATATTACACACTTGAGTATTTATACAAAGTGCAAGACTTAGTGAGTAAGCTTACTTATCATAACAGCTGTCAAAACTAACTACTATATTGTCCTCAAGTTACACCTCTAGAGGATACAATTACATTTTTACCCTTAATATCCCCCCTTAAACAAAATGAAGGGATCTGAAGTGCTAGTTTAGAACAAAGAAACAAAAATCTAGGTTTTGACAGTGCCTTAGTACATATATCAACAATTTGATTTTGAGTACAAACAAACTGAACAGTGACATGTTTAGCTAAAACTTTCTCCCGAATGTAATGATAATCAATTTCAACATGCTTGGTCCTAGCATGAAAAATTAGATTTTTGGCAAAGGAAATGGCGGACACATTGTCACACCAAAGCTGAGGAGGAGAAGGCAGTTTGTATCCAATATCAACAAGAAGTTTGCAAATCCATGTGATCTCAGCAGCTGTATTTGCAAGAGAACGATACTCTGCTTCAGTAGAAGAACGAGCCACAGTTGGTTGCTTTTTAGCACTCCAACTAAGGATAGAACTGCTCAAAAAAATACAAAAGCCGCCAGTAGATCTTCGATCAATGGAACAACTTGCCCAATCAGCATATGAAAAAGCTTGAAGATAGAGAGGAGATGAAGATGAAGAAAACCACAGACCAAGTTCAATGGAGCCTTTTAAGTACCGAAGAAGTCGCTTGATAGCTTGAAGATGAGAAAGGCGATGAGCATGCATGAATTGGCAAACTAAATTAACTACAAAACTGATATCAGGCCGGGTCCATGTAAGGTACTGAAGAGCATCAACCAATGACCTGTATTCAGTGGCATCTTCAAGTAAAAGAGAAGCATGGTTAAGTTTAGCAGTACTCAAAAGTGTATTGCAGGGTTTTGCTCCATCCATGTTGGCTTTTTGTAAAAGATCCAGGATGTACTTGGTCTGATTAATGAAAATGCTAGAAGAGAAGCTCCTTACTTCAATCCCAAGAAAATAATGAAGTGGCCCGATATTTTTAATGGGAAACATGCTACGAAGTTGAGAAATAACTTGCTGACACTCACTAGATGATGGTCCAGTAACCAGTATATCATCCACATACACCAATACAAACACAAGATGTGGAGAGCGTTTGACAAACAGAGAGTGATCATTCTGAGATCCAATAAACCCAAAAGAGTGAAGAACACCTTGTAATTTGTCATACCAAGCCCGTGGTACTTGTTTTAATCCATATAAGGATTTATAAAGCTTGGAAACATGATGTGGATGACTGGAGACCTCAAAACCAGGTGGTTACTACATGAACATTGACTCTTGAAGTATGCCATGTAAAAAGGCATTGCTCACATCCAGTTGACTTAAGAACCAGTTGAATTGAGAAGCAAGAGTAAGAAGTAATCTGATAGTAACAGGTTTAGCTACCGGATTAAACGCTTCAGAATAATTCAGGCCCTCTTGTCGATGAAACCCTTTGGCTACCAACCTAGCCTTATATCTTTCAATAGAGCCATCTGATTTCCTCTTGATTCTGAACACCCATTTGCAGCCGACCAATTTCTGAGATGGAGATGAAGGAACCAAAGACCATGTGCATGTGCTACACAAGGCATTGTACTCTTCTTGCATTGCTTGGCGCCAATGAGGATACTTAGAAGCTTGCAAATAGGTAGTAGGTGTACAATCTTGAGAAAGATGAGAATGAAGGGGATGTGTAGTGGCAGTATATGCTTTTGGTTTAAAAATCCCGGATTTGAACAGTGTTTGCATAAGATGAATATTAGAAGGTAAGGGAATAGGAAGAGAAGGGTCAGAATCACTAGGCGGAAGAAGAGAGGGTGCAGGGATAGAAGTTGAAGTATAAGGCAATGCAGATGAAGAAGCTGCAGAAATATTTGGAGAGTTTGAAGAGGAACTTGATGGTTGAGAGGATGAGGTAGTAATAAAAGTAAAGGTGAGTTCAGATGGTATAGGTAGGGAATAGTGTATGGGTGGTTGGGGTGGTGAGGAAGTATTTGAGGATAGGAAAAGTGACCGATGAAATGGAAAATTGGATTCATCAAACAATACATGCCTCGAAATATGCATCATCTTTGTGACTGGATCAAGGCACTTATGACCCCTGTGATGCAAGTTGTACCCCAAGAACACACATAACTTGCTTTTTGGTTCTAGTTTGGAGGAAGTATAAGGTTGCAACCACGGAAAACAACTGCAACCAAACACTCTGAGAGTACTATAATCTGGAGATTTCTTGAATAAGGATTCCCAAGGTGAAGAATTGGTAGTAGTAAAAAGCCTGTTTATCAAATAGATTGCAATAGCAAAAGCCTCAACCCAATAGATATAAGGAACCTTAAATGCAGCTAACAGAGTCCTAGCAGTTTCAACTAAGTGCCTATGCTTTCTCTCAGCACATCCATTCTGCTCGGGAGTGTGGGGACAACTTAATTGATGGTCAATCCCATGTGCAACCAAAAATTTAGAGAAAGAAGAACTTAAATATTCTCCACCAGAGTCAGACCGCAGAGCAATGATTTTAGTACCCAGAGAGTTCTCAACCAAAGATTTAAATTGCACAAAGATTTGAAAGACATCAGATTTATACTTCAAAGGAAAAAATCAGTTGTATTTTGTGTAATCATCCACAAAAATGACATAATACCGATATCCATTACTAGAAGTAACAGATGCTGGCCCCCATACATCTGTGTAAATGAGTTCAAGAGGCTTTCTGGGTATTACAAGAAGCTGAAACAAAGGGAAGCCTTGAACACTTGCCTAATGCACAATCTAAGCAAAATGACTTATTTGTACTATGTAAAACAAAAATACAAGATTACGCAGACAACTTATTAAGAACTTTAGTAGAGGGATGACCCAATCTTTGGTGCCAAATGGTGCTGCAAACCTTAGTAGCTGGTGCAAATGCTTTAATACCAGTAGGTGAAGAGGATCGAGAAGCATGAAAAGGATAGAAACCATCTTGAACAGGTCATTTAAAAAGCATCCTCCCCGAGGAAAGATCCTTCATAGTGAAGTGAAAATGATAAAGATGCATAGAACACCAATTGTCAAGCAAAAATTGATTTGCAGATAGAAGATTTTGTTTCAAATCAGGGACATGCAACACATTGTTCAGTTTAAAAGTACAAGCGGATGTAAGTAAAATCGAAGAGCCAGAATGAAGAATGGGTAAACCTTTGCCATCACCAATAAAGACTTGGTCTATACCAGTGTAAGGTTCTGGACTTTGAAGATGAGTATATGAGTTGGTCATATGGGAACTACACCGAAGTCAACAAGCCAGGATGGTGTAAAGGATGATGTGTTAGCAACCATAGCCAACTGCGAAGATTTACCATTGTAACTGGAATTCATCATGTGAGGACATTCATATGCTTCATGATCAAACTAGCGACAGATTTGACAAATGATCTTCTTGCCAAACGTGTTGTAATGTCCAGAACTGTTGGAGTGATTACGACCTCCACGATTGTAATTTGGTCGAGAATTATTATACCGAAAATTACCACAATTGCCATGATTTCCACGATTGTAATTTCGAGAATTGGAAGAGCCACGACCCTGATTGTTATAGCTGAATGTAGGCTGAGCAGAGAAGGCTTGAGAGGAGGAGAGAGGCGGGGTTGGAAGAATACCAGCTGAAGAATGATATGCCTGAAAAGGTGTGGCAGTAGTGGTTTTCTTACGATTTACAAGTTGAATTTCCTTGCTGAGAAGTAGACCATGTAATTCATCAAGTGTAGTAGTACTAAGACGAAATTGAATATCATCCACAAAAGAATCAAATTCATTAGGCATGCCATGAAGAGTAATAAAGATAAGTTCAGAATCCTCAACCAGAGCTCCGGCACTGGCAAGAGCATCAGCAATTTCCTCAATTTGCTGGAGATATTAAGCAGTAGATAATTCACCTTTGGTCAGATTGCGAAGCCGTGAACGAAGCTCATGAATATGAGACTGAGAAGCTGCTGCAAGACGCAATTCCAATTTCGCCCAAAGTTCACGAGCAGAGGTAACACTAACAGTGTACGGAATTAGGGATTCAGAAAGTGTAGAATTGATCCAGATAAGAATATTCTGATCATTTTCAAACCATGTGACATAGTTCGAATTCAAGATCACAGTACGATTACCAGAGGAATCACAAAGAAATTGAGGCGGTTCTTGCAGAGATCTATCAATCATACCAGTAAGATTGTACTTGCGAAAGATCGGAGCAAAAAAAGCACTCCAGGTGAGATAATTGGTGGTAGTAAGCTTGATCGGTACCATGGAGCCAATGTTCTGGATGGTGATAGAAGTAACTGTCGAAGCATTTGGGGAATTTGAGGAATTAGGGTTTGGAATCGCATGAGGAGAGAGATGAATCTGTGACCCAGAGTTGAATAACGGCGGTGAATTGGAGGTCGACATAGCCAAAATCGTGAAGAATTAGGGTTTGCAGTCTGTGTGGAAGATCGAAGAGAAGACGATCAAAGGAGAGAAGAAGCGGGAAAGTGGAACGAAGGTCGTGAGACAGAGAAGGCGGGTGATACCATATTAGGAAAAATATCTTGTATTTCATCATCCGAATAATATTACACATTTGAGTATTTATACAAAGTACAAGACTTAGTGAGTAAGCTAACTTATCATAACAGCTGTCAAAACTAACTACTATACTATCCTCAAGTTACACCTCTAGAGGATACAATTACATTTTTACCCTTAATAGTTAATTAGTTGGAATGTATTAGTTATTTGGTGAGTGTGAAAGGTTGTATATATACAACAATATTATAACATTATTAATCATTCAATGAAATTAGCTTCAACAAAAGAAAATTCAAAGAACTTAGCGAAGAAGGCTTTGGTGTATTTAACACAATACGTTGAAATGAAGGAAAGCTTATTTATTGATATCCCCGATAAGTTACAAATATGTACATATACTTGAGTCAAAATAAACAAACAAGAGGGAGCCTTCACAAATGTTGCTTAGGAGAAGTCTCAACAGTCGGTAGAGCCCCAGAAAGAGAAGGCACCGGAGGGGGATCATTCGGAGCCTCAGTACTGGACAAAACCCTAGAAGGAGGAGGCATCAGAGATTGATCATTTGGAGCTTCATTACGCGGTACAGCCCCAGAAGACGAAGGCAATAAATGCCTTTGGAACAAACCCACAAATCTCTGATGATCAAGTAAAACCCGACCATCAGATTCCTTCATCTGGTCAAGCTTCCTCTTCATGTTTGTAGCATAGTCATGTGCGAGCCGGTGCAACTGTTTATTCTCATGCTTGAGCCCTCTAATCTCCTATTTGAGACTCATCACTTCAGCCGCCAATGATTCAACTTGGCGGGTTCGAGCAAATAGGCGTTGGGCCATATTAGACACAGAACCTGCACACTGAACACTGAGAGCCAGAGAATCCTTAACAGACAACTCATCAGACCGTTTGGAAAGTAGTCTGTTATCTTTGGGAGTGAGAAGGTTCCTGGCCACTACCGCAGCAGTCATATCATTCTTCATCATGGAATCCCCAACGGTAAGAGGACCAGTAGGGGAGACGAAGGATGGGCGCCATATGTTGTCTGGAGAAGGCGGGGCTGCCTCTTCAACAAGGTTCAAGTCAAAACGACGGTCGGAGGGGCCAGACATTTTCAAAGGTGTTGAAGAGAGAAGAGGTCGGACAAATCAAGATCTTAGAAGTGCAAGAATGGAGCTTCTACTGGTGGATATTCAAGTGTGCTTTGGAACGTAATGTCAGCCCCTATAAAAATCTGCACTCGACGAAGCTTCAGAAATCGAAGAGACGCCTGCTCAGAAATCGAAGAGGCGTTTGCTTTCTCAAAAGCTGGGCTGCTCAGAGACCACGAGGGTCGATCTCAGAAATCGAAGAGGTGTTTGCTTTCTCAAAAGCTGGGCTGCTCAAAGACCACAAAGGCCGATCTCAGAAATCGAAGAGGCTTGCTTTCTCAAAAGCTGGGCTGCTCAGAGACCACGAGGGCCGATTTCAGAAATCGAAGAGGCACCTACTTTTCCAGCCTTGTCAGCACCTGTCACACGCACACTCAGTTTTGCGGAAAATATGGGCATTATGTCGAAGATTTCTGGCAAAGTAGAAAGCACATGAATCGTACTGTTCAATCACCCACTTCCCACGCGCAACAGTAGCTCATGGGTACCACAGATAACTTTGCCAAAGTTCTCTGACAAAGTTGAGACACGTGAAGCTTGCAGCTCCCACTACATCGCTCTGACCAAGAAGGGTAAAAGAATTGCAAAGAAACAACACTAACAAAGTTTAGACACATAAATTTTGAAGGTCTAGCTACCATATTATTACCCACAAAGGTAAAGGAACAGTACCACTGCTGGATAATTGGAAAGTCCCGGTGTGTCAACCTCTGTGCTTCGTGGCAAGGTAGACTAGCAAACATGCCCAACCTTTACTCACATTCGAGAAAACACTCCTAACAAGATTGCTTGCTCCAAAATCGAAGAGGCACCGCCCTCCGAATCTCGAGAGCCAGACTCCCAACATGGTTACTTTCTCAAAAATCGAAGAGAGGGTAAAGGAACAGTACCACTGATGGATAATTGGAAAGTCCCTGTGTGTCAACATTTGTGCTTCGTGGCAAGGTAGACTAGCAAACATGCCCAACCTTTACTCACATTCAAGAAAACACTCCCAACAAGATTGCTTGCTCCAAAATTGAAGAGGCACCGCCCTCCGAATCTCGAGAGCCAGACTCCCAACATGATTACTTTCTCAAAATCGAAGAGAGGGTAAAGGAACAGTACCACTGCTGGATAATTGGAAAGTCCCTGTGTGTCAACCTCTGTGCTTCGTGGCAAGGTAGACTAGCAAACATGCCCAACCTTTACTCACATTCGAGAAAACACTCCCAACAAGATTGCTTGCTCCAAAATCGAAGAGGCACGGCCCTCCGAATCTCGAGAGCCAGACTCCCAACATGATTACTTTCTCAAAAATCGAAGAGACACCGCTCTCCGAATCTCGAGAGCCAGACCCCCAGCAGGATTGCTTTCTCAAAAATCGAAGAGGCATCGTTCTCCGAATCTCGAGAGCCAGACCCCCGACAGGTCTGTAATCTTCACACGCAACATCAGCTTTCCAGATACCACAAACCACTTTTTCAAAGTGCTCTGACAGAGTTAAAACATGTGAAGCTGGCAGCTCCCACTACCGTGCTATAACCAAGCAGGGTAAAGGAATAGCATTATTACTTGATGTTAGGGAGACTCCTATATATGTCGACTTCCATCCCTAACGGACAGGCAGACCTGCAAAAATGCTCAACCCTTTCTCTTATCTGAGATGGCACTCCCAACAAAGCCTTTCGAAATATTCAGCTTTCTTTCCCCCCGATAATACCTCTGTAAACAAGCTATACTAGAGCAAGAATATCTCATATCATCAGGGTTAAAAGCAAGAGTATCCCATATCATGCTTTTTCCCTGTCTTTTCCTTTGGCCTTGTTCTTACCTGCAAGACAAGGAGAAAGAGAGCAATCAGTCAACACTTGGAATCAAGCTTCCAGCCAGGAACTGACTGCCTGGAACCCCTTACCTGATTACTTACCTGGCATTGCTCTCGAGTACTCATCTTCAACATCTTATGCTTCCAGGGAAGATACCGCATCTGCCTGAGGAACAGATAGGGCAAGTGAGAAGGATACAAGGAAGCATGTGGAGACAAGCGTAACAGCACACGTGCCGATACATCCACTACTCTATCAAAAGCAAAAGTATCCCATATCAGCAGGGTCGAACGTACTCTAGATTTGATGGACTTGTTTTGACCCTCAAATTCTTCAGTCGGCCTTATACTCTGGAGGAAACCAGAAAACCCTCCAGCCCAGTTCAAGAATAAGCCTGTGGAAAGTTACTTCTTCAAAAGCAAAAGTATCCCATATCATCTCTCCTCATTTTTCTTCTCTTTATCCTTCATGCTGCCTGCAAGATAGGGAGAATGTGAACAATCAGCCGGAGCTCTGATTGCTTACCTTGTCTGTCACCTCTTTCAGCAGATCCCCCAGCTCGGCGACTTGGGGGACTCCTACTACATGGTTTGTATCTCGCTTGACCAAGCATGAAACTACAAGTAAGCTTCAAGTGAAATTGATACATTACCTTGTGCATCTCCACCAGTTACAGATACCACCCCTGGATGGAGGAAGAGTACTTCCAGAGAAGATGCCACATCTACCTATGAGACAGATAAGGCAAGTCAATACGATACCACACTCCGGTACTTAGAAGTTTCGTGGCTACGAGATCATTCTCCCACAATATTTCCTAATGTCATTTGTACTAAATCATTCACTTGTACTCACTAAAGGAGAGCTTGAACCTATGTACTTGTGTAAACCCTTCACAATTAATGAGAACTCCTCTATTCCGTGGACGTAGCCAATCTGGGTGAACCACGTACATCTTGTGTTTGCTTTCCTATCTCTATCCATTTATATACTTATCCACACTAATGACCGGAGCAATCTAGCGAAGATCACAAAAAGTGACCGTTTTCGCTACCTAGGATCTATCTTGCAAGAGAACGGAGAATTAGATGGAGATCTCAACCATAGAATACAAGCTGGATGGATGAAGTGTAAGAGTGCATCCGGCGTGTTGTGTGACCGTCGTAGGCCACTGAAGCTCAAGGGAAAATTTTATAGGACGGCAATAAGGCCAGCGATGTTGTATGGCACAGAATGTTGGGCGGTGAAGCATCAACGTACACAAAATGGGTGTAGCGGAGATGAGGATGCTTTGTGGGATGTATGGGCACACGAGAAAGGATAAGATTGGGAATTAGGATATCCGAGGTAAAGTAGGAGTAGCCAAAATTGAAGGAAATATGAGAGAAAATCGGTTCCGGTGGTTTGGACATGTGCAAAGAAGGCCTACTGACGCTCCGGTTCGAAAATGTGACTACGGGACAGAGGTTCGGGGCCAAAGGAGTAGAGGAAGACCTAGGAAAACTTTGGAAGAGACCCTAAGAAAAGACTTGAGTACTTGGATCTAACGGAGGACATGACACAAATGAGCGCAATGGCGTTCTAGGATTCATATAGCCGACCCCACTTAGTGGGAAAAGGCTTTGTTGTTGTTGTTGTTGTTGGTCAATAGGAATACCATTAAAAGTAACAAGAAGTAGGAAAACAGAAAGCCTCCTTAGAAAAGGAGAAGATAAGCACAGCTCTTACATAGAGCAGGAACAGACATGTTCCAGTAAGTAAGAACTAGCTATCTAGCCTAAAAGGCTACCAAAAATACTACCTACACCCAAGATGGAGGGGCTATTCCCACCCCAAATTGGGATTATACAAAAGGGGGACAAGGGAGGCCATCCCTAGACAGAACACCGACAAGAGAGGGAGGGGGCACAGTGTCCCATTCCGAAGAGCACACCCTCTGTAGCGCCAAGGATGCAGCTGCATGAGCTGCTTTGTTAGCAGACCTAGGAATCCATTTCCAATGAAGAGAAGAGAACAAGCACGCATGTCTTCTTATTTCCTCCACAATAGGAATGATTTTCCACAGACCTTTCAAGTTTCTTTTCTGAATTATGTCCATAACATTTTTGCAATCATTTTCCAAAACCACAGTACGATGACCTCTAGAAGCCGCAAGTTTCAAACCTTCAAGAATAGCTTCAGCTTCCACTTCCTCAGGTGATGACCGAATCAAATGGATGCAATTCCCCCCAATCAGACTGCCCACTGAGTCTCTCATAACAACTCCAATGCCAGCTACTAGTGGATTGCCCTTCCAGGCGCCATCTACATTAACTTTGATCATGGGATATGTAGGAGGGCACCATGCAACAACCTGCACTCCATTCCCACTATTCCCACGAGCGTGACTAGGGCTGGTTTGGTATTGCTGTGCTTTGAAAAAAAGCTGCTGTGAGAATAAGCGGCTGTGAAATAAAGCCAGTAGAGTGTTTGGTAAACTTTTTTGTGAAAGTGCTTTTGGAAAAAAAAGCAGGATGATAGTGTGTCTTTTCATTAAAGGAGCACTGTAGCTCCGTGTGCTTTGAAAAAACTGGCTTTTTTTCAAAGCAGCAAATAGCAGCTTCAGCTTTTCCTTTGATTTTCAGCTTATTCTCACAGCAGCTTCCAAAATAAGCCATTTTTTTTCAGTTTACCAAACACAAAAATGACCCTCAGCTTTTTTTCACAGTGGCTTTTTTTAAAATCACCTCAATCCCAAACGGGGCCTAAATCTAGATCGATGACTCATAATTTCAGCAATGGACAATTGGCATTTGTGGTTCACTTGGACCGGATTTGGAAAAGAATCATTGAAAACCACCCTACATCTTTCTTTCCAAATTTCCCAGCAAGTAATTCCAAGTACAATAATGAGCTGATTACGATCGGGTACCGTAGTCGATTCGATCATCCCTAAAAACCATTCATCAAACTTGGTTATACACTGTGGGCTCGGTAAGTAGCTCAAAAGAGAGCCAAACCACACCGGCCGAGTCCATGGACAAAGCAGCAACATGTGTTCAATCGACTCGTCATCATCCAAGCAAATAGGGCAGCACGCATTGTTTGCAAGATGTCTTCGAGATAGGATCAACTTGGTTGGGAGAAAAGAAGATATAGCTCGCCACAGAAAGTTGGAAATCTTGGGAATTAAATTCACACTCCAAACAAACTTCCATATATTCTTGTCGACATGATGAGAAGAGTGTTGGTAGACACCAGTACTTTGATTTTTAATTTTGTCAGCCCAAAAGTAACCACTTTTCACTGTGTATGCACCATCCTTCGTCCAAGGCCAGATAAGACGATCCGGGCTATCCAACAAGTAAAGCGGGATAGCACGAATCAGACTCATATCATCATCCTTCAACAGATGCTCATATATACTCAAATTCCACGTTGAGTCTTCTCTCCCAATCAAGTCACACACAAGAGACGGAGCACGTCCTGGTAGAATTGCTTTAGGAGTGGGCTTCCGTCTATCCATATCGGGCAACCAGTTATCATTCCATACCTTCACAGTTTCACCATTACCAATCTGCCATAAAGCACCATTTTCCAGCATTTTTCTACCCTCCAAAAGGCTAACCCAAGCCCATGAAGGACGAGTACCTCGGGTAGCTTGTAGGAAGTCACAATTTGGAAAGTAGCGTGCCTTAAGAATAGTATTAGGTTGACAATATTATAAGTCCAGTATGGACGCTGAAAATAGGCTGGCCAATCTGTATTGGAGAGGCTCACTTCGGCTTTGCTAGCTGATTTTTTTTTTTTTTTTTTTTTTTTTGGTGACATTCGAATATTTGATAGCGGTTACAAGACTAACTGATATGGAAAGCCATTGGTGCTTTTTGTTGGGGTAAATAACCATAGAGAGAACATACTATTTGCATCTGCGTTCCTTGCTAATGAGACTAGTGAGTCTTATGAATGGTTGTTGAGGAAATTTTTGTCTGCTATGAAAGGGAAGAAACCCATCTCTGTGTTGACTGATGGCGATGAAGGCATAAGTTGCGTTATTTATAAAATCCTACCTGATTGTCATCACCGACTCTGTGCTTCACATGTCGAAAAGAATGGTAAGGACAACTTGCAAATACCAGAACGAGTAGCACTATTCAAGAGTTGTATGTATGCGCTAACGCGTCCAGAAGAATTCGACCTCCGTTGGCAACACATGCTTGAAACATTTGGTTTCCAAAATGATGATTGGATGGAGACAATGCATTTGAAGAAGGAAAGATGGGCAATTGCATTTTTGGTGGACTCCAAAGTATTCAACGCGTTGAAAGCATTAACCGATGCATGAAGGATTTCTTTGGACGCAACGATTTGAAGCCATTTAAATGTATTCCCCAACTTGATAAAGTCGTCGTACAACAGACACAAATGTGCGATGGGTGATTTTAAGGTGAAGACCTCCACTCGGGACCCAATTACCCAACTTTGTGATTTGGTGGAACACGCAGCCACCATATACACAGAGGGAGTGATTTGAAAGGGTTCTGATACAGATTAAATTAGTTGGTGGACTGATATCTAAACCTCCTGTAGTTTTTAGCGAATGTAGCATTTTCTCACTATCAAAATAAGGCCAAGTTGGAGGTGAGTGGACAGTTCTTTTGCGCACAGAAGACGGTCTTCGGCTCAATTGCACATGCAACATGTTTGAATCTGAAGGCATCCCATGCTCTCATATGTTTTGTGTTATGAAAGACAAGGATACGAAGCAGATACCAGAGCTTATAATTAAGAAGAGAAGGACGAAGGGAGCAAGATATGATATCGAATTATATCAATGAAGTCGGAAACCAATGACAGTATCGGGTTACAAACTGCCAGGTTTGCTGCTCTTTGTAACCGCTTATGTTATTATGGATCATTGACAACCGCTGGTGTCACTCTTGGGGCGCATGAAAACATTGTTAAAGTTGCTAAGATTGTTGAATCAAAAGGCAAGCAACCCACGACGCTTGGGGAAGGTGTGAAGGCAGAGCGCAGAGATCCTCATTCTGGAGAATGCAAACAAACAGAATTGTCATTCATGCCAAGAAGGTGTGCCTAGAAACTCCTCCACAGAAACTTCTCAATGGAAGACATGGATGGTTTTGATCGTGGCGTAGCATATGCTGAGGCTCCAAGTACCTGGACTCCCTCAGCTGAATTCCCAGTGAAATTCCTACTTTTTGCCCTCATTTTTTCATGTTTTCGTGTTCCTACTTTTTTGTGCTTCTACAGTGAAATTCCCAAATTGCCCTATCGACGTACATGTACATGGAAAAAAAGGTTTTGCACGCGTGGCATGCTGGGGAGATTTCTCTGCAGCACCGCTTCATTTCGCTGCACCGTTTCCTTCCTCTTCCACTCCGAATCGACACTGAATACTGCTCAACCAAATTTTCTCACCATTTCATTCCGTACTTCTCCACCTCTTCATTCGTGCTGCACCATGAATCGAAACAAAAAACTGCTCATCCAAATCAATTTCAGTTAACTCAAATCCTAAGACCCAAATTTCTCCAGACTGTTGGAATCAGTTTGCTTTTGCTTTTGCTGTTGCTAATCTGCAGGTAAAGCTTAAATTTACATACAATTTTTTATTTTTCTTGATTGGAATTTGGAACGAGTTAGTTGTTCTTGGAAAGAATTACAGAAATTTGGAAAAGGGAAATGGGAAAGCGAGGAAATGCATGCAAATGGGTTTGGGAAAAGGACTTTTCTTTGGCATTCGCTTTTGGCTTTCATCCTTTCTGCGTTTGCTTTTCCTCATTTTTCTCAGGAACCAAACAGAAAATAAAAAGCACCTAGAAAAAAGAAAAGGAAAATCACAAGATTAAGAACCTGGGACTGCAACAATCGAGCTTCTGTGGTGAAATATTAATTGGGTTCCGTTTGATCTTCGGTGCTTCTTCTGCATTGAAAAAGTTGAGGTTTTTCTGCGTGATTTTTGTGTACTTGTAAATTCCGGAAGAAAGTGGAGAGAACAAGGAATATGCTTTGGGTGCGAAATGGGAACGCTATTCCAAATTCGCCCTCAATCCCAAAGTTTAGTAATTTATGCAATTTTTGTCGAAATTTATGTATTTTTATTCTTCTGAAAATTGTTTTTAAAAAAAGGAGGATAGGAGCAGTAAAAAGAATCTACTGAAAATATTCGATTTGGAAGACTATCTCTGTTAAGAGTTGTCCCACATCGGTAAGGAATAAAGTTTATTATGTGCTTATATGATCTTGGGCTACTCCTCATATTGCCAATTTGTTTTATGATGGAATCTCAATTTCATCATAGTATCAGAGCGGATTGTCTTCGTATGAAGTCAAACGGTTACACGCTCATCACACGAGGACAACTATATGCACATAGCAAACTACTTTATTCCTCACTTATTTGAGACAACTCTCAACAATGTCTTGATTGGATGAGCTTTGTTTTCCTTTTTTGAACTTTTTGATTTTTTTTTTCCTTTTCTCCATTTGGGCTAAATAGTTCTCAAACTTCCGAGCAATTATCGATAATCGTTGTTGCTTTGAATAAATTTAGTCAATGACTTACTAAAACACCAATTCTCCATAGTCCCCTATAATCAAGGTAAGCAATTTGAAAATTTTGACGGATTGAAATCAGAGTTTCAATTTACACATTTGTTTAAATTTGACTTTATTGAAGCAAATTTATACATATTTTCCATCAGTTTTTTCTTCTGTTACTTTGGATAGATCCTGTTGTCCAGATTTTGAGCATCTTCTTTTGGGAGTGATTAATAGCTGCTGTGAAATGTTAGTTTTATACTTTTTCTAATAAAAATTATGCATAGTATTTAAATGTTGTGACATTTTAAAATTCTTGCTTATGTGGTTGTGATATGATATTATGTATTTGCTTTATTTAATTACAATTTAGGTGTGATGAAAAGTTTAAGATTTAATTTCATTATTTTCTTACCAGCTATCAATTTGTAGTTTGGCATTTACAATTATTTTCCATCAGTTTGTTGTACGGGATCCGACACATCCAGCAGAGCAAAGCAACGTTCCCGCTGATAGAAAATGAGAGAAAGACAAAACAATGCCAAGAGCTCCGTCAATCCGTTGTACAGAAGATGAAAAATCATGGTATTCTTAATAGATGTTGTCGTATATATCAACATAGATAATCAAGTTTTACAGCCTTCTAATTTATTAATTTGATTTTTAAAAACGACAGGATATTACTGAGATGACCAATGGCGGAGTTCACAGGAGGATAGCAAATCCCAAGTTTATGCACAGCCAATCTTCTAAATCAAGTTCAATTGTGCCTCAAATATGTAATTCTCAAATAGTTATTTTATATATTGTCTTGCACTATTTCCATTTTTACTTATGGTACAAGAAATCAAGATTCAATTTTGAATCTTTGTGCAGGTACATTTTTGTCACATCACCAAGTACTACTACTACACCTTAGGAACAATTAAACAATCGTATTCTCAAATCCATACCAAAAAAAACAATCATGTAAATTGTAATAGTTAGGACTTAGAAAATTCGATTTGTATGGTACATTCTAAATCTAATAGAATATAAATGAAATTGAAAAACTTATTTTACCATGTGAATTCAATTGCTTTGATTGATTTCTGAATAATTTAAAAACGGGTGTGTTAAGTTGTGGGTTACGATTTGAAAACCCGCAGTAGAGCGCAGACATGTTTGCTAGTTAGAAATTAAAAACAAAATGGGTATCAAATGGCCTCTAAACATCTAGTAATCCAAATAAAAAACATGTTTCCAAATTTCATATTTCACACAATCATTATAGGCTTATTTTTTGTATAATGTCTCTTAGAATTCAAGTTCAATCTCACTTTCCCATGGAATAAAAATGTAGCTGTTTTGCACCCTGGAACTTTATTTTTGCTACTTATCGAAAACTTGATTTTTACTTCACTTTGTTGGAGTCCTGTCAACTTCGTAAAAAGAGTAAATTGTAGCAATGGTCCCTGAACTTTACTCAAATTGGAACAATAGTCCCTCAACTAAAAATCCATTACCATTGGTCCCTCAACTTATCAAAATGTATAGCTATAGTCCTTTTCATTAATTTCTTCAAAATTTTGTCAAAATATGTTATGTTGGAATAACCATTTATTTAATTAGGGTCCCTCAACTCATCAAAGTGTGTAATTATGGTCATTTTCGTCAACTACGTAAAAAAATTTGTCAAAACGAGTTATGTTTGAAGGACCATAGCTACAATTGGGATAAAGTTAAGGGACCATTTCTCCAGTTGAATTAAAATTAAGGGACCAAAGGTAATGGATTTTTAGTTAAGGGACCATAGCTGCACGTTTTAATAAGTTGAAGGACCAATGGTAATGGATTTTTAGTTGAAGGACCATTACTCCAATTTGAGTAAAGTTCAGGGACCATAGCTACAATTTACTCTCGTAAAAAATAGGCGGAATGTGCTGATGTGGGATCAGGGTAGTTTAGGAAGTTCATGACGTGGCATCCTGGGAGCACTTTTTACTGCTACATGCCAAAAGGTGGGATCAGTAGGCTAGGGTCTAAATATGGCAAACACTAGAAACAAAGAGAAACCCAGGTCTAATTATGCTTGGCATAATCTTCCACTGTAACCTAACAGAAACTCAGTATAACGAAAGAGGAATTCGACACTTATGTTCGGATTTGGATCCTCTCCTGAGCAGGGTCCGAATCCTTCTGATCCAATAACACGGATCATTGGATTTTGATCCAACGGTTACAAATAGATGATCCATTTAAAAGTTATAATAATTGTAGTTATTTGATCGAAATCCAACGACCTGTGTTATTGGACCAGAAGAATTCGGACCCTCTGCTCAGGAGAGGATCCAAATCTCTTATGTTCTACAACCCAAAATGCCCTTCTCTCTTTTGCTTTGATCGACCCCATATAATCAAAAAATTTGCTATGTTAAAATTGACATAATCTCATAAAAGTGGAGCAGAACTCGAGTTTCAAGGTGTAAAATGACGATATTTTGTTCTAGAAAAAAAGTAAAATCGAATTTGAGTTCCAAGTTGTATACCAAAAAAGTAAGCCTGTCAATTATTCTTGTTTTGGTGCAACCAACCAACTTTTCACTTGACATATTTGGTAAGCCAATTTAACATGTCCAAATGAGCCTCCTCAGCTCTCTTGACTGCCAATTCATCCTCAGAATTGTACTTTGTTGTCCATCCATGAGCCGCTCCAGGATATATTTTCACAAAGCTATCAAACAGCTGCAAACATTGCATATCATGGAGTGAATTTTAATACAAAAAGCACAATTTGAAAAACCAAACCAGTGTGATTATGATTATACTTAGAGTGAACAAGACCATTGGTTCTTAAACTATGACCGAAATGTAGCTTTTGGTTCTTAAATAAAAAATCTATTGAAATTGGTATATGCATTTCACAAAAAAATGAAGCATTGGTTATTAACGCCAAAGTCTATGAGAATTTTCATCAAAATCAAGGACATACTATTAATGGATAATTGTGATGTTCCCGATTTACTCATTAAAAGGATCTCATATGATTCGATGGAAACTATTAGGAAGTTGACGTCAAAGACCAATGCTCAAAGTTTTGTCAAATTTAGATACCAATTTTACTTGATTTTGAAATTATTAGGGAGTTTACGTCAAAAACCAATGCTCAATGTTTTGTCAAATTTAGATGCCAATTTTAATTGACTTTTAGAGTAGACAAAGCTACGAATTGATCATAATTTTGAGATCCATACTATAAATTTTCTTTATATCTACGGAAAAAAGATGACATCTTTAAAACAAATAAGTTGAGATTTAATGTGGTGTTTTTTTTTTTATTTGAGAGATCACTACCTCAGATTTAGTTGATAAAATATCCCCAAAGTGTTTCATTTGTTCAGCGGGTGAATGCTTGTCAGTCTCAGCTCCCAATATTGCAGTAGGAACCTTAACCTCTGCATAAACATGTCCTTAAACCTTAATCAATCTGTTACAAATAGTTGTGATCAGATTAAACAGCAGGGACACAAAACTTACGATCGATTTCCTCATCTGTTAATCGACCAGGATGCAGTATTACAGCGGCCTGAATCTCATCGGTTTTCCCTAGTTTCACCGCCACATTCCCTGAATCAAATGGTTGCAACGCACATTTTATCAGATTAACCACTTCCTGTTCTCTATCAACAAGTAGTTCATCCGAACGTTGAAAATTTTAACTACCTCCCCAGCAAAAGCCTGCAGCTCCGATGGCGGAAACGCCTTGACTCTTCAGAGCAGCAATCAACGGTTTTGCATCTTCGCACCCTTTCTCCTAAAGCATTCCAAAAGACATATAAGTGATACATAAAATCCTTTCAAGTGTTCTATTTCTGCTTTACTTTCAGAGCAAGAAATGTCTAATTGTAAAATGGTGTGACAATTTAGACTTACCGTGCTATGAATTTTGAACCATATATCTGCATCGAACTGCGGGTTAGCGGGATTAACAGGGTCGCCGTAAAAGAAATCAGGAACTACCGCCAAAAATCCAGCTGCAGCAACTTTATCCGCTATTTTCCTTCTCAGGAAAATATATATATACACATGTGAACACTTTCATTTCATGTAACAAGTAATTAAGTAGTTAATAGAAAAATCTACTTCCTAAGAAAAACTTCAGGTACCCGTTTCATGAAACACGTATTTCACATATAAGCAATAGAGCAAATGTGAAAGATTGTTTCATGAAACGGAGTGTTGATAGAGATTTGCCCTATCAAAACATACAAGACATAATTGGTTAATGAAGCAAAAGAAATAATTGGGGAAAAGAATCAATCATACCTCAGATTTAGGTTTTCATAGCCTGCAAAATCATAACACAAACAAACGAACCAACATTGTTACAAACAATATACTTCCATAAATTTCAAAATTGTAGCTTAAAAACAAGTTAATGAAAAAAGGTTGATACCCCAAATATCGGAGATTAGAAGGATTGCAAGCTTGGATTCAGATGGGCCAGCGACGTAGGTCGTAAGGCCCCCAAGTTGTAGGAGAGTCCCAGGTCCGGAGGTTGAGCTCAGTGGCGGCGGGTTGTTGAAGCATTCACTGTTAGCTGCCATTTTTGGGGTTTGGGATGTTATTCGGACTAGTGTTTCCAGACAGTGCGCAGCAGAAAGTTGACTATGTATCAACTGGGATTTTTGTGTTTTTTTTTTTTTTTTTTTTTTTGTGTGTGGGGGGGGGGGAGGGGGAAGAGGATCATCACATCACATGTTGCTATATAAATTGTGAGATATGTGTGTTAAAATGTTAATAACTTGAAAAATAAAATTTCCCACATGAGGGGGGGCCAGGTGACAAACGTCACTTCCTATGTCACAGAAATGAGAGATTTTTCAATATGACCGTCACGGAATGGTACATCACGTGTTGCTATATAAATGGTGAGATATATGTGTTAAAAAGTTAATAACTTAAAAAATAAAATTTCTCACCTGAGGGGGGTGGGAGGTGACAAACGTCAGCTCCTATGTCACAGAAAGGAGAGATTTTTCAATATGATCGTTATAAGATAATACATCACGTGTTGCTATATAAATGATGAGATATATGTGTTAAAAAGTTAATAACTTAAAAAATAAAATTTCTCACAACTTACATAAGAACACGTAATGTATTACTTGTATTCCCGTTACAATTAAAAATTTCTCCACATAAAGATCCTTTGCTACTTTCTAAAATTATTAAAAAATGGCGGGTTGGCCTATGAAAGAGAATCAAATATTTTCATATGACAGTGTACTTATAGTATCACTGTTAATCAGAAAAGAAAAATAATATTCTGACGCAGACGAAAAATGATTCCAGCATACTTTATTTTTTTCCTTCAATTATTCAACACGCTCTATTTAATTCCCTTTTTTTATTTATCAATCCTAGTGGGTGGCTAAAAAATGAAATAAGCTTGTGCGTGAAGACAAAAGCAGTTGATGAAAATCGCTATCCTAAAAAGTTTGAGTGTAAGTTTCCATGAATTGGAGTCAAATGTCATAGTGACGTTATTATTAATGTTGAACACTTTTAAGCTCACATGAGAGCATATGCCGGAAAGAAGTCATGAAAAAGCTCAAGGGAGAATTGAGAAGCCCAAGGCCCAAGAGGTTTAGAAGAGAATATTCCAGAGCAAAAAGTCAACCGCTATGAGCTCATCCTGACTAGGATATATGAAGAGCTTTTCAACTGTCAGGGGCACGTGGGCAGGCTGACAGCTTTATAGCATAAGTTTCTAGGAACAAGTCTACCCAAATGTTAATTAGGGCATGTGGCGGCCCATAGTCAAAGACCTAGGATGAAACATAAAGGTGTTTAGGACGGCGCTTAGAAAGACGAGGTTGGATAACCCAAGGCTGAGCGTCCTGCTCGGCCCGCATCACTCAGAAAAGGCACGCCATCTCGACTGGACACATGTTACTTCACTGCCGAATATCTAGTTGATAAGTAAAAATATGTCAGTATGCTAGTCTACATAAGTGGCACATTAAATGCCAACTTGGTAAAACTCAAGACTGAGGGTGAGGTCCTATATAAAAGGATGAAACCTCCTATATTGGGGTGGGACGACTAAAAGGAGGGAGAGTTCATGTATTAGTGGAGCATAATTTTTAGTCTTAAAATCAATATAACTCGAGCAGCACAATGGATGCAATGTAACTTTGAGTGGTGAACTACTTAAAGCTTTGATTTTTTAAAACTTGTATATTTTGAACACTAAAAGTTGCAAAAGAAAATTTCCACTAAAATTTTAAGAACATTTTATCAAAACGGTGTTTTTTTAAAGCACATCAATTCGAAAACTGTCTCTTAGTTTTTTATTTTTTTTATTTTTTTTTCTGTAAACTAAAGACCTGTAATTACTAAATAATTTCTTAATTTATTTACTTTATTATAAATAAATATTGAATTTCTCAAAAAAAAAAAAAACTGATTTTTTTTAAAATTAAAAAAATAAAAAACTCTCTCCTCACCGTAATGTAGATATTATTGTATGTATTAAAAAAAAAAAAAAACTAAGAATTCAATAGTGTCACTTTGAACTTACACAAATGTAACAATTAGAACTTTTTCGAAATACCTCCATTTTGAGTCCAAAATTCATACGAAAATCAACCGTATCCAAACATCTTGAAGTGAGACAACGGTTTATTTTTTGTGGTTTCATTCAGACAAAAATAAAATAAAATAAAAAAACGGGGCAAAGTTGGGTCGTTTTTTAGGGAGCCCAGTTCTCATAAAGCAAAAGCCCGTGGCCCAACCCGTGTTCCAATACGTCGCCGTTTTACACAATTTCCGTGCCAGTCACAGTTGGAATCCAAATATGTTACCGTGCACGAAAACAAACAAAAATAAATTACATAAAAAAATAAAAATCTATCTGCGACCGGCCTTTTCTGATGCGCTATCCCATCAAAATCCAACCACGTCACTGATTTTTTCATCCGCAGGGTTTTTGTAGGGTTTCTCTCCAACCCCCAGCAAAACCCAGTAACTGCAAAAAAATGGGTTCTCTGGAAAATGGGACGGAGAGGGGAAATGGAGAAGAACAAGTAACAGAGCAGGAGGAGGAGCCGATATTAATGGAGCAGACGCAGAGGTTTTGTATGTTTCCTGTTCGTTACAAGCAGGTGTGGGAGATGTACAAGAAGGCCGAGGCCAGTTTCTGGACTGGTAACTTGTTCATGTTTCCTGTTCGATTCTCGTGTTTCTTGTGAATATTTGGTGTTTTTTCTTGCTTATGTGAATGTGTTCTGAAGTGGGTTTCTGTTACTTTCTTAAATTTCATTAATTTCGTGGAATTTGTACTGTGAAAGCTTGGTTCTTTCATATTTATAATCTAGAATTTGGGCTTTTATTTGTTATTTTATCTTTGTAATATTAGTGTTTTTCACTCTGTTTATATTGGAATTTAAAGAGATATGAAGTGGGAGTTTAATGCTTTTGTTTTGGTTTCAAAATTCAGTTTTTGGACTGAAAACTTATTCAAATTTCCCTCCTTGTAATAAACAACAAAGATTCTCATGTTTCATGCGACTTTGGTTTTTTTTTTTTTTTTTTTTTTTTTTGGAAATTGCTTATCTGTGTGTGTTTTGAAGTGGGGTGTCTCTTTATTTTCCAAAATTTCATACATTTTTGTATTTGTATCTGTACGATGTTAGTGTTTTTAATTTGGCTTTGTATTTGTAAATGAAATTTGAGATGGGATTTTCTAATACTTTTGTTTTGGTTGCAACGTTTTGGCAGTTGTTTGACTTATTGCTTGGATATGGTTAATGTGGGTGTCCTTTTCCTTTACTGGGTCCGTACATTAGTTTATGATTGTACTTATGGGGTCTGCTTTGTTTCTCTGAAGGGGAACATATTTGGGATTTTCTTGTGCGATAGGAAATAAATTATTTATTTATCTTTCTTCTCTTTCTCTTAGTTCATTATACATTGGTTGTTTATGGAGTCATACATAAACAAGATTGTAAAGACTTATGGAAATCCAACAAAATGGGAACATGTTCGAGCATAAACTCTTTTTGGGGGGGGGGGGCTGCGAATTTCAACTGCAATGTATAAGTAGGTAGTATTGCCTGTGATTTACTTGGCTTGTTGTATTTGTGGTAAATAGCACTGGCATGTAAGAACCCTGCGTTTAGAATCTCGAACATATGATCTTTTCGCCTTGCGCTAGGCAGATCTAGTCTTTGGCAGCTGTGGTTAAATTATTGCTTAGAATGTCTGCATAAGGTCTGCATTTCAGTCACTTGATGCCTTATGTTACACTGTTGAGTAGTTTTGTTTTTTCCACACAGTACGTGCTAATGACATGTTAATTGGCTTACAGCTGAGGAGGTTGACCTCTCCCAGGATGTACAACAGTGGGATGCTTTGTCCGACTCTGAAAGACACTTTATAAGCCATGTCCTTGCATTTTTTGCTGCATCTGATGGGATAGTTTTGGAGAATTTGGCTGCAAGATTCTTAACTGATGTTCAAATTCCTGAGGTGATTTCTTTTTATGGTCTGTTCTTTATGGATAAGAGTGTTTCACGTCTCCCCCAATTTCATCCCATAATTTTTGAACTGTTGATGGTTTTCCAATTAATTAGACAAATATTACATTTTGTTTCCTCCTAGTTGACTTACTAACATCAAGGCTTCTCATCCTTCACAGGCTCGGGCATTCTATGGATTTCAACTTGCAATGGAGAATATACATTCAGGTAGAATTTTAAACATAGTTGCCTTGGTTCTTCTATTTGTAATGTATGTGGCCACCTGTCTAAGGAGATTTCGTTTTGTTTATTTTTTAAATACTGTCTACCATCAGAGATGTACAGCTTGCTTTTGGAGACATACATCAAGGATTCCACGGAGAAGCACAGATTGTTCAATGCAATTGAAAGCATTCCTTGTGTGTCTAGGAAGGCTAAGTGGGCTTTGGATTGGATACACAGGTATAAGCAGAGATGACACATCTTTGGGTTTGAAGTGCTTTATAATTTCCAGTGTTGGAGATATTATTTTTGTATAGTTGGAGTTGTTTGTGAATGATGTATGTGATCGTGTACAGTAAAACTCTGGTACTTGACGTGTTTACCTAGAAGGTCCTTTCAAAAATCAAATGTTAAGATTTTGTTGAGTAGAGAATGGATTGTATTTGTCCTGATACGTGTAGGATGGCCATTTATAGCAAACTCCGGAATATGACATGTGCACCAATTTGAACTTCCTTGTGTGTGATATCATATGTGGCTACTGTTGGTATATACATAATTTAACCGTGTATTATTTAGTTTCTAACAAAACGAAGAGCTTCCTCTGTACTTTCTGTATCAAGATTTAAACTGAGTACCATCTGCTGCACTCTGCTAATTTAGAAGTGTCTTTCTGTACCCTGTCTGTTTGTTATCATCAAGCTTCATGTGTAGTTTGTACATGATCTTTGTTTGATTAGAAGCAAGGCAGATGTTCCTTAAACCAATTGCTTGTTCTGCATGATGCGCAGTTCCAATTCATTTGCGGAGAGACTTGTTGCTTTTGCATGTGTTGAAGGAATCTTCTTCTCGGGAAGGTAATTTGGGCTTGCATTATATATGCTCAAGTTTACATGTTTAATACTTTTCGTTATAAGGCTTGTATGATCTTTTCTTTTGTTTTCGTCACCCTTTTCTCTCTTGTTTTTTACTTTATTGTTCATTCTCAGCTTCTGTGCCATATTCTGGCTTAAAAAGAGGGGACTAATGCCCGGGTTGACATTCTCAAACGAGCTTATATCTAGAGATGAGGGTCTTCACTGTGATTTTGCTTGCCTTTTGTACGGGTAATATCTATTTTCTTTCTGGTTCCCAATATTGAGCTTCATGCTTTGCTAGGCACATGATAATAGTTATTCGGTGTGGTTCCTCATTCTTAGAACCCAATGGTTTATTATTTTTAGTCCTCGCAGAATCCGGGAATTGGAGAAACTTGGGCAAAAAAGAGAGATTTTAAAATTATTTTCTTTTCCTCAGTATGTGAATGACGGAAACTTATTTGTTTTGTTCTTGTAGTTTGTTGCGGAAGCAACTAAATTGGGAAAAAGTTCATGGAATTATACATGAAGCTGTTGAGATTGAGACTGAATTTGTTTGTGAGGCCCTCCCATGCGCATTGATTGGCATGAACTCAGATCTTATGAGCCAGTACATAAAATTTGTTGCTGATCGACTCTTGGTATCTCTCTGATGATTTGTTCCTCTTGTTTTTTTTCTTTGATTCCCAGGGGATAGGGGAGTTGTGTTTAATATCTATAACTCTTATCGGCATTAGTATCAACATTAAATGTAGAATGTTTTCTTTGTTCCAGGTTGCATTAGGGTGCCAGAGGAAGTACAATGTGGACAATCCTTTTGACTGGATGGAGTTTATTTCTTTGCAGTGAGTATTTCTGAGAATGTGGTTTTGCCTGCTTTAGTCGATTCTTGAAACTGGTTGACGGATAATGATCTTGACCTCATTTGCTTGATTCTGCAGAGGAAAGACGAACTTTTTCGAGAGAAGGGTTGGTGACTATCAAAAAGCATCTGTTATGTCGGGCCTCCAAGATGGTGGCAGAAATTTCATCTTCAAGCTGGACGCCGACTTCTAGTTCATCAAATTTGTTGCAACCTGCAGCTTCCTCCAGCATTGAACTGAGTACCTGGAACTGGAACTAATTTTCTTTTACTATTCTTTGCGGTAGCAATTTGTACATTGTATTTCTAGGTAGTCATAGTCGCCCACGCCATGCGTGATTATATGTACCAACGAGAAGTGCTATCTTCAGTCGCCCATGCGTGGGTAGGTGATTTCTGACCATTGACGCATGCACTTTCCAAGGTGGGATTGCATACATCCAACGGCAGAAACCAGTCACAAGCTGACGTGCGACTGATCCTAGTATTTCCCATATAGTTTCAAGTCTGCTGTTATTCATTCTATGTTAACCTTGGTGGTTGTCCTTATCAATGAAGAATTTTGTATCTATAAATATATTTTTTATTTTATTTTATTTTTGTTATCATAATTTGGAGTGTGCATTATATCAATATATCATCGTGTGTTTGCTTTCATTGGTGCTGCGATTATTAGCTTTCTGTGCACCCTTTTGCCAATTTTTCATGAATCATGCCTATACTTGTCTCTCAGTCTCTGCGTATACCAACCATTTCGCCAATTTAGTTTAAGATTTTGTGCGGGAGAATAGCAGACGTGCACGTGAGTGACTTTCAGCTGTTGATGCAGTTTGTATTTTTTTTAAGCTTTGTGATATTGACTGATGAAGTCACGCTCCCTTTAATTTAAAGGCAAGCAATCAACTAATATCCAAAAGCATATTTCCTCATTAGGGGCTTTTCGTGGGGATGTTGATTATCAGCTACCTAAACAACAAAGATAATAGTGCTCCCAATTAGTCCTTTTGGAGCCATCTCCATGTCACGACTTGACCTTCATGGAGAATACCTGCCTATATGGTCTCACTCGTCGTGGGATGTATGAGATAGAAAAAGTAAAAATATGAGGGTAGCATTCCTTCTCTCTATCCCATCGGATGATTTGGTTGTTCATGTGCTCTTATTTCTTTGTCTTCCATATCACGGGAGATTTTTTTTCTATTTCTCACATTGCTTGACCAAGTCAAATGTCACGGAAATTAAACAAATTGAGACAATGAGATATATGATTGAATGTACACCGAAGACTCTCCACACGACAAGAGAAAAACTTGAATAAAGGTGTTGATAATGTGATTCGTAGAACAACTTGCCCAAAATTATAAGATCCTCAATACTTTAGTCATAAATCGTAAATCCCCTCAAATTTTGTCACTCGATTTGAAAGCCGTCATTATCATGCAATCTTCTTATACTTATCATCATATGACGTTTCAATTTAATAATATAATATCATATAAATAAAAATCTACACATAATATTATATTATTGAATAAAAAAGTACAATAACAATAAATTCATTTCATGTAAGAGCAACTCCACCCTTAGAGTCCTCCTCCCAGGCAATCGACTATTCAATCCACCATGTGAACAGTAACTGCCTTAATGAACAGTAACTGTCTTTTGCATCTCCACCGTGCACTTGAATAGCCCTGGCAATAGGTAATAAAATATTATTAATTTTTTTTTTTACAAAATAATACTAAATAAATTTATTTGTAATTTCTGATAAGATATTTTAAATCGTTCTCGTTGCGCCACGTGTCATTTACCCAAAACGACTATTATTAGTCATAGATTTAGATATGATTTCTATCCAATGTCATCGTGCCACATGTCGTTATCTTTTTCAGAATCTTTGAGGATAGATTTCGATCAGATTTTAAATCGTTCTCTTTGCGCCACGTGTCATTATAAAAAAAGATAATTATTGGTGATGGATTTTGATAAGATTTTTATCCAATGTCGTCGTGCAACGTGTCGTTATCTTTTCAGAATCTTTTAGGATAGATTTCGATCAGATTTTTAACGAATGACGGCATGCCACGTGGCACTATCTACAATCTAATCATTTCAGAATCCTCCATATAATCCATCATTCATCCTTTTAAATCTCACACCAATTTTCTCAATATCTCTATCATTATTCATAGTTTCTGCTTCTTTCTTCACCAAATCAAAATCTGTATCATTATTCATAGTTTCTACTTACAATGTCTTTTTCTTCAAGCATGATGTGGGAAATCGATCAAGAAGAGGAAGATTGTCTACTTACAATGTCTTCTTCTTCAAGCATGTCGTCTTCTTCTTTATGTTGTTTCGGTATCCTCCAAGCTCGCTAGGCGATCGTCAGGGGTGCTGCCAGATTGTTTGATGTAGAGTCGCTTCGATCCATTATGATGACGTGCATCATTCTTCACAACATGATTGTGGAAGATGAGTACGATTATGAAGTTGTTGATGAATATGAGCCAGACACGATGAACAATTCAAGAACACGTATATATTGTGCTCATGACGCCACCGATGAGCCCGTGCAACATGAGCCATTAGAAAGGGATGGACGTTACAATGAAAGGGTTATTCAACGATATACTGCATTTCAAAGGCCAGACATGCACAATGCCCAGCAAAATGACTTGATAGAGCACCAGTGAGCATTGAAATAAGCTGAAGATAATTAAGTTCATTTAGTGTGTTTTTTATTATTTGGTATGTTTATGTAATTTTATTTGGTGTGTTTTATTTTAGTTCATTTAGTGAGTTTTTTATTATTTGGTGTGTTTATGTAATTTTATTTGGTGTGTTTTATTTTAGTTCATTTCGTGAGTTTTTTATTTGGTGTGTTTATGTCATTTGAATAAAGACTCTCTTATAGTATAAATATATTACCATATTAAATAAATTTACTCTCACTTTAAATAAAGTACTAAATTCAATAAATTGGAAACAACATAAAATACTCAATTCAATAAATAATAAATTACAACCCAAGGTGATTGGAAAACTATGGGCTCCGATTACAGAAAGTACTATATTCATCATCACTTAACCAATTTGTGGTGTTATGACAATCTCATCTTGCTCTCGCTTCTCTTGCACGCCTCCTACACACCACATCCTCTTTCTCCGACTTCAAAAAATATTTAGAATTTGGAGACTTCCCTTATAAAGGCGTGTTCATAATCTCACGATCTCGTTGAGTCATTCTTTCTTCTCTAACCAGTTCCCTTTCTTGCCTAAGTAGCTCTCTTTCTCTTTGATTAGCTTGAAATTCTCTCTTAACAATTGCAGCTTTTGCTTCCTCTCTAGCCTTATCAGCCTCAAATTTCGCCATTTCCCACGTCAAAGTCAATTCACTATGGCAAGTAAGTTCTTCCATATAATTTGCATAATCATGGTTGGAAGCACTTATTTTTCTCTTTGAAGCCTTCTTATCTTGAGGCCTAATTAGATAACGGGTCAAACCCAACGCTTGTTCAGGGATAGGCGTTTCGGGTACTTCTTCTGCATCATCTTCATGCGAGCCATTATCAGGTGTATAGTATAGCGGGGTGCTGTTTATGACAACTTCTGGACCGACATGCACAACTCTGAATTTAGGACAATCTTTGACAATATTCCAAGATTCCCACCGGTTGAATGATTTATTTTTGGTTTTGGCACCATACCAAGCTTGTGCTTGAATTAGCTACACAATGGGGGAGAAGAAATAATTATAATCAAACTAGGTAACAAATAAATAATACAAACAAATAATTATAATTATAATTAAAGTAGGTAACAAATAAATAATACAAACAAATAATTATAATTAAAGTAGGTAACAAATAAATGATACAAACAAATAATTATAATGTAAATTTGGGTATAGTACAAACAAACAAATAATATATTGTTATCTGATCCGTGTAATTTTCCTCACTTCGAAGATTACTACTAGCTTGTGCCAAGGCGTCTCTCCAAATAGTAAACGATTGGCTAAGTAATTTCCAACAACTAGACATCGATTCTTTGGTTCTACTCCCACCCATTTTCTTAAGATAATTGGTATGAATAAAACTCCACATTTCTCGCAACTGCATCTCATTACCCGTACGCGAACTATGAGTAACTTCAACCCAGCCAGTACACAATGCAACATCTTCAAGAGACGTCCAATTCGTACTTGCATCAGTAGTCATTTTGTTGAAAAAAATTGGATTGAAACTTTGAGAGAAAGATAGGAATGTGATTGAAAGTAGTTGAGAACATATGAAATTGTGGTGTAAGGTAGATGATAATGAGAGGGTATTTATAGAAAAGTAAAAACATTTTTTTTTAATTTTCAGTTTTTTTTTTATTTTTTACAATTTTTTTATTTTTTTATTCAAATAATTAATCTCTGCCATTAGATTTAAAAAAATTAAATTCCAACACTCCAGATTGTGCCATGTGTCACAACGGTAACTTTTCTTAATTTTAAAACTATTTTTTCTTTTTTTTTTAATTTATAAAATAGATTAATATCAACCGTTGATCTCAGATCGAACGGTTGATATTAAATAAGTTTTTTATTTATTTTTATTACCGTTTCAAATCGGACGGCTCATATTAAAGAGCCGTTGAGATCGAACGGACCGTGGGAAGTCACATGGCTTCCCAACGGTCACCTGCATTTCCTGGCGCGCGGGCCCTGTGCCCTGTAAACTTGTCGGCTGATGCGCCCCCACTCACGAGTGAAGGGCACGCGCCTAACACAAAAAAAATAAAAAAAGCACCGACGCCAGGCCTGGCGTCAGGCTAACGTCACACACACCTCGGGCTGCAAGGCTGGCAATTCTCCACGAGCCTGGTCCTCGGGCTCCCACCTTCACTCGGACTGCCCAATGCTGGAGGCCTATCCACCGGCCCTCGAGCTCCCACCTTCACTCGGGCTGCCAATGCTGGAGGCCTATCCACCGGCCCTCGGGCCCTTTCCCTTCGCCTGTCCCCAGAGCAGGTAAAATGTCTATATTTGTGCGTCTGAATTTGGTGTCAGCTTGACGTGACCATGGGCACTAAGATTGGGTACCAAAGCTCGACTACCTTTTCCTCCCTTTCATATTATTTTATACCATTACCCGAATTTCCTAGAATTATTTGGTACCCCATCAATTTAGTGAGAAGGTGAAAGTGATGGTTTTTTTTAATTTTAAGGTTTCATTCTTTTGCTGGCCTTGGCCGCATTCTTTTTGGTGGTAACTGGCAACCATCTTTTGAGAGAGAGAGAGAGAGGAGCACAAGTGTATAAATGTGTATGGTCTTTCAAAAAGATGACAACAATGCTTCCTAATTAAAGTTAATTAAGACTTAAGAATCGGATTCATGTGAGCTTATCTATATAAAAAAAATGAATAACATATTATGCATTGATTCATGGCCGGCCCTGAGAATTTGAAAGCGAGCCTTTAAATTGGGGTTTTAGAGTTCTTTGATTTTCGACTCTTTATATGTTATGTATAAAAAAAGAGTTCGCTAAATGCATTAAAAAGTCTATTTCTACATCAAATGTTATTAACAATTAATATCAAAAGAAAAAAATATAACAAACATTACTTAAATATTACATGTCTTGTGTTTTAGATGCATATGTACTAATTAAGTTTACATAATCTGTCTTGTGACAAAGTTGATGCAAGATAAGATTTGATCAATTTAATTTTGAAAAACTTCTTTTTGCAGAGGCAACTGTAACTTGTGTGGTTAACAAAATTCTATAAGCAAAGACTCAAATTTGTAAACTTCTTATTAGAACAAACACAAAATTTATAATATTAATTTCCATATATATAACAAAGTTTGTAATAGTTCTATAAACAAATGCAAATATATTTCTTAATGCACACAACGAAGCTATTATCCAATCATCGATCTCTCATTATATACTATGTGAATTCTTCATAATATTCATAACTGAAAAAATCTTTCAGCTAAATCAGTTGCAACGAGTAAAATAAACTTCAATGTCACAAACAAGTACACCCCGTTTTCCACACACAATCCCATCTCTCTCATGAAGAATTATTTTTGCTAAGATTGTTGTGGGAGGTTGAACCACATTAGTTGAGACTTTTCAAGATTAATGACCCAAACATCTAAAGTTTACAGTAGTTGATATATAAGATGCCCAAAGGAAGGCATGCAATAACACTATTGCTTACCTACCAAGACATAACATCAACATGGGTAGGAGGGATTGTGATAACATAACCAAGAACTTCTTCACAAACTGGTTCCCAGTGGAAAAAGTGGGGGAATAGGAGGACCACCTTCTCCGTTCCCATGCCTAATAAGCCTCATAAGTCCTAACTAATTTGCTTGGAGGTGGACCAACCCTACTCTCTCTCTCTCTAGTGGCCTTATCAACCACCTACCGCAAACCACTATGGTTTTTCACCTTATGGATTGGTTATCATTGGACCTTTTGGATTGGCTATCATTTGTGGGCCAGGGTTCGGCTCACACGTGAGAAAGGTCAGTGTAAGGTTACATATTTACCCTTGGTTACTTGCAACTGAAAGTTGAGCAATTCTTGTGCTTGTGGAGTTGGATCCGATAACTTGTACCTTGGTACATTGGTGGGGACACGATTTTGGTTCTAACTTCTGTAGGTACTTGATAATCTTAAATAGAATGTCTGCACATGACGTCTAATGACATTCAGTTTTTAGTTCGTGAAAAAAATCTTAAATTCGATTTACGCGAATGTAAAAATGATAATATATTGATAGTGACTTTCATATTAAATTGTGACTTCTAGTGAATGTCCAAATGATACAAGTTTGGTTTTTCTTGTCGAATGGTCAACTAGATAGAAAAGTAAACACAAAAGAATGCATTTTTGTTTACCATCTTCAATTAATGACAATAGTCACAATACTCATCATTTTATTTATTATCTTTAAATGAAATTTTAAAAACTATGATGTGAAAATATACAAATTTAAATGGTGAGCATTACCATCGTGCAATACAAAAAGGATACAACATCATAATAGAGATGTTGAAGAGAATCTGATTGAATTAACGAAACCACCATTCATTTGTCCCCACATGCCATTGCCATGTATAGGCAGAAGAAAAACCTAAATCCCAATACTACCCCTCACACAATTAGACATTTCTATTTCTAACACCAATTTTAGGCAATTTATACACAAAATTTCACAACTTATAAAAAAAAAAACAAAAACAGAGCATAAAACAATGAAACAATTCTCTCCCCTCCTGTCTCACTCATCGGTGTCACCTCTGCAGTTGTTGATCTGCTCTCTCTCTCTCTCCCCTCTCTTTCTATACATTCTCACTACTCTGCAGTTGTTGATCTGCTCTCTCTCTCTCTCTCTCTCTCTCTCTATACATTCTCACCAACCTACTCCAAATTCCAAAACCATAACCAAAATCTGACTCAGAAATGGAGGGTTCTTTCCGAGGCAGTCTCTGGGGCAGTGTGGTGGAGCTGACCAAAGGGGCACAGCAAAAGGGTAGTGATCCTCAGCTCTGGGTCATACAGTTGTCCTCCAACTTGAACTCCATGGGAGTTTCTTTGCCCTCGGTGGAGCTCGCCAACGTGTTGGTTTCTCACATTTGCTGGGAAAACAACGTGCCCATCGCGTGGAAGTTTCTGGAGAAGGCTCTGATGTTGAAGATTGTGCCCCCCATGCTTGTTCTTGCTCTGCTTTCACAAAGGTTTGTGCTTTTGCTCTCAGATTTTCTGTTTGAAGATTTTTGGTTTCTGCGTTTTAGCTTTTTTGGGTGGGTTCGGATTTTTGTAATTATTTTTTGATAAACGATAAAGATAATCTACACTAAATTCATCTTTACGGAAGGAGAATTCGAACCTTGGATTCACGGTGGGAAGCGCTCTGCCCTAGCCAACTTGACTATAAGTCGAGGTCTGCGGTTTTTTTGGATTTTAAATGAGGTTCTTTTTGAGACATTTTTCAGTTGGGATCAGATTAAGGGTGTGAAATAGTTTAAAGGTTTCATCTTTTGTTTTGCCCTCCTGCTGTTTGATTCATTGCTATCTGTGTTTTAATGGGTTTTCTGTGTTTAATGCTTTGTTTTCTGTACTGTTTTGTTTGGTTGCTTATAAAATGGAGTAATACCAGAATCTTAAATATGTTGGTGTTGTTTAGGACAAGGAGGATATGTTTGGTGAATTGTAGCATATTCTTGTGTTTCGGTTGACTAGGAGGAGAAATTAATGTGTTGCACAAATACTCCTCTTTATTTTCTGGACATTTTTTAAATTTCAGACTTTTCTTTAGCATTCCCCCGCATTTCAAATCATGGAATGGGTTCACATGTTTGTCCTTGTACTTTATGTTTTTCTTATAAAAGTTGATTCTTCTATAATTTCCATCTCGGTTTTCCCTGTCTCGATTATTCAGTACGATCAATGTTGTTAGGCATTCTTTCTAATGTTTCCTAGAAGCCAAAAAGAAGGGATAATGAGTGAGCCAAGTTATTGTGATGACATTAGTAGGGTGGAGTTTTCATTCCTTAGATGCGTTAAATATACTTTTGGCGTCTTTATTCCTATATTTCTTTCAACCGAGCAAAGAGTGGCTAGACATGTGATCATCTTAATTTAATCTTCATTTGCTTGCGAACTCAATTAAATTCATGGATCAACAATGTGTTACATTGATGAGTGAGTGTGGCATTGATTATTACGTATTTGCAAAAATATTTATTTTGAAGTATCAAGTGGCATGCTGATTACTGATCTTAGGTTGCCTTGCTTGCCACTGATGTGCTGGTACAGGATTTGGATAGTTGGGTTCTGTTTGTTTCTTTCTCCAGATCTAATTATGTTCACTTTTTCTTAAGTTGCCGTTGCATGGTTTCACTTGTGAGAAACTGCTTGCTCCCTTGTGTTGTAGGAAAGTGGAAACTCTCATAATGGTCGTATTGTTGTCTATCATTCTTTCTACAGGGTCATTCCAAGTCGACGTTCCCAGCCAGTGGCATATAGACTCTACATGGAACTCCTTAAGAGACACATTTTTACCCTTAAATCTCAGATAAACGGGCCAAATTATCAAATGTAAGCTATCTTTAGTGCAGAATATTGTTTGCTTACATTGTGCTGACAATGGTGCTTACATTGTATCTGGAATTTGTACCTATATTCTTCATACAGAATCATGAAATCTATAGAATCTGTTCTTCATCTTTCCTGGAATTTTGGTTTTCCAGCAAGTGACCCTGGGATTCTTGTGGTTGAGTTTTTATTTTCAATTGTATGGCAATTGGTTGATGCATCATTAGATGATGAAGGATTTCTGAACTGTACACTCGAAAAGAAGTCCAAATGGGCAATTGAACCTCAAGAAATGGAGATAGATTGTGAGGGTAGTTATTATGCGAAGAGGAGTGAACACAATGAGATACTGCTGGAAGCAAATACTGTCATGGCCATTGAGATAATTGGGCAATTTCTTCAAAATAATGCAACATCAAGAATTCTTGACTTGGCTCACCGAAACTTGTAAGTTCTTGTTCCCTTTATCAATTGCATCTATATTTCGTCCTAGTTCCCTTTATTTTGTACGACTTTAATATTTAATTTTCTCAAGCATTGGATGGCCTTAGTACTCAAATTATATCCGTATGAATTTTTTTGAATGTTCTTTCAACAGATTTCCTTCTATTTACGTTGGAAATTCGTTGTATGCATTGTGTTTTTTTTTTTTTCATTTCATTTGCCACCAAGTCTGAAAATTAAAGACTAACTATTCCTTTCACCAGTACCTTGGTCAGTTTCCTTCTTGATCTTTGCCTTCACTGCAAGAGATTGCTTAACATGCCGACCTACATTTTCAGGCCTGTACATTGGACAAGTTTTACTCAACGATTACAGATGCTTGCATCAAACTCATTAGCATTAAGAAATTCGAAAACTCTTACAGCAGAGGCTCTTATAAACTTGACTTCAGATGGTCGCATGGTCTTGCCTCGAGAATGTAAAACAACTTCTTTGCTGAAGTATCATGCAGTGATGGCTTATAGATCTCTCACTTCTGCTGGTCTGTGTCACGGGGCTAGTCGTTCTGCTTTGTGGCTTCCTCTTGATCTTGTATTAGAAGATGCCATGGATGGATATCAAGTTGACGCAACAAGTGCTGTTGAAGTAATTACTGGTAAACACAAATTTTATCCCTTGTTCTTAAAGTAGTATTAAATTACTATTTGTTCTTATGAAACCAGTTCTGTGAGAATGAAAAAGCAAGGTTTTGTTTTGTAGGTTTGGTTAAAACCCTTCGAGCAATAAATAGCACAAGCTGGCATGATACCTTTTTAGGCCTTTGGATAGCAGCTCTTCGTCTTGTACAGAGGGTTCGTTCTGTTTTGAATAACTTAAAAATTTGTCCTCTTCTGTCTGAATGGTTAGCATGTTTCCTGAACAGAATCTTAATACTCCCTATAAACATCCTACTAGCCATATTTCATATAAGTTTAACATGACCGCACCCATATGTCATGGAAGTTTAAGCAACTTAATTTCGGTACTTCTGTCAACTTTGATTGGTGAGTGGCAAAATTTCTTACAAAGTTCTAAAACTTTATGAGTTAGACAATCGTGCCGGTTGATTGTCTATTTGGTAACCCCGAGTGCATCAAAGTTGTTGCTCAATGATATAATTTGTTGATTTATTGTAACTGAAAGGAAAAAATTGTTGTATTTTATCCTTGGTCCTAAAAGCTTAAGTTGTTTACTCTCTTAATACGTGAGTCACGACTATATTTATATTCAAAACTTCTCTCACATGCGGGTCACATTTCATCGTTAGAAAGTCCAACCTATGAAATTTAACATAAATTGGGAGATTCCAGTTGTAGGGATTTTAACACAGAATCTTCTGCAGCTCTGCTATAACACCATTAGAAATGCATTGGTTTCCCATATCTTGAAAAACTTAAGCTCTTACTGTTATGATGCATGCCATCGATAATGTTTTGGTATAAGAGTTGGCACCAGATTTACTTACTTTTTAAATATATTAGTTATGCCTTCTTTTTTATGTTTCTTTTATTCCGTGTAGGAAAGGTATCCCATAGAGGGGCCTGTGCCTCGCCTCGACACCCGCTTATGCATGCTATTGAGTATCACAACACTTGTGGTTGCTGATCTGATTGAGGAGGAGGAAATTGCACCAACCAACAAAAATGAATGTGGCTCAATCAATCGCTGGAAAGAAAAAGAGGTTCTAGGACAGCGCCGCAATGATTTAGTCTCCAGCCTACAGACACTGGGTGATTATCAGGGTTTGCTGACTCCGCCGCAGTCTGTTGTTTCAGCTGCCAATCAGGCTGCTGCAAAAGCAATACTGATCCTTTCAGGTGTCAGTGCTGGGAGCAGATACTTTGAGTGCATCAGTATGAAAGACATGCCTATCAACTTCTGTGAGTAATATGAACATGCCTATCAACTTCTGTGAGTAATATGAACATGCCTGTCAGCTTCTGTGAGTAATATGATCTAGCTCTAATTCAATGTCAATGAGTTGCTTCAACATGAAAGAAGAGTTAGAAGTGGCACAAATTTGAAATAAATGGATGTTTGGAGCATGGCGATTCAGTTCACTAAAATAATATACTTGTTCATTTTTCAAATGTCTACTGTTCAACATAAAAACCCTTAGAACTGTGTCGCACATTGCTGTCCATGGTTATTGCGATCTTGTATTATTTTCCTTGTCGAGTTTTTCTTTATTCTTTCAGCCTTATTTTATTCTCCTATGTTCTTCCTGTTTCGAGGTTTTAGTATAGTTCTTTTTGGTTTGTCTATAATGGTCAGTGCCATAAGCAACTTCAAGGTTGATACTGTGTATTGTTTTCTGGAGTCAAATGTATACCGGTTAATGTTAGGCATTCTAATCTTAGGTTTATGTATTTGTTTACAGCTGGAAACATGCGTCATTTGATAGTTGAGGCCTGTATTGCTAGAAGTCTACTGGATACCTCTGCATATTCCTGGCCAGGTTATGTTAATGGGCGCATCAACCAGTTACCTCAGGGCGTGCCAACTCAAGGGCTTGATTGGTCATCATTTATGTTGGGGGCTATGCTTACTCCAGCAATGGCTAATTCTTTGGTTTCCAGTCCTGCTTCAAGGTATACTAACATTTAACCTCTTAATTATGTTACATTTAGTAATTCATGTTGTAATTAAATTAGTTCCTTGCTGCTTTTCTGGCTTGAAACCGCTGTTCCTATACTACATGTGTCAAATATAAGTGGATAGGTAGTTTTTTCTCCCTGGTAACTATGGATTCCTTAAATCGGATTACCACTTTCTGAAGGCCCATCAATAGGTGATTTCTAAGTTTTCGGTTTTTGAGTTCATGCATAAATGCACTACTTAGGATGGAGGTTTTACACGGGTTTACATTTGGTTCACAGGAGTTTTAAGAATCTAATAATCTAATCGATGTCGTACATGGATACCTTTGGCCACTAGCGTTATGATTCCAATGTCCAAGTGGCGGGGTAGTGTGCAAAATATTAAAGGGGAACTCTGTATAGATAGATGACCTTTTATATTACCTTTTTAAGCTTCTTTGATGATGGCCTGGTCTTCAGTTACTCCTTTTTCTTTCCTGAAGCCAGGTATATCAGATGCTCTTTTTTGTAAATTTATCCAAAGGTAAAGCTACTGAATTAAGCTCATGGATTTGATGGAAGCTTAGCAGAACTCGAGAAAGTATTTGAGGTTGCAGTCAATGGATCCAACGGCGAGAAGATTTCTGCTGCTACCGTTTTGTGTGGCGCCTCACTAATTAGAGGATGGAATATACAGGTGAAGAAAACAATTTTGTTAAGACTTGATACATATTCTGATTTCTTTGCCCACAATAGCACAATGCAGTTACTTTTTTGCACTTGCCTGTTTGAATACTAAAAGTTCTTGTCATTTTCTACCAATCACTTGGCTTTCTAATTAACTTATGGTTCACCTGTTATGCAGGAACATACTGCTCATTTTATCATTAGATTACTGTCCCCTCCGGTTCCGGCTGACTATTCTGGGGATGACAGCCATTTAATAGGTTATGCACCGATGCTGAATGTCCTCATTGTTGGAATAGCATCTGTAGACTGCGTTCAGATTTTCTCTTTACATGGCTTGGTATGTATATGTTTTACTTAACTAAATGTGACGGATACAGTATAATCTTGTTAGGGTTTGTCACATCTTAGATTCAGTGATTGAACACACCCTTTACTTACAGCTAATTAGTTACAAGAGCCTCATAAACTACTGTCATTTAATTTTCTTACCAGGTCCCACAACTAGCATGTTCATTGATGCCTATTTGTGAGGTGTTCGGTTCATGTGTTCCCAATGTCTCCTGGACTCTATCAACAGGAGAACAAATCTCTGCTCATGCTGTGTTTTCGAATGCATTTACTCTCCTTTTGAAGCTGTGGAGGTTTAATCATCCTCCTCTTGAGCATGGGGTGGGAGATGTACCCACGGTTGCATCCCGACTTACACCTGAGTACCTCCTATCTGTAAGAAACTCTTACCTAGTATCTTCTGGAAGTCCTCACCAGGATCGAAATAAGAGGAGACTCTCTGCTGTTGCAAGTTCATCATCTCCAGAACCTGTATTTGTGGACTCATTTCCAAAACTAAAAGTTTGGTATAGACAGCATCAAGCTTGTATAGCCTCAACCCTCTCTGGTCTTGTTCACGGAACCCCTGTCCATCAGATTGTTGATGGGCTTCTTAACATGATGTTCACAAAGATTAACAGAGGAAGCCAGTCTATATCTTCCGTTAATTCTCCAAGTAGTAGTTCTTCGGGACCCGGAAATGAAGACAACTCTCTGAGACCTAAATTACCTGCCTGGGATATCCTGGAAGCTATTCCCTTTGTGGTTGATGCTGCTCTAACAGCCTGTGCTCATGGAAAACTTTCACCTCGTGAACTTGCTACAGGTTAGCCTTGTGTTCTCATCTCATTTTCTGTTAATGGTTTGTTACTTACATACAGCGATACCCAGGAAAATGTATGAAATAGTTTTTGAATTTGATTTTTCTTAAAACTAAATCCTGAATGTTTGATTGAGTTAATATTTAGTAACTGTATCATTGGATTTCATCTGACTGGGTATTTTAGATTTTCCCGAGGTCATAAATTTGACTTGTAGATGTAATTGAACGAAATTTATTTTTTATTTTTATAATTACTACACGTCGCCCTCAATTTTAAGAGAGAAAGAAGTCATTACACCATGGCGAAATATATTAGATAACTGGAATTTTCTCTATTTCAGGGCTTAAGGATTTAGCAGATTTTCTTCCTGCATCTTTGGCAACCATTGTGAGCTACTTTTCTGCTGAAGTAACTCGGGGTATTTGGAAACCAGTTTTTATGAATGGAACAGATTGGCCCAGTCCGGCTGTGAATCTATCCTATGTTGAGGAACAGATTAAGAAAATCCTAGCTGCTACTGGTGTTCATGTCCCTAGCCTTGCAGCAGGTTTTCCCCTATCACGAACTTGTAACGAGAAGGAATATAAAGCTATTACATGTTCTGGGACAGATTTTCTTTTCTTTCCATTTTCCCCATATTGTTTTTTCACCTCTAGTATTTTGACTGAGACTAAACTATTACAGGTGGAAGCTCTCCAGCTACACTTCCAATGCCCCTAGCTGCGTTTGTGAGTCTTACTATTACTTACAAGATTGACCGAGCATCAGAACGCTTCCTCAGTTTGGCTGGCCCCACCTTGGAGTGCCTTGCAGCTGGTTGCCCGTGGCCTTGTATGCCAATTGTCGCATCTCTTTGGACTCAAAAGGCCAAGCGATGGAGCGACTTCCTTGTCTTTTCTGCATCTCGGACTGTTTTCCTCCAGAACAGTGATTCAATGGTTCAGCTTCTTAAAAGCTGCTTTACTGCCACACTTGGACTGAATGCCACTCCTATTTCGAGTAATGGTGGTGTTGGAGCACTTCTTGGCCATGGATTTGGATCCCATTTCTGTGGTGGGATTTCCCCCGTTGCACCAGGGATTCTTTACCTACGTGTGTACCGATCAATTACAGATATAGTCTTCATGACAGAAGAGATTGTTACTATCTTGATGCATTCTGTAAGAGAGATAGCATGCAGTGCTCGTCCTAAAGAGAGATTGGAGAAGTCGAAGACAACAAGAAACCCAATGAGATATCAACAGGTTTCACTTGATGGAGCAATGTCTAAGGTGAAACAAGCAGCTTCACTTGGGGCATCTTTAGTATGGTTAACAGGAGGCTTGTGTCTGGTTCAGTCATTGATCACTGAAACCTTGCCTTCTTGGTTTATATCTACACATGGCTCCGAGCAGGAACAAGGGTCAGAAGGAATGGTTCCCATGCTTTGCGGCTATGCGCTTGCATACTTTGCAGTGCTCTGTGGAGCTTTTGCTTGGGGCATTGACTCGTCATCATCAGCATCAAAACGGCGTCCTAAAATCCTACATATCCACATGGAGTTTCTTGCAAGTGCACTTGATGGGAAGATATCACTTGGTTGTGATTCTGCAACATGGCGTGCCTATGTGTCGGGTTTTGTAACCCTAATGGTCGGTTGCACACCACATTGGGTGCTCGAGGTTGATGTAGACGTGTTGAAGAGACTGAGTAATGGTCTGAGGCAGTGGAACGAGGAAGAGCTTGCTCTGGCCTTGCTGGGGATCGGAGGCGTCGGTACAATGGGAGCGGCCGCTGAACTCATAGTCGAAAATGAGATGTAAAGTACATTCCCCAACGCAGGTTTAAGGTTTTAGGATGTCGGATGTAAATGTACAAAATGGTTGTAGATTAGATTTGTCGCCGGAAACATGTGCAACATTTTGTAGCAAAAAGTTACGTAATTTTGTTCCCTGAAAAATTAAGAGAGCAAACTGCTTCTTTATACATACTGTCCATCTTCGTGCAAGTTCTAATTTCTTTCTTTTCTCAAGTAGTTCATCGGATCCGATCAATAATACATAGATTAGACAGTTTGTAGCAAATTTGTCGGTTTTGTGCGCCTAATTAGTTACTCTTTCAATTTTTTTTTATAATATATTTCTTTTTCTTTTGTGCAATAAATTATGAATACCTTACCTTTTAAACCCAATACGAGTCGTATAATCCGGCTAAAGAACATGCATCTATTCTCAGTATATCATCGACAATGTGTTAATAACATTTTAAATTTGTAATAAATAAAATGTACCGACATGTTAAGAGATCTGCATAACATTTTAGTTATCCTAAAGAGAAGAAAAATGAATCAGCATAACTCAGTTTAATGATCCCTACAAAATTGTTCTAAATTCCCAACTTTTTTCCTCAACAATATAGAATCCAAGTGGCAATCTTACAGCCAGTTTGACTTTCTCCATGTTTGACCGCTTCAGTTTCAAGACCGAAAAAAAACACACATGCACATCATGCAGAGTCGCAGAATGTGGAGCAAATCCAAAAGACAATCCCTCAACATTCTTCTGATTCTCCACCACCCGAAATATCTCTCTGTCGCCGGAAACACCCGAAACACTGACCATTGTGATCGAGAAATGGCGGATCCCGAACTGAGCAGCCTCTGGGATGTTGTGATAATGCAGACCAAGGAGGCTCAAGAAAAGGGTAGTGATCCTCTTCTTTGGTCGATTGAAGTCTCGTCGAATTTGGCCTCTGCCGGGGTGTCCCTGCCATCTATAGAGCTCGCCGACGTTTTGGTTTCGCATATTTGTTGGGAAAACAACGTGCCGATTATGTGGAAGTTTCTTGAGAAGGCCTTGGTTTTCAACATGGTGCCCTCCATGCTTGTTCTTGCTTTGCTTTCTTCCAGGTCCGTGTTTCTGTTTTGATTTAAGGATTGAATGGTCGATATATCAAAACATAATGACATGACATTGGCACATTATCGACAATGTCAATACAAATTCATCCTTAAACAATGTACGTTATGCACATAGAATTCTCGTAAGATTAGACTTAGTAGTTGTTCTTTGTTGAATGAAAACTGTTCATGTGTTGCACTTTCATGTACAAATAAAACCCATGTTGCACCCTATGCGATATTATTGTGATAGCATGTCAACAATAAAACGTATTGATAAGATGTTGACAAATTATCAACAATATCGATATAAATTCGTTATTTATAAAGGACTAATATTCTGCACAGAGTATTCCAGTAACATAAATAAACTTTATAGTTGCTTATTTTCTTTCCATAGGGTTATTCCGAATCGACGTGTCCAGCCAATAGCATATAGGCTTTACATGGAGCTCCTCAAGAGACATGCTTTTTCACTGAAATCTCAAATTAAAGGGCCTAGTTATCAACAGTGAGTTTCTAATTTCATCACTTGTATTGATGAAAAAAAAAAGCCGTTTACATTGTCTTAAAAGAAAGCCGATTGAGAGCCCATTTGGGAGTGATTTTGGAAGTGACAAAAGCACTTCTCATGTGCTACTATCATAAATGATTCTAGCCCTCCCAAAATCAGTTCCAAACAGGCACTTAGTGTATAATGTAAATGTTTTTTTATGAAATTTTGTTGTACCTTTTTTTTTTTGGCATTGCAATATATAACTTATCTTCTTCATACAGGGTTATGATATCAATAGATACTATTCTTAATTTGTCCCAGACATTTGGGTTGCAAACAACCGAAGCTGGGACTACTGTGGTTGCGTTCATCTTCTCAACCGTGTGGCAGTTGCTCGATTCATCGTTAGACGATGAGGGGTTACTGGAACTTGCTCCGGAAAAGAAGTCCATATGGCCAACTAAACCCCAAGACATGGACATAGACGGTCTCGAAAATCATCATGAGGAGCGGAATGAACAATATGAGAGATTGCAGAGTCGTAACACTGTGATGGCCATTGAGTTAATCGCGGAGTTTCTGCAAAATCTATTGACTTCCAAGATTCTTAACTTGGCGAAACGAAACATGTATGTTTCCTTGCAATGGAAGTAATCGTTTTACCCCCAGGCAAGGTTTTTAGTATGGGAGATTAATGCTTGATAATTTTCTGCCACATTCTCAGGCTTCAACACTGGGAAGCTTTTGTTAAGCGATTGCAAGTGCTTGCCGAAAAATCATCGGCGTTGAAAAATACCAAACTTACTAGTCCTGAGGAACTTCTGAAGTTGGCTTCAAACATTTGCATGAGCTCGCAAAAATCCAAATTGCGCTCGGTGCATAAGTGCCATTCGATTATGGATTCTTCGGATGGAATATGCCATGGAACCGGTCGCTCAACCATATGGCTTCCCCTTGATCTGGTGCTAGAAGATGCCCTGAATGCTACACAGATCAATGCCACAAGTTCCATTGAGGTTATCACCGGTAAGCAGATCACTTCTTATATCGACCGTTAGCAATGTCTGAGGATATAACATTTTCTTTCTTGCTCAGGTTTGATGAAGGTCCTTCAAGCCATCAACTGTGCAACTTGGCATGACACCTTCTTAGGCCTATGGATTGCAGCACTTCGTCTAGTCCAAAGGGTTCGAAATTGCTAAACTTCTGTTGTTTCCTTGGAACACAAGTTAATCATACATTATCATTTTGGGCAATCGCGTTAATTGCTGCTCCTTTTTTCAGGAAAGGGAGCCTCTTGAGTCCCCTTTTCCTCACTTAGAGTCCCGCTTATGCATGTTGCTCTCTATCACCACTCTTGTGGTTGCTGGCCTTATCGAAGAAGATGAAAGCGCGAAAGTGGACACGACAGAATACAGCTTTGCCAATCACTCGAGACGACAAAAGGTGACAGGGAAGTCGCGCGATGATTTAGTTTCCAGCTTACAAATGCTGGGAAATTTCATAGGACTGCTGGCTCCCCCTCGTTCAGTTGTTTCTGCAGCAAACAGGGCTGCTGCGAAAGCAATGTTCTTCATCTCAGGGACGAGGGTTGAAAGTGCACACTTGGATTGCATCAGCACGAACGACAGCTCAACGGATTGCTGTAAGTAAAACCATAGTTACAGATTCAGATTATAAATGCAATTCTCTCTAAATCCATGTTCCTGTTTCAGCAGGAAACATGCGACATCTGATAGTTGAGGCTTGCATAGCAAGAAATCTAATAGACACGTCGGCATATTTCTGGCCGGGCTATGTGAAAGGAGGCATCAATGGAATGCCTTCTAATATACCTGCTGATAAAGTTCCTGGGTGGTCCTCATTGATGCAGGGGGCAGAACTTACTCCATTGTTGACAAAGGAATTGATTTCAATTCCTGCACCAAGGTATATACAAGCACTTATCTTTTGGCAATGCTTTATAAGAAACACTTCTACTCATAAGCGCATTCATTAAAAGTGCTTTTATTAGGGCATTGAGAGTTAATAAAAATATAAGGGCTTCTTGAAAAAACAAAATGTGCTTCTCTATGAAGCTTTTTCACAAGACACCACTTTTTTCAGCCAATTGTAGTCAAAGTGTTTTTGGTCATCTAGAACTGCTCTAAGCCATTCTAAAAATTGAGGTGATTTCTGCACTTTCATTTTTTCCTTCTGCACATCCTGTTTATTTTTGTCTTTTGATTCTCTTTGATTTATTCAATTCAAAGACTGTAAATAAACATGGGTGTGATATGTGTGAAGGGAAAGAAAAAGGTTGTGCGAGAATCATTTTTCTCTAAAAACACTTCCAAACAAGCCAAAAACTAACTAACCGTTTGATAATCATTCCGTTTTCAATTTTCACTTTTTGAAAACTGAAATCTTGTTTAAGAACTACTTTTAGTTTTCAAAAAAATGAAACTGAAAACTACTTTTTTGAGTTTTTACTTTTTGGTTTTCAGTTTTTATACTTTTGATAACTAAAAACTAAAAATAGTTATAAAACAAGACTTCGGTTAAAAAAAATGTAAAAACTGAAAACGAAATGGTTATCAAACCACCCCCAAATTGTCTTTTCTTTTGCAGGAGCTTGTTTAAAAACTGTTGTAGTTCTGCCTTAGTGACACCATCAATTTTAATATGATCACTCATGTTAATGTTGATCTTCAGATTATAAGTTCAAATCTCGTGTACAACAGTTAATAAAAACAATATATGTTATCCCACATCATGTGCTCTTTTTTGTGCAAACCCCAACGCCTTTGGTAAGCAATTGAATGTAAGCTCATGGTTTTGGTGGAAGTTTAACAGAACTGGAGAAAATATATGAGATAGCCATCAACGGATCAGATTCTGAGAAAATATCAGCAGTTACCATTCTTTGTGGGGCCTCCCTGAATCAGGGTTGGAATATACAAGTAAATTACATTCTTGTCCCTTACCTTCTCTCTTTCATTCTTCAGATCTTCTCCATCATCATGCATTAAGGTCCGCATTTCATGCAGGAACACACTGCCCATTTTATTATCAGGCTGTTGTCTCCTCCATGTCCTGCAAATTATTCCGGCAGCGGCAGCGGCAGCCATCTGATCGGTTATGCTCCGTTTCTGAATGCCCTTGTTGTGGGGATATCGTCCATCGACTGCATCAAGATTTTCTCACTCCTTGGCATGGTACTTTTACTTTCATTAACCTAAATGCTGTTATTTAGGCGAAAATTGATGTCGTTCGGTTTTGTAATGCTGTTGCCAGGTTCCACAACTAGCATGCTCAGTGATGGCGATCTGTGAGACTTTCGGGTCATGTGTACCTAATGAAACTTGGAGTAGCACACCAGGGACAGAAACCTCTGCTCATGCTGTATTTTCTAATGGATTCACTCTTATTTTGAAACTGTGGAGGTTTAATCATTGCTTTTCCGACCAACTAGGATACGTTCCAACTGTTCAATCCAACCTTACTCCCGAATACTTTCTGTTAGTACGAAACTCCCACCTAGTATCCTCTGAAAAGGTCCGCCAGGATCCTGAGAAAAGGAGACTTGCAGCAGTTTCAAGCTCATCATCTGCACAGCCCATCTTCATTGATTCATTCCCGAAATTAAAAGCCTGGTACATGCAGCATAATGCTTGCATAGCTTCCACCCCCCCTGGACTCACCCATGGAAACCCCATTCATCGCCATGTTGATGAGCTTTTAAACATGATGTTCAAAGACAAAGAACAAGGAAGAGATTCTAATGCTTCTGTTAGTGGTAGTCCGTCTAAAGAAGCAGACGAAGATACTTATTTAAGAAACTCTGCAGCTTGGGATATTCTGGCAGCTGTTCCGTTTGTAGCCGATGCTGCTTTAACAGCTTGTAACCATGGGAGACTCACTCCCCGAAAACTGGCAACGGGTAAGTAAAGTACCCGTTTATAATTACCTATAATTGGATTCATCTTCAATGAAAGGAACCTACTCAAAAGTAGTCTTAAGTATCTTTTTGTGTGTGTGTGTGTGTGTGTCCGCTAGCATTATCTGCCGTCCAGGAAACCTACGTGGCAAACTGTACTTCAGAACCAATCTGACGTGTTTTTCGAGTCACTGCAATTACTTGGCTTTACATATGTGTACTACTAAAATCCTAGATGCTCTGTTGTCTTAGGGCTTAAAGTCTTGGTTGATTTTCTTCCTGCATCTTTGGGAACCATTGTGAGCTACTTATCAGCTGAAATACGAAGGGGTGTTTGGAAACCAGCTTATATGAACGGAACAGATTGGCCCTGTCCTGATGCAAATCTGCCAAATATTGTGGAGAAGATCAAAATAATTGTAGCTGCCACTTCTGTTGACGTCCCAAGCACTGCTCATTCAGGTTTCTTATTTTTCAACATTACGTAAATGTATGTGATGAATATTGTGATTCATGAACATAATTCTCTAATAGGGGCATTAACTAGAGACATTTTTCTCAATTGTTGGATGTATATGGTTAAGATATGTAATATGCAGACACTGTACATATTTCTAACATGGATAACGGTTTGTTGTCACAGAAGGAAACTGTCAAGCTACATTACCGTTGCCCCTGGCTGCCTTAGTAAGCCTTACTATAACGTATAAAACTGACAGAGATTCAAAACGATACCTCGATTTATGCACCGTGGCCATGGCCTCCATTGCAGCTGGTTGCCCCTGGCCCTGCATGCCGATTGTTTTTTCACTCTGGACCCAGAAAGCAAAGCGTTGGGGCAACCACTTTGTCTTCTCTGCATCTCGTGCTGTCTTCCTCCAACACCCCAATGCTCTGATCCAGGTTCTTAAGAGCTGCTTCACTGCGACACTTGGCCTGCAGTCCTCTCCTCTCTCATACAATGGAGGTATTGGAGCTCTTCTTGCCCATGGAATTGGATCTCACATCCATGGAAGGGTTTCTCCTGTTGCCCCTGGGATCCTCTATCTACATGTTTATCCATATTTATCGGACATTGTCTTCTTGAATAAAGAGATTGTTTCCCTCATGATGTATTCCGTGAGTGAGATAACAGGAGGACAGGTTCCTACCGAGAGATGCAAGAGACTGAAGGCAGCAAAGAATGCAATGATAAAAGGACAATATCACATGGCTTCAAACCTCACTCGGGGTAAACTTATGGCTTCACTTGCGGCTTCTTTAGTATGGTTATCAGGAGGCTTAGATCTGGTTCAGTCATTGTTTAAAGAATTTCTGCCTTCATGGTTTGTATCTATCCACAGTTTCAGACAAGATGGAGAATCAAACGGAGATGCATGGTTAAGGGGTTATGTGCTTGCTTACTTTGCATCGCTGTGTGGAGGCTTTGTATGGGGTATTGACTCATCATCCTGGGGATCCAAGCGGCGTCCAAAGATTCTTGGAACCCACATGGAATTTCTTGCAAGTGCACTAGATGGTCAGATATCTCTTGGCTGTGACCAGATCACCTGGCGCGCGTATGTCTTGGGATTCATGAGCCTCATGGTGGTTTGCATGCCGACTTGGATGCTGGACGTTGACGTAGATGCCTTGAAGAGAATCAGTAAGCGGCTGAGACAGTGGAATGAGGAGGAGCTTGCTCTAGATTTGCTGGGGATTGGCGGTGTTGATTTCATGGGTGCAGCTGCAGAAATGATAATTGAAAGCGAGCCGTAATTTATTGCTTTCCGTTTACCTTTATTCTTCCCTTCTGAAATTCAGCTTGAAAATTGTAGTTACATTTGAATGTCAAATTATTTCAATTCTTTATGGTACAAGTTGAAAGCTTTCTCTCCAGAACGATTGTATAGCAGCCCACATCTTCAAATTGACGGAAACTTTGAATATTTTAAAACCCCAGCACCCTTATCATACAACATCACTGTGCCCTGGAGATCTCTCCAGTTTTAGGCTCTGCATTGCTCGCCGCTCTGAAAAGGCTTTTTCCCACTTCCCTGCATCTGCATATAAATTGGATAGGAGAACTCTAACTGGGCCATGAGATGGTTGCAACCTTGTCAAACTCTTTGCAGCCATTTCTCCTATTTCCAGATTTCCATGTGTTCTACATGCCGCCAAAAGTGTGCCCCATATGACTACATCAGCCTTCATGGGCATGCTCCTTATCATTTTCTCAGCATCTCCTACTCGGCCAGCTCTTCCAAGGAGATCCACCATACAACCATAATGCTTGATATTTGGTTCTACGTTGTAAACATTCTTCATGCTCTTAAAGTACCTCTCCCCAGTCTCCACGAAGCCAGCATGGCAACATGCACTTAGGACGCCGATGAATGTGATTGAATTGAGTTTGATATTACGCTTTTGCAAGTCTGAAAACATTTCAAGGGATAACTTTGCATGTCCGTGCATGGCCAACCCACATACGATGGCATTCCATGGTGAGATTGTTGAGGTTTTATCTCGGATTTGATAGAACACCTCTAAGGCGGTATTGATACTCCCACATTTGGCATACATATCAATGAGTGCTGCACTTAGATTGTCATTGAGAGGAATGGAGTTTTCAATTATGTATTCATGTGCCCATCTTGCCTCTTTCAATGTGCCTAATGTAGCAATTCCAGATAACACACTCACCATCGTAATTTCATTCGGTTGGATCCCAGTAGCTACCATTCTTTGAAGGAGTTCTAGAGCTAATTCAGGTTGATCACTCTGTGCATAACCAGAAATCATGGAACTCCATGAAAAAACATCTTTTTCAGGCATCTCATTAAACAATGAAATTGCCTGGTTGATCATTCCATTTCTTATGTATCCTGCAATCAGGGCATTCGAAGATGCAACATGCTCCTTGATGCCCTTTTGAAACTGACGACGAGCAAGGTTCATGTCGCCACAGCCTGCATAAAAATTGATGATCGTTGCCTGTATAAAGTCATAGCAGTCAAAACCTTCCTTTACAATTGTCCCATGAAGTTGCTGACCTTCATGTACCGCCTCAGAGCGCCCACAAGCCGAAATCAAATCTACAAGCATAACATCATTCGGCCCTAGCCCAGTACGCAGCATTGCCTGATACATCATCAAAGCTTCACTCAACCACTCCACTTGCACATACCCGTCAATCATTGTACCCCATGAGACCACATCCTTTGCATGAATATTGTCAAACAACTCTCTAGCCAAATCGATAAGTCCAGCTTTTGCATACCCATTCAACATGACATTCCACGAAACTATATTCCTCTCAGGCATCTCACTAAACACACTTCTTGCATCGCATACACTCGAACAACCCCAATACATGTGCAGCAAATTCGTGGAGACAAGAACAAACCCCTCAAGCTGCAACTTAATCACCAGAGCATGAAGCATTCGACTATTCCAAATACTGCCCAAATGCGAGTAAGTTGAGATCACAGTCGCCATTGTCACCTCATTCGGGATCACCCCCGCTGACCTCATATCCCTGAAAACCTCAATGGCTTCGGTCCAACACTGATTCTGGGCAAGACCCATTATCATAGTAGTATATGAGACACATCCCTTCTCAGGCATTTTTTCAAACACCTGGCGTGCACTCTCCAAACGACCAGATTTCACATAGCCAGCAACCATAATATTGCAAGACACCGGATCCAACTTAGAGCAAGAATCGAACAGCGACTCGGCATCGGCAATGAAGCCGCATTTGGCGTACGTGTTAATCAAGCTGTTCTTGATGAAATTGTTGGAGTCCAGTCCGGACTTCAGAACAAGGGAGTGGATTTGCTGGCCTTGGAAGGAGGCCGCGAGGGAAGAGCAGGACTTTAAAGCTGAAACCAATGCGAGCTCGTAGTCGGTTTGGGTTTGGTTGATTCTGCCGGTGAAGAAGGTACGGAGATTGTCCTCTGGGTTTTGGGATGCGGCGGCGGCGGTAGAGAGCCATTTGAGACATGAAACGCGAAGGACTGGAAGTCCAGGGAACGATTTCGGTCTCTGAGATTGGAGCATCTGACGAGAGCATGAGACGCGTTGAGAGGGAAGTGAATTCAAGGAGAGAACTTGCCACGGTGTAAATATAAAATGAAAGCAAAAACATTCGAAAAGGAAGTGACCTAAGACCCAAGCTAACTTTAAATAGTTCACCCGATAAAGCGGGAACAACCATGCACATACTAAGTCAGCTATAATTTGATATTAATCTCGTGATTTGTGAAGAACTTAGTGATATTTTTTTTACTATACATGTCTTATAACACGGGTGAATTGATGCAATCAATTTTGAGAACAAAGGCCTTCATCCATATATCCATAGCGGTCCATTAATTCCCCCATTTGGTAGAGGTAATATAGCTTTGCAAACACAATATCCAATCGACAATTGCTATATTTAGTCTCATTCAATTCGTTATGCCCTTCCGAGGGGCCACCGCTCGAGAAGGTGCTTGTCTAGACAAAGGTGGTTTCAGAAATAAAAGTGCGCCGCCGGAGTATATGACTAATGTAAAAGAATTGTTTTGATTGAGAGTGAAGTCCAGAATACAAGGAATAAAAAACGAACATCTATAATTTAACAGGTAATCGAACATGTAATGGGAACTCCGATGGCGAAAGCATCCTGAATAATCAGCGATGATCTCCTCCATTAAGAGCCGTACTGGCCAGAGCCCTGCAAGACCAAAGAGACTTATATAAATAATCGTCCTCAACCGTATACAATGCAGATGCAGCAGTAGATACTAGATAGCTTGCATGGTTGCAAGTAATTGCTCAATGCCACTTTCAGGTTTAACAGAGCCATACAATTGTTACGACACAAAACTTGCCAGCCTACAAAACAATAAGTTAACCTACAAAGTACTGTACATAATAGTGCACCCAACAAAGTACATTTGAAACTTACCGAGGGCATTGTCTTCTAACAAGGTAAGACAAGCTGCAAATAACTAAAGCCAAATCAAGATACACATTTTCTTTTCTTTTTCTATTTATAAGAAAGACGTTCCACAGCAAAACTTAAAACCAAATCAGCAGAGTCATATGTAACTGCCAGATCTATCTGAACCAGAAATGCAGCCCAAAAGGAATGATGTTAAACTGGACCAACCCCTAGGTACGGTGCTAAAATTACTGGGTATATGCCCCAGCATCATTATAGCATTCTATCAGTTTATGTCGAGGACTCAAGTTTATGCATATACTTACTTTGTGAAGCAAAACTCATATCAAATCATGATCTATTCCACATTGTCAACCATGGTAACACTTTTCAGTAACCATTCTCAGTTACTCGTGAAATAATCATTCATGACCTACACCACAAATTATACCGTAGCATTCATGCGTTTAGTACTTCAGATTATACTCACTGCTACCGTTGTATTGATGTTCATCCAGCCTCTTTTCTTATTCTGATTAAAAGATTTCCACAGAAATCCTATAGTAATCTATCATGCATACCATTGGGATTGATGTCTAGGTTATGAAACTTAGAGACCCTTAACTTTTTTACCTCAAAAACTATGGACCCAAACAAATTCTCTCCCTAATACTTCTGGAGTAGATGTGTAAAATGGGTCGTCATTAAAATCAAGCCATCTATGCTTCCTTTGGTACTTGGGAACAACATAATTGTGCCATGCTCATGCATCATATTAGTGTGGTGCCTTAATCGTGCCATATTTTTTTACACTTGTCCAGGGCCTCATCAGCTGGATTGTTTCAGTTATTTATTATAGTTCTTGTTGTTTACTTTGTTAGGGCTTTATCGTGTCAAATTTTTTGAAACAGGCCATGTCCATACGATACGCGTACTTGCCCAGCCTGCTTATCTCTATTAGGGATCTCCCATATGATTAACAAATGTACATGCTATTTACACAGATCAATCTGAACCCAATCATAAGTCTCTTGGTGCACTACCTAAGATGTTTGTCCAACTGACAACATATATACAGTATTACCATTAAATTCCAGATTACTCAGGCTCCACTGAGCAAACAAAACATTATTCTAGCCTACATTGTTCAAAAATGCCAGATGCAATACGGCACAGCTACCTAACAGATCTAACCACGGATACAAAATGAAAAGACACATTACGCGGACATAATTTTTTAGGTGGGTGGGCAAACGAAGAAAGGTCAAACCAAAAGAAATTTTTTAATTTTCCAACACAAAAGGGTCTCACTTACCAAAAGCCTAGGTGCTCGCACCTTCTACAATATGCCATCACCTATACTTCTACTCTTCCAGACGGATCATCTGATTGCTTAAAGAGTTTATGTAAGAGATCTCAATCTCGGACTCAAATCTAAGTCTAATGGAAGTTCATGTGATCTAAGCTCTACCTCTTCAGCCTTTAGCAATTCAAATTATTCAATAAACCTTCCAGTACCCAGCAACAATTACTTGAAAATTTTCGTAAAGTTAAGCAACCCCATTGAAGTCCAATTGTTCAATTCATAGCATCCAATAAGTTGCACAGAATATTGAAACTTGCCCAGATCAATACAAACAACACTTACTCAATGCAATTAATTTCCATCTAATCAAGTAATCAAGAAAATGCAGGCAAGAAAGGAGAAGGAAACTCACTTCTTATGCCGACGTTTTCTCTTGGGACCCCAGCCTTCGAGCTTGGCCACCGGGCATCCGCATCGAGCCCGAAACAGCAGAACGGCACGGCCATTGGTCGGCGCCATCCGCCTCAGCTCAGTCCTGAGACACTCGTAATCGGGATTGCCCTCGCTGCCGCCCTTCCACGGCAGCCTATCGATATCTTTAGACCCGGACTTGACACACTCCTCCGATTGCAATTGCAAATCGAATTCCATAGCCTTCTTTAAGCCCTTGCACCCAGGCCTATCGCACTTCCTCGATCGAATGCCGCAGCAGAACTCGACTACGAACAGCGCGGCGGCGAAGAAGGTGACGAAGCCGACGACGTAGGGGACGGGAATGTGGTGGAGGAGGAGGTGGAGGGTGGAGTGAGAGAGGAGAAGCGAGAGGGAGTTGAAGATGTAGGCGAAGTAGGAGGTGATGAGGAAGGTCCCGGAGAAGAGGACGAGGATGAGGATAAGGAGGTCGAGGGTCGCCGAGGGCGAGTGCTTGCAGAGGAGGGTGCAATTAGGGTTTGAGTTAGAGTTAGGGTTTGAGGATTTGGGTTTGGGGGTTGGGGAGAAGGAGGAGGATGACGTGGCAGCGGCTGAGAAGGAGGAGGATGAGGAGGGCATGATGGTGGTGGTGGCGAACAGAAAATGGCGCATGTTAGAGAAACACGGAGGACGGGGGTTTCTGTCATTTTTCAAATTTATTTATTTAACATTTATTTAATTTTATAAATAATATTTATTTATTTATTTATTTTGGGGCATTAATGGAGGTGATGGGGGAGAAGAAGGCTTGATGGTGAAGGAGAGATCACTCCACCCACGCGCCTCCTGGAGCGAGTATGGCGTGAACCTTTAAACCTTGTTACGTCAACCATGTGAAAAGTACATTCTAATTTTTTATAATTAATTTCCTAAGTATCAATCCTGGGTAATTAGTTTAAAATTTTTGTTTTAAGAAAGAGTTTATGGAGTGCTTACCTAATTAAAACAAGACAAGTTACGAATCATGGATGTTAATGATTGACTAATCTTTCTAACATGTTTGCTTAACTGAAACAAAAATAAGAAAGAAATCAAAGAATTTACCAGAAGTAAGGAAAGATAATCAGATCCAGTGATACTCTCTAGTTAAATTAAGAGAAGTTCATCTCTAGTAAAAACCGAAACCATAACAAAAAAAAGGAGTGGGTTGTGACACTGTTTGACCAACATTACGTTATCCGTCCTTATAATCAATATTGTTAAATAGACAGAGCTCTAAGGCACATGCTGGATTTTATGCAAAAATTGGTGATTTGATAAGGATAGTTTGAATAAAGGGTTAAAGGTTGTAAATACATGGCATGTTGGATAAGACTTGAAATGACTGGTCCGGAGAGAGGGTTCTGTGCGAATTACATGGGATTAGCACGTACTGGTGAGAGTTGGATTACTATGCAGAAATTTGCAGACATGGGAAAATACTTCAAGAATCAAACTTTGGTTATGGTTATCACGAAATCCATTTCAATAAATAAAAGTGAGTCCACAGAGTGAAAAGAGTTTTTAACTCAATACAAAAATATCCTGCGCAAATCTCGCAAACTTATGATATTCTGAGAAATCATTTAGGCGACCGATGAGCCTCTTTAGTTTGGGGTAGTAGCACTACTTCAAATTCGGCTGGTTGACGAGGATGAGGATAAGGAGGTCATCTCATCAACATTCCCGACGAAGTGAGATGTTACTAGGTTACTTAAGTGTGAGACACATTGAAAGTCGAACTTTATTGATGGCGAGTTGGCACACCTGCATTCACTAAAAGGATGTAGTTAGCTCTTAGTTACTTGGTCTACTAGCTGCGTAGGCTTAATAAATTTTAGAGTCAACAAACACGGAACGCATCAGTCTCACATCGTGCTCGTCAATAATGCAGCCACTAAAGTCTTGATTTTGTTCTCGCGGATCCATCGCAGCTGATGGAGGAGAAGAAAAGAGGTCCTTCATATTTCCACGGCATACCATCCCCCAAATCAAACAAACAGATGCCGTTACCTGCCTAATTTGATTTGAAATTATGGTTATATTTTCACGTGAGACTCACATGTGTATATATAACAAAAAAAAAAACCAAAGTGATTTGAACCTCAATTGTTAACGGAGCTTATCACGAGAGTTTAATTAACAAATTTTCACTACAAAAGTCACATAAAAAGTGATTTGGCACCACAAAAATAACGAAAAAAATTATTCATATATATTATATGGTATTAGAATTTTAGTTGACTCACATGCATTAGTTTGTTGTATGTAGTTAGTATAATTTCATTCTCATAGCCACTTCAAATTTCAAATACATCATATCTTTATATATAAAAAATATTAAACAATAAAGCCGCCCTCGTACCTTCGAGGTTACTTGAAAAAACCTAAAGAAAATTAAAATTGGATTTAGATGAAACAAATTCATGTCGAATCAAAACAGCCTACAAATTTTGCACCAAAAAAATTAACATACGAAAAAGATTTGATCCATTCAATCAGAATACTTAGTTGTTCATATTTGGTCGAGTCCAAATATTTCAATTTTTTTATTTTTTGTCGAAAGACAGATATTTATTGAATTTATTTGGTCTGAATCAAAATATTCAGTTTCTTTAGGACCCTGAACGCACACCACACACACAAAAGTTAATTGACTTTCCTCCTCTAGCAAGGAACAACTACTTCATTAGGCTTTAGGACTCTGAACGCACACTACACACACAAAACACGCTCCGAAAGAGATGTGAGCGGTTCCATTCCCTCTTTGGAAGTACTTACGCCAGCTTTCGTTAGCAGAGTTACCCTCCATTCAGCCGTGTAAAACACGGTTTCGTATACTATTAATTCTGATTTTTTTTTATTTACTTTTTGGAGCTACTTGTGAAAAGCTTTACGGTTAATAATAAGTAATCCAATATTCCTTACACCTTTTAGTTTCATCTCGGTAGAACAAGGAATATGCCAAGGCGGTGGACCCCAAATAGTTGACCTGGGCCTGAAGAAGGAGAGGCCTTGTGGCTTATCTAGTCAAACATGAAGCATAATCGACTGGAGGCGTGATTCTTCTTTTGAGCCACTTTTACAGTAAAAAAAAAAAAAAAAACCCAAAAATGTTGTATAAGTGTCTTTATTGCCTTCCACTCTTTTTGCCACAAGTACAAGAAGAAGAAAGATTGTGACTAACTTATTCGGGGATAGCTCTTTAAAAAAAAGGATCTAGTTCGATCCACTATACTCCTGTCAGTGGGATCTGCCAGTGACCCCGTGTGTCACGCCGTTTCCTCAGTACAGATTAGTGGAAGAAGACAGTGAGTGATCAGTCGATGAGACGGAGTACAATGGCAGAAACAATGATGGGTTGTTATGGTTAACAATTTCATGACTCAACAAAAGGAAATCTTTAGACCTAAAGAACCCGGCAAGGTCGGAATGTACGTCTGTGGTATCACAGCCTATGCCCTAAGCTGTCTTGGCCACGCTTGAGCACCCATCAGTTTTGGCATCCTGTTTGTACCTAAAATTACACTATCAGCCCATGCAATCAAGGTCATAGAATGAGCATAGCTCCACACCGTCAGATGGACAAGTGAAGATATTATTATGCTTTTTTATCATAATAATTATCTTTTAATATGATTTATCTTCACATTTTCTTCATACGGGATAAATGGGATTCAAGTTATCTCCAATGGGAAGCAATAACAACAAAGTTCAAATTAACTGGGTTTGTTGGCAGTGGGCATGTAGATTGAAACAACTTGGAGTAGAAGAGGAGCACGTGGGATTTGGAAAGGGATCATCTCCGGATCCATCAATCAGGGCCCTTGAAATTTGATCCAACGACTAAAGTTATTATAATTTTTAAAGAGGGCCTTTGTTTTTAGCCGTTGGATCAAATTTCAAGGGTCCGAATTGGTGGATTTGGTGAATTTGGTGGAAGGGATCCGAAGAGGATCCCTTTCGGTGGGATTTGATGATTACTTGAAGGAAAATAATGGTCTTGGTTAATGATGAGATAAGAAACCTAGGTATGCTAGGCATTTTTGCATGGTGATGGATGTTGTCAGATGGGTTTGAAGTGACAAGAGAATGAAGATCTTCTCCGGATTCTCTTTGTGAGAATTTAGGAAATCCTCCAATCACATCCGTTCATCGTACATCGTGTATTAGTTTTCGTCAGGTAGTGTTTATATTTAATTTTAAATAAAAAAATTTACAATAATTTTTTACCACACGATATACGATAAACATATATGATTAGAAAATTCTCGAAATCCTCACAAAGAGGATCGGAAGAGGATCCTCATTCGTGATAAGAATTGATGATGGGGTCACAATGCATGCCGTGTGAAAGGATATTTGAGATTTCAAAGTCCTCTTGTAAAAGTCTATGGGCATAAGGAGACTAGGGAGGCTTTTGCCAAAATATGTCAAAAGATAATATCAGTTATTTTTATTTTTATTTTTGGAGTATATTCGGAAAATGTCTCTATTGGATTGGCGATCAAGGAGACTCGGCTGTAAATACAAAGCTGCAAACAATGTGAAAAGCTCTTCAAATCAACACACAAAACTGTCATGTGTAAACTCTCGCTCTATGCAAAACCTTTTAAACATCTTGAGATTTTTTTTTTCTTTTTTTTTTCCGCCAATGACACACCCCGATCCCGATAAAGGACATTGGGATGGCCGTGTGATGGCCGACACCCGAGGGTGACGCAAGCCATTTAATGAATGCATATGCTGAGAACATGTAAACCATGCATATAAATTTCGTTCGAACTACATAAAATAATATACTAATATTCAACTGACAACAATGGTAAACATAGTGATAGTACATGACATGTTCAGAGTATACATCTAATTCAGAATACAACGGAAGGTGCTATTACAATGATGTCAAAGCAGAGATGAAGGCACGATATCACTGGTAAGGGAATGCCTCGTAGCTCGGATAGTAAGCCTCGTTCCTATGTCCTGAGGGGGCGCACAATAAACATGAGTGGACCAAGTTGATATATATATAAAATACTGAAATAGTTATCAACATACTAACCCCCAAAGTTTTATGGAAACTCAATAGCATAATAAGTAATAGGTTTTGTTTATACCATACTTAGGGCCTTCGTATTTATACCTCGTACAAATACTCGGGGGACTCAAATGTAATTATGTAATAAAAGAAGGGGCAAATATGTAAAAAAAGAAGGAGCCCTTATTCTATAAAAGGGCATCCTCACCCTCACAAACCCTAAGCCTCAAAGGCCTCACATCCCCTCTCATATTCAGAGAAGCTCATCCTCACATAAGGAAGCTCTCTCTCTCTCTCCCTCTTCAACATCTCAGAGAAATCCAATATCAGTGTGGACGTAGCCCAAACCTTGGGGTGAACCACGATACATCTTGTGTTATTTACTTTCTTGCAGATTCACGGTCGGACTTACGTTGTTCCAAGACCACTCCGGTTTTGTGCATCAACATTTGGCGCCGTCTGTGGGAATCGACACGAAAAGCTATGTCGGTTCTCTTTCATTTTTTTCACCTCCACCGTGAATCTGCAGAAACCCAAGAACCAACAACCCAACACCCACACTCAGAGACACACCCATTCAATCTACGGAGAGAGAGAAAGATGGCCAGTTCAAGCTTGTATATTCAAATCTGTGAATTTACCTTGTTTACAAGCCTTCTGGATATCACAACCCAAGCTAGCCATGGCTAATGCGGCCTTCCAAATAAGGATACACATGTAGTACCCCATTTCGTATTTGGGGATTCCATATTTGATGCTGGAAACAACAACTACTTCAGCACTGTTTTTCAGGGAAACTACTGGCCATATGGTGAAATCTACAAAAAGGGTCATCCTACCGGAGCTAGTGCTTTGATTGAAACTCGCCAAGGCTTGGGGAGAGATCTTCATTGTCAACTATCATATTTCAAGAACGTTGGGAAGTCGTTGAGGCAGAAACTAGGGGATGAAGAAGCCAAATCTCTACTGTCTCGAGCTGTCTACTTGTCCAACATCAGAAGCAATGATTACCTTTTCCCATTCAATACAGATTCCAGCATGCTGAGATCCTCATCCCGTGAGGAATTTGTTGGCCTGATGATCGGCAACATAACTGCAGTTATTAAAGTATGCATCACTGTGCTATGTAGGAGAGCTCCGAACCGACGCATCGGCGCTGGCGACATCAGCACCGTCTACCTCTGCACACTCTCGCTCTTTCTTCCTCTGCTTCATCTTCTTCATCTCGCGCCAAAGAAAAAACCCAGCACAACACAATGATGACAGCCTCGTCAACGTCGCTAATTCAGCGCGTTTGCGCCGTTCCTCTCGCACGCACTGCCTGCACTCCCGCTATGGCAGCGGCGAGCATGAACTTGTCCACCACCGCCCCCAAAAGCACCGACCCCCAAGTCCTCATCGGCTTGTTTGAACCGGAGCTCCAACAGCTAGCTATCGACTTCAGTCAGTAAGGTTACAGAGGGAAGCAGCTCCATCATCTTATTTACAAAAGAAAGATTAAAGATATTCAGGATTTCAATCAAGTGCCTCTGGCATTCAGAAATGAGCTTGAGGAAGTTGGATGGATTATTGGTAGGTCACCTATTTACCAAAGTGTCACTGTTGCTGATGGTATCGTCAAGGTATTGATAAAGTTGGAGGATAACAGATTGATTGAAACTGTTGGCATACCAGTTAAAGATGAGAAAGGTGTGATGCGCCTTACAGCGTGTATCTCATCACAGGTGGGATGCCCTCTTCGTTGCTCCTTTTTGACAGTTGGAATACACCAGCTTGTGTTCAAACAGCATAAAAAGAAAAAAGATGAGGCATATATACCAAAGTTGCTTATGTCGGTGCAGATCTTGTCGACAAGGTTGAAAGAAATATTCCCGAGGATGACCCAAGAAACCCAACTATGATAGCTGATAATTGCCTGCGCACTTCCTCAACCAATACGGAAGTGTTGTCTGCCATCTGCCAAAAGGGAAAAGAGAAAGCAAAAGCAGAAAGTAAAAGAGAAAGCAAAAGCAGAAAGCAAAAGAGAAAGCAAAAGCAAGGAATAAACACCCCACCAGAATGATGTGATTTACTTTTCTTAGCAAATGTATGATGTGATTTATTTTTCTTATCTTTCAGAGACATTTGTATAAACCCCATCAGAGGGTAATTAGAAAAAAAACGGCAAAGCCCAAAATAAATGGGTTGGAATGTTGTGTGGAGGGCGAAGGCCCATAAGCCCAAAATAGCTTTAACCAGGCGATCAAAAGTACGCCCAGTACTCCAAAATTATTCAGCAACCCACTGCTATTACCACCAACCAGGTGATCAAAAGTACGCCAGTACTCCAAAATTATTCGACAACCTGCCTCTATTATCACCAACCAGGTGACCAAAAGTACGCCCAGTACTCCAAAATTATTCGGCAACCTGCCGCTATTACCACTAACCAGGTGATGAAATGTACAACCCGTACTCTAATATCATTTGGTAACTAGCCATTCATGCCACCAACCAGGTGATGAAATGTACAACCCGTACTCTAATATCGTTTGGCAACTAGCCATTCATGCCACCAACCAGGTGATGAAATGTACAACCCGTACTCTCATTTATGCCATCAACCAGGTGATTAAAAGTACGCCCAGTACTCCAAATTATACATGAGCATTACTCATGTCATTCATACATAAACATTCATGAGCATCACTCATGACAATCATACATAAACATTCATGACCATCATTCATGTCAACATTCATGAGCAGCACTCATGTTAACATTCATGAGCATCACTCATGACAACATCCATGAGCATCACTCACGACAATCAACATAAACATTCATGAGCATCACTCATGTCAATCAGCTCTAAAAGCTTCATTTACAGAGCTCTAGCTTCAAAAGCTTCATTTACAAAAGCTCCAGTTTCGAAAGCTTCATTTACAAAAGCTCTTCAAAAGCCTCATTTACAGAGCTCTAGCTTCAAAAGCTTCATTTACAAAAGCTCTAGCTTCAAAAGCCTCATTTACAGAGCTCTAGCTTCAAAAGCTTCATTTACAGAGCTCTAGCTTCAAAAGCTTCATTTACAAAAGCTCTAGCTTCAAAAGCTTCATTTACAAAGCTCTAGCTTCAAAAAGCTTCATTTACAGAGCTCTAGCTTCAAAGCTTCACTTACAAAGCTTTACCTACAAAGCTTCAGTGCAGGGTATACAAATACTGCCTCCGAACAACCGCCACTTCGGCCCATACATGGATTCAATTTGAAGTCTCTAGCCAACATATTCTATTGACCGAAGACTTGGGGGACTACATTATGTACCATATATTGGGCCTCAACTGGGCCTCATGAAAAATACTTGGGGGACTTAGCCCATTATTCATGTACTGAGGAACGAACCCTTATTCTATAAAAGGGACTCCCTCACCTTCATTAGAGAGCAACGCCGCCGGCTACGCAACCGCCTCGCCGCGAGCATCACTCCTAACCCATCACTTATGTATTGAGGAGCGAGCCCTTATTCTATAAAAGGGACTCCCTCACTAACATTAGAGAGCATCAAACTCTAGCCCATCATTTATGTATTGAGGAGCGAGCCCTTATTCTATAAAAGGGACCCCCTCACCTTCAAGCACCACAAGCCTAGCCAACGAAGGCAACATAAGCCACAAGCCGAGCAGTCTCGCAACATGTGCTACTTATAGTTGAGCATCATTTCACTTTGAGCACCGCCTCATATCAAGTACCAGTTCAAGACGACATCTAGTTACTTTGGCCCACACATGGACTGAATTTCAAGTTTCCAGCCAAAAGACTCTCTTGACTGAAGACTTGGGGGACTACTGTTTATACCATACTTAAGGCCTTCGTATTTATACCTCGTATAAATACTCGGGGGACTCAAATGTAATTATGTAATAAAGGAAGGGGCAAATATGTAAAAAAAGAAGGAGCCCTTATTCTATAAAAGGGCCTCCTCACCCTCACAAACCCTAAGCCTCAAAGGCCTCACATCCCCTCTCATATTCAGAGAAGCTCATCCTCACATAAGGAAGCTCTCTCTCTCTCTCCCTCTTCAACATCTCAGAGAAATCCAATATCAGTGTGGACGTAGCCCAAACCTTGGGGTGAACCACGATACATCTTGTGTTATTTACTTTCTTGCAGATTCACGGTCGGACTTACGTTGTTCCAAGACCACTCCGGTTTTGTGCATCAACATTTGGCACTAGAAGGAGGATACAACTTACTCGCTCGTCTCTGGCACTCGGAAACTAAGGGCTGGAAACCGTACTTTCGAAACAAGGGTCGTAGCTTACCCAAGTGTCTATCTTCTTTGGGCACCCTCAGCACTTTCTCTACATCAGCTAGCTCCTGTCCGGAGAGTTTGATGGTGCTCGTGTCACTGCATAAAGAAAAATCTTAGAAGCAAGAGAAAATCACAACAATAGCAAATAATGAGAAAATGGATACATTACAACCTACAGTCTGGAAGTGAGTAGGAACACGTCGCTCAGGCGTGACACCCTTAGCATGCTCCCAATCATTATAAAGAAAGCACCAACGTTTCTTCCATGTGCAGTACACCTTTCTCTTATCAAAGACAACACGTTCTCTTTCACTCTGACATGCACATTCGACATAACCAGTACATGCTTTCACCGGGCGCATCTTATAACAGTAGCGCTACTGATGGAAAGAAGGCTCACCTAATCCACACTCCATCCAAATAATATAAAACCCGATCAAGGTATCCCAGAAACCAGGGTTGAGTTGCCCCGGTGCATAACCAATAAAAGACAGCATCCGTTGCAACCACGGATGCAAAGGTAAATTTACCCCCAAGGTCACTAATGTCTGGGTATAGAACATAACATGACCCGTGGGCGGCTCAGAAGGCAATTCTTCACAACGCACCAAACGTATTCCTACACTACGGGGGATACTACATGATCGCCTTAGGGCCTCAAGCGGATTTTCGCTATCTAACAAGTTATTTTCTAAATGGTCCGCTGTGAACTCAGAGCGAAATATGGGTATGGCGTCACAAACAACCCCCTCACCCACTAGCATGGAGGAAGAACCAATATTGGCTAAGGTTTGACAATTGTGAGGATCAGAACGAAATATCGGTATGGCGTCACAAACAACCCCCTCACCCACTAGCATGGAGGAAGAACCAATATTGGCTAAGGTTTGACAATTGTGAGGATCATCCAACGTTTCTTTCATACTAGACTCTTACAAAGGCCATGAAGACCCTGACATGGCAGGCTCAAACCTAGAGCTAGAGCTAGGGGAGCCCTCATCACTAAGACTTCCAGACTCCGACATCTACAACAAACAGAAACAAACTCTATCACTACATGAAGGATCAAAACATAAGGAAGCTCATAGGGCATGCAGAAAAGCTCAACCAGTTCATTATGTTCTTAACAAAATACATGAACACTCAAACAATTCAACAAGAATGAAAACATCCGATCTAGTGGAGAAGACTACGAACCTGAAGATGGTGCAGCAAAGCAATGCCAGAATCCCTCCCAAGTAAAGAGCACTATGTCTTCAAAAATCACTACAAGATGAGCAAATGAAGGTAAGGTAAAGAATGGAAACTTATCCTTCTTCTATATAGTTCAACATGGCTATTGATATTCAAAATTCAAATTCAAACCGTGAGAAAGCCCCACATGGAAAATCTTTAAACTTCTAACACTAGGGAGTTTCAAATTTCAAATGTTTCAGTTCCCCCCTTCAAAAAAAAAAAAAATCCGAAGGAGGAACACAGTAGCTTCATCAATGGAGGACAAATATCAATCTCAAAAGCTTCGCACTATCTTCATCAAGATAGTGTGAAGCAAAATCAATTTATGGTGCCAACAAAAGCTTCATCAATGGAGGACAAATATCAATCTCAAAAGCTTCGCACTATCTTCATCAAGATAATGTGAAGCAAAATCAATTTATGGTGCCAACAAAAGCTTCACCTATAAAGCTTCAACACCAAAGCTTCACCTATAAAGCTTCAACACCAAAGCTTCACCTATAAAGCTTCAACACCAAAGCTTCACCTATAAAGCTTCAACCCCAAAGCTTCAACACCAAAGCTTCACCTATCAAGGTTCAACCCCAAAGCTTCACCTATAAAGCTTCAAACACAAAGCTTCACCTATAAAGCTTCAATATCAAAGCTTCACCTATAAAGCTTCACCTATAAAGCTTCAACACCAAAGCTTCACCTATAAAGCTTCAACCCCAATGCTTCACCTACAATACAAAATTTCAACACCAAAACATATAAAAGCTTCGCACACTTTTCATCAAGATAGTGCGAAGCTAATTCAAGTTTTGTATACTAAAAATAGCTTCAACTAGTCACGCTATATACCCAAGCAAAAATCTATAGTCAATAAACCTTACCTATTAAACTATTTTCCAAACACAAAACCTTGTGACAAATAAACAAATTTTGTTCACAAAACCAAGATTCCCTTGAACCTGTACAAAAACACGGGTCAACGCAAACATTTGTTTTGTTCTACACCCACAACATCCCTGTCATAAACAAACAAGCAATTATGTATATGTTTCCAAACATATTATAATAAATCAAACAACAAGCCAAAATCCCAAGTTTAACTAGAAATCCAACCCAAGCAACCTCTTTCCCTCTCTTCCTCTTCCGCCTCCTTTCATCTATCAAATTTCTGCAACCTTTGCTCTTCTCCAGTGGAGCTGAATTTTGGAAACCCTATAGTTCTTGAGCAGATGAACAACTTTCAAGAAGGAATCGTTTCTGTTTGAGCGACGGAAATTAAAGTGTTGAGGCTCCAAACACGACAGTCGGATTCCCGCAAATTTAAAAGCTGCTGTGATGTTTCGAAGATCTGGAAATATTTAACCGTTAGTTCATTCTGAATTTTTGATATGTCATGAAAGAGATGATAAGGAACAACTTCGAGGAAGAAAGTATGTTGATCTGAACAAGAGAAAATGGAGTTTCGAAACTCAAAACAAGTCTGACAGGTTGACATAAAAATGATGAACAGTTACTCATCATACCTGAATTTCTGGATTTGTACTGCTCCGATGGATCTCAAATTTGGATATGTTGTAGCTGACAAGGTGAGGAACAACTTCAATGAAGAAAGTATGTTGATCTGAGCAAGAGAAAATGGAGTTTCGAAGCTCAAAACAAGTCTGACAGGTTGACATAAAAATGATGAACAGTTACTCATCATACCTGAATTTCTGGATTTGTACTGCTCCGATGGATCTCAAATTTGGATATGTTGTAGCTGACAAGGTGAGGAACAACTTCAATGAAGAAAGTATGTTGAGCTGAACAAGAAAAAATGGAGTTTCGAAGCTCACAACAAGCCTGACAGGTTGACAGAAAAATGATAAACAGTTACTCATCATACCTGAATTTCTGGATTTGTACTGCTCCGATGGATCTCAAATTTGGATATGTTGTAGCTGACAAGGTGAGGAACAACTTCGATGAAGAAAGTATGTTGAGCTGAACAAGAAAAATGGAGTTTCGAAGCTCACAACAAGTCTGACGGGTTAACAGAAAATTGATGAACAGTTACTCATCATACCTGAATTTCTGGAGTTGTACTACTCCGATGGATCTCAAATTTGGATATGTTGTAGTTCACAAGATAAGGAACAACTTTCATGAAGACGACTTTGCGATCTGAGCTATAGAGAATGGTGTTATATTGCATCGACTCAGGCTGATTAGTGGAAACGAAAAGCAATTCCACCAAAAAAAAAGCTCCCATACACCAAAGAAAAGATGAAAAAGAAGAATAACACAAAAAATGGAGCTGGGTAGGACACAGGTACTCATCAAAAAGAGAGAAAAGCTACTAATTGCACTTGATCTTGTCTAGTCAGTAGCATGCAGCATCAAACACATAAAAGTTGGAAATATTTTTAGATAAGGCATATACGAAGGTGTGACATCAAAACAAGGCTTCGTTACTTTGACAAATTAGTAACAAACAAGACACCTCATTCGGCAACTCTCCTCGCCTGAAGACTTGGGGGACTCCCACCATATGCTACTGCACCTTGATACTCGGAAGTCTCACAACCACTCAGTAACTTGGATTTTTCAAGTCTCCAACCAAGAAGTTTTCCTCACTCGGGAAATTAAGGGAACACTACCTCAAACTACATGCTTCACTCACAAAGCTTCAACAATACAAGTTTCAACAAAAGAAAAAAAAATTCAAAGAACTTTCTGAAGAAGGCTTTGGTGTATTTAACACAATATGTTGAAATGAAGCAAAGCTTATTTATTAATATTTCCGATAAGCCATAAATATGTACATATACATGAGTCAAAATAAACAAACAAAAGGGAGCCTCAGTACTGGACAGAACCCCAGAAGGAGGAGGCATTGGAGGTTGATCATTTGGAACTTCATTATGCGGTACAGTCCCAGAAGACGAAGGCAATAAATGCCTTTGGAACAAACCCACAAACCTTTTATGATCAAGTAAAGCCTGACCATCAGATTCCTGCATCTGGTCAAGTTTCATCTTCATGTTTGTAGCATAGTCATGCGCGAGCCTGTGCAACTGTTTATTCTCATGCTTGAGCCCTCTAATCTCCTGTTTGAGACTTATCACTTCAGCAGCCAATGATTCAACTTGGCGGGTTCTAGCAAATAAGCGTTGGGCCATATTAGACACAGAAGCTGCACACTGAACACTAAGAGCCAGAGAATCCTTAATAGCCAACTCATCAGACCGTTTGGAAAGTAGTCTATTATCTCTGGGAGTGAGAAGGTTCCTGGCCACCACCGCAGCGGTCATATCATTCTTCATCACAGAATCCCCAACGGTAAGAGGACCAGTAGAGGATATGAAGGATGGGCGCCATATGTTGTCTGGAGAAGGCGTGGCTGCCTCTTCTCCAAGGTTCAAGTCAAAACGACGGTCGGAGGGGCCAGACATTTTCAAAGGTGTTGAAGAGAGAAGAGGTCAGACAAATCAAGATCTTAGAAGTGCAAGAATGGAGCTTCTACTGGTGGAGATTCAAGTGTGTTGTGGAACTTAATGCCAGCCTCTATAAAAATCTGCACTCGACGGAGCTTCAGAAATCGAAGAGGCGTTTGCTTTCTCAAAAGCTGGGCTGCTCAGAGACCACGATGGTCGATCTCAAAAATCGAAGAGGCGCTTCATTTCTCAAAAGATGGGCTACTCAGAGACCACGAAGGCCAATCTCATAAATCGAAGAAGCACCTGCTTTTTCAGCCTCGTCAGCACCTATCACATGCACACTCAGCTTTGCGGAAATTACGGACAATCTGTCGAAGATTTCTGGTGAAATAGAAAGCACGCGAATCTTGCTGTTCAATCATCACTCTCCACATGCACCATCAACTCCTCGGGTACCACATATAACTTTGCCAAAGATCTCTAACAAAGTTTAGGCGCGAGAATTTCAAAGTTCCAACTACCCTACTATTACCCACAAGGGTAAAGGAACATCACCACTGCTTGACAACTGGAAAGTCCCTATGTGTGTCGACCTCCTTGTTCCGTGGCAAGACAGGCTGGCAAGAACGTCCAACCTTTACTCACATTCGAGAAAAGACTCCCAACATAATTACTTTCTAAAAAATCGAAGCAGCACCGCTTTCCAAATCTCGAGAGCCAGATCCCCGACGGGATTGCTTGTTCGAAAACCGAAGAGGCACAGCTCTCAGAACTTTGAGAGCCATATTTCCTTAGATAAAGCTTTTCTGTAATCTTCACATGCAACATCAGCTTTCCAGATACCACATACCACTTTTTCAAAGTGCTCTGACAAAGTTAAAACACGTGAAGCTGGCAGCTCCCACTACATTGCTGTGACCAAGAAGGGTAAAGGAATAGCATTACTACTTACTATTGGGAAATCCCTATATACGTCGACCTCCCTCCTCCACGAACATGCAAACCTGCAAAAATGCTCAACCCTTTCTCGCATTCGAGAAGGCACCCTCAACATAACCTCTCTAAATACTCAGCTTTATTTCCCCCCGATAATACCTCAGCAAATAAGCCACGCCAAGAACAAGAGTATCTCATATCATCAGGGTCGAAAGCAAGAGTATCCTATATCATGCTTTCTCCCTGTCCTTGTCTTTGTCCTTGTCCACACCTGCAGGACAAGGAGAAAGAGAGCAGTCAGTCGGAACTTGAAATCAAACCTCCAATCTGGAACTGACTGCTTGAGACCTTTGCCTGGTTGCTTACTTAGCATTGCTCTCGAGTACTCATCCTCAACTATTGTCAAGGTCATGAATTCCACCGGCAAATACCTCATGACAGTTGATCATATATTGGCTCTTTACACTGAAGCTGCCAAGCGTGGATAAGTCACTATGAATGAATGTTCTGAAGGACCATTTAAATGCAAAGGTTGCACATCACTTCTGCCATGCAAAAGATTGAAGCAGAAGGTTCAACGGTGAGCTGAAACAGATCACTACAGCACGACACCTTTCCATACCACATTCACTATTATGTCAACAGCAAAAGTATCCCATATCATCAAGGTCGAACGTACTCTAGATTTGATGGACTTGTTTTGACCCTCAAATTCTTGAGTCGGCCTTATACTCTGGAGGGAACCAGAAAACCCTCCAGCCTAGTTCAAGAATAAGCTTGTGGAAAGTTACTTCTTCAAAAGCAAAAGTATTTCATATCATCTCTTCTCCATTTGCTTCTCCTTATCCTTGGTGCTATTTACGACACAAGGAGAAGGAGAACAATCAATAGGAAGCCGAGGTCGAACCTCCGATCCAGGTTGCTTGCTTGGAAGTCTGATTGCTTACATTGTCTGTTACCTCATTCGACAAATCTCCTAGCTCGGCGACTTGGGGGACTCTTACTATAGGGTTTGTATCGCACTTGACCAAGCCAGAAACTACAAGTAAGCTTCAAGTGAAATTGATACATTACCTTGTGCATCTTCATCGGTTAAAGATACCACCCCTGGATGGAGGAAAAGTATTTCCAGAGAAGATGCCACATCTACATATGAGACAGATAAGGCACGTGAAAATGATACCGCACTTCGGTACTTAGAAGTTTCGTGATTACTCAGTGGCTTGGATCTTGCAAGTCCCCAACCGAGGAGCTTCCATCACTCGGGAACTTAGGGGAGCACTGTTTGTACCATACTTGACCAATCCCGAAACTATTGAGCACCGGTCAACGTTATACCGTCAAGGACCCAGAAGAGCTTCCCTTCAACCAGGAGGCCAATCACAATGCGACAGTGTCGACATCAAAAGCTAATCACAGCGCGACACGTGTCAACATCAGAAGCCAATCACAACACGACACGTGTCAATGTCAGAACAAAACTAGAAACTCTCTTCTATAAATAGGGATCATTCTCCCACAATAATCTCTAATGTCATTTTGTACTAAACTATTCACTAGAACTCACAAAAGGAGAGCTTGAACCTTTGTATTTGTGTAAACCCTTCACAATCAATGAGAACTCCTCTACTCCGTGGACGTAGCCAATCTGGGTGAACCACGTACATCTTGTGTTTGCTTCCCTATCCCTATTCATTTACATACTTATCTTCACTAGTGATCGAAGCAACCAAGTGAAGGTCACAAACCTGACACTTTCTGTTGTACCAAAGTCCTCACTGATTTTGTGCATCAACAGGTTTTTTCCAAAAACCCTAGCATGCCATAAAACCTTCATTAAACATATATTGTATAGTGATCTAACTAGTGGTATCATATCGCCCGTAGGTACTATATTTCTCAGCCCGAAGGCAGTGCATATATCTCTTGGCCCGAAGCCATCTACATATATCTCCCTCGGCTCGAAGCCATCTATATATATCTCCCTCGGTCCAAAGCCATATACATATATCTCCCTCGGTCGAAGCCAAAACAGTGACCACTAAATACGCACAAAAACATTGAATATATATTCTTCCAACATAAGTATATATATCTCAAAGGCATCTTCATAGCATATAGTCATCCATCATATATACTATAAAGAAGTGTAAAAACATGTTCATAAGCAGTATATAGTCATCCATCATACATATTACAAAGAACATAAGTTCGATAAAATATGGTATTCCAATATATTCTCCATAAGCATGATAAACATCAAGTGTAAATATATTTTATTCATAAAACGTAACCATTAAATCATGTTTTTCATGTATGCATTTCTACTATTAAAACATGCATTTTAGAAGGGGTCCACTTGCAAATACTCCGTCGTCGAAGAGCCGTACAAAATAGGAATGACGGAACCGCCGCTAATAATTTCACCTAAGCACATAAAGGGTCCAATTTAAGGCTGGTTCGATATGGGATCCCAAATCGAAAATGGGATCCTAATTTCCAAACCGATTTTTTTCGGAATAGAGTTTCAGAAACCAAAACCAAACCGAACTTTTGGGATTCCTAAATTTTTTTTCGAGATTTTGGTATGGTTCAGTATTCATCAACCTCCCACCTTCCCTACTAGCCCACACGGCCACACCTCATCCTAGATTTGTCGATCTCCCCACCCCCATCTTCATCCTTCTCACTCCTGGGCTTGTCTTTGCTGCCTTCGGGAGTCGGAGGGTTTTGCCAAGAAATTTATGTCACGGTATAAGGTGAGAGTACCACAACTGTATTTAGAGCTTGAACTAGAAACACAATTTGGACATCAACATTTGGTTATTTGATGGCACCAAAACATGCATATACTTTTTTATTGCATTGGACATTCGAACAATTGAATGGTTATCATACATAAGCAACGTAGAGTCTTTTTGTTCCATTCATGTAGTTGTACACCACTATCAAACCCTTTCTCAGATTGCTGCAATAGGAACTCAAGAACCATAGATGTATGCAAAAAAAATTGCATAAGAGAGAAGTGATACAACAGAAAGATAAAGACGAAGTGCATCGAACAGAATCAAGTACCGATCCTCGTCGATGTGTGAGCTTTTCCATGTCTTGTCGAACGAAACCACCACAATGGCCTACTATGGTTTGCAGCGATAGATCTAATGTCTTGGATGAACGATTGGGTTCCTCAGATGAAGGCTGCAATGGGTATGGTGTTTTGGGAAGAGCATGCTGCAGGTATGGCTGCTTTTGAAGATTGAAAAAGCATTTGGAGGCATTGGGCTTGCTTATGCATTTGAGGGAGTCGGTGGAGGGAAAGAGATGATGGCTGTCTGTGCCTCTGTGGGAGTGCGAATAGATAATGTTATCAAGAAATAAAAATAAGGAAAGAAATGGTGAAGTATGTGAAGAATGAAAATGGCAGACAAAGAAAGAATAAAAAAAGGAAAAGATGGTGAAGAAAGATAGTTATTGGCCAGAGGAACGGTGGTTGATTAAATAATATATATATATATATATTATTGGTTTGGGATTCCCGAACAAAGAAAAATGTGATACCGATTCCTGTATTGAATGGTTCGGGATCGGTTTGGGATGGGTACCAAAATTTTCAGGATTTTTGGTTAGGGATTTTTTTGATATGGTTTGGGAATTTTTTCTAGCCTTAGTCCAATTAACAAAACTATACTCAAACGATTGAATTTCGGAAAATAGACATCATAAACGGATTCAGGATGTCGAAGAACATAAAGGGAGACCTCGGGTATCCTCAACTGTCATCACGGACCGCTGCAAGGTGGCGGCTCTGATGGCCACTGGCCGCCGTGGGTCGTCGGAAAATTCGCAGGCACCCATGCGTCAACCACGTGCAGGCTCACACGTGGTTGGGTTGCTGGGTTGGATAGGGTTTGGGCTTGGGTTCTTGGGCTTAAGGGTTTGGGCCTCTTGGGCTTAGGGTTAATGGACCCAAGGTCGGGGTTCTTATGGCTCGAAGGTCGAGGTTCTTATGGCCCAAAGGCCTGGGGTCCATGGGTCCGGCGTATGGTTAATTGGGTTAAGGGTTTCTAATGGGCTTGGGCTTGAAAGCCCGGCCCAAGGGCCTTTGGGTTTCAGAAAATAAATACAATAAACAAATAATTAAATGGGTTTGGGTTTAACGGGTTAAAGGGTTGGGCTTTTAACACAATGGACTGAAGGCCCTAGGTTTCTCGGCCCAAAGGCCTTGGCTCTTCGGGTTTGGGCTTGAAAGCCCGTTTTCTCGCTGGGGAAGAAAGCCGGAGCCTCCCGAGCTCCGGTCGACGTCGACACTAAAACCTAGGCTATGATCTATGTACCAAAATGATGCTAGAGATGATAAGGAGAGATTTGGTACCTTTGATTAGTTGTGGGGTGGCCAAAATCTTCCTCGAAACCCACGGGGGTTCGTCGGGTCTAGGTTCTTGGTTTTGCCAAGCTTCACAGAGACAAGGAAGAGGGAGAGAAGGTCCACGATGGTGGTGGTGGTAGTGGTGGTGTTAAGTCGTCATCACCAGGGTGTTTGGTTGAGTGCGTGGGTGTGGATCACTGGGAAATGGAGAAGATTAAGAGATAGAGATTTTTGTGAGAGTGAGAGTGAGTGTTGACTCGGGGGAGGAAAGAGAGAGGGAAGGGAGGAAAGAGATAGGGGAGTGCCACATGGCAGATAGAGAAATGAGTGATTGGAACATATTTATGCGACTTAGTGAGCTTGTTCTTGTGCATTTATGATGCGAAATAGATAAGCACACAAATTAAACCCTTTTTTTGTCAAATTGTAGCAAAGATGTAAGTAGGGATCGTTCTAGACCGGGGATTAGGAGGGATTGCTAAACACTTGGAAACTGACTTAAAAACTCAAAAACAAAGTTTAAAACACTAAACTAGACTCAAAGAATGCAAAACTAAAGGTTAAAACACTTAAACAAACCTAAAACTCAAAACAGCAACCTAATGACTCAAAACTGGCTAAAAACCACTTTCTGGGCAGTTTTGAGAACCTAACAAGAACTTGGACGAAATTGGGTGAAAACTTGAATCAAAACACTTAGAAACACAAATCAAAACACTTTCTAACTAATCTAAGACTTCAAAATAAAGGGGGATTTGTTTTGGACGAAAATTGAAAACAAAACAGAAACTTAAAACTAAACAGATTGTAAAACGTTTTTGGATGAAAAGGATGGATAAAAGGCTAGTTAGGAGGTTCTTCTCCACACATGTCACACTTGCAAACGAAATGATTTTCAGTTGTTCTTCCAATAAATTATAAATACTCAACGCCCCAAATTAACCGTGAATTGCACTAATTAACCCTCAGTTTTTCCACAAGTTATTAGGTTGGATGATTGCATACGACAACCCAAAACATTCCCTACAAGTTCCCTACATGAATTGCATAATAGAGATACAAGCACGAATCATTACGTTCTATGAAAAACATAAGCATTGACGAAGCATTTGTTACTATGAATTGCATGAAACTTATGCTAAGAATTCATTCAACGCGATCGTTTTCAAGCGACCTTCACTACTTGTGATTATAAGATTGTAACTATTAGGTGAAACTCCCTCATAATCTAGCATCATATTCATGCATGAAAACTAAGCGTGCAATCTCAATCAACATACACAAATAAATTATCAATCAAATAGATGAACGAATTGAATCCACAACTTATGAAATAACAACTGAATGTAATCAAATCATATTGCAAGCATGTACATGGTTTCGAATTACCCCCCAACTAAGGGGGTTTAGTTTCTCATACTCACAACACAAAGTTTATTGAATTGAAACATCAAAGACATAAGAAAGATTACACCTAAAACGCCCAACAATTCTACTTTGAATTCTGCACGTCAAGCTCCTCTTTCTTCTTCTCCTTGCTGCGGCAGAGAGGGTTTAGGGGATTTTTGGATGTGATTTTGGGTTTGGAAGGGAGTTAGGATAGTATGGTGGTGCGGCAAGGTGTATGGATGGTGTATGGTTGTGGAGAAGGGTTGCGGCAAGGTGTGGGAAATGGCTGGAATGGATGGAGGAGTGGCGGCTAAGGGTATAAGGATGATGGTGGCTGCGGCAAGGAATGGGAATGTAGGGTTGGATGAATTTCTGAATTGTGTAGAGGTGATCTGTGCGGCTAGGTGTAGAAATATATATATAGGCACTTAAAAACCCTAACAAATCAGATTAGGGTTTCTAGAAACCCAAATCCACCAGAAAAATAGGTTAAACAATCAGAAATTTGGTGAGAAAAGGGCCTAGGGTGCGGCAATTAAGTGGGCTAGGGTTAGGGCTTCTAGAAAGCCTTGCAAGGCAAGGAAATATGTGTTCTAGAAGGGGAAAGGTGTGGCTGGTTAGTGGGAATGTGGATAGGGCTTCTAAAAAGCCCAAAACCAAGAGAAATTAAGCCCTAACCCACGGCAAGGATGAGAAAATATTCTAACACCTTTCTTTGTGTCTTCCAACGCTTCGAAACCTTCTAATGTTGCTCAAACGCAAGGCCATTCCGGTTTAGGAAAAATCAACCCAAAATGGAAACTTTTAGGCTTAGCTTTCCTACTTCAAGTAGGAAACCTCAAATCTTCAACTCTTCCATTTCATCCCAACCTTGTGTTCCAAGCATGTCCTTTTCAATCCAAGCTCACTTTTTTGCTCCAAAAGCTCCAAATTGCATCATTTCATGTAATATATCCTTTAAACCTAAAAACACATGAAAGTAGCTTAAAAGACTACTTTAACAAAGAAAACATAACGAAAATGCATAAGAACTAGCTAACTAAGGCGCATAAATATGCTCCTATCAAATTCCCCCACACTTAGCTTTTGCTAGTCCTCGAGCAAAACAAACAAAAGAAAGAAAACAAAACGAAACAAACTAACCAAAACAAAACCTAAACCTTCCAACGTTTGCCTCAGGGATTTCCAATGCACATGACATGTTAAAGATTGTTATCCCCACAGATTTGAGTCATCTTTACACAAGCACATACTTAATTAAAGCCACAACTCACTAGTTCACAAGTAATCAATTAAAACAATGCTTTGAATGTAGTAACATGCCTTAGAGAATTCCCTCAATTCCTTACAAGATATACACTCTATTTTCACTCAGATTTTCTAACTACACACCCTACACTAGTCATATGTGAGAAGATTGATGTAGATATGAAAACGAATGCTCACGTATATGTATCACAAAGAACACAATTTCTAGAGTTAAGAAGCATGTTTAGATATGATCTCATGAATGGAATGCTACTACTTAGATGCGAGAACCAGTGACACCATATGCTCATACCAAATTCAGACTCCACAAATTGAAATACACAACACTCAAGATAGAAGTTAAGGGTTGTAACGGGGCTTGGGGTATTGGTTAACAAAGAAAGGATAGGGAAAACAAACGTTCTTCAAGCGATAGTAAGCAAAGCAATGAAATTGAGACTTAGAATTCACTTAGAGTGCAGAAGTTAACTTTAACACACAAGGGGGAGACTTGAACAACTCCTTAGGGCCGAATTCATTGTTTTGGACCCTTACTTCAACAAACAATACTTTGGAAGTCTTTGTCTCAACTTTTCAACTTTTTTTTTTTTTCATACTTCTCATATTTTTTTCTTCATTTTTTTCTTTTTCCACGAATTTTTTTGTTCTTTTTTTTTTCTTTTCTTTCCACACGTGCCTATGGCACACAAAATCACAAAAGAAAAATTCCCCCACACTTGTTTTCTGCCAACATAAATCAAAAGGAATTCAATTTGAATCATGCTTTACTATGCTTTAAGAACAAGGTATGGATGGTCCTAATCTAGGCTAGGTGAGGATAATGTGGGTTAACAAACAACAAAGGCTAAACAAGGCTCAACGGGGTTAAACTTAAACATAAAATGATATGGGATACACGGCAGTTTGGCTAAGGTGGTGGTCACTACACAACTTCATCTTGAATGTGTGTTATGCACATCAATAACATGCTTTGAATGAAATGGGCATGAGTTCTAGCATTTGGAACTAAATGATGAAACGCCTTCTAAGTAGTAACCAAGCAAAGAATAATGAGATCATGCAACGACTTAGAAAACAAAGAATGCACAGATTTTAACTCTCCAAATAAACGTTTATGCTCAAGTCTCACATGGTTGTAGCGTTAGTTTGAGTTCCTTCCTTCAAGCATGTTACAAAAACTGATTTTTTTTCTTTTATGATTGCATGTGAATTCATAAGTTATAACCACAACTAAGCATAACAAAGAGTAAATCAAACTTTCATCCATGTTAATCACTCTCTTTAACAGCCATGTGATTACAAACCAAATCCTCATCATTATGTTTGAAGGTACCCTAAGACACAAACAAACACACAAAAACAACTCTTTTTGGGTTTTTAAAACAAATTTTTCAAATTTTTATGTGATTTTCGGATTTTTACTTCAAAACACACTAAAACACATCAAAACTGCTCAAAAACACTTAAAAACAGCAAGGAACAAGTCTCCAAGTTAAGGGTGATAAACTCCCACGAATTTGCATCTAAAACACTTAGTTACCCCCCCACACTTAAATCCAACATTGTCCTCAATGTTTCAAGCATAAAATCACACTAAACAAAAAGAAACACACAAACAGCAACTAAAACAACTAAATAGGCAGATTCGAAATAAACAACAAAGGGAAGAGTTTAGGAACGCAAATCTGGAATTGGAGTAATTCATTGGTCTTCCTTTGTTGAATTGCATGGGTTGCCTCCCAAGTAGCGCTTTCTTTAACGTCGTACAGCCGGACGAAAAGCCCATTCATTCTCCATTTGTGCCCACGGCACCCAAAGAAATATCATCCACGGTTTGTTCAACAAAGTTCTCAAAATATGGCTTCAAACGGTGTCCGTTCACTTGGAATTCATGACCTGTTTTGAGACTTTGAATCTGGATGGCACCATAAGAAGATATGTTAGTAATAACAAACGGTCCAATCCACTTAGAACGTAACTTACCGAGAAACAAACGTAAACGGGAATTGAACAATAGCACTTTCTGCCCAATTGAGAATGATTTCCCACGGATCATGTTGTCATGGAAAGCTTTGGTCTTTTGCTTGTAAATGCTTGCATTATCGTACGCCTCGCGCCGTATCTCATCAAGCTCATTCAATTGCAATCTCCTTTGACTTCCTGCTTCCTCGAGGTTCATGTTAAACTTCTTGATGGCCCAAAGTGCTTTGTGCTCCAATTCAACAGGAAGATGGCACGCCTTGCCATAGACAAGTCGGAAGGGGGACATCCCAATGGGTGTTTTGTACGCCGTACGATACGCCCAAAGTGCATCATCTAACCGTAAGCTCCAATCCTTCCTCATTGGCCCAACGGTCTTCTCTAGGATTTGCTTGATCTCACGGTTGGAAACCTCGACTTGCCCATTAGTTTGAGGATGGTAAGGTGTAGAAACCTTATGGGTGACACTGCATTTCCTCAGTAACGCTTCAATGGTCCGATTGCAAAAGTGTGACCCTCCGTCACTAATGACCACTCGTGGCATTCCGAACCTTGCAAAAATGTTAGTTCTAATAAAATCTGCAACCACCTTAGAATCATTAGTCCGGGTGGCCTTGGCTTCCACCCACTTCGACACATAATCAACCGCAAGCAAAATATATGTAAAACCATACGACGAAGGAAAATGACCCATAAAATCAATACCCCAAACATAAAAAATTTCAACATTTAGGATAGAAACCTGTGGCATTTGGTCCTTTGCACTAATACCACCCATTCGTTGGCATTTATCACATGTTAAGCAAAAAGTTTTAGCATCTTTAAAAATACTAGGCCAATAGAATCCACATTGTAACACCTTGAGGGCTGTGCGTTGTGTGCCAAAGTGCCCTCCACATGCATATGTGTGACAAAAACTCAAAATTGAATAACATTCAGAATCGTGCACACAACGACGTATAATCTGATCGGGGCAAAATTTCCATAAGTACGGATCATCCCACACATAAAACCGTGCATCATGCCTAAGTTTATCACGTTGGTGCCTAGTGAACTCACTTGGAATACGTTTTGACACCAAAAAATTAACAATATCGGCATACCAAGGTGCACTAACCTTAATGGACAGCAATTGTTCATCGGGGAATGTCTCCAAAATCGGCAAAGACTCCTCATTATGCACCATTCGGCTTAGGTGGTCAGCCACCACGTTTTCACTTCCCTTCTTGTCCCGAATCTCTATGTCGAACTCTTGAAGTAGCAATATCCATCGAATTAGCCGTGGCTTGGCCTCCTTTTTGGTGAGCAAGTACTTCAGAGCTGCATGATCAGTGAAAACAATTACTTTAGTTCCAATTAAATATGATCGAAATTTATCTAAAGCAAAGACAACGGCAATGAGTTCTTTTTCCGTAGTGGAGTAGTTCAATTGTGCATCGTTCAACGTCCGTGAGGCGTAGTAAATGACATGCGGCCTCTTGTCCTTTCTTTGTCCTAAAACAGCTCCTAAAGCATAGTCGGACGCATCACACATGAGCTCGAAAGGTAGACTCCAATCCGGTGGAACAATGATGGGTGCCGTGGTCAACAACTCCTTGAGTTGGTTGAATGATGCCGTGCACTCCTTGGTGAATTCAAACGCCACTTCTTTTTGTAGGAGTCGGCAAAGAGGTTGTGCTATCTTCGAGAAATCTTTGATGAACCTACGATAAAATCCTGCATGGCCAAGAAACGAACGAACCTCTCTAACCGAAGTCGGAGAGGGTAAGTGACGTACAAGATCTATTTTCGACTTATCAACCTCAATACCCTTTTCAGAGATTATATGACCTAAAACGATGCCTTGTTTAACCATAAAATGACACTTTTCCCAATTAAGAACAAGGTTAGTTTCAACGCAACGTTTTAAGATCAAGCTTAGATTATGCAAGCAACTATCAAACGAATCACCAAAGACGCTAAAATCATCCATAAACACTTCAATTATCTTCTCTACATAATCAGAAAATATGCTCATCATGCATCTTTGAAATGTAGCAGGTGCATTACATAAACCAAAAGGCATGCGACGATATGCAAATGTACCAAACGGGCATGTAAAAGTGGTATTTTCTTGGTCCTCGGGTGAAATGACAATTTGATTATAACCAGAATAACCATCAAGAAAACAATAGAAAGCATAACCCGCTAACCTCTCAAGCATTTGGTCAATGAACGGCAATGGGAAGTGGTAATTCCTCGTGGTGGTGTTTAGCTTCCTATAGTCAATGCACACCCTCCAACCGGTTTGAATACGTTGAGGGACAAGCTCATTCTCGGCATTAGCTACCACCGTCACTCCGGATTTCTTTGGTACGCATTGAACGGGCGAAACCCACTTACTATCCGAGATTGGATAGATAACCCCACAATCTAGAAGCTTTATGATCTCCTTTTTCACAACTTCCATCATATGAGGGTTAAGACGGCGTTGAGCCTCTCTAGTTGGTTTGGCCCACTCCTCAAGAAATATGTGATGCATACAAGTTGTAGGGCTTATACCTTTAATATCGGCCAATGTCCAACCTAGGGCAGATTTGAACTCCTTCAAAACTCGAAGCAATTTCTCCTCCTCTTGTGCCGTGAGGGAGGAGGAAATAATGGCAGGTAGTGTTTCATTTTCTCCCAAGAAAATGTACTTCAAATGGCTTGGCAAAGGCTTGAGTTCAAGGATAGGTGCCTGAGTTATGGATGGAAGCAATTTGTTAGTCGAAATGGGAATGGACTCACGGGTAGTATACTTACCATCAAGCTTAGGTGAGGACTCAAGGGCAGCCACAACTTCAATTATTTCCTCATTAGGGGGCACGGCATGGCCTAGTCCATGTATGCCGTGGGTTACACTAGAATCTGCCCCCTTGGTTGTAATTTCCATGCCTCGTGTAATGACTTTCTCAAGCGCATCGTCATTCAAATCGTCGAGATATCCCTGCGCCAAAGAGTCAATTATATCAATAGAAAAGCATGAATGGTCCTCACTAGGGTATTTAATGGAATCAGAAAGATTAAAATTAACAACTTCCCCATCGAATTCCATGGACAAAGTTCCACTATACACGTCAATCTTCGTCCGGGCCGTCTTCATGAATGGCCTTCCAAGTAGAATGGGCAGCGAATGAGCATGGTCCGATTCATCCATTTCGAGGACATAGAAATCCGCCGGGAAAACTAAATGATTAACCTGCACAAGAACATCTTCCAAAACTCCCTTTGGATAAGCGTTAGATCTATCGGCCAATTGTATTATTACCCCATCATTTTTCAATGCTCCTAAGTTCATAGATGCATAAATGGAATATGGCATAACATTTATAGAAGCACCTAAATCAAGCATGGCAGATTCAAATCTAGTGTTCCCAATGACACAAGGAATGGTAAAGCTACCTGGATCTTTGCATTTGGGAGGTAGTTTGCGTTGCAAGATGGCGGACACATTCTCACCTACCTTTACCACTTCCTTAGTCGACATCCTCTTCCTAGTGGTACACAACTCTTTCAAGAACTTAGCATACCTCGGAACTTGCTTGATTGCATCTAACAAAGGTATGTTAACTTGAACTTTCCTAAAGGTTTCAAGGATATCCTTTTCTGCCTCTTCTTTCTTCGTTTGCATGAACCTACTAGGAAAAGGCACATTTGAAGGGAAAACATTAGTATGAACTGAATTGGACACATTCTTACCTTTGTGGGACGAATTGGGCAGATTTGGGATACTAGGAGCTTGCGGCAAAGGTGGAACCACCTTTGCCGTGGGCAACCTTGATTCCTCCTCTTCCATTTGCAAAATTTCATCCTCGTTATGACCTGTTTTTGATGTAGGACCTGCCCCAACTTCCTTACCACTTCTTAGGGTGATTGCTTTGGCTGATTCAAACCCTCCTTTTGGATTTGGAATGGTGGAACTAGGGAGTTGTCCGGGATCTCGAAACTTACCTACAAACTCGGCAATCTGCCCAATTTGTTTCTCAAGTTGATCCACCCTTTTATCTTGGTTTTGCATAGCCTTAGCTTGATCTTCCTGCCCATTAGACAACTTAATTAGTATCTTAAGAAGTGCATCATTGTCAAGAGACGTACCTGAGGCACTTGGGCCGGATTTGGCTTGATTTTGGGGTGGGCCGTAGGTTTTGGGAAAGAATCCCGGGGGTTGTTGCCTAAAGCCTCCTTGGTTTTGAGGTTGTTGGGGATCCCTCCACTTGAAATTTGGGTGGTCTCGCCACCCCGGATTATACGTGTTGGAGTATGGATCATGTCTTGACTGATTTTGGCTTTGAAACCCAATGGCATTCGCATTCTCCCATCCGCCATTCTCGATGAGTTGAGGACATTTTTCGGAGACATGTCCTTGGATAGAACATACGCCACATATCACAGGTCCTTACATCTTCATTCCCTCGGCCATCTGTGAAACAATAGAAGTAAGATTAGCCAATTGTGAGTGAAGATCGGAAGTTGAACTTACCTCATGTACTTGGTACCGTGGGGGTCCTCTTTGGCCTACACTCTCGTACTGTTGAGCGTTCAACGCTCTATTAGCAATCAAGACCTTGGCAGCCATGGGTGTTTTGTCCACCAATGCTCCCCCCGCCGAAGCATCAAGCATTTGACGTTCTAGAGGTAGGAGACCCTCGTAGAAGTATTGCAAAAGCAACTCCTCCTTCATCTGATGCTGTGGACAAGAAGCAACAAGTGATTTAAATCGTTCATAATATGTAGGAAAAGACTCACCTTCTTCTTGCTGAATTCCGCTTATCTTTTTGCGTAGGAGGATGATGCGAGAAGTTGGAAAGAACTTCTCCAAGTATGCTCTCTTCATACTCTCCCAAGAAGTGACAGTGCCGGGAGCTAACTCGTATAACCAATCATTGGCTTTATCCATCAAAGAGAATGGAAAAGCCTTCATCTTCAAGATACTTCCGTCAACATTGATGGGAGTCATACTAGAGCAAACTACTTCAAATTCTTTCAAATGTTTGTTAGGATCTTCCATGGACAAGCCATGGTATTTAGGAATATGATGAAGCAAACTTGACTTTAATTCAAACTCGTCTGTCTTACCTTGGGCAGCCATGGGGTATTGGATGCACAAGGGTGCGGCATTATCCAAACCTGAGGCGGAAAGCTCTTTGAGTGTACGGTTGTCCACCGCCATGCCTTGGACTTCTTCAAATATCCCTGCCGTGGCCTCCTCATCTTCTTGTACGTTTTCTTCAAGGTCATATTCGAAATTGGGTGGATGGTGTTCTTGCTGATTTCTAGCTCTTCTCAATTTCCTCTCAAAATCGTCGTCAAAATCCAAGACGTTCGCACGAATCGGTTGAGAGCTTCTAGTCATACATTAGTACCTAAGAAACAAAAAACAAAATGAGGTCAGAAACTTAAACAAAGTCAGAAACAAAGTGAAATAAAAGAAACAAAAACAATCCAAGGGATTAGTAAAATTGCTAATCCCCGGCAACGGCGCCAAAAATTTGATGCGAAATAGATAAGCACACAAATTAAACCCTCTTTTTGTCAAATTGTAGCAAAGATGTAAGTAGGGATCGTTCTAGACCGGGGATTAGGAGGGATTGCTAAACACTTGGAAACTGACTTAAAAACTCAAAAACAAAGTTTAAAACACTAAACTAGACTCAAAGAATGCAAAACTAAAGGTTAAAACACTTAAACAAACCTAAAACTCAAAACAGCAACCTAATGACTCAAAACTGGCTAAAAACCACTTTCTGGGCAGTTTTGAGAACCTAACAAGAACTTGGACGAAATTGGGTGAAAACTTGAATCAAAACACTTAGAAACACAAATCAAAACACTTTCTAACTAATCTAAGACTTCAAAATAAAGGGGGATTTGTTTTGGACGAAAATTGAAAACAAAACAGAAACTTAAAACTAAACAGATTGTAAAACGTTTTTGGATGAAAAGGATGGATAAAAGGCTAGTTAGGAGGTTCTTCTCCACACATGTCACACTTGCAAACGAAATGATTTTCAGTTGTTCTTCCAATAAATTATAAATACTCAACGCCCCAAATTAACCGTGAATTGCACTAATTAACCCTCAGTTTTTCCACAAGTTATTAGGTTGGATGATTGCATACGACAACCCAAAACATTCCCTACAAGTTCCCTACATGAATTGCATAATAGAGATACAAGCACGAATCATTACGTTCTATGAAAAACATAAGCATTGACGAAGCATTTGTTACTATGAATTGCATGAAACTTATGCTAAGAATTCATTCAACGCGATCGTTTTCAAGCGACCTTCACTACTTGTGATTATAAGATTGTAACTATTAGGTGAAACTCCCTCATAATCTAGCATCATATTCATGCATGAAAACTAAGCGTGCAATCTCAATCAACATACACAAATAAATTATCAATCAAATAGATGAACGAATTGAATCCACAACTTATGAAATAACAACTGAATGTAATCAAATCATATTGCAAGCATGTACATGGTTTCGAATTACCCCCCAACTAAGGGGGTTTAGTTTCTCATACTCACAACACAAAGTTTATTGAATTGAAACATCAAAGACATAAGAAAGATTACACCTAAAACGCCCAACAATTCTACTTTGAATTCTGCACGTCAAGCTCCTCTTTCTTCTTCTCCTTGCTGCGGCAGAGAGGGTTTAGGGGATTTTTGGATGTGATTTTGGGTTTGGAAGGGAGTTAGGATAGTATGGTGGTGCGGCAAGGTGTATGGATGGTGTATGGTTGTGGAGAAGGGTTGCGGCAAGGTGTGGGAAATGGCTGGAATGGATGGAGGAGTGGCGGCTAAGGGTATAAGGATGATGGTGGCTGCGGCAAGGAATGGGAATGTAGGGTTGGATGAATTTCTGAATTGTGTAGAGGTGATCTGTGCGGCTAGGTGTAGAAATATATATATAGGCACTTAAAAACCCTAACAAATCAGATTAGGGTTTCTAGAAACCCAAATCCACCAGAAAAATAGGTTAAACAATCAGAAATTTGGTGAGAAAAGGGCCTAGGGTGCGGCAATTAAGTGGGCTAGGGTTAGGGCTTCTAGAAAGCCTTGCAAGGCAAGGAAATATGTGTTCTAGAAGGGGAAAGGTGCGGCTGGTTAGTGGGAATGTGGATAGGGCTTCTAAAAAGCCCAAAACCAAGAGAAATTAAGCCCTAACCCACGACAAGGATGAGAAAATATTCTAACACCTTTCTTTGTGTCTTCCAACGCTTCGGAACCTTCTAATGTTGCTCAAATGCAAGGCCATTCCGGTTTAGGAAAGATCAACCCAAAATGGAAACTTTTAGGCTTAGCTTTCCTACTTCAAGTAGGAAACCTCAAATCTTCAACTCTTCCATTTCATCCCAACCTTGTGTTCCAAGCATGTCCTTTTCAATCCAAGCTCACTTTTTTGCTCCAAAAGCTCCAAATTGCATCATTTCATGTAATATATCCTTTAAACCTGAAAACACATGAAAGTAGCTTAAAAGACTACTTTAACAAAGAAAACATAACGAAAATGCATAAGAACTAGCTAACTAAGGCGCATAAATATGCTCCTATCAATTTACGTTGTGTTTTCTTAGTTAAATTAGTCTTTTAAGCTAGTTTCATGTGTTTGCAGGTTTTAAGGGCAAAGTATGCAAAACGATGCATTTTGGAGCCTTTTGGAGCAAGATTGAGCTTAGAATGGATATCACGTGCTTGGAACGAAAGGAATGGACGAGAATGAAGGAGTCCTAATTGAAGAAAGATTCCTAATCAACGAAGGAGTCTTAATTGAAGAAGGATTCCTAATCAATGGAGGAGTCATAGTTAAGGATGGATTCCTAGTCAAAGATGGATTCCTAGAAGAATGAGGATTCCTACTCAAACAAGGTTTCCTACTTGAAGTAGGAAAGTTAAGCCTAAAAGTTCCTATTTTGGGTTAATCTTTCCTAAACCTAAATGGCCTTAAGTTTCAGCAACATTGAAGGTTTCCTAAGCATTTTTGGACACAAAGAAGGTTCTAGAATATTTTTCCATAGGTGCCGCACCAATTTCAGCAAAGATACCTATTTTCCTTGCCTTGCAAGGCTTTCTAGAAGCCTTATCCTTCATTCTCTATCCAGCCGCACCTCTTGGCCTTTTCCCTTGAGGATTCTGATTTTCTAAGCCTTTTTCCTGGTGGATTTGGTTTCTAGAAGCCTTAATCTGATTGCCCTAGGGTTTAGGTGCCTATAAATATGTATTTTACACCCTTTACCGCACCTATCACCCCTCATATTTCATCATTCACGCCAGAAACACATCCATGCTCTTTGCCACAGCCTTCATCACCATTTTTCCATAATTCCTGCCGTCTTTCAGCCTTTGCCGCACCACCCATCAATCCTAACCACTACCATACCATCCTCCATCCATTCTACACCATTCTTAACTCCAAAAACCTGTCCCCAAGCTTTGTGCCACAGCAAGGAGGAAGGAGAAGTTCGTGGATGCACCTGCTGTCCAAGTTAGAGTGTCTAGGTGTTCTCTTTCTTTGGATTTCAATGTCTAAATTTATTTATCTTTGCTTGGTGTGTATGAGGAACTAAACCCCCCTTGGCTAGGGGGGGATTCGAAACCATGTTTATGCTTGCTATATGATTTGATTACTTTCAATTGTGTTTCATAAGTTGTGAATTCAATTTGCTTATCGATATGAATTAAAACTAATTTTTGTGTGTTGGTTGAGAGTGCACGCTTAATTTTCATGCATAAATCTAATGCTAGGATATAAGGGAGTTTCACCTAATCGTTATGAACTTATATTCGCAAGTAGTAAAGGTTGTTGATCACAATCGTGTTAAGTAAATTCTTGGCATAAGTTTCATGCAATTCATAGTTACTAGTGCCTCGTCAATACTTATGATTTTCATTGAACGTAATGATCTTTGATTGTATCTCTATTATGCGCTTTCATGTAGGGAACTGTTGAGGAATAATGTGATTGCGATGCGCTTTTTCCATCCAATTCATTGACATAAGGGAAATTTGAAAGTTAATTTAAGCGTATCTAATTAATTAGGGTGTTGAGAATTCATGGTTTATTGAAAAACAATTGGGAATCGTTTTGTATGCAAGTGTGACATGTGTGGAGAAGAACCCCTTAGCTAGCTTTCCATCCATTCACTTTAATCAAATTCGTTTTAAAATCTGTCTTAGTTTACAAAGTTTTTGTTTTGTTTTCAATTTCGTCAAAACCAATTCCCCCTTTATTTTGGAGTGTGAGATTAGTTAGAAATCAATTTAGTTTGTGTTTTTAAGTGTCTTGAGTCAAGTTATAACCTATTTTCGTCTAAATTTGTGTTTGGTGTTCAAAACTGCCCAGATTGTGTTTTTAAGACAGTTTTGAGTGTTTATGTGCTGTTTTGAGTTTTTTTAGTTTGTTTTAGTGTTTTAGAGTTTAGTTTTGCATTCTTGAGTCTAGTTTAGTGTTTTAAACTTTGTTTTTACGTTTTGAGTAAGTTTTCAAGTGATTTAGCAATCTCTCCTAATCCCCGGCCTAGAACGATCCCTACTTACATACTTTGCTACAATTGATAAAAAGAGGGTTTAATTTGTGTGCTTATATATTTCGCATCAAATTTTTGGCGCCGTTGCTGGGGATTTGCTAATCCTTTGGATTTTTTTAATTCAGTTTGTTTAAATCGTTCCAGATTCTGACCTTGTTTTTGTTTCTTGTTCTTAGGTAGTAGTTTATGACTCGGAGTTCTCATCCGATTCGTGAACACATCTTGGACTTTGACGACGATTTCGAGCGAGAATTGAGACGAAAAAGGAAGAAACCAGAACCTAGTGAATCAAGTTTAAATTCAGAAGTCGAAGTTGAGATTGAAGAAGAGGAACCCACGGCAAGAGTGGGTGAAGTAGAGGAAGTCATGGCACAAGACAATCGTACAATCAAGGAGCTTTCGTCTTCGGGATTGGACAATGCCACACCCTTATGCATCCAATACCCCGCGGCTGCTCAAGGCAAGACCGAGGAGTTTGAGTTAAAATCAAGCTTGCTGCACCATATTCCAAAGTACCATGGATTGTCCATGGAGGATCCCAACAAGCACTTGAAAGAGTTCGAGGTGGTGTGTTCAAGCATGACTCCAATCAACGTCGATGGGAGCATATTGAAGATGAAGGCCTTTCCTTTTTCTCTCTTGGAAAAGGCGAAAGATTGGTGGTATGAATTAGCTCCCGGAACTGTCACATCTTGGGAGAGCATGAAACGGGCCTTCTTGGAGAAGTTTTTCCCAACTTCTCGAGTCATTCTCCTACGAAAAAGGATAAGTGGAATTCAGCAAGATGAAGGTGAATCTTTTCCTACGTATTATGAACGTTTTAAATCTCTTGTTGCTTCTTGTCCACATCATCAAATGAAGGAGGAGCTTCTTTTACAATACTTCTATGAGGGACTTCTACCAATTGAACGTCAAATGCTAGATGCCTCAGTGGGAAGAGCTTTGGTGGATAAGACCCCCACGGCTGCAAAGACATTGATTGCGAATCGAGCGTTGAATGCTTAACAGTACGAAGGTGTTGGACAAAGGACCACCCCACGGCAACACCAAGTGAATGAGGTAAGTGCCATCTCCGAACTTCAAAATCAATTGGCTAACCTTACTACTCTTCTTTCTCAGGTTGTGGAAGGACCAAAAGTACAAAATGTAAGTGATTGTGGCGTGTGCTCCATGCAAGGACACCTTACGGACAAGTGCCCACAATTGATCGAGAATGGAGGTTGGGAGACCCTCAATGCCGTGGGTTTTGGGCAGCAATACCAACAAAGAAATGATCCATTTTCTAATACGTACAATCCGGGATGGAGGGATCATCCAAATTTCAAATGACGAGAATCCCAACAAGGCCAACAACAAAGCGCATTTAGGCAACAACCCCCGGGTTTCTATCAAAAGCCGTTTGCACCAACTAAATCCCAAGCACAACTTGCCCAAAACAAATCAGGTTCTTCTATTGATAATGATCAGATTTTTCAATTACTAACTTCTATGACGCAGGGTATGCAAACTATGGACAAAAAGGTGGACGAGTTGGAGAAGGAAGTAGGGCAGATTGCGGAGTTCATGGGGCAATTCCGAGAACAAGGAAAACTTCCTAGTTCAACCATTGTAAATCCGAAATGAGGCTTTGAATCTGCCAAGGCAATCATACTAAGGAGTGGAAAGGCAGTTGGAACTGACCCACAACCATCTAAATCAGCCTAAAGAGATGAGGAAAAGTTGCAATTCGAAGAGGATGATCAAGCCAAGGCCACGGCAAGGAAGGAAGCACCCTTGCCGCAGCCTCCTACATCATCTCATCCATCCAATCTGTCCACCATAGGTAAGAAAGTTCCAATTCCAATTAATTATAACGTTATTCCTCTAAATGTACCCTTTCCTAGCAGATTTTTGCAAGCCAAGAACGAAGAGGAGGAAAAAGATGTTCTGGAGACATTTAGAAAGGTGCATGTCAATATCCCACTCCTTGAGGCTATTAAGCAAATCCCAAAGTATGCCAAGTTTTTTAAGAAGCTTTGTATAACAAGGAAACGTATTCGGGAGAAAGAAGTGGTACATGTAAGCGAAAATGTCTCTGCAATGTTGCAAAGAAAGCTGCCACCTAAATGCAAAGATCCAGGTAGTTTCACAATTCCTTGTGTAATTAGTAATACAAGATTTGAGCATGCTATGCTAGATTTAGGTGCATCAATTAATGTCATGCCATATTCTGTGTATGCATCTATGAATTTAGGGAAACTCAAAAATGATGGTGTGATTATTCAATTAGCCGATCAATCTAACGCATATCCAAAAGGAGTGTTGGAAGATGTTTTGGTGCAGGTAGACCACTTGATTTTTCCTGCAGATTTCTATGTGCTTGATATGGAGGATTCAGCCCACTCTTCACCAACACCACTTTTGCTTGGATGACTTTTCATGAAAACGGCTCAAACCAAGATTGACGTGGCCAAGGGAGCAGTAGCCATGGCATTTGGTGGTGATATGATTAACTTTAAGATTTCTGAATCTGTTGAGAAGACTAATGATGTTCGCTTTTGTTGTGCCATTGATGTAATTGAAAATATAGGGCATGAAGGTTCAACAATAATCAAGAGGGATGTTTCTCGCACCACAATCAAGGAGGGACTTGGAGTAAAGCACAAAGAGCATGCCCCTACCTTCAAATCACCAAATCTGGCTAAGAGTATCCCTTGTGCATCTGTTCAATGTGCTGCCACTTCATTGCAGCACATGGGTGAGCCATCTTCTCCACTTTCAATTCCCATTTCGAATAATAGGTTGTTATCTTGTTTGGTGCAGGTACCTAGGTGCATTCAACGTGGTGGGAGAGTTTATGTTGATTTAGGGAAGCAAAGCACAAAAATAGGAAGGATCATTATCCCTTTCCATTCAAAGATCTAAAGCATGAAGTGGTTCGTAGGACAGGTTGGAAAGGAAGCATCCCTGCATGCCGTGGGGTCCAATAAAGCCTTAAAGGAGTATCGTCTGGCTGTACGACGTTAAAGCAAGCGCTTCTTGGGAGGCAACCCATGCATTCAACAAAGGAAGACCTAGGAATCACTCCAATTCCAGATTTGCGTTCCTAAAACCCTTATCTTTGTTGTTATTTCATTTCTGACCTGTTGAGTTATTTAGTTGCTGTTTGCTTGTTTATGTTTTGTTTTTGTGAGTTTATGCTTGAAACATTGAGGACAATGTTTGATTTAAGTGTGGGGGGGGGGGGGTAAATAGGTGCTTTTGATGCAAATTCGTAGGATTTTATCACCCATAACTTCCAATGTTGTTCCTTGCTGTTTTTAAGTGGTTTTAAGCTGTTTTGATGCATTTTAGTGTGTTTACAGAAAAATCTGAAAATCCCATAAAAAATTTGAAAAATTGTTTTGATTTGTTTTTGTGTACTTGTTTGTGTCTTAGGGTACCTTCCAACACAATGATGAGGATTCGGTTTTTAATTGCATGACTGTTAAAGAGAGTTATAAACATGGATGAAAGTTTGATTTACTCTTTGGTTTATGCTTGATTGTGGTTATAACTTATGAATTCACATGCAATCATAAAGGAAAAATTAGTTTTTGTAACATGCTTGAAGGAAGGAACTCAAACTAACGCTACAACCTTGTGAGACTTGAGCCTAAACGTTTATTTAGAGAGTTAATAATCTATGCATTGTTGTTTTCTTAAGTCGTTGCATGATCTCATTATTCTTTGCTTGGTTGCTACTTAGAATGCGTTTTATCACTTTAGTTCCAAATGCTAGAACTCATGCCCATTTCATTCAAAGCATGCTATTGATTTGCATAACACATATTCAAGATGAAGTTGTGTAGTGACCACCACTTAAGCCAAATTGCCGTGTCCCCCATGTTCATTTGTTTTGTAGGTTTTAACCCCGTTGAGCCTTGTGTAGCCTATATTCTTTGTTAACCCACACTATCCTCACCTAGCCTAGATTACGACCATCCACACCCTTGTTCTTGAAGCATAGTTAAGCATGACTCAAGATGAATTCATTTTGATTAATGTATTGCAGAAAACAAGTGTGGGGGAAGGGATGTATGTGTGTGCCAAAGTCTTTAATGTGGCACGGGTAGAAAAAGAAAAAAAAATTCATGGAAAATAGAAAGAAAAAAAGAAAAGTTGTGAAAAGTATGGAAAAGAGTGAAAAGATGGGAAAACAAGCTCTAAAGCGTGGTTGTTGAAGAAATGGTCCAAAACATTGAATTTGACCCTAAGTGTGCATGAATCTTCCCTTCATGTTTAAAAGTTGATTTCTGCATTCTAAAGTGAATTCTAAGTTTCAATTTCATTACTTTGCTTGCTATTGCTTTAAGAACGTTTGTTATCCCTATCCTTTCTTTGTTAGCCATTACCCTTAGCCCCGTTACAACCTTTGACTTCTATCTTAAGTGTTATGTGTTTCAATTTGTGGAGTTTGAAGTTGGTATGAGCATATGGTGTCACTGGTTCTCGCATCTAAGTAGTAGCATTCCATTCATGAGATCATATCTAAATGCTTACTAACTCCAGAAATTGCTTTCTTTGTTATACATATATGTGAGCATTCGTTTTTATGTCTACATCAATCTTCTCACATATAACTAGTATAGGGTGTGTAGTTGGAAAATCTGAGTGAGAATTGAGTGCATATCTTGTAAGGAATTGAGCGAATTCTCTAAGGCATGTTACTACATTCAAAACATCATTTTAATTGGTTAAATGTGAACTAGTAAGTGGTGACTATGGTTAAGTATGTGCTCAAGTGTGAAGATGACTCAATTTTGTGGGGATGATGATTTCTAACATGTCATGTGCATTGGAAATCCCTGAGGCAAACGTTGGAAGGGTTAGGTTTTGTTTGTTTGTTTTGTTTTGTTTTGTTTTTCTTTTGTTTCTTTGTTTTGCTCGAGGACTTGCAAAAGCTAAGTGTGGGGGAATTTGATAGGAGCATATTTATGCGACTTAGTGAGCTTGTTCTTGTGCATTTACGTTGTGTTTTCTTAGTTAAATTAGTCTTTTAAGCTAGTTTCATGTGCTTTCAGGTTTTTAAGGGAAAAGTATGCAAAGCGATGCATTTTGGAGCTTTTTGGAGCAAGATTGAGCTTAGAATGGATATCACGTGCTTGGAACGAAAGGAATGGACGAGAATGAAGGAGTCCTAATTGAAGAAGGATTCCTAATCAACGAAGGAGTCCTAATTGAAGAAGGATTCCTAATCATCGGAGGAGTCATAGTTAAAGATGGATTCCTAGTCAAAGATGGATTCCTAGAAGAATGAGGATTCCTACTCAAACAAGGTTTCCTACTTGAAGTAGGAAAGTTAAGCCTAAAAGTTCCTATTTTGGGTTGATCTTTCGTAAACCTAAATGGCCTTAAGTTTCAGCAACATTGAAGGTTTCCTAAGCATTTTTTGACACAAAGAAGGTTCTAGAATATTTTTCCATAGGTGCCGCACCAATTTCAGCAAGGAGACCTATTTTCCTTACTTTGCAAGGCTTTCTAGAAGCCTTATCCTTCATTCCCTATCCAGCCGCACCTCTTGGCCTTTTCCCTTGAGGATTCTGATTTTCTAAGCCTTTTTCCTGGTGGATTTTGTTTCTAGAAGCCCTAATCTGATTGCCCTAGGGTTTAGGTGCCTATAAATATGTATTTTACACCCCTTGCCGCACCTATCACCCCTCATATTTCATCATTCACGCCAGAAACACATCCATGCTCTTTACCGCAGCCTTCATCACCATTCTTCCATAATTCCTGCCATCTTTCAGCCTTTGCTGCACCACCCATCAATCCTAACCACTACCATACCATCCTCCATCCATTCTACACCATTCTTAACTCCAAAAACCTGTCCCCAAGCTTTGTGCCGTAGCAAGGAGGAAGGAGAAGTTCGTGGATGCACCTGCTGTCCAAGTTGGAGTGTCTAGGTGTTCTCTTTTTTTGGATTTCAATGTCTAAATTTATTTATCTTTGCTTGGTGTGTATGAGGAACTAAACCCCCCTTGGCTAGGGGGGGATTCGAAACCATGTTTATGCTTGCTATATGATTTGATTACTTTCAATTGTGTTTCATAAGTTGTGAATTCAATTTGCTTATCGATATGAATTAAAACTGATTTTTGTGTGTTGGTTGAGAGTGCACGCTTAATTTTCATGCATAAATCTAATGCTAGGATATAAGGGAGTTTCACCTAATCGTTATGAACTTATATTCGCAAGTAGTAAAGGTTATTGATCATAATCGTGTTAAGTAAATTCTTGGCATAAGTTTCATGCAATTCATAGTTACTAGTGCCTCGTCAATACTTATGATTTTCATTGAGCGTAATGATCTTTGATTGTATCTCTATTATGCGTTTTCATGTAGGGAACCGTTGAGGAATAATGTGATTGCGATGCGCTTTTTCCATCCAATTCATTGACATAAGGGAAATTTGAAAGTTAATTTAAGCGTATCTAATTAACTTAGGGTGTTGAGAATTCATGGTTTATTGAAAAACAATTGGGAATCGTTTTGTATGCAAGTGTGACATGTGTGGAGAAGAACCCCTTAGCTAGCTTTCCATCCATTCACTTTGATCAAATTCGTTTTAAAATCTGTCTTAGTTTACAAAGTTTTTGTTTTGTTTTCAATTTCGTCAAAACCAATTCCCCCTTTATTTTGAAGTGTGAGATTAGTTAGAAATCAATTTAGTTTGTGTTTTTAAGTGTCTTGAGTCAAGTTATAACCTATTTTCGTCCAAATTTGTGTTTGGTGTTCAAAACTGCCCGGATTGTGTTTTGAAGGCAGTTTTAAGTGTTTATGTGCTGTTTTGAGTTTTTTTAGTTTGTTTTAGTGTTTTAGAGTTTAGTTTTGCATTCTTTTGTCTAGTTTAGAGTTTTAAACTTTGTTTTTACGTTTTGAGTCAGTTTTCAAGTGATTTAGCAATCTCTCCTAATCCCCGGCCTAGAACGATCCCTACTTACATACTTTGCTACAATTGATAAAAAGAGGGTTTAATTTGTGTGCTTATATATTTCGCATCAAGGAGACAATTTGAGGGCAATCTATAAAAGGGATCCGGATTGGGTAATAATTCCATGGGTACATGTGTAATTTCATTAATTTTTGGTATAAAATTACATAAAATTAGGAAGGGGTTTTACAGCCAAATGTTGACCCTAAAAACTGCCAAGCCTATATGGCGCGCAGTCCGAGTAATTAATAAACTAACTACGTCATTCGGTTGTGTACGGGGCGTGCCAACTCGGCCGGTGAATAAAATTTGTTGATATTGCGTTGGGCACGCTGCTGACTTCTTAATCTCGCGACTGCGACTGAGGAATGAACACGTCTCGGCCTTCGAGTTTTAGAGCCTGAAGACAATGCTGCTAGTTCTACAAAGTTCAATATCAAATTCGGCCTCAGGGTGTCGAATGTAGTAACCTGGTAACATTTTACTTCACCGAGAAGACTAATGAGATGACCTCTGACAATAAGGATTCGAAAATCCTTCTCGACCGAGACCTGGATAGGTAATCAGTCGGTCGAGAAGCAGTGCTGTTTATCCAAACTAAAGGTGCTCCTTGATCAGTTGATTCTACGGCTCCAGTGCTGTTTATCCAAATTGAAAATGTCGCTGGTTGCCTTCATAGTGCTGTTTATCCAAATTGAAGATGTGTCAGCGGAAAAAGAAAATAAAAATCTCAAGGTTGTTGAGAGGTTTCGCGTAGAGCGAGAGTTTACGCAGGGCAATTTTTGTGTTGAATTGGAAGGGGCTCTAGAATGATGCATGCGACTCTGTATTTATAATGGTTGTCTTTTGCTTAGCACGACCTAATAACTTTGTAGAGTCCAACTGCAACTCTAACTTTGTGAAACTGAAATTGATCCGTGTGAAATGCCAAGGCATATCCTTCAGATTTCGTGACTTTTCAAACAAAATAAAGCCTATCTAAGCTTTGTCACATCACATCAGAGGCCTAGCTCACCTAGGCTTCTTATCTCACCAAAACTCCATCAATGGCTTTTAAACCCATCTGACAACATCATTATGCAAAAAGGGCCTAGTCTACCTAGGCTTGTCTCATCATCACCCAAAGCCATCATCTTTACTGTCGCATGCATCCTGACCCTATCTAAATGAATTTCAAATTCATTTCTAGCTTCCAAGTGCCGTCAGACATCCCAAATCAATTCGAACTGTACTGCTTGCTAGGGATATAACTCGCATCCTATTTATCTAGTTGAAAAAGATGCTAAGATAATTCATATTAAAAGATAATTATTATGATAAAAACCATAATATTATCCTTTAACAATAACAAAAATTATCTCCACTTTTTCATCCGACGGTTGAGAACTATACTCCCTCAACGACCTTGATTACACGGGCTGATAGTGTAAATTTGGGTCCAAACATTGCCCCTCACTTTCCTTGAACTTTGGCTCGTAAGCCGAATGGTTAAGGAAATTAAGTTTCTCCATCCAATCAAAAGTACATTGACCGTCATCCCCCGTTACTGTTCACTTGATTCTTAGTAACTTGCCGAGGGAACATGGTCACAACTCCTTTTGACCAAAGAACAACCCATGATCGAAGAGAAGTGATAAACAATCATGAACCAAGGTCGAGAAGAATTGAGATTGGGGTCGAGAGTAAAGTGGATAAACACCAACATACCTTTAGTTTGGATAAACAGCACTGCTTCGCGACTGACTGGTTATCTATCCAAGTCTCGATCAACAAGGATTCCTTGAGTCTTTGTGATGCGTAAAATAAGTTAACACACAAAATTAAACCCTCTTTTTATCAAATGTAGTAAAGTATGTAAGTAGGGATCGTTCTAGGCCGGGGATTAGGAGGGATTGCTAAACACTTGAAAACTGACTTAAAAACATAAACACAAAATTTAAAACACTAAACTAGACTCAAAGAATGCAAAACTATACTTTAAAATACTTAAACAAACATAAAATTCAAAACAGCAACCTAATGACTCAAAACTGCCTAAAAACCACTTTCTGGGCAGTTTTGAGAACCTAACAAGAACTTGGACGAAGTTGGATGAAAACTTGAATCAAAACACTTAGAAACACAAATCAAAACACTTTCTAACTAATCTAAGACTTCAAAATAAAGGGGGATTGGTTTTGGACGAAAATTGAAAACAAAACAGAAACTTTAAAACAAAACAGATTGTAAAACGTTTTTGGATGAAAAGGATGGATAAAAGGCTAGTTAGGAGGTTCTTCTCCACACATGACACACTTGCAAACAAAATGATTTTCAGTTGTTCTTTCAATAAATTATGAAACTCAACACCCCAAGTTAATTAGATACGCTTAAATTAACCTTCAAGTTCTCCTTAAGTTAATGAATTGGATGGAAAAGCGCATACAACAATTCAAAGCATTCCTCAAAGGTTCCTTACGTGATGAGCACAATAAAGATACAATCAAGAATCATGAAGCACAATGAGAACTATAAGTGTTGACGAGGCATTCGTTACTATGATGAGCATGAAACTAGTGCCAAGAATTCATTCAACGCGATCGTTTTCAAGCGACCTTCACTACTTGTGATTATAAGATTGTAACTATTAGGTGAAACTCCCTCATAATCTAGCATCATATTCATGCATGAAAACTAAGCGTGCACTCTCAATCAACATACACAAATAAGTTATCAATCAAGTAGATGAACGAATTGAATCCGCAACTTATGAAATAACAACTGAATGTAATCAAATCATATTGCAAGCATGTACATGGTTTCGAATCACCCCCCAACTAAGGGGGGTTTAGTTCCTCATACTCACAAAGCAAAGATACATAAAATTAGACATTAAAATCAAAGGAAAGAAAACACCTAAAATGCTTCAACTTGGTAGCAAGTGCATCCAAGATTCCTCTTTTCCCTTGCTTGCGGCATGAAGCTTGTGGACAGATTTTTGGGTGGATTTATGGTGTAGAATGGATGGGGAATTTTGTGGAAGGGTTTAGGGTGAGAGTGGAAGAGTGTTTGATGGTTGGGGAGTGGTAGAGAACTAGGCAAAGAGGGTGGAAGAAGGTGGAGTGGCTGTTATGTTTTCTAGGCACTAGAATGGTGTTTTTGGGGTGTTTTGCTTCCTAGGGTGTGTATGGACGAATTTCTGTTATAAAATGATGAATATGGGGGATTGTCCTTTTGCCAAGGGGTGTAAACATGTATTTATAGGCCCCAAAAACCTTAGAAAATCAGGTTAGGTTAAGGATGAAATGCATGGCAATTTGTGTGTGTGGTGTGCAATGGTCCAAGGGTGAAAATGAAGTGATGATGCAAAGTGTGAAGGGTAAAATGGAGTGGTCTTGTAGCTAGGGGGCATGAATGATTGTGTACATTGCATAGAGATGGAAAGGGAGGTGAAAATGTGTCAATAAATGGGTCAAAGGTGCAGCAACATGTGGTACACAAGGCATGGGATTCCAAATGTGAATGATGGAGCATCAATTGGTGCATGTAATGGATGTAAATGTTGTCTAAAATCTAATGAGTGAAGGGAACAAGAGGTAACAAGCAATTGAGTGTAATAATTAAATGAATTGAAGCATGAAATTAGAAATTATGTAGGGGACAAGAGTGATCAAGCATGGCATGGAATCCAAAGGGAATTCTATGTGGTTTGCATGGCAAGGAATGCAAGTTGGGGTGACAGATTTTTGGGCTATTTTCTTCATCTTTTGGACCATAATTCTTCATATTCTTGGCCTCTTTAGTTCTCAAATTCGTCCATCCACTTGGCCCATGCATTTGCTATCCATTCCAAGCCCGAAACATGCTCCAAAGGCCTCCAAAATGCATCTTCTTGCATACTTTGTACTTAGAGTCTGAAAACACACGAAAATGACTTTAAACATTAAAATAACTAAGGAAACACGACATAAATGCACAAGAACAAGCCAACTAAGTCGCATAAATATGCTCCTATCAAATTCCCCCACACTTAGCTTTTGCTAGTCCTCGAGCAAAACAAAGAGATAAAACGAAACAAAACAAATAAAACACAACCTAAACCTTCCAACATTTGCCTCAGGGATTTCCAATGCACATGACATGTTAAAAATCATTATCCCCACAGATTTGAGTCATCTTCACACTTAAGCACGTACTTAATCATAGTCACCACTTACTTGTTCACAATTAATCGATTAAAATAACGTTTTTGATGTAGTAACATGCCTTAGAGAAATCACTCAATTCCTTACAAGATATGCACTCAATTTTCACTCAGATTTTCTAACTACACACCCTATACTAGTTATATGTGAGAAGATTGATGTAGATATGAAAACGAACGCTCACATATATGTATCACAAAGAAAGCAATTTCTGGAGTTAATAAGCATGTTTAGATATGATCTCATGAATGGAATGCTACTACTTAGATGCGAGAACCAGTGACACCATATGCTCATACCAAATTCAAACTCCACATATTGAAACGCATGACACTCAAGATGAAGTTAAGGGTTGTAACGGGGCTTGGGGTGATGGCTAACAAATGAAGGATAAGGATAACAATCGTTCGTAAAGCAATAGCAAGTAAAGTAAAGAAATTGAAACTTAGAATTCACTTAGATTGCAGTAATCAACTTTTAAACACGAAGGGAAGATTCAAGCAATATTTAGGGCCGAATTCAATGTTTTGGACCCTTTCTTCAACAAGCAACACTTTAAAACTCTTTTTCACATATTTTTCAACTCTTTTTCTTTTCACAGCTCTTCTTCTTTTCATTCTATTTTTCACGAATCTTTCTTTTCTACTCTTGCCTTATGAATGATTTTGGCAAACACACACACACAAGAATCACTTCCCCCACACTTGTTTTCTGCCATACATTAATCAAAAGGAATTCAATTTGACTCATACTTCACTATGCTTCAATAACAAGGGTGGATGGTCCTAAACTAGGATAGGTAAGGATAATGTGGTTTAACAAAGAATGTAGGCTATCAAGGCTCAATGGGGTTAACTTAAACATATAACGATATGGGATACATGGCAGTTTGGCTTTGGTGGTGGTAACTACACAACTTCATCTTGAATATGTGTTATGCAAATCAATAGCATGCTTTGAATGAAATAGGCATGAGTTCTAGCATTTGGAACTAAATGATGAAACTCCTTCTAAGTAATAGCCAAGCAAAGAATAATGAGATCATGCAACGACTTTAGAAAATAAGAATGCACAGATTTTAACTCTCCAAATAAACGTTTAAGCTCAAGTCTCACAAGGTTGTAGCGTTAGTTTGAGTTCTTTCCTTCAAGCATGTTACAAAAACTAATTTTTTTTCTTTTATGATTACATGTGATTTCATAAGTTATAACCACAACCACGCATAAATAAAGAGTAAATCAAACTTTCATCCATGTTTATAACTCTCTTTAACAGTCATGCAATTACAAACCGAATCCTCATCATTGTGTTGGAAGGTACCCTAAGACACAAATAAGCGCACAAAAACAACTCTTTTTTTGGATTTTCAAAAACAATTTTTTCAAATTTTTATGAATTTTCGGATTTTTTTATGTCAAAACACACTGAAACACTCCAAAACAGCTTAAAAAAATACTTAAAACAACAAGGAACAACACTAGAAGTAATGGGTGATAAATTTCTACGAATTTCATGCAAAACAATGGTTACCCCCCCACACTTAAATCAAACATTGTCCTCAATGTTTCAAGCATATACTCACACCAAAAACAAGCAAATAATAAACGACAAATAAACATGACAAATATGGCAAAGTAAAAACCAGACAGAGTAGAGTTTAAGAACGCAAATCTGGTTTTGGAGATAGTTGATCTTGTTGACTTTCCACAGCTTTGATCTTGAACGGGGTGATGTTGCAGTTCCTTATTTGTTCTCCAAGCAGATGTGGCAGCTTCTCTAGTTCTTCAGCTCGGACTCCTTGTGCTGGGTTAATTGTACGAGCTGCATTCTTCTCTGCTTGTTTCTTCTGTACGTTGTCTCCACATGCTGCTGGTATCATTTTCGCTTGCCTTATCTGTTCTTCAGGTAGATGTGGCAGCTTCTTTGGAAGTACATCAGTAGTGGAAGACGAGTACTCGAGAGCAATTTCTCCATGTCCTGTAGGTTAGAACAAAGACAAGGAAAAGGATATGGAGAATGCATGATATGAGATACTCTTGCTTTCAACCTTTATGATATGAAATACTTTTGCTCTGGATGGGTTGTTTGCAGGGGTATCCCAGGGAATGAGAAATACAGTGTGACTTGAGAGGGTGTGTTGGAAATACATTCTCGGAGATGAAGAAGTGCTGAGAGGGTGTGCCTTTGCTGTGGAAGGCGAAGGTAGATACTTATAGGACTTTTCTTCACAACCGGAACTATTCCCTCACTCATTGTCGGCAGCCGGTGGATGGATGAATAGTACAAATTACGCGCTTTCTGACAAAGCTGCCCGTAATTTCCGCAAAGCAGATTCCTCATTGATATCTGGAATCGGCGCTTCGAGCTCTGAGCATCGTCGATTGTAGAGGTAGCATGTGACACGTGCGGATAAATCTGGAAAAGAAGATTTGCCCGTGGGTTGAAGCCCAGCTTTTGAGAAAGCTAGCGTGTCTTTGACTGTTGAATTTCCCTCTTCAATTTCTGAATTGGTGCTTCGACAAACTGCCCGAGATTTTCGCAAAGCAATTTGCGTGTGACAAGTGACGACACGTCTGGACAAATTGATCTTTTGAAATCCGGGGTTCAGCTCGTGGTTTCTGAGCAAGCCCAGCTTTTGAGAAATGCAACGCCTCTTTTGAGAAAAGAATCCGGCTTTTGAGAAAGGAGCCCCGACTCTTCGATTTGCGAGAAGACGCTTCTCTGAGGAGCGCCTCTTTGATTTCTTCTTTTTATAGATGCGTTAATTTTGTTCCACAACACACTTGAGCTCTCTCCTGTAAACTTCCAAAATCTTAATCAGTCCGACTCTCTTCTTTCTTCACCACCTTCAGAAAATGTCTGGCCCTTCCGATCGTCGTTTTGACTTGAACATTGGTGAAGAGGCAGCTCCGCCTTCACCAGACAACATATGGCGCCCATCTTTCATATCCCCTACCGGTCCTCTTACCGTTGGAGATTCGGTGATGAAAAATGACATGACCGCTGCGGTGGTGGCCCGGAACCTTGTCACCCCAAGAGATAACAGACTGCTCGCTAGACGGTCTGATGAATTGGCGGTTAAGGAGTCTCTGGCTCTTAGCGTGCAGTGTGCCGGTTCCGTGTCCAACATGGCCCAACGCCTATTTGCCCGAACCCGTCACGTTGAATCGTTGGTGGCTGAAATACAGAGTCTCAAAGAGGAGATTAAAGGACTCAAGCATGAAAATAAACAATTGCATAAGCTTGCACACAGTTATGCCACAAACATGAAGAGGAAAATTGACCAGCTGCAGGAAAATGATGGTCAGATTTTACTTGATCACCGAAGGTTTGTGGGTTTGTTCCAACCGCATCTGCCTTCGTCTTCTGGGGCGACACCGCGTAGTGAAGCTCCAACTGATCAACCTCAGATACCTCCTCCTTCCGTGGCCCCACCGACTGCTGAAGCACCGCCGACTACTGAAGCACCACCTGACGAATGAATGCTATTAGTTCACAAATCATTGTATAATATTTTTAAGTTTAAGTTTTTTTTTTTTTTTTTTTTTTTTTCATGAAAAAGAATGTAAGAATATCTTGCATATCTATCAATGTTTCAAAAATAAACCCACACCCAAAAATAATTAAATAAACAAAAATAAAAAAATGACAATCATGGCAAAATAAAAATGCAGAAAAGTGAAGGTTTTTAGAAACGCAAAACTGATTGTAGAGCGATTCATAGATCTTCCTTTTTTTTGAATACATGGGTTGCCTCCCAAGAAGCGCTTTCTTTAACGTCTTGCAGCCGGACGATACTTCCTTCTAAACTTGGATAGGGCCCATAGCATGGAATTGATACTTGAATGGACGGTGATACTTGACGTGATCCGGCAATGGTTTAAATTCTAGTGTAGGTGCCTGAATCATCAAAATCAACAAGTTAGTATATACTAAAATCGAAATTGAAGAAGATGGCTTACTTGCTTTGTCCGACAAGAACTCAATGACAAACACCACATTTTTGAAAGTTTCAGGGATATTGGACTTGGCCAGATTGAATGTGATGGTTGGGACTTGTCCCATGTCATAAAATTCAACTTCTTTAGGAGTGGTTGTCTCAAGCACATCCTCTTTGATGCATTCTAGACATTCCCCATCCACTTCTTTCTCTTGATTCTTTAGAAAGGTTTCAAAGATGCCTTTCTCACCCTCTTCTTCCTTGGATTGTATGATCTTGCAAGGAATAAAGACATTTAGTGGAACGGGGTCAGGACGAATTGAATTTGGGCTTACCTTGGTTGTAGTGGACTGCATAGAGGGCATATGGGGCTGCGGCAAGGGTGTTGGGGCTAGGGTAGGCTGCAGCAATGGTGGTTCTTCCTTTGCCGTGGCCTTGTTATCCTCCTCTTCTTCGAGCAGTAACTGTTCATCCATGTTTTGGCTTGGTTTGGACATCTTGGGTTCATCTCCAACCTCTATGCCACTTTCCAAGTTGATAGCTTCAATAATTTCAACAGTTGAGTCAGTTACTTCACTTTGTTCTTGCATTTGCCCCATGAATTCTGCGATTTCTCCCATTTGATTCTTCAATTCGCTCATCACTTGGGCTTGATTTTGTGATTCCTGCGTCAAAGAAGTTAGTACATCAAGAATTTGAGCACAATCTATTGACGAACTTGAATTTGATTGGAATTGTTGCGGGGCAGGTTGTGGTGGCTGCATAGGCGTTGTATAGAACTCCTCATATGGCTGCCAATATTCTCCTTGTTGAGCCTCCTTGGCTTGATTTTGTGAGCCCTGCGCCAAAGAATTTAATTCATTAAGAATTTGTTCATAATTTATTGACGAACCTGAGTTTGGTTGGGTATATTGTGTATGAGGTTGTGGTGGCTGAGCAGGGCTTGAATAGAACTCATTATATGGCTGCCAATATCCTTCGTGTTGAACTGGTTGAGGTTCCCACCACATAGTGTTTGAATGATCCCTCCAATCTGAATTATACGTGTTGGAAAACAAGTTGTTCATTGATTGATTATGATCATGATAACTCTCCCAACTCCTTTGTGGATGTTGATCTGCTTGATATCCTTGCGTATAGGACACATCGAATGTAGGGGTGCTTTGTATTGTGGTCCTTTCGATGTACTGTGACAATTGAGAAGTAAGAATTGCCATTTGAGCTTGAAGATTAGCAATTGCCATGTCTTCCTTCTTTTAGTACCTGATATCAAAGAAATAAAACTAAATCAAATATCATAAGTAAACAAAACAGGGTAATTATAAAAAATAAAATAAATAAAATAAAAAATAAAAATAAAAATAAAAATAAAAATAAATAAAATAATAAAAAAAAACTAAACAATTTAAACAAGACTCAAGACAAGGGATTAGCAACTTTGCTAATCCCCGGCAACGGCGCCAAAATTTGATGCGTAAAATAAGTTAACACACAAAATTAAACCCTCTTTTTATCAAATGTAGTAAAGTATGTAAGTAGGGATCGTTCTAGGCCGGGGATTAGGAGGGATTGCTAAACACTTGAAAACTGACTTAAAAACATAAACACAAAATTTAAAACACTAAACTAGACTCAAAGAATGCAAAACTATACTTTAAAATACTTAAACAAACATAAAATTCAAAACAGCAACCTAATGACTCAAAACTGCCTAAAAACCACTTTCTGGGCAGTTTTGAGAACCTAACAAGAACTTGGACGAAGTTGGATGAAAACTTGAATCAAAACACTTAGAAACACAAATCAAAACACTTTCTAACTAATCTAAGACTTCAAAATAAAGGGGGATTGGTTTTGGACGAAAATTGAAAACAAAACAGAAACTTTAAAACAAAACAGATTGTAAAACGTTTTTGGATGAAAAGGATGGATAAAAGGCTAGTTAGGAGGTTCTTCTCCACACATGACACACTTGCAAACAAAATGATTTTCAGTTGTTCTTTCAATAAATTATGAAACTCAACACCCCAAGTTAATTAGATACGCTTAAATTAACCTTCAAGTTCTCCTTAAGTTAATGAATTGGATGGAAAAGCGCATACAACAATTCAAAGCATTCCTCAAAGGTTCCTTACGTGATGAGCACAATAAAGATACAATCAAGAATCATGAAGCACAATGAGAACTATAAGTGTTGACGAGGCATTCGTTACTATGATGAGCATGAAACTAGTGCCAAGAATTCATTCAACGCGATCGTTTTCAAGCGACCTTCACTACTTGTGATTATAAGATTGTAACTATTAGGTGAAACTCCCTCATAATCTAGCATCATATTCATGCATGAAAACTAAGCGTGCACTCTCAATCAACATACACAAATAAGTTATCAATCAAGTAGATGAACGAATTGAATCCGCAACTTATGAAATAACAACTGAATGTAATCAAATCATATTGCAAGCATGTACATGGTTTCGAATCACCCCCCAACTAAGGGGGGTTTAGTTCCTCATACTCACAAAGCAAAGATACATAAAATTAGACATTAAAATCAAAGGAAAGAAAACACCTAAAATGCTTCAACTTGGTAGCAAGTGCATCCAAGATTCCTCTTTTCCCTTGCTTGCGGCATGAAGCTTGTGGACAGATTTTTGGGTGGATTTATGGTGTAGAATGGATGGGGAATTTTGTGGAAGGGTTTAGGGTGAGAGTGGAAGAGTGTTTGATGGTTGGGGAGTGGTAGAGAACTAGGCAAAGAGGGTGGAAGAAGGTGGAGTGGCTGTTATGTTTTCTAGGCACTAGAATGGTGTTTTTGGGGTGTTTTGCTTCCTAGGGTGTGTATGGACGAATTTCTGTTATAAAATGATGAATATGGGGGATTGTCCTTTTGCCAAGGGGTGTAAACATGTATTTATAGGCCCCAAAAACCTTAGAAAATCAGGTTAGGTTAAGGATGAAATGCATGGCAATTTGTGTGTGTGGTGTGCAATGGTCCAAGGGTGAAAATGAAGTGATGATGCAAAGTGTGAAGGGTAAAATGGAGTGGTCTTGTAGCTAGGGGGCATGAATGATTGTGTACATTGCATAGAGATGGAAAGGGAGGTGAAAATGTGTCAATAAATGGGTCAAAGGTGCAGCAACATGTGGTACACAAGGCATGGGATTCCAAATGTGAATGATGGAGCATCAATTGGTGCATGTAATGGATGTAAATGTTGTCTAAAATCTAATGAGTGAAGGGAACAAGAGGTAACAAGCAATTGAGTGTAATAATTAAATGAATTGAAGCATGAAATTAGAAATTATGTAGGGGACAAGAGTGATCAAGCATGGCATGGAATCCAAAGGGAATTCTATGTGGTTTGCATGGCAAGGAATGCAAGTTGGGGTGACAGATTTTTGGGCTATTTTCTTCATCTTTTGGACCATAATTCTTCATATTCTTGGCCTCTTTAGTTCTCAAATTCGTCCATCCACTTGGCCCATGCATTTGCTATCCATTCCAAGCCCGAAACATGCTCCAAAGGCCTCCAAAATGCATCTTCTTGCATACTTTGTACTTAGAGTCTGAAAACACACGAAAATGACTTTAAACATTAAAATAACTAAGGAAACACGACATAAATGCACAAGAACAAGCCAACTAAGTCGCATAAATATGCTCCTATCACTTTGTTGGAAGATGTTATCTCATTAGCCTTCTCGACGAAGTGAGGTGTTACGAGGTTACGACATCTCATTAGCCTTCTTGACAAAGTGAGGTGTTACGAGGTTACGACATTCGGCACACTGAAAGCCGAATTTGATATTGAACTTAGTAGAACTAGCAGCCTTGTCTTCAGGCTCTAGAACTCGAAGGCTGAGACATGTTCATTCCCCAGCCGCAGTCACAAGATTTAGAAGTTATAACGGGCGCCACGTAGGCTAAGTAGTTTTTAAGGTCAACACATCCTCAATGCATACTTAAAGCATTTGGGTAACAAGGTTACATAAGTTCGAAATTTCATTGATGTTGATGACAAGATAATTTGCAAAGCGAATAAGCTTAGGGAAGATCCATTGATTTTAAGCAGTCGTTATTGCTAAGAATATCTTAATGACATGTATAATTTGTAGTGCCTCCGATCAACGCATCAATTGAGCGTTTCCCGTCACATAGAACAGATCAAGGATATGACCGCAAAGATAGTCTGGGTTTGGAGTTCCATATCCATGAAGCTAGTATCCACTTATTTGAAAGGAATCAAGCAGCAGCAGAAGCAGAGGCAACAATATTTATCGACGATCGAGTCACTTATGGAAATAAAGATTGTAGTTAAGCTTGTTCTGAGCATTGTGGGTTTGTTATCGTCCCATACTTACTCTAAGGTTTTGGAGCGATTGAAGGTGAAAGCGTTGAAGAGAACAGTTGAAAGTGAAGACGTTGAATAAGAGTCAATCCACCGTAGAGATAGAGACTATTACATGAGAAATTTATATTAACTTACGAGATAAAAAATGCATCATGAAAGCATATACATAAAATTATTATAATCTAAATATCTAGACCACTGTATTTCCAATTTACATAACATATTAAGCTAAATATCATGAAGGCATAATAGTATATTATAATATACAAAATACAATAATAATATTATTATATACAAAAACATTTTGTATGTAATAATATTATTATTGTATTTCCAATTTACATAATAGATAAGCTATAGAGTCATTGAATCAGTAAAAGCAAAAGCTTCGAAGTTAAAAACAGAAAAGCAAAATTGGGTTTTAGTTTCAGAGATGGGTTTTGGCCTTGGGAATCAGATTAAGCTTCAAAGAGTCATTGAATCAGTAAAGCTGAGGAGTAAGATCAGGAAAGCATCAAGTGAAAACGAAAGCTCTCACCAGCTGTTGCAGATGGAGACAACGATGTAGTTGTAGACGACAAGTCTTATTTATGAGGTTTGAGTGAGGAAAAATAGGTAAATCCGAATTTTATACCCAAAATCGTTGTGGGTTTTTGTCAAACAATCGTTTTAGTTTAGCTAATTTGAATCAATCACGATTCTGTGCGGATTTATTGAATTTTTTTCTTCTTCTGATTATCATTCGATTTTAGTTTGAAACGTATCCGAAAAGTAGGATACTCGTATCTCAACATTATCATACGCATATCTCATCAAAAAACAATGTATCCCTTCACTTCGATACGTATCCATGCATATCCTCTGCATATCTGTATCCATGCGTGTCAGATATGGATACGTTGGCTTTCCCCCGTGTCCATGCATTGTAGATAATAGGTAATCCAATCATCCTCACACCCTTTAGTTTCTTCTTGGTAGAACAAGGAATATGCCAATGCGGTGGACCTCGACTAGATGGCCTGGGCCTGAAGGACATGCCTTGTGGCTTATTTAGTCAGACATGAAATAGAATCGACTAGAGCGCGTGATTCTGCTTCTGAGCCACTTTTACTGTAAAAAAAAAAAGACCCGAAAATGTTGTATAAGTGTTTCTATCGCCGTCCACTATTTTTGCCACAAGTACAAGAACAAGAAAGATTATGACTTACTTATTCGGGGATAACTCTTTAAAGAAAAGTTCTAGTTCGATCCACTATACTCCTGTCAGCAGGATCCGCCTGTGATCCCGTGTGTTAGGTTTCCTCAGTACAGATTAGTGGAAGAATACGGTGAGTGATTAGTCGGTGAGACGGAGTTCAATGGAAAAAATAATGATGGGTTGTTATGGTTTCAATTCCATGACTCAACAGAAGGAAATCTTCAAACCTAAAGAACTCGGCAAGGTCGGAATGTACGTCTGCAGTATCACTACCTATGCCCTAAGTTGTCTTGGCCACGCTTGAGAGGCCGTCAGTTTTGGCATCCTGTTTGTACCTAAAATCAAACTATTGGCCCATGCAATTAGGTTCATAGAGTGAGCATAGCTCCGCATCGTCGGATGGATAGGTGAATTCAAGTTATTTCCAATCGAAAACAATAACAACAAAGTTCAAATTAACTTGGGTTTGCTGGCAGTGGACGTGTAGGTTGAAACAGCTTGGAGTAGGATATCAGCACGTGGGATTTGATGATCACCTAAAGGAAAATAATGGTCTTGGATAATGATGAGATAAGAAACCTAGGTAGGCTAGGCTTTTTTGCATGGTGATGGATGTTGTCAAATGGGTTTGAAGTGATAAGAATTGATGATGGGGTGGGGTCACAATGCATGTCGTGTGAAAGGGTACTTTGAGATTTCAAAGTTCTCTTGTAAAAGTCTATGGGCATAAGGAGACTAGGGAGATTTTTGCCGAAATATGTCAAAGATAATATTAGTTATTTTGATATTGTTTTTCGGAGTATATTTGGAGAAGGTCTCCATTGGATTGGCAATCAAGGAGACTCGACTATAAATACAAAGTTGCAAACAATGTGAAAAGCTCTCCAAATCAACACACAAAATTGTCATGCGCAAACTCTTACTTTATGTGAAACTTTTTAAACATTTTGAGATTTTTATTTTCTTTTTTTCCCGCCTACATACCTTTAGTTTGGATAAACAGCATTGTTTGGCGACTGACTGATTATCTATCCAAGTCTCATTCAGCAAGGATGGTCATCTATCTATCCAAGTCTCGATCAGCGAGGATGGTCATCTCATTAGCCTTCTCAACAAAGTGAGGTGTTACCAGGTTATGACATTCGGCACATTGAAAGCCGAATTTGATATTGAATTTCGCAGAACTAGCAGCTTTGTCTTCAGGCTCTAGAACCCAAAGGCTGAGACGTGTTCACTCCCGATGCCACATTAACATTCATTCACTCCTGACCGAAGAACGTAGTTAGCTTATTCACGTAGGCTAATTAGTTTTTAGGGTTAACACATCTTCAACGCATACTTAGCATTTGGGTAACAAGGTTACATAGGTTTGAAATTTCACTTATGTCGATGACAAGATAATTTGCGAAGCGAATAAACTCGGGGAGGATCCATTGATTTTAAGTAGTCGTTATTGCCAAGAATATCTTAATGACATGTATAATCTGTAGTGCCTCCTATTGAGACATCTAAACTAGTCACTAGTTTGTTATAACAGTAAATAGTTAGTTGTGGTAATTATGTAATTAGTTGTAGAATATAAGGGTATTGATGTAATGAGTCTGTGGCTATATATATACCTGTGTACTATCATAATTATTCATTCAATGAAAATATCTTTTCAACAGAAAGAATTACAGTTTCTATGTGGTAATTTGTTCTCAAAAGTCATACTCCTGTCATGGTGCTTGTGTATGTTGATGACATATTAGTTATTGACCCTGATTCTTCCCTTTGTACTCTATTCATCCAAAAACTCAGTGCTGTTTTTCCAGTCAAAGATTTGAGTCCATTGCACTACTTCTTGGGATTAGAGATTCAATTCCACATGTATCTTCCTACATCAAACCAAGTATTTACTGGATCTTCTCAGAAAAACCAATATGGATGGTGCTAAGCCTTGTTGCACTCCATTTGGCTTTAAGAAACTAGATCACACAGGTCATCTTTTGTCCAATCCAACTAAGTATCAGTCTATTGTTGGTGGTTTACAATATTTGATATGGATGCACCCAGATCTTTCTTTTGCAGTGAATCAAATCCGTTAGTTCATGCATGCTCCTCGAGACCAACACATGCAAGCTGCAAAACGGGTTCTTCGTTATCTCAAGGGCACTGTGTCTGAAGAACTATGGTTCAAAAAGGGTGCTACTAATCTCACAGCTTTCTCAAACGCTGACTGGGCTAGCTGTCCTTTTGATCGACGTTCCACTAGTGGTTACAATGTATTTCTGGGATCTAATATTATTAGTTGGAGTGCCAAGAAACAATCCAATGTGGCACAGTCATCCATTGAAGCAGAATACCGTTCTCTAGCACACACTGTAGCTGAACTGACTTGGATATGCAAAATCTTTTGTGACATTGGTTTCCCACTCTCTCAGGTTCCTACCCTATGGTGCGACAACATTTCAGCAATCTCCCTTGCTTCCAATCCGGTGTTTCATGCTAGAACCAAACATGTGGAGATATATTATCATTATATTCGAGAATTGGTCTAGGCCAATCTCATCAAGTTTAACTTTGTTTGCAGTCAAGATCAATTAGCTGACATTTACACCAAATCTCTTTCCAAAAGTCGATTCAGCTATCTCAAATCCAAGCTTCCTCTTGGTTCCTCAATTGATCCCAAGCTCAGTTTGAGGGGGTGTATTGAGACATCTAAACCAGTCACTAGTTTGTTATAACACTAAATAGTTAGTTGTGGTAATTGTGTAATTAGTTGTAGAAGATAAGGGTACTGATGTAATGAGACTGGCTATATATATACCTGTGTACGGTCATAATTATTCATTCGATGAAAATATCTTTTCAACAGAAAGAATTACAGTTTCTATACCTCCGACCACCGCATCAACCGCACGTTTCCCGTCACATAGAACAGATCAAGGATATGACCGCAAAGATAATCTGGGTTTGGAGTTCCATATCCATGGAGGTAGTATCGAGTTATTTGAAGGGACTCGAGCAGCAGCAGAAGCAGAAGCAGAGGCAACAATATTTATCGTCGTCGATTCAGTCACTTCTGGAAATAAAGATTGTAGTTAAGCTTGTTCTGACTTCTGAGCATTGTGGGTTTGCTATCGTCCCATACTTACTCTGAGAAGGTGAAGGCGTTGAAGAGAGCGGGGCTGGCAGAAGACGATTGCTGAGCCAGATTAAAGAGAGAACAGAAGCAAGGAAAGGAGGAAATTTTGCAAAAGGTGATAAGATCAGAGCTGAATTGGCTGAAAAGGGCATCGCACTCATGGGCTTGGGGATGGGGACAACCACCTGGAGGCCTTTTGATCCAGTAAAAACAACAGAAGCAGCAGTTGGTGCTTCCTGGGCTGCGTTGGCGCCCCCCGCCCTGCAATCTTCTCTGCAGTCGTAATCTCCTTCTTCTCCATATGGGTCGTATCTAAATAATCCAACTTCTTTTCTTTTTCACCTGATTGTCAACACATAACTCAACAGGAAATGATGTAATCATTTTAAATATATAGTGATTTACCTAAACTACTTTTAAATTTATTGAAATTTTTGTTCAAATGTGCAAAAAACATGCCTTAAATCCTGAAATTTCTATCACACATCGATCGATATTGAGCCGAGCTCAAGTTTACTGCAGACTCCCAACCATGACTATTTCTAAAAGATAATAAGGTAATTACATGATTAAATTTATACTCCACAGGCAAACACCAAAAATACTGACAGTTCTTGAAACCTCAGAAACAAAGTGAAGGAGGCACCTAGAACTCACGATCAGGGATCAGTATAGGAGCAATGAGGGACCAAACATATAGTGCAGCAGTAACCCATTCTGTGCAGATTCTGACCCAAACCGATGTCCACCCAACGTCAATGAGATCTGAGCTCTCCGATGAGCTGGTCCAACCCGAAAGCAGCATGGCTGAATACATGCTAGCCAAGGCAAATATCAGGTGGAAAAACGTATAGGAATAACCAACAGGTTTCACTTCTTTGTCATTTTTCTCTTTCCCTTCCTCCAACTCTTTGCCGTCAAGAAGAGGTGTCTTTTCAGCTGCACCTGTGCCACAACATTCAACAAGTTTGGAAGAACTTAAATACGTTATGAACAAGAAGCATGACAGTAGCTTTCATGAATTGTAAATTCATCTTTTATTACTTTTGACTGAATATAAAGGATTGCAAAAATCGATTGAGTACCTCCCCTGGGTGAAGACGGTGGTGATAGAAAATTTGTTGATGATCCAGCACGAAGGGCAGAGTACAAAACTGAAAGAACAGTCATTGCCATCCCAAGAAGAAGGGTACTCAGGGAGACTGCTTTCGAATGGTGAAGACCATTGCAAGCATAGCCATGAGGTTCACTGGAAAGAGCCGTGTAGCACACATAAGCACTATAAACAGATATCACCGAAGCAGGGAGGAGGCTGCCATTCACCTGTTTGAGATTTCCAGGCAAAATCATCATGTAGATAATTTTTAATAAAAACCTGATTGACAAACGAATGAAGTTTACCCTTTTATCCTTACCTTCGGGTGTAACGCAATAACTGCAAATCCAAATGCGAGAATCATTGTCATGACAATGAAGAAGATATTGAGGCCACAATCTTCACCAGAAGGGTTGAACCAAATGAACAGAACGCCTGAGAACGCAAATGCTGCAAGGTAGCATACAATTGATACGATAAGCAGTGCAATATACCTGAAACATACACATCCATAGAATGAGAGAACTCAAATTAAACAAGTGAAGGGGAAATTAATGTATTTCTACTTAAACCAACCATTTTTGCTCATCTTTTTCCACCCATGCATCATTCCATGAGTGAGTACAGTCTAACAATATAATGACTTGAACCAGTAAAAATAAGCCTGCCCCAAATTTTGATACGACACCTGCAAGCCCAGCGAAAAGAATAAAGTTTTACGACTAAAGCAGAGAAATGGTGGGAAGACAATCATTCTTGAGAATTCAGATTCATGAAAAACTAAGACGGGCTTGAAACATTCTTTATTGCACCAGGATAATGAAATGAAGCAGAAAATGCTAACAGCTCAAACTGAATTCTTTCAAGAAAAAACTAACCATAGATTGTAATGACAATGTCTGGCATGAAAAACATGAGAACGACAAGCAAAAGCCATACCACCATCTTGGCAATCCATCCACCATGATGCCAGGAATCTCGTCTGTCATTTTGGTCCTTTACTCCAATCATTATAAGCGCAAATGCTGCGAAAAACAAGAAATTCCCCATGCTCACACGAAGAACCGCTTCTGTTTGATACCACTCCTTGGTGTGAGTCTCAGAAGAGCTTATCCCTGTAAAGACGAAAACAAAAGGATATCAAAAATCAAATCCACAACAGTCGAAAACAATACTTTGAGAAGTTAAACAAGCTTCCTGCAGAATCTCAGTTATACACTGACTAGTCAATAAGACCATCCATAAACAAAATTAGGCTGAATTCCTATGATAGCAATTCCAATTTTCTATGCTCATGATAGAACTATTAAAAATGCAATTACGCAACCGATTACAATTAATCTAATTCAACCCAAAACGTCAAGACAATTACATAATTCACATATTTCGTATTAATTCATCATCGTAGAAAGTGATAATAACCCATCATTTCTTTACATTTGGGGCAATCAACTGCAAAATCCAAGAACTTGACAGTAACTACAACATGCAATTATGCATCCCATTACTAATCTAATAAAAAAAAAAAAAAACACAGTTCATAAATTCAGAGTCGAATTCAATTCCAACACAAAAAACTGCAAAATCTGACGATTTCTCACATACCCAATTAAATTCCGCCCCAAGAACGAAAAGGGTTGTTGGAAAAACGGAAAACTCACATGGGATCTTCTCCAAGAGAGGAGCACCAACTTCTCTGAGAATCCAAGACACGATCAGGGAAAGCCCGAAGAGACCGCAGTAAGCAAGCCTAGCCGATTTGCTGGAAATCCCAGAGGCCACAGAGCCACACAGGCCGCAGGTGGAAGCAGCGCAGCAAGACAAGCAGCACGACATCTCTCTCTGTACCGGCGTTGTTGATTATTCCGGGAAACTGGCAATCACAGGGAAGGAAGGAAGGAAGGAAGGCGTTGAAATGTTGGTGTGGGAGGAGTGACTGGTAGCTGAGAGCTCTGGTGTGATTTCTGGACCAGGCGTGACGTGTTCTGTATTTTTGCGTCGACATTGAATCACGTACTTGCATACGTAATTTGAAAGGTGAATTTACCATTTACCATTTACCATTTACCATTTACCGTTTACCAAGGTGGAAGATAGGTAAATTAGTGGAGTTGATAATTTACGTAGATTAATGAACCCTTCTGTTTTCCTCGTTTAATTTGGGCTAACAAGCCTCATTCTGCTTTTGTTAGCCCAAACTTGGTTTAGTCCAGGCCCAAAGACTTACTAAACCACATCCGGGTTGGCCCTGAAACAAGGGTAGGTGGTTTTTTTTAGATATTCTTTGGATGCGGTCCCTAATTATTAATATTCTTTGATTGAAACTTTATTAGTTTTTAATTTTTTATCGAAGTTTCTGAAATTAATGTTATAATGTATTTCTATGTAGGTTATTATATTTTTTAAAATTAAAATTTGAAATTTATAGTTGTTTGTATTAATGAGATTTTAAATAAAAAAATTTCTTAATTTGTGGATTAAAATTATTAAAATATAAATATATTGTGTGTGTGTGTGTATACATATATATATGTGTGTGTGTGTGTGTGTGTACGTATGTATGTATATAAACATGGGTACATTCATCAAAATTAACAAACAAAAAAAAATAGATATTAGGCTTAATAACATTAGTAAATTTCTTTGATTAAACTTGACATGGATACATTCTCAAATGAAGAGAAAGAATGTACCATATAAGTTTAAAAATGGATTAAAAAAAATGAATAGATTTTATATAAAAAGGGTACATTTTACTACAACAAATTGGTATATTTAAGAATGGGTATACTTTAAGATTAAAAAATTGAAAAAAATTACATGAATGGATACATATAAGATTAAAAAATTGGAAACATTTTTATAAAAAATTAAGAGGTACAAACTTTTTTTTTTTTTTTTTTTTTGAAATGTTTTGAATTGAAAATTAGCTAGGAGTTTAATAAAGGTGTGAGTATTAAAATCTTAAATCAATTATTAATTTTTTATTTTAAAAATTATATAACTGAAACGTAAATTCATTATTACATTAATGCTAGGGACCGTGATCAAAATCTAAAAACTAATAAGGTTTCAATCAAAGAACATTAGTAACTAAGGATTGGATACTAATTTTTCTTTTTTTTTATATTATTTTTGTTAGTACAAATGATATTCTGCACTAATTTATTTTAATTGGATAGAGAATGGTTTGTACCCGGGACAAAGTGACTTGCAAAGGAATGTGAGTTTCACACACCATATTTAGAGTCTCACACACTTCTTGTTTATTTTAGATGATAGGATTGAATAAATCAACCAAAATCAATAAACAAAATTAAACGGGAGTGTGCAATTTAACTATATCATTCATTTGTGTTATATGTATGTTTATTCATTTATACTATATTCTCTGATATAAAAAAAAATTACATTATAACACATAAATTAATAGCATTCCATGTTGATATGTTTATTGCGATAAAAAAAAAAAACTTCTCTTCCTTTTCCACCCCTCCTTTTGTGTAACGTGGACATGGTCGACCACTGGTGAACCAATCTCCCACTTCTATGGCTCTATCAGTCCATTAGATAGGTGGTATAGATGATGGTTGATTAAGATGGTACACAAGACCCTATACCTCACAGATGTAAAAATATTTATAATCTATTTAGTGAATGCCAAATAGGACTAAGTATGATGATTTTTGTGAATAACTCAAGTAAAATCTAAAAGCTTAATAATTACGTCCAAAAACTAGTATGAATCTATACTATGAACAAACTTATACTGTTAGGCAGCCTGAATCACTTGGAAAAGCACTTCGGACTAGCAAATGAGCTTCTCCGACTAGTATAGCAGCTTGATTCTGAATAAAAACACTTCAGTTGGGATATACAAGGTTCGAATCCACATCTTGGTTAATAATTTCGCAGACCAAATTCGCTTCGAGGTTAGAACTGTTGACTATCACTGACTAAGACGAAATGCCAACTCAGCTTAGTCTGTTGAGATATATGGTTATGCGGTTAAGATAAAAGTTTAGCTTGTAAGAAAAGAAACATCAGCTATATAAGCTGCTATTCTCTGTAATAATGGTTACGAAGTATTTTTCACTCATACAATACAAGATTACCTTTTTCCTTTGTTTTCTCTCTACCTCCATAGCCTTCTTGTTCTTTAAGCTTACTACTATAACTTTATGTATTCTTGTTCTATATTGTTAACATGGTATCAGAGCCATGGATTGATCTTTGGTGATCCTTTTCCGTTGTGGGTGAATGATTTTTCGTACAAGCTTGGATGTTCGAATGCGTTTTCTGGGTTTCAAGATTCAAGTTCTCAGGTTTTGTTTTCGATTACTAGTTTTCATTCCAGCATATCAACTGTTTTTGATAATGTCTATGTGAGAATTTTCATGGGAATTTCGGAAGTGTCAAGGCCGATAGCCGTATACTTCAGATTTGTTAAGACTTCAAGGCCGAATGCCATATTTGAGAATCTTTAAGGCCAATTGCCATTTCTCAGTTGCTATGAAATTGTTGATTGTATTTCCCTAAGGCCGATTGCCGGGATTTTATGTTGTCTTAAAGGTTGTCTGTTAATTAGGTTTTCTGTGATATTGTATCTTGTGCTCCTTCAAGGCCAAAAGCCGGAGTATAAAGTTGTTTGAAAATGGTCTTTCTTGCATGGTTGCTTTGTGACGAGTTGAATTCTTGGTGGGTGATATTTGGTTGTTTGTGAGTTTTGATTCAATTCTTGAAGTTCTTGTGATAATGGCTGAGACTACGGTAAAGATTGAAGGGTTATTAGGAATGCTAACAGTAAAGCTAGGTGATGATAATTTTGTTAAGTGGGGTTATCAGTTTCAATCAGTACTAATAGGATATGATCTATTTGATTTCTTCAATGGTGAATCTGTTTGTCCACCAAAATTTGTGATTGATACAGAATCGGGAGTTACAAAAGAAATTACTTTGGCTTATAAAGAATGGGTTAAAAAGTATTTAGCATTGCTCAGTTTATTGATTCTTACGTTAACTGATGATGCTATGGATCATGTAATTGGATGTAAAACATCTCGTGAGGCTTGGACAGTTTTGCAAGAAAGATATGGGTCAGTTTCAAGAGTTCGAATTAATCAGTTGAAAACTGAGTTTCACACTGCACAGAAAGGTAGGGAAACTGTGGATAAGTTCTTGTTAAGATTGAAAACCATAAGGAAGCAGTTGGTGTCTGCAGGAGAGAAAATTACGGACAATGATTACATAATTGCAGTGTTGACTGGTTTGCCAACTGAGTTTGAAATGATCAAAACTGTAATTTTGGCAAGGGAAACACCAATTTCTATGAAAGATTTTAGGGTACAATTGTTGAGTGCAGAAGGAACAATTGATGCAAGGATTCAATCTGTAACATCCTCTATGTCTGCAATGTATGTCAATGGTGTAAATTCTGATAATCAAAGGTTCCAAGGTGGTTTTGAACAGGGAGAAAGTTCGAATGCTTAAAGATTTCAAGAAGATCAGTTCAGTCATGGTTTTCAAGGAGGATCTGGTTTTATGGAACATGGGAATAGAGGTCTCCATCCTCAATAGAGAGCTAATAATTACAATAACAGAAAGTTTTCCGGTGGTAATAACTTTTCTGGTGGGAGTAATAACTCACAATCTTATTCTGGTGGAAATAATGTGGGAAATAGAAGTGGAGGAAATGGACGAAATTTCTCTCGCAATAATAATTACTCTACTAGAGGTCATTCTTACTCTATTGGAGGGAATTCTTCTGGTGAGAATAATAGGAATTCATTCTCTGGTAATGGTTCAAACATGGGTAAATGGAATGGCAACACTAGTTTCAAGGCTGGTGTTTCTCCTGAATGTCAGATTTGCTCTAGGAGAGGGCATACAGCTCCTAATTGCTACTATAGGTCTGAAAATGGAAATTCTCAATCATCTGGGATTACAATGTGTCAAATTTGTGGAAAAATGGGGCATATTGCTCTGGAATGCTACCATAGGAACAATTATGCATATCAAGGGAGTCCACCACCAACATCTCTTGCTGCAATGACTGCACAAACACAAATTGATCAGAATGAATGTACTTCGGTAGATAATGGTCATGGTTTTGATATCAATGATCAGTGGATAATTGACACAGGTGCAACACATCATATGACAGCCAATATCAATAATCTCAATCAAGCTATACCGTATCTTGGTAATGAACATATAACTGTTGGTAATGGTGAAGGATTAAAAGTTTCTCATATTGGTTCTAGTACACTGTCTACTTTTAAACATCCTTTGTTACTAAAGAGTGTGTTATATGTTCCTCGGATTACTGTGAATTTACTTTCTGTTAAACAGTTATGCAAAGATAATGGATGTTGGTTTATATGTGATGCTGAGGTATTTTTTATACAGGACAAGGCAACAAGGGTGATCCTGTACCAAGGCAAGAGTGATGGTGGGGGACTGTTCACTATACCAGTCAATGTCTTTTATAATTCCTTTGCTGCAAGGTTGAATAAGTGTGCTGCTTTTCTTGGAAAGAAGGTTCAAGTTTCAGCTTGGCATAAAAGATTAGGACATCCTGCAGAAGATATCCTGGCACTTATGTTGAAGAATTCACAGATTTCAATTAGTTCATATTCCTGTCCTTCTCTTTGTGTATCTTGTATTCATGGAAAAATGACTAAACAATCTTTCCCTGTAAAGCAAGTTAGGGCTACACATTTGTTTGAAAAGATTCATTCTGATATATGGGGTCCATCTCCAAAGTTGTCCATCGAAGGATGTAGGTACTACATAAGCTTTGTAAATGAATTCTTAAGGTTCTTGTGGATTTTTCCAATGAATAATAAATCAGAGGCATTTCAGATATTTGTCAAGTTTTACTCTTTTATTTTGAATTAGTTCAATGTATCTATCAAGTGCTTACAAACAGATGGAGGGGGAGAATGTATGAGTAAACAGTTGTGAGTTTCCTTGGAGATAAAGGAATTGTTCATATGGTGTCATGTCCATATACCCCTCAGTAAAATGGTCTTGCTGAGAGAAAGCACAGACATGTGGTTGAGACAGCCATAACTCTGATGTCTGATGCAAATTTAAATTCTACATTCTGGTATCATGCATGTTCACATGCTGCATTTTTAATTAACAAAATGCCATGTAGAACACTGCAAATGAAATCACCGTATCAAGTCTTATTTGGTCAAAATCCAGAGATACATCATCTAAGAGTTTTTGGATCAGCTGTATATCCATTGTTAAGGCCCTATAATGAGAGCAAACTGCAGCAGAGATCTGCTCAATGTGTTTCTTGGTTTTGTAATGGGATACAAAGGTGTAGTATGTTACAATCTGAATACAAAGAAATTGATATTGTCCACACATGTTATACACGATGAAGAGATATTTCCATGTAAAAATATGGGAATTCCAACCACAACAAGACAACAGCAATCCGGTAATGTTTCTCAAGTTCCAATTGTAATACAGTTGCCTCATATTGGCTCTGCAATTCAAAATGCAGATCTACACTCCTCAAGACATCTAAGTCATGAATTTTCTGGACACAATGACACACTATCTTCAGGAAACTCATTGAATTCTGGTAGTACAAATCCGGTTGTTTTAGCACAAAATGAATTAGTATCTGCCACTAATAATTCTATGGAATCAGTACACTCTGGAATTGCAAATCTCAGTCCCCATCAACACCATCACAATCAATTTGGTACAGAAGTTATATCACAATCACCTTTGTTTCCTGTCCATCAAAGTTCTCAATTGGAGGTAATTCTTCCTCACATCTCATCATCATCTCATCATTCATTATCTAGAAATTCTAGTGATCCTCAAACTGTGACATCAGTTCATCCAATGGTGACAAGATTAAGGAGTGGTGCTATAGAGAGGAGACATTATGTTGGTTTCTTAGCTAGTTTTCCTGAACTTCACACATTACAATTGAGTGATGAGGATTTATTTCATGGAGGATATTCTTTTATTTCAGAAGTTTCAGATGCAACTGAGCCTTCATGTTTCAGGAAAGCTGTTTCAATTCCTCAGTGGCAATGTGCAATGCAAGAGGAATATGACTCACTGAGAGCTCAAGGTACGTGGATTTTAGTTCCAGCACCTGAAGATAGATCTATTGTTGGTAGCAAGTGGGTTTACAAAGTTAAAAAGAACCCAGATGGAAGTGTGTCAAGGTACAAGGCCAGATTAGTTGCACAAGGTTTTTCTCAGGAGCATGGAGTTGATTAAACTGAAACCTTCAGTCCAGTAGTGAGGCACACCACAGTGAGAATTATACTTGCTATTGCTGCAATGAATCATTAGGAATTGAGACAATTAGATGTCAAGAACGCATTTTTGCATGGAGATTTGCAGAAGGAGGTGTATATGAAACAACCACAGGGCTTTGTTGATAGTTCTCATCCAACACATGTATGAAAATTGTTAAAGTCTCTCTATGGTTTGAAACAAGCTCCAAGAGCTTGGAATTCAAAATTTACAAGTTATCTTTTAATCATGGGACTTCTGCATCACTCTCAGATTCAAGCTTATTCATGAAAATAGAAGATGGTGAGACTATTATACTACTGTTGTATGTAGATGATATAATTCTAACTGGATCCAATTCTGTCAAAATCCAGAAAACAATTGAAGAACTCTCTGCTGTGTTTGACTTGAAGGATTTGGGAAGACTTACATATTTTTTGGGTTTACAGATTCAATATAGGCAGAATGGTGACATTTTTGTGAATCAAGCTAAGTATGTAAAGGATTTAATTCACAAGGCAGGTTTGGATTCTTGTAAATCAGCAACAACTCCTTGCAAACCTCATCATCAATTACTTGCTTCAGAAGGAACAATGTTATCAGATCCGAGTATGTACAGAAGTATTGTAGGATCACTACAATATCTGACCTTTACTAGGCCTGATATTGCTTTCTCTGTCAACTCAGTGAAGGATGATTTTGTGAAAACATGTTCATTTGAGCAACATCATATAGCATGCAATTAACAATTAAAGGCAGAATCATGCTTGCATGCACTCAAATACAAAACATTACCCATGAAATTCAAAGCCTAGTAGATTGGTGAACCAAGACTCAACTCAAAACAAAGTGAGTTGAGAAATTATACCTTTGTAGATTCCTCTTTGAATAAGCAAAGGCCAATCACCCAAAGAGAAGGCATTCATTCCTTGCATCTTAGATCTATGGATTTGGATGGATGAAATGGTTCTCCAAGTTCCCAAAATTGAGAACCTCTAAGTCTCCACACCAAGGTAAGATTGATGAAGAAATGAGTGACCTTGGAGGAGAAAGATTACTAGCTAATCCCCTCCAAGGGGGCCTCTTTAGAGAGAAAGGAGAGCTTTGTGTTCTCTCCAATTTCTTAAAAAGAAACCCTTAATGAATTTTGGCTATAAAGTTCTTTATATAGTCACTTCTTTAAGTGACCTAAAGAACCAAAAACCCTAATTCATATCAAATGGCCGGCCACAAAAGGGATTTGGGCTTTTGGGCCCTTGTGAATCTTTATTCATTAAATTGTCATACAACTTAAGTCAATGAGCTTGACGTTCGAAGCCCATTGGGCCTTAAGGTCCAAAACTATCCCGAGGTCTTTAATGAACTTGTTCGTTTGATTAATTAACATATTAATTAATCCTTGCCATAAACAATTAAACCATTTAATTATTCTTACTCATATCCATTGTTTCTTCAATCTCCACCTTACACGGTGTACGATCCATTAGGTTCCTTTTAGCAAGGCAGTGGGCGATTAAAACCATTTCAAATCGATTGTGAATTGAAACTTACTTTCAATTCTCCCTTTAGTGATTATACACGTTTAGGACTTCCACAAACCATGAGTGACACCTAGCAGCATATCATGGTTACCCAAGCTAATCAGAAGAGGTGGAGAACCTATTCAGTTTAGGATTACAAATGCAATACGGTCTTTCTCTAATACAATACTCTTGACCACATTGTTTGGTTTGATAGTTTATTCATGTCTACTATCCAATGTGATTCGTGTGCTTATATGATTACCTTGAATGTGATTTGGAACGACTTCCTAAATCTCATTCATACTCTGGCCAGAGATTCTTAATCATATCATAGAGTATTCTCCCTCAAACAGTTTGAAGGTTAGAGATCCCTTGTTGCGCATTCACTTGCCTTCATGGCTAAGTGGCTTAACCCCAACTATGCCGTGGACACCCTCCTTTTGGAGTGACTTTTGACATAATCAAAGATCAAGGACTTAACCACAAGACAACTATGATGCCTCAGGTCAAATGACTACTTTGCATTATCCCAACCATGAGTTCTCATGTGACATGAATATGAGAACTCTTCGTTGATCGTGTTCAGTGAACTCATTCTCTATTGAGCACCTACGTACTTGTCTTGATGTCACACACACCAATGACTCGAGACTAGTCACTCTCCCTGAGAGAAGACACAGCACGTACTGATCTTAACGGACTGTCAATGCCCAATTGGCAATCCTATGATCAGGAACGTTTAGGATATGTATACGAAAGAATGGTCTCATGAATCTAACTTCTTTAGATTGCATTCTCCCAATCACATATTCCTTGGACTTATCGTTTAAGCATATAACATTTATATGAGACGGCTTAAAACAATAATCTTTGCCCTTTATATTTAAACTACATTAGTTTAACTTGTGAAATGTCCGTAAAGTATCATCATATGATTGGTTTTAGGGCACATTTCCAACAATCTCCCACTTGCACTAGAGCCAATCAGCTTGGTCATCAGTGATGATACCTCTTCTGTAGTCATTTCATAAATGGTTGAATAGTAGGCCTAGACAATGGATATCTATATGTTATCCATAGAAGCAACCTTGAGAATAACGACGTCACCATTATACATGATTCTTAATCATGTGGTTCAGTCTCTCATTTGAGTTCGGATCTTGATGAGACCTTGATTCCCTGGCTTGAGCTATCACCCCATTAGTGTCGTAGTGTCGGTACACTAGAGACACTTTATGGTTGGAACCGAATTGAGAGTTCATAAATGAACTTTCCCATCCAAACAACAATGTTGTAAGCTTCTATATGGCAATATATATTTTGCATTCATAATGGAACATACTAAAGTCATTACTTTTAATGTTTCCATCCAAATATCTCTTTAGTCATAATAAAGAGATATCTGATTATCTCTTCATTCATAATGAAGAAACATCCAATGATGGATTAGATTCATAATCTAATACATTTACGCTTCCTTTACGTTACTCTAATTCTTCCTCATTCTTTGAGGAATCTATCCTTTAGTATTTCTTAAATACTTAAGGACTCACTTGACAGTTGCCATGGTTCTGATCCTGGGCTTGCACTGATATCGTCTTGTACCGTTCTAGGTACAACTCATATCAATGTTTTTCATACAATATGAAATGCATAAATCACCTTTATGCGTATGCATAAAGGATTCTATTTACGCATTATTTCTTTGGGAGTCAAAGAGTACGTTCTCTTTGAGAAGAGCAACTTCTTAGTCTCACTAGAGTTGTCCTTCTAATTGAAGTTTATCATCATATGAGAAACTTCCTAGCATCTATTGTCTATTATTAGGGATTGATATAATCCAATTATATCATGAAATATATCATTATAGATTTCCATCCCATGTATATAGACTATATCTCCCATATACATTCTATCTTCATATAATGTTTTAAAGTCATAACTTTAACGAAGAAGAATTCTTTTCATTTCCAAAATTAATATATCAAATATATATTTAAATTTTAGGAGCATGATTAACTCCCACTAATCTTTTGTAAACCTAGTAAACAAAAGATTCATTTACATCTTTATGAGAAATCAAATGATTTGATCCTTTTCTCATAAGATACTCATAGCTCCCACTAGCTTGCTTAGATTCATGATGGATGGATCTCTACAACTTACATGTCTTGTGATTCATAGTTTTAGACATATATTATTAAGACCATCTTAATAATGGTTTTGGAAACCCATATTATGTCCAAACATTGAATCACCATTTAGTTGTAGCTAGCTATCCTCGAATTAATTGAAACCAAGACTACGTCAAAGATGGTTTCTTCAAAGTCAACCATTCTTTTTTATTGTAGTTACCTTAAGCTACCAATTAGCTTATGAAGGTTTCATTATTTCGGGTCAAATGGTATTTTACCATTTCCTTGAGTATATATCATATATACACTCAATGTAGTCATAAGGATTTTCATTCTTATTTCTTCGAATTAAGAGGTGCAAATTTATGACATAGTCACAAAGTTCAAACCATTCAACTGAGACGGTTTATAAATCCTTCTTGACTACCTTGGAGCTTGTGGTATAGGAACTAGGTTGTTATATTTGTTGATTATCATCTTGTCTCTCAAAGAACCCATTCTTTGAGTTCTATCTCTCGTTCATTTGCTCTTAGGCAAATCACATTGTAGGATTACAATGAACTACCCAACAAAACAACATTTGTTAGTTGGTTTATAGAAGCGATATCCAAAAGTTAATTTAAGGATATCCCACAAGATTGTTATCAAACAAATATTGCTTATTAGCACACAACCCAAATCTTAACATGATTAAGATTTGTCTTTCTTTCCAACTACATCCTATGGAGTCATGAAAATTTTTGGAAGATCTTCTAATTGACAATCATATTGTCTTAGAAGTATATATCTTATATATGGGTAATTGATAATATCCAATGAACTAAATCTTATTCAAGTTCGTTCTTCTCCTTATGGAGAAATCCATTATCATATGATGCTTCTTTCCTTGATATCTTTCAAGAAAACTATTCTAAAGTGTTACCATTCCTTGGATCAAATCTAAGGATGTAAATACTTTAGACGTCTTACTCATCAACTTACATTTCTTGAATTCTTTGAAACCTTTTGCAAAGTATTCGGACTTGTGTTTATTCAAAATAAACTATAGTCCAACCGAGAGTGATCTTCGGTGAATGTCATACAACATGAGTAGTATTATGTTTGTAGACAAGTGCCACTAACATCTAAGTGAATTAACCTCAACAACTTTGTGATTCTTTCTTCTTTCCAAAAGAATAAAGATTCGAACATTTCGCCTCTATACAATTTTAACAAGAAGGTATTGGATCCGGATCTAACGATCCAAAGCATCCATCTATGACCAACTCGTAATTTATGTTTTAGAGGTATCACAACTCAGTTGGGATTAGTCACTACCTTGCAACCTTTTGGGTTTTAAGCATCGTTATATTCTAAACAGTTAACACTACCATATCATCTCTACTATAGAGACAATCAATTAGATTACTATAATCCAATCATTGATTTAATAAAGAACAATGTTTTGTCAAACAAAACATTCATCCATCTCTACTATAGTGACGGAATTAAGTTCCTTAAAATTGGAATGTAAAGACAATCTTTGGTTTTTCCAATTTCTTTGGTAGTTCATATGAGGAAGTAAGTACTATCTGCTTTCGCAAAGATCTATATTTTATTCACGTTCCGAATGTGAAGCACCTTTTTCTTCTCTCATATATCTTCTACTTCTTATTAGTCACACTTTTACAACGATTGTAAAACATAGTTACTAATACGGAATCAAGCATTCAAGTAGAAGAATCAACTGTTTTGAACTATTCAAGAACAATTTACAACACATTCGAAAGGTGTGTTCTTGACACTTGCAAGACATTTCTTGCAAATACCCCTTCCAATGTCCATCCTTTCATAAAGAAAGATTGTTCCCTTGGAGTTAATTTTATCTTCTTTATTTGACTTCTCCTTTGACTACAATAGTCATGGTCCCTAAACTCCCACTATCTCTCTTGAAACTTATTTCAATTGTGTTATACACATCAAACGATTTGGAGAGCGTGTGGTTATTGTTCACTATATAGTTTACAATAAACTTAGTGAACCATTTGGATAGGGACACAAAGGTGAAGTCCTTGCCTAGTTTCCGTTTCTAGAAGTGGTTTAACACTTCAACACTCAATGATTCAAAATCATCATAAGTCCATGTTGATGGACTATTTTTGTCAACCAACCATTATGTTCTAAACATAATTACAAACTTTCAAGAGTTGTTCAAGACAACTCTCATTTCTTTATACAACAATTTGTAAGTGAAGAATCATGGCATATAAAGTGTCCATGCCCTTGTGCTTACTTCTAAAGTTCCTTGTTCATTTAACAAAGAAACAAGCACTAATGTTTGCATTGACTAAGGGTTGTTCAAAGCAACTCTTATTTCTTCATACAACGATTTGTAAGTGAAGAATTATGACATTAAAAGTGTTGTCCTCCTTATGATAGACTTATCTAACATTTTCTTCCAATGGTACATTATCAATAGGAAGATTGTGAGGATGAGACTACTTAGGTATATATGCAATCCATTTAAGACAATCTTTGGGATTGTTGTATCAAGTCCGGAAACTAAAGCATTCGGCTTTTATTTGTCAAGTGTTGGATAGCGTTTGCAAATATATTGGTAAATTAATACATAACGAATATAAATCGATTGATTTTAAGCCATTTGATCTGGGTCTTTAAATCAAATAGCACCACCCACTATTTTTGGCAAATTCCATATCCCTCATTGGAATTCGAGAGTTTTGGAGGAAACTCTTAGTAGGGTATGGGAGACTCACTACTACCAAGCCCACCTCACAATGATATGATGTTGGCTAGCATTAATAATAATGAGAGAGTACGCTTACTTATTTGCATCTCTTGCAAGTACCCATCTTATTTGGCCTCTAGAGAATGTCACCTCACAATGATATGATGTTGGCTCCATTGCACTTAGTTAAGTCATTCCCACCATGCAAGTTCGGGTAGGGGTTCAAGAACAACCTCACAATGATATGATGTTGATCATTCTCGTTGCCTACGCTTCACAACATCAAGTATGCATATAGACTCCTCCTGAGTGTAAGCATGCACTTTGTACTCCCCCATGATAGGGTGAAGCCGGTGTACGAGTCACAAACGATCGGAGCCTACCACGGTGGAAGGCCACGAAAGAGTGTTCAAAGCACTCTCACGCTTATCAACTTAATAATGGTTTGGTTGAGGGTTTTTAGGTCTCATCACATATAAATATTCATTTTAATCTTTATTAAAACAATTTTGGTCCTATTACAACTATTGGTCCATTTGATTGTTTTAGTTGTATATAATACTCCCACTATGCTTATAAAACGGTTTTTAAAGCAAGAGTATATGATAGTACTAACATAAACTTTGCATTCATTTGATGGACTATATAGTTGCCTTAGGGCCTTAGGATGACTATGAACCTTTGTTTAGATTCAACACGAGCCTAGTGTTGAATCTCGGTCTAGGGATGATGATTGATTTTAGTTACGCGTTTAATCACATTAAGGCGTGTTGTTCCTAGGGGCGTTGGACCCAACTACTCTAATTTCATGCATATCAAATAAAACAAGAAAATGAGTACTTTAAAGTAAAGAAGAGCTTATGCTCTTTTACAACAATTGATCAAAATAAATTACTTTAAAGTAAAGAAGAGCTTATGCTCTTTTACAACATTTGATCAAATCAAATTACAACCAAAATCTAATCTACACATTCCCATGGTTCAAACAAATTTGAAACGGCCTTTCACATAGCTCAATTATCGTAGGCTTAGGTTCATAATCACCCTTTAATTAATTAACACTTTAACTAATTAAATTGAATGCAACATTTTCATTTGGTTTTTGTATCCATAAAATTGATTTAAATGGAGCTAAATGAAATGAAAATCCAATTCTCATTTAAAGAGACAAAACCATTTTGTTCTCAACCTAATTTGGGCCAAAATGCAATAACCTCAACCTTTGGGCTATGTTGCAAAACTTAAACTTTTGAGCTCACTTTGTAAAAACACAAAAGTTCACTACTTCATGTAATTACAACTAGAACCCAAAAATTTCAACAAATTCAAAAACTTCATTAAAGGAACAAAACAATTTGTCCTTTAATGATTTTGGGCCTTTACGTAAATACGTAAACTTTTGGGTCAAAGTGCAAAAACACAAAAGTATCAAAACTTTATGTAATTGCATAAAAGCCCCAAAATTACCCTATTTTAATAGGGTGGCCGGTTTTAGGAGAGAGGGAGGGAAAAATTGAAGCCACAAAATTTGGAAATTTTTTTTAACTAAGTCATAAAGCCTTGCAAGTGGTTTGTGACATAAATTCATGCAAGTGGTGTGTGTGTAAGAGAAGAACTTCTTACACACCCATCACCATTTCTATCACCTTACACAATTTCAATCACATTAAAACATTTGATAAAGCACAAAACAAAGACTTTATGAAATAAATCAAAACTTTGAATCAAAACACCAAACTTTTTGTTCTTGGCTAAAATGTCAAGAACAATGAAGAACATTCATGAAAAACCCATAAGAGCTCCATGAACATTTTTCATCCAAAGAAATCCCAAAACCACTCAAACTTAAGGGAAATAACATATAACCATACTAGGGTACATAGGGGTTCCAAAAGTCACTTGAAAACACTTTTAACAAGTCAAACAAGAACCCAAAAATCCACCCTTTGGATTTGGCCGAATTTTCCCAAAAGCATGGCACCAAATTTTAGCTCCAATATTCATGCTCATAAGAACTACATCTACAACATTTGAGATGGCAAATTTTCTAACAAAATTTACATTCAAAGAAACAAGAATAAAGCTTGTAACATATTACAACTTTTAAATCACAAATTATGAACTACAAAACCCAAAAGGATTCACCAACTACTAGACCTAGGCTCTGATAACACTTGAATGATGATTTTGTGAAAACATGTTCATTTGAGCAACATCATATAGCATGCAATTAACAATTAAAGGCGGAATCATGCTTGCATGCACTAAAAAACAAAACATTACCCATGAAATTTAAAGCCTAGTAGATTGGTGAACCAAGACTCAACTCAAAACAAAGTGAGTTGAGAAATTATACCTTTGTAGATTCCTCTTTGCATAAGCAAAGGCTAATCACCCAAAGAGAGGGCCTTCATTCCTTGCATCTTAGATCTATGGATTTGGATGGATGAAATGGTTCTCCAAGTTCCCAAAATTGAGAACCTCTAAGTCTCCACACCAAGGTAAGATTGATGAAGAAATGAGTGACCTTGGAGGAGAAAGATTACTAGCTAATCCCCTCCAAGGGGGCCGGCCTCTTTAGAGAGAAAGGAGAGCTTTGTGTTCTCTCCAATTTCTTAAAAAGAAACCCTTAATGAATTTTGGCTATAAAGTTCTTTATATAGTCACTTCTTTAAGTGACCTAAAGAACCAAAAACCCTAATTCATATCAAATGGCCGGCCACAAAAGGGATTTGGGCTTTTGGGCCCTTGTGAATCTTTATTCATTAAATTGTCATACAACTTAAGTCAATGGGCTTGACGTTCGAAGCCCATTGGGCCTTAAGGTCCAAAACTATCCCGAGGTCTTTAACGAACTTGTTCGTTTGATTAATTAACATATTAATTAATCCTTGCCATAAACAATTAAACCATTTAATTATTCTTACTCATATCCATTGTTTCTTCAATCTCCACCTTACACGGTGTACGATCCATTAGGTTCCTTTTAGCAAGGCAGTGGGCGATTAAAACCATTTCAAATCGATTGTGAATTGAAACTTACTTTCAATTCTCCCTTTAGTGATTATACACGTTTAGGACTTCCACAAACCATGAGTGACACCTAGCAGCATATCATGGTTACCCAAGCTAATCAGAAGAGGTGGAGAACCTATTCAGTTTAGGATTACAAATGCAATACGGTCTTTCTCTAATACAATACTCTTGACCACATTGTTTGGTTTGATAGTTTATTCATGTCTACTATCCAATGTGATTCGTGTGCTTATATGATTACCTTGAATGTGATTTGGAACGACTTCCTAAATTTCATTCATACTCTGGCCAGAGCTTAATCATATCATAGAGTATTCTCCCTCAAACAATTTGATGGTTAGAGATCCCTTGTTGCACATTCACTTGCCTCCATGGCTAAGTGGTTTAACCCCAACTATGACGTGGACACCCTCCTTTTGGAGTGACTTTTGACATAATCAAAGATCAAGGACTTAACCACAAGACAACTATGATGCCTCAGGTCAAAAGACTACTTTGCATTATCCCAACCATGAGTTCTCATGTGACATGAATATGAGAACTCTTAGTTGATCGTGTTCAGTGAACTCATTCTCTATTGAGCACTTACGTACTTGTCTTGATGTCACACACACCAATGACTCGAGACTAGTCACTCTCCCTGAGAGAAGACACAGCACGTACTGATCTTAACGGACTGTCAATGCCCAATTGGCAATCCTATGATCAAGAATGTTTAGGATATGTATACGAAAGAATGGTCTCATGAATCTAACTTCTTTAGATTGCATTCTCCCAATCACATATTCCTTGGACTTATCGTTTAAGCATATAACATTTATATGAGACGGCTTAAAACAATAATCTTTGCCCTTTATATTTAAACTACATTAGTTTAACTTGTGAAATGTCCGTAAAGTATCATCATATGATTGGTTTTAGGGCACATTTCCAACACTCAGTTTGCCAATTTATGACAGCACCAACAGATGTACACTTTGGGGCAATAAAAAGGATTTTGAGATATCTCCAAGGAACAATAAATCATGGTATCGTATATTCAGCACAGTCAGAATCCAACTTAACAGCATTTTCTGATTCAGACTGGGCTGCTGACTTGAACACCAAAAGATCTGTGACAGGTTATGTAGTGTTTATTGGGAACAATCATGTGTCTTGGCAATCAAAGAAACAGTCTTCAGTTTCAAGGAGTTCTACTGAAGCTGAATATAAAGCACTTGCTCATACTGCAGATGACATTGCTTGGGTGAGACAAATTCTAAAAGATGTCCAGTTTCATGTTCATTTTCCACCAATCATACATTGTGATAATATGTGAGCCATATCATTGAGTGCTAATCCAGTCTTTCATTCAAGGATTAAGCATCTTGATACTGACTATCACTTTGTGAGGGAGAGAGTACAAAAGGGTGATTTGGAGGTGCTTTACATACCTACTGAAGAACAGACTGCAGATGTCTTAACCAAAGGTCTACACAGCCCTTCATTTCTTCAGCATTACTTCAATCTTAAGCTGGGGAACCCCAGTTAAGATTGAGGGGGGATGTTGACTATCACTGACTAAGACGAAATGCCAACTCAGCATGCCAACTCAGCTTAGTCTGTTGAGATACATGGTTATGCGGTTAAGATAAAAGTTTAGCTTGTAAGAAAAGAAACATCAGCTATATAAGCTGCTATTCTCTCTAATAATGGTTACGAAGTATTTTTCACTCATACAATACAAGATTACCTTTTTCCTTTGTTCTCTCTACCTCCATAGCCTTCTTGTTCTTTAAGCTTACTACTATAACTTTCTATATTCTTGTTCTATATTGTTAACAAGAACAATACTTCATTTGAGCAACAAACTCCTTATCACGTTATGAGATTAGTAAACTGATAACACCATGTAGCCATATTATAGTCACTCTTATGATTACACAACCAATCTTATGATTAAACCATTAAACGCACACACAAACACAAACACACACCCCCCAAATCAGTTTATGATTTGAAACCGTTAATGGTTACCTTTGCCAAAATAGAAGCTGCTGGCTACATATGCTCCACAAACTCTCTCTCAACTCTAATTGAAAAGTCACCCAAATATGGGCTAAACCCTACCAGCTTTTGGTGTAGAAATAGAAACCGTTTTCTCTCTGACAGTCCAACGCATGCAGCTCTTTGCTCGTTATGTTTGCTGAAAGGGAATGTTGTGATTGTGGTGTCTCAGTTAGTCACAGTCTCAACTCAAAGATCAACCCACTTCACTTCACTTCCCAAACATCCCAGCAAATTAATGCAACAAAAGAAAGCACTCCCCAGTCCCCACCAACTTGGAATTTTCCAATCTTTCTAATTATCTCCTAACTAAAGTAGTTCAATGACATTTTGATAGTGTCCCAAAGTTGCTAACACGCACTCGTGCCTCATCTCTAAGCATGCACGACTCTCATTGAGCTAAGTTTATAGGGCCATTCTGATTTGTATCTATGTTAGCTGGATAACAGTGCATCATTTTCTCATAGGTCCACACGGATTTAAGTGTTTGATATAAGATCTTATCGTTTGATGCTTCCTTCATAAGATAAGGTTTGTCAACGTTTTCATTGCTAATCTTTTTCATGTCAATAAGACATGATTTGACTCGTGAAGTGGGAAATGCGATTGTGATGTTCTTGGGGGCCTTGGAAGAGAGAGCACTATATGCTACACTCTTTGAAGCCACCGCGGAGTTTCATGTCAATAATTCAATGCAATATGTATTTTGACTTTTGCAACAATAGTATATCATTAACTCAAAACACTTTGATATATATAGCATCCCAAGTTTCGTAGGAAAATCTCTCTCCTTTTGGAGAAGCCAAAACTTGGTCAGATGGAAAATTTTTGAGTGTGATGATCATACCGTACGCGTCGCATGTGATATTATTAATAAAAACGCTAATTACATAAGTGGATTGAAAACATCGCGATATTGTGAGGTTCACACAAGAACTTTCTAACAGCAAAGTAATAATGGGGTACTTAATTGCAATATGAATCTCAAGTGTTTTACCTAGAACTAGTTTAAACAAGAGGGTCAGTGATTAATGGCAGGAAAAAAAATTATCCGATGAGGACTTTTAGTGAAGAGAGAGACGGACTCCCCTACCCTCCAGCGGTCTTCGAAAAAATCTTGAATGTGACAATCACATCATACGCTTCATGTGATATGACGTGATATGACTAATTAACGTACATGTTATAATTAGTATGAATGGATGGCATAATTGATATTTCATAGACTTAAGAGTAGGATTAATAAAAACACTAATTAATCACGGTGGATTGAAAACATCGTGATGTCGTGACTTTCACGCAAACTTCTATAGCAAACTGATAACATATGGGGTCTCTAATTGCAACATGAATTCCAACTGTTGTGCTTAATTAGACAAGTTAGAACAAGATGGACAACCATTAATGGCAGGCAAAATTTATCCGATGAGGACTTTTAAGGTACATGGAGAAAGAGATACAGTGCTAGTGCACATGGCATTGAGGTGTTTTGAAGGTACAGGTGGACCCTGTGACTAAGCATTTTGGAAGGGTTTGATAGCTAGTTTATAAGAAGTAGATATTAGAATATATTACAAGACAAGTCCTTGAGATGTTATGCCAATAAATTAGGGTTTAGAATTGAAGGAAAGGTCATTGTTTGTTCTTGAAAGTAGCAAACCTGTAGAGAATGGTCATGGGGAGCATGGGCAGGAGACTTGCCAAATGGAAAAGAATGGTGAGGCAGCAAAGAGGGAAGCTCTATATTACTAGGGTTTGCATTTCTATGCTTCTTGGTTGGCACAAGTACGCTTAATCGTTCGAGCCATGCATTGCATGCAGTCCCATAATGTATGCGTAGAATTAGTAATTACGTTCTATATCGTTAGGTTTTGAAGTGAAGCAGCATGCATATTAGGTTGCGAGAGATTCTCATGTGTAATCAGGGATATATTTCAGTATTCTTATATTTCTCATCACGTGATATGATTTTTCGATGAGAGTATAGGAAGAGAAAAATAAGGGATATATCTTCGTTAGCATGGTAGAATTTCTTAATTAATAAGAGGTTTTATTGTGTCACTAACGTACTCTATGCAATGTTTATAGTGAGCTCAATCTATCAAGAATAATATTTTTGTGTAAGTGCAAATTTTAAGTGGTAATTGTTTTAAGTATGTAATTAAATTTTGTGTTTCCTAAAACAATACAAGATGGGAACATGATCTAACAAGATGAATTTTGTGGTGTTGAGCAACTATATAAAATTACAAATCATTAGAAATCCATCCGTGAAGTATTTATACATGTACCTACTCAAGCAAGCCGTCCTATATATTCTTATTTATATACATGTATAAATCTTGTAAATAAATTTTAAGGAATCATCCAAAAGCTCCCTGAAATTCTGGAAGAGAAATTAGATTAATTTGTTAGGCCATCTATATCCTTCGTACAGCGGGACAAATTGATTACAGCTCTATGATAATGGCGACAGAGGTGGCCTTGAGATTAGGATAAAAAAGCTCCAATCCTTGTCAAGTTTTTCAGGTGATTGAACAGGGAGACAAAGCTGATGTGTCTGCTTTGTCAACTTTGTATTCACTGGGACCCCACTCCATGTAAACCCATTTAACGGCCGACACTTGGCACCCTACCATGTACTGATTCACCAGATCTTTTCTGCGTGCCTCTCTATAAAATGCAAAGCTATGGCTGGCTCAACTTAGTCCATGCTACAACCTTGAAAATATTCATATCAGCCAAAACACAAGCATTCCTCTCTTTCTCTCGCTCTCTTTGCCTGAAATAGTCTCTACAGTTGTCGTCTAACATGAAAGGAGAGTTGGGCGGCTCCGCTCGAATGCCGAAGCACCGGCCGTGGGAGAAATGCTTAAGGTTGATGAGGGAGCGGCGGACGCGGTTTTATATCATGTGGAGGTGCACTGTCATACTTCTATGCTGGGACGAGTGACTGAGAAGAGACCGTTTTTAATATGAAGGGGTTAAGGTGTAGATAGTTGAGGGACGTTAATGAAGTTGTGTTCTTGTGATATGTTGAATTTTCTATTGAAATTCGATCCAAACGGTTAACAAGAAAATGTATAGTTACTTGTGGCTGGGATGAGTTTAGATACGATACCCAGTAAATAAACGATAATGCCACTTGCAAAATTAAATGATAATGCTACATGTACCGTGTTTACTAAACGCTTTTAGACTACACATATTTAGTAGATGTGACATTTCCTTTATCTGCAAACATTCCTAAAATATCATGTCAAGAATAGCTTAATTATTGTGAACGTAACTCCACTGATGCAATCTTTAAGATCACCGACTCTTCTTTGACTTATCGTTTGACTTGGGAGTCAAATGTTAATTGTTGTGCCATTAAAACTCCACTACAAATTTGATACCGAAAGAGCTTGTTTAGGATCATGGCCATTGACTGCGGACCACGCAAGCCGTAACATTATAACATTGTAAATTCAAGAGGGCAACGAGAATTTATTACTACGCTTGAAGTCTCGTGTTCGATTCCCCTCTCCCTCAATATCGCTTGTGTAAAAAAATATTGAATGAATCCTCGGCTAGCATGCATGTTCGTTCTTTGTCTTCAAATAATCTTTTCGTTTAAGGTCAAACTAGAACACAATAGAAACTGAAAGTCGAGAATCGAACAAACTGTCTTCACTCATTTACTTCTTATTGTACAGACTTGAATATTTCTGTAAACTAGCAAAGTAGAAAGAATCCTGCGTACAAAACCTAGTATAATTAACACTTGGAAAACAGCACTTGTTATTGACTATTTTCCATATACCGTCGTTTACGAAACAAAAAGAAGTGCCAGCCAAAGAGACAGCTCGAACCTATCGATATAACATGAACTGAAAAACGAGTTTAAATAATTAAAAAGGTACCAAACTTATAATCATATCCTCCTATCCAATCTAATGGAGAACAAAATGAAAAACAAATAGATAACCTTTGTAGATGCAAGTCAAAGCCACTTCCCTGAGGAGCAACCGGATCAGGAAATAACAAATGAGCTAGATGAATCATCTCTTATTTTCAACAAGTGCCGACCATCAGCAGACTTCTTCAGGGTTAGTCCTTGCTTACTTTTTGGCCTACCTAGGGCATCATCACAATAAGAACGAGAATACATTAGTCAGCTTCGACAACTAGACATAAATTGAACATTAAAAAAAGACTGAATGTTAAGAGGTAAATCAACCTCCCAAGCCCAGTCGTTTGAAACAATCACCAAAGTTAGCAGTCCATAACAAGCAAACATTCCAACGAGGATACAAGCCAGCCACCAAGCGAAATTATAAACAGGAAGCTTTTTCGTGTTATATCCCCAGACATAAATGCGGCAGCTACTAATATATCGTATACGTAAGTTTTTTGTTCCCAATACTTCCTTGTGGAATTAATTGCAGCACTATTATCATATTATCAAAGAAAGAATTCTAAAGTTTTAGCAATTTGGTTGCACAATACCCCCCTTCCTAGACCCCTTTGAAAATAACAGATTGAACAGGGGAAATACATTTTGTCCAGTGGCAGGTCCCTTGTTCACATTTAACCTCCGAAGCGATGGAGCCCGTGCCACTGATGAAGCAGCTGCAGCTGCAGCGACACGTATTCTGCAAAGAAGAAGATCAATCCACTTTTAAATAAGCACTTTTGTACATAATGGCAACCATCTATTTGCTTTTGTCACTCTATGATACCTTTTATGTACATCAACATATTCATCTGTTTCATCCACAATCTCCTCCTGCATTTTTCAAGAAAATCATCACTACAGTATCAAGTCTGCTGCCAAATGAACAATTTTCATTAACTGAAAGCACAAGAATATCAATTGCGTGTACATTACCTGCAGGAGTTCTTCAAATACATCTTCCAGAGTGATAATCCCAATGACTTCACCCTCCTCAATATCCTCTGATACCTGGGGCAATCCATTTGTTGCTCCATCACTATGGGATGAAAAAGTTTCCTTGTGTCTATGACTATGGGGCCTCGGAAGCCTGGGTATATCAACAACAACACCGTCCGGCTTTCCATCCTGCTTGGATAGCAAAGGAGTAGTCAGTTGGGAGTCTGTGCCAGTGTCTCCGTTCCCTTCATCTTTCTTGCCGTCAATGGTTGGTAGAGGAGCCTTACTTTTCGTTTTAGGCTTCACCACAGCAGCCATATGACTGCTGCCCTTTTGAAACTCGTTCAGTATATCATACAGTGGCATATCTGCAGGAACTCTGGGAATATGACCCACACATGAAAACCGAATATACCATACTCAGTACTGGAATTGAAGAATAAATAATAGCATATTTAAGGAAGTTGAATCACACCGTGGAATTCTACGAATGGAAACAGCACTAACTGGGGTCTCCGTTTCAGGTCGTACAGTGAGAAGACTTTTCACCTAATCCCCAAATGAACGTCAAGATTTTTTTTTTTGGGGGGGGGGGGGTTTAAATAAAAACATGAGAACTACCAGTTACAGATGTGGTGAATTTGAAAGCCAGAACGGATGCATAATATGAAACTCCAAAGATTTAAGTTCTAAAACCCACCAGCAGAAGTCCAATAATATTCTTTGGGTTCCCAGAATAGACAGGAACTCGACTATGTCCCCGAGCAAGAACTTTCCCCATTGCTTCCCTGAGAGGGAAGAATGAAAATATAATTAGATACACTAGACACTTACAATCTACAATTTTTGCTGCAAATAAATTTACAAAATAACAAGATAGTAGAAAGAGAACAATGGTTGATGGGTTATCTTTCTGAAAGTTAATAGAACATCATGAAAAGTTCTTAGTTGGAAGGTTGGCTTCTAATTCTATTCATTTAGTACACTCCTTAGTTAAGATGATTTTAATTGTTCTTGACCAAGGATGTTGGCCGCATAACATAAATGTGATTCTTACAAGAACCAAAGGGACAGTTAATTGAGAAGGCGAAACATGAATTTTTAAGGACCGAAGCTTACCAGTCCAATTTTGAATTGACATCTAAGGAAAATGTTGATTCAATAGGCGTCATAGCCTCCTCAGCTGTCTGTTGATAAATGAGAACAAAAAAAAAAAAAAAAAAAAGGTTGAATTTGATTTCTCATTGCACGATATCTTTCAAGATTTATATCAATTAAGAGCAAGAATGAAATAGAAAAACAAAATACAAAGCAAGCTCCTAAAAATTTTCTGCTGAAGACCATCAACACTCCAATATCATGAGTTTTATCTACATGATTAAGATTTTACTAATTGCTACTTGTTCTACTCAAATTAAGGGTAAACTTAACATTGTCAGCTTATATTAGAAAATTCATAAGCAAGTACAGATAACAATAAACATCTCAGTAGCAAATCCTATTCATTTTGTATACATTGAAGGGGTAATATTCTAGAAATCACAATAACAAGGAAACCACAACAGTTGAGCATCCAAAAGAAAGGCAGTTTCACTACGATGTGTACCTTTTCAGTTAAATCAAGTGCTCCACTAATTATCGTCGTCTCATCATGTGTAAGCTCACCTCCCTTGCCCTCCTATACGTGAGATTAACAGAAGGCAACTTTTTAAAAGAGCAAATCAAGAATAATATTACCATATATTACTGTTTTGGTTTCCTTGCACAATCAAATAGTTTTACCCAAGTTACATATTGATTCTGAATTATTCACTTTACCTCCTGGCTGTGGATGTTAACAAGGGCTTTTAACTGAGCTCGCCTAAATAATGCTTCATTATGCCCAAGAACACAGTCCAAGATCTGGAACACGTAAGTTTCTTAGTGTCAACAAGTAGATGCCATATCAAGGTGCATCACCGATAATTTGCTATGTACATGACAAGGTGCAGAAATGATATTAAAAAGAACTTTCAATTTCTAGCCAGAGACTGTACCTTGCCAATTGGATAAGCAATTGGATAGCAAACCACCATTAAAATCCTCACAAGCCACACAAAGTTCGAACCTACAGCAAGTCCGTATCTAGTACATATTGCTTGTGGAATAACCTGTAAGATCATAATAAACAACCAAATCAATTCCAATTCAAGCTAATCATGCCGAGTGTAAATGTCAAAACCAAAGAGCTAAATCATCGGAAAATTAGGATACAACACACCTCTCCGAAAAACAGGACAAAGGTCACAGAGAGAATTATAGCAACATACTGATTGAAAAGTTTATCCAAATATATCGGAAGCGCCTGCAGATTGCAAACATCAAAGTTAATAGCTGACATTGAATGTTCAAACTTTAAATGCTAAATGAGAACTTTCAATTGGATACACATTCGGCATTGAATAACACCGATATTCTTACACCAGATTCAATTTAATTTTCGCAAAACCAAATCCGATATGAAAGAAAACGCATTGACAACGAAAACCGCTGCAATTCTTAAAATTGGAGTGCCACTCACCTCCATAGCAGCCGCATTACACAGTAGCAAAGTGACGAGAAGCTGATGCTGCTTCTGAACCACCGGTAATATAACAGCTGAAAGAAAAAACACAAAAATTTCAGAAAAATACAGAAAAATTCGGCGAACTACGAGCTAGACGAAACAGAAATTCAGGAATCGGCGAGAACCGATATGGAGGCGAACGAACCTGCTTGTTTCTTCTCGGTGGGGGAGCCGCTGCGCTGCAGAATCTCGAGCTCGACGAGGCCGAGGGACATGAGGCCTAGGGTTAGGCCGGACATTATACCGGCGAAGATGACGAAGAAACAGGAGAGGCCGGCGTAAATGAACCACCAGGCGGATCCGAAGGGGATGGCGCCCATCCCCGATTCGAGGCCCGAGTTGCGAGTCAGCATCCGAGTCATCATGATCGCATTTATCGGATGCATCGCTGCTGCTGCTTATGCTTCTTCTTCTTCGTGATCGTGGAAGTCAAGTCAGCGTCTTCCAGAACGATAGAAGCTGAGTCTGAGAGGTTGTCGGAGGAGCTGCGGAGTGTCGTACTTTATTTGAGTGAACACGTGGTAGAATCATCTGAGGATTTTGCTAGAATCCGTGTCCGGGAACAGATTTTCTGTACTTTTATTAGTAAAAGGGTTTTTTGTGCTTCTTTTTAATTTACAAATCCGGATCCTCGCCAGATCCTCGAGGATCCTCAAGAGCTGTAAATGATATTTATTTATCGTATATTGTACGATTAAAAATTATTTTAAATACTTTTAGATAAAATTAAAAACAAATAATATTTGATAAAAATTGATCGCACGATGTACGATAAATAGATACGATTCACGAATTCTCAAAATTCTCACAAACCAGATCCGGATAGGATCATGTTGGATAATTTACCACCTTCTTACCCTTTTTACCTTTTTGAGTTCTTTTTTTTTATTATTTTATATCAGCTCTTATCTTTATTGTATGGATAACGGTAAGGAAATTAAATTTATAAATCAAATGATGTGACGGTAGATGATTAAATTATTAACTAAGTGTTGATTAATGTGTTTGTGATCTTATTGGTGACATATCATTTAATTTACAAATTTTGTTCAAAAATTTGATATTCTTAGCATTATCCTTATTTTATTAGGTGAGTTTTGATTTGAAGAAAAGCAAGCAAATATTAGAAATTAAAAAAGTGTCTAAAAATAAAATAGAATGTGTGGAAATTAATATTTCGAATATAAGAAAGAAGTGAAAATTAACCTTTTTACATCGTGAATAAAAGTAGCAAGGTTTTGGTGTCCTTAACAAAATTTCACTCCTCCTAAAAAAAACACAATTTCACTCCAACTGTGACATGTGAATTTGTATTTTAAATAATATATCCAAAAAATTGTGCATATCGACCTTTTAGTCCACTCTTATTGTACATTAACGTAAAATAATAAAACACATAACTTGTATTTTCAATAACCCTAAAAAAATTTCTCCAATACCATCTCCCATTTTATTTATCATTTTAATTATTGTTGGAATGAAGGAAAGAGAGAGATGGGATTGGCCACCACTACGATTAATCCCTATGCGTTTAAAAAAAAAAATGATGTTTAGACTTGTCTAGACACCCACCTAGGCACTCGCCTAGGTCGCGACTTTCATTTGGGCAGAAAATAAATAACTTCCATTTTGCATTTTATTTTTTCAATAAATTATAAGAGACTTAATAGATACCTAGATGAATACTAATTATATGCTTATTTTTAACATTTTCAATATGTTCTAGTACTTTATAATTTATATATCATTTTATTTTGCAACTTGTGTATCTGAATACAGTTATTTATAAGTATACATTTATTTAATGTTCTATAATAAATTTAAAACTTAAAAACCTCCTAAACTCCCTCCCAGACCCCGGTTAGACAACTAGGCGTTAAATCTTTGTTTGCTTTCTAACTAGCGCCTAACACATTTTAGAACTTTGTGTAACGGTAAGTTTCACCCATGATTTTTTGCCATAGTTAGTCTAGATCCAATTAGGTTTTACCTCCACTTATTTCTTTAAGTCATGACTGCAAGAGCCTGGCAGGAATCATGTTAATTCTAGCCCCAAGCTCAAATTAATCCTTAGCGCTTACGTTAATTGTAAGGGAGAGTGGCATGACAGATTTTTTGCGACTGGGGTCTGCCACAACCGTCTTTCAACGACTAGTCCAACGGACAAATTACAGGTGGATATATAAATCTTGGTGATTTGGCAGCTCAATGGGCTCTTTCTATTATAATAATTATTATGTTAGCAGCTCAGCAGGATATGCAGGTGATTTGGATGAAGTTATATATACTGAAAATGAGAGTTTTCCCCTCAAAACTTATTTTCTCTCACATAAAATCCATCCCTTTTTTTTTTAAAGACTTAAACCCCATTTACTAGAGTCCAACTAAGCAAATTTCCTTGACAAGCTTGGTATGTCAGTTTTTATAATTCTCGTGGTCTTAAAATACTCATAGAGTGTAACGTGAGTTAGGTTTAACTTAGGATTAATAATAAATTTCGCATTTTATTTTTTCAATGCAATTAAATGTCAATTAACCTATTATTTGATTAGGCTTTCTTTTCTCAAATTTTTTTACCAACAATTGTTTTATCATGAAACTAACTTACCTTATTAGCATGCAATATATAATATAAATTAAATCTTATTATCAAGGGAGTTGTAGTGGACAATATATGTCTTTTATGTAGTTCCTCTTTGGAGTCAACGCTACATGTTTTCAATGATTGTCCATTTGCTCTTGCGGTGTATGTTGCATCTCAATTAAATCTTGGGGTAAGGCTTCCGGTGAATGCTTCTATGTGTGATTGGTTGTCATTATGTGTGGATCAATTATCCTTAAGTCAGTTAGCTTTGCTGTTCATGGTTATGCATGGTATCTAGTGTGCTAGGAACACTCTGCTTTGGGAGAACAAAGTGGTGAACCCGGCCTTAGTTTCTCACCTCTCGAAGCTGTAGTTGACGGAGTTTGTTAAAGCCAAACCTGTCTAGCTTCCCGTCCACCTCAGGTGCTGTCGAATTGGAATCCCCCTCCGGCTGGGTGGGTAAAGATCAACATTGATGGCTTTTTTCTTCCTGGGTCTAATGTGGGACGTGTTAGAGGGGTATTTCATGACGAAGCCAGTAGCTATGCTGGAGATTTCATTCGCCAAATTCCCTCTGCATCGAGTCCTACCATGGTGGAGTTTCTGGCAGTTCGCGAGGGGATTCGTTGGGCTACGGAAAGGAACTTGGATCGAGTTATCGTGGAGTATGATTCATCGCAGGTGGTTCAAGCTGTTGGGAGCCGATTCCAGGGGTCTTCTTCCATGGATCTTCTGGTGGATGATATATGTGCTAGTTTGCAAGCCTTTGTGGATTGCCAAATTGAGTTTTGTTGGTTTGAGGAGCCTCCAGATTCGATTGTGGAGGCTTTCGTCGATGTTGATTGACTCATGATTATTCAATAAATGCTGTCATTTTTCTTCAAAAAAAAAATTATGGTGTTTTACGTTGAAACATGGACAAATAATTTGTGTCAAAAAAATTATACAAAATAATCGTTATATTTTTTTTATGGAAAATAATTTACCTATCTATATGTTAATACCCACTTGGAATATAAGTACTGTAAAATTAATTTATCTACCCCATAGGCGTGATATTGTAAAGAAAAAAGGTATATGATTACTTTGAATATTATAAGTAATTATATGACAGTATTATTTGTATAGGTAAATTAATAAGCAGATCAATGAATTAGTATGTACTACAAAAATGCAGATAAATTAGCTTGTAACAAAAGAATGTAGTTAAATTAGTGAATTTTTAAAACATAGGTAAATAGTTTGTATCAAAAGAATGTAGGTCAATTAGTGAATTTTTAAAATATAGGTAAATAGTTTGTAATGCGTGGTTTTAAAATAGGAGCTCCTTGCTCATTGCTAGCATAATTGAAGGTGAGTAATAATAATATTTATGACATATTTAGGTCATTGTGGCATAAGTTGTAAATATTTTATAGGGAACTTTAACGAAAAGCATCCGGTACTGTTCACTTTAACGAAAAATCACATTTTTACACTAAAAAGTCAATCCTGCTACTATTCACTTTACCCTTTATTTTGTCCTTATCATTAAAACTCAAAGTTTTCAAACCCTTTTCATTAGTTTTCCTTATTTTATAAGGATAGGTCATTTATTTGCCAACATGGCGGACTATTTGATTTTTGGGTTTTATTTGGATGTTTAATATGAGGTGGATTTTTGTCTAGACAATATATGACTCAACCAGAAGGTATTGTCAAAGCAAGAAAAGAAAATATGGTTTATAGATTAAAAAAGTTTTCATGGGCTAAAGCATTCTCCTAGGCAGTGGTACAGGCGTTTCGACTCATACATGAAGATTAATTTTAGAAGATGCTTATATGATTACAACGTTTACTACCATGTGTTCAAGGATTGTATACGTATACTGGTGCTACTTTATGTAAATGACATGTTGATTGCATGTGACGATATGTCTAGAATCAAGAGTTAAAGATGCAATTGAGTAAGAAATTTTACGTGAAGGATCTAGAAGCTGCTTAAAAGATCCTTGGAATGCAAATTAAAAAGGATAGAGATGTTAGACTTAATAATATTAAAACACCATATAACTAACCTTGAGAAGACATCCAAGAACACAAACTGCAGCAAGCATGCAAAGAACACCTTGGAACTTGATGTAGGTCTTCTACACACTCACCACAACTGTACTACTTAAACCTATGGGGAGTTCCCTAAGTATATGTTTCGGTGGTGCATGCAGGGACCTTCCCTTGGTATTTATACTACTACAACGTTAGTACACATTCCCATCATCATGCCATTAGAATCCCTTATTGTACAAGGATACAATCTACCAAATCTCAGTCTTAATAGGATAGTATCAAGAGTCCTTATTCTCCAATTATAACTGGAATATATGCTTTACTTGGAGTCCAAATTATATCTTATAACTAAACCTTAATCGTACTTACATTTCACATCAATCCTTATTAACTATGTTGACGTATTAGCCATTGGATTAGAGTCTAACATCCAACATTCTCTCACTAGGTCAAATAGTTAATTCAAGAAAGAACTTTAATGAATCTGTAAGCATGATTCTTTATTGGCCAATGGATTCAGTTAAGCTATTAAGCTTCTTGCTTGCTTCTGTCAAGCAAAGGTTACTTACTCAGATCTATTGAAGACTATGAACAAGAAAAGTGTCCATGAGCTCTTATAATCACTTAATAAGCTCCTCACTTACATGGAGCAATTAATCACAGACTTGGTACAGAAGTCCATAACAAACCACAAGCCAAACACATTGATTCCATCACTTTTAGGTCCACTTAATCAGTCTTAAACCTGACTGCCTAATGCTTCCTATGAACTATGAGAACATCTCAAATATCCTTACGTGAAAACTCAGTTTATATGTCAAGCAACCTTATGACATAACCAATTGCAACTAATAACCTTTTGTTGCTGCATTATTCCATCGAAAAACACATCAGTTGCTTATAACCTTTCAGCAACATTTATTTCCAACAAAAAATATGAATTAAAACTATTTTAGAACATTGTAATGAATTACTGAAAAAACATCTCTTTATTAAACCTTCAATTCAACCAAGTGCAGTAACTAATGAATACAAAAATCAATCCTCAATACTAACTATCTTGATACTAACTACCATGGATAATTAAACTACATATTGTTATTACTCCCACTAGTTCAACAAATCTAGGGTTGCAGTCACTCCCATATTGACTGCATGCTTATGAAAAATTGCATTAGGCAATACCTTAGTGAGTGGATCAGCAAGCATTGCATGAGTGTTGATTTCTCGAGCCTTTACTTTCTTTCTAGGCAAAGTATACTTGGTGTTCAAGTGCTTAGTTCCAGGAGACCTATTATTATTCTTGGAATAAAAGACAACAGCTTTATTGTCACACCAAATTTGAATAGGTTTTGTTATGAAATCCATAATCTTGAGACTGCTGATAAAAATTTTCAGCCATACAGCTTGTGAAGTAGCTTCATAACAAGCTACAAACTCAACTTACATGGTAGAAGTGGCAACAATATCTTATTTTACACTTTTCCATGACATTGCCATATTTGCCAACGTGAATATATAACCTGAAGTTGACTTAAGTGAATCAAGGTAGCCTGTAAAATTTAAGTCACTATAGCCTATTAGCTAGAGTCTTGAACCCCTTTTGTATACGAGCTAATACTCTTTAGTCCTATGCAGGTGTGGAGCCTACAATAATCCCAAAAATTCTAGAGGCGACACGTGGACTTTTATTCAAGAAAGACAAGATTGCCCTCAATAAATGGGTAGGTTTCTCAGATGCTCACATGCGCAGCTCATATCCTTAGAGGTCTCAGCAGCTAAATACGACTGCCCACAACTCACTTACCCTTGGCAAGGAATTAAAGATAAGGATTAATTACCCAAATCCTATCTTTAATACATTCCCAATTGAAGATTGACTCCAATCAAGTAAGTAATCCTAATTTAAATAAATCAGGGATAATTATACCATTATCTCAAGATATTATTTCCTATTTAATATCTTGGGAATATTTAGAAAATATCTCTCCATTAAACACTATGACCGACCTTATCCCTATAAATACCCCATATTCTACCAATTTTTCAAAGCTTTGGCAACCCTAAAAAAAACCCTAAACACTTTACTCTCTCAAAGAAACTAACTTAGGCATCGGAGATTTGTTGACCTAACCCCCCCCAACCTTTTGGGCGCGTGAAGCTTAGGTCTCTAATCAAAGATGTTGATTGTTTTGCAGGTGCATTTTTGTCAAGACTGAAGACGACGGAAATTTGCATCGACAAATTGGTGCTTTCATTGAGAGCTGATTCAAAACACTCGAAGAAGCCTCTTGCATTTATTTCTTGAATTTTCTGTTACGTTGAATTTCTCACACGTCGTATCAATTAATTTTTCCTAGAAAAGTTTCTTGATCAATCCCTGGAGAAAGGATACAATGGTAGGAAATCTAAAAACTACGACAAACAGAACCATGTACGTGCAAAGATTTAGACTGGAGAGTGGAGACGAGGACATAGCCCCACGACAGAGGTCATTAAGGCTTAACGTGATGGCAGAAGGAGCCCCACCACCGCGGAGCCGCGCCACCACCATCACCAACGTGACCCAGTAGCCACGGTAAGGTCACCAAGCCACAACACCACTCCCACCGTTGCTGCCCTTGCAGTGTTGCACCCAGCCAAACCCTAGATAGGAGGCCCAGGTTCATTTCCAAGCCCATGGGTAGAAGGCCCAAAACTTGGCAGCTGCCACAACCGGCCCAAGGCAGGAGACCCAGCTTATTGCAACGGCAAGTCTAACTGCACAGCAAGCTTAAACCCGAGCCCAGAACGTCACAGCTGCTGCCAGCCAGGCAGCTTAACGGGCTCAAGCCCAAGCCACTCAGCCAACATGCCATGATGTGGCAGCCCAACAGCCAAGAGAGCCCATAGCCACTCAAGCCCAGGATGAGCAAGCACCGGTTCAACACGTCCTGCGACCTGCTCTGACGACCCTGCCTACCACCTAATCTATTCCAAGGCCACCTCTAGTGATCCAGACTCCGACCACTGGACCCGCGATCGATTTAAGATTACTTACACCCCACTTTTCTGCAGGAATGCCTGCTTTGGGGATCAAGTTTTGTACCTGCAGTCCATTATACTTCCACTAAGCATGAAGATGCCCATTATCCAAACTCTTCCAATCTAAATGGCAAGCACCACCTACCTTAGCAGGTCGCTAATTTAACGAACGCCCTCGCGCAGCAGACCATCTTAGTGAACCAACTCCTCAAGTGCATCTAGATGCAGTGCGCCCCAGACGAGGTGTCTTGAAGCAGGATAAGGGTGGAAGAACGTGACTCATTCCAGTGACTTCCCAGCAAAAGAGCAGCTCAGCTCACCACGAACCGTGCGATCGGGTAGTGTGCACTCTCGTTTGGGTCCTCGAGGAAACGTCTTCTCCAGCCTAGATGTTCAGAGAAGCGTTCATTCGCAACTCGACTCACGAGTCAGTGTGTATTCGAGGTTGGGTCCACATTTCGACGAGCACTCATGACATTCCAGGAGAAGCGTCCACACGAGGCTAGGCCCACAAAGATATCTTCTTACGAGCCAACGAAGTAGATAGCTGCATGACTCCCACAGAATAGCACGTGAGCAGTCTATCTCAAGTTCCACTGGCAGCCTCCAGCCAAAACGACAGAAGGCAACACAAAGCAAACCACGTGCACCACGATAATGGCACAAAAGAGCAAGATATGTCGAAGAACAACTTGGACCAGCAGGTTAACACCAGGGGCAGCTCGAGGCTCCGCTGCCCCCACCAGGCGCAAATCCAGGAGAAAGTACAAAAGGTCGTAGCAGAGAAACTGTGCGGATTCCAATGCATTGACACTACCGACGATGCTCTCAGTAGAGATGTGGCTAACCTGAGCAGGTCACCATTTACAGACGAGATCGAGCAAACAGAGCCACAGCAGAAGTTCAACCCGCTACATTTCACCTTGTTCAAGGGAGATAAAGATCCGGACAGGCACATGATGCACTACCGAAGCGCTATGACCCTCTATGCCAACAATGACGCTCTCGTGTACAAAATATTTGCCACTACACTCCAAGACAAGGTGCAAGACTAGTTCCACACCTTACCGCCAAATTCAATCCGAAGCTTCAACGAACTTTCCTTTGTTTTCACTAAGGAATATTCGTCTTACCGCTTAATCAAGAAAAAGTCTGACCATCTCTTTAGCATGAAGAGAACCCGAAGAAGTCACTCCGCACTTATGTCAAGAGATTCAAGGCGGAGAAGGTAAAGATTGTTGGATGCGATGACAGCATCGCATGCTTAGCTTTCCAAAAGGGGTTCCCAGCAGATCACCTACTTGTTGGAGAATTGATTATGGGTGAGAACCTGTCCTTGGCAAACTTTTATGTTTTGGCAAAAAAGCACTCCCTCTGGGATGAGGAAAATCACTCCCAGAAGCTACCTAAGCAGTTGCGCAAAGACACAGAGCCGACTTAGAAGAAGGCTAGCGATAAACCGCTCAACAACAAAAACAAGCCAAGAGATAGACACAAGGATCGGTCCTCAGCAAAGGAAGACATAATGCCCAAAACGTACACGAAGTTCTCAGTCCCGATCAACCATATCCTTCGCAACCTCAAGGATAAGCCATGGTTCAAGCCGCCGCCACCTATAAAGGGCGACACTTTTAAGATGAACCTAACCAAGTACTGCGCATTCCACAGAAATCCTGGGCACACAACCAATAACTGCTCCACTTGGAAAAGGTACATTGAACAACTCGTGAAGCAGATGCCGATGCTGAACCCTCAACCAAGACAATCAGAATCAACGAAATCTTTGTCGAATCCAAGCATCTAAGGGCCACCAATAACTCCAAAAAAAGGAAGATCTAGCAGGCAAGTTCGATCTATTAGGTTCAAGCCATAAATGTTGTACTTGGACCAATCGTCGACTTCATTGAGCAAGACGCTGCGGAAGTAGACTTTCCCCACGATGATGCCATGGTGAGTTCTGTACAACTGGCCCACACCGTTGTTGATAGAATCATGGTGAACAACAGCAACTCAATCAACATCCTATAACTATCAGTCATCCAGAAGATGGGCCTAGAAAGAATGATCAAACACAAAGCAAAGGTCTTGACAAGATTCAATAGACTCACCTCAATTGCCATTGGCACTCTCACACTTAACGTAACCAGCTCACCGATTGTCTCATCGTAGGCCTTCATGACCGCTAGTAAATATTGAAGCTGTGACCTTGACTGAGTATCTGAAAATCCGATTTCGCATCTCGAGATGAGCAGTCGAAGAGATCAAAGGCAATTAGGCCATGTCCAGGCGATGCACTATACAAGTTCTTAAAGAGACGAAGGAAGAAGTCTTTCGCCCCAGTAGTAGCAGTTGAAGTGCAAAAAAGAAAAACTATAACTTCGCCATATAGCAATTACAGCAGGTAGGTCAGGAAGATGACGTTAAGTTCGACAATGCCCTGTCAGATGAATTAGGATGGAAACCCGAAGAAGAGGCCGAACATATCTTCCTTGACCCTAAGTAACGGTCAGACCACGCCGAATGCACATCCAAAGAAGATCTAAGTGATCCTGGATATAAAGTCCCCCACCACTCTAAAGGAGATCCAAGGTCTGACTTAACAAGCAGCTGCATTCAACCAATTCCTCTCACAACCTATTAACTAATGCAAGCTTTTTTCAAGACAATCAGGACACATAATGACACAAAGGGAATGATGAAGTGCGAGAAAGCATTACAAGATTTGAAGAAGTACCTGACATCACTTCCCCTACTATCCAAGCCAAAGGCAGTGGAAGATTTATGCATCTATATGGCTGTATCTGAAGCAGCAATAAACTCTACCCTCATATGAGAAGAGCTAGAGGCCTGACTACCTGTATCCCACAGTTCAAAAGCTTTCCTCGATGGGGAAGCCAGATACTCGAAAATCAAAACTTTGATTTTAACGTTAGTTGTTGCAACCCGAAAGCTCAAGTCGTACCTTCAGACGTACACAGTTATCGTTATGACGTGATATTCCGCACAGCCAGATGCATGAAGTTTAAGGCGCAAAAACTGGCGGACATTCCAACGAGCGCAACAACTCAGCCCAGAAACGCCCCAGAGGCAGCCAAGCACACCGTAGTCGCACCAGCCCTACCTGCAAGAGATTTTCAACATTTGCATGTCAATGTATCATTCAACTACCAGGGATTGAGGGCAAGAATATTTCTTACTACCTCAGACGGTTCGATGCTCGAGCATGTGATCACTCTAAGCTTCTAGGCGTCAAACAACGGAGTAGAGTATGAAGACCTACTAGCAAGTCTTCAATTGCCAAATGACCTAGCAGTGAAAAAACTCGCTATTTATTTCGATTCCCAGCTGATCACCAACCAAACTTCAGGGGAGTATGCAGCAAAGCATCCAAGGATGACCCGATACCTTGAGAAGGTACAAGAACAACTAGTGACTTTCTAGGCGTACATACTCACTTAGGTTCCACGAGCAAAAAATGTCTATGCAGACGCACTAGCAACCTAGGCTTTGTACTATACCATTAGCTTAGGTGCTCTTTCCTAGTCTAGTACTTGGAAAAACCAAGCATAGATGAAGAATCAGCAGTTGAGGTGGCACAGATCAGTACAACCCCGAGTTGGTAAGATCCCATCATCGACTACATAGTCAATGGAATACTCCCTGCAAACAGACTTGAGTCTAGGAAGCTTCAGATGAAGGCAGCACACTATTACATATGGAACAACATGCTTGTTCGAAGATTCTTTTCAGGACTGCATATTCGCTGCTTATCGCCTCTTTACGATCTCAAGATTTTTAACTCAATCCATGAATGGGTCTGTGGAAACCACTCTGGAGGCCACTCATTGGCGCAAAAAGTTCTCAACACTAGCTATTATTGGTTGACCATGCATCAAGACGCCAAGGAGTATGTACAAAAAGTACGACAGCTGCCAGCGCTTCAAGCCCCTCCACCTGCAGACGAGTTCATAGCCATTCATGCAGTGAGCGATTGACTTGGTATGACCAATACCTTCTGCTACTGGGGGGCAGAGACATAATGATCGTAGCCACCGACTACTTCACAAAATGCGACGAAGCTAAACCCATGACAACAACTACCCAGACGGACATTGAGCACTTCATATAGAAGAACATCATCTGCCGCTTTGGTATCCCACACTTCATCGTCACCGATAATGGTCCACAGTTTGTGGGCAAAGACTTGGCAAGGTTCTTAAAAAAATATAGCATCAAGCAGCATATGTCCACGCCCCGGTATCCGCAGGGCAACGGGCAGGCCGAGGCGTCCAACAAGACCATTTTCGACTGCCTTAAGAAGACCCTTTCAGACAAGAAGGGCAAGTGGCTAGACGAGCTCCCCTATGTTCTATGGGCATATCGCACTACAAAAAGATGAGAAATCGATGAAACTCCATTCTTCTTGGCGTATGGTTTTGAGGCGATCATTCTTCCCAACGTCATGAGCCAAACATCAGCATTGTACTCCCAAATTTTGAGCGAAACGAGATGGAGATGGCCACCAACTTATACTTAGCAGAGGAAGAGTACGAGAAGGTTATCACCCGCATTGCGACCTATTAGCAGCAACTCCTCTCCAGCTACAACAATAGGGTAAAAATCTGGCAATTCCAGCCAGGAGACTTAGTCCTCAGAAAAGCCTTCATCATCGACCAACGGGAAGGCTCTAAAAAGATGGCTCTCATCTGGAAAGGTCCATACAAAATCAGCCGAGTAGGCGAAAATGGCAGCTACATCCTTACCACTATGAGCGACAAAAAAAATGACAAGCAGTGGAATGCCTACAACTTGAGAAAGTACTACGTGTGACCTCCCACCACTCCTTGAACCCCATTCAAGATTAAAAAGTTCAAAGACTCAAGCAGCTCGACGAACAAAACCTAGCATGCCGAGAATTATCAGTTGTTATGCCATTACTGCATACAAGCAAAGTTAATAAAAGCCTTTATTTTCAATGAAGGTTGATGGAATTATTCACAAGCCTAGGCTAAATGCATAAACAAACGGACCAACCATATGACAAGCAAAAGATGCCCGCTACCCTGCAGACATGGCGTAAGCTCTCCAACGAGAAAAGATAAACTAATTAACCCTGTGACAAGCAGAATATGCCCCGCTGCCCTGTAGGTATAGTGTAAGCTTTCTAGCGAGAGAAGATAAACTAATCACCCCTATGACAAGCAGAAGACGCCATCTGCCCGTTCAAACATGGCGTGTGCTCTCCATACAAGAGGCTAAACTAATTCGGAATATCCAGACGTGGATGGGTGGTATGACTGCTTAGTTTCCCTTGAATAGAACGACTACTTAAACCGGACGACTTCTAGAATTGGCCACAATAGCCCTTCCCTGGAATAGACTTAGCCAACTGAAGGATTCGATTCTGTGGGATCCCGAGTCTCTAATCGGAAGAGACGTTAAGTGCAGGACCTTTGCCCATGAAAGAATTCACATGACAAGATGGTCTGTCCTCTACGTGCAAATCTTCATGGAGTGACTTGGTTTTAAAGTGTTGCAATACTAGTTAAGCAACTCTACTTTTTACACGAAGTACGTGTTCGACCATTGGCACTATAGGTTAAAAATTTCGTAATAAGCCTCGGGAGGGCTAAAGCTCACGAAGCTATCCAAAGCTGAGATACACAACTATAGTAGCTACGCAAACTCGCCTGCTTCCTTCGGAGGCAACGAGTTTGGCCGCCGGCTCTATAAGTTGGAAATATCGCATTTTTCCTCTTGCAAGTAAAGCTCTATGAGCATGAAAGCCAAAACTGAAGCCTAAAGTGACCACGCAAGTCAACTGCTCCATCAAAGTAGCCAACACAACCACTCGTCATACGAAAATTTTTTGCAAGTTGCCTCAACCAGCTTAACGTTCCAGGATAAAGTTTTGCAAGAAACACGGCGAAATAAAATGATGAAGCAAAACAAGGAAAGCTGTTTATTAAATTTCTAGCAAATTGATAAACCGGCTCAAAGGCCAACAAAGTTCAAGCAAAGCAGAACAAAAAGGGAAAAAAAACTCCTAAGTCTAAGCAAAAAGACTACCCCTTGGCAACATGCGCAACCACTGGTTCCTCAACTACCACGTCTTCAGCGATCGCATTGCTCCCAACAGCCAAAATTTCCATCAGCTCATTCTCAACCGCCTCTGCCTGGACTGCCTAACCCTCAACTACTCCACCGAAGGCTGCCTCAAACGAGAAATCAAGCAGATTAACTAAAGAAATGGAAAAGGTCTTGAAGTCTTTCTTAGAAAACTCTTAATTCGACGGCCTGTCGTGAAGATGGTCTACATAGCCAAGCTTGTAGAAATCAGCCTGACAAGAAGCAAACGCCACTTCGTGACCAACTTTCTCATTCTTCAACTACACATTCTCTTTAACAAGCCTAATGTGAGCACCTTGTAACTCATCCAGTTCCTTTTTCAAGTTCTTGCTAGCAGACAACGCACCTTACAAATCCACTTCCTTGGACTCAAGCTTACTAGCAACCTCCTTGCTAATATCCTCGTCCTTGGCAAAGCAAGAGGATCGTAGCTCAGAATTGACATACTCAAGGTCCTCATCCACTGGAGAAACACGACTAACTTCCTTCTCTGCAACTTCCAACATCGCCTGAATCGTACTAAACCTAGTCTTCATGTCAACGACCTTTTGATAAGTGATCTCTAGTTGCAAAGAAATGGGGGCAAAGACATCAGACCCCTTCAAATTCAAGTTCAGATTCAAGCTTCTCAATCTTTTCAGCAGCCGAGCGAAGTTAAGCCATCAATGCTACTTCGGCCTTCTTAGCATACTTGACAGCATTCTTATCAACGTGCATAAACTCAGTTGCTAGGATCAAAGTCTTATGCATTGTAACAATCAGGGATGACCTTCTCAAGTATGCAAGACACTTCGCAAAGGAGTCTGAGCGGATGAAAACTTTCCCAACACTATCAACAAACTTAGCGCATGCATCGATGTCCTCAAGCAGGTTAGTCTTCATCAACGCACAAACCTTTCGAAATTCTCTAGCCTCAGACTTGGTGGATCTCTCACAACTGCCCGTGCAAGCAGATTTATCCTTCTCAGCAGACGAGCCAATCGCGGTAGAAGGAAGAACAGGCCCAGGCGCCACCTTAGCAGTATAATCCATATTTTCGCTCTTTATAGCGGCAAGCCTATTAGAAGAGGAACTAAACTTAGCTCCCGACAAATGCTTTGATATAAACCCAGACACCAGAGGCGTCATCGAACCCTTTCACTGGGCAAGTCTCTCAGCAATGGATGCAATCACCTTTGTAGTAGCAGGTTTCACAGGCTCAAACTAAACTTTCTTCTTTGCCCCATTGAGGGAAGTCAAATCAACGATAAGCTTCTTGGCAGTAGACGAGCTCCCACGAGCAACAGAATAAGTTATTGGTTTTTTCTCAGCCAAAGGTTCACAAGCAGGTGAGGACGACCTTTTCTTTCTACCTTCATTGGCAACAGGCTCTATAGCAGCGATCAGGCGAGCTAACGCCTCGTCATTTATCCGCTTTATCTCTTCCTTCGGAGGCAAGCCATCTTTCTTCCCACGAAAAAGGTTGAGCAGCTAGCACCACTCATGGCACTCAGTATGAATGCCCAAGGCGACATGCACTTTTTTCATATCTGCCAAAGTCCTTGGAGTTGAGCCAAACTCCGAATTTACAAAAAGTAAGAAAAACGATCAATAAATTGAAGTCATGGAGTAGCTCAACAAGAAAATTCAAGCAAGACAAGAATGAAGCAGTTCACTTACCACTGATAAAGGTAGTATGGACATGCAGCTCAGGAGAAGAGTCAGATTCCTACTATCCGCTTACCTCTAAGGTATCTTTTGCCCACTCATGATCACTTTTGCTAGAAACATCGAGCAGCTTATGAAGAAATCTTAGCTACCTCACACCTTCCTTGTGGCTGATCTTAAAGAAGTACTAAAACTCATTTATGGTCAAACCAAGATCAAATAACCTACTTAAGTTCGAGAACCTTACCATCGCATAAACTGCATTTGGGGAGCACTGAGCAGGCGTGCATTTCGTGAAGCAGATCACCTTCTGGAAAAGACGTGGCATGGGAAAAGTAAATCCCAACACGAAGTAGTACGAATGGAATTTGATAGCTCTCTTCCTAGCAGATGCACCTTCGCCTCATGGTTCATGGCTACTATCTTTTTTCACCCACTTGACGTGAACCCCTGATGGAATCGCATGCTTGTACGCCTAAAAAAAATCCCAAAACAGCTCGTTGGAATTGATCTTGACATGTGCAGTCTTGAAGTAACCTATATTGCCAAAAGAACCACCTTGACGGTACAAAGGTGGATGATGTTCGTCACTTTTGCGGTCGAATGAAGACATCTCAAAGTTTCTGCGAAAAGTATGAGGAAAAATATTTAGAAGGAAACTCGCGATAAGAGAATAAAAAAAATTAAAAAAAAAGGAAGGACTGCAGAGCCCAATGCCCCACGGCCTAACTCATCCACACGGCCATGCCACAAAAGGCCTAGCCCACACTTCAGCTCGCCCTACATGCGGTCAAGCCGCTCAACCCAGCAGGATGGGAGGCCGGTGCCTCCTTCCTCTTCTCTTCTTCACGCGCCAAACACCTCAAGAAGTAAACCCATGCCTCTTAGCCTAGGTCACGCACGCAAGAGGGCCGGCCCACACCGGTCTTTCTCATTCTCTTCCCGCCTGCCCAAGGTCCAGCCTAGCAGCCATAAAGACTCGGCTCAAGGCCTATCCCCTCGGCCCTAGCCGAGCCATCTGCCTGGCCCATGCCAGCCAACTTCCGCGCCACATTACCCTGCTGCCCACTGTGCACAGCAACTTCGTGGCATCCTTACCACGCCACTCACACCTCATTGGCATTCGCCAACCCAATTTTTCAAGTCCCAGGACTCCCAAAAAATTCAAGAATAAGAAAATTCATTTTTTTCTTACCTTGGTGTGTCATGGAGAAGAAGAACTATGCGAGAGACGACTCTTTGCAAGGGCAAGAAAAGAAGAACGCTAGGAAGGGGGAATAAAATTTTCCTTTGGCTTCTCTTCCTTGTTGGAATAATGATTGTTCTCCAAATTTATTTAATCCCCTGCTTAAGGCAGAATTAAATAGGTATTGGGGCAATTATTTTCCTTTTTTTAGAAGAAGTCTATCTCCAAATCAAGAAAGAAGATCAAGTTCAAATTAGGAAACAATTCTACAAGCCTAAGTAGCTTAAGATTCCTACACCTACTATCATTTTCCTGCGAGCAGCATAGTAGGTGTGGGGGCATTTGTGGAGCTTAAAATAATCCCAAAAATTCTAGAGGCGACACGTGGATTTTTATTCAAGAAAGACAATATTGCCCTTAATAAATGGGCAAGCTTCTCAGATGCTCCTACGCACAGCTCATATCCCTGGAGGTCTTTGCAACTGAATACGATTGCCCATGCTCACTTGCCCATGGCAAGGAATTAAAGATAAGGATTAATTACCCAAATCCTATCTTTAATACATTCCCAATTGAAGATTGACTCCAATCAAGTGAGTAATCCTAATTTAAATAAATTAGGGATAATTACACCATTATCTCAAGATATTATTTCCTATTTAATATCTTGGGAATATTTAGAGAATATCTCTCCATTAAACACTATGGCCGGCCCTATGCCTATAAATACCCAATATTCTACCAATTTTTCAGAGCTTTGGCAACCCTAAAAAAAGCCCTAAACACTTTACTCTCTCAGAGAAACTAACTTAGGCATCAGAGATCCGTTGACCTAACCCCCCCCACCTCGTGGGCCCGTGAGGCGTAGGTCTCTGATCAAAGGTGCATTTTCGTCAAGACAAAAGATGGCAAAAATTTGCATCAACAGCAGGTATCTTAAAACTTTCTTAGCAGCTATCCAATGCGCATTGCCATGATTAAACTGAAACCTTCCTAGCATGCTAATTGCATATGCAATATCAGGTCTAGTACATACATATGTATACATAAGACTCCCAACTAGTGAAGCATAAGGCTTGCTAGCCATTTCTTTTCTCTCAAACTCAGTCTTGGGACATTGATCCTTACTAAGCTTCTCTCCCTTTGTCGTTGAAACATCATAACCATTTGAGTCTTCCATATTGAACCTTTTAAGTCCTTTTTCAATATATGCTTTCTGTGATAAACCAAGTAGCCCTTTACTTCGACCCCTTATGTTCTAAATCCCAAGAACAAAGTTGCCTCTCCCATATCTTTCATCTCAAAGTGTTTTGACAGAAACCTCTTGGTGTCACTCAGTAATGATGCATTATTGCATGCTAGTAATATATCATCTTCGTAAAGAATGAGAAAGATAAAACAGTTTCCATTCCTCTTGATATAAATGCATTCATCACTAGGGCTCTCTTCGAAACCATGTGATGAAACAACCTTATCAAACTTCAAATACCATTATCTTGAGGCCTGCTTCAATCCATAAATGGACTTGCCAAGTTTACAGACCATACTCTCTCCCCCTTCTTGAATGAAACGCTCTGGTTGCTTCATATAGATCACTTCTTCAAGATTTCCATTCACGAATGCAATCTTAACGTCCATTTGATGTAGAAATAAATCGAAGTGAGCCACTAGTGACATGATCACTCTAAAAGAGTCTTTTGTAGAGATTGGAGATAAGGTTTCATTGTAATTAATTCTTTCTTGTTAAGTATAACTCTTTGCTACAAGTCTAGCTTTGTATATTTCAATTTCACCCTTTGAGTCTCTCTTTGTCTTGTAAAGCCATTTACATCCTATTGGTTTACACCTTTGTGGAAGCTCAACTAACTCCCACACTTTGTTTTTATCCATGGAATCCAATTATGATTGCATAGCTTCTTTCCAGTGTTCATTATTTGAAATCTCAATTGCTTTCTTGAAGTTTAATGGATCTTCTTCTTGGCACTTAAACTCAGCTTCCTGTAGATACACAAGGAAGTCATATGAAATTGTAGGATTTCTTGCACGAGTGGATCTTTTGGTTTCCATTTGCATAGGTTCAATGTGCTCCTCTTGAATAGCTAGTGTGTTGTTCAATTGCATAGGTTCTTCTGCAACCATTTATTCTTCTTTAGTAGCCTATATTGGTTCTTCAATTTGTTCATTTGTATTTTGCACTACAATTGGCACAACAACTTAATCTATCAGAACATCACCTAGGTTTTCATCTTGCGGTGTTGTGGGTTTTTCATTCTAGTCAAGATTTTCTTCCTATTAATCATAATCAACTTTTTCAATGAACTTGGCTCTCCCAGTTTCAATGAATCTTAAGGTATGGTTAGGGCAATAAAACTTGTAACCCTTAGTTTTTTCTGGATACCTTACAAAGAAGCATGTGATTGTTATAGGGTCTAGCTTCTTCTCCATTAGATTGTATGCTCTTACTTCTTCTTTGCAGCCCCAAGTTCTCAAGTGATTAAGCACTAGTTTTTTGTTGGTCCACAATTCGAAAGGTGTATAAGGAACAGACTTACTAGGGACCCTATTTATCAAGCAGTTTGTAGTTTTGATTGCTTTTCCCCAAAGAAAAGTAGGTTACTTCGATTTACTCATCATGCTTCTTACCATTTCAATTAATGTCCTATTTATTCTTTCACTAACTCCATTTTTCTCAGTGGTCCTATGATTGGTGTATTGAGCAACGATTCCATGCTCTTACACAAACAATGTAAAGGGACCATGTTGTCTACCAGGCATACTAAACTTTCCATGGTACTCTCTACATCTATCAGATCTTACTATCTTGATCTTGCAGTCTAATTGATTTTCTACTTCTGCTTTATAAATTTTGAAAGTAGCAAATGCACTAGATTTCTCTCCTAACAAGTATAAATACCCAAACCTAGAAAAGTCATCAGTGAAAATGATGAAATACTTGTAACCATTGTGTGTTTGTGTTGGAAAATGACCACAAATGCCTATGTGGATTAGTTATAGCAGCCTTGTACTTCTAGTTGAACCTTTCTTTTTCTTGTTTATCATTTTTCCCTTAATGCAGTTGGTACAAATATCGAAATCACCATAATTCGGTGATGGCAAGATTTGTTCTCTAGCCAATTTTTGCATTCTCTCCCTAGAAATATGCCCTAATCTTTTGTGCCATAACTTGGATGAGGTATCGTTTGTCAGTGTTCGTTTATGCCCTACTGTGTTAACCACATTAATTGGAATTTTGCATTTAAGTTCGAACATGTCACAATTAACCTTCCATCTCCAATCAATTTAGAACTTTGAAATATTGAAAAACCAATTTTCATTAGTATCAAACTTGAATTTTGATTTAACAAGCCTACTAATTGAAACTAAACTCCTTCTCATATAAGGTATATAAGCAACATCAACTAAATCTGTCATGCCCCAACTGGCAAATAAAGACTATTCATGAGTTAGGGTGTGAGTCATATCTTAGTTATAGGAATAAATTCTGCAACCAATATATGGTGGAAAAATTAAAATAATTTGGCATGATTACACAATACATCATATAACAAATCTTACATAATAAGCTTGAGTTTACCACATATAATTTATTGAATACGTAGCGCAAATAAAATATTATTATACACAATTAATTCATAACAAATGTACCAACTAAAATAATAATTGAAATGAGTAGCTCTTGTCAATACATAAAATGTATGCAATGAGATGCATGAATGCACTCACTCCCTTCTAATCCCGCTAACACATACCTAAGGCATCCAAGCCTGCACATCCCATACCATGCTTATACCACTTGGCTCCAAATACCTTAGAATATGAGTTAACTTAAACCTAATTTTTGTAATTAAATTCTCAGTTTCCACTTTATTATACAGGCACTTCCCCCGACGCCCAATTGTATATTCAAGCCCTTCCCCCAACGCCTGATATATACAAGATTTAATTATTTTATAACCAATCGGTTGTATACTCATGCCTTTCCCCCAACGCCTGACGTATACAAGGTTCATTATTTTATATTCAAGGCAAACTTCAACCCTTGAATATTTTCACAACTCAAACATTTTACACAAGTGAGCACTTGACACAACACAACTCCTTTTTTTTTCTTTGCAATGCATATGTATATGTACTGCACATAAAGATCAATAATTAGGTACTCACCATATATAAATATGAACATAGATTAAACTAACTAGTAACCAATGTAATATTTGATGCCATCATTTAAAATATTTATCATTTATCACTCTATAGAATTACCATCATCTTTTTCACTTTCGTCTTGCCAGTACCTGCTATTAGTTTGCCTCTGTAAACATGAACAAAATCATAAGAGTAAAATGTATACATGTCTCCAAAGAAACAAGGCATGAAACCATGACTCAATTTTCCCCCTCCAACCTCATCTTTCCAAATTCACTCATTTTTCTCTAATTTTAGTACGTACACCATTAGACTCATTTTATGTTTTCTTTGTGTTGATCCAACCACTCTATTCTTCCATCCCACTCATCTTTTATTTTTATTTCAACCCACCACTAATCTTCTCATACAATTTTTCCCAGAATTTCTCCCAAAGAACTATCTCTACCATCTTTCTTTTTAATTGGTACTCCCACTTGCTACAACCCAACCTCTCTCTCTCTCTCTCTCTCTCTCTCTCTCTCTCTCTCTCTTTCTCTCTCTCTCTTCACTCATATGTTGCTTCCCACTCTTTTCCTTTCTTTCATTTCCTCTCACAACTCTCCATTTTCACTCATCACAAAACACCTCATCTCTTTCTCACCATTTCAGTCTGTCAAATAATCATAACCAAGGGTGGTGATAGTTGGCGGGGATGGATGAGGCACATGGAGTGACTCTCATGAGAGCATAGCCACAACGTCATCCATCATCTCGTTCATCGTGGTTGCTATTGATGAGTGTGACTGGCCAAGCGTAGCAGTTGTTGCGTGAAAGGTGAGGTTGAGTTGATGATAAAGATATAAGGACTTGGGTTGGCAATGTCGAGCTTGACGTGATGATGACCAAAAGAATCCATTTTTGGTTCCTTGGCTTTCTAATGTTGTTTTCTTCCATTCATTTGTAGTCACGTTAATTCGTCTTACACAATTAACTATTTTTTATTGATTGGTGATGTGTTTTCATAGCTCTTACTAGGAGAGTAAAGAAGAAGAGAGTAAGATCTTGTAATAACAGAGTCACGCACCGGATTTAAGTGGTTCGCCAATTCGGCTACGTTCACTAAAGGTGTATATATATATTTGTATTTCACTATGTATGAAAGATTTGCAAAATACAATGGAAATGGCTTCAAGCCTTGACATAATATGAAAGAAATGGATAGTGAATGAGGGAGTGGTCTGAGAAAGAAGACATCTTTCTTGCTTGTGTGGTGGTCTTGATGTTCCCCCCTTCCCTTCGTTTTTCTCCTTCATTTATAGAGAGTAAATCCGATCAAAGAAGCTGTGCTACTGGATGTTAAAGATCTTCACTTACGTCTACTCTTGCATTTCAAATCCACTTATGGTTATCTCATTGGAGCATTTGGAATGATAGATTGAAGCATTGAAGAGAGAATATAGACAAATAATTGAAATTCCCCTAGGCTAGTGAGTAAGCACTCTAAAACAACAACATATTGCCACTTGCAAGCCAATAGATACACGTACCTAGTCTATGGCCCTATATAGACTCACATCTCTCCAATGTTTAGGGGTGAATAATCACACTACATTAACTCAACTTGCCACCTCACCATTTGTTAAAAAATATCACACCAATTCTAGTTAGATAATCCCCACTTCAAACTCTCAGCTCTTTGTTCCTGGTTGTGCGTCAAATTAAAGATCAATGAAGCTAGCAAATGGTGATTTTCCATCAACAAGTAAAAAGAATAAGTTTAAGGCCTAACAAAATAATATTATCCATACATATATATAACCATTTTTTTAAATAAGGGGTATTACAAAATCTAGCAAAAAAAACCAAAAAATAATTCAAGCCTAACTACTCCAATGAACTCTACTGCAACTTTAGCTCCATTGCCCACGAACACTGACACCTAGTCCTTGTTTGGCACCCTCTTACTAATGTACCTGCAATGAATTTGTCACATGAATTGTAGCCCCAGTATCAAGCCACCATGTGTCATAAGATATCTTAACTAAATTTGATTGAAAACAAACTGAAATTCTATGTACTATACCTTTGTTTTTCTTGCACTCCTTGTTTTCCTTCCAACGTTTATACCTGGTGCACTCCTTCTTCTGATGTCCAACCTTCTTGTAGAAGAAACACTTTATTCCAATAACCCTATTAACCCTTCCAGCACCCCTATTGTTATTTCTTTGTGGAAGATTAACTCTCTGCACTACATTGACTAGCTTCTTGTTCTTATCTTTCATATATTTTGCTCTTCATGCACATAGATGGCAATTAGCTCATTTAAGTCCCATTTTTCTTATACAGCTATGTATGTGCTCTTCAACTAAGAGTACTTAGGAGGTAGGGAGTTAAGGGCAAGATGAACTAAGAAAGGATCATCTATCTTAATGTTGAGTGAATTAAGCTTAGCAGATGTATCAACCATTGAGAAAATGTGCTCTCTCACATCACCACCAACATACTTAATGGTTATCACGGTGTTCATAAGGGTACTAGTTTCAGCCTTCTCGGATTCCTTGAACTTGACTTTAATGGAGTCAAGGTATGTCTTAGCATTATCTAACTCAATGATGGTTCTTCAAACTCGGTCAGACATCAACCTTTTGATCACCAACAACACCATTATGTTAGCCTTAACCCATCTCTCATATTCATTCTTCTTATCTGCAGGTGCATCATCAACAGGCTTAGCTAGTTCTTGCTCTCTTAGAGCTAAATCGAAATCCATAAGTCCTAGAGCTACTTCAATATCTCGCCTCACTTCTTTTGGTTGGTTCCATTGAGTGTTTGAATTGAATTTAGGGAGCAAATTATTGAATTTTTCAAAAACAAGATAAACATTCAAGACTATATTTTTTATAACTGAAATAACTCAACCTTTGTTTGGCATTCAAGTTTAATTAGTATCGGTGCAAAGTACATATGTTGCATAAGTAATAGAATAACATGAAAGCCATCCACCTTTGTTTGCATTCAAGTTTAATCAGTATCGGTGCAAAGTACATAAGTTGCATAAGTAATAGAATAACATGAAAGCCATCCACCTTTGTTTGGCAATTAACTTTCCCAGCTCATCCATCTTATGTTCTTCCACTGAGTTATCAGTAACCTAACCAATATCAATTAGTCACACCTTTATTTGGGGATATAACCTAATTGTTATGGCTACTTATACAAGTTGATCAATTAATCCTTAATTTTTTAGCAGTTCGAATGACTGAAATGAATTTGTTATGTTCCATTCATCCAATTACATCTCAAAAAACATTGATCTTGTTGTAACTTTCAGCATGCTATGAACCTCTAAAACTTTAGGTCATTGACATGCTTGACAAATAAGATTTTTAAGCAATCAATTTTTAGTTTTATTTAGTCCAGAATTAATTCTTATACTAGTTATGCATAGTAGGGTTTTCCATCTTCATACAGTTCTAGGGTTTCCTTGAGAAGATATGCATAACACAAGAAGTAGTTGGTTTAAATTATGAGCTGATGTGTAACTTAGTTCTTATAACAGTCGACGTTTACATAAATATGCAGGAATAGCATCTTTAAAACATACATATGCATGCAGTCATTAAATATAGCAGTGGAAAAATCAGGATCAAATTGAAGAAATATCAGTTCATCCATGCGCTTTTAGACTTGCATGCATGATTTCATGTATGTTAATCACATAAACGTTGGCTCTAATACTAACTATTAGACTTAATATGTTCATGCAATATTAAAACACCATATAACTAACCTTGAGAAGACATCATTGAGAGCACAACAAGAACACGAACTGCAACAAGCACGCCAAGAACACCTTGGAACTCGAGCTACAACTGTATTACTCGAATCAATGGGGAGTTCTCTGAGTATATGTTTTGGTGGTGCATGCAGGGACCTTCCTTTGGTAATTATACTACTACAACCCTAGTGCACATTCCCATAATAATGCCACTAGAATTCCTTATTGTACAAGGATACAATCTACCAAATCTCAGTCCTAATAGGATAGTATCAAGAGCCTTTATTTTCCAATTATAACCAGAATATATACTTTACTTGGAGTCCAAGTTATAGCTTATAACTAAACCCTAATCGTACTTACATTCCACATCAATCCTTATTAACTTTATTGACCTATTAGCCGTTGGATTAGAGTCTAGCATCCAATAAGAGAATCCGGCAAGATATGGCTTTCACAGGAAAAAAATGGACATAATATATAGAGCGTTTCAATATGGATGGAGTGAAGCCCGCCTATTCGATTGTCAGTTCACTATCGGTTGAGTGCAGCAATGTCCTACTACAGAAAATGAATTAGAAGAGATGAGAAAAATTCCTTATGCAAGCGCAGTAGGATGTCTCATGAATGCAATAGTTTGCACAGGACCTGACCTAGCTCAAGCATTAAGTGTTGTTTTAAAGTATATAGCGAATCCAGAAAATGAGCATTGATCTGCGGTTAAATGGTTTGTTACTTGAAAGGTACAAAGAGTCCAGGAATCTTGTTTGAAAAACAAGAAGATGAAGCATGTGTGCTGGGTTATGTAGATGCTAACTATGCAGAAGACATAGCCAAAAGAAGATCCACTACAGGTTACCTTTACGTTTATGGTGAATGACCGATTAGCTGGAGAGCTACTCTATAGTCAATTACAGCTTGCCTACTACTGAAGCGGAGTATATTGCACTAGGTTTCCAATAGGTGTAGGGGAAAGGAGAAAAGAAACGTGCACATGTAATTTCCCTTAAGAATTGGAAACTGGGTTTTTCTTTATGTTTATACCATACTTAGGGCCTCCGTATTTAGATCTCGTACAAATACTCGGAGAACTTAAAATGTAATTATGTAATAAAGGAAGGGGCAAATGTGTAATAAGTGAGGAGCCCTTATTCTATAAAAGGACTCCCCACCCTCACAATGAGGGGAGGCCAATTCCTAAGGCTCCTCACCCCTCTCAAAGCTCTCACTCTCAGAGCTCTCTCTCCCTCAAATAAATACATAATCAGTGTGGACGTAGCCCAAACCTTGGGGTGAACCACGATACATCTTGTGTTATTTATATTACTTGCAGATTCACGGTCGGATTTACGTTGTTCTAAGACTTCCGATTTGTGCATCAACATTTGGCGTCGTCTGTGGGAAACGACATGAAAAGTTATGTCTGTTCTCTCTCAATTTTTCTCCTTCGCCGTGAATCTGCAGAAACCCAGGAACCAAAGTCACTGCAAAAAACTCATCTCTAAAAAATGCAAAGAGGAAGACTCATTCTCTAGCTCTTCCAATCTCTGTCTTTCTCTCTCTAAACTCTCTCTTTCTCTCTCCTCAAATTCCTGTCTTTTTCAACCTCCGCAAAATCTGCAAAAGCTATTGTATTTCTCAAAAAGATTCCCCTGTCACCCAAAAACCCTACTCTCAGACTACGGAAACATCAATACATTATTTCCATGCGGGACCCTCTTATCAAGATTGCAAACCGGCATCAACGGATACCCTTGGGCATACCAGTCGAATTTCTCCTCCTGGGTCGGGTTTTCGAGTGATGGGTCAGGTGGATTTGTAGGCTCGGTCGAAACAGAAGGTTGCACAGCGGTGAACGTCTTGAATGTTGATGATGCGGTTCCGCGATCGTCGTCACGAGGAAAGCTCGAGTGGTCCGACTCGAATTTCATCCTCAAATCCGCCAGAAGCTCATTCTCTCTCACCCTCAAAGAATGCCAGGATCGCCAGCCCAGATCTAAAGCTTTATCAAAGAAATTAGACCGGCCAAGACCCGCCTCGTTGGACTTGAACAACTATGCCTTTATCCTCACCGAGATTAGGCGCGATAAAGAAGGGTTCAATGGCGTCTCGAAAATCGGATAACTTCCCTAGTCCCGGCACACAAATCTCGAAGTTTAAAATCACCGGAGCTCCGTCGCTGAACAGGCTGAAAAATGCTCCAAATCGGAGGATTCTACAACCTTCACCGCCCACTGGATCTCCGAGTCTGTCGACAGCGGATCTCTGCGCCACGTGGCCTCACTACCAATCCACCGACTGAAGAAGACCGAGTTCTAGCACTTCTTGCAGTCTAACAAGACTAACAACAACGAACACCAGACTGTGTTAAGGCTTATGATTTTGGAAACGGCACCGTAGAGCTCGAAGAAAAGCAGGGCAAGGGAGACGACAACAGTGATGGATTCCAGAGACACTCCGTTAGTGGGCTCATCTTAAGAGTGCAGATGGGGGACAACGCAAAAACCCTAAACCTATGATAAGTAGTTGTCTTCTCCAAATGGGAGTCAAGTGTAAACACTCTCTCCCTACAAATACTCTCCATTTTAACCAAATATTATGCTCGCATTTGTCTCTAAGAAACTAATAAACCGTGACTGCAAGCTACAAAAATGGTGAGACTATATGCAGTGAAGGGAAAATGAGGGCTACCCAATTGAGCTCGATGGTATTCCATTGGCCCCAGCAGAGATTAACCCCAAGAGTGGACCTGGTGCTATATTTATCCTTGAGAAAGCTTCTCTGGAAGTTGCCAAAGTTGGAAAGACTTATCAGCTATTGAATTATGACGACCACTCGAATTTCCTGTGGAAGAACAAAAAGGATCCTGCTCTTTACATGCCCGATATCGTTCATCAGGTTAGCAAACTCTGGTGCGCTTGGATCATTCATGCTCTTGCTGACTTTGCAAGTCATCAAGGAGTAGCCAAGGGATCTAAAAAGATGGTCCAGCAAGCACCTCCAAAGTCTCAGATAAGATTGTGCAGTCATGGAGGGCTTCAATTTCTCGTAACACCGATTGGTAGCCGTGGATGTCACGGATATGGCGGGTCTCTGTGAAGTAGGTTTGTAGTATCGAGGATCTGGAAACATATAGCGAGATTCTTAATCAAGAGGCTGAAAGGGATGGTTATGGGATGCTTTGGTGGTGGTCGGCGTTCAGTGGGAGAGATTCAAAGTCATGCCCAGGAGTACTTCTTAAAAGTTTAAAAGAGCGGGACAATAACACACATGCCTCCTTCGCGGCCAAAGCGCAAGGCTGCTTATCCTTACCCGCAGAAGGCCTCAAAAAATGGTGCCATCCCCTCCTCCGACCACAACCACATTTAAATGAAAGCCTTGAACGGCACTCAGGCTTAGCTAGCATCCACAGAAGCAACAAAGGTGCATGGGGAAACAGAGAACTTGAGTGCCATCTGCACTCTGCAAAGTAAAAGCAAAAGCTAAAAGAGAAAAATTATATTTTTGCTTTTGTCGACGGACACATGTTCCTATTTTCTAAAAGCCAGAGAAAAGCAAATGGGCGAGAGAAAGCAAAAGAGAAAGCAAAAGCAGAAAGCAAAAGAGAAAAGCAAAAGCAAGGAATAAACACCCGCAAAAGCAATGAATAAACACCCTACTAGAATGATGTGATTTACTTTTCTTGTTTTTGTATGATGTGATTTATTTTTCTTAGCTTTCGGAGAAATCTGTATAAACCCCATCAGAGGGTAGTAATACCAAAAAAAAAAAAAAACCGCAAAGCCTAAAATAAATGGGCTGGAAAGTTGTGTAGAAGGTGAAGGCCCATAAGCCCAAAATAGCTCCAACCAGGTGATCAAAAGTACGCCCAGTACTCCACAATTATTCAGTAACCTGCTACTATTACCACCAACCAAGTGATCAAAAAGTACGCCCAGTACTCCACAATTATTCGACAACCTGCCGTTATTAGCACCAACCAGGTGATCAAAAGTACGCCCTTCAAAATTATTCGGCAACCCGCCGCTATTACGACTAACCATGTGATGAAATGTACAACCCGTACTCTAATATCATTTGGCAACTAGCCATTCATGCCACTAACCAGGTGATGGTACAATCTGTACTCTTCTTCATGCCACCAACCAGGTGATCAAAAGTACGGCCAATACTCCAAATTATACATAAGCATTACTCATGTCATTCATACATAAACATTCATGAGCATCACTCATGACAATCATACATAAACAATTCATGACCATCATTCATGTCAACATTCATGACCATCATTCATGTCAACATTCATGAGCATCACTCATGTTAACATTCATGAGCATCACTCATGACAATATCCATGAGCATCACTCATACCAATCAAACATTCATAAGCATCACTCATGTCAATCAGCTTCAAAAGCTTCATTTACAAAAGCTCTAGCTTTGAAAACTTCATTTACAGAGCTACAGCTTCAAAAGCTTCATTTACAAAAGCTTTAGCTTCAAAAGCTTCATTTCCAAAGCTCCAGCTTCAAAGCTTCACTTACAAAGCTTCAGTGCAGGGTATACAAATAGCGCCTCCGAACAACCGCCACTTCGGCCCATATATGGATTCAATTTAAAGTCTCCAGCCAACAGACTCTATTGACCGAAGACTTGGGGGACTACATTATGTACCATATATTGGGCCTTAACTAGGCCTCATGAAAAATACTTGGGGGACTCTAGCCCATCATTCATGTATTGAGGAGCGAGCCCTTATTCTATAAAAGGGACTCCCTCACCACTATTAGAGAGCATCAACTCTAGCCCGTATTTATGTATTGAGGAGTGAGCCCTTATTCTATAAAAGGAACTCCCTCACCATCATTAGAGAGCATCGCCACCTACTGAGCAACCGCCTCGCCAGGAGCATCAACTCTAGCCCATATTTATGTATTGAGGAGCGAGCCCTTATTTTATAAAATGGACTCTCACACCATCATTAAGAGAGCATCAACTCAGCCCATCATTCATGTATTGAGGAGCGAGCCCTTATTCTATAAAAGGGACTCCCTCACCTTCAACGCCACAAACCGAGCCAACCAAGGCAACATAAGCCACGAGCCGAGCAGCCTCGCAGCATGTGCTACTTCTAGTTGAGCATCATTTCAAATTGAGCACCGCCTCATATCGAGCATTAGTTCAAGACAACAGCTAGTTACTTCGGCCCACACATAGACTGAATTTCAAGTCTCCAGTCAAAAGACTCTTTTGACTGAAGACTTGGGGGACTACTGTTTATACCATACTTAGGGCCTCCGTATTTAGATCTCGTACAAATACTCTGAGGACTTAAATGTAATTATGTAATAAAGGAATGGGCAAATGTGTAATAAGTGAGGAGCCATTATTCTATAAAACGACTCCTCACCCTCACAATGAGGGGAGGCCAATTCCTAAGGCTCCTCACCCCTCTCAAAGCTCTCACTCTCAGAGCTCTCTCTCCCTCAGATAAATACATAATCAGTGTGGACGTAGCCCAAACCTTGGGATGAACCACGATACATCTTGTGTTATTTACATTACTTGCAGATTCACGGTCGGATTTACCTTGTTCTAAGACCTCCGGTTTTGTGCATCAACACTTTATAATTCCAATCAGTTTAGGATTAGAAAATAAGTTAGTTTTCCCTATTCTAAAAGAATTTAGGAATTCTATATTTGTAAGGTATGTAACCACTGGTTTATGCACTTTAAATAAGCTTGTTGGGGGCTGATTTATTCTCACAAACATTAGAGAGAATACAAGGATAGAGAGCCAAGAGTGATAGAGAGATCTAACGCAAGGTTTTGTGGTTTAGCATAAGGGTTTAATAAGTTCTTGTTTAACTGAGTTGTTATTCTCCGTATTGCTGGTGATTTCCCAAGAGAGATCACCCGAGGAGTAGGTAAATTTCGCCGAACCTCGCCAAATTCTTTGTGTTTGTTTATGGCATGTTTACTTTACTGTTCATATATTCGAATAACATCATCTTATAAATTTGCATAACATCTAGACTATCGATAAACAAAGTCAACTAAAGAAGAGTAAAATCAACACCAAATACTTTGTCTAGCCATTAGTCAGTTCATATGCTGTTAAGATAGCTTAAATCCTAATATTTGCAAGGAGAGTATAATTCCTAATCTTTGTATGAGAGTATAAACAGTAAATACTCTTCTCTCGATTCATTTTGTAACTAACGAAATAATAAAAGTTGTTATTTCTTCTCTATTAAGAAATACAAAGCTTTGTTTCTTTCATTTCTGCATTTCAACTTCTTCGTTTCTAGAGATCTTTCTTTGATTTCTTTTTTCATGGTACACAACAGCAGATTGTTTGGCTTAAAATTCGCTACACATGAGGGTGTGTAAGAGGATGTGAAGATAAAAGATTCTCACATCAATGAAAAGAGAAATCTTGCAATGACTTATAACTTGTTGAACTATTCCTCATATTGCTAATTAATTTTATAATAGAACATCAACTTTCTTCACTTGTAATGTAAAGTAAAATAATAAATCGCTTGTATTTAAAATATATATACAATATATATATAAGTGAAAATTAGTGACTTGCACTATTTGTTATTTGACCCAACAATTTATGGTACCAAAACTGCAGGAATTGAAGTTTATTAATTGTTGAATGATATCACAGAGAAGATTATCATATTCTTTGAGTGAATTTTTTGAGGTCAAATACGATATTTATCAAAGAAAAGGGAATACATGCAAATAATGAGAATAGGGTGCTAATAATGAGCCTTGATAAAAAAAAAACTTTATCGAAAATTTCAATTCGGATGAAGGGAGAGAGAGCATCCTGCACCTAACAAATTAGATTGTATTTTAAAGGATGATAAGATTGTTCTTTTTACGTCTATAGGCCATGTATATACATGCACCAATTAAAACCCTCAAGCCACGAAAGCTCTCGTGTAAAATAAGTCATGTAAACATGTACATGATAGATGATACATGTTAGTTTCTTAAATATTTCTGAGAAGTACATACCCAATCCCTAAAATACCCACCTTTCTATTCTTATATAACTTGCTCAGCCAATGAGCAACCATGTATATACGCAAACCAAGGAGTAAGCCACTTCCCATGTTTATTTTTCTCCTGATTGTAACGATTTTCTGCATGCATTTCTCGTCAACGTCGTGCATGTAATTTAATTCATGTAGACACGTACGTGATACATGTTAGGGTTTTCGGTAACCATAAATATGTGAACGTAGCTAGACAAAGTGAGAGATATTTTAGCACACGTATCTTTAGGTGGACCGGATTGTACAAATATATTTTAACTCGGACTGCCGATGAAGGCTCAAAGTCAAGATTATTTGGGCCTAATTGACATGTTAGTAAAGTTAAAAACAAATTGTGGATTGCATTATGGTTGTCGGGGCGGCCTGGCTTTGTTACATGTCTATTAGCACCAAGAAAACCAAGTCAGGAATATGGCTTGGGCTTTTGATTTTCCACGCGAGTAATGTTAAAACTTACAATGTATAAATTGATATTGATGACTTGCACCATAAGTTACTACCAAAAAGAGATTATAACTTGTATAAACAGAGGAAACGATGTTGTTGTCATTTAAAAAAAAAGTTACTTTATGTTTTTATAAATGTATATATTTTTTTCTAGCCTAAACTGAGTCATATGTGACGAGAGTCATAGGTAAAGGGAAAATAATATACACTTCGGAGTAAGTGAGTTTCTCAACGTAAGTATCTGATAAATAGATTATAATGAGCAAAAATGCTCACACTCTATTGCAGGGAGAGCCATAAGTATGATATTGCAACATCTGATTTATTTTGCTATTCCTATTCCTTTTTGGCATCACGTGCAAAAAATGTAAACTCCAAGCAAGAGATTAACTTCGATGCATAATTGTTAAAATGAGTATAAAACTAACTTGTAATTACATCAACAATCCATATTACAAATCAAAGATAAACACTGATTAAAACGCATTCATACTTGCATACAAAAAGAAAGCACAGAAACAGTTTGCAGTAAAGCACAATCCATAGCCAACAAAAATAGGTATGTTGTAGTAGCATATATTTTAAGAAAGGTCATCCAACGTTTTGTGTATAGGACATTACTCATTTAATAATATAAGGCTAAATAGCCAAAATAGTCCTTGAGATTTGCATAATCAATAGAAATGGTCCATGAGATTGAAATTCAATATAAATGTCCCTAATAAGATTGTCCACCATCCATGATTTTGGTCATTCCGTTAAAAACTCTTTGGGCAATTTTCAAAGCTTCATAACTCAATCGGTTCTTAACTAAATTTGACCCATAATATATCAAAATGAAGATAGGAAGTGTAGAACAAGATTATACCTATTTGGAAGCCCAATGGTTGCCGAAGATGGCCGGAAAATAGCCTGGACGTTGACTGGTCTGCAGGAAAACTAGAAAACTTGCTAGAAACTAAGTAAACTTTAAACGTTTATAACTTCTTTAATACTCAACGAAATCGAGTTATTCAAAAACAAAAATCATACTTCTCGACGAGACAAATGGACTGGTACCTTTCTCGACGGCTAACTTGTCGTGGTTTGGCTAAAAAATAGCTCAAAAGTGGCTAACAAGCAAAATTTCAAGATACAAAACTCTGACAGTAGAAAGGACATGATGAATGATGATAAACACGTTATATCATAAAAGAAAACTCCCTCAACAGGCCATCCAACCACCACAAATACATCTTCAAAGGTTGGTAGTGTTAAACTGCCTATTGTTAGAAAATAATGTATATACATAAGTTCTAAAACATTGGCAGTGTTCAATTGCTCGATAGAGGCGCTACGAAAGCTAGATTTATACACATATGTCCATAGTTATCATAAAGTAAGAACATACACCTCTCTAGTCAAAGGATGGTAAGGCTACAACAGATGCAGTCTTAGTTATCCTCGAAAGAACTTTTGTACACAGCCACTCTATTTCTTCTAGTTCCCTCCCTCTTTCCCTTTACCTTTCAGAAATCTCGCCTAATTTTGCGCTTCATTTGTTTTGAAATATTTCCAACATTAATTTATTTTCTAGATTATTCTTAAGGAGTTTGTGGAGGAACCTGTTGCCAAGGAGGTTACGAAGTTAAATGATGAAGTCATCATCTTCCTCAAAGATGTCACCTCTCTTAATGTTGGGATCAGTTCATCCACCTTAATCTACAACTTTTGCAGCACCCCTTCAATCCATTATGTTTTCAATCATAACAGAATTTCCAGTGAAACATGCACCCTAATATAATCCATTAGAATTATGTACTCCTCCACTGTCCAAAGACCTTTCTTATACTACTCATTCCAACCTTCCATTCTTCCAGATATTGTAAAACAACAAGAAGGCAAGCAAGACTCTTTTAGAAAAAGAGAGAGATAATTAGAGCTTTAGTTGGAAATCTACTAAATGTGCTGCCTAATCGGACACACATACTTCGAACTTTTGTCTAGATTCCCCAAATTATTGTAGCATGCATAGTTATAGACCTTGTCGCATTCCTTCAGCTCTCTTATATCACTATATTCTCTCAAGTTATCGAACTCTTCTTCTCTAAATTTCTTTAATGGCCCTGGTGTATTACCTAAAAGATAAGTCTGCACAAAATACATAAATCAATCTTTGTTGATCACATTACCGAGAATGAAAGCAATTGAAATGATGGTTGGCAAGAGGTGTGGGACGCCAGCTGTAGCCGAGACGACACTCAGAAAGTTGGGGCGGGAAAGGATACCCAGTCAAAACCACCATCGTCGTTGAAACACCACCACAGCCCATAAACCTACATAAGACATATTAGCACCAAAACCCACGAAAATTTCTGCCAACCAGCGTGGGTCACAATTGTAGTCAAATTAGCGATAAACAACAGGGATGACAGAGAGGTTGCTAGGCCAAAACCACCGACTATGCTACACCGCCAAATCCCACCACCACAACTAACCTAAATAGGGCTAAAACGATAGTTCCAAGGGCAAAGCCCTCAGAAAGTCCAAATCACTGAGAGAAATTCCAACAGTAAATCTGCACGCCAAATATAGGCACCCAGGAAGCCACCATTAAGAACACTCCACATCTAACTTTACCCATGATACATAAACATCACAAATTCGAAAAAAAAAAATGAAAAAACCTCTGAAGGGCATGACTCCATCGCATAACCCCTCGCCATCGGCAACTTAATTGCAGGGCGGTGCCACCACAACACAGACGAAAAGAGCCACAAAATCGAAATAGTGCACCATAGAAGGATGGTCTGACCCATCAATCAACCAAACAAACACTAACCCAAGCCCACAGATCTATCCCTAGACACGGGATGAATCCTTGTACAACAATGAATCTCGAGAATCCGTTGGAGGACTTCAACAAAGTTGGGAAAATTTCGTTGCCCACAGAAGATTGGGGGAAGAAGGTGCTGGGCAGCACCAAATACCAAAGAGAAAGTGATAAGGGGGAGGGGTTTCGTAAGAATAGTGAGGGAAAATAAAGGTCATGGGAGGAGTGGACGGGGATAAGGTTAAAGGGTTAAGGAGCGATGAGAGGCTAGGAGAAGGGGATGCTAGAGGGAGACGTGAGAGGCTGCTGCCGGCCCTAAGCCAAAGCAAGGGATCGGCGGCTGGGTTTTGCAGAGGTTGGGTTTGTGGTTTCCAATAGGCGAAGGTAGAGAGGAGATTTGTTGATTTATTTGTTTAGTTAGTGAAGTGATCATAAAACATTTGATGGGCAACGTTTTGATTTTTCAAAGATTTTAAGTGACAAAAAATATTCAACGGGCAAAGTAACCTTCATACAGCAAAATTTTCACCCCAAGGAAAAATTTGGCCTATATTATGCGACATTTTGCTCGACAAAAATTTGGTTCGTCAGCATGGGTAACTATGCCCGATGAGCCATTTCATTGAATATAATTGTCGTGTAAATTAAATTAATTTAAAGAGATGTGTCAAATTAATATAATTAAACTTAATTTAAAACTAAAAAAAAAATTAGTTGCACAATGAACCTTCTAAATTTCGGCAAAAGAAGGTATATTTTAGGGTTTAGATTTACACTTCGTCGGGCAAAAGTGAGGGACATTTTCGCATATTTAATTCCCTCAATGAGTTACGCCGTCTGCGAAGTTAATTCAGCAATCCAACCATTAATGTAATTGATATATACTCTGAGATGTCATATGCCACAAATACCCAAATGAAAGTTTCAGGGATTAAGTAACAAGACGAAATCCTTCGACGGTTAGAAATGTATCATTATGATTTAATGGTTTTTTTAGCTCCGATTTTGATTATTTTTTAACAACTACACTCATTGACCCTAGAAGAATACAATGAAGGGACTCAAACATCAATTTAAAATATTCATAGTGGTTCCCACAAAACTTTATAGAATAAACTTTAAGTATTTGTTGAATCTATTGTTTTGACAGGATACGCAGTCTGCGAAACTAATTTTCATGATCTAACCTTCAAACTTGCTTGAATATAGCACGAGATCGCATATGCAAAAAATCACTGAAAATAACTTTCCAAGATTAGGTAACGAAACGAAATCTTTTGACGGTTAGAAATGTAACATGATCTAACATTTATTTTAGCTCTTATTTGATAATTTTTGACAACTACACTCATTGGCCTGAGAAGATTACAATAAACAGACCCAATCATCAACTTAAAGTATTTACACTAGTGGTTACACCGAAATCTTACATTTTACTTAATAAAAGTATAGAATAAACTCTAAGTGTTTGTTAAATCTATTGTTTTGATGGAATCCATAGTTTGCAAAACTAATTTTCGTGATCTAGCTATCAAACTTGTTTGAATATGGTATGAGATCACCTATGACAAAAATCACCAAAAACAAAATTTTAGGGATTAGGTAACAGGATAAAAGGTTCCACGGTTATAAACGTATAATTATTATTTAACGGCTATATCACCTTTGATTTTGATGATTTTTTGTAAGGATACTAATTGAGGGTAAAATCACACACTGAGTTGTCTTAATCATCAAATTTGATGATCTTTGAACCGTTTGAAAATAAAATAGAAAAATAGGGAAAATTTGATGTTTTGGTGTTTACTCAACGAAATGGGTAAATTTCATTGGGCCAACTAACATATTTCGTTGTGAAACAATACTAAATTCTTCAGGCAAACATTTAAATTCCCTCCACTTTTTTCCCAAAAAATCAATGTTTTCCCCAGATTAAAAGGTTTGCCCAATGAAATACTATAAAATTTGTCGGCAAAGATACTTGCTCACCAATTTTTTTGCTAAAGAATTAAATTGGGCGGACATTTCTGTGCAACCTTTGCCCGATGAATAGGTCATTTGGCTTGATGAATAAAGTAGGTCGCATTTTAAACGTTTGTTCGATGAATGGAGTTAGGGTTTGCCCGACAAATTTAGCAAGTCATAATACACGTGTTACATTTTAAATGTTTGGATCAAGAATAAGTTTGTAGGGCAAAGGTCTAATATTTCATATACATGCCTAGAGCCTTCTTCTTCCTCTGTGCCGTTTCTCAGTTTTCTCTCTGTCATCTCTCTATCTCCCTCTCTCTCACTCTCGAGCTCGAAGAAAGGTTTGTTATATTAGAAATTTTTAACTCCTAGAAATAAAAATGTGAGCTTCATTGTTTGTATAATTTGGGTCTAATTAGGGGGACGGCGTGGGAGAGTTTGGGTCTAATTTGGGGGGTTGGGGGTGGTTGGGTTTAGAGTAAGTTTTTTAATTATTTTTTTTATGAATTTTATGAAACAATGTTATATTAGAAAATTTTAATTCCTAGAAGTAATAGAAATTTTTAGGAAATATTAAATTTCTTTGTAATATTAGAATTGTTTTTTGTAGTTTTGTATGAGTTTTATTAAAAATGTTAATTAATAAAAAATTTGGAAATTACAGTGATTTATTAGAAATAATGTCAATTTTTGTAAATAAGTATTTCTTTATTGTGATTTTTTTTTCCAACGGATATCATCGCGGTTGATCATTAGTGGTCACCGCTCTACCTCTGCTTCGAGTCAGAATAACTCAACGGTAAAGATGGTAGATATTCCACTGATGGAGACCACCAATACCCAAGTGGTCACCGTCTATGGCGGTCGAGCCTAGTGCATCAACTTCATCAGTCTGGGTGCAAGGATATGCCTTGCATATTCTCATCCAGGAATAGAACAGCGATGTGCCAGCCCTCACTAGTTACGCTGCAGAGGTCAATGTCGATTTGGCGACCATGCACCCAACAGGAGAGGAGAACTCTAACCAAGGTAGGTAGAAAGTGAAAGTGCAAATGATATATAAAGGCTTGCTCTCGAACCAGATTACCGAATAACGCAAGTCAGGATCATGGTCATTTACGACCTATGACATTGGCGAGCGGATGTTAAAGTCAACAACCTGTTGACTCACGACATAAGAGCCATCATCTGTACTAAGAGCAACTCAACGGTTGCTTATTTCCGTAGGGTAGACAATCCAATTCATTATCCTCTTCTCCAAGGCACTCTAGCCCACTCGGGCAATTGGACCCAAGGCGAGCCCAACAGAGAAGTCAGGCAATAATCGCCTAGCCAGTGCCCCCTAGAAAATTTAAAATATATGAAAATGTAGAAAAAATTATCGATAAGTGAAAAATGCCCCTCGTTGATTAAAACATAATTTTACGAGGATGTATTTTATCCTTATATATTTTATCATATTTCTTGACATATAGGGATAGAGTTCGATCCTATGAGCGCGTAGGCGAAAACCACTCACGAAACAGAATTATAACGAGGAAGTTATAAACGAAAGAAGTTAAGGCCAAAATAGTCACTTTGCTATTTATTTTGGAAGGCTTCAGAAAATCTGGAGCAATGGGAGTGCCATGTGTATGGCTGAGATGGAACAGGAATGAGAGAAAGGAGAGTGGGAGTGATGGTGGTTGCCCAATGAGAAATGAAGGAATGGAGGGAAAGAAGGGAAGGGAGAAGACGGAGAGAGAATCAGATCCCCTTGACCCGTTGACCCGACCCGGTCCTATCTCCCTATTCTGGCCACCGTTGATGTCGAGGCTGGTGCCAAAATGCTCATCTCTTTGAACCCAGTTGATTCCTCCCCTTAATTTCACTTATGGGTTACTAGGATTAACAGAGAAAGCCCGAGAACCCCCGTGGTTTCGCTGAAACCCTATAACTGGTACCTCCAACTCCGGCGCACGACCTGGGTTTGGTAGCTCTCCCTTGCAGGAGTAAAACCCAACAAAAACCACGGTCATCAGACCTTCGATGGAGGAGCAGCAAGGCTCGAAAGATTCCGGCCACGCCGCACTTTCGTGTGATTTTCAGGCCACTTCCCGCCTAATTAGACTTCGACCCATGTATGAAAATTGGTCCCCTCGTTGAGATCTTCATTTCTTTAAATTTTAAGAATTTTTAGAAATAGTTGAAATTTTCAGGTGAGTCGAGGCGGTTGACCACCATCCACAGTGCCGCGTGGCCAAAGGGCCTTCAATGTTATTTTTAGGCTAAATTTGATTCCTAAATTTAGTTTTGATATTCGTATGACGTAGGTTGATCGTTTGAACTTAAATTCACTTCGATACCTTACTTGATCAATTTGTGAATTGACGATCCGACCGTTGGATTGTCACCAAACTTTGAGACCTTATCGTACAAAATATTTGAGGACCTTAGGAACTTATGGATCGGGAATCCGACGTACGGATCTTCCCAAATTGGATTTGCAAGTTTGTAAAATAAAGCGTTGACTGCCACTTGATTTCGTGATTGGCGGTGATCCGACCATTAGATCGGAATGAAATTTTAGTATGTTATTCTAGAAGTGTAAGGTGAACTATGAATGGCTTTATTATTTCGTTTAGGGTACGTAGGCAGTCTAACCAGAATGTTAGATGCAGCCATAAATTAAACAAAATGATTATATATTTTTTTTAGTGTGGTTAGTTAGAATTATAATTAACCATTATTTTATTGTGGCCTACCTATGTGTTTGGCTTCCGAATTAAAAATTTCGGGTCGTTACACTCACCATGACGTCAACCACAATATAAATTATTAAAAAAATTAAAAAATTATAGAAATTATTAGGAATTATAAAAAAAAAATTATAAAAAAGCTAGTTAAAAACATAAAAAGTTATACTTTTTTTTCTCTATAAATACCTAACCATGTTCTTCCACTTTATCCTACATTTCAATATTTTCATATACTTTCAACAAATATTTTATTATTATCAAAAATTAAAAATAAGCTATCTTTTATTATTTCATAAAATAAAAAATACTAATATTTTAATATGAATTGCCTATGCTATTCAGTTTAGGGGTGAAGATGCACTTGGGTAGTTACTTTTCATTGTAGGCAGTTATTGTGAGTCGATATTTCCAAAATATCGGTTAACTATCAGTGAAACTCTAGTATTTTATCTAAACCAATGTTTGACATTCCCTTAAGTTTCATTTTAAATTTCCACGTTTTTGAGCCAATTTTCATCATTTCCATTGAAGGCAACCGATATTGATAACGGTATCTATATATCTATCAATATTTTCACAAATTTGCATTGGTATTTTCACTGATACTAATATTTTAAACACTAGATGCATGAGGCGATGATGAAAGAGATATTGGTAAGTGTTATTTTCTAATTTTTAATTTTTATTACCTTTGCTTATTTAGGGTATTTTTAAACTAATACAGTTTTTCTTTTTTTTTTTTGTCTATTTCAGATCAACACGGAAAAGCTGGGTATGTTCGAGTACATAAACCGAGTGTGGACAAATCAGTACAAAGAGTGGAAGTACAAGCTACACATGTATTACTAGACTTGTGCATCTCATGTTGAAGCTATAACCGATCCACCCCTGGATTTTGTAGAAATGATGGACAACTGGCACTGACTTTGCAATAATTTTTATTACTTATGGTAAGTTTTTTGAAATTTCAATTCAAATATCTGTTCATTTTTTAATTTAATTTTTTATTCACAGCAGAAAAAAAAATACGAGTAACCAGAAGCGAAGCAGTACCTCCATCACTCTAGTTTTCAGCCCCTCACTTTTCGAGTCGAGGAATAGCGTGAGAAAAGTTCACTTTTTCCAGAAGTCAACATCTGGGGGGATACGCATGCCAATTATGACAACCAGGTGGCTAACGACATTTATATAAAATAACATTAAAATTTTTAATTTCAAATTTCCCTATTTAAAATTTTTAAAATTATGATCAACGATTTTAATTGGTTTCTCTTTTTTATTCTAGGCTTCTATGTTGTAGAAGAAGGACGAGTATCTCACCAACCTCTCCCAGCAGCAACCAAACATGTCACTAGAGCAACTAACACCTCATCCATATGTGTCTCTCTAGTTGCTGATAGACGGGGTTGAGCGACGGAAAAGCAAAGAGCTCTGTAGCCAAGGAGCGGGTCGAGTTCCGGACCTTGGAGAATCTTCTTTACCTAGCTCTCAGCCTTAAAGCAAGAAGCTTTCTAGACTGCAAAAGTTAGAAATTGAGTTAAAGGCCATGCACCAGCGAGAAGAAGCTTGGGGAGCAATTGCGCGATAGCGAGAAGAGGAGTTTCAGCGGTACATTGTAGGGATGGCGAAGGTAATGACAAATTTGGACATTCACCTCCTTGGTCATTCGAGCGATCTTCAACCACCACTCCATATGAGTACTTTTTTTTTTCTCAAACAATCGATACCATCTACACTAAAAGGGAGGGGTGGTCTTAGCCTCAAAATGGGCAAGCAATAAGTGGTTCAAATTCGCCTTTAGCGAGTATCGAACTTAGGATCTCTCACTTACAAGTGAAGAAGAATATCATTAGACCGTAGTACTAAGTGGCACCACTCCAGGAGTAGTTAGTTTAGGCATTTTACATACATACATTTGATATTTTACATACATAAATCACAAATTAAAAAAAAAAATTAAAAACATTTGTCCATCTTTTCTTTAAATTCCTTTACCCGACTACAGTTTCTTGGGCAAACTTTTTATAATTTTTTGTATTTCCGGAAACCCAATGAAATACTATCATTAGGCAAGTTTGATTCATCTGGCCAAGTTGGTCAACGCATTTTGTCTGGCGAAATTTTTTGTCAGGCAAGCATTATTTGCCCGACGAAATTTTAATAGTCATCATCGGACAAATATTTGTGACGACCTTTGGCCGACTAAAATTGCCGACAAATTTCTGTCAGGCAAAAATTTAGGCGACAGAAAACCTTATTTTGCCAGACAAAATCCTTTCATCTGTAAAGAGTTTTATTTTTTATAATTTTTTATTTTTTGTAGTGTGTACGAATTTCATGTCCGAGAATATACTTTTACTAGGTCAAGTAGCATCACTTGCTTGTAGTGAATTTTTATGAGAAATATATCATCCTAATCAAATTTCCAATAAAAGAATGCTTTGATTTTTCCTGATAATGATTGTTTTTATAATTTCAATTGTCCTCGGCACGTTGCATCCCCTTACATGTCATATTCTTATCATGTGAATAGAATTTTCGTAAGTTTATGTGCGTTAGGTGATTAAACTATTTCTAAAGATTCATGCAACATTTCCAAATGTAGGCCTCATTTCCGTCAATGATCAACACTATCAAATACCAAAAGATCCATTAACCTATAAATTACTTTCGGTGTTTTCATACAAACCGAAATTATGAACTAGAATTATCAAATTCAAATGAAACGGCCCAATATCGTCGCGCGTTCTATGCACACATTTTTCCTTAATTTGTCGGTTGGAAATTGTCTGTCTTTTTTGTTTGGTTTGAGTCCGAAACTTTTAGAATTGTCTGTATAATAATAGTAAAACAATTTATCACGGAACACAGTGGTTAAACTATATCTCGTGGAATATTCAACCTTGGAAGAAGTTAACTTGAAAGAACTTAATAATCTTGTTGATAGGATAAAATAAGTTGAAACAGTTCTCCAAAAAAAAAAAAGTTGAAACACTAACTAATAAAAAGAGGTATCTTATGAGTGTATAAACAGCATGTGCATCGCGTTTAGGATTAAAAAATTGTAGTGATTGTAACCACACAAAAAATCTGATCGTTTGATTAATAAAAACAGCATCATCATTTTTGTAATGCATTAAGGATGCATTGATATTCCAGGTAAGAAACTCAACTAAGACCTCCCCACAAATAGTGGAGGCAAAATCTAATTGAGATTTTATATGACGAACTCATAGTCCTTGAAAATTATATTTCATATAATTTTATATGTAATCTTAGTCTTAACTTATATGATATGATGATCTGTGAGGAACTCAAACCCCATAAATATTTGGAAAAAATCTATTTGAGATTTGAAATGAGTACTACCTTTCATAGTCTTTGAGGATATCTTTCGTATGAAATCTAGTCCACACTTGAATCAAAACCAAAATCTCTCTAGTGCACAAGTAAAAGATTACATTGTATTAGATAGTATTTCTTTCATCATCAAATCTTGGATTTGAATTAACCAGATTGCCAGATTGGTGCGTGCTTACATTGTATTCTATTAGATTGTATTTCCTATATATATATATATATATATATATATATATATATATATATATCCTCTAAGTTAATTATAAGCTTCCAGATAGGGCAGACCCACTACAAGAATCTCAACCTCCCGCCCCCATGTAAGGGATGAATATTAAGAAAAATCTTTGGAGTCTAACTATATATTGAGATCCCTATGAGACCTCCTATATATGAGAGATCGAGTTGAAAATGTAGTTGAGCTCCATTGTATATTATAGCAAGTGTAACCTCTCTATATCGAGGAATGGCACATAAAGAAAATCATTTATGAATCCAGAATAATATTTTTGTGTCAAACATATTATTATCAAAGAATATCTGCTCAAATTGAGATCCTGTCAATTTCAATGGCATATTCAAGTAAGAATCAGTTCTGATTAATGATCCACACAAATTTACAAATTTATTGAGAAATGATTTTCACATACTATTTTTTTGTATACGAAACCCTTTTGCACTTTTGGCCTTTAGATTGAACAAATAAAAAGGAGACTCAAAGATCATAAATCAACATACATCTGCAAAAGGTGAAAATTGTGTGTGAGAATCACTTCCTGTTTACTTTGGTGAGTGAACATCTTCCAACGTGTATATACACATATATAACAAAGAATTTCATTTTTTTTAATCACCTTCATTTTGTTTTAGACTACAAAATTGAGATGGAGGCATGACCAAATGAATGAGCTATGCAAAAGATAAAGATGGTATTAATAAATAATTATAAGTGGTTATAACTTATGAAAGCCCGACAACCCTAACCAAAAACCGTGTTTTATTGCTCTCTCTCTCTCTCTCTCTCATCCGATCGTGGCTACGCGTTTCTGAGTTGTACACAAAAGCTTTTATATCACAATTGCTAACGACAGCAAACGAGACCAACCCTAATACCCAAATACATATACAAGACTACAAAAACTTGCTGCTCAAGCCATTAAAACAAATGCCACCGCCAGCAAACATCGACAAGAAAACCAAACAAATTGACCTAAATTTCCAAGAAACTACGGATCGAAAATAAGTAGAAACAAGTTGCCAATTATCAAAAGAGTACAAGAGGAAATTATCGATTTTTCTTTTTCTTTTGGAATAGGGTTGGAAAGTAGGGTTTGATTAATTCAAGTTGACTATGACAGCGTTCTGGCCGGTTTTCTTTTCTTTTCGGATACTTGCAATTGTTTTTTGTTTTCATGTGAGGCTTTATCTTCAATTGACTTCGCAGGTGTCCATAGGAACTTGTGGTTGGCATTACGTTTTCAATCTAAAAGTTCCCTTCTATATACTAGCTAGCTAGTCAATTTCATTGCATGTGCTATGCTTCGAAAATTACAGGATTGTGCATGCATGGTTCCCTCAATAATTGTCTTGTACTTTTAAGGACCAATGATGATATTTGTTTTAAGGCCTACCCCTTCAATCAAGAAATCGTAAAAAGGAAAAACAATAAAAGATCGGAAGTAACATTAATTGATATTTCTCATTACGACCCACGTTCGGTCATCTAGCAATTAGTTTAGTAGTATTTCTAACCCGACTCTTGACAAAACTAAACACATCATTTGGGTAGATCATATTGTAAAAGTAAAACCCTAGCTAGCTCTAGCTCAAGTACAGTGATATTTCAAACGTGTATATTGTGGTTCATGTCACGGCAAGTTCAAACAAACTTGTTGATCAAAAGTGGAAGGACGAAGCCAGAAAAAAATGGAAAGAAGCCCTAAAACCATATATGTTCAGAAAAAGAAAAACCCTTGGAACGTCGTTTATTTGTGATAGCAATAGCATGTTGATAGAAATCATCACAACCCTCACACTACCGTAGAGTGAACTGTCCTTTTATGCATACCCGACTAGATGACAACTTAAGAGTCCAGTCAAATATATAGCCGCAACCTTTTGCCTGTTCTAGTATATCACGCATGTACATTATGCATTGATCAACGATAGTATTATATATGATAGTGCGATGTTTGTTCTTTTTATTGATCTTGTTTAGTACAAATTAACAGATGAGTTGAATGGACGGTGTTACGCATCGTTGAAGACAACAGGAATTTGTTTACCATTCCAATCAAACTTAACTTTTTCTTCCATTAGAAATCTGCCAAAGGATAACAGGACAGAGAAATGACAAGGAATAGTAGTGCTAATTTGACGATCTTAGTTAACTTGGTTTTTTTTTTTTTGTGTGTGTGTTTGTGTGTGTGTGAACTCCGCCTATGTAAGTTTATCTTACATGGCCGGTCCCAAGCCCGGGTAAAGGAGGAGGGGGAGGGCGTCAGGTAGTCGATAGCCGGCACTCCACAGTTACGTCGAATCCTTATGAAAATGAATTCAGAACGAAATCGCGCTAAAGCTAGGGCGTCACCCGTAAGTGGCGCGCTGTGTGGCCCGAGCACAGTGATAAGTGAGCAAGGGTCGCTGTATCTCCATAGGCACCTGGATGCAGTGTTAAATGAGCAAGGGGGCCATAGAAACTTCTTTTCGAACGACTCCACTCAAAGTTGTTTGGGAGCATATGCACCTATCAACTTTACACGAGACACACAAAAGAAGTACTTTGATTCCATTGGACGGGGGAGGGTGAAGAAGCTAGGACAGAAGGGTAGAGTTCAGGAGAGTAGAATGCGTTTAGGAACGTGGAATATAGGAACCTTAACGGGAAAATCTATGGAAGTAGTGGAAGTTATGGTGAGGAGAAGGATAAATATTATGTGCCTACAAGAAACTAAGTGGGTTGGTCTTAAGGCAAAGGATCTAGAAAACTCAGGGTTTAAACTTTGGTACTTGGGCACAAATAGAACGAGAAACGGTGTTGGCATCATCGTGGACAAGACCTTGACACAAGATGTTGTAGATGTCAAGAGGGTAGGAGATAGAATCATGGCAATCAAGATTGTAATAGGACAAGAACTTATCAATGTGATTAGTGCGTACGCACCTCAAGTAGGGTTGGATATGAGTTTGAAGGAGAAATTTTAGGAAGACCTTGGAGACTTGGTGCAAGGAATTGCTCAGACGGAGAAGTTATTTATAGAAGGAGATTTAAATGGACACGTGGGCAGGGAGACAGGCAACTATGGAGGTTTTCATGGTGGCCATGGTTTTGGGGAGAGAAACGAGGATGGGGAAGCTATCTTGGATTTTGCAATGGCATATGATCTCTTCTTAGCCAACACTTTCTTTAAGAAGAGAGAAGAACATGTGATCATCTACAAGAGTGGGTCGTCAAAAACACAAATAGATTTTCTTCTAATGAGGAAAGGGGATCGTATAACTTGTAAGGATTGCAAAGTTATACCAGGAGAGAGCGTGGCTAATCAACATCGCTTGTTGGTGATGGATGTACATATCAAAAGAGTGAGAAAAAAGAACAAGACTTGGAAGTGCCCAAGGACTAGATGGTGGAATCTAAAAGAAGAAAAACAAGTCATTTTCAAAGAGAAAGTAATCACCCAGTGTGTGTGGGATAGAGAGGGGGAAGCTAGCCAAATGTGGGATTCCATGGCTAGTTGTATCCGAAAAGTAGCAAAAGAGGTGTTAGGAGAGTCCAAGGGCTTTGCCCCACACCAAAAGGAATCTTGGTGGTGGAATGAGGAGGTACAAACAAAGGTGAAGGCTAAGAAGGAATGTTGTAAAGCCTTATACAAGGATAGGACCGATGAAAATGGTGAAAGGTATAGAAAAGCGAAGCAAGAGGCGAAGAAAGCTGTGAGAGAAGCTAAGTTAGCGGCTTATGACGATATGTATAAGCGACTAGATACCAAAGAAGGAGAGTTGGATATCTATAAACTAGCTAGAGCAAGGGAAAAGAAGACAAGGGACCTAAACCAAGTGAGGTGCATCAAGGATGAGGATGGAAAGGTTCTTGCTACAGAGAACGCGGTTAAAGATAGATGGAGAGGTTATTTTCATAATCTTTTCAATGAAGGACATGAAAGGAGTGCTTCTTTAGGGGAGTTGAGTAACTCAGAAGAGTGTAGAAACTACTCTTTTTATCGTCGAATCTGGAAGGAAGAAGTGGTTGTATCTTTGAAGAAGATGAAGCATAGAAAAGCAGTAGGCCCAGACGATATACCAATCGAAGTGTGGAAAGTTTTGGGAGGGACAGGTATAACATGGCTCACTGACCTTTTCAATAGGATTTTGAAAACGAAGAAGATGCCAAATGAGTGGCGAACGAGCACTTTGGTGCCTATCTACAAGAATAAAGGCGACGTACAAAATTGCATGAACTATAGGGGTATTAAGCTAATGAGTCATACAATGAAGCTCTGGGAGAGAGTCATTGAGCATAGATTGAGGCAAGAGACACGGGTTTCGGACAACCAATTCGGGTTCATGCCAGGGCGCTCAACCATGGAGGCAATCTATCTCTTACGAAGATTTATGGAAAGATATAGAGATGGGAAAAAGGATTTACACATGGTCTTTATAGATTTGGAAAAAGCATATGAGAGGGTCCCAAGAGACATTCTTTGGAGGATTTTAGAGAAGAAAGGAGTACGAGTAGCATATATCCAAGCTATAAAGGATATGTATGAAGGAGCAAAGACTGCCGTAAGAACTCATGAAGGACAAACCGAAAGCTTTCCCATAACTGTAGGATTACATCAAGGCTCATCCTTAAGTCCTTACCTTTTTGCGTTGGTAATGGATGAGTTAACAGGACATATTCAAGATGATATTCCTTGGTGTATGCTTTTCGCAGACGATATAGTGTTGATAGATGAAACTCAGGAAGGGGTAAATGCAAAGCTTAACCTTTGGAGAGAAGTGTTGGAATCTAAAGGTCTTCGCCTAAGCCGATCAAAGACAGAATATATGGAGTGCAAGTTCAGTGCAAATGGAGGCCAAAACGAGTTAGGGGTGAGGATCGGAGATCAAGAAATACCAAAGAGCGATCGTTTTCGTTACCTAGGATCTATCTTGCAAAAGAACGGAGAATTAGATGGAGATCTCAACCATAGAATACAAGCTGGATGGATGAAGTGGAAGAGTGCATCTGGCGTGTTGTGTGACCGCCGTATGCCACTGAAGCTCAAGGGAAAATTTTATAGGACGGCAATAAGGCCGACGATGCTGTATGGCACAGAATGTTGGGCGGTGAAGCATCAACACGTACACAAAATGGGTGTAGCGGAGATGAGGATGCTTCGTTGGATGTGTGGGCACACAAGAAAGGATAAGATTAGGAATGAGGATATCCGGGGTAAAGTAGGAGTAGCCGAAATTGAAGGAAAGATGAGAGAAAATCGGTTACGGTGGTTTGGACATGTGCAAAGAAGGCCTACTGACGCTCCGATTAGAAGATGCGACTATGGGACAGAGGTTCAGGGCCGAAGGGGTAGAGGAAGACCTAGGAAAACTTTGGAAGAGACTCTAAGAAAAGACTTAGAGTACTTGGATCTAACGGAGGACATGACACAGGACCGAGCACAATGGCGTTTAAAGATTCATATAGCCGATCCCACTCAGTGACTTGGATTTTCCAAGTCTCCAACCGAGAAGTTTTCCTCACTCGGGAAATTAAGGGAATACTACCTCAACCTACATGCTCCACTCACAAAGCTTCAACATACAAGCTTCAACAAAAGAAAATTCAGAGAACTTAGCGAAGAAGGCTTTGGTGTATTCAACACAATACGTTGAAATGAAGAAAAGCTATTTATTGATATCCCTGATAAGTCACAAATATGTACATATACATGAGTCAAAATAAACAAACAAGAGGGAGCCTTCACAAAGGTTGCTTAGGAGAAGTCTCAGCAGTCGGTAGAGCCCCAGAAAGAGCAGGCACTGGAGGGGGATCATTTGGAGCCTCAGTACTGGACAGAACCCTAGAAGGAGGAGGCAGCAGAGGTTGATCATTTGGAGCTTCATTACGCGGTACAGCCCCTGAAGACGAAGGCAATAAATGCCTTTGGAACAAACCCACAAATCTCTGATGATCAAGTAAAACCTGACCATCAGATTCCTTCATCTGGTCAAGCTTCCTCTTCATGTTTGTAGCATAGTCATGTGCGAGCCGGTGCAACTGTTTATTCTCATGCTTGAGCCCTCTAATCTCCTGTTTGAGACTCATCACTTCAGCCGCCAATGATTCAACTTGGCGGGTTCGAGCAAATAGGCGTTGGGCCATGTTAGACACAGAACCTGCACACTGAACACTGAGAGCCAAAGAATCCTTAACAGCCAACTCATCAGACCGTTTGGAAAGTAGTCTGTTATCTTTGGAAGTGAGAAGGTTCCTGGCCACTACCGCAGCGGTCATATCATTCTTCATCCCGGAATCCCCAACAGTAAGAGGACCAGTAGGGGAGACGAATGATGGGCGCCATATGTTGTCTGGAGAAGGCGTAGATGCCTCTTCAACAAGGTTCAAGTCAAAACGACGGTCGGATGGGCCAGACATTTTCAAAGGTGTTGAAGAGAGAAGAGGTCGGACAAATCAAGATCTTAGAAGTGCAAGAATGGAGCTTCTACTGGTGGAGATTCAAGTGTGCTTTGGAACTTAATGCCAGCCTCTATAAAAATCTGCACTCGACGGAGCTTCAAAAATCGAAGAGGCGTTTACTTTCTCAAAAGCTGGGCTGCTCAGAGACCACGAGTCGTTTGCTTTCTCAAAAGTTGGGCTGCTCAAAGACCACGAAGGTCGATCTCAGAAATCGAAGAGGCGCTTGCTTTCTCAAAAGTTGGGTTGCTCTGAGACCACGAGGGCCAATCTCAGAAATCGAAGAGGCACCTACTTTTCCAGCCTTGTCAGCACCTGTCAGCTTTGCGAAAATTATGGGCATTATGTCGAAGATTTCTGGTGAAGTAGAAAGCACATGAATCTTATTGTTCAATCACCCACTTCTCACACGCAACATTAGCTCATGGGTACCACAGATAACTTTGCCAAAGTTCTCTGACAAAGTTGAGACACGTGAAGCTTGCAGCTCCCACTACACCGCTCTGACCAAGAAGGGTAAAAGAATAGCAAAGAAACAGCACTAACAAAGTTTAGACACATAAATTTTGAAGGTCTAGCTACCATATTATTACCCACAAGGGTAAAGGAACAGTACCACTGCTGGATAATTGGAAAGTCCCTGTGTGTCAACCTCTGTGCTTCGTGGCAAGATAGACTAGTAAACATGCCCAACCTTTTCTCACATTCAAGAAAACACTCCCAACAAGATTGCTTGCTCCAAAATCGAAGAGGCACCGCCCTCCGAATCTCGAGAGCCAGACTCCCAACATGATTACTTTCTCAAAAATCGAAGAAACATCGCTCTCCGAATCTCGAGAGCCAAACCCCTAGCAGGATGGCTTTCTCAAAAATCGAAAAGGCATCGTTCTCCGAATCTCAAGAGCTAGATCTCCGACAGGATTACTTGTTCGAAAACCGAAGAGGCACCACTTTCCCAACTTCAAGAGCCGGATCTCCTTGGATAAAGCTTGTCTGTAATCTTTACACGCAACATCAGCTTTCCAGATACCATAGACCACTTTTTCAAAGTGCTTTGACAAAGTTAAAACATGTGAAGCTGGCTGCTCCCACTATCGTGTTATGACCAAGCAGGGTAAAGGAATAGTATTACTACTTGTTGTTAGGGAGACTCCTATATATGTTGACCTCCATCCCCAACAGACAGGCAGACCTGCAAAAATGCTCAACCCTTCCTCATATCTGAGAGGGCACTCCCAAAGAAGCCTTTCGAAATATTCAGCTTTCTTTCCCCCCCCCCCCCGATAATACCTCTGCAAACAAGCTATACTAGAGCAAGAATATCTCATATCATCAGGGTTAAAAGCAAGAGTATCCCATATCATGTTTTTTCCCTGTCTTTTCCTTTGGCCTTGTTCTTACATACAAGACAAGGAGAAAGAGAGCAATCAGTCAGCACTTGGAATCAAGCTTCTAGTCAGGAACTGACTTCCTGAAACCTCTTTCTTGATTACTTACCTGGCATTGCTCTCGAGTACTCATCTTCAACATCTTATGCTTCCAGGGAAGATACCGCATCTGCCTGAGGAACATATAGGGCAAGTGAGAATGATACAAGGAAGCATGTGGAGACAAGCGTAACAGCACACGTGCCGATACATCCACTACTCTGTCAAAAGCAAAAGTATCCCATATCAGCAGGGTCGAACGTACTATAGATTTGATGGACTTGTTTTGACCCTCAAATTCTTCAGTCGGCCTTATACTCTGGAGGAAACCAGAAAACCCTCCAGCCCAGTTCAAGAATAAGCCTGTGGAAAGTTACTTCTTCAAAAGCAAAAGTATCCCATATCATCTCTTCTCATTTTTCTTCTCTTTATCCTTCATGCTGCCTGCAAGATAGGGAGAATGTGAACAATCAGCCGAAACTCGAAATCAAAGTTCTGATCTAGGACTGATGCTTGGAGCTCTGATTGCTTACCTTGTCTGTCACCTCTTTCAGCAAATCCCCTAGCTCGGCGACTTGGAGGACTCCTACTACATGGTTTGTATCGCGCTTGACCAAGCCTGAAACTACAAGTAAGCTTCAAATGAAATTGATACATTACCTTGTGCATCTCCACCAGTTAAAGATACCACCCCTGGATGGAGGAAGAGTACTTCCAGAGAAGATGCCATATCTACCTACGAGACAGATAAGGCAAGTCAAGACGATACCACACTCCGGAACTTAGAAGTTTCGTGATTACGAGATCATTCTCCCACAATATTTCCTAATGTCATTTGTACTAAATCATTCACTTGTACTCACTAAAAGAGAGCTTGAACCTATGTACTTGTGTAAACCCTTCACAATTAATGAGAACTCCTCTATTTCGTGGATGTAGCCAATATGGGTGAACCACGTACATCTGGTGTTTGCTTTCCTATCTCTATCCATTTATATACTTATCCATACTAATGACCGGAGCAATCTAGCGACGATCACAAAAAGCGACTGTTTTCGCTACCTAGGATCTATCTTGCAAGAGAACGGAGAATTAGATGGAGATCTCAACCATAGAATACAAGCTGGATGGATGAAGTGTAAGAGTGCATCCGGCGTGTTGTGTGATCGTCGTAGGTCACTGAAGCTCAAGGGAAAATTTTATAGGACGGCAATAAGGCCAGCGATGTTGTATGGCATAGAATGTTGGGCGGTGAAGCATCAACACGTACACAAAATGGGTGTAGCGGAGATAAGGATGCTTCGTGGGATGTGTGGGCACACGAGAAAGGAGAAGATTGTGAATGAAGATATCCGAGGTAAAGTAGGAGTAGCCGAAGTTGAAGGAAAGATGAGAGAAAATCGGTTACGGTGGTTTGGACATGTGCAAAGAAGGCCTACTGACGCTCCGGTTCGAAGATGTGACTACGGAACAGAGGTTCGGGGCCGAAGGGGTAGAGGAAGACCTAGGAAAACTTTGGAAGAGACCCTAAGAAAAGACTTAGAGTACTTGGATCTAACGGAGGACATGACACAAAACCGAGCGCAATGGCGTTCTAGGATTCATATAGCCGACCCCACTTAGTGGGAAAAGGCTTTGTTGTTGTTGTTGTTGTTGTTGTTGTGTGTGTGTGTGGCTAGCATCTACTGTATGTTCATCCAATTTAATTAAGTTTGGCAAAAATATTATTTTCTGGTGTACGTAACACTTTTTTTTCTTTGTTGTAGCTAGGTCTTCAAAGTTCAAACATTCAGTTGCTCAGAAGTCTCATCAAAAGGGTAGAGTTTTAATGATGTCATGTCAAGTAAGGCATAGGTTTGTATATAGAGGATAGACACCATCAATTGACACTATAGAGAAAAGTTTTTTTGTAAAATACTATCTCTCAAGTTTTATGATATAACAATATATTTATATTAAGGAGTGAAGAATTTGGAAGTCAATCATAATAAAATTGTATTGAAATTGTCATTAACGAGATTCAATATAAAACCTTCTACTTGTATGTGAAAAAGAATATCACTATATTTTAATAAACATACCGATTCAGTCAGCCTTAACTTTATAAAAACATTTAGTAACTACACAATCAGAATTTTTAAGTAACACCAATTAAATTAATTAACTATTAGAAAACCCAATATATTTTTTTGAAAAGAGTAATCCCATGTATTTTACTCTTCTAATATTTAGATTCGATTATTCATTCTCCAAAAGTATCAAAAGGTATGACCAATTGGCCTCTCTAGGCTTTTCATCCACTAAGCGAAATACATTTGCCGTATGTTTGGGCACCATCCCATTCCCATATAAGAAAAATTAAGCCCTAACTCTCTCTAGCCCCCTTTAATAAAGTTGATTTTGACCATTAATGTGACATTTCCTATCTAGAAAAGCCATGAAGCTTAAGAACAAAAGATGTTTTTTTCCCACTGTTGGCCCGCACGCACCTCTCTTAACATAAGAGGTGGTGAGTGAGTGCCTGTGCTGAGTGGGTATAAACGCCAATCCATATTATAGATAATCTGCATAGTTGGAACTTGGAATCATTTTTGCATGAAAACGACAAGGGATCTTGCATAGACGACCCAACCAATTACAGCAGTTTTCCTTTTGGTCCCTCTTAATCTCAAAGATTCCCAATTGTAATATAGCAATTAGCAATATGTTCTCAAAGCTAGATGTTAAAAAATTTCAATTACAGCATATTCACTTCCAGCAAATAGAGAGGCTTCTGTGTCCCTTCCATGCACGTTGCAGGTTCTTTCACCTTTGGCTCTGTTGTCCAAGAAGGTGATTGATCATGATTGTATACTTGGTAAGGTAGAAGGGCTAATCTAAAGAACATTACTCAACCGTGTTAATGATGTGTGCATCTTACAATAGATTCCACACACATAAATAGTTGTTCACCTTCTTAGATCACTATGAGTCGATCGATATATATCCTATGGTGAATTACCCATGCATATATAACAGGTTGACTTTGGTCATGTGAGTGATTAATTTGAGTATTGCGGTGAATTTCTCACAAATATATAACAACAAAACACATATAGTACTTGGAGTGTTCAAGATATAGCTCATATATTCAGACTTATCAATCTAATTGATGATCGCACTTGGTTATTTACTTTCAAGATTGTAACATATTAATTTGAATTCTAGACTTACACTTTTATAGAAGGGTAATGCTAGGAAGACCATTTATTTAAACCATATTTTGTAAATTATATAACGTGGTTGTTAATAATTAAATTATTTTTTAAGTGTTGATTAATGTGTATATTTCCGATTAGTGACAGATCATGTCATCACATGATTTGCAAATAATGTAGTCTAAAAAGTTGGTCTATCTAGCATTACTTTTTATGGAATTGTTTAACAATTTTTCTCGTTTAATCAAACATTATTGTTTTAAGGGGCTTTAACGTATTTGTTTTTTGTGTGCACTTGAACATCTTCACTTAGCTTTAGTGTATTTCTTTTTTTGTGCGCACTTGAACATCTTCACGTAGGGAAATTGCACATTAATTCCACGATCAATACACATTTTAATAAATATCTTAATTTTCATGTCAAACCTAGTGAATTCCTTTGAACTTTGTAATTAGCTAGATTTAACTTGCTTATATTTCAAGACCAATTCTATCGTGAATTTGTTTGCATTTAGATGTGGAATCATGATGAAGATGTACGTACGTACTCAACTTTAGAAATTAGGATATGGATGGAAGAATCAAATGCACACACACCTCTTCTTATTTTGTTGGAAATTCCCAATTCCCAAATCACATATATACCATAGCAATTTAGCAATATACATGTAAAATAAAAAGAACAATGAGTTCGTCATCACTCATGGTGTAAAAACAGCACACAATCTAAAAGGCCAAAAAAACACCACCCTCTGCTAACTCTCATATATTTACTTACATACACAACAAATTAATGGGGCCTACGCCTAGCTAGGGTTTATTGGACGGCTCAATATATATGGACCCCACAGCCTAATTATCAACTCATGATTGATGATGATTTGACGCAGGCGCATCGCACAGCGTGGTACGTACGGACACACGAACTGTGAAACAAAGCACTTTAAAGTCGGGTAAGATTTTCTCTCATCCTATTTCTATTCTCTTTTCTCCTTTTCTCTCAAACTCTTTTTTTTGTTTTTTGATTTTATAAAAATACAATATAAGATGCTGATATGGTTTAATAGTAACCGTTCAAGTAAAAGAAAGAAAATGAAAGAAAGATTAAAAGGGGAAAGAATCATCATCCCTTCAAAGCAGCCAGCACGGATTTCTAAAATGCTTCCAACTGTACGGCCACCCAAGATGAAAAGGTACTTTTAACTGAACTTAACCACCCACCTGACAGTGACAGCAGCGTTTCCATTCCCACAGTAACTATGTTTTTCTTCTTAAATTTTTTTTTTTTTTTTAACCGCAGAGACGGCCAGACCTACTTCCTCTAGCTATCGTGTTGCAGCGGTCACTGTCGGCATAGACGTGGAAAGAACCGGAGCGGTGGTAGTGGCGGTGATATTCTCTGTCGGAAGAATGGAGGGAATTGGGTCCAAAAGGAACTGACGCACTATCCGCGTGGCAGGTCTTGCCACGAGTTTTTCCCACGCTTGATTCGTTTCCGCGTGGTGCTTTAAGAACGCCTCCGTGGCATCAAGGCGGTGCATGTTCCAACCCCGCCGAGCTTGCAGCCGGCGAATCTTTTGCAATTGGCGATACGCCAAAATGCAAGTATTTTCTTTGATTTTAGAAATTGCTGCTTGAAGAAGCCTCTCTTGAGTTTCATCATCGTTATTATCACTTGCTTCGCCTTGTAAATACTCATCCATTTCAGGCACGCCTATGGCTCGCCTGACTCCGCGCGTATATTCTTTCTCAGTTGTAGAGTCAAACATTCTCCTCACCTCTTCCACCAAACCCATCTTCACCATCCGGTCCACTCTCTCTGACACGAAAGAGTGGAGCACGGGGATGGCCACATCAACCCAAAGAAAGCAACACTCGTACTTCATTCGAAACTCCGAGTGTTCATCCACCAAGGCTTCAATATACGAATTTGAACCCCCGGCAATGATTGGCAATCTGTCACGCTCCAAGATCGATTCGATGGCCAACGACGCATGGTGCTTGAAATCATTGGCAGTAAAATCTGAGTCGGGATCGACTTTGCCTATCAAATGGTGAGGTATGCCTTTACACTCGTCCTCAGTGACTTTGTTGGTGACGATGTCCAAGCCTTTGTAGACTTGCATTTTGTCCGAGTTAATAATCTCCGCCGGCGGATTATGTCTTGCGAGGTCTATGGCAAGCCGGGACTTGCCAGTCCCGGTGGCTCCCATTACGATCACAACCTTATCTTTTCGCCGTAAAAACGGATCCATGTTTATGTTGGTGAGCCCGGGGCCTTGGAAGCTCACCATCGGCTGTACTACTTGTTTGCAGGCAGACATGAGAATTCTCATTTTATAATTATTGAAACCTGCAAGGTTGACCCAAAAACACTGGTGAGATTTCACTTCATGGAAACTTTATATCAAAAGTTACACATGTAACGGAGTCCTCACTATAAATCGACAAAATACCCCACATAGTTTTCTGGAACAGTTACCTTTAAATTACAATAAACGCGGCGAATTGTTGGATAAAAAATGGCCTTCACAAACTTCTTGATGTGGAGTTTTAAGGAGAGATGAGAGAACCAGAAAGAGATGCAAGCCACTGGAGTTAGCCCAGTGGTAGGTAGGAAAGGTGATCGATCGGTCCGAGTAAGCTAGGATCAGAATTGAAACTCTTCTGATATGCAGAGCTAGGTGTCTTGTATTTGCTTCCTATTTTTTCAAAAAGAAAAATTAAAGTTGGGGAAAAAAACTGCGGGTTTGTGAGAAAACGAAGTTTTTGAAGCTGAATGATCACTGCCTAAGCAGAAGAGATTAGAGGTCGGGGATTTATAGTGGTGGGAATAAACTAAAGCAACCAAGGTTGTATAAGGGTTTCTTGTGACTTCAATGGAATGAAAGACACATGTATATTTTTGGTGAATTGTTCTGGGCAGAATCAATGTTTTATAGTGGATTAATGTTATTCATACCAAGTTTTTATATCACATTTATATACCAAGTGGCATTTGATGTAGATAGTCACATCATTTGAATTAATCAAATTTTTAAATTTAGTTCATTATTTAATAAACTAATAATTAAGAAAAACTAATTAATTAAATGATGATTGTGGTATACGATGAGTCTTTCTCCTTCATTTATTTGGGTTTTGCAAATTTTTTAAATGATGTGGTTGTCCACATCAGATGTCACCTAAGGTGGTATAGAAATGTAGTATAAAAACATGGTATGAATATCATTACTCTTTATAGTGTGGAGCTTGAAGGTTAGGTCAAGGACTGAATTGGCTAAGGTGGGCTGATTTAGTGTGTTTGAATATTCTTTAATTGAAAATAAGAAAAAAGTGCCTTAGGTTTAGGAGGGACCATATAGAAAGTTTTATCGAAGCCATGTTTTCTGGGTTTCATATACCAACAATTAAATGGGCCTCTTGTGCTTAATTAGGAGGGGCATGATCTGTTAATTACATAAAAAGTATAAGTAGGTAGCTAGCTAAGCTACAAATTATTCGTCTTTTTAATGTGTTAAAGAGGTGTTACCTGTATAATAATAAAATTATTAAAAGTATAAATAATGTTAGTCAACTCAGTAGGAGGAAGTGATGTGGTTCGGGGTATGATTCCCAAATGGATGCACCATTTGTTCAGTGACTAACTTTTCTTAATTTGGTTTTAGGTTCTATAATTTTCTCCATAAAATAAAATTAAGAACACGTATGCATCACCATCGATGTAAATTGGGTGGGAATGGAATTAGTTGTTTCAGGAAAGCCGTGGGCAAAAAGAATTTTCTTCATGGTTTTGATACCAATATAGATTTTTTATATGTTGAAGGGACAAGCTAGGTTAAGTGCTAGCCCATATGTTTCTGATAATTCACTCTTTAATCAGGGTCCTTTGATTCCCAGTAAAATTATTATTCCTTCGAGAAACAACGCTACACCACTAGTAGGAGAAGTAAAAAAAAAAAAAAATCAGATCAACTAATTTCTTCTAATTGATCTAATTCTCTTTTATTTTTAGATATTTTATTACAGAATTTTAACGAAAATGTTACATTTTTTTTATATTTCTTATGTGTAAGTAAACACATGAAAAAGTTAATGAATGAAATGATTTCATTATACATATTTTAGTAAATGCATGGAACTCAAGAATCAAAATGATACTATTCCATATTCCTTATAAGTTGTTAATGCACAAAATCAGTGAGGACTTTGGTACAATAGAAAATGTTAAGTTTGTGATCTTCGCTAGATTGCTCCGGTCACTAGTGTGGATAAGTATGTAAATAGATAGAGACAGGGAAGCAAACACAAGATGTACGTGGTTCACCTAGATTGGCTACGTCCACGGAGTAGAGGAGTTCTCATTAATTGTGAAGGGTTTACACAAGTACATAGGTTCAAGCTCTCTTTTAGTGAGTACAAGTGAATGATTTAGTACAAATGACATTAGGAAATGTTGTGGGAGAATGATCTCCTTTTATAGAAGAGAGTTTCTAGCCTTGTTCTGACATTGACACGCGTCGTGTTGTGATTGGCTTTCGATGTTGACACGTGTCGCGCTATGATTGGCTTCTGATGTCGACACGTGTCGCTCTGTGATTGGCCTCCTGATTGGAGGGAAACTCTTCTAGGTCCTTAATGGTATAAACAGTGCTCCCCTAAGTTCTCGAGTGATGGAAGCTCCTCGGTTGGGACTTGCAAGATCCAAGCCGCTGAGTAATCATGAAACTTCTAAGTATCGAAGTGTGGTATCGTCTTCACTTGCCTTATCTGTCTCATAGGTAGATGTGGCATCTTCTCTGGAAGTATTTTTCCTCCATCCAGGGGTGGTATCTTTAACCGGTGGAGATGCACAAGGTAATGTATCAATTTGACTGGAAGCTTACTTGTAGTTTCAGGCTTGGTCAAGCGCAATACAAACCATGTAGTAGGAGTCCCCCAAGTCGCCGAGTTAGGAGATTTGCCGAAATAGGTGACAGACAAGGTAAGCAATCAGTCCCAGATCAGAAGTTTGATTTCAAGTTCCGGCTGATTGTTTTCATTCTCCCTATCTTGCAGGCAGCAAGAATGATAAAGAGAAGAAAAAAGAGAAGAGATAATATGAGATACTTTTTCTTTTAAAGAAGTAACTTTCCACAGGCTTATTCTTGAACTAGGCTGGAGGGTTTTCTGGTTTCCTCCAGAGTATAAGGCCGACTCAAGAATTTGAAGGTCAAAACAAGTCCATCAAATCTAGAGTACGTTCGACCTTGATGATATGGGATACTTTTGTTGTTGACAAAGTAGTGGATGTATCGGCACGTGTTCTGTTGTGCTTGTCTCCACATGCTTCCTTGTATCCTTCTCACTTGCCCTATCTGTTCCTCAGGCAGATGTGGTATCTTCTCACTTGCCCTATCTGTTCCTCAGGCAGATGTTGAAGATGAGTACTCGAGAGCAATGCCAGGTAAGTAATCAGGCAAGGGGTTCCAGGCAGTCAGTTCTTGACTGGTAGCTTGATTTCAAGTGATGACTGATTGCTCTCTTTCTCCTTGTCTTGCAGGTAAGAACAAGGCCAAAGGAAAAGACAGGGAAAAAGCATAATATGGGATACTCTTGCTTTTAACCCTGATGATATAAGAAACTCTTGCTCTGGTGTAGTATGTTTGCAGAGGTATTATCGAGGGGAAAGAAAGCTGAGTATTTCGAGAGGCTTCGTTAGGAGTGCCCTCCCAGATATGAGAAAGGGTTGAGCATTTTTGCAGGTCTGCCTGTCCGTTGAGGATGAAGGTCGACATATATAGGAGTCTCCCTAACAACAAGTAGTAATGTTATTCCTTTACCCTTCTTGGTCATAGTAATGTAGTGAGAGCTGCAAGCTTCACGTGTTTTAACTTTGTCAGAACACTTTGAAAAAGTGGTCTGTGGTATCTGGAAAGCTGATATTGCGTGTGAAGATTGCAAACAAGCTTTATCCAAGGAAATCTGGCTCTTGAAGTTCGGAGAGTGGTGCCTCTTCGGTTTTCAAACAAGCAATCATGTCGGGGATCTGGCTTTCGAGATTCGGAAAATGGTGCCTCTTCAATTTTTGAGAAAGCAATCCTGCTGGGAGTCTGGCTCTTGAGATTCAGAGAGCAATGTCTCTTCGATTTTTGAGAAAGTAATCATGTTAGAAGTCTAGCTATCGAAATTTGGAGGGCGGTGCCTCTTCGATTTTTAAGCAAGTAATCCTGTTGGGAGTCTGGCTCTCGAGATTTGGAGAGCGGTGCCTTTTCGATTTTTGAGCAAGCAATCTTGTTAGGAGTGTTTTCTCGAATGTGAGTAAAGGTTGGGCATTTTTGCCAGTCTGCCTTGCCACGGAGCACAGAGGTTGACACAATAGGGACTTTCCAGTTATCAAGCAATGGTGTTGTTCCTTTACCCTTGTGGGTAATAGTATGGTAGCTGGACCTTCAAAATTTATGTGTCTAAACTTTGTCAGAGATCTTTGGCAAAGTTATCTGTGGTACCCGAGAAGCTGATGTTGCATGTGGAAAGTGGTGCCTCTTCGAAATCCGGAGAGTGGTGCCTCTTCGATTTTTGAACCAACGGTCATGTTGCCCTTTCTTTACTATTCCTTTACCCTTCTTGGTCATAACAATGTAGTGGGAGCTGCAAACTTCACGTGTCTAAACCTTGTCAGAGATATTTGGCAAAGTTATCGAGGAGCTAATGTTGCGTGTGGAAAGTGGTGCCTCTTCGAAATCCGGAGAGTGGTGCCTCTTCGATTTTTGAACCAACGGCCATGTTGCCCTTTCTTTTATAAGGGCACCAATTGTGAGCAAGAAGTACATTCAGAGAGTTATTGCTTGTAGGAATTTTCTCCTTATTTTTATACTTCAGAGATTTATTAGACCTTATTTCTCCTTCATCATTTCTGAAAATGTATGGCCCATCTGACGGTCATTTTGACTTGAACTTTGGTAAAAAGGCAGTTATGTCTCCTTAAGACAACATATGGCGCCCATCCTTCTTATCCCTTATTGGTCCTCTTACCGTTGGAGACTCTATGATGAAGAATGATATGACCGCTGTGGTGGTGGCCAGGAACCTTCTCACTCCCAAAGATAACAGACTACTTTCCAAACGGTCTGATGAGTTGGCTATTAAGGATTCCCTGGCTTTCAGTGTTCAGTAGGTTATGTGTCTAATATGGCCCAACGCCTATTTGCTCGAACCCCCCGAGTTGAATCATTGGCGACTGAAGTGATAAGTCTCAAACAGGAGATTAGAGGGCTCAAGCATGAGAATAAACAGTTGCACAGGCTCGTATATGAATATGCTACAAACATGAAGAGGAAGTTTGACCAGATGCAAGAATCTGATGGTCAGATTTTACTTGATCATCAGAGGTTTGTGGGTTTGTTCCAAATGCATTTATTGCCTTCGTCTTTTAGGGCTGTACCACGTAATGAAGCTCCAAATGATCAACCTCCGATGCCTCCTCTTTTTGGGGTTCTGTCCAGTACTGAGGCTCCGAATGATCACCCTCTGGTGCCTTCTCTTTTTGGGGCTCTACCAACTGCTAAGACTTCTCCTAAGAAACCTTTATGAATGCTCCCTTTTGTTTGTTTATTTTGACTCATGTATATTTACATATTTGTAACTTATCAGAGATATCAATAAATAAGATTTGCTTCATTTCAACGTATTGTGTTAAATACACCAAAGCCTTCTTCACTAAGTTCTTTGATTTTTTTTTCTTTTGTTGAAGCTTTGTGAGTGAAGGATGTAGGTTGAGGTAGTGTTCCCTTAATTTCCCGAGTAAGGAAAACTTCTTGGTTGGAGACTTGAAAAATCCAAGTCACTGAGTGGTTGTGAGACTTCCGAGTATCAAGGTGCAGTAGCATATGGTAGGAATCCTCCAAGTCTCCGGTAGAGGGAGTTGAAGAAGGAGGTGTCTTGCTAGTAGCCAAGCTTCTAAAGTAACAAAACTTCACCATTTTCCTTTCTAAGTGGTAGCCCAAAACTCCTCATTCATATATATATATGTTATGAAAGTTGTTAGGCCCAAAGAAGAGAAGGCCTAGGCAAATGTTTTTTAGTTTTTTTTTTTAATTTCTAAATTTCTGAATTTTCAAATTTCCCAATATAAATATATATATATATATATATATATATATATATATTAAGCTTTGTAGGTGAAGCTTTGATGTTGAAGCTTTGTAGGTGAAGCTTTGAGGTTGAAGCTTTGTTGAGTACTATGAATTGATTTTGCTTCACACTATCTTGATCAAGAGTGTGTGAAGCTTTTGTAGGTGAAGCTTTTGTGTTGAAGCTTTTATGGGTCAAGCTTTTGTGGGTCAAGCTTTTGTAGGTGAAGCTTTGGAGTTGAAGCTTTGTAGGTGAAGCTTTGGAGTTGAAGCTTTTCTTGGGTACCATGAATTGATTTTGCTTCACACTATCTTGATCAAGATAGTGTGAAGCTTTTGAAATTTGTAGTTATCCTCCATTGATGAAGCTTTTGTTGGTAAACCTTTTGTGTTGAAGCTTTGTAGGTGAAGCTTTGGAGTTGAAGCTTTTGTTGGGTACCATGAATTAATTTTGCTTCACACTATCTTGATCAAGATAGTGTGAAGCTTTTGAGAATTTGTAGTTATCTTCCATTGATGAAGCTTTATTGAATTTCCCAATTTCCATTTTTTTTTTTTGGGGAAAATTAGAAATTTGAAAATGTGGGAGAGACAACATATACAAATTTTGCTTCCACACTATTGAGCAAGAGATTGTGATGCAAGCCACACCTTGTAGTAGTCGACGGTTTGGATGAACCATATAAATTGAATTTGCTTTGAACAGTCTTGATCAAGAGTATGTGAAGCTTTCTACGAGTTGTAGTTGCCCTTCATTGATGAAGCTTTTGTTAGCACCATAAACTGGTTTTGCTTCACACTATCTTGATCAAGAGTGTGTGAAGCTTTTAAGAATTGTGGTTGCCCTCCATTGATGAAGCTCTTGTTGGCACCATAGATTGGTTTTGCTTCACACTGTCTTGATCAAGAGTGTGCGAAGCTTTTGAGAATTGTGGTTGAAATCCTTTGATGAAGCTCTTGTTGGCACCATAAATTTTGCTTCCACACTGTTGAGTAAGAGATTATGATACAAGCCACACTGTCTTGATCAAGAGTGTGCGAAGCTTTTGAGAATTGTGGTTGAACTCCTTTGATGACAACATATACAAATTTTGCTTCCACACTGTTGAGTAAGAGATTATGATACAAGCCACACCTTGTAGTGTGTGCATTGTTACAAAGAAGAAATGTCTGAAGCAAATGCAAGACGGCTGAATAGCATGATCTTCGTATGTCATGCATTAAAGTTGTTGTTGGCTTGCAATAAGACTTTGTCGGTGACTATAACTCTTGTTGGGCAGAAGTGCTCCCCTAGTTGAGTTGTAAAACATGAGGGTTTTTGATTATTTATGAATGATAGGAGTTCACATGTATAAGTTGTACCACTCGTCTTCTGGTTGGTGGAATGAATGGTGAGTTGCTTTCATCACCTGGTTGGTGGCACGAAGATGAGTTCCTTCTTCACCTGGTTGGTGGCATGAGTGGCAAGTTGCCAAATGATATTAGAGTACGGGTTGTACATTTCATCACCTGGTTGGTGGCATGAAGGAGAGTACGGGTTGTACATTTTATCACCTGGTTAATGGCATAAAAATGAATTCCTTTTTCACCTGGTTTGTGGCATGAGTGGCAAGTTGCCAAATGATATTAGAGTACGGGTTGTACATTTCATCACCTAGTTGGTGACATGAAGAAGAGTACGGGTTGTACATTTCATCACCTGGTTGGTGGCATGAAGATGAGTTCCTTCTTCACCTGGTTGGTGGCATAAGTGGCAAGTTGCCAAATGATATTAGAGTACGGGTTGTACATTTCATCACCTGGTTGGTGGCATAAAGGAGAGTACGGGTTGTACATTTCATCACCTGGTTGGTGGCATGAAAATGAGTTCCTTCTTCACCTGGTTAGTGGCATGAGTGGCAAGTTGCCAAATGATATTAGAGTACAGGTTGTACATTTCATCACCAGGTTGGTGGCATGAAAGAGAGTACGGGTTGTACATTTCATCACCTGGTTGGTAGCATGAAGATGAGTTCCTTTTTCACATTTTATCACCTGGTTGGTGAGAATAAGGGCAAGGTGCCGAGGCATATTGTAGCAAGTGTCGAAGACACAAAGTATGTTGAACCCTTTCGAAGCACAGTTGGCTTATGTATGGATGTGTTGGAATGTATGATGTTTATGTATGAATGTGTTGGAATGTATGATGTTTATGTTGATTGATATGAATGATGCTCATGAATGTTTTGCTATGCATGAAGGGATCCATGCTTTTGATATGTGAACCATGTTTGTTGTAACACTTGTATCACATACTTTGTGTCAAAGTACACATGTTGAAGCTCTGAGTTTGAGTATAATGGTAGGTCAGCGTAGACCAAGTGTTCCAGTGCTAGGAACGCAAAAGACTTAGAAGAAGTTGCCTGAATTCCTTCTTTTTTAAATATTTGCCAAATGGCTTGTGTGACAAAAGATCTCATGCGGTTAAGAGTCAAAATATTTATAATGTGTATGCCTTCTTATAATAGCATTTCCTTCTGTACCTAGTCCTCCATTTTGAAAGAATGAGGCTTGGCCCCATAGTCATAATAGTCGACGGTACGTTCACCTCTGGTTGTCTTGATACGAACTTTTTATCCCTCTTGTTGTAATGGGCTTGCTGAGAGTAAAAATCCTTCCTCTTACCAAGAGACAGATACGTTTGGTGATTTAGCGAGTAGCTAAATAAGGCAGGAGATGATGTAATGGGTGTCTGAATGGCCAAGATCTCCTCACTTGGTAGAACTTGACTTCCACTTCCCACTTGTTAATAGGGGTTAACCATATGGGGGTTCCCTTGGTATGTCATTGCTTCGGCAGAGGCATGGTTGTAAGCATGTGCCATCACCTCAGATTAAGTCTTCCAAGTGTTGGCATTAATCATGTACTTGAAGAAACAATCACGTAGGCCTGCCGTGAAGGCCTTGAGGACGGTCTTGTCATCTACCTCAGCGCAACGAGAATACTCATGGCTAAAGCGACATGCATACTCTCATAATGACTCGTCCGACTTCTGATGAATAGTGTACAAGTCATCTGTAAAATGCAAGCGATCGATTTGGAAGATGTATTGAGAGACAAACAGTTTCCTCAGTTCCTCAAATGAGTCTACTGTCTCAGGTGGAAGACGGCAATACCAATTTAGAGCTCCTCCAGAGAGGGTGGAGGGGAAGAGAAGACATTGCTCTTCGTTAGTGTTCATCCGATATGCCATGGTGGACTCAAAAAGGTTAAGGTGTTCAATTGGGTTCTCTTTCCAGTATAGAGTTGTAAACTAAGCTTTTGTTTTGTCTTCGCTTGAATGGGGTGTCGAGGATCCTCCTTGTGAGAGGGTCAGGCCTGGGTTGGTTCAAGTCAGGTATCTCGGCCTGACGTTCGGCCTTCAACTTGTTTACTTCCTCAATAAGCTATAGGATAAAAGGGTCATGAGTGGAGTCATGTACCACTAGAATTTTCTTTCGTAATTCTCTATCGCCTCTTGGAAGTAGGAAAGTTTGAGCAAGGGCATGTGGTTTTTCCTTGGACTCGCCGTACTGACTTCTAGGGCGAGTCTGTCGAAATACCTCAGAGTCTCATATACCTTCATGTTCCTCTGGGACATGTCGTTCCTTCCCTAGATTGGCAGCTGGCCTGGGTCGTGGGATGGGACCGAGTCTTTCAAAAACCCTTGGGTCATTGATCTTCGAGCATATGTGGAATGGATTCTCTCGATGTTGCTTTAGGAAGTCTCGGCAGTCACGATAAACGGCTTTCGATCCTTCCAACCCTTCTGCAATGAGGTGTCTTCCTCCACTTCTCCTGCTTCGGGTTGAAGCATCTGGGTTGAGAGAAGTCTCATGTTGATCAATGTTTTGATGATTAGCTCGCTCCTCATCAGGGATACCCATGTCGAATGGAGGTGACCCTCCGTGTTGTGGGGCATCCAGATGATAGTTGATGTTCACAGGGGCAACGAGCTCGCGTGTTTAAGTACGCCTAGTTTCGTGGACCGTCTCAAATAGTTTCTCATACTGCTCCTGGAGGACCTCATTCTTCATTGCTATCTTGTTGTTCTGAGCTTCTAGCTCTTCGACTTTAGCTTGAAAAGCAACCCTTTTTCCTTCCTTCTTTCGTTACTTCGCACTAGGTGCAAGAGAGGTGTCATTCTATGTGTTATGGCTTCATTCGCTCCCCATTTTGGAGAGGGATACCTTATCAAAAGGGAGTGTACGAATGGTGGAAACCAGCTTGGCAAAGCTGAAGAGAGTGGGAATAAGTGTCGTTCCCACATACGGCGCCAAATGTTGATGCACAAAATCAGTAGGGACTTTGGTACAACAAAAAATGTTAAGTTTGTAACCTTCGCTAGATTGCTCCGGTCACTAGTGTGGATAAGTATGTAAATGGATAGGGACAGGGAAACAAACACAAGATGTACGTGGTTCATCCAGATTGGCTACGTCCACGGAGTCGAAGAGTTCTCATTAATTGTGAAGGTTTACACAAGTACATAGATTCAAGCTCTCCTTTAGTGAGTACAAGTGAATGATTTAGTACAAATGACATTAGGAAATATTATGGGAAAATGATCTCCTTTTATAGAAGAGAGTTTCTAGCCTTGTTCTAACATTGACACTTGTTGTGTTGTGATTGGCTTCCGATGTTGACACATGACACGCTATGATTGGCTTCTGATGTCGACACGTGTCGCTCTGTGATTGGCCTCCTAGTTATAGGGAAACTCTTCTGGGTCCTTGACGGTATAACGTTGACCGGTGCTCAGTAGTTTCGGGATTGGTTAAGTATGGTACAAACATAAGTAAACATGTATAATCTGTTGATACCTTTTAGAAGATATTTCAAATTTAAATCTCTCTTCTTGTTCCTATTGATAAAAGAAAAAGGAAACATTGTTACATTATTATAAATTCATTACTCCTTTATCGGATGTCCTCGAAGTGTTAGAAACACCGTTACATTATTTGATGAAGATCAGATGGTGTAGTGGATTGTGTAAGAAGAATGAATGGCAAAACAGTGATCCAAGTGAGAAGGATATCAAAGGTTAAAACAAAGCCACTTGTCAAGAGATTAAATAGGCTGTTATAATAGTTGGAATATTGGTGGTTAGAGATATAGTTAGCTGAGATAAGGAGATAGTTAGTTGGTATAAGGAGGTAGTTAAAAAAAGATTACTTGCTTTGTAAGATTGGTATCGAAATCACCTATATAGGTGAAGATTGTAAACCAACATATATTAATGAAGAAAAACTTTTGCTGCTATCCATTTCTATCAATATTTCTCTGCTATTTCCTCTTAGTTCTTCGATTTTGTCATCTTTACATGGTATCATCGCCAGCCGTTCCAGTGCTTCCGCTCAGTCTCTAAAGCATATTTCTCTCTTCTATACCTTCTAGTTTGTTTCTCTCTGTGATTTCTGGCGTTGGAAGTACACCAGTCACTCAGAAAGTTGGTTTCTTCTCGTCTACCCACCAACTATTTGATTAAAAGCTTCAGTGAAAGTGTTTTTCAAGAATTTGGAAAAAAAAGGTTACTGCTGCTCAGCTGCAAATTGTTCAATCACCTATCACCAATCTTCTTTCCACCATCTCCATTTCTGTTACAGTAAAACTGGATGACTCCAACTATCTTACTTGGAGCTTTCAGGTCCGATTGCTTCTAGAAAGCCATGAAATTATGGGTTTTATTGATGGTTCAAGAAAGTGTCCACCAAGGTTTGACAATGATTCTAATGTTAAAGGGGTCGAAAATGATGATTACTTGGTCTGGAAGATGCACGATCGTGCTTTGATGCAGTTGCTTATTGCTACACTATTTGCGACTGCCATGTCGTGCATCATTAGGAGTAAGAGTTCTTATGAGATATGGTCAAGTCTCACAGAAAGATTCTCTGCAATTACAAAAGCCACAATCTTTCAGATGAAGACAGAACTTCAGAATATCAAGAAAGTCAGAATCAGTTTCTGTTTATCTTCAGAAAATCAAAGATGCAAGAGATCATCTTGCTGCAGTTGGATTAATCTTTTATGATGATGATGATATTATCATTCTTGCATTGAAAGGTTTACCTGCAGATTTCAACACGTTTCGATGTGTGATCAGAGGAAGAGAGTATGGAATATCTCTCAAAGATTTTAGGTTGCAACTATTGGCAGAGGAAGCTATCATTGATCAATCTTTTGACATTTCTTCTAGATTGTCTTTTGGTAATGCCATGATCGTTGGCATTCAATCGGAAAAAGGAAAAACTCTTGTTCTTGATCAAGATCAAACAAGGTCATCTTCTGATCAGTCCTTCAAACACAATGGAAGATCAAGTTCTACTAATTCCAGTCATGGAAAATGATCGTATAATAATTTCAATGGGGGTTATCATAACTATGGAAGCTATAAAGGAAATAATTTCAAAGGCAAAAGCAGAGGAAGATTTCAATACAATACTGGTCCAAGATTCTCAAATTGTAATCCTAGCATTCTTGGCACTCCAAAGCCATATCAATCTCACTGCCCAGATCATCCCTCTGACATTCCTACTTGTCAAATATGCAATAAGAATGGACATGTTGTTGCAGACTGTTTTCAGAGACATACCACTACAACCTCAAATTCTTCTACTCAATGTCAAATCTGCTGGAAATATGGGCACACAGCCATTCAATGCTGTCACATGAGTAATTTTGCTTATCAAGGGAGGCTTCCAACTGTCAATCTCACTGTTATGCATGACAATCATCAACCCTCAGCACCATCTGAATCGTTTTGGATTGCAGACACTGGTGCTATAGCACACATGACATCTGAGTTGGCAAATTTGGACCTGTCTAATCCATATCAAGGAACATATACTATTATCAATGGAAGTGGTGCAAGTTTGCATATTTCCAATATTGGTACTTCTAAATTGGTAGTTCCACATCAGTCTCTCACACTTAAGAATGTATTACATGTTCCAAAACTTTCACAGCATCTATTATCCATTTATCAACTCTACAAAGACAATAGGTGCATATTCATTTGTGATGATGTTTCTTTCTTGGTTCAGGACAAATCCAGGGAAGATACTACTCAAGGAGCTGTGTAGAACTGGTTATTACCCTATACCATTCAACATTTCACTGAGGAAGTCACCTACACTACCTACATCACATTCATGTTTCCTTGCAAAACCAGTTCATTCGAGCATATGGCATAAAAGACTAAGGCACACATCAAATGCAATCACTTCTGCAATTCTACATCAATCTCAAGTTCCTGCATCAATACATCCATGTTCATCAATATGTACTCCATGTTCAGAGGGAAAGTTTACCAAGTTACCATTTGCTTTTCCTGTAACCAAATCTGTAATACCTTTAAAGAAAATACACAGTGATGTATGGGGACCTGCCCCCTCACTATCATATGAAGGATTTAGGTATTATGTAACCTTCATAGACAATTGTACTAGATACACATGGATGTTTCCATTAAGAAATAATTCATAAATGTTTGCAACCTTTGTTCATTTTCATGCCTATCTGTGTACACAGTTTTCTGCTATAGTTAAAATATTCCAATTTGACGGTGGTGGTGAATTTACAAGCACTAAGTTTCAACAATATCTACCACAACATGGCATTTTGCATCAAAATCATGTCCCTACACACCTGAACAAAATGGCTTAGCAGAAAGAAAACATAAACACCTTGTAGAAACAGCAATTACACTTCTCCAAACTGCAAAATTGTCCAATCAATTCTGGTTTCATGCATGTCCTACTACTTCTTATTTGATTAATAGGATGCCTTGTGCTTCTTTACATATGCAGTAACCATTTCAAAAGCTATGCTTCTTTACATATGCAGTCACCATTTCAAAAGCTATATAACATAGTTCCTAAGATTAAACATCTCACGGTATTTAGGTGTGCATGTTTTCCCCTATTAAAACCCTACAATACTTCTAAACTTCAGTCTAAAACTACAACTTGTGTGTTTCTTGGGTATGCATGTCAATCTAAGGGATTTATTTGTTTAAATATTGCTACTAGTAAAATTCATGTGTCTAAACATGTCTTATTTGATGAAACTAGTTTTCCATATTCAACCTCCAGCTTATTTCAACAGTCAAAACTGTTATCTGCATCATCTCCATTGAATTCATCACACACTCTAATACAGTCACCGCATTTAAATCCAATCATCACATTAACAAATCAAGCATGTTCCCCTCCATCTCATTCATTATCATCTCAAACTACAGACTTTTTGATTATGCATTCATCTAGTGCCTCGGATTCATTGTTTGCATCCAGAGCCTCATATTCTTTGGAAACAGTTGCATCTAGTGTTGTAGAGTTTGTTTCTATTCCTACAAATCATACCAATACATCACACATATATTGTGATTCTGCAATACATCAATTGCCTCAAACCAGCTTCACAACACAGCACCATATCCATGTGGATCTTAATTTTCAACAAGAGCAACTACATGTTGTTCTACCAATACCAATGAATGTACATCCTATGCAAATCATATCCAAGAATGGGGTGTTCAACAAGATAGCTTTCACTGCTACTGTCACTTCAGAACCTAAGACATTCAAAACTGCATCTCAAATTTCAGAATGGCAGGTTGCAATGAAAGAGGAAATAGATGCTCTTCACTCTCAGAAGACTTGGTCTTTAGTTCCATTACGACCTAATAAGAATTTAGTTGGATGTAAAAGGATCTACAAAATAAAGAAGAATGCAGATGGGTCTATGGTAAGGTATAAGGCAATACTTGTGGTACAAAGGTATAGCCAAGAAGAGGGTGTTGATTATCTAGAAACGTTCAGTCCTGTTGTAAAACCTACAACTATAAGACTCATATTTTCCTTAGCTGCTCAATTCAAGTGGTCTCTTAGGCAGCTAGATGTGAAAAATATCTTTCTACATGGCATACTTCAAAAGGAAGTCTATATGGAACAACCTCCAGGATTTGAGAGTGCAACACATCCCTTGAACTATGTGTGCACACTTCAGAAATCATTATATGGGTTAAAACAGGCTCCTAGAGCCTGGAATGAGAAATTTACCAGTTTCTTGTCGAGTTTGGGATTTCAAGTTTCTCAAGCTGATCATTCCTTGTTTGTGCAACAATCTTCAAGGAGGACTGTGTTATTGCTATTATATATAGATGATGTGATTCTCACAAGTAGCAGTTCACAATTGATCAATCAAGTTATACAAGCTCTCACTGAAGAGTTTGAAATGAAAGACTTTAGACATTGCATTTCTTTTTGGGCAGATCAGTTATACATCAGAAGGCTTGTTTGTATCACAGACAAAGTATATTAATGAGTTGGTTGGCAAAGTGGATTTACAGGACTCTAAACCATGTAACACACCATGTCTACCTTATCATAGGTTACTCAAGGATGATGGGAAGCCTTATCAAACTCCTGAACAATATAGAAGTGTTGTTGGAGCACTTCAGTACCTCACTTTTACAAGACCTGACATAGCTTTTGCAGTCAATCAAGCTTGTCAGTTCATGCATAATCCTATGGTCTCTCATGTCATTGCAGTTAAGAGAATCATTCGATATCTCAAAGGAACATCTACCTATGGTATTCATTTCAAACCAGGACCAATGCATCTGCAAGCTTATAAAGATGCAAATTGGGCAGGTGATCCAAATGATAGGAGATCAACTTCAGGTTTTGTTGTGTTTCTTGGTTCAATCCTATTTCTTGGGCATCTAAGAAACAACACACGGTGTCTCGATCATCCATAAAAGTCGAGTATCGAGCTTTAGCAATTACCGCTGCTGAACTTGCTTGGATTCGATAGCTATTCTGTGATATGCATATACCTTTACATTCATCTCCAATGATATACTGTTATAATGTTTCAGCTATTGCACTGCCTACAAATCCTGTATTCCATGCTAAGTCCAAACATATTGAAATAGACTATCATTTTGTGCGGGAGAGAGTCACTCGAGGAGATCTTCAAGTTTAACATGTGTCTTCAGCAGATCAGTCAGCAAACATACTTGCAAAGGGTTTATCTGCACCTTTGTTTCAATAGCATTGTGGCAATCTAATGCTCAGTGCCTTAGAGCATCAGATTAAGGGGGATGTAAGAAGAATGAAGTACAAAACAGTGATCCAAGTGAGAAGGATATCAACGGTCAAAACAAAGCCAATTGTCAAGAGATTAAATAGGCTGTTATGATAGTTGGAATATTGGTGGTTAGAGATATAGTTAGTTGGGATAAGGAGATAGTTAGTTGGTATAAGGAGGTAGTTAAAAGAAGATTACTTGCTCTGTAAGATTGGTATCAAAAACACCTATATAGGTGAAGATTGTAAACCAACAGATATCAATGAAGAAAAACTTTTACTGCTATCCATTTCTATCAATATTTCTCTATGTTCTTTCCTCTTAATTCTTCGATTCTGTCATCTTTACGAATTGAAGATCAAGTCGAAATGCGTAAATTAGATCAAATAATAGAGTTTTGCATATTTAGGTTTTGGTGTCTGACTTGGTCCCTACCCATCATTTCAAAGAGAACAAGGACACATTAAACTCAGTGCTTTGTCATGATATATGGGGGTTTTCAACTAGATTCTATGTTTAGTTAAGGTTTTAAGATTTAAGGACGTTTTTGGTATTTTATTATTTAATTATTTCCATTTCTATTTGAACTCTTATGGCTTTTAGCGTTAAGTGACATTATGAATATACCGTTTTGGCATTACAGTTGTTACTATTCAATATTTTTTCTTTTTTGGCAAATTTTTTTTTCTTTTGAAATTGAAGTACAATAGTCATTAATAGCAATTGAAAACGTACAAAGCTGAAAGAATGGTGCATAACAAGGGCCTTAATAAAAATATTGCCGGGAATTTTTACCCGGTCTAAGAAAAAAAAGAGTGTCTTGCACCAACATAATCATAAATTAAAGTTTATCAACTATTCAATATTAAAATTGAGGTTTTCTCATACTTTCTGATGAATTCAAGTGTTCTTGTTCTTATTAATTATTTTCTCTTCGTCATGATGCGCCATTTATTGTACAAAATTATTAGTTATTACAAACTAATTAAAAGAAAGTGTTAAAATAAAAGAAGGAAGAAAATTTGCAAAAATAATTAATTAATTTTTGTAAGTTGAGAAGAAGACGAGAAAATGTACGTGGGCATTACATACAAAATGTGCATGCGCTTAATTGTCATATATTTTAACAAAAGATAATATGTGAATTAAACTTTATATCTAATCTTTCAATTTGAGTGGAGGAAGCTCCATAAAGAAATGTTAGCTCGAAGAGTAATACTAGGGAAACTAAATTTGGAGGCTAAATTTGCAAACTAAATTATGTGTCACCAATAGGAATAAACATGTTTATCAATAGTTAAGTAATAAACCAATCATTAACTTCTATATCCTTTAGTTTTCAAAATTTTATATACAAATTTAATCTCTATATCATTAGCCCTAGTTCGAATGTTGGTTGCTGAGAAACTTTTAAGTTAAGTTCAATTGGAATACGAGAAAGTTGAAGAACCAATTTAATTCAATTGGTTGTTAAAACCCACCGAAAATATTACAATTTTTTAGGTTGATAAAATGTTATCTCACAGTTTAGGGTTTGCGTTAGGTGTTGGTCGGATGTTGATTACAATTGTCTTTTTTTTTTCTTTTTTTTTATTGTCCTTCTAATTTTTTATGTAAGTGAATGACATGAAACTGAGGAGAGTTAGAGTGAGGTTGAACTACATAACCAAAAATAAAAAATACAAAGGTCGATCCATTAAAATCTAATTGTCAATTTGAATTAGTTTATATTGGGCTGTGAAACATAAAAACTGATGTAATTCGACTATGATTTTTCTGAAAACAAGTGATGTAGAATGGAAGATGCAAAATTGGCAGTAAGGCTCATGGGATGCAGGTTTCGTTGTTAGTGTTAGAATCAGACATTGTATAATACATATATTTTCGAAGAGAATGACGCAATGAACAATACACACTAGATAGCTTTGCTCGTGATGAAATAGGGCAAAATTGGCCAAATTCCCTCATTTACTATCCCAAAACAAATTTAAAGTTACGGATATTTTTGAAACTTTGTTAACCGTTTATTTTATTTCTTGCTTGAATGTAAAGTCCTACTAAGGTTTGGGGTTTTATGATGTGGTGTTGGAATTGTTATATTTCGACTGTTATCAATAAAATGTGAGTTTTTCTCTCTATTATTCCTAGCGGATTATGGGATTTGCTAGTGGATTCTAGCATTCTGATATCGTTCAATTTTTCTTGATATATCTCGCTACGTTAGTAAGATATATATTGGTACCCCACAATATAAGAAAATGAGAGAGTTTCAAATACCGAATGCAATAGTTTCAAAATCAAAACTCAATCCACCAAAGTAACATATAATTTGACTGAATTTAATATTATTTTTCTCTTTGATGTCATGGATTAAATATCCTTTTGCTTTTTAAGAAAATAATGGTAATTAAAAATGAGATATACTAAATTCAAAACAACCTTTTAAATAAAATGCGGAGCCTTCTCAAACCAAATGCAATATTATTTATATAAAAATAAACCGAGCTAAATTGTTAAGTCACACCATTTGTACCACATCGATTGGATTAAATATTCTTTAAATAAACGAGTTTTAACCTTGTGATACTATGATTAGTCATTACCAACAAGAGAAAGGGAAATGAGACTCTTTCAAAGTGGGACTCTCTATGGACTCCCCACCACCTCATGTCACTTCATATTTTTTACACAATGTTTTATAAAGTTAGCACGAGAATTGTGTCAAAAGCATGAAGTGGAAAAGAGTCCATGAAGAATTTCACTTTTAAAAGAGTCTATTTAGCATTTCTCTTACCAACAATAGCTCGTTGTATGGATCCTCATCACATTATAAAGTCAAAAACTTATTTGACAGTTCTCAATGCTTCAATATTTAGTACAAGTTTAGAATTTTTTTTTTATATATATACAAGCAATATTATAGCTAGGAGGGGAGTTGGAACCTTATTCAAATGCTCTTAACCTATTCAGATCGGTAAATTTGATAACATTTTCGAGAGAGAGAGAGAGAGAGAATTAAATAAGGAAGCAATGAAGAAAATGTTTACAACTGTTCTTTTAACTTCAGTTAGATTTATGTTCTTTTAACCTAGTCGTAATATATTTTGTTCATATGTCTTTGTGGGTACGCCAAACAGAATCTTTAGGAATCATAATAAGGCCATGGAAAAGCAGGAGAATATTAGTATACATTCATCATAGTGTGTGAAATTATGAATCTAAAAAGCTGCAAAATCTGATTGCCTGATCATTATATTATGCAAGCTTGTGGAAAAAGGAGTTATGAAACAAAACAAAACCTAGCTACGCTAGCTTGAAAGAAAAAGAAGAAGATTTATTAACTTATTATATACACTCACATGCAGTTATATATATGTCAATATTGTAGAGGATAGTAATCCAATGGTTATAGAATGTGCCACTTGTCAAAGATGGGTTGAATTAGTTACGAAATGTTGTTATAGTTAGTTATTGTTGTATCTTCTTGTGTAAGTCACAAATGAATAGCAATTATATAAATTATAGTGTACATACTGAGATATCAATCAATGAAAATACAATCTTCTTAGCTAAATCTTCTCTTTCTCTTTCTCTCTCTCTCTCTCTCTCTTTCTCTCTCTCTATCTCTTTCTCTCTCTCTAGCTTCTGATATACATTGGTTTACATGGTATCGTCGCATGCAAAGCTAATCGCATGATATCGATCTTGGTAGCTTCCTCTCACAACAAAGAATTGCTGCGTAAATTTCTTCTCTCTTGATCTCTTGGAGCTTCGTGATTCTCCATTTCTTCTTTCTTCGACTAGTTCTTGATAGCATAGAAGGTGTTTGATAAAAGGGTTCAATCAATTTTCTCCACAAATTTCTTGGTTTCTTGCAACAATGGTGACTGCTACACAACTACAGATTCTTCAATTGCCTATTACCTCTCTGATTTCAACTATTTCAACATCAATGATAGTGAAACTCGATGGTACAAACTACTTGACTGGAATTTTCAGATGCAACTTCTTCTTGAAAGGCATGGTCTTATGGGATTTATTGATGGGTCATCTATGTGCCCTCCTCGATTGCCAACTCCTACATCTACCAATTCAGAAGTTCATTCCGGCAATTCTTCTTCCACAGAAGAAAGTGATGAATTCAAGGTTTGGAAAATGCACGATCATGCATTAATGCAATTACTCACAGCTACCCTTTCATCTTCGGCTGTTTCTTGCATAATTGGAGGTATTAGTGCTTGTGATATGTGGACAAGATTGAAGGAGCAGTTTTCTACAGTCACTTGCACAAGCATTTTTCAACTCAAATCTGATCTGTAGAATATCAAGAAGGGGGCTGATTCTATTACAACATATCTGCAGCGAATTAAAGAGGCTCGAGATTACTTAGCTGCTGCTGGTGTGATATTTAAGGATGATGACATTGTCATACTTACTTTTAATGGTCTTCCATCTGAATTTAATATCATCAGGTCAATCATTCGAGGAAGGGATAATGTGATTTCAACCAAGAACATGAGGGCTCTATTACTCATTGAAGAAGCAATGATTGACAATGTCCATACTCCTACTAATTTCCAAACTGCAATGGTTGCTGGTGAAAATGGGGGTAATCCAAAGGATCTTCTAATTTTGGGTCTCAATCTCAAGGATCTTCTAGGAGCTCTTACAATAATCAAGGGAACAATTCTGCATACAAGCCTTTCTTTAACAAGAATAGAGGCATGGGCAAGTTTCAATATGGATCAAGATTTCGAAATAAGCCATTTTACAATAAAGCAGCTTCTGGAATTCTTGGCATATCACCACCAAGGCACCAACTTTATAACAATTCATTAATGCCAACATGCCAGATTTGTGGTAAGTATGGTCATCTTGCAGATACTTGTAGATTCAGGAATGGTGATGCATTTGTGAATAAAGGTTGTCAAATTTGTGGAAGAAAAAAAAAACCATAGTGCTCAATTCTATCACTTCAGAAATGAAAATATACAAAACCACACTACACCAATGAATGTAATGCATGATTCTGCTTCAGAACCACCTATGGAGTCTTAACCACAACAAGTTTGGCTCACAGATTCTGGAGCAATAAGTCACATGACTGCAGATTTGAACAATTTGTCATTCTTATCACCTTTTTCATCAAATGAAATGATTCAAACAACAAGTGGAGAATGTTTGCGTGTGTCTCACAAGGTTCTTCAATATTGCAAACTCAATTTCACAATTTGAAATTAAATTATGTCATATATGTGCCCAAAATATCATAGAATTTACTCTCAGTACATAGAATTTGCCTTGACAACAATTGTTGGCTAATTTTTTATGCATTTTGTTTTTGGATTCAGGATAAACCCACATGGAGAATTCTGTTCAAAGGTCCCTGTAATAATGGATTGTACCCTATACCAATTCCTTCCAGTTACTCAAAGAAAGCTTTACAACCTGCTGCATACATAGGAAAACAAGTAAATTCCAGTCTTTGGCATCATAGATTAGGTCACCCTTCCAATATTGTTGTTTCTCATAAACTTAAAAGGTCTAGTGTTCATTTTGTTTCTGATACATTACCTGTTATGTGTTCTAATTGTTTGTTGGGGGGAATCACCAAGTTACCATTTCAGAATGTTGAAAATAGGTCTGTTACACCATTTGAGATAGTACATAGTGATGTATGGGGCCCTGCTCCTTGTTTGTCTATTGAAGGGTTTAAATTCTATGTAACCTTCATAGACGAATGTACCAGATTATGTTAGATTTTTCCAATTGTTAATAAAACTGATGTTTGTTACACATTCATTAAGTTCTATCAGTTTGTGTTAACTTAATTTTCAATGCCAATTAAGACATTACAGAGTGATGGTGGGGGTGAATATATAGGAAAACAGTTTCAAGCATTTCTTGTAGAAAAGGGTATTAAGCACCAATTGTCATGTCCCTATACACCAGAATAAAATGGCTTGGCAAAAAGGAAACATCGCCATATTATTGAGACAACTATTACTCTCCTTCAAACATCACATTTACCTTTGAATTTTTGTTCCTTTGCATCTCAAACTTCAGTATACCTCATAAATATGATGTCTTCTCAAACTTTGAATCAGAAATCACCATTTGAAGTTTTATATGGATCTGCGCCTGATATGAGACATTTAAGGGTTTTCAGATGCTCATCTTACCATTTGTTAAGACCCTTCAATACATCCAAGTTGCAACCTAAAACCACCAAATGCATCTTTCTGGGATATGCATCAAAATATAAAAGGTACATATGCTATGAGGTTGCTAAAAAGAGGTTTTATATATCTAGGCATGTCTTATTTGATGAAAGTGAGTTTCTATATCAACAATTAATATCTACAACTCAAAAACCTAGTAATTCACCATCACTCACAATGTCTAATACATCAGCTATGGTACCAAATTTGGAAAATATTTTGGTTACACCTCAATCCAGTGTCTCCATCACTTCAACACCTATTAAATCTAGTTCATCAAACACTAAGGGTCCATCACCTACTTCATCTGTTTCTGTGTCATCCATCCCAATGTCATCACCTATATCAAATCTTGTTCAATCCATTATTACAACTGAACAAAACATCTCAGCACCAGATCATGTGGTTCCTGAATTCCAACCTGAGAGCCTTCAAGTCATCCTACCCATTCCTTCAAGTCTTCAAGTCATCAAAAAGTGGTATATTAAAAATGATGGTATTGTTATCTACTTTGCATGAGTATGAAGGTGTTGATCTTACTTCTGTGGAACTTTCAACTTACAAATCTGCTTTAAAGAGTTCAATTTGGGTTAAAGCAATGAAAGAAGAGCTTTTTGCCTTACACTCTCAGGGTACATGGAGTTTGGTACCTCTACCACACCAGAAAAATCTTGTAGGATGCAAATGGGTGTTTAAAATAAAAAAGAATGCAGATAGTTCAGTTGGGAGATACAAGGCAAGGCTTGTTGCAAAAGGGTTTAGTCAAGAGGAAGGGATTGATTATGGTGAAACCTTTAGTCCAGTTGTTAAACCAACAACTATTTAACTTGTGTTAGCATTGGCAGCACACTATGGATGGTCATTGAGAATGCATTTTTACATGGCATTCTGCAAGAAGAAGTACACATGTCATAGCCACCTGGCTTTATTGATTATCATCACTCAGATTATGTGCGTAAGTTACACAAATCCTTATATGGCCTAAAAGCCCAAAGGGCTTGAAATGAGACATTTACAAGTTTTCTTCCTTCTCTTGGCTTCACTACAACTAATGCAGATTCTTCATTGTTTGTTAAACAAGATGGCAATTTTATAGTCATATTGCTCCTATATGTAAATGATATTATCATCACTGGTAATGCATCTTCTGTGATTCATGAAGTGATATGTGCTTTGACGAAGGAGTTTGAACTTAAAGACTTGGGACAGCTTCATTATTTTCTGGGAATACATGTTATAACACAACCTGATGGGTTGTTTCTGTCTCAAGCAAAGTATGTGAGAAATCTTATCACAAAAACAAAAATGGAAGATTCAAAGTTCTGTGCCACACCATGTCTCCCTTATAATAGATTGGTTCTTGATGATGGGAAACCTTATAATAATCTAGGCCTATACAGAAGCATAGTTGGGGCTTTACAATACTTAACATTTACTAGGCCTGATATAGCATTTGCAGTACATCAAGTATGCCAATTTATGCAAAATCCAATGGAATCACACTTCATTGCAGTAAAAATGATCCTTCGATATTTGAAAGGCATAATCAATTTGGGAATTAAGTATATCAAAGGTGACTTAGATGTGATAGCTTTCTATGATGCAGATTGGGCTGGAGACCCCAATGACAGGAGATCAACAACAGGATTTGTTGTGTTTTTAGGCTCTAATCCAATCTTCTGGTCCTTTAAAAATCAGCAAATTGTCTTAAGATCTTCAACAAAGGCTTAATATTGAGTCTTGTCATCACCCACGGCAGAATTGGATTGGATAAAGCAATGTTGTCATTTCTACAAGTTTCAATTCCTTATCATCTTGTTCTCTATTGTGATAATATGTCAACTATTGCACTAACTTGTAATCTTGTTCTACACCAAAGAACAAAGCACATCGAGGTAAATATTCATTTTATTAAATAAAGAGTTGCCAAAAAGTTGCTGCAAGTTCATTTTGTTCGCTTTGCTGAACAATATGCAGAAATACTGACAAAAGGCTTGTCTGCACCAATCTTTGAAACTCATTGTCACAATCTCAGTCTTGGTACTCCATCCACTGAGCTTGAGGGGGGGATGTTGAGGATTGTAATCCAATGGTTATAGAATGTGCCACTTGTCAAAGATTGGTTGAGTTAGTTAAAGAATGTTGTTATAGTTAATTACTGTTGTATCTTCTTGTGTAAGTCACAAATGAATAGAAACTATATAAATGATAGTGTATGTACTGAGATATCAATCAATGGAAATACAATCTTCTTAGCTAAATTCTCTCTCTCTCTCTCTCTCTCTCTCTCTCTCTCTCTCTCTCTCTCTCTCTCTCTCTCTCTCTCTCTCTCTCTCTCTCTCTCTCTCTCTCTCGATATACATTGGTTTACAAATAACAGTTGGTATCATCTAGTAGTTACTGGTTGAAATGCACTTTGATTATTAACTGTTGGCAATATTATACAAACCGAGCTCGATATTTGCTATATGCCTCTCTCTCTCTCTCGATATACATTGGTTTACAAATAACAGTTGGTATCATCTAGTAGTTACTGGTTGAAATGCACTTTGATTATTAACTGTTGGCAATATTATACAAACCGAGCTCGATATTTGCTATATGCACTTTACTTCAACTCATGCAACTCATTTGTTAAACAACTGTACCATGCATATATAGATACAGTATATTTCCTCATTTAGAACTTATTTTGGGGCCCTTTCTTTTTTAGTGGAGCACTATAGGTTTTTCTCTTCCCCTGTGGAGTTCATATAATGCCACAATATGTCCTTTTGCAAGGTTGTTTGATGAAACAAGTGATTAAGATTATTTATCCTCGCATGTAATATAAAAGTCGTGTTTGATTCTCTACATTTCATGATATGGTGTATATTAGATTATCTTGTCACACTAATCGTTCGGACTAATGATATTGTGTGAATTTTTTCCTTTTTTCTTAATAAAGCAATATTTTAGTCTAACATGGAGTACAACGAGAATTTGAAATTGAGTACATAATGATAGAATATATTAGCTTAATCAACTTGGCATATGTATGTAGATTTTTACTTAAAATTGCGACTTATATATGTAAAATATTACCATTGTCTTATCAAAAAAGAAAATCGACTTTACACGTGCTACCATTTAATCTACGTCTTGTAGTAAAACGAACAATCTCTGTTATATATGTAACAAAAATGCTAGCACTCAAACCAATAGGGCATAATATAACATTAATAATCATTATCAAGAGAATAATCAACATTATCTGAAGTACCCAACTTGTTAAATATTCTAATTGAAGGTTGTAAAACATATTGTCAAACAATTAATTAAGCTTCAATCTCGATGAGAGTTGGAGTCGATCGAGAGCTAGCATGAGAGAGTGTACACAAATATAGCTTTTGTTTTCTCATGATCGGTTGATCACTGATTCACTATGATGGGGTTTTAGTGTTCGTGGGATGCAAAGCTGCTTTAAAATAACAAATTCAAATGGTGGTGCCACTAAATTACTTATATATATGATGAGGACGAGATAAAAAGGACCTCACGATCATACCGTGTGATGGTCTTCCATTTCTTCGAATATTGAAACTAATCAACATACAAAGCTAATCATTGATTCCTAATCTTTAATCAAGCGTGACTAATAGTTTTCTTTTTGCTTTTCATCATCATCTAGCGCGACTAATAGTTGCCGCATTGCCCTTTTTTTCAACTTTGGATCATATGCTTATATATTTTGTGTTGATATTGTTATATATATATTGTACTTTTGTTAGTATATATAACACTGAAACCTACTTAGTCATAACCTAAATATTTTTTAGCAACGAAGAAGATCTGGCCGTAAATATGAGACGCACACACACAAACACAAAGTCTAATTTTAACTAAAAGTTAATTTGCTTGTGATTCTCTTATAAATCATCATGAGAGAGTGTGAGAGCACTACAAATAAGTATATCCTTCCTTCCACATCCATCAAGAGACATTTTTTCACGTTGATTTAACTTTTGATTTGGAGTATAGTTATCTTTTGAGGAATCACGCTTGCTCTTGCACAGGAGCGATGATGAGACTCGGGAGCAATCATAAGCAAGTCAATATAATGGCTTTACACAAATAGGCTTTATATAATAGAATCCACATAAATATATAATATCCTTAAGGAAGGACCACCCCGTGCGCAGACACCCATAATATGATTCCTCATCTAATCAAAGACTTTAAGAGGGCATATGCATTCATTTCCATGTCAAGTTACCAATTTATTAATCAAGGGTCATTTCTTCCTTTGAGCCCACCTTCTTTTGATTCCAATGGCCCCCTATGCAATGCACTTGTGATACTAAATTTTAATGGTGCTACCACTTTTTATACTCTACGTAGGGTGATAAAGAGAAGGTATTTGCTACTCAACGATAATTTTAAAGTAAAAAGAAATTGGAATACATCAAAGAATATAAGAAAACCTCAAAATTTGTTCATTGAATAGTATATAAGATAGCAAAACATAACACCCTAAAGAATGCTTATATAGTGCATCTTACCAATGAGTTGGACTTGTGACGTCGTTTTCTTTAAAATAGCAGGTCAAGGGTCCAAATCGAACATTGAATTCCAACTATGTAAAGTTTAGATTTTGTTGCCGAATTTGTGTCATTCATTTTGATATTCGATTTACTTCGCTATATGATCTACCCCAATTAAAAATAGTCTCTACTCCTTGTATGCTATGTATGTGCTTGCAGGAGAAAATTAAGGAAAAGTAGGTAATGGAAGATAGAAATTGAGTTTGTAAACATTAAGGTTGCATTAGCATATTGCTTTTAGTGCTCCTAGATTAAATAATATATAATATAGAGATATACAAGAACATCTAATTTTCCAAACTTAAAAATAGTGACCATATGCACTCGTCATATTATACATACTAGCCTTCACGTATGCGCTGGTGCGAGTGTAGAAGGTTTTTTTTTTTTTAATCATGGCATGATACGCGCGACTTACACATTTTAAATGTATTTATATGCGTGAATTGACAAACGGAAATTCAAAATTTTGAAGTAAATGAATAATCTTAGATCATGCTAGAAAAAACCCCTCACAAACCAATCAAAGCAGCTAAATTCACATAATAAAATCAATCTTTCAATTTCCATCTACATTCTATTGAATTTACATTAAGAATAGAGACAATAATATTTAATAAACAAATGATTGAATCACATTATTGCTAACCCATTGTGAGGCTAAGCCCACCCCTTCCCCCTTAGTGTAGATAATATCGTTTGTTCAACAAACAAAAAAACAATCATTTGACAACTAATTTAATCACATTATTATCCGCGTGCGAAATACCTTTTTTATAACACGCGTTACACGCCTCTTAAGATGTTTTGAATGTGTTTAAAAATAGAGAAAATAATATTTCATGAACAACTGATTAAATCACATTATTATTGCTAGCCTATTGTGAGGTATAATTAAAAAAATTGTACAAAAATAATTAAATATTAAAAAAATATTAAAATGACAAAAATACCCTTGCATTATTTGGTGGATTATTTTGGATTGCTTTTGAAATTTTTTGTTTTGGGGGCATTTTCTCTAAAAAATTTAGTAAACTTGTGAGCCCAAAAAATAGTGTTGGCTTTATATATAAAGATATGCATAATCATGGAGTCTCTAGGCAAGTTGGCGGCTTAATTTTTACTTAAATTTGCAATATTGATGTGGTTGATTGCCGCAAATAATTTTGTCAACTGCTTAAAATAACATTTAAGTGGTCCTTTGAATAATCTTCAACCTAAGTCCATTGCTCGTCAATACCATGGTCACTGGATAGTAATAATTACAAATTATTTGAGTTTTTTTTTTATATAATTTCCATTTTACTATCTCAAGCTTCACAGATATCCCGCTTTATTACACTTATTTTTTCGTCTCACTTTCATATTAAATACAATTTTCGCGAAACTTAAGGATAGTAAAAAGAAAATTGTCATATTCGTCGATCCGCCAATGTTGCGGCACATTGTATGGCCAAGTTGGCCTCTCATTCCAATTCTGTTTTTTGTTGGTACGAGGATCCTCCGAACTTGATTCTGAATACACTTAATGAATTTGTATGACTTTACTATTATGTGGAATAAAACCACTATTGTTTCTCTCTAAAAAAAAAATTAAAAAAAAAGAAAGAAAATTGCCTTCTTTTTCTCATAAAGAAAGAACTGATCCAACATTTGGTATATAAAAGTATACCTTTGTTTAGGTGAGTATATAAAATATACTTAGCTCAACAAATTTGACTTAAATTTGCTTAATTATCTTCATATTACAAAATACTATCTAGAATTGTATTATATTTTTTTAGCAGGGGTGGTGCTATATACACAAATTCATGCATTAAATTTGACATTAAATGATGTGGCACATCTTATATCATATAAATTTGATTATAATTATTAATCAGTATAAATTTAAGAACAAGACTTCCCTGCTGAACATTTCAGCAAGAATCCCTGCTTACACTCAATCCCGGGTGGAGCCGTTAACATTATTCTTTTGACCAGTTCATAATTGTGGAGTTGTGTGTTTTCTTTGACATGTGTAACTTCTTGGTTTGTTTTGAGAACCGCGTTTGACATGTATGTCCGTTTCACTTTTTTTATTTTTTACCAATCATTGACAGAAATGAGCACATAGTTTGAATTTGAGAGATAAATCCATAAGATCCATCATACCTCTCAATAAAAGCATCATGGTTAAGGGAGTAATAATTAGAAAGCAGTTGAGTGGGACTTGCTCCCAACTTTAATTGAGCTCCAAAATCATACTCATTAATTTAAACCAAATTGGAAGATGGGCATATGCTGAATAAACCTTCAAGTGATTTCCATCCACAAGTTGGTGGGTTGGATTTCAAGGGCAATCTTTGAAGTTTGAAGCCTATCTCCGACACCAAAGTTGTCCATATCATGTGGCAGCAAATCTTACAAATTATGGCTACGGTTATTTTCAGAATTCCATAATTACGTTTGCCAAATTAGTACGAAAACTTTTTAGAGTTGTCAAAACCCACCAACATTGTGGGTCATTGGTTTTGCGTGTGACTGAATATTCATATCTACTGGAGGCCTCGTTGTGCAAGTCCTCTGCATGAGTGTTTTTCAAAGGGTTAGGTCTAATTAACCTATGCCTAAGCTTTACTTAGCTACTAACCATGATCCACTAAGTAAAGAATAAGCAGGTAAATGGCAATATAAACAGCATAGGAGATTCAAAATACGCGGTGACACACCCCGATCCTAGAATCAAGACGTGCTGGCTATCACGTGGGCGTGACGTAACCAAAAGTGCGATGCAGAAGCAATAGATAAGAGAAATACGAAGAAATAAAAACCAATTACTAGCAATAATATCTAACTAACATGCTAGAGTGAGTTTAAGTGTGAAACACACATATTTAGAGCATAAGTACTAGGTGCAGTCAAGTAAGACCATAACTAAATTACAACATCTGCAGGTGAGTCCTACATTTATGTAGTTTGTCAGTACGTCGTAGAAATCCTCGTGGGCCACCAACACCGCTAATTAGAACCTGGACGGGCGCAAAACAAAGTTGAGTGGGTCAGTAAAACAAAGCTTTTTGAAAACACTTCATTTAATAACATTTCTAACCCCTCGCTGTAAAACTTGTATACTTTCCCAGAAAATAACATAATATGCATATAATTATTCAAATATCTCAAATCACCAATCTTTATCAAAAACCAGAAAGTATGCCATGCATGCATATTATGAAATATCTGAGTTAGTAATTGATGCATATATATATATGTGAAATGGTGCTGTGGACGCACATGTGAGTATTAGATGAGTTTTATGTTAATCATGTGATTTATTGTGATGTGAATTGTATTGAAAGCTCAAACCTGCACCCCTGGTGTTAGTGCTTATATTATTCACCCCGCACCACACGCTCACCTTGGATTCAAGTAGGTGCATGTCGTACAGACCATTAGAGGGTTCCAACATGTCGTACAGACCATGTGAGGTGGTTCCGACTTGTAGGTGATTTTAGATTATTATACAATTGTTGATGAGAGAAGCACTAGAGCGTATTCTTACACCTTTCTTATCGTACATACTACTTCAGGTAGTTCCGATGTATGTGCAGAGTAACGTCGTACAAGTCACTGTGGTGACTCCAGTTGGTTGGATATTGAGCTATTGAATTAACCGTACATGACCAACTGCAGGGTCTCCAGTTGATTCCTTATTTCACCTGTTATAATGTTGCACCCTTATTCTGTTATTGACGCTTATTGCATGGCCCTGGGCGGATCACTTCCCGGGCCCGCTCCACCACCGTAGCACGATATTGTCCGCTTTGGGCTTACCATTCCCTCACGGTTTTGTTTTTGGGAACTCACGAGCAACTTCCCAGTGGGTCACCCATCCTATGAGTGCTCTGGTCTCCTTCTCGCTTAACTTCGGAGTTCCCAAAAACAAAACCGTGAGGGAATGGTAAGCCCAAAGCAGACAATATCGTGCTACGGTGGTGGAGCGGGCCCGAGAAGTGATCCGTCCCGGACCAGGATGTGACACGCGGCATCTTCCAGCGTTAAGAAAAGAAGTATCATTAGAGGAATAGTTATTGGTGAATATAGTAAACATTGCATAATTAATGGGAGATAAATTAATGTAAGCAACATGATGATATCCATGCGAGACAAGAGGCCCGGCCTGGTTTAGGGTGAGTGGCTATGCTAAATGAAGTAAGTGATTTTAGAAATCACATATATGGTTGGAACAATGTAGCTTGACTATGTTCATAACCATTAGGCTTAAAGTTTATTTTTTGGGTAGTGCTATTCACACACCTCTTTTTTACTTTCCATACATTCTTATTAATTTGAGTTTATTGATTTTCTTCAATTCATTTGATCTGATAGTCGAAAATTGAAAGAGGGTGTCGGGTATCACCAACCTATTTCTTTTTAGAAGTTTAATTGAATTAATAATAGGGTAGTGTTATCTACACACCAATTTTTACTTCTCACACGCCCTCTCAATTTTCGGCCGTCGAATTGAATGAATTGAAGAATATTAGTGACCAAATATTAACAAGGTATATATGGGTGTAAAAACGGGTATGCGAATAGCACTATCCCAATAATATATGTACAATGTTAGCACATGGATATTAAAATAGCATATTTATAATTTAATTTTGTATGTTTGTAAATCTTAATAAAAATAATTAAAAAATATCTAGAATTCAACTAAAGTAATGGATGCCATCTAAACAATAAGAATAGTTAATATATTGTAGTTGAAATAGTAACAAGGATTGATAAAAAAAAATTAAAAAAAATAGTACCAAGGAGCTTCTCATCCTTTCTAATGCATGCAGACTTTGGATTTGAACTCCATGGCATTCGTTGTTATATCCTTCCCCCAAATCTTAGTATAGACATCGAAAATGTTTTGGAACAATTTTGAAATTTCATGTTTTGCCTCATTTACAACAGTTTTCAAATATTTAAGATTTTAAAATAGTTTTGAAGAAAAATTTGAATCATTAAACATTAATATGAAAACATGAGCTTTTAAAAGGAACCATAGTTAGTGAAACACGAAACCATAGTACATAAAAAATATCTACGTGTATTATATATCCGACAACTTTGATAAAAGAATATTTTGGAATATTTCTCCTTTTTAAAATTTTAATATTTAATTATTTTTATTTCTTCAATAATATGTTAAAATACGTATAGAGAATATGTTATATATGCCTTATTGAAACAATGTGTGAAAATAACGTGTATTAAACGTGAAAAGTACGTACTTACGTGTATGATACATTGGAGTTTTTAAAAAAAATGTACAATTTAATGAATCATTAAAACATGTACAGAAAAATAAGGTATTGTGAAAAGTGCGTACGTATGTGTTTAATACGAAAATTTACATTTTCTTGGTTGTGTTCTTGTCTCACATTTAGGGTTTTCAATTTCATCTTGTATTGGGCTGTTTTATTTAGGTTGTGCTTATGTTTCTGGGCTTTTTTATTTTAGGCTTTTATATCTTGTAATATTGAATTGAAATGGAAAATCTTTTCGAACATTTTCTTTCATTAGTGAACGGCTGAATTTAATTAAATAAGGTTTAGTTGAATTGCATTCATTCATTATTTTTGGTGAAATTATGTGCTGGAGAGAAAACCTCCGGAATGAAATGTTACGTTGTCCTTGACCAAAAAAAAAAAAAAAAAAAAAAAAAAAGAGGTTACATTGACCCAAAAACATAATTTCTAGGTTGGATACCAAATGAACCTCACATTACATTTCACTCCCAAATGGGCCAGAGTAAAAGAACAAAAAAAGGCCAACCATTTGGGCCTTCTGGTTTATTTTCATAAGCCCACATATATTCAAGAAAGGAAAAGGAAAAAGGCCCATAGTTCACAATACACGCGCTCGCGCTCTAGAAGCGCGTGTGTCTATAACTTGCCACGTCAGCTGCGACTGTAATTGGCAGGGACGGATTTGGATCCTCTCCTGAGCAGGAGATCAAGATCCTCGAGATCAAACAATATGGGCTGTTGAATTTTAAGCCAACGGTTATAATTATTATAATTTTTAGAAGGATTTGGATGCCCTGTTTGTAGCCGATCAAAATCCAACTGTCCATCTTGTTTGATCCGAGGATCCTGATCTCCTGCGCAGGAGAGGATCCAAATCCGGCAGGGACGGAGATACCACGGACCTTGATGACGTCTGATGCAGATTTGCAGATTTGCAGATTATCAACTCTTCACCTGAAATTTGCATTCAAATCCAAAAACAAAATAAAAATGTTATTCAATCGGAGCGTCTGATTCGGACATGAATCGCTCGCTGTCTGCGTCGTCTTCGTCTTCTTCTCCGTCGTCTTCCTCCGGTTCGTGGTTCTCCGGCGTCGTCCGTGGCCGGTCGGACCGGGCCGGGTCCGTCAAGATGGGAGCAGACTCCCTTTCGGGCGGTTCCGGCGACAATTCCGGCCCCGTTGTGCGGAAGAATCAGTTCCGAGGCGTGCTCTTCAAGTACGGCCCCAAACCTATTCAGGTCTGTCTGTTTCTTATGTCAATTTATGCTTTTTGTTTCTGGATTGTGCTGCATTTGAGTAGTGATTGAGTTGCGAGAGCTCGATCTCTGTTTGGAAGTTGGTAATTTGAAATAATTGGAGCTATTGGTGCCATTTCGTGGGGAAGATTTGAATTTGGTGGTTAAAGTATTTTTTGAGCAGTTTCCAATTACTGAGATTGGTATTTTGAAAGAATGGGGGATAATTCGTGCCATTTTGCCATCGAAAAATGCGATTTTTAACTGTTAGCTAGTCTGAATTATGTTATTGGGATGTTGGGAAGATTTGAATTTGGTGGATAAAGTTTATGCCAATTACTGAGATTGGGATTTGAGGTGTAATGCTGGAGCTTGGGTGAGAACTTAGAAGGTTAGGATGGGTTTTGGTAACATGTGAAAAATAGACGTGAAGTTGTTCACTGGCAGCTATTGAGGGAGAACAGCATTTCAAGAATGATAGGATTTTCAAACTCATTTGTTTCGATGCTATTTATCTACGGATACTAAGAGGAGAAATTACCTGGTTCTGTTGTTGGAAGGTTCAGTTGTGTCTACTCTGTAGACTGTAACTATTCCTTTAGTTCAATAAAACACATTGCTCCCCGTAAAAAATGTTGGAAGGTTCAGTGAGCTGCATCAAGAATACAAGTTTCATGCCTTTTGGTTTCAGTGGTTTGGTTAACATTTTGCAAGATTAAACTTGTAAACTAGATTTCTGTTTAAAACTTTAAATTGCTCATAGAATTAAGTACTTTGGATTTTAGGCTAAAGCCCAGCATTCGAACGAAAAAGTTACTATCGTAGTCTAGGCTAGTTCAACCAGATCAAACTATGAATTTTTTGTCTTTCTCATTTTTTCACGTGCTTGTCTTATATAAGTTATTTTCTTTTGAAAAATAATCAACTTTCATTTAATATAAAGTTCTTGCTGTTTGTTATTGTTGTCGAGTGTAGTTCAGTCACTTTCATTGTGCTCACCTTTAGGAGTCTATCTTGTATGCTTATACATATAATTTACTTGATGATGAATGAGAATTATCCTTGTGATGCAGGTAGCATTTAAAACAGGTGATTATCGACAGCAAGTCATTTTTATTGGTGGACTGTCTGATGGTTTTCTGGCAACAGAGTATGTAACACCGCTTGTTAACTTCTTTTGAAGAGAAGCGATATTTTGTCTTCCATCATCAATGCTTGTTTGTGTGACTAGATTGCATCATATGTATGATTTTCACTCAGCAGTTTTCTTCATTTATGAATGCAAGTTCACTGCATAATGTAGTGAGGTGCTTAAAGAAAATTTTGAAAATGTGTTATTCCTTTCATATCTTTCTTTTATGCAATTTACAGATACTTGGAACCTCTTGCAATTGCTTTGGACAAAGAGAAATGGTCACTTGTTCAACCACTCTTGTCATCTTCATACAGTGGATATGGCACTTCCAGCTTGAAACAAGTAACTTAATTCAACCAATCCCTTGCCTTTTTTTCTTTTTTTTATATAGGTTCTTAATTCATGCACCGTTTCCTGTGTTTTTATGTACAGTACGGTAAACAACATATCCTTGTAAGTTGCAAGACAGTTAGTTTTACTTGTATTGTATCTATATGTTTGAAAGGATCCTTGGTGACTGGCCTGGACCTTTCATCAAGTTTAGTTTGTTACATGTTTAAGCTTTCTGTTTTCAAGTGGGCTTAAGTTGGACTGGAAAATTGAATTTTTTTTTCTCTCTAAATATTGATATGTATGTGTGTGTGTGTGTGTGTGTGTGTGTGTATCTTTTTGGGGTCTGGGCATTGAAGTTACAAATATTACTGCTTTTACTTATGAGATATTGTTGCCTTGTGTATTGAAGGATGCGGTGGAACTTGATCAGCTGATCAGTCACTTTATAAACAAAGAAGATTCTGAGGGTGTGGTACTGCTTGGCCATAGTACTGGCTGTCAGGTTTGTGTTGATTGCAGTTAGACTTGAGCTTCTGAAGTTAATGAGAGCACTCATAGTTGTCACTTTTTGATGCATTTAACTAGAATACTATGTTTTTGGTTCTGACTCTAGGATATTGTACATTACATATGCACCAATGCTGCATGCTCCCGAGCAGTCCGTGCTGCCATTCTTCAGGTAGTACCCTTTCCATACTCTGGTTCTTTTGATCTATATTGAAATGAAATTTGAATGTGAATAAGTTCAAGATGCTAGACATGAAGCACCTCGTTCAGAATTAAGGTGTTTAGGATTATCATCTTGCCGTTTGGGTGCAAAGTTGGCTCCCTTGTTTCCTTGTCAATTCCGCCAAATGTTGAGTTATAAATTGTAGGTGATTGATATTATGCTGAGAGATTTGTTTTTCTCAAGAACGATGTTTTCATAACAGAAATATGTTTTCTGGCTCTTATTCTGTCAGCATCATGTGAAACCATCTTTTATTTGATGTCCGGTGAATCAATGATTGATGTGAGAGTTCTTAACTTCCTTGTTGCAGTATCTTCTATCCTTGTTTATATGAACCTTTACTTGAATCTGTGGTCCTAATTCCAATTAAAATGTCAGGCCCCAGTCAGTGATCGGGAATATAGAGCAACTCTTCCCGAAACAGCTGCTATGATTGACTTGGCTTCAACCATGATTTGTGAAGGACATGGGTCGGAATTAATGCCAAGTGCAGCAGATCCAGGAGCCCCGATAACTGCCTATCGGTGGGTATACACCCATATTATCATTAGTAATAAGAAGTATTACCAGTCCTGGGATGAACTTTATTAGAAAGAATAGGCGTGAAAATACATAGAGGTTTGCAATGGGTTGCACCATGACATTAAGATCGTCTTGCTACTCAGCCTTCAAATACCATATTGCCTTTCATTAGTGCTATTCGTCCTTATCTAAAGAAAGAAATGCCTTGCAGGTATCACTCCCTTTGTGCATACAACGGGGATGATGACATGTTTAGTTCTGACCTTACTGATGACCAGCTGAGGTTGAGACTTGGGCACATGGCTAATACACCTTGTCAGGTAGAGTATCCCTTATTTTATTTTCTTATTTGCAAGGAAGTGTGTTTATATAGTAACTTAATTTGATTTGAAGTAAACCTTTAGGCAAGATCTTAACGACTTTAGAAGGGGCCACAATTAAAAGAATTTCAGAATAATTTAATTATATATGTTTTGTTATGCAAGTACTTAAATCACAGATTTTTTTATAAGGGATGATAGGAAAAAGGGTAAGAAATATAGCAAGACTAAGTTAGAATAGTATTGCTTCAGGAAAGACTACATAAAAATGGCGAATTCATTGTCAGCCTCTTGGTTTCTATCTCCAGTGACAAGCATAAGTTTTTTTTACCTTTTATACAAGAACGATGCTACTTTCTGGTTTAGTGTAAGGCAGTACAAATTAAATCGTCATATTTTTTGTAGGTTATATTTTCCATGGCTGATGAATATGTGCCAGACTATGTTGACAAGAAAGCACTGGTCCAAAGGTAAGAAACAGAAACTTTTAGGTTCATTTTTATACGACATTTGTGTTGTTAAGAACCTCATGATAGTATTATGAACAAATGATTGTTGATGCTGGTTACGTTTAAAACAGCACATAAATGTCTTCTCTTGTAGTGTTTCCATGTGCACACTTTATCTGTTTATGTGTAAGGGATTAATCTCCAATCCGATTAAATAATTGTACTGCTATTTGTGGATCTCATGCAGATTGTGCAAAGCAATGGGTGGTGCTGAGAAAGTTGAAATTGAACACGGGAATCACTCCCTGTCCAACAGAGTTGATGAAGCTGTTCATGCGATCATTGATTTTGTTAAAAGAGACGGACCGAAAGGCTGGGATGATCCGTGGCATTAGCTATAGTGCGTTGCTCTGTTTTCCTATTTTCATTTCTAAGTTCTTTCGTTTATTCTATTCTTATTGATTTCTCATCTCTTACCTTCTCAGCTTTTTCCAGTTTCTTCATCTTCATCTCCTTCTATATTAAACACCAAGTGAATTTCGATCATGTTTCACTCACATTGTTGAAATTGTGTCCATAGAGAGAAAATTACCGTTTTTGTGAAACTATCAAGAAACAAAAAACAATAGAAAGTCATATTTTTTGCACTATTGTCTGGCTGTAGCAGTCTGGAATCAACTCCAAACTTATTAGGGTTGGTGTCTTGTTTGTACATATTTGGTCGTTTCTTCCTATGACATAGTATCGTCGTTTTGCCCTCTCGGGTTGGATAGCTTAACAAGTCGTGGTCGTGTCAATGTAGGTGTTACTAAAAATCACAAAAACTTTCATTTGCATCAACCATATTCATCCTCGCCATCATTGTATCCCATATATACCGTTAACGTGTGTGCATACATGCTAATTGTTTGTCTTATTTGGCCTAATCTCTTGGGATTTACTCAAGATTTGAATATGGCTGTTATGGCTTTTTGGAAGATTTGAATACGGCTGTTGAAGCAGTGTCTAGAGTCTAGTGTTATAATAATCTGTCTTTTAGCTTGTGGGTGTTTGAAAATCACCACCCTCTTTGGGTTGGGATTTAGGTTGTCACACAATGTGTCAATCATATTATGTATCGAATTCGTCATGTACGTGGAGTTGAACTTGAGACCTCTCCCTAACGAGTAGAGAGGAATATCAGTTTCGCTAATGACACCTTTTCTTTTCTTACTAATCAACAAGTGCCATGCATGAGAACAAAATCAGTTCGTCCATGAGATATGAAATAGAGACTAATTACCACTAGACTAAATGAGGAGCTTTTTGGAATCATAGGAGAGAACGTATCTAGGTTAAGGGTATGATCAAAGAGCAGAAATTAGTTCAGCAAGGCGTTTGCTCTTTTGCAAAAGGATAGATTTTGTATCGATATTGTTAATAATGTATTATGAACATGTTTTGTTATTGACATGTTATCTAGGATGATGTCGACACGTCACTGATAATGGTATTACTAACATCTGTTAATAAAGGGATGTTGTTATGTTCAGAAGAGCAATTTACATGGAACGAGTTTATCACCACATGGCGTGACATTTATTGAAAATGTTTCGCATGTCATTGCTTCATTAAGTGGGCACCAGGAATCAGGATGACCGTAAATCCGTGTCGTATAATCATTGTCCATGTTGAAGCATGGACAAAACTAGATCAATGAGGGATTAAGGTGGAATTTGGTTGTTGATGGATGGCTGGTGGTGTTCTCACCCACTCATGTGTGCTCACAAATTTTCTTTCAAGAATGTCAAATTTCTCCACTTGTAAACAACTTTGGATCCAAAAACATCAAACTTTACACGTTCACACTGACTCAAATATCTTCTTTCCTGGAGGAAAAGGTACAAAGAACAGTCATTCAAAGCTTCACACACTTCAACATTTGGCTTTTTACCCCTTTTGCTCCACCAATGCCCTTCACCACCCCACCCAACCCATCATACTCTTTGACATTTTGGTTTTCCACTTGTGACTTGCCTCCTCCTTTCGTTTCATGGTCCACACCATCACTTCACCAATGCTACCATTTAACTCAATTGCCAACTGTTATCCCAGATGTAGGCATGAAAGGATTCAACGGCTATAGATCGGTGATCGATGACCGTTGAATCAAATCCGACAATCAAATATGTATCAATAACGAAGTCTGAATGACGGAAGGTACTCAAGAAAATTTGCCGACTGTCGGCATTCAAGAATTTTGAATTTCTTTTATGGGGCTTTTATTCCATTCCTACCAACCTCCTTCCACAATCAATGAAAATTGGGGCAAACTAAACCTTTTTTTCTAATACAATGTGAAAATACAACCACTCAAGTAGTTTGAACCCAACCACGAAGATGAGACAATTTAGAAGTTCAAAAATCGGGTTAAAATCTTTAAGCATGATTAAGAGTTTATCATTATGAGATCATTATCTAATTTAGGTTATTTGCAGAGGCTTAAAAAACTATATTTTCTTTTCTCTAAAGAAAATCATATATTAAGGGGTGTGTGTGTGTGTGTGTGTGTGTGTGTGTGTGTGTGTAAAGAATAAGAATAGAAGCCAAAGGCCAAGAGGAAAAGACCCCAAACTAAAAGGAACGAAGAAACTGAAGAAACAAAAATACAACAAAAGCCAACTGTAAAAACGGTCACACACCAACTGACCAACTGACCAACAGCTTAAACAAAGACAATAACTGATAAAATAATAATAAAAAAACCCAAAATAAATCACAATTATTAACTAAATATAAACACAAGCCACAAGGCAATTAACAAACCAGAACGGCAAAACAAGAACATTCAAAAGACAAGCTGCTTAATTAGCAGCTAATTAAACAGAAAATGCGATAGAAAGGCCCCAAAAAGCATCCATCTCAGAAACTCGGAAGGAAGCTGTTCTTCCATTATTCAGGAAGGAAATCTAGGTGAAAAGTTGTTTAGGGTTTGAACTGCAGAGAGGAGAATCGAATCTCACGGTGCATGTCCGGCGATCGTACGTCATCGTCATCGTATGATCGTAGGATCAACCGCATAGGGAGGAAACTGAGCCACATGATCAAGTGAGTTTTCTTATTAATTCCCTACGTAATGCATGCATGATCTAGTGAGTTTTCTTATTAATTTCCTACGTAATGCATGCATGTGCTAATTATTGGTTTTAATTTAATTAACTTGACTTAAATGAATTATTAGCTAAATTAATTGCATATGCATGACATTACATGTGCTTGTCACTTGTCAACGTGGTGTATATATTTGTTGAGTTAATCAAGAACTAAAATCTATAGATTTACAAGTGTGTGACAGATTAACAACTCTAATCGCTTTCTCAATATCTTTGTCTACCATTTTCTTGAATAAATTAGATATATGTTTTATCAATTAAAAAATGTTGATTGATTTTTTAGGTTCGTTTGGTGGCTGCGTAATCACATAACTACTGTTTATTCTGGTTGTCAGTATATAATTAATACAATGGTGTTCCAATTAGTTTACAGGTTCAAGTTAATTACGAGAAATACTTCCCTATATCTCCGTTGTATAAACATCTATTTTGAATTGTTCTAAGCTAGAAAAATAAATTAAAAGAAAATAAATTGTCCTTATTTTTAATTTAGAACACTATTCTTCAAAGAAAATAATTTGTTCTAAATTTGTGTAGTATTATTGTTACCACGTTGACGTTATATATTATATCCACAGAAAAACACAAAACGACGCTATCCACCTTCTCACACTTTCTCAGCTCTTATTCTCATCCTGTTATAGATCTAGTTCACCTTTTACAAATTAACTCTCCAAAAAATCTATCAAATCATATATAGTGTTTAGCAAAATAACAATGTTTGATCTATTTTACAGTTAGTTTTCAATGGGTGATTTTTTTTTTTTTTTGACAAATGATAGCATTATTGAGTTAAATAGTTGTTATTAGAGGGTGGAGAGTCAATGGGATTTGAACCATCACATTAGTGCATAGACATGCCACTACAATAAAAGGGCCATATCTTATCCAGTGAGATAAACGATTTGTATATTACATGTTACAGGCTACATGTTAGAAAAGAAAGCCAAAGAATAGTAGAATCAGAATGTGCAAATAAATTTGGTCAAAAAAAAAAGTGTTATTCACACATCTATTTTTACCTCTCATATATCTTTGTTAAATTTTTGACATGTTATTTTCCTCAATTTGTTCAATTGGATGGGCGAAATTTGAAAAAAGTGTGTGAAAAGTATAATGGAACTTTAACAAAAAACTTTTGGTACTGTTTTAACGAAAAATCACATTTTTACACTAAAAAGTCAATCATGATACTATTTAGTTCATCCTTTATTATGTTTTTATCATTAAAACTCAAAGTTTTCAAACAATTTTCATTAGTTTTCTAAAGTATAATGAATGTGTCGACAACACTACCAAAAAAAAAACCGCGCCGGTGTTGTGACTGGGAATTCCACCGGAGTTTATTGCTCTTGCGCAATGCTCACTATGGTTTCGATTTCTCGGTTTTGGCCTTTCGTTTTTGTGTTCCACAAGGTGTGATATCCACACTTTTTTTTTTACTTCTCACATATTCTTCTAATTTCTGACCGTCAAATCGAATGAATTAAAAAAAATCAATAAACATAAATTAACAAATGGTATATGAGAAATAAAAAATAAGGTGTGGATAGCATATCCTATTCCACAATCCTTCCTTCAAACGTCGCCACGTGATTGCAGGTGGCACGACATCCCAGACCATCGTCACCCATGCACAATCAATTTTTTATCAGTTAATCATAATGCATTAATTGACATAAATACCCTTACCCCACACCCGCCGACGCAGCGACGCTCCCTCCAGTTGGCTCCCCCCGGTCGGTGATCCACTGCTCATCAACCTCATCGCCAACCCGAACCAAATAACAGGGGCATTTCCGTCCACAAAAATTAAGAAAGATTTGACTTCCTACTCACCAGTCAGTTTCCTTCTAATAATTTGCTCCTGCGAGGATTAGAACTCTCAACTAAAAACTAACTCGCTCAAAAATAAAAATTAACAATTGGTTTAATCGTTAGATTTATCTGATAAAGTTTCAATTTTAAAATTATTTAAATTTTATTTATTTTTTATTTTTTAGAATTATTTTAGAGTGGAAGAGTGAGTTAAGTAAAATAGACTTGTCATAATAATGTGATTCAACATTGTCGAGAATCAGAATTAAGACATTTCATTACGAAGCAGAATACTAGTTCGTAGTGATAGGTGATTATTAAATTTTATTTGTAATTTCAATTATTCATTTTATATTATTAATATAACGTATTGTTCGAAGAAAATTCTAACATTGTGACCAATTATATAACTATTTGTATTTAATATTTCTTCCCAGAAACCAGGCCTAAATTTATGTTTTTCTGCAGAGCTTATAAATTATAAGCAGCTATTCCTTCTTCTTTCATGAGTCGGACTCCAAGAACCGAAATAAGAGCATGAACTGACCAGAAATAAAAGAGAGAGAGAGAGAGATTGATTCTCTCTGTTTTCAGAATTCAAGGGGCAGATAAAAAGGAAATTTAACATTGTACTTCTGCAAACTCAGACCAAGTAAGTATTTTTTTTTTCTCTGTATGCACTGCTTCGAAAAGATCGAGAAAAATACATTCCTTGTCGTCGAGTTGGTAGCTTTTTACCATCTGGGTTTGCTTTAATGGCGAGTTGATAATGTTGCTTTTGTTGTTGCAGTCTGTGAGAGATGCCGGAGAAGGGACTGGGCTGGCCACCATCGCAGCCGTGGACGGCGAGTCCGAGGTTGGGTCCTTTGCTTCAATGGCGAGTTGGGTTGTTAACGGCGGCGGTCCTCGTCGGAATGGTGGTGGTTTGGAGCGTCGATGCCGGAACTATGCAGAACTTCGTCGACGCTACAAGGACCCGCCAAGCTTACCCCACCACAAAGGTTAGTGCTTTAGCTAATCTCGCCCAAACCCAACAAAATATCGACGTCAAATCGTTCGACATTGCGGTTAATCAGACCCAGAACCAGACCAAGCCGACCCAGAGCCAAACCAATATGACCCAGAACCAAATCAACCAGACCAATCCGACCCAGAGACAAACCAATATGACCCAGAACCAAATCAATGCGAGCCAGTTCAAAACCCACTTGGATTCTCAGAACCCAGTTAATTTTTCCCAATCTGGACCAGTTTCTGCCCAGAATTCAACTGGGGTTTCTCTGAAATCCGGAACTTCGAGTTGGGTTGTAGCTGAATTGGAACCTAACTTCACGAAGAGTCTTCTGGCTAGGTGGCTAGCTCCGGGAGGAGAGCCCTGTAAAGTTTCGAGAACAGTAGAAATTGCTATCCTTGATTTGGACGGTAAGGATCTGATCGAATTATCGGCTGGTGAAATCTATGAGTTCCAGTTTCTGGCATTGGGGGAGGATAAGAGCCCTAGATGTTTGGGTGGGGATTACTTCGAAACCGATCTTTCTGGGGAGTCATGGAAGTCTAGGCCTCTGGTGACAGATTTTGGCAATGGTTCTTATTCTGTTAAGCTTCAAGTTCATCCGGATTTTGTGGGGTTGTACAATTTTACTGTCATTCTACTTTTCAGGCATTTTGAGGGTCTTAGATTTTCACCAGCTAGGTTTTCTTATGATAGAGAGCTGCGAAAGATTCCGGTCAGGTTTGTAAAGGGCACGGCGAAGTTGCCTGAGCTGCGTACTTGCGAAGAGTCCGATTTTGGGAGAGAGATTTGGGCAGGAAGGTGGACTAGGCATGGGAAGAATGATGGTTGTGAAATTAGTAATGACGGTCGGTATCGTTGCCTAGCCCGGGATTTTCCTTGCCAAAGTCCATGGTGCAATGGCTCATTGGGGGTGTTGGAGAGTAATGGTTGGGTTTACTCCGCGCATTGTTCGTTTAGATTGTTTTCGGCTAATGATGCTTGGAATTGCTTGAGCAACCGGTGGATTTTCTTTTGGGGCGACTCCAATCACGTAGACTCAATACGCAACACTCTCAACTTTATATTGGATCGGCCTGATATACCTTCAGTTCCTAGACGGTTCGATAGCAACTTTTCAAATCCGAAAGACCCTTCTCAGACCGTTCGAATTACAAGCATCTTCAATGGTCATTGGAACGAAACGCAAAACTACCAAGGGTTGAATTCTTTGAAAGATGAAGGGTTTAGGAACTTGTTAAAGAAGTACTTCTCACAAGAGACAGTTCCAGATACTATAATCATGAACTCTGGATTACACGACGGTTATTACTGGCGCAACATAAGATCATTCTCTATTGGTGCAAGCCATGCAGCAACATTTTGGGCGGAAATCATGGAGTCGATAAGGCAGAGAGGATTGACGGTGCCAAAAGTCTTTTACCGGACAACAATAGCCACTGGTGGGTACGCAAGAACTCTGGGATTTAACCCGAGTAAAATGGAGGCATTTAATTCTGTGTTGTTAGATAAGTTGAAGGAAGCCGGGCTCCTCTCTGGTGTAATTGACAATTTCGACATGACCTACCCGTGGCATTATGATAATCGGTGCAACGATGGGGTGCACTATGGCCGAGCTCCTTTGAAGATGAAGTGGAGAGATGGCGAAATTGGGCACTATTATTTTGTCGACCTTATGTTGGATCATATACTGCTGAATGCACTCTGCGCAGGAAGGCAAGCTTCTACAAACATGTGAAGCAAATTAAAAACCTTGCGGCGATTTAAGAACACGAGAATCCGAAATGCAGGCTCTTCCCGGAATGCCAGAATGCAGTTGTTTCTGGTGCTTGAAGGCAAAGTATGAGGGTGATGCATTCATTGTTTTGATCCATATTGTTCATTAGATTGAGCTTTCGGCATTCTTTATTTGTTTTGTTTATATGTAGTCACATATGGTCTCAGACCACTTTTGTACATCATTACAGAATCTTGTATTTCAAGTAATTACGATTAAGCCTCCTAAGCCTAGTTATCATTTACTATCAGGAGATATTTGGAGCTTGTTTGGTATTTTTTTTTTTATCTTATTTTTTTGGCTATCCAAATTTCTTTGGTTTAAGTGCTCTAAGTCGCAGTCATTAGTATTACGATCTAGTGGTATTCATCTTCACTTGTAAGTGAGAGCTCTTAAATTCGATTCTGGTTAAAGGTGAATTTGCATCACATTATTGCTAGCTCATAGTGAGACTAAGCTCACCTCCTTCCCTTAGTACAAATAATATCGTTTGTATTAAAAATGGGTGCTCTGAGTCACAAAATGTTAAATACTCTAGAGTATTGTAGATTTTTCGGTAAATTAAAAGCAAATTTCAAATTGAATAGCAAGCAACATCTTCATTTTTGCAATTGAAGTTTTGAATTTGGCATCTGTGGTTCTGATGACACTCCTTAGGATCCAAGAAGGAAAGGTATGAAATGATTAACTTTATGGGTAGAAGAGATAAAGACACTTTTAAATGTATCTCAGTTTGTCTGGCTTTTATTCCTCAATGCATCTTTTCCAATTTTCCAGTTTGTCTGGCTTTTACAAAGAGCCAATCAAGGCAACATATCACAAACTTGACTCAAAGAAGGACCAAGACTTGCGAGCCTGTGGGCAATACCGTTAGTCTAAGTAGCCTTAATGATTGTCGGGAGTAACGCCTTGATATCCTCCACAATTTGCCTAATTGCGGACAAATTAATAGATGGATCCTTTTGACGCTTTGGGTCTGAGCCTATTGGAGTTATGCAGTGCAAGGAATTTCATGGACCATGCCCTGACACTTCATTGAAATCTAAAACAAAGATGGAATATGTAAATCCTTTTACATTCTGGTGTATGACATGCACATTAGTAAATGAAGGGTTGGATGTACAATTAAAGATTCAACAACTAAGGCAAGTGGCTATTTACCACATTGATGGAAATGTATTGAATTCTTGCATGACGACGTGAGTTCGAACCCCGTTGTTGGCTAATCTAACATCTAATCTAACATAATCTACATTTTGACCCAAAAAAAAAAAAAACAACTAAGGATCTAGTAGACAACGGTTTATACTAGAATATTCTTACAAAAAATACCTGACTTTTAAACATGTAAAGAGTTATTTATCCTTAAATACGAACTCCAATTTGATATTTGCGCAAAAAAGAAAGTTGTATCCTTTCAAGCAGTGAGTTGTTGCAAGTGGAACTGTAGAATGGTTAACTATCCAAATTTTAGGGTTGATTTCAAACTTGTACCCAAACTTTGCCATGTCAACAATGTCATATCCAAAGCTAGTCAGACAGTTAATCTTTCATTATATGAGGACAGATTAACTAACAGTTTGACTAATATGAATATAACTTTTTTTTTGGTCAAAAAAATATGAATATAACTACATCCGCTAGTTAGACAGTTAAGCTTTCATTATATGTGGACAGATTAACTAACAGTTTGACTAATATGAATATAACTTCTTTTTTTGGTCAAAAATATGAATATAACTATAAGTGTAGAATTTTCGTGAGTTTAGGTATTGTTACTCATCAAAATTGGTGAGGTCACACAATGACCAGAATGGTCGTGTGTTTGCCCTTGGTTGGCTTGGGGTTTGCGAATAATAAGAAATGGTCAACATAATTTAAGTAATTCACTCCTTAAAACTGGGCTACATTCACAGAGTCACTTGAATATATCGAATGCAAGATTACAAAACAGTGCTCTGCTTAACACAATATAATTTCTCTCTAAATTCATCTGACCTGTTCTAAGGAGCACCCATCCTCCTTATATAGCCCTCAGTGAGCCCTAAATCTCTGGGCTTGAGTCATCCACTGCCATTGCATTTAATGCGTCGAATACATTGATTTGACCTACTAGTTGTCCCTCCGCTCTTTGGGCGACCCATGTGTCAACGAAGTGATACTTGTGTAGGTCCACTTGCATGCTTTCTTAGGACAATACATATGCCAAGTGCCTTGTTCAGCTTGAGGGTTGGTGGAAACCCGCACCGGAGTACCCTATCAACATTAGGCTTTTGTCCTCCTGAATAGCCACCACGTGGCCTGAAGTTGATGTCTGACTAGGCATATGCCTATGTTCCTAGGACCTCGTGCCCTAAAGCTGTCAGTGCACCAACTTGTATCTCGGTGGTTGGCAAATACATTATGGGGAGGCGTTCAGCCTTGTTGATGATAAATACTCTGGATTGCTGTGTGGTGTTCGATAGCGCTAGGGTTTGTCCTTCCATCCTATTTGAGCCTGTGCTCCTTGGGCCGGTGTTTCTTTGGGCTGGTGTTCCTTTGGACATCTCGGGGTCATAAAGTACCTTGCATTAACAGGTATGAGCTTGTGAAGGTGTCAAAGTCCGACTACTAGTTTGAAATCAACCCTAAAAATCAAGGAGCCAAGTAGTGTTAAGTCTTTAAACCACACAAATTACGTCCTCATATCAATTTCTTTTCTGATTCTAATCAAGACGCAAATGAGATGAATGAATCAGATGAAAGTTGAATGGCAATAGTGATGAATACACGTCTTCAATAGGAATTAGGTAGCAGTCTGAATATTTGGTTCGTCAGTGGGCTGCATTAATTGGTTCTTGAAAGGTTTGATTGGTTTAGCTAGATTTGGTCAAGTTTTAATGCTAATCAAGATGGTGGCCTACTTAAACAGGCTTGAGCAGTTGCAGTATTCCGTCTGTCCTTTTTCAGTCGTATTTTGGGTGAATGATTCTCTCCCTTCCGAATCTCTCTTCCCTTCCCTCTTCTCCTATTTGAACGGTCACGGTTAAGCCACGTCAACATCTTTTATTGATTTTTTTATAGAGACAATAAGACAAAAAGCAATGTGTGAGATGAGGGGAGGGAAGGGGATATGAATAGGAGGGGGGGAGAATCCTACTCCCATATTTTGGTAACGAAAAATGAATTTCGCACACTTTTTTTCTTCTTCCACTAATAGCGAAGTCACATACAAGGTTACCGTGGGTTATAGCCTAGGTCAGCTTTCAAGGGAGAAAGAATTTCTACTTATAATTTTGCTTATGTTTAATGTTGGTCACTCAAATTAATCCTTGTAGCCCATCCAAACTAAACGTAGTTGCAGTAAACTCACATATAGTAAGTAAAGCAAGAGACACCACCGCGCCCAATCCCATTAGCAAAAAAAATTAAGTGGCACACTTCAATGAAAATTTTTGGCTATGCCCTTACCTTCTGTCCGCCTACGTTTATTGTTTTCTTTGCTTTGTCCAATCTGTGAACATGAGAAAAAAATAAGTGCGCAAAGACCACTTTCTTTGACGTCTGCCTTTCTATGGTTTACCCCTAGTTCTACGAACCTAAACTCAAAGTAGAATAAAAAAATAAAATAAAATAAAATAAAATAAAAAACATCTTTAAAAGGTTACATTTGTGCGAGTAATTTCCAAGTCATTTAGGAGAGATCAAGTTAGTAAGGGATGCATCGCAGAATGTTAGATAGAATTAGAAAACCTATATGAGCATTGCTAAGGCGTGTGAGAGATTTGCAAATCCCTACTTGAAAGAAGTTATATACAAATCTAATTCCTTTGATCTAACATTTTGTAATTTAATCCTAAATAACTTGAGAGCACCTTGAAATATTACATATTCAAACCTGCCCTCCAGTCCACTATTAGGTTTGGTGAACCCATTTTTGGAGCCCATTGATCCAATAAAAAGAAATTAAAGATTAATTGAGTCATGAAATGCATGAGAAACCCAAGGCAGGGCCCAGCTACATACAGATTGGGTTTGTCAAGTTTGAAACAACTTCCACCTGCGGCTTGTTAATATTAAGATTGTTTACAACGAAAAACATTTTATATTTTATTTATTTTAAATATTAAACACACAATATAATTATTTAGTTTTTGTTGTTGTAATTTATGGCTTGTTTGCTAATAAATTTAATTTCTTTTGACCTTTTTCTTTCTTTTTTTGCACTAAAATCAAAGAAAAATATACGAAACACATGAAAAATGAAGAAGAATGACTTGACCTGGTCGAAGAGAGGAAGAAATAAAATAAAGGAGATCACATGAAAATTAGAACTTGAAAGTGAAAACAATATAAACGTAGTTCATACTTTAGTGTTTAATTCTCATTTTATTTGTCATTCTAAAAATATTCTTTCACATTTCTTCCGACATCTTTCGTTTGCTCTTTTTCACAGTTTATGTTTTTCGCATACTTATACTTCAATTACGGCACGAAAAATAACAATTAAAAATAAAATAATCATAATTGTTACAAAATGATTCTTTCTCTTCTCCCTTTTTTCCTTTTTAGTACCTCTTTTCAATTATTTTGATACCTAAAGATGACTTCTTATAAACAAAATTTTTTTATTAAAATTGTAAAAGAAATACGAATAAAAAGATACGAAACGCGTTTGGAAAAAAGGAAGCATTTTTAATTATTTCAAACGCAACAAAACACGAACCGCCGCCTTCATCCCAACACCCCCCCTCTCTCTCCAAATCAATCAAACTTACATAATTCACGAGATTTATAAATACCCCAAAAAATAACTGCAGAAAAACTCCACCAACACACAACAAATATTAATTAATTAATCAGTAATTTTTTTTCGACTTTCTGTGCCTTCCTAATCATCTGAAATTCCCAATTAATCTCGGAAGATTTCTCAATCAAATCAGGCAGAGAAGATAAGAACGCAAGGAAACAAAAACAGTGGGTACCCAGAAAAAAACGAGGCAGGAAGCTCACATCTTTTGGAGCCGAATCAAATCTGGCAAACCTTGGGGGATTGAGGCCTCGCTTGTCGTTGAAGCAACCTATTTACAACGACGACGACGAGGAGTGCAGGCCTTGGCGTCGGAGGTTTTCCATGGCGTTTACTTGGGGTTCCGCGCTCAGGATCGCTCTCCTCCTCCTCCTCCTGGCCGCCGTTGCCACTGCTTGTTTCACTCTTCCCGTGGAAAAGGTTCGGTTTTTCTCATCTGGGTCGGTTTTGTTTTCGTTTTTTGATAGCTCAATCTGTGAGTTTCTTCGTGGGGTTTTGTTTTCGGTTTAGTTTGCGATATAGGGTTTCAATAGTTGGATGATTTTCTTGTGTGTTTTGATTGATTTTGATTTGGGTATGCATCTTTTTGTTGATTGGATATTTGGATTGTCTCACATTTCGAATTGACGGAAATGTTGGATTTTGCTTCAGCTGTGTGTGGAATTGTGTTTTGATTAGAGCGATGCTTTGGTGCTGCTTGACATGTTTTAGACGTTGACAGTAAAGTTTGAAAGGAATTTAGGGAGGTGCCCAATTTGATGGGCTTGAAACTGAGATTGCATTTTCAAGCATGCCCAAATGGCAAACTCATTTCGATTTTTAGTTCATTTGTAACTAGATTTTGTAACACTTGAATATGGACACGGTTATCACTTTGTTGCTCATTAGTATAACAACAATCACACTTCTCTATTTAGTTTGAGACGTGACAATGCCGTAGGACTTCTCTTTCTGAATTGCATTAGTTATGTCAGCTGCAATAGGGAGGTTTTTTTTGGTGGATCACTATTTTTAGACATTTTGCTACCCCAAATTTTTGGCAACGATGCTGATACCAATGTCTCTTATGCGAACATGGTCATGTTTGTCGACTGATAAAGTAACTGCTACCTGCAGATTTTGAAGGACTTCTTATTATGGGTTGAGCAGGATCTTGGTCCCTGGGGTCCCCTTGTGCTGTAAGTAAATTGTAGGACTTTAATTTTGTTTCCACCAATCGTTCTTTTCTCTGGGTTTGGACCCTGACTAATAATGATGTGCATGTTTCATTTTGATTTTTGTCAACATTTTGATCGCAATATTAAAAGTTAGTCGCAATAACAGACTGCCTACAGGTTAATTTGTCCTCAAACATGTCTTAAAACAGTAACAGTCTGCCTCTCTATTTGCCTTTCAACTTATATTTCTTTGGGTAACATGCAGGGCTGTTGCATACATTCCACTAACAGTCTTGGCAGTACCAGCTTCAGTACTTACTGTAAGCATTTCTCCGATGCCTTAGCAATTGTTGTTACTGCACTGTAATTCTTGTAGACTAATGATCTAGCATGTGCTTTGCATAATTCCCTTATAGTTTTCTTTTACCGTTATATTCTGCTATATCAATTCATGGTCTAGGGCGAAACAGAGAGGAAAGATTTTCAAAAAAGAAATATTGTATTTTTATTTAATTGCAAGTTTGCACCCTTATGTGATTCCTCATTTTAATGGTTCAGCTCGGTGGTGGTTATCTTTTTGGGCTACCTGTTGGCTTTGTTGCTGATTCAATTGGAGCCACTTTAGGTGCAGGGGCTGCTTTTCTTCTAGGAAGAACTGTATGTTTCTATCCTAAACTCTTGTATTGGAATTTCCTGATTTTTTGAGTTTCTGAAAAAAGAGAAAATATTAATGCATTTATATGTGTGAGTATGCACGCACTCTTCACTGATATTCCGTTCTCATTTCTGTTCTCCCTCATTCATATGTAAATGCTTTGTTTGTATCTTGTCCTCTGCCCATTGGTCATAAATATAGTATCTATACTTTCTTTATGTTATTCTTGAATACCCATGCAGATTGGGAGATCATTTGTTGTTTCAAGGTTGAAGGATTATCCTCAGTTCCGGGCAGTTGCAATTGCAATTCGGAGATCCGGATTTAAGGTTTGCTTGATTCATATTTCGCCTTCAAAATGTGAATTGACATTCTCAGTATGCAAATTTAATGGTGTTTCCACTTGCATCTTATTGATTAATTTACCCTAATTAAATTGTTTTACAAATAGTAAACAATAAAGCATGGAAGTAGTGGAATGTTTACAGTGTAAAATGAATATTATCTATAGTATAAAGTAAATAGATGCTGATATTATTTGTTTCATTCTTTCTACAGATTGTTTTGTTGCTTCGCCTTGTTCCCTTGCTCCCATTCAACATGCTAAATTACCTCCTTTCTGTGACTCCTGTTCCAATAGGACAATACATGCTGGCTTCCTGGATAGGGATGATGGTATTTTCTTCACCCTCATTGAGGCACTACTTTTATGTCATTCCATCCCAACATCTTGTTATTCTATTTTGTTTCTTTCTAATCTAAAGTGGCGAACACAATGCTTTTTGAAGATGCATAATGGAATATTGTCATGTTTATTTCTCTTTTTTGGATATATATGTTGGTCAAGATGGTTGTCTTAGTGTGTCTTCATAGGAATATAATTGTATGCTTGACTAGCAAGCTTTGTTCATGTTGTGAGGTTAGCAGTTACCCCCCTTCAGTTACTCCATGTTTTATACTTTGAGCTTTTAACATGCTGCCAATTCATTATGTGGTAAACATAACTTCCTTTGTTTTCTTATAAGTAACATTGTTACACTCAATTGCGAAAAAGGTTCAGCATCTTTTAGACATCGGTCATATAAATTTTTAAGGTATTACCGGAGAGTTGCATTGTGTTAAAAGGTGGTCTGCATATTCATGAACTTGTCAATTTAATATGTGATGCATATGTACGTTTCCATCAGTTCCAAGCTGATGTCAGCCTTTTGTTTGGACAATATGTAACCTCTGACCGTAAAATGTATTGGGAAAATACATGTATGAGTTCTGATTAGGGAAACTGTGTACAAATGCATGTACCTGAATCTGCAGGACTTGGATTTGCTTGAGGGAAAAATACATGTACTGTTAGAATCTTTTTGGCTTTATGGTTCTAGGTCCTACCGAGCTGAGTAGATTATCAATTGTTTGATCAACTCGTATTTTTGTTGCAACATATTTTCAGAGGACAAGTTGCCCGAGCAGGCTTCAAATACTTTTAACACCTTTTGTTAAATAGATGTCTTTATCATAGATGGAGATTTTGATGTTAATGTGTTTGATATTGGTTCTGTTACAGCCAATAACATTTGCGCTAGTATATGTTGGAACAACTCTCAAGGATCTTTCTGATGTGACCCATGGATGGGGTGAATTTTCAAAGACCCGTTGGGTAAGAGTTATCTCATCTTTTATTTGTTCTGGACTGCTTGTAATTTTGTAAGTTGTTCAAATGATCTCACCTCAACATTGTTTATAGGGATTAAGTATCCGGGGCATGTTGTGAGCACGTGTCCTAAAATGGTGCATCATAACTGTTTATTATGGACATATAAGCTCTTAGAGAGCACAGTTTATGGATTTTCGAATGAGGTTTTGGGATATGTTTAAGTTTCTTTGTTGTCTTTATCTCTGACATATGTTCACTCTGTTATATTTTGTATGCAGGCTTTTATCATATTGGGCCTTGTAGTCTCTGGTAAGTTACAGCAGCTCAGCAAGCACACACTACCTTTTTTTTTTTTTTTTTTTTTTTCAGCCACCTTCTCTTCTTTTCCTTAGTGTAGTAGGAGCATTGGGACTACTATGCTAGACCAAGATGTTTTAAGTTCTTACTATCATAACATGAAGCTTAATATACAAGTGACATGTCAATGTAACGAAGAAGAAAGAAATGAGTGAAACGGGAGAATATGATTTTTGGACTTTGGCGCACTCTTAAGTTGGAATGGCAGTGTAGTTGGATTTACAGGTGTGTTGAATGGTTAAAGGGGGGGGGGGGGAATTGGGACGGAAAATATATTAAAATTACTCCTGAAATTTGTCATGTTGGCGTGTGTGGTAGTTATTTATTAATTGTAGTTAAACAAAGCATTTTGATATTTCCCGTAAAGATTATGGAGCAAGTGAAATTGCTACTACTGAAAAGGGCTAATAAGCAAAACTTGGTTAAACATTGTACTACAATTGAAGTTTCTGTACATATATTGAAGTTTGAAATGTTCAGTTTGTCATCCTTTTTCTTTTTCTTTGGATTTTTTGCAGTGATTTTAATGATTTGTGTTACAAGAGTTGCCAAGGCCGCTTTGGAAAAAGCTTTGGCCGAAAATGAGGATATTGATAACATTGATATTATACCAGAGTTACCTGTTGTCTCCGAAACACCAGTGGATCTCGACCAGCCTCTTTTAATCAAGATAGACGCGTCTGACGACCATCATGAGAAATGAAATCCACGCTCTTTGTAAATTCTTCTTCCCACCTCCTCCTTTCAAAGTGTTATGCTCTATTAATACTGCAGCATCTGATAGTTATCATTTTGTTCTCTGTACAGCCTCCCATCCTTTAGATTTTGTATTTTGAACAAATATGGCTTAACTTGACTATTACGATTGAACGAATATGTCTTTTTTTTCAACTTGAAATGAAAGATTAAAGAAATCATTGAGATCATTTTTGTGAGACTTGTTTGTTTGAAACGATTAATCTGTTTGCTCCCTACACGTTAAGTGCTTATTCAGAAGGTTATATCTTTATCGGAAGATTTGTTGTGCCCTATGTCGTCCTCTTGGAAAGTTGGTCGAGGTACGAGTCGCTTCTACCATTAGTTTATTATAATGTTCCTTCTGCGCCGAACATTGACGATCGGATTTGCTGTGGTGCCAGGGTAATGTATCTGTTGGATATGATATTGTGAGCTACAATATGTCATGGTGGGTGGGTAATAGTCTGAAATTTGAAGATTTGGTTTGGTAAGAAATGAAGAAATTGATCCACCTGCAACGTATTTTAGGCTTCTGTTCAACCATCAGAAACACCACCATCCATCCACCCGAAAAAGTCACGAGAAGATACTATATATCACCGACATCCTATAGCACTTATGGAAGTGAATCACTTGACGAATGCTATAGGGGAATGGCGATATATATCCTCGGTTACGCTCAAGTTTTTGTCAAGAGTAGGGATGGGTAAATGATTATTCGTTTAAACACCATTATAGGTACATTCATCATACGTTTCCGTATTTTAATTTTTGAAGTCCTTATATTATTTCAATAATTGAAATAATAGTTTACAGATAATATTTTTAAGGGGTGTGCTATTCACACACCCCTTTTTATTTCTCCCACATCCCTTGTTAATTTCTGTCATTTGATCTTCTTTAATTCATCTGATCCGACAACCGAAAATTAAAAGGGTTTGAGAGAAGTAAAAAAAGGTGTGTGGATATCACATCCCTATTTTTAACTGTTAGCAATGAAGGTAATATAAATTTGCTAAGTATTCTTGGGTTACGAAAACTGTTAAAAGACAGTATTCTTTAACTTAGAATGTAAAATATTAACATAATATATATAATGAACCATGAAATTTAAAGTGGTTAAGAAAAACTATATTATATTAGCTATAGAAATCATGCATTATAGTCAATAACATTGATCTAAGTTTTGTCTGATAGGGAACATGGTTTTTGTTAATTTTACATATATAAAATAAATGGGTAAATGGTTACCCCGTTTATAACCGCGGTTAATACCCATAACCGCTCATTTAAATTTTACGGGTAAACGGTTATACCCATTACAGTTTATTTATCTAAACGGTTACCCATAACCATAGCCGTGAAATTTAAATGGACGGGTAACTGCGGTTATCTATAACCGATGGGTATTTGCCCAACCCTAATCAGGACTCATGAGTCATGACCTCATGAGTCATGACCCATGAAAGAAGTCCCAACTGCTTGTGGTCCAAATTACAGGGTTTTAATATGCTGAAGATAGACATTGGAGTGAAATTGGGAAGCAAAAGGTGGTTGCTCTGAAACTTGAACAGGAGAATGACCAAATGGGAAGCAACATCATTTACACATGAGACCTCATCATTAAGCTTTGTGTGCAGTGTGGATGCCATTTCTCTCTTTCTGCCTCCCAAACAAAGGAAAAAGCAGTCTTTACTATAGCCTCCCACAGTTTTTGTCTCCACATATTTTGGCCTTTTGGAGACCCTACCAATTCCTTAATGCAAGGGCTAACAATATTCTATCATGTCACATGATTACATATAGCCTCCCACAATTAGGAAACATTATTGCGTGAAACTAGAATACAGTCACGTGGTATAATTAAATTTTAGTTACTTAGCTTATTAAAATTAAATATCGACGACATATTGATCAAATATCAACGAAATAGATTATGTATCGACGACATATTGAAACACTCATTTTCCCATTCATATATCCCATCTTGAGAGTGAATGCCAATAATTTACATATATATAACATACAGATTGAGTATACCACGTGATTGTATTCTAGTACCACTAAAAATAATCACAACCATCCATTCACGTAGAAGTGGCAAATCAACCCATTGAGACCCCTTTAATTTGATTTCACCTTGCACCATCATCATCACTACGAATCTCACCTCTTTATTATGGTGATATCAAATTAAATGGATCTTAACGAGTACTTATTAATAACCTAATGAGTTAATTTGCCACCTCTACTTTCAAGAATGAGACAGTATGTCATGAATTCACTATATGGGGTGACTGACAGGTTATATATGGATTTAAAGATGCCAAATAAGAGTGGTGTGAATCTTCTGCAACACGAGAAACCAAAAAGATGCACGTTGTCCTTAAATCCAAGGTGACCAAAGTCACCAAACATTTCAAGTCCCTGAAATCAAAGATGCCCAGATTTGGTATCTTCCCAACTGGTGGCTGCTTTGATGGATGCAGGGATCACACACAGCAATCCTCAGGATTTGGAACTAGGGTTTGGAACCTGAGTGACAAGCCTGTGGAACTGCAGATAAGAGTTGGGTCCATACTAAAAAAGGTTCACACTTTGAAACCAGGCTCCTCCAAGAGGCTGAAGTGCAAGAGCATATACAAGGCCTATATGCCCGGCGGAGAGGGTGGCGGCAGCGGCCGTGGCAGCATGAGGGGCTTGCTGTATTACTACGACGAAACTTGCCACCCTTACGTTTGGATTCATGACACTGGTGGTGATACATTGAGGATGGTCAAGCAGCAGTATATCAGTCTTGAGGATCTCAGGGAGTGTTGTGAGATCAGGATTTTCAGGGATCATCAGAGAGGCTGCGTTTCGGTTCGGAAGAAACCGAGGCCGGATTTTTGCTGACGGGCTTTGTTTTTGGTATCTGTTTTTGTAAGTTTGTATGTTATGTGTTTGTAATGCAATTGTAAAAGTATGCTAATTTTAATCTCTTGGGATTTTTTTTTCATCTTCGGGGGTTTAATTTGTTTGTTTTATTGTGTGTGATTGAAGAATTCAGATGTTTTATGGTCAAATTATGAAGAGATGTGTACGTAGCACAAAGATGTATATTACTGAATCAAATTGTTGCAGGTTTTGATTTGGTTTATCTTAATGTGGTGTTTGGTCATTGAGAAAAAACAAATAGGGAGAAGAAGAGAAAACTAAGAAAAATGAAAACTAAAAAACAAAATCGTAAGCAGCTAATTGACGGATGATTTATTGTTTTAATATATAACAATCGTATATATCATCGGTGATGTTACTGAGACAATATATTGATTGTAAGAGAATTTATTTAGTTGATTAGCGTGTTAGTTGTGTGGTGTGTTTTCAGAATTGATTTTGTTGCTGGATTCTTTTTGTCAAAAGGACTCAAAACCAAATATTTTGTATTAAAGTAAAAAAGAAATTGTTGAAGAAGGCAGCTTTAGTTCTTTAAAAAAAAAAAGAAGCAATAGAATATTTCGTTATCAAGAAGACAGTTTTAGTTGTTTAATTATACTTAGGGTGTGTAAATACTAGATCGAATAAATCAAACAGAAACAACGGATATGATTTTTTTTATACAATAATATATTTACACTAAGAGCATGAGGGAATAAGTTCATTGTGAAATCTTTATTATCGAGAATCGAATATAAGATATCTCACTTACAAGCGAAAATAAATTCTATTAAACGGTTGTACTAAATGGCAACAATGGGCATGACTAAATAGGAACGTGTGAGACTAAAAAAGAAGTGTGAGTATCATTTCCCTTGCAGTTGCGGTGATGGTGGTGGTGAAGAGGAGGGTGGAGGAGGCGTTTGGGCCTTTTGAGAGACCAGTGTCGCGAAAAGGCCTACGCCATCAATGGTAGACCGGGCATTGCCTGTAATCTTTGACACGAGGTTAACCTTGAAATGCAAGAAGCTTACAAAACCAGAATACATACAATACACGCATTATTCGTCGCCAAAATGATATTTTAAAAAATTCGGTCATTTTTAAATTATCAAACCAACAGATGTGTGAATAAATTTCATTTTATTTTATTCTTTGAGTATGATTACTTTATAAATTAAAAAAAAAAAATCAGTTATGAAAAATGGGACAATGATGGGGCAGTTTTTTTTAGGGTAGTGTTATCCACATATCTATTTTTAATTCTTACACACTCCTCTTAATATGTACTAGTATTTGCCTAAATACTTTGTGTGTATGAACGCATTTTTTTAGAAAATGAGAAGGAGAGAGGGAGAGGGAGAGAGAGAGAACGTGGGGGGAGTGAGAGGTTTTTGTTTTTTGGTTTTTTTTTTAATTTTTTTTAAGATTGGATGTAATTTAACATCACCTATAGGTGAGGCTTCAATAAATAACAGTAAAATTTGGACATGTGAAATTATATTATTGCCTATCATTTTTTTTGTGTGATAGAAGACTAATTTGTCTTTTCACCCTCTTTTGATTGACAAAAAAAGTTTCATTAATTAGTAGAGATATGTGAATTTTATATGTTAACATTATGTGTAAAATCTATATAAATAAACTTCTATTAAGCGTGAAACGTATATCGTTCATTGAATTTTGTGAAATTTAATGAATCAGTGAGACGTGTTTGAAAAATGAAAATATTTTGTAAAAAAGGCATGTCCGTGTATAATATGTAGACCTAACATTCGTGTCGTGTTTCTCGTGTTTGTGTCGTACCTAATAGCTTAACGGGTTGTGTCGTGTAACACCCATTAAAATAAACGGGTAATATGACCAAACCTGAAATCAACCCGTTAATATTATCAGGTAATATGACCCGACAGGTTACCTGTTAAGAAAAAATATATTTAAATCAATAAATAATGAAAAAGATAAACATAATTTGACCCAAAAAAATGTAAAACATAATACTTAATTAGTATATACATACCACATTGTCACATAAATATTACTTCAAAACATTAAAATATATATATATATATATATATATATATATATATTTGTCTTCCAAGTTTACATACCCCAAAATAAGAGCCTAATGAAAAAAACATTAGTGCATACTACAAAATACAAATGTTCAAAGATATGCAAATGAAGAGAGTTGTGTTTCAAGGTTGTGAAACCTTGTTGCACATTTTTGACAATAAAAATAAAACCTTTCAATTTTCATTAATCACTAAGGGAAATGATATTGGAATTTTGGCTTGATATATTGTCTTCCAAAGTTATATTGACAATGATTTCACCAAGGTTTTCAATAATCCATAAACTATATATCTAAATTTAACTGTTGATTGTTGTTTATATTTACGCTTTATTCTTCTCACCAATTTTTTTTTTGTTTTTGGATTTTCCTTTTTGAAAACATGATCTCTTAGAGGATGTAGGAAGATGAATAGTTCGGATCGTTGATATTACGTTAAGAGTTTTACCATTAGTGAAAATATAGCTTAAAGTTTATAATTTCTCTAGAAACTATATAACATCACCTCATTTTTTAGTTACCGGTAAATATCGGAATGTCATATCAATGATCCGAACCGTTCATTTTTCTACATTTGCTAAAAGATCACTTTCATAAATGAAAATCTAAGGTTTATGGATTATGGTGTCAGATTTCGGAGATGACCTTTTCACGAAAGTTGTAAAGCTTGTCATTACAAGTGATTGTATTTATTTATTTTTACATTTTCACACTTCTACACTAATTATTATTAATTTTGCACTCAAATAAAAAACACTATTCATGAGATTTTGAGGGTTTTAAAAACCTAAACGACCATGTAACCATCGCCTAGGGGAGTGGATTATGTAAGCCTTATATGTATATTCACATCTCTACCCAGCACGAGGCCTTTTGGGAGCTCACTGACTTCGGGTTCCATCGGAACTCCTAAGTTAAGTAAGTTCGCGCGAGAGCAATCCCAGGATGGGTGACCAATTGGGAAGTTCTCGTGTGAGTTCCTAGAAACAAAACCGTGAAGGTGTGGTCGGGGCCCAAAGCGAACAATATCATGCTACAGTGGAGTCGAGCCCGGGATGTGGTGGGGGCCTGGGCACATCCCACATCGTCCAGGGGAGTGGATCATGTAAGCCTTATATGTATATTCTCATCTCTACCTAGCACGAGGCATTTTGGGAGCTCATTGGCTTCGGGTTCCATCAGAACTCCGAAGTTAAGCGAGTTAGCGCGAGAGCAATCCCATGATGGGTGACCCACTGGAAAATTATCGTGTGAGTTCCCAAAAACAAAACCGTGAGGGCGTGGTTGGGGCCCAAAGAGGACAATATCGTGCTATGGTGGAGTCGAGCTCGGGATGTGGTGGGGTCCGGGTTGGGATGTGATAATTTGGTATTAGGAAGTGTGCCGACGAAGACGTCGGGCCCCTGAGGGGGGTGGATTGTGACATCCCACATTGCTCAGGGGAATGGATCATGTAAGCCTTATATGTATATTTCCATCTCTACCTAGCACGATGCCTTTTGGGAGCTCACTGACTTCGGGTTCCATCGGAACTCCGAAGTTAAGCGAGTTCGCACGAGAGCAATCCTAGGATGGATGACCCACTGGGAAGTTCTCGTGTGAGTTCCCAGAAACAAAACCGTCAGGGCCTAATGCGGACAATATCGTGCTACGGTGGAGTCGAGCCTAGGATGTGGTGGGGGCCCGGGTCGGGATGTGACAGTAGAGGATGCAATCACGAGCATTCATATATGCTTTAACATTTTTCAGACTTACATTAATGATTATGAATTTTATTCATTTTGAACTTCCTTAAAAATATTATTCATGAGGGTTTACATGGTTTTAAAAATTCAAACGACGATGTACCCATCCTCAAACGACGATTACGAGCATTTGCATATTTTTTTTCATATTTTTTGCACTTGTAAATTAATTATTATAACTTTTTTAATGTGTTTGATATTTTTATTTTTAAAGTGTTTATAATTTTTTATTCTCACTCTTTACCTATAGTATACTATAAAAAACAAATAAATAAATAAATAAAACTATTTTTTTTGAAATTTATATAGAATAATAATTCAATAATAATTAATAAACAATATATACATTTCCACTATATCTATTGTATTTTATAGTAGTTTAAAATTTTAAAATCATCAAAATAACATTTTTTTAAGGAAAATTAATGAAAAATGCTTCAATATTTTGAATTTTAATAAAAAAACCATGTAATAACTATATTTAATGGTTATGACAAAACACAATATCAAACCAGCTCAATAAAGACTAACCCAAATAAATAATTTATTGAGCTTCCAATTTTACCCTACTGTCAGTATTGGCCGTTTATGTTCTCCGTTTCCATCACGGGTGTTCTTCTCATCTGAAGATCGTCTCCTCTCTCCCTGCCTGCACTTCTCCTCCTCCTCCATCTCCGCCACAACATCATCTCAGTACCTCATAAACCCACCGTCTCTGCAACCACAAAAGCCATCCACGTCTTCCAAAGCGCTTGCATCCACCATCTTCGGCAACCTCAAGATCAAACTCAATTTCCTGATATCAACAAACTTTCTCCCGTCGATGATGGCGTTGTATTTCAGATCCCGCAGGATGCTATATTGCTATGTGGATGGGTGGACGGATCCATGGTTGAACTAGAACCACATTTCGAGAAGACCTTATCAGGTTTAAGAGCACAACTTGATTTAGTGATTATTATTATTTCTCTTATATATGTCAGTCCACCATCAAAATCTAAAGTTCATCAATCTTTCCTATAGCCACCAAAATTAATTGATAATTCAGAAAACCTTATCAGCTTTGCTTTTGGTTGTGAACTGTTATCTCAAAATTGCCAAGAGCTATTTGTGTGCGGCATGGCTCTGCATTTTGTTTTTTGTTTTTTTTTTTCTCTCTATTTGCGGCCTTTTGAGTTATTGAAATCAAAATTTGAGTTTACATGCATTAGGGTGACAAAGCTTTTGCTTGATTTGATATATTCTGTCAAGCTTGAGTGAAACTTTAACCAAATAAATATTATTCTTTAAGCTTTGGTTTGGATATTTCTTATTATTTCGAGTTTAGACCTTCAGTTAACTTTGGTTCGTCTTGCTAATGTCATTGCGTTTAGTAGTATTCATGTTTATTTGTAAGTGAAAATTACGGGCAACAAATATATTATTTTAAAGGTCTCAATGGTGCGATAGATAAAATTATCATGTGTTTATATAGTACAATTTGCCCATTATGTGCTTATCAAGTGGTGTCACCAATTACAAGATAGTTTTCTCGACTTTTGTAATATTTTGGTTGTGAAATTTTTGTTTCTGGTTGTTTGAAGTTTTGGTTGAAGTTGCCAAGATAGGAGGTTCATGTTATTATAAACTTTGATTTTTATGTGCATACATTTTATATTGATGGTACCAATATTTAATTTCAGAAAATAGTATATTACTCGAGTTCAATTTCATAAATAGTCGGTTTCATAAATAGTATAATACCCCTATTTAGTTTCAGAAATAGTGTAGTACCCACGGTCAATTTCATAAATAGTCAGATTCATAAATAGAGTGGTACCTATGTTCAGTTTCAGAAATAGTGTAGTACTCGTGTTCAGTTTCAAAAATAGTTTAGTACTCGTGTTTAGTTTCAAAAATAGTGTAATATTCTTGTTCAGTTTCAGAAAGAGTGTATTACCCGTGTTCAATTCAGAAATAGTTAGTTTCAGAAATAGTATAGTACTCATGTTCAGTTTCATAAATAGTGTAGTACTGTTTCAGTTTCAGAAATAGTGTAATACTCATTTTCATTTTCAGAAATAGTTTCCGTTTAAGAAATAATGATTGGTAGTAACTTTTTTAAACCCACAACAATCTCAAATTGACTCTTTGTAAATAACTTAAATGAAATTTATATTAATCTTACTTTGATTCTATTATTTCAATAAGCATTTCAACACGATTTTGATTTGGTATTTTATGGTGGATGCACATATATTTGTACAACAATCTCAAACTGACTCTTTGTAAATAACTTAAATGAAATTTATATTAATCTTACTTTGATTCTATTATTTCAATAAGCATTTCAACACGATTTTTGATATGGTATTTTATGGTGGATGCACATATATTTATAAGCCTGATTATAGTGCTAATAAATTAATAATTAGGATAATTGTTGATGCACAAAACCGAAGGTCTTGGAACAATGTAAATCCGACCGTGAATCTGCAAGAAAGTAAAGAACACAAGATGTATCGTGGTTCACCCCAATGCTTGGGCTATGTCCACACTAATGTTGTTTGTATTTCTCTCTAACTGTATGTATGAGTTACAAGGGTGAGGGGGAGTCCCTCAGAGAAAGAGATAGTTTAAGAGAGCTTTCTGTTTGTGAGGATGAGAGCTTGAGGATTGTGAGGGCGAGGAGTCCCTTTTATAGACTAAGAACTATTCACTTATTACATATTTGCACCTTCATTTATTACATAATTACATTTGAGTCTCCTGAGTATTTATACGAGGTCTAAATACAGAGGCCCTAAGTATGGTATAAACAGTAGTCCCCCCAAGTCTTCAGTCAAGAGAGTCTTTTGGCTGAAGTCTTGACTGAAGACTTGAAATTCAGTCCATATATGGGCCGAAGTAACTAGATGTCATCTATAACTGATACTTGATATGAGGCGGTGCCCAATCTGAAATGATGCTCAACCAGAAGTAGCACATGTTGTGAGGCTGCTCTGCTTGTAGCTTATGTTGCCTTGGTTGGCTCGACTTGTGGCATTGAAGGTGAGGGAGTCCCTTTTATAGAATAAGGGCTCGCTTCTCAATACAAAAAAGATGGGCTAGAGTTGGTGCTCGCGGCGAGGCGGTTGCTCAGTAAGCAGCGATGCTCTCTAATGATGGTGAGGGAGTCCCTTTTATAGAATAAGGGCTCGCTCCTCAATACATAAATGATGGGCTAGAGTGGATGCTCGCGGCGAAGCGGTTGCTTAGCAGGTGGCGATGCTCTCTAATGATAGTAAGGGAGTCCCTTTTATAGAATAAGGGCTTACTCCTCAATACATAAATGATGGGTTAAGAGTGATGTTTGCGGTGAGGCGGTTGCTCAGCAAGCGGCGATGCTCTCTAATGATGGTGAGGGAGTACCTTTTATAGAATAAGGGATCGCTCCTCAATACATAAGTGATGGGTGCTCTCTAATGAAAGTAAGGGAGTCATTTTTATAAAATAAAGGCTCGCTCCTCAATACATAAATGATGGTCTAGAGTTGATCTCTAATGAAGGTAAGAGAGTCCCTTTTATAAAATAAGGGTTCGCTCATCAGTACATAAATAATAGGCTAAGTCCCCCAAGTATTTTTCATGGGGCCTAATTGCAGAAGCCCAATATATGGTACATAGTGTAGTCCCCCAAGTCTTCATCAATAGAGGTTGTTGGCTGGAGACTTTAAATTCAATCCATGTATGGGCCGAAGTGGCGGTTGTTCAGAGGCGGTATTTGTATACCTTGCACTGAAGTTTTGTAGGTGAAGCTTTGCAAGTGAAGCTTTGAAGCTGGAGCTTTTGTAAATGAAGCTTTTGAAGTTGGAGTTCTCGAAGCTAGAGCTTTGTAAATAAAGCTTTCGAAGCTGATTGACATGAGTGATGCTCATGGATGTTTGACATGAGTGATGCTCATGAATGTTGACATGAGTGATGCTCATGAATGTTGACATTAATGATGGTCATGAATGTTTATGTATGATTGACATGAGTGATGCACATGAATGTTTATGTATGATTGACATGAGTGATGCTCATGGATGTTTGACATGAGTGATGCTCATGAATGTTGACATGAGTGATGCTCATGAATGTTGACATTAATGATGGTCATGAATGTTTATGTATGATTGACATGAGTGATGCACATGAATGTTTATGTATGATTGACATGAGTGATACTCATGTATAATTTTGGAGTACTAGACGTACTTTTGATCACCTGGTTGGTGATAATAGCGTAGGTTGCCGAATAATTTTGGAGTACTAGACGTACTTTTGATCACCTGGTTGGTGATGATAGCGGCAGGCTGCCGAATCATTTTGAGCATATGGACCTTCGCCCTCAACATAACATTCCAGCCCATTATTTTGGGCTTGCCGTTTTTTTTAATTTTTTTATTACCTTTTGATGGGGTTATACAGATGTCTCCGAAAGATAAGAAAAATAAATCACATCATTTTGCTTGATAAAGATAATAGAGTTCTTTATCTTATTCCAGTGATCGACACCTTTTTTGTTTTTCTCCCCCTCCAGACATCTTTTTACTTTTTATATTCCTTTTCTTCCCATTGCAGGTTTACATCATGGGGTTTGGTCAGTAGGCATGATATGCTCCCTTTATTCCTTACTTTTGCAGATTTGCGTGCCTGCTATCCATAGCTTTTCAGTGGGTGGTCGACAAAATAAAGAAAGCACCAACCGCTATTATCGAATTGCTTTAGCTTTCAACTAAAGAAAGCATAATTCTTTCTTTTCTCTTTTTGCTTTTGCTTTCTCTCTGTTCCCTGCGTATTCTTTTCTCTTTTTGCTTTTGCTTTCTCTCTGTTTTTCTTTCTTTTGGCAGATGGTAGACAAAAGGAATAATAATAGATTGATTATCGAGAAAGCTTATCTTCTTCTTCGATTTGGTGGTTGGTTTTCTTAAACTGATTTCCTTCTCGGTCCAGAGATAGATTGGCTAGCTGAGGAACTCAGAGTGCTTCTTCACAAGATCCTTGATCCTCATCTCTTCCAAATACTCCAATTGATCCTCCTTGAGGAAGAGGGTGATCTTGGTGCCCCTGCCGAGCGGTTCGCCATTGACATCCCTTATGACAGTGAAGGAACCGCCAACCTGTGACTCCCAGATGTACTGCTCGTCGTCTCTGGACCTCTTCATTTTCGTCTTCGTCACCGCCGCCAACTCTTCCCCTCCTCAGCCACAAATCATGCTTCAAACTACAAAATTAGAATTTCAATACCGAAGCTCCAAGCAGATCTTCTCTTCGTATCTCAAAATCTTTTTTCTGCAAAATTTCCAAACCCTAAAAAAATTGGTCAAATTTTGCTTCGAGCTGTAATTTGATTGAAGAGGCGGTTGAATGAGCAGAAGTGGGAGTAGCAGACATTGGAGATGAGGCCCCGTGAAGGCATAACCCATTTGCCACCAATCCAGTCTTGATGAAGCCTTAACTCAGATTGTTGAAATTCAATTTCTTCATAAGTGCTCCTGAAGTAGACTATGTACCTTGAGCCGCTAATAACCGACTAATAATTGGGGATGAAGGTTATAATTTTGGAATAAGGATCCTCACCTGATTAAACTTTCAATGGTTGCATCATATATTTCTTTACCATTTAGCACAAAGATGAGGTTAAAGAGTCAGAAGATGAGGTTAAGGGAGTCAGACTCCACAATTACTTGCTCCCTTCTCAACGTAGGCCCATAAGGCCTCCCTCACCGCCATAGATTCGATGGCTAAACTAGAGGCTACCCTCACTCCACCACGACCTGCTCCCAATTGGAACCAACCACTGCTGTTTTTAATCACCCAACCCGTACCACCAATCGCTGTCTTTTCTCTATGCACCAGCATAATTAACCTTTCACCAACCAAATGCCAGTTTCTTCCACACAACTATCTCCCTCCTTGTATTCTTTTCCAGGGTGACCTGCTCCTCTACACCCTTATTGCATCCTAAAGCAAAATCTACTCCTTCCATGGGAGGTCTAAACTATTGAAAGCTTCAAATGGGATAAGTTTGTTGTTTATTAAATTGAATTTGAAAAGTAATATTTTTAGTTTGTGGGAAATGTGGAGAGGAAAAATGGAAGTAGGGATGGTGGACGCGAAATGGAAGTGGAATGACATTGGTTTTAATTGGGATAATGGTTTGCTGCTAGAAAAGGAATTGAAAATTAAATTAATTTTGGTTTTAGTTGACTTTATGGGCTTAATGACAATTTCATAAATAATGTGAAGTTGTATTATCAGAAATGGGTTAACTTCTGTCAGGGGAAAAGCTGGAAGAAAGATTTAATGCTGCATGTTGGGCTTTGTTTCAGCCCGTGGGATTTAAATTGATTTTGGCCTGTTTTATGTAACTTTTGTCCTTTTTCATTAAATTCCAAGCCCTTTTTATTAAATAAAAGTTGTAGATGGTTTTTCCCACTTGTACTCTCTCTTTGAAAGAGCTCAAAACCCTAGCGTCCATGGCTCCGCTAGCCCTTGCTTCGGCTTGGGTTGGCAGCACCCTCTCCTCTCCTCCTCCCCACCCTTCTACACCTTCCTCAGTTGTCTTTCTTGTTGTCTTCTTCTTTTTTTCTTCCTTTCCTCCATCCTCTTTTGGCTCCCACCGCTCCAAATCGACTCCGCCGGTTTGTGGGTCCTTGGCATGCCTTTTCAGAGGTTACCGTCGGTCAAATCTCTGAGCCTTTGTCTCAGATCTCTACCCACTTCTCACCCATAAGTTGCTCTCTGCCTCCTCCTTTTCCCCTCACATTCGCACCCACATTTTCGTCCTTCCTTTTGCTCCCACTCTTCTTTTCCAACTCTTAACCATGATTTAGATCTTGAAGTTTTGGGCTCGTCTTTTACACAAGACCAAACCCTCCCATCCCACTGCCGAACCGACTTGCCGAAAAATTTGGGCGAAGTGTGGAACGATTCTCTTTGGAACAAGGGTGTTTTACACACCCCCTTTGCCCTACCCCTCCTGTTGTTACATTTTGTGACCTTCCTTGCAGGTGTGGATGTTGAGGCTTTGTTTCGTGGTGGACAGATTCTGCATAACCCTCTCAGATCTAGTTTATGGTTCGGGTTTTCTTTTTCTTTTTGGGCAATGGGTTTTATTGCGGTGGAAGCTGTGGAGGCGGCAGCGGTGATCTTTTAGATGTTGAAGATTAGGGTTTTTGTTGCTTTTATGCTTTTACTGCCTACGTGCCTAATGATGTATGGGCCTCCCCTTGTGTTTTGGGTTGGTGCTCTACTTGGTTTGGGTATGTTTTACCTTTTATGTCCTGCTTTGTTTTATGTACGGCATTGTGTTTTATTTGGACTTTAGGCCTATCTCTCACAAATTGTACTTTCCCTTACATCATTGGAATGTTACTTTGTCCAAAAAATAAAGAGTTGTAGATGATTTTTGGTTAAGAAAATGTTGACTCAAACATTTTTATTAAAACTCTGTTTTTTTAATCGTGTTAAAACAGGTTACATGCGTGTCACTCTTGTGTAAATCTGTTAATGATCCGTTATTAACGAGTTCTTATCGTGTGATCCGAAACCCATTATTTACGTGTCGTTTATGTGTCGTGTTAACAGGTCGTGTAAGAAATTGCCATGTCTAGTAATATGTGTGTTATGTACAAATTTACTTGCTTTGTTTGCTGAAACTGCTTCTGTTAAATTAATCATTTTGCAAATTGATTAATAGTGTTTTTGTTTCTTTTTAATTCAAAGTTCCAAGTTTGAAAAAACGCTTATCTCTCTTAATGACGCACGTATGGAACGAAAAGCCTTCAGAAATTAATCCCTTCAAAACCTTCAAATCCATTCAATTCAACCTTACGAATGGAAGAATTGAATCCATTGGTTTAAAAAAATAATAATAATAATCAAAGTCAGAAATGTTGAATTATAGACCAACCAAAATAGGTGTTAGAAATTTAAAAATATGTCAGCAACCTAAAACTCTATATAAACCTCGAATTACCCCAAACCGTGGCAAATAGTATCCTTAACGTTTTTATACAAATAATTGGCCTTTTTTTTATTTTTTTATTTTTTTTGTGATCCTTGTGGTGATATCCTACTTTTAAATAGACTCTATGGTGAAAAAAATTATTAATTGTAATCAAGTGGTGAAATTCGTTATTAATAATAGCCCAAATTGAAATTTTCCTCATTATTCTGTCATTTGTAGGGACAAAATTGTTATTTTTGTTTTTATTGATTCCATCAACCAATCATAAAGTGCCATATGGACATAAAGTTTTTTATGTTTAAAACTTTTAGAGCTACAATGAAAGAATAAATAAACAAGAAAATTACAAGGTTCATATTATCAGGCTTTCTCATTTCAAGAGAGTCAAAAGTCAAAATTTTAGATTTAAAAAATCATAAAGTACCTTGCCGCGTTTAGATTAGAATATAAATTATTATGTAAACATTAAATTTAGTTTCATTTTAAAAAGAACAGTGGTGGACGGGATGGCTAGTATTATGTGAGAGAAAGGGAGGAAGGTGGTGGGTGGTGGATGTTGCTTTGGCTAACAAGGGTAGGGATTAGAAAGAGATTTTTATTTTTTTAAATTTTTTCCTTCTATTTTTATTGATTATAAAAAAATGGATTTACCAAAAAGAAAATAAAAAAAGAATGACATGACTTTTTTACCCTGTACGTGGATGAGATTTTGACAAAAATTTTAATTTGAACTACGATTGATAACGTACTTCAAATTAAAATTAACACTACATAGGTCGATTTAAAATAATGTCTCACTACAAGAAAAGAATCTAGCCCAAATAATTGGACTCTTCACGCGACCTTATTCTTCTCCTTTTTCCCACCGTCGTCGTCTAGACACGCGGTTTCCAGACCAAGCCTCCCCAAAACCCACCATTTTTGTTTACTCACATTTCACAACCCAAAAGCTTTGATCTTTTCTTCTTCCCCAAATTTCTCAGAAATGGGGATTTCAAGTAGCAACAACAGAAGAAGAAACAACTATTACCAAAACCCACCACCGCCTCCGCCGCCACCGCCGCCACGACAGCCCCATTACATCTCAAGTTCTCATCCTTATTACTCATCAGAGCATGCCTCTCTTTCTCCACCGCCACCGCCACTGCCACCTCCACCTCCTCCTCCACTTCCACCTGGTCCTCTGGTTTCTGCCTCTCCTTCTTCCTCTTTTTCTTTTACTTCAAATAATAACTACCCATATGCCAATTCCGCCACGCCTTACACTCCACAAGGACCGCAGCCCAGAGCTCCTTACCCCACCCACCCTCTTCCTTTCCCGCCTCCGCCGCAGCAAACCCATTACAGCTATGGCCAATACAACTCCCGCAACCATGGGAATTCCATGATGGGGCGCTTCAGTTACAATTACAATTACCAGCAGCCTTATAATTATGGTGCCAGTCAGAGTAATGGGTGGCCCGCAGTTCGGCCTCCGCCGCCGCCTTACGTTGAGCATCAGAACGCCAAGAAGGTTAAGAACGATGTCAACGTGCGTAAGGACACGTTGAGGCTTGAGATTGATGAGCTGAACCCTGATCAGCATTTGGTGTCTTTCGTTTTTGACGCCATGTATGATGGGAGGTGAGCAAATTGGGATTCTTTTCTTTGTATTTGTTTGCTTCTTGAATTGTTCTATGTCTTTGTCTATGTTTGAAGCTTGTAGCTTGTGATAGATTCTTTTCTTTGTATTCATGCTGAGTGTTGTGGACAAGAAATGGGATGGGGTTTCGATCTCAAAGTTATCGGCATTTAGGACCTGAGAATATTAAACTTGTAATAGTATAAGCTTAAGTTTAAGAATTTGAGTTACCCGAGATGGAATTTCCTAGCAATTAATAGGCAGAGAGTGTGCGTGTTAATGAGATATAAGGGAAGAGAAATGTAATGCTGCTTTTGAATTCATTGTCGATATCCATGAAAATGGAATGATAGTGTTGCTCCTATGGTACTGAACCAGATGAAATTAGGGGAGGTGGGATAAAGTTCCCATATGTGATCAATTAGAAGGGTAAAGAGATAATACTCTGTGAGCTATACATAACAATTTGATTCAAACTGCCATTATATTGATTATCTAAGCATATGAAAGTTTAATAAGATGTGGGACTTATGAAACGACTGTTACTTGATGCTTATTTTTGAGTCTTTGGCTGATGTAATTGCTGATGGAATTCTTAAAACAAATGGAGCTCATGAATTTCGCCTTTTAATATGTTTCCTCGCTTGGGAGACGAGGGACGACAGTGGTAGATATGAACATAAACAAGAAATTAGTTACGGCTGTCAATGTTCGCTGGCAAACCAATGATTCAAATAATTTCACATTAGTGTGTGAAGTATAAGTGTTTGGTAGAAATTTGAGCTCTGCACCCTGAAGCTCTAGGTTTTTTTTTTATTTTTTTTTATTTTTTATCCTGAGAAGGTATGGGTCCTCGTCCCATAGGAAGGTTCCCTATCATATACAAAGGCTTAATTTTCTTGCTTTTGTTTGTTGAACACTGCTCTCAAGAGGAAGTAGAAATAGGAAGGAATATGTCTAGGTGGGTTTTTGTCTAGAAAATAAGAGTTGCAAGGGTCTATATCTAAAGAACCCTATAATTTACTGCAATCGCTTGTTTGGGCCTAGCTTATCTTCAGTTTTTCCAGATTACTGCTTTTCATGATAAACTCTGGATTAGGAGGTCATACTACCTTTGATATACTTCACTAATTGTACAGAAAAAAGGGTCATATTGGCATCTAACCGAACCTTCTCACATTTGATTATCTTTACCAAAGTAAGATGCAGCTATGTTGAAACTGTTTCTTAGAGCTTTCGTCAAGTATTTCATAGGTTTTGAGAAATCATCATGTAAAGTAACGGTTTTATCTTGGTAATTGAGTCTATATGCTCTTGCGCTTCATTTAAGGCAATTCTTTTTTAAGTAACTCTTTCTTATTTGGTCCACCCTGTTTCTAGTACCAGTGGTGCTATAGTCCATGTCTTGTTTATCCACATTTCTTTCAGTCTAGAGGTTTAAAAATATCAAATTATAATCGAGCAGTGTGAAAAAAAAAAAAAAAAGGCTAAAATGCAATTTGAAGCAGTAAATTGAGTCTTTGATCCTCATATTAAAAAGAGTTATGAACTTATGATAAAATATCTGAGTTGTTCAGTGAAGTATTATATTTAATTTACTTTTCAAAAGTGCTTGGATATAACTTTCTTGAGTTAGTGCTACTTGTGTTATGCAGAAAACCATGCTGGTAGGCGCTTTAGTTTGTCTGCACTTTTGTCTATATATTTGATGTGAGATTAGCATTCTTAAGTGCAAGAGTTACTGTCCAGAAGTAGCACTATGTAAAACATTTTGTGTTATGATTGCTGCATATTCCTGCTGAGCATTTACGTGGAGCGAGCTATATATGTTGTGCATGTATATGGCACTCACCCTATGCGTTTTCCGTATATAGAAAAAAATAACTGGGTTCCGCTTACATCACATGCCTATTGGCCACGGTCATGATTTTCTAACAGTAAAGACCATGGCTAGTTCTCCATGGTTTATTGGTAACAGTTTCCATTTTTTAACAGTATTGTTAGGTGGTCTTCATTTCTTATGGGCTATATCACATTCCTTTTTTCTGATCAAGTCTTCTTATTGACAGCATCACGGTTTTCTACTTTGCCAAGGAAGAGCCAGACTGTAGGTTTGTTCCACTATTTCCTGAAGCATTTATGCCGGTGAGAGTTCCCTTTCAGAAGGGTCTTGGCCAAAAATTTCGTCAGCCCTCAGGAACAGGCATTGCTTTAGGCTTCTTTGAGTTGGATGATCTTTCAAAACCATCACCTGGAGAAGATGTATTTCCCCTTGTAATATCTGCTGAAACATGTTTGCCACCTGATTCAACAGATGAGCATGTTGGTGAGCCTGCCCCAGATGCTTCCCCTCGTATGCAGATTACTCAAGCTGTACTGGAAAAGAACAATGGTGACCATTTCCAAGTGAAAGTAATTAGGCAGATACTGTGGATTGATGAAGTTCGGTATGAGCTACGTGAGATATATGGAATAGGAACCTCGACAGTGGAAAGCTTTGATGACACTGAACCAGGGAAGGAATGCGTGATATGCATGACTGAGCCTAAGGACACTGCTGTGTTACCTTGTCGACATATGGTGAGAATGTGTCCAAGATACATAATTATATTGAGAGGGTGGTAGTTATCATAGAGTATGCTGGAGAATCTGCACTTATACCATATGCTAGAAAATCTATAAAGAATGATGCTCTGGAAGACTCAAGCCCATTGTGCTCAAGGATGTCTCTTGTGGTTGTGAATAGACTCATCCAGGCAGATGGGCTTGACTCATCCAATAACGCATCTGCGATAGTCCCACACTAGATTTCTGTTAAATTTCTTGTTATCCTGCTTCTTTGGTTAAATTTTTAAGACTACAGTTGTTTATTCTCATTTCATTTGTATTTTCCAGTGTATGTGCAGTGACTGTGCAAAAGAATTGCGGATACAATCCAATAAATGCCCTATCTGCCGTCAACCCATTGAGGAACTTATAGAAATCAAGATAAATAAAAGTGATCAATGAAGATACTTGTTTCTCCATACTACGTGGATTGTGGTAAGGCTATCGAATTCTTTTATCTGTGTGTTTTCACTTGTATAAAGGCATTTTTGTTTTGTTTTGTATATTGTAATTGCTGCGTTGCTTTCTAATATTCATGTGACTATCTTTACATACAACAACAACAATAAAGCCTTTTCCCACTAAGTGAGGTCGGCTATATGAATCCTAGAACGCCATTGCGCTCGGTTTTGTGTCATGTCCTCCGTTAGATCCAAGTACTCAAGTCTTTTCTTAGGGTCTCTTTCAAAGTTTTCCTAGGTCTTCCTCTACCCCTTCGGCCCTGAACCTCTGTCCCGTAGTCACATTTTCGAACCGGAGCGTCAGTAGGCCTTCTTTGCACATGTCCAAACCACCGGAACCGATTTTCTCTCATATTTCCTTCAATTTTCGGCTACTCCTATCTTTACAGAGATGATTCAAATTTGATCCTCAAAGAATGAACTTTCTTAACCACTATATACGCACAGTGTGTGCGAACCGCAAGCTCTCTTCAATGGTTCCCCTCTGCAGGCAACTTGTTTAGAATTTCTGAAAAATAAACAAATAAGTAAAAACTGTGGGTTTGATTTCCTTGATTTTTTTGTGAAGCTTGTATACATTTAAGGGTCTTCATCTTTTCATTTTCCATATTCAACGCGATGTTTGAATAACTTTTTGAATTTTATGAGGTTTACAGTATTTCCTTACAAGTTATCAATTTCCATGCTTTTTTTTCTCCTCACTCACCATTTTCTTTTATTGGGGGGAGAAGAAGAAAGTGGGGGAGGCATGCGTCTGTTAACTTTCTGCTTCTTTAGTCGGTTCTCTATGATATCTTTACATTCTATGCATATATCTTTATGTGTACATATGCATTCAAGGAAGAGAATGAAGAACATTCTAGGTTGGGACATCCAGAAAGGACAAACATTCTGTGTCTCAAGGAAGTACTTTTTTCACTCTGGGATACATCTGAAAAAGTTTGGGAGGGAATGTTTTCCGTTGAAGTTAGCGTTTAAAGGAACAACTTAAGAATCTATAAAGCTTAGGTGGGACAATTTGCATCTTATTGAACATCCTTTCTGTATTTGGTCTGAGTCCTTTATTTCTTATGTGTCATAATCCTACTTTATTAACCTCCCTTAACTACATTACAAGTTGCTGGTAATATCCGGCTTAGATTATCCGAGCAGTGTTTAAATCACCAGCTTTTTCGTTGTTACCATACAAAACTTCACGCTTTACCTCGTCACGTTGTATTCTTACATTTAAGGGTACCTCTGTATAATTCATTGCTATTTGCCTACACCAAATGTTAGCCATAAAACTCCTATATTGATCACCCATTTTCCACTGTATATCCTGCATCCTTCATAATGTTGTCTGTTGCAGTCTGTTAAGCACTGTATATGTATATTCACTTCTGCAACTTCTTGATATCGTTCCGAAACACTTGTGCAAAGAATTGGTTTCCTTTTTCTCTTCTGGTTGAAAAAAACAACAAAGAAATCTTGTTACAAATTTCATTAATTACTATTGTCATTGCGTACGGACTTCTGATCGAAATTGTTAGAATCTTACTTATTACATTCACATAATCTGCAGAAGCACATAGTATTTTTCTGGAAATTTTCCATATTATAGACGAATCATTGTGGCAAAAGTCAACTTCTGAGCATCCACCCCTCCATTATTTTCCCACACGGACAAAAATCAAGGGTTGAAACGAGTAAAGCGTTTGCAGAGAGCATGTGGGTTGGCAAGCATTTTTCGGTTTGCAGGCAAAAATCTAATAAATGACGACCTTAAATCTTCATCTCTCTCTCTCTCTCTCTCTCTCTCTCTCTCTCTCTCTCTCTCTCTCTCTCTCTCTGCAGAGGGCCATGTGGTGCTTCATGTGACAACTTCTGCATAAATGGCAATGGCATTGCTTGGCCGCCCAAGTCATTCCTTTTTAAAACCCTCACGCTGAAAAGATGTTATGTTCCATTTATAGGAGGAGAGGCTACTGAGCTACCCACTTGACATCATTCAAGTTTCAACAAAGTTGAAAAGCCCCATTGTATTTTAGACCCTTCTGCTTTCAAGTGTTGCCGTGTTGATCACCGTCTCTTTGTGTCTGGAGGCTAAATGGAAATTGGAAACCCCCCAATAGTTTTCAACTTTTCACCCTTTTTTTATATGTTTTCACTGAGATTCTCAGCTATTTCCGGTTGTATATTCTTTTGGGTCCGTCTATCTATCTCATCATAAGAGGATATACAACTGGTTGTAAGGTAGAATTCACATGAGAGATATAAACAAAAGCAGATATACAACTGAAGATGTGAACACACAATTGGTTACGAAGCAGATTTCACGTAATGAGAGGTAGTTATATGCAGACATACAACTAGAGATAGAGATATACAACCAGTTACAAAGCAGATTTCACGTTATTAGATTAATATACACGAATGAATATACAACCGGTCACAATCTCCATTGTTTATGAGGAATTCTAGCGTAGCCAAGTCTCATGATATGAGAGACAGAGAAACAGAGATTACAACCGATGACAAGACAGATCTTGCCCTATTTATGAGTGTCACTTTTGTCAATGGTTTAGCTCAAACCTTTACCTAATCCATAAGTCACCTCAAAAACACAATCAATGCTTCAAAAGCAATCCTCTTCGTTTGAATTAGAACAGGAAACTAAAGCCATTTGGTTTAGGTCCCTTTTCTCACCGTTCAAACATCCCTTTACTAGTAAAGCTACCACTCCAAAGGGGTAAAAAGCAAAAGCTTAAGGGGGAAAAAAGCCACTAGGGTTTTGTTTTATTGTCACCTCTCTCACCTCACCGTTAGGCTTCTAAGGACATCAATGATTGATAACCTCATGAAACAAGTGTCCAAAAACTCATGAAAAAACCTACCCGGAAGCAAGAAGCACGGTTCATCTGCATCAATGGAGGAGGAGGAGAGGGCCTTGCTTGTGGCCCTCTGCAGTAGCTTTCTTCTGCCTAATTGCTGTTAACCTGATCTACAGCTACCTAATTTTCTTTCTAAAAAACTTCTGTGACAGCCAATACTCACAATTTCTTCACCACGGATCACTGCTTTTGTGGAAAATACCAAAATCTTAGGTAGTTTATATTGTAAAAGCTTCTTTCACTTTTTCCTTTCCCCCCATATTTTCCCACAGTTCATAAATAATGGAGCTTCCCTTGAACCAAACCCTTGGCCCAATTGGGAAATTCTTTCTTCTAGTTGGTGTTTCAACTAGCAAACAATTTTGGGGAGAATGACTGATACATGTAGAAAAGGATACTTGCACTATTTTCATTTCCACCTTCTCTTTTTTTGTCGAATTATTTCCACCATTTGGGAATATGATATTTTTGCATGGGGGATTAGAAATTGGATTGTGGAATTTAAGCTAGTCTCTTTCACATACTTTTATGTTCTTTTTATCAATTAATGGCATTTAAAAACAATATCTAAACTTTTGGCCAGTACTAGTATTAATAGAGCAATTTCAGAATTTTCTTCGTTAGTCCAGTTTACCAATTGATTCGATTTTCTAAACAATTTTTACCGTTCGATTTTATAGTGTCAAATTTTTCCATTTATTTTTGAGATTACTCTCGGACTTTTGAAGAAAAACTAGCAATTTTCATCAACAATTAAAGTGACCGATGCACAATGACCTATGCGGATAGGCGACTGTTCGCACTTGTGGGCTAAAAGATAAGGCAGATGTTTGATTTGCTTTGTATGTACCTTAATTGTATTATTGATAAACACCAATTTAATGTTTTATAAATCATAGATTTTTAGAAAAATTAATGAAAAGGTTTTGAAAGCTTTAAGTTTTAACGATAAGAAAAAAATAAAGGGTATAGTGAATAGTACTATGATTAACTTTTTAGTGTAAACATGTGGTTTTTCGTTAAAATTCCCTAGATTTTTTTGGGTATCCCGTGTTATTTGTTAAGTTTCAAAATTCATATTTTTTTTCAAATTCATAATTTACATTGTTTATGTATTTGAAAATAAATTATTGTTTCAAATTCATAGATTTTGAACTATTATTGTGGAGAATGAATTTTACACGCGTATAATTACTCTCCTACCTTTGCAACTAAGAGCAAGTCCACCCCTAAGGACTTTGTGCCGGCACCCAGCCCATTTATCCACTCCAGTGAACGGTAATAGACTCCAATGAATAGTAATAGGTCAATGCATCCCCACTCCTAAAAAAATGTGTTGGCATAAACGATCTCCACTCCTACAAAATGCGTTGGCACCCAACCCATTTAAAATATTTTTAAATATTTTCTAAAAGAATAAAAAAATAAAATAGTTTTAATTTCGGAGAGGATTTTTAACCAATCTCGTTACGCCACGTGTCATTATCCGAACGTACTATTTTGTGAATAGATTTCCGCTAAGATTTTCAACCAATCCCGACGTGCCACGTGTCACTTCCGTTTTACAATAATTTAGCCAAGATTTCGATAAGATTTTCAACCAATCACGTCATGCCACATGTCATTAAATAAATTAAAATTTTAATGCGGGTGGAATGCATATAAAAATTACATAAGAAATAACATAAAAATTACATACGAAATTAAATAAATTAAAATATTGATGTGGGTGGAATGCATATAAATAAATAAAAATATTGTCACTTGATCCGCTAAACTTGTCCCACTACGCAGGTTACCAGAAGCATGAGAGATGGCGTTTTTCCAACAAGTAAAGGATGCGTTGAGTTTTTTCCAACGACCTTGACTAGTTCTGGCCTTTTTTCCATGTACATCACAAAATGCTTTCGTAATTTTACTCCACATTTCTCGCTTATCCATCTCATTACCCGTAATCGGGTCATGAATAGTGTGAACCCAACATTCACACAACGTAACATCTTCAATGAGCTTCCACGAAGACATTTTTTTCTCTTAAATGTAGAAAATATTGAAATGTAGATAGTATAGAAAGTGTAGAAAATATTGAAATGTGGTGTAAAGGTGGAAGATGAGGGTTAGGTATTTATAGAAAAAAAATAACTTTTTTAAAATTTTACTGTATTTAAAAAAAATCTTTTTTTTTTATAATTTTTAATTAATTTTAATGTAGTTAATTAATCTAGACCATTGGATTTGAAAAATATTCAATTCCAAGAGCCAAGGATCTGCCACGTGGCCAACGATAATAAATTTGACCGTTGGGCCCTTTTTTTGGGGGGGGGGGAACGTGGACCGTTGATCTGTGATCGGACGGTCCAGTTGAAAAGTAAAATTTAAATTTTTTTTACCGTTGGAAATCCAACGGTCTAGAAAAACTAGCCGTTGGAAATCCAACGGCCCTGAGCATACCACGTCGCTGATTGCATCTGAAGCACAAGTGGGCTAACAACGCTTGCCCCCTTGTCCCCTACTCGCGGCCACGCGCGAGTGCCGTGCACGCGCCAGCCAAATAGGCCGGCTCTTGGGTCCGTAAAAAATGGGCTGGTCTGTTGCCTGGCTTGGGCTGGGTGCCAGGCAACTTTGTAGGCTGAAGTAAATGGACTGACCCTCAGCTTGATATTTGGATTGGGTGCTGGGCAATGTTGGCTCTGGTGGACTTGCTCTAAGAAAAGGATAGACAAGTTAGATTTGTCACAACTATGTGGTGTGAACCAAGTTCTATAATCCCTAAGATATATATAGTAGATTAAATAAATATGTAAGCTCTAAATTTATTGGTACATGAATAATTACATCTTAAAGGTGACCAAGTATTTATATAGTGACAAGTTTAAGTTTGAAGGTGATTCACTAAAACACGCATGGCGTTACGTGATTGTCACTTTTGAAATTCGTAATCCAACCCATGAAGGCATCATGTATCTGACATTGGGAGACGTGACAATAAGCACCAATTAATAGTCTTGTTTTAGAACCACATCGAGTATAACCCAACATGGTTATAATTAAGCCACGATTTAGTCTACAAATTTAGTCTCCTTAGCATTACCCTTCTTAACTTATTGTTGATTATGCAGGATCATTCCTTATTCAACCTGTTCAAGCTAGAGTGTCCCTTGCATAACTTACCCTGTCTTGCCTGTCAGGCAAGGTTCGCTGCTTGATTTCTGCAACATAAGTTCAGAATTAGTTTGAATGGTGCCTTTGTGGGGCCTTTATTAGGTATTCAGGCTCACAATCAAAACTAATATAGATATGAGTGTGCCACTGTTGTCTTTGTTCAACTGATTATCTTTTTGGTTATTAGATTCGTTAGTTACTTGCGCCGCAAGTCATTTAGACTTCTTGATTCGTTGGGAATGTTTACAGATGGGTTAAGCCTATATCAAGTTCTTTTTCTTGCCTTGTAAATTGGGACTTTTATTTGAATATCGTATGTCCATTTATAAGGGAGTTCATGTTTAATTAGGTGCTTTCCTCAGTGATCAACTTTTATTAACAATATAGAAATCAAAGTAGTTAGTTAGACAGGATTAAATATACCCATACAATAAGCAATGGAATGGAACATAAAGACCAAATAAGATGCATAAAAGTCAGATCTACTATATATAAATGCAAATGTAAGAGATTCGTGCCAAGGTATGCAAATGTAGGAGATTCGAGCAAGGTTAAAACCTTGGTGGGCAAGGTTAAAACCTTGGCGGGCAAGGTTTGTTTCCTCGTAGACCATTCTCCTTGTGTTTTACAAAACATATGTTTTTAGAAAGTAGAATACAACCAAGGTTTACAAAAGGGATTCGATACTACAAAAATAAAATCGTAGCAGAGCTTCTAAAAATTGACAAAGGAGAGCTTTTCTATAGTGGTCCTAATGCTTGAAAAGAAAGAGGTAGACAAAGTAAAGCTATTTGTTTTTTTGCTGTTGAGTTCAGAGTTGAGTGTGTTGAGAGTCTTTTCTTCTACACTCCTTGTTGCTTTTATAGACTTTCTTGCCCGAGTGTCCAAGCCTTCCATTTTTTGTGATAGCTTATGAAGCAAGGTGAGTCATCATCTGCTTTTGTTATTTACCTACCCATGCCACGGAAAAGTACATTTTACCTAGGGTGAGTTGCCCTTTGCCCCTTGTCACTTCCATCATAGGTTTGCTGTCTATTAGCTGCCAAAAATGTATTTAAATCTGTTTAGGCATGTGCTTCAACTAACTGTAGCCAAGAAGCCTTTGCACGCCTGGGCTTTTAATGAATTCATCCCAATGTTAATTATTCACCCAAACACAACCATGATGGGGTCATCGTTCATTACGTCTAGCTATATTTGAAGAGTGTGAGCTTTGCTAAGCCGTTTTGACCTAGTACTGGTATGGTACTGAGGTGCTTTTATAAAAAGTGAGTATAAAAAAAAGCTAAGCTCAAAAAGGTGTTTGGTACACACTTAAAAACGGCTTATTTTCACAGTTTTGGATGAAAAAAAGCTAAAAATGTGAAGCAGCAAAAATGAGCTTATTCTCATAGCGCAGCAGAATCAGTTTTTTTCAAAGCACATCAATACCAAACCAGCCCCTAATATCATTGCTAAGAAAAACGGCATGTTGTGATGTACTATATGTAGTGAGCATATGACCTCGATGTATGTATCTTCTCTGCCAAGCGAAATTTTCAAGACCACGCCTCTTGAAATGTAAATTTGTCAACTCGAGCTTCTTATGTACACGTGTTAAATCCTCAATAGGCGGTAATCTTTTTACCACGCTTATCTTCTTATGTACACCTTTAAGAGGTAGTAAGATTTTGTTTATCAATTTAAATATATTTTGTTTTAAGGTCGGTTTTCTTTTTTAGTCTCCAGTGACGTATTTTGACGTTACATTGTATATGAGTATTTTCACTGTACAAGTTGACCAAATTAAATGAAATGTGTTGGGTTCAAAGTTTACAATGTAACGTGTTTGCAGTACACTTGATGTGTACTTAATTGTGTAGGATCCGTTCATGAACTTTATAATACGTGTAAGTCGAATTAGTATGTAATCTTTTATGAGTTCGGATATGATTATGTATATATTGTAACATCCGAGTAAACTTAATATGGAATAGAGGAAATCGTGCTCTACCTCTGTAGTCGTAGTGAGGGGATTAAGTGCGCTTCCATGATTTTTCAGGTAATACGACCAGTCTCTAGAACAAGATTTCTCTAGTTGGGAAAGGGTTGGGGAGCTCTTATTCTATTTTATCATAAGAGCATGGATCAATGTTCTAAAAGTCTCCGCCTAAGTACTAAGTGGCTAGCCACCGTCACAATTAATCCTCAGGCATTTAAAAAATAAGAAAGGGAGCCTAGACGCCTAGGCGTTAGGCCACAACTCGTTGTGTGACTAGCTCTTAGTGCCTTTTAGAACCTTAATATGGATCGATTCTAATTCAAAACTTGTTCACCCTAACTATAAGTGCAAGACGTATTTCAATGTTAAATTTACGGTTAACTTTATTTCCCATTTCTTTTTACATAGAAGTATTGTAGTCAATCTCTATTTTTTATATAACATTGCAGTTTGAACTTATCATCATCAATTTCATCTCACCTATGTATGTCTCTAAAAGATTAGTCTAATGGCATTCCTCTGGCTAAGTTACATAATTTAAATTCAGTATTTGAGTTTTCCTTAAAGCCAAAAGCAAGTTATATATTTGATAAAATGCCTCAAATTTTTTGTTTTCTTTTAAGACCTCTTGCATCACCACAAATCCCTGCCCATTGGTTGATTTATGTCAAAAGAAGTTGACATTGCGAGGAATTTACTCACTCAATGGCATTGGATTCACTCAGACCCTCAAAATCCAGTCGATTTTAAAGAGGTGGTCAGGTAAAAATGTTTCTGCCAAGTTAAAGTTCTCGCATTTCCCGTTCACAAAGCAAGCATAGACACGAAACGAAAGAGAAGGTCTTATTTAATGGCGTTATTTATTGTACCACCCATTTTGGGAGAGGAAAATCTGACACAGTTTTCATCCGCATCCGCTGATAATAATTATCAAAGATTAAATCCAAATCTCACCCTTTTCAATTGACCATGACTATTTAACACTCACCTCCTCCCTCGGTTCTCCATCGTTCAAAGCCAAGCCAGAAAGCAATTGTTAGCTTCCGAGCCAAGCCAAATTGCAGAGCAGAGAAATAATAAAATAGCAATAATATCAGTAAATAATAAAGCCCCAAAAATAAAAGAGTGAGAAAACGCCTTGGAGGAGGCACCACTCTCTCTCTCTCTCTCTCTGTTTTAGCTCACTCCTCTTTCTCTCTCTCTCTAACCCTGAAATAGAGGAAGCAGAGATGCCCATTAGAGTTTAATGTCTACCCACCTCTTCTTCTGAGCTCCTCTGTCTCTCTCTCTCTCTCTCTCTCTCTCTCTCTACAAAGACTGAAACTCTGTTGGTTCAAAACTTTCTCTGCTCAGAGAAACGCAGACCCATTTGTTTTCTCTCTGTGTTCTTCGCTAGGAAAAAGTCCCCCCCCAAAAAAAAGGAAACAACCCATTTTCTGTAGCTCCTGTAATTTCACCTCCCTCTCTCTGTGTGCGTGTGTGTGTGTGTGTGTTTTCTGTAGCCTCTGTTTGTTAGATCTATTAATTGTAACCTTGTGTTAATTTGTTGCATTTGAGCTGTGACTATGAGTAAAGAAGAGTTCTTGAAGATCCAGGTACACTCTTTCCCTCTCGTTCTTAATTCTTTGCTTCATTTGAACTCAAATGTCTCTAATTTTTTTACTTTTATTTATTTTTCACCTTTGTGAATATTTCTTTTTACTCTGCTGTATTCTTTGGGTTATCTGTACATGCAGAAATGTGTTCTCAAAGTGAACATCCACTGTGATGGGTGTAAACACAAAGTAAAGAAAATCCTGCAGAAAATCGACGGTATGCTCCATTTTTAATCCATATTTTAAATTCGGTCACAAAAATATTTCTTTGCGGTGAATCACATTTCCCCTTTTGGTTTTGTGTGATACGAATTTCAAAGTTTGCATCTTTTTCTGAAATTTTGTTGGTTAATTTTGCGTTTTGATTTTTAAACAGGGGTTTTCACCACCGACATAGATTCAGAGCAGGGGAAGGTGACGGTCTCCGGAAATGTGGACCCTGCTATTCTGATTAAGAAGCTTGCAAAATCCGGCAAACATGCAGAGCTTTGGGGCGCTCCGAAGGCAAACAACAACCAGAGCAACCTCCCTAATCAGTTCAAGAACATGCAAATTGACAATGGCAAGGGTGAAAACAACGGCGGTAAAGGCGGGCAGAAGGGTGGTGGTGGCGGTGGTGCTAACAACCAGCCAAAGAGCGGCCAACAAGGCGGCCAGAAACCGCAGCAGCAGAACCAGCAGCTTCAGCAGCAGCAACTGCAGCAACTCAAGCAGCAGCAACTGCAGCAACTCCAGCAGCAGCAACTGCAGCAACAACTCCAGCAGCAGCAACTGCAGCAACTCCAGCAAATGAAAGGGTTCCAAGATCTGAAGCTGCCCCCATTGAAGGGCATGCAAATGCCCTCTAATTTCAAGGACCAGAACCCGAACCCGAATCAGAAGGCGGTGAAGTTCAACATGCGGGAGGAAGAGGATTTGAGTGACGATGAGTACGATGACCTTGATGACGATGATGACTATGACTATGACGACGATGAGTTTGATGATAACATGGATGAGCCCCATCATCCTCTCACAAAGGGGAAGCCTGTGATGATGGGCAATGGTGGCCAGGGGATGCCTCCGAACATGGGGATGATAAATGAGTTGATGAAGGGGAACCATCCTCAGATGATGAATGCCGCCGCCCAAAAGGGTGGTGGCGGGAATGGTGGTGCCCAGAATGGAGGTGGTGCTGTGGTTAATGGGAAGAAGGGAGGAGGAGGCGGTGGTGGGCCTGTGCCTGTTGGTGGTGGGCCTGTGCCTGTTGGTGGTGGGAACAATGAGGGTAAAAATGGAAGTGGAGGAAAGAAGGGCGGCGGCGGTGGTGGAGACCAACACCACAATCAAGGAGGCGGGGGTGGAAAGAATGGAGGCAAAAGTGGGGGCTCTCCGTTGGATGGCAAAACTGGTGGTGGGGGAAATGCCAAGAATGGGAACAGTGGTCAAGGGGGTCCTAATGGGAGCATGAACAATGGCAATGGGGGTAAAAAGGGTGGTGGCGGCGGCGGCGGCGGCGGAGGAGGAGGAATGAGTGAAGTTCAAGCTATGAAAAATGCTTTTCAGAACATGGGTGGCCGTCCTCAGGGCATGCCTGGAGTTAATGTGGGTCAGATGGGCAACATGAACATGGGAATGGGGCCAATGAGCATGCCTATGAGCCAAATGGGCAACATTCCAGCTGTTCAAGGCCTTCCGGCTGGCGCCATGAATGGCGGTGGTGGAGGAGGCGCCGGCGGAGGGTACTTCCAAGGAGGTGGGCCCGAGGCCATGCCTGGTAACCCCTACCAACAACAACAATACTTGCAGGCTGTGATGAACCAGCAAAGGGCAATGGGCAATGAGAGGTTCCAACCAATGATGTATGCTAGGCCACCACCTGCTGTCAACTACATGCCGCCCGGCCCCCCACCTCCATACCCATACCCATACGCTCCTCCTCCAGCTGGTGAACCATACACTCACTTCTTCAGTGATGAGAACACCTCAAGTTGCAATGTGATGTGAAAAAGCAAAATCAAACAATTGACTGAAAATTGGTCCTGCTGCTGCTGATTTGGGTTAATTTGCTGAGTTTGTGGTGGTTCTGGTGATGGTGATTGCAGTTAATGGTTCTAAGATCTGATGCCATATTATACATGGAAATGCTTTTTCTTCCCTTTTTTTAGTTTAATTTCTCCTCTTTTTTTTTTTCCAACTTTGATCATCTTACCTTTTAATCCAAGTTAATTAGGGTTTTAATTAAGAGTAGGGAGTATTTATAGATAATATATTTAAAGTAATTAGGGGAGGAGATGGGGATGTAAGTGGAGGGAGAGGAGAGTGTGCTCTGCACTGCTGTCTCTCTCTCTGTTTTTTATGAGGATGTTTATATATGTTTATAAGTTGCAGAAACAAAAATAAGATGAAAAGAGGAAGGGAGGCCCCATCTCTCTCTCTATCTGCCCCATTTTCTCTCATAATTTCAATTCCAAATCCTCTCTTATTTTTATTTGATCAGAATTGTTCACGGGCTTTGCGCATTATCTATGTACAAACTTTGCTTCAATGTGATTGACATCATGGATGTTTTGGGCGGTAGGTCCACTTAAATGAGTAGGGCTGGTGGAAATCTGGACCCACCAATCCTCAACAGTGTGTTTCAAGTATGCCCCGCCAACCACTGTTTACAAAGATAAAAGAATCATTGATTTGATTCTCTCTAAACCCAAAAGAGGTAATGCGTGAGTTCAAAATTTTAAACTAAATGTTATTTAAGTGTTAATCAATGTATTTATTTTTTTTATTGATGATACATTATTTAATTTATAAATTTAGTTTAACAATTTGATCTCTCCTATTGAAAGTTCAAACCTTCAAAGTGTTTTTGTTAAAACTGAAATTAAAATATGAATAGAAAAGAAAATTTTGTATAAAGGGTCCTCGAAAGGAGGGGTTAGGGTTTTGGGGGAGTTAGAGTGTCGCTTCGTCTGCTAGGGTTAGGGTTTGCATGAAAGTTGACTGTACGGGGTAGAAAGCAATACTGTGTTGATCTCTTGGTGGGGCAGAGTATTCTGGGGGTCGTCGCACATGGATGATCCAAGGATGGAGGAATTGGGGCATAGGTTTGGGTTTAACCTTAGGCTGTCTGATAAGGAGCGGAAGTGCATTGTTATAGGGAAAAAAGAGGTTGAGGAGGCTTTGCTTGGATTCCACTTTTGTGTGGTTGCAGAGGTTCTCACTGCAAAGGAGGTGCATAGGGATGCTTTCATTGATCGGTTTACTTCTCTATGGCGAGGGAGGAGTGGGGTCTTACTTAGAGATTTGGGGAATCGGCGCTTCCTTGCACGTTTTGTTACTAAACAGGATATGACTTGTGTTGTTGATGTAGATCAACCGTGGACGTTCAAGGATGATTTAGTTATGGTGGCGGATAGGACGCAGATGGGTAAGAATCGATGGGAGCCTCTTACTCTTGGGTCTTTTTGGGTGTAGTTTCATAACATTCCACCCCTTAGCATGACTGGGGCTATTGCATATGCATTTGGTGGTCTGTTGGGTACTGTGTTGACAGTTGATAGAAGTGCGAGTAAGGAATGTATTGGAAGATTTCTGAGAACAAAGGTTCGTTTTAACGTAAAGGAACCACTAATGCGATGCACTTTTGTTCAGTTTCCTGATAAAGGATCAATTTGGGTGGACTTTAAATATGAATGTCTACCAAACTATTGTTTGATCTGTGGTCATATGGGACACCCTATTAGAGTGTGTCGAGATTCTTTGGATGGGGTTACTGCTGTGGGTGTTGGTGGACGGACGTACGGCTATGCTTTTATGGGTCTTAATGCGGTATCGGATTTACGTGGTTATCCACTTCGGTAAATTAATTGACAAGGGTCGGGGTTAGGGGAGAGTAGTGGGTGTAGTAGTCCTACACTGAGACCATTTGGTAGGGTGGTGGAGAATATAATACATGGAAGTGGTAGTGAGTCCTTGATTGGCAGTGACGAGCAGGATGGTGCGCAAGGGGGAGGTGTGATGACGATGGATGGTAACTTGCATGGCACGCGGGTGGAACAAATCAGGGAAATAAAGGTGAGGGAGGAATTGGAGTGGCAGGCAAGGGAGAAAGCTTTTGACGAGGGGTTGATTAGGTCGGGGGGAACGGTTGAGTCTGGAGTAAAGAATGTGGTATTGTTTAGTTTGGATGAGGTGGAGAATGGTACTAAGGGTGGGGCTGTGTCTGAAGATCTTGGGGGTGGGTTTGATTTGAATCTTATGCCGATGGACGGTGATCTTGGTGGTGAGAGGGTGGGAGTGGTGATCAAGGGAGAATCAGAGCTTCTTCCAGTGGGGGGTAGTCAAGATTCGGATCCCTTTAATTTGGGGCCAATTATTGAGGCTATTTCTCGGGAGAGGAAGATGAGGAAGCGAGGGTTAAAGGAGGTCGAAAGGTTTGATGCGGCTCTGGCTATAGGGGACTTTAGGTGTGTTTGACGTTGGTCGTCAACTGTTCTGTCTGAGGCTGAGGAGACCAGCCTTGAGGGGTCTCCAAGTGCCCAATGAAGCTACTAGCATGGAACTGTCAGGGTATCAGGGGTGACCTGACATTTGACAATTTGATGGAGCAATGTAGGCTTCACACCCCCGACATGGTGATCCTACTGGAAACAAAGAACAAATCTAGGCGCTATGGTTATCTAAAAAGGAGGATGGGAATGGAGTATATGCATGCAGTGGAACCTTGTGGCATTGGTGATGGGATGTGTTTGTTTTGGAAGGATGTGTCACATGTGTCTCTTATGAAATATGCAGATTTTGTCATTGAGGTTAAAATATGGGATAGTCGTAAGCAGTGTTTTTGGCGCCTTTTTGCCATTTATGCTAGTACGGATGCGAAAAAAAAGAAAAGGAGCAATGGGTGGCTTTGAGTGGACACCTTGAAAAAGAAAGTGATAGATGTCTCCTCATTGGGGATTTTAATGATATTCTGAGTAATTATGAGAAAGAAGGGGGTAACTATAGAATAGTGGCTAGTTTGCGGGACTTTCGTGATTTTGTGGCGTGGAACGAACTTATAGATTTGGGCTATGACGGTTATTCGTTCACATGGAGGAATAATAGGGAGGTAATGCCAATTCAACAAAGATTAGATCGTGGTTTGGCAAGTTTGGGATGGTATGAGCTCTATCCGGATACGAAGATTCTACATGTGGTGTTGGAAGGTTCTGATCATGCCATGCTTGTTCTTTCCATGGAGAAGCAGTGGGTTCGGAGGGGGTGACAGTTTACGTATGATGCGAGGTGTGGAAAGTTAGAGGAGTGTCGAGACTTGGTGGCTAAGGAATGGGGGGGGGAGTTATGGGGGATCTTATGCTTACGGGGGTTGTGAGAAACTTAAGAGATTAAGGGGGTGTCTTCGGGTTTGGTATAAGGAGAGGGGTTAGAATTCTAAGAGGACAATTGACCGGTTGAAAGGTGCGCTCCGGCTGGCTTTGCAGTAAAATAATTTTGGTTCGGCGGAGGTTAGATGAATGGAAAAGAAGCTCCGGATAGCAATTAACAAGGAAGAGGCTTATTGGCGAGTGAAGTCGAGGGTTCAATGGCTTAATGAGGGTGACAAGAATACAAAGTTTTTTCATGCCCAAACAATGAAACGCCGGCGATTCAATCAAATTCGAGGGTTGGAGGATGGGAATGGGATATGGCATGAGAGTGAAGCGGGCATTTGTTCGATTGCGATCTCTTATTTTTCTGAGTTATTTCAGTCATGTTGTCCGAGACAAGTTGATGAAATTGTAGGTTGTGTTGACTCTTGGATGACCCATGAAGATAATGAGGCTTTGATTGCTCCAGTGATAGAGATAAAAATTAAAGAGGCAGTTTTCCAAATTCCCCCCTTTAGAGCTCCGGGACCTGATGGGTTCTCTGGTAGTTTTTATTGAGACCATTGGGATGTGGTGGGGAAGGATGTGGTCAATATTTTTAAAGCTTTTTGGCATTCTGGGTCACTTTTACGGAAACTTAATCATACAAACTTGGTGCTGATTCCAAAGGTGGGGTGCCCGAAGAATATGACTCAGTATAGACCTATTGCTTTATGCAATGTCCTTTATAAGGTGATTTTCAAAGTGCTTACAAACAGGTTAAAGAGAGTAATGCCAAGGCTAGTAAGTGAAAATCAGTCGGTATTCTTGGCGGGGAAACATATACAGGACAATATTCTTGTTGTGCATGAGATTTTACATTCCTTAATGCATCAAACGAAGGAGGATATGGCGGGTATGGCTATAAAACTTGATATGGCAAAGGCATATGATCATGTAGAATGGGAATTTTTGCTTGCTATGATGGCTAAATTGGGGTTTGCGCCACAGTTTTGTAGGTGGATTAAGGAATGTATTTCATCGGCTTCTTTCAATGTTATAGTGAATGAGACTCCTCAGAGATACATTCACCCGCAGAGGGGGTTGCGGCAGGGGGATCTAATTTCCTTATATTTGTTCCTTATATACATTGAAGGGTTTTCTGCTTTAATTCAGAATGGGATGGAGAGAGGTGCTTTGCATGGGTTTAAAATGACATATACTGGTGTACCGATTTCGCATCTCTTTTTATGGATGATTCGGTATTGTTCTGTAAGGCATCGGTGGAGGAATTGAAGGGTGTAGTGGAGGTGTTGAAGACTTATGCGGCTGGGTCCGGGCAGGAAATCAATTTGAGTAAGAGTTCGATCTCTTTTGGCTCCAAAACTCCAAAGAAGATTAGGAAGACGATTGAGAGAATTTTCAATATTCAAAGTAAGGATGGCTTTGGGAGGTATTTAGGGCTACAAGCGGACTTCAGGCATTCAAAGAAAGCTGTTTTTGAGGAGGTTAGGGAGAAAATTGAATCTCGTATGGTGGGATAGGCTGAGCAGTTTATTTCGCCTGCAGGGAAGAAAATTCTTATTAAGGTTGTGGCCATGGCGACGCCAAACCATGCCATGAGTTGTTTTAAGCTCCCTGTTGGTGTATGTCGTGACATAGAGAAGGCCATTAGGAACTGTTGGTGGATGGGGAATGATCAGCGAAAGGGGGTCCACTGGGTTGCTTGGGATAAGTTAACTAAGCAAAAAAATAAAAAATAAAAAAATAAATAAAAGAATGGAGGGTTGGGTTTTAGAGATTTACAATGTTTCAATCTTGCTTTTTTGGCAAAGATTGGGTGGCGTTTACGTCACAATTTGGAGTCTCTTTTAGGGCATGTTTTGAGGGAGAAGTATTTTCCAGGTAAGACTTTCAGGAAGGCCAGTGGTGGGAGAAAAACGTCTTGGGGCTGGAAAGGTATCTTTGAAGCACGTAAGGTGCTAGAAAATGGGTTACGTTGGCGTGTAGGCGATGGGGTGAGTATTAATATTCGAGCTGATCCTTGGTTCCTTATGCCTTCTACATTTAAGGTTCGGCCATGAGAGGGTTTGCAGGCAACAACGGTGAGTGAACTAATTGACAAGGATTTGAAGGCTTGGAATAAGGACTTCATCTTCGCTGGGTTTAATTATGATGATGTGACACCTATTCTTAGCATACCGATCAGTAGAATGGGGTGTTGTGATAAGATGGTGTGGCACTACACGACTAATGGGGTATATACGGTTAGATTTGGTTATGGGGTAGCTTGGAGTCTTTTGGAGAATGGAAGCCTAGGGAGGAAGGGGAGGGGTGCAACAAGTGGAGTGTCGGAACGTATTCAGGTGTGGAATAGGATTTGGAGTTTAGAGGTTCCTAAGAAAATGAAATATTTTGTACGGCGGTGTTGTAATAGTGCTTTGGCAGTCCGTCATAATTTGCAAAGACGACGTATGAGGGTGGATAATGTTTGCGGGGTGTGTGGCACAGTTGATGAGATGGAGAACCATTTATTCTTTCAGTGCAAGTTTAGTCACCTGTTTTGGTTCTCCTCTGATCTCCAACTCAATTCCTTTCATTTGGAAGGTCCTGACTTTCTTGGAAGTTGGGAGAATTTCTGTAATCGGGTTCGAGGTATGGCAAATGAAGTGGAGATCATGCAGGAGTTTGTCTTTAGGTTATGGCGATTGTGGAAAAATCGAAATGAGGTTGTGTTTAATGGTGTTTCTTGTTAGCCTTTGGAGGTGGTGGAGGTTTGGAAGCAGAATATTGCTAAATTTAGGGGTGCCAGAGCACAGAAAGGTGTGGAGAAGAGTCCACAGATGGGGAATGTGGCAATAGAGTCGGTGCCGAGGAGGGTGCAGTGGAAGCCACCGCTGTTTGGGACTTTAAAGGTCAATTTTGATGCTGCATGGTGCAAGGATATATTGCGGGCAGGTGTGGGATGGGTTGTTTGTGATTTTGCGGGGTTGCTGCAACCTGCGGCTGGCTCGGGTGAGCTGTTTTGTCACTCTACTGCTGCAGCGGAAGCTGTTGCTGTTCGGGATGCTTTGGAGTTTTGTTGTAAGCAGGGGTTTGATCAACTGGTGGTAGAATCTGATGCACGGGTCATTATCCAAATGTTAAGGAAGGAGATGCAACATGATTTTACTTTAGAATGCATTCTTGGTGACATTGAGAGTCTGGTGCAAAGTATAAGGTCTGTCACTTTTGCCTTTGTGCCTAGAGAGGGTAATGGTGCTGCTCACTCGGTGGCTAAGTTTGTGTTTCAGGAGAGAAAGATGTTTTTATAGGATTGTATTGGTCCAGAGTTTTTGTTTAATATCTTAGCCTAAGATGTTAATCTTTCTATTCGTTTATAATAAATTTTTCCTTTGAAAAAAAAAAAAAAAATACATATATAGATTTAATGCTTGACCAAAAAAAAAAAGAGGATAGTTTTTAATGCATATGTCCTAGTGTTATATTCAAGAAATACTTTTCCCCTAAAGATAATGAGTTGTTACATGTAAATAGCAGTCATTAGTGTTTTTCACATTTCATGTCTCCTTTTTCTTTACTTTTATTTTTTTCATTAATTCTCCCCACTATCATTAAAAAACTGATTTATGTACTCTCTTTAATGATTTGTTTCAAAACAAATCAAGAGTCGTAATTAAGGTAGAGATGTGAAGAAGATAAAAGAGAGTATATAAATCACTCTAATCATTTCCAAAGCTAGAAAAAAAGATGAAGAGGATAAGCAAACACTTTTGTTTCTCTTCCTTAATTTTATCTATTATTTTTGTTAATTTGTTTAATCTATAGTTATAAATAAATAAAAATGTGCGACAGATTAACTAAAAATAGTGTGAAAATCAATTCAAAAAATAAATAAAATGGGAGTGGTTTTGAAATAAAGAAAACTAATGAAAATAATTTAAAGACTTTGAGTTTTAAAAATAAGGAGAAAATAAAGAGTAAAGTGAATAGTATAAGATTGATTTTTTATTAAAATAAACAGTACTGAAACTTTTTGTTAAAATTTTCTTAGAAATGTGTACTGTGAATTCTGTGTATATCGGGTAAAATGAGAAGAGGAAGAAACAAAGTGTAGAAGGTGTTGACAAAGACAAGCTAACAACTTTATATTTTGGAGAAAATCTAACGGCGTTGACACTTTGAACAGAATTCAGGTCTGCGTCTTATCACAGAAGGAAAGAAGGAAAGAAAGAGAATCACCACAAAAAAAAAAAAAAAATTATAAACAGAGAGGAAGATGAAGGTGGGTGGCCCCCATAACACAAACATGATGCGTTGGATTCGTCACATGATGATCATGATGATAGTGGAGGAGCTGCACTGCTGCTGCTGCAATGCTGCCATGCTGTTCCGTCGTCGAGCTCCATCCATCAGCCACTGTCTAATCAGATAGCGATTGATGGGAAGCTCCGTGTACCTTCCCAAAAGTACTTCTCTGTTCCCCTCTGCTTACCATTCCCCCGCATATAATTATAATAAAACTTTGATTAACGAGAAGCAAAAGTTTAATTAGTAAGTAACTAAATGGGTCAAGCTTTGGGTTGCTAATTTACTAATTTAGTAGCATAATCAGTAAACTAAAGTCTAGTAGGATTTTTTTTTTTAAGTTTAGCCGGCTGCAACCAATGACTTGTTTGATACTTTGTGTTTGTCTTAATAGATTATTATGGTAAGAGTTTTTAATTGAGATTGTACATAATATTATACTAAAATAAACATGCGATGTAAGACTATTATTTTATATGTTATGGTAATGGTTGTTACAAGTTAGAGGAATCGAATTGTTGACATAATTTGTAAGTGGTCGATTGTTTTTATGGATAAATTTTTTCTTTTTAACTCGTTTTTCATATTTAAACACTCACTATAGTATATATTAATTTAATGATACCGTTTGTAATAAAAAAATTAACCAAATTCAATTTCAACTGGTTTCCAACCACAATTTACCTTTTAAGTTAGCTAAGAGTGTATGATGTTAGACTGTTAATCAAAATTGTACATTACCAAACGACATCAGTAACAATATATTATTAACAATAATGCTATTTATATATGTAAAATTGTCCACATACTCCTTAATAGAGGTGAAAGCCCTTAGTTGTATGAGAAAGAAACATGTTATATATTTAAATAGTGTTACTATATTATTAAACGATGATTTTGATATATTATTAGATTGTTAAGTGAGACTGCACATTCATATATTATTACTCCATCAAGAGTAAATACATTTTTGTTTGACAATAGAGGATTTATTTCTCTGGGTGGTTAATATTTATGGGGATGCTAGCAACATTTTCAATCGAATATTTTGATTACCTTCCTACTTATTATTTTTTATTTTTCAACGTGTCTTGATGATTGGAAGAGTCTAATTTCTAACCAAAGTAGAAATTCTTTACCCGTTTGATTAACGTGGTCAACATTTTAGTGTTCGAGTGAGAAACACGGATCATCTATCCATTGAATAACTGTTAGATGATTTAAAGTTGTACATTTAATTAAGGTTTGTAAATAATATTTAAAGAGTTATATAAAAATTAGACAGTTCGATTTTTTGTAATATATTGCAGTAAGAACAACAAACCAATAAATGAGAATGAAAATATTGATAGAATATTCATATTTTCTATAGAGAGAATGCTCATCTACTCCTTTAACCTTTACTAAACTTATGTGCTTGCTTGCAAGATGAGCCAACAACAACTTGTGTATCAGGCTCTACGGACCACGGTTGCACGGGTGATCAGAGATCCGAACAAAATATTTAAAGAAAAATTAATGAAAATGATTTGAAAACTTTGAATTTTAACGATAAGGACAAAATAAAGGGTAAAATGAATAGTACCATAATTGATTTTTTAATGTAAAAATGTAATTTTTTGTTAAAACAAATAGTACGGGAAGCTTTTCGTTAAAGTTTTTAACGTTTAATGCTGGTAGCTTCAGATCCAATATTTCCTCACCCTGATTGGTTAACTAGACTCACATATCCTCATCCTGGTTTGGACCCATCCAATCCTCAAGGTGAATGGTCGTGACCCTCTGTCCAAACGTCAGAACTAGGGTTACCAATTGTCACTCATGCATGCTTACACGTGGCAGGTGAAACGAGGACGACTTTGACGGGCAGCTGGAGAATCATGCATGTATATTCACAGTTCACATGTGATGGTTGGTGTATGGCTGCATGCCTGTATGGCAGTATGGATATATGACGGTTTGGTTCAGTTTCAGTGGGTTTTTTTTGGATTTATTTGCAAAATTATTGGCACACACTCACACGAACGTAACATTTCACAGCAACATTTTCTTCTCTGCTTCATCAAAATCGTGTTTCTTGTTTTGACTTTCTTATCTTTTACTCCTTTTGCAAACTACTATTGTTTCTTTCTTAGATTTTTCACATTATTGATGTGCATATTATGTTATTAAACTGTTCAGATGTAATCATTTAAGAAGAAAGCATCTTCGTATATAACACGTTACAAATGCGTAAGAAGCATTTATGTTTTGTTTGTTTGAGTAACAAGAGTTAAACCCTTACAAAAAGAAAAAAAAAAAAAAGTTAAACCCTTAGCAATATGACTATTTGAACAACAACAACAACAACAACAAAGCCTTTTCCCACTAAGTGGGGTCGGCTATATGAATCCTAGAACGCCATTGCGCTCGATTTTGTGTCATGTCCTCCGTTAGATCCAAGTACTCTAAGTCTTTTCTTAGAGTCTCTTCCAAAGTTTTCCTAGGTCTTCCTCTACCCCTTCGGCCCTGAACCTCTGTCCCGTAGTCACATCTTCGAACCGGAGCGTCAGACGGCCTTCTTTGCACATGTCCAAATCACCGGAGCCGATTTTCTCTCATCTTTCCTACAATTTCGGCTACTCCTACTTTACCTCGGATATCCTCATTCCCAATCTTATCCTTTCTCATGTGCCCACACATCCCACGAAGCATCCTCATCTCCGCTACACCCATTTTGTGTACGTGTTGATGCTTCACCACCCAACATTCTGTGCCATACAACATCGCTGGCCTTATTGCCGTCCTATAAAATTTTCCCTTGAGCTTCAGTGGCCTACGACGGTCACACAACACGCCGGATGCACTCTTTCCATCCAGCTCGTATTCTATGGTTGAGATCTCCATCTAATTCTCCGTTCTCTTGCAAGATAGATCCTAGGTAGCGAAAACGGTCGCTTTTTGTGATCTTCGCTAGATTGCTCCGGTCATTAGTGTGGATAAGTATATAAATGGATAGAGATAGGAAAGCAAACACAAGATGTACGTGGTTCACCCAGATTGGCTACGTCCACGGAATAGAAGAGTTCTCATTAATTGTGAAGGGTTTACACAAGTACATAGGTTCAAGCTCTCCTTTAGTGAGTACAAGTGAATGATTTAGTACAAATGACATTAGGAAATATTGTGGGAGAATGATCTCGTAATCACGAAACTTCTAAGTATCGGAGTGTGGTGTCGTCTTGACTTGCCTTATCTGTCTCATAGGTAGATGTGGCATCTTCTCTGGAAGTACTCTTCCTCCATCCAGGGGTGGTATCTTTAACTGGTGGAGATGCACAAGGTAATGTATCAATTTCACTTGAAGCTTACTTGTAGTTTCAGGCTTGGTCAAGCGCGATACAAACCATGTAGTAGGAGTCCCCCAAGTCGCCGAGCTAGGGGGTCTGCTGAAAGAGGTGACAGACAAGGTAAGCAATCAGAGCTCCGACTGATTGTTCACCTTCTCCCCATCTTGCAGCAGCATGAAGGATAAAGAGAAGAAAAATGAGAAGAGATGATATGAGATACTTTTGCTTTTGAAGAAGTAACGTTCCACATGCTTATTCTTGAACTGAGCTGGAGGGTTTTTTGGTTTCCTCCAGAGTATAAGGCCGACTGAAGAATTTGAGGGTCAAAACAAGTCCATCAAATCTAGAGTACGTTCCACCCTGCTGATATGGGATACTTTTGCTTTTGACAGAGTAATGGATGTATCGGCACGTGTGCTGTTACGCTTGTCTCCACATGCTTCCTTGTATCCTTCGCACTTGCCCTATCTGTTCCTCAAGCAGATGCGGAATCTTCCCTGGAAACATAAGATGTTGAAGATGAGTACTCGAGAGCAATGCCAGGTAAGTAATCAGGTAAGGGGTTCCAGGCAGTCAGTTCCTGGCTGGAAGCTTGATTCCAAGTGCTGACTGATTGCTCTCTTTCTCCTTGTCTTGCAGGTAAAAACAAGGCCAAAAGAAAAGACAGGGAAAAAGCATGATATGGGATACTCTTGCTTTTAACCCTGATGATATGAGATATTCTTGCTCTAGTATAGCTTGTTTGCAGAGGTATTATCGGGGGGAAAGAAAGCTGAATATTTCGAAAGGTTTCGTTGGGAGTGCCCTCTCAGATATGATGAAGGGTTGAGCATTTTTGCAAGTCTGCCTGTCCGTTGGGGATGGAGGTCGACATATATAGGAGTCTCCCTAACAACAAGTAGTAATGCTATTCCTTTACCCTGCTTGGTCATAGCACAGTAGTGGGAGCTGCCAGTTTCACATGTTTTAACTCTGTCAGAGCACTTTGAAAAAGTGGTCTGTGGTATATGGCTCTCGAGATTCGGAGAACGATGCCTCTTCGATTTTTGAGAAAGCAATCATGCTGGGGGTCTGACTCTCGAGATTCGGAGAGCAGTGTCTCTTCGATTTTTGAGGAAGTAATCATGTTGGGAGTCTGGCTCTCGAGATTCGGAGGGCGGTGCCTCTTCGATTTTGGAGCAAGCAATCTTGTTGGGAGTGTTGTCTCGAATGTGAGTAAAGGTTGGGCATGTTTGCTAGTCTACCTTGCCACGAAGCACAAAGGTTGACACACAGGGACTTTCCAATTATCCAGCAATGGTACTGTTCCTCTACCCTCTCTTCGATTTTGAGAAAGTAGTCATGTTGGGAGTCTGGCTCTTTAGATTCAGAGGACGGTGCCTCTTCGATTTTGGAGCAAGCAATCTTGTTGGGAGTGTTTTCTCGAATGTGAGTAAAGGTTGGGCATGTTTGCTAGTCTACCTTGCCACGAAGCACAGAGGTTGACACACAGGGACTTTCCAATTATCCAGCAGTGGTACTGTTCCTTTACCCTTGTGGGTAATAATATGGTAACTAGACCTTCAAAATTTATGTGTCTAAACTTTGTTAGTGCTGTTTCTTTGCTATTCTTTTACCTTTCTTGGTCAGAGCGATGTAGTAGGAGCTGCAAGCTTCACGTGCTCAACTTTGGCAGAGAACTTTGGCAAAGTTATCTGTGGTACCCATGAGTTATTGTTGCGTGTGGGAAGTGAGTGATTGAACAGTAAGATTCATGTGCTTTCTACTTCACCAGAAGTCTTCGACAGAATGCCCATAATTTCTGCAAAGCTGAGTGTGTGTGTGACAGGTGCTGACAAGGCTAGAAAAGTAGGTGCCTCTTTGATTTCTGAGATCGGCCCTCGTGGTCTATGAGCAGCCCAGCTTTTGAGAAAGCGAGCGCCTCTTCGATTGATTCGGAGAACGATGCCTCATCGATTTTTGAGAAAGCAATCATGCTGGGGGTCTGACTCTCGAGATTCGGGGAGCAGTGTCTCTTCGATTTTTGAGAAAGTAATCATGTTGGGAGTCTGGCTCTCGAGATTCGGAGAGCGGTGCCTCTTTGATTTTGGAGCAAGCAATCTTGTTGGGAGTGTTTTCTCGAATGTGAGTAAAGGTTGGGCATGTTTGCTAGTCTACCTTGCCACGAAGCACAGAGGTTGACACACAGGGACTTTCCAATTATCCAGCAATGGTACTGTTCCTTTACCCTCTCTTCGATTTTTAAGAAAATAGTCATGTTGGGAGTCTGGCTCTTTAGATTCGGAGGACGGTGCATCTTCGATTTTGGAGCAAGCAATCTTATTGGGAGTGTTTTCTCGAATGTGAGTAAAGGTTGGGCATGTTTGCTAGTCTACCTTGCCACGAAGCACAGAGGTTGACACACAGGGACTTTCCAATTATCCAGCAGTGGTACTGTTCCTTTACCCTTGTGGGTAATAATATGGTAGCTAGACCTTCAAAATTTATGGGTCTAAACTTTGTTAGTGCTGTTTCTTTGCTATTCTTTTACCCTTCTTGGTCAGAGCGATGTAGTGGGAGCTGCAAGCTTCACGTGCTCAACTTTGGCAGAGAACTTTGGCAAAGTTATCTGTGGTACCCATGAGCTATTGTTGCGTGTGGGAAATGGGTGATTGAACAGTAAGATTCATGTGTTTTCTACTTCCCCAGAAGTCTTTGACAGAATGCCCATAATTTCCGCAAAGCTGAGTGTGCGTGTGACAGGTGCTGACAAGGTTGGAAAAGTAGGTGCCTCTTCGATTTCTAAGATCGGCCCTCGTGGTCTCTGGGGAGCCCAGCTTTTGAGAAAGCGAGCGCCTCTTCGATTTCTGAGATCGGCCTTCGTGGTCTTTGAGCAGCCCAACTTTTGAGAAAGCAAACACCTCTTCGATTTCTGAGATCAACCCTCGTGATCTCTAAGTAGCCCAACTTTTGAGAAAGCAAACGCCTCTTCGATTTTTGAGCAGGCGCCTCTTCGATTTCTGAAGCTCCGTCGAGTGCAGATTTTTATAGGGGCTGGCATTAAGTTCCAAAGCACACTTGAATCTCCACCAGTAGAAGCTTCATTCTTGCACTTCTAAGATCTTGATTTGTCCGACCTCTTCTCTCTTCAACACCTTTGAAAATGTCTGGCCCCTCCGACCGTCGTTTTGACTTGAACCTTGTTGAAGAGGCAGCCCCGCCTTCTCCAGACAACATATGGCGCCCATCCTTCGTCTCCCCTACTGGTCCTCTTACCGTTGGGGATTCCGTGATGAAGAATGATATGACCGCTGCGGTGGTGGCCAGGAACCTTCTCACTCCCAAAGAAAACAGACTACTTTCCAAACGGTCTGATGAGTTAGCTGTTAAGGATTCGCTGGCTCTCAGTGTTCAGTGTGCAGGTTCTGTGTCTAATATGGCCCAACGCCTATTTGCTCGAACCCGCCAAGTTGAATCATTGGCGGCTGAAGTGATGAGTCTCAAACAGGAGATTAGAGGGCTCAAGCATGAGAATAAACAGTTGCACCGGCTCGCACATGACTATGCTACAAACATGAAGAGGAAGCTTGACCAGATGAAGGAAACTGATGGTCAGGTTTTACTTGATCATCAGAGATTTGTGGGTTTGTTCCAAAGGCATTTATTGCCTTCGTCTTCTGGGGCTGTACCGCGTAATGAAGCTCCAAATGATCAACCTCTGATGCCTCCTCCTTCTAGGGTTCTGTCCAGTACTGAGGCTCCAAATGATCCCCCTCCGGTGCCTTCTCTTTCTGGGGCTCTACCGACTGCTGAGACTTCTCCTAAGCAACCTTTGTGAAGGCTCCCTCTTGTGTGTTTATTTTGACTCATGTATATGTACATATTTGTAGCTTATCGGGAATATCAATAAATAAGCTTTCCTTCATTTCAACTTATTGTGTTAAATACACCAAAGCCTTCTTCGCTAAGTTCTTTGAATTTTCTTTTGTTGAAGCTTGTATGTTGAAGCTTGTATGTTGAAGCTTTCTGAGTGGAGCATGTAGGTTGGGGTAGTGTTCCCTTAATTTCCCGAGTGAGGAAAACTTCTCGGTTGGAGACTTGGAAAATCCAAGTCACTGAGTGGGATCGGCTATATGAATCTTAGAACGCCATTGTGCTCGATCCTGTGTCATGTCCTTCGTTAGATCCAAGTACTCTAAGTCTTTTCTTAGAGTCTCTTCCAAAGTTTTCCTAGGTCTTCCTCTACCCCTTCGGCCCTGAACCTCTGTCCCATAGTCGCATCTTCTAATCGGAGCGTCAGTAGGCCTTCTTTGCACATGACTATTTGAAGCTACACTAAAAAGAAAAATAAATGATATGTTTGAATATGAAACAAAGGGCTTTTTAGCAAAAATTGTCTTTGAGATTTGCATAACACATCACTTTGGTCCCTGAGATTGTCTACTATCCATTATTTTGGTCATTCCGTTAAAAACTCCGTTAAGTGTCCCAAAGCTTTTGGCCGGAAGTTTGGGCAATTTTCAAAGATTCGTAACTCAATCGTTTTTTTAACCAAATTCAACCCATAATATATCAAAATGAAGATAGAAAAAATGTAGAACAAGATTATACCTATTTGGAAGACCAATGGTTGCTGAAGATGGCCGGAAAATAGCCTGAAATGTGAGTGGTCCGTGGGAAAACTGAAAAACTCGCTGGAAACTGGGTAAACTTTAAACGTTCATAACTTCTTCAATACTCAACGAAATCGAGTGATTCAAAAACAAAAATCATACTTCTCAATGAGATGAAAAGAATGGTACCTTTTTCGACCGCTAATTTGTTGTGGTTTGGCCAAAAAACGGTTCGAAAGTGGCTAACTCAAGACCAAGACCAAGGAAGAAAATATCGGTAATATCGGAAATATCGGTAGTCCGAAAACACGGAAATATCGGTAAAATATCGATATCGATAAAAATTACATGGAAACCACGGAAATTGTAAGAAAAACTTGGAAATTTTTATTGAAATTTTGTAGGATGTTTATTTAGTCAATTATCTATTAGTTTATCACAAAAAATTGGAAAGAAATGCATTGCATGATGGATTTAACATTATCAAGTTGATTATATAGCGAGCTGACAAACATTGTGAGTGTAGAAAATATGTAGTAATTAATGAAAGAAGTCTAAACACACCATAATCATTTATATATAATGAATTAGTACAATATTTTACACTTTAGTACCACATAGAGTTTCTATGAGGTTCAAATTTTTCACTATCTTCATCATCTCTACGTGTAGAATGAGTGTATTGTGAAGAGTAGTTATCAAATGATAAATCCCCAAAATAGTTTTGCATGTAATTGTTAACATGCCACCCATATGGATCCGAGATTGGTTGAGGTTGTCCATAAGAAAAATCATTTGAAGATTGAGTCTGGGATTGTTTCCATGAGTCGCTCGATTCCATCCCAACAGGAATGGGATATGAAGGGTAGGGAAATGGTTGGTTATGAGTATAACCATAGTTACTACTTCCCAATCCAACAGAGTCTGAAGTTCTAGATAACGAGTCATCTTCTTGACTTGACAAAATCCCCTTGCCTCTTTCTCTGCGAGTATAGTCCTTCCCTATGGCACCAATTCCTGGTCCTGTCCGCCTACTGCCATGGTCATCATCCTGTGTTGCATGCGTGAAGTTTGCCTCACCAGTGAATGGGCTCATATATCCGGGAGGTGGTGGTCCATAATAGTTTCCATATCCACCACCACTACCTCCAGCTCCACTACCTCCAGCTCCACTATGTCCTTCATCATTCCCACCTCCGGTGGTAGGTGAGTCTCCTGATCTTGTACTAGAGCTATCATTAGTATCAGCACGATGTTGTGGTTGTGTAGGATTGGAAGAAGGTGGAATTCCAGTGTTTCTTGGTCTTGGGCGCAAAAGTTCTTCCAAAGAGTCAGCGCTGCTAGATCCCACCTCCTCCTCTAATACTCTTTCTACATTTATCCCTTCATTACGTGCTTCTTCAGCAATTCTGGGAGCTGGGTTGCCTTCATCATCATCTAAATGAAGAGGTCTAATCCATTGAAAAAGTTGGTTACCCTCTGTATCATCATCTTCACCAACAATATCAAACACATCTAGTGGGTCCCCACAGTCGACATGATCTATTTCTGCTTCCTTATCTCGAATTTGAAGCTTCATGTTGTAGTAGCAATAAACTAATTTTTCCAAGCTACTATGAGCCAACTTATTTCTTTGCTTTGTGTGTATGAGTGCAAATGTGCTCCAATTTCTTTCACAAGCAGATGAGGAAGCTGTTTGTGATAATACTTTGATTGCTAACTTTCTCACAGTTGGTGCATCGGTCCCATACATGATCCACCATTCAGCTACAATGAAAAACAATGTTGATAAGCCTAATAACTCCAACAAATTCTATTATAAACTTATAGTGAAATATGTTTATACTCACTAGGAGACATATTTGTTCGAGCAACAACTGATGTTGGTTCTCCAAAAGTTCTTCTTGCATCTTTAAACCATGTTGAATCGTTTATTACCTCTTGCATGCGTGAAATTTGAAGTTTATATGTGAAATTGAAGTTAAAAATCGTGTTTTTGCAAGGTTTTTGGGACGAAATCGGCTCGGGAATAGGCACACCGTCTCCGACATTCTTCTCCGACGTTCGGCTCGGAGTCCGATTGCACCGTTCAAACAAATATCGCGATATTTCCAAAATATCGCGATATTATCGATATTATCGATAATATCGCGATATTTGGACAAAAACCATTCGGATACCAATTAAAATATCCATTTCCCGAAAAACCGATAATATCGGCGATATTTCGCTGATATTATCGGCATTTTCTTCCATGACCAAGACAACCACTTTCGAGCCATTTTCCGGCCAAACCACGGTGATTTACCTGTAGAGAAAGGTATCATTCTTTTCGTCTCGTCGAGAAGTATGATTTTCTTTTTTGAATTACTTAATTTCGTTGAGTATTGAAGAGGTTATTTTCAGGCCATCTCCGGCAACCATTGGGCTTCCAAATAGGTATAATCTTGTTCTACACTTTCCTATCTTCATTTTGATATATTATGGGTTGAATTTGGTTAAGAAACGATTGAGTTTCGAAACTTTAAAAATTGCCCAAACGTTTGACCTAGAGTTTCAGGACACTTAATGGAGTTTTTAATGGAATGACCAAAATAATGGATGGTGGACAATCTCAGGGACTATTTCTATTGATTTTCAATCTCAAGGACCAAAATGATGTGATATGCAGATCTCAGAGATCATTTTGGTTAAAAAGGCGAAACAGAGTGAATTAAAGATAAAAAAAACTCTGTCTACTAGAATAATTGATGACTTGCGAACTCTGAATAATACTAATTAAGATAAGGGGTAATGATAAGGAAAGTAAATGCTTAAATTAAATTTTGTTAACTAAATACTATGAAATTTGATGATTGAATTATTATTTAAGTGTTGATTAATTATTAATTAACTGTCGACTAATGTGCCTATTTTTTTATTGGTAACACATAATTTAGTTTGCAAATATAATTTAAAATTTTGGTCTCCCTACTATTATTCTTCTTAACAGCGATCCATAATTTAATTTGTAAATTTAATCTACCTAACATTGCTATAAAATTAAGTAGGAGAATGAATTGACCAACCATGGTTTTTTGTTTTTTGTTTTTTTTGGACAATAACCAACCATGGTTAATATAGGGTGGGAAAGGAGACGCTAAGCATGATTCGATTCGAAAAGAAAGTGGTAATCATGATTGATGAAAACAGTAGCTGGAACCTTTTTCTGTTGCTTTTTTCTTTCGGGCCCTTAATTTGACCGAGGATTTGAATTTGATATGATACATCAACTTTCACGTGGGTCCTCATCTTGTTTTATTAATTGGATGATCTTGATTCTTGATGGAGTTTAAGATGGTGAAATATACTTCTTCTAATCGTAAAACCTAGTAACATTCGATGTAACAAACTTGCGCATTAGGGAAGCAAAAAAATTGGTCCTTTTCGTCGCATATATATGCTCATATTCTTTACTTCTGTCTTCTGCTAATTATTGATGGACGAACCCTAACCTTCAAGGGTGGATTTAATCCTGTTTGTCCGAAAGGGTGGATTTAATCAGTCTCATGATCCCACAAATTTTTAATCCAAATCAATGAAAATTTATTTTTACTTTTCAATGGAAAATTTTATTATTTATAGGGTCAGGTCTCCTAGTTGATGATTTATGTAAATTATTAACAAGTATTTTTTTTATACTAAATGAGGAATATATAAAGAAAGGTCATCTATCAGTGAAAAGTGTTCATGAGAAATATGCATCTACAATAAAACGTGTGAAAAAAAAATAAGACAAACGAAAAGACATAAGCCAAACCCGAAGAGAACAATAAGAAAGAAGCAATATAATGTTTGATAGACTGACTACATATATAATGAAATTAGAACTTGAATCCGGATCCTCGTTGGATCCTTTTTATGAGGATTTCTAGGATTCATGAATTATATTCGTTTATCGTTGTGCGGTCATAAATTATTTTAAAATTATTTATTTAAAATTAAATATAAACAGTACCTAACAAAAACTGATCACATGATGTACGATAAACAGACACAATTTATAGATCTTTCGAATCCTCACCGAAAGATCCGGAAAGAAACCCCTTGGTTAGAACCCCTACCAAATTTACTGCAGTATGACCATACAGGGATTAGTCAAAGGTTATAAACTTTGTATTTTTGTCTTCTTCAAAACGCTTACATATTCCGACCACTAGGTAGATAAGAAAATAAAGGAACACCATTCGGTATATTTATCCCCAAAGAATAAGAATCAACCATTAACTTGAAAGAAGTGTCATTTGATAAAATATTGAAATTTTGAAACTTACGTACATCGACCGCAAAAGGAACAAGAAGAAGGAAACAAAGGGTCCAATAGTAATAAGTGAGAAGAATAGTGATCAAATGAAGTAATAATTCAAGAGAGATTATGTTCGAGGAAAAGATGGAATTGTTTCTTCGCTCAAATGAAGTAATAATTCAAGAGAGATTATGTTCGAGGCAAAGATGGAATTGTTCCTTCGCACAACTCCCTGGGGGTAAATGGCACTTGGCGTGTTGTTGGGCTTGCTTTTGCTAGTATGCTGCAAAATAAGTTAGTAGTTAGCTTGAAAGGTGCATTTGTGGGGCCTTAGGTATAGGCCTTGAGGCTCGCAATCAAGGCTAACAAGGATATTGGTGTGCCACTATTATCTTAGTATAACAAATGTATAACAAATGTGATTTAAGTCGATTACTTGCGCTTCAAGTTATTTAAACTTCTTGTTATCAAAGGATTGTCATAGATTGGTTAAATTTGTATTAAGTTCTTTTTCTTACCTTGTAAACAAGGACTTTTAGTTCATAATCTTGTATGTCAAAAAAGGAGGGAGTCCAGAGCCCTTTAAACCATTTCCTTGATCCCAGTTTGTTCTTAATGAAAACAGATTTATTAAGTTAACCAGATTCGAATGCAAATGGGACTCTTAGGTAGAGAACAATTGGAAATAACTTGAATATATGCTGAAAAGTATATTTAAGCGGCATATCTACTAATGTAAAGGACGAACAAAGAGACTCGGGTCAGATTTCACCTTGTCGGGTAAGGTTGAACTTCTACCAGCCACTTCTCTTTGAGTTTACAGAGGTTATATGCTAAAAGGGATGGATGGTAAATAAGTTTTACACGAGGGAATCGATACTACAATACTATGGAAGGTAGCAGAGCTTTTACACTAGACAAAAGATAGCTTTTCTAAGGGAATTATTGTTAAAATGACTGAATCTGGGTGAGTTTCAGCTTTCTGGGTGCAAATCTGGCTTGAGAGCAGAGTTTGTAAGTGGTTTGTTTGATTGGTTTAAGTGTCGTTATCTCTGTTGTCTCTTTCTCCGTTTATAGGTAGTTTGGCCCGACTGTCTTGGCTTTGTTCTTGGTCGAGGGCTCTCAAGGGCAGTGAGTCATCTTGTATTTACACCTTTATGCCATCAGAAAGTGTTTTTTGGTTGTTAGTGAGCTGGTCTCTGTCACTTGTCACTTCAATCATAGGCACGTGGCCTATGCCTTGGCTGAGAATGCTTCAATTTGTTTCATGCTTCATCGTTGGGTTTCAGTCAAATTCAACTCGTTTTGGCGCCTTTGGGCTTTCACTTATGCAAAGCCCAATATTCAAATATTAACCCAAACAGATTATATTCACACACTCCAAATTATTTCTTTTATATTTATTTAATTTTTTAATATTTTTCTATCAAGTGTTAGTAGTGTGTCAAAAAAATTAAAAAAAAAATACAATAAAAAGGTGTGAGGAAAGTAATTTGGAATGTGTGAATATACTCTCATTCAAAAAAGAAAAGGAAGATAGAGTTACAGTTCACGAATGTTAGAAAACCCTAAACTTATAGATTCATCTACAACAGAAATGAACAAAACATTTGATGGAAATCATCGTAAAGTAAGATCATATTCAAGAGACTCTTTATAACTCTTGATTAGTTATTTAAACGCCAAAAATCAATAAATTGTTGCTCCAAGAGGCAACATGGACATCAGATAATATGTCAAACTGATTAATTAAATTAATTTTAAACGCAATTACTAGCTAATAAAATTGACAAAATATGGCTGATGATGTTGTAAAACTCATAGTTGAGTTCGAATAGAAATTAACATGAATCAATTAATCTTTAAATCATACAACTGATTTGTAGCCATTCACTTTTGCTCTTGAGATCTCATGTTTGATTTCCTTACTTGCTCGTAATTTATATAAATTTAACATAAATAATCTTATTATTTGTTAAAAAAAAATTTAAAATTTAAAATTTGAAATCATGGGGGTGTTTAATTAATTAACAAGGATTTGCCAAATGCATCCAAATAGTGATGGATGGATGTCAGAGATGGCGTTAGGCCACTTTGTTTCGTTGTGTGTCAAGTCGCCTTAGGTGATCACATCTGACCGGGACCCGTAAATTGTCTCCAACATCAACAAATAACTTATCTTTTTGGAAAAGGATCCCCCTCAAGATTCAAAGAATCTCGTGATCGTTTATCGTACATTGTACGATAAAAAATAATTTAAAATTAAGGATAAATATCAGTTTATTACCTTCATGTTTCGTGGTTTTCAACATTTAGTACATCAATTTTTTTTCGTCTCAGAGTCATACCTAAAGTGTAAATTTTAGGACAGTCTCATACATCCATTAGTCAAACTGTTAAGTCTCATGTTAAATGATGATGTGGCGCCCATGTGGACAATGACTGAACACCACGTGTCATTAAGGGGTCCACGTGGATATCTTTTTTCATTTTTTCTTTCTTCTTTTCAGAGGTGACATGGATTTTTTCTTCCTCTCTCTCTTCTTCTTCTTCTTATTCTTCTTCTTCTTCTTCTTCTTCTTCTTCTTCTTCTTCTTCTTCTTCTTCTTCTTCTTCTTCTTCTTCTTCTTCTTCATTTCTTCCTCCCCTAACCCTCCCTTCCTTTTTCCCTGCAACCCGCACCCTCCCCCCAACCTTCCTTTATCACCAGTCTCCCCAATCTTCCCCCACCTTCCTTCTTCCCTTTGTAATTTCTTCCCCAAGAGAGAGGCAGTTGGAGAGTAGTTTGGGGAGAGGGATCCAACTCTCATTGCTGACGCAAGCCAAGAGAGAGATTGAAAGAAAGGAGGGAGCTTTCAGGAAAGGATCGAATATTTAGGCAACCTGCAATA